>NC_072849.1:0-2893631 GCF_013085055.1 Fusarium oxysporum Fo47
CCCTAACCCTAACCCTAACCCTAACCCTAACCCTAACCCTAACCCTAACCCTAACCCTAACCCTAACCCTAACCCTAACCCTAACCCTAACCCTAACCCCTCCACGCTGCCGCGCGACCTGCCGTTAGCGGATTTGCACGGGTTCACCCACCAACCCACAAAATCCTTCTCTCTAACCCTATCTCTTGTGCTGCCACACCCCTGCCGGGAGCTAAATATACGGGTTCACCCACCCACCTAAAGAAACCTTTCTTTTAACCCTAATCCTAACCCTAACCCAGCCCTAACCCAGCCCTACGCGCTGCACCTGCCGTGCGCCCCGCCTCCGGCGGATAGCATTACCTTCCTTCCTATTATACCCTTCTATTAACCCCTAAGTCCCTAAGCCCCTACTTAAACCGCTATCGCGCTTGCACCTGCCGTGAGCTGCGCCTTCGGCGCCTACTATTACCTTCCTTCCTACCTTACCCTCTTATCTCCTAACCCTTATATTAATTACTCACCCTAACCCTCATATTAATTACTCACCCTAACCCTCATATTAATTACTCACCCTAACCCTCATATTAGTTACTCACCCTAACCCTATCTCTTAATTATAGTAATATTTACTTCCCCTACTCTCTGCCCTTTTTACCTACTAACCTCCTTACTCTATATTACCCTTACCTCTCTATACCCTCTGACTTACTTGCCTTGTACTATCCTTTACTCTCTGTCTTACCCTCTGACCTATCTGCCCTTACCTTAACCTCTTAATCTCTCTAATCCCTTTCCCCTCACTTTAATTTCCTTACCCTTTAATCCCCTTACTCTTACTCTAACCTTTATAGTAATAGCTTCCCCTAATCTTATCCCTTATTTATTATTGCATTTACTTCCTTTATTATTAGCTTTTTATACCCTATAACCTACTTACCTTATATTATTCTCTACCCTCTATGCCCTCCCCCTAACCTAACCCCCTTATTATTACACTATTTACTTTACCTAACCCTTATCGTAATCCCTTCCCCTAACCTTTATTTTATATTAACCACTTACCTTAACCTTTATATTAATTACTCCCTCTAACCCTCCTTATCTCTTACCCTCTCCCTCTCTTGCTCCCTTACCATTTATATCCCTTATCTCCTAACCCTTAGCATTATACACATACCTGCCGTTAGCAGATACACGGGGTTCACGTCCCTAACCGCCCCTCCCTATCCCTAACCCTCTCACCCTCCTGCTCTCTTATCCCCTTACCCCTCTTACCCTATACCCCCCTACCTCCTCTTTATCTCTCTCTACCCTATATCTCTTTATTACTCTCTCTATCTCTTCACCTCTCTTATACTAATATATCCTTATTATAATCCCTATAGCTACCCTATAGCTACTCCTTATCCTTATATATCTGCCAAACGACTGCTTCCCATAACGCGTGTGCATTTGTCCCCTTCATCCCGTGAAACCGCCTTTCAACCCCTAGCCAGCGATAAAATCCCTCCCTATCCTTTATATCAATCCCGAATGCAGCCCTTGCTATATCTCCGATCCGCCAGCTCCTCAACCCCATCAACACCACCGGCAGCAGCTTATCCTTATACACACACTTACCCTCTTCATCCCGGGTTTCCTCACACCAGTCTAACGGCAGCTTGCATATAAAGCAGCATGATAGCTCTTTAAACCTGATCTCCCTGCGCGCCGCATCATACCCTTCCTCTCCTACTACCTTGCACCACTGCCCGGCCTTCTCATGCCGCGGCTCATCTGGGACCTCCCCTACCTCTAGTCCCTTCTGATGACGTCGGACGTGACATACCGGACACTCCTCTGCAACATCGTCTAGCCATCGGAAAAGCATTCTGATCCGCATACCCTCTTCCTTGCCAAATGCCTTCCAAATCCTCCCGCCTTTTCTCGTGTCATAACCCTCACCCTCACCCTCACCCTCACCCTCACCCTCACTCTCTGCCTCACTCTCTCCTTCAATCACCTCCTCGGCCCTGCCCGCACCCTCATCACTGTTATTATCCTGCTGAAGCAGCTCACATCGATCACAAAGTGCAGCCCCATCCACATCCTTACACGTTTCGCCGGCTGCTCCGTCCATAAACGCCGAAACCACAGCCCTTCGACATCCCGGCGTCGATATGAATGCCTCCATCTGTGCCTGATTGATATCATCTACAAAGCTTCGATGCTGATCCTCTCGTTGCCGCCGTCCGTCGTGTACGATGATTGACCGGACCACCTCGCCTGCCCGCCGCCCTCCTCGCCCAGTCTGCTGCACAAAATCAACGAGCCCATACGGCTTCTCCATATGAACCACGGCCACAATCCCCTCGATATCAATACCTGTCCCTAACCCTGTTGTTGCTGCAATCCAACGGCTTGTGTGTCTGCCCTCTATCCATGCCGTTCGTGCCTCGTGACGGTCCTTTTCGCTCATGCCGCTGTGATGAAACCCGCAGCCGATCTCTTCAGCTATCGCTTCACACTGACTCTTTGACCGGCAGTATATGACCCCCTTCTGACAACCCGTCATATCTCTGTCTAGCTGTTTGATCACCTCGACCGTGCGATCCTCAACAGCATCACGCCCGGGCTTGACCTGCTGAACTTCATAGCGGCAGTTCGGCTTGACCGTCCGATCCCGCACCATGACCGCTGACTTCGCTAGCATCTCACCACGGAACCAGTCCTCCAGCACGACGGGTAGCGTTGCTGTGAGCAGTACTAACGGGCAGCCAAACCGACGTAGCCCAATTAGCTCGCCAAGCTTAGCCCGGTAGCCGATATCCATGATCACAGTATGACATTCATCCACGAATATCCGCTGCAGCAGCCCTGTACACGACAGCCCGTCAACGTACCCGGAAAACTCGGCGCTTGACACGATATCGGCACTGACAACGATCAAGCGTGCCGCCCGCGGCATGCCCTCTCGTCCCGAATTCATCGATGACCTATATCGGATGCAGTCGACCCCCATATCTGTTGCTCTTGCCACCAAGTCATCCATCAGTGCAACAAACGGCACGACCACGATGCTCGTGCCTGTATCCTGCATCACGGCCGGCAGCATGAATAATATGCTCTTGCCGGCCCCGGTCGGTAGCACATTGATCGCCGTCTGATCTGCTTTGAGTGCCATGATCGATCGCATGCACTCAGCCTGCTTGTCGGATCGCCAAGTCGTCTTCGGTCCAAGCAGCCTTCGCAGCCCATCCGCCATCTCGTCCTCTAGCTTCTTCCTCTTCTGAGCCGCCTCTCCCTCCTTATTCGTCTTTCTCCGCTTGCGGCTAGTTGCTCGGTTTGAACTATCAGCCTTTTGCTGCTGCTGCTGCCCCGTCACTTGACTATCCCGCTTACGCTTCACCGCCGTCTTCTCTTTATCCCCCTCTCCCTCTGCACCGCTTCCCTCCAAATACTGATGCCACAGCCTGCTGATCTCCTTGAATGTCGCGATCATCTCCGGTTGCAGCTTACCCGGGAAGCCGATATGTACGGCATAGTGCTGCCTCGCAATCCGTGTTCCGTGCGTCGACTGCAAATCCCACACGATATTCCAGCTTCCTCCACAGTCAACCGGCTCACCTGTGATCGGATCGATCTCGACGTTATCATCCTCATCTTCATCATCCATCTTACCTTCTAGCTGCTTCATCACAAGCCCTCGAATCTTCCGTCCCATCTCGATCGCGATCGCTCGATATCGTCCCACCCCGAGTCTGACCCCCGTCCCGGCCTGCATAACGCGAGCAAGCTTCCTGCTAAGCCGGTCGGTTTCCCATACCGACGAGTTGCCATCCCTCCACATATACTCTAGCTGCTCTCCACGCGGCTCGGTAAGCTGACATTCCCGCCGTAGCACCCTCTCAGTCGGAATTAGCCATGCGATATATGCCACAATCATCCGCCCGATCCGGTCGGGGACGAACCGTGCGACCTTCCGGCCGTTGTCACGGATTGCCTTCATCTTATCTCGATCGGTCACGATCATGACCTGACCATCTAATATGAATATATTCCGGATCAGCTGCCACGAATCGCAGTGCCGCAGTGTTGTGACTTCCGGTCCCCTTCCCGGAAGCCCACCCCACGTATGTACGAGCACGAGCAGCGTCTCTCGCAGCAGCCGCAAGTCTCGAAGCCACCTCTTAACACGCTGTCGCTTCCATCGAACCCTTGCAGCATCCCATATCGATGCTTCCATCAGCCGCATCACCTTTGCCGGCCCGGGCTCGAGCCAGTTGTTCTTCGGGTTGCTTGCGAATGACTGACCTGCCCCGAGCCGTACCATATTATCGATGATCCGCCCCATATCGATCTTCTTACTGACCGACTGCCACACCCCCCCGAACAGCTTATCCAGTAGCTTCTCTGCCTCGGTCACCTCATCGCGCAGTGTGCGGGTGAAATCCTCGACGCTGATATGCTCGCCCATGTGAAATAAGCCCTCTCCGTCCTCGGACCATCGTATCGACGGCTGCCCCCCCATCTTCTGCCGATACCCTTTCCCGTATGCCATCCATCCGATGATCGTGCTCATGACAGTGTGAGTGCCCATACACATCCACGATGTATGCTGCTCTTGAAATGCAAGTACGGCCTCGACCCCGACCTCGTCCCGATCTAGCGGCTGATTCTCAAATGCAGCCTCCAAAAAGAACAGCCGGGCCCACCATACTATAGCAGCTAGCAGACCAGTATATAAATGCGGCTCTATATAGCCCATCGGGCGTGGTTTGATACCAAGTGCCGCACAGAAGCACAGTAGCGAATTCGTATATGTGTTTCCGCCAACGTGAGTTTTGATCGAAGCCACGATAAACCGGAAGACGGCTCGGTCTAGTGCATCCTGCAGCGGGCTAGTCATACCTTCATCCCCTTGCTCGCCTTCGTCACTATCATCATCGTCTTGATATTCGTCTCCGTCTCCGTCTCCGTCTCCGTCTCCGTCTCCGTCTCCGTCTCCGTCTCCGTCTCCGTCTCCGTCTCCGTCCCCGTCTTCGTCTTCGTCTTTATCTTTAGCTTGTCTCTCTCTGCCGCTGAAGAATCCGCTGTCATGACTGCTTGGAACCCTATCACTCTCGAGCTCTTCAGCGACATCATGCAATAAGCTCCACTGCTCATCCGTAAAGCGAACGGCCCAGCATTTAAACGCTTCCTTCCGCCCGATACGGTATGCCTTCCAGCAGAAGCTTAAGTAACGGTGACCGACAGACTTATACTGGCTCATCGATTCTTCCTTGCCTTTACGGCCAAACGGCACGCCGCTTGGGGTCATTGATGTGATGCTGCCGAGCCACTGCAACGTCTCGGTCGGCACGCTATCGAGCCGCCAGCAGCAACGGTCCACCTCACGATCAAAGCTCTGTCCGAGCCGGCTGAGCAATAGTCGCTCACGAGCTGCTTCCTCATCTTCCTGATTCTGAGCCCACCTGCCTGTTGCTGCCCTCGCCCGTAGCCACTGGGCTGCATCGTGAATACTGATCAAGTCCCGGGAGCCAAAGTGTCGTACCCAGCCTAGCCTCTTGACCCACGGCGAATCACGGTCGATATCTTCCTCCAAGTCACCCTTCCGTAGTCGTACGGCGTCTTCTTCCTTTAGTCGAGCCAGACTTGCAGCAATGACCTTGTCTATAGCACTCTGATTTCCAGCATCAGCTTTGTTAGCCACTTCTAACGGGCCATTCCTATCGCTATCATCTCGAACGATCCAGTAGCGCGCATGCCTTCCTCCCATCCACGTCTGTAGCCGCACCTTAGTCCACGGTTCCTCTGCTGTATTATGCCCTGCCTCTCTCCAATGACGGACAATATTATCGTATGCAATAGTAAGATATCGGCATATACAACAGCTATACCCACCTGAAATAACGAGCTCTTCGATTGCTGGGCCGTTATCTTCTGGTACTGCAATACGCTTCGGGTCAGCTAGTTTTAGTTCACCATAGTAGTCTATGATATCCTTGAGCACTTGTCCCTTGAGCTGATGCTGCCGTCGAAAATGTGACTCAATGCTGCTGCCGGGCCGAACGGCTGCTTGACATAGCCGGCAGATGAGTATTTGATAATCCTGATTGAGCTGTACGATGTCCTCCATTGTTGTTTGATATCGCCTCTTTAATCTTGATTATAGAAAGTAAAGAGAAAGTAAAGAGAGAAGCAGTCTTGTTGTTTTTCTCTATCAATTATAGTCCCCTTTCCTCTGCATTATGCTAACCCCAAGCTCGTACTAGCTAACCCCAAGTGTGGGGTTGGGGTTATTTTAAGCCAATCAGCAACTCGGCCCAAGCCCAACCGATTCAAGTCCAAAATCTAAGCGAGATAACACAATTTATTAGACGATTACTGTTCAATCGTCTCTTAATAGTACCTAGGGTACGGATACCCTTTCTTCTTCTCCATTTCCCCCTTTCGAATCGTCTATTGCTGAAACATATCCGCAGCTGCCTACCAGCATCTCTTTTTGCCGCCCGTGCTCCTCCGAATACGGCAGACCTCAGCAAAATCCCGTCTTCGGTTTTCGATACCTGTACGCCGACCACCGGCGCCACAGAAACGGTGAGCGTGTGTCCTAGGACAGGACAAGAGTGGATTGCTTTCGACTTTGTCTCAGCCGCGAGTTCATTGTCCCTGACAGTCTCGGTAGATCAGCATCCAATGTGGGTATATGCCGTGGACGGTCTTTATGTCGTGCCCATGTTAGTCGAGGCTATCACCATGGAGAATGGCGAGAGATACTCCGTTCTGTTGCATCTTGATCAAACTCCAGGCAACTATTCTATCCGTGCCGCATCGGCGATCCCTCAGGTCATAACCACCAGTGCTGTGCTCCAGTATGCATGCCCAGGAGTTCAGAGCAACCCAGGACCGTCCGACCCATACATTACAGTCTCCGGTGCGAATTCGACCAAAGACGTCAACTTCTTCAATACTGTCGAGCAGCGCACCTTCCAAGCGCCTCCCATCTCGCAACAGGTTAACGCAACATACATCCTGCACACTGGCAGCATGAATCGAGGCTGTCTATGGTCCTTGAACCACACTTGTTATGATGCGAGCCTAGAGGACACAAGTCAAATACCGCTCTTAGGCGGGCCAGCCTCTGCAGTTGATTTTCCGGGACTCGTAATGAATTCAACATTCGGATCATGGACCGACATTATCCTCTTGTCTACAGATCTCGGCGCCCCCCACCACCCGATTCACAAGCACAGCAACAAGGCTTACATTATCGGACAGGGCACCGGGCCTTTCAATTTCACCACGGTGGCTGAAGCTGCTAGCGCAATGCCGGAAGCTTTCAACTTGGTCAACCCGCCGCTCCGAGACAGCTTTGTTATCCCGGCCGTTGGATTTGAGCCAACCTGGCTAGCCATCCGCTTCCAGAGTGTCAATCCGGGACCGTCCTTCATTCACTGCCACATTGCGAGTCACCTTGGTGGCGGTATGGCCATGATTTTCATGGATGGTACCGACAGGTGGCCGTCGGTACCAGACCAGTTCATAAACTATGATGGGGGATTGTGGGATGCATCAACCATCGTTGCCTCAAGCAGCACTTCAAGGGCAGCCCCTACTACCCAACCATCGTCGGGTGATGACACGAAATCTTCGGGGGTAGCCGGCAGATCGACTATCAGGGGATGGTGGTATCTCGCCTGTCTCACATTTGTACCTTATGGATTGCTATAGTGGATGATAGAGGCAAAAGGATGAAGATCTGTAAACTTGCCGGATTACTGCGGCGGTTGGTTTAGTAAATGGCATAGAAAAGTAAATAAACTGTATTACTCGGACTCTCAGTCGCGGAAACGCTAGAATAGGAATAATATAAATCTATTGAGACATACTTGTTGGCGGATCCCATGGAGCACCGAGCAATCCATGTGAGCTGGCACTTCGTTTGTGGCCGACTTCGAGGCACGGGTAGTTTGGTGTTCTCCGGGATTCACCAACAAGTAGGAGACAGTTTGTCTCGCGAACCATTATCTTCTATACCGTAACGAGACGATAAGTATAGTCCCAACGCCGACCCGGGTTTCTGCAACAATTGTTCCTGCAAACTGAGAGGCAAATCGATCGCACTGGGGGGCTGACTAGCCTCCCCCAAGCGCGTCGCCTACGACATTACCCCTAGAAATGACTACCGCACTGACTTAGGACATTACTGAGTAGGCCATAATGATACCGTCCCTGGTCGTTCCACAGGGCCGGCTGGAGAATACCCTCGGGCACTGACCACATTCTTTAGCTTTGTTCAGAACTTACAAAGCCACTTCGTAACCATTCAGAAGCCAGGTCGCGAAGCGAAGCTGGCCATCCATGGTTCTGCCATGTCAGAATCAAACTGTTGCAGAATACTCTTGTTGCCTATCGTCAAACTGCCATACACAGTCGTGTCGATGAGATGACTGTAACCCGGGACCTCGAAACTAGCCGCAGTAGCGTTGGTAGGCATATTCAAGTTCAGCGCTTCGCTACTAGGGTTTCCGGACGAGTCCTCGCAAGTCTGACGAGGTTCCAAAACAGTCGCTTCCTCTCCACAGAATGCGTCGAGCCACGGGGGTGACAAGTGTCCGGCCGACTGCGGAGTAGTAGTGGCAGCCATCGGATAGGAGCTCGACAGAGGCGGTAGCTCGGTAGGAGGTTGCTGGGACCAATACCACCCTCCTTCAGCCTCTCCGATCATAACTCCTTTCAGCTTCTGTGACCATGATTTAGCCTCCTTTCCCACTTTCCCAGCCCACATCGCCGGTATTGCGTATTTATCATCGCACGCTGCACCGACCAGACTCGCCAAGATCGACTCCACGTAAAAGTCGGTCACTGAACAGTTTTGAATCGTTGAATCGCCAAAGCCTTCCGCCCAGAGTTGGAAGGACAAGCGGATAAGGATGATGAGACCATGAAACATGCGGACAAACAAGACGTTAGGCATCCAGCGCAGGCGGTCCGGGTCCATGGCAATCACCCTGTCGAGCAATCCCTTCGCGGCTTCGACGCACCTAAGTGCTATTAACGTTTTTGACGGAGTGAAAGGGGTAAATTCAGTCGCTTCCGGTGGTGGAAGGTGGAATTTCTTGTCTGCGTGATCACCCGCGAGGCCCCTTCCATCCGACAAGACGATTTCGTACCTGCGATCTCTATTTAGCACATGCCTTGTGTAATTGCAAATCAATACCACGCACATGGTGACCAAGTGAGATTGATACTCAATCATCAGCGGATCTAACTTGCGTTAGCAACACACCAGAATCCACAAAAACATTTGATCCGAATAGATTACCGCTCTGAAAGTCTGTCTCGCATTTCCTCATCCACGCCCCCATTTTTTCCTCAAATGTTTGAAGGACCGAAGATGCCTGTGAGTCGCTGAGTTGTATGCGCATATTTAAGCCGCTGAGTCCAAAATACGTGGCTGTTTCGTCGATCACGCGATGGAGTTCAACCCAGCGGACGAGGCGTCGATCATTCAATGACCCCAGTGTCTCAAGAAGTGACAGTGCGCTCCTGACAGAGTCGTTGTACGGCACAATTGACGGCCGTCGAAGTCTTAGAGCCAGTCTAATAGATCAGCACAAACTCCAAAATGGTGGGCTGTTCGCTGCAGTTTTAGACATACCCTGAGCTCAACAAGTAGCAAAAAAGCAATCTTCTATAACTATCGAATAAATTTGAGGACAACTCCTCAAGCTCACCGGCTTCATGTGCAATACTCAAGTCAAAGAACATGCTCGAAGATGTACTAGCATACTGAAAGAAGAGATCGCGGGAGGGATGCGTTGGGCGATTGTAGTACAGAGTGGCGATGTGTAATGCGTGCACCAACTCGATGGATTTTGTCCCTTTGTTAAAAGTCTCAGCGCCTAGTGTCTGAGCTAATTCTCCGTTGAGTTCGATGGCCAACTCAGGGGCATGGCCATGCGAGGCTGCGGCTAGAACCGCCAACCATAGCACCGGCATCTCACTCCGCAATTTGCGACTTTTCGTCTCGTTCGGCAGATCAACTCCAGGATAGTCATTATTGAGATACTTGACGTATGCTGCAACCAGCTCATCGGCGAGGTCGTCATTGAGAATGCCCCGTTGCACGACGTCCAGGCTCCCAGTCGTCACCTCTGACGGTATAAAAGGCACTGGTCTTGGTGATGACGCATCGTGCGGGCCGTTAACCTTCGTTCCAGCCTCAAACTCGCCGTCAGCATCGCGGAATGAAGGGGAGCCTTTGCTACAGTTCGTGTCGATTGCATCATCCACAACACCGACTCCGTTGACTCCGTTAGGCAGAGCGCGAGGAATCCCACAATCAGGTGACTTTTCGTCAGTACTGTCCTTGTTCTCCAATAAAACCATCATCGCGCGAACCTCTCCCTCAAGCTTGGTGATCCGGGTGTTCGTCCTGGCGCGCGGCTTTCTCTTCTTCACTGGCGCATAAACGCAACTTCGTTGTGATTTGGAGCACCTTTGGCAATCTCCCACAGGCGAAGTGCCATCTGGGAGGCAGCGGAGCTTCGCCAAGCGGCAAGCATCGCATGCGCGATTAAGACGTGGACTCGGCGCGTACGGCGCGGAATTTGAGCTATCGAGGGGCGAAGCCATTTTGCGCTGACTTGGTCCGCATAGAAGGTAATAAGATGAGACTGTCTGGAGCAGAAAATACAATTTGCGTCCCGGAGAAGAATTACACATGCGCCTGTGGAAGAGTGGGTGTTTCCAATATTCGAGGTACCTCTCAAGGTCGCTTCGACTGTGACTGACCTGGAGTGAGAACTGTTACGTCCAACAGAAACCTGGAGGTTCAGTAAAATGGGAACTTTGTTCAGCACGGAAGCCGCGTCAGCTTTTGAGGCTAGTCGTGTAAATAAAGGTGTTACAGAAGGTCCTGCCTGGGTCCCACTAGAACGGCGCCCTGGCGCTGCAATAGCGTTTTTATAGGTTAAGGCACTATCTATTAGTTATAGTTATTAATGCATTTAGCATTATTATATATAAAAGACTATTATATATATTATCTTAGTTAAGCTTATATATCCTCCTTAATTTATTATTAAACCTTTAGTATATTCTAATAAATAACTTATTTAGAATTATTTCTTAATTACCTCTCTACTTAAGTATTAATATATTAAGTCTTTATAAATTCTTAATATATATTATTATTTCTTTTTTAAATAATTCTAATAGGCTTGAGTAATTATTAATATTAATTTATATATTTAATTTATTAATATTAGTTAATATATTTATATTATATTCACTTAAAATTTATTTATTAAAGGCTTTACTATTCTTTTTATAATCTTAATATGTTTTTATATGTATATAAGATCCTAGCACTTATTTAATAATAGCTAAGTAATATAATTATTATATCCCTTAATAATTAACTAATATATATTATACTTTAATAAGATTATAGGTAGTTATATAATATCACTAATCAGGCTATATATTATTATATATTAGTATTATATTAGTGGCTATAATTAATATTAGTAAGTATAACTAATAGAGAGGAAGTTAGTTTAGGGAATATACTTTATAATAAATAGACTAGGCATAGTATATTATAAAGGTTAATTAATAATCTTTTAGGTAAGATAAAGAAAAAAGGGTAACCTAGCTGCTAAAAAATACTTAATATTAATACTACTTAGTTAAGGCAGTAATTATGCTATTAAGGCAGATAAATCTTATATAATTTTAAATTCTATAATAATAGCGTGCTATAGGGGTCTTATTATATAAGCCTTTATAAAAATATTAAACAGCTTTATAGCCTTATATAAGGCTAATAATAAGAAAAAGAAATATTAGGCTTATTAATATAAAGAACTTTTATTAATAGCTAATAGGTTAAGCTTTATAAAAGTATTAATAAATATAATTTAGAAACTAATAAATAATAATAATACTTAATTAGGTTATTATAAGATTAATAGTAGCTATATTAAATTAATACTAATTATTATAAATTTTAAAGTCTTAGCACTAATTTATTTTTATAGGGCTTATAGTAATTAGTGGAAAATAAGGGGTATATATAATAGAACCACTAAGGTTATAACACACTGTAGTAAGGGTGATCTATTAACGCCTCTGCATTTCGCGTTAGGAATGTCTAATTCAATCATAACTAATAGCATGTTATAGAAGAGATTACGATTTCCCTGCTTAGCACGTTCCGTGCTTCAGTAGGAGGCCTTTCAGGGCCGAATGCCCCCGGGACGAAAAATATACATAACATAACATAACCATCACAATTAGGTAATTAAAGAAACAATCCTGGAATATCTTAATATGCTAACAGGCCTTGACAAGACTAATTTAAAATAGTCAGGGAATGAGAGTGCATACTCGGTAACAGACACGTTGAATCTGTCATAGCAGTGAGAAGTGGTTTATCTTGGCATCACCAAGGGGCGCGCGCTTGTCAAGGTAACACTTCATTCCCGGTCTGGCCTCGAAGATTCCTTGTACCACGGTCGCTTGGCCATCGTGGAGTAATGAGCGGGGCTGGTAAAGGCTTACAAAGACATCCTTCGATGCGCTCGGCCTCGGCCTCGGCCTCGGTCTGGGCTGAAAATAGGGAAAGGGTCGGTGCTTGATAACATCGGCCACTCCACGACCGAGGCCACGACCAGTTCCTCTTCCCGAATAGAGCAGCTCTCATCTCTCAGCTCTACCAGAAAATCCCTCCATGTCTGGTACCAGCGACACCGGGGAGAATCCCTTGGCCAGCACCTGGAATTGTCTGAATTGCAGGCGCCGTAAAGTCCGATGCGATAGAAAGAACCCGTGTTCCCATTGCTCCAGAAGTGGAAAGCCATGCGTCTTCCCGCAGTCCGGCCGATTGCCTCGGCGGCCCCCGGCAAGCACCGTCGGCGCGCCTGGACACTCGGGAGGACGGTCACGTGACCTCCTCGACCGAATTAGACGGCTGGAGGGCATTGTCAACACCTTCAATACAAACCTGGAGCACGGAAGACCGCTTCATCTGCATGGAGTGCCCGAAAGCGCTTCCGAGAATGGAGCCCGGGCATCAACGGCGCGGGCAGGGCTCCCTACTGAGCGGCCACACTCCACAGAAGAACCAGAAGGTGGCCATCGTCATGCGGGGTTCCTTGTATCCGGGCAAGACGGTAAGCTGTATATTGGCGGGGACTTCTGGTCCACACTCTGTCGAGAGGTGAATACTTCGTACACGAGACTGGCCGAGTGATGGGCTATCTGCTTTGCGAGTCGGCTAACAAGATGGCTAGGTCAGTCTCATTCGCGAGGCGTTCGAAGCAGAGGAGAAAGTCCAAGAACAGACGAGCTCGCTCCCTCTGAGCGGCTTACCGAGCAACTCTGCTCCGTCATTGAAGAGCAGCCCCAGTGACTACTCAACATGGATCTTCCAGAAGCCGCCTACGTTTGAAGGCACAGTCATCGACGCCATGTTTCCTATGCCATCTCAGATGTTCTTCATCTGGCAGGCCTACGTTGAGAATATAGACCCTTTCCTCAAGATTATCCACGTACCCAGCATTACCGAGGCTCTCATGACCAAAGGATGTCGCCTTGCCATTATGGAACCAGCCATGCGCGCTTTGTTATCATGCATCTCCTTCGCGGCCATTGCTTCTTTGACGGAGGAAGAGGTAGTCCCCCCACCCCCACAGAAAATGACGATAAGGGGCATGCTGACGATTCGTGGCAGGTCCGCCTCAACTATGGTGTTGACAAGAAGACTCTTTCTCTGCGTTTCCGTGCTGGTGCCGAGGCGGCCCTCGCACGTGCCGACTTTATGAACACTGCAACCTTGATGACTATCCAAGCATTCACTATCTTCCTCAGTGTACTACAGTGCGAAGAATCTCCTCGTTTTATCTGGTCTCTCACAGGCATTCTTATCCGCCTTGCTGTTTCTCTCGGCCTGCATAAGGATGGCTCACAGTTCAAGGGCATAAGTCCTTTCGAAATTGAAATACGGCGGCGAGTATGGTGGCATATTTGCTTTCTTGATGCCCGGACTGGCGACAGCCACTTTCACGATGCGCAGATCCCCGAGACACTGTTCGATACCCGGTACCCGAGCAACGTTGACGACACGGACATCGACCCTCACATGGGGGAACCGGTCTTACCTAGAGAAGGGCCTACAGACATGTCGATCTGTCTAGTGCGATGTCGCATATGGCGAATGGTCCGCGCCATGCGTACTGCCAGTCAACATGCGAACGCTGACAATACCGTCGATGGCCGGTCACTGTTGGAACATTCCCTGGATGCCGTCCGAGAGTTCAGGGAGAGTCTGGTAAGCCCTCATCAATCTGGCTGGCCTAGGAACTCGGAACAAGATTCCTTCCTCCGCATTATGACAGATGTAGTGGCCTCGCGTGTGGAACTGATGGCCTACTACCAGGAGAGACTTTCTGGAACCTTCGATCCGGCAGCCCAGGAGGACTTATTTAACGTCGCGATCAAGGTTGTCGACCTGGCCTATAAGCTGGGGCGGTCTCCTTCCATGTCCAAATGGGCCTGGATTACCCAGGGATTCCTTCAGTGGCAGCCTCTCATTATCATACTTGGATACATATGCGCGGTGCCGTGGGGAGCTTGCAGCGAAAAGGCCTGGAGCACTGTGGGTCGATGCATCAACACCATGCCGGAAGGCATCAAACACGAGCCATTGTGGCAGCCGCTGCAAAGGCTGCTGTCAAGAACCTACCAACATCGCATCTCAAGCACAGCTGGTGAGGCTACCCAGAGATATAGGCAACACACATTGACGGTTCCTACAGCCGCCTGTGAACCACCCCCAGAGCCCCAGATCACACCCCCCTACTCGGAGGAAGCACGACCTGTTGCTTCTAATCCTCCACATGGGGAAGGAGAAGTAGGCCAGTGGGCATGTGGTCCGATGGACACAACCAGTAGCGCCAATGGAGCCGACTATGACTGGTTGGCGGATGCACAAGAAGCGGACTTTAGACAGTGGTTAATCTGGTAGAGGCCCAGCAGCTATGTACAGTATCAGGCAGGATGGTTTGGTTGATACAGCTTTGAGGACGATGGAATGTCATGTCTTCATTTTCATTTTCCCTATCTAGTTGGGGGAAAGCCAATTATTGCTCCCTAGATATCAGGCTGATCCCGGGTCCTAAGCCGGCCCTTAAGCCCAGTGGCTCCGTTGGAACACGGAGATCCCGGTTGTTAGGTGCTATCTAGGGTTGGTAGGGCAGATCTTAATTTGGGTTAAAGGGACCACGGCCCGGAAATCTTGAGCGCTTAGCTACAGTCCAGGAAACTTGGATAATAACCCTAGTCTAACCTTTTGGGCCTAATCGTCTGATATACAAAACGTATTTTTAAAGCTTAAATAGATAGTCATACTGTAAAGATCTAATTATTTTAATATCCTTTAAGATAATGTAACTAAACTAGGTAATAAGCAATAATCCACCACGAATTGTCACCTTGTTATAGGAACAAGAAACAGTCAAAAGCTGCCATATACCCTCATGAGTCGTAGTCAGGATCGGAGAGGGAGTAGGGCTAAGTTAGCGCTTAAGCGAAGCCCTTGGTATTGACACGAACGACCTTTGCGCCCTCGACGAAAGTGCCGTTGACAGGATGACCAAGAGCGCCAGAGGTGCTGACATATAGGATCTTATCGTCAGCTGATGTGCGGCCGAACCTGGCGGCAGTACCGCCAGCAATGGTTGTATCGTTGTCGCCCCCGAGGACCAGTTGGCTTGTTCCGTCCGGCCGGATGGCGAAGAGCTTGTTGTCAAGGTTGGTCACAGCCCATGCGATGCCGTTCTTGCCGATCTCGAAGTCGTCGATCAGGGCCGCTTCAATCTTGGCGTACAGCTCGACAGAAGCGCCATCCTCAGCGAGGCCTTCAGGGGTTACCTTGATACGGAAAATGGTTGCATCGGGGCTCAAGGCCCAGTAGAAGAAGCCATCTTTGACAAAGATTCCGTTGATACCAATGAATGGAACACTGTTGGCAGGAGGCAGCATCTCAGGGAGCTCCAGGGCGACGTCGACCTCGCCAGTTGTTAGGCTAACACGCCAGACCTTCCCGAGGGCGGCGTCACCAGCCAGCAGGAAGTTCTTGTCCTTGGAGACCTCCAGTCCATTGAGGAAGCTCGCCTCAGGAAACTCGGCGATGTTGCTGAACTCGGGCGCGGCGGCGTTGAAGTCAATGCTGAAAGCCGAGAAGGTTCCGGGGATACCGGCACCTGACTCGGTGAAGTTGCCGCCGACGACAGCGAAGATATCCGGAGCCGTTTCGATGATGCCGAGCAGGCCCGTGACCGAGTCGAAGGTGTTGACGAGCGTGGCAGTGGCGTTGGCGCCGTTGACACCAGAGATCTCGACGATGGAGGGCGTGGGGGATATCAGGCTAACAAGAAGATCTCCAGAGGCCCGGACGGCTAGGTTCTCGATCCAGGAACCTAACTCGAACTGGAAGACCGTACTCGCGGGAAGAGGGAGGCTAGGCGGCGCGCAAGGCGAGCCCAGGGAGCTGGTGAAGTGCAGTGCCAGGGGCAGCACTAAGGACACGACGTTGCGCAGCATGTTGATTGCAAATGGCCGGTTGTTCACAGAAAGTGCCGAAAGGTAAGAGAAAGGCAACAGATTATATGTTACTGGGGATTTGGCGACGGTGTTTGTCTGAGAGCATAGGGCGAACTGGCAGTTAGGCAATAACAATATCCAAGGGCTTTATAAGTGTTGGAAGAATTGAATGGTCCCCCTCAACTTCAGGATCAAGGTTCAAGATTAAAGTTAAAGTTTGATATCGGAAAACTCAAATCATAGGACTGTCATCTAGGATACTAAGACTTAAGTCCTAGAAGGAATCAGTCGAATATATAAGCCCTCAAAGGTCCTTTGACTGCCAGGAGTTAATAAGAACAATCCGTTGTTAACTGCCCTTAGCATCCCTGCGTGATCTAATAACAATAAGCGGAGACAGACTTCTACTGGGAAGCCCAGAAATGGACGGACTTAGGTCTGTATTATTCCTATGTCCAGAGCGATGTATTGCCAAGAGTTCGCAACCCGGTCAGTGGACTCAAGCATAATTTGAACCTGATCGCTTGAAACCTGTCCGAGTCTCAATCAGAGAGCCAGGGTGATGAATCGATGGACGCTAGTGGCAGACCCCGCGATCCACAGACGAACGGAATAGTTCACCCCTGGGGCTGGGGTTGTGGAAGGTTCTCGACACCACATCAAAGATACCATCTATTTCGGTAAATCCCGAGATGATGCACTGGGGCCTGCATGTCTCAGTGCTGCTGGGGGTTCCGAGGGACTTCGCATCAGCCATGACAAAGTACAATGGGAGCCAGGGGAGGGCTAGCATTGAAGCCACTTACTCATCCTTTTGTAGGGGCCCACCCGCGACTCGTCCCCCAAGAAGCAACTCCCAAGGCCGAGACCGAGGCCGAGGCTGATTCGCAAGGCTCCCTGGACCCGACGGCCGCCTTCGTCAAGGTAGTGTGAAGTACGTGGCTAACTCATAACCAAATTGAATGTCGATGAACCCGTAAGCAACTCGAGTGTGGTACTTAATTGCTGCTAGTGGTAAGGTCTGGTGATCTGGGCCTAGTGCGCATACTCATGCTTAAGCTTCTCGATGGTGGACTCCTGGTCTGCCTCTCACGCTGTGCATATATTCTGGATGTCCGAAGTCTCTCACATGTACGCGTCTCCAAACTCCATCACGCACCTCGAGCAACAGTACACACCATGGCCGCCCCAGTCGTTACCGTCTCCGCATCCGGCGAGTTCCAGCGACCGGACTCAGCCTTTCGCAACTTTGTTAGTCGAGAGCCCGGCGCTCAGTTCCCGTCCGAGGCAGGCCGGTATCACTTGTACATCAGCCATGCGTGCCCATGGGCTCACAGGGCCATGGTCGTCCGCCAGCTCAAAGGCCTCCAGGAGATCATCTCCGTCACGAGTGTGCACAACCACGGGGGAGCACCAGGTGAGATGCGCCCCCCCAAGCCCCCAAAACGTTCATCTAACGCCGGTGTGTTTGGTCAGGCTGGAAGTTTGCTGTCGCTGGCCAAGAAAGGCCTGAGATTAACATAGTCCGCGACCCTCTGCATTCGGGCACCAAGTATCTTGGGGACATCTACCGCGCCGAGAACCCGCAGTACGAGGGTCGCTTCACGGTGCCGTTGCTCTACGACAAAATTGCCAAGAAGATTGTCAACAACGAGAGTCAAGACATCATTAGAATGATGAACCGCGAGTTCGATCATCTCCTCAAAGATGCGCAGAAGGAAGTAAACCTGTACCCGGATGACCTAGCCCCCGTCATCGATGAAGCGAATGAGTGGATCTATAACGGTATCAATAATGGCGTCTACAAGGCCGGGTTCGCCCAGTAAGTTAAAATCAAGGGTGGCCGGTGTCCTAGTGCACGCGACTTGGTCTCGTAGATGAGATGGAAGAAGGTTCATTGGGCTGACATGATTTCCTCATCCAGGTCCCAAAAGGCGTACGAAGATGCCGTTACGAATGTCTTCATTGCTCTCGATCGTGTAGAAGCGAAGCTCTGTGAGGGGCCCTTCTTCTTCGGCCATCGCATGACGGAGACGGACGTCCGGCTCTATACGACGTTGGTGAGATTCGACCCCGTGTACAACTACCACTTCAAGTGCAATATCAGGGACATCCGGTCCGGTTACCCAGCTATCCACGATTGGTTGCGCCGCATGTACTGGGACGTCGCGGCGTGTAGAGATACAACGCACTTTCAGATCATCAAGGATAACTACACCAAGGACCAGACCAACATCAATCCCTTCGCCATCACCGCCATGGGACCGGTGCCGCACATTCTGCCCAAGGACGAGGAGGTCGCAAGTGCAAAGCGAACAAGTCAGCGGGACTGATGGCAAGCATGGACGGGTGGGTGCCTGTACAAGTGAGGTCCGGGGCCGGAGTGCGGCTGGAATTTCGGATTAATTGCTTTCGTCTTCTGTCCCCCGCTCTGTTTCTGGTCGATCCATCCTGTAGTCCTTGCGCACATACTACATGCCTACTATTTTTCTACGGGGCCGTATCAATATGCAAAATCTAACATTTGTTGAACAAAATTCCAAGTCTCATTAACCCCTCTTGGTTGAATAATGTGCCGGCCCAAGCAATATGTGACAGCTTTCAATTTCGTCTTGCAGGTCAAACACAAGACCGTCCAACACAACTCACTTCCACAACTTCTACAATCGGCTCCTGTTCATCGTCCTGTCTATACATTTGTTAGGTTACCCAGGTAGCATTCCGATGCGCATAAGGGTTTCATGTTCGCGACCTAGCGCGCTGTGCCGCACCGCTCATCACCTGATATGCATCACGCTTGTATTAGATACATAGACCAAGCATCTTTGCGTCTGACGTAGTGCCGCCTCATTTTGACGTTCTCAGGATGGTAGCTGGTACAACTTGTTACTGCTGGAGATTTGCTACGCCAACGATTTTTTCCCAATACTCCTAGCGCCGGGTTGCGTCCTTATCCCTTTATGACCCTATCCGGATTAGGCTTCAGTTATTGTGGTCCATGCAACAGCACGGGCTACTTCTAAAGTTGAAGACAGAGCCGCATACGGGGTCCGAGTGGGGCCGTGTCCCGAGGCCGAGGCCGAGCCCGAGCCCGAGTGAAGTGGGGTCGCATCAGGTCGCACTCACGATCATCACCTCCGCTAAGGCCATTTTCGCCGCTCAAGGCGAAAGTGAACGCGCGCACAGTCTCACAACATGGGGCATAGTAATTCTTAGCGCCATGTTAACCGCTCCGCTGGGGCGACTGCTCCTGGCTTGCCTATCTTCCATTGCCAACTGTTAGCTCAAGCTAGCCCCAGGATGTCGTCAGCACGACAAATGACTTGTGCAGGATATTTAGCATGTAGAGAAAAAAAAAGGGCGATCCAGCGCGTTCTTGAAATTGGACGAGCCGATCTTCCGGCTGCCTGGCTCGCGGACCCTTCGGAGGACGGCGACGATGACTAACGTGTGGTGCGTTTTGGTTTCCCCCCTGGCCAGAGTGTGCCTTTCATTGTGGAATCGCATATCTAATAAAACATCATGCGGATTACAAAGGGCTGCCTGTGAGATATTTATTTATATCAAGCTGATGTTGGGTTAAAACATCTCAATCAACCCCCGCGCCTTCGCCAAGCTGTAGTCCCGACTACCTCGCGGTTAGAAACAAAGAATTGACTGGCACACTGATACGTGTCACATTTCTGGACCTTGTTCAATTCTACGCCACCTTTATTTCTATTGCCTGTCTTATCTTGGGGCAGCGATTACTTATGAAGTCTTTTGCCGCGCTTCAACCCTCCT
Source organism: Fusarium oxysporum Fo47 (assembly GCF_013085055.1). Lineage (NCBI taxonomy): Eukaryota > Fungi > Ascomycota > Sordariomycetes > Hypocreales > Nectriaceae > Fusarium > Fusarium oxysporum. Next base: position 20,359 of record NC_072849.1, read on the forward strand.
GTCACATCTCGGCGTCGTACGTTTGCTAAACATGGATGCTTCCGGCCCAGAATCGGGGCGGACGTCGCTGCTGCATGCGTCATGGAAAGGCCAGCGCAAGGCCGTCTTCATGCCGCTGCTGGCGACCGCCATGCTTCTGTGGTTCGTCTTCCTGGGTGACATGGCCTACCTCTTCGGCGCGTCCTTTGACCAGCGGCACCGCACGCATGGCTTGAACGTCCTCGTTGTCGACTTTGATGGTGGCAAGGCCATCTCTCAGGCTGTCCAGGCGACCTACCAGATTTTGCAGGGTAACCAGTTTCCGACGTTGGAGTTCCAGGACTCGTCGCCTAAGTATCCCGACGCAGCCTCGGTTAAGGAGGCCGTCTGCAGCGGCGACTACTGGGGCGCCATGTACATTCGCTCCGGCGCCTCGTCCGACCTTGCATCTGCCATCGATGGTGGCCCTAAGGCGACTAGTTATCAGCCAAACGACACCGTCACGTATATTTATAATCAGGCTCGCTACAGTACCATCGCCGACAGTGCCATCGGGGCCAATCTACAGGCCCTCATCGCTGCTTCACGTGGCGCGTATTATAACTCCACCTACGGTCGCGATGCCATCGCCAACCTCAACCGCTCCGACCCCAACGCCATCCGTGCCTACCTAAACCCCATTCAGGCCTCTTCCGATATCATCACATTCACCGAGCAGGGCTCTCGCGCCTTCTATAATACCCTCAACGTGGTATTCCCTATTCTCCTGACATTCTTCTTTTTCATGGCCGTCAACGCCATCAGCGACGCAAAGGGTATTGCCGCTCGACTCCGCCGCCGCGAGGTCTGGCTGCTCCGTTTCGCCCTCGGCAAGTCCTATGCCCTCGTCGCTGCTCTCGTCGTCACCGCCTACATCTGGGCCTTCCGCGAGGACTGGGCCGTCGCAGATGCCGTCTTCTTCAAGAACTGGATGATCGTATGGTTCCAGATCGACATCAACTGGCAGGTCTTTGATGCGACCCTGGGAACCTATGTCCCCATGCAGCTCGCCTCCTTCTTCATGCTCACCTGGGTTATGATCAATGTTGCCAGCACTGCCTTCCCATTCCAAGTAGCGCCTGGATTCTATCATATCGGCTACGCCCTGCCGGGCTATAGCATTTACTCCTTGCAGGTCCAAGCATGGAGCGGCTGTGCTAATAAGCTTAAGCTCGCCTTGCCCGTCCTTTTCGCCTGGTGGCTGCTTGGCCACGTCGCCGTTGTATTTTCCACCCGCAAGAGATGTGCAGACGCTGAGAAGGCGGCCCCAACGCCAACCCCGGAGCAGCCTGTCTCTGAACGGTCACGGTCATCTTCTGAGGCAACCGCGGCAGGCGACCCCATAGCCAAACCTGAGTAGGTGACGAGCTTATCCCATCACTCAATGCGCAGCCGTCTGTGGCGTACTTTATAGTACTTGCATCAGTTTTCTATGGCCGAAGCTTAGCACTATGAGTGTAATTATAGAAAACCCACTTTCTTTTCAATTTTTCTTGTTTTTGTTTATGTATATACTGGATGTGTTGCTAGACTTACGATAGATTTTAATGGGGATCATGTAGTAGTGGCAGTAGCCGGAAGTGTGAAAAGTAATTGCAAGAGATGTTCTGCCACGTCAACAGCATAAGAACCTAGCCTGAGCATCCAATGCCGTTGTCGATTGATATCTGCCAGACTGAATATCTTATGTTTCAGTGTTTGTTCTTTAATGAACTGTCCGGGCGTGAGGTGGAAGAGAAAGGATCATTGGATTTCTGTTATATACTGTCGCCTGGAGCATTGCTCGGAACTGAATATCAGATATCTAGTTCATAGACGGGCACATGTGGTGTTTGTCTTGCTCGCGATATGTGAATGATGCTATTAGTAGACTTTTAAGTACAGGATAAAGCGACCATATAGCCATCTTATAACTACAAGTACATATACCCACCCCGAGGCATAAAATTATGCGGATCATTGTTTTGGCCATGGATAATCCACGCATGCTGCTTTTGTCATGCATTGAAGAAGAAAAAAGAGACGGCAAGTCCCCAAGAAAGCGCAAACACCATTCCATCCTTCGGCTATTCTGTCTTCCCACCATGCGGATGAGCAAATAACAGTGGACTAGTAGTTGAGTCCACGATAGGCATTTCCGTCTCCACGCTGCACATCCATGGTGTCGATCTCGATGATGGGGAAGCCTCCCATCTCCTCCGGGATAGTGGGCTCAGGCTGCTCAGCATACCAAGACTGGATACGCCGGGCGCTTTTTAGGAAGCGTTTCTGGACTTCATTGTAGTCGGGTACCGTTAGCCTGAAGTCCCGCTTGACGAATTTCCCATCCACGAGCACGTGCTGGATATCGCCGACATTCGCATGGAGAATGACGGCGGCGACGGGGTCTACCCATCCTAGCATGCCGGGGGAATCACTGTTCCAGACGATGAGGTCGGCCTTGGCTCCGGGAGCTAAAACACCCAGGTCAGGGCGGCGCAGCGCCAGGCCGCCGTTGCGGGTGGCGAGGAGGAATGCCTGGTCGGCGGACATCGGGCTGTTCTTTGGTAACTTCCATTGTTGGTCGACGACTGGCGTGTAGAGCAGTGAGCGCGTCTTCTGGAGCCATAGGCGGGCCTGAGTCAAAATGTCGATGGAGAAGGCGAAGTGGGTGTCGACGCCCAGGCTACCCTGGTCCTGGATAAGGTGGCTGCGGGGATGGGATTGGCCGTAGTGCATTTCGGACTCGGGCGTAATGGAGAGATACTGATTTGTGCTTCGAAGGAGAGTTGCGTCGTGAGCCGTGAGGACGCTTCCATGTGAGAAGATAACTGGGATGCTTGTATTGAGGATGCCATATCGGTGGAGGTCTGCGGGGCTATTGGTGACTGTTTACGGGAGAAGAGAATGTTATTCAATGCCTCCGAAGCGGGGACCAAGTAGGGTAAAACTTACGGCCCCAGGGACCTTGCATGGAGTGTGTCGTGAGGACAGAGACATTCGAACTTCTAGAACTTTAGTCAGCTTGGAATGTAAACCCAAAAATTACGGAGGGAGACCTACTTCGCTAGAGAGATGATGGCATTGACTTCCGTCATATTGGGGTCCGGGCCCCACGTATCGTATGCTAAACCGATAGAGGTAGCGGTTCCATCGAGATCACTCTCGTTGACAATGGCCTTGAAGTCAGCTATCTGCTGAGTCACGGTGAAATTGGGAGCCGGGCGGATGGCATAGGCCCAAAAGACGCGGGCGCCACTGTCTACCGAGGCCCGAAATCCCGCCCTAGATGTGCTGGGGGACCACGTATGCTGAGCATGGTCTAATGTGGTGGTCACGCCAGCGTTGAGCGACTCATAGAGCCCGGCCAGCTGGCCGATGTACACATCATCGGCAGAGAAGGGGGTGCCTGCGAAAAGCTCTTGATAACGGAAAAAGTATTCTATCATGCTCATGTTTGAGCCGAAGGTCTTGTACGCAGTCTGCCAACCGTGGCGGTGCGTATCAATAAAGCCAGGGGTGATGATCTTGCCAGCGACATCGATGATCTCAGTCTTTTTGGGCACCGAGGAATAACCCCCAGGTGGGTAGAGGGCTACGACGCGGTCATCCTCGATTAGGACAGAGCCATTGCGGATGATTTCCAGAGACTCTGTACTCTGGTCATACCCGACGATGGTTCCGCCAGTGAAAAGAGTGGACGACGCTGCAACCAGCTGGGCTGCGAACGGCAGGGAGGAAAGATTGAGGTGGAAAGCCTTCATCTTGGGCGGTGGGAACAATGCGTGGGAGGAAACGAAACGAAGGTAGGTGGCGCGGTCAGTTGGCCAGACTAGATGTGTCTCGACGGTACATCGTGCCTTAATGTACGTAGTAGTCTTTTAGCGTTAAGGTGAAGAAGGGTGCCTTCATGGTCGAGGTAGCATTGGATCAGCGCTTGCCAAGACACAAGAGTGAAGATTTCCACCCAAGGGCCCATAGAAAGGGATGGATGCTTTCCAAGCCAGCCCGCGCGGCTGACAGAAATAGTGTAGGTTCCCTATCCATATTGCGAAGAGGGCAAACGAACATTGGTTTCTCGCTGGAGGTTGAGTAGTTGCTAGGGTGTCGGCCCTTCGGCCTCGGTGCACTGGGAGCGGAAATCTCCGAATACTTGCCACTCCGAGCAACCCTCTCCCCTCCCCCCCCCTCTTGCCCGCGGGGGCCTCTTCGCCCATGTCTCCGGAAACAGGATAGGCGGTGTCATGAGAAACCCTGATAGCTCTGCCAAGTAAATGACAGGTGATTAGAAATCAAACCCTCCTATGATAGACAAGTGAAGGGCTACGGGTTACGGGCTCAACGAGTCAATGCAGGGACTGCCATCACGAGGCCACAGCCCAGATTACGAATGAAGAGCGCCCGAGGAGAGTAAAGAATGGCTGCAAATAACACTGAAGACCAGGATGCTTGTCTTGTCTTGTCTTGCAAATGTTTGTTCAAGAAATGTTAATACAGGGAATTCCTTGCAAGAGAAGCTTCCATCCCATTGGCGCGATATCTAGCTCTCACTTCACCATTTACATGGGGAAACTATCCAATTCTTCCAACTTCCAGTACCGTTTCATGTTCTCAGCGCCTAGTGTCTTCACCTCCTGGTCGAGATGGGTCCATAGCACAGTGCCAAAGCTGTCCAATTTCTCCCTCAGCATGGAGAATTGGAAATCAATAGTGCCCCTCCGACAGGCCTGGAGGTACTCTGCTACGATACCCAAACCGTGATGGATTACCTCGTGCTGCCGCAAGAGTTCCGCAGTGGCAGGGTTATGTTTGTCAGCCTTGCGGAACTCGGGCATCCGGCGGGCCAGGAACGGGAAGAGGTAAGCCTCCTCGTAGTCGTGGTGCATCGTGACCTCTTGGGTGAATCTGATGCCTGGGAGTTCTGTTAGATGGACCACTTAATATGAACAGCGATCATGGTCGACGAGGGAAAGAGAGCCGGACTAACCTGCATCTATGAAATGACTCTGGCTCATTCTGGGCGGCAGCATCCCAGAACTGCAGGCATTGACCATCATCGTCCAAGTCCTCCGGAATCCTTGATGCTGTCGAGAGGGTCAGCATGTGGCGATTCGAATGAGCACAAGTTGATAAGGAAAAAGGGCAGTAGGGTAACACGAACATATCGGTCCATGCGAACCGCATAGCGGTTGAAGACCTCGAACATAGCGGGCGTCAGTTCCACAGTCTCCAATCCCGGAGTATCTGCTACGTGAAGGGGCTTTGTTAAGTCTACTCCCATACTTGCCGATTATAAGTTAAAAGGTTCTAGTAATGCAATAGAAGTTTTTAGGAGAGAAAGGCACTGAAGGGAGTATGTTATGGCTTTGCCATTTTATAGGGGATAATTAAATAACATGGTTGATAAGCAAGTGACCTAGTTAAGCATGTGACCTAGCTTAACTGATACCTTAAAGGCTAATTTTTAAAAGCTAATATAAAATTTAAGCTAAGCCTAAAATAACTATAATCTAAAAGTTACTTATTTAATTATGAAATAAAGGTATATTTATCATAAAATAATACTAACTAATTTATTTATACCTAGTATAAGAAAAGCTTATTTATACTATGTAAATAAGCTTTTCTATATAAAGTAAAATAGGTAAAAATCCAAAAGAATTACTTATATATATATATACTTATATAGTATTTTAAAAAAGATTTCTTTTTAAAATTTTTAGCTGTCTTATTTAAGGTGGCTAGGTATTATAGGGTAGGCTATTTTTAGCGGCATAGTGTAGGAGGTCACATACTTAACTGGGCCACTTGCTTATTAACTATGTTATAATATAAGAGAAATATAAGTTAAGGATAAACATAGTTAAATAATACTTAGGATATTTATTATAATTATATTAAAGTATAATAAAAAGCTATATTTCTTTTTTTTTATCTTAGCACAGGGAACTAACACAACCAGTTTTGCGGCATCGACAAGACAAACATTAGCTTCGTTGCCACAAGCTCTTTCATCTGGGACGCCAACCTAAAACCTGACGACATCACCAACTCCATGTCTCTGGTATGGCATGGCTGGGCGACAGTGTGCTCCATATCGCTCATTGCGCTCCGTCTCCTCATCGGCGCCGCTGAGGCTAAATTCATCCAGATCGGCATGTACTACCTTTCCAACATGTACCCCAAATATTTGGTTGGTTTCCGGGAAGGCATTTACCGGCATGTACTTCGTAGCTGGTGCCTTTGCCGGTCAGATCGCTTATGGTCTACTCAAGATCGAATCACCCAGGTTCCATAGATGGCAAGACGTATTTCTCCTCGAAGGCGGCGTTACAGTTCTGTTGGGCATCCTGAATTTCTTCATTTTCCCCAAAGGTCTTGCCACCGCATGGTTCCTTCCCCCAGAGGAGCGGCTTCACGCTGTTCGCCGCATGGAGATTGATCTTGCGGAAGCCCAGGAAGAAGCTCATGTGAGCCAGAACAGTATCACGAAATGATACATCACATATGTCATAAATGACTGAAAAATCTCTCGATCATCATCTTCAACATCACTACTGTCCTGCCCGTCATGCCCTTACCACCTTCCTCCCCTTGCTGGTGAATGGCATGGGCTACGAAGGCATTAACGCCAGTCTCATGAGCGTACCTCCTTTTGTCGTGCAAGTTCCACCAGCGAAGCTATTCATGAGACTTAATTGGTTCTATTCAGGCTAACTACCGGGTCCCAGCGGCGTTGCTGGTCTCATCATCATGGTCTACTCTAGTGACCGCTTTCGAGAACGCTCCCTCCATATTAATTTCGGCGCAATAGTTGGCCTCATCGGCTGCATTGTCATAGTCGTGAGCTCGAATAATGAGGTCTGCTACGGTATTTCCCACGCGTGGATTGCTGGATTCTTTGCCGGTGGCTCTCTAATCGACATTTGGCTCGCCGGGAACACTCCCTGGAAGGGCACACGTAGTGTCATTCTGTGTGTCAACGGCTAGTACAATGTCGCTGGGGAGGTTGCTGGCCAGATCTTCAACAGCAGATATGCTCCGACAGGTGAGGACACGATGTTTGTTTTTAAATTGCCGAAGTTTGAGGCTGATTTGATCATAGACGAAAAGCCTCTTATCATCACCATGTCTATCATGGCCGTAGTCGTTTTGGGTCTCGTGCTCATCCGCATCATATACATGCTCCAAAGCAAGAAGAGAGTTCGCGAGATTACTACCTGGGATGAACAGCCGTTTACAGACTACACTACATCGGAAGAACGCCACGGTATCAGAGGAGGACTTTTACATATGGTTACTAAATGTATTAGATACAATTGATTAAAAGTCACTAGTTAATGGCTTACTAAGTTAGCCACTTGTTAACGGCACCTTTGCTGCCTAGAAACCTATAATGAGCTTGCTACATGACGTTTCTAATTATTTGACTTCTAATCTCTGGGTACAAGCTTTTATTGCTAGTACCTACATCATCATCTCACTTACCCTTACGCGAGATAAGCTACCTACTATAAATCTATGAAAGAATTAGTTTAAACTAAAGGGAAGAATTAGCGCTGTGGTCATAATACCTTATCAACAGATATAGATATGAATCATTTTGTTTTCAAGCAGCTATGAAACTAGACGACGTCCCCCAAGGATATCCATCCCGTCTCCTTGTCATCCACGATGTTAATGCACTCTGCATAAAAAGCAAAATCATGGATCGTTCCTAGAGGGCGAATCTAAGATGCCGATTTTGGACCAAGCGAAACACGGAGGCTGGTCCCGGATAGGGCACTTGGAAACATGTCGAGGGGCCAATGGCATAGATAAATCGCCGTCTACAACCATTGTGCTTGGTCAAGCATCCATTTGTTCCAATCCTGCCAGCTGGAGTCATACTGCGGGCTGATATTAGCTACCTCTCCCACGACGGGTCTCGACACAGGCCACGGAGCCCCCTGAAACGCTGTTGTTGAGGGTTGGCTCGGATCACCTACATGTCCAGAAGGCATATTGACCAAATTAGGTACAACACCTGTCGTGGGCTGGTTGCCCGGGAAGGGTGATGTGCTGTAACTAGAAGGCCACGCACTCTGCGCAGCAGCCCGTTGTGAGGGCGACGTTGGTACGCCTGTCGGCTCCTGCCCACTTTTAACAGTTCTGCTGCGTTGAGTGCCAACCGCTGTCAGTGGCGTTGGCGGCTCCAACTGGAGTGTATCTTCCACGAACTGGATGGGCATGCGATCGTCCAAGTCTCTGGATGGCGACGATGGATCGTGGCCCTTCGTCTGGGACATCCTGCAGCTGCTAGCCTTGGACAGTAACTTGTGGAACGGCTGCCAAAGAGGCTCATGCCTGATGGCCTCTGGCATTTCATCGAGGGTCTGTCGCACGGAAGTCCAAGCCTTCTCAGACTCGGCGTCCCAGGGCGAAGTGCAGATGTAGCTCAGGACGATTGCCAGTGCCTGCCACGGGACGTAGCCGCGCGTGAGCCAGGCCCACCTCGACATGGCGGAATTGTTCCTAAGATATCCCATCTGGCTTAGGAGGCTCATCGCGAGGCTGAATGACTCCTTGAAAGTGAAGGGGTCTATCCCCTCTGCCAGCGCGCGCTGGTAGGTGAGCATCAGTTGGAAGCGGTCGGCCACCATGCTCGTGATTGATCTCAGGCATGAGATCTGGTCTGATTCCTCCGTATCGAGGGTTGGAATATCAGCCCTAATGCCGTTTTTAAAGTTTCGGATAGCCTCAAGCCTACTCTCATAGGCTTGGTGACGGCTATCAGAGCTATTTGGAGGAGCAGTATCTTGAGGGACAGGGCACGCGACGGTGCGAGCTAGCCGCCAAGTCCGGCACCGCACAAGGCATATGGACGCATCTGTCGGCCCCTGTCGACCGACGACCGGGTCAGTCATTTCAGGGTACATATCTTTGTCATCCACATTGGTTGGAGGTTCTGTGTTGAAAATCTGTTCGGAAATGAGGGCGGCGTGGACCCGGCCGTCGCCGGTTCGGGAATCAAGAAAGCATATATGCCACCACAGCCGGCGGCGCAGCTCGACCTCAAACGGCGCCATATTCTGGAACTCAGATCCATCTCGGTGAAGTCCGAGGCTGAAGGCGATGCGGGAGAGGAGGCCGGTGAGGGTCCAAATGTAGCGCGTTGACTCCTCACACTGCAGGACGCTGAGGAAGATAGTCAAAGCCTGCACAGTGGCTAACTCTGACGTGTTGATAAAGTCGGCAGCGGCGAGCGATCGCTCGGCACCAGCGCGGTAGCGAGACGCGAGTGATGGCTTGTCTGAGGCAAAGTTTAAAGAAACCTACCAACTGGTTAGCAGAGTATGCGTCTTCTGTCCGAATTCAAAAATCACCTCATACTCGGTGAGAGACATGATGGCTGCGTAGGCCGTGCAGATAAAGAGAGCTTCCATAGCTGGGGACAGAGACCTGAAGTGGCCTTTGCACTCTTTAAGTACGTTGGTGGTGGTGGGGATATGGAGGACCTTGAGAAAAGGATCAACGTTATCGATGTAGTTCTGCCAGATGAAAAGCATCTGTGAAGGTAATGGGTATAGCTGGGTAGTCGCTATGTCATCATATGACGATGATCCGAGAAAGCTCCTAAACAAAAAGCTAGTGTTTTCACTGACGTTGTTTCTCGTTGGTGATTCAAGGCTAGGGCGATAAGCTGAGTCGGCATATGTCCCAGACTGACGATCATCTTCATCCTCAAAGGCTTCACGCACGAGTCTCGCCTTGCGATGGCCGTCTTTGTTAGCGTTTTCGTGGCCATGGGGGGATGTGTTTCGAGGTGCACTTACTTCCTGTCGCAAAGTGCTCCAAAACTCACCGCTCACATAGAGCTTACCCTTATCGTCTGACACGAGCACTCCAGGCTCCTCGTCGGGACTGCGATTTGTCCCGGCTTGGCCCTGGCCAACCTCTGAGGCTTCCCGCCCGACGGGAGAACGGCCTGAGTCATCGTCGTCGTTGCCGCCATCATCAAATGGCTCCGCGACAAGGCCACGACCCTGGTCTTCGACTACTGACCCAGCTAGGACAACATCGGCCCCCCGTACCTCCTGGTCGAAGTGAGCGCCGTAAGAACGGATGAGGCCTTCAAGGCGCCGGATTCGACCCAGAAGATCGTCTCTTCTAAGTCCCGCCTGCCCATCGTCCATGGCCGAATCGAGGTGCCGCGGTGGCCGACCTGACGTGGGGAAGACACATTGCCCTCCCCTCCTGACGCATGCCGAGCATGGGTTCCGGCGGTCGCAGCGAACCTTTCTGCGCTTGCAAGTGAAGCAGCTCCAGACGCTCAGTTTATCGGGCTCGGTAGCCGACGTGGCTCCAGGTACTGACATGGCGTGTGGTGTGGTTGAGTGCCGCAGCTCGCAGCTCGGCAGTGTGAACAGTCAAAGAGAGGATAAGTCCATCCGCAGATGAAAACGGGGGACATGTTCGGTGACCGAGGACTCCACAGTTTGGCGGAGGGCTAGCTCAGTGGGTACTTAGGTGGTGGAGGCGAAGCTCCAAACTCAAAACGATCTCCGCTTCCCAGGATACATTTCCGCTTCCCGCTTCCAGGGTAACTTAGACTAAGCTAATGGACTGAAATGCCATTTTGCTTCACGTCAATAGGATGAGACCTCAGTCCGGGAATATCGGACCTGTTTTGTAGATTATGCCGAGTCCGAGCATACAGTGGATGCAACAAGTTTAAATACCAGGCGTGTATTCTTTCAAGCTGCTAGCTGCTTTAGGTTGAGTCTCTGTGTATATTATCTCTCCTGCGCCAATTTGAGCTGTACTGATTGGCCATTATGAAACTTCTTACTAGGATTAGATATCAGCTAAAGCCAGAAGGGCTAGATCGGTACGTAAAGGTATTTGAACTTTTGCATTAGTAAACTTACACACTTAGCTGAGTTCACATGCTTGAACAATCATATCTTAAAGTGCCCAGCGACCATCAGCGAATCTTTTTCCCTCACCATTCGCACGTCAATTCGATTTCCCGCCTTGGCTCTATTCTTTTCTCTCAAATTTACACTCACTCCCCGCCGCCACATCGTCGTAATGTCTCGGGTCGTTGCAGTCGCTGGTGGTAGTGGAAACCTTGGCCGCACCATTGTCGAGGCGATTCTCGCCGACGGGAAATTCACCCCCATCATTCTCTCGCGCAAGGTCAGCAGCACATGTCTCTCAACACGTTTTTACCCGCCGTGCTTGAAGCTCAGAAACTGACAACTCCCCAAATCACACAGGTGGACACAGAAAAGGAAAAGGAGATTGGAGCTCGCTTCGTTCCTGTCGACTACGGCGATGTTGAGAGCCTAATCAAGACCCTTGAGAGCCAAAATGTCGAAATTGTCATCTCCGTTCTCAACACCATGAACTCTTCCCAGATTGAGCTCAACTTGATTGAGGCATCCGACAAGGCTACCTCCACCAAGCGATTCATCCCGAGCGTTTGGGGTATCGAGTTCCCGCAGTGGTGAGTCCCTCCCTTCATTGCATGCACCCTTTTTCTCATTTACGTTGTGGTCCACCCGACATCGTAATTTCCAGTGTTCGCTGCAATTACTAATCCCATCTCCCAGGGCCATTGAAATGTTCCCTCCTGCAGGCTTCAAGGTTGAAGTGACCAAGGTGCTCGAGAAGACCTCGCTGGAGTGGACGTCCTGGAGTCCGGGCTACTTCCTCGACTGGTGGGTCACTCCACACATTAAGTCACACATGGCTACCTTCGCCCTTGTCGTAGACGTTGCCAACAAGACGGCCGCAATTCCCGGTAGTGGTGACGTCCCCGTCGCCCTGACCTACACTTTCGACTTGGCCAAGTTTGTCGCTGCCTCCCTGAGCCTACCCAAGTGGGAGAAGACAACATACTGCATCGGCGATAAGGTCACCATGAATGAGCTGCTTGCCATTGCCGAGGAGGCCCGTGGAGCCAAGTTCACCGTCACCACTGACGAGATTGAGACGCTCAAGAAGGGCCAGGTTACGGAGCTTCCAAGCCACTCTCAGACTTACGCCTTCTTCCCCAAGCAAATGTTGCAGCCTTTCCTTGCACTTTTTGGTCTTATGTTTGCCGAGGGTGTGTTTGACATGAAGCCTGCTCACACAATCAACGGTGATTTCCCTGACATCAAAACCCATACGGTTAAGGAGCTCGTCACCGAGGCTTGGAAGGGTAAATAGATAAAACGGACGCACAAAGATTGGCGGGGGCGGCTGCAAAAGACTTGTCAATGATCGCTATGATGGCAATCCTCCAGGCACATTACTGTACTACAAGGCCTCTCTCGCTGTTCGGTGAAATCAGCCGTAATATAACCTATCTTAACTATTGGAAATTTCCACTATTACCATAGATTAAGGCGAACTTTAGTCCGTACTGATCAGTTCCCCTTTCCCTGCATTATTCTTCCTTCCGGGCTTGGTTTGATAACATGCATTACCAAAATTCTTTAAATCGACAAGATCGAATCGCGGATTAACAGATTTTGCAACCTCCGAGTGGATTGGGCTTGAGGATCTAGATTATGAAAAACCAGTGATTATTATAATAACAGTCTTACCAGGAATATAAGAAAAGAAATAAATATAATAGCTCTTAGTCTAGCTAGCAGCTAGGAAGGTATACCCTTGACGGTCCTAAGGGCACATCTGAATAATCACCCCAGTTTTCCACTCTTCCTACCTCTCTTATTCGATAGAACGGTGCCGGAATATCACTTGATTCCGTCGTCGATCTTGATCATTCAGATGTGCCCTTAGGACCGTTAAGGGGATTGTCCTTTTTAACAGCTTGGTGTCGAAAAGAAAAAGTGGATTATTGCTAAATGATTGGTCCCTGAGGAACCCCCCTGAAGACCCCTCGTTGTTACACCCTGGACCCAATTCTCCCCTAGGCCCTGCTTCAGTTCTCCGAGCATCTTGCTCATCTGCCAAATCACTTAGTCACTACCGTTTAACAAGCTGACTTCAGAATAACGCAGCCATATCTGCTCGTTTAGTCATCACTGGGATACTGAGGATAGCTCGCAAACTCCCACGGTTTGCTGTTTTGAAGCAGCTCGTAATCCAATCCATCGGGTCCCCCAATAACATACAGAAATTTTGTCTCGGGGGCGGAAGCAAAAAACCGGAATGTTGTTCCTTGCGGTAGAAAAATGAGGTCGCCGTCTATGAGTTGGGCTGTCTCATATTGGTCAACCTCAACAGTGAGCTCTCCCTCTTGGAGATGCAGGCCGGTAGCGTACTTTGCTGTGGCTTCCGTGGCAGTTTGGTTTGGAAGTAGCTTGCTCAAAGTTATGGTCCCCATGGTAAATTGGTCGTCCGTTTGATTGCCGGTTACAAGAGGGGTGATGATTTTGAAGACTCCGTCCTCCTCGTTGAGGAACTTGGGGCCAAAATTGTTGGCAATGAAGTTGGGCGTCTTTGAGTTTTCTGCAAGAGTATTGCTGCCGTTGTGCCAATTGCCAGATCCCGCAATCCCATCAACAAAGTCGCGCCTGGGGGTGAAGTCTAGTTGGGGGTAGTTGTCAAAGGTTTCTGGTGCGTTAAGCAAGGACTCAAGGACAGCAGGATTTCCTCCGGTCTTGTTCACAATCGCTGGATCTGGGTTATACTCGGAGCCAATCGGCGAGGGGTAGACGCCATCTTTGATGGTGGCAAGGAGATCCTCGAGGGTGCCACCTGGGACGAAAACTACCAGCCATTCCGTATCGGGATCGACAAACTCGAAGGCGTGAACGGTGTTGGGAGGTACGGCGGCATAGTCGCCCTGGGCGAACAGGCGACCCTCCTCATCCAGGTTGCTGGATTCGGTGGTATTGGACTTGGCCCAGATCAGAGCACGGCCCTTGGAGCAGTAGAAGCTTTCATAATGCTTCTTATGCATATGTGGCACAACATTGAGGGCTGTGTTGTAGGGACCGTTTGCGGGGATGAACGAGAAAGCGCCACCAGAAGAGTTACCCGTCACGAGAAACCGGTCGACTTCACTACCAACGCGAACTGCCTCGCCACCGTCTTTAGCAATGACATATGGACGGGGGGACTGCGGTGCTATATCCACGTAAAGACTGGGCAGATGAGCCTTGTGAGGAAAGCCAAAGCCGACATGGGCGGCTGATAATAGGAGACCAACAGCAACCGAAGGCTTCATAGTGATATTGTAAGTAAAGAATAAGGCACTATTAACCCTAGAAGATGAGCTGGTTCGATTTTCTTCTGTGTTTCTTCTCGGAAATATCGACTCTTTTGAAGCCGTGGCAAGTCACCAGTGGAATCAGTTTCTCCTCTCAGAAGCCAGACAATATCATGATGTCATGACCGTTGCTTCTAGCTATCTCATCTCGGGGGCTGAACAGAACCGTCTCAGTACCCACGCGGCATAGCTCAACTTGGTTATGATCAGAGCCAAATGTCCGCAGCGGACAATAGACCCTGAGTGATATGATCTGAATCATGCAGTTGCTTGCTGTGGGGCATTTACTTATGCTGAAAAAGAATGCGGCATAGTTAAGCTGTGATTTTAGTCTCAAGCCTTACTTTATTAATTAAGCCTAGTTATAAACTCTTATCTCCTCTAATATATATATATATTGAGAATTTACTTTGCCTAATCCCTTTATTTAGTATTATATTAAATATAAAATATTATTTAAATAGCTTTTTTAAATTTTAATAAAAAGAATTTTCTTTTATATAAGTTAAGAATAACTTTATTTTAAATAAGTTATAGAGCTAATAATATAATTAATAAGTAAGCTAATTAAATAAGTAAACTAATTAAGAATTACTTATAATATTTTTATTTAATTAAATACTTTTTAAGTATTTAATATATAATAATCTTAAAATAAAAATAAAGTTTTTTTTTTATACTTTTAGTTATTTAAAATAACTTAAAATTATATTTTTAATATACTTTAATTATATATAAGGTTAATTAGTTATATTCCTTACTATATGTATTTAATTAATAGAGTTATAACTTCAGGTTAATTTGACTTTTGCTAACTAACTTACATAAAAGTTAACCTAATTCCTTTATAGAACCCTGCCTTTACCTTGCGTTTATCTTAGAACTCTGTATATAGACTTTCTGTCTATAAGCCCTAGCTATGCTCTTATAGTTTAAGACTATAATTAGGCTAGTCTATATATTACTAATTTAGGAGCAGCTCCCCCTTAATAGTAATAACCCTTTCGGATATATTAAAGAGCCACTCTTTATATATAACTAAGTTACCTATAAAGGCAGTAAGAAAGGCTACCTAGTTAAACTAAAGGTAATAACCTTCCCTTAGGCCCCTTTCTAGGTCCTTAAGACCTAATAGCTTAGAATTAACCTAGTTTAAATTAATTAAACTAATATAATGCCTCTAATCTATATAACTAATTAACCGGATTAGGCTATAATTAAAGATAGCTATTTTAATAAGGTTAGATCTGCACCTTAATAAGAAGTTCTTCCTAATAGTAGCTATTATTATATAGATCTCTTTAAGTTCTTTTTTACTAGCTATATCTAAGGCAGGCCTAATAGCTAGATCGAGGTCGTGGCCGGTTATGCAGTAGGCATGATTATATGGCTGCAGGCTATTTCGTAGCATTAAGGCGGTATAGCTATTATGCTATTAGCAAGAAGGGTCAGAAGCTGGGTCAGGAAACTTACTTGTGAGTTTGCGCTTAATTGCTTACTTGGTCAGGGTCTAACTGACCTTTGAGTAGAAGTGTAATAGATGGACCAGGCGCGTCCTTTAGGTGGGATAAAGGAAGAAGGGTGACCTAACTGCTGAGAGCTGGTATTAATACTGCCTGGTTAAGGCAGTAATTATGCTATTAAGGCAGATAAACCATATATGATTTTGGATTCTGTAATAATAGCCTGCTATAAGGGTCTTACTGTTTAAGCCTTTATAGAAAAGTTAAAAAGCTTAATAGCCTTATATAAGGCTAATAGTAAGGAAAAATAAAAAATAAATAAATAAATTAAGGCCTTTTATTTAATTAAATCTTAAGGTTTAAGGTAGTAGCTATATAGTTTACTAAGACTTAATATTAAGGTTATTATACTTTTTTAATATAATATATAATAACTTATATTATATTATATTAAAAATAAATATTTTTTTTAAGGCCTTAGGCTTTATTTTATATATTATTAAATTAGTATTTTAACTTTTAAATAATTATAATTAATTATATAATTATTATACTTAATTATTATATTATAAGATATAAAATTAAATAATACATATTATTATAATTATAATATAATATAAGTTATAATTAATTATATCTTTAAAATAAATATTATTTATTTTTATAATTAGCTTAATAAATTAAGCTTTAGTTTTAATTTAATAACTTATTTTCTATAATAATTAAAGGTCTTTATTTTTAATTATATTATATTTTATAAGATGTCTTAGTATTATTTTATCTTAATATATTATATATTATATATTTATAATTTTAAAAAGGTATATAATATAAAATATCTTATATATTACTTATTATATTTAGCTCTTTTAAAAAGCATGGCTAAAGATTAAAATATAATTATTTGAATATTCTTATATATATTTTTATAACTTATACTAGTACCCCTTATTTACACCTAGTCTACTTATAAATCCGAACATCTAATATATAAAGTAGGTCTCGCGGGCAGGAAGAGAATGCATTAATAATAGCTATAAAGACCTTCTCGGTAATATTGCACTCAGGCCCAAGACAATTAATAACGCGCCCGAGAAAGAGAGCGAAAAGATGCAAAAGCCCCACCCCGAGCGGTGCTTCGGCTGTTCGGTCTCGGTCTTGGGTTGACCGCACCGCCAGTGGTTCGGCTCGGGGGTAGCTTGTGCCCGGTTAATTGTATTTTTTCTTCTTCTAAGTTTTATGTATCTGAGATAAGCCCAGCTCGTCATAAAGTGTGCACATCCCAGCCAGCAGCAGATCGGACCACATTAGTGACACGGTCTCAATAAGCATCAGCACGTTCCTACCCTATTACAACGCTTTCATTTCTCGGATACCCGCCTACAACAAGGTTTACACTTCTCCTGTTGCCAAGCATGGCCACTCCTAAGTCGATCGCCTTAATCATTACCAGCACCCGCGAGGCCCGCATTGGACCCTCTGTCGCGGCACTTGTCAAGTCCATTCTCGAAAACCACAGTGACCCATCTGAGACTTCGCTCACCCTGGTTGATCTTGTCAAGTTCAACCTACCCGTCTACGATGAAGGCTGCCACCCGGCAATGGTGCCATTCAAGGCTCAGTTCCAGCATGAGCACAGCAAGGCCTGGAGCGCTGAGATCAAGAAGCACGATGGCTACGTCCTAGTGATCCCCGAGTACAACTACAGCCTTTCTGGTGGCACTAAGAACGCTATTGACTACCTGATGAACGAATGGAAAGGAAAGCCTGTCGCTGTGATCAGCTACGGAATTCACGGTGGGAAGCACGCATCCGACACCGCCTATGAGGTCCTGTCTCAGATGGGTCTCCGTGTTGCCCCAACTAGACCTCAACTGGGTTTCCATGACGGCGCAGGACCGGATATGTTCCTCGCCATGGCTGGAAAACTAGGCGATGATACAAAAAAGCAGATAGAAGGGCAGGAGGCTGAAATAGCTAAGGCCTGGGATGAGCTGAAACGAGCATTGACGGACAAAGACCTGTACGTCCGTCCTCGCGCTTGGTAGATTATGTCTCGGCCTGTAAAGAATGCCATCAGGAACGAAAGGCTCTTAGAGGACGGGCGACGAAGCGGGGCTCCAGAAGCACCCCAAGCACAAATTTCATGTGATCTTGATAGTGACGCCGTGGAAAGTTTGCGCCAAATCAAATTTCGTTCATCTGGGCCTGCTTCCGAAAATGTGAAAACGTGCCTTTCTTTTCCTAGTTCAATTTCCATGCTTTATCTCTGCCTTCTTCTTTTGAATCGAATCAGGTTGAAATTTCTTCCAACCAATTCCAGGATCCATTTTCGGCCTCCTGGCTGCAGAAGGATTCAATGTCGCCAGAAGTCCGGCCTAGAATCCGCACAAGCGTTTTGGAAATTTCAGGATCAATGAAGCGGCTGACGAGCGAGAAGCCCTCGTCTTCATATCGCAGCAGTGGTGATCTCACCTTGTGGTCGCCGCAGAGCTTGTCGACAGCTTGCCAATGAAAGAGGGACTGACCAACAGAGCTGAAGGCTAGCTTTGTGTCGAGACATATGCATTGCAGGAGATCAGCCCTATGGGTAGCAAGCAAGGCCGGAAAAACAAGGGTTGTCGCTCTTACATGGCCACGATGGCCTGCATGGGTGGAGGCATCTTCTGTAAGCCGCCGCGACTTTTGATGAAGCGCTCTACTGCGGCTAGATGAGTGACAGTATATGAACTAAAGCGTACCATCTGCAACGATTCAAGAAGCTACCAGTGGTAGTCAGGGGTGTGACCTCTTGAACAAATATTCACAAACCTTCAGGATAGAGACTCGTACGTCAAACATGCCGAGGATGGCTACCGGATACACAACCTGGTACAGCTCGGAATTGGTGGCTGTGTCAAGAAACCATTTCAGCTCACGGACAGCGCTCCACTCATAGTAAGGTTTATCACTCATGCCGCGGACAGCATCCAAGATCCCGGTTATTAGCAGCCCGCCGATGTAGATACAGGCAGACTTGATCATGTCAGGCCTGAAGAAGTTGGATTGGCAGAACCCCACGAGGACGTACGTCTCACCAAGGTATGAAGAATCTGCAGGTAAGCCGTCAGAATTCAGGCCAAACGGAGGAATCAGCCAGTGCCGTGACTCTTACAAGCGCCACACAGAGACAGGTAGTTCTGGAATACACTCGCATGAATCCCAGTCGGATGATAGCCTGTCGGGCCAACATCGCGAGGACAGGGTAGGATAGGCACCGGTTTCCGGGCTGGTCTCGGAGATGAGTTTAGAGACTCCAAGACATCTTCTGCGGCCGCCGCTTTAGTTCTCATCATGGGTCAGACAGCGAACGAATCATTAAGGAATAGAACAATTATGTACTCGTTTAACCCTTCCTGCAGACCCTATTAGCCATGCCTCATGTGGTTAGAGAATACTCACTCTGTTTCGAGGCCAGCTTCTTGGCCCGAAATGAAACCATAGCCCGAGACAAGACAACAAATTTCCGCTCCCTGCTTAATCTGGGCCCCTCATAGGTAACAAATACATTCGATTGTGGAGGCATCCTTTAGACGATAAAAGGAAGTGCTGAGTGTTTGAGGCCGAAGAAGGGGGAACAGCTGGTGATTAAATCATTGGACGATTCAGCATATCCCCTTTTAGCAAACGCCTGGCTGAGTGAGAAAGAGCGGTGGCACCTCAAGCCGCTTTGTGTACAACCACTCACTGGCCTTGTCGCTTTTGAGCCTTTGCCTGAAGTAGTCAAGCACTGATAAAGATGTATTCCTCATCTAAACAGCCCTGCTAGCCCTGGCAGCTGAGGTGGCAGTTACATATTGGCTTTGACAGGAAAAAAGTACGGAAGTCGGGCGCTAAGCTAAAAAGGCCTAGTTAAGATATCATTCCCGTCATCAGGGGCTCCCTGACTTACGTGACTGTTGGCTTAGGCTTGCATGGCAGCTCAGCAGAGGGTGACCCACGGAATAACATGAGCCGCCGATTCGAGATACAGAATACTCCCAATGATGTTGAGTATGTCTGACGGCATACGACGGTGCGTGGCTCAGCCACCAAGCGCTTTGTCAAGGAGGCAAGCGAGTTGGAGCTTCCCTGTTCCTGACTAGAGTAGAGCAACGGTAAATTTCTGATATCAAACGCAAAAGATACCTTGCGCGATTACTACCTTTGTCAAAACGTGATGACAACCCATGATAGTCCGAGCAATGTCTCCACTGCAGGTACCCTGCAGCTTCATGATTAATCCTCACATCTGTTGCATTCGACCTCTGAGAGGTCTGCTTGCGAGCCAGCTCATCCGCTTGGTCCAATGGCCCTTCGCTTTCTGTAGGTGAGGCAGGATTGGAAATAAAGCGCGGGGGTTAAGAGTAAAAGTTTGCGAGTGATGACAATATATAAAAGGGTTGGCGGGATTCAGCTCTCTACCTCTTTTTTCTCATCATCACTCATCGCTCAGTTCTTCTTCACTCTTTCAATCTTCAAGCACTCGCCTTCTGGATCTCCATCCACACCCACAACCGCCAAAATGCAGCTCTTGAACATCGTCCTCGCCCTCGTGCCCCTCGTGGCCGTCTCTGAGGCTGTTTGCCACCAGAGCGGCGAGTCTTGGGGTTCCATGAAAGACTCTGTGCTGTAATAACTGCGAGACGCGTGCAGGGCGAGCGTATTGAGTGGCAGTTATGGTCAAGGCCAGAAAAAGACGCACTGTATCTTCGTCCCTGGCTCCGGCAAGCACGCCGACCTTGAGGTCAAGCGTCTTACAGGCGGCTCCACGACCCTGTCCGAGTATGGTTGCTACTACTACCTGAACCGTGAGATCACTGGCTGCTATAAGGGTGGCCGACGAGCTTACGACAACTGGGAGTTCAGGTATGTTCCCAGCTTATTAAATGTTATTGCCATGTCTAACCAGCTACTAGCGCGGACCCCAATGCTGGCGCTTGCTAAATGCCTCCCGTCCCCGGAGGCCTATCGTGCACGAATGTCCCGTGTTCAAAAAACAGTTGTTGTCTTATTGGGGGAGGAACGGGGTGTAGCTGGATCTGTCTGCTTTCCTTGCGCAACTTAACCCCCTATGTCTCTGGCCCTTCGATTCCACCACTATCACATCGTCGTACAACATCACTCTACCCTTCATTTTATAAGCCCACGTGCTTCTTTTGACAACTATAAGGAATAATATAGACCTTTATTTGTCACTCCCAATTAGAGTTATACCTCGAGCCGTTCGTAACTCTCTGGGAAGACTGGGCTGCCGGATATAAACTCGATATCACGGCAAAGCAGCTGGTACCATCCCTCCATCCTGGTCCTTGAACAGATGGTTCTTCAAATTCAATAACTGAAAGATGAAAGTCGAATTATAGCTTTAAGTCTGCCTCGCCACGGCGAAATTGAGCGTTACGATGGGCAGTTACCCGTTGTTGGCCAGACACCGATACAATCCGATTGTTGTCCTGAGGTGGCATATCATGATGAGAAATACGCTCAACTTACTAGCGACTGTTTAGAATTAATTATTAAACCCGACCTTTAAAGCAGGAATCAACATTGCTTACATGTATTGGTACCACATGGAATCTCCCTACCTGTTGTTAACTCGAAATGAGCATAGATGGCCGCCTGATTTGGGTTAAAATCCTGAAGTTGTCGGTGACGCTCATGCGTCTGGAGGTCCGCTGGAGGATCCTGCTACCAGCAGAAATGGAGACGTAATTGGTGGCTTGAGCGAAAGGTCCAGCCGGTTTATGGTCATAGGGCCTTATATCAAGTGCTTCTAACCTCTGAACAATTCGTCCCTCTCGCCCGAGTCTGCAAAAAAGGACACATGCCGCGACATGATCAGGTTGTAGTATTTTTCCTAAGAATCGAAATTAAGTAACTTATTGGCAGTCAACTAAAGGTTCTTGGCTTAGGCACTCGCATTTGGCTGCCAATTGACCCTTGTCATGACGTGCGGAAAAGCATGTCTCGGCACGTACATGCCACCGTCCTTATAAAGGAAGTCGATGCTCCGCAACGGACCATTTTCGATAGGCCTGGCCCTCCATAAGGACCAGGTGGGAGCCTGCTATGTCGAAGAGGCTTCTCGTGATGGAGTTTGCCCTGAGCAGAAACAATCAGCAACGACCCTGTAATTGGCGATGCTCGTGCTACCGTGGTTGGCCTCGCGGCGGATGATGCCGCAATAAAAGAGTTCTTGTGTTGGAAGTGGGCTGTGCTAATAAAGAGAAAGAATGAACGAAGTTGCTTGAGGATGAAGAATCGTAGAGAATCATGATGGGGTAGCTTTAAAGCTGGAACAACCATCACCATGAAACACCCCGCGATCTATAATCGTTCCTGCGTCGACTTCGACATCTAATATAGGGGCTAGGTGAAGGAGTATAATGCCTTGTACTAAAATAATACTATTAACTGTAGTACTATATTCATCAGAGTAGAGCAGAAAACTTTCATTGATATTAGTTACTCAAGGACGAATACGGAAGGCCTTTCAGAATCAGGGCAGAAATGTTAATCTGGTATTTCAATCATGCCTCGACGGGCGTAGGCCTTAGTCTTCTCTAGAACACGAGCTCAAGGTCGATCAATGCAGTCACTTATCAATAAAAGTTAGAAAAAACAAAGAGTAAACAATGCGGTTACAGCTTGCGTTGAAGCTCTACAACCCCCTGGGCTGGGCGTATTCCAAGAGTACTTGATCGTTCATCAACCTCCTCTGACAACTCTCCTCCAAGCAAACACACACTTCGACGCCTTCGTCGTCTGTCGCATCATTCACCTTCGCTCGGCTGGGATACAGTAAAACAAAACCTTCAAAAGCTGGACTCGGCCACCTGAGCGCTTTGGGCAGTCCAAAGCCGAAATCATGCGTCTCATACGCTGTCATGCCTTGCCAGCTGGACGCACCAAAATCCATACCCAGAAACGAGTTAATACTGATCTCAAGCCACCGCTTGTCCTCGTGTCCGGCAACCCACTCAAGGAGGCTCGTAAGGTACTCTGGAGTCATGGCTTTAATTGATGCTCGCACCTCGGTCGCGAGCCTGGACAGATTCCCTGTGATGATGTCATTGACAGTCAACGGCTCGCAGCGTGCCGCAGCAGCGCCGACGCCCAAGAAACGCTCAGGCAGGGGCGGGTTCCATACTTTTCTCGTGTCGACGGCGTGGACCAGAGTAGCCTTGGACTCCAAGTCGGGGTTGAGCATCTCCAGCTTCGAGCGCGTCACACTGCTCCAGAGTACAGCAATAATTGCATCATAGGTGGAGATCCAGTTGTTAACACCTTCGCTAGATGCTTTGGTCTTGAGCAAATCAATCTTGCTTTTGGAAAAGTGCCACATCTGTGCCATCAAGGATGGCATTTTGAAGCCGGCTGGTGGTGGTGTCATTGGGCCACCCGCATCCCGTACTACAGCAAGAGTTTTTTCGAGTTCCTCCATCCGAACACGTGTTGGGCTTTCGACATCCAATGGAGTTCCGTGTACGCTGAAATGCTGTTTTGCAGGGATGAATGGGGCTCCCTTTGCCGCAGCAGAACTGTTCTCTGCCCAGGTGGTTAGGAACCCATCACATCCTGGACCGTCGGATACGGGGTGATGGATTGCCAAGCCAATGATAAGGCCACCTCGAATGAAGTTAAGTTTGAAGGCTGCAACAGCAATTCCTTTTTCATTGTTGTTGCCAAGAGGTGAGTGAAGCTGTTTTGCTGTGACAAAATCCGGAAGAAGTTGACTACCTGCTAGAGAGCTCGCAGGAAACTGTTTTACATTTAGTACCATAGTCCATTGTGGTAGGGCTGGTGAATACAGTAGTGTCATACCTCTTTTTCTGCCAGCTCTTTATAGCTCGGAAACTCGCCTTCACGCAGCATGTACTTGACGTGTAGGCTGACCGTCGAATCCCGTTGCCTAGCCACCCACATCCGCCCAGTAGCAGTGTCCATTTCTAAGACACCAGCAAGGATGGGGAACTGTGAAATAGCAAACTCTAAGCCGGCGGTCATGTTTTGAACAGTTACATTATTGTCTGTAAGGTTCGGCAGGGCAAACACTTCGGTGACCAGTACGTAGACCTTGGGCATGATATGGCCCATGAGAGAAAGAGGATACCGCTCAGACTCCGGGCCCGATTTCCATCTTGTTGGATGAATACGGAGCTCGATTGGTAGACTGGCAGGAGAAGACATTATGAAATTGATGGAAGATTTGCGGATGACGTTGGAGCTTTTTCTGCAAAGAGGCGATGAAAGTTCACCAATACTGACGATGAGAGAGACATATTCGTATAAACATACATACATATATATGTATTTGAGCCGGCGGATGAGACTCCGGCGCGAGTCCGAAAGGAGCAGATCCTGGCTCCTCCCAAGCAGGGGTGCGTCCGGAAGAATATCTGCCCGGTCTACAAAAGTATAAACCTCTACAAAAGTGTAAACCCTGTTAACTAAAATCTGAGTCAGAGGATGACTGTTGATTCACCCATCGCGGCGGAACGCGGCGGAAGGACGACGTTGACTCCTTCACACAGACTACACTACACACGGAGATCTTCTGCTCGTCCCTAGGTTTGTTCCTTGTCGCCTCAATTCAATGGATCAAGGAGGCGCACGTGCTATCGAGCCGGTTGGGTTAGTTACCCCTCGGCGACTCTTGCGCAAGGGCACTCATAGCTGCGTAGAATGTGCGAGCCTGACAACCGAGAATTCGGTTATCCCGCCTTTTTCTTTGTATGGCATTGATCATTCTTTGCAGGCAAGAGACGAAAAGCACGATGCTTCTTCGACCATCCCTCCGCTACCACCTGCGTAGGATGTCAACGTCGAGGCTCTCATTGCGTTGGCCAGGAGTTCGTTGACATTGCTGTGCCTAAACCTGAGGAAGATCCGAGAACCTTGGAGAGTCTAAAGAGGATAGAGCAGATGCTTGAGAGGCTCACTGTCAAGGTTTTCACGGATAGTCCCGGGACACAGCATGACACGTCACAGAGCCAGTTCTTTGTTCCCCAGCCATTGGCGGAATGCCCGATTACGAGAGATGAGTGGCAGGACGCTCGTGTCAATGTGCGCCGTGTCCCTGTCCCTGGGGTAGTCACTGACACCGCACTGGTGAGTGGTCATCTGTTGCAAAGGCAATCACCTCCCCAATCGTCTGATGTGAGTCCCAGGTAACATCGGACAACACTATCGCGGCACCAGTTGTCCCAATTCAAACAGGCTCGGGCAGTCCTGTAGAAGACGCGACTAAATCAAGTGATTTTATCCTGCCCGAATTTGCGGATACGTGTCGAACTCTCCACGCTGCTTTGCCATCTCAACAAGATGCCAATGTCCTCTTTGGGGCTGGCAGAGCCGCCATCTATCTGCAATTACTCTGTAATCCTTACAGCCAGTTGTTTGATCAAGGGGATTGGCTACCACCTAGCATCCTATCTATCCTCCCTCCAATCACCGCCCACCCGGTACTTCTTGCACGAAAATTCTTGCAACTCTGTCTTTGCATACAGCAACTGGATCCTTCGTTCAACCAAGGTTCTCTTCACCTGGGAGTTGGTGCTAACGAAGCCATGCGGAGATATTACTATTTGGCGTCGAGCATGGTGACTTGCCATGACCAGCTTCTGGATTCTCTTGAAGGGCTCGAGTGTCTCATATTTGAAGGGGCCTATCTCATCAACTGCGGGAACCTCCGTCGGGCGCTAATATCCCTCCGACGTGCCTCAACTCTGGCTCAGTTCATGGGACTGCATCGCAAAGCCCGCCATGGCGCACTGAAGCAACATGATCCAGCGACTCGTGTCTCAGGCGACGTGGCCTGGGCACATATCGCGTACCTGGAGCGCTACTTATCTCTTCTTCTCGACATGTCGACTTCCATCACAAATGCTAAATTCTCATCCGAGGAGAAGACGGCCGGCCAAACCGATGCAGAATGGCTGGAAAATGTGCAGATTGATATATGTGAACAAATCGTCAACAGAAACCAGCGTGGTGACTATAATCTCGCAGACACCCAGAGGATCGACAACCTAATGAACAAGATTGCGAACAGCATACCAAGCAACTGGTGGGCTCCAATGAATATCCGCCCAGATATGAGCGGTGACGACGTAATGTCGCTAGTTGTAAACGCGCAGATGCAAATCGTTCACTACAATCTGCTCACGGTTTTGCACTTGCCGTACCCTCTTCGTAAAAAGGACCCCGATCATCGGTACGACTACAACAAAACAGTTTGCACATATGCGAGCCGCCAGGTTCTGAGCAGGTATATCCTTTTCCGGTCCATCGTCAGGATCGTCTTCTGTTGTCGTATCGTCGACTTTTGTGCCTTGACGGCCTCTCTGACCCTTTTACTCGCCCATCTCAGTGGCCAGAGCCAGGATTCCACATGGCTGCTTACGCATCAACGCCTAGAGGACCGGGCGCTGATAGATAAGACGATAGATACCTTGGAGGAGCTTAATCGGTTGAACAACGATGAGTTGACAAGGGAGACTGCCAAGCTGGCAAGGAAATTACTCGCCCTCGAAGCGGATTCTGCCGAGAGTGGTGATACTTACAGCTGCGGCATTGTGAAAGAAACCCAAGACGGCAATGATGTAGGGCAAGGGAAGCGTTCTTTTTACCTTGCGATTCCATATTTTGGAAACGTCAGGTTGGCGCCTGATGTCTCTCCTACACGATGGCCCGATCCGTCTCCAAGCACAACTCAAACAGATTACTCATACACGACTTTGCCATCAGCTATAACTACCAGGCTTGCTTCTTCTGCGTCCTTCGAGCAAACTTCAATGTCATCGCACATCGCCTCATCACAATCAAGTGATATAGTGCTTCAGCCAACGCAGCAGCATCTACAGCGTCTGCTCATCAGCGACGAGGGACATATATCGCCAATCTGTACCCTTACAACGGCCCATCAGAATCAAGAGCTGGAAACCTTTGATCTACCCATGCCTGATGTTATGGCGGACGCAGCTTATTGGGCATTCCAGGGAGTTGATGCCGCTTTCTTCAATAGTCTAATCAATGGTCAAGTAGCAGATTCGGACGCTTGGAATAGCAGCTGGTGTGAGAATGGTAGGTAGGAATATAGTATATCTTAGACATAGATGTTATAATATATTATTCTTAGTATAGCGTGCGGGATAAGCGAGCGATGCACTATACTGTGCACTGAAAAAGACCTACCTTGTAATAACTCAAAGCTCTAAATAAAATAACTAGAAATCCATAAAATTTACCCTGAGTAAAAGGATTTATAATAATGATATAGATTTTCCTGGATTTTTAACTATTTTATTTTTTATCAGAAATATTAAAATAGAATATAAATAGATTTCCTTATGAAACTAAATAAAATAAAACAAAATAAGTAAAATTATAAGGAAATTTTCATATTTTAATACATAAAGTTTATGAGTTATATTAAGGTTTTGAGCTGTTTAGGGTTAATATTAATTTTATAGAA
The DNA here is from genome assembly GCF_013085055.1 of Fusarium oxysporum Fo47. Classification (NCBI taxonomy): domain Eukaryota; kingdom Fungi; phylum Ascomycota; class Sordariomycetes; order Hypocreales; family Nectriaceae; genus Fusarium; species Fusarium oxysporum. The sequence goes on from NC_072849.1 coordinate 47,528, forward strand.
TTCTTTAAGATATTAGATTTAGGTATAACTCCTACCTAATTGGAAAGTGCGTTGTTTGTTTATGCATGTTGTAGCTTTTTATCTATGAAGATTTAAGAAGATACGCATAGATATATTTAACGCGTGTATAATATAGCTAAGCTTCCCAAGCTAAGTGCTATTAACTATAGGTGTCCTCTGGATCCCTGTCTCTCAGTCACTCTTCCGGAGCCTGTCCTCGGCGGCATTTCAGCATGTCTTGGGGCTTTCCCCAGAGTTCCACCTCAACAGGAAGATTGGTGAGATCACAAGTGCGCTCAGGGCAGGATCCTGCATAGCACCAACCGCGACGCAGCCTGGTGATGGATTATGGGTGGGAGTCGGAGTCGAGCAGGCATCCCGAGGGCCTCTCCTCATGGCATGTGAACTACAAGTTTTTCAGCGGAAGGATTAAAAAGGGTAAAACATTTCTCATTAAGGATATGAGCTAATACGGTTAAAAGGTCTTGGGAGGCTATATTTTGACATGCGGAAGCAGGTAGTGCCCTACATAGGACCTCCGCCAGCCTCTAAACCTTGGCAACGGCAACAATAGGGCCACCAGCGCCCTCTTGAACCAGAACAAAGGCATTCTCCCCTGGTTTCATTGAATCCTTGGAGGCTGGAAGGGGCAGTGTACTATCACCGCCGGTCCACTTCCCAATCTTGAACACGTCCGTGACTACATTGCGATGATCAAGCTTTACGCCCTTGTTGGGCCCCTTGCCGATCTTGACTTTCTCGTCACCACTTCTGTAGAGTACAAGGATAATGTCATGTTCCTCCGCCATTTCAGCGTCAGAATCGATCCCGACGTCCGTGTCATTGACATCAAGGTAAATGTGCCAAGGTCTGTCCATCTGGGCGGCCCTGGCTCGCTGCACAATCTCCTGGACACCCTCCTTGCCGCCGGCACCGGAGCCATCAGCTACACCGTTGACGATGACCTGCGGAGTGAAAATGGTCTTGCGTTGCTGCTTCATGGCATAGGCCCGCTGGCGCTGGTCCCAGGCAGACTTGGCAAAGGTATCCTTCCAGCCCATATGGTCAAAGAGCGTTACGTTGTAGGTCAGAAGAAGGAGGTTTGGGTGGTTTGCGCCCTGGAGAATGCCAGGAACGACGGGAGGACAGGCCTGGCAGCCTTGGGACTGGAAGAACTCGACCACTGCGAGGGGCTCAAAGTCGATGAAACAGGCGGCTGTGTGCTTGTGATTTGGGTCTTCACCCATGGGATGGCCCTGGTCATCAAGGGAAATGGAGCAGACCAGAGGGGGCTGCTTCTTGCGGCGGAAGAGCTTGCGAAGGATGGCAGCCATGTTGTGAGGTGATTTGTGGAGAAGGGGATAAGAGGTAGAGTTGAAGGGGAATTGGTTGTGTATGGTGTAAGTGTGTAGGAAGACTGGGCAGGATGGAGACGGAACCTGCGAGACAGAGACAAGTTTATATAGAACGGGATGACTTTACATATCGGTATTGCCAGACGCCTTGGGCCGCCCTACCAGACTCGCCATGTTTACACACCTCTATACTCTGGGATGGCTTGGAAATGCTGGCTGGAAATGCCAGGGTCGGGACTGGGCTGTGATATTTCAGCCCTATCTCAGGCGAATATTGGCGGTCAATGACAGGCATTTTGAAGCCACAATTCGCTGGTTAAAGAAGTAAATCCTTGATCCAGCTCAATCTCACGGAAGACGCATCTGAAATTGCTTGAAGATGCAGATCCGGCGGAAACAAAGCCGTCTGAACAAGGGCCAATCATATCCCTCGTCAACTTGCAGGTCGCAGACAGGGGTGCAACCATAGTGGAGCTGTCATCACGCCACGTCGAGGCAGCTCGCAATCTCTTTCCCAATGAGGAATAGCAGACTATTTAAGATGCCGTCAACCAGGTCAGCAAGTTGATTCCACATTGGGAGCTGCATTGACGTGTTCAGCCTCTAACCCCTAGGTCAGAAGGCACCACAAACCCAGGCATGGCGAAACCAATGAATCTCGAGGGATTCTGCCTTGGAGGTGAATTCCTGGCCGCCACTGTGTCCAGAGGCGGTGCGTGAGAGGTGTATTGGCTACAGTCTGCCTGACCTAGTCCACCTCTAATATCGCAGAATCTCACATTTGGAATTCAAACTTATCTCGGCTGCTCGTAGTTACCTTCTTGAACTGGATTGGAAACTGGGGTCTGGGTTCTTATGCTATTCCCCGGGTAGTCCCCCGTCGCTTTTGGTCATCGTAGGCACGGCATGAGGCAGGACTTGACTTAATGTTTGCCGCGGCAGCTCGCATACGATAGACATTGGGTACTGAGATTCAGTAGGACGCAAACCTAGAGGCCCTTCAAAGTCATCTATTCATGTTGGAATTTATTTTATATATTCATGGTGAAGCAAAGACTAGAATGCAATTGAAATATCAACTACTCAATCCGTCTTCACGGCGATATCTCGCTTCCTGAACGACTCAAAGTTTTCGCTCCTCTTCGAGAGAGGATATTCAAACATTGTGATATGGATTCATCACGTACGTCCTGATACGGTTTCACTGGGCAACAGCTATTAGTTCTCATCCAGTACAGGCACCCCCACCGGATCGACAGTTCCCTCTGAAGGGCGCAACAAGCAGAATGATAGCTATGCGCGGAGCCATGATTCGGTTAGTCCCCTCTAACCTAGGTTTCCCTCGTTTTTACTTCCTTTTCTAACCCATGTTTCGTTTTAGGGCCAATCACCCGGTAGCAAGTCAGCCGATTCTCGTCAGGAAACGGATAGTCAGCCGCAGGAGGGCACTACTATTCAAGGTCTCAGTCCGCCGGATTTCTTTTCTTTCACGAGAACGAGTGACACGCAGAACTAGTCTAGAAAAGTGGTAGTCTAGAAAAGTTGGGTTTATTTCTGGGGTACTGCACGCCGGAATCTTGGTTTTCCTAATCTCTTTATAGAGGCTATCTATTCTAATCGAATTATCGGGGCTACTAATAAGCAATGAGAATTGCGATTAGAGTCATCCAAGAAACAACCAACTTCCATTTCTTTCTTCATTTTCATTTTTCATAAGAAAAACACCCCCTCAAAATAAACTACGTGATAAAAGAAGAATTGAAAGTCCCATGTGCTCCCGCCATCATCGTCCATCTCATACGGATCCCACAGTCTAAGTACACCCCCTGCTTAAAGACCGTTTGATTCGAGGAAACCGGTGATAACCCCATAGGCGCCGGTAGCATTGTGGTGAAAATTGAAATTATGGCTCGCGTGTGGGTGCAAGTAGGGCTCAAATTTGGCATTCTTCCAGATGGTTCGTGCCGGCTCCTCAAAGATGCCTCGACACTCCCCATCGCAGATAATGTAGTCCGTCTCTCCAGTGATGGCCTGTATCCTGTTAGCTTTAGGGTCTTGTGTCAAGAAACAGGGCGCCTACGAGAGCAGCTCCGGTGAAACCACTGGCGTCAAAGTCGCCATCAGCAATAGTCAGAAACTCTCCGATGGCAAATGCCTGCTTGTATTCCTCACAGTAGGATGCTGTGGGAAGATCATAGTACGGGTACTTGAAGTAGCTATAGATGGTTGTGGTTAGCAGCGGCGTACTGTTGAATAGTGGGCAACACTTGCATGTTGAGCTGCGCAATGGCATCAACCCAGGTTAAATATCCAAAGTTCAGTAGTCCGAAACGGCGGGGGTTTTGTAGGGATGCCACTCGGGGTACGAAAGAGCGAATCAGGCCTTTGGCTTTCAGTCCCGTCGTGTTGTAGTTGATGGCCGTCAAGATGGCGGCATCTGCAATGGTTGGGTTCTCGGCTACGGCAAAGTGTGTGATAAACGATCCAAAGGAAAAGCCCATTACGGCGAGCTTGTCAGGCTTTCCAAAGGTACCTGTGTATTGGCCGGACTTGACGATCTTGGCGAGCTGAACGAGGATGGCCTTTTGCTTGCGAAGCTGGTTTGTGAATCCAGAGACTCTGCATGATGAGGTCAGCTACTAGCCTGTGCATGGAAAATATGTTACCCACTTTTCAGACTCGCCGGTGCCGAGACGGTCATAGAACCAGACCGAGTACCCTTTGCTGATAGCATGCTGGACGAAGTTGTACTCGTCTGGCTGGTGGGCAGCGTTCCAGTGAGTCCGAGCCTGCCCGATGCCGTGAGTCGCAAGAATGATAGTCTTCTTGCCCGAATGCTTTGGCGTGCAGAAGGATGCGGCCAAGGTGTAAGTTGCAGTCTCATTCTTGGTGCCGACAATGGGGCTCGGGTATCTAGCACTGTCTCGAGTCGTTGCAGCCGTTAGGAAGTCTTGGAGAGCATAGTCGTCTTCCCAGTCCGGAAAGTCAAAGACCACGTTCTCAGAGGTGACGGTGACGGGAACTTTGTACTCCCAGCAGTCGGCATTTGGTGGGTAGTAGGGTTGGGTGAGCTGCGCGGTGCTGGGGGAAATGGATTTGCCGACAGCAAGGCCATGCATCATGAGGGATGCGAGAAACATGAGAGAGGAATGCATATTGAATATTGAAGTAGTGGATTGTTAAAGAAGTTTGAGGGCTGAATATTGTCGGTGGTTGATGGTGGGAATAAGATGCCTGGATGCACCAGACCCTGCCCTTTTATACATGAAATGCCCGATCGTAGACCATCGCAACCACGGTGACAATGAAGCCTTTAAAGCTCTATAAACCTAGCCATGCCTGAATCTCGCTGATTGTATCTAGAAATGGCTTCCTCCTCTCCACTCTTGCCAACAGTGTCCATCTCGGGATCGGATCTTACTCCGCCAGCCCTGCGCCCATTGACATTCTCCACTCCCAGAACTACCAGAGTCGACCATCCATGACCAGGTAATACGATTGGTCAGCACTAGGCTTCAGCTAGGTCAGCACTAATGCCGGCGCTACCGTAACTCTTATCCGCCGCTAAGCCCTACCAATGCATGGCCCAAGTTATATCAGTGGCTGTCACCCCAAAAGGAATCATTGCGCGAGCAGCCGAGGAACTCTCTAGCACCGGCCAACTCAACAACTGCGACGAGTTCCAATTGATGCCAGCATGGTGGGTGTTCCAGGCCGTAGCAAAGGTTGCAATACCTGCAGAAAGCGCCGAGTAAAATGCGGTAAGATCTGCTCCGTTACTCCATATCACGCTCAATCGCGCCCGATCGGCGATCCTGATTGCTTGGGTGGTCCTAGATGAAACCAAACCCGTCTGTCTTCGCTGCACGAAAGGGGGCTTTGAATGCTTGGGGTTCAACAGGGAGCGACTTTGGCATCATACTTCGACAGCCCCCTTTCCTCGAGACAAAGTGTCCCTACAAAATGCCTCGCACTCCGGCCACAAAGCCACGCCGTCAACCATGAGCCGAGTAGCCTCCCCGCCTCCTGAGATGAGCCTGATTGCATTCCAGGGAGACTTTTGCTTCGCTTTCATGTTCTCCAACTTTGTCTGGCGAAGCTACGGAACCCCGTGGCTTGACCAGGCGGCTGCTGGGAAGCTTGGAAGTCTCTCTCTGGATGCCACCAAGGCGCTTTCTGAGGCCAACTTTGGGAGATCTAACCATAAGCCAGACATTGAACTCAAGGGTATTGTGCAGTATGGAAAGTGCTTGAAGACATTGGCTGGTGCACTGGGAAGCGGCGCTGTTCAGGAAGGGCAACATTTGCTAGTGCCCATTCTTGTGCTGCTGATGCATGCTGTGGGTACCGGAAGCCGAGGTTGAAGATTACATGATGCTGACTTTACCCAGGCATCCTACGCCGACCAAACTGGTGCTGTGTTCCATCTCCGAGGGCTTGCGAGGCTGCTGCACCTCTGTGGGCCAGAGGCCTTTCAGGCGCAGCCTTTTCTCAATGCGTTCGAGGCAACAAGGGCGACTTTGGTAAGATCAAATAAGCTCCTCAAGTCAAGATTATGATATTAAATTAGACCTCCAGCTTGTCGCAAGTCTATACGGAAAACAGCGTCTCTTTCTCGAAGAGGAGCGCTGGCGGATGGTCCCATATGAGCGTAACAAAGGATTCAAGACGCCACAAAGCCAGCTCTTGGACATCTTGGTGGTTGTGCCGGGGATTCTGCAGGACCACGAAGCAACCCAGTCGATGGATGACGATGGGCCAAACTCAAGAGCAGAGTTGCTGGAAAGAGTTGAGAAGCAGCTTGTTGCCCTCTACCTCTGGCGATGGCAATGGCAAGCCCGTTCTGGCAGCCATGTTGAATCCGACGCCGGCAACACACCCCAACTTAATGGCCGAGCAGACGAGGCTCTTGGTTCTATTGGTACTTCCAGGCAGTCGGGGCGACTGAGGTTAGGCAAGTTCGCACTTGCGACAGAGCTCATGCTCTACAATGCTACACTGATGTGGCTTATCGCGCTTTACTGGAAGATCGACCCAGTCAGCGCAAGCGCGCGCATCGAAGCGTGTGCTGATGCTGCCATGCCCGATGAACCAGCCACTAACTATTTATCGTTTGAACCGCTTCGACGACCCGGCGGTGCTGTCACGGTGCGCGATCCTGCCATGGAGATTTGTCGAGTTTTTGAATGGGTAACTCATCATCATTGCCGAAGCAAGGAACCCTCGTTCCTGTACCTGTTCCCTATGGGGGTGGCGATGAGTGTCCTAGAGGCGGAGCCCGAAACAAAGGCATGGGCGACGAGTCTACTGAATATAAGCCCCATCACCGCCAACTATGCGCATGGGCAGAATGCTGCTGGGTTTGGCTTCTATGTTACTCCTGAGGCACTTCATCCGGAGAAGGTCGTGGCGAAGGAGCAGCTGTTTTCAGCTCAGCATATGCAGCAGCTAGCAGTTTAGTTCAGATGAAGCAGGGGAGCTTTCGATTAGTATTATAATTATTATTGGTATCTCGATACTTTTATTTTTTATTTTTAAAGTTTTGAATGCTCTCCATTATTAGAGTTTGTGTTTGAGAGTGCCAGAAACTATCAATTCCCGTCGATAGTCTCCGCCGTCCACCACTTACGGCCACTGCTTCACGTTCCGGACAACGAGCCCAACTCCGTCCACCTCGAGAATCCATCCCTCATGCGAAGGCCATGAGCCAAGGATACAGCTATGCGTTATCGGGAGGCCCTAAATCAAGTGGTGTGGCCAGTTTCAGGATAAGCATGACGAGAAACGGACCGAGGCTGGCTCGGCGGGTTAGTAATAGATTGGATCAGGTCGCAAGACAACGCAGTGGGAGAAACACAAGTTGAGGATAAACACAGTTGAATAATACTTGGGCAGCATTAAATATATTATTTCTATTTTAATATCTGTGGTATTTTTTTGAATTTAGGTGTAAAATAGCCCAATTAAAGCAAAGCCAGATAGAGGGAAAGATAACTAAGTAAAATTATATCCACGAAAGAAGATAAGAAATAATCAGCACTTATTCCACATGCGCTCCAGACTGTGCTTGTAAAATTATAATAAAATATTAAACTCCCCTGACGTGTTTTTAACCAAGTCTCGCCATCTGGAGGCGCTAGCTCCGTATGTATCAGAGTAGCTCCAAATCTTTTTAAGAGACAGAAGTAGAGTAAGCGGAGTCTGAAAAGCCAGCGAAGTATGCATCATACTGAGGGAGTCTTCGATCGCCGACCGAGATTCGGATGTCTGAGCATGCACCGCGAGCATGAAAAGAGGAAAAAGACAGGCCTGTAGCCATGAGAGTTTCCGGAGAGGTTCGATAGCCATGGCTACGTATTTCTGGATGCGAGGGTCGATGGAATCGAGAGTGTAAATTTCGTGGTGGATGAAGCAAAGTAATCCAAGCTGCCATATGGCGTTAAAATGCTCGACGGAATCTGTGTACTCTAGATCCACCATCGACACGTCTGGGGTCCAGTTTTCCAAGCTCCGAACGAGCTCGCCTGCTTGAGCCATAAGTTTAAGAGTGTCGTCCACTGAATTGCGGGATGCTTTCATCTGATGGACTTGGGCAGCGAGATCCGTCACCTCACGGAACATGAGGTGCATAGTATGATCAGGGAGATTATGCCACCAGAGGGACTGTATTCTGGCCCCTTGCGTGCTTTCAACCTCCATATCCGGTCCAGGAACTTTGAAGAGATGTGCTATCAGCGGGGGATACACATGTTGAAGTGAAGACAGCGAGAGTTACTGACCTTGGATGGCGGTTCCAATCTCGTCAAGTATCTCCTGAGACACAACATCCCTAAGAAGTGTGCGGCTCATAGTAGCAGCCCAATTGTATTGAACGATCATGCATTGAAGAAACCGTCCATTGGTTCCATTCGATTTGTCAATGGCGTTTCTAAGTAGACGACGGCACCCAAGAAGTCTCGTACTCCAAGTGTCCAAGCCAGTATCAATAACCTGTTTCCATTAGTCATCAAGTATATATTCCAGGGTTTTGTGTGTTGCTCTTGTACATCAAATACTACAGACAGTAGAGCTGTAGCGGCGAGTCCTTCGAGGTCGGTCTCTATGGCTATACCCTCTCGGAACGCCACTCTCATGGCCTTGCGGTATGGTTGAAGAGCGAATTTGGGCAATCTTCCCAAGTTTACTAGATGGGATGCAGAGGCAAATAGTATTGTGTTTCGTAACGGGTGGGAACGCACTGCAAGGTCGCCGTAGATGTCACGGTACGGGTTGCAATCTGGCCTCATGGGGTAAAGGCAAAGAGAAAGATTCTGCATATCTGTCATCGAACTGTTAGCTGAGTTTATCGAGAATCTGGATGGAACGATGATATTACAGTGGCAGAACAGATAGTCGTCGAAAGGGTCGGGAATTGAAGACGGCACAGACGGAGTGCCGCTGATCCGGGACAAGATACGGTTTGCGGTCTCCGATTCCACATTGATTCTAATGTCTGAGGTTTCCTCGTCGTTGCTGTCCTCAAGACGCAGCCAGGAGTCTGATATGGCATCATCAACGAAGAAATCTTCTGGTCCACAATGGGCAGGCAACACAGTGGCTTCTGTCTCTGCACTAGATGAGGCGAAAGACACAGTGAGGTGATTCTGTAGATCTGAAACCTCGGTGTTGCATGCCGTCGAGCTTTTGTTATTCTGGTGTGATATTCCCGCATCATTGCTCATCTCACTAGTCGCAGCCGATGCCGACCCTGGTGAAAGAGAATCATTAAGGTCCCGATCGACAGAGCTTGGAGATGGGCTTGTAGTGGAATGCTGCATGACAAACGGGGCCTGGTTTGTGAGCGTGATGACATCTTGATTCATGGTCAATTGAGAGATTATTACCGAGTCCGTTATGCCCACGGGACTATCGTCAAGATGGAGCTGAGATTCCCCAGACGGGATCAAATTGCCATCAACCGATATTGCGGCAAGATCGGAGTCCGCTGTCCTCTTGCTTTCATGTTGGCCGACCTCTGAGCGTGGTCCTTGCTGCTTAACAGCTTTGTTTTGCCGACGAGGGCCAGTTCTCATGACCTTTGACACCATCTGGCCATTGCGATGCATAGAAAAGTCATCCAGACGGATATCATAGCCACCGCAAGTAGCTCCTCGTATACGACAGTTTAGGCATTCCGGCCTCGTTTCGTCGCATTTTTGGTGACGCCGGCGGCATGTCCAACACCCTAGCGGAACAAAGGGCGCATATTAGTTAGTAGAACCAAAGGGTTGACAAGGTCAGATGAAAGGCACGCACCACTTCTGGACCGTTTTTGGCCCATGATCCCGAGGCTATTTGCAACGATTTTCTTCGCAATGCAAAGGAGAGTTGATGAGTGATAGAGGCTTATCAGGAGGGGAGAGAAATGTACGTACGCTGCTTATCGGGCATCCGCCCGCTTCCGTAACAGGTAAACTTAGGCTCGCTTAGTTAAGCCCTTTTGGGCATAGGTCCACAGAACTACTCAAATCAGATTTCGATGTTCGTTCTCTTGTAGAAGCATGAGAGATGGGCGGAAGTAGATCTTAAACCTCATCCAAAGATCTTAATCGACGACAATTTGACTGAATTTGCTTGCTACCCATTCCTAGCCACAATGAAATCAATGAATCAGCCCGCAGGCGTCTCATCTGTTATCAACCAGATTGAAGCTGTTGGGGACTCTCAGCAATTACCAGAGCTCTTACGCGTAGCATCGACGATCAAGCCTAGCAAAATCAAACAATATTTGATCACATTCCTGATTCTGATATGTAACTTGACGCAGGTAAGACCTTCCAGATAGCCCGTACCCGTATTTCGTGGCGGAGCATTGCTAACATTGTGGGCCCAAGTTTATCTCCATGTTCTCAACCGTAGCTGGCGGTTACGAGCTTAGCAAAATTCTGGGAAAGCCTGTAGGTCCGGGACAGGCCAACTGGATGGCTGCGGCATATTCGTACGTTGATTAATCAATACTTCGCTACGGGATCTACTCGATAAAGAGACTGACTCGTTTATTCCAGCCTTACACAGAGCGCTTTCGTCCTCATCAGCGGTCGTCTCGGCGCTGTTTATGGTCATCAGAAGCTCCTTCTTCTTGGCGGCGTTATCATTGTCACTTTCTCCATTGCCAACGCATTTTGTAACACTTATAACGCCTTTATTGCAATCCGCGCTCTTACTGGGGTTGGTGGCGGTATCTTGATGCCTAATGCAGTCGCTACCCTTACTATTATGGTTCCTCCTGGCAAAGTGCGCAACTTCACGCTGGCCATATTCGCGGCATCGCCTCCAGTTGGAGCTGGCATCGGATCGCTGATGATTGGAGCCTTTCTCGAGTATTCAGAATGGAAGTGGCATTTTATCTCTGTGTATGTTGTACGCACATTTTTAGCATCTTGGACTCCGCTAACTGGATCCCAGGGCATCTCTTGGGGCTATTTGTTTCTCTGGGCTATTCTTCGTTCTACCTTCCGAGCAGCCCGCTGACAAAAGCGGTAAAATTGATTGCATTGGTATCATTACCGGCTTGGGAGGTCTTGTATTATTCTCTTTGGCCTGGAAGTACGCTTTCCCCTCCTCTCTTCCCCCGAGACAGCATGGAATTTTTCTAACTAACTTTGAAGTCAAGCCCCAGTAGACGGATGGGAGACTCCATATGTTATTGCGATGCTGATCACCTCAGTTGTGCTGATGGTCATTTTCTTCTTTTGGGAGAGTAAATGGGCTGATGAACCCATCATGCCCCCTTCCATCTTTCGCGGCAAAAGCTTCAAGGCTCTCACGGTTGTCGTCTTGTTCATTTACATGGCCGTTGGTATCACACTTTGGTACATGGTAGCATGGCAGCAACTGATACGAGGATGGTCCGTCCTCAACGTCGCTGTCGGCTGGATTCCTTATGGGCTAGGGGCATCCTGCGCCGTCATTCTGGCCGCGTGGCTGATTCCCCGGCTCGAGGCACAATGGATCCTTGCCATCGGATGCCTCACCTCGCTGACAGCCACTATTTTATTGGCTACAATGCCAGAACAACAGAGTTACTGGGCACAGGTTTTCCCGTCAACTGTATTTGGTAGCTTCTGCCCTGATTTTGTATATGTTGCTGCACAAGTTATTGCCAGCAGCAGTGTCGGTAAGAAAGAGCAGGGGCCGGCTGCTAGTTTGATCGGGACGCTCAACCTCTACGGTAACAGCTTAGGTCTTGGTTTTGCGGGCACGATTGAGACAAACATAGCGAAAAGTCATGCTGGGGAAGCGCTGGGGTTTCGGTCAGCATTGTGGTTTGGAGCTGGTTTGTCTGCCATTGCGCTACTGATGGACTTAACTATGGTGAGAATGGAAAAAGAGGACAAGGAAGGCTGGGAATCGAATGAGACTGAACTTGAATGATCTGATGGGCGAGCACAAGATCAGAAAACGGTGAGATAGTAGACAGGAATTTTTAGCAATCATCGTCGATTGTGTCTAACAAAAACATAGATGGGAGTAACTAGAGAGAGCTGAGAAGAAATCCAATGCCAGGACCAAGATTAGAGGTAACTTCAGTACGTTGATTATCTTGGCAATTTAAACTCCTTATAATTACAATATGTTCCATTTTCATCAACCATCACAAAAGCGAAAAAGATACCCCATGAGCAACTTTTCTCGGTCCGTAGGGGAAAGATTTTGTATTCAACCAACACCACCTGTACTTAGGTGGTTTTCAGTTGTTTATTCGGATTGTCTCTGACCTTGTCTTTTCCATCTGGTGAAGTCCATGGATGAAATGCTGTCAAATTGACTGATGGAACCGCGTTTGGAGGCGGAACCTTGATTTGCGAGCAGTTTTCGCTCCATGATGCGGCGATAACCTTCGCGAGATGTGCAGACAAGGTGTAGGTAGCAGCCATGATGCAGTGGTAGCTTAATTTCGAGGATTGTTTGTATGCTGGAAATACTAAGCAAAAGATTGTCTGAGGGGGGTTAATAATGGGCGCTAATTTAATGCAATAGGGTAGTTAAGTTATTCAAGGTCCTCTCATCAATAGTAAGTGTTATGTGATATATTAAATATCTAAGACATAAGCTATCAACGATGAAGGCAAGCTCGGGAATTATTGGATTCGGCTTTAGCCCTATCAATATCTCTGTGAGATAGATCTAGGCAAGCCCGAGGATCCATTCTCTTATCTTGCTCACAACAGCCGAGCTTAGGATTGCCGGTTTAAGGTTAGCTGCTATTTCAGGCGTACAGTAGGTGACGCTTCCCCACAAAATAGAAAGCCTGCAATACATACCCTGTCAGGCCTGTCCACTTTCCAGATGGGAACCTTGTAGGGATATGGATCACGAAAGATTTGCAAGATCTAAATGTGAGTTCGTTTTAGAAGTAGACTTACCGTAGGCATAAATTCTGTACCTTGGGAATTAAGTGAGCTACTTGCACTGTAGATTATATGGTCGTATACGCTTTTACCTCCCAGCCACTGGCCGGACCCAGGGCGTCCTTGGCTTGGCAACTCGTCTTGCCACTGGGACCTGGCCACGACTGCTGCGCTGCATGGCAGATAGCAATATATGATACGCGCCGCTGTTGGAGAGCGTGGGTTAAATACTGGAATATTAAACGAGAAGGGTAGCGTTGGAGAATCTCATCCATAATAGAAGGGACCGATGGCTACGGAGGAAGACATGACTGTGACTGAACTGAAGAGATAGATGTTGACGAGTAGGTGGAGATTATATAGCCAAGAAGTGGCTATTAAAAGACCTAACACGAGCGGATAAAAGCTACTATAACTAAGACAACTAAACAAGTTATTGTGGTAAGTAGTTGTTCTTTATCTACCAATTCTTCAGGGGATCTTTCGTGAACCGACGACTTGAATGATGAAAAACACAGATCTTACATCTTAGTGATGTACTAGGATAACTGCCAGTTTGGAAACACTGGCGCAAAATGGTGTCCGATATACGCAAGAGAGCACTGTTTCAAACTCTGCATTACTTAGGTGAAAAGTGTAATATAGACGTTGGGAAGAGCCAGCCTATTGCTGATATGGCCAATATACCGTAGCCAAGTAAGAATTACTCCAACACTTCAACCCATAGTATAGGTCACTCCATCAGCACTATGCAGTTTGGTCGTGAGCTATGACGTGCGCCTTTTGTCGCTTATCCTGGTCGCATTGCTCGATAGCCTCTTCCAAGCCTTCAATGACCTGGACATCTGAATCTATATCGACGTTCCTGAGAGGAGAGAACTTGCTGCGACCCTCGAACAGCCATCCGGCAATCATTGCAACAGCCAAGCATGTCATGATCAAGACGGTATAGTTCATAGTGTCGGCAGTCACAGGATGGGTTTGCGGGATCTAGCGCACTGTTAGCCCCCAGAATGAGCATTAGGAATGGGACAGGGACACACGAATGCCACGATGATAACGAGGACAGAGTATAGAATAGCGACAATGTACACCGGATTTGACCAAACTCCAAAGTCCCAGCGAGGACTTGCATGGAGCATTGATCTTTTGGTCAACAGAAGGACGAGTGCGGGAAACCCTGTTGCTATATTAAGAATGGAATAACACAGAATGAAGCGAGGGTCATACCGAAGCTGATGATCTGGCAAACAGCTTGCGCACCGATAATAGCGTTGAATGCGGCGAGGGAAAAAAGATAACTGGGATGCGTTAGGAAAGCTTCAACGTCGAAGGCTTTCTATCTCACATTAGACCAATAGCAGACACAATCGCACATGAGAGGTTGATTGACCACACAGGAAGGTTTGTGTTCGGAGACAAGTGCACCAGCCTTGTGAAATGTCAGCTGTGGATATTCTGTTGGGATGGAAGTCGTTCAACTCATACTTATCATTCCAAAAGAGACCATTATCTCGGGCGAATGCATAACCTTGACGACTCATCGTTATGGCCGAACCAAGAGATGATGCGATCATGTTCACGAGTAGAATGCAACAGAACACTATAGCTGCTGCCCGGCTGCCAATAGCGAGTCGAATGATTTCGAGCACGGGGACCCTGCAGCGCGTCAGCATTATCCAGCAGGACCAAGCTATCGCTCTCACCCAGTAGATGTTGCAACAATAGCATCTAAGTCTTTGACAGAAAAGCCAAGGACAAGAATCCAAACAAGACCAATCGCAAACTGACTGAGGATGACGATGATCATGATGCGGGGGAGAAAACGCTTAGGCTGTGGAATCTCCTCAGCTAGGTGCGCTGGGCCATCGAGACCCATCAGAGTTGAGAAACTATTCATCAATCCGAGTAGAACCGCGAATCCTGTAGAAGAGTATCTAGTCACCACTTGATTAGCAAGCTGGACGACGAACGCATTTTCATCTGACACGAACCCGGTCCTGTTGCTCGTTTCTACAAAGACGAAACTCGCGGGAGCCTTTGGAGCCTTCACAAGGAGCAATACAGAGAAAGCAATGAAACCAATGGCGGTTGCCCAGCCTCTACTAGTCAGCACATCGAATTATGGGAGAGTAGCAGCGATACTTGTACTCACAGCCAATATTCTCCAGCGTGGGGATTCCCCTCAGCCCAAACAGGTTAACGAGCCAGCAGCCCATTGCGACAATCATGTATGCGACGAAAAGACGCCATCGAACAGTCACGTCAAAGTCCGCGTCACAGAGATTGATCAGTGCGAGAAACAAGGTGGCGGTAACAGCACAGCAGGCCGCGTGAGTCAGGACCCAGCCAGCATAGTTCAGCCAACCGAGAGGATAGGCAACCTGTCGCCTGTACTTTTCAGGGGTGAGAAAGACGGCGTAGTGATAAGCGCCGCCTGGCAAAAATCAGTACGGTTGACAAGCTGTGGATGGTCGACATACCAGCAGTGGCGAATCTTGCAGAGCATTGCGCGAAGACGAGCATGATACACATGACGCAAAGACTCGACGCCGTGCTTTAAAACAGGTTTGTGTCAGCTTCGGCATTGAAGACGATGCGCGGAAGGGCTTCCAGACTTACTAGCCATAGACGAGAGTGGGAAGACCACCGGCCGAGAGACTTATGAACAAAATAAAGGATATTCCACCGAAGGAATTGATGGTAAGCCATCCTATGCTTATGCCGCTCCAGAGGCCAAAAGTGTGCGGAAGGTGTTGACCTTTCGAGGGATTGATCTGAGTAGCCATAATGAATGGTTGGAAGGAGTTATGGAATGACTTTGAGATACTCGGGAGCTTCGGCAACCGTCTGAAGTATTTATCATTATCCAGCTTCTGTGAATTCATGAGCGAAACTTTATCTGTATCGCAGGCTGTTGTAGTATCACTATCATCGTCCAGCTTTCTAAAGAGGCTCTATGATATGCCAAAGCCACCTGGTATCCCATCATCACTATGAGAAGTCCATTCAGTAATTCAAAGTGGTACAAAATGCGGTTCGGTTAACTGATTGTTGAGCGATTCGATGTTGAACATCGGACTAATCCAAGACAGGATATCATAGTGCTATCAATGAAAGCCCTCCAGGTGATATCAACTCAACGTGAAAGAGATAAGAACCAAGAGAGATAACGCCCGTAGTCATCATAGTTCTTGATTGGACAAATCCTTCCAGATAAGCACTAGTAGGCTCACTTGTTAGCTTGAACTACGTTAATCGAAGGCTAACGTAAGGTGAATAATAGTTAGATCTGGTTTTATCAGTAAACCCCGCATGAAGTTGCCCCACATTCGTTGCTAAACCCATCAGCCAACAGTAGCACTATCTCCTGCATTATCTCGTGTTCTCGTATGCCATGTTCCCCAGAGAGCAACCAATTTCTTGTCAAAACAAGCGATTGGGAGGGACCGTATCGAACAGAATATGGATAGTATAAGATCTAGAGATGCATGTAAGAAGAAGCCCGTATCTCGAATCCTTTAGCTAATCAGGTACATGGCGTTAGACTTGTCGAAAAAGATGTCGAAGGTGCGATGAGGGCAAGCCTGCAATCCTGAATTGTCACTCTCACGGAGCTGAATGTGGTAGCGATGCCATAGAGTGAACAAATTAGAATGCCTTTGCATGAGGCTCGATACATATCGCCTAGGCAGCTAGTTCTGCCTGAACTCTGAGTTAATTGGGTTTTTTTTGTTATGTTAGCTTGATATATCTCGTGGAGATATTATTATCTCGGAAGGATAAATCTTGATAGAAGATGTTACTTACGGGCAAAGGGGGTCTTAACTCAGGAGAGGATGTCTACCTAGACAGGAGATTCAAAACGAAGTCTTTCCGGCGCCCAAGAGCGTGGGTCATGGTTCTGCACAGGATATGGCAATGGACTGATGTGAATACTGCGGTAAAACGGAGAGATGTTGGAGATGAGAATAAAATTTAATTTCCTACTGTTGTATTTTAAGGACTATAATGGGTAAGATTGTGTTTTTAATTATTTTCATATCGCATTAAATATTGTTTAACTTTCACCTAACCGTGGTATTAAAGCTAGACAAAATAAACAAGGAATTTCAACATGCATTAGATGCCCCTTTGCCCCTTATTTGTACGCTGATTGATATAGACGAATATTCGAGTAATACATATAGAAGAATGTACTCATCTCATTTCAAACTAAGTCTAGCACGAAAGATGTAGGCATCCCGTGCGTCTAGGCTACAACCTGCCCTTCAATGCTCCCGTATCCGAAAGGATCTTCATTACTGCCCAGCATAACAATAGGATCTTTCATATCCACATGGCCACAATTTGGGTGGCTAATCGAGTAACCCAACAATGACTGTACCTCGGGGTCGTAGTCCTTGATGACCTCAAGAGGAATAGCCAAGTACTGGTTCTCATCCGCCCGGTATGAGCCACGAACCATGTGACAAGAAAAGATGTTGCGTCGCTCGTCGGTAATGTTAGCTCCAGCACCATGCCACACGCTACCGATGATCATAACAGCATCGCCCTTTTCCATCTCGGCCGTCGAGCACATGGACCTGTCGGCAGGTCCAGAAATGGCTGCTTCGGGCCAGAGATGAGAGCCGACAATGACTTGGGTGGCTCCATTCTCAAAAGTACATTTCTGCAGTTAGGTCAGCATGCTGATCAGAAGAGAAAGTAATACTGCCAACACGCACAGTGCCTGCAACAAGCAACCCTAGCAGAGAACTCTCCCCGCTACCTTCGACATGGTCAAAGTGTTGAGCCATGTCGTCCCGGTGGAGGGGCTGAGCCTTAGATCGGCCGCGAGAAAAGGCTTCCGATACGGCCAAGACGGGGTTAGACACGCACTTGTATCGCTTGCCGTCACGGAAAGGGTAACTTTGTATCTCATTGATTAGATGAAAACTTCAAACTTCAAGGGAATACCGCGCTTACGACTCCTCTTTCAGTAACAACTTTGATGCCTCGCGATAGACAGGATGGTTGATAGCTTTGTGGGCAAATGTTGGAGACTTTCCCGCGAAGCCACTGGACACTCCATTTTAATAATCACTCACGAAAGAAAAATAAACACTTAAACAGGATATGAGTTACTTACCTCAGAGGCGGGTCAGTAGGAGGAAACAGGGTACCCTCATACTTGCCAACCTTCTGATAGTGAGGGTCGGCCTCTGCCTGGATTCGATCTGCCTCATCTGGTGTGATGAAACCCTTAATGATAATGCCTCCGTCTCTGCGTATCACGCTGACAATTTCTTCGATGGGGGCCGAAGCTGGCAACGCCGTGATTTCCGGGTTGTTTCGCTGATGGGTAGGGTTAGGCATTTTGTCAAAAGGCTCAATAAAGTAAGATAAAAGAAAGCTTAGTTGCAAATGGAAGACGACTACAATTGTTGTAATTTTTGCTCTGAATGAATAATACAATTGCGTTGATAAAAGCGATATATATGCGCAATGCTGCTGTCCTACCCTAATTATACCAATACAGGTCAGAAAAACGTATAGGAAATGAGCCAAAAGAGCTGATAGCGTTAATACTTCCCAACCCGGAAATACTAATGCTATCAGTTGCGAAAGCCAAGCCACTCAAGATCTTATCGCAGTGGGGCTGTCACAACATTTCCGAGGGTAGTCAAATACGATGGACAAGTGGATAACTATCGCTTTCGCATCTAAATGCCCTAAGCACCACGGCAATATAAGAAGCCTAAATGACCAAGTCTACAAGGGAAATACCGACAAACATTCAATATATCAAAACCATCTTGTTCCTCTCTTGTCTATTGCTCATATCTACCGCCACTATGTCTAGTGTTAAGAGATTCGTCGCTTCAGCTCAAGCTCACGATGTCCTTCAGACTCTCAAGGCAGATGGCATCGTCGTCATTGAAGGTGCAGCGAAGACTGCAACGTTAGACTCTGCTCTCAATGAGATAGGGCCGCTGGCTGATGGTCAAACCTTTGGCCTGATTGGCAAGAGTCGAACCTTTGCCACCGAGCTTTTGATGAATGACCTCTTCATCGACCTTACGAAACGCCTGCTCACTGATACCTGCACTATTTACTATTCTGACGAAAGAACTGTTTCTACTGCTGAGCCTCAAGTATCTTTTACGTCTGCCTTATTCTCTAAGCCAAGGTCTTCCGGCTGGGGGCTTCGCCGCCAGGACGATTGTCATCACACCATTCATCCCGCCAAACGGGAAACCGATTTTGGTATCGCCTATGCAGCGACTGACATCACCAGAGATAACGGTGCCATTCGAGCTGTCATCGGCTCCAACATGTGGAAAGACACTCGAGATCCCACTTCTGCTGATGAGACTCTAATCGAGTTGAAGAAAGGGGATGCTGTTCTTTGGTGAGTTCAATTCATAACTTTCAGATATTCTCAGAATTCATTCTCACCATTTGCAGTCTAGGGTCTGTCTTCTACGGCCAGAAGCCAAACACCACGAACGAGGCTAGTCTGTTGCTCAGCGCTTTCACGACGCCAGGATGGTGCCGCCAGGAAGAAAATCAGTATTTAGCCGTACCATATGAGATTATCAAAACGCTCCCTAAGGATATCCAAAGGTTTTTGGGATACTACGTCAGCCTCCCCTATGGAGGCGCAGTGGAACATATGGAGCCGCTTGATTTCCTTGCGGCTGAGGGTGATTGGACTAAGTATGTCCCCGTGGATCTAGTCTGAGATAAAGGTCAGCGAGCAGCATAGGAACACAAGGTGTACTATTACTAGTGAAATATACCTAGTTACCTAGTATCATATTATAATTTAACCACGAGCTGAAAAGACATGACATCTGCCATTTTGTGGATCTTGTCCATTGGTACTCCTGCTTCGTGCAAGGCCGTGCTCAAAGGTGCTTCACTTAGTATATGACAGAGATACTTTGGCAGTAAAAGTCTTGTATTCACGAAGGATACTCTTCCGTTCGACCCGGCAGTCCCGCAAGACTTAGAAACTTGCTCGGAACCCTTCAAATCATGCTACAAGGAGTTTAGTTGCATGGAAGTCTACTATGGATAGTGTTTTCCAAGGCCTTGGTCGAAATGAGTGTGAGTGCTGGCTGTGTATGAGGGAGTAGAAGAACCATCCTCGTAACAGGGAGTTTTCCGCAACCTAGCGACATTTCCGAGTTTCCTTTAACTACGTGACGAGAGAGACGTTCATAATGCTTAACCTATCAACAGGGCTAGGCTCTTCGAATTTGCTGAACTTCCTTTGATTACCTGGATTAGAGATTCGAGCACATATCTTGTCGAGCATATTTAACTTTGCACTTTCATATAAAAGTAAGACAATAAAGCTTTCGAAATTGATGCTCAGAAGCAACTTTTACTATCTTTAAACTGATGACAAGAGGTCACAGATTATTCTCCATAGTACTCGTTACTCATTGTCCAACTTCCCTCCTATTATTGGAACCACGGAATGATCTGGTTGTCTGCATAGTCCCACGTTTCAGGCAGGTGGTACCCGGCAGGAATAGGGACGCGATAGTTCCCTGGTATTTTATAGTAAAACCCTTATGGCTATTCATCATGATCTATCTTGGCTATCTCGATATAAGTCCAAGGGTCTAATCTGTTGCATAAGAATCTTTCCCAGTCTTTACAGCCATGACTAACTTCGCCATTTATATATATATAACAAAGTGCATAGAAAATAGGCGCAGGCTATATCGTAACAGATAAGCACTGACTAGTAGCCATTAACTTTTATATTACAGAATAGATACTTCCCTCGAGGATATAGTTAGAAGTATAGTCTCCTAGTAGTATATTTCTAAGGTTAATAATTGGAGAGCTTAGTCTGCTAATTCGATAATATTCCTCATGAGAAATAAGTTAAGTTATTAAATCAGGCTAAAGTCTATCCCTTGTTGTCTAACCTTATTTGGCCTGTTAGCAGAGTAATTAGCTAAGGGCATTATTAAAGGTTTTAAGAGGGTAAAACGTATAAAACACTATAGTTATAATCAGAAGTAAGGAGTATACTTCATTCCAGGATATAATATCTAGACTAGCTGCCGTAGTGGCCTTATTAATAATTTCAATATTAGGAGGATTACATATAGCTTTAATAATAATATATAGACCTGGGGTTTTATTATGGCGGAATATTATTTATTTTAAATAGGCTTTATATCCTTTATGCTTAAGTACATACTTAATAAAACCCTGGTATTTATATTACGACCCCGCGGTTACGTCACGTGCAGTTCATATACGGACGACCAACACCAGAACGCCGTTGTCCCTGGAACGCAGCGTCCCTATATACCGTCGTCCCTCATTCCACAATATTAGTATATAGACCACATTCATTAGCACCTCCATAGGACTTAGCTTACCAGCTATTAATAAGACTTCTTTACATCAATATGCCTAACACGCATTACTTAATCATTAAGAGACATAACACCCAACCCGCTTAGTTTAACGCCCTACGCATTCTGCAAATGTAAACCTAGTACGGACTAGTTTCCCTGTTTGAAACCACATTCGTCACAATTTAGGCCCCTGTTAAATATATAAAAGAAGCGAGCTGACTTCCTAATGGTTAAATTCGAACAAGTTATAGATAAAGTCTCCTGCAATAAGCCTATCATGCCTGCCAAGCTCCCTTTGGAAGCGTATTAGGTCGTTAATAAAAGCTTGCAATTGCCTCGTGATATTAGGTAAACATGGTGAATCCGATATGTAATCTACTAACCAGCGCAGAGATCGGCTTGATGCGTGTAATGAGTAAATGTCTGCGATGCCTAGATGAAGAAGAATTATTTCTACTATGGTTAAGCTTAGGCTCTGTGAGTTATCACTTAGTAATTCGGTAAGCTTTGAGGCGGGTCTTGCGAAGGAGGCCATGATGCCGGGTTATGCTTGTATCTGTATTTCGATGTCGGAGGATTTCAGAGCGTTTGGAATAGCGGGGTAATAAGTATGCTAGTCGGTATAATTATTATTCCGTCTCGTGATAATAGTGGAAGCTGAAATCGCATTCTGGCTTAGCGTCTTATCAGGACAAGATTGATTTTTTTATCAGGATCCTGGTTTTGCCTGTTTGTTATTACTATGCATAAGACATTATCAATTATAGCAGAAAACGGATCGTTATGCTGAGCTAGCCGATTAGAAGAATAAGGCCAGCCTTAAGTGGATGCCCTTGGATATATCTATAATAGTCGGAGGGGTCAGGGTTGACATGCATTCAAAAAGCACAAAAGAACAAATTTCGACGCAACGCCTCCTAACCGTAGCAGTGGGCGAGCTAAGGACACCATACTATAGCAAAAGCTTCCATAAGTTAATACCATTATTTACTAACCGACTCAAACTAGACACTGAACATAATATAAAACCTATTAGCACTAGATAAAAGTATACATTAAGACCTTCAGACTCACCCTATTTATTTCTTTAGAAGCTTATATCACTTGTTATTAGTATATTCGTCTTGCAAGTTGTTGACATTGTCGTCGACCCCAAGCATTGTAGCCAATCGTGAATTCCGCGGACAAAATCCATCCATTTTCAGAAGCATATACCCGTTGGCACGAGCCCAGGGGGGCCAACTAAGCAACCTGAGTTGGGCACAAAAGTGCAAGACAGCCCGCACGGACCGGCTGTCGTAATTTCTCGGCTTCTTGGAGCTAAAATCAACGAAAAGCTAGATAAATAGTCAGTGAATATACCACAAATTGTTCCCAGCTACATTACGCACTTACCTGCAAATCTCGAGGCTGTTCAGGCCGTTGTTTCTTCACGCCTGCACCTCTATTAATCTTCCCACCTTCACTGAAAGTGGATGTTTTATAATCCTATTGGCTAATAATCCCTGTATCTTCCCTGTTATTCCACCTTAACTTAAAAGAGAGCTCTTAATAAAGGACCTTAAGTAAAGTTTAAGCTATAGCAGAGTTCTAACTTTTCTACTAATCAACTTCTTTGCTTTTTTTATTACTGGATTTTCGGTTTAATCTAATCTAAATCCTGCTTAGGTATATAAACTAAAAACATATTATATTTCCCCTTTCTATTTAATCACACCCTATATATAATAGTTAGGGTTTCTAAATAGGTAAACTAGTTTATACTAGGTTTATATTTATAAATAGCATAAAGTGTAATATTAAGTAATATAAGTACTACATCTTTTAATACTTAAGTAAAATATCTTAGGCTTATTAATATAAAGATACTTTATTAATTACTAGTAAGCTATGTTCTATTTAACATTAAGAAAGTATATATATATACTAAGAGATATATAAGTTAAATTAAGTTGGCTTAACAACTAGTTGTATTCTTTGTTATATAAGTTAAATAACATATATTTAATTTATATAGGGTAGGTAGATGTTTACTATACGAAAAAGGTAGGGTATACATCTTACGTGCATCAGAATACGTTAGGTCGTAACACTATACATGTTTTAATTCGTGCCCATAACATCGCTTTAAGGCTTCCATAAGGCAGCTGTAGCACACCCATAATTCCTTGCATAGCGATTATGGCCTGATCTTTTGCCCTGTGGTTTAACGGCTTGTGCACACGTAGCGCTGCTTACTTGTGGCTGCATGAGATCAGCAAAGTATTTCCCAGTTGGGGCTGAGCAGTGTGCCCCATGACCAGCTGTGCCACAGCCTGATGTAACCGAAGGCTCTCATAACGATAGGAAGGCAAGGAACCTAGAGAATGTTGAAGTCGGCAAGGTCCGGGTTTGGGCAGGTTGAAAAGACACCTTTGTCTGGCACTGTGCTCAGATGCCGATGGCCAGGCTTGTAAACCACCGTTGGCATATAAATGCAGAACTTCCACACCACCGCCTTTCAGGGCTCATCAGCACACCTCTTCTAATATTCCTAAATTCTCAAAACGCTCAACTCCCAAATATTCCCGGCGGCTCATCAAAATGTCAGACACTGTCAACTCTCTCAACCTATGGACTGTTCGCAAGCTTTCGCGGGTCGTGAACGGGTTGATCTCGGAAACAACGCCTGGAAAAATACCTGAAAGCAGTCGTGGCCGAGATGTTTACATCATTCATTGGGGTGTAAAGCCTTCTGGTGGCACCAGCTTTCATTATTGCCTTCTGGTTGCCGATCCTGAACCCCAAAACCGTCACGAACCCTCAGCGGACACCACTGGAGTCGTCTTTAGTTGGGGTTCTTTTGGCGGACGCGGTCATTCATGGGATAACCTCGTCAAGAGTGGTGGTAAGAGCAGGCAGTGGCCCTTTGACTGGGATAAAGAGGTGGCAGGCCGGAACACGTACGAGTTCATCGGATGTACGACACGAAGCGATTCATACATTGCAGGTAGAAGTAAGTCCTCCTTTTTAGCACATGCTGGTACTTCAAACGACACCGATTAGCTACTTACACTCAAGACTCTCAGTGGATGCATTTGGAAGCTATTACAACATAGCCTTCAATAACTGCCAGCAGGTAACTACCGACGTGGCTAAGGAGCTTTGTGGGTTTGTTGAGTTGCAACAGATGGGAGACTACATACAAGCAAACAAATAAAACTGTTATCTTAGTAGTTCGAGACTAGTCTCTGAGAACTGAAACTTTATGTAATGTTGGATCTAAATCGTCAGGCTAGAATAGCTAGCTGAATAAGAAGAAATTATGAGAGTGCATGCTTTGTTGTATATTTAGTAATTTGCATAGTACGAACTCACATCTGATACTTCACTGCAACTCTCGGAGTAGCTCCGAGTGCTTACAAGTATACTTTAATATTGAAGCGGTGTCGTTTGAGACTCTTACACGCCATGCATTTAGTGGACCTGCGCAGTGACGCGAGATCATTATGTTTAAGGCTGGCGCTGATGTTCAAATTCAAAACTGCAAATTCCGAGACGTCAGGCAGTAGACACTGCTTACTGTTTGGGCAACAAGGCAGTCATGCGGCTTCAACGTAAGGCGTTATTAGAAGGCTAAAAAGTGTATCAGAGGTGCTATTCAAAGTTCTTCAATCCGGCCGAGAAGCTTGTTTCGCGCTCGTTACTCCAGTTATTCGTCGGCAAGGCGTTCTGCTTACTTGGGGACTTAGGTGCATGACCGCCTGTTGTAACGACGTCATCCGGGAAGCCTAGTCCTGCGCCCAGCTAGGCAGCCGGAGTTTAGTGTACCTACCTCTCTGTATTTAATTTGATCCACCTGCCCCTCATCTGGTCCTAATTAAGACTATGTAACATCATACCTGCCCCGCTACTTCCACTATTCTCCTCTACGAACGGAATGGCAAATGCTCATTGCTCACTACATGTAATCATGGCCTCAACACCAGTGCAAAATGTACAGAACATGCCATTGCAGCCAGCCGGAACACCGACATCGCCTATACGTGTAGACGCACCACCGTCACCGTCACCGCCCGAGAACAAGACATCCAAAGTAATCCTTCCTCACGCAGCCGCCTGGAAAGCTGCGTATGAGTCTATGTACACGCTGCTTAACGAAACAGATCCTACGAAACAGAATAATCTTACACAGAAATGGATAAGAAATATGCAGCAACATTTGAACATCACGATCATCACGGTAGGTGCCCAAGCATATAACATGACCCTTAGCATGCTCCCTCCCCCTGATACTGAACGATCATAAAAGCACACAGAGGCCTGACTGTGTCTTATTTTTTCGTGATACAGGGGTCTGTTGTCAGCGCTGCCATCTCCAGTGCATTCAGTTGGTCCTACTTTGGGCCAGGTGAAGCCGAATCGATTTGCCTGCAGCTTGTCAAATTCATTTGGTGCAGCGCACTTGTTTTCTCCATCACGTCTACAGCATCAGCCTGTCAACAAGCCACTAGCCTACATCGGCTAGAGTCTCACCCTAACGGCCTTGAGTTAATTCGACGTCTGTTAAGAGGACCTGCCCTTCACCAATTATCAACAAGCACGCCTTTAACAAATGGAAACGTACGAGTACCAATCCATACGAAACGGCCTCGCTTTCTGCAGAGGTTCCTATGGCAGATACCTGCTATGCTACGTAATGGAAGTCTGTACATGTTTGTTACTGGCTTGTGCATACTTGTATACTGGGACTTCTCTCAGTCTATTAATTCTCCGTCGCACCCTATAACCGTAGGTATTTAAAACTAATACTTCTTATTATGAAAAATGCTTATACTTTAACATAGGCTGTGGGTATTACTTTCTTTACCCTAATAGTTGGATGTGCAATCTTATGCTGGGGAATAAGTACAGTTGGGTTATATTATTGGATTGGTATGACTTTTAATAGTTAAAAGGGCTTATAAAAGTTTATTATTATTAATATAGTAATTAATATTATAAGGTTTTAATTAATTTAAGTAGGATTATTACGCCTTATATATTCTTTACCTTAATTATAATTTCCTAATTATATATAATAGCTAGGTCTTTGCTAAAACCTTAAATTTTAATTTAACCTAGGTGTTTTTTTACAGGTAATTTAAGTTAAATCTTCTATAAACAGAAGGTTATAAGGTTAATATATTATGCCCTTACTACTTTAGTTAAAACTAAGTTATTGATTAATACTTTAGGTTTTTTTTATTTTATTTTATTTAGAAATAAAAATAATTAAATAAGATAAAATAAATTAATAATACTATACAGAGCTATATTTAATTAATTAAATAATATTAAATATTATTATAAATATCTTATATTTATATTCTTTTTTACTTTTAAATTAATCTTTATCCTTATGTTAAATTAACTTTAAAAATATTATTACTTAATTAATATATTTTTAATTTTTAATTTTATTTTTATAAGCTTAAATCTTATATTTAATTTTTATAAAATTAGTTTTTACGTAAAATTAAAATAATTATTAATATTATATATTTTCTTTTTATAGTTTTTAATATTATTATTATTATTTATCTTATATATTAGTATTTCTTATAGTTAATAAACTTATATTTAATTTTATAATCATTTAAACTATTTTTACTATATAATTTTATATGCTTTTACTTTTTATAAGCCATATTATTATTCCTAAGTAATAATATATATAAGATTTATTTAATAATTAATAATAATAATTTTTACTTTTTTAATAGTATTTAACTTATTATAATCCTAAGGACTATATTAATTACTTTTTATATTAAACTTATTTTAAAGTTTTTATCTAATATATTTAAAAGTTAAAGACCTATTTAGTAATATATAAAGTAAAGGTAAAGGCATTAAAGTAAGATAATAAAATAAGGTATTTATTTTCAATATAATATAATATAAGGTATTATTTAAGCAGGGCAACTTATTTAAACCTTTAAAGATATAATTTAAGGAGGGGTATTAATTCTTAAATTATGTATATTCTATTATAATAAAGGCTAGTAGGGGAGATCTTATTAATTTGTATGCTTAGGACATTGTAATTAGAATGAAGAATATAGGGGCATAATAATCTTACCCGAATTTAGCTGAATCTTACTATG
Organism: Fusarium oxysporum Fo47; assembly: GCF_013085055.1. Taxonomy (NCBI): domain Eukaryota; kingdom Fungi; phylum Ascomycota; class Sordariomycetes; order Hypocreales; family Nectriaceae; genus Fusarium; species Fusarium oxysporum. The sequence goes on from NC_072849.1 coordinate 74,773, forward strand.
TGTACGGGCCAACTTCTGTCTAATTCGACACATTACAGCGAGCCTTTGTTACAGTAGAATGCTCAACGCGGTCCAACAGACGTCGTCGTCAGATAACTGTGAGAAGGATAGGGCGTTGGAAATTTACAATTACTTTCGGATGTCGGCGTCACGTTATAGCGAACCAACAGTAGCCCAGCAGCCGACGCGTGGCTGGCGCCGTTGGCTATCAGGTGGCGTCTCCATGCCTCCACTGATTTCACAATGATTTCATCGATCGGACTGGCCAGAATAATAATATCTCTCTTCTTCTGGCTTTTAATCTTGGCAATACTTGATCACTTCCATAAACAACACAGGACACTTTGCTCTGCAGCGGAACCTCTTTCAACTTGAAGTAGATACACCGGTGACATGGGTATATTCCATCATCATTCATCAAGCACACACAAAATATGCCCTAACCCCTCTTTGAATAAAGGTATAAAAGATCCACTTATCACAATGCGAAGTTTGCTAATAACAAGCAGATGCCCCGAACGGTATCGTTGGGGGCATGACGTTCTATGACCTGAATATTATCATATCTGGAACATGCGCTGCATTTACCATCACCGTTATGATGGTCTTCAAACAACTTCATGCAATACATCTTTCCAACACATCAGAGCAGGTCAAGTAGGTAGCTTCCAAAAAAGGTTTTGTAAATTGATCGCTAATCAGAATTTGCTTCCGGAATTATGCGCATTAGTACCCTCATCACCATGTATTCTCTCATATCATTCCTTTCAGTCTGCTTCCCTACAGCGGAGGTATATATCGATCCGTGGGTGAGCCTCGTTGAAGGTCTCGCCTTCTGTTCGTTCTTCCTGCTCCTTTGCGACTACGTCTGCCCCAACATCAATCAACGCGAACTCTTTTTTGCGACGAAGAAGACAAGTGGAGTAAAATGGTTCAGGGTATGATGACTGGAAATTTCTTTGCATCTCAATGCATGCTAATATTATATAATCAGATTCACTGGCTCATGGTCTTCCAAATGCCGATCGTTGCACTTATTGTGTCAATCACAACTGATATCACTGCGGCTGTCGGGATCTATTGTCGATGGAGCTTCATGCCTCATTTTGCCAAGTTTTGGCTACGCTTGATTCAGATAATCTCCTTGGTCACCGCCGTACTGTCTATTCTACAGTTTTACCACTTGCTGAAAACAGACCTTACACAGCGCCGACCTCTTCTGAAATTAATAGCCTTTAAGATCATCGTATTCTTAAATTTTGTACAAGGAGTAAGGCTGCCCGTCCTTGCCAGCTTGTGCTGAAAAAAGAGAAACTGTTGCGCTGATTGCCCATTTCTAGATACTATTCTGGGTCCTTACGGATATTGGGGTACTGAAAGAGACAGACACGTTGACCTTTGCAGATCTCCATATCGGGATTCCTAATTTACTTATCTGCATTGAGATGGCTCCTCTGTCGCTATTCTTTTCATGGGTATATTCCTGGCGCGTTTATGTCAAGAATAGTCACGGAAGCTATGTAACTATGGACCGACCTGGCCAGCGCCCGAGGCTATACCAGGGAGGTCCACTTGGTGTTCATGCCTGGCTTACCATGATTAAACCCTCCGGCATTATTGAATCTATCTTGGTTGTGTCTGGACGGAGTGGTCCACCAACGGATTCTCTCGGTCAGGATGACAGAGTTGATAACCAGCCCCTCAATCCCAATAGGTAGCGTTTATCAACTAAGTGTCCAGGGCCAGTTATATAGGTTACAATCAAAGAAAAGCTTAAGGAAAAAGAAAAGAAATTAACTAAATAGATCATTCCAAGTTAAATGCTATCAAGACGAATGCTCGTATATAAGCAGCAAGATTCAGAATCTACAAGTATGTAAAATATATTAAGCCCTACAGGCGGCTACAAGGGGATTACACCTTTACCCCTGGAAGTAAATTAGAAAGAAGAGTGGCAGGCAAACAGTTACATATGCTTACAATCGATTATACTCGCCTCCTAATGCATTAGTAGAGCGCTAATGGAAGAGGGCTAATCCAGGAAGTAGCTGTAAATTCTTATTCTTAATTAAAGAATCTCTAGTAGACTATCTAATATCGCCTAGATAAGTAATTCTCTATACATAACCATGCACTAAATCCATAACCCTGAATAGTATTATTTATATTATTAGACAAAGGTTTTAATAAAAAAAGTAACCCTAAGAGTCACCAGATTAGAGCAGGAATAGCCAGTTATATATACTTAATAAATAGGCAATGCCTTAAAGGCATAAGGGAGTAGATTGATGTACGAGATCCATTTAAACCAGGGATGCATAAAACATATAAAATATATCTATTAGCATTTCAAATCCGGCGTTTCAAATTTGTTTTATATAAAATATGATTTTGGCATATTTAGTTGATTTTGGAAGTTGTTTGATTGCATTTGACCTGTGGCAGCGCTGAAGATAGCGGTAGTCTAGGCCAGGCATATACTTTGGCTCAGCAAGAGGAATCTCTAAACGGCAATCACCATCCAACGGTACTGGCTAGTCTGTCTAAGAATTGACATCGATTTTTGAGCATCTTCGAAATACGCGATCATTTCCTGGCACAGCTTTGGCAGTGCCTTCTCTGCCTCTTTTCAGGCCCCCAAGAGTCCTGGTCAATGCAGCTGCGTGAGGATGATGTTGGCGATGGACACGCGTCGCTTTGGGGCCGGCAATCATTTAGGACAATGCTGATTCCGCCACGGAAAACCCCCATTCGAGCAAGCTTGAAACTATACAGATGCGCCTTTCAAGAGTCGTGTCCCACGCTGATGACGCCCCACCCTCGCACTCCTGCCGGTTACCTAGAGATATATGGCCGTCAGGACAGCTTGCTCTATGACCTCCCCTACAGTCGCTACATCTTCATAGGTCTTCAAAGTAAATGCTCCTCTATGCAAAAGCGTTGAATGCGGCCCCAGGGGCCTGAGCTTGTAATACGGCATAATTATTATCAATGCTAAATATACCAGCTTCGTTCTAGTGGTTAATAATCGCAATCGACTGCCTAAACACCAAGAGCTATATACGGTCTATTGGCATCCTTCCTCAATTTTGACTTCACAACTCGAGTCATCACTCGATACCATCACCACATCTATATTTCTTTGGCTCTTCCTCCTGAAGCCTTTTTTTGCACTAAATGGCTGCCTCCCACTCTCGCCTTTCTCGAGCTATATCCCTCTTACACCACTGAATGGTGATAATGCCCCAGATGGTGGCCCATAGGAAGGGGACTATCCAAGCGACGCCGTATGCAACCGTTGCAGGTACTTGAGGAATGACTGAGATGATGGTCAAGGGAATGGCGAGATTCAGGGCTGGGATGGACCAGAACCAGGATTGCATGTAAATCATTCGTCGGAAGCGAGGGCTAGCTTTGTAACGGGCAACCAAAGCTTCTCGGTATGGGCGGCCACCACCGGCATTGACGGCCACAATATCCTCGATAAAATAGTACACACCGGGCAGTACCTTAGTCGGAGAGTTAGCATAAGAGCAGCCTCTGTGATTCGATATGCATTTGAACCTTTTCTCCTCGGGCCGTTGAGCTAATTCGAAATGGTGCTGCCCAGCCCATGTAACTATACAAGGTGATGAGAAACAGAACGCCACCAAGACAGTAGAGAATCGCTGGAGCAGGCATGCACAACACTCGCAACCAGACATTGTGAGGAGCACTTCCGACAGTAAAGAGGGCAGTGACAACAGTGATGGTGAGGACCGATACCCAGGTCAGCATGTCAAAGCACCACCGATAATTCGTTCCGAGAGGTCGGTAGAATCTATCAACTTTCATCAATCGGAGCGTACGGATGGCGAACTCGAGATAAGTAGGACCGCCCCAAATGGTGGCCACAATTGCAAAGATGATCCATCCCTCGACTTCGCCAGCGTAGCGCATGCCGTAATAAAGAGTGATTGGAATGACCGATGAATCGACAAAGACTAGAAGGGCAAAGATGAAGAGCTTCCAGCGCTTCCAGCCATGGTGCCACGTAAACGGTAGTTGTGGAAGCGAATGAGGATTCTCATCGCAGTACTCTAGAATGGTCGTTGCTCGTCGCCGGTATTTTTTCTGGGTGGCAGCTCGGGAATGGTAGTAGATTTCGGCTACGGGTCGCTGGGCATACGAGAGGTTTCGTCTAGGCGCATCCGAGCTTCGCCGGGACATTTCTGCAAAAGCTGTGTCGGTTGTGTGTCGTTGAACAGGTTCTAGAGGAACATCAAAGCGCACGCGGTCGGCGGATAACTGGCATGACTGGGAGGGTCGAGAAGGGTTCGCGGCGACAAGGGATCCGGTGGCTTCTGTAAATGAGAGGGCTGAGTCGGGAAGGATTTGAAGACGGCCTTGATTCACCTCGTACATTGACTTTACTGCAAAAAGATTGATTGGAAAGGTAAATCAAGTTTTGATGGTGCTGAGAAAAGGAGCAAAGGTGAGTTGAAGACACGGCTTAAGGGCTATAGTTAGGACAAGACTGGAATGAGTACGTAGGAGATCAGGAAGGGCTATTTCAGTAGCAGGATTCATTATTAGGAGCTACAGCAGCTATAAGAAAAGCAGGAAGCTTGACTGTCGAAAGTCAAGAGTGAAGGGATGTGGAGGCTTCTGATTTGCACAAACTTTGTGTAGGTTTATTGATGATGGCGTCTCGCTCTGTGAGTCTGTCAAATGCGACCACTTCTTTAACCACGTACTGGCGTCAATTAGTAACGATGAGATAAGTTCACGAACGTTAACCTTGGACATTGCGCTAGAGTTGAGGCCGGCTACCCAGGGACCTCTTCGAAACGAGGCAATATGGAAGCGACCGGTGATTTGGCTTAGGCCGATGCTGCCATTCTACCTATCCCAGTTGTGAGAGGGAGCGTATTTTTATTAACGCTAGACAGCAGTAGTACCAGTTCCTCTACGTGGGGGTAGCCGCTATCAACACCTGTTCAACGCGCCACTAGAGACGCGGGGCTTTCTACAACCAATTAGCCGAGATCTGAGGCTATATGATTTGTTAGCGCATAATGCTCGCCTAATAATGATTTCAGAGGGCGCACCGGGCTAAGGGTTAAACCATGGGTGGTTGATGACTTTAAACGAGGTATCTTCTTTAAAGAGCGGACCTAGAGGTGCTACTACCCTCACGGCTATGATACGTGTAGCAGCAGGAATTTTCACATTTGTCGACTAATCACTCATTAACAATAATCAGTTCACAACACCAACGATCCTGTTACAAACCTCGCAGTTACATCACGTGCACGATTAGCCTTCTAGGAAGTAACCGTGACCTATACGCAATCACTTCGTGGTTGCTCAGAGTACTACGTGATCACTTTCAAGACACCGTGGCCACCATCAAGTATGTAGACCACATTCATTAGCACTTTCATAGACTCCAGTTATCAATAAACCTTCTTGATGACAATAAAGCTTAACACGGAAGACAAATTTGGCCGATGCCTTCGTTTGGAGGTCATTGTGATAATAGCAATAGTCTAGCTTCTATTCCAGATGCAACCAACCACAGCATCAGGTTGCAGAACAGGGCAGCCGACAGTCTTCACTTGTGCCGAGCAACCCGAGTTCATTGACTTCATGGTGCAAATATAGATGCACCCACAACAGTTACGGACCCCTGCGAACTCAAAGCTGGATATGGTTAGCTCAGCGCTTCGTAGCCTTTCTTCGTTGAGACTGTATAAGGGAGGTGGTCCAATCTGCTGGTGGCTGGGATTATGGATACTATGTAAGGCGCTGTGCTCCCTTTAGACACATGTACCTTACACCTTTAAATAATACATCATCTTCCACTCCCGTAATATTACTTCATCATTCTGACCCTGTAGCTGCACCGTCCCGTAGCTCAACACGTGCGTGCTCTGCCCCCTTTATGTTCAATGTCGTTACGATGACGTGTATATCGGCCACTATCGCCGTTTTCCATTGGGCGACCACAGCCTATCGAGTTTATTTGATTTTTCTCATGATTCTGTTCTCAATTAGTACGGCATCTATGCATACCAAAACTACAGTTTTTGGCAGCGCCAAGTCTCCTCTTGTGAGCCCATACCACTGATTAGTGAGATCCACGACGCAACGGTGACGCAACGGTGACGCAACCCCTATCACAGCTGTGTAGCTGCTCTGCTTCCAGCTTAATAGTGACATATGAATTTCTCTTTAAGTACAGTCTACGAAGCTGGTGGCCTCCCTGGTCTCATCCCTACTCTTGAGACCAACGTCAAGGATATCATCAGGAGGAACTCATCACGACCACCTCCACTCTATCAATAGAAACAGCAGCGCAGCGCCCTCATACATTGAAATCATGGGTCATCTTTCCGTCGTCCATACTGCCCGCTCCCGTGGCTCCAGGGCTACTCAGGTGCAACTCCCTGACAAGGAGGATGTCTTCACAACCGCAAGCTATGGCTCGCGATTCGCCCGCATGGAGTTGCCACGCCATCAGATGCCTGAGAGTGAGATGCCCCGTGACACTGCTTATCGCTTGATCAAGGATCACCTTAGCCTCGATAACAACCCCACCCTAAAGTATGTTCCGGAGTCATAATCCTGATCATAGTGATACTAATTTTCAAAGCCTGGCCTCTTTCGTCACCACTTACATGGTAACTTGCCTCAACTACGTATCCCCAGTAACCACTGTCTTGCTTTAGCGATCAAGCCACTGCATCAGCCCGTGAATTTGAAGTCTTAGCTTTAGGAAGTCGCAATACCCTGATCGCATGTCTATCAGCCCAGAGTGCCCATCAGTCAAATCTCTCGCTAGCAGACACATTGACTAACATGCGGATGATTCCGTCCAAATATACAGGAAGACGAAGCCCAACAGCTGATGTCAGAAGCATTTCCTAAAAACTTTATTGACTACGAGGAATACCCCCAATCTGCCGACATTCAAAACCGCTGTGTTAGTATAATGGGCAATCTATTCCACGCGCCTGCTGGCCTCTCTGTCGGAACTTCTACTATCGGCTCGTCAGAGGCCATTATGCTCGCGGTTCTCGCTATGAAAAGGAGGTGGAAAACACGGAGACTTGCAGAGGGTAAGGCCACTGATAGTCCTAATTTCGTTATGTCCTCGGCAGTTCAGGTCGTCTGGGAGAAGGCCATGCGCTATTTTGAGATCGAGGAGAGGTTTGTTTATTGCACGTCCGACCGCTATGTCCTTGATCCTGCTGAGGCTATTAACCTATGCGATGAGAATACTATCGGCATCTGTATGATCCTCGGCACGACCTATACCGGCGAATACGAAGACGTCAAAGGTCTTAATGACCTTCTTATTGAACGGAATATTGATATACCTATCCATGTGGACGCTGCGAGCGGTGGTTTTGTTGCCCCGTTTATTATCCCCGACCTCGAGTGGGATTTTCGATGCGAAAAAGTCGTTTCTATCAACGTCTCTGGCCACAAGGTACCGGACCCCCTCCTGTTCTTTTGAGACTTTCCATATATATTGATTATATGACTAGTACGGTCTTGTCTACCCTGGCGTCGGCTGGGTCATCTGGCGAGCCCCAGAATACCTTCCCCAGGAGCTGGTTTTTAATATTAATTACCTCGGGGCTAACCAATCGTCTTTTACTCTTAACTTTTCAAAAAGCGCTTCCCAGGTTATTGGCCAGTATTATCAATTGATCCGCCTTGGTAAACATGGTTACCGTAGCATCATGAGTAACTTGACTCGCAACGCAGATTACCTAGCTGAGGCAATCGAGAAGCAGGGGTTTTTAATTATGTCAGAGCGCAATGGAAGAGGATTGCCCCTTGTAGCCTTCCGATTCCGTACCCTGGAAGAGGGTGGCGAGGATCGTCACTACGACGAGTTTGCGCTCGCACATCACCTTCGTTGTCGAGGCTGGGTGGTCCCTGCGTATACTATGGCGCCTAAGTCTAATGTCAAAATGCTTCGCATTGTCGTGAGGGAAGATTTCACCCGGTCGCGTTGCGACTCACTTATCGAGGACCTTCTGATCTGCCACCGTCTCCTCAAAGATATGGATCAGGAGACCGCCAAGATGTTGCAGGAACATATCAACAAGCACGTCACGTCAACAGGCAAGGGTGAGAAAGCTCACCCTGTCTACGCAGTTAGTCTCCTTGTCTCAATTCTGCTCTTTCGGCCAGTGTCAGTGTGAGGTACCGCTAACACCGAATAGAACGAGACACATTCTCTCCAGGGCAAGACGGGCAAGACCCACTCAGTCTGTTAGAGGAAAAGGGACGCCCACTCACTAATCGCCCCGGCGTAATACGGTGTCTTGGTTCAGCAGAGGAGATGTTGTTGAGAGTGTGTCGAAGGATTTCGTGGAAAGGAATTTGAGGGCAAATAAAATGTACGGCTGGGCTGCAACGGAGGATTTAAATGGGATTGGCATTTCGGAGAGTTCAGGATCATTGTGGTAGCTCGACACTGGGATCAAATTGTAGAGACATTACTAACAAATCAGAGCAAGCTATTCAAAATCGCTATATAGACCTCTGGCCATTTTGTTGCTTGTTTTGTTACTAACTACTTCATGACATTGTCACGCCGACGCAAGCGATCGAGCAAGCTCGGGTATAGCTGCTTGGGGGTTGCCCTTGCCTTCTGACGGCACCACCAGGTTGTCACAATGTGATTACGCGCCCGGATTCCTAGGAAGAGGAAATATAACTGATTTTCTGATTCAGGTCGATTATAAATTGGTATACAATATGTGTCATCAAAGGACGAGTCAAGATATTCCTTGTTCCGGCTGAGAATTGTGGTCCAAGGGATACCAAATTAGTGTGATCCGCAGCCCTCAGATAAGAAGGAATACACTCGCTGTTGCCGGTAACTCAGTGGTAAATAAAAGGAAAATAGAAACATCTTCCTTATTGCTCTTTGGGCAGGAATTTACACTCCTTTGAATAGACTTTGCTCCCTTCTATTTATGGTCCTGAAGCCGTTTTGGAAGGCTTCCTTGTTCTTTAGGACCTAGGACTTGCATCCATTTAGTTACATTATAGTCAACCTCTTCAAGAGGCACCATAATATGCAAGGACCACCAGGTGATAGCTTGAGTCAAATAAAAGAGCATGTAGTCGACGAAAAACCAAATCCTCTCGCAAATGGCTGTCGCAAAAGCTGATATTTCCGTGCCCGGATGACCAGCTCACCAAATCTCTGTGTAGAAGTGATCTGCATTCTGATGGGGCTTACGCTCGGTGACGAAATGAATTTACAGGTACATCAGTTGCACATAGAACTTATTTAGTCGCATACATCTCAAACACCGCATGGCAAAAGTTTCGACCGCATATCCTACATAAGGCAGTTTTAATACTAAGCTGGCATCAGTAGACTAGCAAGCCTAAGTAACTTACATACAGTACAAATTAAAGCTAGGAACTCTCACCCTCAGAATTACGCCTTTCGTTAACCTTAGTCCGCTGAACTTCCAGGTTTCGTACCGGCCGTGCAACATATACCGACTTGCATAGTGGGCAATTGACATGCTGCTTTTGAAGCCATAGGTCGATGCACTTCCTTTGAAATACATGTTCGCAGTTTAATCGTCGAACGGTATCTAAGTCTCTAAAGACTTCAAGACAGATCGCGCTATACTATCTTAATACTGGTAGTCGGGGAAAGAAATCAGAACATACCACACTTCTAATGAGTCGGAATTATGCTGGGCTATGGCTGTCTGAGATTTAGATACGCGAGAAACTTTGTAGGTTTGGGATGGATTGGTGGAGTTAAGAGTCTGGAGTATAGCTATATCGCTCACAGCATCCCCATGACTCTCAACATCCACCTGTGCCCTAGGGCGTTGCCTTCTTTGGTTAACGATGCACTTCCATCGTCAGTGTAGAGATTCAGGTCACTAGAAAAAGAATACTGACAGGCCAAAGGCGAGGAGGACCGCTACCACCACTACAGCCGCAGCAATTAGACCGAGCATGGGCCAAGTTCCTAACCCGGAATTGAACCTACCTGTCGTCTCTGAATTTAAGCCGCTGATTTGGTTCATGATATATGCAGAGGAGGGGCTATGTGGATAAGAGCAGGGGCCGCTATGTCTTGCCTCTGTCCACTCAATTTATGTTCGGCAAGGACTAGATGAAAGCCTAAAGGGTTTTGATCTTGAGCCGACTTTGAAGCTCAGACAGGCTATTTACATTTTCTACCGTAAGTTAGGCGACAGTTTCATCGGCCCAGAAAGGTCGGGCTCCGATGCTTCCGTTCAGGATTACTTGGTAATAGGACCCACAAAAGATCGGGTTATGGTGCATGGCAGCCACACCGATGGGCAGAATTCTCCTATACCCCACACACTTTTCTCTCCTGCTATACTTCACCCCATTCGCTTTCTTTACTCGATCATTGGATTGCCAGCTTCAGTTGGTCGCCATGAGCAGATACCCAGTCTTCCCATGGAATATGGCTTCATTGGTAGCTTAAGAGACCTCGCTACGGCCCTCTCGTAGCATTCAATCAGCTCCTTGTTAATTACAGTAGTTTGTCCATGTTGACTGTCGCAAAACCCCAAGCGACGGAGAGCGGCGTCGACACTATCAGAAAAGCGCCACTCTTATCAAACCGGGGTAGATCCAGAAAGCATCGCGGGAAATCCGGGAACAAATCCGGGGAGAATCTGAGCATGCAGGGTCGGATTGGCGAGATTGGTGAGCTTGTACATTATTTTCTCATTCAACTCGACTCTAAATAGCATGCTCCATATCCTTAAACTCACGATTAGGAATACAAGTAGGGATAGGGTTGGCAGTATGATGAATGTCTTATCTTAAATTAGAGTAGCAATTAGAAAATAATAATTAAAATCTGCTAAAAATTAACTAACGTACTTGATAAGCGAGTGCCACAGACAAGCGAATGCCACACCTTACTACACCTTTGGCCGTCTTTACCCTGTAAAGTCAACCATACCGTCCTAAATCGGCCCAAACTTGTTGGAAATGAGTTCTCAAGACTTTGCTACCTTTATCGGACATCTTCGCGCATTATGCCCTGTCTTGCCGCACATGCCACATCGTCTTTCTTTCGTTTCGGGCCTACGCCTCCGACCACCATTTCGACGGCTTTCTTCTTCTAATTGCACATCAACCTCCTTCTGATCTTGCAAACTCTGCCCTTCAGCTAGAGTTAGACTTCCTCCTTGTCGGAGACGCTTTTTCTTGGCACGTCGACGTCGACTAAGTATCTCATTCTCCTGCCGAAGGATCTGGTTTTCCGACCTCAGCAAAGCCATCTGATGCATGATCCCCTGCGTCCCCTTTGCAAACTGGTCCACAGCATGTAAAATCAAAGTCGGAGAGCTTCCTTGGTGCCGAGAGATTCGGTTCTTGATGAATTCGGATTGTGAACTTGCCTCTGTCGGATTGTGTGGCGTTTGAGAGACCCAAGGTGTAGGTAGCTCTTCGACCCCCTCGACTGGTGTTGGCGTGCGTAGCTTCACGTCTAGTTTAGAAATTACACTTTCAGGGTCTAAAGGCACAAGGCCTGCTCCTTGAAAACCCCCTCGGATGTTTTTTCCTGTCATGGACTCTTGGAATGCGACTAAAAATACCGGAAAGAAATCTTCCTTGGAGATGTGCGTTGTACCCGCCCTCATTTTCCTCTCGATTTGTCGCCCGTATGCTTGCTTGAGCGGGCCAAAACACCCGACATCGAGGGGCTGAAGGATGTGAGATGAATGAGAAGGCATGCAGAGCGTGATAATCTTGTTGTCTTTGCAGTAGAGCTCGAAGTCGACTGAAAGGTGACTTTCGTGACCATCCAGAATGAGGAGGCGATATTCACCAGTCGTACGTGGCTTAGTGTGCTTATTAAAATGCCGAACCCATTCTAGACCCATCTCGTTCGTCGTCCAACCATTTTCAGCCGTGGCGATAACCCAGTCTTGCGGTATAGGGCTATCCTGGTACCATGTCGAGAGGTGATATTGACCCGCAACGATGATGAATGGTGGCAGCCACCATCCTTGGGAATTAATGCCCTGAATTACTGTAGTCCATTCGCGGTTTCCAGGTTGAGCCAATTTTGCGTTAGAACGTCTTTCTGCGCTTGTGACAACCATGCCTGTCGAGATAATTCCCATCATAAAGCCAGTCTCGTCAAAGTTGTAGATATCCGACTCTACAATGCCATATTTGGTAATTATGTTTCGCACAAGCCTAAACCAGCCACGAATAACCTCTGGGTCTTCGCATTTTGCTCTTTTATAGTCGTATCTCCGAAAACGACGCGTCTTTAGCTCGGGTTGTCGTTTGACAAAGTTGGAAGCCCAGCGCTTGCCGACAGGAGGCGCGTCGCGGTCTGCGAGCAGTTTATTGGCCATATCTTCCACATCGCGCAGGCGAGGAGGAAATGATCGCGAATCTAGATCGAGAACGTATTGAATGATTGTCGACTCCTCTAACTCCGTTAGTTTCCTGGAATTGGGTATGATATCGCGCCGAGAAGATTGGCCGCGTCGCCGACGAGCGAGGGTGCTAAAGTCTACTGTGTAAGTCGCTGCGGCAGCTCGTATACTTAGTTCAGGGTCATTTTTAAGAGCCTGAAGAGCTAAAATTAGTTTTGATTCGTCACTTTTGTTCCGCATTTTTGGTTGTAGGAAAAATCGTAATTGAAGTTGAAAACGCGTGGGGACGCGCTTGGTGTTGCATTCGCTTGTCTGTGGCACTCGCTTATCAAGTACGTTATGCAGGCAAGCAATTTTAAAAGCGACCTCTGTAAAACTGCCGCTATTTAGCCATGCCGGCCCGATATGGCCGGAGAGCTCCACAGAAGTACTACGCATTAAGCGCTCCAGAGCTTAAAATACATACAGCAGTACCAAAGTGAGGTAATAATTGGAAAGTTTTATAATAGTAGCATAAATTTACTACCTAGCCCCTCCTCGACTTGGCATTGCCTATACGAATTTTACGTCATGTGAAGTGGATTTGGTGGTACGGCCATAATCTGTATTGTCGGGGCCCCGGACTTGATTGGCAACCGATTTTCCCCCAAATGAAACAAATGGATTGGACCTCTACCTGGCGACTCAACTTGAACCTTTCTTTTCAACCCTCGTAGTGTAGCGACAATCGCGACAATGGCAACCATTACGCAGACCGAGACAAGCACCGAGGCGATCGAGCTTCGCGACCAAAAAAATGCCCCAAGCAATTCACTCGACGACACTGAGCCACCGCCTTCATCCAACAAGCCCGATACCGCAGAACTACTCAAGCTCCTGAGTGCAGGCTTCTCCTTCTTTGTCGCCGGAATCAACGATGGAAGTATCGGAGCCCTGATTCCTCACATCATCCGAGATTATCGCGTCACCACGGCCATTGTCTCATCAGTGTGAGTTAAAGCTCAACGTGTTCAGTTCCCAACCTAACCGTCCTCCTAGTTACGGCGCAAACTTTATGGGATGGTTTATTGCCGCATTTTCTAACACTCATCTTTGCCAAGTCTTTGACCTTGGCTCCATGCTCGCCCTCGGAGCTATTCTGCAAGTTATTGCACACGTTCTGCGACCTTGGAAGCCGCCATTTGCCCTCTTTACCGTGACCTTTTTTATTAGTAGTCTCGGCCAAGCGTACCAAGATACGCACGGAAACACGTATGTTGCTGGTACAAAGGCATCACATCGATGGCTGGCCTTTATTCACTCCATGTACATGGCGGGTTGTCTCGTGGGGCCCTTTGTCGCTACTGCCGTAGCCGCAGGCACACCGAAATGGTTTCTATTCTATACGTTTCCTCTTGCAATTGGTGTTCTTAACGTCGCATTTGTCTTTTATGCATTCTGGGATACTCTGACACTCAAGAGAAAGCGGCCACTTACTGAGCGGACTCTCGAGGCTGATGAGTTACCGGCTTCAAGGAACGAAGACGCATTCTCTTTAATAAAAGACACATTTAAGAACAAGGGTTTCTTACTTATTAGCTTGTTCTTCTTTTTTTACCTTGGCGCCGTCCTCACAGCCGGTGGATGGGTTGTTGAGTATCTCATCGTTGTTCGCGACGGCGATATCAACCAGATGGGTTTTGTATCTGCTGGCTTTAATGGAGGATCACTACTTGGACGAATGCTGCTGGCTGAGCCCATACATCGCTTTGGGGTTCGCAAGATGATTTTCAGTTTTACAATTATCAGCATCGGCCTTCAGTTGCTGTTCTGGCTGTACGTCACCCGACCTCGAGTCATGCGTGGCTGGACATTGTTAACGATTTCAGGGTTCCAAATATCATTGCTGCTTCCATCGCTATCAGCTTTTTAGGTTTCTTCACGGGTCCATACTTTGCTACAGTGAGTCACTCCATTGTACGGTAGGTCAAGCTGACAAGATCAGGGCGTCTCGGTCGCTTCCAAACTCTTCGATGATAGCATCAAGTCCACGGCCCTGGCGTTTGTGTTTGTCTGCGCACAACTCGGAGGTTGTGTGTTCCCAATCATAACTGGTCTCGTGGCATCCAGCGCCGGCGTCAAGGTTTTGCAGCCTGTTCTTTGTGCGCTTTTGGTCGCTACAGCCATTTCCTGGTTGTTCGTGCCCATGCCCAAGGAGAATGACAATCCGACGTTGCACCAGGAGTAGGTTCGGAGTATAGACTTGGCCGACATGTAATGATATCTTGATCAAGTTTGTGTTGGGATAGAAGAGTTTTGATTTGCGAGTGTTTCCAATTAAGTAGAATTTATCGTGACCCATATTGCAACCTATCCCACCACATTCATGGACCAACCCACCTGTATCATCCATTGAAGTTCTATTATTCACTGGTCAGAATATTATTAAAAGCGTCTGGCACTGGCACTGGCAAACTGATTTTATGCTGCTCAAGGGTCTCACTAATTTCTTCAAACCATCTTCACTTGTTACGCATGCTCGATGTCCAAGGTGCCAAACATAATCCATATCTTTTTGTGACGTTACCTGCTCCGTTCAACAAACGTTCAACTGAAGCTACCCAACCAAGACTTGGCGATTCTCTCTCCTTCCTCATCATCCTCCAATACATACAAACTCCAAGTCGTTATTTTTCTCATCCTCCATCATGGCCTCTTCCCCTTCCCCTCCGCCGCCGAGCCTGTCGCCGATATTCAGATCTCGCCTGAAAAGCAAGCTCTCTTCATCTCTTCTCGCTTAACTTTGTGGAAAATTTGTCTGCGCCTCTATCGGCGCTCTCCCTTGGGCCTCTTGTCGTAATGCTTAAATTAGAGGACCCTCGAGGATATGCCTGAAGTAAAGAGACACGTACTATTGGAAGGAATAGTTCTCAATCGTCATTTCTCACATCTTGAGGACCATGTGCACAAAGGTCCGACCAACAGCTGCACCAGCTTCAGTAAACGCCTTGCAGCCCGCGTCAACACCGGGACACGAGTCTCGGACTATAAAGAGGAGGAGTAAGCGGGCGAAAATGAGATGATGTCTACAGCTGGCGGTTCAAAGTCACGGCCATGTCCTCGAGAAGTGCCTCCAGGCCGCACCCAACGGGTTCGTGGAAAGTTTCCTTGCTTGACACAAGAGCCCATAGGAATGCAAACAACATTCTGTCACGCCTGCCTATCTCAGGCTTTCATTAGAGACCAAGGGGATTTTTTCTTGCTTGTTGGTGAAATATGATAGCGAGTTGTTCGACGCATTGACTATGAACATCACGCTGCCATATGAAACTACATTCCGCGTTTTTAGATCAATAACTCACCCTCTTCACACCAACAGATAAGAATTTCCCCTCCGAGAACGCAAAATACTTTCTTAAGATAGTTATATAAGTATGATAAGTTGTTAAGAATACCGTTATTACTATTAGACTAAATAATTTATTTCTTAGTAAATAGGAAACCCTTAAAAAGTACTATATAATATAAAACTAAAATAATAATTGTTATATTACTTATATCTTACTAATACCATAAAATTCCATGTAGAAATTTAATCGCCGGCAACAACACTATACATTGTATTAAAATAGAACTCGATGATGTCTCTCTCGTCTGCTGTGATGTTACTAAGAGCGAATCCCAATTCCCCCTCTTGCCAACCTCGAATTTGTGGGTTATAGCGGATGCCGCGGCGGCAAGCATGGCCAAGGTGGCAATAATGAGAATATTAGAGTGCATATTTGATGGAAACGAATCAAGGTCAATCGAGCATTGAAGCTGAGAACTGAGATAGACGTGGAAAGGCGGCGCTTGGATTTAATGACCAGGCCACGTCCCAATTCTTGCCCGTCGTCCTTTGCCGTGTTTTCTCACTATTATCTTGAACACTGATTCCGAAAGCCGCTTGTACGAGCACGAGCACAATCAGCAGGCAGACAGCCCTCACAGCCTGGGTTACATCGCCGGTATAGGGCTAGGCTCACATTGATTGGGCTGATTGGCCTTGGAGTCAGCTCTGTCCCAGGAGCTGAGCAGCTATGAAAGCCTTGGTCCAGTGACCGGACGCCAGCCGGATCTACACTATTGCAAGGGTGGCTTGAGGCTCAAAAAGCCTCTTTTTCTAGACTGCATCGTTTTAACACATTTCACATGCCTGGGTCTATACGTAGCTCTAAACCTACCCGGGCATGTGTAGTACTTCGCCTCGCTAATCGCCATCCAATAGTTAAAATCATACTGTAACCTTAACTATGCCATTGTCTCCGTCATTGTCCGAGCCCCTTTCGTTGAGTAAATCTTCGCTGCTAGCTTGAACGGCTTGCTTTATACGGTACATGCTTAGGGTGGCAGGGTGAAGGGTGACTTCGAATGTTACGTACTGTGAAGGACTTCAAGTGGCCAATCGATCCCTTGCCTGGGGATCAGAAACACAAAGCTTCTGGTCATTAGCTTACTATCGATATAAACTGTGTACTTGACGCACTCGCATTTGCGCCACTCTGGGGTTGTTCGATTGGAGTCATCAGGAAGCAGACGCTAATTGCCCTCCGTGAGAAAGCATTCAAACGGCCACGTGTAACCAATAAATGCTAAGAATGACTAACCGCTGAGGCTGCAAGCTAATAAGCCTCGTACAGTATGTAGTGTCGTAGGTGTAGCGATGGGCTTTTGCCAGATAGTTGCAGCCAGCTCTGTTAGTATTTCAATGAGCAAAATCAAGTCTGCATTTAATTTCTTTAGGTTACACACCATCGACGCAAATTCGGTCTGTGCAGCAACCATTACAATCAAGACGGCAGCATGTAATGTTATTCTAGGTTTAGTGGGAGGCTGCATGTGATTATCGAAACTATAACGCCATGGCTTGGATCGACAACATCTGCGGTGCAGGGTCTAACTACACTAGGATACTGAGGTGGTAAAGCAGACATCCTGCAAGCCGACACAACACTGCCAGTCTCTGCTACAGCGAGATGTGGCCCCGCTAATCTCGATCTCTCCCCACCATGGCAAACATGCTACCCGCAGAATAACCTCTAAAGGAAGCGACAACCATATCGACAGCACATCTGCCCCCCTCACAAACGTCGATTCTGCCATGGTGGTCAGTTACAGTGCCAGTAAGCAAGCTAGATAAGCAAACCCTAACACTAAATCAACACAGAGACAAAACGAGTTCGCAACATAGCGTGGTGCATAATGACGTGTTGGTTACTATATTGCAGGTTCATGGAGTGCGGTGGCTACTTGGGAAGTTCCGATGGGGAATAAACTCCCGGCTTGCCCTATCAGCTTGCCAATGTGGCATGCCAACCTACGGATACAGTAGGCACATGTCGCATCCTTTTTTTCTACTTTAAAGGATCATAGGTCTTCCTATTGACCTGTTTAATAAGCAACCGCATATCCCCATTAAATTCGATCAAGATTGCTTAGATAGCAATAAATTCAATTACAAGGCACAATTCCATCTAGAACAGCTGTGGGCGAGTTGCCCCTAAATTATCTCTGCATCTCAACGCAATACACCATCATCTCAATCTGTGGATTTCAGTAATATTCGCTTCGACACACGGGTATGAACCAGCGAATGTTAGGCAAGGAAATCAAGGGCTCATGAAGATTCAAGAAGCATTGCCTGAGGCTGAGGTTGTCATCCTTTTGGCTTATGTTATTGGCCAGAATGGCCATTACGACTCTTTTCGAAGCCAGGAGAGATAGTGGCTCTTTATTTCTTGGATCCAGAACACGCCTCCAAGCCTCTTTGTTAGAGACATTTCGTAGCCACATTAGACCAGAGTCATAAGGCTTCGTTTCTATACGTCACTCATCGTTACATCGACTCTGTAGCCTGACATCTCTGATGGCTTTCCTGAATAAATGTCCACCCTGCCAAAGCTTCGATGCTTCCCGGTGAGGGAAGCCAGCTGGTAAGATCACGTTTAAACTTTTTTGTGGCCAGCAGAAGTTTGCTGCATGTTGCCAGCTTTCACTTGACGGTGATGCCCGTCTCGCCGCAAGCATCTTCAGCACCGCGCTGCCCACACAGGTCTTAGTTCCCAGTATGTACACAAGTACCACATAACCAGCCGTAGCATGTTTCTTCTCAGCCGCCAAGCGTCAGATCTGGCTGGTGACAGTTGTCTTGGACGCTTCCCTCTCTTCACATCCCCTACTTCCCGCGGCATGTTTCTATCATTAACCCGTAACTCAGATCTCGCATATTTTCCCTCACCTCGACTCTTTCTCCTCTTTGAATTCTTAAAGAAGTATCGCTTCTTTTTGTATGAAAACTGTGTTATATCAGAACGACGAGAGCCTGTGACCATGTTGCCAAAGCAGTTTCTGGGACTATCTTCCATCCTCGTGGGATCTTGGGCCCAGAAGGCCCCTGAGGCCGTGGAACCAGACATGACCGAGGCCCCCTCATCGACGACAAATACTGCTACTACAACGACGATTACGACACATACGATTAACGTTGGTGCAGTTAGTTAATTCTTCTATCAAGCTCTTAGCCTGCACTAACCTATGGTATAGGCTGGACATAAGTTTACTCCTAATGATATTAAAGCGGATGTCGGAGATATACTCGAATATCGTTTCTATCCCGACGCGCACTGGGTAATTCGAGGAGACTTTGATAACCCATGCATCCCATACGAGTACGTTGATGTAGATAGGACAGGCTTCTCAAGTGGCCTCCAGCCCGTCAAGGCTATAACCAACGATGTAAGTGGCTAAGCTGTCTAATATCCTAAAATAGCAGTACTAATGCTGCCAGGCTCCCCGATTCCGGGTAAGAGTCAATAATACTGAACCCATCTTTTATTACTGCGGTGCTCCTGGATCCTGTGTCAAGTACCATATGATGGGCGTTGTCAATCCCGTGAGCCTGACTAAAGATTGTCATACGGCCGACCTGTTGACAATAAGTTTAGTTGAAGAATGAGACCTTGAAAGACTGGCTTAAAAAGGCAGATAATGTTGATTACCAACTAAGGCCCGGCGAACCTTTCCCAAAGGAAGAAGGTCCCAACACCTCGACTACATCTGCAATACCCGAACCGACAAAATCTACAATACCCGAATCGACCACCTCAGGGCAAACCGACAGTTCATCTTACCACCCCGCTAACGGGAACAGCCTCAGCGGCGGCGCAATTGCTGGCATTGTAATCGGTAGCGTGGCTGTCCTTCTTCTTATAATTTGCGTTATCTACCTCTGTGGCAGACGTGGTGGCTTCAACGAGGCATATCACAAAGCCTTCAGCAACAACGCCATGCCTAGCAACCTGAACGGAACACTACCCGTGGTTGAAGCTGGGGTCGGCTCGCCGAATAGTACGGCCCCGGGTTACTGGGTGTACAAGCCTATGAGTCCAATAGCTAGCAGCTCCGGTCAGAGTCACGGCACTAGCCCACCGATTACTCCTTCCCACAATTTCCCGCAAGATGTTACAAGGATGATGTCGCAAGACAGGAGCAGCTTAAACACAAACTAGTATGACCTCTCTGCCCTAATCCAGCCCTGTGGGATAATTGCAAACAAATCTAGCGTCCCTAACTCCGATGAACTCACACCTCGACCTCCGCCTCTACCACCAAAGGAAGACCTTGTGCCGCCAGCTGAGTTGCCCGGGCAAAGACTGGAGGACCCAGCAGTTGAGATGCCTAATTCTGTGGGCCTGGGGAGCTAGGGTTTGCAGACGTTTAACACAAGGCAGGCAACAACGTTCTTGCAGCCAGGTTAGGAGATGAGGTGTTGGCCTTTGAAGTAAGACTTAGGGTCAGGTCTGAATATTAACCAGATTGTATTGAAAGCGGGCAATAGTGGGTTTTTCATAGAATTAAGGTATATTTAGGAGGGTGGAAAGTGTATTTCGTAAGGTGGATAGGGATAAATAGGGTAATATGTACAACAAGCATATATTGCAGATGAGTATGTATTATACTATATCATATGGTATAAGAATAGCTCGCCGTCTACCCGGTCACCCTGAACGTGCGCCAGAGTTTGTCTCCAGCCTCGTCGAATAACTATGTCTATCTGCCAGTTATATATATATATATATATTCTAGGGCTGTCATCTCTATGTCTTTCTAATAAGTATTATTAGGCACTATGTCTATAGTCAGAAGCCGAAAGTCTTACCTCATAGGCTATTCTAACTGCCTTTACCTAGCCAGATCCCCGATGTTTCATACGAGCTGACAGTCATTCAGAATATATGCTTCTGCTTTCCTCCGCGGCCTTGAAGGGGGGTACTCCAAGCACCATCCTTGTCCAAGGACTCGACTACCTCATCCCGAGCCCAATGCCGCCCTTGCTCCTTAATCTGGTATCCAACGTGCGTACCCTCCACACGGGGCCATTCAAAACTCTCACCGAACTTAATCGTGGTTGACCTCCGCGGCTTGAAGCACATGTCTAACAGCGCCCCTTTCTCTGGCTTCTCCGAAAAAGTCCGAAGTATGGCTGCAACTTCTCTCTTTCTCAGTGGCCGGCTCCAGGTCGGGTACCGTGCCCACAACGTAGCAATTTCCCGGAAGTTGTGTGACTTGCCCCGTCATCTTAATTGGAGTCATGAATGAAATCCTCAACTCCGTTGTCATCTCGATTCAAAACGTTGATGTTCGGCCATGGAGATGGGAGGACAATGCGTAGATAGCAGCTCGTGATGTACTTCTAGCTCCGAAGGTGACACCTTGGACAGGCTTATCGGTTGTGCCTCGTCGGCTCCCATTGCCCTTTTCCGGTGGACAACCTGTGCAGTGACGGTCATTGGGCTGCCTGAAACTCATGAGTGGATATAGTCCCTGTTGATGCGTGGAAGATGAGCGACTACATTGACTTTTACTGTGGTGTTTCTGAGATATGTTCTTGGCCGTCCAAGTTGCATCCTGTTGTTCTGGCAATTCCTTCTCTACTACTCAAGAGTAGTATGCAGGTCGCGGCGGCCATCGGTCCACCTGAAACTCATAAGTGGATATAAACCCTATTGATATATTATATCTGCGTGGAGAATGACGTGTGGACGCCTATATCAACTGGGCGGCCCTCCCACGCAGGGAGGATATGAAGAGTTGACTCTAGACTACCTACGGCATTCGTCCGAACATTACTGTCAGGAATGTCATGGACATCCAGGGCGGATATCTCTGCTACAGATATGACTACTAAGAGAGGAGATAGGGGTTTGAACACTCTAATCTAATCTTGTGTTAGTGTTTATATATTGGCTTAACTAGTTGCAATGCCGAGCGCTCTGTATTTATTAGATATGGTAATTATAGCTTGCAATATTATATTATATAAAAAGAAAGTAACCCTTTACTTCTTAAAGTAACTATTTTTAACACCAATATTAGACAACCAGGACTTAACTGTATCCTCGGGACAACTTGCTGAGCAAACAATTTGGTTAGGGGACTTCAATCAGATGGCTTGTGGATATTCTCTCGGTAACTAGCCTGGGGGCCCTGATACAAGTAAATCAATTGCACCAGCTCAAGCTCAGAATCTTACTGGCTTTCCTTCAACATTCATAGACGATAGCTTATATAAATTATTTTGCAACGAGGCAGTAGCCTTTACTTCGCAGTTATGGAAAGACAGAGTGTCGGCTGTATTTTACATTTAGCCTAGAGTGTTTTATAGTTTCGGTGATATTATAACAAAGACAACTATCTCCCAAGTTGCAAAAGCCGCCAAAGCATCATAGATTAAGAGGCTTATTAGGGGGTAGATAGTGCGCAATGCTCTACTAAACTGTATATAAACTATAAAAGTCCAACGGTTTATTGCTATGCAAACCTTCCTGAAAGAATTAACTTAAGAATTATACCATTGCAAAATAGCAATTAAACATATCCATGGCCAGGCCCTTATCATCAACTCGGCAATTTCTCTCCGCTTGTTTTCGAGTAAGGGCCTCAAGTAAAAGAGCCGCCCTTTTTGCATTCCTTGTGGCTCCGTGACTAATACGAAATGCTGGGAAAGTCTCTAGGCTCTGATTCTGAGATTTCAGCACCGGTCTCGCCCTCCCCAAGGCCTTAAGTTGCTCAATGGCCCAACTGCAGTGCTCATCAGCTTCGCATTCTGCCCCAAAAAGGAACACTGGCCACATTAGGGCGATGGTATGAATAATAATCATTCCTTGGAAGCCAGCCTCATCAACCCCAACAATAGCAACATACTGATATAGACAGCTTAGAGCAGAATTAAATGTCCAGTACTTTTAGAGAGCCGTACAGTGTATATTAACATAGTAAGAAAGATTGCACTTCACACTCTCCACTTTCTATCAGGCAAAGTGACTCTCCGTTCATAAACCCTTCCACATAAGCCTCACCGACAACTACAAATCCTTCCCCTCGCGGGCGTAAAATGAGAGGGGTACTACAACCAAACAAAATAGCAACAAGATCACCGATTTGGGTATGGTTTTCCTCACGCTCATCAAGTGAGTTATCAGGGGCCCAGCCCAAGTAACCCCGTTTTGTGAGCATAAACCGCCGCTCCATGACCATTTCCCTAACATTGCAATACACATCAACATAAGTAGACTCATGCGCATCAGCTGGGATGGAATCCGTAAAGAAGCTACCCAGTGGATGTTCGCCTAGCATAAAGTCATCATGTGCCTCCCGCCAACCTTCCCACTTGTAGTAGTAGCCTTGCTGGTTTGCAAGCCATGACCATTTTCGCTCAACGAACTGAGGGAAGGCTGTCATAAAGGTAGAAGGGAGGCACGAGAGAGCCAAGTTATGCAACTGAGTTCCGCCGTGATCTGTATGTCGTAACCCTAGCAGTGCTCGCATCAGGGCATTTGATGTCTCTTCTCTGTTCCCATACGCGCTTCTCCATGAAGGATATGGGATGATGCTATCCGAATCCCATTCAAACGAGTAGCGTTCGGGCGCACCCAGTCCACCGACCGCATCCAGCACGAAACCGTCGCACTGAAGATATCTCCAGTCTTCAAGAAACCTGTAGACAGCAGGAGTGCCGTTGTCGGCATTATACACTGTCTCCGGTTTTGGTGGAAGGGTCGAGGCCCCTGTTTTGCTAATTGAGCCAGTAAAAGTTGAACCAGGTCGCCATGATGGCATTCTTCCTTTCCAGGCCCAGTCTGCTGCCCATGCAGGTGAACCGTTTCTCCCCCATGGATTCGCCAACCGTAGAGGCTCGAGACTGTTAGTATGCTTAATAAAGGCCTTGGTCACGGCTGCAAACAGTATTGGAGGGCTGAGGCTATAATCATGTCCAACCTCTCTTGCGATTTCGGGGTCCATCAGTCCGAGCAGTCCGAAAACTTTGTCTCTGACATCCCGGCACTGGCCAGAGCTGGCGACCTGTAGGAGACGCCGGAAACCAAGACGGGTGCCGATACCTTCACCTTCATACGAGATAAGTTCACGAAGCGCCTGGTGAACAAGATGAAGGCTCGTGATGTGCCATCCCGAAAATCTAAGATTCCTTCGCTTATACTCTCTCTCCAACAGAAGATCCTTGAGGGTCCAGTTATGTCCACGATACAAGACGGAAATACCGTTGCAGAAACATTCCCAGTTTAGAATCTCATCATCACACCGTAAAATGGTAAAGGATGCACCCATTACAACCTCCTGGATAACCCAGAGCCTCGACCAATACGACCGTTTCATGAGCTCGTGAAGAGCGAAGAAGCCTTCCTCTCGCACGAGGCCTGGTCGCTGAATAAGCAGTTTGGTTAGCTCCTGTTCATCTTCAGATAGAGACGCCAGTGTTCGAAGAAGGTGGAAGGCATCCTTAACATCTGCCCGTCCATTGTTGTTTCCAAGCCATGAGACAACCGCCCAAGCTCCGCCATAGATCTCTCTCATTTTCCGAACCTGACTTCCGCGCTCGACTTCATCGTTTTGGTTGATGCAAATGGCGTCGATCCAGATTTTATAATCACCCTGGAATTCTTTGTTGATTGCCAGTGCTCGCAAGGCAATCTCGAGATTCTTTGTAACTGGAAACGGAGTTCCATTCAATAATATGATCTCCCGTTTCTCTTCCCCCCAAACGTACGACAGAGCGGCAAAGTCGCCCCAGCGGTAACGGTGAGCAACTTGAGATGGCTCAGGAACCACAGGGAAAGCGTCTTTCCCCGGTGGAGCTTGGGGTCTCTGCTTGCAAGATCGTATCCATTTTGGGAGCACTCGTCGTACTGAGTGCTCAACGAGTCCCGATGCGTGAATGAAAGACAGGTATTCAGGACGGAAGTCTTTCAATGAAGCCGTCGAGAGGTGACATTGGACAAGCGAGCCGGATTGCAGTGGTTTGATTGTGACAAGGCGAATCTCATCCTTACCGTCGTCAAGCGGTCGGTATTGCGATTGCCGAATCAGAGGCTTTCCGTCAGGCGCCATAGTCGCAAGCTTTGAGGTCTTTTGAGAATCAGTCATAGGTGAAGAGAATGTACAGCATAGACTTCTAGTTCTTGAGGCAAACTCGCACGTGTGACCTGTTGGATTGGATTCTTTACACGTCCGTGAGTCTGCAGGCTGCAACTGAGTGAGCCTTGAAAAACGAAGAGTTTAAGATGCTTACTGAAGCTAAAACATGGCACCCACGCAAGTGTAAAATACTCCCGGAATGTAAAGAGCGCACACCAAAAAGTCCAAAGTGGCACCAGATAGGGACGCGTGCATAGGCCTTCAGTAAAATTGCATGCCAAAAGTCCGGAGTTACCTGACTAGAGATATGTGTTGTCCAAGGATTCTTGGTACTCCGCACATCTGTCAGGTGGTGGCGCAGCAGCACAGCCTCCGCCGCGGCAGACTTGACTTTTGGCACCGCAAACTTGTAAAGGGTTAAAGTCACATACTTGCAGCACGCCTAGGCTCACAGCCAAACGAGCCATATCAGAGTGTATATGCAGAGTAATGAACTAGGCGCTCTGTGAGACACCATAAGGCACAATACGTAGTCACGTATTACAGTATTGCTTCGGCCACTGGGAGATGTGAGGCCTTTCCCGAACAACGATAACTTTGTTGGTGATTTTGGAGACTGAGTGGTTCCAAACAAATAACGCACACAGAACTAACCTTTGTTCGTTTATCAGTGGTGTTCCTTTTCATTCATTATACCAACTTCGGTCATCAGGATGCTCCCACCACGTCAGGTGCAGAAGTCTAGGAAGGGTCATGAGATGACGGCGCGTATCAGCAAACAACACCTTGAGTATGTCAGTCCGCGTGAATTGCAACGTGTCCTGGGTATGTACCTTGAATTTTTCATATGCGTCTGGGCTTGAGAAGCGAACTGCAGCTTCCCAGCAAGTTTTCTATAAATTACTAAATAGCTCATGGTGTGTGTGCAGCATATTAAGCTGATCATAAATAAAATGTTTTCTTCCTGGCGCGGTCATGATGAAGCGTTTGAATCATAATGCCCCTACTATAGTTTTTAGGCAAGGACTGACTTTAGGGTTAGCATGTTATCTGAGATAATATACCGTAGCCCAAAAGCTCGGCCCAAACGTTGCCGGGTGTTAGTTTCGGTCCGATCAGAATAGGAGAAGGACTATAGTGTCACCGAAGTGACTAAATTTGATTGACGTAACCTTGATATTCGGACCTCATAGGTCTGTTTCCGTACCCTATTCTGCACGCGTTTCGTTCGAGCAGGTGTAAAACCAGTCCAGACACGTCCTCATTCTACGGGCAGGCTATCACACGCATTGCAAAGCCATATCTAAAATCCCAATTACATTTCGTAAATGAAGAATACTAATACACTTAACTCAGCTAATGGATATTCTTACATTGCTGAGATTTAGTTGTAATAATTCCACAGGGCAGTGGCAGTTATGCCAAGTATTATCAATTAACCAAATCTATGCTCCTCTGTCACGTATTGACCATTGACTTTGAATGGGGCGCATGGAAGAAGAACTGCAATTACCCGAGCACGATGCTTCTTGGAGGCGTTAATCCATCTGTGCATAGTTGCCCGCTGAACGATGTGATCCTACAAGACACGACTGTTAGCGGTGTTTTACAAGGAAGACCGTCGAACTATAAGAAAAGAATCATAAAAAGCTTACCCCAGCTTTTAAGAGGACCTTTTGGCCACTATCAAGCTCATGATATACCTCTCCCATCACACAAGTCGAGATATCCAAAGACACTGTTCGATGCATATGACCCACCGCACCGGGGTCGATGTCAAGATTTATCACATTTGCCCCTCCCAGCTCAACCTGTCCTGTTTGAGTGTTTAATCCTGATGAGGGAACGAGAAATTCCGTACTCCGGGTGTAGCTAGTAAGAGAGTCGTGTGAAAGGTGTGCCTTCAGGTCTTGATTATCCGCCAATTCTGTAGGTAGCTTCAGAGTAGCATAAGAGCGTGATGCTATTCCAAAGCCAGGCACTTCCGCAGTGCATAACTCAGGTGCATCTGTGTAAATGCTTTCTCCAGTGTTCAGGTCATGGCCTGTTATGTATCGTTTGACAGGATAATCAATTCCTGTGATTCCCTCCTTAGAGCTTTCTTGGTTGGAGGGACTCATGATATAGGAGGGCTAAGCAGGTAATAAACAGAAATGTATATAATATTATGCCTACCGATATCAGGCAGTAGCCTTTTGCAATCGGAGGATGTAGTAACAACTTACTTGACCTGAGTTCGTACAGTTGCAAGTAGGATGATAAATACCGGAGGGAGAGATTTAAGGTAATCGGAATTTCTGGATTTTCATTACGTGGGACATGGGGGCTGAGGAGGCGAGCAATACCGTGATAGATATGTTCCGGTCTAAGTTCCGTTAAAGTCAATTGCACAACGCCTTGGTAGAAGAGTCAACTCATAGCAAGGTCATTTCATGCACGGCAGAGTTAACCATTAGCATCATCTCTTAACACCAAGTGGTTTGGAAGCGCAGTTATAACTGCTATATCTACCAACTTATTTTTTATCAGCTATATGAACTTTAACCTCTAGATATGTCTCTAACCATTTTTTCCTGCTATACAGCAATTGACATTATAAGCGAGCAGCGTCGTCGTCTTCCGAAGCCCCACCGCCAGCCATAAACGGGACCGGATAGTGTTCCGGGATAATTCCGAAATACCGTCGACGGATGTCTTGTCCATCATCTTGAAATATCATTGAAGCCTTGCAATGCCCTGTTAGTCGTAGTCGTTAACAGTAATCTTAGTTCCAAACTCACGTCTTACAATGATCTTAGAACGCATAGTACCTCAATCTTTCAGCGCAGCTGTGCTATGGCTTATCGGGGTTATCTTGACCCGTCTTATATACAATAAATACGGACATGGTCTGAATCATGTACCTGGCCCTTGGCTTGCTGGCTTTACAGATCTATGGAGGCTTCTCGTCGTTCGTGGTCGTCGAGCACAAGAAGTACATATCGAGCTACACAAGAAGTACGGGCCTGCTGTCAGATTGGGCCCTCGAGCAGTATCTATTGCAGATACAGACGCCTTGAAGGTCATTTACAGTCCGAGTGCAGGATGGTCGAAGGTGACTTGGAGATCCGTCAACCGAAGAATCGCTAGCTGATTGATCACTATTTCTAGTCGAAGTTCTACCCGGTGCAGCAAGCTCTGGCTAAAGGAAAGAGACTCGAAACCATGTTCAACACAGACAACGACAGATATCACGCCAGACTTCGAAGATCAGTGTCTAATGCCTATGCAATGAGCACCCTTGTCACATTCGAACCCTTTGTCGATTCAACATCAGCCGAGTTCATCAGACAGCTCAAGCTTCGTTTTTCCGACCAGACCGGCAATGCAGGCATTTGTGACTTTGGCGCGTGGCTCCAGTTCTACGCTTTTGATGTGATTGGAGAATTGACGTTTTCCAAGCGACTGGGGTTTGTCGAGAAAGGTATCGATATTGACAACATTATCCGGGATCTAGAGGGTTTCTTAAATTACGTGTCATGGGTAACGACTTTCTCAAACTTCTCACGCTTCAGCCGCTGACAACAAAACCTGTACAGATTGGCCAGATCCCGTTCCTAGATAACCTGTTCATAAAGAACCCCATCAAAATTTGGCTAGTCAAATATGGGTTCCTTAACTCGAGTGCGCCAGTTGCCGAATTTGCGAGAAAGCATCTTGTCGAACGCCAGCATGAGGAAGCATCGGATATGCCAAAAGCTCTGAGGAGGGACTTCCTGAATCGTTTCAAAGAGGCGCATAACAAAGACCCCGACTTTATCACTGAGCAACTTGTCCTGGCCCTGACAGTAGCTAATATGTTTGCGGGATCTGACACAACCGGGATTACACTGCGAGCTGTCTTCTACTACCTGCTGAAGGACCCTCCAAAGATGGAAAGTCTTCTCAAAGAGCTCGCAGCCGAGAGCAAGGCCGGCCGGTTCTCGAGAGATGACGGGCTTGTGCAATGGGAGGAAGTAAGGGATCTACCCTACCTGAGCGCTGTAATCAACGAGGCCCTTCGCTGTCACCCTGCAGTTGGGCTGACTCTCGAGAGAATAGTGCCTTCAGGTGGAGTTACACTTGGTGGACACTTTATTCCTGGTGGAAGTATCGCTGGTTGTTCCCCATGGGTTATCCATCAAGACACCGAGGTTTATGGTGCCGATGCCGCAGAGTTTCGCCCTGAACGCTGGATCGAAGCAACACCGGAACAGCGAAAGAAGATGAATAGTTGTCTCTTATCTTTTGGCGCTGGGGCTAGGACGTGTGTCGGCAAGAACATATCCTTATTAGAGCTCTACAAACTTGTCCCAACTATTCTACGGATCTTTGAGGTAGGATTTCCGAGTGTCTGCTGTTGTATTTTAGGCCATGAAAGCTAATCTTCTTTTTCCTTTTCAGCTTGAGCTGGTTAATCCAGACACTCCATGGAAGCTCCACAATGCGTGGTTTGTACGGCAAATGGGCTTTAATGTGAGACTGAAAGAAAGAAAGACGATTCTTTAAATCTTTAATTTCAGGGCCTGAAACCTCCAGATAAACTGGGTGAGTGAAGAGGGAATACAGGGAAGGTCTGGTATTACCAGATGTATGTTAAGAATTAGGTAAACCATAAGTACGCTTATTGATTAATGAAACTTGTCGTGACTGCTTAAGCCTATGAACATCCCATAGATACTAGATATGGGATTGATATTCGTTGACGGTATCGTTATAAAGCAAAGAAAGAACCGCATTGCTTATCATGATGTTATCCGCACGGCTCTTGCTTGCAGTGCGTCACTATCAGCTGTAAACAAAATTATGCTAACTTCCATACAGGTTCATCATAGTAGGAAACATGTCCATATCGAGATCAAACACGCCATTAATACCCAGAGTGCCTAGTCGTGCCTCGGTGGGCCCTCGCTCAGTATTCTGAGCCATTCCCATACCTCGAGTAAAATCAAGACTATCATTCTCCACAAATGTCGCCAGCTCGGCATCGTTGGGGCCAAAGCGCTCTCCAAGAGTCTCAAAATTGAAGTCTGACATGATCCAGCTATTTCGACGATCAAGGCTCGAATCGGCCATCCAGGATGTAGGCAGCTTATTGAAGCCTGTCATTGACCTCTCAGGCATTGTGCCCAGAGAGTCAGTATTGAATGAATAACAGCCTACTTCTTGATCACTTTGCACTCTCTGACCAGTATTGTTTCTCAGGTCATTGAGCTGATTTTTGTACATGCTGGACGTCCCAGTTCTGCATTGTACGGGGTCTTGATCTTCAGTTTGTGGGGGCGTCAGGTGCTGTGTCAAACGATCTGGTATCGAGCTTCGCCTCATATTCGAGGGGCTCTGGCGGTCCAGCCCTCCTTGTGAGTCCGAGGCAAGTACGCGCCCAACGAGCCGACTAAGTCTAGAAACGCAACGCATCATCTTTCCAGAGACCCAAATCCTCTGGCAGTACTCATTCAAACACTGGGTGGCGGCGAGTATCAGACCCCCATATCTTCTCTTGGAGCCCGGTTCCCTCGACACCAAACCGACCATGACGAGTGCACAGCTAGTGACGTAGTGGCTGAGTGCGAAGCTATACTTGAGTCCATCGTCTTGTATGCTTTGGTGAGTGGTAAGAATCCGGGCAGCGAGGCTAGCACACTCGATTGAGGACTCAAGGTCATCTTCCTCTGTATGGTAGATAGCGCTGGAACTTGGCAATAGTGGTCTTCTGATTAAAAGACGTAGATATGTGCAGCACTAGGTATTGTCAGTCCCCAGAGCTATCAACGGATTCGCTATCAATCAGGACTCACATTGTTAAAGAGAAATGTTTGTTTTACTTGCCATCGAGGTCTCGTGCTAAACTGCGCCTCGTAAGGAGCATCAAGGTCATATTTCAAGCATGTCGGAATTGTGTTGAGTAGTTTTCCGACAGCAGTATCAACATATTGGATCATGGCTGGCATGGAAGCAGTGGACGACTTGACACCGTATAAAACTTCCCAAGTCTTGCCAGCTATACGGCAATAACGCACCATGGCAATAACATAAGGAATACATGAAGGGGATGAGTCCCTCGCAGTCTCGACAACTATCTCGTGCTGAAGGTCTGCTATGGTCTCCTTTCTCGACGCAAATCGTGTCATCCACTCATCACTAAGATCCAATGGTAAGGCCGTATCAACGTTGCTGTCTTGAATGAGATATGGCTTCCCGGACTCTAGAGCTAGTCGTCGATCCAGCAGATACAAAGACCACCAAGCACGTGAGTACAACTGGTTGTAATAAGCTGGCATGCTCTCGATGGTACTTTGGCGATGCAAGCCTATTGTTTGCGCAACCGACACACTCAACGCGTGTACTCTGGCTGCTTTCTGGTTTGCGTCTAGTCGGAACATGTAAATTATCTATGCAGGGTCAGAAATTATATAGGAAGCAAGTACCGGTGTCTTGACTCACCCTAACTATCAACACTTGCAACATAAGCAGTGACTTTATAGCCGTGTTACTGGTTTCAAGCAGATCACCAAGCAGACTCATGCCCACGCTATACAGACTCCAGCCAGAAGATTCAACACCGCTGCGGTCGCTCATTCTTGCTGACATGCTACATCGTCCAAGAGCTAGGCAAAAGCACACCAAAGCAACGGAAACCCGGAGTTGCTCACTTTGTGCTGACTCGACGGAGGAGCTGATCGCTGGGTGCTGCCACATTTCGTTGAAGATGTCCCAAACTGCCGGGGGGTGAACGACCGGATACATCGGGTGCACCTCGTCCATGAAGACTTGTAGGTGATACCTGCATTGTTTCTCATCGGTCATGACGCCATGCCGTGTCAATATCCGTTCGAACCATCCGCCTTTTCTGCCTGTCGTATCGTTTGGCGATGTTGCTGTTGCTGGTGGGAGGAGAGACGATGCTGGGGAAGTGTTGTCTATTCGCATGGCCGACGATGCGGAGCTTTGATAATCTATGGGTTCGTTCTCGTCTTCAAGTGTCGGAGTTATAGTCATCTCTCCTGCAAACGTTTGTCCCTCTGTCTCTAGGGCACTTTGTAGTTTGGCTGCTGAAGGCTTGAGTTGGTCCTCGACTGATGCATAATCATGCGTTGGTCTGGACAGATCGGGAGTGGGTGGTCTCATCAGACGTAGATGGCGTTCTACAGCTTCTAGGCGAACTAAGACTTCGCGGTTGATGCTGCCATGGTTCATAAGCTCATATCATCAAGGCAAGCGCAAAACATATTTACCTATCGTTTGAGGGGTAATAAGCTTGGTCTTGACCTCCAGCGGGACCTGGCCTCAAGTCTTGACGGGCCTGCTGTGCGCCCCTTGGAGCAGAGGGCTGGCAAGGTAGTTGTTTCGCGAGGCATTGTCGACATGGATCTCCTCCTTCGCACTGGTAGGATAAGACTCGTCAGAATCGCCTTCTATATCGGCATTGAAGGAGGACGGCAGGACATGAACACCAACCTTGATCTTGCGCTGCTGGCAGGAAGTACTGTGACGGTCAGGGACACCGTTTCAATGTTTATGCAAGTCGTGGATCTTCCTTACCAAGCTCTAGATATGTATTTCCCTCTCTTCATCTTCTTCGCAGGCCGTTCCGTGGATTCAGCATTGGCCGCTGCCGTGTCTTTGGCGACGTTCCTTTTCTTGGTCCCATCTTGGTCGTCTGTTGGCGTGGTCTCACGGGCATCGTCAGTTGCGGAGGCGGTCTGGTCTACAGCCTCGCTAGCTGGATCCCAATCCTGTATATCAGATGGAGACATTACGCTGACTGAGCTTTGAATGCAGATGGAAGTCTGCCAGATGCCATGAGCTCAATCAATTCAGGACTCTGTAGTACGAAGCTTGGTGAAGCAAGTGCTGGACAGGTTGATGCACGGGTCCTGGGCTACTGCGGGGACTGCCCCCCCTTCCCCAGACGCTCCCCCAGTTCGGATATGATCTAGTCACCGATGCCGAGATGATTGTCAGGGTTCCCCGCGAAACTGAGGCTTGGTCGCTGACGGTAGTGTCTGGGGACCATAGCGTCCAATTGCTGCTGGCTGATCATGCGGAGCTCTCGGATTGGATGGCTTGCCACTCTTTGGACGGAATTTGGCTGGAATTTCCGTGAAATGGGGCCGCGACTCGAGCTGATTGGCTTGTCACGGATGTGGTCAGTGTCATAGAGTTCGGCTAGTGATTTCAGTCAGCAGCTAACTCAAGTTGGCCTTGAAAGTCTAGACTCTGTGACATCCTTGTCGCCCCATAATGCCCTCGCTCCATATTTTAATTGGTTACCATACAACTCAAGGGTGGAGGACAGCAAAGCGGATCCCTTCGAGACAAGAGGCGATTCAGGGTAGGATCTCCTATTATGGTTTCTCACAATCTAAGCAATCCGTCTTTAGAATTTCCTAGCAAAGCATAGTCTTCTCAGGCAAGCAAGTTGGATTAAAATAAGAGGTACGGAGGTTACCTGAATTGTGATGAGATAATCGCTACGAGGACTATCATCGGATCTACGCTACTCTAGTAACAAGCGTCAAGTTCAAGGTGCGGGAGCAACCTCTCCCGGATGAAATCCTCAGCACTGTGAAGCTTCACACCCAACATTGCCACCTCTGGAGTCGGAATGTCAACCCCAGGGTACATCCCCACATTGTTGTAAAGTTGCAGCATGATATCGCGATCCGGAATACCACAGGTTGGCTTAACCTTGTAAATGACCTTTTTACCAGACACTGTATAAATCAGATTAGTCACGTATTGGTGATTCTCAATAATTGGAGACAGACCTTTCTCAAGAATTGCGTTGATATCGCCCATTGTCTCCCGAGCTCCACTTGCGAGAAAGTATTTACCATCAAGAGTAGCCTTCTTCTCATCCCACTGATCGAACAGCGCTTTGGCAACTGCTCCAAGGTCTTTCTCGACGTAAAGTGAAGTAACTGCATTGCCGTTGGTTAGCATAGATATCTGGTAAAAAGGATAAGAGGGAACTCACGCTCAGCATCGGGTCCGATAATGGGTCGCGTCATGGTAATAACATCATTCTCCTTGTCATATGCAGCATACTTTCGCGAGATCATGTTCTCATAAAAGTTACCAGTACGAATGAAGGCACCCTTGAGGCCTGCATCGCGAATGACTGCATCAACAGACTGTTTTCCTGTAGCAACCACGTTAGCTCAAGGCCCTTCAAGGATGTATTGACATGAAATACCTTCATACAGCCTTGTGACAAACTTGCCCCCGGATATCTCTCGAGAACTTGGCAAAGTGCTCCAAAGGAAACATTCAACACCAGCTGCCACTGATGCTTCGACGATATGCTGACCTTGTTTCTCCTCGCTCATAGGATCATCAAGAACAGCCTATAGAGTAAGTATAGAACATGGTGCGAGGCTAGGTGAGACTAACCGTATCGTAAAAGTCAGTGACAGCAAAGACACCCCAGACCCCCTTGAATGCCTCTGGCAGGGTGGAAGGGATAGTCAAATCAGCCTTCACCAGCTGCGCTCCCTTTGCAGCCAGGGCTTTGGCCTTTTCCGAGCTGGGATTTCGAGTAAGACATCGTACCAGATATTGGTCCGGATATTGAACCAATAGGTTGGCAATTGATCCACCTTGACAGTCAGTCAGTCAGTCCTGCTCATAGTTATAAGCAAAGGTGCTGCTTATGCTCACCTTGAGTTCCAGTGGCACCGAGGACTAAGACAGTTTTCGACATCTTCAGAGGGTTGAGGTTTAAGAAGGTTTAACGAGAGCGGGAGCTCGAAATAAGACGGATGATGTAGATCTATGATGGGGACAAGATAGATGGAGGAAGGTGCCTAATCCAAGTCACTGCCTGCAGATAAATACGAAAGAACAATAGACATGACTTGTTTGTATATGATGGGGCCTCGACCTCGCAACGTGGGGGACATGGGGCCTCCCCACTTGTGGGGCCCCGAACTTCCAGGACAGTTTGCCAACCTATTTGTATACAATAGGCAAATGCCCATATTGCTTGCTGTTGAAAACCTCCCTGATATTGCTTCCTGCCTATCTCTCCTTTACAGATACCACCAATCGTCTCCCACAACCTACTGCTTTACAAAATGGCCGACAAATATCTAGCCGAGATCAAAAGCCGTCGAACTTGTTACTCGATCGAGGCCAAGTCCCCAATCAGCGATGCCCGTATCATCGAAATAGCCCAGGAAGTGGTCAAGCACACGCCCAGTTCCTTCAATTGCCAATCTACTCGTCTGGTGGTTCTTCTCAAAGAGGAGCATGTTAAGTTCTGGGATATGGCAACAGAGTGCTTTAAAGCAACTATGAAATCAGGCATCTTCGCTGAATATGAGAAGAAATTACTACAGCGCCGGGCGGGCTACGGAACGGTAAGCCATTGGCCCATGTTGACATATTCTAACCGTGTTCTGATGGAAGTGATGACAGATACTACTGTTTGAAGACTTGGACGTTGTTCGAGAGTATCAAGCCAAGTTCCCTCGATTCGCAACACATCTTTTGCAATTCTCCGAGCACAACAATGCCATGCAGACTCTTAACTTGTGGACTGCCCTGTCTCTTGAGGGGCTCGGGTGTAACCTGCAGCACATCAATCCCATCATAGATCAAACACTCATCGGAGAATGGGATATCTCACCACAATGGTCACTGAAAGGTCAATTAGTTTTTGGCAAGCCGACCGGTGGAACTCTGCATGATAAAACGTTCCTCCCAATAGAGGACCGGTTATTTGTTCATGGGGTTTAGTAGAAACACGGTGTTGGCTGAAATCGGATCTTTATAGCATGGCACCGGGAGCAGTGCTGACGCGATGTATGCAAGAACTTCTTGAGTGCAGCATGGCTAATGAGGAAAACCGAACGCGATTACCAAGTTAATATTCGCTTCTTCTTTCTCACTCAGATTCATGCGTGAACCCACACATTACCCTCAAGAGTTGAGAATAGCTACATCCATCCCATTTGCCAAAGCCATCCATAAGATGAGCAAACTTCCTGGCAATCTTCTTAGCAGCCACGCCGCCAAGCCCTTGCACTTCTCCAGCAAACGAAACAGAGCCACCTTTGTTTATAAATCCAATGGCGGGGTTCGAAGTGACTGTTTCACGTCCAAGCCTTCCCAGCGATAAATACCCAGTAGCTCGCCCAAACCCTTCGTCTCCGACTGTAGTCCAATCTACGTCACGGAGCAGCTCAAAAACAGGTCCACCAGAGCCATTACCTGTGTAGCTAGTAACAAGGAAGTATTGACTTATCACAAGCGCTGAGACAAATAGTACCAAATCCGGTCGAGTGAGATATGATTCGCGGACGAGGCACGAATCCAAGATGCTGAATACTTGAGCCGCATGGAGCAGCGCCCTGCGAGCACTACTTGACTGCGACCATCTGAAAACATGAACTAGGGAGTCCTCAGCAGCTTCCAACCCATCACGACCGCACGCAGTTTCCAAAAGGTCAACGTCCGTTGTCAATAGAATGCACAGATAATGCCAGCCTAACGCATTGTTCTGATGTCGTTCACCCAAGAAGCTGGCATGCGCCTTGGGCAGCAATACAACGTCAGCAATGATGGTCTTGTAATCCTCATCCGTTGAAAAGCTCTCAGCAAGGCTGATAGACTGGGAATGTTCATTCCGCCCATGCTTTTCTGAAAGTCTGGCTTTGGCTGCTATCAGTCTGAGGTAGAGAGAGCGGAGGAGGATCTGAGTAGAATTCTGGTTGAGCTTCGACGGTGACAAGACGTGAAAACTCCGGGAATTCATTCGAGGCATTGTGATACGTACACCTTGCTGCACCGAGCGCAAGAACGCCGTGGCTGTTGTTGCATCTTCAAAGAGAGCATCGTCACACGGCAGGTATAGTTCGACCTTGTCTATTGCAATAACCCCGGACGTGCTCATCAGCCGGGCATAGGCCATGTCCAAGTAGAGAAGGCAGCATATGAGGCTGTACAGAGTCAAAAAAGTTGGTCTAACCTGGCAGGTCGACTTACCGTTTGACAGATTCAACTCGTGCCCATGCCTTCCAGAGGTTGTCTGGGCTTTGTGCTCCTTGTCTCACTTTGAGAATCGGATCGTCATCATATCCAGCCATGAAGAGGCCTTGTCCATCAGCCGTCTATCAAGAACGATCAGTTAGGCATATTGACTGTAAGTGATATCGGTCATGGTAGACCTACACGAAGCATCTGAGTACAGACTGTGTATGATTGGTGTATATCAATCTCATCCTGTGAATACTCAGTGACTGCTCTAGAGATCCGACAAGGGTAATTATGTACGCGAAAGCCCAAGGCTAAGTAGGCTATAATGAGTGCAGTGGCAAGAGTAGTGAGGATGTCGGATGGTGCACTCTTGAGCAGTGTCTGAGACGTCAAATCGTGGAGACAGGCGGGCAACAACTTCTGCAATAGCATTAGCAATTGCTCTCATAATTTACTCGGCCGATAACATGCCCCGAGGTATCTAGTGAGAAAACCCTTGGTGTGTGCTCGATCCAAGTAGGACACGCCAACTAAACACATTGCGAGCAACAGCGAGCTCGGTGCGTCTCTAGCCTTAAAAGTGCTCTTGTGTATGAATGGCAAGACCGGATGGAAGAACTGAAAGTAGAAGTCCAAGCTTGAGTCGAGTAGATCCACAGAAAACATGGCAGTCTTATCAGTAGTTGTTGCTGACGAGCCACATGATCCGTCAAGATCGTTGCAGTACCGAATCAGACGATTTCTACATGCTTGATCCATATTGCGTCCCAATGATTGGTAGTCTTCGAGATTGACACTCTGCTGTGGTGTCGTGAAAATGTTATCAGCATTGTGCTTAATCACCGCATCCCATAAACGACTGTTGATTGGTGTAAGCACCTTGGGTCGCTGTCTCGACCAGATTCGTTGTACTTTCTGCATCTGACTGGCTGATATGGTCATGAGCCCACCACTTCTTGACTTCTGGCTACATGAGGTAGTATCTATGGTTGGTATCGAATATGGGAAGCCAGAACTGTCCAAGTCGGGGCCATCTATTGCATCGTAGTTAAACTGCATGTCACCGAAACCTGGCGTCTGTCCCGTCCCGAACGAAAACATGCTAAAGTTGTCGAAACTTCCAAGGATACCTTGTTGGTCGAATTCTATCCCAGTAAAGGTCGAGACTTGGTCGATATCAAACTGCGATAGAAGCATGTCGGAGATTGTGCAAGTGGACTGAGCCATTGAAATTCCTTGGCTATCATCAACAATATGCTGAGACTGTGGTGAAAACCTTTGCCGTTTTTTTGGCCTTAGCATATCCTCTACATGAGTTTCGGTAGGTGGCGATTGCATCGCGGAGCTTGGGGCGGACGGCGCATGCTGAGGCGACGCCGTGGAGTTGCGGTCTTGGGCCCCGGGAACGGCTGGGTCTAGAGATACACTTATTTGTCGCTCTGGAAGTGAGATCGAAACGTTTCCATCATCGCAGCATAATTCGTTATCATGGCCAAGCTGAATAATATCTGAGGACGGGCGTTCAGGTCGATATTCGCTTTGGCCATTGTTGTTTGTCGAGAAGTGCGTTTGAGAGTGCCGAAATAGAACGTCACTGCACCTGAATATTAGCCAGTATCCATATATGCACATGGTATATATGTAGTTGTATGCGACTTACCTTCTAGCATAGCTCCTACCGCATTTACAGCACTTGAAAGGCTTCTCACCAGTATCTTTGGTTGTTAGTAATGAACATTGATGATGTCGTGAAGTAACTTACGGCTTCTCTCGTGCCGCTTCAAGTGTTCCTCCTTGGTGAATACACGTTCGCAATACGCGCATTTCCTCGGTCTGCCTTTGGGGCGCGTCATGGGGCTGGTCAAAGCGACGTTATCAACAGTTCCAGTTTTGCATATAATTATGGTGAAGCGCATTGACTGAGATACCGACAGCTACAGAAGCCAGCGGATGCTGGACGCTGGAGCTCATGCTAGCTTGACTCGGACTAAACCGGATCTGGCTTCCCCGCACTCATGATGTTGCTGGCGGCCCCATGGTCTGGAATTTCCGTCTGCTTTCCGAAAGTCCCGGCTGTCTCCACGCTAATCCAATCATGTTCAAGCAGCGTGTGAGGTTGTTCAAACAGTTGTATGCGAGAGTGTTGCAAGGGGCGGAAGTGGAAGGACGAATAGGCACTCTTGAGTAAAGGCGCGACACTTCCTTTCTCTGTCTGACGTCTGTCCCACGGCCCTTCCAGAATAAATGGGTTATCATATAAATGCTAGCACTTGATACTACCGTGGTCTGGATCTCCAAAGTCTTTAGTGATTTATTAGCCATACCTCGCTGTTTCACAGCTCTTTGTCAAAGATAATCAGGATGCTTGACTGGAACGACGACTTGTTCATGTCCGACTGGGACGCAAAATACGTCTCTACCAACATTAAGCCCCAGGCACGGAAATATGACAGGGGCCTGTTCCTCGAACTCAATTCAAAGTTGGCTTCGTCTCATCCGGAGTTAAAATCTTTCAGTCATGCAATCATAGTACGTCAAAAAGTTGAACTGGTCAACGTCTTACTTCAAGACTATTAACACGTTTGACAGGCTGCCGTGTGTTGCGCTGTCAGTCGTGCAGATGTCGTAGGTCGCTTCTTCGATGATATTACATTTGATTCAACAACAGAAGCTTCTAAGAAGCTCTTTCTTTCCACTCGAGAGGCCATCACCATTGTTTTCCCATACATCGGAATGCCAACCTGTATTCCCGCATGCTATGGGATGATTGGCGTTGTGGAGCGCAAAGGTCCCGCTTATGCCTCTACCAGAGTGCTCAGAAAGACGACAATCGATGAAGAAGACGTCAAGAAGGGTACTGAGCTCAAATCTCGCATATACAGTGGCGTCGGAAATTCAGGCATTTTTAGTCTGATGGATAAATACTTTACTGATCTATGTATGTCATTCCCAGTACATACTCTGCTTATTTTATTTTGCTGACTTTCCTTCTTCAGTTACTTGCTCGACGGTTGTTACATGGGGCTACCTCATCTCAAAGGCGAACGAGGAGGTATTTCAACCAAATGAGTCTCATCTCATTATTGCAGCTTCCATTGCGGCATTGGGGGCTACCCGACAGACGAAGAGTCATATCAAAGCTACGCTGGGGATAGGAAACTCAGTGGAATGTGTAAAGACTGTTTTGGATGTGGTGAAGAAGATTGCGGACTGGGCTGATCGACCTATTGGAGATTTTGACGTAGACGCGCTTTCTCTGGAGATTCAGAACGCTTTAAGGAATTAGCAGAATGATTAGCATAACTATTGGCTATCCAGAAGTGACTTCAGAAGCCGTGATGAATTGTCATGTTGTACACAGGCAGTGCATGGTCCTAGCCGAAATATCCAGCAAGGTCTTCATAATAGGCCGGACTGCTTCGGGCTGTCGTAAGAAACAACAGCCAAGATGGGTTCAGTTAAATCGGACATACGGTATTTCGGT
Organism: Fusarium oxysporum Fo47; assembly: GCF_013085055.1. Classification (NCBI taxonomy): domain Eukaryota; kingdom Fungi; phylum Ascomycota; class Sordariomycetes; order Hypocreales; family Nectriaceae; genus Fusarium; species Fusarium oxysporum. Next base: position 115,123 of record NC_072849.1, read on the forward strand.
ACATTGACATTGACCTGATAGACTACAATTCCGGCTCGGCCAAAATGCCCGAGGCAAGCCTTAGAACAGATCTGGCCTATATGGTGTGACTGGTGTAACATATTAGAAGCCCCACCTCGAGAAATGCAGTACATTTAAATACGTGTTGCTCCATTATGTTGAATTTGTGACCTTTACCTTAAATTCCCAGACCAGTGCTTTACCACTATTATCCCTATCTCACAACCCTGACCATCCTGTAGCCCGACATGAGCTGGAGCCGCTTAATCCGATTCCTCGATGATGAAGATCAGGTCTGTCTCGGTGATGCAGTTGCAAACCCTGCCCAAGACCTTGCGAGTCTTTTGGAAGCTGGAAGTCTCACTGCCGAAAAGTTAGCTGGAAACGACATATTTGACGCAAAGCCGACAGGCAAGATAGTCCACGTCAAATCGCTTTTGGGGCCTTTGACCCCTCGAGACGTGCCCATTCTACGCTGTGTTGGTTTGAATTACGCAAAGCATAGTATTTCATCACCGTCATTCTTTGCCAGTACTCTCGCACTATATACTGACGATAGTAGTCAAGGAAACAGGGAGGGCTCCACCTCCGCATCCCACAATCTTCATCAAGCCATCCCTCTCAATCACAGGTTGGAACGATGATATCCCTATCCCCAAGATCGCACAGAAAGATCAACTTGACTACGAAGGTGAACTGGTATGTCAAACAACTATGATCCAAAGTTGAATAATACTGACTTGTCTCAGGCTATCGTAATAGGGAAGGAAGGGAAGGATATCTCGACTGAAGATGCATTGAGCTACGTGGCAGGGTATACCGTTGCAAATGATGTCTCAGCCCGTACATGGCAGAGGGACCCCAAGTTCGCAGGGGAGGTCCCACAGTGGTGTTTCTCTAAAGGATTCGATTCCTTCGCTCCTCTGGGTCCGGTGCTTGTGTCCCCAAGCGTGAGTTATATCGACGGCGAAGTTTCAGAGCTGAGTTAACTGGAACATAGGTCCTTGGCGCAGCTGGGGATCTCATCCTACAGACCAAGGTGAATGGGGAGGTTCGCCAGGAGGCGAACACCAGTGATCTAGTGTTCGACGTGAAGAGGATCATTGCGTTTGTCAGTCAGGGTACAACACTCGAAAAGGGCTCGGTGATCCTGACTGGCACACCGGGTGGAGTGGCTTTGGGAATGAAACCGCCCAAATGGTTAAAGGATGGAGATGTTGTACAAGTTTCTATCAGCGGGATTGGAACTATATGCAACCAAATGGTTTTCCAGTAAGATAGTAGACAAGAAAGATAAATAGATAGGTAAGGTTCGGGGTCTTGATCTGCGGTGTTCACTACCAACTAACTCTTGTGATTTAAACCTTTGTCAAGTGTACCACTTTTACAACTCCGTTTAACGCTTGGGCTTGTAGGTCTCAGGTTGTATGTCAAGGATGACAGCGCGATAATATATGTCTTGGATTACTTTTACTCACCAATATTAGGTAATAACCTTTGGGTAAATGCTGCAAAATCTGCATTTGTCCTCTTTATTGGTTGATTCTAGCTACTCTGACTTTCACAAAGCCATACCGCTATGTTAACTCACGGAAAGGCACTCAGTCCAATATCCGCGTTTTAAGCCATTACTTAGGCACTCTAATAGAAGGCTTGCAACCCTGTGATACCCTTTCCAACAATCATCGCTGCTTCCATGTTAGAACCGTGACCGATTCTCGGCAATGAGACTTACAGTGAATATCGGACTGTCCTTCGTATGTTTGCACCACGAAGAGATTTGCGACATGACGTCCTTCTAGAGTCAGTACCAACAAATGCGGAGAAGGGATGTCATAAATCGCTGACCTATATGATATTCGTCTGAGGCGGCATTTCTAGCGACTCTCGTCAGTGTCAGTCAAGATGAAAAGGGACAAGAACCTCACCCTCCAAAGATCTCTTGCAGACTAGTAATGGTCAGTAAATTATCGTGGGAGTGACGGAGCTTAACTTACGTGCGGGCACCAGCTAACGCCCGATCGCAATTCTGTCTCTTGATGATCGAAATCATCTCAGGCGCCAACGTGCCCTCATCCTTAAGTCTTCCCACTTGAATAGCTGCCAGAGTACCGTAAGCTGCATCAGTGAGCGCGTCACTGAGTTTCTTCTGCACAAGCTGATACTTTGCAAGTGGGTTACCGAACTGCTTTCTGTCCAGTGCATATGTCCTTGCGCGGTCAATGCAGTCCTCCAGAGCTCCCATTGTACCAAAGGCGATACCATATCGGGCTGAGTTGAGGCAGCTGAAAGGCCCCTTGAGACCTTCCACCTGTAGCATGTTTTCTTCGGGTACTGGGCAGGAATCGAGCTGGATCATACCAGTAATGGATGCTCTCAGGCCATTCTTCTCCTTGATAGCAGGCGTTTCAAGAGTTCCAGGAGGGCACTGGTCTCGTTCTATGAGGAACCCACGAATCTTGCCCGTGGTCTCTAATTTGGCCCAGACCAAAAGCAGATCAGCTATGGGAGAGTTGGTGATCCAAGTCTTTGCTCCAGAAATTGAATAGTATCCTTTCTTTGTCGGATGTGGACGTGCGATAGTCTCCATTGACCCAGGATCAGAGCCGTGATTTGGCTCTGTCAAACCAAAGCATCCAATCATGGTTCCTTGACCTAATGAGGGAAGAAAGCGGTCCTTCTGCTCTTCCGTGCCGTGTTCGGCAATGGGACCCATAACAAGAGAGCTTTGGACAGACATACCGGACCTGTAGCCTGAGTCGACGCGTTCGACTTCTTTTGTGATGAGACCTGAGGCCACACTGCTAACACCCGCGCATCCATGGGTCGATATTGTGGCTCCAAGAAGGCCCAGCTCTCCCATTTCCCTGAGAATGTTCCGGTCATAATGCTCACTTCGGTAAGCCTCTTTTCTTGAAGGTCAGCGTAGAGCTCAAACTACGGGGCGAGTTACTTGCCGAGAACTCGAGGTAGCAGGCGCTCTTGGCAGTATGCTCGAGCAGTCTCCTGAATGTCAAGTTCTTCCGAGGTGAGCAGGCTCTTTGAAGAGACAGGATCCTCCCAATCAAAGCGGGCCAACGAAAGGTTTCTGCGGCCTGCTGCGATTACTCTAAGAGTGTTCCGAGGTTGAATACGTCGGCGCAAAAGAAAGGACATGATGGCTGATAGTGTTGGTTGGGAGTTTCTTCAAAAGAGAGAACGTGAGCCTAAGTTGGAAGTTGAGCTGGCGTTGTAGAGCAAGGTTTAGTCTGTTGACCACAATCGTTTTGCAGAATTGCTATGTTATTGCGCCATATGATGCCCTCAAGTCTCCGTAATGAAGAATTATGGACATACTCTACCAGGAGTCTACGGCGCCGAACTCGCAAGCAATTCCGATCTGCATGATGTACTTTGTCGGCAAAATCCCCATTACGCCGATTATGCCGAGTCAGCTTTTACTGTACTTGACGGGTGAAAGCCTGGGGCCCCGCGTTTTACAAAATGGTGAGGGGAAATCTAGACCAGCGCGAGATCACTGGGCGAGATCACGATTCCATAATCTCCGGACTGGACTCCACACTAGCTCGATAAGTATTAGCCATGTTGGTGTTCTCGCACGAACTCGGTATTTCGGACGGAATATCCGTGGCTTGCATGAGAGGTGGAAATGGCCCAACGGATGATGCCGTAATACTTCATTATGTTCAGCCACTCTACGTTTGTTAGGGTCTCTCATATGTCAGGCTCTGGTGGGAAGAAGATGGATTTGGGATGCACGAGCCCTAACATGACTCAGATTGGCTGACGTCGAAAGGACCTAGGGCTTGTTGTGTACTGGCGTTGAGAATTGGATGACAATGCTGAGATGTCATGACCAGTAGACAATCTGGACTACTTTATCCTTTTTTCTTGGGAATCACTCTGGTAGCCCGTTGATTCTTGATGCGTCTAGCAATCTTGGGATGTTGCCCGATGTTAACTAATATTAAGCCTTATACCTCAGAGGAAAGTGTCATTAAACAGTCGGCAGGAAGAACATGAGTATGAGACAGGTGAATAGAAGGAGCATCAAATATCAGATTCAATGGGATTTTTCATATCGCACCGCCAATTTCACATCTCGAGACAACCTCCTGTACAACTTATAATTCATTATATTTTGCTAGTTCAAGCTGACTACCTAGTACCTACTTGCGTGAAAGAACCTGCCGCAAAGCTGATCGCAAAGTCGCGGTAGGGTCTTGGGGCCGATCAAACGATCGCCAGCCAATATGACGATCAGGTCGAACCAAAAGAGCCCCACGGTCACTAATCTCACGTCGATCCGTCCATTCAGCCAAGACATCGGCATAAGTGCAACCCTGGCCGACAAAGTACACAGGTAACTTGACACCAAGCTCTTTGCTGACAACAGCAGCAGCCTCCTCCCAAGGCTTTCCGCCAATACCAACGACAAGACCAAAGCTGCCATGCTCAAAGATATCCAGGACCGAGATGCGCTTTTTGTTGAGCTCTATCCAGGCATGCGGGATGTAGGCGCCCGGGTGAGTCGTGGGGTGATAGAACAGAACAGGATCACGCTCATATTCAGGGAACGGTGTTCCGTCGTCAGCCACAGCAACCGAGTTGGCATAACGATGGCCCAGATGAACTCCAAGAGGATTGGAACGACGATTACCACGGTCTATCGTCTTCCTCAGAAACTCGCGGCGCTCAGATGCGCCATCAGCGTCGGAGAAGAGCTCTTCTAGCTTCGCAAAACCATCGTCTCGGGACTGACCTCGCTCAAACCCGAGGGCACCGGGAAGAAGTGCCATGTCGTGAAGCGTCTCAATTGCGTGATCGACAATCTGTTTGCCGATGGGCTGTCTCTCCTGGTTGTAACTCTCGAGAATACCCTCACCAGCCTGTCCCTTGATGACAGCGGCTAGCTTCCATGAGAGGTTGTAAGCGTCTTGTACACAGGTGTTGCTTCCGAGTCCACTGGCGGGAGGGTGACGATGAGCCGCGTCTCCAGAAAGGAAAATCCGGCCGTGACGATACTCAGTCGCGACAACATGGTTGACTTGCCACTTGCCCTTGTGCTTCACCCGAATCGGAAGAGAGTCTGGAATGGCCAACGCGCTACGGGCATGAGCAATAATGGCTTCGTCACTCATGTCGGGCTCCCCATCTGCGGCGTTGTACTGCCGATTGACAATCCACTCGTCCCAGGGCTTCTTGAGAATACAGGTTCCCGAGCCAACCCAGTACGCATCACCGGGTTGTAGCATCAAATAGATACAAGCCGGGCGATGAGCGACGTACTGGGTCAAATCCATCTCAACCCACGAACTTATCATATGCATAAGTCCTGGCTCCCCAACGAAACCGAATCCGATTTTCTGGGCCACCGTCGACCTTGCTCCATCTGCACCAACAGCGTAACGGGCACGGACGATGTACTCTCCTTGGCTGGTCCTTTCACGTACTCTGGCGACAACACCCTCATCAGACTGCTGAATGTCCACCAGCTCGTGGTAGAAGCGTATGTCAGCTCCTTTCTCTCGTGCCCTGTGCAGCAAGATAGGCTCCATGTTGTTCTGGGGCGTGTTCCACATCTTGCTAGGACTAGCCTTTGCGAAGTCGGTCAGCTGATGGTCACCTCCGCCGTAGCAGCTGTAGCGCCCAATCTCCATGCCTGTGAGACTAGTAGCCATGACCATGTTGCCAATCTCGGGCATGCAGGTTCCTGCGGCTTGGATGAGCTCTTCGATGCCCATGTCGCGGAAGATCTCCATGGTCCGCTGGTTGGTGACGTGGGCACGTGGAGCTGGTGCGGTACCGCTGTGCTTTGCGATAGCGAACACTTTGACGTTCAGAGCTGCCAGCATGGCTGCAAATGATAGCCCAGATACACCAGCGCCTACAATGAGGACATCGGTTTCAATCTCGGGCAATTGCGATGACTGGGAGTCAAAACGACTAGTAATTCTTTAGTTTTTGAGATAGCGAATGTAATGCCATTCAAACTTACGTTGACTCGGAGTTCGTGGTTGCAACCATGGTAGCGGTTGCGAGAGTCTGCTTCTTGAGAAGTGGGTTGGCTCAATATGTGTGTGTTGGAACTTGATGATGGTGATGCAGCTCAAGCCAAGCCGTCGGATGGATGTAAACTAAAACTTGGTATTGGCTGAATCGGGATAGTTCTTGATCCAATCCTTAAACCGTTATTTTGTGTGTAGAAGCCGACAATAATTAACTCCTAATATACGACATTAACAGTCGACTCTTACTGATGGTCAGCCGGAACAGGGGCCTCAATTTCCGCCTCTAAGCCGGGACGGAGTTCTGAAAGTCTGTCACTCAGGCACTATACTTTTCTCGTGACTCAGCGGGGTAGGTCTCCTTGGCACCTCGGCCTGCATCTGCCGGGTAGAAGAGGCATTCCTATGTTCATGTTAGGAATGGAAAGCAAGTAGTTCCTAGCTACACGGTACCATTGCATTGTATTTTTCTTCAACATGCTAGGTTTATTCAAATCCATCTTCAACAACTCAAGTTAGTTCACTTATTGACGCACTTGTATATGGCTAGGTCTACAATTGGTTCGCCATCCCTGGTTTTTGGGAAGCGCAGCTATCATGGTGCACACGCCCCATGCGAGCGACTTCAGTCTTTCCCTGCCAATGATTGACATCCCATAACCCTTCAAACTCTCTAATCAATTAAACCTCGGGTTACTGTTTCTGATAGTTCTGAAGCCCAGATTTCGCTGAAAGAAGGCCATGCGACTACGAAACCTTGTGGATCTCGTCGCGTGATCACGGCTTTTCGGGATTTCGGAATTTCTGCCAGCCACGCAACAACCACCTTTGACTGCCCATATTCAGACAAGGGCACTCTGATCTTAGTGACTCTAGAACCGATTCTCTAACGAATACGCCGTTGCGTAGAGGGCGTCATTCGTTCGTACTGGGCAGATTTTCGGCAGTATGCTGTATAGTGCCGTTTCTAAGTTTGGCAGTGCAGTTCATCTTGGGTCGCGTTACGTTGTTGGCAAGCAAGCAAGCAAAATATAGAGCATTTTCCATTTCCAGTGGCGAGATTAACTCGACTTCCAACGCTTTGGTAACTTTGTTCGATGGTTTTGTTTATGTTATCGTGAAAACGTTTGCCTTTTCTCGCTCCTCAGTTAACATCGTCAAGGGACATGTCGAACCTCTCTACTCAAGAAGAAGATAATTATCTTTTCAAGTCTAACAACATGAGTATCACGATGAAGCCTTCTTCGGTGGATGCCTTGTTGCCCTCGTCTAACAAGTATCCCTTCTGGTTTGGAGGCAGCGCCAGTGCAATGGCTACCTTGCTCACCCACCCACTGGACCTAGGTTAGACTTTGCACTCAATCAACGTCATGTCACTCACAAACATGCAGTCAAAGTCCGTCTCCAGTCCACAATCACGCCAGCTCGGCTTTCTATGGCAGGGATGGCCAGTCGTGTCATCACCACTGAGGGTTATGCTGGGCTCTATGCTGGCTTGAGTGCAGCCATTCTCAGACAATTCACCTATTCAACCATCCGCTTCGGAGTCTATGAGGATCTCAAATCACGCCTGAGTCATGATACTGGGACATCTCATTCCCCCATGATGCTGATCTGTTTATCGGCTCTGTCGGGTTTTATTGGTGGCGTGGCTGGTAACCCAGCAGACATTGTCAACGTGCGGATGCAGTCTGACATGACAAGACCACTAGCAGACCAGAGGAACTACAAGCATGTGTTTGATGGTATAATACATATCACCAGGAATGAGGGTTTAAGTTCTCTCTATCGTGGAGTAGGCGCCAACGCCCTTCGTGCATCTCTCATGAACTCCTCACAGCTGGCCTCTTACGACATGGCCAAGGCATCATGCATAAGGACATTTGGGATGAATGATGATACCATAACTCATCTAGTGGCATCTTCCCTGGCTGGTATTGTAGCGACAACTGTTTGTTCGCCCGTAGACGTGGTCAAGACTCGGATTATGGGCTCAACAAATGGGGAACATGTATGGCAGATCATAAAACGATCAACCTTGTCTGAAAGCCCATTGTGGGTTTTTACAGGATGGGTTCCTAGCTTTCTGCGTCTTGGGCCTCAGACTGTCCTCACTCTGCTGATTCTTGAGCAACACAAGAAGCTATATGCCAAGATGGGCGTTTGAGCGAAGTGACGCTGTACCTTGCTAATCACTGGTGTCTGAAGTAGAAGCTAGATTGTGCCTTCTCATATTTGTTGTTGTTTTTATGGTATAGGTATTATAGAATAGCTGCATTATGTCCAAAATTACGTCGTGCTTTCCCTCAAGCTCAGGTTCTTTTCTCCATGATTGAAGTGAAAGCTGAATAATTTGATGTGCCTGAGCCGGCTGGAAATGGTGGATGACACACTTCTTGCTTAATTCGTTCTATTGTGTGTATTGTTTTAGGCTCTATTGCGCTAAGCTTCCGGCTACATTCCGTCCGTACTCCGTGCACTATTAGTCGCTGTTGGCGATTGTAGGAGCTCGGGTTAGGCGAGAATTCCGGCCTCTGCCAGCTAAGCTGAGCGCCAAGCTCCGGGCAATATTCCTTTACTTCCGTAGAACTCATGATCAGTTCCATTAAATGTCTACAAATAAAAGGTAGATTTACATTTACCAACATACACCTTGATTGTCTATCTAAACTTTCTAGCATCTCACCTATTAGGCTATCATACGCATACACATTCACAATCATGGCTCCTGCTAGAGGAAAAGTCGCTTTCGTTACGGGTGCCAACGGTATCACTGGCAATGCCATTATTGAGCACCTCATCCGCAAGCCAGAGTCCGAATGGTGAGTCGCTCAACCCATAGTGCCAAAAAGGCATAACTGATAAGGGTTACGCAGGTCCAAGATCATTATCACATCCCGACGAGTTCCCAAGCAAAGCCTATGGCAAGACCACCGAATCAGGTTCATTGCTCTCGACTTTTTGAACCCCGTGGAAGAGTTGATCCAGCGTATGGCACCTCTGTGCCACGACGTGACTCACGCATTCTTCACGTCCTACGTTCACACAGCAGACTTTGCCAAACTGCGCGATAGCAACATTCCTTTATTCCACAACTTTCTAGTCGCCATAGATATCGTTGCAGCAAGTACACTGCAGCGGGTCTGTCTCCAAACCGGCGGAAAGGTTAGTAAACCTTGCTGAACCATCTCGTACCGTGGACTAACAAGAGTCTGTCTAGTACTATGGCCCCCATCTTGGACCTACCGAAGTTCCCCTTCATGAAGAGATGGGCCGCTACGAGGACAAAGGCGAGAACTTTTACTACCCGCAAGAAGATTTCCTCTCGACTCTAGCAGCCAAGCGCTCTTGGAACTGGAACATCATCCGTCCAAATGCCATCATCGGTTATACACCCGCAGGTATGATTGCGTTGCCAGCGACAACATCGTAGCACCTGATTAACTCGAATTGTAGGAAATGGTATGTCTATGGCGCTCACATTAGCGATTTACATGCTGGTTTGCCGCGAGATGGGAGTGCCTCCCATGTTTCCGGGCAACAAGTTCTTCTTCAACCAATGCGTTGACGATTCCTCGTACGCCCCCAGCATCGCTGATCTGAGTGTATGGGCCGTCACCGACGAGCACACCAAGAATGAGGCGTTCAACCACCAGAATGGTGATGTTTTTGTCTGGAAGCAGCTCTGGGGCAGGCTTGGACGATACTTTGGCATCGAGGTAAGTTAATCTACGTTCACCCTCGACTTCTTGGGGTTAATCGTCTTCAGGTCCCAGAGTTCACCGAGTGGGCAGCCGAGGGAGACCAAGAGCGCATGGCGAACAATTTCCTCATGACTGAGTGGCACAAGGACAAGAAGCAAGTATGGGAGAGAGTAGTAGCCAAGTACGGCGGTCAACTCGAAGCTTTCGAGTGGGGCACCTGGGACTTCTTCGACTGGGCCGTTGGAAAGGCTTGGTTGACCATTGGCAGCGTAGGCAAAGCGCGCAAGTTTGGCTGGAAGCGCTACGACGATACTTATGACACGTACGTCGAGACTTTCCGCGCCTTTGAGAATGCGGGTGTTCTGCCGTATGCGGATGTCTTGCGAGCTGAGAACAAGGATCAGGCTACGCAGGCCAGCCTTGCTCCTCATCCTTATGATGCTGTCACTTTGATGAAGGCAAAGGTCAAGAAGGAGCAGAATGGCGTTGCGACTAATGGCGTCAACCACGATGGGTTGAAGAATGGGCTTGAGAATGGGGTCCAGAACGGGCATATTGAGAATGAGGATCTGGCAGTGAAGGTTTAAGGCAGCAATGGGAGAGTTTGTGTTCTACGGATACATACAACTCTAATTGCTGGTTTTTTAGTATGATGTGTGCAGTGATTTGATCGCGTTAATTTCTTTGTTCTTCTACTATCAACTATCAGGTTCTCTCATACAATTACAATTTATCTTACACATTTACGGCGACATATTTTGATCTGTGAATGACTCCATTCGGAGCTATCTTTCGCATCGCCATCTCCCAGCGATCTACTGTCCCTCTACCTCAATGCAAATAATCTGTCAACTTCAAAGTCACCATCTAACTTAAACCCATGCTCCTCCTTCGCTGTCCTCGGTCAACGTCCATAAGTCAAATCATTTGACTCTCTTGGCATGCATCAATCTTAACGATTGATCGAACTCCGAACGAGGAACGCGTAGACAATCTACGTGGTTTCGGATATTCCAACACGCACCTATTCGCAAGCCGGAATTGCTATTCCGTCTGGACATTGGTGTACAGTTGTACCGAATAGATCCCATGTACTCTTGGCTCACATGCCACGCTGGTGTGGCAGTCCACAGCGGTCTGGCCTCGTAGCCGCTTCGCCTCAAGCAAGATAAGCGGTCCCCGCGTCCTTGTTCCTTTACAGAGCCGGTATCATCATTTCGGTGAAGAATACGTCTCAGATTAGCGACTCAATGACATTTTCTCAAGTCATATGTCAATTGCGTCCTGCATATAAAGTACGCATAGCTAGAATGTAGAAGGAACTGCATTCATTTGCATTCCATCGAGCCAGAGACCTCGCCAGGTACTGGAGATGCGATGGCGCAAACTGGAGATAAGATTTGAGCTTGGCGTTCTGGACTGACCGGGTCGCCGGAAATCAAGGGGCATTCCAGAACAGGCTAGCCAAGCTGGCATTTGGCTACGCCCGTCACACGACGGGAAGCCACTCTACCCCACGGGGCCCCGGATTTCGCAATTTCGGAACTGCCATGCTGTGTTTGTTCTTAACTGTCCAAGCTTTGACAACGCAAATTGTATTTGTATAGACAAATGGGCGGCTTCATTCCCACATCTGCAGCACTCGACTTGCACAGCTCGAGATCAAACATCATTACCCAACTTGAAAGCTATCATGGAGAAGCCAGAGGTGGAGCACCTTTCCAATGACGAGAAGTCAGACGGCTCTCGCGTTGTTGACAAGTTCCCCCCAGAGGCTCGAGCTGAAGCTGGGGTTCTTCTCCAGGTTGAACGTGCCGAAGGGACCTCTCTGCGTCTTGCTGAAGATGGACATGTAAGTCTTGCAATTCACAGGTTACCATGACTGCTGACAGTTGCATTCTTCTAGACCGTGCTTTTGCCCCAGCCGACAGACGATCCCAATGACCCCTTGAACTGGTCATCACGAAAGAAGCACCTCATTCTCCTGGTTGTGGCCTGGGCTGCTCTCACTTCAGATTTTACATCCGCTGCTGGTAGCGCCCCGGTCATTCTTCAGGCGGCCGAATGGCACAAGTCTCCAAACTCGGTCAATCATAATAACAGCATCAACGTCCTTATGATGTAAGCAGTCTTTACCTTGCTTCTCGTTATGACTTTTACTAATTTGTTCTCAGGGCCATTGGTGGCTTGATCTGGGTTCCCATGACTTCCATCATTGGACGAGCACCGACCTTGTTTTGGTCCACCTTCCTCGGTCTTATCTTCTCGATCCTTTCATCCGTTTCCACCGATTTTGAGATGTTCATGGGCGTCCGAGCCATTCAGGGCCTCTTCCTTACATCTGGTCAGACGATCGCGATCGCCTTCATCAAAGATATCTTCTTCTTCCACGAACGAGCGCGAAAGATCGGCCTTTGGGCTCTCATGTATATCACATCTCCATACTGGGGCCCACTGCTCGCCAACTTTGTCATTGGAGAGACCCATGAATGGCAGGATGCCTTTTGGCTTGGAGTCGGGGTCAATGGCATGAGCTTGCTTCTTATCTTGACTTTTCTGGATGAAACTTGGTACAATCGTGATTTGCCTTCATCTGCTCAACCATCTCGAGGCCAAGGTTTCTTCTCTCGACTGCTTCGGCTTACTGGTCTATGGCAGATGAAGTATCATTCTGGATACTTCGAGTCTGTTTATGATGCCTACAAGAGAGTCCTCCTGATCCTGTCGAAGCCTGTCATTCTCCTCGTCCTCGCTGCTTAGTAAGTTTGTTCTGCGCCTTTCTGTAACAGTCCAAGAGCTAACCAAATGTCCCCAGCTTCATGTGCTTTGCATGGTCGATCGGTATTAATATTTCGACCGCCATCCTCTTTGGTCTTCCTCAGGAGATGGGAGGCTATGGCTACAGCTTTACTCAACTGGGATACCTACACTTTGCTCCAATCGTCGGCGTTTTCCTGGGCGAGATCTTTGGTCACTTCTTCAACGACCACCTCACTCGGCGCTATGTCCGAAAGCACAACGGTGTCTTTGAGCCCGAGGCTCGTCTCATGACCATCTACATCTCGGCTATCCCCATGATCGCCGGCCTCGTCTTGATGGGACAAGCCCTGCATAAGCATCTTTCAGTTGCAGCAATCGTCGTAGGATGGGGCATGCATGCTTTTGGAATCATGCTCGCGTCTGTCGCCGTGGCTTCATACCTCTTGGATGCGTACCCGTCTGCCCCTGCAGAAGTTTGTGGTTTGACCAACGTGTTCCGAGCTTTGAGTGGTTTCAGTGTCGGATATTACCAGCAGCCGTGGGGAGCCAAGGTTGGTTACGATGTAAGCTTTGGGACTCAAGCTTGCATTGTAGCGGCGAGTATGATTCTGATCGCCATTGTTCATCGCTTTGGCCATCAGCTCCGTTTGAAGTTTGGCCAGGTTAGGTGAAACAGGGAGGTCTGAGATTGAGAGGGCGCAGACAGTACGATAGCCTTGGGGGGGTGATTTCGGCGTCGTTATGTTAGGTCTGGCTAGAGAAGATCCCTAAGATTAAGGTTTATAATACGCCGCGTTATCCGAGTAAGATCTATCTGCCGATGTATCGTCCGTGTACTAGATTAAAGGAGGTGAGAGATTTTCTTCCATACGTAGCAATTAAGCCTGTAAACCTTAATTAGCTTTGGCCACTAATAATAGAAAGGCAGGTGTTTAATACTTAGTAACTTTGAAATAATAATACTTTCTAATTAAACTCTATATAATTAAAAGCTAATTTATACATTACCTAAAATGCTATAAATACATGATATCTGTCCCCTCCATGGCAAGATCTTATCTTTGCACCCTTCTCTATTACATACATTCCTTTTTTCTATTTCAGTCACTCTTTTGAACCTTTTCATCATGAAGTCACTCTTTTTAACCCTCATGGTGTTGACTGCCACGGTGGCGAGCCCGGTTTCCAAAATCACTCCACTCATCAAACCCGGCTTTGCTCCAACATTCATTGATACATTCTTCGGTTATCCAGGATCACTTCCCTCGTCCTCGAACTGGATCTTCGACCTCGGAACTTCGTACCCAGGCGGAGCAGAGCGATGGGGAAACAACGAGTTCGAAACCTACACCAAGGACCCTTCCAACGTACACATAACAAAAGACCAAAATTTGGCTATTACACCACGACTCAAAGAGGGTAAATGGACATCGGCAAGGATTGAGACTCAAAGAAGCGATTTTGTTGCTAAAGAAGGAGGGAAATTGCTTGTTGAGGCGCGCCTCAAAGTCGGTGGAGCGCCGGCCTCACAGATGCAAGGCATCTGGCCCGCCTTCTGGGCTTTGGGCACGGAGTTCAGAGGTAACTACACAAACTGGCCGATGGCTACAGAGTGGGATATTCTCCAGGTGATCAATGGTGAATCGAAGATGTATTCCACCATCCACTGCGGGACTGCTCCTGGAGGACCATGCAACGAGTATAACGGGATTGGAAGTGGAGGCAGGGACTTTTCCAGAGGCGAGTTCCATACGCTAGGTTTCATGGTTGACAGGAGCATGTGCGGCGAGGGGAAAAACGGATCTTGGCGGGACGAGTCGCTGAACTGGTTTCTGGATGGAAAGAAGATCTTCAATGTCACGGGTGCGACTGTTGGGGACGAGCCGACCTGGGTGAAGCTGGCGCATAAGGAGCATTTCCTGCTGCTCAACGTGGCCGTCGGTGGAAACTGGCCTGGCCCACCAAACAATGCCACGATTGATGGGCCCTCGGTTAACTTGGAAGTGGATTACGTAGGAGTTTGGAACTCATTGTAAGATATTTCTGTTATCAATCCTACCTTGTATTTTATTTCTATTATATTTTTCCTATAGTTATATTCAAAGAAAGCCGCTTATATTATATATTATTTTTTATGTTATTAATATCTTTAATTCTTAATAATGCATGAAGGTAATAAGAAAGACTCCTTATACCTCTGCCAGTCAGACAACCGTTGCTGTCTCAGAAACTGATGTCTTTTAATGTTGCGGTCGTGTAAGACGGCATGGTGATAGCAGGAAGAGTTAAATCGAAAAGTAGGGGATAACGTCACGGGCGACAGAAAACAAAAGGTAAAGTAATTAGGGTAGGATATAAATAACAAAAAGGCAAAACCTTAAATAATTCGAGTTTCTCTAGACAAGGCATCAAGTCTTAGGTTCTACTTTCTCAGAGATTAAAGGTTTCTTTGAGTTGATTTATAAGTAAGATGATAGGCCTAAAGTTGCCTTCCCCCTTGGGGGTACTGCCTGAGGTTTAACCTTTTAGACAGCAAGCGCTTCCGCAGCTCAATCATGACCTTAAATCGGGGGCTGCGAAAAATCAACTGTCTCTTATCTATGATGCAGCTTCGCCCTCAGAAGGTCTTTCAGTAGTTTGAAGCCACACAGGCACCTTTGGGCTGCTCAAGTTGTGAGGCCTGGTAAGTACGAAGGAACCTCACCAGGACTGAAGACATTCGAAACTCTAGAGTGGCATTTGCCCTGCTTAATATTGATTGTGAGGAGCGCTAGATTCAATTATGTCTTTCGTCGGTCATACAATTCGTATATCAAACACCTTGTGTCCCAACTGAACCACTCAATGTGATGTCAAGGACAAAAACACGTAATGCGCGTCTGTTGGCCTTTACCAGTCAACCAACTCTAGGCTAACGGGCAAAGAAAATCTGGATCATGTCAAGATGTATGCCAGGAATCTTCAGAGGCCAAGGCAGCGATATGTGAGCCTGGTGATGGTGGTTTTCAATGATATGAAGCGTAATTCAAGAGCGCGCGGTTTGGTGATACTTGGGTGGAGAGGTGAGAAAGGTGCGAGCGTATCACCACTGACTATATCGACCTTCCAATGGCAATTCTGATAGTAGAGTCGCTTCTTCCCATCGTACAAGGGCATAGTGTTGATATAGGTCCCGGACTGCGAGGGCAAGAAACATGTGTAATCACTTCTAGCTATCTTTAGCAGTGGATCAATTGATCAAGGCTATCGATATTGAGAAAAATACGTAAAAATTGAATAAAATATAATAATATTATAAAAGGAAAGTATAAAAAGTAATTAATTTGAATTAAATTAAATAATTACTAAATTACTTATTATATATACTTATATACTTATTTATTCCTTTAATTCTTTAAATAATAGAGGACTGCAAGGTAAGTACAGGGTATACACAAGGGAAACAGACATCAGGCATTAAGCACTACGCCACAGCGGCAATCTTTGCCTCCATCAACCGTTGACCCTGGTGCGACCATCGTACTTGTTTACCTGCATCAAAGACTTCTACAAAACACGCCAAAGGACTTAATTTGCACCACTGCTGAGCTGGCATGGCTCTGGACCGAGTCAGTACGTTGACCCGTCTCTCTTCGCTTCCGTGGCTGCGGGGGGCATTGGCGGGATTTCGGAACAGCGCGTTGTGGACACGCCTAAGCCATAACGCGCTACCAACCGCGCGTCTCAGATGGTGCGTGGGGACAATCGCCTATTCGCTCATGCGTCATCGCCCAAGATGGAACTCGGTGGTGGTGATGACCTCGGAACGGAAAAGAACGCGACACGTCCGCGAGAGCTTTTCGACTTCTCAATCCTGGACAGCAGCGCCTGTTCCAGAAGTCTTCCGGCCGCTGCCGAGGGCTCAGAATTATGAGCTGATCAGAAATCGGCAGACGTTGGTCTTGTAGTGAATGAGAGCTCCTGACGAGCTCATAATGAGCCTGTTTTATATGCGAAGTCCACAATAAGAGTCACGATTAGTTCATCTTACTTATCCCTTCAGTACCTATCTGGGCTATACGCGTGCACATACATTAGTGAGACCTATTCGTTATCATAATCGCCACAGACATCTTTCACATTGACCGTCGTGTCGGCGCCAAAAACATGACACAAACTCGCTCTCCTGCGGGATTCCGTGATTACATCCCGCCCGCGGATGCCCCAAGAAGCATACAATTGGCAGAGTCTAACACTTACCAGTGGGCTGACCATCGATGCTCTGAGCCATTCATGATCGGGTGGATGAAGGCTTGGAAAGAACGCTACGACCAGCCTTATAAGGGAATCACGACAGATGGAAAGGTGATCCCCAACCTGTTCCGTCTGGCAGACAAAAATGAGAATTTCGGAGCTCCACCACATGCTGTCAAGGCTGCCCAGAACGCCATCAATGTTGCATCAGAAGAGGAGAGAGAGAAACTTCTCAGACCGGTTGATGCACCAGAATGGCGCTTTTGGATGAACCCTGAGATTTATGTCTTCAAGCATGGTGTGCGACTGGAAGAAGCCTCCAAGGATCTTGTCGCAGCTTTACATGTTCTTATGCAAGCGAGTCTATCAGCCGAGGGATATGAAAAGGCTCATGGTTGTATGAAAGTCAACCAATTCCTCGGCGAGGTAGTCAACGGCACTAAAGTTCTAAACGAGAACTCGTACAACTTTGTCATCTTCGGCACACCATCTCCAGAAGAGCCATGGGGCTGGCAGATATTCGGCCACCACCTCTGCATGAATTGCTTCATGGTCGGAACGCAGATGGTGGTGTCACCTGTCTTTATGGGTGCTGAGCCTAATATCATTGATGCAGGTCCTCATGAGGGTCTTGAGCTTTTCGTTGATCAAGAACAGACTGCCCTCAGCCTTATGCAGTCGCTTGATCCCGAGGTTCAGAAAGACGTTCAGATCTACAAGAAGCTGAGTGGCGACGAGTACCCTCCAGGACGATGGCATCGAGCAGATCAGCGACATCTCGGAGGTGCTTTTCAGGACAACCGCATAGTCCCATACGAGGGTGTCAGGGTAACAACATTCTCCGAGCCTCAACAGAACGCGGTCCGCAAATTGGTCAAACTAAGTTTGAACTACCTCCCGGAGAAAGCACTAGCCTCCCACCTTGAACAAATTGCTAGCCACTGGGATGACACGTGGTTCTGCTGGATTGGCGGATTTGGAGACAGAGATGCCTTTTACTACAAAGTGCATTCTCCGGTCATCATGGTTGAGTTCGATCATCATTCGGGCGTCTTTCTCAACAATAAGGAGCCTCTTCCCTTTCACATTCACACTCTGGTCAGAACCCCAAATGGTAATGATTATGGGAAGCAACTTTTGAGACAACACCAGGAGCGGAAGAATAGAGTGTAGCCACTATACTACAGATTCACTGCTGTGAACAGTTGCTCCTGCAGATCTGGAAGGAAATTACGGAGTTAAGGTGTCTTGAAGTGGAACTCCGCTTATAGTCAATGCTTCAATCTCCGCTCGTATTCTATACGGTAAATCAATACTTCCTAAATAAAGTTTTCTATTCTCTCAAGTCTCCACAATTAAACTGTTACCATTTTTCAGTAGTACAATTCCGCTTTACTCGAAGCTCATCCTTTCCTTTGGTGAGCGGACTTTTGGCGTCCTAGCTTTCGGCATCCAACTTGCATTAAATCCGATCACATCATGCCAGTAGATATTCATTCAAGAGGAGTACAAATACTAGGCATCAGTGTGAACCTAAGAAATGATCAAGCAAGCAAATCAGCCTTTTCTTCCTAAACCAAAACCACCTCACAAAGTTTTCAAAGAACAAAATGTCCGCACCCCCTTCGTCTGATGCACCTTGGTCATTGAATGGCAAGACTGCCATTGTGACAGGAGGCTCTCGCGGTATTGGGCAAGCTATTTCCATTCACTTGGCACGCAAGGGCCTTACCAAACTGGCGATCACATACGCAAGCAACATCGAGGCTGCAGAGGAAACTCTGAAGAGATGCCAGGAACTCGGTGTGGAGCAAGCAATCGCCATCAAAGCAGACGCGCTTGATCCTCAGTTTGGACCGAAAACCATTGCCGAGGTCGTCAAAAGACTAGACACTACAGTTGTCGATATCCTCGTTAACAATGCCGTCTTGGCTGACCCTGCCAAGGCATTACCGATTAAAGACACAACCTTGGACGTGTTTCTCGAGATAATGCAGGCAAACGTTTACGCTCCGGTTTCAATCACAACGGCCCTGCTACCTCATCTTCCCGACTACGGAGGCCGAGTGATAAACATCTCAAGCGTTCTAGCCTACCAAGCCAATAGCGATCCGACTGTCGCCTATGGAGCTAGCAAAACCGCTCTCCAGAGCTACACCCGAGCCTTTGCCGAAAACTTCTCCAAGTTGAAGAAAGCAACGTTCAACAGTGTCATTGTGGGCCTAACAGCCACAGACTCGATCAAAGCCAGCCAACACATGATGCCACCAGGCTTCCTCGATGGGCAGATCCGAGACACAACCGCGGGAGAAAGAATTGGTGTTCCTGACGATATCGCCTATGTCGTGAGCTTCCTCGCAAGTGAAGAGGGTCGTTGGGTTAATGGTGCTGCTGTAAGTGCTAATGGCGGTAATAAGCTTGTTATGTCTGCCCTTGGTTAAAGATAAATGGCTAGGATTTAGTTACAGAGGTTATATTTATTAAACTATCCAGTCTTTACCGAGAATCTGTCACCTTGTTTTCTTCCTCTGTCTCATTTACAGGATTGTTGGATATCAGTACAGAACAACAAAGGAGTAGAGGAAAGGCGGTTGAAAAACGAACAATGTCCCAGCAACGCGGCATCCAGCGGCCATGCTCCTCTGCCCTTCCACGAGAATCTATGACATGTATGCAAGCACCGAACAGACACCTGTCAGACGTGCACGATAAACTTTTGCCCTGAGACTCCAGATCTCAACTTATCTAGTCCTTGCTGGATGTCACCAAGGCCCTTGCCAACAATGACCGGGGGAGGCTGGAGTTGGAAGCTACCTCGGCGAATAGATTCGGGCAGAAATTCCTGCCATATGTGGTTCAAAACCTTGCTTTCATCATTATTCAAGATCTCAAATGCAAGTGCTACCGAATGATTAATATGGGAAGCAAAATCACAGTATGTGCTCGTGGCTGGACTTACACAATGTGGGGATGAAGTTCTTGGACAACTCGATTGTTGGTGGCACCACAAGACCAACTTTGTGGCTGCCAACTTGATCGAGGATTTCGCTGACAGGTCTCATGGATTCTGGCTCTGAAATAGCGTCAAAGATGCCAACAAGTTCACGACCTGACAGCACAGACACAACGTCTTGCACAATGGTTGGACTTTTGTAGTCAAGGACGGTAGTCGCACCAACGGATTTGACGAGGCTATGATTGAGCTTCGACGCCGTGCTTATTACTTCCAGTCCAGAAGCGACAGACAACTGAATAGCCGTAGAACCGACTGAAGATGATCCGCCCCAGACCAAAATGGCCTTGCCACTGGGTTGAGGGTTTAGGCTTGGAAGTGGTAAGCCTAGGTGAGAGCGGTGGTATAGGTTCACCGCTGCCGTGGTCACAGCAAGGGGAGCCACAGCTGCCTCGTCGAAGCTCAGACTGTCCGGAATTGGACAGACCAACGAAGCAAACAGAGTAGGGTAGAGCTGGAAACCACCAAATGCTGGGTCGTTTACTCCCAAGCCAATGCAGTATCTGGATCATGATTAGCTTAGTTGTTTGTTCCTTGCACCGTGGGGCAAAGGGGTTGGTTACCCCATGACACGTTGGCCCTTTTGAACATGAGTGACACCTTCGCCAACATCTTCAACATAACCTGCAACGTCAGCGCCGAGGATGAACGGGTAGGTCTTGACAAAGAAGTCTTGTTCTCTGTTAGGATCATGTTAGATGGATAATGAGCTTTTTTCTCTACGACCAAGTGATACTTACTGGACCTTCCATTCGACTGGATTCTAAATATGGGATGACTGTTAGTGATGGAGTGTTCCATACAACAAACTGTGGGTGCCTTCTTACCAGAGCATAGGTTTGGGCCTTGATGATAACCTCACCCGACTTCGGAGTCGGAAACGTAGCTGGCCCCACTTCCAAGGGATAGGACTTTGGTCCCCTGATCCAAGCAGCTCGATTGGTCGGCATTTACTTTACTGCAAATGTCTTTTGGGGTCGTGATGGTAATAAAGCTTGAAGCACTAGCTATGCAAAGCAGTGAAGCGTTGACTGTCTGTTGAGCAGAGATCTGGAGTTAATGTTCTTTAAAACGAGAAAGTAAACTGTTATGCGTCAAGGAGGCTTTTATAAGTAAACAAGGTTAAACCTATAGCTACGAAACTCGGAGTCGGTGAGAATTGCTCGTCGACTTGTATGGTTAGGAGCACCTAACCATAGCTGATTCTCAACTCGGACTTGAATCTTTACCGATGTCCGTTCTTTGCATCGGAATAATTAAGTAAGAGTCGAAGCACAGACCAATAGACATTGCTGCACTAAATTAACGGGAGACTGTATCTATCCCGCTTTTTATAGAACCTTGGCCAAAACAGTAAAGCCAGGTTCTAATCAACGGGTACTAAATTCGAACTTTAGTTCTAAATCTGACAATATACTGCCACTTCCAGACTTTTACCTCTCCTTATTTCTCTACCCTTAACACATATTATACTAGTCTGCTGCGATAAGAAACACACCGTTGCCTTTCGCCAAATTAACCAACAGTGAACATCTTGACCTGAACCGTACTGCAAGGCCTAGACTGAAGCCATGATGGACCCAGATAATCTAAATTTATCGCTACTGCCGACGATCGTTTAGTCGTGAAGAACACGTTCGGAGGCATCTGGGGTTGCGCCCTTTTTCATGCGCTGTCTGCTCTATACAATTTACAAGGAGTTAATTTACATCTAGATATCACTTAGCAAAGGGCATCTGGCTAATGAAATCAAGAGAGACATACTAAAGCGGCACCTCAACTGACCAGAACCAAGCTTTCCCCATGTCAAGTCTTGGTTATGTTCCTCACGCATGTGCCAATTTCGCCAAGTCAAAACAGAAGATAGCCTGAAGATATGCCAGATATTCTTTGTGCTCGGAATCGACCTTATTATACATGTTCAACACTCCGCTGGTGTGGCTCGTGATTATTATCTATACTTGCTGGTAAACAAGTGGGCTTAATACCGGCGTGCATAATCCTGGCTTGAGTTTCCCCGTTGGTGCGGGCGAACCTATTGTTCTTACGAAAAGCTCAAGCTCAATCAGTCGAACTCTAACTTTAAGCAGGACACAGGGTCACCGTCGGTTCATATTCTATAGGGCAGGCATCTATGTTTGTATCTGTACTGTACGCATCTCCACATTGGCACTTTTATAGAGTAATGCAGTTCCGGTTACATCAGCTTTTTCAGATTATGTTCCTAATTATACTCGTTAGCAAAATGAGACTTGGATAAGCATGAGGTGATGAGCTTACTGGCTTATGACTAGTTTCATAGTCAATGTGCACAAAAGCACGCTCAATGACGGGCAGCTTCTCTAGCTTAATCTGAAGATCCTCCGCAACGTCATGTGCTACTTCAACTCGCTCGTTACGATCAATCACTATGTCGACCTCTGCAACAAGCCGGGGGCCTGAGTAGTAAGCCCTCACTGTATCGACCTTTTCAATGAGAGGCGAGTGTGTCATCGCTAAACAGTCAGCATTCACCTACAAGCCATTGGGGTGGTATACTCACAGATATATGTGATGAGCTGTAGGATGTCCTTGTCCGCGGTGACACCGATCATCAGTTGGAACTCGTCATAGGCAGTATGGAGCCAGAGGCCAGCGATGAGAACGGATAAGATGATGGCGCCCATCGGGTCAATCCACCACTTCAATTTGGAGCCACCGACAGATGTGAGAATGCCGAAGCCGTTGATAAAGAGATCGTTTCGGTGGTCGCGCCAAAGGATGTCAACCTGACTGTAAATGTCCTTCACAGTCCAGCACAAAAAGAAAAGCCCCAGCTTGGTAGCAAAGGCAACAGTCACGGCAATGACCGACGGCAAATGAAACTTGTTGGTCTCCTCCTCAGATCCGGCGGCCAGGTCACGGGCAGACATGACGATAAGGACCAGTGAGACGGAAAACATGATGAAGGAGAAGACGATGTTGCCAGCAGTCGAGATACGGGCTCTGCCTGAAGGGTATTTATTCGGGTCGACTTTGTTGACGGCTCGGTGGGCCATGTACAGCATTATACCAGACATGGGATCGAAGACGGAGTCGGCCATAGTGGTGAAAAGCGAGAGGGAGCTGGATGAGATAGCGCCATATAGCTGGAGACCGGAGAGGATGATGTTGGCGACCAAAGAACCTTTGACGCAGATGTTGTACATGAGTGTGTTGGCGCCGTGAGCGTCTGTCACCTCTTGCTCGTGCTCTTCCACCGACTTGAGCATGGCCCGGATGCTCTGGTTCTGTGTTTCGTAAAACTCCTGCAGCGGGTGATTCTTCTTGAGACCTAGACGACGCTTGCGTGAGGTGTTGGCTCTGGGCATGTCGGATTCAAGCTTGATGTGTGCGGATAGACCCAAAGGATCATCGATATCATGTTGGACCTCGACATCTTTTCCTTGTACGTGAGCGCGGGCATGTACTGAGCTCATAGTGATCTTCTCTGTCTGGTCGGCCATCTTGTGTATTAAGTTTCAGAAGGAATAATAACAAGTAAGAAACAAAAAACCAGACGAAACAAGGATATAACAGATGGCAAAAAGAACGAATCATATGACAGGCAATTGCAGGTTTCTTTCTCTCCCAACAAAGGGAGCCATGTCGCCGGAGATTATTCTGTCATTGCTTCCCACAAAATAGTGGCGTCTGGGCACGGTGACAACACCGACGTTGGCATGCACAAGGACGCTAATCACCTTAGGCTGACTTGGCTGACCGGCGAGTAATCATGTCTGCTCCACAATTAGCCGGCATTATCAAGATTCCAGATAAAGTCTATCTCAATTAAAGATGCATCTGCCTATAAATAGTTTAAGGATAAAGATAATTAGTACCTGCAATTATCTTTCATTGTCTTGCCATAAGTGGCCTGATTCATTCATTCAACAGAATGGCAAGTCTCAGAGGAGGGGTCAGAGATGGAAAAAGAGTGATCTACGGATGGTGGGCTCGGTCTTTAGGCAAAAATTTCACCGATGAGATTTAGATCTCACGGAAACCAGCCAAACCGCTTAGTAATAGGATGTCTTCGTTTCCGGATCCACTATCCCGCCAAGCCTAGGTCAAATTGGGAGTAGTGCACTGCCAGTTAAGCTTCTTCTTGGCCCGTTAAAAAAAGGGTGTGATGCATCCAAGCTTTTGAGATGACGACAATCTCACATTCCCGAGTCTTGCGCCCTTTTAGTTTTTCCCTTTACGAGGCTCTCGATTTCTTGAACGGGCCGTTTGGCACTGTGTATCTAACGAGCGGTGTAGTCAAAGTTCCGTCCCTATACATAAACCCCTTTCCAAGCCAGCTACCCTGTTGCCACCATGGCGTACTCATCTGTCGGCGACAGGAAGTATCCAAGTCATGATTCCAGTGTAGTCCTTTTCCCAGTCCTTCTGTATTAATAGAGAAATAAAATAGTCTGATACTTACTGTGCTACATATGTCACCTGGTGCCGAAGGTGACGACGTAATGGGAGAACTGTCTCGAACATAAGCAATAGCCGTTGAAACAAATCATCCCGTCTCAAAAATGACAGCCTCAATACCACGTCGGATCTCTGTAATCCAGGCTGTGCATGATACAAATCCACAGTGTATCCCAACCAAGGACAACTCAGGTATATTTTCTCCGGGTAATATTTCTTTTCAAGCGGCCTTATTGGCTTCCGTCGTTGGACCTGGTTCCAGCTCGCTAGGATCTACCCCCGCGTTACGGTGCCGGATAGCCGAGATCTACTTGCTGTGCAACGGTTCCAGATCATTATTACACGTAGCTAGCGAAATCATGGAGCAGCATCCCTTCGGTGTAATAAAAGCCACACGGCCGAAAAAGCCTACTCTGACTTTTGTCCATCCAGCCATATGTATATCCAGGTGGCTCTCTCCTGGAATCGCCAAGACATCAGTATCCTATCGAAAACTTGCGCTACCTTTCCAAAAGCTTCCAGAAAGTCAAAAGAATACTCCCATCGAACACTACCTCAATCGTCAGCGCACCATCCTCTACGCCACCCTCACTGCAACACTCCATCATGGAGGAAGTCAACGACCCTTTCAACCTCACATCCCGACGACGCGAAGACGTAACAAAAGAACAAATCAAGAACGATTACCCACAAGGCGATGCACGCTTGCTTCGGAAGTTCTATACCCGACAAAATAAGCTTATAGACCAGTTTCTTGGCGTCGATGATGAAGAGAGGGCCCAAGCTGAAGAAGAGGCTCGAGTGGCAGGCAAGATCAAGTTTGCAGTTAATGCATCCTTTGTAGTCAACTTTTGCCTTTTCGTCATTCAGTTGTATGCGGCTATCTCAACGGGATCATTAGCGGTATGGGCGTACATCTATCATAGTACAGGCCGGTAGCTAACTCGGGTCACAGCTATTCGCTACAGCAGCAGATGCGTTTGTAAGTAACACTCGCTTGTTAAGCGATGTGTTCTAACGTTGACACAGATGGACCTTGTTTCTTCTTTCGTGATGCTCATTACCTCTTGGCTGGCGGCTCGACCAAGCATCTACAAATATCCTGTTGTATGGCATGTTATCCCCAAAGTCCTTGATGCAGCAACTCATGGTGTTCTAGGGTCGAACGCGGATTGAAACCATTGGAGTCATCCTTTTCTGCGCCCTCATGACAACGGTCGCGGTCCAGCTTCTGATCGAATCGGCCAGAACATTGGGCACCGGCAAGACCGAGTCTGAGGAGCTTCACCTGATACCAATTATATTTGTTTGCGTTGCTAGTGAGTGAACTAACCAAGTCGCAATTCGCAATCACTGATGGTGTTCTAGTCTTCAGCAAGGCATCTCTCATGCTGTACTGCATGACTTACCGAAAGTATCCATCAGTTCATGTGTTCTTTGTAAGCCTGACGGAGACCATCTTGGCTATCTCTCTAATCATCTGGTAGATTGACCACCGTAACGACATTGCTGTCAACAGCTTTGGCCTCATCATGTCGGTCGTAGGTGACAAGTTCATCTGGTATCTGGACCCTATCGGTGCTATCTGCATCGCACTTCTGATCCTTTTCTCATGGATCTCTAATGCTTTTGAACAAATATGGCTACTAGTCGGCAAGGCCGCGCCCCAAGAGTTTATTGCCAAGTTGATCTACATGAGTATAACGCATGATGACCAGATCTCTATGGTCGAGACAGTGAGTAGCACACTAGATGTATCGACAGTCGACTAACAAAGAGAAGTGCCGCGCGTATCATGCTGGGCAAAAATATTATGTCGAGGTAGATATCGTCATGGATGAGCAAACATCTCTCAAGATCAGCCATGATGTTGCTCAGTCACTGCAGCGAAAGATTGAAGGGAGATTCTACATAGTCGTTCTTTGTCGACCTGCGCTAACATCTTGCAGGACTTGGTGATGTTGAGCGGGCATTTGTTCACGTCGATTATGAGTGTGAGCACAGCATCCATGAAGAGCACAAGCCGCTTTATGATAGGAAGTTGTAATTTGGGGCAAACATGAGCGATCTTACACTGTTCAGCCATGTGATGGAAGGAATATCTTCTGGACTTATAGCTTTACCTAATATACTCCTATTTCATATGCCATCGTGTAAATAGCTCCTCCGTGACGTATCGTGTGAGACCGACTTGTACACATTGACTGGTGTGGCCGAATGCTCTACGAGTCTTACTTGATCTCCTTGATCCTCTCATCCTCGGCGTTCTTGTCCTCAATGTGAGCCCGCCCAACTTGATGATCAGTAACCTTGTCGTCCAAAGCGTCTGGGCCAAGCTTCTCATTCACTGCCTCTTCATTCTCCTCTTCTTCAATAGCTCTCTTGTACAGACCAGCTTTGATGTCCCGTCTCCAGAGGAATTGGCCAATCATGAATAGAGTCAGATAACAGCAGGTGAGAGCGACATTTGCCGAGAAACCCTTGGTCCAACGAGGACCTTGAGTGATGGGGAACGCGACAACGTTGTACCAGGTAAAGAAGGCCCAGCCAACAGTCATCTAAGAGTTCTCATAAGCTTCAAAACAAGGTCGGTTAGAATGTTGATCAACTCACCATGGCGCCGGTAGTAAAGCTTCTTGCTTCATTGTCGTCCTTCATGATCAGGTGCACCCATGGGAAAAGCATGGGGGTGATACAAGAACTCATACCAAGGAGGAAGTATGCGGCGAAATGCAATCCGAGAGGAATGTTCCAGACTAAAAGGGTCGAGTGACAGAACAGGAGGACAGTTCCTGCAAAACAGAAAGGCACCCAGATTGGATAAACCCTGTAGGAAGTGTGAGCCTCTAGTTTAAAGAGATAGGCGAGGGTCCTGGAACTGACATGACAAACGAAGGCACAGTAATGCCCACAACAATGGCTAGTGCTTGGACTCCCGTTGGCAGGATGTTGATCATCTCCACAGAGTATTGGCCGGTAGACTTTACCCAGACAATCATCTGGCCAGCAACCCAGGTAGTCAGTTGAAAGCTAGCATCGTTAGTCCCAGCCAATACTGAGGAGCTGCAGCTCAAGAACTCACCAGACATAGGTACAGACAGCGATGTAAAAGTGCCACTTCCGGAAGACACGCTTCAGCATCTTCTTGCCAATCTTCTTGCTCTTCCTCATCCCATCGTCTTGCATACGTGCCTGAGCAAGCTTTTGGTCGTCTTCACTGAGCCACCAGACACGAGGGCTGGTAGGCACACCAGGATAGAGAAAAAAGCCGGCAATGGCAATTGGCAGGGAAATGATGCCATCAATGATAAAGACCCAGCGCCTAAAGTCACAAGAGTCAGAGAGCTACGAGAAGTAGGGAACGGATTTCCGTCAACTTACCAGCCAGCCATGCCTCCCTTTCCGTCGAGACCAGCATGAGCGGCAGCTTGCATGTATCCACCAAACATGGCACCGATATTGCTCGAAACATACCACACCCCAGCACGCTTGAACACTTCATCAGATCGATACCAAGAGGACAGAACGTATAAGGAGCCAGTAGCAGCTGGGGTTTCGAACAGTCCCATGAGGAATCGCATGCCGTAAATCATTGGAGCGCTATTGTTACGGCATTGAACAAAGGTGATGATAGACCAGAGAGTCTCGCAGATGGGCAGAACCCAACGAGCATATTTGGGACGAGAAATGAGCAGCATGCAGGGGATTTCCATTACGAGATAGCCGATGTTGTAGAAGGTAGAGAACAAGTTGTACCTGGATCAGGTTAGATGTGCAAACTGTAGAGATGCAGCCAACTTACTCGATGCCTTTAAGATTAAGCTCTTCTTTCATGCCCGAATTATAGGCATTGTTAATATTGGACTGGTCAAGCCACTTGATGAAGTCTATCAACTGTTAGCGCTACTCTTACTAGGGATTGCCGATTTCAGGTCGGGACTTACACATGGAACAACTGAAAGCGAGGTCATTAGCCAATCGTGTTAGTTGAAGGATGCTTGAGCTTACATAAGTGGCAGAATGGTACGATCCAGCTTTCTGAGAAGTCGCTTCTCCTCTTTGCTGTAATGACTAGGGTACCAATTGAAGATGTAGAGCCAGGCGAGCCAGACACTCTTGGCCTCGGGTTTGGTCGCCGAACTAACGACAACTCCATTCTTGACTACTGGCTCGGGGATCTCTTCGGGGTTGCCAGCGATGTCCCGGCGAGTCTGTGGCTGCTCATTCGTAGGCTGGATCTCGAGCCCATCGTTGGTCCTCGGTTGAGAAGTCATTGCAATGGATTGCAAGGTGGCACTGTTAGAATGTGTTCAGCTTTGATCGTGCCCTTGAAGTGAGACATGAGCTGATGGAATTTGACTATAATGATCGTCTTGACTGTCTTCTTGTATCTGTCGATCGTGTGCTTGTTCTGAATCCGGGGTCGCATTACCCCGCATGCCCGTCCCCATGGGGTCACCCCAGTTTGAAGCTGGTCTGTCACCAAAAGCCATCGGGGCAAATCTGTCGGAGCAATTTTCTCGGGAAACGGGGGATCTCCAAGTTTGATTAATTGCCAAGGCTGTGAGAAACCTGGGGTAATTTACAGTGAGCCGATTTGTGAACTGGCCTTCTATACGAAAACGTTGTTTCTTTACTGGCGTCGGTGGATGCTACACCGAAGGCCGACTGCTGCCATTCGCGAAACTCTCAACACACCGAGTCCTGATCTCATTGTCAATAATTGGCCGCTTTTAGTCGCTGAATTTTAATAAAAAAGAATGATGAGAATTACATTGATAATACTACACCATACCCTCTCAGAAGCACCCGCTCTCGTGTTCAGTTCCAAAGATACCATCATCAAAGCTAATAACGCGATCCATATCAATAAACTCGGCATCAAGGAGCATCTGAGAAATCATGCCCAAGTCTCCACTTCCTACACTACCGCTTCTTTGCCCTGCTTGAGCATTGACTAAGCTAGGCGTCGCACCAGGGTAGTACGCGTTAGCTGACACATTGCCTGCGAATGAGGGGCCTCCATTCTCTTGGGCTGGATGTCTAACAGCTTGATGACCTTGCAATCTCGGAGCCGCATCCAAGTGTTGTGACACTGATCGAGAGTGCTTAACTTCTGTTGTATAAGCCGAAGGGTTGATGTTGAAAGATGCGTCTTGAACGCATCGAGTATGCAAGTCAACAAGAACAGCCTGATACTTGGATGCTAGATTCTCCCTAATCCCGAGTTGATGAGGCCCCGCCCATCGTTTAGCCATGGTTTCTAGGTTTTGTATCAATGCCCAGAACTCGGATGACAAAGAATCGGTAGCATGATACCGCCAATGTAAAAGCAGAACTCTGGCCGCAAGGTATACACAGAAAGCGTATTGATTACTCAGAGGCCCTGTATGCTCAGCAATCTGGAGGTAGTGGTTCGTTATCGTGGCGATCTCGATAGCTGCTGCTTGGCAAGTATCAAGGCTGCAGAAGCTCGGTAGCCTTGTTCGGAACGTCCAGTCCAGAGGAGGAAAGGCAATGGGCTGATGAAGTAGTATCATAGATGCATTGTGTGTGACGTGAGCTAGCGTAAGGTTTGGATCCATCCTCGACGATTGCTGAGCAATATTCACTTTCCACTTCTTAGGAAGAAGCATCTTCCAGTGCACCAACCGCACGTCGAGCTCTTTGAATCTTGTGAGCCAACTACCGAGATCGTTATGGTCCTTGGTATTGACCTTCTGCTGGAGGAAGTAACTCGTGACGCGACTCAGCGACTCGGTTGCCTCGATACAATACGCAAAAGCCCCGACTGTCGACATGTCAACAGAAGACGCTGCTGCTCCCGGCGATGTTGTTGCTTCGGATGGTGTAATACCGCCTTCATCGGCAGTGGCTGGTGCGGTGGTAGAATGTGAAGGGAGAAACGCGATGGGGTTTCCGATGCGTGCGGCCGATTTATCCCAGATACCAAAGTATGGGGTGGATACAGTCTCCTCTTTTCTCCATGTTATTCCATCGCAGGGCAATCGGCGGTTGACATCATCTGAGGTAAGGCTAGTGTTCCAAGCCGTGGTGAAGGAGCAGAAGCGATCTAGGTTGAAGACACACCAAAATACCCTCCTTCTTTCTTCCGCTTCTGTCCATCCATGTGGCGGGTGTAGAGAGGTGTATGGTCGCGAAAAGGATGAACGGTCTGCTTCGTCGCTTTCTATCGTGAGCTGGAGATATTCAACCATGCGAGTTAAAGCACCGATAAGCGACCATGCTCGACACTCTTCTCCGTCACCAATCTTGAATTCGTGTTAGCCCCGAGAGTGAATCAAGGATCAAGCGCTAGCTTACATCACGGAAACAGATGATTATTAGAGCTTGTAGGTTCTCCACTGACAGACATTTGGTAGCTTTGGCAACCACCCAGTCTCTGACATCCTCTTGGTCCCCAATGAGACTCTGTGCTATCTCGGCGACGTCGCGCCTAGGAACATGATGTGAGGCACTCAAGATCATGGCTTGTAGGAGTGGAAGCAAGTTTGTGTTATCGCCATGATCTTGAAGTCGTTTGCGAAATCGGCCTTCGTGTATCATAGGAATCCATGGATGTATCTGCCGAAAGTAGGCGTCTACGACTTGATCGAGGATGACATTGTCTGGCAAAGTTGGCTGATTGACCACATAATAAAGCCTCTCTTGTTGCGCACCGTGTTCTTCCGTTCGACGACGTTTATTTCCGGAATCATGGGAAGTGTCTGAAGAAATGGCAAGAGCTGGATTGCCAAGTTTGCATATCTCACGTGCAAGAGAGAAGAGCAGACTCTGTCCATCAATAGCTTCTTGTTGTGAGCCTGCGTTATTATTTGATGTCTGTTCAGTGCGCAGGGCTTCTAATGTTATCTGTTGTTTCGCGATCGTCCGTTCCAATGCATCTAATCTTTACTCAGTCATACGGTCGTGGTATATGAGAATTGTCTGTACCAAGCCTTTTGTGGACGTTTTCGATGGCACCAGCTTTCATGCCAGGCTTGGCACGTTTTGTCTCGTAAACGCAATCTTGCCCTGATAATGTATGTAAGATATTTCAGCAAATGGTGGAGCGCTATGTCGCCATACCTGTCTTACGACAGTGTTCGCAGATTGGCGTCTCTCGTGAACATCGAAGCTTACGCTTCCGACAGCAGTTGCACGCAAGGCCTACATCGGAGGCTTGAGCAGTCTGCTCTGGCTGAGTGGAGCTGTCGTTATCCATCTTATCACCTCGGACAAAGTAAAAGCACGCAGTACAGTTGTTTGTGAGTATGAAAGACGAGAAGGCGGGAGTTCAAGTGTCCCGAGTTATTTAGCCCGGGGGCCGCTTGAGATACCCCGAGGTGCCGAGCAGCCCCGCACATCGATGATCACTGGCTTATGCTGACCTAGCTTCTCATGGCTGAGGTTGAATCGATAATCCGACCAAGATTCACCGAGCTCATCTAAATTAACCTAGCTCTTTCAAACTTCATATTGTCATTGTTCAGGATTGGTGATTTTGGTCAGCCTTTCATCTTTGACATCAGCATTCGTGCCTCGCTCATCAAGCTGCTATGCCTGGATTACCCGGCTTTTCTGATAATCCCTTCCGGGATCGCCACGACCTGCTACGTGCAGCCACTGCCATTATCAAACCGTTGGAGCAATACAGGTCCAAGTCTAAAGCTCGCGTCAAGCTATACCCATCGACTGCCGCGGGCTTTGACGATGTCGCGGCTCAACTTGAAGGTTTTGCTCGTCCACTATGGGCAATATCAGGCCTCGTGGATAAGTCCACCGACCCTTCACTGCGTTCCTGGCTCCGCGGCATTGAAGCTGGTGTCGATCCAGAGAATTCCGAGTACTGGGGTCACCTCGGATCCTTTGACCAGCGCATGGTTGAGATGGAATCCATAGCTTTTGCCTTATTGATGGAGCCTCAAGTGATCCTGTCATCCTTGAACTCCGAGTCTTTAGAGAATCTCAAACAGTGGCTGAAACAAATTAACAGCTTCGACATGCCGCAAAATAATTGGCGATGGTTCCGAGTTATTGTGAATTTGGCACTCACGAAGGTGCTGGGATCCGACGAAGAGAAAGCGAGACAAGCCATGGATGCCGACTTTGAATTGCTCGATCAGTTCTATCTCGGAGAGGGATGGTCGTCGGATGGTGTTTGGGGGGACGATAGGAAGCAGGCAGATTATTACTCTGGAAGTTTCGCCATCCAATTCGCACAGCTACTGTACGCCCGCTGCGCAGTAGATGACGAGAAAAGAGTTGCGAAATATCGACAGCAAGCGATGGATTTTGCGTCCGAATATTGGAGATACTTTGACACGAACGGTGCTGCTATCCCCTTTGGTAGAAGCATGACTTACCGGTTCGCCTGTGGAGCTTTCTGGTCTGCCTTTGCCCTCTCGGACATTCAGTCTACAAACTCTCGAATTAGCCTGGGTGCAGTCAAGGGACTTCTCCTGCGGCACCTTCGATGGTGGGTAAAACAGCCAGAGATCTTCAATTCAGACGGCACAATGAACATTGGCTATGCGTACCCAAATATGTACATGTCTGAAGACTATAATTCCAGACAATCCGTCTACTGGTGCCTGAAATCCTTCGTCGTGCTGGGGTTGCCATCAGATCATCCATTCTGGACCGTCAAAGAAGAACCCCATCCGATCTATTCCTTGGTTCCAAGCGCCAGACATCCCGACACTGCAAGAGTCTTTCCAGCACCTCATCAGATAGTATGTCACTCTGAAGAGCATCATTATCTTCTATCAGCGGGACAGATGACCGCCAAAATGTTCAAGGCCAGAGAAGCAAAGTATGGAAAGTTTGCATACTCTTCTGCCTTTGGGTACAGCGTACCAACTGGCTTGGAACTCCACCAGGTTGCGCCCGATAGCACCTTGGCTGTGACATTGGATGGCGGTGAACCGTGGAGGGTCAGGTCGCAACCAGTCGATGTTCGCTTCGATACTATACCTATTCACTCTGCAAAAGGCCATGGCCATCTTCCTTCCATAACTAGCACGTGGAGACCAGTAAAGAACCTGGACCTAGAAATCCAAACGACTTTGGTTCCTTTGACTTACCACTACCCGGGATGGCATCTTCGTATCCATCACATAAAAGGCCTTGGAGAAGTCAATGGCATCCCGTGGTTCAACAGCTTCGAAATAGTGGATAGCTCCTTCGCAGTAGACGCGCTGACGGATGCGGGGTATCATATTCCTGCGATTGACAGCGCAAAGATTAAACATGATGGGCAGTTTGCCGAAGGTTATGTTGCTGAGGGATCCAGTGTTCTGGTCAAATCTCGAGGGGGAGTTAGTGGCATCGTTGATTTGACGCCAAGCATCCACCATAAAGGAGAGCTTCGCCGTGATGAACCGAAGCTAGGAGGGAGAGGATATCTGATTCACGCAGATCCTAACACAAACTTGGTTGCACAGAAGACGTTAATTCCTTCCATACGGTATTCTGGTGCAGGTACCATGGGTAATCAGTCCAACGTGGCGTCGGAGGCTCCACCATCAGCCATTGTTGCAACTGCAGTGTTTGGCGTGAGCAATGTGAACCAGAGCATGGACTATGTGCCAAATGACTGGTATTATCTCAAGGATGGCTGGGGCTCCATGAATATGCTAGATATTGATATAACGGCAGCTGGTGAAACACATATCAGCATTCAACAGGCAACACCTCATGGGACTTTGGAAAGGGGCCCTCTATAAAATTATACTCAGCCTAGGTGCATTGAGAGCATATATCTATTTCTACGCTTCAAGCCTATCTGTATCTATTCCACCACTAATAATATCTGCGTAACGCAAACTCATGATTGAGTGCTGTGTAGTGATCGTGGGCTCTCGGCCTTAAGTCTTAAGTATCACTCCAAAGAACCTCTTAAATTATGCTCATTTCGCAATTATTATTTGAAAATTGCAATTAATATAAGAATAAGTAGAATGCGGTTTAAATAAGTGTTATCTATTACTATAGCTAGGAGAACTCATATCTAGATCAGTCCCATACTCAAAAGAAGGTTTCCGAACTCGACAAGATAATAATCGCCATATACCAATCCGTGGTTAGCATACCGTCTCCTTGCGTTTTCATTATTGTTAGCTGTCCCATACTTCAAAAGAGCATCAAAGGTCGCCCCCAGGACAACATCTTCCACTTTGATGGATGTGCCATTATTTCCAAAAGTGGTCAGCTTGGCCTTCTCGGTAGCGAGACACACATCCAACGTATCCTTGACGATTTCGATGGACGCATCGAAGAAGCGGCGCGACATCGTGTGTCTACCCAACGCAGCAAGGGATTGGGATAGCAATAGCATTCCATTTGCGGCAATCACGCCAGCCGATGAGTCGCGAAGCGGATCTTGAGGATTCTCAATGTGCGCATCAAAGTCCCAGAGTGGTACATGTCGTCCCCTGCGGGGGTTTGCATGCCCTCGTCCAGTTTTAATCGGAAGCTCGACGCAAGAAGGGGATGTTTCCAGCCGATAGAGGAAATACTCGGCGCACCCGCACGCTGCATCGAGGAAGCTTTCATCTTTGGTCCAGTTGTAAGTCTGTGCATAACCAAGGATAGCCCAGGCTTGACCTCTCGACCACGTCGAGTGGTCGTCGTAGCCCTGGGCTGTCCGTCGCCATTTCAAATCTCCAGTCTGGGGGTCGACGTTGGCAACATGGCAAGTCGAGTAGAGTTGACCCTGATGTCCGTGCTTGGCAGTCGACCTCACACTCTCTGGTTGAAGATGCGTCTTCAATAATGTCGTTGCGTGGGATGCAGCAATATCAGCGAGTCTCTGTTCACCAGTCTGCGCAGCAGCATAAAATAGGAGGTCGAGATTGCACATGCTATCAATAATGACGAGGAGATTGTTTTCCATGTCTGTGACGGTGATGTCCTTTTTCAGAAGACAATCCCAGCTGCGAATGGCACCAGCAGCTGGCACATAACGGGTAGCCAAACTGTGAGCCGCCTGTACGATAGAAGCCAAACTGCGCTCGGTACCGAATAGCTCCCAATCTCTTCGAAGCGCCGGCATGATGATGAAGCCAATGTCGTGGGTGTCTGTTCTGCTGGCCATGGCATGAAGTGGCTCAGACCATGACTTGCATAACGGGAGTAAATAGTTCCTGATAATCGTGGATGATCTATTTTCGGGGTTGTCGGCTCGCAAAGATCCCGGGTATCTGATAGATCGCTCAAGGAGAGCGTACAGTGTTCCCGGGAAGAAACCGCAGGTCCAGAATTCGGGTTCGCGAAATTCCCAATGCCCTTGCCTAGGGCCTTGCTGGGGCACGATTTCGGGAAAACCGTCATGTGCCGGAATAAAGCCTTGCAAGACTCTACTTGCAGCACGACAGGGCTTGGCAAGGATATTTTCTTCAAAAAGCTCCGATAAAACGTTGTGCAGAGCATGCTTTTGTGCATGGATGTCGTCTTCCTTGGTGTCTGCTGCTCCTTCAGACCATGAAGTTTCACTCAGGGCTACGCGTTCATCTTCGGTCGCGGATGACGCTGATGAATCGCTGCGTGCCATGTCACCAGGTTTGGAAGAAATTGTCAAAACACTGTTTGTCGCAATTGGGGTGTCTTGTAGTAATGGAACCATTGTGGAAATTGCATTGGGAATCAAGGTCATACTTTGCAGCTGCAACTTTCAAGTTCAAGGCCAGGTGTTTATCCAAATGAGTTCTCTCTTGTATTCTAACCGCTGGTGCTTACTAAAATGGCATTGCAGATCATCTTGATGGTTGAAATAAACCCGCCGTCTAAGATAGCCCGCCTCCCTTTGGTGACGGAGTATCTAGCTCGGTCTGCGGACGAATTCGGATGCCGCTTCTTACTAATTAATCCTTCACAAATAAGGTAACCGGCACAACCCGGAGTTACAGGAAGTCCAATTGACTGATGGAAATCAAGGTTACACTCTTTCTGGACGCATGCGATGGGTATATTCAATGAAGTCATAGTCGAGGTAAGGCGCGGCATGCAAGCATCAGCTTTCGGGTCAATCAAGTCAAAACAACACTCACAAGAACACAGTTCCTGCAGCATACCAACCAAACACACAATTACCCAAGATACGCCTTATATCTTGTCAAAAGTCGGCGTCAAAGGCCTTCTCACTTCCCGATTTGCACCTCGCTCCTGGTCCCCCATCCTTTTCAACAACCCAACACCTGACCCAATATCTATCCTCCCAGAGACTTTCTCCAAAAGGCCAATCATCAGTCCATTCACCCTGACGAAACTCGACACTGTCGAACTTCTCGCCAACCTTGGCCTTTCTTAGACCTTGGAATAGATCAAGACCTTCTTCTACATCCAAAACTGAATCTGATGCGTGTTTCTTCTTGTCATCATAGCCAGTATTGTTCATCAGTAGCCTTTCGTCCAGTAGGTTTAGATTAACAACTAGCCTTCTCAATTTGGGTAGAGTATCGGCAAGAATGTTCAGCTCATCTTGGGGCAAGGTTCCGTTTCTCCGTTCGAGATCGACGGTAAGGCTGGTCAAACCAGGTGCCCATTTTCCCAGACTGCGCAGCTGATCCTCAGCCAATATTGGTCTAGGTTTGAATCCTCCCTCGTGGTTTGTCCACGCGAGATGTTCCAGAGAGGCTCCGTGGTGCTTCAAAACAGAGTCGAATATATCCTCTTGGACCGTTTCACTCTTTGTCCAGGTGAGCTTCTTCAATGTTGTAGGTAACGCCAAGATAAAATCGAGGGCCGGAGGGGGCGGCGAAGAAGACCACTTGTTCTTGGGTAACGGTCCCGGAGCAGCTTCCCACTCCGCCAGATATGTTCTCCAATTCAACCACCGGCCCTGGATAGAGAGATTCTCGAGACCTGTTAATGCCGGGGGAAGGTCAACGAGTAAACCCTTTCCTTCCGGCCGAGTGCCACCATACTCGATTGATAAAGTGTGCACTTTGGAGAAGTCCATAGCTTCCAGCCAGAGCTGCATGTTTTCCATTGATAACCTCTCAATCGGTGTATGTCGCTGATCATACCATCTTCGCGCGATTCCGTGTCTTTGCCATCGAGAATAGTCTGCCAGACCAACGGCATATTTGTATTCATAGGACAATTGATCCCATTTCCACCGGCTGCGATAATACATTTCTGTTGCCCATCTCATAACAGAGTTTGTGGAATTCGACACAGGCCATGAGCCATCGTCGTTGGCCCAATGTGGTGTTACTGACCGCATATCTTCCCACTCAGATTCATGAAATTCGTAGTTATATAGTGATAGTATTTGTGGCGCCGAGAGATATCGATCGCTCCCGTCCGGCCTGAATGGTAGATTATAACCATCGGGAAACTCCGTGCAGCTTGCCCCCACCATTCTCAGGTCGAGCTCTGTAATATTGCTACATGACTTCATAGCATTGTGTACAGCTTCCCATCTACCAAATGGCTTGTAGGATGGGACGATTGCGCGAATAATCGAAGGGCAAGGATCTTTATCAGTCCATAGTGGTGCCTCGGGCCATGCGCTCGCGAATGTGAAAAGAAAGGCAAACACGAGGGGTAGAAAAACAGTGAAATATTTTCTGGCGCCGAGGTGCGACATTTCTTATTAGATTGGATATTGCTGGAGGAGTGAGATTGTGGACTCTTAAGGATTCATAACGTCGCTAGTAACGTGTTGGTTGATAACACCGTGTCGTCATCTGACAGTGGTTGGTTCACAAGCTGCTCGTAGTAACAAGCTCTAGGCAGCAAATAGGCAATGAGGACGGAGTATTCCTAGCCTATACGTGCCAATGTTAATAACGATAAAGCAAAAAGCATGCTGGATAGTTAAGTTGGCTCTTTTTTATATTTGCGCAAACTACTCCAGCACTATTGCATCAACAGGGCAGCGCCTGTGGGTGCACGCTAGCTGCTTTCTAAGCTTTTAATTAGTCGAATCTCGCAATCCAGACTTGCCCTGCCAGACTTCATAAGTTGATGGGGTAGTTTAACATATACAATTTGAAACGTCTGCAGATAAGAAAGCTGTGGCTGTTAAAAGCTATAGCCGCCGACGCGTATTTGCCGTAGCCAAATTGCTTCTTAACCCTCATTGAACTCTGTAAATCAGATATTGGATAATTTCTCTTTCCGTTCTTAAAATACAGCTTAGATCTGGCACACTCTTCCTTGACTTCTCCTTCCAGTCACGCTTAACCTCCCGATATGCCTTTAAAGCTTATCGAGGCATATTCCAACGGCCACCATGCAAGCGGTTGTCTCATGAACAGTCCTATTTTTAACACAGTTAGCAATCGTACATCGCCAAGCTTATACCGGAAACTTTGATCTGACATACAATTCTCTTGCCATTGCAAATAACGTTGTTCTTGCAATTATTGCAGACATTTCGGATTTCTTGTTCCTGTTGCCGCTTGAAGAAATGAGGAGCAGTAGCCCTCTTTCCTGAACAGTTCTAAGAAAAGGGCGTATTAGCTTAAGCGAACGAAACAGCAAGGAAGGAAATCCCACCACTTTAACGCCATTGCATGTTACAGAGTTTTTGCAGTTTGCACACACGGCCTCGCCTTCGTCTTGGCGTGTGAAAAGACCATTGTCTAAACGCGCTGCAGGATCAGAGTAAGCAGCAGCAAGAACAGACGAAATAATCGAGAGAACTACAACTAATTTCATTTTGGCGTCGGTAGGATAAATTGTTTGGGGAGAAAATGGCTTTAGGATAGACTTAGTGGTGTGAACATTCAGCTTTTTAAATGCATTTTCTAGCCAAGGTTGGACACTCGATGATTTGAAAGAGAAGTCTGTTAGAAGTATTGTAAATTACACGTCACCCGGGCGACTTAGTTTTCTTCAAAGCGTAATTGCAATTTAACTCCAATCGGCGCCCGCGGGAGGGTTCTAGCGTCCTGTTTTAAATAAAGTTCCGGAAGAACGGAACTTTGTGTTTACTCTGTAATACTCTTCATTTCCCCACTTCGGCTGCCGCGGGATGGATTAATTTATAGTTTATCTCCTTACAGCAGCGTCAGGGGTAATGTTATATCAGATATCGGCGGATCCGAAGCTGGTCCAGTAAATGCTGGGCTCTAAGGTTAAGCTTTATGCTGCCGACTTGGAGCTGAATACGAAGAAGCCTGGGTGTAAAGCTAAGATGGCTATTAGACTACCTCATCTTAAGTAAAAGTCTCAGATAGAAATACCGGATTGTTAGATCAGCCTGCAGACCAATCCCTTACACATTAGGGAAAGCCTTAAATTCAAAGTCATACCACTCGAGTGTTTTGTGGCCTCGGGTAAATCACTAGCGAAGTCGGCTTCCATCTCGATAAGTCGGGCGCCCGCTCGCTCTGTAAAACAATACTTGCGCATGCGTAGAACATAAGCCTGGCCTTGCCATCCTTCTTCACCCAATCCCAGGTCTCGCGGCCCCAGGTAACAGCAGGGAATAACCAGATATAATATAAAAAGATAGTAATAATTATTATATAAACCAGGATTTAACCTAACCTGCTTATCTTAATTAGTTCCTTAACACAATGTCCTTCAACCAAGACTCTAAATGAGCAATAACATAAGCAGCTCCAGGCTCGTCAACAGACGTTGGATCCTCAAAAACGCTCCTCATGTCCTCTCCGACGTGGCGAAGTTTATTTGCCACGCCCTGCATCTCTTCCAAAATATCCGTTGCCTCCTCGCTATGATATTTGATGCTGGCCAACATATGTAAAAACATAGCTAGCACTGCATTGTACTCGGTTGTACTATATACTTCCCCGAAGCGGGCTATGCGAAAGAAGTGCGATATGGCGCTCGATCCTGGCGGAATAAGGTAGGTATTGGCCAGCGAAGTCAGTGATATAGATGTGCGTTGCTTCGGAAGAGCTATAACAAATTTGCCATGACCCTCTTGGCTAGAAGATCGAGATTCTTGCATGATCTCTCGCAACATCGCATGGGCGTACTCTGTCCCAAAACTAGTTCGCAAACGCAAATCTTGTTCTATGAAATGACATAGAAGTCGCTTCCAAACCAGGTTCCGGATAGACTCTGGTTTAACAACATTCATCGATGCCGCTAGCTGAACGAGAACAACAAACCCCTCAACCGGGTGCGATAGAACTGCCTTTCGATAGAATTTGTTTCCTAGGCATGCAAAGAAGGCGACCTGTTGCGGCGGAACCACATTATCGACTGACGATGGAAGACTAGTGACGAGCTTTGGACTGGCGCTTTTCGGTACATGGATCCCTGGGAGACGGGAGAGTTCGTCTCTGCACCGCTTGAGACATTTTGAGTGTGCCAGACTGGGGACATTTTCAATTCTGGTGCAGATGGTAGCGAGGAAGACAGACAAGACAGTACTATCGTGGAAGCGGTGTCTGTAGACCTCTGCGAGTTTCTGCCTCCACAGCCTTCGATTCTGTTTGTCTTGAAGCGATACAAGTGGCAGTGCCGCGACGATCTGATGGCTGATTGGCAGAGGGTTGAGTCGCTTGTCAACTCTCATGAGGAGGAATGCGCAACCATCGCAGCATGTAATTGGAGCAATGATATCGACCTCTGGGCAATTTCCCACCGCTAAGGGACACTTCAGTTCCAGCCTTTGGTTAGGCAATGGAAGGTGTGGAGTTTTGTTGTCCTTTGGGCTCGTTCGTAGTAGCAATGTTTGGATCGAATTGGGCTCTCGACATACCGGACAGGTGGCGTATGCCCTTGACCGTGCAGCTTTTTCAAGCTTTCGGGTGCCCTTGAAGCCAGAGAGAAATAGTGAGTTGTTGACATCTTCTCTGTCCAACTTGGTTTGTTGAACAGATGCTGAAAGCTTCTCATTGTCTCTCCCAGTCTTTATTCCACTAGCGGGGTACCAAAAGGTATCAGCCTGGGCGAAACTTGGACCACTTGGCAAAGGGCTATCGAGTATCCCCATCGCTGACTGGACCTCTTGTATACCTTTGGTGACACGCCTAAATGCCGCCCGTTCCATCTCCACCTTGGCTTCGAAGTTGGCCCAATTCTTCTTGTTCTGATGTCGGACTGACGAGCGATTAAAGTCCAGGTGGCTTGGTATATGCATTTGCATGCATCTAGACCAACGAGTAGACGCGACAGATGTCAAACAAGACCAAATGTCTTTGTGGCGAGTATTTTGTGCTTTCAACTCTTGCTCGGCCGCCATCAGTAGGAATGTCATGACTACTTTTCCTCGGGAGTCGACATCATCTCTCTCTATGGTCAAGCGCTTTCCTATCGTTGTTCTGCGAAGGCTCTCAATCCACAGCTTCACCAGGAACCCCTCTCCTCTTGTTTTGGCAACTACCATCATCGCATCGAGGGCAGAGTTGTTTGACACCAGTTGAAGTTTATCCTGGTCGGACATGGAGTCGTTGTAGATTGACTTCATATCAAATACCTTGCAGTAAGGCAGGGCCACTGCATCTTTGGAGAGTCGAATTGGCTCGGGAACTCGAACCCCCAGCAGCCTATCGTAGGAAGTCTGGGGAAATTCGGTCCATTTTGTTCCACTAAACCACTTGAAGTAAGACCCCCTGGGAAGCAGACTAGCGAAACATCCTTTGGCTTGAACGATGAATAGCTCGCCGCTCCATACGTCGTGAAAAAGAACCGCACAGTGTGGTGAAGGTGCACAGACAGACATACCAATTGAGAGCTTGCTTCGAGAAGGAGGGCGAGACCTGTTTCCAAAGACAATTATAACAGATGGAGTGCCGTGTAATCCCGCTTTGGCAATGTTATTCGTAAAGGCATTGGCACGCTCCTCTTCAATTACACCATCCGTCATGAGGAACCAGATCTTTGACTGTTCAAGGCAGCTTCGACTAATACAATTTTCGAAAATGGTTGATGGATTTGATCCAACGCTATGTTGGAGGCTCTCAATCAGATGTGCAGGTACTGGGTCGTGAGCTTGACGATCCCAAGGTAAGATGTAAGACTGGTGTGCTAGCTCCTTGGGCTCAAGCTTCGAGGTCATATATGAGACTGCGTTATTTTCTTGCTGAAAGACCCTCTCGCTCGTACTAGAGACTTCCACAGCGAAGACAAGGGGAAGCTCTTGAAGCGGCGTTGTTGGACGTGTAGGAGTAGGCAGCGATAATCTGTCGTCGGATCTGCTTGTAAGAGCATGTCCTGCCGTGGAAGAGTCTTGTGAGTGACTAGGCGAGGCTGCAGAGGGCGCTTCAGAAGCGCCCTCGGAACGGTTCATCCGGTTTGGATGATGCGAAGTAGTTACATCCAAGCTTATAGCCGGACGTGCGCAGTTTGTCCCTGTTTGGTAGCACTCCAGTATGTGTTCTAAATTCGTTGCATCGCTGTCACGAAATTCTAGTGTTATTAGTTAGAAGCTGATGATGCATTACGAGGCCGGTACCTACCGTCAATTTGGCTTTGCCGCAGAGGCTCTGAAGAGAGATTCTTGCAATTCTTGGAGAGAAGCATAGTGACATGCCGTTAACAACGAAATGTGATTAATCCTGGAGGCCGTGGTGAAATCTCTGGTGCTCAGCCGCCGACTATCTAGTGATTCTAAGCCGTTCTCTTTGCGAGATCGAGGAAGGGTGAAAATTGTAGCTTGCGAGAAGCTCTGCCGACTCTATTCGGGCCTTGTCTCACAATACGGAAAGCAGAAATTGTTTCCACGGTAGCTTGCAGGCTCCTTCAAGTTTCAGCTTGAGATAAGTATTAGACACAGAACGTCATTCAACAATATCGCCACGGTGAACAGAAATATAATGTAACTGAGAAGGGTTGTCAAGGCATTGTGTTTATTGACCTTTGTGGTCATAAGCTTCTCTGGATTGTCTTACAATTTCCCTGATAATTTAAGATACATTCCAGGGATCCTTAATCTAATTTGAGGCCCGATGAGAGGACACTTCCAATGATCTGACATGAGAGCTATTGGGTTTACTGTTGGTCCCTAAACGATGAGATGGAATGCTATAACTCCAGATATTGTTTCACTGCCTCGAACGGGAGTGGTTGCTAGTTCTATGGAATTGAAAATCCGCCCTCGCATCTGCCACACCTGAACTGTCTAATTTAGTTCGTTTCAAGAAGAAACAATACTTCCTCTAACGATGCTTCCGATCGGCAGGTGCCGAGAAAGCTGGGGAAATCATGACCCTATATCCCATGGCCTTAAGCATTTGCGCTGACAAACAGCCAAAGAAACCTTCCCGGTCCTCAGGTCCCCCTCGTGACGATTATTTTTATCCGAGGACAAATGGCTGCGGAACGTAGAGATAAGTAGGTTCCCCGAAAAGAATTCTTTCTCATATCACAGCCTGGTATGCTTCAGCTACCCTGAACACCGCCTAACATGTTTATTTGTAGTTCGCTATCATCGAGAAAGCATATTAGAAATGCAAAAGAAAAAAAAAGGATCAAATAAAATCTAACATCAATGCATTGCTTAGCATTTTTCTTCACTTTAATATGGTCTTTTGGGGCTCAGTAGGCTCGCGGACAGCCTCAGACTAAAAATAAAAGCCAAAGGTGACGAAATGGCCGACATCACTGACAACCCTCCAGGAATAGGGATCAAGGTTCCCGTCAGTTATCTTCAACTCTCTATTCGTCGTATCTGGTGGCCAATCTACTTTAGAGCATGCAGCGCCAAGCATTGATCTTCGCAGGGCTCAGAACCTTTCTCTCAGCGGACAAAGCTTCAGAGCTGGCATCTTCGTATGCCCAGATGACAGCCTGGCGTCCGGCGACTTGTTGCTTTTCTCGCACGTCCTTCGGTCTTTTGAGAAGAATCGTTGGTCAAATATCCTATTGACAGGATTAACATTTTTGCCAATAGATTAAATGCTAGATATTGCTTGACAGCCTTTCGATGGTTCCTCGGATCCATTCACGCTGCTTCGCCCGATGCATGCCTTCCTCCCTATTTAGAAGGTTCCACGGCTGGATGCATTTGTATTTCCCATCACTACTCTCACAAGACATATCCAAAAACAACTTCATCATAACTCTCATATCTTCTAGTCTCGAAATATCGGGCAAATTCCTTTTATGTTTCTCCTGGCGTAAAAAGTCGAGTAATATGGCTGCAAGCCCAGCTGCAATAGATGCAG
Organism: Fusarium oxysporum Fo47; assembly: GCF_013085055.1. NCBI lineage: Eukaryota > Fungi > Ascomycota > Sordariomycetes > Hypocreales > Nectriaceae > Fusarium > Fusarium oxysporum. The sequence continues at coordinate 159,380 of NC_072849.1, forward strand.
AGTATGAAGTCCCGTTTAGTAGAGGTCCGTCTTCTGCAATCTCAACACCCTCGCCAAAAATAGCTAGACTATGCGGCCTACTACCAGGTATTGGATTGAAATCGCTTGACTCGTGGTTGCCCGCGTTGGTGGAGAATATTCCGAAGACGTGATGGTAGTCTCTTGCCGGGAAGGATACTATTCCTGAAGTTTGTGAACTGGATGCGCCTGAGAAAATCAGGATACCGTCGGCACGAGATCTTGCTATTTCGTTCTCGATCTCGAAATGGTAGTTATTGAAACCGAGTGGCAACGTGATTATGTTCACTCCTTGGTCGACAGCCCAGCCGATCGCTCTCACCACGTTCTCAACCTCGGTGTGTGTCAGGCTTTTTGTCTTCGAAATCCTCGCCCCGTACAGAATTGCATTGGGGCACATCCTGAGTATCAGAGACGCGGCGACAGTACCTTGTCTGGTTTCATCATATGGATCTGCCCCCGAGAAATCGATGTAGCGCTCGTACCCCCCTTGGAGAGCAAATTGATGGTCATCTGAGTTGATACCAGTGTCCAAGACAGCAACCTTTACCCGCGCATACCCACCCACAGTCTCATCGTTTTCCGGTTGAAGGATCGCCTTAAGTCGGTTGTATTCTTTGAACCATCGCCTGGAGAGTTGACGTTTCCTATGGCCAGTTAGCACACTAACCAGAGGAAGGCACGATACCAAAGATTACTTTTCTTCCTCATTGTCACTACCCGTACTATGCCCCAAGAAACTTGTATTAAACAAAGCCTGCGCTGGCGATTGGGCCCTGGTGCTGAAAGTGGCCTAAGAGACCGTCAACAATTGTAACAAAGGAAGTATATTTAATTACAAAACTACTTACGTAGTGCTAGGTCAGATGTTAGTGAGAATTGTTTCTGGACGACTTGGGTGAGACTTTACTTACTTGATCAATCTGACGTACGATTTCACTGTCTTTATCTGGATTTAAGGTCCTAGATGCTGCTAAACTGGCGAGCCTGGAATCAAAGCGGTATGTTGGGTTCTCTAAACACTTCTTTCGAATCAATTTCAAATTTCGGTTAACTTCACCGGCGTGACCGCGTTCATCCGAGGATGTAACAAGTAGCCTTTCGTCGATTAGCTCAACTAGATCCCAGAGTGCAGTGTGAACTTTCAAGTCCTTTTCCAGCTTCTGGTGAATCCAATACTGAACAGCAGGATGTTTCTTGGGGCCCGATAAAGAATCTGACCAGAACCGATCCATTTCAGGGTCAACTTTCAAATGCTGATGAAATTTTGAAAGATGGCCTTGCCCATAGACAAGCCATATGACGAATTCCAAGAAAATGCAGCCCAAGCTCCATACATCAGCTTTGAGAGAGACCATACGATCGTAGTCAACTTCAGGCGGCAGGTACAACCAATAATCAAAATCTTTTCGCGTGGCGAGTGCCTGGTCTCGGGTGTACTTTGCATGTAAGTTCACTATCCTGGGACCGGCAACCTTTAGTAAGCCGTGGCCACCGCTCTTTTGAGGAAAATGGAGAATTTTCTCTGGCTTGAGATAGCCATGGCGCATGCTCTCGTCGTGGAGACTCATGATTCCATGACAAATTCCTTCAATCTGTGCCAAAGCCCACTCGACAAGATCTTCATCAAGGTTGCTCGCATCGGTTCTCCAGAAATTTGCGAGATCACCTCCACGAGCCCATGGGAAAACTAAACAATTGTTAGGTCCTTTACGATAAAATGCGATAGCTTGGATCAAGTGATTGTGGTCTAGATGTCGCATAATCTTCGGGGCGTCTATTTCCTTGTCGTATAACTCTTTACCATCCGTGCTATAGTTGTTTATCCATTGCTTGACGGCGATATCAACATAATTGCCATTTAAAACCTGCCGAGGGTGATCAGTTCATCACTCAAGCGAGCAAACATGTTGGTTGTCTTACATCTGAGTGGTGTCGACCTTCTAGGTGGTCCACATGAATGCCCCTTCTTTCGACTGAGGAAAAGTGACTGACGATTGAGGTGGAGTCCAAATGTACGTAGGGAAGCGGGCAATCATCGTGAAGTAAGTAGACAAAACGTGTTGGTGTAAACACAGGCGCCAGAAAGATCCATTGTAATCGAATAAACAGGTCCATTCGGGCGTCTCCCCATTTGTCGAAGTAGTCTCGCAGGTTATCTTGAACTCCATGAGACCCATCTATTCCACATTTGTGAACATTTCTCCCCCCCTTAGAACATGTACAGAGGGGAAGGTCCTCGTCTGTCAAGCCAGCCTTCAGGAAATTCTCAATAGGTTTTATATCTTCACAGCAGATCAACGTGAGAAAGAGACGCTTGGATGTTGTCACGATGTAATCCACCAATTGGGGAATGCGTTCGTCTTGAAAGAGGCCACTTGAACTCAACGTCAATTCCACATTCGAGTGCTGTACCAGTTCACGTATGATTCCAATTGGTAGGAAGTATTGACTATAGACTCGTGTGTTACCGACGAAGTTATTAGAAATGTCGCTATGCTCGATGACCTTGGGACATTGACTTTGCAAGGATGAGATGTCCTCATCAGCCAATGATCGAGTACTATGTGAGGCTGTTGCCTTTCCATCACTAGAGTTGGGATGTTCATCTTGGTCTGCAGAAACACCAGAATCATCGTCCCACCATCTAAGTGACCAAAACGCAATGTATTTCAGGTGATATGCGACATGCTTGGACAGTATGATAGATGCGGCCTTCAGTCGGTTATCGTACAGGGGCAGCGTCAGCTCATTACATGGATCGATAATAACCTGTTCCATTGAGCGCAACCTGCCAGACCAGGGGGTCTGGTGTGTTGCTTGATACACCACTGCGCCAGACTCTGGATCAAGTCTAGGATATTCTCCGCAGAATGGACATGTTTTGGTGTTCAGTGAATCTGGCATCAAGTGCGTTTCTGCGTCTCGCTTGGATGCCTTGTCGATTGGATTCTTCTGATGACATGTCTCGAAATGGTCAAGCAAGTCTTCTTTCCGGTCGAACTTGTATGTTGCATCATGCTCTTCGCTGCAAACCCATTTTTGAGTGCGAGGAATACTATCAATCCAGTTCTTTGAATGTTGACTTGACATATGGTTGTGCCATAAGTACTGGGATTCGAATGCTGGTGGGAATTTCCCGCACTCTTCCGACATACAGACATAAGGTTTCAAGTCTTGCTTAAGGTGTTTCCTTAGTTAGTCTAATTAGTAGATGTTCTACTTAGAGGCTCATAAGAAGAGAAAAAAGTACTTACCGCCACTGCTTCTCATCCTTGTATACGTCTTCCTGAAGTAACTTTCCGCAGTAAGTGCACTTGCCATCCTCCGGTGCTTTGGGATATTCTCCAGCAATCCATGGATTATTTGAACAAGCGCTGCTGGATTCTGATACTGAGTTATTGTGAATCATTGTGTTGGTCGATTTGCTCTCTGTTGTTGATGCTTCACCTTTGGCTTTGTTGAGAAGGGGATGCGGCAAAACAGGACCTTGTGCTTGATTTTGACGCTCTTGTGGACGATTGAGATCGCCCAGAACAGATCCAACCTCTCTAATCGACATCTTGCTAAAGTCTGTCTCTGATACAGTGTCGTCGTTCCTATGCGCACTAAACTTTGCCTCTCGTCGATACTGGTAAATCAGTCGATCGCGCCTGTATACCACAGAACTGGCCAAGTGGACTAGCAGAGACTCTGTCATAACATGAGGCGGGAATCGATTCTTAAGCAACGCCAAGACAACTTCTCCAAAGAAATCAGACCCTCTACTCCTCTTGTGTTGGAGTATCTTTTCCATGTCAGCTGGCTTTGCAGGTTCCCTTATAATAAGTGCCAGTCGACTAAGGCGATCAATGGAGCCATGGATGCCTATCATCGCACCATCTTCGGCAGGTGATCCTGGGATTACTTGCTCTGCTGGACCATGCCGTGCCAGACCTATGGGAAATATTAACACGCATTGCACATTATCAACCTAGGGTGAAGAATTGGCATACCACGTTCAATACTTCTTCTCAGTATTTCTAACATGGAGATTACCAAGTCTTTCATCTCAGGAGCTCGAGAGAGTCGGCTGTCAAGGGAGACATGGACTGGGGCAAAAACACCCAGAAACCCCGCCCATGTGAGAAATCGTCGCTGAAGCATAGCCATGGCATCATTGTAAATTCTGCGCTGATACAAATAGTCTTCAAAAAGCCGGCGACATATTACTGCGCTTTCGTAAATATTATCAGACATATTCCCCAGCGCCTCTGGCGGTGTTGGCTCTTTAGCTCCCCTCGATCGCGTGTATTCATCCTTTACAACAGGACTCATGTCGACTCGTCCCCGTGGTTTGTCTGACACACTATCGCCGAGAGTGAAATCATGAAGAAGCGGATAACTTATTAAAGCGACGGAATCGGTGTGGATGAAGTTACTGCGGCCTTATTCTGAGAGACTTTGATTGATGTAGTCCCAAGGTTGCTCACGAGAGGATGAGCTCAGAAAGTTGTTGGGTCCAGGGGCAAATCTGATGAGACTTCTTACGTGTACTCGTACTTGGAGATGGCGAGGTACATGTCCCCTCGATGTCTGGGCAGTCCAATTGTCATATCATGTCTAAGAACAATACTGGACAGCGCATTGTGCATATGCGCCAAGTAAGCCTCAAAGTACCTGGTTAAGAGTGAGGACATCTGTAAGACGGTCTACCCCGCACTTGCAGCCTCACTTTCCCTCTCAATTTCGCTGCTGTGAGATAGTAAAGGTGTCCATCGTCTTAAGCTTTGAATTTACTCGACAAACATTCAATTTGCCACGATGTCACCAGAGGAACCACCAGAGGGAATGACTAGTTTGGAGGATCGGGATTTGCGCCCCGGTGAGCTGCTTCGTTGGGTCTACGGCACATTGCCAGGGGTTCTGTTGGAAGACTCTGCCACAGATCGATCAGCAATGGAAAGGAGCGACGAAGAAGACTTCAAGAAAGAGGTCTATAAGGGTTTTGTGGGTTTCGAAGCAAAGTTCAGTTCCAGTTCGGGCATGCACAACTTCGAAAGGTATGACCCAATAGCAACCTCAGAAGCCCAAGCTCGAATGGAGGATGTGAAAGACACCCTAAGGTTCTTCAATACTCAGGTAATGACTCCCCATCCCTTGTCATATTCCCGGAGGGTATCTACTATTATACCTGTGCTATTGTTCTACATGAGGAGCTGACTCTCCTCTCCTCTTGACAGCTGGTCGATTCACCCAGGGCAGACACACTTGGCGACGCATCCGTCGCGCCATCTGCTCAGCACCCTAGTGATGATTCATTCCTTCAGATTGAAAAATCGATTGAATATTCTAACAGGGTTGGTGACTTGAATGTCGGATGGTATGACATGGTAAAAACACTACCCTATTATTTATGGGAAACATTGGCCGGAAGAATGAGCGATCTAAATAGGTCTATCGAGAAGGAGCATGTTAATGAAGACATTGACATAGCAGTCATCGCAAAGAGGAATACAGGGGCCGAGCCCCTAGATAAGCAACAGAACCTACGCCATGATGAGCTCTTATACCGCCATTTAGCTTCTCATATTTGCACAGCGGAAAGGCATCAAGTCCTACTACAACTTCCCAGCCCAGATTCAAATACATGGCATATTCGCATGCCTCGCTGCTCACATAATATGGGGACAGGATCATGCTACAACTCCAAATACTGGTGGCAAGAGACTCAAATCATTAGTGTTACGATTGACAAGTGAGTTCTCAGACTTTTGTCCTATTTTCGAATGAAAACTTACACCACATCAGCACTCTGGTATCCGCCAAAAATGGGCCCAGGGTACCTAACGACGACCGATTGGATCTATGCGCAGAGAATGCAGCGCACCTCAAGCGGAAAAAAAAGCAATTGCATCTTTTGTGCAATCACTCCAGGATATCTCTCCACAAGGACCAGTCCAACACATTTTTTGATAGCAAGAAGGCACAATCGTGGAGCAATGTCAAGCCCTTGGACGATACACTGATAAATTTCAAACGAGTGGACACTCAAAATCCAAGTGAGACAGTAGCCCGCTTTCGTCTGGCGCTCCAAGTTTGTGTTTCTTTCTTCTATCTATTTCCCGGTCCATGGGTCCAGCAGGAGTGGTCCTCTAGCTTGTTTCAAGCTCCATGGGGTATAAGCCATACAGGATTATCCGCAGACCTGACTCAGACCAGCTTTCTTTGCGAGATTCTGAAGGACTGGGACGGCCAGAATAGGATTTACGAAGAGTTTCTAGAGGCACAAAAGAATCCTTCTCCAAACCCGCCCGGATTCTTTCTTTCTCTTGCTCAACTCCTGGTCGACATTTGCGAAGGAAAGGCAGGCGATAAATCGGTAGCTACTAAAGACAGCGAGCCATTTCAGGATCTTTCCACCAAAATTGATGAGCTCATGTCTGATGAATTGCTCCAATTTTACGGATGCGCGATCGAATCATGTCGGACATATGACTTCTTGTACCGCGAAGCATCAATGGGTGGTACCCAATCGCGGGAAATGGTGAGGCTTGTCGGGGAGAAGCACATCATTAAGTACCTCCAGAGCACTCTCCAGCTCTGGGAACCACAAGCTAAGTATGTATAACTCGCCCTACACCGAAGTGGAACCTCTAACTGCTGTTGTAACCTCAAGACAATATACTACTCAAATAGCTGTTGCCGCCCAGCAAGATACCAGCGAACCCCCACTGCTGCAGCGTTTGAGTGAAAGACCATATCATGGGTCTGTGTTTACCTTATTTGGTGATGAGCAGTGGGAAAAGAGGTATCACTGATCAAAATCTTTTTCAGGAGGTGTACTGATCATTTCACAATCAGAAACAAAAGACCAGTGGAGAAAACAGTCCAGGAGTTCATAACAAACCTGACGGACTTCTACACCAACTATGTATTACCATCACCAGAATGCATTGATCCCGCGCAGGCTATCACGATCGCCGTACTCGACACGGGGCTCCATCGACACGAAAGTGATGTTACGTTTAGATACTCAAAGAAAATCGACGAAGAGCGTTGCCGAGACTTTGTGGCAGATGAAACAGGTCAAACCCAAGGAACATTCGACGATACGCATGGCCATGGAACACACGTAGTCAAACTGTTACTTCGTTTTGCGCCGCGAGCTCGGATTATAGTACTGAAGGTGTCGGAGAATTCTTCTTTAGAGAAGACAAGATTGCTGCAGATTAAAAACGTAACCTCCCCTTCCAACAGACTAGAGTCAAGGATCTTATCCTTGGCAAAACATGCGAGCCTTTCACTGACGCTATCTTCCCAGGCGCTCGAGTATGCCGGGACCGTCGCCGATATCATAACCATGTCATTTGGCCTAGGAGATGCAGCAATGCCAACTTTACGACCGGTTATCAAGAAAATTAAAACCGCGCAAAAACTCATCTTTGCAGCGGCGTCGAATTCTGGTGGTAATGGCAAGCGCGCTTATCCAGCTAACGAAGCTGGCGTTTTTGCCATACATGCCACCAAGGGAGACGGCTCTACCCCAGAGAACTTGAATCCTCCACGCCTTCATGGGCCCGACAATTTCGCAACCCTTGGCTGGAAGATCCCGTCATCCTGGAACGGGGATGATGTATTCATCAGCGGCACCTCATTTGCAACGCCCGTGGCTGCCGCGATGGCGGCCAATTTGATGGAGATCATCTGTCGCACCCCAACAGAAAGCAACGGGAGAGGTTCCCGTCGGGTGGGTGGATACGGCGATATGCGTCGCTTGCTGTTAAAGATGCAACATGAGGTTGGAAACTATCAATACCTGCGTCCTTGGGCACAGGGAATGTTTGACGGGAATAAAGACTTCTGTGAGATGCGAGACGAACTTCAATCTCTACTTATTGGAGGAGAATCACCCAACAAGTAATACTAGAATCTCTACTCATAGTGTTCTGTATGTCCACCTATTACAGGGAATGAATGAATCTCGTTAAATTGTGGGATCGACCCAAAGCTCGATATCCTCTTTGACGTGATGCGGGGTCTTTTCTGGCGCCTTGTTCTTCCGGAATGGGAACTTCCTCGTACTTTGACTCATCGTCCTCACTCTTCGTCTCCTTATGTGTATACATCTCAGCGCCTTCGAGGTAGTCCTCGTTAGTCAGCACCTTGCTTCTCAGCGGATTCCATGATGTACGCTCGAAGGCGTATCGCTTTACTCTGAATCCAACGACGATATCATCGGCTGTAAACGACACCGAATGATCTTCATTACCAGCAGCCTGAGCCTGAACTCCGGCTCCAATTGTATCTGTCTGCTCTTTTGCTTCAGCGCTGACGCCAAGCTCGCGATGCGCTTGACTTGCCGCGTTATAGCGGAGGTTCCGGGCTACTTTGAGGCCAGTGACGAGAAAGACATCTTCTTTGTAATCTGTAGCTGCGAAGTAGTCGCTGATATTGGGATCCGTGAGTGCATTCCAGATGTAGTTGCGGTCTGGGTCAAAATACGTGGTAACAACCTCGTCGCAAGTCACCGTAGAAGCGTGCTCGGTGCCAGCAGCGGCATTAGCCGTGGTGCTCAGGCCAACGCCTTGGGCGACGAGAGCTTTGGCCCAAATACCTCCAGAGCCCTCACGGAGTCGAGATCGAGACTCAGTGAAGCCACCGTGGGAAACTGGTGGGTAGCATAGTCTTCCGGGCGGGATGACACTGAATCGATTGAGTGGCTCAAGCATGAGGAGGTCGTTAACAACAGTGCCGAGCTGGATAGAGCCACCTTTGGCGGCAATATTGAAGTGCGGGACGACATGATAAGTCGGTGGCTTTTCCTGTGATGAGGCCATTGAAGAAGCAAGGTTTTGTAGTCAATGTCGTAGGCAGAGCACTGGAAAAAGGAGAATTTATTCGGGTATCAGTTCATGATGAAGAGCCCAGCTTTTTATGCCTCGCTGCCTGCCTTGTCGCTTACTTGAATTTAGATATTCAGGCTCCTGAATGAAGCACAGCCCCCACCTACGTTACCCCGCCCTGATGCGGTCATGCAGCCATGTCCTTTCTTAAGACAAGTATTTCATGAACTGCTTCGGGCGATGAGGCGATTTGCTCGTACTGAGTTTCCTTGCACTTTCATCTAACCAATGGCAATCTGATGCTTCGTTGAATAAATAAGTCAAATATAGAAGAACAATCAATTACCCCGTCACTTTCGAGTCTCATTGATTTAGACGCGCTAAACTCAGTAAAGGACGTCGAGCTGAATACAGATGTCACCCCATGTCTCATCTACGGCCGCCACTCCGCACGCATTGCACCATTTCTTGGAAAGAAACAAGACTTCCTAGTAGTTATGGTGCAGCCCACATCTCAATGATTGCGGCTGAAGATGCTGTAACATCAAAAAGGCCAGTGAGCGACCGCCTGGCCGGCCTTGGCGTTAAGTGTAGAGTGCCTCGACCGCGTAGGTGCATGTGACGGGCATTCAGGCGGGCGTCTGCACGCCACTTTCCTGTCGAAAGCCTTATTTTTTTAACCAGTTGGAGTCATGAGCTTTGGATTCCCCTCAAGGTCACGGTCTGTCACACCACCATCAGTAGCTGCCCTCATTTGAGGCCCCCTACCACCGAGCCCTTACATGTCTGCGTGTTCCCCATTCAAGTCGCTTTGCAGATATGGAGACTGTCTATACAAAACTTGACTGTACAAAGGCATTTGCACGTTGTTTATAGAGAAACATCCACCGCTTGGAATGAAATTGTTGGTAGAAAGTCAATACAAGTCAATATACAACTCAAGGATAACTTATTCTGAAGTCGAAGGACCAAAAGTCATGTTACCAGAGCAGAAAGCCAAAGTGTAGGTTGACAGCCTGATTCGATACATCCGATGTATCTCCATGAAAAGCCCCCGACTGACCCGACCACGCCCTGCCGGTTTGGTCTTACCAGGCAATAGCTGCATTCAGTCCAGTGAACTTTCGCCTTGATTTTAAGAGGTGATTGTGATTCAAGATTTAGCAACATTCCATAGTCGTATATTGCCGTACCAGTGAAATGGCTGTGGATCTTAACCCCAGGCTACCTATTCATCGTTTTCAAATTCCCTATTAACGCATAGTGCTACTCTGACCCTTCGCACAATCTAGAGATACCTTGAACTTAATCAAGATTTAAGAGCACTGTCTGCAAACAATCCTTACGTCCTCAAGCCTCGCTGACACAACCGAATTTACCTGCCCTCTCCTTACGATCTCTTATCTTATCATTACGCCGTGTTATCCGGACTAGAATAAGGAGAAACCAGGACTATTCGTCCACCAAATATTGCTAACTATGCCTGGTCTCATCCATACGGTCTCATTAAAAGCCAGGAATATATCCCGGCGAATCCGAAGCCTAGGTATACTGTAACAAGTTCTCTTACCACGAAGGAGAGAGCATCTCCACCAAAACATACATAACCGCTAAATAGTATGACATTAAGGTTATCCGTGACGGCCACAAGCCCAAGACTATCTTTCCAAGAACTAGACTAGACTCAAGGGCCAGGCCTTTGAAACGCCTACCGATGCTTACACTGTTGGCTGCAACTGGCCTCAGGCCCTTAGCATACGCCTCAAAGAGGGCAAGTAGCCACCAGCCTTTTATCTCATTATTATCCGTATTAAAGACATCAACAGTCAGGTGCATAAGCGCAAGGGTTTCTTTATAGTCAAGGAAAAGAAAATTAACAATACCAAGGCTAACTTTATCCTTATCCACGCTATATCAACTATGCTAGCCTATAATAACTAGTATAGCACAAATCACTACTGCGGCATTACCAACTAATACCTAAACTATAGGTTTATGCCCCTATTAAGCACCAAGCAGCCTATCACCTGTAATATACTGCTTATCTCTAAAAACACGCCCCGCAAAGCCAACGGTACTATAACTATTAGCCACAGTACAACTCCGCGTTATACTTCACTGGAATACTCGTGGTATTTCCTCTACTTATAGCATTATGCTAATGCAAGATAGGCAACCTATAAGGTGCCCTTTATAATCTGCACTAAGTCTCAGGGCTATTTAATCTATTATCTTACCTAGTCTGACCTATATTAAAATCCAGACTGCCTTATAGGCTATGCATACATTATATCTATAGGTCACGATAGGTACTAGTCCTAGGAGCAGCAAGATACGCTTAATAATTTCATTAACCGTGGCAGGCGTTTTACTTGCTTTAGAGGCTACTTTATCAGGCAGGTTTGCTTTAATAAGGCGATGCATACTCAGTACTGTTACTAAGTACCGCCGGCCAATCCAATGACCAAAAAGGACCCAACAAGGGTCACACTATGTGCTAAATAAGTTAATAGGTAACAAAAAGTAGTAGGATTTATTTAATCCTTAAGAACTAGATCTTTATCTACTTTGAAGCTTTATAATAATCCTCTATTATTTAAGAGTCGGGAGGAAGTGCATAACATCGTCATCTAGCCTAATAACACCCTTTTCCACCAGCTATAGAGCAGCAATTAATATAGGAAGTTTAGTTAAGGAAGCAAAGGTGAACAAAGCCTCACTATTAATGCCAGCTTGATAACTGAGCAGCGGGAAAGGAGAATCCAGGTACAAGGAAAGCAATTGAGTTCCTCAACTGATGCATTAGCTACTAATAGATGGGCACAGAGGGAATAACACGATTACCATCACGTTGTCTTGCTTCAATTGCTATTCAAAGAACACCAAGATTTTCGATAGCTTGCTTGAGCAATTGTTCAAAGGGTGTTGCCATGAAGAATCAACCTTGTGTGCAGGCCACAAGGATATCGACTTGTATTTTCTGTGCACCGTACTTATTTAGACCTGGCGTTCTAACCCCTGCTATAAGCGTTCGTGGGGATTGGACCTCAGCCAAGAAATGTTCTCAGGAGAAATTAATATTCCTTATGATTTAGCGCTCATAATCAGTCAATAGCTTGTTTGCCCTTCTCTAGGATCTCTACCAATTAACTTTATTCTCTCTACCATTCCTCCCGCCTTTTCCGTTCCTCCCGCCTTTTCCGTTCCTCCCGCCTTTTCCGTTCTCCCCGATCTTCCCGACTTACCCACTTCTTCCGTGTTTCAGCAGCGAATGCCCTACTTCAAAACATCAACAATTCTAGCAAGTCCTTGTAAGAGAGATATTTTGTCAACTGAAAACACAAGCCTGAACCAGCCATTGGTTTCGGCTCCAAAACTAGCCCCCGGAGCTATGAAGACTTTTCGCTCTAGCAGTAGCTCCATGACCTGCTCTTCAGCGTGCAGAGGATCCTGTTCAGGGTGCTTTCGACAGTAGGCCTCTCCGAGATTAGCCCACAAGAAGAAGCCTGCATTTGACCCCTTTTCATAACGGATACCGTGCTCTTTTGCCCACGTCGTCACCAACTTGTAACGCTCTTCAAGTTTTGTCTTGTTCTTGGCCAGGTAATTATCAACCCAAGCATCGTCTTCGAATACATTGGCAAAGGCGTGATCAGCGAGAGAAGAGCTCATGCTATAAAGGGCCCCTGGGACAAGTGCACTGTGTAACGAAGGGTTGTTCTGGGAGATAATGCATCCGAGACGAAGGCCGTTGGACCCAAAATCTTTTGAGACACCCCATACCACGGTTATAAGAGACGGGTCAATAATACCTGTAGGGTCTATGGATAGACAAGAGGTGAAAGGCGGAGCTTGTGATTCATCGTTCTCCCATGTTGATAAGGCATAGACTTCGTCGCTAATCAAGTGAAGTTGATACTTTTGACAAAACCGCATGAGTTTAACGAGTGTGTCCTTGGAATAGCAGCGTCCGAGGGGGTTATGAGGGTTGCAGAGAAGAATACCAGCGACGTTTTTCCCACTGGCTTTGACTTCTTGTAATCTGGCCTCGTATCTTTCGACGATATCGACGCAAAAGGGGTCAATACCGTGACATGGCACCTGGACGACCTCTGTATCAACGCGAAGGCCAAAGGTTGGAATAAAGGCGCGGAAAAAAGGCCTGGTGATGAGGAAACCATCCCCCTGATCTCCAACCGCCCAGGCGATATGTTCGATAGCTGCACTACAGCCGTTGGTGATGGAGATGTGATTTAAGTCGATTTCCTGATGGGGCTTCAAGTGCTTATTGAGGAAGGTTGCGAGGGCAAGCTTCAACCGTTTTGAACCAGTTGTACCGTCGCCATAGGTCAAAGTCTGCGGTTGAAGGGAGATGTTGTCGGCGATGTGCTTCAACAGCTCATCTTTCATAAGGACATTCTCTGCCATGCCCAAGCTTACATAGCCGCAAGGGTTAGTTGTAGCATCCCATTGGTTTGCCGTTACTTCCCATAGAAGAGAACCACCCTTGTTATCGGCCGTCGCTTGGCCACGTTTGGAGAGCTTCATAATGAGTAGGGAGCCGTTGGGAACAGTCGTGTAATAGAATTGGCAATAAAGTTCCAATGAGCGAGATCTTTACCGTGAATGAAGTTTTTAAATAGTCCTACCCACTTCGGATGTTGCCGCAGAGGTGGCGTCAGTTCGGGACCTACTTTTGCACCCATGGATGTTTGACATGCTATGCTAAAAGGGGAAACGAGCGAGAAGTGGGGGAATCAGAGTTCAGATTTTAGCGCGCCGTGATTATTTAAGTAAATGCTACAGCAAGTCGGCGGCAACAAAGTCATCCCCGAATTCGGACTCAATCATGCCCTCGCCGCTGCTGGCAGATCACGACACATCTCCTGTTCCGACAGACAGAGACGAACGCCATGCCCTTATCGATATAAACCCCTGTGGATTTTATATACGACATCCTCCAAAGCCCCATTTACTACATGATGCCATTACTCCGGATAATCTACTCTTCCAGACTATTCACATGGGAGCGGCAGTTATAGACGCTTCCAAATGGACCCTTATTGTTGATGGACTGGTAGAAAGTCCCTTCTCCATTTCGCTGGATCAGCTTAAGCGCCTACCCCAAAAGTCTGTCACCTCATTCCACGAGTGCTACGGCAGCCCAATCAAGCCTCCAGTAGAAGCAGTATGGCGGGTAGGCAATGTCATCTGGACTGGCGTCCCTCTTGCGTTCCTCATATCGCTTGCTTCACCTCTCCCCGAGGCCAGTTTTGTGTGGTCTGATGGACTTGATTATGGGACATTTGCGGGCATCACGACAGATCGTTACCAGAAAGACCTACCATTAGATAAAGCCCAGAGCCTAGGAGTCTTAATAGCTTATCAAATGAATGGACAAGCCTTGACGAAAGAACGAGGAGGCCCAGTCAGACTCGTTGTGCCGGGGTGGTTTGGGACCAACTCTACTAAATGGCTTTGTCGATTGACGCTGGAGAACAGGAGGGCTGAAGGGCCATATACCACCACCTTCTACAATGAACTCGATCCCGCAGACCCCAAAGGAATTGCAAAACGGCCAGTCTGGAATGTTGAAGTCAACTCGATCATTGTGCGTCCTGAACCCGAAGCTGTGATAGTAGGTGCAAAGGTGGTGATAGAAGGTTGGGCTTGGTGTTTTGAAGAGGTGAAAAATGTTGGCATTTCCTTTGATAACGGAGAAACCTGGATTGTAGCCCAAGTTGAGGGCCGAATCGACTTTAGCTGGCAGAAATGGAAGACTGAGCTGACTCTTGCATCCGGCTCGTACTCGGTCATAGCCCGGGCGGAGTCAATGTCAGGTCAGACGCAACCGCTCTCCGGGAGGAGGAACCACGTCCATGCCGTTAGCTTTTCTGTATCTGGCTCACCATCTGAGCTTTGATAGAGGGACATTTATGTAAAACTCAAATGAAAATCTAGGATTGCACCGGAAATTCTCGCATTGCCATATGTACATACAATAGGAATAGTCCTTGAACACTATCTTCAGGAGCACAAGACCGCATAAATAGTAGGGCTGCATTAGTACACTGGCGGTCCGCCTCATCATACAATTTGATATAATTTGTTCTGTAATAATATTCAGGGTTGCTCTATATATTCCTGTTTCTTAAACGACCTGGCAGCCTCACTAAACGGCAGTCTCAATACTCGCCAGGACGGAATCTGATATATTATCCTTCTACGAATAATTAACCTCAGGGTTAAATCAATAAATAATGAACCCATGTTCACCGCCCCCACTGAAGCCGATATCACCGTCATTCCAGCTCTTACCGGCATTGCCCAACATCCGCCGTCATGACGACAGGCGCTGTTTCGAGTATTACAGCTCCATGATACAACTTTAACTTCATATATCGATCGGTTGTGTATTATGGCTTGCTTGTTAATTGCTTATAATAGGTTAAGTATTATTATCAAGAGCTATATACATATATATATAAATATAAACAGATAGCCTAGGTAGAGAATATATTATATATTACTTACATAATATATCTAGTTATAATATTACTTCTTTTCTTAATATATACATAAATTATAGTTTTATATTTAAGGGATAAATAGCTAGTAACTTAATAAAAAATACTTATGTCAGACAGCGCTGTAATGTAAAGCAAGGTTTCAATTCATCCAAATCATAGTCTGGAACGAGAATATCACCCTCATGGAAGTTGTGTAGGGACAACCAACATATCATGCGGAGTACCAGCGCGCACCAGACAGCATTTCGCTCCATCATAACACTCGATACCTTCAAATCCCTTGGTTCACGACCGACTAACCGATGGCGAATCACGCGAGAATACCTCTCCCTGAACTCTTGCTCGAGCGTATCTCTCGATGCGGAAGCTTTATGGGAGTGTTTATTGGCAGTGCGCTGGCCAACTAGCTGCTGATTCGTATGGTCCGCAAGAGTGACGGAATTCACGAGCCCGAGAACAGACTGTAGGTATACCTCCTGGTGCCACTCCTGGCAGCAACTGGCTGCCTTCTGTACGACGTCGGCGCCAGCACAGGTGTCTACTGGGTCCTGCAATGTATCAGACTTTTCCTCATCGGCGTTTACACTAAAGTTTGCCTGCCCATTGCTCTCAGCTACGCTCTCGACTCCTATCCTGAGCTCAAGGACGAGATAGTGCAGCTATCCAACTTTATGCGCAACGTTAGTGGCGGCGCGCTCACCTTTTGTATTCAGCCATGGATCAACGCCAGTGGGCCACGAAATACTATCATATACCTGGTTGTTATCATCTTCGTGGTGCAAGTAACCTAGACCTTCTTTCAGTTCCGGGGAAAGGCTCTGCATAGGAGGAGCGCGTCTATATATTACAGTATTTGCGAGCAATGTATTATGCTGTGGGGAAGTCCCGAATGAATATTATAAATAAGTCCGTTAATTTATTATGTCGTTGAATATTATGCCCAGATTAATCGTGTAATAGGTTGCGCTTTGTGATAAATTTTAATATTATGTCTACTAAGAGATACTTTGAGCAAATCGCATTACTTAAATAGCCCTCTATGTATTTAAAATCTTGGGATAAACCGCACTAAGTAAAGATATCCTCTTGTCTATTAGTTAGAAGCCCTTCACTACGGCTAGAATTTCCGATACTAAGCACTGGCTGTCCCATTTTACTTTGGATCGGTTCTGTGTTCCGATATTATCTCAATGCGGGGTAATGTTTATCGATCGCGTGGTGATAAGGGAACTACGGCTATTTAAGAACTTCTCAGGCTCTCAACTTCTATAAGCCGAATTGAATGTGGTTGATAAAACATATCAAGCAAAGCGCAACGCGCCAACACCATCCCGGGCCTCACAGCTGAGTCGATATCTGGGCCATATAATTTCTATCGCCGTACGCTATGGCACGAATCACCATCATTGGAGCTGGGTAGACAGTCTTGTACTCTTGATATTTGACAACGTGAAAGGCTGATACGTCGAATGTCAGGATTGTTGGTCTAGCTATAGCGGCACAACTCTCTCGAATCCACGACATCACCGTCATCGCTAAAAACCTTCCTGGCGATGATCCGACCCTTGAATGGGCTAGTCCTTGGGCAGGTGCTAATTTTGTAGCAGGCTACTGCAGTTCACCGCGCGACAGGAAGATGCAACGTGATACTTTCATCGAGCTCTGGAGGTTGGCCAACCGATTTCCAGAGTCCAGTGTTAAAAGGATTCCGATGGAAGAGTTTTTCGACGAAGAGCGGACAGAAGATGACCTTTGGTTCAAGGACTTTGTGCCAGACGTACGCAATTCTGAAAAAAGTGGACAGTCACCAATACTAACTAGGACCCTAGTTCCGTTTACTTGAAAAAGATGAGTTGCCAGAAGGAGCAAAGGGTGGAATTACTTGTACGTCTGTCTTGAGGGGGCTCAATGCATTGACTGACTAATTGCAGACACAACTATCGTGCTCAACCCAAACATCTTTCTCCCTTGGATGCGAAGTACTCTTGAGCGATCAGGCGTCAGGTTCAAGAGGCTTGATCTCCATGCGCTATCGGATGCGCGCCACCTCGGCCACGATGTTCTTATCAACGCAACTGGCCTGGGACCTAGGCATCTGGTCGATGTTCAGGATCCGGATATGCTGTTCCTAAAGGGACAAATTATTCTGGTAAAGAGTGATTACAAGAAGTGTTTGATGCGTGATGATGGAAACGACTACACGTATGTCATTCCTCGACTTGACGGGACGGTGATTATGGGAGGTATTAGGGACCCAGATATCAGGTATGTCAAGATCCACGTTCCTACCTTCAACACCACTAATCGCCACTTCACAAACAGCAATACGGAAGTAGACCTGGACATCGATAAGGATGTGAGTCAGATTATCACTTGCAATGGCGTTAAGCACTGACGCCTTCCAGATCATAAGGAGAGTTAACAAGAGCCTGCCCACCTACTTTTCTGTAAACCCAGCAGACTACGACATTGTTGGGCATAATGTTGGTATCCGCCCCTACAGATCAACGGGAATGCGCATCGGAAAAGAGATCAAAGACGGTCAAAACATCGTTCACGCTTATGGTAAGCCGTATGTATCCACATAATAATGCAGCATTACCAGCTAACATGGCTGAGGAATTACCGGAGGGGGATATATCTTCGGATTCGGTGTAGCGCGAGAGGTTGTTAAGCTTGTTGATGAGCTTTTATATCCTGCTGGTAAAGCTTATCTGTAGGCTTATAATTAGGAGATTATGCCAACTGTGTTATTTGCAGTTGAGACTTGTGGCTGAGAGCTTATATCAGCATATAAAACTTAGTTATTTTCCTACGTAACGTATAATCTAAAAGACTTGGGCTGTATGCACTTCCTATAACATTTATTACATCTTCTCGTCTACCATCCATAGACTTTAGCAAATTGCATGCACTTTGCTTGGACCTCGTAAACACAAGCTTAAACAACCATTCTCAACTTAAGTTTATCCTCTTTAACAATCTCATCCTTCTTGGCAATCAGCTCCTCCATATCCCACGGGCAACTCATATATCGTCCACCAAGCCACTCCCTGCGCTCAGAAGCCAACCAAGCAATTGTATCACCAGCGATATCTGGTCGATGGGGAAGTGCATTCCTAACTGCTTCAGGCGCTCCTTCAGTGATCTTTGTTTTGATCGCTCCAGGGTTCACACAAAACGCCAAAAGACCTTGCTCGCCATACTCAACTTGCAGCGACTCAGTCCATCGTAGCACTGCAAGTTTGGAGGTTCGATAACTTCCACTTCCAGGACGAACGCTCAAAGCGCCTGATGACGATACGTTGATCATGATGCAAGAGCCATTAGACTCTGAATGGCTTGATATCTGAAGCGGGAGGAATACACGGGCCATGTTGAAAAGGCCATGGATGTTTACCTCCCATGTTCGCCAGTAGGTGTCTGGATCGGACTCAAGGAAAGGCTTGTATGGTTCCATATGTGCCGCGTTATTGACAAGAATGTCCAATCGTCCGTTGAACTGTTCGACTATGGACTCATACATTACTTTGACACTTTCTTGGCTTGCAATGTCAACTTTGTAGCCCAGCACCAGAGGTTCTTTGCGATTGGCAAGGCTCGCGGCTGACTTCAACTTCGTAATGATGTTATCAGATATGCCGTGTATATCACAACACGCTATGAAAGATGCTCCAGCACGTGCAAAAGCTCTAGCAGTAGCAAATCCCACTCCCTCTTCATGTGCTGCACCAGTGATGAGGACATGCTGACCGGTGAGGTCCAGTTTCAAAGGTGAGATATAGTCGTAAGATGTTGCGTGGTGGGTTACTATGAAGTCAGCGCCGACGGGAAGATTCTTTACTGTTGACATGATCGAATAGTATTTGCAGGTAGAGATTTGAAGATGAGCAGGATCAGGGATATGTAACTGGGAAGGCGCGGTATTTTTATGATTTAACATGTGCACCAGGTGAAAAGTGGAGGTCGGATGATATAGGGTGATTCATCTCTCGGCCTCTAATGACCCGATATCCAATGCTCGAAAGGTTCATGTACCCACTAAAGCTAGAAAAAGCATATTTATAAGCAAAATATCAGAGGATGAGTTATCATATCAATTTTTATAGGAACTATAACTAGAGACTACAACCCGGATGCGAGTGCCCCTAGAATTATATCATATAGACGAATTTTTAACATACTCCATGGCAGAAGAAAGTGTTGGCTTTTTACGGTCTATAATCGGAGCAAGGGTTGCAACAGTAACATGAGGCCATTTGATTCCATTGAAATCAAGCATGACCATTTGAGAGTACTGAATCTGGGTATACGCGACAGTGACAGTCTTCTTGCATGACGGAATCTCAACCTCATTGTCGATGTAGAACTCCGGCACGGCATCTCTAGGGCCTTGAGAAGCAGGAGAAACCTTTTGCCCGATGCGCATAGAAGGATCAAGCTCGACTTCAGCACGGATCTTGGAGACCCAGTACTGAGCCGTCACGTCGACAGCGTTAGCATTGCCGCTTTTCTTCTCGCGCGAAGCGCCTGTCTTTTTGCCCTCATCAGAGCCGATATTGAAACCAATATTTGATGTTCCACCGCCAAAGGCACCAGGCGGAGCATTAGTCGAAACGATAAACATGGCGTTCTCGATAATATTCTTGCCCTCATTGGCCTGTCTCAGGATAGTGTTTGGATCATCGATGATCTTCTGTGTGATAGTTCCATTGGCAATGAATGGGCTTAGGTCTTGTGGAAGGCGACGAGTAGTGTCCTTGTCGGCGTCCTGGTTGTCGAATCGTTTCTTTTCCAGTTCAGTCGCAGTTTTGTGAGGCTCGTTGATGGGAGGAATTCCAACTTGCTCGATCAGGAGTGGTGTGATATCGGTGGGATCAATATCGGGGGCACCTTTGGAAGTGATGGCATGCCGAAACCCTTGAGCATTGATAGTTGTCCCATGCGGAATGGAACCCATGCGGCAGAAAGAGGCTGCAAGTTCCGGCATGTCCTCTACCTGAGGCACGCGCATCCAGAGTCCAGGCTCGAAGTGGATGTTAGGTGGCTTTTCAGGGACTGTCCCATCTGGATTCGGCATTGCATCGACAATAGACTGCGTGTATGGCAGACCAATGAGGTCAATATCGGCCTGATCAAACAAACCACGATTGGGTACATGCTCAAGTAGCTCGCCGAACACTTGAGTTTCACCAGTTAGATTGAGTTGCAGGAGATTGCTGGTGCTTGAGTCGGTTGGAGTCTTAGGGAATTGGGTTATAGTCTTTGGATTTCGGCTTAATGGCCTGAAGATGGTGTTGAAGCCAAAGCCCTTAAAGGTGCCGGTGAATTTTTCCAAGACATCTAGGGGAGGAGGGGGAGGTATCTTGAGACCAGTGCCATTCTCATCAGTGACGTCTGAGTAACCACCATTCTTGGAAGTTTCGTCATACTCTTGAAGAGTCGGCTGAAGAACAGTCGGTCCATAGTTGAAGCTTTCTGAGACCTTGATACTGACGATGGGAACATCAGGGGCAAGGTCCTCGAGTGATATGCCCATGATTGTAGATGAAGAGAAAGCAAGCTGGTATTGATGGTGCTTAGTTGAGATAGTAGCTTGACGAGGAGTAAATTATATGGGACTTAATTGGCTTTTTATCTTCGGATGTTCGCAGGCACGACGTACTTTTCGTTGGCTATTATTAACTGCATTCCTACTTCGAGGAAGTCGAGCATTCCTGTACAGCAGTGGCCTATAGAATCCAGGTGTTTAATTTTACCTCCTTCGTCAAGAATTAGGTCCAGAACACGCTCTTACGACTTGTGGCTGGCTGATACAGCAAGCTGAAAATACAACAGGAAACCGGTCTTGGAAACGTTCACCGCTTGGCTCCTGGCACAGGCCGAGATTTCAAACATTTTCAAACATAAGGCTCCGGGGTTATGCGAGAGAATGGAAATATTTCAGAACCCCGCAGTTGCAAACACCTGTGGATTCTCTGGCACAAGTCTTGAATACCATTTTCACAATATGCCTAAGCAATAATCCATTGACTTAAGAGGAATGACTTAGGTATATTCCTCTTTAAATTTGAAGCCGCGATCTTGACTGCTCTTGGTGAAATTAAGTTCTGAGAACTTCAAAAGACGTTGCGAGTTTCAGAGACTTTACCCCGGAATGTTCTTGGTTAGCCGCTGGGAGTGAGACATTGCCCATCAAATATGGGCCATCCTGGGGCTAGACTTTTTTCCAGCACATCAGCCGCATGGCTATTCAATAGCTCTGCACTGTCGTGAGGCAGTACAGCGGGGTACAGACGGTGGATTCTCACCTTACCGTAGTAGAAATTTCAGCCGTCTCTTTCAACGCCATGCTTGTGACTTTTGAGACTAGTCACGTCTCCTTGCAGAAAACGCCTAGAAAGCAATATCGATACATATGTCTCATATCATGCATTGCGGCCGCTGCTCTGATTGGCTCTTTTTCGATAAAATCTGCAGGCTACACAGAGTAGTGCACATATCACATATATCAAGAAGGTTATTGGCTAAAATCCAAAAGTTGTGCAGCTTTATTGAGCGCGTAGTTTAAGACATGATCTATGAGAATTGAGTGTATGAGCCAGATAGGTCAAGTTTCACACCATCTGTCCTCTTCAGCCAGCCACATAGGCAGAATTCTCGTATTTTGAGTCCTCGGATAAGCACAGAACTTCAGCCACCACTGTCGTATTGTTATGAGAGGTTTCGGAGTTATGAGATGTGGTAATTTTCGATGAGCGGTGTGAAGGAACCCAGGCTCCCTACCTTGAGTTCAGCCAGCCACCTTTACATCGAAGGGTGCCTCCAAGGAGAAGCGCCCTATGGGAGGCAGCTTCCTTCTATCTTCCCGACAATCCACTCCGCACAGGATAGGAATGCCTCTACAATTTTTGAAGTCAGCCAGCCATTGTTGACCAAGTAGGCTGCCCCTAAAGATATGCAACAGCTCATTCGATAGAAGAATGCAGTCGTCAAAAGGGGGAAGGTTTGTCCAGACCTTAATGAGGCTCAGGTAGCCATCTTCGCGATGTTTTCGAGACATGCATTTGATACGGCTGTACAAGTCGCTAAGGGGAGTTATGCGTAGATATCAAAGCGTAAGTCTTCCGTGTCGGTAAAGCTGGCGTGGATTTATAAAAGATAGATCCTGTGCTGAAGGGTCAAGCCAATATTCCCCATAGCAATCAGTTCAATCTTTCAACTCAGTAGCAAACATTCAACTCTCAATAATGACTTCGCAAGGCACCTTTACGGAAGTCCATCAATTCACAAAGTCCTACAAGCATATGTGGGCTCGTGATGTCGCCCAGGCGAGTATGAATTATGACCTCAAGGGTGTTATCGAACGCTTGAGGGCGTCTCTTCCTGCTAAGGTCAGTGAGAAGGATAGCATAGGTTCACTGCGAGAAAAGACCAAGAAGTTCACCGGTCCAGGCTATATCCCTGAGGAGGAGGGTAAGATTAGCGTGGGCATTGTTGGCGCTGGTATCGCTGGCTTGTTCGCTGCCCTGCTCTTTGACTGGCTCAACGGTCATGAAGAACTCAAGGGAAAAGGTCTCAAGATCAGCTACGACATCCTTGAAGCTGCTGGTGCGGAAAGACTTGGCGGACGTCTATACACCCACCACTTCTCTGATGAAGAGCACGACTACTACGATGTCGGTGCTATGCGCTTCCCCAACAACACTATCATGAAGAGGTAAGATAGACTAACGAGGCAAGCTTGGGAGTCTTATGCTGATATATTCCCAAGAACATTCCAGCTGTTCCAATACATCGGAATCACCCAGGAAAGCAAGCCGGGCCTGATCCCTTATTACTTAAAGGACGAGCTAGATGAATGTCCTGCCTACATCAACGACATAACGACAAGAGGTAATGTTTGGGACCCTAAGAAAAAAGCGAATGATCCGTATAAGATCAACGAGGGCCTCCCTGCGAACGGCCAGATACCGCCTGAGTATGACGCCTGAGAAACATGAAGCCATGGACCACTTCTGATTGCTTTATAGTCTTCTTAAGACCAACCCCAGCGATCTAGTCAGCGCAGCCCTAAAGGTATTTACGGACGTTGCCAAAGAGAAGTTCAAGGCGGCAATTGCAGAAGAGAAAGAGGAGGAGAAGCAAGCAATCAAGAGTGCCGGCAAAGATGAGAAACGTGGGGTGAGAGGGCCAGCATCTCAAGAATTATGGGATCTTCTTATGAGGGCCGATCATATGAGCGTTCGACAATTTCTTGGCTCGTAAGTATCCCTTGGCTTTGCAAGGCGATTCGAGAACGGATAGAAACTGACTTGAGTGCATAGAGGCCAAAAGAAAGAGGTTGGGAAAGGATCCAAGCTTCCAGTTGAGGATGACTTCCCCAAGGGCCCAGGTTACAACTACAACACTATCGAGTATCTTGAGACGATGACCTAGTAAGTATTATATCAAAGCTTCACTTCGCAATATCTTACTATTGGTAGCGGTACAGGTTGGTATGACCAATCCCTCACAGAATGTGTCCTGGAAGAGCTCGATTTCCACACCCCCGACATGGACGACGACCCAGCTACTAAGAACATTCAGTACTGGTGGTGCATCGACGGCGGTGCTCAAGAGATCGCCAAGCGTATGGCTCTGAAGATCAAGAAGCGCATTGAATACAACACCAAGGTTCAATCAATCGATGCTCAAGTTCAGCTTCGTCGAGAGCGCAAAGCCGGCAAGTATACCGCAATGAAGATTAAAACCACTAGAACAGATCCCAAGACCAAGAAGGTCGAGACTAAAGACAGGGAGTACTTTGCTATCTTCAATAGCCCCACCCTCGGCGCCCTTCAGCGCATGGAGCTTTCCGATGCTGGTTTATCCTGGGGCACTAAGCAGGCCATCCGAGCTCTTGGGTATGGTGCCTCTGCCAAAGTCGGCATGAAATTCCGAACTGCATGGTGGCAAACGGATCCATTCAACATTGCCAAGGGTGGTGTATCCCGAACAGACTTGCCCCTGCGTGTTTGTGTTTATCCGTCGTACAACATCAAGTCAAACGAGGGTGAGGACAAGTGGGATCCTGAGAAGCCGGCTGTGCTTCTGTGTTCATATACTTGGGGCCAAGATGCCCAGCGTATTGGCTCCCTCTGTTCCAACAACACAACACAAGACGACGCAGAGCTCAAGCGGCTCATCATCCACGACCTTGCGCGGCTTCATGCTCGGAGAGAACGTCCGTTTGAGGAAATGGTTAAATTTCTTGAAGAGCAATACATTGACCACCACGGCTACGACTGGTACAGAGACCAAAACATGTCAGGAGCATTCGCGTATTTCGGCCCCGGGCAGTTCTCTAATATGTGGCAAGAAATCATCAAGCCTAATGCACTAGGCCAACTGTATCTTGTCGGAGAAGCAGCCTCATCCCACCATGCATGGATCGTAGGTGCACTGGAAAGCGTCATCCGAGCGGTATACGTCATGTTCCAGGGTCTACAGAACGGCAACGAGAAGTTTGAGGCATACGATATCGTCCTGAAACTGCTCAGAACTGGGCCTGATAATGGCAAGAATGTCAGCGAGCCTTTGAAGAAGGACGGCGATATGCCCACAGGCTTGCCTTTCCATCCTCTACCGGAGGAGATGCCTACAAGGCAATTTTACACGACTAAGGACAAGGATTTGACTGCTAGCCCTGAGAAGGAGGCTAACGAGGAAGGTGTTGACATGACCTACGGTGCTGCGTTGGCTGTTTTGAGCTTGATTGAGAGTTTCTATGAATTGGGAGTGGATAAGAATGACACGTATTAAGCTTAATAGATGTATGTATTCCGATACTAAGAGTTTAAGTTGATAGCCTGTTTGACGAGTATCTTTATAAATTTCTATATCTTTTTGCACATTGAAAAGTAGCTGAAACGCGGCTAGAGTCTCTATTGCGATTGCCTGGTTAAACTATCCACATGAAAAGGAGTGCAAATGGCAAGGGTTTAATGAGCTTCGTTTCACATTCAGCGTCGGATTCAGCGGCTGACAGTGGGCACGGTCGCTAGGCGGTCTGAAAATGACAAAGTAACCCCATCGCGTTACGTCAGCGGTTCCAGTGTTTTTATAAAGACCAAGTTCATACACGTGTAATCTTTGCAGTCGTCAAATAAAACCTCAATTGCATGTTTAACCACCATGGCCAACGCTAGATCTTCTCAGTTTGCTCCCTACGAGAGCACAGAAATCATCAGCTTGCAATTCTCGAATTCTACTGACCCTGCGTTACTCTCGGATGAGAATACCGAGGTCGGCAAGATATGGGCAGCGACGCTAAAGACGTATCTCGACCATCCAGAAACGGGCATCGTCTGGTGGGGGATTGTGCATGACGCCCCGAACAAAGCTAAGCTGTTTATTGGTAGGTACAGTGAAGCGGCTCAGATAAGAACCGTGCTAACGAGAATGTCTCGAAGATTGGAAGAGTTTAGCTGGTCGGAGTCAATTCGAAGCTAGCCAACAAGCAACAGAGCTCGCCAGCGCCTGGAAATCCATCACTGTAGCGCCAGCCACTAGAGACACATACACCTTCACCTCTAGCGATGTCGCTAGACAAACGGCTTTATCCAGCACCTACGACACAGTCACAGCTCTCTTGAATTTCCGATTCGCCAATGCGCTCACTTCCAGCGAATTTCAGCAATTGGACGCCGTACTCCAGGAACTAGATCGCACCATCATGCTAAGCCCAGGTGCCGTCGTCGCCAGCTACTCAATTGGAGGATGGAGCTCAGACCGCAGATCATACTGCGCGGCATACCGCTATCTAAATGCTGATGCTCTGAGGAATTTTATCCAGGGCGACAACAGAGTTAGAGAGTTATTGCAAGTATTGCAGTCTCGCGCTTCAGGCGGTATGGAACTTGAGTTTCTGGAAACACGAGTCTACAAGCAAGGCTGGCAAGGGTCTGTTACCAAGACAGAGCCTGATAACCAGACTTTATCGGGGTTTATGGCCGAGACGCAGGCTTTGTTTCAAAGTTTTGACTCGGTTGGGATCCGAGGAATATAGTGGCCCTCGAACAAGGCTGGTTTTGTGCATTGCGAGGAAATTCGGCACGGCTCCGGACTCGGAGGATCGCTCCGATTATTGATAAGTCGCATGTCAGTTGAAGAGGGACGGACCACAGCGGCCGTAATAAATATTCTAGAAATAAAGATTGCAATTGAGCACTGCGTCTTTAGTCTGAGTCATTCAAAATCATATGGAAATTGTCTTGCTGGTATTGGTGACTGCGAAGTCACGATAGGAAGGACGGTTTATCATTGGTGAAACGCTGAGGCTAACTCCTCATTACCCACTTCGCGCGCCTCGTAGATTGAAGGGCGCATCGCAAGCCAATGACTCACTGTGTTCGGGTAGCGTATTTATAAGCATAAATCCTCATCAAATACTCATTCTCTTGTATTATCTACCTTTCCATTAACGAGAAATTCAACACAGCTCGAGCCCATTATGACGTCTCTTAGAGCAAAGTTCCAGTCGCGATCCTGGCAAAAGGATCAATTCACCATCTCAACAGATCCCAACCTATTCCCTATCTCCCAACTCTCAGATATCTTTAATTCGAGCGAGTTCTATTGGGCCAGTGCACTATCACCCGAAGCCTTCAAAGAGGCACTTCACAACTCCCTGTCCTTCGGCATCTACGACTCGGCTCAATCACCCAGCCCAGAATCGCCAGGCAAACTGATCGGCCTCGCTCGGTTGGTGACAGACTTTGTTACTTTTGCGTATCTTACAGATGTATGGGTTGATCCGACATACCAAGGCAAGGGTTTGGGGAGCTGGCTTGTTCGTTGTATCCAAGAAACACTGGACGAGATGCCGGATCTGCGACGAGCGATGCTGCTCACGGGAGATTGGGAGAGGTCTGTGCCGTTCTATGAGAGGCTGTTGGGTATGAGCTTGGTTGAACCGAAGAGGGGTGAAGGACTTGCTGTTATGGAGAGTAAGGGAAGAGGTCATCCAACTTATGGAAAGACAGGTCTAGGGTATGACTGAGTGTGAGTCTTTAATATTATGTGTGTACTGCATGTAACTAATATTTATCTGAGAGAGTTTAGAAACTGGAATACTCACAGCTTCTCATTCTCGAAATTCCATATAGAAAAGTATTGTATTATTCTGAAAAACATTAGCAAGTGTTAGGAATTAGTTTGTTGCTAGACTTTATTAAGCAGATATGAACTCCGTTACCTTGTTAGTGATTACAATAGCGAGATTCTATATGTAAAGGCCACTACTCTCTGAACTTTCTGTGCCACCATGAAAGGCTGCGGCTTAGGAATTACGTACATACCTGAACTCGTCCTTCTCCCTTGGTTGCCGCCGAGTTCATTCAAAGGGGCCTGAATGAAGTCTTCGGCACCAAAAGTAACAAGGATTCGAGATCAGGATAACAAGTTCTCTAATGGATGCCCCATCTGTGAATAACACGCAACTAGCCTACGTACCACCATGCCAAAGCCTCTGAAACGATGCAACCTGGCTATTAACCTGCGCTTTCAACTCCTGTATCAACTTGTGGTCCTCAGTTCCTTCATTCCGATATTCGCTTGCAGATAAGCGTCAACCACGCGGCATTGTCGCACCAATAAGTAAGAACAGAACTGTACCACCATTGCCAACCGGGGATCTTCGAGTCCTGACGCTGTGGTTTCTGGGACAGCGTGACGTTCGGCGTCGGCGCCATTTTGCAAGGCGCCCAATACGGCTCTGAAGCTGCTAAGCAACAGCATATGACATGCAACCACTAGATGTTGCGCTACACTGTTGTCGCATACAGCCTTGTTGGTTCGGGTTCCGAGTTCCTCTCCAAGGGCCAGGGTCGCTTTTGTGAGTTTAGACGAGAATGATAGCAGCTCAACGAGAAGCCCCTCATTGGCCAACTCATTTGTCCACTCATCGTCGGTGTCCCCCAAAGGGCTCAAAAGCCATCGTGCAACGACGTTGAAAACAGCGTTATTGAGAAATATCGCGGGCACAGGGTGGTCAATATGCCTCAGTTTTTGAGATAACTTCCAGTTCTCAAAAAGCTCATGGCTCTTGTTAGATAGAGCATGAAGCCTGGGGACGAGCTGAACAAGACTTAACATGGAGGTGTCGGGATTGTAAGGTGGTTGGCTTGCCAATTGCTGCGTCATGCACAAATGAGGGTCTTGTTCGGCCCCGAGCATGCATAGATCTAACAGAGAGTCGTGAAGGCTCAGCTGCAGGTCCATTGGGGTGCTGGAAGCCAAGTTTGACAAATCGATGGGCTGATATTGTGCATGCATAGCGTCCCACGAGCAGACGCCTAGTTGCAGCGCATGATCCGGCAATGTTTCGGGCATCAGTTCAAGATACGGCCCCGAAGCCAGGATAGGGTCCGACCCAAGTTGGCATGGACCCATGGTTCCAGAAGCATGACGCGGGGCTGATAGCTGGCAACTGTATGTCAATCTAGATTCCTGGATACTCGTGTTGCCGTCCTCCTCGGGTGTAAGCGGTAGCACAACCGTTTCCCTGCGTAGTCTTGAAGGCGCAAGCACTGTCTCACCCTTGTAGTGGTGCAAACTTGGGCGGCCCTTGGGCCGACTGAGACTGTACACGCACTGAGTACCATGTCGAAAGCAACGACTGCAAGCTCCTGTTTTGCTTCCCCCACGAGGAGTGCACCTTAGCTTTTGACTATGGCATCTGTCACATGATTGACGGTGTGAATGTTCGGTCGTAGGCGTAATCGCAGGACTCGGCGTGGCAGGGGGGAGTGATAGATCAATTGGACCTGCCCGTGATGACATTCTGCCGTGGTGGCGACTCTTGGCTACTAATGTGACGAAAAGCTATGAAGAGTAGGGGATGTAAGAAAGATGTATCGAAAGCTCTTTCTGAGAACTAAATATTCATGGAGGATTTGTATGCAGACCTGCTTAAAGTTTATCCTTCATAGGCTAGCATGTATGTAATAGCATGTCAGAATGAAAGATCCCATTGCGTGTTCGTTATCAAACCCTGAATGCAGATAAGCAGCCACTCACCCACCACAATCATCGTTTAGTCCACTTATCATAATCTGTATAGCTACATGTTCTAGACACAAGAGCAAGGCTGAGCTACTGTCTGACTTCCGATCTTGTGTATCCTGTCGTGCTTTAGATGGTGCACATAAGGGATTTAGCTTTCCTGATATAGGGATTGTAGGTATTGCATATTCTTGTAAGTCCAAGAGAATAACGATATAAGGGGAAAGAATGGATTGTGTAATAAAGAACGCCAGGCGTCTTACAGCCCGCGACGCAAGACGGAGGCCAAGGTTTTCATAGTACATTCCTGGATAACAGATATCTATCTCCTAGACTTGGAATACCATAGTTCCTTTAAATGGCACGACATCCTAGGCTTGGGATGAAATACAGAAAGATCCCTATTATTCCCTTAACGTAAGCATAGGTCTGAGCCATAGACAGAATGGGGGAACCAGATAACACCGGGGTCGAGACTTATAATAAGCTTATCTCGTGATCTAGGCTTTTTGTCTCTACGTTTTACTTTACAAGTACTAAGTTATATCTCGTTCTAGGAAAATAAACTCAAGAGCGTAATAATTTCTAATATAATATATTATTTCTTTTATAATATTTAGAATTATCTTTAAAACATTACTTTTTTTATGTACTCCTAATCTTATAAAAATACTAGCTTTCAAATTATATTTAATACTTAAAAATAAAAATACTTTTAAACTACCTTAACCTCTTTAAGTAGTCTTTCCTACCTAGGTATCTCTATAAGGTAAGGCAGATTAGGTATATGTAGTTGGCTTGTACATTATTGCTCCTACACTTTATTAATAATACTTAGGTAACATACGTGGTTGGTTGGTTACTTGTTGGTGCAAACCTTTACCTTATGAGCTTTGCTACTGTTGGCATTGGACTTTGTTCCCTGTATCCCATGTATTGCTTCAAAACGGGCTCTTTCGTACCGGACACTTAGCGGCTCGCCTTGGTACGTCATCTCCCTATCCTCGATAACAGAGACTGGGACCCAGGAAATAGCGTATTGAGACATTAGTGGGTACGTTGAATGGAGTTTCGTGAGCGGCCTAGTGCCTGAAGATGTGATAAACAGGCTTCTCAAAGCTTGATACTTAATGCAGATGAGATTTTTCAACTTAGAAAACCATTATGCGATGGACATATGAATAATGCTGATTATATCCCGCGCAGACCGGAGATTGGGGAAGGATGCTTCTCAGAGGGGGCCCTTGTCCATCTAAATACTAGCGTGCGACTTAGCCAACTGCTCTCCATAAGCAATGTCCTGAGGGCAGCGTAACATGAGGAAGTCCCTGGAGACAAGCGGCACATATTGAATCAGACAGATTCCTTACGTTTATCATAGCATAATTGAATCAGATCATTTACTGCCGATATCTACGGGATCAGGAGATTGTTCACTGTGATTTAGAATTGCAGTCGCTTTGAAGTCCAGACTTCATATGATATTATGGCATTTGCCGCAGGGTCGCGACAAGGCAGGGGATATGACAAGGTAAATAAGCAAGTTTTCACTGTGCCCCATCATTTCAAATGAATGGGCTGCGTGATGACGAATAAGCTTGCTACTGCTGCATGCATGCACGCATGCTGGTTCAGCGACGTTGGGGTAAATTAACGGTATGACCTTTCAAATATTCGCTGACTTTTTAATGGGACTACTGTGATACAGTCCAATATTCTAGGACTCTTCCGATCTGCTGATGGCGTGATCTTCTCAATACAATGTAACATGATTTGAGAGCTGGAAAAAGATGCATGAGGGCTAGTACGGACAGTTAAGTCATGGTGTCGTCACAAGCTCAAGATGGCAGAAATTGTGTGGAGATGGCGGTTTAGTGAACGCCATCATGTCATTGTAATGGATAACCCAACCTGACGGAGATTTCGTGATAGCGTCGACGTTAATTATAATGGTGCATTGAATTCCTGGAATTGCATATAGTATGCATAGTCTAGAACTCGGCGGAGAGGGGCTAGACACTTGGATGAATTGAGCTTTTCGAACAAGTTCAAGCCACAACAATGCGAAAGGTGAAATGAGGTTACACAAGAGGAGTTATAACCGACAGGATCACATGCCTATGTGGAGTCATTCGACAGAGAGGGAAAGGAGGAGAGATAAGCAAAAACCCCTAATCAGCCACAAAGACTCGATTGCCATTATTGTGTTGCCGATCCGAATAGGGCAAACATAACACCGGCGACTCCCGAATGGTGCCCACCGTATCCCGGATATCGCATGATGATTCTCCGTTCGTAACCGACATAACCAAATCTTTTCAACATGCCACTAAGTTCTGTATGGTGATATAAGCTCTTAGCCACAGGCCTGAACTCCAAATAACGTAGGTTTGTCGGGATTCGGGTTTGTGATGTTACATATAGCAATACAGCTGTGCAACAAAATGTTTCTGCCATTGTTCCAGGCTCATGCTGTGAACTTAGTACACTCGTACTAACTCGTTCTAGCCAATCAACCTTCCAATCTCAACAATGCCTGCTCATCTCATCGCTGCTGACCTTGGTGACATTTCCTGGGATAGACGAGGCAGCGGACTTGAGGTATGTAGTCACAGCCAGACAATTTATTACCCTTGGCAGTTAGGTAAAGTTTAGACTCGCCTCCAGCATTCTTATATCCCCCTTGTGATCATGACCAAAGCTCAGTTGCAACTTGAGACCAGGTTTAATCGTTCAATACTGACTTCTTGCAGTCACTTTCTGCGGGCCATCTTTTGGATCCGGTCATGCAAGGCGACGAAGACTTTGTCCAGACTGAAGACTTGCTACTTGACGACGCGTTGTGGGGAATTGACGGATACCATCTAGCCCTCTCGACTCCAAACTTATTATTGTCCGACTCCTCTAGCGCAGGTCCGTTGCCGTTGGATCCAACGATGATCCATATAGGAACTTGTGACTCTGGCCTGTTCACCCTCAGTCCAAGCATTCCGATAAGACCCGAGTCTTCCGAGTCCGGATGGTTCAGCATGGATCCAGACAAAGGTCTCAGTCAAGAATATGGAACGAAGGGTCCAATAGCCACTACCGTTAGTTTGCAGACAGACAGCTTAGAAGATGTCCCAAAGGCCTCTTCTCCAGCAGTAAAAATGCGTTCAGCTTCTCGTAAGCCCAAGACGTTGCGAGGAAAACCATCGATACCGGCCAATATCCAACTAGCTCGCGAGTCACTCAACAACGTGGAAAGGGATTACCGCACACGGCTCAAGGTCCGTTTCGAAAAATTGCTCAGGGCAGTTCAGGAATCTATGTTCAAGAATGAAACTACAGACGAAGATGGCTCGGTGAGAGATGATTACCGTTTCAGCAGAGGTGAGGTGTTGGATGCTGCGAGACAGCGCATTCTGGCATTGGAAGAAGAAAAGAGGAGATTGACAACTCGGGTGGAAATACTGAACCACAATCTGATGGTCAACAGAAGGAGGCAAACCATGGCCAAGATGTAATATTTAAGAGGAGGAGGTTGGGGGGGCGGCATGTTATATAATAAGACTGAGCATCTGGAGTTAAGCCGTGACACATTAACAAGGCACACCTGAGGGTTATAATAAATGTAATGTTATATTATCTTCAAATTAGAAGAAAATCTTGGCAATAGTTTGGGTTTGTTTGTGCCTTATGATAAGTTGTTTAATTGGTACCTGGCTGCTACAGCGCTGGAACGGACTAGCGGGTGGAAGCGGTGACGCTGTGGACCTTTCCATGTACACAATGGTTCAATACTCATAGACTAACGTTAGATAAGATTGTATGATATAAAAAATGAATCACACTGATAGATGCGTTGAAATCTTCACGATATGCTTCTATAACTGACAATGGGATCTGCGCGCAAGACTAGCATGTACAGGTTGATGGTTATGATATAGTATAACTGAGTAGCAGCGTTGTATCTACCAACCGGCTACTACTCAAAAGGCATCTAGAAGTGATCTTAATATAAACTATATAAATGATATCATCAGTCCATACTTCTATAAGTGGACTGGGCGTGGTCTCTGGGGCAGGGGTTTGGGTGATGAAAAGTGATGGGCACATATAGGGCATGTGTCGTGCCCGGCAAAGTACCAAGCGGCAATGCAATTGGCATGAAATGTATGCTCGCACGGTAGATGACGGATCAAATCTGTATCCTTGACAACATTGAGACAAATGGCGCTGAGGATGGATATCTACTATTAGTAAAATGTGTGGTATATGTGGTACATAATAGATCTTGGCTAGAACGTACCATGTCATGTCGCGGTTCGGAACCGCCCAGGCAGCATGCACCTCATGTGAGAGTTCAGATCTCAGCGCTTGGCTTGTTTTGGGTGGAGCGACAGCATTCAGGTGAGGCAGATCTCTGGTCTGGGTTCCGGAGTGCCTGGCCGATGCAGAGGACGAGGAACTGGTTGATTCATCGATCAATGAAAAATCGTATCTTGCCCATGAGCACAGCCTTGATAGCTATCAGCCAACCCTATAACATCGCATGTGGTTGACTCGAGGCACTGCTTACCGGGGTGCACCTAAAAAAACCAAAGCCATGAGGGCAAGAAGAGGTAATATTATGATAGGGAGCCATGCAAGTTCTGAGTGACTACTGTTTGGCTTGTTGGGGCCCTGGGCTGAGGCGGGGATTTTGCTGCTGGTTACAGCCATGGCTTGCGCGTGTAAAGATGGAGAAGGCACCAAGAAGTCTATGACTTGCAACAGGGCCTACTCTTCTAATACATCCCCATTTCTGTGCAACATGATGTGCTATAGTTAGCCTGGGTCTAGAACGTATGTTGAGCAGGACTAGTCTGTTTTATGGTATGATATCCCTTCCATCCATGTCAGGTTGGATGCATCATAACATGATAAAACCTTATTAAAGCGTCATGTGAAACTTACGCGAGTTTAATCATCGTTGGCACTTTGTCATCTCCAGATGATCTGATTGCTGCAATGGCGTAAATCATATTTCCTGGAATGCAGCCGGTATTCGTAGTGTATGACGAGAATACGGAAGTAGAACAATAGACCTAATTATGACCCACCCATAGCCATTGGTAGCCGGCAGGCTCCTGGCAGTCCGCGATCAGATCATGGTAGTGCTTGCATGACGACACCGAAAAGATTATCAGAGCCAGCCAATTTACCAACAGTGGAGCAAAGATTTATTATAATAGTCAATTCGTCAACGAAGAGGCGTAAGGACATATTCATATTAACGTCTTAAAAGGTATAAGTCAAATAAGAATAATCGCGCCCTCGGAGTCAGCAACAGACTCCGGCGACCATCTCACACCACATTTGCCATGTCGCCTTTCACCGTGGGTGACTACCTCGCAGAGAGGATTGCCCAACTCGATGTTCGTCATCACTTCATTGTTCCAGGAGATTATAACCTCATCCTCCTTGACAAACTTGAAGCGCATCCATCCTTGGCTGAGATCGGGTGCACCAATGAACTTAACTGCTCCCTCGCCGCCGAGGGCTATGCCCGTGGCCATGGAATTGGTGTTTGCATCGTGACCTACAGTGTTGGTGCCTTCTCAGCCTTCAATGGCGTAGGCAGCGCTTATGCTGAGAACCTGCCTGTCATACTCATCAGCGGATCTCCCAATACCAACGATGTGAGCCAGCATATACTGCATCACACTCTGGGGGAATATGACACAACTTATCAGCTTGAGATGGCTAAGAAGATCACTTGCTGCGCTGTACGCATTCGTCAAGCTCCCCATGCTCCTGAGCTCATCGACCGAGCTATCCGAGCTGCTCTCACACACCGAAAGCCCGTCTATATCGAAGTGCCAACCAACTTGGCTGGCGAAACGTGTCTCCGTCCTGGGCCCATCAGCTCTGTAGTCTCAGCTGTGCCAAGCGATCAGCATTCACTCGACGTTGCTGTGGCCAAGGCATCTGATTTCATCAGCTCCAGGCAGAAGTGTGTCATTCTTGCGGGGCCAAAAGTTCGAAGGGCAATGGCGCAAGACGCCCTGCGTCAGTTGGCGGAGGCGATTGGATGTGCTGTTGTGCTACAGCCTGCTGCAAAAGGCACATTTCCTGAAGATCACGCTCAATTCGCCGGCATCTTTTGGGGCCAGGTCAGCACGCTTGCAGCTGACACAATCGTCAACTGGGCAGATGTCATCATTTGTGTCGGTGCCATCTTTACAGATTACAGCACCGTTGGATGGACGGCATTACCCAGTGTTCCCCAACTG
The DNA here is from genome assembly GCF_013085055.1 of Fusarium oxysporum Fo47. Lineage (NCBI taxonomy): Eukaryota > Fungi > Ascomycota > Sordariomycetes > Hypocreales > Nectriaceae > Fusarium > Fusarium oxysporum. The sequence continues at coordinate 195,056 of NC_072849.1, forward strand.
CTTGTCGATATCGATAGTGTGACTGTGGCGTCTAAGCTATACTGCAGTAATGTTCAGATGAGTGAGTTCTTGACCAGGCTTGCAGAAACAGTCTGCTGGAACGACACTACTATGGTCGAGTACAACCGACTCCGCCCTGATCCAACCTTGGGGGAGCCCTCTTGCGGTCCCGAGAGATTGACGAGGAAGGAGATTGCTCGACAGACACAGGTTTTGATACGCCTCAATCCTCAGACGGTCGTGTTTGCTGACACTGGAGATTCGTGGTTCAACAGCCTTAAGCTGAGCCTCCCATTCGGAGCTGATTTCGAAATCGAGATGCAGTGGGGTCATATTGGATGGTCCATCCCCGCCTCTTTCGGCTATGCCCTTGCCAGGCCTCGGAAGAGGATCGTGGTCATGGTCGGCGACGGAGCGTTTCAGATGACAGCTCAGGAGGTATCACAAATGGTTCGCTTCCGAGTGCCCATCATCATACTCCTTATGAACAACAAAGGCTACACTATCGAGGTGGAGATTCATGATGGACTCTATAACCGCGTTCAGAACTGGGATTACGCACGCCTGGTCCAGGCATTTGGCACTGACAATGAGAAGGGACACGCACTTGGTCTGGAGGCCCATACTTGTGAGGAGTTCTCCAAGGGTCTTGAACGGGCCATGGCGCACAGAAATGGCCCGACGCTTATTGACTGCAACCTTCATCAGGATGACTGTAGCAGAGAGCTAATTACCTGGGGGCATTTTGTGGCGGCTGCCAATGCGCGAGTGCCGAAAAAGGAATAGCACTCACTGGGAGCCACAGGTCTAGCACAGATATAGATCATTGTTGATTCAAAAGAGAGATCTTGTGTGCAGACTATGCGGTATTTGCATCCTATTATAAGATTATAATATAAAACATATATGGTTAACCTTTTCCCAGTGTATTTTAGCTAAAGGAGAACCTGCATAATAAAAAATATCATTTAGTTCCAGTAGCTTAATTTTTACTATAATTTACTTATAGGTATTAACTAGGGCTATTAGATTAATATTATTATTGCCTTACTTAAATATAATTAAGTAGCTTTAAATCTCTATTTTTAAGATTTTATAATAAAATAGCTTAAATATATTCCTATTAAAAGAAACTTATAAATTATTAATAATACAGTGGGATACAAAAAGTATTCGCAGGTATGTAAGTTGTGTTAGCTATGCTAGTTAGTATCTTAACTTAGCTTATGTACTCGAGACTAGATTATCCCGCTGATCTCGGTGTGATATAGGGTATTGAGAACCTGTTAAGCTACCCCTCACTAGCTTCCGAGCAACAAGCCTATCTACACACCTGCGAATACTTTTTGCATCCCACTGTAGAACTATTATATATTTAGTAAATCGCTATATAAATAAGAAACTTAAGTGACAGAAACATATTCCCTTAAACCATATATAAAAAAATCTTTCCCTTATTAATATATATATATGAAGTAAAGACAAAATCCTAAGTAATTAATTACTACTCTATTACTTATTTTCCTACCAACTGTCGGTTAACAAATTCCTAATTTAATATGTCCACCTTGCTGTTCTCTGCTTCAGGTCGGCCGCAAAGGTGGAGTAAAAAATCCCCAACAGGTGATATCAAATCTGTATCAGGGATGGTTAATGGTTCTTTCTCCACCTCTGCGGCCGACATAACAGAAAGAATCTGGTATGAGGGCTAATAATCCTTACCTCATGAATTACTAAGGTCGGTAATATACATTACTAAGGTTAGTAACACACATTTGTATAGAGCATCCTTGTTCAAACTAATACTAAACAATCTAGCTTTGCATGTTAAAATATAAGATTTAATTCCTCTATACGAGAATTTAAAGTAAAGTAAGGGTTTTAGCAACCTATAAATACTAGCTAGAAGCTCTATGGTAAAAGTGAAGATTACCTCTGTTTTAACAAACATCCCATCGACAACAAATCAATTTGCCAATCTTTATACAAACTATAATAAAACTAGAACTTCCACGATGAAGGGCCTTTACACCGTGTTCCTTGCTTTGACTGCCGTACAGGCTACACCAACTATCAACAGCGAATCCAAAGCACTTAATGCCCGGGCAGTCGACCTCAAGGTTCAGTACTACAAGGATGGCGGCTGCACAGACTACGCTGTATCGATTTGGCCCGGTACTTCAAACAAATGTTATGGATACAGCTACAGCAACACAAACAGCGCAAACATTGTTAGCTGCGGTGGTAGGGGTGTTGCTTGCACCTGCTATATGTTTGAGCAGGATAACTGTAAAGGGAACTCTGTCCGGACAGTTGCTCTATCAGGATCCGGCTCCGCTTGTGTTAGGTAGTATTCCCTTTGTTTTTTTTTGTTTTTTTTTGCAATCTCATAAGTACTAACTTTGCTTAATAGTAATTGGGGCAAGGGCTACAAGTCCATGCAGTGCTACACTACCCAGATAGCCTAGTTGTGAAGAGGATTTATCCAGCATCCTCCTTTAAGTACTCGCCCCATATTGTTCTTGCAAGAATGGTATGAGCACAGGGTGTGACGGAGAATGCCTTTATCTTCAATGGGCGATCAAGCAGTCAAGCCTTTACATTCGGAAACTATGCTCTGCTGGCAGGAGTTGTCATAACACCAAGTTGGGCGCACTTATACAAGTATTAGTTTAGCTTAGTGTACAACTATGCGAACGACATCTTGGGTTTATCGCCTCGACATTCTTATTTCCCTCCTACTGGTATGCTCCCCATGTTTGAAGTTACTTCTTGAAACAGTCACTAGGGTTTCAATAAATATGATTCAATACTACAAGGCTTCTTTTATCGGAAGGTGCTATTTATGCTTTGTATAACTCTTGTGATCTGAGACAGATTCTGCTTCTATGGTTTTACTACCTGGGGTTTCCAGCTGCTTGAGACTTCATGACAATTATGGCAAAGAACTCAACATGGAATTTTCGCCGTAAAATATGACACAGAATTCTTGGATCGTCTTATGCTTTGCTGACCAGTGTCCAATCACTGTCGACGCCCTAGAAACATATCGAGAATGACGCTTAGATACTAGATTTGGATAGTTCTCTCTAACCAAGGCTCGACGTGGCGGCCGTCGGTACCTAAGGAGCGGAAGAACTCTTTGGCTGGGCCCATGCTGGATGATGAATACTAGAGAAGTATTTATCAAGAAGCGACGTGATACGTCCTGTGGTGGGATTGTAGAGAAGATTGCACGGAGCTATGAGCGCATCTCGGTCTTAGTACATGTGTGTATCTAGTTCAGGCATGAAGCCATATCGAGAGGGGGAGTAGCCCACTGAAGTAAGCGTGTATAATCGCACAGTCATGGTTGCATGATAGCTCGGAGAATCGTTCCGCCTAACCATGCTCAATAAGATCATGGATACGACCTCTAACTCTCTTAGCGTGTTACTTCTTACAGTCCTAATAGCAATTGGTAATATACTGCACTAGTTTTCTTAACAACATTAGAGTATTATACAGACACCCTTATTCTTACAGCTAATAGATGCGGGGATATTGACCCGGTATTCGAATCTCGTATTGACATCATCCTAACCTACAACAATCTTGACAAAGATTCTCGAAGGTAAATTTGGTCGAATTTCATAGCTAGATTCCAGAAAGTCTCTACAGACATTAACAACTTAGATTTAGATTCTCTCTCGAATTGGGAGGTGAATGGGAGGCAGAATAAAAGTGCTATTAAGGCTGCACGGATAATAGCAAAGAGTGAATCTGCACCTCTTGGTATACACCACCTTGACGACGTACTAGGAATTCCGGAAGAGAGGATCAAGAGTCTTAGGCACAGAGATAATTCACTGAAATAAGGAATTAGCAATCGTTTCAGACAGTGGTCAAAGGGCTGGTGCAATGTCACACCACGAACATGCTCTTGGCGAGATGCTTTCTTGCAGCAGCGCCAATGACTTTCGTGAGCTATGCCCAGGTTGTCGGCGTTTCACTTCCGAGGTACGCAGGCATGTTGAACTTCCCGAGGCATCACATAATCACCTGTAAGGCTAAACCAAACCAGTTAATGAGTTCAAGGATGTTCGCTCTTGGCTAAATGGGAGCCTCCATCTTGTGTTGCTAGCTTTTAAGAAGTGGTGCGGTGGTATTGTTAACAAGAGTGTTAAAAGTAGGCAAGTCTATAACATCTAAAGGAGCCGGAATTAAAGAGTAATACAAAGGACGATATAAGGGAATATTCAATAGTCGTATAAAACAATATAGGGTCTCTATACTTGGTATCTCATATAGAGATATTACCGTCTCTTGCCTAGAATGTCTACTATTGCCTGATGTTGATCGCCAGGAATTGAGCCAAGTTAGACTGAAATTCCTCGATCAGTATTTACTCTTCTCCCTATATATACCTGGAGACTATATACGATGAAACTTAAATACGGCGATTATTTATTGTCGAATCGCGACACAAGTACGGATCCACCAAGACTCTTCGTCGCATAGTTCAGAATACCATAACGATGTCCAGGGAAGAACTGCCAATCATTACCAAGCGACACAGTAGACCCAAAGTTGGTAAAGCTGTTACCGTCGGTGCTGTAGCTGAACACAGCAGATCCAGCAGCACCAGGGCGGATATCAGCACTAACGCGAAGATACACCTTGCGGTAAGAAACGTTGTTCTGTCTTGCTGAGACAGTACCTGTTGATTTGGTGGTCCAGTCAGTGTTCATACTGAGACCTGTGTTGAAAACGAGGTTAAAGTTGCTTCCTTCGCGCTCGATGCCGATCCAAGCTGATGAGTCGCGAAGAACGGCAAGACCAGTGCGATCGCCATCAGCCATCTTGGAGAAATCAATGAGGACTGTACCGGTTCCCTGGGGGCCGCGGATTCGGTGGGTGAGGGTGTTGCGAGCTTGATACAGGTCCTTGGTGACAGTGACGGTCTTCAAGGTCAGGCCGTTGTTGACAGTAAAGCTCTTGGTATCGGGGTTATGGTTCCACTCCCAATCTGCTCGGAGGTTGGGACCAGGGAAAGTATCAGTACCAATAGGGCTGGGAACGGTGCGCTTGGGAAGTGGGTAGTCATAGTCGCCCCATTGGCCATTGACGAGGGTGATCTTGGGGAAGCCATCACTGCCCCAGGTAATAGGTGCCAAAGCCGGTGCTCTTCCACCAGGGTACATGTCCACGAAAGACATGTAGTACCAGTTGCCGTTGGGTGTGTCGATAAGACCGCCTTGGTGAGGTGCTCCAGATCGAGGAGCAGCAGCGAGTTTGAGATTATCAGCGATGATGCGGAGGTCATAAGTTCCGAAAGGTCCGTCGGTTGACTTGGCGATGTATTGTCCGGTAGCAGGTCGCGTCAAGAAGATGTACCAGTTGTTGTCCTTCTTGTACAAGCGAGATCCCTCGAGGGTAAGTGTGGATGGTGGCGAGAGGACAACTTGTTCCCTGACTTCGGTCTTCATGTCCTTGGATAGCTGGGCGATGTGAAGGTCGCCTCGTCCATAAGCCACGTAAGGTGTGTTGTCAGTATCAAAGTGCAGACCAGCATCGTAATAGCACTTGTTGATGGTTGTGATCTGAGACCACGGGCCAGTTGGGCTTGAAGCACTGTAGACATATGTCTTGCCGAACTCAATGCAGGCAACGAAGTAGAACTTTCCATCACTTTCGCGGTACCGGAGAGAAGAAGCCCAGATGCCCTTGACGTAAGCTCGCTGTCCGTTCTCAAGGCTGTACTTGGAGGACCAGTCGAGAACAGGGACGGAATGGCCGATGTGCTCCCAGTTTACGAGATCGTATGATCGAAGAACTGGAGCACCAGGGGAGTAATGGAATGTTGAAGCGGTCATGAAGTAGGCATCTCCAGCCCGAGTGACTTCCACGTCGGAGAGATCTTCCCAGATAACAGGGTTCGTGAACTTTTCTGCCATGGCGGCAGCGACCGAAAAGAGGAGGCCAAGAATAGCACGCATTTTGGAGCCGTGAAGAACTAAAGAGCGTTGTCGAACAGAACCCATTTACAGTAATTCTCACACTAACTTATAAGAAAACGAGAGACATTCCAATTTGGAGTTTTGATATGAAACGATTGGCGCGCTTTAGCTGAACAGGGATCAGCGTCCAGACTACTTAGACTTCTCACGGAAATATAATCGCCTCTAGAGCCACGAGTAGCAGCGCGCCGGTGTTTATTACAGGGTTGACCCCGCATTATGCACGATGCGCAACTTCAGGCTGAAACAAACGAGGTTAAACGAATCAGCAGATGCTTCATTTATTCGTCACTTTGCCGATAATTAAGGGGAGCTGAAGGCCTTGACTAGGGATAACAGTGGCTCCGTTGACCTATTAGGCTAATTTAGGCGTGTTTTATATGGATCGCTTAACGGAAGATCGGCTTGCAGCATTCGGCATTTGATATATGTCATCATGTCCCTTTCTGAAAGACGGAATCCCTCTTCCGTTACCCCAGATGAAGCAAGGATACACCAGATGATTTCTCTTCATCTCACCCTTGACTGAAACATGGCCCAAAGTGTCTTCTCGTATCCGTGCCAATCAATTGAGTCTCCGCCGATATGCTGTCTGTTTCGAGTAAATGATTCGCCTTGTTCCGATTATCCAGGTTCTTCTTCCTTAAACAGCTGTAGTCTAACGATGCGCGCAAATAGAAGCTTCAGGGCCGGTATTAAATATGGCTTCATGTATGCATACTAGTTATGCGCGCAAATTGTTTATGGCTATCTTACGAAGAAGTCCTAGCCTATTTGTGTGAATACGATACTCGCTCGCTTATCACGACTCAGTCTACCCTAATCAGTCTTTAAACAAAGTTGAGTTGACTTAAACGAAGTTAAATTGCTACCTTCCTTATATATGGGTACTGAGATCTGCATGTCCGCATATCAATCAGATATTTAACGACGACCTCGAGCAGCTTGTAACAGTTCCATCATAGAATCACTATTCCACAGGAGCCTCAGTTGGCAAGAAATTGATTTACGACATCGGCTATTTCGAGAGACATCTTCAAGATGTGGTTAACTATCCCGTTGCTACTCGTCAGCACCCTTCTCGGATTTTCTGGCGTTGCTGTAGCAGACAATCCCATCGTCCAAGACATCTACACCGCAGACCCAGCACCAATGGTCTACAACGGCCGTGTCTACCTCTTCACGGGCCATGACAACGACGGCTCTACCGACTTCAACATGACAGACTGGCGTCTGTTCTCGTCAGCAGACATGGTCAACTGGCAGCACCACGGTGTGCCCATGAGCTTGAAGACTTTCAGCTGGGCCAACAGCAGAGCCTGGGCTGGACAAGTCGTTGCCCGAAACGGAAAGTTTTACTTTTACGTTCCGGTCCGTAATGCCAAGACGGGAGGAATGGTTATCGGCGTGGGCGTTAGCACCAACATCCTTGGACCCTACACAGATGCCCTTGGTAAACCCTTGGTTGAGAATAATGAGATCGACCCAACTGTGTATATCGACACTGATGGTCAGGCATACCTGTACTGGGGCAACCCTGCACTCTACTATGTCAAGCTCAACCAAGACATGCTCTCCTACAGTGGCAGCATCAACAAGGTTCAGCTCACAACTGCTGGATTCGGTAGCCGCCCGAACAACGTGCAACGACCCACAACCTTCGAAGAAGGCCCTTGGCTATACAAACGTGGCAATCTTTACTATATGATCTACGCCGCCAACTGCTGTTCCGAGGATATCCGCTATTCAACTGGACCCAGCGCCACTGGACCATGGACTTACCGCGGTGTCGTGATGAATAAGGAGGGTCGAAGCTTCACTAACCATCCTGGCATCATCGACTTTGAGAACAACTCGTACTTCTTTTACCACAATGGTGCTCTTACTGGCGGTAGCGGGTATACCAGGTCCGTGGCTGTCGAGAGCTTCAAGTATGGTTCGGACGGTCTGATCCCTGAGATCAAGATGACAACTCAGGGTCCAGCTCAGGTCAAGTCCTTGAACCCATATGTCAAGCAGGAGGCCGAGACCATGGCGTGGTCTGAGGGTATCGAGACTGAAGTCTGTAGTGAAGGCGGCCTCAACGTTGCCTTCATCAACAACGGTGACTACATCAAGGTCAAGGGGGTCGACTTTGGCAGCACTGGTGCAAAGACCTTCAGTGCTCGTGTTGCATCCAACAGTAGCGGTGGGAAGATTGAACTTCGACTTGGTAGCAAGACTGGAAGGTTGGTTGGTACCTGCACGGTAACGACTACTGGAAACTGGCAGACTTACAAGACTGTGGAGTGCCCTGTTAGTGGTGCTACTGGAACGAGTGATCTTTTCTTGGTGTTCACAGGCACTACCTCTGACTATTTGTTCAACTTTAACTGGTGGCAGTTTAGCTAGAGAATTTGGAATTTGGATGGTATGAGAGTTTGCCCTTCCTGTATATAATTACTCTGACGACTATAGTACATAACTCAAATTGATTGCAAAAAGTAGCCATTCGCCCAAATCCTACATCCCAGACCTCTCATTTCATATCTTCCATACCATCAGGTAACAGAATTTCTGTCATCTGATAACAGCGCTCATGCTCAATTCAGACACCTTGCAGTAACCCGATATGACATGGAGGCCTGTGCATAAGATATGGTTGCTGACAGCTTAGGTGACATAAGGCTGATAAGCAGTACCGTTTTGCTGCGCCTCCCGCAAGAGTCGCTTGTTGGAGCGGCTGAGCCAGATCTTCATGACGATAGCGCAGGCGCTGGAAGTCAGGCCGAAGGCCATCATACCGATGAAGGCACTGATGTAGCGAGGCTCCTCATTTGTGACGAACATAAAAGGGGCAGTGAAGTTTCCTAGCAGATTTTGTTAGTTGGTATCTAGGAATCGTCATGAAAGTAAACTTACCGATTTGAGACAAAAGGTTGCAAAGTGCAACGGAGGCAGCTCGCTTTTCGGGAGTCTTTGCAAGAGCACCTGGTGAATAGTCAGTACCATACTAAGTAGTCAAATAGCATGGATAACATACCGCTGACATAACCCATGATGAGAGGGTTGGCGATGTACATGCCGCCAACGTAGATGAAGGAAGCTCCATATCGGGCCTGGGGGTTGGTGGTCGCTAAGCAGACGATGAAACCGATACAAGCAACCGCAACAGGGATAGCATAATGCAGACCTCGCTCCTTGACCCTGCGAGACAACTATTAGTAATTGTGTGGCGCACGATATCAGTTGAGACTTACTTGTCAGAGTGCCATGCATTGACATAAGAACCAATAGCAGCGAAAATGTAAGGTGGCGCAGTGAGAACAAGGGCAATGACGGAGCTGTATCCCCAATCGGCGGCCAGACCACGAACAATGGAAGGGTAGAAGTTGGAGAATCCGTAAGCAGCAGAGATGGTGATGTTCATGAGAGTAAGGATGTAGAGCTTAGGATCGCGAACACTAAGCTTCAATCCTTCCCAAGCACCAGTCTTGGCCTCAGTTGTTGAGGGGCGATCGGCAAGGACACGTGCAGCAGCAACCTTTCGCATATCTTCAGTCATGGTCCACATGGCGCTGCCTGTTGTCGAGTCGGGATAATCGGGGATGAACCAGATACAGATCATGGCAGAGCCAGCACCCGCGGTAGCCAGGATGATGAAGAGCCACTGCCAGCCGGCAAGACCGTGAGCCTTCTCCAGAGTGGCGTAGGTAGCGGCAGCGATGAGACCGGCTGAGCAGAAGGCAATTGTCTGAGCTGAGTAGAGGATAGCCATACGGAAAGCGACTTCCTTTCGTGTGTACCTAGGATAATGAGTGAGCACGAAGCATTCAATGCGGTTGAGATTGGTGAACTTACCAACAACCGAGAAGGTAGATAGCTCCGGGAAGAAGAGGTGCCTCAACAAGACCAAGAGCGAAGCGAACACCCATGAGCCCAGAGTAAGACTTAACTCCGACAGTAGCGACACTGACACCAGACCAGACAATAGCCATGAGACAGAGGTAAAGACTGGGTCGGATCTTGGTGATCAACATGTTACTAGGAAGTTGACCAAGGACTGAAAACGTCAGTATTCTTTCGAAACGCCAATCATGCGGATGGCTTACCATAACCGAGAGAGAGAATAGAGACAGCCGAAGAGAAGTTGGCACCAGTAAGATTCAAATCCGCGTCGAAACTGCTGAGTCTCGCATGACCGATTGATGCTCTGTCAAGGTAATTGAAGAAGTAAAGACACCAGACACAAGGCATGAGAGTCAGATCAAGACGACGAACAATCTTCTTCTCAAGCTCGCGCCAGTTCGGAATGCCAAGAGCGTCAATCTGCTCCTCGGGGCTAGGAAGACGACCTTCATTCTTGATGTAACCCTCCTCTACCATACCGAGCTCCTTCTCAATGGCAGAAGCGGTATCGGCCTTCTCGTCGATGGGGGCCTTGACATCAGACGCCGGGACCTGAACGTCTTGCGGAGGCACATCACCGCCCGCTTTCTCATTCGGTGTCGTCATATCTTGAAGACTAATGCGGAACAAATAAAGAGATAACGACGATTGGAATGGCTGAGAAAGGGAGGGTCTGCGATGTCAACCAAGTCGAGAGGCTGCGTACACGAGAGAAAAGGCAAGGACAAAACGAAGGTGGACGGCATTTTTTATAGATGAGCGAGACACGAGAGAAAAAGAACACTGGCAATGGGAAAACCCCGCATCTTTCCAACGTTGGCATGGCTGGGCAAGCTGGGGAAAAAGTCAACTCCCCAGATGGTGCATGTGTGAGCCAAGAGTCCGGGGCAACAAGAATCATCTCTTGGGTTAAAAACTGGAGAAGAAAAGGGTTCTGGGGCAAAACGGTCTCGCGTGCGCGAAAAGACACAGACTGGATCGGACCCCAGATGAATCACCAGAGATCGGTGGTGTCAAATGGTAATCAGATCACTTGCAGTCTATTGCTCTTTAGAGTTCTTCTTTTAGAGTTCAATCACTACTCTATGATGCAGTGGCCGTCGTTAAAGAGGCTCAAAATGAGGCTCTTTTTATCAGCGCCGCATTACCGGGCCGTGGTCAATAGGCCAGTCTGGATCACTTTAGTCTCTTCAAAAATGCCCATAACGAATCTCGCGTGCTATTATTATTCCACGCTTTCATCAATTCGTCTAAAGGAACCGGAGAAAGAATTCTCTCGTATGCTTTTTCGCTCTAGCTAGCCACACGCCAAGCTCAATGAATCGCAATGCGTTCATCATATTCCCCAATTATGCAGCAATTCTCAACTCAAGGAGGGCAAGAGAACTTCAGCTCCCGTCTTTCCCGTTTATTCTGGGCATGTTCTCCAAAAATGCAGTAAAAGCCCGAGTCTTCCCGTGCCAAGGGCGGAGAGTCCATTGCTGAGACCTGCACTGCAATGCTCCGGGCATCACTACCCACTATAGTGGATTATTCCCGTCTGAGCACTGCTCCACTATCATGTCAGGGCCAAGCTTTGCGATAACCAATCTCGCCAATTTGTTGATTTGAGGTAGGAAAAGGTTATTCTTAAGCTTGTTCAGGACCTTGGCGTATGGGGGCGCTCTTCTACCCGCGGGATTTACCCTTCTCCGGTGTTACTCCGGATCCGATAGTTTGCCGTGCCCAGCCAATCCCGCGGGAGATTTGCATTCGATTACTTTGTATACCAAGAAATGGTGTATTTTTCGGAAGTAATTCTGAGATCCTGTTATATTTATCGATTCGAATACCAAAAGAACATAAGACTCATTTTTCTCATATCACCGAGACTTTTCCCCTGCCGCATGGCAAACAACGATATTCTGATGGGTAGGGAAGGGGTACATCTTTGAAATACCCTACAGCAGCTTTTTCAACCTCCAACATCATCTGTGAGTATTGCACTGAGCGTGCTGAAAGGGTCAGAGAGAATGTAATAAGCAACAGCAAATGTGTGGATTAATATTTTTTCCCCTTTCGTGTAGGTGAGTCTATTTTGGAGCTACTTGAAACATACAGCTAGATTACCAATGTATTTGTTTATTTCCCGATGCCGTGAAGATCATACCTACCCAGCGACAACCTCCATAACCATTGTTTGGTCCGCCCTGATCGTGGCCAACCAAGTGCAAATGGATTTTCATCAGTTATCAGCGTGACAATGCGTCTAACTATCCAGACGCGTTGAGCAAGTTGGAAATTCACAAAACCCAAATAAGTACATACACAAAAAGAACATGGACAGCAAACGGCTTCCATTACTGTGGTCCAAATTTTAGATTGCTCCCGTCTCGTCATCCCCTCACATTCCTTGATCCAGCTTCTGTGCTTCGCACATCTTGGCATATGTTCCACCTTGCTTAACAAGGTCTTCATGACTCCCACTCTCAATAATCAGTCCTTCGTGGAAAACGAAAATGTGGCTTGCTTCCCTAATGGTGGAAAGGCGGTGGGCAACAGCTACGGTGATTCTATTACCCGTTGTTGCTGCGTCTAATAAGGCTGCTTGGAAGACACGTTCAGACTCAGTATCGAGTGCGCTTGTTGCCTCGTCTAACAGTATCACTGCAGGCTTCCTGATCAAAGCGCGCGCGATTGCAATTCTCTGCCGCTGACCACCGGAGAGCTGGTTGCCGCCCGTTCCGCAACGAGTATTAAGGCCCTCGGGGAGTGAGGCGATGAAATCCCAGGCATTGGCAGAACGGCAAGCCTCCTCAATCTCTGTATCAGACGCCGTAGTATCGATGCCCTGTGAGATGTTGTCGCGGATAGTACCTGGAAACAATGTCGGTTCCTGCTGCACGAGAGCAATATGTTTGCGGTACAGGCGAGGGTTGATCGAGTCGAGAGGAGATGAATCGATAGTGATTCTTCCGGTGGTCGGGTCGTAGAAACGCTCTAATAGCGAGATCATTGTGCTCTTGCCACATCCGGATTGTCCAACAAAAGCGACGAACTCGCCAGACTGAATCTAGAATTCAAAGACGTCAGCACTTGATACCAAGATGGGGCAGAGGATTGACTCACATTGAGAGAAACTCCCTTGAGGGCCTGATTGTGTGGTGCTAGAGGGTAGGAAAACTGAACATCACTGAGCTTGACAGACTTGCAACCATCCTTTGGCCCCTTGTCTCTGTTGTCGGCGGTTTCCTGAATCGTTGGCTCGAGAGAAGATATCCAGAAATAGTAGTTGGCGGCCATGTGACCCTTGGTGAAATCTTCAAAAGCGAAACGCGTTAGCATGGTGTATAGGAACTGGTGGCACTTACGACTTACTGCCCGCAAAAACAAACAGCTGGCTTGCCGCCTGTCCAGAGAAATAGACTCCCATAAAAGAGACGATGAATTGATAGAAGTTGATATGGCCGTCATTGATGAGCTTCGATCCCCACCTGGATACGTTAAATGATGCCTGCACAGATAGAATGCTACTCTTACCAGAAGCCCAATGCAAGGACGAAGTATTCAATTGCCTGGGTAAGTGAGAACCAAACCATCATATGAAATAGGGATGGGACTGAGTTCCAGATAGCCATGTCCAGCTCTCGTGTATACTTATCTAGCACCCGTCGCTCTAGCGCCAAAGAGGAGACGGTGCGTATCGCCATGACTGCCTCAGATGCCACTGACGAGCTCTGCAAAGATGACCTATCTATGGCGTTTTCCATTCTAATCTCGAGCCATATGCGCACCCACCCAGCTAAAAGCATAGGAGGAAGTCCAACAAAAACACCAACTAAGCCAAGTCGCCAGGCGACAACGATGGCCAGGATGCTACAGGCGGTCAAGTTAATGATGGCGAGGAGCAGGAGTGCTACGTTGAAACCCATAAACTCGAAGACAGCTTGAGGGTATGAGTCAAGTCGACTTGTTAAAGCACCGACGGTGTTCTCAGAACGGTCGAAAAACTGCAGGTCCTGGCGAAGGATGGAATCTAAGAGCTCTTTTCGGATCTTCCTCCCGAGGGTCTTTGCAAAGTCAGCAGGGGCCTTTGAAAATGGGCGAGGCCACATACCTGTGCAATCATGTTGCTAGACCATCCCAACAAGAAATAGCCGATGAGGCACCCGATTGCAATGACAAGAAACATGAGAGAGATGAAGTTGCCTCGTGATACCATGTCTGGGGACGAGAAGACGTCGAGGACGTTGCCAAGAAGCAGGGCCTGTGCAGGGAAAAGGGCAGCTAGAAAAGGTCAGTGTTGCATAGAAACCCAACAAAAAGGAGTGACTTACCTCCAATGATGCAGGAGATGACTGTAAGTAGGTACCAGAACTTGAGTTCCGGAGTGCAGCCTACAAGCTTCATAACGGTACCGAGTAGTCCACGCTGTTGGAATGTGTCAAAGTCTTGTCGATCCTTTAGTGATACTAGGGTGGTCTCATCGACTGCTTTGATCTTGGCTAGTGGGAGATCAAGCGTAGGCGTGCTGTTTGGGGCTGGTTCTTTCTCTGAGAAGCGCTCTGGGGTCTGTAGGGTCTCAGTTGGAGATAGATCTTGAGCCTTGACGAGGTTGTAATACACTCCTTTCAGTTCGAGTAGATCATCGTGACTACCCTTCTCAACGACGTGGCCCGAAGAAATGACGACAATCTGGTCAGCGTTCTGAATGGTGGCCAACTTATGGGCGATAACGATAGTTGTCCGATTCTGAGATGCTCTATTCAGGGCTTTCTGAACAATGCCTTCGGCGTGAGGGTCGAGTGCACTGGTTGCTTCGTCGAGTAGTAACACCTGCGGGTCAGATACGAGACTGCGTGCGATGGCAACACGCTGCTTCTGCCCACCTGAGAGCAGGCCACCTCTTTCTCCGATTCTGGTGTCATAACCGTGTGACAGGCCGACGATGAAGTCATGGGCAAAAGAGAGCTTAGCAGCATCCTCAACACGTTGTCGTTGCTCATCGTGCGAGGCTGTCTCCCATGGTGTTCCGACGAGACCGTCCGCGATATTCTCAAAAACTGTGCCATTGAAGAGAACGGGCTCCTATATGCGAACAGAACTGTTAGCGACGGGATAATGGAACCAGGTGGAGCTTCCTATCCTACCTGTTGTACAAGACGGACGTTAGTACGGAGCCAGTGCAAGTTCAAGTCCTTGACATCTTTGCCATCCAGTCTGATGATACCAGCCGTTGGGTCATACCAGCGCTCCAAAAGGCCAATGACGGTGCTTTTTCCTGACCCGCTGGTTCCCTAGGTTGCATTACGACGTTAGCGACTATTGCGACTAAGAGTTGTAGAGAACGAAATGAAGCCGGCAATCAACTTACAACCAAGGCTGTGACCTTGCCTGCCGGAACATGTAGACTCAACTTATCAAGGACGGTGACATCTGGCCTCGTAGGATACCTGAAGGAAACGTCTTGGAGCTCGACGTCACCGACAAGACTGTCAGGCCTTTCGCCCGAGTCATCGAAGGGATCAATTTCCGACTGCCTGTCAATCAACCTAAAGAGTTCAGTCGCCGCTGTCGCAGCGCGGCCAAACATGACCATCTGCGGCGCGATAGACATGACTGTACTCGTACCGATGATGACTGAAAAGAGAACACTACTCCAAGTTAGAAAGTAACGACCTGCTGGGGCTCAACACTGAACTGACGTGAAAACGGTGCCAAGGTCAGGAACTTCTCCGCGGTTGACCATCGCTATACCCTGCCAAAACGCCAGCCCCATGGCGGCATGGACGATGAAATACTCGCCACCAAAGAGGACGCCGTAGATTCTATTCTTCTTCATACCGAGTCCGAATGAGCTTTCGAGAAAAGAATCGTATTGACTAACCACCCTCCCCCGAAGATCAAAAGCGTGGACGGTGCGAACCCCTGCCAGGGTTGTCTCGGCATAGCTCCCTGCCTCGGCATGGATTTTGAGAATATCAGCTTCAATCTGCGCATCCAAGCCTGCAACGCCTCCAACGACGATCAGCAGTACAGGTACCATGCCGATGATGATCAAGGTGAGCTTCCACTGGCTGATAAAAGCAATCACAAAGGCAGCGATGAAGGTGGCCATGGCTTGTACAAGCATGCCGAGCTTCTCGCCGATCCCGGCTTGTATCAATTTACCGTTGGATGTAGCTTGCATGGAGATAGATTCTTGGACCTGGTCAAAGAAGCCGATTTCCTGGCTGAACGCGGCGCGGAGGTACTCGTGTCGAATATTGCGAGTCAGACGTTGGCCGACAAACGTGAACAGGGAGGCATATATGTAGGTACATGCGAATCGCACAATGCCGATGTAAACAAAGTAGAGGCTGCAAAAAGGAAGAGCATGTTAGTCGTTATAGATATTTCGGTCGTTGTTGTTTCCTACGCGGTTCTCTGGACAGCGGACATGAAACCATCAGGCTCAGATGTATGAGAGTCGCTCAACAATGAAATGAACTGGCCGACAACAAGGTTTACTATGGCTAGCGCGATGCCGGACGCGATGGCGGCGATGATGGCGATAGATTCGAGAGCGTAGTCTGTCGTTTGGCCGAATGTAAAGACTCTCTGCGAGTGAGCATGGTCAACATACTGTACACGGTGTGACATTTATAGATGTTCGTCATCATCACAACATACCATGAAGTCCCGGAAGCTCGAAGACTCGCTTGAGTTGTCCTCAGAGGTCGAAGGTTCATCGCTTTCTCTGGCGTCTCGTGCACCGTGCGGGCGGAGATCGATAGATGCAGCCATTATATGGGAGTAATAGCGAGATCAGATAGAAAGAATAAAATAAATATATAAAAAAGGATAAGAGAAAGAGTGATATATTCTGTAGGCAGTTTGACTTATCAAGTGATGGTAGAGACTGGACAACTGCAGTTGGAGACAAGAGAGTCGACTGGGCATTCTCTCGTCGGCATCATTGGTTTGTATACTAATTGGCTTTCCTCCTGCCTCCAACAATCAATCTTATGTTATCACCGGTCCCCACTGAATGATTATCCGATGACTCCCTACCGCTGAACGGAAGTCATGGCTCCCTGGCGCTACATTGAGGGTCTGTCGGGCTCCGGAGACCCGGACGGCCAACCCAACGCGGAGATGTCGAGGGACCTTGTATCCATTGATTCCACTTCTGACCACCCCAGCGAAAGTGAAGGAGTCTAATGAGTCAGGTCTCATTAGTGACGATGCGCTAGGGAGAGAGGTTGGAGTATCCCGCCGCTGTTTCAGGGCCTCTTATTTCAATTTCAACGCGGCACTCCGGCCCAGGATCATTATACGGCATCCTCGTTCTAAATTCTAATCCCATTAGTGCATTGGAGATCTTCGCCGGACACTAGATGGCAAATTACAGCGTATTCAAATACAAAAGTGAGAAATTACCTGTTGGGCAGGTGTCGAGTATGGAGATGGGACAAAATCGCCACCAAAGGCTTCGCGCCCCACTAAGCGCCGCGATGTCTTCGGCCCCCGGAGACCCGGCTCCCGGCTCCGTCGACGCAAAAGCTCACATAGCGGGCCAGGTTAATATCTCAAAACACGGCGATGACTATTCCGACAGAAGATATCTACCTGTTTGTCTAGGACCCTAGTTCGGAAGTCCCAAATGGTGTGCTTCGCCGCTTTTCCTGTACGCTGGTTGTTTGATCTATTTAATAGTACATCTCCTGACCAAGGTCCCATTAGTCGAGCACATACCACAACAAGAATCCCATCCAGATTTCGTCAGGGACAGCTAACATGGGATTCAAAGTCATTATAGTCGGAGGCAGCGTGTCGGGCCTGTCTTTGGTCAACATGCTCGAGAAGTTCAACATCGAATATATACTCCTCGAGGCACATTCAAAGATCGCCCCCCAGCTTGGAGCGAGCATGGGTCTTCTCCCTGGTGGCTTGCGCATCCTCGATCAGCTCGGCTGCTACGACCGCGTGCGGGAAATAGTCGGAGACTGTTGTTATTACCAACCGAGCCTTCGTCTCTTTAATGGGAAGATATTGGACAAGGAAAAGCCGAAAACCTTCTCTGAGCAGTTGGAGTACAGGTATGTCCTTGAAATTGAGAACTAGTTAAATATGCTGACCCAGGTGTTTCAGAACCGGCTATCCCCAGATCTTCATCGATCGGCAGATGCTCCTTCAGATTCTTTTCGACAACATCCAGTCCAAGGATAGAGTGATGACGCGGAAGCGCGTTGTTCGCGTCGAAACAGCTGAGAATCACGTCCGCGTCCATACTCAAGACGGCTGTACTTATACTGGAGATATCGTTGTCGGTGCTGATGGAGTCCATAGCGCTGTCAGAAAGGAGATGTGGCGAAACGGCGTCGAATCAGATCTAGGCTCATTCCGGCCAGACGAGGACAAAGGTTCGTGATCCCGAATTTAAGCAATCTTGTTGTGAACTAACCAATGGCTTTCCTTCTCTAGCGCTTGCAGCCGACTCAAAGTGCATCTTTGGCATTTCCAAACGGCCAAAGTCCCTTCCTGCTTCTGCTTTGCAAATCAACGCATTCTTTGACGGCCGCAACTACATGATGCTCTCAGCACCAGGAGATCGGCTCTATTGGTTTATGTTCCAGGATATGGACAGAACTACTGGCAGTGATATTCCTAGATTCACAACCGAGGACGAAGTCAATCTCGCAAAGAAACACTTTGAAGACCAAGTCACAGCGTGCACGACCTTTGGGGACGTGTATGAGAACCGATTGCAAACGGCACTCGTCTCTCTTGAGGAGCACGTTTTTTCTCGGTGGTATTTCCGGAGAATCATCACCATTGGAGACGCAGCTCACAAGGTATGAGCCATCTGCATCAGCTCAGGCCATGGAAATAATTAACGTGTGCATACAGGTTCACCCCAACACTGCTCAAGGCGGCAACGGCGCTATCGAGACGTCTGCAGTTCTTCTGAACACTCTCTTACGGCGATTAGATGACACATCGGAACTGTCAGAACGGGATATCGAGGACGTTTTCGCCAAGGTTCAAACCAACCGTTTTGCCCGCGCCGCCAATGCTCTCGAACAAGGCCGCCACACATCATCATTCTCGACGCGAGATACGTTTGCCTCGAGAATTTTCGTACACTATTTGCTCCCCTGGTTTGGGGATCGTATAATCATGTGGCTCGCTGTTAAGAACGCCGAGACGGGTCCTGTGATCGAGCGACTGCCTCTGCCCAAGCGAAACGGCGTCACTCTACCCCACGCTGGTATCGTTAAGAAACCTCAGAGCTTAAAGGTCGCGTTGGGATTCGGTGCCTTTGGAGCAACGCTTGTTGCAGTGCTTTTGTACTTTACGAGGGGATCGACAAGGGCGATCTCTTTTGCGACATTGTTTAGAGGGCATCTCGGGCACCTGTGAACCAATGAAATATGACTGCTCTTCTTTTATACTTCTGCTAAATATTAGATTAGATTAGACAAAATTAGATTTGCTCTTTATGCTGTTAGTATGATGAACGAGCGGCCAAGAAACACTTTAAAGCTGATTGTACCAAACTCTGCTAGAATAGCTCTCGACGCGACCACCCCAGAGACTGACTCTGAGCTTCGAACTGACTATCTTAGCTTATCTACTATACAAAGATGACATATAAGCTTGTAACAGTCTTGTATTAACAACAGACGAGCTTATGAAAAGAGTGTTGTAATTGACCTTAACAGTGCTGCTAGAGTTATACCCTATCTATGTCATGCTATCTAGCCTGCAGGCGAAAAGCGATCAGGGAAAGTCCCAAATGACTGCATCAGAGCTTGATTACTATAGAACCACTCTTCCAACTGTGCTCCATGCCCCGTGCGAATCATTGGATTCATCAACATGGGCCCGATGGTATTCGTATCTCCACCACTTGTGACGTCGAGGTCGTGGTCAAACCCCTGCCCTTGCTGCTGGTTACCATCGCCCCCCCACGAACATTGCATGCCCAGTAACTTGAGATACGTATCCATCTCTTCAGTATCCTGTGGCTGAACGTCGCGCGAGGCTGAGAGCTCTACATAACGAGTGGCGACGTTGTAGAGGACCTGGAATAGCCGATGCAACTTGGTTGCAGCGCTCGAGGCAGCGGCAGCAGGTTGGATAGAAGCGACAAAAGTGCGAAGGCGGTTGAGGTCTTTCTTGTCTTGGGTCTCAATTACCTGGCAGAAAATGACGATAAAGGGGATGAACGGAGCGAAAAGAAGTGTCCTGCTTCCGTCAATATTCCGAACTGAAGCTCAGTCGAGTCAGTGACACGTACCAATGAACATAGGTTGGGAAGAAGTCTTGACTGCTCCTTTCGATAATCTCTAGGCAATCATGATGCCTGTGGAGAGTAGCTCTAGCAGCTTCGACGCAACTGGGACTGAATGTTGTTAGAACCCCAGTCTGTTGTGGAGCGGCTCGATAGACGAGAGTAAGTAGTGACAGTCGAAGGATATCGTCTGAGACGGCGAAGAAATCCATCAAGTCCTTGCCAGCATTATCCCTAGAGATCTGGATCCATTTCTTCTAAAAGTAATAGATCAGACGGATGGGGTATTTACAGATTGGGACTGCGTACACTTACATGAGTTTCTTGCGTGGCCTGCTCCAACATGTGTAGATCGTTCACAAGAAGCTGAACCCGAGTATGTCTGACGTGCTCAAGCTGGGTAATAGCTTCGGGGCAATACAGAAGCTCGTAGATGTTGCCCTGACAGCGCGCAGCTTCAATCCAGAGTACGAAATATGCCATGACTGGTTCTTGGTGGGGATCACTGATCGCTGGTCGGTGTGTTGTGATATCCCAGTCGGGAATTGTGGATGCTCGACCGAGGCGAAGGCACAGACTCTTATCGAGGAAGTAGTTAGTCCAGAATAGAAACTTCCTAAACTTAGCGTCATCGCTGTTATCTGTATCGGGCATTCTGTGATAGCCCAACGTCTGGCACAGCTCTGAGGCCTTGCTGGATAATGCCCAGGAGAGATATGGTTTCGAGAGCTCAATCGCGTGCCAAGCCTATTATCTGGTTAATATAGATGCTAATTTTAATGTTGGTGTGAGCTTACACCAAAAAGCAGAGCCGTTATAGCCTCTGGCGTTGTCGGCAGATGAAGCGGCAGATCATAAAGTGCTGTCTCAAGGTTCTCGCGACACATGCGGGCATGGCCTAGATAAGTGTCCTTTTGACCTGCAGAGACATGATAGCTATAGTCTGTGAAGAGAGAATAAAAGCCAGCGTTGGCAATGATGAACTCCATCTCGGAGAAAGTATCGGAGAAGTAAACCTGGAGGCAAATATCGGAGAAGTCTCGCATGAACATGAACTCGTATATGAAGCCTGTTCCTGCCAGCCGCTGACCTGTTGATGACCTATTAGACTATAGTGGTACAGTAGCAAACGGATCATGGCACCTACTCTTTGCAATTCGAATCAACTCAACGGCCTTTTCAATAGGAGGCAGCTCATACCCCGATGGGCGTGGGCGTTGGCTCGGTCGGGAGTGAGGGTATGCCATTTCATTAGCGAACGTCTGCTCTCTCAGTGTTCCAACGACATGTGACAGTGCGTCCAGGGTGTTTCTTATGTCTGGACCAAAACCCGGGCTGGTTTCGGCGCTTGCGACTTGATGCATCAAGTTGCTAGCAAACGCAGAGTGGGCGGCTAATGAGGACTCTCCCTCAACACCCAACACCGCAGAAGGCGTTTGCTGGATATTCTGGCTCGATGGACTTGACAGAACTGTCGATACGAGCGCAGCTCGTGTCGGTAAGGCGGCATGAGAACATCGATCGGGTTGTCGGTCATTTTTGAGATCATGGAGTAGGCCAAGGACTTGGTCCATGCGACGATCAAGCTGGTCGATTTTCTTCTCACTGAATGAAATGTGATGTTGTCAGATATTCAAGAGTAGATGATATTGATTAGAGGTAGCATGGGATAATAAAGTGACATACTATTGTGGGGTGACTAGGATGCGGTTGCGTTTCTCCCTAGGTTTCTTTTCGGCAACGACACATTCGAGTTTGGTGTTGATGCAGTGAGAGCATGGGTACTGCCTATCACAACGGATCTATGATACAGACTGTAAGCGCTGAGCGTCCGAGGAGAGTCTTGAGTAAGCATTGGAGCTGGGGTATGGCATGAATGGGGCAGAGAGATGCTGTCTGCGTACCTTGCGAACGCGGCAGTTCTCGCACTATGAATAAGTCAGCTTTATCATCAGTGGTATACTCCAAGACCACGAATTATGACAGTAGAACTAACCGCAGGTCGAATGTGGACGTTGGAACTTGGTGACGAGGCTTCTAGCGTGTCGTCGCCGTGAGCAGCTGTGTCCGTATCCATGATGAGCGAGAGGACAGGAGGCTGGCATGCAGGCGAGCGGCGGGGAACTGGGAACGCGGGCAGCGACAGGAAACATGGAATTCGGGCCCGTCAAGACGATATTAGCCCAGAACCCGCGAGGTGAGTTTGCGAGTGTACGAGTCACACCGAATGCGGGCATCGGGGCCCGGAGATCCGGGTGCCGAGTAGCCTACAGAAATTTCCATATGCAATTGGTCTGGGTTCTATAAGTGGGTCCCCGGTGCGTCTTCCTGTCGTCATATTCCTGGTACTAATCAGGCTTCTCTTGCTACCTCGATATAAATCTTGAGATAAAATGTAAAGGCAGGCAGCTCACTCATTACAGAATAATCCACTATACCTATGTGGTGTTTGCAGTGAGCACGCCGCTGCCCTGACAGCTGAGTTTTTCGCATTGATATCTGTTGAGGAACAAGGACAATAATTAAACTTTGCCCGCTACAACGGAGTATGAAGTTTCGCAGTAACTATACTTATCCGAAATGAGACCGAACATACATCGTTGACTTCCGATTATGATCCAAATGCTTTGTTGTGACATGGGAAAGTTCATGCGTCCTTCGCCCATGACTCCCATTCATAAGAAGCAAACATAAATGGCCCTACGCCATTTTGCCCATTCTCCAGCTTTGGTCTGCTAACGTAGTACTGATATTGTCAGTAAGCTTTTGCGTTATGGATGCTGTACTCACTTCAAACGTGACATTGGAACTAGTCAAACCACATTCAGCAACCGTGCTGTTCAGAATCAACGAACCGTCTTCGCCTTCAGTGACAAAGTTGTCAATCAAGCTTGTAAAAGCATCTTTGGCAGTTTCGAGATACTCATCAGAGTCAAGGTATCCCAAGTCAACAGCCTTCAACAAGCCCCACGTAAACATGGAGGAGCCGCTACTCTCGATAAAGTTCCCTTCGCGCTTGGGGTAGGGTTCGTTCATGACTTGCCACCAGCTGCCAAGATCTGGATCGCGGGAGGCCTTGAGACCCTTTGCGACGGATTCAAGATACCCGAGTAACTGGTCGTAGCCGGAATGTGACGTGGGGAAGTACTGCAATACCTCAACGAGAGCCATGAAGTACCAGCCAAGAGCGCGTCCCCATACGTTTGGCGCTCGGCCTGTTTCTGGATCAGCCCATGATGCTTCGCCTTCGACCCATCCGTGTACATGAAGGCCAGTTGTCTCGTTGATCGTGTTCTTATGTATGAGCTCGTACTGCAGAAGTATGTCGTCCCAGGCTGTGTTATTGTCCGAGTCATAGAGATGCGTCCATCTAGCGTAGAATGAGTCTGCCATGTAGATACCATCGAGCCACATCTGATCGCGAAAGAATTGCTGGTGCCTATAATCCTCATAAGCAGGTGTTATGAGAGAGGAACTTAATGCTTTCCGCTCACCAAAAGCCCCCGGATGGGGTGCGAGGATACGAGTCCAACATACGTCTAACAGTATTGGCAGCCGTCTCATATTTTGGCTCTCCAGTCTGGTTGTAAAGGTATAGATAGCTATGCCCCATTCGGTACTCATCAAGGATATACCGTGATGTGTTGAGCCCTTTAATAGAGCCATCCTCTTGAACAACGGGGCCATCGATCTGGCCGATGTACCAATCAAGATATTTATGATCTCCAGAAAACTCGTAGGCTTTCTCAAACCCAAGATAGAGGACTGCATCTTGATATCCAAGGTCCGGTTCGACGCCCTTTGCGATCATGGTATCTGCCATCTCTGTCAGATAGGCAAGGCCACATTCGGCTCCGATGAGCATGGTGACAAGAGACCGCATTAAGGGCCGTAGCATGTTGTCCATGATAAGAATCTCTAATATTTTCAATGTACTTATCGCCTGAAAGAATTCTGTTGGATCCAGCAAAGGGGACTCTCCAACAGCAATAAATCAACCAGCTCCATCATGACCAGCCTTACTGCTCATATAATAGCAAGACTATGTCACCAACAAGGCAGGTAGCAATGGCCAAACGTCATGCTGTTGGTCATTCGAGAGGTTCATGTGACTATGCACCTGTGATCAACTGTTGTTTCAGAAAGCCTTGTTTCTTCATGCTTTGTGAGGTCACCAATGAGGGGAAACGGCATGCAGCGGGTCGCATTGTACTCACTTGCCAATGAGAGTCTAGGAATGTTGCCGGGAATAAAGCCTTATGCATAAGAATATATGATATGTTTCTATCGCTGAGAGAGTTTTCTGGTTGATGTTCATAATGTTGATAAAACCTTGTATTAAGACTGATGGTATGATGTAATGAGTTCTTTAGGGTAGCTAGAAGGTATGTTACTATTAATAGAAATATATTATTATCATCAGTCTATAACATAATCTTAGATGTATCGCAATCTCCTGCAACAATTTGCTTCCATATTATCCTCTGGACCATTTAATATAATTACCAGAAGACCTGCTACTATGAAGAGCATCAACAGGGACTTTGGTTGCGTCAAGGTTGATGTCATCCCGTGATACCTCTACAGGTTATGACCTTGCCAAAGAGATCAATTGTTCACAGGATTGGAACTCGGGATTTGAAGCCTTTCTGCAATTTAATAGAAATCCGAGTCGACGAGATGTGTCGCCATGGAACCAGCTTCCAATAACACATAAAGACTTATGATCTAGTTACTGCTTCAGAAACACTGCTTAGTCTTCACGCGTTGTAGTAACACGCAAAAGACTGGGCCAAGCTCGCTACCGTCTTACATTTCAAGTCCCCAGTATATCTCATCTGATCCAGATAGTCATTACAGTCCCTTGACTTGTAGATATTGCAGAGCCACCCTCTGGCCTGGCATTCTGCGATCAACATGCTGGACTCATAATGGTAGTTGTAGCAGTTTGTCTTCCTGCGTAAATGCTTTGTGCCCAGGTCACATCGAATTGACCGGAATATGACTTGCATTTGGTGTCGCTGTAGTAGTTGATCTGCATCTGCTTGGCTGCGGCAGCCGCGGAGATCAGCGTGGCGAGGACTGAAGCGGTTAAGAACTGCACCGTTTTGGTTGCTGCATAATGGGTTGTTAGTCACAAGGACATGTAGAGGAGATAGTGATTGGAACGCGTGGTGACCTACAGATGAGGGCTGATTTGTGGTGGGATGAAGATCATTTACCGGGTTGGTGTCTTGGCGGAAAAGGTCCCGGATGTCATCCTTATATACGTATTAGCTCTCCTGACCTTTTAATGTTCAGAAACTTTTGCTCGTAAAAGACTATGGATATAATCGTGACAGATGTTGAGGTAGATATCAACACAAGGCTATAGCATATTTGAGAAACATTACAAAGGCATGTGCATTGAAGGCACGGAATGTTCATTGAGACGAAATAGGTCAAAGCAAACTCGCTTCACACAGAAAACTTCAGGTACGAGTTCATCTCGCCAGTCCGAATGGGCCGTCTGCATACACGAGGTGGATGTACCATTCATCAGACGTTACATATTCCCCCCCATCCCATTTTGGAAACTCGGAACCAGCGTTGAACTGATATCTCCACTTACAGATGCGGTTCTCTTATCGGTACTCATTACCGCAATCGCCCATTGCCTCGAACATCTCGGCTCTGTTACTCCGGTTCAAGACCTCTTCGATGATCAGGCGGTCATCATCATCCAAGCCCCAGCCGAGAGTAGTAGCATTATCACTTGTATGCTCACTCATACCGATCCGTGCGCCAATGATGACTGCTCCGACATAGGAAAAGTCTAAGACCCAGCGCGTAGCTATGTTGGAGATGTTGACTTTGTGCTTTGTCGCGATGGTGCGTAGGACGCTGAGCAGCTCTTGGAAGAGACCCCAGCCGCCCCAGCTGCATATCATTCCGTAGTACTTCAGCCATCGTCAGTATAGTAATGATAGAGTGTGTTTCGCTTACCTTTCTCTGGCTTGGAGTAATGTTGGTATCGTAGACATCTGGTTCGGGCTGATTAAGCCACTTATCTGCGATGAATCCACCGCACTAAAGAAATGATTTGTTAGTGGTCGCACAGCAAGTATATAGGAAGAGCCCACCAGAGTTCCATATGTCAACAGTTTGATATCATGTGTCGAGCAGGCGTCTGCCATTCTTACAGTAGGCCTCGAGTCGATTAACGAGAACTGTAGCAAATCAGCAAAAGCTCTATCAGTGGTGGTTCAATTGTTTAAGGGCTCACCTGCACTTGGTTCGTATATATCTTGATACCACTCTCGACAACTCGTTCAAGGTGTTCTGTATCAAAGTTACACAGCCCAATCCGAGCCACCCGTTTGTCTTCTACTAAATATTGCAGCGCGTCGATATACTGCGGATTATCCCACTACGGCTGTCAGTGAGGCTCGTCGAACATTCATCAAGACTTACAAGCTGCCAATGGAATTGGAGTAGATCAATCGCTTCTTGCTGTAATCTACTGCATCTCTCGCTGACATTGGCCTGTACTGCTTCTCGGGAAACAGTCATGGGGTGAAACACGCAATACTTTGTTGCAGTAAACATTTCGTCCTTATAGGGATACATCGACCGAAAACGGCCCTGTAGTCGTGTTAGTCAACCGTGAAGACCCTTGAAGTATCGCATACTTACATAGAGAACTTCAGCATCACCATAGTGATCTGCCATGTCGAACGCAGTAAATCCATTTTGAACATGTGTCGAGAATCCTTCGATGATTTTAGACATCTGTGCGGAACCCCAGGCTGGACTTGACATCTGCCATAGGCCTGAGAAAATGCGAGGTAGTGTTCTATCACCGAGTTGAAAGGTTTCCTTGGCCGGCGGAGGCCGTGCAATTTCTGAAGGTACTTTGCTCAATCTTGTTTCTGGTGAGTCCGGCAAAGCAACACCCAAGATGTTTGCCGTTGTGAGCATACCCCTTCCATAGGGAAAAGCTATGCCTGTGCCCTTCAGCATCTCCTGACACTGAACAAGAGACTCCAACAGTCTTTGGACGATATTTTGTTCTACCGAAGAAAACACTCGTGCTCCCGAGCTCACAGCAAGTCTCTTCGTCACAGCTGTCATTGCTTGGACCAAATCACCATCCATAGAAGCTAGGAGTGAGTCAACCTTCTGTTTCTCGGTTTCCGGTGGATCAAGAGCGATCTGAATACCGCGAACAACCAGTTTGTCGAGAATGGAAACACCATCAAACGCTTGCCCAGACCCAAGCATACAGCGAGCTATCTTCTGGGTCTTCTCCAGTCCATCAATATCAAGAGTGGTAAATTGGGACTTGGAAGACTTTGTCTGGGCCTGAGCAAGGTATTGTCGTGTTGCGTCTTCAAAGCTCGTGGTGATTTCAGGGTGCGATGCCAGTAGTGAGCGGATGATAACTCTCAGACCATCAGGTGGTAGGTTCGCTATAACGCTGTCCGTCATCATATTGACGTGGGCGGTATTACTGCTGCCATTGCGAGAGACCGCCATAACGATCGATTGATTCAAACTGACAAAGTTTTAGGAGAATTCTGCACTACTTGAATATCTCTATGAGTCGTGGAGTTGAAGATAACGAAATTACTAGTCTTGATAGAGCCTGATATGAGTACTTGAATATGACGCCTGGGAAAAGCCGCCGGTGTTCCAACGCTATTATCGGCGTTCAAGAAAGCGACACCGGCGTTTTAGATACGAGTTAGAATGCCGAGATAGCCGGGATGATAATCAGCTAACTGCTAATCAGCCTCTGAACCAATCAGCAACGTCCTTCTTATCGAGAGCATCCACTACGCTAGTTACCCCGGATTTGGTGATGACCGCGATTGATTGGGCAGGCAGGCTTGGTGACGATTCTTCAACCAGGGTCATTCCAGAGCCAGGTGCAGAACACTGAACGAAGTACACATCAGCACGTTGCCAACATGTCAAGCCCATCTCTTCAGAGTGCTAATGCGTGTATACAATGTCGAAGAGTCAAGATGAAATGTCGTCCTATGGGACAAGATACGTCTAAATGTGAACGTTGTACCCGCAAAGCCCTTGATTGTATTTTCAGGGAGCATCGTCGCGGCCGCAAGCCAGGCACAAAGTAGGAAGCTCAATCTAGTGGTCTTATGATATGGTTAACATGAAGCATAGAGTCAGGAAAACGAAGAAAGCCCCTACCATCTCACCACAGTCGATTCCAAGTCTGGAGAGTCCAGCGGCAGCAGGGGCCCACATCTCCGAAACTGAAGATGATACAAATAATCTACAGCCATCAGGATTACTTAACCACCAGGCGCTGGAGGGAAAGTTCTCTCTGGGCAATATTCTAAGTGCGGACCAGGAACCTGTGCAGCGACAGAGAAGCCGCAATGAGTCACTTGAGGATCCCATTGAACTTGGGCTGATCACTCCATCTCTGGCAAAGTCTCTATTCGATAGGTAACCAGAATCTTCTACGTGTTCATATTGTATATACTGACCTCCTCCCGGCTTCATAACCGTTTTAAATCCATACATCAGCCAACTCGATCCCTATCTCCATACCTTTACCTACGTCCGCTCCAAGTCTGCATTTCTTTTGAGCTCCATACTAGCCATGTCAGCAAAGACTTTCAATCACGTCTTGTATGCTAAGCTCTATGATCACTCACAAGACCTCTTCGCCAACGTCTTCCGCCGAGGGAGCAAATCCATCGAAATCGTGCAAGCAATTCTCATCCTCACCTATTGGAAGGAACCGCAGGACACAAGAGTCTGGACCTCTGTTGGATACGCGATCCGTATATGTATGGACCTGGGATGGCACAAACTTACGCCTTACTCCCCGACTGCTGTTGCGGAGTCTGAAATGCAAAAACGAGAACGACGGAACGTTGAGAGAACGTGGTATGTTTTGTTTGTCTACGATCGAAGGTATGATCTTCCTCCCCTTGGGATACATGTGCAAGCATGAGTGTGTTGATACTTATGTCCATAAAGCATTAGCTTGCAGACTGGCAGGCCCTGGATGATTGACTGCACTGAGTTTATCGAATCAATAGAAGACTGGTGCAACGGCCCTCTGACCATTGACAATGATCAGCTTCTAGGCGCCTTTACTACGCTAAGATTGGTCACCTCCGCTTCGTTTCCACTACTTGCTGCCAAGTCACGGCAGCGATCTATCTCGCTTAGTGAGACCGCGTCTCTTGTTGGCCTCTTAGATGGCCGTATTGAGCGATGGGAAAGGAAGTGGACTGCAAAGGTCACGGCACAGACTGAACAATCCTGCCATGAGTTTCTCATCCGCTTCTACGGTGCACACCTTCGTCTTCAGCTTCATACCCTACCACTCCATGGTATTCTCGTCTCCGACAAATCGTATATCAACCATCATATTGACACAGTCTGGGTGGCATATAGCAGTGCCCTCAACATGCTGCAGCTAATTTCACGCTTTTCAGAGCATGTCTGCTTCGCTCAAGACTCCATCCATGTCATGACAGCTTATAGTGCTGCATTTCTCGTCAAGGTTGGTCCACTTCTTCTGCTTGACTGGAAAGTACTGACACTTTTTCATTATAGATCACTCTTGTATTTTCCGATTTCATATCTGGCCAGCTCGAATCAACCTGCACAGAGGCTATTCAGCAAGCTGCACAGGTCTTCTCCAATCAATCCGGATGCATAAGCTCTAGTTGCACCCTGCAAGCATCGTTTCTAGAAAGAGTCGCTATGAAACTTACAGAGAACCAAACGAGACACAAGACACCCCAGGAAGGTGGGCCTACAGGACTTGCAGGGCCTGTACCACAGACGATAGACCAGCTTGACATAAATAGAGGGCCCAGTGCAGACTCAGAAGGCAGCTCATCCTCCCAACGCCCCCTCGATCTAGCAACCCTAGATATATCATTTCTAGCTCAGGAAAACCTGGACTTCCCTTTCGAGTGTGATGATATGTGGGCAGAAATGTTTGGAATGAACACTCAAGATGTATCATTCTTCCCACAAACAGATTAATGAATATTATACATCCAACTGCTACTCTTTCCATCATGCTTCATAACCCCGAGTTTCCACTCAATGGAACAACAGTAGTCTCAGCATGACTGAATGTCCGAATCCCTTCCTTCACTATCTTCAGTTGCGAGGGACAGTTAGGATCAGGGCAAGCTATTAGTGCATCCGTAGTCATCCAGTCGTTGGGAGATGTCACTCTCTGCTTGGCTGGTAGAAGCGGAAGAACGGATGCTGGTTCCAATCAGTATGGCCCAAGTTCTTATATAGTACTTCTCATCTTACCAAGGCTATAGATACTGATCCCCTGGTCCGGGGGGAGGTAAAGCATTTCACCTTTCAGCGTGAAGTAGTCGCCTTTTTTTGCTCCACACATAATTTTCTTGCCTGGCGGACAAACGACCTCGACTCTCAAGTCAAATAGCTCAAAGGAGTCATCATGCGTAGAGTTAGTCTTTGTGGAAGCCATGGCTGATAAGAATAGGAACTAAAGGGAAATGGCGAAGATGACATTCGTTTGCATCGACACATGGAGACATTATAGTAAAGCTCTGGACTGGTCTAGGCTATGAGGCGTCACGGTTTATTGCCGACCGGCGAATTTCCCCGCGTATCCGCACCGGCGTTCTAAACATCCACCGGCGACTCAAGCTAAACTCCTGTTTCCCCTCATGATAAACGAGCCATGCATTGCGATAAGCCACTGGAGTCGGTCTCCATCATAAATAATGGAGAAGATCGGCCGACTCAGATAACATGACTTGAGTCACTGCA
This sequence comes from Fusarium oxysporum Fo47, assembly GCF_013085055.1. NCBI lineage: Eukaryota > Fungi > Ascomycota > Sordariomycetes > Hypocreales > Nectriaceae > Fusarium > Fusarium oxysporum. Next base: position 225,992 of record NC_072849.1, read on the forward strand.
GCATTGGGAAACATTATTATTATCCAGGTTTGTCAATGGCAATATTTGAGGTTCCTACTCCTCTTTTCAACTCAACTTCATATTAATACTTGTTTCATACTCTGAGACAATGGATAAGGACGAAAAGATTGTCGCATGCAGTGACATGCCGGCAGACGTCGAGATGGGCAGCGGGAACACGGAGGTCATCTCATCCAATGGCCTCAAGCGTGAACTTGGCTCTCGTCACATTAACATGATTGCCGTCGCTGGCATGATTGTAAGTTGTTTCAGTACTTTCCATCTCGCATAATTGACTCTGGTAGGGAACGGGACTCTTTCTTAGCTCTGGCCAAGTCATCGCAACAGCAGGCCCAGTTGGAGCCCTGTTAGCATATACCCTCATGGGATTCGTCACCGCGGGCGTTGCATATACCACAGGGGAGATCACGGCGTTTATGCCATCGACTGGCGGTTTCGTTCGTCATGCGACGAAGTTTGTGGAGCCTGCACTTGGTGCTGCAACTGGCTGGAACTTCTGTAAGTCACCATCTTCTTACTACTAGCTACGGGAAGACTCTGACTCAAGTAGGGTATACCATGGCTATCAACATGCCAGCCGAGATCAGCGCCGCAGCCACGCTTGTCCAGTTCTGGAACACTTCCATCAACCCTGGTGTCTGGATCACCATCTTTCTTCTCTTCATCATCGTCGCCAACCTTTGCGGAGCCAAACTCTACGGCGAGTCCGAAGTCGTCTTCGCATCCCTCAAGATCATGCTCATAATCGGTCTTATCATTGGTGGACTAGTTATTGACCTCGGTGGAGCACCGAATCACGAACGGCTGGGCTTTCGGTACTGGATCCATCCAGGAGCCTTCAACACTTATATCAAAGACGGTTCGGCTGGACGGTTCCTCGCATTCTGGAAGGCAATGCTTCCTGCTGCTTTCAGTTACGGCAATATTCAAGTCGTGGCCATCTCGGGGTCTGAAACGCGTAACCCTCGAAAGCTCATCCCGGCTGCGACAAAGAAGACCTTCTACCGAATATTCTTCTTCTATTTCTGCAGCATCTTCATCGTCGGTCTCATTGTGTAAGTACTTGGTGTGGACTGCAAGAACTCTGAGGAACTAACGAAAATCCGTCAGGCCATACAACGACCCAGCTCTCGGCGTCTCTACCGGAACCGCCTCACAGTCTCCATTCGTCATCGCCTTCCAACGATCCGGAGTATCAGTTGTCCCCTCTATCATCAACGCTGTCGTATGTACCTCAGCCATAAGCAGCGGCTCTGCTTGTATCTTCATCGCCTCTCGAACTCTTTTCGGCCTTAGCTGTGATGGCCATGCTCCTCAGTTCTTCCAACGTTGCAACAGATTTGGCACCCCCCACTATGCGGTTGGTATGAGCTGCCTATTGTCTCCCCTCGTGTATTTGACGGTTGTCAACAACACTTCCGTGGTCTTCGCCTGGTTTGTGAACATTACGACTGTTGCTGGCCTTATAGGCTGGGTCGTCATTCAGGTGACCTATCTCCGTTTCTTTGCTGGTCTCAAGAAACAGGGGTACAGTAGAAAAGGTATGCCACATAGAAGCATCACCTCCACAGTTTCTCTAACGTATCTAGATCTTCCCTACAAGAGTCCCTTCCAGCCATACGTGGCCTGGGCGACGTTGCTCATGGTTTCCTTAGTTATCCTGTTTTGTGGTACGTCATAGCTCTCCCTCATCTACCCCTCTTGAAAGACGAATGTTTTCGCTAATTGTATCTCAGGGTTTGACGTCTTCGTGAAGGGTCGTTTCACTGCCCAGGGATTCATCACATGTTACATCAACATAGCCATCTTTGCTGGTATGTATGAACTCGCCGCTATCGCAGCTACACAATAGGCTGACAAGATGACTCCAGTGCTTTACACAATCTTCAAGATCCGGCTGAGGTCAAAAGTCATACCAACTTCAAAGATTGAGCTCAGTGAAGAGTTTCGGTCAATTCGAGAGGAAAAGCAGCAGGAGGAAGCTAATCAACAGCATAAATAAATCGCCATTCCATTTTTGATATATAGCTACTTCCAAGAAATGCAGTTCTAACGAGAGAGACATACAAAATGGTACAAGTTTCCAGTCTTTCGCTAGACCAGGCTTGTTCATACACCCTTCTCTCCAAAGTCCTTGGGTACTTCGGGACCCCAAACCGAGAAAGGTCCAACGACGTCCCTGTTGGTCCCTGTTGCCCGATTGACGACATCACCATCAGCATAATGCTCAATCTTGAAGCCACTGGGATCCGCCCAGTAGTCAAAGATCTGACTACCCAAAACATGTCGCCCAACGCCCCAGACACTCTTCCAGCCTTTGCTAGCCAGGTACTCATGTCCAATGAGCTGAGTATCAAAATCTGCCACTTCAAATGAGGTATGGTGGCAGTATATCTTTTTGACATGAGGTTCAGCTCGCTGCATGAAGAAGCAGTGATGATCAGAGTACTCATCGCCGAGATCCAGGTGCATAAAGGTGAGCACGTCCATATTGGAGAAGTCCCAATGGTACAGGATATCTGAAGGGACGAAATTGAAGTTGCCTGTGTACCATGCTAGCTCGTTATCAAAGTCCGGGACAACGTAGCCGAAATGGCCGAGCTTGTGAACAAGTGCTGGGCCAGGGTGGTATCGCTGGTATTTTCCTATCAAGGGTCAGTATACAAGAAGCAGTACATAGATGGTGAATATTGAACCCACCTCGCCTTGGCTTTGTGAATGGCTTGTTGTATGGTCCCTGCTGCTCATGTGTGGCGGTGGGTTCCTCTGAATCAATCTTCCTCTCTTCTTGACCATACACAACATGAAAGAATGTGTTGTCTTGTCGACTGAACTTGATCATCTTCCCCCCACCAGGCGCATGCTCAAGAGAAACTCGCTCAGCTCCTTCAAGAGCAGCTGCCTTCTCAAACTCTTCCTCAGAGGCAGCTACGAAAGCAGGCCCAAGGAATCTCTGCTTTCCATCTTTACTCTTAGTTGCGACGTAGACAAAAGGGTCTATGCCATAACCTCGGTAATAAATGGTATCTCCGACTTGAGCTTCTTTGACAAAGCCAAAGTCATCTGCGAATCTGTCGAACTTGTCCAGCTCTGGGTGTTCAAAGTAGACATGGGCGATACGGGACAATTGCACCTTGGAGAGGTCGTTGGTGATTGTGGGGATTCGCATATCAGGCATGATGGCTTCTCGTAGACACCTCGGCAGTTTTGTGAGAACGGTTAATGCGACTTTTAGTGCCAGAGACATAGTAAACCGCTCAGAGATGAATCTTACTACTACTGTTTAAACCATGGGTATTTATTCTTTGGAGGCGTATAGTTTATAGGTTCCGTAGCTGCTGGTCTCTGTAATCCCCGAACCTGAGGTACCAGTTGGTGGCGTTGGAGACCCTGACGCCGCTCCCCGCGACCCACTCACACGGTTCTCGACTTCGGAGGAACTCAAGTTAGCATCGGAGGATCTTTTTTATACCGGCAAGGACGGATCGGGCTTGGCCGGAAGTGTAAGTAAAAAAGTCAATCAGAGGGTCGGATGTGACCGTGATTCTGTGCCTCATGATTCACGCAAAATTCCAGCCTCGGTACTTATGAAACACGCTGTAGAAATCCAGGGCAAACTCTCAATCGCGGCGTGACTTCGCCTTTTGAGCCACAGTCGTGCATGGCATATAAGATAGTAAACTATACGATCGGGCTTTCTCACGCAGCCGTGAGAATTTTACTATGACTGCTTCATACGCACCTCCCTTTGCGCTCGTCACTGGCTGCAACAGTGGCATTGGCGAGCAGCTTGCCATTGCCCTCGCCAAGAACAACTTTACAGTATTCGCCACAGCCAGACGTGTTGAGTCTTTAGACAATCTAACAAGACAATATGCAAACATCATTGCACTACCTCTAGAGCTCAGCAACTCTACAAGTCTCGAAAGTCTTAGGGACTCGGTCACCAAATACACTGGAGGACGACTAGACATACTCGTCAACAATGCGGGGATGCACTACGCAGCACCAGCAACGGATATCAACGTCAACGAAGTCACGAAGCTATTCGCAGTCAATGTTATAGCCGTTATGCACATATGTCAGCTCTTTGTTCCACTGTTGCGAAAGGCCCCTCGACCACGCATTGTCCAGATCGGAAGTGTCACTCGCGATGTTCCCGTTGTATGTCAGTCGGTGTACAACGCCTCCAAGGCTGCTCTCAGCCAGTATACCAAAACTCTTCGTGTGGTGAGTTGACATATCTCCATTCAGAACTGAGAGTAACTCGTTCAAGTGCGACGCTAATCATCGAACTTAGGAATTGAGGCCCCTGTCTATCGAAGTCATTGAGGTTGTGACTGGGTATGTCCGCAGCAACATCCTTAGAGATGGCGTTCTCATCTCCGAAGACTCGCTGTACCGACCCATCAAGGCTATTGTTGAGGCTGTTAAGAATGGAGGAAACAGGACCGGCATGCCCGCAGACGAATATGCTCGTGTTGTTGTACGCCAAATCCTTGGCAAAACATATAAGCGAGAGATATGGGAAGGTCATCGGTCGCGTATATTACGCTTTATGGTGACTTTTTTCCCGTTATGGTTATTGGTATGTGAGCCTATTCAACACCATGGCTAACGACTAACGCAATTGTTAGGAGTTTACACTTTTCATGTCCTTCAAGTTACATCTTGTATCAGATACCAAGCTAAAAAGCAACTAGGGTGAATGGCCTTTGACAAATTACGGTATCTTATATTACAGGATCTACTCCGAAGTATATGGATCGGCGGCCAAGAAGGTGGAACACCAAAGATAAGAATAGTGCCAAGTCCTGCTCTTTTGCTTTATTCAATACATCTAAGCTCTCTAACGCTTTGCCTTTGGTTCCTCTCCATTAGTATATATACACAAGGAATTCTTATAACCTATTCTTGCAGTGTTCCATTCTATGCTACTAGAGGCAGTATGGCGGAGTAGTAGCTTAGCATAAGACGCTGCAGTTGCTGCTGCGTAATTCTGCCACCTTTTGTTTTTGTAAGAATCTGCATAATCGCAGATGCCACGGATAACAAGGCATGGAAGGGTATTCATGACTCCTGCCGCCTCCATCTCAAAACATAATATGCCATGTTCTTTTGCCCAGCGGTCACGTGCAACAGCGTCCTTAAGAACCCTGTTTCCGGATGCAATAAGGCCATAATGAACTTCTGGTTGATCTGTTGGTCGACGTGCCCTGCGCTGCACATGGCTCTCTGCGTCAATACAGTCTCTAAGGGCAAAGCAGGTAGAGCATGCTGCCTTAAAGAGATGATCATTCTCTTGTCCGGGGTGGCTGTAGTCTGACGTGGGGGAACATGGTATAGATCGGACAATATCTTCCAGATATGGCCGAAGCGAGTTTGAACAATGATCAGGCTTTGAACAAAGTGCGCTTGTGGCAGTCCTCAAGCCTTTTGGTGGTCCCTGGAGGCTCCCGGTGAGTTGAAAGGTATTACCTTCACACTCCTTGCCTCTATCGTATTGAATTACTCCGGAAGACCTTGATGTTGGAAGACTAACCACAACGTCTCCGAGGCGAATGTCTATCTCTGGGGAGGGAGTTCCACCACCAATGCCGACCAAAAGACAGAATTCAAGCTCGTAATAAGTTCTTCTCATGTTGGAGGCAGCGTCAGCAGCTGCATTTGTTCCATACTCTCCAGAGGGAAGACAAGCAGCAACTATCATATGTTGGCCCATTGTACCAAGTGCATAAGTGTTGCTGTCCCCTTTCATTTTGGTGTGCCCGTTATGTTCTGTATCAAAAAGCGCTTGTACTGCCCGAAGCTCCAGAGGAAGAGCACAGATAATGCCCACAGTGTACGCAGAATGAGGGTAATCCTGCATGTCCAGCCTGGGATCACTCAAGTTGCTTCGATTACTGGGACCATCGGCAGGATAATCCGGGACGGGTGAAGAGTGTGGATGGTCCAAGGAAGTAGAGCCCTGTGCGTTCATCACCGAACTATGAGAGCCCGTATGCGGTGTATGGTTGTGATTGAACTGTCCCCACCTCCCAAGTCTAGGTCTTGTGCAAATTTGTCAAGTTCCTCAATGGGTATAGAATTATAGGCTTGGCTTAGTTCCGTCTCTAGCGGTAGTATGACTTTCTGATAAATCGTCGTTCTTAGTGTTAAGGTATTCAGCATATCTCCTTCTTCGCTTTGCCAGACTTTTTGGTCCAAGCAATTTGTCAAAGCCAAATAAAATTGCGAGTTCTGGGGAATTTCTGCCTTGCAAGCCTGAAATACAAGATTCGCGTCCATGTATCTAGTGAAAGCCGAGGGTTGTGTATTTGTTCCTAGCTTGATGTTGAATTTCTGGGCGAGAATATCAAGAGGGGTTTCGAGGTATACTTCTAGTAGTACCAACGCCAATGTGATGACATTTGGGCATGGATGAGTGAAGAAATCTTCCAGGTCAGGATCGTCCGAGTCAGTGTCCTTTGGAATATCGTCGGAGCTGGGGGGGTTGGTAGGAGCTTCAGCCACCGGAGGATGGAGACTTGAAAGAGGAGTGTTGATAAATGGCCTGAAAAGTATGGCAGACGATGATGTGCGAAAGAATAAAATATCAGGTGAGCCCCACGTTGACTGTAACCATGGGGTGTCGTAGAGGTGAAACACTGTTGAGGCTAAGATAACAGCCAATATTCGTTTCGTTCTCTCAGTAAAAGAGCCCTTCCTATGCCTCAAGATATACTCGAGCGAAACTGCGTTCTGTGACGTATCGATGGCAGAATTACAGATTTCTGGCTGGAGCTGAAATAGTTGATTCCGTAACACCTTGAGCTCGAGGCGGTATGCAGCCATCGACTTGATCTTTGCTATTGCCTCGCATAATTGTCTGATCTTAAGCGCATTGGCTTCCGTGCGTTTTCGCTTAGACTGCGAATCGTTGGCTGGACCAGTCACTATTTGGACAACTCTGTTCCTCGATACGTGAACCCGGACTTCTTTCCAGTCGTATTGCGTAGAGAGAAACATATCAAAGTCGATAATATCTTCATCTTCAGCCCTCGGGGTAGCTTCCGGCTTTCGATGGGTACCTAAATAGAGGCGGGCTCCGAAGTCATGTTCTGTTTTACATCGGCAATCGATACATGCCACCATAGCTTCGAACATTGATTGAGCGGCATTCGAAATACCGTAAGGAAGCTCTGCGATGACAAGCTGAGGAGAAAAGTCCTCTGTAGCCCATCGGGATAGGTCTTCGAGGTAGCTATCACGTAGAGTTTCCTCGCACATAGCCAGTGATTTCAGTAATTCATCCCGTGACTCGTATGTTTTCGTCAAGTCCACTAATGCGATATTGGTCAAATTCGTGAAATCACTTTTGGCGCGTCCGATGTTCTCGCCCAGTCGCACCAGTTCTCGCAGCCTGTCTTTGGCAGGGCCTTTAAAGCAAGTAGCAGGAAACATGAGCTTGATTGGTGCCAGCAACAGGGTGATGAGGCTGTTATCCCCATCAGACACACTTGTATCGTCCAGAATACTCAGGCTCCTCTTCATCATGTTGAAATATGCCATAAGACTGGCACAGAAAGATCGGAGTTCTTCATCCCGCTCATTGGCCCAGAGAGTCTCGGTGATTTGTTGGGCCGCCTTGTAGGTCAGATACAAAGAGTTGATCGTTTCACTGCCACTGGCACATGGAAGATCAGAGTTTACCGCGGCCATTGTGGCAATGAATTATGAGGTCGCAATAATAAGACTTGTATCAAGAGCTGTTGATCTAGGATGACATGAGCTGGCTATGGTATAGTGAGGCTGCGGCTGGAGAGATTCCCCGCACATTCCTACAAAGCTGCCTCACCTCTCAGTCTTCGAAAGCGTGTGCTTATCCCAGAGACATCTTCTCCTCACATTGAAATCATGGTGACAAACATAAGCAAATACGATGTCAGTATCACTCACGGGCGAAACAGGAGATCATTCTCCAAAGGCTACAGTGTCGGAATGTGCTCAAAGGTGCTTTGAGTCTTTCCAGCATTGCCTCAATAGTGCTAGCAGGTCGGACAAACTCAGTACTCCTCGGTCACAATTGTCACTAGTCCGGGTCGAGGATCAACTCGCCAGATTTCAGCTTTGGACAACGAATATCCGCGTCTTCAGTACTGGCCGCGATTCTCTAGATTATCGACTGAGAGATGTTCCAGACATTCAAACACCTGTTATCGGTCTGTTGCAGGCACTCGACTTCCGAGTTAAGAGCTGTAGGTAGTAATGCTGATCCCAAGATGAACTTATAATGTAGCATTCGATTGACTTAAAATGTGACACAAATAGGTTCACGCATCCTCTACTCGATCCTTCAAGCTCCAGAGGCCATATCAATCGAAGACGATGTTGGTAAATTCGTCAATAGTCTAGACAGGCTGTCAGGCGAAATCACCTTACTCCAGAAGATCACAAACACGATATGTCGCGCTAGTAAAGACACGCAGAACAGCAAAGCTGCTGAGGGATTCAAGATCAGAGACGATGAGGGTAATGATGCAGAACCATTCCTCCAAGAGGTTTTCTCGAATTACATACAGGATAGGTTTCCTGGTACCAGTGAAGACATTCGCAACCGCCTTGCGAGCTCTATGGTTCTTCGCCGCAAAAGGTTGCTATATCGTCGAGAGCGCTATGGAAAGAACCCAATACAACTTCCACAGATGACCTCTGCTCCGCGTATCTCACATCCGGTGCCAGATATTACCATGCCACTAGATGACGCCGAAAGACCTGCTAAGAGAAGAATCGTGGCAGCACCAACCCAGAGTGTTATGCATTCGACTGCAACCGCGACGACTCTTTCACCCGAGAGATTCAGGAAGGCTGCTGCCCCATCCGTGGTTTCAGTTTCTAAAACAGTCAAGCTGAATGACAATGATGACGCTTTGTTTCCTCCTGCTCCTACTCGCGCTTTGATGCAAAGATACGGCAAAGCGAAGCGGGATATTGAAGACAGACACAAACAGAAACTATCTACAATCCACGGTTACCATGAAGGTGTTGAGCTGACTGCCCTGGTTTCTGGAGATGCTCAAGATGTTGTTGATGCTGAACTTGTACGGGACAGAGCCTTTGCCAAGGCCTGGGATGATTGCATCGAGGCGGTGGGCGAAGTCACCTGCCCTTACTGTTTTCATGTGCTACCAATTCGTGAGGTCATTGACGAGCTAAAATGGAAGTATGTATGCTGGGTTCATGCATCTTGACATGTTTATGCTAATCAATGATAGATATCATGTCAAGAACGATCTTGAGCCTTACGTCTGTTTGTTTGAGACTTGTCAGACACCTAGGCATCTGTACACTCACAGCAACACGTGGATCAAGCACATGTCGGAACACGCTTTACGATGGCGCTGTGCGTCGAGGCGGCATGGCGAATTCGTGACTGACTCTAGAGAGCACTATCTTGATCATATGAAGAACAGTCATTCAAGCTTATTTACTGACGCTCAACTCGGGGTTTTGGCTAATCAAAATGGTCGCATAACTGGTCCACTATTCAAGGCTTGTCCACTCTGCGGTGAGGAAAAGGGGAGTTCTTCGCTGATTGATCACCTGGTTGGCCACATGCGCTCCTTGGCTCTCAGATCATTGCCATCTCACCACGAAGATACCAATGACTTGGGTGAAATTGGCGTAGAACAGGACAGCTGGTGTTCATCACTACCCTATAGCAGGAGTACTATCAAGAATGCTTCGACAGTGGACCTTGATTTCTCCGATGCTTATTACCTAAGCCAATTTTCTGATGACCCTTTCGATAATGATAATTCAGAAATCAAAGCCGCTTTAAACAGGGATTTGGAAGAGCGCCTAATGCCAAAGACCCCCCCTTCTGATTAACCTTTTTATGGCAGCCCTATTACCCAATCGCCAGTTATGCAGCAACCACTTGTCTAACCCCAAGTCCAGCAGTTTCCGTGCCTGCTCTATAAGCATAACCTAGAACGGTAAAGACTTTGAGGACCTGTTAGGGGCCAGGATAGAAAATAGTCCATCGGGTCAAGTTAGTATATTTTATCCCAGATACTTGTGGTAAAACTAATGCCGGTTTAGAGAGCATATCTTTCGGTCCCATACACGCCCAGAGTTTGAATGCCAGCGCTGCTTCAAGTCTTTCAAGGATGAAAAGGATCTAGGCCGGCATTCGAGAGTACCTGTGCCTTGTGAGATTTCAAGTCATAGACCCCGAGAAAATGAGGGCATTAATGCAGCCCAGTCCAAGGAATTACGTAGGGGAGTTAAGAAACGCAACCCAGGAACTGATCCAAAAATGGGTGAAGAATGGAGATTGAATGACATTTATAAGATTATCTTTCCAGACGCAGACGATAACCAGCTACCTACACCTACTATGATAAATAGCTGGCATTCTGAACGACAGAGCATGAATAGGTTCCAAGAACACATTATGCAGAGTTTGGGATGCAGTATCCCTTTTTTTAATAAAAGAACATATGTATCAGAGGTTATTCATAGCGGCTACCCAGTATTGCTAGATGCTGTTAGTCAGGGAATTACATGTCTCAAGTGATAATACAAATTTGCTTTAATGAGGGGGCTTGAACCTACAGTCTCTGCGCCTGCTCCAACAGAGCGCACCTTTGAAGCCAGCCATCCACCACCAGGGGCAGACTCCACGTCAAATCTAGCCTTATCATCGCTGATATCCTTATTGAACATGATCTGGCTAGGTAACTCTGGATATTTCACAGCTGGTCTCCCGAGTCCGATCAGATCGCATGCGTTCTTATCAAGAGCTCCAACAATACCATTCCGACTTCTAAATCCGCCTATCACAAGCAGTGTAAGATCAGGAAACCTGCGGCGAATCTCTTCACTCGTGCGTAGGAAGAAACCTTCGCGAATACTTGACCGAGATTCGGCAGAGTTCGGTTGCAGGGACGAATTGGTGCTCATCATCTGAGGGTCTTCGAAAGATCCACCGCTGAGATTGATGTAGTCAATTTCCTCCTGCTGAATCAACTCTATCTGTCGTAGCATCTCGGCCATGCCCTCTTCGTCTTTGAAGTCTGCCGAATTGATCTTTACACCAACGCAGAATGACTTGGGGACTTCTTTGCGGATGGATCGGATAATGCGAAGAACTAGTTGGACGCGCTTGTCTGTTGAACCTCCAAACTCATCATCGCGCTGGTTGCTGTTTGATGACATGAACTGAGATAGTAAGAACCCATCTGTGATCTAGATTAGCAAGTATACCAGTTTGTTTTCTCGTACCACTGGTGACTTACGTGCTGCGTGAACTTCAACGCCTTGAAAGCCAGCTTGGTAAGCTAGTCGCGCAGCTTCAGTGAATTGTGCGATAACAAGATCGATGTCATGCCGTGTCATGGCCCTCGGAGTTCCAAAGACCAACATACGGATCAATTTTGCGACGGTGTTGTCGCCGAGATTAATGGGAATGGCACTCGGCGCGATCGTCTTTGCGAATATGCTTCTCTTTCCCGCTCCAATTGGAGATTGGCGCCCTGGATGGTTTCTAGCACATCACTCCAGTTAGTTACAATCTCTTTCAATCCTCACTCCATCATTCGGATTCTGGACTCACAATTGAGCAATCATATGACAGTTCTGATTCTTGGCAGAAGCTGTCCACTCTGACCAACTTTTCAGCAAGGCTGATGTAGTTCCGGTGACTGCGACGTCTTCATTACTGCCAAGATACTGGTCCGAAACCATGATGTTGCCTATATATTGTCAGAGAAAGCTTTTTCACGCGTGAAGAAAAGTCTTTGCTGTGCTTTACCTGTGATTAGAGCTGCCCAACCACCTTGCGCCCATCGCTTATATAATGCTCTATGATTGCCAGATGGTAGTAAGTTGTCGGCCATCTTCTCAGACATTCCAGTCTTGACAAGCCTGTTTTTGAGGACGAGTCCGCATCGAAGTCGAAGTGAGGAGCTAGCTGCAGAATTCATTGTTGACGTTTTTTTTGTGCTACTGAGAAGTTTTGAGGGATTTTCCTCTGATTACGGTTCAAAAAAGACAGTCAATTACTATTTAACAGCATCATCTACCCACTTCCTAGGTAAATATCTTTTATCGCTGTAACTAAACATCACGAGATGTTGAATCTGGCTGCGGAGGAACTCTAGGGTGAATCAGGACCCGAATCCTCCGAAGCTAAATTCACTCGAGTCAGTTAGTCCCCACATTGGCTTCCTCGTGTTAGTGCCGTCCGGGGTTTCGGCCGGGAACAAATCCAGCCAGGGTCATTCCCAATCAACAACCCTTCGGCCGCCTTCACATGCCAACCTTTTACAAAATAGACATAATATTTAGCTTAGATATAGCCAAACAGTTTTGAATCTTCACCACATCCGTTTTGTCCTGTTCTTGGCCCTGTGCTCAGCCCTCTCCCCTGAAACGCCACCTGCGACGTCTCTCCCCCAAAACACATTCCCCGACAGACAATTGGCTCTTTGACAAAAACACCTCCACAGATCTCGGAACTTGACGACGCAGAGATACGATTGGCTCCTCAGAAGATAGACGAGGTCTTGGTATCAGTTACACATGTGCCGCTTTCGCCGTTCGCCATGACCTGTTTGCCGATCATGGTCCGTGGGCGGAGCTCAGAAACTATCACTCTGTTTTAAGTGCAAGTGTTTTATGGTTAATTAGCAAATCGCTGTTTAGAAATGGCTGTTTGACGTTTTGTTTGACAGAGTGGCTGTGTTCTTCGGGAGACGAGGATTCCGGGTCTTGGCTGGGCGGGAAGGGTCAAAGCGTGAGTGAAGCTGTGCGGTGCGTGATATGTTTGTCTGGTGATGTTTGGCAGATTTTGAGGCTACCATCGTGAAGCTGTTGAATGTCTCGAGAGTGTCTTGTGTTTTACTTGGCTGCTTCTTTGGTGGTGATATATGTGCATTTTAAGAAGGCCGTAACAGGAAACTGGCTCGTTGACTTTTGTATATAAGTCTGATCATCTTCTTTTCATTGTTCTAATCATCAGCATCAACAATCAGCATCAGTACCATCTTCTTCCCTTTTAATCACTTCTCTCCTGCCGGTCAGGTCTCTTGTTCCAGTTCCTCTGACTATTTCACTTCTCATCTCTTTGCCCACCTTTCTTCTCAAACCTACATCACGATAATATCACAGTCTCAAAATGGCTCCCATCAAGAACATCATCCTGGCCCTTTTCGTCGCTGCCGATCTCGCAGCAGTCTCAGCCCACAGCGTCATCACCAATGCAGTTGGTGATGCCGGTGGCTCTGGCATGGCCCTTGGTGTTGATACTTCAACTCCTCGAGACGGAACTCGAAGACGCCCTTTCCAGCAAGACGCAACTCGCTTCCGAGGCAACGCCGCTGATACCGTCGGCGAAACCTTGTCTAACGGTGATAACGACATCGAGCAGGGAACATTGGATATCATGGAAGAGACAGGTAAGCTAAGATACTCGATCTTAGTAATGGTTACACAGACTTACACTCAAACCAGGAAGCCAGCTCCCTCAGGTTAACCCCGGTGGTAGCCTCGAGATGACGGTTCATCAGGTCAACTCAGACGGTGCTGGCCCATACACCTGCATGATCAACGCCGACGGCACCGGTACGTCATGGGATAACATCCCCGTGACGACTAATGTCGAGGGTAATGAGCGGGGACGCAACCGGGACGGCGAGATGGGAGACTTTCCTCTTGTTGCCTCTATTCCTGCTGGGCAGAACTGTACCGGAACAGTCGCGGGCGAGGACAACGTCTGTCTTGTCCGCTGTCAGAACCCGGCTCGCGCTGGCCCATTTGGTGGTGTGATTCCAGTCCAGATGGCTCAGGCCAATGGCGACACTGCTGGTAATGCTGGTAACGACGGAAACACGGGAAACAATGGCAATGCTGGTAACGGCAACGCGAATGACAACACCAACGATACCACCAACGATACCACCAACGATACCACCAACGATACCACCAACGATACCACCAACGATACCACCAACGATACCACCAACGATACCACCAACGATACCACCAACGATACCACCAACGATACCACCAACGATACCACCAACGATACCACCAACGATACCACCAACGATACCACCAATGATACCAACAACGACGGTACCACCGGTGGTGCCAACGGTAATGCCAACGGTAACAACAATGGTAACGCCAATGGTAACGCCAATGGCAGTGGTAATGACGATGAGGAGGAGGAGGATGAGAACGACGCTGGCACTCGCAACAACCGCCGTGCCACTCGCTTCTTTGCATAAATGATAAGCCGATAATGATTGGTAACGCAAACTTGGAAACGGAAGACCGGATCACCGACACATGGGACTGGACAGGAGGGGGGATGGAAGCAGGATATCTACATAGTATATTTGGAAGGACGATAGTATAATAAGATTTTGCTGATGAACCCTTGTTCCTCCGTCTTTGTTGGTGATTTTGACCCTTAGTTAATTGACTTTCGGATCTAGGGGACGAGGTATAATAATGATTTCTTTATCCTTTGACCAGATTTCTCCGGAATGTTCCCGCACTTCAATGTCTCATCTTAGACGTTGTCTAGGCCACAGTTCGTGGAAGTCGGATGATCACTCACTGTTGTAATGACTGCACAGGGCCAGTCGGAACCCATCGATGGTCAGTGTCACTGACAAGTAGTCTATGATCTTCAGCTAACATGTTTCGTCAACGTGTCTAACCAGCAGTGCAAACAATCCGGGCCTAAGAAAGTTAACTGCAGGATCTGTGCTTCAAGGCGATAATTTTGGGAAACAAATAACACGTGAATAAACAGCTCTGCATCATGCTAGTTGTTCCTCCGTGTCATGGTGGGGTGCGTTGCGCCCCAAAAACCTCGGAGGATCTGCAAGCTAGCGACGGAGGAACTCAGATAGACCCATAAATCCAACTCACTCTTGCCGTATAGACCCCGCATTCAGTGTTTTGTTTTGTGACTGTCTGCTACAGGGGACAATTCAGTGGCGTCTGGGGATACCGAGGATAGCGGCACTCGCATTCTAGAATGGACCCGACTACCTTCCATATAAGTCCTCAGAATGGGATGCAATGTCTGGTATAGACACAGCCCAGCAACTTGAATTTCCGATTACTTCTCTGGTCGCTATCGCATACAATGGAAGAAACTCAGGTAATCATTGTTGGAGGTGGACCAGCAGGTCTCGCCCTGGGACTATCACTAGCCCGACTAAAGATCCATGTTAGTAGCCACCCACAGCACCCTGATGTTCAGTACTGACAATTCACTCTTGGCAGTCCGTCATTCTTGAAAAAGAAGCAGAGATCACCACAGACCCCAGAGGCGTATTCCTCACCGGAGATGCCGTCAGAATACTACACAGCCTCGGGATCAACGATCTAGCGGGCATAGGTCATGGTAAGTCCACACGCTTCGAAAGCAAATTCACCTGCATACTGAGTCACATGTACTAATCTCTAGTGACACAGAAATGCCACATATTAATGTTCATCGTGGTGCATTCAATGCTCCCTCATTCTTCTCAATTCGCATTGGGGACATCAACAGTCTTGAACAAGCCTTACCTGAAGGCATTTTGCAAATGCAGCCCCGTCTAGGTATGGTTTCTCTTAAGTCCCACGGATGCGTGTCTTCTATGCTAACAGCAGATACAGAGGGGGCTTTGAGGAAGGCTATTGAGGAGTCAAAGTTCTGTTCACTACGTACAGCCTGCGAAGTGGTCTCGCGGTCTGAACAAGATCCACCAGTGATCAACTTCAGCGACAGCCAAGGCACACGACAGCAGATCAAAGGAGAATGGCTCATCGGCGCCGACGGAAAACTAGGTATTGTCCGAAAGCGCTTCCTAGAACCAACAGTGGGCATCAAGCAAGAAGCTGGACTCTATCCTTACAGCGGTACTTGGATAGCCGCCAATCTGAAGATGAAGCTCCCGACTCCCGAGACTCATCCTGACTTCCCACTTTGGAAGTTTGGGTACTCGCCACAAGAGGTTTATGATCTTTTCTGGCCTATCGGGTGGCACTTTTGCACCCCGCCTGGAAAGGCTACTGCTTCTGGAAGATTTGGTCCTTATGAGGAAAGACTTTGGCGTCATGAGTTTGCCCAGGATGAGTCACTTATCAAGGATAACTCGGAGGAGCTTTTCTGGGAACATATTACGCCGATGATCACTCTCAAGGGAGACAGCAGTCGCAAGCAAAGGTTTGACGGCCCCGTGCAGTACCCACGAGATTGTATCGAGATCCTTCGCTGTCGGCCATTCCACTTTGTTCACAAGGTTGTTGATCGCTGGTTCAGTGGCCGTACAATCCTGATTGGCGATGCAGCTCACGTCTTTCCACCTTTCGCAGGTCAAGGAATTGGCAGTGGCGTCAGAGACGCTCACCAACTTGCATGGAGGTTAGCTCTGATGCTCCATCCAGATGCCAAGCCCGAAAACCACGACAAACTGCTCAAGTGCTGGGAAGCCGAGCGACGTCATAGCATCAACGACGCAGCGCGATTCTCCATGATCAACGGCCGCATCTGCAACAATGAGCCATCTTTATGGTTACGTTTCTGTTTCCGGCTTTTGATGTCTCTGCATGGCACGCCTCTTTTTCGGTATGTGGACTATATGTCTTATAAAGAGAAGAAGGGCTTTTCGGATGTTGAAAATGGGTTCTTTGTCAGGGGACGAACAGGTGGTTCCCGTCTGCCTCAGATACACATGAGATCAAAAGGCCAAGTAGGATCATTCTTATCGGATGAGCTTTTACGAAAGGACAATACGATCTTCACTCTGGCGGTTGTTAGTGACGGGGAACGAGCCAATCAACTTAGTCTATACGCCGAAGCAAGGGCCGCAGTCCAAGAAGCCGGACTTTCATCCGTCATCTCAAACGATGCCGTCGTTATTTACGATGCACAGTCGGGAGACTCATCACTAGGCCAAAAGACACTTTCAGACATAAATGGAGAGTTTGGTCATCTCACGGTCTGTTCACCTTCACAAGTCCCTGCCGCTAATGGACGTCTGGCGAATGGATACGACAGCTCAGTCTTTGTCAAGCGTCTTGGGAGAGCCACGAAATTTGCTATTATTCGACCTGACTTTTTTGTCTTTGCTTGTGCTTCTGACTATGCTGGGCTGGTCAACTCGCTGAACTCGTTGAGAAGTTTTATTGGGTTCTGCAGGAATAAATAGTATATAATACAGAGCTAGAAACGTGCTATGTAGTTTTGTGGCATCTAGCTGTTCTTCTCTTGATTATTTCTTGCAAATTGATAGTTTATTGCTTATGCTCTTTAAACCTTGGTATCTGAGAGAAGTATAGAAGTAATTAATTTGGTTCCAGTACTTGAAATAGACATAGGGTAAATTATATCTTCTAAAACATCCAATAAGGTAATCGTAGTCACAGAATCTTGTATTATAATTTAAGAAACTAATTCAAATATAAGTGGCAGCATTTAAATATACGTCCCTGACACAGAGTTGACCTTTACTCGCCAGTGGATTTCACGCCTTTGATAGCATGCGCAAAGAGGATAGTAAGGCACTACGTTGATATTCACTATAAAAGCTAATACTAATAAGTTCACTATAGGTCATAACTCTAGACAGATTGCCGTCAAACGGTGTTACATAAATCTGCTAAACAGGAAGATCGCCACTCTCTGTAAAGAGACTACTACACGTGTCAGAAATCCAACTCTGTTAGGTAAATGGTCAGCAAGTCCTCCTTCTACAAGGCTCGCACAGGTGAACGAACGATGCTTACTGAAACTTGATAACATTCCGCAACGTTCCAACCCGCGCCATAGTGACTTCAAGGACATCGCCATCTTTGAGAAACACCTTGGGACTATGGAAGGCACCGACTCCAGCGGGCGTTCCAGTCATGACCGCTGTACCAGCCGGTATGGTTGTTCCTGTACCAAGTCTGTTAGCAATGATCCGGCTCGTGCGCAATGGTGAAGTACCTTGACTCATATGGCTAAGAATCTGCTCTGGCGAGAACACCATATCCTTCTTGAACTCCGCTACCTGCCTGACCTCTCCATTGACCTTTGCTTCTACTGAAAAGCCTGAACCATCACCAAATATGGCTGGGCTGATCAAAGCAGGACCAATAGGGGCAAACTTGTCGAAAGCCTTAGCGAAAAAGAATTGACCGGCAGAATGCTTGGGAAGCTGGTACATGCGACAGGAAACATCGTTTCCTACGGTGTAACCCAGGATGTAGTCCTTGGCTTCCTTGGGAGATATGTCGCGACATTGTTTAGAGGTGACAAATACAAGCTCGCCCTGTAAGGTAATTAGTTCCAGGTAGAACCAGTTTGTAGTGAGGGTGGTGTCCTACCTCGTAGTCTGGAAGACTCTTTGCGCAGAAGTCATTGATTGGGATGTCTTCGTCTGGGTTTGCAAGGGACGCAGCTGGTTTGGTCCATAGAGGAGGAACCGATGTCAAGGTGAGCTGGAATCCTGTTAGCGATTGACTGGGAGCGAACTTTCTGTTTCATTTTTGTATACCGAAGCTTCTTTGGCATGACTGCGATAGTTCAATCCAACGCAGTACAAAGGCAGATCATCTCTTGGCATTGGTGCTAACAGCTTGGCTCAGTTAGCATAATGAATTCGTGAAGGCTTTATTTTACTGAAGTTATAACACAAAGAGACTTACACGACGAATTGTTACTGTTCTGGTCTCATGGTTATCCGTCAAGTCATGTAACGACTTGACCGCGCTGACTTTGGTACCAACAGTTGGCGGGCCTTGAGCATCGGGACCAAGATTGGCAAAATATGTTTCCCGGTCCTCTTCAGACTCAAACTTGATAAGTACAGAGAAATTGGCCATCGTGTTGGTATGTCACAGGGTATGTTGCCAATCCATAATTCCCCATTGATATCAGTGTTTAAATACATCTTCTCTGCAAGTAGGCCCTTTTGTGGTACTTCAGGACAGGCTTCGGCAGAAGCTGCTTGTCCTGCGATGCTAAAATGCGGGGAAACATAAACTGCGGCAGATCTCAAGTTTTGACTTTTAAGATCCTCCGACGCGGGATTAGCTGCATTGAAACCGCCGAGGTTGGTTAGTCATCGGAAATAATGCCTGAATAATCCCTCGGAGCATCTCGTGAATCCACAATCTCGACCATTTCTCGCTCAGTCGCATCTTCCGATTGCATCAGAGCATAAACGAGACCCAGTAACCCGGTACTGGTCTTCCGTATACGAGTATTCATCGACAAGCGGCGTATCTATTGCTGGTCTTCTATCGAGAGTATTTCCTGTACGAGGAAATGTCTGCGTCACCGTCTTCAGGCGGCGGAACATTCGGCGCAGCTACCTCTGCTCATCGGCTGAGCACCAGAGTCTGTGACAATTGCATTCGGTTCGTAGACCCCGCATCCACTCTCGGCACCGCGGTATCTGACAAATCTCCATCTTGCAGCTCCAAAGTCCGATGTGAGACATCCCGACAATCTCTGACGGCAAGCCGCCAGGGCTAACTAATTCGACCGGCTACAGGTGATCTCGGTCAGCCGTCATGCACCCGTTGTCTCGAGCGCGGCAAGACATGTAGCTACTCAACAACACGTCGCCGGCCCGGGCCAGCGCCGGGCTCCGGGCGCCAGCCACGGGGAATCCGTAATCGAAGGCATTCTGGTAAGAGTTATTTGTGTATTGATAAGGCATTGCGGTATCTAATCACTTAACTTAACATCGTAGAGGACGCTACCATACAGGGCAATTCTATCTCTGAAGACACTATCTCTTTAGCTGCAGCCGTTTCAGATCTGCCCTCTGAAAGTCCTGTGAGCCTTGTTACTTCACATGCACCTACTCAAGTTAGCAATCAATCGTCACAAGGTCCAAACATCTTACCCGAAGAGGAAGCATATCTGTAAGAAACGACCCCGCATGGTCATATAACTCCGGGCAATATGAGCGTTCTCATGTCTTTCCGCTAATCATGTCAGGGCTGATGAGTACTTCAAATCCATAAATGAAGCCATACCTCTATTCTCTACAGCAGCAGTACTAAGCAGCAAGAATATTCTCTCAGACTGCAGCAGTGAACTCGTTGAAGCATTGCTTCTCATCACAGCCAAACTCCTCGGCTCCAAATTTGCATCGACTCATTTTGACCTCGACGGTCGCATAGACCAAATCCTAAGCAACACGACTCTTCAAGAAGATACAGCCGGTGACTTTCCAAGTCTCGACCTCTTTCGGAAGTTCTGCTTACTCGTCTTCTATGAATTCCACCAATTCCCTGGCCAACAAGCCTGGATGCGGATAGGAAAGATCGTCCGGCTGGCGTATTGGATGGGCCTTGATCGTCTGGACATAATCCAATCTGTTTCCCCAGAGTGGTCCAATGTGAGCGATGCGGACCTTCAAAACTGGAAACTTGTCTGGTGGTGTGTATATCGTCTTGACTCGTACGCCAACCTCTCATCCGGCACACCGTACCAAGTTGATGAACGACTTGTCAATACGTCTTTAAATCACCAGTGTCAGCTTTCTCAAGGTTTTACTGCCCCGTGCAGGTTACCTCACGATCCGCGTGGTCTTCCCGACCTTCTCTTGCTTGTCAAGGCTGGTAGCGAAAACAGCTTACTTTTCAACATCCATCTCATCACCATCACTGTCTTGCGTCAATTTGGCAGAGCAATGAGTATGCGCTATTTGGTTCCTCACGAGAACCTCATGGCGATCTTACTCGACGCAGAACGTACGCTATCTGCAATACGTCTAGCCTTACCACGGAACTTCTTGAACCCTGGAAGAAACGCGTTCATGAATGAGTCAAATACAAATCACCACGCGAGATTAGCCTCGGTGCTTCATCTACATATGGCTCAACTGCTAGCTGCCCTCGCGAGCTGCTACTATCTTCCAGAAGGGGACGATTGGACGCTTAGCTGGCAACGTGTTCTGGAAACCTGCCAGAACATAGCGGGGATAGCAGAAAAATGGGACAGCAATTACACTCTCACCGTGGACCCAGCACTTTCGCTCATCAGCTTGACGGCGCTTGTTTTCTTGGATATTCACAAGAAGTATACTGAAAGTACTAACACATATCTCATATCCGAGATTGAGAATTGCGAACTTCTTCTTTTGCTCCAACTTGAGCAATTCTCAGCTCATTGGAAGCTTCCAAGTTTATTGATTTGTAAGTCTAACCGTCAAGGCTATTCTTCTGCTAAATCTCGCCTCTAACGATTTGTATCAGTGTCATTCAAGAGCTTCAAGGAGTCGGTGACAGGTCCTCTCTCTTATCCACACATCCAACTTATCCTGTCCCGGTTTGAGAGTCCTTTACACCCAAGATGGTTACAGTTCCTGTCATCTGCTCAAACGCATCTCGAGAACGTGATATGGTGACATGGTACTTGAAGTCAAATTTGGAGATATTTCTTCTTGTTTCCACGAATCCTTGTCTCATCAGATCAGCTGTCTGAATCACCATCTTCTTGTATCAAATTCCTTTTTGAGATGGCGTCAGTTTTGGATGTCAAATGTAGAGTCAACGTTTAGTACACATCATATAACGACCGCCCAGGCACTAGCTTAGATCACAGTAGTCACGAGGAATGGGAATGTTATCCATCAATAAAGGTATATAGCATTAAACTCATTCAGCTAGCTCATTAGACTAGATCAAAAACAATTATCGTAGACGGGCAGATACGCGTTTGCTATCGCGCTGCCCTCCTCGCGTGAATGTGAGAAGACGTTACTTAGACCTTGCTGGGAGCAACCTCGTGGACCTCCTGATCCAGAGAAGAAACTCTCTCGGTCTCCTTGCTGAGAACCTCCTTCTCAACGTGCTCGAGATCGACATCAGCCACAGCGGCGTTGTCACCATCGATAACCTTGGCCAACTCCTCAAGAGTAGGTCCACGAGTCTCAACATACATGAAGAAGATGAAAAGAACCTCACCAGCGACCCAGATGGTGTAGATAAGGTAGAGTCTCCAGGTGTTGCCACCGTAGCCAGTTTCCTTCTCGCCTTCGGGGACGGCGGGAGCTTGCCAGGCCTTGAACGCCAGAGGATTGAGATAGTTGTTGAGCAGAAGAGCGATTTGGACCGAAATGTTGAGGAACATCAGACCCTTGGCACGGAGAGAGTAGGGGAGAATCTCAACAGCATAACCGATCAAGAGACCAGACCAACAAGTCGAGTAAAAGACACCATGAAGCCAGACAAGGAAGATCATGGCGTTATTGGCGCCAGGGGCCTGGTGCTGCTCGTGGAGACCGCAGGTAAGGGTCCAGAAGAGTAGAGTCAGGCACATACCACCAGTGGCGAAGAGGAAAGAGAAGCGACGGTTAAGGCGTTCGACGAGGAGAGCGCAGCCGATAGAGACAAATAGATCGAGAATAGTCTTTCCGGCAGTGATGATAAGACGTTCGTTCTCGCTATCGAGACCAGCGTTGATGTAGAGACGGGCAGAGTAGTTGGAGACAACACCATTGCCTGACCACTGGGAGAAGAGACCGAGGGAGAAGAGGACGAGGAGACGGTAGCGGTTACCCTTGGTCTTGAAGAAGTCGGTATATCGGGAACTGTTGTTGGCGAGCTGCTCGGCCTTGATGGTGTCGCGGATCTCACGGTACTCGAATTGGACAGTTGGGTGGTTCTCGTTGCCGTTGGCGTGGTATTTAGAGAGGATGTGAAGTGCTTCGTCCTGGCGGTCCTTGGCGATGAGGAATCGAGGGGATTCGGGGATCCCTAGAGGACATTTGTTAGCAAAATCTTGGAATGATTCCATTCAGGAGATTAACTTACACCAGAGAATCACGAGCTGAATGAGACCGGGAGCACCCTGGAGGATGGCGGGGAATCGCCACGACCAGTCACTGTTGCCGCCACCCCAGTAGTGAGTACCGAAGCAAGTCCAGGAAACAAGCAGAGAACCCATGTTCCAGAGACAGTTATAAACAGTGGTGAAACGAGCACGGTGCTGAGGATGGCACAGCTCAGCGAGAAGCATAGGAGAGGCAATCTGAGCGAACGAGTTGCCGAAACCGAGAAGAACACGACCGCCAGAGTAGGTAGCGTAATCGGGAGCTCCAGCCTGCAGACCGGCGCCAATAGCCATGAGGATAAAGCCGAGAGCGATACAAGGGCGACGTCCCCAGCGATCGGCGATAACAGGGACAAGAGGGATAGAGGCGACTGAACCGATTTGATAGAGAGCGACCAAAAGACCGAGTCTGCTACCCTCGGGCTTGTCGAAGAAGTCATTCCAGGTGTCAAAGTTTTGAACGACACCCATGTACATACTAAGAAACGCGCCAAGTCAGCGACTGAATGAATCACCAGAAAGTTCGGGGAATGCCTTACCCATCCCAACCAGTTCCCATAGAGGAAACACAAAGAACGCATGCGTAGAAGGTCAAGACCCTCAGGCCGGGGTCCTTGTACCAAGTAACATGCTCGAACTTGGGAGCTTCCTCCTGAAGCTTCTTTGTCTTCTCGTCGACGCCGAGGCCGATGATGTCCTTGATACCCATGACGATTTCTCAATCGAGGGGGGAAAGTGTTAAAAGTGCAGTAGAGTGAATTTATTCTTCTGCCAGAAGCACTCTGTGGCTTAGCAGATTGTTGTTGAGGTGAAGAGTGAAAGCAAGACTGACAAAAAATGGGGGGAGATCCCTGGATAGATATAGAAAACGCGTCGAGTGAGGCCAGAACAAATCTGAAATGTGACGGGCGTGCGGACCGGGTGCAGACCCCAGATTGACGGAAGAACCGAGCAGGCAAAAGACAGCAATGAATGAATCAAATGGCAGGCGTCCGCTTAACGGTGGGTTCCACTCACTGTTCGGAATGGGCGATCTTGTTCCACCTTGGCTGTCTTGGAAGTCTTGGTAGTCATGAGTCCCAAGCCAAGATGGAGGCCGGGCCGCCCTCATTTCAGCAGGGGTGAAGAAATGGAGAAAGTGAAATCGAAAGTCACAAGCTGGGGGATCTGTGCCTCGACTCCACTGTGCTCTTTTTTGAACTGATGTTGTTGCACGGAGCACCCCGTAGACTAAAGCATTATTATAATGGGGCTCTGCGATTAAGCCGCCCATGGGGGGTGATTTTCGCTATTAGCCTGTTACCGAAAAGGGGCCTTCTCATCTCGCCACGGGGGTTTTTCGCGAGGAACACCATGCTACAACATCGTCTTTTGTCTGTCAGGCACCGCATCAGATTTTTTTGCATCTGATCTGATCTTTTGGCTAGAATCGTCGGGCCCAAACGTGCGACAGACATAACATCATGGACATGACCGATGCTTACGCTTACGGGACTGGGCTCTGTAGATCCCATTTTGCCTGTAGCACGACGCTCTTGGGGCAGCCATCAAATTAAGCTGTGCCTTCGATATTTGCCATCTTCCAAGACAATCTTGAAGCCATCAATAAGCCATCGAACATCGAAAAATGAAGAAAACACGGCGAGAATGAAATTCCACGTGGTGCGGAATCATGACCCGTGACTTTTGCTCAGGCGGCTTCGGGGATATTCTCCAGTCTTGGCCTAGAGTGGCATTTGGCTAAATACGGGTAAATGCGGGTAAATAAACAACCTTATATCAGTCCGCCAATCACGACCTGATACCGAATTCTCTTCTGATCGATCAATGCAATTTATCGTGTTGGTCTTCGTAAAACCCGAATATTAAAAAACATGCAAATCCCGAGTTACTCTCGGCATGCCAGCTGAAATAGCCATGTTGCGAATAGCGGCAATTGTCATGTGCACGGAATTTAGCCGCCGTTGGACCTAGAACCTGCACGTCGCATGATAATCCTAGAACAGCCCAAAGCCAAGACTATAAACTGGAGACGACAGAGGTTCTCAACCGTCTCCCAAGACCTTGGCGCTCACGAACCCAATTTTCTTTGTGTCGACGATATCTCCACTTAACAAGACTTGTCCTGAGCTCGACCCGCCCTTGTTTGACATGGAGTTCAGGAACCGAGGGCCGAAATTCCCCAGACCCAGATTCTGAGATATCCACTGTTTTCTGGTGTCGAGCGTGACTGATCTGATGGGCTGAATCGACTCCGCTACGAGAAATAGGACGTTCAGCTGACGATGTCGCCGGCTTCCTATCGTATTGTGTCAAGATGCACTGACATAGAATGGATTCTGCCTCTGTTACGCGATTGCAATGGCTGGGCTTGAGACCAAGTTCGTTTGCGCAATGCCAAGGGAGACTTCTCCATCTCTAATAATGGATAGGTTAGAAGAGATATAAGGAACCCTTCTTATAATAGCAGATTACTATACTCTAGAAGCCATTGATTCCTGGACTGTTATATCATGCAGCGTTATTGTGGGCGTGGAATCACATGTTTGCAATGTGAAAAGATTAAAAATTCAGTTGATTAAGAAAACGCGAACATAAAATATAAAGAAACTGAGTTTCTTAATAAAAAACGTACTTCTCAATTTCTATAGTACTCCCCATATAATAGCAGCTTGTATACTTCCATGTATTTCGAGCTCTGTAAAATGATAATGCTTTCTAATACTCTATAGCCTAGGGTAGGTACATCTCAGACGCGATTCAACGCGTGAAGGTTGCGCGAATATCCACTCTGGAGAATGGGTCGTTCAGAGACATCTAGGCTGAAACATGTTAATTTACCCATTATGAGCCACTGCCACGGTTCTCGATGCAGCATGCTTGATGGTTTCCTGCGTGTGGCAATTACCAAGACTCTTGGCCCTCGGAAAGCTATGGATTTACCCAGCGGTCTCACGCACACAGTCAGAACATCGTCATTCAAGGATAGTGATTGGGCTATGAACTTATCCAAAAGGAACATCGAGGTAGCCAAGCTGCCAAGCAAGCTTGTGGATGTGAGAAAACTACTTGGCGTGGAGAAAACATCAACCCCAGGGGGAATGGAGATCGGCAGACGCGACCCACCTGGATCTCTTAACAAATATGAGAATTAAAATGGTTCTCTTCAACAAGAACCTGGGGAAAAGACAGTGATGATTATAGTCAATGGATAGATGATATATTGCCAAATACTATTCATCGAGATATATCAAGGCCTTGAATGTCCAATCAGCTGAATGTAAGCTCGACTGAATAGGGTAATTAGCCTAAATTCAGCCAGCCTCATTTCGCGCCCATCCCTTATCGATAGCATCAGGTATTCCTCTCCGTCCAAGGTCTCAGCCCATCCAGGAATTTAGTATGAACGTCTCCATCTCCGGTTATTCTCAGCACCTCCTTGTACTCCTTCTCGCCAAGACACTGGAAAAACAGCAAAATACCCGCCCAGATGAAATCAGCATAGCTCACTACATCGCCCAACAAAAACGGCCCAGAAGTATTCTCCTCCAGCAGGGCCGTGATCTCACGCGCGAACGGCTCCGCTCTGTCAAAAGCTCCAGGGGAGTGCTTTTCTCCGTACTCGTAGAGAGGCATGCCGACGTCTTGTAAACGCGTGGCGAGGAAGAAATCGATGCTCTTTTCGCCGATGATGTTTTTGGCGACGCCGGGGACGTAGATTGGAACCATTTCTGTCATGAATTTAATCATTGATGCGCGCAGGCGGTCTTGCATTGGGTTGTTCAGGTGTACACTGGGCTCAGGGTACTTTTCCTCGATGACGTCGGCGATCTTGTAAGAGTCCATTATGTATGAGCCGTCAGGCAATTGAATTGTTGGGCATGTGAAGGGTGCGCCTTGTTCATTTGGGGATACACTGAGTACCGGGCTGTTACTGAAAGCTCAATTGACGCAACTGAGGTTTGTACTTACTGTTCACTAAGGCGCTCCTTGATTTCGGGATATTCAAGCTACATACGTCAGTAAAATTATCATGGAACTGCTCGGAGAACTTGCCCATTCGGTCTTATAATCGAGGCCTTTATAATTGATAAGTAATCTCGCTGCAGCTCATGTTAGTGCCGAACATAGTTTGGTAATTATGGAGACTGACTTCTCCAGGTATTCATCGACCAGCAAACCTGGGGCGACCTGCTGGGGATATCGAAAAATATGATTTTGTTGGTGGACATGCTGCTGTTGGTCTCTGTCTTTCGATATGTGATATGATGTTGGTCTGTCTGTTCAATGCCGATGCAGCCTCACGGGGATAAGTGAGGGAATTCACTGGCTGATAAGGTACCCAGGGATATAAATAGTAACAGGGCCATTATCGTGTGATTAATCAGCAGATCAAACGCGGGCCAATTACACAATGGCATCATATCTTCCCCCCACGCGATGGATGTTAAGGCAATCCTTCAATGCCAAAAACAGCAGGTCAGAACGCTGTGATGTTGTAAAATACAGACAGATTAAGTGTCTCTTTTTAAGTACCTATTAATAGACCAAGGGTTGTAACAACAGTTATCTCACCGTATATTCAAGTCATTAACACTCACTATTTTACTAGTGCTTCTATTACCCTTTGTTTGCATACCTTATCTAATTATTTAGATCAAGCTCGATGCTAGCACAGTGAGCAAGTAGTAGCATGCTCTTATACTTAAAATGGTTTACTCAGAATAATAGGGCTATCTTCATTGGAGTTTTCCAAATTATTCAGCTTCTATTACGATCGCCTGGTAGATTAATACCCACTTCTTCCGTCTTAAAGAGGATTCTGACAACTTCTTCATCAGCAAATTCTATTGCATAAGATAGAGCTGTTCCTCCTGAACTCTGTTCATTTGCATCAAACTGGCTAGTTGCCAAAAGAAGCGTGACCACTTCAGCATGATTATGGACTGTTGCATATGCCAGTGGTGTTAATTCAAGATCGCCTTCTGCATCAGAATCTACTTGGTTTATAGCAAGTAATTTTTCTGTCACAGTTTCGCGTCTAGTTTCAACGGTCTATATGAGCGGTGTCCGATCCAACTTATCAACTATATCTGCTGGTACACCTGTCCGTAAAAAGCTCGCCGCCTACATGGCTAATCCATAGAATGCAGCCTAGTGCAGCCTTGTTACCCAGGGTCACCGATTCTAGGGTACTTCCTCGATCAATTGTTCAGAACAATGGATATGGCGGAACCAGGCCTGTTGGTCCTGCTACTCCTAGTTATATAGCTATATGGGCTTAGCTTCTGAGAGATGAGACTTTTGGACAGTGACGACAACTTTCGAAAGCGTGATTAACCATGGGTAGCGGCACGGAAATACCATAAGTACAAGTCACGACGCTGTCTAAGCTTATAGCCACTCTCTACATAGCAGGATTAGTGAAAATAAGAGATGAAGAGTATATGCAATAGCAAATATCATCTGGAGTAAGAGAGCAAGTAAAAAAAAAATAATAAAATCGTATGTTAACATATTAAATAGGTGAGCATTAATAGGTCTTGACATTCAAGCATCCAGAAGGAGAACAGAGTTATCCGCGCCCTGGCCCTAGGGAGCAGAAAAACTTCTGAACTTCAAACTAGGCGCTGAAAATAATTAAAATAAGGTCCAGTTGGTTTACGATAATCCACCCAAGCCTTTCTATCACTTGGTATCGAATTATGACATTTCTTGCCTCCCATGTAGGGCTATCCCGCGGCCTGGCCTTGGCCTGCCGACGCGCCCCGACCCCTGCAGATCAGATCATGTCTCCATACTTTTGACGCTGTGGTGCAATGAGAAAGCAATCAGAGGCCGCCAAAATTATCGGACCCTGGTTGTGGTGCCTAGAGCACAGCCAGTTACGCGCATTCTGTTACCGCCCGTTTACTAGGTACCCGCCCTGATAGCGGAATCTTCAACTCAATGGCGCCGGCAGTTACTCTAGTTATTCTATGTATGCTGAAGTTACCGATAGAAATGAGAAGATTGTGGTAATCCAGGACTTGAATAATTAGATATAGTGCAATGACTTTGCAGGACTTCAACTCAATATCTGCCCATTGACTTAGTAGGCAGGTAGACAGGACAGGCATAGCCACGCCTTTGCCGCAATTCTGAGACATTTGTGCATGGGGATGCAGGTAGCCTCTCTTGTCACCCATGAAGAAACATGACGTGTGCGTGTTGGTCTTGACCCTGCAAAGGAGTTAAGTAACCCAGGACAGACTGTTGGTCCTGTCAATTCTCATTCCTAATTAATCTCTCAAATCTGTGGCCCGATCATCTGCTACTCTACTACGACGCCCATGACATCGAACCAGACTGAATTCGTTGGATGGACACCATCACCAGACGGAAGAGGCACCTACGATATCATAGTGACATGCCTAGTCACGACATTTTTATGCTGTTGGACCTCGGTTTATCCCAACATTCCCGCGCCGGAAGATGGTTTTTGGAGCTCGATTAGAGATAAACTTGGACTTGCATGCTTGGGATTGCTTGGACCTGAGTTTATTATAGTGTTGGCTATTGGGCAGAAATCTTCAGCTCGGAGATCTGTCGCGGTATGATATTCTCTCATTTTAGACTATTGTTAATGGCAGATAACTGAGCTTCTGTAGAAATTCAAGCAAGCAGGATATACAAAATGGACCATCACGCATGGCTTTTTCGCCGATATGGGTGGATTTGTGCTTTCGGCTAACGGTCTCGAACGACCGATACCTCTTAACGCCGAACAGCTATTTTACCTTATTAAAAAATCGTATGTTAATTACCCTAAGATCAGCGACGGTGAGCTCAAAGATAGGAATAAGTCTGATGGACTAGCAAGGTCAGTGCATTCGTCTCAAACATGCAGTATCTCGCACTGATGCCTCCAGACTTATAACCCTCTGGCAAGGGACTTGGTTCGTCATAACCTTTATCGCGCGACTGATTCAAGGACTTCATGTGACAACCATGGAGCTCACAGCAGTTTCATTTGTTATTATTCTCTTTGGAACAGCATGGTGCTGGAAAGACAAGCCATCTGATGTAGGGACGACAATTACTGTCCCCTGCCTTACCACGATGGAAGACATATTGATACGCGTGAGTAATGGACCCCTTGAGCAGCTTCAACAATCAGACTTACACAGGTATAGGAAGGACGTAGTCCGGATCAGCCATACTACCAAACCCCATTCGACTTTATCAGCAGAGACGAAACAGCATTGAACCTCGCTTGGCAATATTACAACGAACTCTCGCGCAAGATCCTCTTCTCTCCATTCTCACGACGCGTCAAAAAATTCCCATGGGACAGGAATCCCGGCGACATATTCCTCCGTATGGACTTTGATCTAGAACTAGTCGGTGTCGCATTCATCTTCGTCTTCAGCGCCGTCTTCCTAGGTGCATGGAACTTCTCCTTTCCCAGCACCGTAGAAAGAGACTTTTGGCGCGTAGCTAGTGTCTACATGCTAGCTTATGGCATGTTTGGTGCGCTCTGGATGGAATTGTGCATGTGGATCTTCATACCGCAGTATCGACTTGCTGAAGGTCTGGAATTGAGCCTTGTTGAGCAGGACCTAGATCAAAGACCTCATCCGGTGAGAAACTGGCACTATAGGTTCCAGAACTGGAGAAGGAGTCGGTTTAGCAAGATCCGAGGTACCAGAGATTCTGATGGAGAAGGACTGACATCGCAACAACCGAAGAAGGGCATTTTTGCTTTTCTGAGTAGGTCTTATAACATTTCGCAGGGCAACGATCCTCACTTGGGCGTTCAGGTCGGATTTCTGATAGTCACGTCTTTCCTGTGCGCCTCTTACTGTGTGTTTCGGGTATTCATCTTTGTTGAAGATTTCATTGGGTTGAGAGCGCTACCGCAAAGTGCTTACCAAACGGTGGAATGGGCAGAGTTCATCCCTCATATATAGAAGCGGCTCATGTCAGAATTGCGCACCTGACGATACTGAGGATAAATAGACATTGAGTTGCTCCAAATCTAAAGAGTAAATGGTACAGAATTTATATTTTAGTTAAATAAAGCCTGTTAGCAGGACAGCTATAGTCTGAACCATTCATGTCTAAGAACCTCCTCTGCACTAAGCCGTTCTCGAGGATCATACTTGAACAACCGATACAGCAGATCCGCCAACAATTTCTGCTCAGTTTCAGGTGTTTCAAGTGACTGCTTCGGTCCCTCTTTGTACTTCTCACCCGCATCGAAGATCTCGATTGGTTTGCTCAGTGCCACTTCGAGGGACCAGTCCTCTTCATCACGAAGCCATTTCCCATCGGCGTCAAAATACTCTTCGCGTGCCTCCCACTTCGCCCACCACGATTCTGGCAGCTTGCCAAAGAACCTCACTATCTCTGCTAATAGTTCATCTTTGTCGTAGATCATGTAGAACAGCGGAAGTTGTTCTCTAATTTCGAACAGTGTACAGCCAAGAGCCCAGAGATCGCAGGCTGGTCCAATCGCCTCAGGCCACTCCAAGAGAATCTCTGGTGGGAGATAGTTCTCGGGGATACCAAGGTCTTCTGGCGGTGATGAAAACCTGAATGACTCGCCAAAGTCGATGACACAGATCTCTTCTGTTAGGAATTCGTTCCCGAGTCGGGAGATGTCCGCTGGCTGTACAAGGTATCTTGGACTGGATGCTGGGAGTTCTTCTCCAGACTCTGTCTGTACTTGAACTTCCTCAGGCTGCCCTAATTGGGAGAGCAACTCATCCTCAGAGAGGTGATCCAGGTTGCCCAACTTAACTAAAATATTGGATGGGCGAAAGTCTGGTAAAAGCATGTTAGTAGTCGTATTAAAGCTAGACGTAACAGGTATTCTCGGGACTGAACATACCACCGTGACAGATCTGATTCTTGTGTAAGAAGTCTAACGCTTGCGTACTCTGGTAGGCGAATTTCCGTAAGATAGTAGCAGGACCTGTTCCTAAGCGCATCCATAAACGAGGCGACACGCAAGGCCCAAGGGGTAGTAGAGCCAGGCACTGATGGCTTCCATTTGGGCCTTCGATGGAGAATGAATCAAGTGGCGATGCAATGTATTGCGCACCAGGCATGGATTGGTCAAGCTCCGCCAAGCTGAAGTCAAGGATCTCGTCGGACTTCAAGTCACTGACCATGACCTTGAGCGCAACATAACGGGCTTGTAGTGAGTCTCGACAGAGCCACACAGTTCCAAAACCTCCGTGACCAAGTTTGTGAATGACTCGATATCGATCTGAGGGACCGAGGACGTCTCCAATATGAACGGGATGATAACCACCTTCTTGGTATTCCTCTAAGGGTTCAAGACTCTCATTTGAGCCCTGGAGAAAAGTGCCCTGTGAGGTAGCTGGGGCATGGTCAAGATCATGGTAATCAAATGCAATATCATCGTCAAGTTGATCTTGCGTAGGTAACGGGCTATGCGAGCCCTCTGAGCCCATGATTTGGATGCGCGGCAATGGGCGGGAATGTGAATAGCTGCGATTGAATGGGCTCTTTGTGAAAGTTTGAACAAGAAAGTTATTGCGAAATGAAGAGCCCAAAGCTGCAATTGAAAGCCGATGGGGGGCGATGATCAACTGGGCATTGAGAAAGAGTTTGCGGCAGGTCATGTAATGGTTAAGTAATAGCATGCATTTGTGTAGAAGCGAGATAAAATGAGGCGTGAAGGTCAAGCGCAATAAACGACTCCACATGACTAAGCTCCACTCAATTATTGCATATCGAGTAGGCGATTCGCCTACGCTACCTCGCCGTATGCATGTTGGTTCTGCGGTATTAAGAATCGCACATCACCGCCCAGTAGTAATTCAAGTAGACGCGCGCGCTCAAGAATAAGTATCATGATTGGCTATTACGTGTGCCATCACCCAAGAATTTACGCTCTCATGTAACAATGTCTTGACTTTGACAACCAACATACTTTATACCTGGTTGTTGGCACAACGATATCCATGATACTCTGTTTCACCTTGCGGGCGGTAAAAGCCAACATTGATGAGCGATCAATCCTGCATGGCGGGAAATGAAACAAAGCCCTGTAAACCGGCCGCCAGAAGCTCCCATAACCCATTGCCGGGTTGAACAACCAGTTTACAGCCTCCTTTGCTACGCAATGATAACCTCAAGTATACGCATTTCCCTGTAAGCTAGGACTAAAATAACAGGTTGACAGGGCTATATGTTGTTGGTTGACCCCGGCTAAAAGATGATTTCAAGGCTATCACTTGCACTCCAGGACTTGAACAAGAGGCGATTGATACAGACCAGGATGCTCCGTTGTATTTCCTGGCTTTGCAAACCGGCCAACAACATGTTTGTAATACCCAATGGTAAAACGATGCTATACATAGTAATTCACAGTGAACCAACAGCTCTTGGTTATTTCAAGGAATCTATAGAAACTGATTGTCTATAAAACCTGGAGTTCCAATTGCAGTTTCCATACTAACTCCTACTGTATGATTCATCCAATATTCTCAAGACTAAGACGAACAGCATCTTTGTATATTACCTGAACCACCTAGACTACACCAACAAGTCATGCCTTGCCATCCCGGAGACCATGTCCATCGCCAAGTTGGCACCGGCACTACACAAGATCCTCTAGTAAAGAGACTGCTAGTTGTAGCTATGACATGCAGCTGACACTTTCCCAGATCATGTGGCTTGTAGGCCCCCCTCGGAGTCAAACTCGAACTCTTGGCAACGAACAAGTTGCCCGGGACCTGGGACGCGTTGGCTTTACGCATATTTGGATCAGGTATGACACATCCCATAATGCTAGAAAGCATTGAGTTCTGCTATCTGTTTGGACTATGACTAATGTCACCATGACTATTATAGATCATGCGATCATAGAACAACTCGCATATCTGTTGCCACCCGCAGGGGTAGACGTCGTCAGGTAGTACATACGGACAACCACATCACGGTCTATTGTGGAAGATCGAGCAATGCCGATAGACAAGGTGATGTATTTCTTCTCGTAGAGAGAAATGGCACCTGGCGGATTATGCGTGATTCAGAACGCACTTCTACTCAGAACGGAAGACAAGGTCATGGCATCGAGTTATATCCCTATCCTTAGGAAGGACTACTGGCATACACTCAATGCTTTGGCTTGAATGGCAACATGTCGTGATATCGAAAGGACAACTCTTACATAGCATGCAATATCAATCTATTTTAAATGGAAATACCGATGATCACCTTAGAGAGACTCCAGAATCTTCTTGGCCATAGCTTTACCAGCAATTACAGCGCCCTCTATAAACCCAGCCTAATAGCTCGACGCCTTAGTGTGACGGTTAGTTCCCAACTGTGGATAAACTAAGCCGTGCTAGGTTTATTATTAGCAGATTACATAGGGCGTGATACTAAGCTTATTAAGGTATTATATCTCTTAATAGTAGATTTAATATATATTAGGCTTAATTAATATAAAGAAGTTTTATTAATAGCTAGTAAGCTAAAATTTATAAAAGTATAAATAAATATATTTTATATATTAAAGTAATTATATTTAATTAGTAAGGTTATTATAAGATTAATAATAATTTAGGTAAATTAATATTAATTATAATAAATTAGTTTTAATTATAAAGTCTTAATATTAATTTTCTTTAATAAGAGATATAATAATTAATAAAAAATATAAGATATATATAATAAAATTATTAAAGTTATAATATAATTTTTCCTTTCTTTTAGGCTTTATCCTTAAGGCCTAATTAATATATTTTTTTAATAAGTTTAATTTTAATTTTATAATTTCCTTAAGATATTTAATTATATATTTAAAGTTAAAAAAACTTTTATTAAAAATTATAATTCTTTTTATATTCTTATTATAGTATTTAGAAATCTTATTATATCTTATTTTAATTATATTTATTAGAGAATAAAGGATTTTTATATTTTTAATTTTATAAAATTAAGAATTTATAATTCTTATATTAAATCTAAGATATCTTATAATAATTATAGCCTTTTTATTATAATAAATATATTATTTTTATTTATAAAATATTTTATAAATTTTACTAATATAATATTAGCTAAAAAGACTATTAATAAGAAATATTATTTAAAGTAAAAAGAGGAGGTTATTAAGAAGGAATTAATTAATCTTTAAGTAAAGTCTACTTATATTTATAATATAATAAATACTTAATTTATTAAAATTACTTATTTAAGGTATTAATATTATTAGGTTAAGATAAAGGGTTTAAATATAATTTAATATAATTTTAACTTTATAAATATACTTAAAAAGACAAAGTAAAATAAATAAGTTATTCTTAAAAGTATTATAATTAATAGTTCTTTCTAGGATTAATTTATTATAATTAAGTAATTAAAGTAGGATTTTTTAAGCCTTAATACTTTTTTAATTTTTTAATTTTTAATAGAAATTCCTTAGGATATAATAATTAATTCCTAATTATAAATAAACTAAGCTATATTAAGTTTATTATTTATAAATAATATAAGGCATAATACTAAGCTTATTAAGGTATTATATCTCTTAATAGTAAATTTAATATATATTAGGCTTAATTAATATAAAAAAGTTTTATTAATAGCTAGTAAGCTAAAATTTATAAAAATATAAATAAATATATCTTATATACTAAAGTAATTATATTTAATTAGTAAGGTTATTATAAGATTAGTAATAATTTAGGTAGATTAATACTAATTATAATAAATTAATTTTAATTATAAAGTCTTTATATTAATTATCTTTAATAAGAGATATAATAATTAGTAGAAAATATAAGATATATATAATAAAACTATTAGGGTTATAATATTATTATCCTTAAAATTAAGGTAAAGATAAACCTTAGTAAGATATAAGTATAAAAACTTATAATTAACTAAAAGAAAAAGAGAAAGCTCTTATAGTTTTATAATTTTACTTATATTAATACTACTAATAATCCTAAACTTCTAATATTATAACTCCTTAAATCTAAAATACCTTCTTATATAAAATTAAGTAAAATAATAAGTTCTTAGAGTATACTTTTATATTTATTTACTATTAAACTTTATATTATTAATATTAATATTAATTTACTTAATATTAACTTTATATAATTTCTATTAATTACTTTTAATAATTAAACCTATAATTTAGCCTAGCTATTTTTAGCTCTCTAGGATATATTAAATATAAAATTAATTAAAATTATAATATTTAAGCTTTAAAACCAGGGTTTTCTTATTTTATACTTATAACTAATAAGATTATATATATTTTAATTATTTACTTAAACTTAATTATTATAAGCTATTTATCTTTATAAAAAAATACTAGCCTAATTAAAAGTTATATATTAGTTTAAATAAGCCCTTTAGCTATATATAATTTCTAAAAGACTTTAAATTATACTTACCTATATATATCTAAATTTAAAAAGGCTAGGATCCTAAAGAGTAAATATTATATTAAGATTATAGCTATAGGTCCTAGACTAAATGCTATTAAGGTTCTTTAAGATAAAGGTATTTTAACCTTAGGTATTAGCATATTTAGCTTAGCCTAGGCAGTGGTATATAGCCAGGCAGGTTACTTATATATCAGCCTATACTATAACGGTAAGAGAGATTATTCGGTTTATAATGCTCTGGCTGACTTGCTCCAATTTAGAAATGCGAACTCACTTGAACCTGAACATACAGTCCTAATATCACCTGACACAAAATGAAGATTACCCCTCATGTATACTCAGATCCTATTGGTCACCGAGGTGAGCGATATATCATCTAGTTTACTAATAAAGAAACATCAAATCGATGTCAAAGATTGCTCACTATCTTCCTAGCTGCTGCTTCGCCAGCAATCCAAAAGGACGGTTGTATAAAGATCAAGTCACCATGTAGCCGCCATCAACTGGCAATACAACACCGGTGATCCACGGCGACTGTTCGCTTGCGAGAAAAATGGCCGCTTTAGCAACATCCGCTGTCATCCCTAGCGTGCCCCAGGGATGTCGAGCAACAATGGCGGCGCCGAGCGTCTCATCTTGCAGCATCACTCGATCCATCTCGGTCTTGATGACTTCAGAAAGAATTGAAAATTAGTCGATGCAAGTCACGGATACGCGAACAGAAGTGTAAGGAGTCGGGCCCTGGAACTCACAACCGGGACAGATGGCATTGACGTGGATCTTGGAGGGGCCATACTCGCGAGCAATGCACTTTGTCATTTGAACAACTGCAGCTTTAGTGGCGCAGTAGGAAACTATAGAGCAAGGCACATTGGTCAGCACGTTAACACCTTGCCGCTTTGTTAGACTGACTATGCTCAACTTCTGGCTTCAAGCCATACACAGACGCTATATTGATGATCCAGCCCCGTTCTCCTGTTGGCCATGGTGTCTGGCGAAGAAATTGACGGATGGCATATTTGCAGCCCAGGAAGGTCGACCTGGCATTGACTGCCCAGGTAGTATCAAAGGTTGAATCATCGGTATCGGCAACGAGCTTCGGCCCAAGCCTTCCCTGTGACTCGAGTGAGATGCCTGCGTTGTTAACCAGCACATCCAGCCTTCCAAATGCCTCTACTGCTGTATGAATAAGGGATTGGATATCTTCTGAACAAGAAACATCTGTTCGGGTATAGATAGCTTGACCATCTGTCTCATTGTTGATCATGTCAACAGTGGTCGTTGTGGTGCTCGGACTATCAGAGCGGAGATCTGCGCAGACAACTTTCCATCCTAGGTCGCCATAGTTTATAGCTATTGCTCGACCGAGTCCTGAAGATGCACCTGTTACAATTGCAACTTTGTGGTCCATTCTAGGCTGATGAAAGGTGTAAGCGTGATAAAAAAAAACCCAAGAAAAATGCCGACGTGAGCGATAGACTTGATCTTGTCATGCAGCTGCGACTCTATAGAGAGATTTGAGGCAGCATTAATTAAAGCGAGACAGTAATATTTAAGTAGACCAAACCAGTTAACTAATTGCTAAGCGACGAGTATGGATTGTTCTAGCTCACCGCATCTCGCACTTTGATCAGATTAGGAATAGTATTAATCACTTGAATTGTGACCACCCCAAAAACGAAGATATTCAGCTTTCTATTCGCCACGTAATCGGGTTTCGCAATAACACCATATCGAGCTAGTCGGTCAATAAGCTCCGGAACAAGTTGGCCAGGAGTATAAAGTTCTGCAGCACGCGAGACGAAAATAACCATCTACTTGCTCAATCTTGTTATCGCGCTGGCTCCGTTACTTCCTCTTACCGTCTCACGCTACCTCGGCTTTGACACGATTCCTTCTAGTCCCTTCCAGGTCAAGACGTTTGGTTTCTTGGTGATCGTCGGCCTGGATATTTGGATATGGATCATGAATTCAGCGGCAAAGTCGCCCTTGTGACTGGCGCAACAGGGGGCATTGGCTTCGCTTGTGCACGCCTCCTTGCATCAAAGGGCGCCAGTGTCGCTCTTCTGGACCTAGTTGACGCCACAGACCAATCCCAACGATTGAACCAGCTCTACAAGTCTCGAACAATGTCGGTCAAACTCGACATCACTGATAGTGGTGCTGTTGAAGAAGCGGTGGCCATGGTCGTATCGTGGAAAGGGCGCCTTGACTTTGCTGTCAACGCAGCGGGCATATTGCCTGCTGGGGTCAATGTAGATGGCATCGACCCTTTTATCTGGCGTCGCGTGATCGACGTTAACTTGACTGGGACATTTAATTGCATGCAGCACGAGATCCGTACGTTTCTTGAGCTCGGAATTCCAGGCTCCGTCGTCAACGTCTCGTCTGACGCCGGGGCCATTGGCACAGTAGGTTGCGCTGCCTACGTCGCTTCCAAGCATGCAGTCAACGGCCTTACTAAAACGGCGGCACTTGAATACGCAAGAAAGGGCATCTGTGTCAATGCTGTAGCGCCTGGGAATATCGACACGCCCATGCTGAGCCGGCTTGGTATGTCGGCTGAGGCACTGGGACACGCGACACAGCCTTCAGGGAAATTGGGAAAGGCCGGTGATGTGGCCGATTTGATTGTATTCTTGCTTTCTGAGCGAGCCGGGTTCATGAATGGGTCTATTGTAGCCATTGATGGTGGCACTACAAGTGCGGGCTACTCCAACGGCGATGCATCACAGGTATTTAAGGCAGTACAGTGAGAAAGCCACCGCACAACCGTTATAGACTTAAGACACCGTCTTACGAGGAGTCAAAACTGATACTTGAATACGTAAACCTAAACTATTTTAAAGTGA
This sequence comes from Fusarium oxysporum Fo47, assembly GCF_013085055.1. NCBI lineage: Eukaryota > Fungi > Ascomycota > Sordariomycetes > Hypocreales > Nectriaceae > Fusarium > Fusarium oxysporum. Next base: position 265,114 of record NC_072849.1, read on the forward strand.
GACGAGAACAAGGCAAAGAATATGAGTTATTTCAATATCTCTCGAAAAGTCACGGCTACGAGTTGAGACTGGGTTGCGCTTAAAGGAAAAAGCGAACGTAGTTTGAAGGATACCCCGATAGTGAATGATGACATCATAGCAGAGTGGTGCTATAGATGGCCTCTTGATATTGAATGAGCGAAGTCCTTGATTTGCCGGAACAAGTATAGACACTCGAGTCTGTTTTCAAAGATAACAGACCTCAACAGAGTAGGGAAGGGACAAGTCTTCCACCTCCACCGACAAGGCAGGTTCTGAAATGGGATTATGCGATGCCAAGATTATATTTCAGCACCTCCGTTGTAAACGTTGCCCATTCTATTCTATAGTAAGGAACGTCTGTCAGCAACCAGCCAAACCTCATTCAATCGTACTGCTCTGGCTCAGGGGTCTCATATTCTTTGCGGCCGAATGCAACCCAGTATAACAAAGCATACAATGAAACTCCTACAATTACACAAGACACGTAGTTCATCAACCCTGCTTGAACCGGGATGAACGAAGGGAAGCAATAGAAAACAAGTGCAATCGCAGTCCAAAGCAAGACAACGATATTCGACACCAGACCAAGCCTGGGATACCAGAAGGGGCCTGGGGTGATGTTCGACCGGCCATACCATAAGAGGCACGCGATGCAGGTAGAGTAGGTTATATACTGTAGGAGGATACCGCCGGAAACCAGAGAATTGAAAGCAAGCTGCGAACCCATGTAGATGCAACCAAGGACAGAAGTCCAGCAACAAGACCAGATATGTGCAAAGACTGGAGTACCATAGGGCTCAGGGGCAATCTGAGAAAGATATCGATGAAATGGAAATCCCTTGTCTTTGCTGAATGCCCAAGCAATGCGTGACTGCCAAGTATGGATGCCGATTATAGCGCCTGCAGCAGATATCAACACCAGGCTCTGCAATCCCAGCGCTGCAGCAGTGTTGTGTTTGAACGCCTCTTGAAAGACCTGCAGCGACGGCGTGCCTGAGCTGGCAATGTCACTGACCGAGGGAGCCGACAAGAAGAGCGCAAGGATTATAGGAAGTCCAGTGGCGCTGCCAAGGGCCACTGTCACCAGGAGAGCTTGAGGTATGTTTTTCCGAGGATTCGGAATCTCGTCAGCGAGATGTACTGTGGCATCGAGACAGGAGAAGGCCCAGTTAGGGGCGTTGAGCCCGATCAAAAAGGCCACACCATTCGACCAGCCCGAGATGTTGTATAGATTGACAAAGAGATTATCTGCAGATTGCTTGTGTGGACTCGCAGCCAGAATGCCGACAAATACAATTATCACGGTGCAGACGGTGAAGACGAGGAGGAAACGGCTGACCCAAGGGAGAACACGTTCAAAGCAATTGAAGGTGAACGCCAGCAGGTTCAGAACCTGAAACCCCACGAACCCCATCCAAGGTTTATAATTGAAGTCTGGATGTGTCACAGACACCATGGCAAAGATTGAGGTAGGCACGGCGAGGCAGACTGAAGCACTGGTGCATACAGCCCCAGCCCATCCTATAATGCCAGTGATATAAGAGAGAAAGCGTCTGTGTTTTGGAGGAGCTAGAACAGCAACCCAGAAGTATTGACCCCCCGAGTGAGGTAGAGCCGATGCAAGCTCACCCAGGCTGATGGCAACGCATACAGCGATGACTGCCATGACTAGGAAGCCGTAGATGAAAAGCGGGGGACCTCCGAGAGCGACGCCGCTGGCGAGACCCACGATGAGGGTGATGGCTGTATTGGTAATCGAGTGACCGATGCCCATGGCCGTCCAGACGGTGAACGGCTTCTGATGCAGCTGAGTGTGCGATCCATCCATGATGGAGATGCTTGGCGCCTGGTGCAGCTGGCTGAGCTGTTGGCTCTTTCGTTCCTTTGAAGGGGCTTCTGTTTCCATTGTATCGCCGCTATCGCGTAAGTAGAGAAGAAAGAATCGGTATGCAGTGCGAAATAGGAGTTATGAAGAATAAAGATATCAGAGGTTGTTGGTAGACAGACCTATGGCAAGGCTATGCTATGTATGATTGGAAAGCATCGTGTTTAAATAGACCATCTCAGGGTGTTAACTAGGTATATAAGTATCTGGTGGTTAAACTTTGAACTGCTAACAAAGGAGATTGGGCTACCAGGATTGAGCTGAGAGGAATCGAGGGGCTCGCCAGTTGCTACAATCCCGTAAGCCACGATAGTCTATTATCGGGTGCATCGGGGAAGATATTGGGGAAAGCCTGGAGTCGGACATCCTTGACACCGATCGCTTGTTATTGGCTGGAGATTGTGGCGGCTCGTGGCCGTTGGGCTAGCGGAAAGTTTCGTCGCTCAGGGTTGGACAAGAAATAGTACCTAGCTCAGACCCACGCTATGGAGAGGCTCGCACATTGTCCAAATTAGGATAAGACGATGACCCATCGCCAGGGATCAACATCGTGGACATATGAGTCTAGAATTTGTTCGCATTTGTTCCAAAACAGTCAACTTTATAGGCATCTTGGAATGGTCAGAATGATGAGCGACTTCCGAACCATCCGGGTTAAATAAGTAGTCTTGTTTGTTCGACGTCAAGTCACCAAACCCCTATCCCAACATTCACCTGTATTCGATTACGCCGTAGTCAATCAACAATCACGATCAAAATGTCGTTCGTTGCCTCCCAGGAACAAGTCCGCGCCTTTGAAGAATTTTCTTCCAGTCCATCTTTCTCCCAAGAAGCCATCGTTGTCGACTTCACCACCACCCCTGAATATGTCCGCAGCGTCCTGCCACCCGGTCTGGAGCCCGGCGACACCCCTACCGGACATATACTCATGGCTACTATGGAGAGCAAGTTGTGCGGAGAGTTTGACTGCGCTATTGTGAGCCTCGACGTCAAATTCCGTGGCAAGGCCGGCACCTTTATGCTCGAGATCATCATCAGCAACGACCTTCCCGTCACCTGGGGTCGCGAAGTCTGGGGCGAGGCCAAGAAGACTGGCACTTGTCGACTCTGGCGATCTGGAGACTGGCGTTATGCCTATGCTGAGCGCAATGGCGTTCGCCTTATAGAGATCCAAGCCAAGTTCGGCCAAGATCTCGCGTCGGGCATTCGCGACTCGGTCAACTTTGAGATCAAAGCATATCCCCACGCTCAAGGCAGGGGCCTCCAATGGGAGCCTCTTGTCAGCACCCTCCAAGTTCGCGAACACGATGTCCACCACTCTGTTGGCGATGGCCGTCTGGTCATTCGAGGTACCACTGCCGACCCCCTGCACAGCATTCCAATCGAATCGGTCGGCCATTTCAAGTACACCACTGGTCGGGCGGATTACACTGTCGTGTCTGTCGACGAACTTGGCGTTGGTCAGGCCTATCTACCACATCTGATAGGTCGTCACTACGAAGATGTTCGAGTTCACAAGGTGGGAGCTGAATGGACTGGGCTCAGGGACGAGGAGGTAGAGGCAGAGTCATTCCCTGTACGGAGGTTCAACACACCGGGATTCAAGAACTTGAAGTAGATATCAAGGGAATCAAAGTATTTATTTGAGTCACGGTCGTGGGAACTATACAACCGTGCTATATATGAGAGCTATGCTTCCTTGACTGAGCCTTCATACCGCACAAGTAAAGGAACAAGTCTTATGTAGGAGAAAAACAGCCCCCAAGAAATAAACACTAGACTTTGAGATTTATCGGCGCCTACTCTGACATAGCAAGTAGGCATTGTAATCAATCGAGCTACGTGAGGTATGGCGTAAGGTTCGTAACCAGCAGAGATGGAGTACCTACCTATTTTGGTATAGCCTCTGTCATTTTCTACACGGTAGAATAGTATGTGTTACACACCAGCTGGCAAAGGAGCGGAAATCGGGATAATGACAGCTACGGACTCTCCGGATTGTCCCTCATGGTATTTTGCTTACAAACAAGTACAATGAACCGCATCTTTCGCCGTGTGAGTTGTAAGAAAGATGTACTAGCTACATACTATCAAAATTTATAAAACTGCCAAAGACCTTCCTTGATGTAACATGACCTCTAGCCAGGACACAACGATTCCCATTTCTCTTAACTCCCAGATCTCTCTTACAAGCTCGAGCCCACGGTTATACGTCTGAACTCGAGTGAATCGAGTTAGTCTCTGGAATGTGATTTCTACTAATGCTCGCTCCTCCTCAAATGACGAGGGCAATTCGGGTCCGGCAATGGTAAGCAGAGGCCCTACCCAGTTCAATAGAGGGTGGCCATCGGGAATACATCTCAGAACGCCCATCGACTCGAGTACCATATCAATCAAATGCATGTCGGTCGTAGTTCCTATTCCTCCCAATTGAGTTGCGTTGGCCTGGTAAAGCATAATAAGGCCAATCTTTCGATAGCCTTCAGATAGCTGTAAAAGTATTTCCTGATGGCTGATGGTGGTTGGAGGTGTCCACTTATACAACCGTGTTTCTATGTCACGGAAAGTCGACATGCAGATCGACTTGGAGTCAAGGACTGATCTGAAATAACGGCCTGCCTCTGAGATGAGGGGACAAAGAGTGCTCGAGACGCCAGTGACAGGATGGATGAGAGAGTCGAATGGCGGCCTTTGCATTGCATTCAGGACTGAAGCAGTAGACCCGTACGAATCCCCGGTTGGCACCAAGAAAGATGTGAAAGCCTCACAGTAAAGATAAAGACCAAAGAGATAAAAGGCAAACGGATCTGTGGGTGCCGAGTCTGCGAGCGACTCGATAGTGTTGCTGATGCCACTTATGAACATGATGCCGGCATCGTTTCCCATTGGATCAAGCCAAGCTGAGGAAACAAATAGGATAAGAGAGGAGAGAATGGTTGTACGAAAGAGGGTCTGCTGCTTCGTTTGCGATGTCTGCAGTCTGTCTATTTCGTTCTGCAGCGACGAGATGGCCAGCCCCCTTGTCTGCAGGGCTAATGCCAGCTTATCCGGTTGAAAATAGTGCTGATGCGCTTCCGAAACGCTCTCTAGCGTGTGTCTCAGGGCTTTGGAATGTCGCAGCCAGCCGGAAAGCGCATACGAGAGGGGATTCGTAGGCGGGTAGAAGATGGCCATGGACAAGCAAGCGCTGTCATACCAATGCCTAAGAGTTGCGTTTTCTAGAGCGCTGGGGGCCGAGGGTATCCGCTCGTTGGACACCCACGGCCTCTCGATCTGCCAGGTATCGTGGCTGAAGTTTCCAGTGCACGTGTCTTTGCGTTGTAAACAGCGTGTGCAGATGGGTTGTCTCTCGTCGCATTTGACCTTGCGACGTTTGCACTGCTCGCAACCACTACGAGACTTTGTCCTTGGCTTCTTGGACGCCTGCATGGTCTTGGAGGAGCGGTGTCTGTCTGATGAGGCCTCCGAATGACGAAGGGCATTATTGGTTGTGCTGGAGAATTTGGTGCGGGGTAGTACAGCTTTTAACTTAGATGGTTCAGTACTTACTTAGCCATACTCAGTGGAGGCCAATAGTGAGAGAAGCTAACAGAGACCTCTGCTTCAACAACCCGGTTGCCCGCCTCATTCATCAAGAACTTGAAGACAAAGCGCATTGTTGCCATTTCAGCTGCAACGGCACTCATTGCTACCGGTATTGGATAGAAAGGTTATTGAGACCTTTCAACGCAACGCAGTGGTTGAGAAACACGTTGCAATATAGTGCATGATAGCGAACCTTTTTATCATTACAAGTGAAATGCAGACTGCAACTGTGCAGTCAAGCTTCTCCGGTTACTGAGGAACTCGAACAACTTTTGAATTGAAGTAATGGAAACGCAGGCCTTCTTGGCACAGGATGAAGATGCGGAATTTGTCAAGCTCAATTGATTTGTATGCAGTATTGGGGAGGATATGTTGATCACTGAGGGGTTGATGTTTTCAGTGGAGTGAGACGAGCGAAACCATTGGATAGTGCTTGACCCGCCCTGTAACATATTGACAGCTGTAACCCCGCCTTTTCGGAGTCCGCCGAAGGTTGTTATCTGCCATATCTTATCAGCAGCATTTAAACCAGCAACAAAACTCAAGGACAACAAAGCAGAGCATCACAAGACAAACATACAACAATCCAATTACTTCAAAATGGATAGCGATCTAAAATATCTCCTCTCTCTCCAAGCCGTCCGAGACCAAGCGTCCAAGGTCTTCGAATCAGCGAAGCAAGGGAACCTGAAGCACTTCGACTATGACGAAGTCCGTATGGGAGCGGTTGCTGACTATGTGTCCAAAGTCATTGACGTGAGCAATACCATGAGCACCAAAAATGCACCAGGGCTGGTATTGACAACTCTCTAGCGTGACTTCGGCCCTGATAAATACGACACCATTCCTCCTCACGGTCGCTGGCAGCATTTCGAGGTTGGAGACGTCGCACGCGTCGATGCCCTCGTGAAGCGATGGTCCAGCGAAGATGGCGTTGACCAGACTGAAATCACTCGACGCTTGGTCGACTTATTCTTTGTGTCGGTTCTTCTCGATGCGGGAGCTGGCGATGTTTGGCGGTTTAAAGAGCCTGAGACTGGACAGGTCGTTGTTAGAAGTGAAGGTATTGCTGTGGCGTCGCTTCATATGTTTACAGCTGGATCTTTTAGCTCTGACAGTTCTCTGAAGGAGAAGGTCGATGGTATGTTTTATGCAAGGTTCCTGTTTTCTTGGGCTAATTGGCTGTTGTAGCGAAGGGATTGATTGAGCTGCAAGACAGCAACTTTGAACAGCACTTCCAGGTGTCGGCTGGGAATCCTATGGTAGGAGTGTCATCGCGAGTGAAGTTGCTTCAAGCTGTTGGCTCCAACTTGTTGAAGCATCCTGCAGTATTCGGCAAGCTCGGCCGTCCAGGAAACCTAGTTGGTAAGTAACCACAAATAGGCGGTGAGCGTATTTAAGGCTGACGCGGTCCTACAGACTACCTCACATCAAAGGCCTCTGGTTCCAAGACTCTTGACTACGAACAGCTTTGGTTCTGTTTACAGGACCTCCTCATTCCGTCATGGCCCGGAAACCGCACCGTTTTCAACGGTCATCCCATCGGAGACGCATGGCCTCTTGAAGTACTGGCTGAAATCGCAGATAGGAAGGGCGATAAAGACCCCAAGAGAAAAATTCAGCCGTTCCACAAGCTCACACAATGGCTGGCCTATTCACTCTCCGTCATCTTTGAGAGACAATTGGGTTTCACCTGGAAGAACATGCATCTTGGCACTGGACTGCCTGAATACAGAAATGGCGGACTGTTTGTTGATCTCGGGGTCCTGAAGCTGAAGCCTGACGACTTGAGAGCTGGAAAGGAAAGTTCGGGACAAGAACTTCCGCAGTTTGAAGCCTCTGACGATGTGATTGTTGAGTGGCGTGCTCTGACTGTCGCGCTGCTGGATGAGCTGCACAAGATGCTCAAGGAGAAGTATGAACCTCGTGGAGTCAGTTTGAGTCTTCTTCAGATGTTGGAGGCGGGAAGTTGGAAGTCTGGACGGCTTTTGGCTGCGGAGCTGCGACCTGATACCAAGTGCAGTCCGATTCTGGTCATTAGTGATGGCACGCTATACTAGTACTGGTCATCTAAAGACAGTCTGCCCAGTTTAACTACGTGTAGCTAGGAAATAAAATGGCTCCTGATGAAAATCCATTCACTCTTGTAGATGATCACCTATGCAGTTGCTCAGAAGCCATGATAAATCATAGCGGAGAGGTCCGTCGGACGTGGCCGGGGCCCGCTCAACGTCTGCCGATGAAACGCTCATAGGGGAGAAGACCTAATTGAAGGAGCATACAAATATCTCTTCGAAGACTTTCTAAATAAAGGTGTGCTCCACTAGAAACTCTACACGCAAAAACTGCTTAGACATACTATGGGGATTTAATCCATTAGCACCCCCAAGCCAATTGATCAGCTAAAGATGACATTCATGCTTTAACATACCTTCTGATGATATGATCTATGAAAAAAGTTCAAGTCAAGCCACACTGTGGATCAGAGGAAGCTGGTGTTTAGCCTAAATTGTAATTTCGAAGGCCACTTCAACCAAAAGACTACAGTGTGCCCCATCCTCAAGCGATAAGTTTCTCCCTCTTTGGGGATAGGTATAAGCGCAGAACCAACCCTCAGATAATTCAGTTGATTCCCAAAGTAAGCATTTTTCTGTACTCTTATTCATCAATCGCCAGCCAGATATTACGTTATTTAGATAGGCCATGTCAATATCCCGCCAAAGTACATTTAGCCAACACTGCAGATGTAACAAAATAGTTTTAATACACTTTCAGGCAGCATAAACATCTTTACAACTTTGTCGTTACCCAATAAGAAGTAAATGAGCTGTGTAAAGAACTAAGTTACGCCTTGGTTGAACTGCCCAATGGCAGTCTTTACGACCAAGACGAGAAACGTTATATCAACCTTTAAGGTTGCTTTATCACGTCAGCCACCCCAGTATGAGTCGAAGTCTCCTCTCTTATTGCACCAAGCCATTGACTGATTTTTCTTATAAGACTTCAAAAGCACACGGTGCTTGTCCTGTTCACCAGCTTTCCTTCCTCACCACATTTCTTCCATTCCCCATAATGTCGCAGCAACAAGAGTTCACTCCTCTGCGGCTCGACCGCTTTGGCAGTCTCCCAGTGGAGATTCACGTCAAAATCATGAGGCTACTTACCACCAACGGTTTATTGTCACTCATAAGAGCTTCGCCTGTATCATGGCGGCGATTTCGAGGGGATCACGCGTTTATACTAGAGTCCCACCTCACACGGACCTACGACTTTTATGGCCACCCAGCATGCATTCGACTCCTCATGCCTCTTACTCTTCTTCGAGTACTGCGAGCCCAACTCCGAGGGAACCCCAGAGCAGAGGTTGAGAAAAAGCTTGACCCTTGTTCTTACGTCACTTCTATCTCAGCACTTTGTGGAGTTGCCATTCGATTGGGAATCGAACCTACCCATCTTGGTAATGGCTACGGACTTTATACCAGAAATGCGGGATGTATTCAGGGGGTGGAAAGGCATATTCTACCATCATGAGCGAGACCTCAGTAAACTGCCTCGACGGCAGACTTGGATATTTGTCGAATCATTTCTACGATATGAATGCTTTTACAATCTATCTTACCACCCAGAAGGCTTCCTGTTTCGAAACATGTTTAACTCTAAGCATTTTATCTTGAAACCTTTCCTTAGTAACAACAAGGCTTTTCCGAGAGACTTGCGTGCTTCGATTGAAGCTGAAGCTAGGATCATAGACGTCTACACTGGGCACCTCTTCACCGACTGGCGTGTCTCACCGATGCTTATTTACAGCTTTAATATACCGCATTACTTTGTACAGTGGTTTACATCGATTCTCAAGTCTGTGGATGAGTCATTTCTTTCAAAGGTGCCCAAGACGACAAAATATCGAAAGAGGCGATCAGTGACGACGAAGCGATCTCAAATACTGCGGTTCGTTCAGCGAAAGGATATCGAAAATGAGTATTTCTCTTATCATGTCGCTCTGCAGGGAAACGTTTTACTCAGCCATCTCTTAAGTCTCAACCATTGGGCGCGGAACAATTACGTCGTAAGAGCATATTCTTTGATTCTCACCTCTCAGCCCGATTCTGAACCAATCTACCCACTTGACTTAGAGGAAATGATATGCATTGTGAGAAACTGGCGTTGGGAGTGATTCTATCCCTACGATCAAACCCACGGCTTGGATTCGCCCATGGATCTTAATGCCTGATCAAATACAGTGGTCTAGCTTCAAGAAGTACTGCAAGGATCAGAGCATTTCGTACCTTTTGATCTTTGATGACCAGCCTCTGCATAAAACACGAGTTTTGGGGATCTATTAATGCAAGACGCTACGGTAGTCTACCCGCTATCATTCCTATCAGTGCGATGGTCGCTTAAAGGCTGGCCGAAGGGTAAGGTTTGTGGTGGATATGAGACGAACAATGAGGAGGGAACATCAAGTCCTTTTCATGGTAATGATTATTCAAAGGAGTTCTTAGAATCTGGCTATCTTAGTAACTGGTCAACAGACAATAGATTATCGGTCTCGGATAGCCTTTTTAAACAAATAAAAAGATGAGTACGCGACATCGGATAAGTTTATAATACAGGATTTATAGCACACAACCATAATAGAGGGTATGTAGATCAAGCTCGGGTCTGCTTGATAGTAATCTTCTCGCCACAAGGTACAGTAAACTTGTCGCCCTTGACAACCTTCCCGTTCACCTTGATAACACTCTTCTCGAGAGGAGTAGGTAAAGGTCGAGGAAGATAGACAGTACCATTCGTGTTGCCATTCTTGGGCCCATGAACAGTCATCTGCAGAAGGCCAGACTTGAACTTCCAATCAACCTCGACGTTTCCATGCTCAGTCGGAACACGTCCCTTAGCCCACTCCAGACCCAGAGTCAGAGGCTTGACATTCCACTTCTTGTAACCAGGTTCGACGGCCTGAACACCAAGGACATGTCGGCTCAGCTCGGCAGTAGGTCCAGAAGCCCAACCGTGGCAGAGAGAGGTAATTCTTCCCAGGCCAGGTGTACCATCGGGGTCAAGAGTCTCCCAGAAGCAGTTGGTGTAGTTGGCGTGTGCAGGGTTTGCCATGGGAGCCCAAAGACTCTTCAACAAACGTCGGACAATCACATCATCGTCGGACTCGAAAGCTGCGCGGAGATGGTAGGCGGAAGAGTAAGGGCTGATCTTCTGAGCGAAGCCGGATTTGGCCGTAGCGTTGCTGAAGGCTAGAGGTCCAGCCTTGAGCTGAAGTTCCTTATCGAGAGTGGACAGCAGAAAGGTAGCTGAGATGTTGTGGCTCTGGGGAATGCCAGCGAGGATAGCAAGGGCGTTGGCGTCTTGGGCAAAACCAGTAGTGATCTTATTGGACAGGACATAAGCTTGAAGGCTATCGTTCCACAGGTTAGAGTGAATGGCCTTGCGCAGGTTGTCGAGGCGAGTCTGGTAGACAGTGGTGTTGACACCAGCGTCCTTCAGGAGAGCATGGGTCTGCTGCAAGCTGTAGGCATAGAGCGCGTTGAACTTGGAGCTCGCGCCGGTCTGGGGAGGATCGTAGTAGTTCCAATCTCCAGTGAATGCAGGGTTATCTAGCGTGAAGAGACCGTTCTTCGACTGGGAGTGCGCCCAGTCCAGCATAGCCGTGGTGCGAGGAGCCCACTCCTTAGCAAACTTCTTGTCGCCCAAAACCTCGTAATTCTTAGCAAGTGCGTTGAGGAAGTTGAACGAGTAGCCAATAAGACCAGTGATGTTGACGTCCAGGAGTTCCTTGAGGGGCTCCTGCTGGATCTTGGCGGTCGGGATGAAGAATCCGGGCGTAGCCTGATAAGAACCCAGGAGGTCGAGAGAGCCCTCAACAAAAGACTTGCCGTAGGTGCTGGCATAGGTCGAGCCAAGTGCGACGTCTAGGTCGCCGGTGTATGCAATTCGGTCGCGTCTCGAGCCATCAACAATAGTATCGGCGGGGTTCGTTCCCATGAAGAAGTCCTTCAAGAACCTAGGATCCGTCAGGTTGTTCTTGTAGATCTCAGTACCATCGAGAGTCGCTGCCTTGAGGTTACGGAAGTAGGCGGAGTGACCGAGAGGAGCACCGAGACCGAAAGAGCCGTAGAACTTGTCTGTCTGGCTGAAGTCGAGAACAGTCTTGTTGTTGACGAGAATGGAAATCTCGGTCATGTTCACCTTGGCATGTACAGAGATCCACTCGCCGAGCTTTGCATCAGCAGAAGATGGGATTGAACCGGACTTTGAAGCACCTGTTGCCGTGACCTTTCCAGTCTTGACGTCGCAAGTAACCACGATGGCTTCGTTGAGAGTGTTCGACAGAACGGAGAAACTGAACTCCCCAGTAACAGGCTTGACCTGGAAATCAAGCTGGTAGGTAGTCAACTGAGCGGCCGCAGCACTACCCAGCGCTTGAGGCGCAGAACTTTCAACAAGAGATCCTTCCTTAGAAACCTGCCAGAAGTCGGGGATAGTGTCCTTAGGAATCTCGGTGAGCTGAGCGGTCCTAGCACCCGTGAGCCAGATGCGGTTAAAGTCCTCGTCAGAGCATTCGAAGCCTCCGGGAAGCTTGGTGAGGGGCGTGGTGTGAACGGTTGGTTTCACACCTACCTTTCTGAGACGCAGCTCTCCATGCGAAGAAAGGTTCAGTTTCTGGTAGCGGAAAGCTCCCTGGACAAGACGATTGTTGACAGTCTCGCGTTTCGAGATGTTGTATCGGTTCACACGGTAGGTATCCATGGCAGCAGCCAAAGGAAGAGGTCCATCACTCTGAGAAGATTAGAGTTAGTCTGTTAATACAATATCTAAGCGCTGCATTTACCTACCTGGTAGTTGCTAAAAGCGAACTTGGACTCTGCATAGGTGAGCTCAAAAGTCGAGGTATCACCAGAGGCAGAGACAACCTCAAAGGTAGGATGACCCTCGACATTCTCGCCGTAATCGAGGATCATGATATCAGGCTTCTTTCCATCAGAAGAAAGGGACACAGTTCCTTTGGAACCGTAGACGACTGCACTCTTGTCCGCCCTCGCAACAGGTCCAGCCAGGGCCGAACCTGCTACAAGCAGCAGCGACGCTGTAGCTTGGAGAAGCATTAAGAAGTATTTATCTTAAAAGGCGAATAACAGAAAGAAAATAGTAAAATGAAAGATAGTAGTTGAGATATTAGATAAAGAAATGTTTAATGAATGGTGTTGTATTAGATCTAATTACCAGAGTGATTGCCTTTACTTATAACTAAACTTGTATGCGCACATCGGTATTACATCTTCCATCTCTAGACATTTTTTGCATGATGTAATGAGCCACTGTACGGAGTAAACCGAGCCCTTTCATTTAAGCTCTGACCGTTCTGGTGGAGGGCTAAGAAGTGTGTCTTGTGAACGAGGTTTTCGCAAAGAGCGAGGTTCGTTGCTGAAATATTGAACGAGGAACGAGGTTCGCTCACTTAGTCAAAACCTAAACTAAGTGGGGCTAGCAGATTTTTACCGTCTTCTGGTCGAGTCTTGAGTCAGTTTCCATTTTTCCAGATCTCGTTACTGATTTTTCGTTGCTGAGTCAATTGGCCATGTATGTTTGGTATGCGATTTCCGAAATTATGGTAATTTGTATTGTCGAGAATTCGTAAGTCGGACCCTTATTTCACATGATTGCTTTCAGCATGCATTGTCAGTGAACTTGTGCTCAATCGGTCTTTAGCTCAGATCAAATCAGCACTAACTCCAATGTCTCCAACTCCGGTCTCAAGGTTCTAAGCCACAGCTCCCCGAGGGCAGGATCAGCGGAGGCCTTACGAATTCTCGGTCTTTTCCCCTCCGCCCCTCATGATTCGTTACCAAAGTCGCTCCCCTACACAGAGCGAGGTTTGCTCAGCCCGCCAAGGTGTCATGTGTTGCGTGTCATATCTCGGTGTTTTAGCTTTGACCGCCGTCTTCAAACAGTGCCAAGTTGTCCACCTAAATTAGTCTACAATAGCCCCTTGGCCCTCTGCCGTACCCCGTAGCTCCCCGCTCGTCATATATTACCTACGGTACTTTGCATCCCCATCTACCGAGTCTCTATGCTAAATCCGATCAAACCATGTCGAAATCAAGATCTCAATCTCCATCCAAGGGCAAGGAAGCGCAAGACACTGACAATGTCTTGGACGTTCCTTGGGATGTACCACCTCCGTACGAGCTGCATTCCTCAGGGTCAGTCCTCGCCAGCACGTCGCGCGTCAACGGTACGATTGACCCCTTTTTGTCCTTTTTGAAGCTATCGTGATGCTGACTGCGCCAAGACCATGGTGGGATCGATATTGAGTTCTCGTCGCTGCAGCCCGACGAAGTCAATCGCCTTCTTCCTCCCGACAAAGCCCAAGAAATTGAACCAACCACCAGCCTCCCTGCAGCTGCCCCCTCGGGGCCGTGTCCAACCCTCAATGTCGTTATTCAAGTTGTTGGCAGTCGAGGTAGAGTCTGACGACCTTCACGTTTTCTTCCGGAACTAAACAGACTTAGGCGATGTTCAACCCTTCATTGCCCTTGGCGTCGCTCTCCAGCGTTACGGCCATCGCGTGCGATTAGCCACTCATGATACCTTCACAGATTTTGTCCGTTCCTCCGGTCTGGAGTTTTACCCCGTCGGGGGAGACCCTGAAGATCTCATGGCTGTAAGACTATCGACCTATCTCCCAATACCCAAGTACTAATTACATGGCTTTAGTATATGGTCAAGAATCCCGGATTGATTCCTTCCATGGAAAGCCTTCGTGGTGGTGATATCGGCCGAAAGCGCGTCATGATCCATGATATGTTGAGAGGCTTTTGGAGCTCTTGTGTCAAACCGGACCTCGTATCGAACCGTCCCTTCGTCGCCGATGCTATCATCGCAAACCCGCCGAGCTTCGCACACGTCCACTGCGCTCAAGCCTTGGGTATCCCGCTCCACATGATGTTCACGATGCCTTGGACAGCGACAAGATCATTCCCTCATCCTCTAGCCAATATTCAGTCTCAGAACATGGATCCCAGGGCTTCCAACTATCTCAGCTATGGCGTTGTTGATCTAATGACCTGGCAAGGGTAAGATCTTATAGCGACCTTTACTTCCTCGTGTTGATGCTAACCGTCGCAGACTTGGAGATGTCATCAATGCTTGGAGAGTTAGTGACTTGCATCTGGATCCTTTGGCTGCTGCTGTTGGCCCCGACATCGTTGGCCTCATGAAAGTACCATATACTTATTGTTGGTCGCCAGCTCTAGTTCCAAAGCCAAGTGATTGGGGAGAGAGCATTGGTAAGACTTTCCCGGGGCATACCGATTTGGATAGCGTGCTGATTTATCCCCTAGATATTTGCGGATTCTTTATGCGAGATGAACCCTCCTATACACCTCCCCAAGACCTTGCAGACTTCCTGGCAAGAGGACCACCACCAGTATACATAGGGTTCGGAAGTATCGTGATCGATGACCCTACGGCCCTAACAAACATCATCAAAGAGTCTTGCAGGGCTGCAGGAGCCAGAGTAATTATATCTCGGGGCTGGAGCAAGCTAGGTGGAAATGACTCTAGCACCGACTCTGTTTTCTACTTGGGCGATTGCCCTCACGGTATGTAGTCCGTCCCAAGTCATCAGTCTATTATCTAACCTTATGATAGAGTGGCTGTTCAAGCGCGTTGCTGCTGTTGTCCATCATGGCGGCGCAGGCACTACGGCTTGTGGCCTCGTCAATGGTCGACCGACAACTATTGTGCCATTCTTCGGCGAGTGAGTTTCTTCTCCAATCGCTTCTACAGATAGCTGTAGTAACATCTTCGCAGCCAGCCTTTTTGGGGAAGTGTCGTTGCGTCCAATGGGGCAGGTCCACCGCCTATCGCCTACAAGAGCATCTCCGTGGATAAACTCAGTTCCGCAATCAAGTTCTGCCTCAGTCCGGAGGCCCAAACTGCTGCCAACAGGATAGCGTCGCAGATGAGACAGGAGAGAGGTGTTGAGACAGCAGTGAACTCTTTTCACCGACATCTTCCCATAACCAACCTAACGTGCGAGCTCATACCTCACAACACTGCTAAATGGCAATACGTAGGCAAGTCGAAGAAGGGTGATAAGGGCCACGTTAGGGTATCAAACGCAGCCTTGAAGGTTCTGCTGGACGCCAAGAAAGCTAAGTTGACAGACTTTGAGCCGTGAGTTAATACCAATGCACGTGTTGCCGATGGCACTGACTTATGCATTCAGACTTCGACCGAATGAATACCTTGTTGAGAACGAACGCTGGGATCCTTTGACCGCTGGAGCCTCATCGGTTCTAGGCACCATGACAGACTTTACCTCAGCCTTGGGCGGTGCATTCATCGACCCCTTCAAAGATGTAAAGCGTGTTCGACCAGATGGCACTCGTCGCTCAGCAGGTACAGCGACAGCAGTTGCAAGCGGAAAGGCTCTTCAAGGCATGACAACCGCTGTGGTGAAGGGGTCGCTGGTGGATGTTCCGTTGGCTCTGGCTGAAGGACTTCGCAATACGCCACGACTGTATGGAGAAAAGGTCCAGGATCATGGCCCTGTGACAGATTGGAAGAGCGGCGGCACAGTTGCAGCAAAGGTATGTATCACTAACTGTGAAGCTGGAAAGGGATACTAACATGAGTTAGAACTTTGGTGTTGGCTTCTACGAAGGCATGACTGATATCGTGACGAAGCCGATGAAAGGTGCCAAAGAAGAGGGCGCATTGGGTTTCTTCAAAGGAGTTGGGAAAGGGTCTCTCAACATGGTGGCAAAGCCGGGCAGTGGTAGGTCTACGATGCATATTAACTTTCTGTGACATGTGAGCTAACAACGCTTTAGCAATGTTTGGATTGCTGGCGTACCCAGCCCAGGGAGTTTATAAGAGCGTTAGGTCTATGAAGACGAACAAGGCGAGGGAGTTGGTCGCAGCTGGTCGGGTTGAATCATTGTCTGATGGGCATGCTGGTTCATTGCAGTCAGATGCTGGCCAAGTTCTTAGACGATTCCAGGAACTAACGGCGTAAATAAATATATTTGATGTTCTCTTGGCTTTAATAGATAAGAATCAAAATTATTCAATTTGAGCGTTTTAAAACTACTTTATTTTATACTTTCGTGTTAATGTATAGCTTGGTAACCTGGAAGAAGCTCATATTCCGCCAGTATTTGCTGTCGGTATAGGGTGAATGCTTATCCACTTCAGCCCTTGAGGCTCTTAAACGAGTTTTCTCGTTTATCGTTTAGTAAGTTTGACATGAACGACATAGTGGGTCCCGTCGATCCACTGGTGAGATCCACAAGTATTTAGTTCCGACGCCAGTACTAAAAGAGGGCGCGACTTTCAACCTCGTTATTAATATTTTCATTCAACATTGGCGTCACAGCATCAATCATTTCTGCACTCAAGTGCGAGGTTTGAACATAAGAACAAGAGAATTTATTGCAATCTCTTCCCTGCCTCTACTACCTGGTCACTTCACTTCATTATCCAGTCAACATTACCTCCGAGTCCCTCGTCAACATTGGTGACGTGGCTGTATAACCTCATCCTGCCTGTCACCTAAAGAAAGCCCCCAGTTTCAACAGACAACGTTTTAGACTGACTCCTTACCATCTGTATGCTCAACAATGGTCGAAGTCTTACCCTCAACCCGAGCGGAATGCATACCAACTCCACCACTGGGGCCATCAAAGATCCAGGCAATCTCCTCCAAAGAAGGACCCTTTGTCTCCGGGAAGACGAGATAGACTCCAACAAACTCAACCATGACCCAGCCGACGAAGATGATGTAGAATTTCCAGGTAATATCCTTTAGACCAATAGGCACGACAAAAGTTGAGAGCATCATGAAGCAGAACTGGACGAAGTAGAAAAACGACAATCCCTTGGTTCGCATGCGATAAGGAAGGATCTCAGGGATGTAAAGACCAAGGTTACCGTTGAAACCGAGGTTGTAGGCGGGAGAGAAGAGGTAGAGGAATGCAACGACTGTATACGCGGCAGCTTTGTTGTTGTTGTCCTTGGCGAACACAGCACTTCCTGCAGTGATGCAAATGTCGATGACCCAGATGGCAGCAAGAGACCAAAGGAAAAGCTTGCGACGACCGACCTTGGCAGGCAACGTGGCGAAGTAAATGGCACTGAACCAAGAGAGCATCTGGTTTGTAGCGTTGATGAGAGTCTGCTGAAGATCCGAGTTGAGTCCGACAGAGTGCAGGATGGGGGAGAGATAATATGAGACAAAGGCGTTACCAGACATCTGTGAGCAGATAGCGGCCCAGACCATGATAAACATGCGCCTGCGGTTACCAGGAGTGCTTCCCAAGTCCTTGAGGAAGACGAAGATGTTGTTATGCTCAGATGCCTCTGCACTCAGCGTCTCAAGAATCTCATTGTACTCAAACTGAACAACAGGGTCAGACGAGTCACCCTCGCCATGGTACTTGGCGAGCATCTGAAGAGCCTCATCGTTGCGACCCTTGCTGACGAGCCATCTGGGCGACTCTGGGACAAACCAGACAAAGAGAAGCTGGATAACGGAGGGAAGACCCTGCAGCGCTGAGGGAATACGCCAGGATGCAGTGCTGTCAATGCGGAAAGTACCAAAAGTACACCAGCCGGCAATGATGGATCCGACGGAGTAAAAGGTGAGAAACAGAGCTGTAGCCGTACTTCGCTGAGCAGGGTGCGCAATCTCTGTGATGTAAGGAGCACCAACTCCAGCAACGACAACGCTGCCTGCGCCGATGATGACTCGTGAGATGATAAACATGGCAATATTCATAGCAGCGCCCTGGATAGCTGCACCAATACAGCAAAGAGCAGCGCCAGTAGCTAGACCCCATCTTCGTCCAAAGTTATCGGCCGCCGGGGAGATGAGAAACGTGCCCAGGATACCGCCGAGGGGGTAGGCGGCGTTGAAGAAGCCCAGCATAGCTCCCGTTGGAGTGCCGAAGTAAGTCTGCCAGTGGGTGACGGACTGCAAACCGTTCATCATACTTCCATCGAAACTAGACATCACATTAGCTTGAATGAGAGGATATGGGGGATGGAGACGAACCCTTGAGAAAAGATCGACAGAAGTGGGATCATCATGAGAAAGTTCAGGGTGCGCAGATTGGGCGATTTCCACCAACGCTTGGTATCTACAGGCGATGGCGGCAGAGCCATGGTGGTAGTTACTTCTGGAGAAGCCATTGCGAATACAATAAGCACTGAAGCAGAAAAGTAAAACTCGGTGCAATGCCAAGGTCAAGATTGAACGACTGGGATGAGAGCAGGAGTTTGATGCTGGCTCAGCCCATGGCTATATACATCCCTCTCACTCGCCACGTCCTGTACTCGGGACCACTTCGACCGAGACCAGCCCCCCCTCTCGGCCCATTCCCACGGGGTCATTGGGGAAAATCTGGGGTACGCTAGCAGAAAGCTCAAGGGGGTTCTGGACCATCACGTGGAAGACAAATCCGAATACTGGGCCGGCATTTAAGGGCCAACATGCCCCGAAGTTTCTGCACGTAAAATGCAACCTTGACGGCGAAACATAGACCGAAACAGCCATGGCCTCGTATGTTACTTCTTTTTTGTCTCTTAATGACTTTCCCCGGAAATAGACAGAGTGGAGAAGGTTAATGACTGATCGTGCAGATGTGAGAGGTGCAAGCAACGCAAGGCAAAGTGCGACCGCCGATTACCGGCCTGTCAGCGCTGTGAGAAGGCAAAGGTTGAGTGTGAGTATGGGGGGAGGCGGAAGCCGGGGTTTCCAGCTGGGCATCGCCAGATGTTGGAGGACAAGATTGGTAAGTCTCGACTCATTTTTACTCCATCATCTACGTTTCCGTAAGATAAGGTGACTGTCGGCTGACTGTTGGTTCTAGAGAGGCTGGAGTCCGAGCTACGCGCCATTCGCAGCACGCCGAGAACGAGCACATCAACTGATCAAGCACCTACACAAGACACAATCGAAGTCGACAACAAATCACCCAATGAACAAGCAATTCGTTCAATGCCCGTCGGTGAAGCATCACCTACCTTTGAGCGTACCCGCAGAGTCACAGAGCGCAGACCCCCAACAGACCTCGTCGTTTCTCTCGCCTCTCTCTACTTTCGCCACATCCACCCATGGTTTCCCTTCCTAGATGTCCAGCGCGTCTGCGCCGATATGGGCTCTATGGATGAACCTGCGCTGCTATACTACGCTCTCTTTGGTGTCACGCTGCCGTACTCGTTTGACTCGCGTCTTGATCAGGCGTCGAGCGATTCGTTTTGGAAATACTCTAAGCGCAGCATATTTGTTGATGTGCTGGAGGAACCGTCGTATAGCTCGTTAGAGGTTCTCACAGTACTTGTCTTGGATCTTTCGGGCATGACGCATGGACCTCAGGTTTGGGGTCCCTTGGCTGTAGCTACGAAACTGGCTGTGCAGCTTAAGAACACGGATGGGCTTGTCTTCCGCACGTCGACTGAGGCTGAGAGCAGTGAGTCGCTGAGCAAGAGCGATGGTATTTTCCGACAGCGGTTGTTTTGGGCTATCTACGCTCTCGACTGCACCATTTGCATCACCACCAACCATCATTCGACGTTGGGCGACGATCATGTTCACCACTTCCTACCTGCGCGACAGCAAGTCTGGCGGGAGAACCTGTCAGAGGTAGACGATGCATCTCTTACCCCAGCCTCTGTATTCAGCTACCAACTAGAGCTATTCGATCTTTCTCGGAGAATTCACAGGGCTGGAATGGAATACAGTACTCTCTACAACAACCAAGAGCTGGAGTCGACTTGGCTTGGAGAGTTTCATAACACCGCAGCTGAGCTCAATTCCTGGATGGAGACGCTGCCATCGCGGCTGTTTTGGCATAACCATAACATTGTCGAGGATCGTGTTCCAGGCGCTATCCGACCAGCTACCTTCATGCTATACGGGTACTATTACGCGTTGGAGATCTACCTCAACGGCTTTCTCGCCGTACCATGTCATTTCAACTTCCAGTCCGATTCGCATCATGAGATCCGTCACCAATGCTTAGAGCGATGTCTCAGCAGCGTACAAGCCTTGGCTCAGATTGTCACAAAAGTGGCTGACCAAACTGTCGATAAGCTCGGCTGGCCTTTTGCCTGGTCAGTCTGGGTGGCTGCTCGCTTCTTGACGGCGCATAGGTACTTCACAGGAGAGACTGGTCCCGAGATCATGGCAAGAGTCTCGCTTTTTACGACATTTCTCAGTACCATGGGTCGCTTCTGGCAGATCAGCGCCAGCTACGCTAGGATGCTCCGTCGCGCAACATCTGACCTGGATGCAGGCACTGAGCCAGGACAAGGGACCATTCTTCAGCTCATGGCTGATCTTAGAGTCCCAACGTCTCATATTGAGGATCAGTTTAGACCAGACTCTATGCTGCACGGGGTGATTAGTCCTGGACAGTCTGTTTCGACATATGATAACCCGAGCTACATGGACGTTGAGAGACTGGATACTCTTCTTCCTGTTTTCGCTGACGATGCGTGCTTTGATATGTCTCAAGAGCAAGATAATTGGTTTCGCATGCCGTTATTTGCATCATCGGCATATCAACAATTCAACGCGCCAGAGCAGGAATGACATTTAGTCTTAAACTTAATATTGACTTTCTATTGCCTCAAATAATAATCAACTGTTTCTAAGATCTTGTCCAAGTGAAGCTCATGTTCTGCGAGCTCTTCTCAACCATCCCCGGCCACCCTGGTAATTTCACATGCACAGAGATTGACTCGTCTAATCCCTCAATACCCAACGTGACTAGCGTCTCTCCATCTAAAGAGCTCCAAGCAACCTTTGCCAAGACCAACTTTCCTTCTCTATAAAACGGAACTGTTGCTTCGAGAGATGTATACAGCCCCAGGCGCGGAGCAAACTCCAGCTCCTG
This sequence comes from Fusarium oxysporum Fo47, assembly GCF_013085055.1. Taxonomy (NCBI): domain Eukaryota; kingdom Fungi; phylum Ascomycota; class Sordariomycetes; order Hypocreales; family Nectriaceae; genus Fusarium; species Fusarium oxysporum. The sequence goes on from NC_072849.1 coordinate 286,522, forward strand.
CCATCCAGGCTTTGCAGGCCGTATCCCTGCAACCTCGGCTAAGAACTCGTAGATGGGAGCGCTGCCCCAAGCATGGCAATCCGAACGGTGTGAAACGTCGTCTTCTTCCCAGGTAGTCAGACCGAAAGATAATTGATGACGCCATGGCTGCCAAAGAACATGGAACAATTCGTCATACAGAGACCCTCCTGCGATACTGATGGCTCGAAGTGTATAAAAGGACATGGAGATCGACGTCTTGGTGAGAGGCACACCACTTTGAGAACTTCCTAGAGCGCGCTTGAGTAATGCCTGAGCGCTGTTACCACATACCGCACCGCTGAGAACTGCCCAGACCTGGTTATGCTGGCTACGGTCAGCCTTGGGGTCTGAGCAAGCAGCAATGCTGTCGGTAAAGTATTGCCCATCATAACACTGCCGTTTAACCGCATCGACAATTAGCTCAGCCCGATGAGAATACTCATCTGCAAGGGAAAGTCGGCCTGCACACTCTCCCTGCAACTTGGCCGCTAGTTTGAGAGTGTACGCATATAAGCTGTTTGTGTATGTCGAAACACCGGAGTTGGCTGCTGACGGAGGAATGCCGTACGGCCTCCACTGCTCCGCCCAATCATGAAAGTTCCAAACGCCCTTCTCTTTTCCTAGACTTACAAGATCCAGGCGATGATCAATGCGTTCATGGAAAAACCCCAGGACAGCATCAACAACGGGTAAAAGAGGCCGAACAAACGCCTTGTCAGCGTAGTAAAGAAAATGATCGTGCAGCATGCAGATCCAGTAGAGGGAGAAGTGAGGGATGATCTGCAATTGAGTCGATGGCGCTCTACTAGCTGTAAGCCCAATACGAGGCTGAAAGGAGCTGTGAAGCTGCACGATTGCCTGTCTCGCTAACCGATCATCGCCAGATACGTGGTAAGTGAAGAGACATGAACTTCGTGTATCCATGGCGTATTGAAGTTGCTCGTAGAAAGGGCAGTCTTCGTAGCAATCATGCATGCAGTTTTGTAAAGTTCGGATACTCGTGTCGTACAACGCTCCCAAAGTCCCATCATCTGTGGTCGTGCTTATCGTTGATAGTACGTCCAATGGGTAATTAACAACGTCAATATCGATACCACGCATGATCAGATCAGATGACCCAGTCTCAATGTTTAGTCTTATGAAGCGAAAGGTACGCCAGTGGAAAGGCATGTATACTTCTTCTGTATCTTCCTCATCGTAGTAGCCCAGACGTGGATTCCCATCTTTTCCCCGGAAAGTGTAAATATCCTTGGGCCCGATTAGAAACTTGCTTGTATCGCATCTATTTCCCTTGCAACGGAGATATGGAATCAGCACTGGAGTGTCCTCATAACTTTCAGAATACGTTATCGTAAGACAAGCGCCTCCAACTTCCGGACGGACGAAGCGGAAGCGGATAAAAGCAGTTGTATGCACGGGAGTCTCAAGGTCGAGTTGATGACTTGATCGAGCGGGAAGAAGGAGATTACTGTCTGCTGATTGAATACCCAGCAATCCTGCACTCCAGGTGCCATGGGGCAAGTCGCTCTGAACGTTGTGAATAGCGCTGAAGTAAGACTTATGACCTCTCATCGGCGGAATGAGACGCGGCGATAATTTCCACGGCGCCGTGACACCAGTAGAGTTCTGAAAACGGAGCAGTATCGCCGGAATCCACTCCAATGACGTATCGCGTGATGCCGAAACCAATTCGTATACGTGAAGAAAATCATCCTCTTCCTCGTCGATGCGAAGAGTCACATTGTGGTCTATCGCCGTTTGCCAAAGCTCACTACTTCGAATCTGCGGTGCCCAGACCTCATCATCAACAGTCGTTGCGATCTTGACACCACCTGTTCCCAGACGCGGAAAGCTAGTCCCGTACGACGTCCCGTGAAATAGTCGGAGGACATGTATCGCGATGTGATTCTCGCCCAAGCGCAAATACGGGCTGATGTCGACTTCGTCGTAAAACCAGAGACTCGCATCTCCCTTAACAGGTCCGAACGCGGCCAATTGCTTGTTGACGTATAGCTTGTATCGTGTATCAGCCGTGATTTGAAGTGGAAGCGATGTTGGTATCTCCGCATTGACAAAGAATGTCTTGCGGAAATGAACGAAGCGACCGGCGGTAGACGTGGCTTTTTCGATGAAAGCGGGATTCCACATCCAAGATGTGTCAAATTGTTCGGCTGCCATGATGGGGATATTCTCGAGTTGGAGGCGGTAATGTCGGAAACAACGAGGGAAGAACTAAAAGAAGGGCGTTTGGAGTGGCAGGCAAGCAATTCCTCAGCTATTGTCAAGCGTAATTTCAATGTGGTGGCACTCGCATGACCCACGTTGAGCTGGGGACCCTTCGGATCTTGTAAGACCGAGACATACCTCGTTTAACGGGAGCGAGCGGGTTGACATGCACCGGCCAGCCCGACCCATTCTACATCCATGCAGATTTAATTGTTATCTCGGGGATATGTTTAGCGTGGCCTTGTGGGAATTAAATCTTTATGGTTCGATTCTTTGATAACTATTTTCCTGAAGGTTCGGACCGTAGGATGGGGAGACGCTGTATCAAATTATCTCATACTGGAACAACATCATACTGAGTTCCTGCAACAAAATCTTGCCATGATGTAGTTAAGGCCCTAAAAGGATTACTGTCACGCCACTTCCAATATTCGAGACAAATTGTGCTTGCCAAACTGACATTCGCAAATCCATGACGCTCCTTTCTCTTGAACCAATTCAACGCACGCATCTTGTGCGCTTCATCATAGCAATCACTTGCTATAACCATGCAGGGCCATAAAACAATGCATCCGTCAAGATCAGTAGCAACATCTTCAGCCGCTTCAAGATGAGTCAGTGCTTCAGATATAATATCTTGTAGCTGCTCTGGCGGCTTGTGGCGGATCCGTCTTTGGAAGTGTATTATTGTGGCGTAGTGCCAGACCGAGGCATAGTGTTGATTAATGAAGTTGACCTTTTCACTGCGGAATTGATTGTGTTGGGTTGTTGGGCTGACTTGTAGATAGATCTGAAGTTCTAGCTGGTCGACCAGAGCGAGATCTTTAATAGCATCTTGTTTCGAGAGCGTATTGATTTGAGATATGATACCGACGAGAGCCTTTGTGACACTGTGATGTTTAGAGACATAGTCCTCGGTGGTCGGGAGTTGAGACACCATATCTGCAAGGTCATGCTGTGTATCAACATCGCCCAACACGACGAGACAAAGACATTGCAGAACCACAACGTGTAATTCAGATCCCGGTTCCAGACCTTGATAGAGTTTCCCCTGTACTATTATCCTAAACGCAGCTTGTATATGAGCTTTCCAGCTACGAGGATGTCCCGTCATGGTATCCTGCATGATACACATCGCAATAGCGGCTAGAACAGAGGCATAGTCCATGTTCTTCGGTTGCGAAATGGACTCTTGTAGATTCTGCAGTGCTACCTGTGCATTCCATGCTGATTGTGTATTCGTCTTGTCGTGCCGTAGGGTATTCAGATTATGCGCGGCAGCAGCACAAACTCCGTGCAACACTGCAACGTGACTTTTGGAGGTGCCAGTGACGCCCTCGGAAGCTAGGCGCAGATATATCACTCGGTATGGGTTATCCAATGTGTCGATTGGGACCATGTTTCTACACATGTGGACCAGCCAGTGATGGATCAGCTCGGTCTGTTGTCGAGACATAGAAATTGGGTTAAGACTGGTTTGTGGCGGCGGCACTTCATCGAACGGAGTGCTGTTGAATTGCCAGTAATTCTGTGATGACTGGTTCTCTAGTGAAACTGCTAGAGCAAAAGTCGCATCGTTTTCCACATCGAGCGGAAGGATTCCGAGTTCTGTCCATGACGCTTGTGACTCGAGGTCACAAGCGCTCGGGCCAAAGAACCATTCTGCTGAGAAAAGCTCATCCAGTACCAGATCATCATTTTCATCAATATAATCATGATTCGACCTAGTAGCTTGATGCGCAAAGGTGTCGAATATGGTGACATGTGATGGTGCTTCATTGCTGGACTCTGGTAATGAATGCTGACTTGTACCTATCAACGACTCGTTGGAGTGGGGCGTATGAGCATTCTCTGTTGCGGTTTCCTCCACCAGTCCTTGATTTTCCTGACATTCTCCTGGATCATTTCGATCCTGCTCTGACGACTCGCAACCAATGTTCTGTCCAATGCTGAACACAGAAAAGGGACCGAACGTCTGTGTCTCATAGCTAGCCTCTGTATAACAGCACTTATTGATCATATCATCCAGGTCGACTGGAGGTATTTCTACGCCGTCCGTATCAAGGTCGAGAAGTACTCTGAAGGGAGTTTCCTTCTCGTTGCTTTTCCACGTAAGGCGAACTCCATAGCCCTCGCAGATTCGACGTGCTTTAGTGCAGCGGTTGCAGACAGGCTGCACTTCGTCGCATTTCACTCTGCGGGCCCGACACGTCCAGCATCCTGTGAATGTCTTGGACTTTTTTCTCATCACGTGAGTTGGTGGTTCTGCAACTGGCTTTGCTGATGACTCGATTTGGGTGTTGCAAAGAGAAGCTGGACAAACTCAATAGCCTTAACCGTCTTGGAGTTGTTGATGGACGAGGCCGGGCAACCGGCTGGTTGATGCGGAGTCCTCTTAGCTGTTATGCTTATCGGCCTCCGCGGACAGCACCTAGCGTAAGATGGGGTAACTTGTCGCTTTTCCCGATATGGAATAAATTCGCTGGCTAAAGTTACTCAATTGGTATGTAGTCTTATCATAGCCGCGGCAGTATATATACGTATTGGAAGATCATTGATTACAATTTCCCCGCTGTAAGCATCTTTGCAGCATTCATCAACGCCGTGCCAGTTAAAGAAACCCTCTCAAGACTCAGACTCATGATCTCAACTACATTACCCCACGGGTCCTGGGTATATATCCCCTTATGTCCCTCAAGTCCAAACCTAGAATAATCCATCCACCCTCCCAATGTCCTTCCACCCTCGTCTAGGATTTTCTTTACCAATATTTCAGGATTTCTATCCGTCACACATATATGGAAAATGCCAGCCCTTGAATACTCAAATTCTTCTTCTCGAGGCCTCGGTGGCGGGTCGATGAACTGAAAACATTCGATGCATACGCCGTTGCCAGTTGTAAGGATAGCGAACTTTAGTTCTTGGAGTAATGGAGGGTACGAGACGAAGATTGTCTCAAATGGAGTCAGATCTTTAGCTCTGCTGCAATGCTGGATGTCGCCGATGATCTGGAAGCCGAGAACATTGGTGTACCATTTAATGAGCCCCTCAATATCGGTGCAGGAAATAGCTATATGGTTGATCGGACGGTTTGTGGGTTCCTGGACCAATTTAGCTGTAACTCTCTATACTATGATCGTTTACAAGGCTGGGCCACGTACCAGTTGAGACATCTTTAGCACTAACACAATAGTATGATCGGTTTATGTTGTTGAGCTGCTTCCTAGGAGGTATTTCACCAGGGTAATTGACTTCGCTTATATATGCAACTGTGAACTCCTTTATTTGCATTTCTATCACTACTTGAGGCTACCTGCCTAGCTGTGCGATCAGAAGAAAAGATTGAGCAAATCTTTCGAATTGATCTTTCCAAAAGAGGCAATCTCAAACGACTGGACTCTTTAACAGGTCGGTTACCTGTACAAAGTGCCCGCGGGTGCCGATGCGGGGTTTGAGGTGACAGCCACACTCCGGAACTCGATGGTATGAAGTCAAGACTCGCTTTAGCTTTCAGGACATATCGCGTTACAGGGTGCAGTAGATAATATAACAAGAGATGGAGACGAGAAAGAGCTCTCGATAAGTATTAGTCAGGGGTAAAAAAACTCTATATAATATAAAAGACACATTCTAGGCAAGAGATTATCTACCCATATGAGTGGGGGCAGACAGAAGATATAAAATTAAGCCAGATATGTAGTTTTTTGAAGATGAATACTTTTAGAAAAAAGAGCTTGAAGTGTGAACTCACAGAGCTATTGAGACTAATTATAGACTTGCGACTAATGCTGTCCCTTTGATCAGCTTCCGGGTCTCCTCCTCACAGAAGATGAACATATCCAGAGCCTCCTTGACCATGCGAGCCGCGTCCGAGTCCTTCTCTATAGCTAGGTCTAACGCCTTGCCACCATCAGCCAATAAGTCCACTTCCAGGTCTTTGCCAGTACATCCTCTCCCTTCACCCAGATGGCGAGTAAGCAATTCTTCTAGTCTTAGCGAAGGAATAGGTACATTATCAGCATAAGGGATTTGCAGGCTGGCTATCTTGGGAGAAACGGGCAGTGGGGTATCTCCAGGTGTTAGAATCTTGAACTCTTCTAATAGATCCTGGGGAATAGTTGCAGAATGGCAGCCGAGTTCAGCTGAGGCGAGAACTTCTTTGTAGGAGCGAAAGCTGATAGTGTGAGCTCCAATAAACTAGACGTGTATAGAGACAAAGATTCTCACTCAACATTCTTGATTAAAGGTTGTTCTTTGCCTGTGGCGGCAAATAAGGTCTTGTATGCTTGAACCATCTGGGCGATACGATGGGAGAACGGGTGCTCTAATGCTGGGTCTTGGACATGAGGCCACAGTGCTGGGTTCAAGTGGGTTCGTATTTCTAAAGCGCAACAAGTCAGCTAAAGCATTGTGAGCCGAATGGTCTCTCTTACCGTTGTAGTACGGGCTGATGTATAAGCAACCCGCCTGGCTGCACGACACTGCCTGGGCCACGCTAAACACGCCGGTACCCAAGGTCGAAATACCTTGATCTTGAAGAACCTTGGCAGCGTTCAGTCCAGGGCCTGTAGCCATGATCTTGATACAATATCTGCTCTTTGGGACCCCAGCCTTTTCAAATTCAGATACGTACAGGCGAGCATGATCCAAAGTCTCTTGGAAATTGTATGCAGCTGAAGGGCTCGTCTGAACCAATACGCGACCTTTGATCAGGCTGGCGTTTCTCTTACAGAGATGAACGGCCTGTGACGGTTAAGTTTGAGCGAGTGAATGAAATACGTGTAGTCTTACTAGTCGCGAGCATATGGCAAGAAAGCCCTGGTTCTGAAGCTCGAACACCGTGGTTTTGATCAACTCTGCGTTCGATGCATCCTGGAGAGCTAAAGACAGCCAGGCCGGATTGCAGGTTTGATCATTGGGAGTGATTGGTAGAGATCGTATGAAGTCAGTGCTGAGCGAATCAACGTCAATATTGACAGCGCAGAGTTTTAGTAGTAGATCAATATGAAGGTACACTCCAAGAACTTACTCCTTTGCTCGATTTCATGCAGGAAGGTGTTCTCGATTTGAGGAATCATGATGCTAGAAGTTTGGGATCACGAGTAGTATTAGTATAAGTGGAATTACAAAACCATAAGAGCTTTCTCTCTCTTTCTCAGTTAACTATAAGTTCTTATACTCATATCTTGCCGAGGTTCATCTCTGCCCTAATCTTGGGGACAATAATTGCCGATTATACAGTAATGCAATGGTCTTTGAGAATCTGACCCAGCGCAACAATAGTTGCACAAGCCATGTCAAAGCTCCCAAAAGAGATTAGTTACATATTTGTGGGTCTCGCTGTGGACTGCCTGAAAGGGCGAGATGGTGGAGTGGAGTGGAAGCTCTGAGTGCGATACTCAATTACAGCCATGAACAGAAGTCAAGGATAATTGTTACATCACCGTAGAAGAAAAGAATCATAATAACAATTCCATCAAAGGCTCGGTAATTCTTTCCATTCACGTTCAAACTTCAAAAAGGGACAGGTTTCAAAACACATTGTATGCAAAGGCTAAAGTAACTAATTCTGCGACAGCCGCGGCAATCCACGCAACAGTCCATGAGTAGCAGGTCTAAATTGAGATGTACTATGTCGATATATAAATCTGGTGATAGATATTCTGTAAATAACATAACATAATATGAAGTCCAGCATCTTCGCAGACATACTTTTCCACTTTCAAATCACCTTTAAATCTTTTAACACGTCTCCTTTCAGAAAATGGCAGTATCCACCTCATCGTCCTCCACGCAGTGGACACATGAGCCCGTCGACGTAGCCATCGTAGGCGGGGGCCTCAGTGGCCTTGCGGCTGCTAAAGATCTCGTCGCTGCCGGCAAGTCAGTCCTTGTCCTCGAAGCCCGAGATCGAGTCGGCGGAAAAGTCTACGACGTAGAGGTGAAGGACGGGAATGGCCATAAAGTCGAAGCCGGAGCTGAGTTTGTCTACAAGAACCACAAGAGGTTGCTTACTCTTGCCAGTGAGCTTGGCATCAAGACGTTCCCGACATACATCGAGGGCAATATGCTCATGTGGATACCTGGTCAGGGTCGTCTACTATACGATCCTGTCAAGACACAGGGAATGCCGCCACTATCTGAAGAGGACATAACAATTCTGGCTGGCATCACAGTGCAGGTCAATGAGATGGCAAGTGAGATCGACGTGCATCAGCCTTGGATGCACCCAAAAGCTAAGGAATGGGATCGTCTCACGCTGTCGTCATGGCTTGATGGCTTTGCTCGCGATGGTGTAGCGCGAGGAGTGATCGATATGACAAACAGAGCTATCATGTCGGCAGAAGGCGAGGATGTTTCACTGTTGAGCGCTGTGATCAATGTTGCACGAACTGGAGACCTAGAAACGAAGGGTCGAATGGAGATGTTGACCAACGTCAAGAATGGGTCTCTTGAAGAAAGAATCGAGGGCGGACCACAGAACATCGCTATCAAACTAGCTGAGCGCCTTGGTAGTGACACAGTCCGTCTTCGGGCACCTGTTCGACAGATCCTCCAGAACGACGCTGGATACCTCGTTGTGGGCGATTCATTCCGCGTTCAAGCACAAAAAGTCATCATCGCCATCCCCCCCACCCTCGCAGGTCGTATCGTCTATCAACCTCCCCTCCCCGCAGCTCGTGATCAACTTTGCCAGCGCGTCCCAATGGGTTCAATCGGAAAAGTCATCGCAATCTACAAGACCCCCTTCTGGCGGGACCAAGGCCTCAGCGGTGAAGTCGCAAGTCTCGAGGGTGTATCCCAGTCTACATTCGACAGTTCTCCCCCTGATGGAAGCTTTGGCGCTATGATGGGTTTTATAGAAGCCAACGAGATGCGAAGACTCGATGAAGCCTCTGAAGAAGAGATCTTTGCTGCTGTGACAGAAGACTTTGCTAGATACTTTGGTCCCAAGGCGAGGGAGGTCCAGTCCTGGGTTCTTCAGAGGTGGGATAATGAGGAGTTTTCGAGAGGTGGTCATACAGGATTGTTCCCGCCCAATGTCTGGACTCAGTTTGGACCTGCGCTGACGAAGCCGGCTAGGGGGGTCTATTTTGCCGGCACGGAAGCGTCCAGCTATTGGGCTGGGTTTATGGAGGGTGCTGTAATTGCTGGTGAAGAGGCAGCTGCAAAGATACTGAGCGCCTCTTGAGAGCACTCTTGAGGTTTCAATTTAAAGAGCTTGAAGAATATACAGCTTACTCTGAGGAATCAATGGCACCTTTTCTTGAGTGTCGAGAAGGGTGATCTTTGTTAATGGGATTCTAAACGAGCTTGTGAGAGCAATGCCATTATGAACACGTACCCATGTATTCGTCATTAGACATCAATTAGAAGGGTAACAAAACAGGGTTAAATAATAAACCAGCCCAGTCTGAATATCTAATTATAAGCATTGCCCTCCACTACAAGGTAGACGGTTAATAAAGACAGGATATATTGCTGCGTATTCCGATCTTCCCGAAAGTTAACTGCTGCAATGTTTCTCGGCTACTCTTGATATGATGCGACGACTGACTCAATCAATCTGGTCAACGGCTGGCCCAACCTTTTCCTGCACATAGTCACTCTCAAGTGCGAATTCTAACAGAGCCATTAGCAAGCTAGTCACAAAAGCGAATTGACAACAGCAGGACTTACGGTCGGCTTTAGTATACTTGAACTTTCTTGCTGGTACACGGTTCTCAAAGAGAATATCGATTTCACCAAAGGTACGATCCTTTGTCTCAGGAAGACGGAACCAGCACCAAATAAGACAAAGTGCATTCGTTCCAGCATAGAAAAGACCTGTTTTTGCACCCCAGCCCCAGCCTGGACTCGCTGTTAGCTTCTCTGACGGAAACCATCACCTTTCCTTGCAGATTAACGTACCGGACGCCGAAATCATCCTTGGCGTAACAGAATTATTGAAGATGGCAGTAAGGTTATACACAAACCTCCCAATGACAATAGTCTTATACCTAAGCCTTCCCGAAGGAGTCTCAGCCACAATAGGATAGCACACCGGCCCAATGGTGATCATGTTGCAAAGAGTCGACACCACAAAGAGTAGGCCAACTGCGAGATAAGCGTCTTTGCTGGTGGACCATCCGAGAGCTCCGATGGCAATCAGGCAGCAGAACATGAACACGAGGCCGCTCATGTAAATGGTCGCGCGTCCGAATCGAGGGAAAAGAACCCAGCAGATCATGCCGCCGATGATGTAGCATGCTGAGAGAGAGATGTTTAGGTTGAATGACTGGACCTGTGACCAGCCTGCGGCTTGGAGGAAGACGACGACGAAGCCGAGAATGGCGTTTCCACAGAGGATTTGGGCGGCCCAGACAACGCAGTTCTGTACACAAGTTAGCGTGAAGTGACAAAATATGTGACAACGGAAGCTCTCACAATTTCGGTTCGACGAAGGTTGGTACCCTTGAAGCATTCAATAATAGACGCTCCACCAGTTTCCGCCTTTTCCAAAGCCGTGGTATGCTGTATGTACGCCAAGCTTGCCTCAATCTCTCCTTCTCTATCCCCATCGTCTGAAGCAAGTCGCCGAAGAGATGTCTTAGCGAGCTCAAGTTTGCCGCGACGGACGGCGTTCCACGGAGATTCGGGAGCGAAGTACGCCACGAAGAAAAGCGGTACTGGCCAGACCCATTGAAGATAGAAGGGCAGCTTCCAGGCCAAATTACCCTCGATGTTTAGGCATGCTCGCACCACGCCTGATGAGATCAAGATACCGAGGCCCCAGCACATGCAGACCCAAGCGGTGACGTATGGACGGAGAATCGTGGGGACGACTTCGCAAGCGTAGGTAGTAGACAAGGTCTGGCGCAATGCTAATCAGTATGTGTTTCGAAACTGTAAGTTCCTTTTACTCACTTGGAAAACACCCCAAGCAACACCGCACAGAGCTTCACCAAATGCCAGAATGGAAAGAGACGGTGCAAAGGCGAGGATGAAGATGGTGCCTACAAGATACGCCATAAACACCATCATGGTAGTCCGAGCGCCGAATTTATCTTGTGCCCATGCGTTGATCAAAAGGCCGGCCAGTTGTCCTACTTGCGACGAGTTCGAGAGGCCGGATTGCCAGGCTGGCGAGATGACCTTTTTGCCCTCTTTGGCGCTGTACTCGCCGAAGTGGTCTTGGAACTGGGTTAGGCCGTAGAAGGATCCGAGCTGTTAGAGTCAGAAGTTAGCAGACTGGCGGAGAGGGGTTCATTGCGATTCAAGTTACATACCATGACCAAGTCGTAACCTTCCATTACCAGACTGATGGACAGGACGGAGGCCCAGAGCACAGCCTTTCTGTATTTCTTGAGGGCTTGGCGGATGGTGAGGTCTCTGTCCGCAGCGTTTCCATCTTGAGCGCGCTGGATAAGCTCGATGGTGTGAGGGTCACCAAGATCAAGACCCTCGAGCGTGTGCTTATTCACAACGATGTTGTCTGTACCCATGGCTGCGACTTGAAGTGTACAGTGAATAGCTCGCCGACCACTCTTGCTGATCCTCCGTGTTCAGCATGAGGGGTCGGCATCTCCCTTATAAGTCAGGTAGCTGTCAACCCCATGGGGAACTGAACTCTAGACTTTGGTCGCTTTGACCCCAAAGTACGTAGTGCGGAGAACCACCAGGCCTGGACCGCATTTGCCAGACAGTGGCGCCACAACTGGTGAAGAAACAGGGTCTCACAATAGCAGAACCAATTGGCGTCTGTCACAGGCCAAGCCTCGTGGCCCATCCCACCGGAAGTCCAACTTGACAAGCCATCCCACCGCGAACTCTATTCCAAGACATTCATCCCACCGGAAACGCGTCTGCTCATTACCTATACTTGTAGGATAGCAAAGGCACTTTTATTCGGTTATATCCACAGAGGCGTCACTACGTACCTTAGCTATACTACTTCTACATGATATTGAGGGATGCTACAGCCAGCGCCGCCAAATCGAGATCCGCGCCGTCTGATGTCGGGGCAGTTGTCACCATGTCCTGCTCTCTCTGTCGTTTATCTTCCTCAATAAATATTCAATGGAATCTTAGTCCCCCCATTTCTTGTTCATGTCATCTGTGCAAAAGTTTGGAAGCATGTCACAGCGAGTGTCGTATATATCCTTCATGGACAAGCCGGTGTACAAGAAGGACGTACAGATAGCCAAGAATTCCCGATCCTATAGCAGTTTCACTAAGTTCTTGAACATGATGCTTGCGAACTCAAAGAGCATAGCCATGTCATAGTAAGGCGATGGCGCGTCGGCGAAGCTGATTTGCTGATTGTACTCGTGCTGATTCTTGATCTTTTCCTTGCCCGCTTTGAGGTCATTCCAAAGCTGGAGGAAGTTCTTCTTTAAAACGTCCCGATTTTCATCATTGGCCTTGGACTGGCGAAACATGAACTCATCGTACGCAAGTGCAATTGGTGAATCTTGTTGCAGAACGCATCGTAGACGAGAATCCCGTCGCCCATGGTGAAATTGGTCTACGACTATGCCCTTGTACTCGAGCATGACACCATGATTGAAGCGGGCGTACGACATTGGACCGCGGCTTTTGGCAAAAGCGCCTCGCGCGCTTCCGCCATGTACGCTGCGTGAATAGCATTTCTGCCGATCTAGGGCAGTCCGAGTATGAGCGGGCCTAGAAGAAATGCATTCCACCTGAAGCTCATAGGGCAGAAGAGGAATATGGACCAGGATAGGTCGTTGCAGCGGACATGCGGACATCTATGCTTGCCGTCGACCTTGGCGGCGATGTTGACCTCTGTAACGGGATTGTGGGTGCCGATAACATTGCAGACCGTGAAATGAGGGTTACTGTCTCCATCAGGGAGAAAAGGGTCAACAACGAAGAGTGCTGGCGTTGTCTTGTCAGGATATCTGTCGATGTCTCCGACAGTAGGGTTCCAGTCCAAGTTGTTGAAGAAGTCAACAAGATGCCGAAAGTCTTTAGTTTACATGTCGTCCATGTTTTTGTAATTGAACTCGTTGTCCAGTTCGTACGCAAGCGCGACCGTTCAATCATTCGTCCTGTCAAAGACAGAATTGTCTCGTTGAAACCCTCAAGATAAGCAGCGAGTCTGTTTAGAGGTTGCCAAGAAGCCGCTCTAACCACGTGCCTAAGCAGCTTACCCACGATCGCGCGGTCACGACTGAGTGCATGGACAATCAGAGGGTCATCGTCTGCTACACTGTAGCGGCCTTTCGTTTTTGTCTGCCAGGCTTTGACCGATGGATGGTTAATAAGCAGCTGCGCCTTGTCGCCTTGGTACTAATATACTGTAGGTATCACTTAAGATCCGAGAAGCTTGACATGCGGCAACAATAGGAATAAATAGAGGCGAATGAAGTAATTATTCGCGATATGTAATAACTAAGGACACCGGCTTAGACAATTGGGAACATAAAAGTCCAACTACGCCCTAATCTTCCTCCAACTTCTCTCTCTTCTCAGTCTTATAATCTTGCGAATCATATGCTGCCGGGCTATGATTGTCAAAAACAGCAGCAATAGCTTCGAGACTAGGGCCCTTTGTCTCGATAAAGAACTTCCAAACAATAGCAAGCTCAATAGCAAGCCATGCGACATAAACAAAGTAAAACTTCCACGCAAGTGCCTGAAGACCGATAGGGTTGACCATGGTGTTGATAAAGTTACTCGCCTTTCCGAAGAACATGAGGAGCGAGAAACCCTTGGCACGAATGGGATAGGGAAGAATCTCGACAGGGTACGAGTAGAGGAGTGCGTTGAAGGCCAAATTGTAGAAGAAGTAGAAGAGGAAAAGCATTGCGATGACGGCTTTTCCGGCGGCGGTGTTGTGATCTTCGTTGAAGAGACCAGCGCAAAGGGTCTGAGACGCGAAAATGCCAAGCATGCCTCCAACAGAAAGGAGGAACTGGGTTCGGCGCTTCATGTAAGCGGTGAGGAATGCGGAAGCAACCGAAGTGAGCCAGTTGAAGATCATGAGGCAGCCGTTGAGAATGTTGCGCTCTCGAGCATCGGTGACGCCAACAGTTTCGAGTACACGAACAAGGTAGTAAGAAACGAGACCGTTGCCCGACCACTGACTGAAGCAGCCAAGACAAACCAGAATAAAGACTCGCTTTCTGTTACCAGGAGAGGTCAAGAGGTCCTTCCAACCTGTCTCATTGCTGACCTCAGCTTCAATGACATTTCGCATCTGGATGAACTCAAGCTTGACAAGTTCGTCATTCTCATCTCCATTACCATGCCATTTCACCAACAACGCCTTGGCTTCTTCACTGCGGCCATTCGCGATGAGCCATCGAGGAGACTCAGGAAGAAGAAAGACGCATGTGATGGGAAGCATAGCTGGGGCAGCCTGTAGAAGAGATGGGATTCTCCACGCCCATTCACTAGGAATGCTAAAGGTCCCAAAGGTCACCCAAGCAGCGAGGATAGCACCGATATACCAAGAGGTCTGATAAAGGGACGTTATGACTTGTCGTTCCTTGGGATGGGCGAGTTCGCCGATGAGCATGGGGGCGTAGGCGTTTGCGAAGACGAGACCGAAACCGATGATGAAGCGGGAGATGAGAAACATGGCGACTAAACAGGAGTTAGCTGAGTTACATAGTGGTGTGAGGTTACTTACAGTGAACAGAGGCACCTTGGATGACTGCACCGATGATCATGATTACAGCGCCAACAAAGATACCCATACGTCTTCCCCAGCGGTCACCGACCAAGCTGATGAATGGCGTAGCGACAACACAGCCTAGAGGGAGGATGGCTGACATGATACCAAGAAGTGCACCACGAGGTTGACCAAAGTCTAAGAGCTCTCGTTAGTAACAAGTCCATCCCAGAACAGACCTAGAACATTAGCGCACTTACAGTTATCCCAAGAAGGTACAGCTTGAAGGCCAGACATCATACTCGCATCGAATCCCAGGGTGATAGCAGCTGCTAAACAAGTTGGAATGATGAGGAGATACAGCCGGAGAAGATTCTTGTTGTGGTAGAATGGAGGCGTGATTGCAACAAGTTCCTGAATCCTCTGGTCAAGATCGAGGATCTGCTCGTCAACCACATGGCCTGCATTCTCCGCCATAGCGACATCCGCTTTGGCTTCAAGACTATTCTTGCCCATTTTGAGATCTGGATGAACACAACAGTAGAAGGGTGGTGCTGGGAGAGGAATAGAGATGCTCGTGTACTGCTACATGCAATGTCTTGACCTCTAATATACTCACCATTACAACAGTATGGGTCTTATCCCCCTGGAGTAGCATTGCAGTGCGGGGATCCCCGAGAAAAGTCTGCCTGACTCAACGACCCCACGGGGCTGGAAACAGCATGGAGTCATCTCCACAGGCCGGGAGACGAATGTTTAGCGATATACGAGTTTTCGGGCCATACCCGGCCATTGCATGACTCGTGCAATGGATGCTTCCCGTGCGAGAATACCCCTCATACTCTCATAGCAGTTGCACCGAAATTTACTGCCTACTAGCTCAATCCTAATTGTACTAAGCTTATTAGCAGCCCGAGCTATACTGACCTTATTCCCTTTTATTACTTGTGTCCAAGTCTTACCAATCCCAGTCGCACCTAACCGACTGTAGAGCAATAATCCATCATGGCAGCCTCACAAACCACCATCGAGCTCATTTCGAAGCTCACGGTTGAGGAAAAAGTCAGTCTTCTAGCAGCCGTTGACTGGTGGCGCACACCAACTACCAAGCGAGATGATGTATTCATTCCTCATATCAAAACGTCCGATGGTCCTAACGGTGCTCGTGGCGAGAGCTACGTAAGCGGTATCACAGCAGCTTGCTTTCCTTGCTCAACCGCCATTGGCGCAACATTCGATTCAGAACAAGCATATCGTCTTGGCAAAGAGATCGCAAAAGAGACCAAAACAAAATCCGCGAATGTTCTTCTCGCACCGACCATGAACATCATCAGATCTCCACTTGGTGGGAGAAACTACGAGACTTACTCTGAGGACCCGTACCTCATTGGAACTTTGGCATCGGCGTTTGTCCGCGGCTGTCAGAGCGAAGGCATTGCAGCTACGCCGAAGCATTTCGTCGCCAACGATTCTGAGAAGTCAAGGACGAAGATGACGTCGAACATTGATCGTCAGACCTTGCGCGAGATTTACATGCTTCCCTTCCAGCTGGTGATGCGTGACTCAGATCCCTGGTGTTTCATGACTTCATACAACCGCCTCAACGGGGAGTACTGTGCAGAAGATCACTGGTTACTCGAAGAGGTCCTCCGCGAAGAATGGGGATTCTCAGGTCTTATGGTTTCAGATTGGATGGGGACATACTCAACTGCTCAAGCACTCAACTCTGGTCTGGATCTTGAAATGCCAGGCCCGACGAGATGGCGTGGCCAGAAGCTTCTGAAGGAGATTGAAGCTGGCAACGTTACCACTAAGACTCTTGATAAGAGTGTTGGTAGGGTTATTGAGCTTGCGAGAAAGACTGGTCGTTTTGAGGATCCTGTCGAGAAGCCGGAGCGTTCAGTGGAAGATCCAGAGCGTCTTGAGTTCATCACCTCCATCGCAGCAGACGGAATGGTTCTACTCAAGAACGACAACAACATCTTACCGCTACCCTCAAATGCTTCAGTTGCTGTTATAGGTCACCATGCTCTTCACCCAAGCATCGGCGGCGGAGGCAGCGCAAAGGTCTTGGCTCAGCACATCATCTCACCTCTCGAAGGCCTCAAAGCGCAAGGTGTCAACTGCCGTCATGCACCGGGCGTTCCGGTCTTTGGGGCGCTACCCCACGCAGAACCAGAAACTATCTCGCCTGTACAGCTCCGCTGGTTTAACAGCTTAGTAGTCGGTGAGAACCTTGCCCATGAACAGACGATCACGCTCCCTGAGTACATGATCAAGGAGGCCTGGCCTACGTATCTCGAGAAGGAGTACTGCACTAATATGTCTTTTACTCTACGCCCAACAACAAGCGGGAGTCATGTATTCTCTGTCATCACTACCGGAAAGGCAGATGTGTTGGTTAATGGAGATAATGTTTTCCATCGTCCACAGGAGCCAGTCCTTCTTCCAGAGTCCTTCTACTTTTACAAAGCCAAGATTGAGCGACGCTTTACTCTTGATATGACTGCTGGTCAGGAATACAAGATCGAGTTGCACTCTTGGGCGACTGATCCCGAGGTTCTCTCCAAGATTGGCGGGACAATGTTTCAGGGCACTAGTCTTCGCTTCATGGAGCACGTCGATATCCCTGGTGCTATTCAACACGCTGCAGAGATCGCTGCATCTTCTGATGTTGCGGTAGTCTTTGTTGGCACGACGAATGAACTTGAGTCTGAAGGCTATGATCGCGATACAATGGACTTGACATCTGATCAGTACGACCTGATCAACGCAGTGGTGGTTGGCAATCCTCGTACAGTGGTCGTCAATCTCTCAGGATCTCCTGTCACGGTATCTCCCTTCATCGATCAAGTTCCGTGCTTTCTCCAAGCTTGGTTCGCAGGTCAAGAATGCGGCCACGCCATCGCTCGCGTTCTCCTCGGACACGTCAATCCATCGGGCCGATTGCCAATGTCATGGCCGAAGAGAAATGAGGATAACCCAGCTTATGGAAATTTCCCCTGCGATGATAATCTCGAGCTCAACTATGAGGAGCGCCTCAAGGTCGGGTACCGCTTCTATGATGACGAGACTGCGCCGAAGCCTCAGTTTCACTTTGGAGAAGGGCTTTCTTACACGACGTTTGAGTTAACTGGACGAAAAAGTACGAGCTCGCGCTTTGATAGTACTGAGACAGCCGAGACTTCACTCGTGACGGAGGTCAAGAACACGGGGGTGAGGGACGGTAAGCAAGTGGTCCAATTGTATGTGACTCCCCCGCCATGCGACGGGAATCCACGACCAGTCAAGGATCTCCGATCGTACTGCAAAGTGTTCGTCTCGGCTGGGCAAACAGAAGAGGTTTCGTTCAAGCTGGACAAGTACGCGTTTAGCTACTTTGATGCCACCGTAGACAAGTGGAAGATGCCCCAGGGTCAATTCCTTCTTCACATCTGCTTCAGTTCGGCAAGGACACTGCAGACCGTCAGCGTTACAAACCCGGAGACGCAATACTGGACAGGATTATGACCGTGTTGAGTTAGTACATGGGTCAAATGGCTAAGCTGGCCAACTAGGTAGAAATATAAACTCGTCACCGAATCCAAGACCACCATACGTCGGCATTCCACCATCAAGGCTCCAGTCCCAATTATCCTGGAACATTGACGCCATGAAGTCCACCTGTTCTGTCTGAACTTCTACCGGTACAGCGATAGTTTGATCATCGTTCTCATCAGGCTGGCCCTGCATGCTAACAGACGGTCTACGAGATGGTACCCGCGACGGGACTGTAGAGTTACGTATTGCTGAGAAAGTGTTAGCGACAGGGTTTGTTGACATAGTGCTTGTGAGTCCATCCCGACGTACAGAAATATGTAGACCGTGCTTGGTCCTTCAGAAGAAGTAGATGCTCCAGATATCCTCTCGCTCGGGCATTTTCCCTACCGATAACTCGTAGAAGCACCGTTGTGTTCTCCCAAGTCGCATCGAGTTGCTGCTGATTGAAGTGTTTACTTCCTCCGGCCTGAGCACATTCGGCGAGGATGATTATGCCGCCACAAGTCATGAGATCTACGAGAGAAATATGTAAGCTGTCGTTTCTTAGGGAACATATTGAGGAAGGGCTTACAGAATAGACTGAACCACCATGCTCCAGTCGCCTCCACTTCTCTCGCAGCCAGCAAAGACGCGGATAATTCGTAAGCAACTTGGACACACGTGGTAGCGCACTGAGCTTGAAACGCCCCTTGTAGAGTGTTTGTTTCAACACTGACTTCATCCGAGCCAGAGCCTGTTCCCCGCCGCTGTCGTGAACGTCTCGCAGCAGCACAGAATGCACTAAAGCTTGGCCGGTACAGCAGAATCCTAAGATGGAGGAACCTAGCATGAAGCACATTCCTCTGGCGCTTCAAAACATGCCCCCTAGATCCTTGTGTTTGAGCCCTGTCGTCGTTGTCCCACCATTTCAGGTCGCAGACCAGGGAGGTTTTGAACTCCTCAAGGAGACCATCTAGACGAACGAGGGCGCTGAAGTCGGAGGATGAACTGGGCCAGTAGATCGAAGATAGGATTTTGCCGAGGACCTTGGCTAGTCTTATGTTCTCTACGACAAAGAGATTCTGCGATACTGTTCCTTCAGGTTGGATGCATGAGGCGGTGTTTGGACAGATGAATTCGTCGTCTACTGCGGCGGGAACGAGGACGTCGTCTGTCATTTGGAGAACTGGTGGTCTTCCTAGTGTCATGCAGACTGTCCTAAAACACTGTCAACATAGAGCGAGCAAAGAACATATCAAGGTGGCTTACATTTCCATTTGTAAACACCCATACCAGACTCTTCGACGCACTTCATTTTCCATAACAGATCTCTGATCCGCGTGTCTCTCCGTATGCAGGCCCAGCCCAACAGCTATCCGACAAGCAAGACCGATGATGTTATAGCACCGAATTGGATATTCGCTTGATAGTGCATAGTGTCCTGCAAGGAGTAATGCCTGCACATGCGACAAGTCTCCTTTGTCAAGAATATCCATCTGCAACAAGCTCCTCATCCTTGAGCTAAACATCGCCGAAGCAGATTCCTTCTCTGGCAAATCTGAAAACTCGCAACCCAGAGCGAACATCGCGTTCAAAACGCAGAAGAAGGAAATTTCAGGACACTGATCTCCCCCCACGCCAATATCACCAGCTTGACCCATCTCCGCCCCTGGATAGCCAGTCGACGTCCATAAAGCCTCATACCGTTTCCTAAACCACGTCGAATGACACCAAGGATAGAAAATATGCACACTATCAAAGTACAAGTCCAGAAACTTGTCAGCTACTTGTCGCGGCGGTAAAGCAAACTCAGCTGTTAGAAGTGACGTCGCGGAACTCCGGTCCCGATTCCGAAGTGGGGCCGCTGGCCGGTGACGATCGGGATGGGGAACCTCTCGGAGAAGGGAGTGCACCGAGGATTGACCGAAGAATTCATCCTCTTGACGGTTGAGAGTGAGGGTCGTAGCACCCATTGTGCTTACGGGGCTTGGGCCGTTTGTAGTGGCGTGAATTGTACCGGGTCTGTCTCTGGGGCTTTTGGGGGTGAGTTCTGCATCTTGGCGTAGCTGGTCGATTACCAATTGCATGTCCTGCACCTGTTTCTGCAGTGAAGCGATGTACCTAAAAAACCATCAGCAATGAAACAGTACCTCAATTAGATGAAGGACTTACTCTTGCTCACTAAGCTGCTTTGCAGTCCCAGCAATAACAGTGTAAACGCATCGCGCAGACGGTTCCCCTCGTTTTCTGCAGGGACTACACACAGGCTTCGACCCATCGCACTTGATCTTGCGTTCCCGACAGGTATCACATGCCAATGCGACCCTCTTTCGTTTGGTTGGACGGGCCACTGCTTCTCCTTCCTGTGCTTGCGGAATGTCCATTGCGAAGAAAAGAGCGGGGGAATTGATGAAGCCGAGATTGAGAGGAGGGTCTGCCTTTTTCACGGGCTGTACCCGGTGTTTTTCGGGTGAAAGTGTATGGGAACGGGAAGTATCCGTGAGACGCTATCCACATTTGGGTTAGAGGGAGAGTCTACCCGGGAGTTATAATCGGCTCATGGCGCTTTTATGATCACGGTCCCGGACGCTATGAACGGATTGATGCATGATTGATAGTATTGATCATACTTACCATTTCCCTTTCTCCAATTTACCATGCTCAAGACATCATATCGTGCCCTGCCGGGGTGTTTGAGAAGACCTGTGTCGCAATGTTCAGTGGGGCTAGCAGCAACCCGCCCTTTTCACTCAACTCGTACCAGCAATAACCACAGATCACAGTCCAATGGTCAAAGCCGGACACAAGAGCAGCGGAAGAACCCACTGCTTCTTGCCTCGGCATTATCTGCAACGGCAACTACCATTGGAGGAACATTACTATACACGATAGTCAACCACGAGAAGAAGAACGATGACGAGTCTCAGTATGCGAGTCGAGCTGAGATGGAACTGGTAAGACGAGGGCAACAGCAGCAACCAAAACGAAACTAATTCATGCAAAAAGGCTGTCGAAGAGATAAGGAAAGCACTCGGAGAAGACGCTGTCAGTATAGAAGATGAGATACTTCATTCTCACGGTTACTCCGACTGGTCAACGATAAATATCGACCGGTTACCAGTCGCCGTCACCTTTCCCAAGACGACGGAGGAGGTTGCTACTATTGCGAAGATATGTCATAAGAGACGCGTACCAATGAGTAAGTCCGCACCGAAGACGACATAGAGCTGAAGCGTTAACAGCCCAAGTTCCCTATTCTGGAGGTTCAAGCGTTGAGGGCCATTTCTCAGCACCCTTTGGCGGTGTGAGTGTTGACTTTGTGAACATGAACCAGATTCTGGAGATGCACAGCGACGAGTAAGTTGCTTTACATGAAAGATCTTCTGTGTTGGCGCTAAATACCTAGCCTGAATGTTGTCGTTCAGCCATCTGTGCCATGGATGGATCTGAACGAGAGGATTAAAGATACCGGTCTATTCTTCCCCATCGACCCAGGCCCGTCCGTAAGTTGTGCCACCATCAGGAAGAGACTTACACTGACCTCCTTCGAAGGCCCAAATTGGTGGCATGGTCGGAACAAACTGCAGGTCAGTACACCTAACTGAGAAAAGCCCCCAGGTCTAACGGTCTATTAGTGGGACGAATGCCGTCAAGTACGGTACCATGAGAGACTGGGTAGTTAACCTCACAGTGGTATTAAGTGACGGCACAATCCTTAAAACCCGGCGAAGGCCAAGGAAGTCATCAGCGGGCTACAACCTCAACTCGTTATTTGTAGGATCAGAAGGCACCTTGGGATTCGTCACTGAAGCAACCTTGAAGCTAGCTCCCATCCCTGAACATACAGGTATTGCGGTAGTCACATTTCCCTCAGTCAAAGCTGCCGCAACCATGGCCATTGAGGTTATCCGTCGAGGCGTACCAATCAGTGCCGTCGAGATACTCGATGAAGTCCTTATGAGTGTTATCAACAGAATGGGCGCAACATCAAGAAAGTGGAATGAAGTGCCAACGCTGTTCTTCAAGTTCAGTGGTAGTGATGCTATAGTCAAGGATAGCATTGCACAGGTTCAGAGTATATCGAAGAAGCATCATGCAAATGACTTCCAATACGAGAGTGATCCGGAAAAGCAGAAGGCTCTGTGGTCAGCTCGGAAAGAGGCGTTGTGGAGCATGATGGCACTACGTGAGACAGATGGACATGTTTGGTCTACGGATGTCGCTGTCCCTCTATCACGAGTGTCCGAGCTCATAGGTTAGTTCGCCTGCTCAATTGTTCCCCTTACGGATATTACTAACCTTGCGTAGACATATCCAAGAAAGAGCTTGTCGAGCTAGGATTATTTGGTAGTATCCTCGGACACATCGGTGACGGCAACTTTCACGAGACGATCCTATTCGAGGAAAAGCAGCGCAAGGAGGTAGAAGATTGCGTCCACAAAATGGTCTCACGAGCCATTGAGATGGAGGGAACATGCACGGTAAGCAATGCGACCTAACTGTAAACGGACATATCTAACAATGATGCCCAGGGTGAGCATGGTGTTGGACTTGGAAAGAAGGAATTCCTTAGGGAGGAAGTCGGCGATGTGCCGATTCACGTCATGAGGGCTATCAAAACAAGTCTGGATCCGCTTTGGTTGATGAACCCAGGAAAGATCTTCGATCGCAGAGACTAGATGGCTCGATAATAGACAACCCCATTATGATCTGATCTATGTGCTGCGGATAATCGGCGACACAATAAGCGGCCATGCCGGCCGTGTGACAAAAATCATGTCTCAGCCATAAGCGGCGAGAGTAAGCGGCGTTACCGATGGCCATCTGATAACCTTTTTTGTTACATTTTCCTTTTCCAGCGAACCTTTGTGTTGCATCGCTGACGGTGACCCCTCAATTTGGACGGGCCGCAGCGGGTAAAGTAAAATTATTCTCCGTAGTGTTTATCTACTCGTTCCAATCAGCTACGCCGAGTCGTATCAATAGATTATAGGAAGACACGCAAACTTGGCTATATAATTTCAAAATCTCCCTCGTATTTTATAGATTCAGACCAAACATCAGAACCTATTTCATCAACTATTCTACACCAGACATCCATTCTTAGCGACATATCCAACATTACACTACCGGCAATGGTTTCTCTACGCGACATCGGCCTTCTGCTCCTCGCAGCCCCAATCGCCATGGCAGCACCAAAAGCTCCCTCCGAAGTAACCATCAAAACCCTTCCCTTCTCCAAACCAGAGGACACTTCCAAAGCACCTTCAACCTCAGCCGTCGCCTCACCCGCCTCAGACGTCTCCCAAAAGGCTGCATGCCAACTCCCCCTCCGCTTCACCAACTTCGCCCTCTACTCTGACACAGGCTGCAAAAATGTTATCTTCGACCCTTTCATGCTCACCTGGGATCCGTGCAAGGGCTACCAGTGGACGAACGCGCTGGCGAATGGTGTTATTTTCCAGAGCATGAGATGGACTGGGGGGAGTAATGCGCAGGACTTTTATGCTTGTCAGCAGGGGTTTTCGTGTAATGCGAATGTTGCGAGAATTTCACAGAGCACGAACGTTTGTTCATCTGGTGGAGGGTTGCACTTTGATAAACTTGCTGTTAACCCTTAGATGCTGATGGCGATAAGAAGGTGTTGCTGGCCGGTATGAGATTGGGCTTCAACAGTGCAAATGCATTCCTTTACAGCAACAGACCAATTAGGTGCTGGAGAGCTGACCCACTCTCGCAAATACTTGCCCAGTATACTCGCCGGCCAATCATCCGAGACTTTTCATCACTTCAGTTCTGCTTTGTCATTCGGACGAGTGTCGGACGAACGTCGACAAGAACCTTGAGTTGATATCATATTACAGCTAATAGACCAACAATATGACAAATTGTTCCGAGCCGTCCTATCGTATTCGTACATTTTCGACGTATATTACTACACAAAGCCGTCGTTGGAGCAGCTGAGATTATACATTGCATATTCAAGCAATCACTTTACAGGGCTTGCTTACTCTATTCTTGTTCTTTTAGCTTTATCAGCCTTCCACCTCATATTTTCATACCTGTGCAATCCTTACAGCATGTCTCATATTTTCGAGCTCAATGTCGCCGCTGTCCTCCCCGTCAAACAGGGTCAACTAACCATCCAACAACGTCCTGTCCCAACTCCCAAGGAAGGCGAACTACTGGTACGCAACGCCGTCGTTGCAGCAAACCCCTCAGACTGGAAAATCCAAGCCCTAGGCCTGTCTACCAACTTCCCAGCCGTACTTGGTAGTGATCTCAGCGGCATCGTCGTATCCATAGGACCAGGTGTAACACGCTTCCAACCCGGCGATCGCGTCATCGGATTTGCACTAGGTGTTATAAGCGAAAACATCGAAAAGGCAGCGTTTCAGACCTATACTCTTCTCGACGAGGTGGCCACGACTCACTTACCCGACAATATCAGCTTTGATGAGGGTTCTGTACTTCCCGTTGGTATGCTCACTGCGGCTATCGCGCTGTTCGATGGCCTCGGATTGCCAATGCGCGAGAGGATTGTTGATGAGGATGGAGCTATTCTGGTGTGGAGTGGTGCTTCGGCCGTTGGTGTTTCGGCAGTGCAGATAGCACACGCGCTGGGATGGACGGTCTACGCAACGGCAAGTCCAAAGCATGACGAATGGCTCAAGACATTAGGTGCAGCAGAGGCATGGGACTATCGTGACCGACAAGTCGCGCAGAAGATAGCAGAAGCCTTGAAAGCTTCCGGAACAAAGATCCGCGGCGTAATTGATGCCAGAGCTGAAGGCAGCTCCTTTGATTCGGTTGCGGAGATACTCAACGCAGCTGATCTGACACCAGGATGCAAAGTTACTGCGCTGATGCCGTGGCCGGAAGAAACGTCGCTGCCAGCTGGGATTCAAGGACACCATACCAACTGCGTGGGGTTCACAGTCAACTATCCAGACATCGCAACCTGGGCTTTCGGCGGCTGGTTGTCCAAGGCACTCAAAGACGGGAGGATCAAGCCTGCGCCGAGGGTTCGTGTTATCGAAGGCGGATTGGAAGCGACACAGGAGATGCTGAATCTTCTCAGAGCTGGGGCAAGCGGTGAGAAGTTTGTCTTGAAAGTTTAGATCGTCCACTGTCACAGTAACAAAAGTATTTGACGAGCAAGTAGTGTATCTATCTGTGATCAAGAGAAATATCGGTCATTTATTTTTCACTATTATACCTATTCATCTTTTAAATCGCCACGTCCAATACAGCAGAGACGCCTCTGTCCAAACTCTCAACCGCCCCAGCCAGCGCACTCTGAAACTCTGAGATATCAGCAACCCTCGCACCAAAGATCACCCCATTGCTCGCAGCCTTCGCAATGCCCGCATAGTCTGGACTGGGCGCAAACGAAATATTCAACTCCTCATTTGTAGCCCTTGACGCAGGACCATCAGGGTGAACCAGCAGCATCGACCGTTTAGGCGCATTCCACCCAAGGTTGTTCAAGACGATGGTCAGAACGGGAATGCCATACCGGGCGGAGATCCAGTATACGCTTGAGGGCACAGAGAACATGTATGACCCGTCGCCTACGATTTGCACAACGTATCGTTTGCGCTTACCGGGGATGAGAGCATCTGCTGCGTCGGCGGCTAGTTTGATACCCAGTGCGCCACCGCCGCTCCAGCCGAGACCGCCGCCGCCGCAGTGGATCCATTGTCCGGGAATGGTAGCTCGGATTTGATCTGCGACTGAAATCATATTTGTGATTGCCTCGACGGCCCAGATTGTGTCTTCGGGTAACTTGGCGCGTAACGTGGAGCAGACGTAGTCTGTTGTGAGTTTGCCTGAGTCGAGAGGCTTGGCCTTCGCATCAAGCGTCTGGATCCGTTCAGTGTAGGATTTCTGGAGAGCTTGTTCCCGACGATCAAACTCTGAAGTGGCAAGCTTCTCAGAAAGTGATGCCCGAAGATAATCTGTGATCTGTCGGAGGGAAATCTCCGCATCAACACGATATCGCTGTTCCGCATCGATATAAAAGACCAACATGCTCTCCTTCAACGGATCAACATCGAGATGGAAGATCCTCGCATTACTCTTTGGTTTGCAAAGCTTATTAATCCAAGGAACATCGCAATCCAAAATAAGAAAAACATCGGCGTTCTGAATCGCCGAGTCAACGCCGTACTTCATACCCAGCCAGCCAGGATGATCTGCAGGGAAGCACATATCCGAGCATCCCGTATCAAGAACCCTCAGGCCCTTGATAGTATTCGCCAGCGCCACGAGAGGTTCAACCGCAGCGTGGTTCCGACCGGTGAAACCGACGATGACCAACGGATCAGAAGCGTTGACCAGAGCTTCTGCGATTTCTTGCACGGCTTCTTGGGGGAGGGCGGCGGGTGCGACGGGTTTCCAGAAGGCCGAGTTGATGGTGTATGGCTCAATGGTTTCTTCCATGACTTCGCGGGCGCCCATGAGATATGAGGGTCCTTGGGGGTGACTTGTGGCGAGTTGCAGGGCGCGACGGACCATTTGCTTGACGTTTTTTCCAGTTTTGATCTCACCAACGTAACGGCAGTACTGGGAGACTATTTGTTTCTGATCAGGAACGTCTTGAATCCAGTGGCTTGAGAGTCTTAGTCAGGTCCCCAGCAGTGAAGCAGTAGGTGAACTTACATGAACTCAGTTCTCGAACCAAGAAGTTCTCCCTCAATAGAATAAGGCGATAACCCCGCAAAGATCAAAACCGGTGCCCTTCCCATAGCAGCGTTATGAATAGCAGCCGCAAGAGCAGAAGTGCCAACATCAACATGCACAATGACACATTGCGCTTCGCCACTCAATCTCGCATATCCATCTGCCATGGACAGCGCAACCATTTCATTGGGACATGTGATGATTCTGGGAAATTTATCTGGCATTTCTCGTTGACCTTTCACCATAGCCTCAAGAATACTAGGATGGTCAGACCCGAGATTCACGAAGCAGTTCTTGACGCCTGCTTCGACCAGGGCCTCGAAGAAGGCGAACGATGTTGTGTACCTGCGTCATGTTAGCCGACTGACAAGCATCACTGTGGCGAGTTACGTACATGCTGGGCTTTGTCGATGCAGGATCCGTACGATCTGATTCTGTCGCTTGAGCTTCTAATTTCATCTTGTCACAGGTTTAAAGTGATCGATGGTAGATTGGGTCAATTTCATGAGGTCTTTCTTTACGTTTAATGTTGCAACACGGGATCCATCCGAAGAGGAGTTCCCCAGTCACGGTTGGTACCCGAGCGGGGGATCGGCTCTGGCAACTGACTTCGGCAGTGGAAGCGTGATCCCCACTTCCGGCATCACAACAGACCCCGATTTATTGCCATGAAAGCGAACTAGGAGATGAGTATTAATTATGTGCAACGTCTGTATAGCGTCATTCATGTTACAATGGTATCGTTGGACTTTGCAGCACGCATTATTGTATGGATTTATTACCACGCTTACTCGGCTATTCCTCTACGTGGATACTGACTCAAGTTTGTAATTCGGAAATTTCCGATTGAATCAGCACGAAATGTATCAGGAACCAGTCCGAGTTTCCGGTTTCTGTCCGACCTCAAGAGACCGAGCATTGGTAGTGCATCCTCCAACGGGCTAGACGATAAAGTACAGGGATTTTCGTAACCGATGCATGCTTGTGCCAGTTAAACTTCTTGGTTTGCACATCCTCCTAGACAGGGACTAAGAATTAGGTAGTATTCGTCGAAGCACAAACACAATGCATCCTCGGCTCCAATCAGACAACCATGACCAATGCAAACTCGCAGTCGTGGATTTAGCTACATGACCTTTTGTCCTATCGTGGTCTCCCCAGTTAACCTTAACTGTAGTTCCCATTTCCTTATCATACCCGTGAGGCATCGGAAATGAACCGGGCTACTGTAACACGCCGTATCGCGCAGTATTTGGAATTTGGAACCAAGATAGATATGCCGTTATCTCTCTTCCTCGGATCTGCTGCATGACGCTATTACCATCCAACCATTTCATGATCCTACCGTGTCGTCTGTGACCTTGTTACCCCGGAATTCCTCTTCCATCACACGGGAACATCCCAGTCCCCCCGCCTCCACACCCCGCACTTGGCTATACCTCTTCGGTGTGTCAATCTAGATCCGTTTGTCCAATACCAGAGACTCGAGGGTAATAATTGCTGAGGCGAGAGGTAGGTCGCTCATTTCCATAAGAAGGAGTCATGCACCACCCTGTTCCTTCGATGATCTCAAACTCGACATCACCGATTCAGACTCTCCTCAGCTTCCTCCTTCACAATGGCTGACCTCAACGAGAAAGCTACCTTCGATCATGCCTCGCTTAAGGGTGCTGAGTCTACTGTGGAACAGACACCTGAGGAATCAGAGGCTACCAAGAAGCTTTTGCGGAAGTGCGATCTTCGTTTGATTCCCCCTCTGATGGTGATTTTCTTCCTATCCTTTATGGATAGAACCAATATTGGTATGTCCTCATGACGCGAAAGACCTGCCTGGGAGAAGGTTGAGCTGACGAGAGAATCTTGGCGTGCAGGTAACGCAAAGATCCAAGGGATGACAGAGGATCTCAAGATGACGGGTAGCGATTACAACATGGCACTTTTCGTCTTCTTCATCCCCGTACGTCGATCGATCTGATACAAGAATAAAGAATGACCAATTCGCTGACTCTAACTGTGCAGTACATCATCTTTGAAGTCCCGTCGAATATCATGATCAAGAGGATATCGCCTTCGCTCTGGCTCGGTGGGATCACTGTTCTCTGGGGTATGTCACTTGACCCCGTTTTTGAACAGCGTTAGACTGACTTTCCAGGCATCTCTACGGTCGGCATGGGACTTGTCAATAATGTCCAAGGCCTGATAGCATGTCGGGTCCTCCTCGGCTTCTTCGAAGCTGGAATCGTCCCCGGCTGCATCTACCTCATCAGCATGTACTACAGACGCTACGAAGTCCAATGGCGCATGTCTCTATTCTTCAGTGCTGCCATTTTGGCAGGTGCCTTTTCGGGTCTCTTGGCTTTTGCTATTGCTAAGATGCATGATGTTGGTGGACTTGAAGCATGGCGCTGGTGTGTCTCTCCTCCCTAATAGCCATCATTCACTAATAATCGAGCAGGATCTTTATCCTGGAGGGTATTCTCACAGTAGTCATCGGCGTCATTGCCAAATGGTGGATCCCCGATTGGCCAGAGACCGCAAAGTTTCTCAACGACGATGAACGGTCTAGACTTATCGCTCGTCTAGCTGATGACTCGGGCGATGCAAAGATGGACCATCTCAACAAGGCAGCTTGGAAGAGAATCTTGACCGACTGGAAGATCTATCTAGGAACCCTAGCCTACTTTGGTATCGTCAACAACGGATATGCTGGCTCGGTAAGATCGAAGCCCACTGAGATCAGAACAGGGATACTTACTCTTATAGTTCTTCATCCCTACCATCCTCCGCGAGATGGGATACGCCGCCGAGCGAGCGCAAGTGCTCACCATCCCAGTATACATCGTCGCAACCATAGGCTGTCTCTCAGCCGCATACCTCGCCGACCGTCTTCGTCATCGCTACGGCTTCACCATGTTCGGCGTCGTGATGACGAGTATCGGCTACATCCTCCTCCTACTCCAACACCAAGTCCCCACTGCAGCACGATACTTCGCCCTCTTCCTCCTTGTTACAGGTGGTTACATCACCCAGCCCGTCGTTCTCGGATGGCTATCCAACACTATGGGCGGACACTACAAGCGTTCTATCGCATCAGCTGCTCAGGTTGGCTTTGGCAATCTTGGTGGTATCGTCGCATCGAACGTATATCTTACACGTGAGGCACCGGAGTACTGGACTGGGCTGGGAGTTAGTCTTGGTATGGTGTGGATTTGCGGTGTTTCTTGTACGGCGTTTTACTTCCTTGCGATTAGGGAGAATAAGAAGAGGGATCGTGGGGAGAGGGATCATAGACTTCAGGGTGCAGATGCTGATAACCTGGGCGATGATCATCCTCATTGGAGATATGCCACTTAGATAAAGAGAATGTACGAATGATTTGCTTCAATACATCTGACAGCAGCATATTAGCCTGGGCCGGTATTAAGACCCTTATTGAGCCTTCCAAGTGATTTACATATGTTTAAGAAGTGCTGGTTAGTTATAGCTGACTGTTGATGGTTGTATCATAGGGCTTACCTCGTCTTTAATTGGACATATCAGCCCCACCACTCTTCGGAGTATTGCAGGCTTCGTAATCCCCCGAGTGGAGATAAAAAACTTATGACCTTTACCCTGAGTGACGAAAACACCTAGGTAAGTTTAGTATATTTAAGCAAATATTTAGACCACTTAATTTTAGCACCCTGTCTTAGTGTCAGAAGTTTTATTACCCCCCGAGGTCCCCCCTCTCCAGGCTAAATCTCACATCATTAGCGATCATTGGCTGGACAAGAATCCGACTCATTTCGACTAAGGCTTATCTTAATATCTAAATACCATAAACTCGTTTGCGATACCTCTGACATAATGGGCTCTGCCGATCAGAGCCGCGAAAGTCTTGGCCTTCTCGGTGGCCTTCCCCTTGAGCTTCTAAGCCAAGTCATCTGCACTTTGCCTAATGTCGACATCAAGAGCCTCCGGCTGACGTGCTCTTTTCTCGGGGCCAACGCTCTTCCACGCCTCAATCGAGCATTTATATCCACGAACCCACGCGACATTGAGGTCTTCACCTTGATCGCAAACCATGATGTCTTCCGGTTCAAAATTACCGAGATCATCTACGATGATTCTCGCATTGATAGCTCCCGTGCCAGGCAGTATGAAGGCGTGTATGAGGGAGACACAGACGACCCCACAAGAGTGCCGTACTGGTTCCAACGGGTTTACGGTTCTATGATTCACGTCATTGACTCTAAGGAGGAGCAGTATCCGTCCTTCCCTCATATCAAGGAAGCTTTCAAGAATCGCCACTCCTTGGCTGAATCATACGGAGTATATCGCAAGCTTAAATCGCAGCAAGATGAAGTGCTTGCCTCGGGTCGTGAGCTGACGCTCTGAGATATGGTGTTTCACGCTTTCCAAACCTGAAAAGAGTTACTTTGAGGCCTGCTGCTCATGGAAAACTCGGAAGACCTTTGTATCCCACGCCTACTATCGTATCTCTTCCACAGGGTCTAATATGCCCTCTAGAGCGTGGTTGGCCTGTGTCAGCCCCATTGAAGGAACATCCTCTTACGCCATGGGATGACAGATCCAGGCAAGAATGGCGTGGATTCTGTGTCGTTACGAAAGAGATCGCTCAGCACGTCCGTGAGAACCCAATGTGTGGCCTTTCCGAGCTTGTTGTGGAAAGCCGGCAGCTTTGGACAGGAATAAGCTGCCGTGTCTTTGACAACCCAGTGAGTGAGGAGTATCGAGATCTTGTCACCATCCTGAGTCACCCTCCACTGAGACGCTTGGAGTTATCACTTGCCTGCGGTAGTGAAGCTAGGGAGAAGTGGCCTTCTTTCCGATCCGGACTCCTCTTGAAGGCTCTGAGCAAGGCAAAGAACTTGCAAGATCTTCGTTTATATACTAGCATTACTCTCATAAGCAGGAAATGGAACGACTTTGTGGATGATGAAGAGAATGGTATGCCTCTGCAGAGCATATTCCCAATCAACGAGTGGTCTAATCTACGTCGCTTTGCCCTTTCTCGTTCTTTTGTCAAGCAGAGAGATATTATGACCCTCATTACCGCCCTCCCATTGACACTCGAGTCGCTTGAATTGAGCTTCCTCAGTTTTCTTCACCGTGAGGGGAATTACAGGAATTTATTACAGGACATGCGCGATAACTTGGGATGGAGAGAAAGGCTGGCGGGCAATCAGCCAAAGCTCGTTGTGTTTGTTGTTGAGCCTGAACTCACAACAGATGGCGCTGCTATAGACGTCAGTCATGCGGCAATGGATTACATGTATCACCACGGAGAAAATTCATTTGTAGAGGAGCAGATCATGGAGGTTGTGGAGGGCAAAGGGACACAACACAGGCTCATCCCTATCTTTTGTCCGGTCCTCTGCATCAAGACCTGCGACAATGGCATCCTGGTATGATCCCAGACCCTACCTATATGCTCCGAGAAGTGCAAATACGGGGATGGAAGTGCCACCCGTTTTCTAAGTCTGCTATCTGCCATCAAGGTAGGCTTGGCATCGCGAAGCCTGTCGACTTCATTCGGCTTATATGGCAGTATGTATTCGATCACTGTTTTCATAATCTGATATACAATAAGAACTAATAATTCGCGACTGATAATTATTCAGATAAAGTCCTTCAAGTTAATGAACGAGCTATGAAATCAATATGTCGCCTCAATAGATATTCAGCGAGAGTAACAAGGAAACCAGAAAGGCAAAGGAGATACAGGAGCAACGTGAGGAATCAGCAAGTTCAGCCTAGATACAGATGCATCGACGACGGCTGAAAAATGACCGACGTCCATTCCCATGCACACAACAATCGCCGTCGATGGGCCTGGCAGTGGTTGAAGGTCGAGAGGCAATGGTAGTCTCTAGCTTCTTGATCTTGACAGTCATGGCATTCATCTTGTCAAGCAGTTCGCTGTCGTTCTCTTCCCTTGCGGTCATCTTCCTGTCATTTCCGCCGTACGTTGAACTGCATGCTGTCAGATAACTAAGCCAGTACGCTCTACGGGATACATACCCGGCGATTGTTGAAGAGCCAGTACTACCCTGCCGGCTCGAAGGGCTGGAATGGGGAGACTCATCAATGTCATCCACGTCAATGTTCTGATTGAAAGAACATCGTCGTGAAGAACAGTTGTACCATGCGCTCGGCACAGGTCCATTGCCCTCGTTTCGTCGGCTGTGATGACCGCATCGACATCGGGGGTTGGCAGAGGAGATGCCCAACATGTCGTCCCAGGTGAGAAACTGGCGTTTGTGGTCTGCTTGACAGTAGTAGTAGGGACGACCAGCGGTCGGGCTGCGTTTTGCAGGATCGACTCTGGCGCGTATGGGAGTGTTGGGACATAGAGGGCAGTTTGGGGGCTGGATGAGAGGGAATTGGGGGGCCATGGTGTGTTGGGAAGGGTAGTAGGCTTCCATTGTGTGAGGATAGTTCTTCAAAGGGCTTAATGATGGTAGGTTGGAGTGCAGAGTTGATTGTGATTGACATCTAAGACGGCGTGATGGCGCGTTTAAATTCTTTTCACAAACACTTCTCGACTCGAATTGACTCATGTGTTAGTATGCAGGCGTCACCCGCAATGCTATTCTTGTCCATCGAAAACACATTCATGTTAGTCGTGGTCACCTTGGCAGGCCGCGAGGCTGATTTCAACCATCATATCATGAAGAAGAACATGTGTCACGCATGTTGCAATTGGCACTTTGTGCTCATCTCATTTTCTGCCATAACGCGCCATCGAATTTGAAGTCTTCGAAGATATCTTCAGACACTATGCATCGTTGACCTTTTGCTTGAGTGCTAATCTATTTTTTTCTACTTCTCTCTATATGCCTACTTTAGCTTCAACTTGTCAACTGTCAAGTCTACAATTTCGCTCCCATGCTTCGGCTCTCTACTGCACCCTTCCTGTCGTCGCGCACCCACGCCAAGCGTCTCAGGTTTACCAGAGAGTCACGCCGAGGTCGCCGATCATCAAGGCCTGGGAAGATACCCTACTGTCATTTGAGCATCTCATCGCCTCAACTGAAAATGGGATCGAACTGCAGCCATCGGCATTTGCATCATCCACTAAGAGGATCGTCGTAACCGCCAAACGAAACTCAACCGACAAATTTGGGTTTCCAATTATGATACCCTTTTTTTCAGCTTTCGGTGCGGCTGAATATCTGTGTCACGTAGCTTGTTGAGTTGGGCGGCAAACGGTTGGCTCTCAGCCGCTGGTCAAAGTTCAGCTGATGAAGTTAACCAATTGACAGCATCTTCATGACTCTGTTGGCCGCGACCGTTAAATTGAGCGTTTAGAATCAGTAATAAGCTTAAAATTCACGACAGATGACATTTTCTTCAATCCAAAATGATGCTTTTTATTGGGTACCAAGTATGTGGCTTGAGGCGATATGCAACCCCAAATTGGATATGACATCTATGGCTGCTTCCTTAGAGTACCTCACCGACAACTACTCCTCATTTACTCACAATTGTTCCCTGTTGTTACATTCAAACGTCGTATTCTATGTTTAACTCGTTTGACCCTCGTATATCTTCGTACTACTTCGTACGGCGGGCTTTCACAAACAAACCCGGTTAATCTCCGACAGAATGCGATCAAAACCTCCGACCCCGTCACTATTGTCAGAATTTATGAACTGTTCTCAATCCTAATGTCTCCATAGTCGTCTTTGTTTGATCATAGCACTGCATTTTCTACAGTCCCACTGTCACAGAGCCAGTCACTGTACTGCAGGTAGAAGTCGGAGACTTTTGACACCAGAGTGACTGAGACTTCCCCTTCTTTACACCGACCATACGAGGCCAAAAACTGCCTTAAAGTAATTTCAGCGCAAGAGGGAATGGTCTGAGCCGTGACAAGTGATCTTGTAAAATAGCGCAACACCAACGCAGAGACCCATGTGATAAGGGCTCTTTAGCATCGACAAAAGTTCATGAGTTATACCTAGCTGTAATAAATGGGTTGTTGCATATCATTGCCGTGTTGGTAGCGGACAATTATTGCGAAGCAGTTGCACGGCATCTTTATGCCGAATTTAGCGCCGATCGCGACTGATAACAGAATAGCATGGATATTCATGCATGTAACTGTCGTGTCAAGATCAGAGATCATCAGGGTCTGCTAATCTTTGAAACCTAAGTTTAATGCCTAATTCTTCTCTTTATAAGTCAAGATGATCGTTGTATGTATTGACATGCTAGATATTGTGGAATTGCATTCTGTGTAGTAGTCATCGGGAGATTGAACCCCTGTCATTTTATAAGGCACATCACGCCAACTCCCGCAGACCAGCTGTAAGAGATGCCGGTTTCTATCCGGCCTCGGCGCACTTACCAGATCAAGCTTGATTACAATCAGGTCCTAGACTCAACTTCTCTCCAATCATCTCACACGAAGCCGCGGATGTGCCCACATTCGGAAGCCAGGCTGCATCAGTGATAGCGGTATTATAAAAGGTCCCTTTCAGATAGGCAAGTGGTATAAAGCCCGATAGACATGACTGCCGGGGCTAATGGTGAAATGTCCAGAAAAGGGAGGAGGTTTGGTTCAAGTGCAGGTATAGAGATGTGATAGAATATTCCGCACTCACGATACACATTAGTAGTTGTGGACTTTGCAGCTGATTATACGGAAGTACGGCATCGAGGATATCAGAGTTATGGACCTACGCTTTGCGGAATAGTCCCCTTGGATTGATGGGATAGATAGTAGAGCACATAGGAAATACTATAGACGCAAAATCTATATAAGTCTAAGAAAATGCCAAGAGAAAAAGAATATCCAGAAGCATCAGAAACAATCAAGCTCATCTCATCTCTTCAAGTCCAACACTCCCAACTCAACCTTCATCATGAAGTTCACTCTCTTCCTCGCTGCCACCAGTCTTGCCCTCGCTGCTCCTGGCACCAAGCTCACTCCCCGTGACACTTCCCCCGTTGTCCCTCGCTCTGCCCGCCGAGCCAAGTACAGCTCTCACCCCAACCAGAGACTTTGGTCTCTTGACTCCGAGGCTCGCACCAAGAACGACCAGTACTCTGGCAACTGGGCTGGAGCTGTCCAGATCGGCAGCGGATACAACAAAGTCCAGGGCACCATCACTGTCCCTGAGGTCAGCGGCGCCGACGGCGCTGCTGCCTCTGCCTGGGTCGGTATCGACGGCGATACCTGCCAGACTGCCATTCTCCAGACTGGTATCTCCTTCTACGCTGATGGATCCTTCGATGCTTGGTATGAGTGGATTCCCGACTATGCCTACAGCTTCAGCAACTTTGACGTCTCTGTCGGAGACCAGATCCGCATGACCGTTGATGCTTCCTCCAAGACCAAGGGTGTTGCTACCCTTGAGAACTTGACCACCAACCAGAAGGTCACTCACAGCTTCACCAACACTCCTTCTACTCTCTGCGAGACCAACGCTGAGTGGATTGTTGAGGCTTTCCAGGAGGGTGGTAGCCAGGTTGACCTTGCCAACTTTGGCACTGTCACTTTCACCAATGCTGTTGTCTCTGGAACCAAGGGTACTTCTGGTCCTTCTGGTGCTCAGATCATTGACATCTCTCCTGACCAGGGCCAGACTGTCCAGGCTGTTGGTTCTATCACCAGCAACTCTGTTACTGTGAAGTATGTTGGTAACTAGAGATGAGGAGGATTTTAGCTTGATTGTTGACTGGAAATTACTTGGATGAGTTGCACGAAATAAGATGTGAAAGTTTGGTACATATTACGGAAGTGTTGAAGATGGAGAGAGGTTGGATCGAGTTAGTACTTCAAAGTATATATAAATTGGATAACGTACATGGCTGAGTTTTGATACCTGACCCTTTCATCGTGCAATAAGCTTCTAGTCCGGGAAAGGCTAAGGCAGTAGGAAGAACCAAGATTGCTTCTGGATACAATAGTCCCGCTGAAGAAAGGGCCCTTGTCTTTAACTACAAGTGTTTCATGGGAGCTCTAAGCCAGGACAGCTGGAACTATGTAAGTACTACAAGGTGTAGAATAAACTCTAGGGAGCTTGTATAGATAACACCGAAGATAGCATTCTCGTCTCCGAGACAACTGTTGCCGAAATGACCCAAGCATTTTCTCTTCATCAGTCTTGAGGACTTTCCTTACTACCTACTACCATTTTTCTGGAAAACGCGAGGGACATCTGGGGTCATGCTCTCCTGGAACTTGACCAGGGCCAGACATGGATGTCGCGTTGCCTGTTACATCGCCCTGATTAACCCACGCTCCACCCCCGGCAGAATTGCCAGCGACGCTACGCTTGTTGATACCACGGAAGTCTACCCATGTAAGCTTTGTACCATAAGAGAGGACCAAAACATACCGCTTATAGGAGCTGACGATGCATCACTCATCCAACGCATACCGCTCCACGATGGCTTTAGCAACAGAAGCGGCTGTAGCAGAGGCGAAGTCTTGCCAGTCTTTATTTTTGTGACTATCGGCATAGTCGCAAATCCCCTTGACTACAATGCAAGGTACATGATCCCATACACCGGCGCCTTCGATCTCAAACGCAATAATGCCATGGTCGGCAGCAATTCGATCGCGATGCAAGGCACTTTTTACAACGGAATTGCCTGAACCAACTCGACCGATGAAGAGTTGTGGAACAAAGTCTGCACCTGCAGGAGGATTCGCAGTGCGACGCCTTGCAACTAGTTGAGACGGATCACACCCAAGTTCGATACAAGAGGACTTGGTGGCTGCGTTACAAATGGCATTTGGGTCATTCGTGCATTCGCTGCATGATCTCCTGTGCTTGTGATGGTACTTGGAGGGATATAGTTTGTCCTTCGCCGCTCCGGGATATTGATAGTCGGCGTAACGCTGGTCTTTCTTTGCAATGTTTTGCAAATGCCCGAGATGGCCTGTGGCAGCGCGCTTTAGTCTCTGGTCGACCAATTCCGTTTCGAACGCCGCAAGCAGTGATCGTATCTCTTTATTGGGTCTTCCAAGACTGTCCTCAACCGACCTTCTGACGACGAAGTGATAAGGGTACTGTTTGCCGAAGTCGTATTGGAGGATAGACTTGCTCATCACTACATCTCCTAGAAACGCATTCGTGTTGGTGATTCGAGGTGAACCGCCACAGATACCAACAAGGAGTGCTAGCCTCAAGCCAGTATATTTTGCTGTCAGTTTGACAGTTGACCTCGCCGCATTGATTGTGCCCATGCCGGGTAGAGTAGCCAGGACGACCTTGTGCTGTGCAATCCGCCCAGTGGCATAGGTATTCCGATCTGAACCTTGTCCATCGTCGTGCGTTTTGGTCCAAATTTCGTCGAAGAGTAGAGTGACAGCATCAGCTTCACGAGGGAGAGCGCAGACGATCGCTACTTGAAAACTCGCTGGTTCGGTGGGAAACTTTGTCGGAGCCATTGTGTTTGTGATGATATGATTTGACTTGCTTGCAGAAAAAGAACTCACAGGGATAATGTGAGGGGCAGGCCGCAGCATGCTGGTCCATCACGTGCACGGTTGAAATCTCCATCTGCATCTATTTCTATTATGCAATTCGAAAGAGTTTTCTTTACCCCATGAAATGAATTGCCAGGCTCAAAATAGGGACCACTCATAGCCAGTTTGCAATTAGAGCTAACTAGATAACCCAAACGCCATCTCATGTGCGTCGGCCCGTCCCGAAGCTTTCCGCGTCATCCAACGCCTCATCTAGGAATTATAGACAATAATAGGCGCAGCCAGTTTAAATTGTGGATAGAAAGGAGGTTTTGAAATACTTATGCTAATGCTTAATTTAATCTTTAAAAACAAGATAAACTCAACAACACTCTATCTGCGTATACGGGGGATCGTCAGGGGCTTGAGAGTCAACGTGGCATCAGTAGAAGGTTTAGGGAGCAGAAAACGCCAAATTAGTTACTCGGGGAATATTGCTTAGATCATCTAGCTGTGTCTTGATGAAGATTGATAGACAACATAAGTATTATCGTAACTCATGATTATAAATACCCTACAGAACGAGCCAATCGCAGTGCGTACCAAAGCTGGGCCCCACTAACCAACGAAAATGCCTCTTTGTCTGCGATCTCGTAACCATTAGCCTTTTTGCATACCTCTTGGCATTGCGATAGCCGGATAGTATAACTGTACTCCGGCACATTTTGTGCTTATCTCGTCGCGTTCAGTTTCCCTTTCTAAACAAGCTTAATGGCAAGTAACCAGCACTATAGCTCCGCACTGTACAAAGATTCCTTATGCTGACAAGTCATCCTTCTGTCTTGGTATGTATGGAGCAGAGCGAATTAATGCTTATCATCGAAAGGAATGAACTAAATACTAAAAGAACTTTGTATCGGGAAAGATGTTCAGTGATCGGAGAAGCACGCCGACTGCTGATCTTGGAGATATAACGCTACATGTTCCTCGATAGATCATTCTGACTTGTCTCATGTATTCGATCTTGTTCCTGAACTTATATCACGATGGAGTCCAAAAGTGAAGGCAAGCCCACCCTCAGCAACGTGTCTCCAAAGACCTTGCAGATGGCGAGATCTTCAAGCCCGGAGATACTCTGGCTGATGATGAGGAACTCACCATCGCCTTGGCAAACTATGTCCCTGATACGGTCGAAGAAAGAAATCTTTTTCGCAAGATTGACTTTACACTTCCTCCTTCTTTGTGTTGGATGTATGTTCTTGCGTACCTGGATCGCGGAAATATCGCAAGCCTACTTATTAACAGTGACAGAAGAATGGCGACTGACATGTCTAGGCGAATGCAAATGCAGCTGGTATGAGTGAAAGTCTTAACAGGAAGGACAACGATATGCTTCTAGTTTCAAGATCAAATTACTACGTCTGCTGACATGAAGACGCTAGACTACTCGCTCCTTGTGTACCTGTTCTTCGTCGGCTACTTCCTCTGCGAAGTCCCCTCCAACATGATCATGAACAAATGCCGCCCATCAATCTACCTCCCAACCATAGTCTGGGTCTGAGGCTGTATCGTAATTGCCCTCTCGCAAGCCAAGAACTACAAGGGCTTCCTTGCCGGACGGTTCTTCCTCGGCTGCATCGAAGCTGGTCTCTTCCCTGGCGCCATCTACCTTTTGACATGCTGGTACACCAAGAAGGAAATTGGTAAGCATTATTTACCTCGGTGATCTTTGCAATTTACTGACTCTCGGTAGGCAAGCGATTCTGTATCTTCTACACATCTGGCTGCATCGCCCCAGCTTTGGGTGGTATCATGGCCGGTGCCATCGTTAAAGGTCTCGAAGGAGTCCGGGGCATTCCCGGCTGGCGCTGGCTATTCATCGTCGAGGGCGCCCTCACCGTCTTCTGCGGTTTCGGACTATACTTTCTTCTACCAGATTATCCTCGAAACGCCCGCTACTTCTCTCCCGACCAGCGTCGCCTCGCGCAGATTCGCATCCTCGTCGATCGGCAGGTCAGTGTCGGCAGCACGACACGCCGTATGACTTCGTGGCAGGCTTTCAAGGCTGTTGTCACTGATGGAAAGGCCTGGTTCTTCCTCATCGCTTATAGTATCATCATCCTGGGCATGTCGATCTCATACTTTGTTCCGACGATTCTCAAGGCTATGGGCTACACAAAGGCCACGGCGCAGTGGATGACTGTTCCCATCTGGATCACCGGCGCCGTGTGTCAATTGGCTCTGTCTTGGACTTCAGACAAGCTCCAAGATAGAAGATGGTATAGCTGCTGTATTTACGGACTTGCGGCTGTCGCATGCATAATCTCGGCCTTCGTTCATTCCGCCATTGCCAAATATGTCATGATGTGCCTGCTTGTTGCTGGCCTCTACACCGGACTCCCTCTCATGCTCAATTGGACAAGCGAGTCGATACCTTTTCCTGACCAGAAGCGCTTCATTGCTATTGCCTTTGTCAACTCATTTGGCCATCTGGCCATTATCTATGGAAGCTATCTGTGGCCCAGCACCAATGCTCCCCAGCACTTGGTCGGTTTTGCGACTCTGACAGCTACCTGCGGCTTCGGATGTGTTATCGCGATTGTTGCTCCATGGTACTTCAAGCTTCTACCCAACGAGCCTGTCACCAAGGCCGAACGAGAGCTAGTAGCTCTTCAACAGCAGGACCAGCAAAGACAGGAGTCATGAGTATCCGCGATGGTGATCACGTCAGGTAGCATGCTAGCATCTACAGGGACCTAGCTAGACAACCAGTTATTCAATGACTAAATGAATTGACTTCTGGCTTTTCTCAAACGAGTATATGTAATTGAATATCGTTATACTTGAGTTGTCGACTTGCTAA
This sequence comes from Fusarium oxysporum Fo47, assembly GCF_013085055.1. Classification (NCBI taxonomy): domain Eukaryota; kingdom Fungi; phylum Ascomycota; class Sordariomycetes; order Hypocreales; family Nectriaceae; genus Fusarium; species Fusarium oxysporum. Next base: position 327,886 of record NC_072849.1, read on the forward strand.
AAAGAAAAAAAAAAGGAAAAAAGGAAATAAGGCAAGTTAAAAAACTCCACATAGTAATACAGCATTTAAACCAATCAGCGTGCAACACGTCCCGCTCCCAATCTAGTGATTACATTTCTACAGTTATGCCAGTGAAGCTTACATTCGCCAAGACTGCAACCCTCGCGCATAAGCTTCTAAACTACAGGCCGAGTCTTTTCTCTCGGATCGACAGCGTTTTCCTGCTTTATTCCTTTCTCCTTGTCGGTGTTCCTTTCCAACCACGATGGACAATACTACCAAGCGGCCCCCGTCAATAGAGTGGAGCGAGCTATTTGCGCAAAACCCCTCCTATGAGCCGACTACGTACAAGGCACTCGACAACCTCGCGTCGAATGGCGACCTCGCTTTTCTGCATGCCAAGTTCTGGAACGAGATCCGTGAATGGACCCGGAATGACATCACGGATATGTCGCGCATCGTTCACCCAGAGCTTGCGGGACCCGGGAGCATTTTTATCGGGGGCATGAACCATGCGCTTAACGAAGATATTCTTGCGAAAAATGATATCCATGCGGTTATTGCTATTCATCCCAAGGACTCACTTGCATGGGACAAGAGCAACATCACCTACGGGCTACAAAGGTTCTTCCCTGGCGAAAACGGCATCACAAGCAGCGTCGTGAAGTACCCCCTCATTATTCCGCTAGAGGACAATGCCAACTCAAATCTGATCGATTACTTCGATCAGACTAATGCTTTTATCAAGCGGCATAGTGGCGAGGGGAGGAACATCTTGATTCACTGTAAATCTGGGCGCTCACGCTCTGTCGCAGTGCTAATCGCGTATCTGCAGCAAAAGTTCTGCTCCGAGAAAGGTCTTGCATCTCTGAAGGACAAGACTACGGCTAAAGAGAAGATGCGGATACAACGTGAGGAGATCACAGAGGCGATACGTACGCAACGCCTCCCTGTAGTCGTTATAATGGAACGATTTGATGAGCTGTTGGCGCGGTACGACCTCCAACTTATCGGGGCTCCAGACTATGAGAGCAAGAATACGAATGGACTTCCTGCTTCTGCGCTGGTGGAATCTAAGATTCTTGAGAGCAGCAAACAACCAGAGCTTGTAGCGAAAAAGGAGAGTAAGGTCGTACAGACAAAGGGTGGCGCGGCAGTGCTTAAGATATGTGTTGCTGCAGCTTTCTTTAAGAACAACCAGAAGCCTACGGAAGCCGTAGTGCATCAATTCTTCGAAGTTAACGAGGCCTACTTTTATGAGCTAGAAGCATTAGAGTACAAGGGTCGGTCTTACGTTAGCTCTGAACATGCATGTCGCGGCCTTGTGGAATTCTGCTTCAGGTACGCTAAGGATGAGTATGGTCTCACGCTGCCGAAGAATATAGAGGAGCATGTTAAGAGAGTTTTAGTAAAATAGAATCAACAAAGGCCTTCAATAGTTTCAATCTGAATTGTTCTCTCGCGGCTAGTCTAGGTGATTTTAAACTTCTAACACGTGATTAAATGCTCAAGAGACCGCCGTCAAATATCGGAGGTTGATATCTTAGCCACAATCTGCCTTGAAAATAATTAGATTATAAGCCGGAAATGGTTTCATACCACGCGGTATATGCAGATCAGCTTCAGCTGGCCTCACGTCGAGAGTACTGGCAAGATGGACGAAATCCGACCGCGGGGAAACAGCCCGCCTTACATACACGAACATGGCGCCGTCACAGTGGAGGCGCTCAAGGCGACTACAGATGCACAAATCTGTGGCTACTTTTCTGACAATCCCGGTAAGCACCTGCGAATATGGCTGGGACACCGAGTCAGACCGGCTAACTGCTGCCATTCACTACTGGAAAGACTACAAGGCAGGCTGCGGTTCACTATCCACCTGCAGCACTCCCAGCGGCGGCAAGTCATGGGGTTGTTGCGACGAGAAAAGCTGCTACATCCCCGCTACATGTGAGGATGCTTCAGCTCCCGACTGTGGGGGCACTGCTGCCTCACTCTGCCCTTACTCTCCAATCATGAAATGGTAGGACTGCTTGCTGAGTGTTGATATCCAAGATTGACAAACTAATCTTAGCACCTACGGAGCCTCGTCGCGGTGCCTCTACTTCATTTACCAAACCGCTTCCGACGACAACTCCAAGCTTACGTCCTGGGGTTGCGGGGAAACGCCGACGACATACATCGTCGGACCGCTGCAAGCTGAGCATACTGCTTCAGCGACGGCCCCAACGAATGACGAAACAGATTCAAGCTCCGGTCTTTCAAAGGACGCCACGATTGCTCTTGCCGTTATTCTCCCTGTTGTAGGGTTGGCGATCCTTGTGGCTGCAGCCATGCTGTTCATCCGGCGGCGTAAGAAGAGAGAGCGCAACGCGATTTCGGCGCCCGGTGAAGGAGCAAGATCTGAGATGGAGCAAACTACGGAATATGCGCCTGTCCCTGCAGTGCCACCGTACGAGATGGGTGACAATGGCTTGCGGCCCGAACTAGACAGCCATGAAGTTCGTTATGGGACTAATTAATGGACAAAATTGTATCCGACGGTGGAAAACGCCCAAATCCGTAAGTAAATGGAGACCAGAGATATAGATATGAGACCGCCTATTACAATGTCCCCACCTACTCAATATATAGTGGTAAGACATAATAAGTTTCAGCAGCAACAAATGTTTCACTGTTGAATAGGCTATACCTCATATTTATGGGGACAGAAATTTGAAAGGATAGGTAACGATCAACGATAACGTACGAGTGATGCTATAGCACGACATCGCTTATGCGAAACGCGACCGCCGCCCTATTCCAACGTGTAGATAGTACCAGAACCCAAACCAGAACTTTTGTCCTCGTCGTGTACTACTAAGGAAACTGAATGCTACAATCCATCACATGCTACTTTCAGGCACCAAGTTTAATAACTTATTTCTCCAGCAAGCTGCTCTAAATCAACGCCTATAGCTATTACTTATAAGGATTCCATGTTACTTGTTGAACTTATAATAATTAATTTTCAGACGTCTCGGAGCAACTATACACTATGCATGCAGTGTCAGTATAAATCATCACTATCTTGCATACGTCCAGCACGCGGAAATGTCTCACAGACCCCATGTCCATTGCCACTTTCCACCGGCGCGCTCAACCATCAATTCTATCCTTGCCCATTGCACGGATACTGTCGAGATGAACATGAAGGACCCCACCAGAACGGCCATGTACAAATAGGAACCTGGGGATGTGCTTTCAGTCACCAGGAAACCCGCCAACGGCGTTCCCATCAGCCCAGCTGCGCCCTGGAGCATATACATAATGCCAGTGATGTGAGGCATTTCGGATATACCAAACAGCTCTACTAACGCAGGTGAGAAGAGTCCAATGTACGCACTGGCAAATAAGCCATACACAACCGTAAAAGTAATGAAGAGTGCCCTGCCAAGCTCTACATCTGATGACCCCAGAACTGTACTCGAAACCCAGAGACCAGCTGTAGACGTACAACTGAGAAGCGTCGTCAGAAAGAATGAGTCTAGACGCCCAATTCTATCAGCAATAAATCCGACTCCGACCTTTCCAATAGCATTACACGCATTGCTAAGAGCTGTGAAGTTGGCTCCGTCTGTGTCTTTGTAGCCAAGCGTTTTGGAGAAGGCTGCGATGTAAAATATAGGAGTATAATACGCAGCACTTTGGAAGAAGGCGTTGATACTTTGCGCAAGGAATTTGCGGGTCAATACAAGTTTTCGTGGGGGCAGGGGAACTTTGAAAAGTGCAGTAGCCCAACTAGGTCGTGTATTGGCAACCTGTAATGAAGCAGCCATCTGTGGCTCCCAGGTTAAAGTACAGCCTGATATACAAATGAGAACTGTACATATACAGCCTGTAAGTCGTAGAGTATTTTGATAGCCGAACTCGCCAATGCAGGCTGTGAGGACCGGGGACCATACCAGGCCGCCAACACCAGTCCCAGAAGAGATTATTCCCATGCACAATGCCCTGTGGCGGCCAAACCAGCTAGGTGGAACAACCATAGACGGCATAAAAGATAGACATGTTGCAATACCGATCAAAAGCCCCTGTGTCAATTGCAAATGCCACAAGGTAGTTCCAAAACTTGCAAGTATGCTGGCGATACCGTACAGTAGACCCCCAGTGCATACAACGACTGACGGTTGAAAATACTTGGTCCACGAAACAACGTACGGTGCCCCAAGTTTCATAAGAGATGCGGCGATACTCCCTATCAATGTGATCTCAGCAGATGAGGCCCCAGTGAAAGGGTTACCAGCCTTTCTCGACATGTCTTCGTATAGAGATTGAAAAATCCCGAAGCAAAATAAAAGACCACATCCTGAAAAGTTCAACATGAACGCGGCTATGACTATCGAGCATTGGCGCCTGCAAAAAGTAAGTGCTCTATTACACGAGTCGATCTTACGATATAGTACTTACCATTTTGACGGCTTCTGATGTCTTTGGCTAGTACTCTGTCCATTTTCTTCAGCTGGCATGGCTCCTTGGTATAGTGGTAAAGGGTGATTGGTTTTGATACCGGTAGGTAGAGCAAGGGGAAAGTGTGAATAAATAATCTCAGTCTGGTATAGAGGCCAGGCTAACTGGGCAAAAGCTGCAAAGACAGGTTCCGGTGCATTTTGCAGCGCAAGTTCAACTGCAGACAGGCTGCTGTGTTTTTATTTTCTTTTTGATTTCCTTGGCAAAGTATCCAGACTGTGGCAGCTCGCGCTAAGAAAGTCTTTGGAAATTATTTGCGATCTTATCGCTTTATGGAGTGGACACAGACGCTATAAGTGGGTTGAAAGCATATAATAGGCTGGCTCGCAGGTACCCCAGGTACAATTATGAGCATGAACCATGCATGCCGGAGCTGCGACCCGAGAGTCAAGGGACAGACCTTTACGGATACAGTCTTCGATATTCGAGGTCAAGTAAATACCTCAACGTATATTCCATAGCCACAGATTCCTCTATAAACTAGTTCCGCTCCGTCCTTTTGCCGAGTGTGAAACAGAAGGGCTTAAACTTGACAGCTGGTAAGCTAGAGTTTACGGAAGTGCTGGATAAGTGTGCCCCACATGCCCTAGGGTAGCTTACTATAGAGAGTCGGACTTAACCGCGAGTCCTGAGTTAAATATATGCTTTTAACCATTATAGTAATTTACGTGCTTGCGAACCATACCCACTTATTATGTATATAACCTTGTTAACGCATCTCAGTTTATTTAACCAGAAAATTTCTCCATAGCTCACTTACGTCAAACACTCCGAACCATAAGCCTTCATACAGCATTTCACCAGTGGCTTGAATGCACAAGCAAACTATAAACGATGGATAAGTACCGACCGCCCTACATCGTACTTTTCAAATATGAGAATACAATCTTCCCAGCCCAAAGCGCAGAGAGGCTGCTGGACGTGTAAAAGTGCGCTGAGCCAGTCAGGCGTGTATACAACTAGACTAATATAAGCACCAGGTCGCAAGATTGGTTGCGATAGGAGTCTCCCTTGTTGCGAAAATTGTCTTCGAACTAGCCGAGCTTGCCAGGGCTACGGGCCTCGCCTGGTATGGCGGCCTGAGTCTACCATCGAGCCTCGGCATATTCGCTCTCAACTGCCGCCCTTCTCTGCGAGCTCGACTCAGGTGCCACAGGGACATGAAACGAGATTCTTGATCTACGACTCGAAAGACATGGACCTCGCAGCAGGTCGCCTTAATTGGCATAAGGCACTGGCGGGGGCCCTAGCAGGGCCAAGGTGCACTCCCATGTTACACCGGCCTTCTACTGACCAGGAGAGCGCCATCTTCAGTTACTGTCTGTATTAGACTTCTCGGTAACTCACTTAGGGTGCATTGAGCTGACGTACTTATTAAGACATTCACGTAATAGCCCCAATGTGCTCGACTACTCAATCCGATAATGGGCTGTGGCAGGAACTACCATCAGTCGCCCTCTCTATGTATGATGCTTCTACCGAAGCACTCTTCTACTCCATGCTTGCGATTTCAGGGCATCATCGCTGGGGTCCCAACGCCGCGAATACCTTTAAGGCAAAAGCAGTACAAGCACTCACCCGCTCACTCATCCACACAAATAGCCATGCTCAAAAAAGTACACCATCGCAATTAGCAGCAGTCATGATGTTGTGCATGCATAGTGTAGGTGCCATAACCAGAACTATATGAGATATCTTGGACGGAGCTCACAAAATATCATCAGGTTTTCGACGCTGACGAGGGTCACTTCTATATTCACTTGGGAGGAGCTAGACGGGTTTTACAGAATCTGAACCTAGACTACAGGCAAAACAAGATCACTGAGTTTCTCACCGTATGGCTCATGTACTATCACGTACTTAGCGGTTTTGTCCACCCACTACGGCAGGCCCAGGATGTATATGATGATATCTCACTTGATCGAATCATTTCGCAGGACGACTCAACAATCGTGCGTAGCATTGTTTCGCTCGGGTGTCTGTCTCCTACTAAATCTTGAAACAGATTCTAGGGCTTCTAGGCTGCTCGCCTGGCGTCTTCATCGCTATCCGCCGTATTAATATCCTTCGCGCGAGTATCCTCTTCAAGCAAGCCGACGTACCCGTACCTACTGATACGACCGAACAACGGTCCGCATTAGAAGCAATGCTTTTATCTGCTGAGCAGCACCTCAGTCGCGATGAGACGACCTGCTTAGTACACCTAAACCGTGCGGAGGCTGTAGCTAAGGCGGAGCTGTATCGGTTGGCCGCTCTCCTTTACTTGCAACGTGTGGTGCCGGTAGATGGAGATGAGAATCGTAGAGCAGCATACGTGCAGCAGGCACTTTCCATCATGTCAGGGCTCACGGTGGCGACGAGTCCCTGGCCTTGTTTCATTGTAGCTTGCGAAGTAACGTTGGAAGAGCAGCGGCTGCAAATCCTTGAGGTTCTTTATAAGATGGATACGGTGCGAAAAATTGGAAATATGCATGTTACGCGTACCATCGTTGAGACTATTTGGAAGCAACAAGACCTTCGAGCTGGGATTGAACAAGTTGGTTGGTGGTCTTACCCAAGCTTAGATCTGTCAGTTCCTTGGTTTGCATAATATATGGTAGTAAATTCCATTTCCCCCTATCAGTAATATGTTTCTATAAATGAGAAGATTTATAGAAATTAAATTAAATTTAATTCTATATAATTAACAATATGTATAATTACTTTTAAATATAATACTTTTTATTTCTAGTAATAAATAAACTTAAGAATATTTAATAATTTTATTAATACCTTATGAAGTTGCCCTGGTTTACCTCCTTAGCCTAGTTTATCTTACAAATATATAAATAGTAATAGTTTATATTATATTAAAGAAGCCTCTTAGTTTTACGCTACTCGGCTCGAGCCAACAAGTAGTCTTTTAATCTTTCCACCTGATGGCCACTTCAATGCTTTATAATGTATAGGAAGTATTGACGCCAAAGCTGTCCACGAGACTCCTCAATATACTTTTCTTTATGTTAATACTAGCTAAGTCTAGAGCTGCTCACAGGCCTGTAGATAGCTGTCACTCTGAGAACAGTGATCCAGTAAGATATTTCAATCCTGTGTCGCAAGCAACTGTAACAATCTTTTTTCCTGGGCCAAGTTCTCTGGCGAGGTGAATTGCAGCTGCGATGTTTAAGCCGGATGATGTCCCAACGAAAAGTCCTTCATATTTGGCAAGTTTCCTGCACATCTCTCGTCCTTCTTCCTCCTTTAAGGCCTGCGTATCATCGTATAATGCTTTATCGACGTGTTGAGAGATGAAGCCTGGTGAGATACCGTCCACGCCGTGGGCGCCTTTCTGTCCTTTCGACAGTAGGGCTGCGCCTTCAGGCTCGACGAGAACGACTCGGATATCTGGCATGATCGGTTTCAGGACACTGGAAACGGCCATAACCATACCCCCAGTGCCAAAGGATCCGCAGAATGCATCAAATCCGTTTGGAAACTGAGCGGTCAGCTCATGGCCGATCTGTCTATACCCAACAAGCGCGTCACTATTGCTGAACTGATCTGTATAGAAATAGCCATCTCCTTTGCTGAGCTCCACGGCTTTGCTTTTCATATGCGTCATCAGATCCGCAGTGGCTTTACCGGTAGGGCTATGAGTTATATCAACCGTGGCTCCAAACGCCGCCATAGTAAGCAGCTTCTCGTTGGCATAGGCATTAGAAGAGTGTGCCACAAATGGGTAACCTTTCACAGCACAAACGAATGCCAGTGACGAGCCTGTGCTGCCGCCTGTGGCCTCAACAACCGTCATGTGAGGCGCCAGTCGCCCGGATCTCTCAGCTTCCTCAATCATTGATTTCGCCATACGATCTTTGTAAGAGCCTGTTGCACTGAAATACTCTAGCTTCACATACACATCTGCGCAGCCCTCAGGGACAACGTGCTGAAGCTTCACCACGGGAGTATTCCCCAATACGTCAAGTATCGAGGCGGCGGGGGGTGGAGGAACCATGAGTACAGTTCGGTCGCAATCGAGTCGGACAGTTTAGATGAAGATCTGACTGTCGCCGAAGGCTTCGCAGTGATGTGCAAAAGTATTGAAAGGAGTACAGATCTTGGCAGACGATGAAGATTGAACAGAGTCCGGCAAGTTGCGCCAGGATCTTTTACAATGCAGTGGCTAAGCGCCTTAAATAAGAAAATTCTTTACAGTAAACAGTCTTTCACAGGCCCTTGAGGTGTTTTTCTTCTTCTTAGCCCTAGTATTAAAATGGAATAGTCTATACACTTTTTGATAAAAACGAATTAAGAAAAAGCGAGGAAAAGAATGATTCAATTTGCCGCTGGTAGTTCATACGAATCATGGTCAGCTCTATGGGGTAGCGACTCAAAACTTTGGCAATATTTTGCGAGACTTCTTCTGATTTGACCCACTACAGCCACTAGCTCTAAGACTAGACTGGAATTGGCTTGGCTAGGTAGGCTAGAGCAGGCAATGATTGACAACTGGGGGGGGGCGAGGGCTGCTTTCTTTCCGGTAGCGACATTCAGCGCCTCGGCGTGATCTCCCACGCAGGAGTCGACCCCGTAGCTCTTATCGATCGCAGAATATTACCCCGCAAAGATAACAGGGGCTTTCAAAAATGACCGAAGGCCAAACTCATAGGTCTTCTGGCCGACACAGCTTCCAGGTTTGCGCGTGACTCTTGCTTTCTTAACGTTACTCCCACGAAGTCGGGGTGTCAGGCATAAAAGATCTGTGTCTAAAAATGGGATCTTCTGTACAGAGTAGGCCGATGAACAGTTAAATATGCACGATGCGCCCCATACTTACCGTGCAGTTCCATCAGGGCGCGAAGAGATAATTGTTCAACTACTTGGAATGACTAGTGGGACGATCAAAATCATTACAAAAATTACAATTGCTTGCTCGGATATCTGTTTCGTAAGATCTACTACCCATCAGTTGCGCAGAGTCTAACTACAGAAAGTTGACTTAAGAATGGACTTACTCAACCATGTCTCAAACCTGCTCCCGTCGAAAACCCTACGCAAGCTAGGCCCCACCCGTTCAAATATAAGCATGCAATGGCAGCTACAGACACCGATGCCCTTATTTCTTGAAAGCAGCGAGCTTTCCACTGGTACTCCACTCATAGGGGAGGCCATACTCGACACGAGAAAAGATTTAGACGTCAAGAGCTTCCATGTGACATTGCGTCTCCATCGCCACTACAAGAAACCCCTTCGTCCCAACTGCCCTGACTGTGCTCACGATTATGTTCAGCTTCAAAGGTGGATTTTTATTGATAGCAAACCTATGCCAGCCAATGGAAAATACCCCTTCATGTTCACTACGCGGCTTGACAACGACACGCCTCCCTCGGTGACTACACCTCTGTTGGACCTCACGTACGAATTATCCGCAGAGCTCATACTGGCCACTGGAGAGCCCATTATCTGGAAACACAACCTCGAAGTGAAACGTTCACTGTACAGACCCGAAATTCTTCGTGATGATTCTTTGAGAATTTCAGGAACCCCGTTGAACGCGCGTTTGTCGTCGGAGCAAATTATCAGACTGGACAAGAAAACTCATGTAGACTTTTCGCTCTCTCAAATCAGGCACGAAAAAGGACGTGAGATCTACGCATGGGAAGCGCTCGGGGTGGAATGGAGGCTTGAAGAGCGCATAGAGGGGCCACTGGGTATTTGTGCCCGGCACGCGGACGAAGAAGAGAGCGAGCCTGGCAGTCGCAGGCAAAGCGTCTGTCACACCATAGCAAAGGGACGGCCTCCCAACGAATGGAAGACCTTCCAGAGTGACCAGGAGACGACTTCGACACTAAGTTTCGAGTATGGGCCGGTTGCGAAGATGATTACAAAACGCAATAAGTCATGCGCATGCGAAGAGGCCTCGAACAGCGCCCTGAGGATTTCGCACGACTTTGTCCTGGAAGTTTCATTGTCAGCAGTAACGATGACATCTGATGAGCCTGCAGTATCAGTAGCATCTAACAGTTCTCGGATGATCAGAATTCATCGACGAGTCATCCTCACAGAGCGCCAGGATAACTCTTTCGAGAACCTTAGCGAAACGTTACCGGTATATACAAGCATCGAGTCTGACTTACCTGCCTACTTTGTATGATAAAACCAAACAAGAGAACAGCTTTTATTGCATAAACTTCTTGGAATCGGGCAGGGCCACACCAAAAGAATATCATCTAGAGTTACAACCATGATTTGGAGTTTATGCGTATATTTGGAAAAACGCAAAGCCGTTGTCGAGCCCTTCATTGAAATCTAATCATATACATATATACATGCTCAGAGATATGTACCGTTGAGTCGGGCGCTGCCTTGACCATGTTATTTACCAATGTATTCAAACTGTTGAGCGCCACGTTCTAATTCACCCACTGTGGCCAGTGAGTGTTGAGTGCAACCGTCCGTGTTCACCTCCGAAAGACTAAGAAATTACAGCTTCTCTGTCCGCCAACCATCACCACGCACGGTCTAGAGAGCTCTCCTAATGTCGCCACGGACTCGAATATTGATCCCTTCGTGCGCCCTCCGTTGCACATACCCAAAACATGCGCCTTCTCGGACCAGGAACTCCGAACCGAGGATTGCATTTCTTGTCCTTGTGACACATTTGGCTAGTTACTTGCATTGCAGCCGAACTCCACTAATTGGGCTAGATCGAAGCTTAGCTGAAAACTAAAAAGAAAAGCGGGCCACGATCGCAAAAAATTGCCAACATCATTCTGGTGTTATCTAATTGCTTTCACATGGCCTGTGCTGTAGTCCCAGCTTGAGTCACGGCAGCTGGGCTGTCTACTCAGTATAATAGTCGCTACCTCCCATATTCAATTTCAGATATCGTAAGCAGATTGTTTGACACAGATAACGTGTTTCAAAATGGCTGCCACTAATTCGGAGACAGAGGGTACCAGTGATCAACTGCAATACTCGAAATGGTAAGCTACATGTTTCCGCAACCAACCTTCTTACTGATGAATAGCAGGAGATACGTATCAATTGTCTTTGCCTCTTTTATGATCAACTTCACGGCATGCGGCCTCCTATTTAGTTTCGGAGTGTATCAAGAACATTACGAAGCTATGATTCCTACACCAGGCACTCCTTTCACTGGCGCCTCATCCGCTACTATTGATCTCATCGGGACCCTATCAGCCGCACTGATGACTATAGTAGCTCCATTTGTCATGGCATGGACAAAGTACTATGGCCCTCGACCTGTGGTATGCCTCGGTGGAATACTGTTCAGTGTAGCTTCGGTTCTTGCAAGCTTTGGTAGAGCTCTGTGGCACTTCCAGCTTGCGCAAGGACTATTGCTAGGGTTTGCCACCGGCTTTTCCTTTGTGCCTTCCATGACAGTTGCCCCTACTTGGTTTGAAAAACAGAGAGGCCTGGCAATGGGCATTATATCTGCTGGCACAGGCATAGGCGGCTTAGTTTGGACACCTGCAATCTCGGCCTGTATCAACAGCTTGGGATTCCGAAACACATTAAGGCTAGCTGGATGTGTTGCTACAATACTCATCTGCATCTCCGGGTTTATTCTTGAATGGGAGCCATCAATGGCGAAACATCTCTCGGGACAAAACTCAGCTCTTTCCCCCATCACTGCCATATTCAAAATTCCTGTTCCTAGCAAGCAGACGGTCCGGCAAAGAGTATTCTTTACACAAGCCGCCAGTACGCTATTTCAGAGTGCTGCTTATTACATCCCAGTATTTTTTACTGTCACTTATACCAAGACGCTGGGATATACTGAAGAAGAAGGCGCAAATCTAACTGCGGTAAGCAATGCTTGTAACGCTATTGGCAAGATTGCTGTTGGGTTTATCGCAGATAGGTTGGGTAGGCTCAATTCGTTCTTTCTGACAACTTTACTCACCGCTTTTGTTTGCGTGGGAATCTGGATTCCAAGCACACTAGTCGGGGATAACAACGAAACAGCCGCCCGGGGTCTTTTTGTTAGTTTCACAGTCTTATACGGACTACTGGCCAGCGCATTTATCAGCTTATTTCCAGCCGCACTTATCGAGCTATTTGGTGTTCAAGAGCTGCCACGGATTGCTGGTGTCATGTATATGTTGCAAGGATTGGCCACTCTTGTGGGTACACCTGTTGCAGGTGCACTCATACGAGGAGAGGGATCGTCTAGAAGCTCCAGCGACTACACTCCAATGTCAGCATGGGCTGGAGCACTTATGGCTTCGGCTGCGGTTGCAGTTGCTGGAGTGAGACTCGAAGCAATGAAAGGATCGGGCAACGGAACACCGAAACGAAAGTGGAAGCTGTGACCATATGACCATCGAAAAAGTCTTTGGGACAAGCAATGTGTTTATGCAAAATACCACTTAGGTTTATTGCCCGTTCAAAGGAGGCAGGTAGATGTAAAATGGATACTATTTGCCAGAAACTAATTAATTACTGTAAGATAATTAATTTTCTTCCTCTTTGTTTAAGTTTTATAATAATAAAAAGATATTATAGTACTTGATATTAAAATTCGCCCTCCTTAATGGCGTGCATAAAGGTGGGCCTGTTATTATTAAGTTATAATCATGCCGAACTCAAGACTCTCTGTCTTGGCATGACCCTTTTAAAATAGCAATTCATATAGAGCTGTAGTAGAATGGTAAAGGTTCTTTAGGGATCTCCAAGTCAGCAGTTCTCACATTGTTTCAATGGGCATTCTTGTGAGATGCGTTGCTTCGGATATCGGCATCTTATCAAACACGCCAGTCGAACTCAGGATATGAGTCACTTGCTATAGCCGTCTTATCCGTGATCCTCCACGATCGGCTCTCGGTTCATCTCATCTATAAAAGCAAGTATGCGATTGCTCATTCTTAATTTTCCGTAGTTGCATAAGACTTATACTTCGATGGCCATTTGAAACGAAGCCATGCCAGACAAACCTTGCCCAACAATTATTCTAATCGGCCCCGAAGGCGCTGGGAAATCAACCATTGGAAAAGTCCTTTCAGAAAAACTCAACAGAGAACTATACAGCCTTGATCGACACCGCAAAGAGCTCTACGCACCATTCGACTACGACGATGCCCGTGCAAACAAGCTATACGAACAAGAGGGCGTGGAGGCTTTGTTGAAGTACTGGAAGTACTTTGAATACAGAGCCGTCGTGGACATCTTACAAAATGCTCTGAAGCCCGGGGATAGGTTTTACGGCAAGATTCTCGATTTCGGGGCGGGCCATTCTATTTTTGAGAATAAGGAGGAACTCGATCGTGTTGCGGAACTTATTTCTTCTTATAAAGCGGTCTTTCTTATCCTTCCTTGTGAGGACACCAATGAAGCGCTTCGTATCATGGAGGAACGCAGAGGTCATGAGTTGAGCTACAACCGCCACTTTTTAAACCACCCGAGCAACAAAATGCTGGCAAAGGCTGCTGTTTACACGAACGATAAAAGTCCCGAGAGGAGCACCGATGAGATATTAGAATATTTGGACGTTTAACTGTGTCAATAAGGTCTGAGTAAGAGAAGGCCGGATAATAATTTTATAAATACATAAAATAAGTACACTATCACTGGGTTAACCATTACGCTAACCATTGTGCTTAACTGGAGTTTCTCACTTTTATTATGACACAAAGACTTGTGTAAATATTTGCATGTGAAGAATTCTCTAGTGAACTTCTGCCTAACCGCTAGGGTGGCCCGACCACTGTAATCAGATTGGATATCACCCAATTTGGTAGGTGTAAGTAAGATTAAGCCGTGCGTGGGAAGCTTAAAATATGTCACTGTCCTTGACTGAATTTTGATTCATTTTCCTATTTTTCGTAAATAACATCCGATGTTCTTGGACGCGTTGAATAAGCCGATAGACGGTGTCGTCGTTGTCGATCACGGGTGTCTCACCGATGCAATCCTGGCCAGAGATGTCGACACGGTAGAGTCGATGCTATCCTCTGGCGCCGATCCAAACGCTCGAAGAGTCGGAAAAGAAACACCAGTGTGGCGCTCAGTGGATGGACAACATATGAAGCCGGAGAGACAAGATCCCAATTCGTGCTATGAGCTGTATCCTCTTGATCTTGCAATGACAAGACGCCCAGCCTGCCGTCGTATTGTCGAACTATTACTCAGACACGGCGCCGATCCGAATTCTCGCTACCCTCAAACTACAATCGCTCATCGAGTCTTGGAAAGAAGGGGTTTAGGCCCCGGCATGACATACAGCAAGCGGAATGTGTACCTCGACTTGATTCTTCGGCACCCACTACTTGATGTCAATCTCCAAGATGGGGATGGCATCACATTGATTCAAACTGCTTTGGACGTTGGGGATGCAGAAGCTGCACGAATACTGATCGACAGAGGCGCCGATCTCCGTTGCAGGGACGATTCCGGTAGAAACATCCTCCATCTTGTATCTGCCGACAATTGCGGAATCGACCTTGTTCAAGATATCATCGCTTTGGCACCAGATCTTCAGTACCAGTTTGACGAAAATAGCAGAACGCCACTTCACTATGCGATAGATTGCCAAAAACCAGGTCACCCGAGAGACGAGGTCAACTTTTTAATCTCCACTGGTGTCGACGTTACGGTCCGAGATGCCAATGGCGATACACCACTTCACATACTCTTCAGAAGACCGTTTCTTCTCGTTGCAGACTATTATGGCAATGCGGTTTGGCAGGGCTTTGTCAAGAAAACAATTGACTTACTGCTCTCGAAAGGAGCAGACATCAACGCTAGGAACGAAGCTGGTGAGACGCCTGTATTTAACTACTTCCGTGCGAGCAGCTTCAATGTGGATCTTACCTACGCGAAGATGGACGAGGAGAGGCATACTCTGTCTAAGAAATGGGGCGGCGATAGATGGAAGGTCAACAAGGAACTCGAAGAGCAGATTGTGGAAGAAACGGAGCCGAAAATTTGGGCGCTCTTTGAAGAGATGGGAGTGGAATGGTCGTTTGTCAATGCTAAGGGACAGTCTCTGCTCCATATTCTGGCTGGCCAAGAACGGTCGTCTAGAAGGGTAGCCAGGTTTCTGTTCTTGGTGGGTAAAGGATTGGATCCTACAGCGATGAACACGAAAGGTCAGACAGCGCTAGATATTGCGGCCATTGGAAAGGCGGATGACATTTTAGCACTGTACAAAACTGAGTAGATTGTCGCGCTCTAAAACCATGCGTAACTATGCTCCAAGATGGACATCCGGGGTTATTCTACAAGAACGTTCTGTCAAACAATCGATGTCTAAGTGAGGACGGGCGAAAAGAGGTTAAATACTACTGACAGGTCCTTGGGTGTTCATGCCACGAGATACAATGTGTTCAAACGCCTCATCTCTACTGATAGTAAAATTTCCTAGCCCCTTAGTCTCTCCTTGGGCAAAAGAGGCCCATAAATATTTCATCTCGTCTCCCAAGCTTTCCAGAACATTTCTCGAACCTACTCCATGCACGCATCGTGCCAGTCTGGCCACGTACCAAGTAAGAAAGGTGAATCAAGACCATGAGTGTAGCGCAAGGGTCTTTGCGATGGGTACCAGCCGAACTTGTATAGACTGATTGGCCTCCCGCCTGCAGATACTGTCTATGGAGTTTGACAGATTTTTCTCGAAATCAGCCAGACCATAAGTCGCTCAACAAGCCACTCAAAGAGATGCAGCCTAAAGTCAGGCAGCAAGGGATCATTCATGCGTGCGAACGGGCTCCTTCATACTTTGTGTGTACAATAAGTATGGAAATGTTTTGTGCAGCTAGCTGGATTCTTTGAGGGACTTCTGAAAGCATTGGAAGAGGTGCATGGCCTAAAGATGGTCCGAAAGCCATTGCACCAGACGGATATGGTTAGCTGCAAAGACAGCATCTCTTTGCTGGTCCTAGGTGCTTCAGAAGACATGAGTCGCTTAAAAACCAGCTCCGAGAGGTGCGGTAGCATTGGTTTACGATCCATCAGTCTGACTCCAAGAGGGGCGCTCTGTGGGATAGCTCTATGGAAAAGATTCTGAGTCCCCTCGGCTATCATCAGGCACAAGGTTACATCTGCTCTCGCAGACTCCCCAAAGAGAGTGACGTTGTTCGAGTCTCCTACAAGATTTTAATGTTTTCTTGGATCCATTTCAAAGCGGCGATTTGATCAAACAAGCCGAGTTTTGCAGGAGCAATTCCCGGGATGCGCATGTATCTCAGTATCCCAAGTCGCTATGCGACGTTGACAATCACGAGGTCCCGTTTAGTGAGGCCAACAGGGGAGTGTGCGTCGAGATCTCCATCACCGGATACGTATGCTCCGACATGTAGAAATACCATAACGGGGCGTTTGTGACCTCTGTCAAAGCATTGAGAGGCGCGGTCACTGTTAGATCAAGACAGTCTTCATTTTAAGCTCTTCCAGTGGTGATTGGACCAGCCACTGCGTCGAGGCGTGACGGTACCATTTGAGGGCAGATGGACGCTGGTTGGGCGCAGTCAAGGGCTCCATCCCAGCTCTTGATTGGAACATGGAGTTGGAATCGTTTGGTCTGGGCATATCGCATGCCGCGAGATTTGAAGATACTGCCGTCGTGAGCAGCTTCGATATCTCCTCCCCGAAGTTTTATCTTTATCTTCCTTGGATCTCCTATACCTACCAGTGGTTTATTAGGCCTATCAATCTGGAAGAGTAGGAGAACTTAGTAGCGACATAAGAAGCTATTTTTGTATATATTAGACGAAAGGAATATATCTAACAGACTATCCCACTAATTTCAAGTCGGAGAAGTTGGAAGGGAGGGGGGCTGATATTGCCAAGAAGTCACCTATTACTAAAATTAACAAGCTTTCACTTCATATATCGGGTATATGGATTGAGACAATCGATTTTTGGGAGTTTTCGGATACTTCACAACACGCATCCGATTCCCGACGAAGTGTTACCTTGACATTTGGGACTATTAGCTGAGCGACGAGGCTGAAGTCAAACTCCGTCCGTGTCATGGCTAAAATGCCGTCTTGCGGCTGTGGTCAAAATCCGACTACTTTAACTGACACAATTGTGGGGAATGACAAAGCCATGACATACCATAAAGGCTCGGTAAAACGGTTATGGGACTGTGGAACAATGGCCAATTATCTTCAAGTGATATAAGATTCTTTACCGTTCCCGCGGGAAGAACCCACATTTATCGGAATTTACCCGCAACGGATGAGACCTTAACCGGGACTGTGATGCAGCGATATTATGAAAAAGGAGATTGTGAGCGAGGTGCAGCGGGTAGGAGTAGTCTGTGACATCGTGCAAGGTGGATAATAGCATATAGTTTCATTAACCGAAACATTAATTGGAGCCTTGCCCATGCCCATACCCTATTGGTTTGTCGTATATATCAGGCTCTGAATCTCGACGTACACCCAGAGGTATGGTTAAAACGCCAACTATATCACAAAATATCACATACTTTCTCTTTTCTAATCTTTTATTGCTATGAGCCAAAATGCTGTACACACGGACCATCAATGATGTTGAACTGTCGTTCGACGACCGAGGCATGGTTTCATCTGAGCCAACTATTGTCTGTCTGCCAGGTCTCGGTCAAGATCATCGAGGCTACAAATACATCCTTCCCTTCTTAGTGGGCAAGTACCGCGTCATCAGAATTGTATGGAGAGGCCATGGTGCCAATCGCGACCCCATGGATAAGTGGAGTGTGGAGGATCAAGCAAGCGATACGATTGCACTCCTCGACTCCCTCCAGGTTCAAACATTCATTCCCATCTCTCACTCCCACGGAGGCTGGTGCGCCATGGAGATGGCAGCGCGACTGGGAAAGGAGCGGGTTCCAGCTATTCTACTGACGGATCTGATCCTGACTCGGCCTCCTCCTGAGTTCATCAAGCACCTCCAAATGACCCAGAACAAGGATACTTGGTACGAGGCTCAAGCCTCTCTAATCAAAGGCTGGCTCAACAACACCACCAACAAGAACGTCTTAGATCATTTTCACAACGACGTGGGTGCATATGGGTTCGAGAACTGGTCTCATTTCTGCTGGCTAGTGGAAAAGAATTATGAGCGCTGGGGTTCACCTATGGAGCGACTTGAGACTATTAATGATCCCCCTTTGGTTCGACATGTCTTCAGTCATCCCAGAGACGAGGCCTACTTTGCAGCACATGAGGAGTTTGCTCGCAAGCATCCTGAGTGGTTCAGCTTTGCCAGGCTTAACGGCGAATCTCACTTTCCGGTTGTCGAGCTTCCAGAAGCTGTGAGTTTTGAGCTTTCAGATCTCGTGAAGCAGGTGACGAGTAAGCAATAAGATGGACAGGTAGGATAGCTCATATGACTAGTGGTTTTGAACTCGGGATCGACTAGAAGAGACTTCCAGTGTCAAAAGAATGGTCCATTTATGCGACTCAATAATACATTAAGAACATGTCATCAGTCAAACGCTTGCATGATATCCTCAAGTAAACAAACACAGTACGGATACTTAGTTCTCATGAGCCAGTATATGTAACCAAATCCTAATAACTCTACGACAGAGAAGGTCCTATGTGGTTCCATGGGTTATCAGCACCGTGATTCTATCTTGTTGGAATCTATTCACCGGCATGGCAAGGAAGAAATATATGTCATATATTGAACCCAACGTGACTTCAGAAAATCCCAGAAAGGCATCGATGTAAGCCTTATTGACTGCAACTCTGTGGTCTTTATGGAGCTAACAGTCGTTTTTAATAGCTAATGATATGATAAATCTAAGGAAACTCTTTCCTCGGTGGTCCTGGATCAGGCGATGGAGCCAATCCAGAGAGTCTAGGGCTGGATCCTAATGTTGACGAGTCTATGGCTTGATATGCACTAATAGTCGTGCCAGCCAGTACAAACTTTCTCCAAGTCTCGATTCAGCAAGATCTTCAGCGTTGCAGAGCTTCTCAAGCGAGAGCTTCTTATCCCAGTAACACTTCCATGACTTGAGAGATTGGTTCAGAGTTCGAAAGAATATAGCAAGTTCACTGTCGATTAGGAATATTGCAAATGCTGTTCTGCAAGCAAAGAGTTAGGGGGTATCATAAGCGCACTCTGTATAGACTTACCGTATCCTTCTCTCTGTCTTGATCCAATCATACCACCGTTCTGCAAAAGTACTACAGGACGTTTCTTGCGTAGCCAGTTTGCGAGTCGTAAACAGTGATAGAGTTCGGCCAGCATTGACAAGCATATGGATCCGAAGCATTCGCATTCGACAGCGTTTTCTTTTGTCGGTCATTCCTAGTTGGAGATATATGACAATAACAGTTGCATTCAAAAGCTCGATGTGCATATCACAGGTCTTCGAGACACAATCGTGATCCCCATTGATCATCAGTTCAAATTCTTTATGCTCAAAAACTATAGATTTTTAAGTGTCGAACCCCTCAGATGTTATGTCGGAAAATTCTTCAGCATTGTTATAAATAGAGCCGGATACGATTATAGCAAATAGTAGTCGAGATGATATCTTTTCGACAGCGAAGGTTAGGCGGTGAATCATGACGTGATATGGATACATTCTCCGAAAGAAGGCTTCGAGGGCTTGATATACGTTGTTTATGGTGAGCACCGAGCAGCTTCTCAAAGATAAAGCGAGCATTTATTCGGGAGCTACGGCTAGCAGAGGAGACATCGCAAGCATCAGTAAGATGAATGAGATCCAACAGTTCAGGTAGTCGCTGGTCAAGCGAAGTTCGATTGAGGTCACCAAAAATTGGTGCTCCCAAATCTTTTGCTTCCAAAGGATCGAGTATCATGCCGGAAGGCATCAAGTTATTCCAAATCAGTGGGAAATTCCACACGTCGATATTCTTATGAGATAGTAATTGGCCAACATCTTCTAAGAGGTCACGTGGCGGACTTCCAGCCTCATCGGGGAGGGCAGATGATGTTTCTAGGGCATTCCAAACATTGAGAATGTTCTTGTTATCGGGAGACATGTAGCGAAGGAGAAACAGAGTCTTTTCATTTTTCGCGACATTTGATCGGGTTGCATCATTTGAGTCTTGAGTCCTTGCAGAAGCTTCCCGGGGGTCCCAGGACTCGACCTGAGGTGCGGAAGAGATTGGGTTGGTAGGCTTAGAGCGGGCATCTAGGACCCCCTCTACCCAATCGTAAGAACATCTCCTTCCACGGCTTAGACAGGTCTCGCATGGCTCATCAGTGTCGCATGCCAACTTGGACAACGCACATCGATCGCATGCCTTAGGACCCCTACCACGTTTGACATCTGTGGGTATAGGCCGACCAGCACGTTGGTCACATTGTTTCGCGTGCCGCCGTGCCGAGTCACTATTGGTTGAGCTTATGGTACATGGTACAGGCGGGTATTGAAACTCACGCTCTTGAAAACAGGCGTCCACAAAAGAAGCACGGAGTATACTGATCCGGCATATCTGCATAGCGTGAGCTTGTGGATCGCTTGTAGCTGGATACCATGACTTACGAGACCTTTCGTGTCTAGCAAGATGACTTTTGGAAGAGAACACGCTACCGCAAGTACTACATGCTTTGGGTTGGTTTATTGTGAAAAGGCTCGGCATGGGCCAAGATATGAAGCGGACCTTGAAGGGTACTGTTAAACGCAAGATGGCGTTGCAATACAACGAAGCATGGATTCGAGACGTGACCGACTTATTGGCCAAGCTGGTTAAATCTGCACTTTGGCGTCTTTAGCCGTGGGAACCGGTCAGGGAATGGAAGGAAGGGGTTGTTAGTCTCGCTAAGATGGCAGTCAATAGATTTACAGGGGTACCTGTGGATCTTGGACCCCACAACCCAAAGAGTAAAGACCGAATCAGACAAAGGCAAAAAGAGACACGCTAGATATTTTCAGCCTAGACGGAGATTACCCACAAACCTTCTCATATTACTAGTGCAGATTTAGCTTGGTCGGGAACAGCCCATTCTCTCCCCGCTGTTTCATGTGGACTTCCACGTAGGGTAAGCAGCTCGTTGTGAGAGGGAGCTTATCACGGAGGGTCTATGAGGACCGTCATGTCGAAAAAGCTATTTACAATATCTATTAAGAAACGGTCTTTGCCTATGCTATAGGTCGATCAAAGAATAGTCAGGGCACTCATATACATCGCCAGTTTTCATCACGGAAAGCGTAAATCGACCGAAACACATTTAATATCATGAATGCTGCTGAAACTCGGCCGAACCATGGCTTTAGGGTACAGGATTCGAGGCCCAGGAAGATAATCTTCCAGCATCAGCTTATCTCAGAACTATTTGTTCTTTGCAATGACTAATTTAATACATATCTATGCCTGTCTACATATCTGCCATAAATTTGTCAAAGTCGGCCACGATATTTGATCTCCAAAGTTCGCAGAGGGATATAGATAACAATGGCAGTGATAATAGCCAGTTCCTACCCCAGATCTCCGACAATCTCAGCCGAAGGACCTCTAAGCCATACTGTATCCATGCCACAAACAATTGGACCCCAACCAATGACAAAAGTAGCTATGGCTGGAATTCCTGATGGGAGAGCTTTGCCATCATCCCAGACGGCAGGGTCCATGCTAACGGGGTTTGCTCTTCGGAACCATGACCACCCAATAAGAGAGGTGGTTACCGTGATTCCAGATGTGTAGGATGGGATCGAGACCAGTGCCGAGAGTGATGATATGAATGACTTTGAAGCGGGGATTGCCACGCCGATGAGCACACCCGTTGTGATTAGTGCCAAGATGGCCCTGTGAACCCTTTCGAGATATGGAACCACAGCTTGCGCGGCCAGGGAGATACTGTATATATCTCTTGCTGAAGCGATGACCATGGTGAGGGCGAGGATAGTCAAAACGAATCTCCCAAATCTACCTAGTCGTGAGATCAGGATCTCACCAACAACGGCACCAGTTCCGCCTCGCTCAAGGGCTGTGGCCCAGGTAGGTATCATGAGGGCAGCGCCTCCCAAGGCAGCACCAAGTATCATAAGCAGTGAGAATATGACACCAAATCCGGAAAGGAAGTAAAAGGCAAGACGGAAGCGAGACGCCTTCTTCGGCATGTAACAAGCGTAGTCACCGATAATACCTCCCCAAGCAAATGAAATACCTGCCGTCAAAGAGATGAGACTAAGCCAGGGTCTTGCGCCCGTTGCACACGACGGTGCTTGCTGATGAAGCTGGTCGCCAGCGCAGCCGATGAGAATGACGACGCCAAATGCCGAGGGGATCCAAGCATATCGTGCAAACCCGTGTAGGACTCTGTAGCCCATAAAACCGATGAAGCAGGCGATGAGAAGAATAATGGCGATGCCTCCTTCGATGGAGAGTGTGCCTGGATTGACCGAGGCGAGTGTCTGACCTCCTGTGACAGAGGCGACTATCCCAAAGATGGCAGTGCCCAACAGGCCAACGAATGAGATAACCTGGTTAAAGTACTTCCTACAAGGGTCCGTCAGCATGTCAGGAAGCAACAGAAAAACTGTCAATCCACGACTTACCCATAGACGTAACGAAACTGACACCACTGTCTCATACCGAGGAGCGGTGCGAGGGTGAGGGTGTAGCAAGGCGGTATGAGAAGAATCAGCTGTAGGCAGATAATCATGGGAGCTGCCTACACTAGTGACAGCCCGTACCCAAGCGTCGTGGCGGCCCTGATACCAATCCTGTAAGCCCAAGGCGGTCATGTCAGCTAGATATTGCATATTCTGAGGGTTTAGGTAGTACTTACGGAAGAAGCCCCATGGACGTTTTTGAGGATAGTGTGAGAATATTGACGTAATTCTCAGCTCCAGTGTTATAGGTTCCAACCCTCGGAGTTCGACACCGAGGTTGGCGAGCTTTTGCTAGAAAGATTTCACTGGCTCACTGGTACCAGGGATAGATATAGCATCCTTTTTTCTTTCCACGCCCAGCTCGGTCTCTATGTCCTTGGACATCTCCGATGATTCATGGTTTTTTCCATCGAGTCTGTTGGGTAGATGATGCTCTTCGAGATTGGCTGCCATGTTTCTCACTTGTAGTACTGGCTTGCAGTGATGAAATGATCGAGTTGATGGTTGTACTAGAGTCTAGGTTCCTGGGGTGCCACAAATGATCATTGGAGGTTGAATTGCCTAGTTTAAGTACTTATGACAAGGCTGATACATGGGGATCATGAGTTGCCGGGAAGATATCATAAAAGAAGCGGCTATGGGACTCTCGCCTGATAGCCGACGCAAGTCAGATCTGCACCACATATACAGTGATAATGGTCCGGACCTTGAGGATGCGTATCTAGTGCCAATACTCTCACTCCATCTGCTGGTACAGAATTGTACTGGAATTAAGCACCAAATGGGCATGGGTATACATTGTCAGTTTAGACTGTGGTACTCCGCACTTTCAAAGTATGCTATTTACTGGTGTGGCGTACCTGGGGCCCGTAAGGCAAGGGAGTAGGAGTCAGTGGCAGATAAGCTGAAGTTAATTCGGTTCCGCTGACTGATACCGAGTCTAGCCAGATGAACATGCTGGCTCTAGCCATCGGGACTTGAAATTCACCTCGTTGGGTGCACTACATGTGATGCTTGAAGCGAAAGAGATAGGACGTCTAAATGTGTCACGTTGATTTAAATTCTTGGACTGCCAGATGTTGATATTGAAATCAATTTGTTATTCCAAGTGGAGATATCCAAGCAGTAACAAAGTCATTTGTTCTTTTGCTAAGATGGAACAGAAATGTCTTGGGACAAAGCAGCTTCCATACGAGCAATCTGCGGATACTGAAACAGCGCACTCGACTCCGTGATTGCATCCAGATCATGGACCTCAAAACACGCCCTTCGACTAAGACTTACCCCCTCCTGTGCTCGGGCGATCATTTCTTTCTCAAAGTCTTGGATAGCCTGCGCCATAGACTTCTCCCCGGCGTTCACCTTGCGCAGCTGGCAGCCAAGCATGTAGGCGTCGAGCATGCCATGGTTGGCAGCTTCGCCGCGGTCTGGTCGAGTTAGCAGTAGCCCAATTGCCGCCTTGAGCGTGTGACGCCGTCTTGGATCTTATTGTCAAAGGTTTAGATTTATCGGATTGGTGTTGAGATCGTATGTGAATGGTTCAAGGATGAGTTTTATTATATGAGACATGGGTACCCAATATCAAGGGATATATGAAGAATATTCACTTGGCATTCGAGTATGAACGGAGTTTTCTTTTTGACTAGGACAGACATATCGCGTTATGTGCCACCTAAAGCACGCAAGATCTACTAGATATGTCGAAAGATCCACTTATTTGTATAATTCTGGGTCTCTAATCTTTGTCTTACTACCATCGTAGATATTCCTACTAATGGTAAGACGGTTCATCTAATTCCCATCGGTCCTTTAATCACAATAACAACATGATTACCCAGCAACTGGTAAGGGATGCTGTATCTTCCCCTACAATTGCTTCTCCGGATCGAAGCTTCCATTAAGATGATGCATTGTTAACTTGACTACGAAATTAATAACCTGGAGAATGTTGAACCCGTTCTCTCCCAGGTCATGTAGATCGCAACATACATAGCATGCATAACTTAGCGGCGGTATTCGGAGCCGTTCCCTGTCTTTGGACTCTCGTTTGGAGATCAACAAGTGTTAGTGTTATTCCCGTCAGTAGATGATGCGGGGTTTGTGGCTAGCCCAGCCCCTCCTCGATTAGGCCATTTTCAAGATGTACCTCAACAACAAGAATCTTAAGTTGAATACTTCCTTCCGATCTTTCTTATGTTCTGTCTCAAATGACCTTGTCGTTTGCTGAGCGCGTTGATTCAGCTGTGTTGCTTGTGTTTGAACATCGGCTATGGCTCAAGCATCTTCGGCTGAAGGTACGTATCTAAGGCTCTTGAGACACTGAGGCAAGCTTCGGAAGCGAGAGCCGGTCCTAAGAACCATTCCCTTACATCGTAATGCAAAGATCATCAGCAGAATAATGGGCTAATCAAAGTCAGGGGTTTCTTGTCTCGTCTGTCGCTCCCGCAAGGTTTGTTTCCATTATTCGTCGCCCTTATGATTGGCTACTAACTTTCTAGGTGAAATGCGATGGGTTTATCCCGAGTTGTCAGAACTGCGAGACCCTAGGCGTTGATTGCCCCGGGTACAAGGTAGCCGCAGGAACGAAGAGCAGGCTTGAGGGCGCTACGCTTGAGACTGTTTATCGTGCCTCTGGTGTTGAGAAACGGCGTGTTGGCTCGTGTGAGGCTTGCCGAAGAGCCAAGGGTCGTTGTGACAAGGCTCGGCCAGCCTGCTCGAGATGTCTTCAGAGGAGTCTCGCTTGTCGCTACCCTCAGCGACAGAGACCCAGCGCTACCAGTCGATCAAATGTATCAGAAGAGAGTCCTCGGAGTGATGAGCCGAGACCTGATGTAGCTGACATCTCCCCCGGTACGGCTTTCGATCCCCGATCTTCAATGTCTCCACTGGAACCCAGTGCCCGGTAATGACTGTGATCGCTCAGAGTAGTTTTGGTACTGACAAAGTTTAGACTACAGAACAGGCCTCTTCCATGGGATTTACAGACTCTTAAAACAGTAACAGGGATTTATTTCAATCGAGTGGCTACTCTTCGATGCCTTGACTTTCTCCACAAGCCTTCGTTCAACCATTCACTTGATAAGGGGTCTTTAGTGGAAGACTATGGCGAGGCAATCCTTTACGCGATGGGCGCCCATGGACTACGGTTTGTTCCATGCACCCTGATGCATAACACGAGTATGACATACTGACCCGTAGTAGTATTAGAGAGCTTGAAGGCAGCTCAAATTTTAATACCCAGCCTAATACCTCTAGTGTCCCTGGAAAGATTTGGGCAGAAGAGTCACAAGCTCTCGTTATGAGAGAAATAGGCAAACCAACACTAATGACAGCCATGGTAAGTCTATGCAACATCAAGTACCTAGAAAAGAGGCTAATCACACACAGACTCTCGTGCTACTATGTGAGTTCGCCCTGCACACCGGTCAAGACGCTTTAGCCTTTATGCTCTGTGGGTGTTGCCATAGTGCCGCTCGACTACTCGCTCTCGATCGCCCGACTCCGCCGAGCAATAGTGGGGAAGTCTCGGAGGATAATATCCTAATCGAAGCTCGAAGAAGGGTTCTATGGTCATGCTTCATCCTAGACAGCATCGTCGGTAGTGGTGTCAATGAGAACTTGAGGTGGAGGGACGGAGCACCTCAGATCCCTCTTCCGAGTTCGGACCAGTCCTTTCTTTCTCAAGCCTCGGATACCGAGGCGCGATTGTTTCTGCCTCGGAACTCTGACTCGTTCCCTTCGGGTGAGGAACTGCAGAGATATAACCTGCGCTCTAATCTGATCTACTTGATGAGCATGAGGACCAGGGTCTTACGGTATGCCCCTCACTGTTTTAATAAGACCTTTAGCTAATTCTTCCAGCCTTATCCGCACCAATCCAGACGGTGTGGATATATCCAATATCCAGTCTCCATTCATACAGACTCTTGATGCTCTAGAAGCCTGGAACAACAGTATCTCATCACAGCTACAATTGACAGAGTTCAGCATATATGTTCACAAAGAACTGAATACTCTGGAATCACTCTTCTATCTTCATCTCTCCTACCATATTCTCGTCTGCGACCTCACACGGATATCCATCCCTGGCTTCGCTTTTCCACTCGCAGCAGCATTCCGCGCAGCTCCCCAAGCATTTATCTCGCACTGTCAAGATGTCTGTCGTCATCATGCTGCCCAGGTTAGCAGGATACTTAGAATGATGGCACAGCATTTGAACTTTCTGTTTGCTGAGTCTACAACCTATGCGGCAACTTATGAAGCGACCAAGATCATGATCGTGTACGCTGCCTCACTGAGTGGCAATGAGCATGATACGCGGATGGGGCTTAAGGAAGACGTCATGTTCAATATGAAGGTGCTAAGTGAGCAGGCTCGCGGAAGTCTACCAAAACGAGCAGTAAAAATCCCCCTCTTCATGTAGAAGCATTCATGCTGACGTTTCCAGTGTCGGGCACTGACACGTCTTCTTGACCGATTTGGATTCAACGACATGGTAGACGATAGTCGTGTCACGCCTCCTTCGTACGTATACCACCCAAGCCTATTATCATCAGTCTCTAATCAAACCATACGTATAGGCGCACCGGAGATGATGCAGGAGAAGTCAGTGGCCCTCCCGAAGCTTTGTACCTTTCCGACCTCGCACCTTTTCGCCGCGCATACGACGACGTCAACCAGAACCAGGACAGACGTGAGAGTGCGACTGGATCATTTGCTAGCTCGTCTCGAAACCTTACTCAGGATGCGAATGTTTTGAGACCTTGGAATCAGCAACTAGCTCAACCGCCGAGTTCTTCGGCAGTGCCTGGCAATGAAGTCACTTCCGTGGGAGATTGGACCCAGGCTGCTGGGGATATGTCCAACGAAATAACCTGGGACTTATTCTCTCTACCGGATTGGGTATTTGAGCAGCATGAGATGGACTTTGGTGTCTAATGAAAGTCATTTGTGTCTATGGTGGACTTGACCATGACTTCAAACCACCCGCGTTAACTACCGTGCTTGAATGTTATTTAAACTGGAACAATGCCTATCAACTCCTTTGGTGTAATCCCCGGTCTCTTTATATACTTGATCCAGGAATACGGGTCCTCCATCTCATCCTGGATGGTATCCTGCTGAGCCCCCTGCTTACCAGTCATGCCCGGGAATTCGCCCGCCAATCCCACCACGCCGACCTCGTTTTTATACTCCTCCCATAGCTTCAGCATCTCCACCATTAACTCAGGTTCAGCTTCAGCCAAGTCATTCGTCTCTCCAGGATCTCTCTTGATGTTGAATAACTCCCATCTTTGAGGGCCCTTTGGCTTTGGGACGTAGGTGATCTTCCAGTGTCCGCGACGGAGAGCGCCTGAACCTGCGACTTCAAAACCTGCGACATAGTCCTTGTCGTGGATTGGTGAGGATCGCGACATTTTATCTAGTTGGTCGAGGAAGGATTTCCAACTTTTGCCGCGGAGAGGCATGACTGGTCTTCCGGCGTAGGTGTCAGGATGGCCCAGACCAGCGTATTCCAAAATGGTGGGAACGATATCCATGACTGTGCAGAAAGCATCTGTGACGACACTGTCCTTTGCCTTTGATGCGGCTTCCGCCGTAGGTTTGACAACGAGGGGTACTCGACATCCACCCTCTGTCGAAAACATCTTATACAGCCTCGAAGGTGCTGTAGCCGCCTGAGCCCATCTCGAGCCATACCAGACGAAAGAGTTCCCACGACCAATATTCTCTAAACTGTTGTCGTAGTATTTATGCACATGGTCCATGATGGTAGAGCCGACGAGAGGAAAAGCTTCATAGCTCGCTCCCTCAGCTCCATTATCACTCATGAACAGAATGACTGTGTTGTCATACTCATTCTTGTCCTTGAGATATTGAATCACTCGGCCAATGTTCCAATCCATACGATCAACCATGCCAGCATAGACTTCCATAGCACGTGCACTAGCAGCTCTGGTTTCGTCATCCAGCTGGTC
Source organism: Fusarium oxysporum Fo47 (assembly GCF_013085055.1). Classification (NCBI taxonomy): domain Eukaryota; kingdom Fungi; phylum Ascomycota; class Sordariomycetes; order Hypocreales; family Nectriaceae; genus Fusarium; species Fusarium oxysporum. The sequence goes on from NC_072849.1 coordinate 356,899, forward strand.
CCACTCAGCAGGTTCACCGGGAACAGTGGTCACCGGATGAGGCACGGCCGACTCATCAATCAGACCAAGCTCTTTGAGCCTCTGTAGACGTTTCTGTCGCAGAGCCTCAGGTCCTTCATCATAGAAACCACGATACTTGTCGCATGTCTCTTTTGGAGCTTGGAGTGGCCAGTGCGGTGCTGAGAATGGGAGATACGCGAAGAAAGGCTGTTGGCGCTCTTCCCCTGTTCGGTCCGAGAGGTAATTCAGAAGCTTGTCGGCATAGCCGTCAGAGGAGTACCAGTCAGGACCAAGTTCACTTTCGGCAAGGAACCTTCCGTCCTCGGCGTGGAGGGCTCGGACAGCTGTCTCGAAGAACTTGCCCGGCTCAGACTTAGGGTCTTGATACTCAGGCTCATACGCTTTATACGTCAGAGGTGCACTAGAACTACACATGATAATTCACTTACCGTAGTGGTTCGCACATCCAGGGAGTAGAGCTAAACTCTTCTTGAAACCCCTCCTATTCGGATGATGCTCCGGCTTGAGCCCCAGATGCCACTTGCCACTCATGCAGGTGAAATATCCGCCATCTCTCAACAGTTCAGGAAGTGCGACAACCCTCTCATTGAGATAGCCTTCGTGGCCAGGCTTGCCTTTATGAGCAGGTGAGCTCCTGGTAATCTCTTGGAGCTGACCTAGCCCAGCGATATGGTGATCCGTGCCCGTCATGAGCATAGATCGCGTAGGACTACACGCTGCAGCGACATGGAATTCTGTGAAGCGAATTCCTCCAACTTCGGACGCAAGACGATCAATGTTTGGCGTTTGGATCTCCGAGCCATAGCAGCCGCAGTCACTGAAGCCAAGATCATCTGCGACGATAACAAGGAAATTCGGTCGTGTAGATGGTAAAGAGCCCATTGTTGATGTTGGCCACACGGCGAAAGAAGATGTTGGTAGGATAAACAACACATGTAATAAAACATGAACATCAGAGACTTTTCAAATTCAATCTATGGTTCAAGACGCATCGGCTAGAAATTAGTACTACGCTGGTGCTGCCCTCAAACCCCCAAAGAGATAGCTCCGGGTCCCGCTGACTCTGTCGGAGCCGCGGCCATGACTGATCCGATTTAGCGCCGGCTCTCGCTGCCGGTGAGGCTAGGGTCTTCATACTCCTACCCACTTTCTTTGGGACGACCAGATAGCAACCAAGGTCTCGGGTCTACCATTTGTCGATTGGCATTTTGCCTGATTCTGGGGTTGAATGGCGTTATTGGTTAGCTGTGGCTATTGACGCCCTGTCTTCGATCTTCAATGCCAGTCTTATTGTTGGTTGGCAAGGGTCGTGTTTGTATAAAGACCGTAACCAACCTCTGTCTCTGGACATTGCATCTATTGGCAATAGCGGCGGTCAATTAGATCTAACGACTGTTTCCCTGGGCATTTAACTCTAACCTTCCGTTACGGTCAGCATTGAAAGCGTACAGCATCATGGCCGACAACATCATCACCGCCGCCAAAAGCGGTCGTTTCAGCGAGATGAACGGAACCATGCTCTTCCTGTTAATGTAAGATAACATCACACAGCTGCGCTATTCCCATATTTATCCAATTCGCACTTGCTCAACACCTACTGATGACTTCTCATAGGTATATGTGCTTCTGCTCATTCAACTTCGGTTATGACGTCGGCAACTTTGGATCCGTTCAAGGAATGCAAGCTTTCGGTCGTCAATTTGGCACCTGTGACAAGGAGACAGGAAGCTGTTCCCTTCAGCCATGGTTATCATCTGTCATGACCTCTGTCCCATTTATTGGGAAGGCCTTGGGTACGGTGACTTGCGGTATCATTGCTGAGCGATGGGGAAGAAAAATTGCCATCATGGGACTTATCATTGCTTCATTCGTGTAAGTGCTCCTTTTATCGCTGTTCAGCGCATCCTGGCTGACCTCAACAGTGGTGTTCTCCTGCAAACTACGGCAACCACCGCCGCACAATTCACAATCGGTCGCTTCATCTCCTTCGCCATGACAGGCATGACTATCGTCGTCGTTCCCATCTATCAAGCCGAGACAGCCCCCAGAGCACTGCGCGGCCTGGTGACCTCTTCACTCCAGCTTATGATCAACCTCGGCGCCCTAGTGGCGTCGCTTGTTACGTGGCGTACCAGCTCGATGAAGACCAACGCTGCTTGGCATATTCCCGTGGGTTTGCAATTCCTTGCACCTACGTTCCTGCTCGTACTATGGTTCTGGGTCCCTGAAAGTCCCCGATGGTATTTACTCTCGACCCTCATAGTCATCTATATTGTACTAACGCTGCTAGGCTTCTTGCTAAGGACTACGTACAGGAAGCTACCAAGTCCCTCCGCCGAATCCGAAAGGACAAATCTGAAGAAGACATAGAGTTCGAGATCCAGGCCATTCAACACGCCCACTCCAACGATCACAAGGGTAGGTGGGCTGAACTGTTCGATGCTAAGAATAGGCGCCGCACTATGGTAGCTATTCTCGCCATGTTTGGACAGCAGATTACAGGCCAGGCTTTTGCCTCGCAATACTCGGTCATTTTCTACCTGTCTCAGGGATTTGGCGCAAGAAGCTTCGTCTTCTCTGTTGTTGGCTCTGTCGTAGGTCTTGCATGCCTCTTTGTTACGTGGTTCACTGTCGACCTGGTTGGCAGAAGAGTCTTGCTGCTTATTGGTGGTACCGGCATGGCGATATTTCTATTTATTGTCGGATCAGTTGGAGCCATCCCAAACCCCAATGAGATACAAAAGAATACTCTCGTAAGTGCTTGGCCCAGTTACAAGGTTACATGTTACTAATAATACATAGGTGGCTTCCTTCATACTCTTTCCCTCCTGCTATGCCCTCTCTTGGGCGCCTGTCTCCTACATTGTCCTGTCTGAAGCAGCATCCAGCCACATCAAGGAAAAGACCAACCTTCTCGCCTCCGTCATTTCCGTCTTGACCACCTTTGTAACATCATTCACGCTTCCCTATCTTCTGAGCAAGCCTTATGCAGGACTTGGCGCCAAGGTCGGATTCATCTACGGAAGCTTCTGTGTAGCCATGGTCGTTCTTGCATACTTCTTTATTCCCGAGCTCAAGGGCCGAAGCTTGGAAGAAGTGGATCAGCTGTTTGCAAGTGGGCAGCCTTTGAGAAAGCTTGGTTCTCTCGAGACCAGGACAGCAGAGGAAGCTTTTGAAAGTGACTCGAAGCAACAGCCCAGGACTGAGGTGAAGGAGTTGGTGTAGTAGTCAAGGCAGCATGTTATAGACAACATTTGACTAAGTCATGAATAGGTGCCATTAATGTCAAGTTTCCTACTTTGACAATCAGTTCATGTAGCCACATCCTACTCTATGTCCCCTAATAACTATAGGACCGTATATAACAAACTGGCCATTCATGTTCCCCGCATAGAGAAACAATCCATGTTAGGCCATCCGTGAATCCTACCTACTCCTTACAGCCAATTTGTGTTACGACCCCAGCGTAGTATTAGGCCAAGGCCGCCCAGAATAAATATGCATAACCCCGCGCCGTCCTATATCCAGCAACCATTTAAGGAGTGCTCCGCGAGTAACAATTGGTGCGGTTGGTGTCAAGGACGGGCCGGTGGCAATAACCTACCTGCTTAGGTCTTTCTATCAGGGGCCAAGTGCAAAGTCCGTGAAACGGACTTTATACATCGCGAACTATTCTCACCGAATATGAGTTGCAGTGCAACCTAGTCAGGTTCTCATGAAAGAAACATATCATATTCAGTCAACGATTGAAATGTAACTAGAACACATTATCGGATAAATCTCCAGATTAGCAGGAACATATCTTTGTAATGCTTACGATGAGCTTTGGGAATGCAACATCTAAAACTGCCAAGCAAGTGTTTATAGCATTATAAAATAGCAATTACGCCGCTCCTAAACAGCATTCTTCACCAGCTACAATATTGCCTCCGTGCCATCAACAGAAACTATTTGTTGCACGCTCGTCAGTCTCAACATCATCACCCAAAATGAAGAACTTCCTCGCCATCATTCTCGCGCTTCCGGCTGTCTTTACCGCCCCAGCAGCCAGGGCTGGAAGACATGTCAAGGCTTGCGCTTGCGCCAATGACGCTGGCGAGACACAAATCGGCGGCTATTGCCCATACATCGCCGGCAGCAACGTCAACGTCGATGGCCAAGATTATGTAAGCCACCTTCGCTCAAATTAACTACAAGTCAGACCGCAACTGGCGTGTTTCGCTTGGCTTCCTTCATTCCTTTGTTCATGAGGGGTTTGATCTGGAGGGCTGCCCGCTATACTGAAACAAGTGCTAATAACACCTTTTGTAGTGCTTTCCTGCTGCCACTTGGTCGGAGTATATGGACACCCGCTTCACTGCCGAGTTCTGCCCCGGCTATTTCCCGGGCTACCCCAACCCAGTATGCAAGACTGTCACGGTGTGCCCGTTGATTGGAGACTACCAGCAGATCTGTTAAGTGTGTTAGCGTCGGCCGGTGGTACGAATTGCATTAAACAATAATTCAACTAGAATACAAAGATGAAGTACTAGATCAGTCGGCAGCCTCTTCGTCTGACGAATCCTGGCCATAATGCTGCAAGATCCCCCTCGATGCCTTGTCTTTTCTATCTGGTAGTAAACGCAACTCTTCCATCATCTGCTCTCTATCGAAGATAATCTGCGTCAGCCCAACAAAACGATCTTTAGCTCTTATCCTTGGGTTACTTGCTATCTTCTGCACCGTAACCAACGTGTCGCCATCAAATTCAACATCGGGAAAACTAGAGAAATCAACGGCTTCCAAATCTGCATCTCCCGTTGGTGACCAGTTCGGAATGACCTTACTTCTAGGCTCGAAGACTATTCTTCCTTCTTTCCTGTTATCCTTTTGTGCAATATTGGACAGGAAGATAGCAACGAATCTGGGAGGTTTTGATCCTCTCTTCTTGAACACGACCATTGCAGCATAAATTTCCGTTTGGCCTTTTCCAAACAGCTCTCTCTCGTCTGCCTGGTGGCTGCTTCTGTGAATGCGGCGTGGCATTATCAGTGGTAGTAAAGGGGGTGTCTCCGATGCCCATGCGGTGTCAGACTCATGGTCGCTGGGGAAGATACCGTATAGACGGTAGTCTGCCGTTCCTCGAGGAAAGCAGAGTAGGAACGGGCTTCCTGCTTCACGAGGCTGCCACGACGGGACTGAGAGGATGGTCGCATATGGCTTCTTGACCAGAATGCTTCTTTGCATCGCTGTTGATACTGTGTCCACGTGATTGGAAGGTTCTTCTGAATCAACTGATGTATGCTCGTCTCCTTTGGAGAGAATTTGCTCTTCTTCGTGAAACATTATACTGTCCTTCCGAGCCATCTTTACCGGGAAAAAGGTTTTAGGCCAGATCAATCGTAGGTACCGCTGCGACTCACCATTTCCCTTCCGGAGGAGTGGTATCCATATTCGTGATACATAACGCGTTGTCGTGGTACTCGTAGTCTCAATGTCCCAACAATCAAGCACGCCAAATACGAAATGAGGAACCAAAGTAGGCACAATGGGCAGAGTGATCTGCAGGCCGGTGTTGGTCAGATGAAATGAGTAGGAATGATCTCCTGGTGTGTAATGCCTCTGCAGCTGCGGTGAGCTGCTAACAACCACGGACTGAGAGTCGGAGAACTCCCAAGGTGAGCGAGGGAGAAAATCGACATATTGCAGTCGGGATGCAAAGAAGCTATGATCTGCATATTTGTGGATGATCTCTCCAAGTAGTCTGGTGAAAGCTTCAAAGCCTTCGCCGTATACCAGTGGCATGGAGATGTCGAAGAGTCCGAGGAGAGAGTATGCCTGGTCCTCAATACGTGTCGTTGAACGGCTTGAAGCCCAGGCCATTCTCTGTGCAACGCTGTATCTCCGCAGTGGATGTGCTTTGGACAGCCTGCCCTTGAGTAGACATGACCAAGGGATGCCTGTGATCTCGGTGATGCAAGGTGCCAGCTCAGACTTTGTCGCTATCAGAGTCCAGTTGCTGGAGAAGAAACTGACATTCGGCGGTGCGATTAGTTCCTGGAGAGTCCAGCCTCTTGTGAACCATCTTGCATTCCTAAACGCACTATCCGCCTTTGTGCATTCATCCAAAGTCATGGCAGGGACATCCTCGAGGTATACGTAGCAGACAGCAGATCTTCGGTACCATCTGAACATGGAATTAATAGCCTCAGATAGCTCCGCAGAGCTGCTCTTGTCGATACAATTGGTGTCTACCCAAACGTGGCCCAACTGGTCCTTGGCAGCTTGAGCACAGGCCCAGACGATCTTCTGAAACCCGGGCTTGAAGCGGCGGTTCTTGCGATCGGCCCAGTCTTGTAGTGAGACTTCACCGTCGCCCCAGGTATGCGATAGAATAGCATATTCGGGAATGGACACGTCAAAGAATTCTTCCACCTCGAGGGTCGTGGTATTGATAAGTCGCATTTTACCTCCAAGATGGCTGAAATATTAAGAATTGAAAGGTGAGATGTTATTATTGTCCTCAGTAGATAAGTCGACCCGTGACCCATCGCGCAGCCTTATGATCGACCGAAATCAGCCCGTTTGTGGCTCAGCGTCGGATCTGTCGAGATTCCAGCCCGTTTGATTGGTGGTGTGAACACAGCCGCTAGGCTTAGACGGCAACAGCATAGCGCACAACATTATCAACCTACCCTAAGCTTGATAGATAATTTCACCTTCCAGTTACACAATATCCGATTATTTCTCACTATTACAACCTTGAAGCTATAAAAGAAATAGAGTTTTTAAGTAGACATGCCTCTCTGGGAGGCTCCATAGATGGTGAGTTAGTTTTTCTACTAAGTAGTAGGATCAGTACCAAACGGCTCACTATAACTAGATAAGAGGCCCAAAAGTGAGAGTCTGCTAAAACTTCTAGGGAGGCAAATGTCTGTATAAATTTGATTCGATAACTAAAATCTCATTGCAAGATAATGCATCTTTCACCCTTTAAGTAAAAGCCTTATGAAAGTTATTAAACCCTGGGTCGACCTCCTCATCATCTGGCGTTCCATAGCCGCCTCCTCCAGGCGTATTGATCTGGATATACTCTCCAGGCACAAGATGCACAATCGCCTTGCCACCCAGATTAATTGCTTCCATCTCAAGCTGCTCATTGAACTTAAAAGCAAGGTTTTCGCCCTTTTGGCCTCCATAACCCCCAGCCATTCCGTACGGTCTGTACACCCGTCGATCGCTCAGGATACTGAACTTGAGATTTGCGCGCGCTTCGATCTCGCGAATGATGCCATCGCCACCACGCCAGCGACCTTTTCCGCCGCTGCCCTCTCGGATGCCATATCTTCGTACAAGGACGGCAGTGCGCTTTTCTATCACTTCACTATCGGTTTGACGGGTGTTCGTGGAATGGACCTAAACGTGGTGAGTGAACGATTCAGAATGAACGCGAAGGGAGCAAAGCACAACTTACGTGCACGCCGCTCGCACCGTTGTAGCCCTCACCAGCACCGACCCCTCCGCCAATCGACTCTCCGTAATTCCACCCTGGTTCAGTCTTACCCGTCACTGGATTCTTGCCCCCCATGCCCCAACCGAGAGCATTTGCACAACCCTGACTTGCGCCAAAGCGACCGAAAGCACGGAGGACTAGGTCGATTACTCGCTGACTTGCTAGTGTTGAGCCACAGATGGCCACAGTCGGAGTGGGATTGAGGATAGAGCCCACGGGCACGCGAATATCGCATGGTGCTAAGCAGCCTTCGTTTAGGGGGATTTCAAGATTGACCAAGCATCTGATGCTGTAGATAATCGCCGAGTGGGTGATAGAAATTGGACAGTTATAATTTCCCCACATCTGGGGACCTGAGCCAGCGAAGTTATATATAGCACTACCTGTGTCTTTGTCGATACTGATCCTGACTTTCATGACAGTGCCATCGTCCAGGTAATCTGTCGCTGATAGAGGACCCGGATGCTCATGAGCCAGTTTCTTGAAGAACTCCCGTACTGCAAGCTCTGCATTATCTTGGATACCCGTCATGTACTTGTGCACCACTTCTAGCGAATACTCGTTGCAGAGCTTCTGAAGGAGGGTTATACCGCGCTGGTTAGCTGACGTCTGTGCTTTGAGGTCTGAAATATTGTCTTGAATACGGCGTGTTGCGCTGCAGCCAGGATAAGTACCGACTTTCTCAAACGCGGCCCGGACTTCACTTTCAAGAAACTCGCCACTGCTGACGATCTTCATGGATGGTACTATTATACCCTCCTCCCATAGAGACCGCGACTCGGGCATCATACTAGTGATACCCATACCGCCGATATCGGTATGGTGACCTCGAGACGCAACGTAGAATGCTATCTGATCTCCCACGAAAACAGGTGTAACCACTGTTAAGTCCGGTAAATGGGTTCCACCCCAAGATGGATGATTCGTTAGAAGAACGTCGCCAGGTTTAAGCTTTCCGCTCCAGTGGCGGTGCTGGGCCTGGACAGCAAATTGCATGCTTCCGAGATGGATGGGGATGTGGGGAGCGTTGGCGACAAGTTTGCCCTCGGGGGAAAAGATGGCGCAGGAAAAGTCGAGTCGTTCTTTGATGCTGCTTGAGATGGATGTTCGTTGGAGGGTGTTGCCCATTTGCTCGGCGATTGCCATGAAGCGATGGGCGAAGACGGATAGTTTAATGGGACTTAGGGTGTCTTTCGATGTAGATAAGGTCCGTGAAATAGAACACTTGAGGGATTGTTCTTCAGAAGCTATCTTTTCCAGCACAACATAGTTGACTAGAATATGTGCCTGGAAGAGAGATTCCACAAGTATTGTCTGTGTCTCGTCGATTATAATTGCTGGGCCGTTGATAAGACTTCCCTCAGGGATATCATCCAGCTTGAAGACTCTCGTCTCCTGCCATGAGCCATCAAGGTATACTCTTTGCCTCACAGCACTGTCGGAGAACAACTTTCGCTTACTTGAAGCCATCTCTTTGCATGCTGACGTCTCATGACTCGGTGCACCAGTGCTTCCTGAGCCTCGAACCTTGACAGATTCGATGATAATAGGCCTATTCATAGAAAAGGCAAATTCGCGTAGATGCAGAGCTGTGAAGGCAGCAGCATAGTCGCCATCGGCGGGTTTAGAAATGGAAAGATTTGTATCAGTGCCAAAATACTTCAACACAAGTGCCTCGTCAAAAACCAAGCTTTCCTCTGAAGCCTTTTGGGACACCAACTCCTTAGTCACCTTGTCCTTCAGTGTTAGAAAGAGGCTTTCTACCCCTTTCATGGCTTTTATGTCGAGCTCGGCTGCGAATGGCTCGAACATCTCATACTGAAGCTCCGCATGCGCGATACCATGAGCTGAGAGCAGCGATGAAAGTTTGTGTATGATCACGCGCTTGATGCCAAGCTTATCAGCAATAGCACAAGCATGCTGGCCACCTGCACCACCAAAGCTCACGAGATTGTGGCTCTCAGGAGCGTAGCCTCTAGCCTCGGTTGCGTTTCGGATAGGTCGACTCATTGTCTCGTTGGCTATGTTCAAGAACCCTGAAGCTACCTCCTCGCATGTAAGATCCTGAGACGTCTGCCGGTTGAAGTCTTGAGTAATTTCCTCAAACTTGCTAGCCACGATTTCTGTGCCTATTTCTTGATCTCCAGACTCTCCAAAGATGGCAGGGAACGACGAAAGTACGAGCCGTCCGAGGAACAGATTGGCATCGGTAACGGTCAGAGGACCTCCCTTTCTATAGCATGAAGGCCCCGGGTGCGCTCCAGCAGACTCTGGGCCAACGGATAAGAACCCATTGCGGGCAAACAAGATTGATCCACCTCCTGCAGCTACAGTTGCAATATTAAGCATGGACAGGTTGATAGTTCGCCCAGCGATGGATGTCTGTTGGAGAAAGTCGTATTTCCCGTCATATCTCGACACATCAGTGCTTGTACCACCCATGTCGAATCCAATAACAGGTGTCCCCTCATCAACGTCGAAACATTTCGCTGTACCCACAACACCGCCAGCTGGTCCGCTCAACAGTGCCTCGTTTCCTCGAAACTTATCGGCCTGCTTGAGCCCACCGTCAGAGCACATAAACTCTACCCTCTGGGGAGGGATCTTGAAGCCTGCTTGGAAATTGTTGATGTATCGTCTGATGATGGGGTATAAGTACGCTTCTGAACAAGTAGAGTTGCTCCTTCTGAGGAAGTTGATCGCTGGGCTGGTCTCAGACGAGATAGTGACGAATTGAAAACCGACCTTCTTTGCGATTCGGGCTACCATCTTCTCGTGGTCTGGAAAGATATAGGCATGCATGAAGCATACTGCGAGCGATGTGTAGCCTTGTTCCAGCAGGACCTCGAGCTGTTGTCGTACGATTTTCTCATCAGGTCTCTTGAGAATCCGGATGACTTCACCGCTTGGAGTTTTGACCAAGTTCGCATCGTTCTCGACGTTGACTGTTTTTTGCTTGTGAGGGTTCAGATCATAGTCTTCTATGGTGACTCTCTCATCAATCTCGATAACACTAGAGTGGAGGGCGGTTGGCTTGCGTATCTCAAGGTTGAACAATTCAGGACGAGACTGATCTCCAATAACGCAAACGTCTTTGAAACCTTTGGTAGTTGCAAAAGCAAACTTCTCGCCATTGCCCGTGAGGAGAGCATTCGTCGCAACCGTGGTACCGATACGGCATGATGCTGCGATATTTATCAGCCACGGAAGAAATAATTTGGCAACTAAATTCACCTATTCTTGAAGCATCGAGCTTCTCACCGGCAGGAATCGTCTTTCCTTCATACTTATCTAATACCCTTCGAATTGCCTCCGCTGGTGCATCTGGATAGTTGGATGGGTCCTCTGATAAGAGCTTGAAGATGAAAGGGTCGTTTCCATCAGCGCCTGTAGCGATCACGTCACAAAATGTGCCGCCCCGATCGATTGAAACTCGAATGTCACCCATGATGCCCAATACGATTTCTCGAACTTGCTACATAAGCGCATAATGCCATCTGATGCTGGTTTTGAATCATTGATAGAAGCGATAGCTTTGGACAAGCCCATTATTCCCGCTATGGCGCAATTGGGATCTACAACAATGATCGGCACGGCCCCGACATATTCCTCCTGATCGAGGAATTTTCTTGGTATCGCCTCGACTCCGAACTGGCTTTCGCCGATCAGTTTGGCCTTTTCCTTGTCACGCTATCAGCATCACTAAATCGATAATTTTACTTGCATGCTATCTTATCTCATGGAGGCTACTCCTTCATGCTGGAATCGGTTAATTCCATACTATCCAGCACACGGCGAAGGTTTCAACAACGTCAAGCTACGCCTGATCAAAAAGGAAGCATTTATTCATCATGTAATGTCTAAGCAATATCTAGGCCACCCAAAATCATCGATCATCAGAGCTCCGTTCATTAGAGTAATCCTATAATTCTAAAAACTCCCTGATCTTGGAAATTACCAAGTCTGTTTTCTCAACATGCACGCTATGGTTTGCGCCGGGAACCACGAGCAATTCCGCATTATCAATCCGATCAGCAATTAATCTCGAGTTATCTGGGCCTGTTAACATATAAGCATCCAGTAAATCAACGGAGAGACCAACCTGGTGGACAAATCCAGTCCTGTTCGCCAACAATGACCAAAGTCTTGGCCATGATACTACTCAATCGGTCGACATAATCAAAGTACTTTTCTTTCTGGGAATAAAGATCGTCTGCCTAACATTAGTGCTATACTATAGCCTACGTTGGTGCATATGACTTACTGTGTGACTCTGCGACATAAACCGTATCACGGCAAGACCTCAAGCCGGCATTTGCATCATAATCTTCTCGATACAGAGGCATCATAGCAAAATGAACCAGCCTGAAATCTTCGTCGTCGTCATATGCGCCAAAGACCTTGTCTCGCAGCATATCTTTTGAGAAGCTGGGTACTTTGCTGATTCTTGCTTCGAGGGTCTTGATGGCGCCCGCTTCATCTATGGTCGGTGTAAGAATAAGGGTTCGAACTAAACAGTTATGAGACCTACGGTGATGCGAGGCTGCAGTTCCTCGTAGAATCAAGTGTGAAACTTTGAGGGGATAAATGATGGCATATTCCTGCGCGAGAAAGCCCCCGAAACTTCCACCGCAGATAATAACCTTCTCATCGGGTCCTGAGAAATGCTGTCGCACACCTTCAATATCATCGACGATCTGTTTGAAAGTGTAAGGTTTTGTACGGGAACTTTGGCCGTGCCCCCGAAAGTCAAAGGAAAGCACACGGATCATATCATTGAGACGGCTGTATACTTTGTAGTCAGACCTATGATCACCTGCTATTATTAGACGTATACTCTCAGTCCAAACTATCAAAACATACCCATTCCTCTTCCGCCGTGAAGAGTAATCATTAGCGGCGCATCTTTTGGTCCGCTCAGCTCGTAAGCGAGCTGTGCTCCATTTACTGTGATGAATTCAACCATTTTGCCCGCATTGAAGAGTTGTTGAAGTTCAACAACGGCAAGACATGACCGCCAGCGGAAATGCCTCCCTCAACGCCAGGATGATGGAAGCGATCCAAGGCCACCGAGGATGATCCGAGCCTGAGCAACTGGTCCGGTTCACCGATCTTCACCAGGCGGGATTTCCCCGACAAGGAACCAAGTTGCCTCTTTGAGTAATGATTGCGGCCTCAGTGCGCGAATAACACAGGGTTCGCCGAAGCACGCAATTGACTATCTAATGGCAAATGGTTTGGTACATCCAACTTGACGTTACATAGGTAAAGTACTGAAATACCACTGCTCCCATGAGGGTTACTTTCATATCACTTCTGCGTCCTTCTTCAGCATTCACGACCGCTTCACCGTCAATCGTCACAATGGCTAGTCATGCAGTGGGCGACAATGGCATCAGTGCAGCACCCTTAGCCGCTACTGTTGATGCCAAGAATCGTGCTTCGATTACTTCTAGCCCTGCAGCTGCAAGTTTGAAAAACGACGCTATTGCTACAGTGGTCAGCAATAGAAGATGGTTCAGCTGGCATGAGCCTGGGACGTCACCAGAGGAAAAGAAGCTTATTTTCAAGCTTGATTGGTTCATGCTGAGTTTTGCATGTCTGATGTTTTTTATCAAGCAGGTAAGTACTATGCTACCGGCGCTTACACTATGCTAATTCAAGCAGCTTGATCAAAACAATATTTCCAATGCTTATGTGTCAGGAATGGCGGATGAACTCGGCTTCGGTCCTGGAAACGAACTCTCCTGGATGAATACCTATTTCTCCATCGGCACAATCTTGGGTGGTCTCGTCTCCAACTTGATCATCACCGTCTTGCGTCCTCGAATCTGGCTCTCAAGCTGCCTCATAACCTGGTCCGTTTTCGTCCTGGCTCTGTTTAAGTGTAATTACGCCTATCAATTCTATGTTCTTCGGTTTTTCATTGGTGTATTTGAGTCCGCTGCTTGGCCTGGCGTTATGTATTGCTTGGGTTCCTGGTATCGCAAGAGTGAGCTAGCACGTCGAAGTGGGCTTTTTGTAATGAGCGGTGTTATCGGCCAGATGTTCTCTGGATATCTGCAAGCTGCTCTATTTACTGGCATGCATGGCAAAGGAGGGATGTCCGCTTGGCGATGGTTGTTCATTTTCGATTTCATCCTCGCTATCCCAGTTGCGGCCTATGGATTTGTGAGTACTTTTTGTTCACTTTGTCACATCTCTTTGCTGACAAGATGGTTAAGATCACTTTCCCTGATACTCCACATACCACAAGAGCCTTCTATTTTAACGAATGGGAAAGAGAAAGGTCCCGCCAGCGTATCGAAGAGGAGGGCCGCAAGCCCGTGGGAAAGATGGACTGGAGTGTTATACGTCGAATATTTGGTTCTTGGCAGGTGTATGCGTTTACGGCAGCATACTCTTTCTGGACTTTGACATGTGGAAGGTAAGATGATGCCTAACTTTCTGGCAAATTCGGCCTCTAACGGGCAGCAGTTACGTGATGCAGTACTTTGGGATCTACCTGAAAAAGACCGGTTGGTATACGGTACCTGAGATCAACAACATCCCAACTTGTATCGGTGCTGTCAACTTTGTGGTTATGGTATCAACAGGCTACATCGCCGATAAGCTCGGTGGGCGTGCTCTAGTCTGTGGTGTAGTAGGATGCTGGATGATTCTCAACTACTCCATCCTCACCGCGTGGGACGTTCCTCACAAGCTACGAATGGCGGCTTTCATCATGCACGGCTGCTACGGATGCTTCACACCTCTGATCGCAGGCTGGGCCAACGAGGCTTGTGGCGGCGACCAGCAGAAGCGTGCGTTTGTACTGAGCTTCATGGTTTCTGTTGGTTCTGCGGTGGTTATTCCCTTCCAGCAGATCCAGATGGCATCTGGTGAAGCTCCTGAGTTTGCAAAGACGCATGGATGGGGAAGCGCACTGGCCTGGGTTGTGGCACTGACACTGTGGACTGGTGTTGGTTTACCCTTGGTGCAGAGATGGAGGCAGAATGAGGTTGTAGTAAGTAATCGAGAGGATGAGGTGACTGAGGTCTAGGTACTCTTCTATAGTTTCATGCCTTAATATCGAAGTTCAGATAAAGAGTCCATCTTCACATCCATGGTGCGGGCCAATGGAGCATCGTCGGCAAAGACAACCTTTCTGCTACAGAATTTATTGCCGTCACCACCTTCGCTCTCGTTCCGATTTCTCAAGGCACTCGCCTGCCATCGCATCCTAGGAAGTTCGTTATCCTGGCGACTGAGACTGGCGGCATTGCAAAGCCCCCAGGCCCCAGGACTATGAACAATGTCTGAAAGGTCCATCGCCAAAGGCGCAAGTGCTGTATCGCAGACTCTTTTCGTCTTTACCATCATACTCGCGCCAAAACCGAGGATTGCGGAGAGTGTAAGAGTGGCATTCATCCCCAGCCAAATATAGAGCTTGACCTTGTGTACTGCGACGTAAACGACAGGCTCCGAAGCTTTGAAGGATATAAGTTCGGTTTCGTTCCATAATCTCCTCATTAATGCACTCCAGGATGCGTGGTAGCCCAGAGTCAGCATGCCCGTCACATAGTCATCCAGATCCGAACTGATCCAGGGTTGACTGAAGTTCTGTAGAACGGTATATTTGAGGGTCTCAGATGTAAAGTCCAGAGCCAGACTAGCCAGCCAGTCATTTTCAAGAGCCTCGTCATTTCGTCTCACAGAGCAGGTAGTGTAGGATTGCGATGTCGTGTCAGAGGTGACAACTTTACAGTCTCGTGCCGGGTACATTCCTGCTGTTATTGCTACTTCCGCAAGCATGTAGCAGTCATAGTAGCTAATTTCTTTGTATCCATTTATAATTTGAACCTGGTGCTGGGCAACGGGGGAGAGCTTTCCGAACTGCTTTGTTGTTGTGCGGCATCTATCTCTTTCGCTGATGCTAGAGTCAGGTGCAAGTGGACCATCAAAGGGCTCAACTCCTGGGAGCTGGACTGCCACCAATCTAATATCATGGAAGATAGTTGTGTTTTTAGGTGACTTTCCTTGTGGTGTCCATTTCTGATCCATGATGATAGATGTCGCACCAACTAGTCTGATCCCAACAGGCTTACCGACATCAGAGTACTCAGCATTGCCAGCATATATCGACTTGTTTGTGCTTGATGCGTCGATCCATCGGACGTCGGCGGCAAAGTAAGGGAGCGGAAGGTTGACTCGACTACCAGTCGGCATATATTCACTCGTGTTGAAGTATCTTCGTAGATGAATACGGTCTGGCCTGAACGCGTAGTAAGGTTCATTCGCTGTCATTGCTGCAGCACTAATCACCGCTGTTGCACGCGTATCGTCGTATAGAATCGCCGGCCAATCAGTATGGGGACCAATCTCTCCGATCAACGCTGGAGTCTCTCTATTGAGTAGCGTGATACCGGGTATCCACAAGAGCGAAGAAGACGCGAGTGGCGCTGCGAAACTATGAGGCCACATCAATGTGATGGCACATGTTGCCCATAGAGACCAACGCAGCGATGTCTCTGTCTCGACTGCTGGTAATATCGGGACACGTAGGCTGAGGAGGCGTTTCAGATCTTCAATAAGTAACTTCATTTGTTGATAAGAGCCTCTTATGGCGAAGAGCGTCTTATATCGAGGTTGGTTATTATTCTTTAACATGCAATTAGAAGGACGAGCCTTGAGATGTAATGTTTGCGATTACAGTGAAATGCAGAGATTAGAGACGCAAGGATGGGTAGAAAATTCAGCCACTTGCCATACTATTATTGTCGATAATGCTCAGAAGGGCCGCAATATGAAGCCAAGGTAGATCGACACTTTAGGACGCGCCCAGGTAAGGCATTCTTAAGAAGTTGGCATCGTTGATTGGTCAAGCATCTACATTTTGGAAATGCGGCTGGACAGTTTAAGACACTCTAAAGCAAGAGGGGGCAATGATTGAAGGCCTGGGCATGCAGCTGTGACATGCGCGTTGGTTATGCTTATCTTGGCGTAAGGCTGTATGGTCCCAATAACTTTTTATCTGTCTGCCTACCGCGCGCCGTATAGTTAACAGCCAGACTTGTAACCAACATTAAATTCAGGTATTAATAGATTATCGTCCTTTAGTTGCATTACCTCGCATGTGCATTCCGGCACTGGAACTCTCTAGGGCCATTTCATGTACATACGTCCATCTTCTGCTTTGGCAGTCAATATTCGAAGCATTTCTTCTAGTTGCGTTTATAACCAGAAAGCACATAATATCAATCAAAAGATCAATTCCTTATTACTTAAAATGCCTATCACTAGTCAAACGAAACGATGTCTTTGTATCTTGATGAATTCTACGGAGTGCCGCATACAAGATCCAGGGACCATGAGAGCTAGAATAACCTACACCTACTGCTGAGCTCTACCGACCATCTTAATGCCGACGCCTTAGGTAATCATTCCAGACCATCAAAATTGGTAAGGGAAAGACTTGGCGGGGTGACTCCGTGGAGATGTCCTCGACTGATGTGGAGAAATATGGTCTCCCCGCGGAGATGCAAAACTCTGTCCCTGACAATGTCACCCACGCCATGACATGACAGCTCGTTCTGATCTGATGTAAAACCATTCGATTCTACCTCGTAGAAGACTTCAAGAGCTGCTGATTTCATCGGGCCGTTATTGAATTGAGGCGCTGGCTGAAATGTACGCCAGCATGGCTTCACCTCTCACCGAGGCGTGTGCCATGCGGTATTATCGGGTGAAGCAATATCTTTTATGGTCACCGGGCATGTCCGCTTGGTACGAGGCTCTGGCCATGAGCGCTGGAAATAATAGGAGATGGACTGTCACGATATCCGTAGCTAGTGAGCCCGCCACTCCCGCGCCTAGAGCTTTTTGACCCATGTAGGACAAGACTTGGAATCCCCATTGAGTTTAGTCACTTGGAGAGAAGCTGATGGCAAAAGCATGTTGCCAATGGTGTAAATTCATGTCTAATTAAGTAGCGGTACTCTATATCTAAAGAATCATAACAATTTTCGTATCTATCATTCCACCTCCGAATGTCCTATTTCGCGAGAACACTGGCCGGCACTGAAACAGGCGCTGACTCGATCCTACTCTCCTCATCGGTGACGGTACTCTTGTTTCTGTTTGCAAGGAAGTGCATGTGCATGTGAGAGTCCACATGGGGACCCTGGTACTCAACACCATCAATCTTAACAGGGTCCTCGTCAAACAAGTACATGTACCAGTAGTACACGCCGACAAACATGCCACCGCCAATAATGTTACCAATCGTTGCTGGGATCATGCCCTTCCAGATGTACAGTCCAACAGTAAGATCAGGTGTCTTGAGCCAAATGGCGAGAGACATGTAGAACATATTGGCGACAACGTGTTCGAGGCCGAGGACAACGAAAGCAAAGATGGGCCACCACATGCCGATGACCTTGGAGGCGAGATCCTTGGCTTGGATGCCGAGGAATACGGCGAGGCAGACGAGCCAGTTGCAGCCGATTGCTTTGAGGAAGATTTGATGAACTTGGGGAGAGATTTGTTTCTTGCTGGCGAATGAAATGACGACTTCTTTGTAGGGTGATGCATCAAAAACTCCGCCATCTAAGAGAATGTTAATTGCGACCTTAGCACTGAGTGGGTGCCATTACTTACATCCCATAATGATGGACATGACAAATAGCGATCCTGCAAGATTGCCGAAAAAGCAAAGGAACCAATGCAGCAGCATCTTTCGGATCGGAAGCCGACCTTGAAGGACAGCAGTCAAGGTAAACTGAAACCTCATCAGCCACAATGCAACAATAAAGTATCAAGCTAGCTTACCATAGTAGTTGCAGTAAACAAGTCCGCGCCTGTAAGCACAACAAGCACTAGGCCCAGAGGGAAAACACCAGCGCCAAAAAGCTTTACCAAACCGGGCGCGTTCTCAGTGTACCAGGGGGCTGTCATGGCACATAGCGAGACGCCACAGCCAAAGCCAAGAAGACATCCCGCGGAGACAGCAGAGAGAAAGACCTTGTCTGGACGCATGTTGCCTCTCTTGACGCCAGAACGGGAAACAAGCTCGATTGTTTCTTGGGGCGTGTAAGCCGCCAGGTTGGAGATGCTAACCACGAGTGGGTTGCTCATGATGAATTGATGTAACGTGAAGTTGTTGTAGTATACAATTGAAGAATTGTCTTGGGGACTTGATAGAAAATGAGGCACTGCGAGCTTTTTATTCAGTCTTGATAAACACTATGCAAGCTTATCGCAGACTCAAGTCCGTTGTAGGCCCTGCCCTATCATGCCAAGTTCAAGCCAAGTCAGGAGAGCTATGGATTCTTATCAGCATGAGATCATAGACTATCGGACTGATGGTGAGATGGTTTTCGCTGTAGATGAGAGATCCAAGCCCTAGCAAAGAAAAAGACTCAGTGCTAGGCCCGGCGATCTCGGCCAGTCTCTCCACCATCAGAGCATGTTGGGAATAGAAAATCCTGCTGTTTCAGGGCTATTGACTTCTCGGCAGTGGATGCTAAGACTACAGCGGTATAGCATAATCAATTCTTAGCTATCCGGTCCTATCACACTGTTGTTAAACAGGCTTGCATCCACTATTTGCTTCTCCTCCTCGGTGGCCTGACTTGCAGGATAGTTTATTAGCCTCATGACCCCTGTAGCGTACCGAAATTAACCACCGATGCGCTGGAATGGGGGGCAGAGCCGCAGGACCCCCCACTGCTCTATTTAGAACTTAATCTTTAGGTACCGTCCCGGCGGGCTCCGGTCATTGGGTCGAGATTTCTCACCTAAAAGAAAAGGGCGGAAGTGATGGAACGATTTATGTTCACCTTGGGCTGGCCGACCTTCACCGCCCAAGCAAGGTCAAGGTCAATTCAGCAGGGCCAATTACAGCATTTCAATTACCGAATCTCGCGGCAATAATTCATGTCCCAGCCAAACCTTCGCCTTTGCGCGCTAATCCTGGCAGCCAGTCCAGGGTCTATCTGCACCTTGTTTGTTACCATACAATTAAACATGTCAAGTTAATTAGTCGCGAATCCCACGCCGCATATGCCTATTTAATGTTGAAATGACGCATCGGCGGCCGCATATAATGTTGAGATTTTGATGCTCGCGGCCAATGTCGCGTCGTGGTTCTGGTCGTTTTGCGGGCCGCTGACGCCGCAGGTCAGGTCATTTTTCGAGATCGGAAGAAAAGATGGGGTTCAGCGGCCGTTGGAAACTGCGGGTTATGCATCTCCGGAAATGGTGGAGGTACAGGGTAACGCTGTTATCTAGGATAATCTCTGGGGCTTTGTGATATTTGACAAAAGAATTATCATATCAATGTGTAATGCCTCGGCGGTATGATGTCTTGTCAAGATGTTATGAAATGTGGCGGGAATTCCAGCTGCAGATATTGTGAGTGGGAAAATTGGGGTTTGTGTATAACTCAATCACGTCGATTTCACACTGTCAGTTTTTGTACTCCTACTATTTTTTTTATTAGCATTGATACTATAGCGATTGGTCAGGCATTGTGGTGCAACGTCTAAGTTGTCAGCTAGATGTATTATTTGTAGAGGAGACCTGTGGCTGGGAGCTTATATTCACAACACAGAACTTTAGTGCTTTAACCATTTACATTCTCGACTCTGCAACCATTTCATTTTCCAGCATTGTCTTTATCTCAACTATCATATTCTAACCTCTTTTGATTGACCCCCGATAAGCGTCACAGATGTCTGCAGTCCGAGTCAATATCTGCCGCCCTGGGCCTGCCTTGATCTTGACCGCATGAGCTCTGGTAAATAAAGGGGAGATTATACTATCTGTTAGAAACTTAATTGCGAGCGGGGTTGCAATAGTGGCTGATGGTATGGAAAGCAATGCCGTGTTATTTGCTATATGTATAAGGTTTGTAGAATTAAATTCAGCTTCCTATTTATTCTCTACCTCTGATAGTGAGTAGCCTCAAGTAGTTGTAATACGTTTGCGGATAGAGGATCAAGAGGGCTTAGCACTCATGTGGATGAAGTTCTCGTGGCCATTGCCAAACCCATTTCGAGACAAACCCAATAACTCAAGGCGGATCCTGTTTCAAGATTTCAAGGAAACAAGGCGCTTCCTGGAACATTGTCAATCGGCTTTTCGAGTAGGTCAGCTCGACCCCTCAGAGACAAAACTGTATCGCGATTACAGTTCAAGTGAACTACCAAGTATCACAGCAAATCAGCAGGAAACTCTTGGACTCGCACATGCCCTAATTCGAAAGCATTAACGTGAATGATACTATATAATTGAGTTTTCCCCCTCACTGTCCCCTCGGTCGGGAGGACTTCATTCAGAGCTTTCCTGATGCAGCAATAACCTCGTCCGATCGCCTATCCAAGTTCAACACAGCGAGTACTGCAAACAACGATATTGAACTCCCCAACTGGGGACAAAATGCGCTGGTACAGCCTCTACGCGGAGGCTCGACTGGAAATACTCGATTTTGTCGCCAATTCCACTATTCATGAGAGAGGCTCCATCGCAAGATACGCCTGCGTATCTAGAGAATGGCAGGATTGGTTCGAGATATTCACATTCAAGCGCGTGGAACTCTCACCCTCCGATATCATGCCATTCATAACCGCTTTCCTGAATCTTCGACGTCGAAAGTACCTCCAATTCATTGGCATGAGACCCGATCTGCCGATTCATAAACACAATCGAGATCCGTTTCTTGATCGTGACAAATTTGTAAACATACATCAGCAAATGCAAGCCCTCGCACAGAAGCCCCCTACGTTATACGGCAATTATCCTTTGCTGAAACAGCAAGAGGAGGAAAACAACTATGCCTTCACTATCATCTTGCGGGGTTTGTTCATGGAGCTTTTTCAGTGGAGAGTGGAGGACTGTCATCACGAGGGTATCGAGTTGGAGATCATTGCCGACTGCGAAAGTCATTGGCAGAAGACAGCGGGAGAATACCGGGAACTTAATCCTCCTAGCGACACTGGCCATGGGAACTTTTATAACAGTCTCTCAAGTGAGCTTCAGTTCTTTCATGCCCCTCCGTATCATGGACATCAAGTGCTGCACGACGGCGAGTTGGATTTTCACTTCTGGCTTAAGCTAGACGTGCCTTTCGGAGGGAAGTTAGGTCCCAAGGTCGACGTCATCTCAGGCCTATCGATCCTCCGAAGAACTGTTCGTCATTTCGATCCTGAAGCAATCGCCCATGCCATAAGCCTGCTTCCGCGTCTCAGGGCACTCCGATGGGAGGTCAGACCTCATGCGCATTGGGAAGCCGAGCATAAGTTTCATCATCATCTGCGGTCCCTTCTATTCGCCTTACCCCCGGCTATGGACAAGGTCAAAATCCAACAGCAGCCCACGTCAAAACCACAGAATAGTCCAGGGCCCTCTGAACACCTTCCAGGTCTAGGCCCACGTCTGATCCTATCATGTCCATACCTTACCAACATATACATGGACATCAGTGTCGACGTTGCCAAATTCTTTGGCATGCGTCATCGTTTGCAAAACGTTCAATATGCCTGCATACGAACTAACCAGGCATTACTCGACGAACTTCCCAACACCTCGAATCAGCTCTTTGGCTGGATTGGCAAGGCGGTATCTACTATGCCAAAGCTCAGGGCTCTATGTGTCTTTAACATAAACGACACTGTAGCTTGCGTGATCAACTGTCACGTGGAGCGTGAGAGTTTCAAAGTCGTTGTCCACTGCAGTTGGCCATTCGATGTCAGAGATGATACCAAGGCCCGCTGGAGGAAGGCCGGGGGACATCAGCCTGACGAGTCTGTTCGGTTGGTACTGGAAGATTCGTACGACACTGTTAAGCATGAGATTATTTTGCAACAGCAGTGGCATAGTAGTCTGTGCTGAATATGCTTAGTTTGCGCGGTTTGTTCGAATTATTGATTGGAATATCGAAATAGGAGATGACGGCTTGCGAGAAAACGCAGATGCAACATCATGTATCAAAAGGATTAAGTAGCTACTAAGTGAGGGAGAAAAGACAGACTACTTCATGAGACCACTAAGCTCAACCTACAATCTTCTAAGCTTATCAATGTTCTGCCATCATGATCCAGGCTCTGGATCTTCCATTCACTTAATTTAAGTTTCCATTTATTAGCTCTCTAAAGATCGTACTGACGGCCTTCAAGCCCTGTCCCTATAGCATACTGCATCAGGGTTACTCCTTCGTAGCCCTTGACACATTCCATAGAAACAGACTGATCCAGAGATACACTCTTTGTAAATACCTGTTTCTGAAAGAATCCCACATAATAGTTATCAGCATACACCAATAGATGCGTGACTGATGAAGTAGCCTTGATATGGTGTTTGAGATGGTCCATGAGAGCGGCACCATAGCCTTTCACCTGCTCAGCAGATGATACGGCGCAAAAGACGATCTGCGCGACATGGCGGGCCTGAAGCTGCCGGATTGTTATACTGCTAATGAACCCTCCAGTTTTCTTGACGATGGTGATAGAAAGACAAGAAGGATCGTAAACCAGCCGTGAGATGTAGTCTTTTGGCATTTCGGGAAGCTGAAACTGGAAAAGGCGCTTGAGACAATCAAGAGCTATCATACTATCTGTAGTCCCATCGTTGTGGGTGACTCGAAATCCTATCTCGCTGTTTCGCATTGCGATGACAGCGGGCTAGTCAGGCTCCTCCCTATCCATCGGATCGGCGCATCTCACCTTGTTGGGCAAAGGAGATCCATGATATCGAGCATCTAATTCTTCCGTCTGATTTTGACAAGCTTCTGAGCCTTGTGCATCGGCTGCCATGTCTTCTTCTTTCGAAGCTGAACTCAACAGGAACGATTGATCTTCTAGGAGACGGGTACTCTTCGCTACTCATGTCCAATCATCGACGACAGTTTTTGAATTACGACATGAAAAAGGAACGGAACTAAGTAAGGCGGAGTCTAGAAGAGAACTGTTTAAATATTGGTCAGAAACTAGCAAGCACCTGACCAAACATGTGACCATACAGCATTGTTGATGGACTAAAGGTACATGAACCTGCCTAAGGTTGCCTAAACTGTTGCATAAATCTACCTGAGCCTGTTTAATCTACCTCGATTTCTCTTGGCTTGCCTCAAATTATCCAAATTAATAATCCCTATCGACTCCACTGTACAGCGAAGTTCCATCTACAGCCCTTATCATAGACATCATATTCCCAGCACGCGACAAAGCATAAAACAAACCGGCATAATATGGATCAGTACCATCTTCAGTACCAGAAACATGCGTTCCAAGCTTCCTAATTGCCTTCAACCACTCTTCAGCCCAGCAACGGAGGATATGACCCTTGACATCAATACTCTCAACAATCACCCAGCCAAGACAAAAGACCTACCCACTCGCCAGTGTCACGCCGCCGATGTTACCTTCGTATCTACTCCAGCAGCGACCGAGGACCGCGATACTGCCAAATGCCCAATTGACGAGCCTGAAAAGGAAAATACTGTCGTCCCTGAGCCCCCTAGCGATATTTTTATCGCGCTTTTCGATAATCCAATCAACGAGCTGCACGAACTGGGCGAGCCGTATTACAAACTTTTCAACATCAGACATGAGAGTAAACCATAACTACCCCTCGGGGGTGAAGACAGAGGGGAAGGTAACGGCATTGTACCAAATATGTTCGCCTATTACAACGGCAACTTTAAGCAGCGAAGAAGGCAGTGCCGGCTTTGGTAAGGATCCATAAGTCGAACTCTATGAATGCACATGATACAGCTAAGCAGTTGCCTCATGCGTTGAATGGACAAGGGAAATTTATTTTTCCTAGTGGGAGGGGATTTTGATAGGAAGGATCCAGACAAGAGAAAGAGAGTAGGCGCAAAACTTAGATATGAATGATCTATAAGAGATCTAATTGCATTAGGGTTAAGTACATTGACGTTATGTCACGAAACTAAGCAAGCTTGGAAATTTTATGTCAATCTGTAGTCATTTATCCTATCCAAGACTTATCCCAGGCCAACCATGTCCAGATCATTATTATTGTGCCTGTGTTATCCAACCCCTTCCATTCTAAGGTATCATGAGTGTTTATTTACTCGTACAGCAATCTATTTGAATCACCACCGGCGAACAATAGCGCGACGTCCCGGATATGTAGGCGCTACTGTAGTATTCTTACCCGACACTCCACCAGAGGGTAGTAGAACAGGGATGTCAGGATGCTGTAGGGCTTCTGCTTCAGCGATGGGCATCTCGCCTGCACCCTCATGAGGTTCCGCAGGCTGAGGTGCAGTGGGATGCTCAGCTGCAGGAACCTCGTGAGCCATTGTTGCTATTGGCGCAGCAGGGTGTTCGGCAGCAGGTGCTTCGTGGCCCATTGTCGCGACTGGTGCTGCTGGGTGCTCAACGACGACGGGCGTCTCATGAGCTGGTGGCGCTGGTGCCGGTGCAGCGGGGTGTTCGACAACAACTGGTGTTTCGTGAGCTGGAGGCGCTGCGGGATGCTCAGCTACGACAGTCTCGTGAGGCGCTGCAACCTCTTCTGCTGGTTTGTGTTCAGGGACCTCCACGACAACTGTCTCGTGCGGTGGTGCTTCATGGGCTGGTGCTTCATGCTCAGGCTGCTCAATGACGACAACGGGATGTTCTTGCGGAGCCTCAACAGGATGAGCGGTAGGTTGAGCAGCGACGTGCTCTGTGACTGTCTGGATGACAGTGACATGAACTGGCTTCTCGACCTCGACAGTGTGAACAACCTCAACGGGCTTCTCAACCTCAACAGTATGGATCTGCTGAACGGGCTTCTCAACGACTTGAGTATGCACCACTGTGACGGGTACCTCAACGTTGACAGGCTTCTCGACTTCAACCACTGAAGTGTGGACAACTGTGTTCTCAACCACGGATGTATGAATGACAGTCACGGGCTTCTCAACGGGTACTTCAACAGGTTGAGTGTGAATGACTGTAACTGGTACCTGAACTGGCACCTCGACTGGCTGGGTGTGGATCACTGTGACGAGCTTCTCGACCTCCACGGGCTGTGTATGGATGACGGTCACAGGTTGCTCAATTGTCTGGTGCACGACAGAAGTCTCAACGACTGTCACAGGTTTCTCAACCTCGACTGGTACGGTGTGAACGACAGTGACTGGCTGCTCAATGGTCTGATGAACAACTGAAGTTTCGACCACTGTAACAGGCTTCTCAACTTCGACTGGTTGGGTATGGATGACTGTAACGGGCTGCTCGATGGTCTGGTGTACTACAGATGTCTCGACAACTGTAACTGGTTGTTCAATCGTTTGGTGGACTGTTTCAACAACTGTGACTGGCTTTTCGACCTCGACTTCGACGGGCTGGGTGTGAATGACTGTAACAGGCTGCTCAATTGTCTGGTGAACAACAGAAGTCTCAACCACGGTCACGGGTTGCTCGATCGTTTGGTGAACTGTCTCGATGACTGTAACGGGCTTCTCGACTTCTTGGTGGACGATTGAAGTCTCGATAACTGTGATTGGTTTCTCAACAGGCACATGCTGAACCTCCGTCACGGTCGCATGCACCGTCTCGGTTTGGTGCACAACCTCAGTCACATGAACAGTCTCGTGAACCGTCTCATGGACTACCTCCCCAGGTATCGTCACGTGCACAGTCTCATGGACTGTCTCATGAACAGTGACTGGCTCGCATGCCACAGGTGCAGCCTCCTCGGCAGGAGGATTTCTTCGAAAGAACGACGGAGAAGCAGTCGCCAGACCGGCAAAGGCGGAAGCAGAAATAATTGTTGAAAAGTGCATGGCAGGCCACTTCAACCCCGGACAACTGTATTAAGGATAAGCGATTAGGAAGGAAAGTCGGCTCCGCGATACCAGATCGCGTGGGAGATATAAAAAATGAACGGCAGGTAATAAATTAAAAGAAACAAACGACAAAAAAGAATCGAATGGGGACGATCACAAAACACGCTCCAGGCGGAAATAGAGCGAGAAAATAAAAAGAGAGTGAAAGGGATGAAAAGATAGAAAAGGCTAAAAGCGCGGGAAAAGCGAGGTTTTTCTTCGTCTTGGCCATTATGTTTTGGCGTCGCATTCCTTCCAGGAACATGAGACATGGCTGCTGTTCGGCCGCTGTTGAATCCGCCCCAAATGTCATGATTTTGTTTTTCTCGCGCCTCGCTCCCAGCTCGGAAAGTTGGCACGCCGCAGGGAGCGGTGTTTGGAGGAGGCATCTTGGCGATGTGCACTTGTCTCGGCAGTGATTCAGCCTCCCCCTGCCGATATCAAGCATAATAGAGTAGTGTTGGGTTGACCGTTAAGCTTAAGAGGCATAACGTTAAGTCAGATAACCTTAGAGCCTTGACCCCCTGTTGTGAAACAGTCGCATTGGGGCTCATAGCGGGCTTGGCGACCTCCTGGCCGATGTTTCCCTGCAGCGGAAGACCTTGGTCCCGGCCTTGGAGACCCCGTTTCTTCGTTTCAGCCTTGTTACCACAGTTTATCTATGAGATTGAGGAGAAATGACTGATGTTATACGAACTTGGGATGAGTTGGCTTCTTCACCAGCGTTTTGGGTTAGCTGTCAAGGTCTCATCTTGACTATCCTGAAACAAAACTCCGCCAAGTCCTGTATCTCGGATCTTGCGGCAGGAGGGTCGTCAATTGACGTAAGATAAATAGTCTTGGGAATTCCTTGCGAAGGATGTTTTCTTTTTCTTTATTTCTTTTTTTCCTTTTTGGTGAACTGTTCGTGGACTGTAGTTCTTGCGAGACTGACAGCTTAAGTCGTTATCTTATCTCACTTGCCTTATCTTATCTAGCTGGCACCCTGGCCATCCCTGGCGGGCTAACAAGTGCGGCTGAGTCTCGCGAGTTCAGCTTCAGTAGCATGCTTACTCTTGCGATATTCAATTGTCTGATACTTCGTCATCATCATCCATCATAAACATCTTACAGAGGGCTTAGGCTCTATTGCGTGACTCAAGGTTATACTCTCATTTCTAGACTGATGCTCCGTGATTACGCCCGTGAGCAATCGCCTGTTTCTGTATTTATTCCGGCGCAACATCGCGTAAACAGCCACGAAGTGTTCCCATCATGACTATCCAAGAGGCTTTGAAACAGACGCCTTCTGACCGATTAAGTCACCTGCCTGGAATTCCACTCGATATAATCCTCCAACATCTCGACCTTGCAACATTCACCAGCTTACGTCTCACTTCACGCCAGCTATCCGCTAATACCATCCACTCACGTTTCTTCAGGTCCGCCAAGACTGATCTATCTCTGGGTAGTCTGCAATCTCTTGCAGAAAGAGTTTCTTATCCTCAGCTGGGGCCCGTACTGAGAGAAATTACTGTTGTTGCAACGCTCTTTGATACCCAGCCAGCTGAGGCTACTGTTCAAACAAGAAAGAAATGGTCTGAATTCGACATGGACGAATTGTGGCGTGATACAGAGAACTATAGCCAACGCGTTGAAAATCTGCGCGAGAGGAACGTGGCTTGTACTGAAGAAGAAGTACAAGAGGCGCAGCAAGATCTTGAATGGATACAGACAAGAATCCAACAAGATACAGACACGGACGTCAACCAGGTGACTGACTTGATGTCAAGCATCTTTAAAATTGCTGCCAATCTTCGGGCTATCAATTTAGACGCCTGCATCATCGCAGGCCGTACCAAGACCTGCCGACCAGCTGAACATTATCGATGGTATCGATCCGCCGACCAGAACTCAAGTTGGCCTTCAATCTGGACAGCAGCATCGCAAACATTCCGCATCGTCACCTCAGCCATATCCCGCAGCCGGATTCAACTTGAAAAGCTCCAGATCTTTCCCGACACGCCGTTATGCAGTGTGCAGCTGAGACATGTTGAAGATCATTTGAGAACGCTGGACTCGCGTGGCTTGGTAGCGGCTTGCAAAAATATCAAATCTCTCGGGCTGAGCTTCTCAACGCATATACTCATCGAAGCACCGCCTACCCAGGGAGAGTGTCTTTTTCGTCATGCTTTTGCAGCAAAGTCTCCCTACAGGCTCCGTCAATATCTTGAGTCTGATGCGGAAGATTTCACTGGCGCAGCAACAATTCTTACATATATGCCCAATCTCACGTCCCTGGACCTTCATCTCCATCATTTGGATAATCTCGTTCTTCCAAAATACACCAAGGCTTTTGCTCATATCAGCCGGTCCATCAGACTCGGCCGTCTGAGGGAACTTTCTCTGCGCGGTCTTCCCCTGCGACCAGATAATATTGTTCTCTTCTTAAAAAGCCATCCCACCATTACAAAGCTGACTCTTGATGGCATACTCCTAGTGGGCGGATCATGGTCACCAGTGTTCTCATGCATCGAGACTATGCCTGCCTTGGAGAGTCTTCACCTCAGCTCCCTTAGCACAGAATACCACCATGTAACAAATCTCGACCCAATGGAACGCACTTTTGAAGTCGACCTGCAGGACAGAGAGAAGTGGGTTACGTGCGGAGATGGACATATCTTGTATACACGAGATATGTGCAGAGAGGAGATTCGACAAGGGCTGGATTTTAGGCCTCAGCCGGGACCTCGAAATATCTGGGGGGATGATACGTGGGTGTACTTTGAGCGTACCCAGTACGAGTTCGGACCTCCTTTGCGTGTATGGAAGTGGGAACCATTGATTGAGAATATGTAGCATGTGTTGTTAATGCAGTAAGAGGGAGAAGATTTACCCTAAGCAAATAATGAATAATTTACTATCTATGCCAGAGTAGGCAGACTTAATATAAAGATTAAAGAAATTAATTCTAAGATTACTAGGTAATTATTTTACTGGGTAAAATAGGTTATAGAATGTGTGTAATTAATAATAGGCGTTTCTGCTCGATGCTGTTCAGTATTCGATGAGGAAACCTTTTTATAAGTAAAATGCTGGCAGTATATCAAAACCTCAACGCGACTACTTCTTCTCTATTAATGAATACTTGTTGGCTATAAGTTTAAGCTTCAGCCGAATCTCGGGGGATATATAAACTTAAAGAAAATTTCTGAGGGCCCGAATATGCCATTGAACTTGGCATCGATGCAATTTTGCGTCGTTGTCAAGCAGCCCTGGCGCAGTCCGGGTATTGCGACGGAAATGCGGTAACCGGGGTGATGATTTTGAGTTTGTTGAGTGCGACGCGTTTCAGGCATTCACAGTGGGAGGACGATTCCCTAACGGTGCAACGCTCAATGCCGTGCAAGACATTAGATCACGGTCAAATCGGTGAGAAACATCGTCAATCAATACACATTGTTCAAGGAATGTCTATAGTCTAAGTCTAAGTCTACTTTCTAATCGTATCTCGTCAAAGACGACCGGTCGCACTCGTTCAACACAAGTGCATCGCCCTCCATAAACATAAAGATCGTTTCGTTATTTTTGCGTTGGATCGTTCGTCATATGCTACCGGTAGCAGCGCGGTCTTTCTCTTCTTTTCTTTACTGGCGGGTGTTGATTGGAATTCGAGTCTCATTGGAATCTAACATCTATGCCTTAGCTCCTGTAATATTACAAATCTTAGTCAAACAAATGTTCATTTTGCGCTGTCCACGAATGGTGTCCAGGCCCTTTTTTATTCAGTCCTGGGTCGCTTCCGGGACTCACCATTCTCTCCCTGCTCCGAAAAGTACTCCAGGCTTCCCTTGGGATCAGCCTTCATGGTCTTTCCACCCTCCTGCCATCCGGCAGGGCACACCTCGCCGTACTCGTCGGTGAACTGGAAGGCCTTGACGAGGCGGATCGTCTCCTCGACGTCGCGGCCGACGGGGAGGTCGTTGACGGTGATCTGGCGGAGAACACCCTTGGGGTCGATGATGAAGAGGCCGCGGAGCGCGATGCCCTCGTCCTCGATGAGGACGCCGTAGCTGCGCGAGATCTTGGTGGACTTGTCGGCGACGAGAGGGAGCTCCAGGTCGGGGCCCAGACCGCCCTGCTTGCGGGGCTTCTCAACCCACGCAAGGTGGGTGAAGTGGGAGTCGGTGGAAACGCCGAGGACGGTGGTGTTGATCTCGCGGAAGCGGTCGAGGGCGTTGTTGTACTGGATGATCTCGGTAGGGCAGACAAAGGTGAAGTCCATGGGGTAGAAGAGAAGAACGACCCTACAGGAATTGAATCAGTTTAACCATCCAGGTTCTCAGGGGGAGCGTGAATCGTACCATTGTCCCTTGAAGTCAGAGAGCTTGATGTCTCTGAACTCGCCTCCAGGGAAGAGGGTAGTAGCCGAGAAGTCGGGAGCAGGGCGCTGAACAAAGGCTGAAGACATGATGATGGTGTTTCGTGGTATCGATTGAAGAGCCTAGAAGGTCAAAAAGAAGGGGAGGAGAAAAGGTTTAAAAGCGAGAAGCTTCGACGGAACGCGACTAAGAAACGTCTCAGGAAAAAGCAATCACTGTGGAGCCCGCGTTATCAGGGGCCCGGTCATAGAACAAGGTGGAAATCATCAAATTTTAGCGCCATATTAGCTGATACCGTGGTAACATACCGGTTCACGGGCTGAGCAAGTAAAGTAACTTTATGTAATTAGTGCTATTGACTCACGAAATTCTTGGTGGCATTTTCGATGGCGGTGACGCAAATGTGGACTGACTTATCTCTAGACGGTGTGAATGCCGAAAAACGCGTTCCAGAAAAGAAAAAAACACGTGCGGTACCTGCGGAGACGATGCAATTTGATTCCAAACTCGCAGCGCCAATCAACGCTTATCAATCGTATCCATTTATATCCGGACCGGCTTCGGAGTAGCTCGGTTCGGAAAACCGAGCTCACCCTACACCCATCTTATCAGACCTACTCGCACACATCTTATTAGTTGCGATATCGCTGCCATTTGGAATCTGATGTTGATCTTGATTGTTTTATTAATAATCTGATAAGAAAAAATCTAGTGTTTTAACCCGTTTCCGTTCTTTGTGCTCTTTGTGGCGAGGAGATTTGCTTCGTGGATTATGTCTGACATGTCGTCGAGTGCTAATTGCGGACTCAGTGCACAAACCCTCAAGGCTACTTTCCCTCGAACCTTGGTGGTTAGGATACCAGCTTTGTTACTTGAGATGAGACTCTTTGAAATACCAGTGTTGATAGTCTCGAGCTCATCTTCCGCCAAGCCCTCTGGCGCATAACGGAATGTTATAACGCCCAAGCTAGCAGAGCTGACAATCTCCCAGTCAGGTAGTTTTCTCAACTCCTCTTCCGCCCGCTCAGCAAGATCAAATCCATGATCAATCATCTCCCCAATCCTCTCAACACCAATGACCCTCAAGGTAAACCACAACTTCATAGCCCGCGATGCAGGCCTCGTGAGCTCCATGCTGTAGTTCCAAAAGTTTGGAATATCCTCATCTTCAATCGCCACACCATCGCGGAGATAATCTCCTTCATTCGCAAAGCTTCTCACCAAGTTCGCTTTGTCCTTCACCAAGAGAAGACCGCAGCTGTAGGTTTGGAAGAGCCATTTGTGAGCATCCCACGACATGCTGTCGGCATACTTGAGTCCATCGACTGTCTCGTGGCGTGTCGCGGATAGAGTTGCTGAAGCGCCGTAAGCGCCATCGACGTGCAGCCAGATCTGTTCCCTTTTACAAATCTCTGCGATTTTGGGTAGAGGATCAATGGCGCCCGTGTTTGTCGTTCCACAAGTCCCAACCACCAAAAATGGTATTAGACCTGCTTTGCGATCCTCCTGAATCGTCTGAGCCAGAAGAGCCGGGTCAAGCCTAAAGTCCTCATCCGCAGGCAATCGTCGGATCTGCTCTTTATCGAAGCCAAGCATTCTCATAGCTTTCGCAACAGAGTAGTGCGTCTGGTCCGAGAGATACGCAACCGCCTTCCCCGTTTCACCATGTGGTACAAAGCGATCTCTCGCAAGCACAATCCCCATCAAATTCGCCATTGAACCACCCGAGACACAAATCCCGCCTGCACTCGCGGGAAACCCAACCCTCCCTGCCAACCACTCAATCAACGTCTTCTCAATAACAACAGGTCCTGAGGCTTGAAGCTTCGAAGCACCGAGTGCATTGAACGCACTGGCTACTATGTCGCCTAGCCAAGCGACGGGCGATGTAGGAGAGGGGATGAAGCCCATGAAGCGAGGATGGTTGACGCGCATGCGATGGTCGAATGCAGTGAAGGCTTCTTGGAGGACTTGGTCGATTGAGTGCGCTTGACCTGGTGTTCCTATCTTTTGGAGGTAGGGAACGTCTGAGGGTTGTGCGACTTTGATGATGGGGTCATTTTGAACATCTTGAGTTGTTGATGCTAAGCGTTGGGTTATGGATTGGAGAGCTGAGCATACTGCTTCAAGCTCGTCGTTGTGATAAAGAGAACCCATGTTGAAATAATGCGAAATTGTCTATTTGTGTTCTCCATTCTTGATGTCGTCAAGGCCGTCTTAAATATCTATATGCTTTGATGTCTCCATTTTGTATTCGCATATATCTCCATCGACCAATGTTACCCTCGCGCCCTCTATGTCCAGATCAGTGGGGCTATTCGTTCACCTTGGCATGTCAATTGTACGCCTTTCGATAATTTTGTAGATCCTGTCAGCATTTCGCAAATGCTTAGCTGCCATAGGCTGTGAAACTTGAAACTAGCGACGTTGGATTATCTGACAAGACCTGTTTTGCTGTTTTGGGTAATTTTTGGAGAGGTTCGGATATCCAAGATCTGCTGATGAAGCGATTTTTAAGCTGGAATGGGTTATGAATGTCAATTGTGGGAATTTTGAGAGTCAAGAAGCAATGTTAGCGAGAATGACACGTTGTAGCCGTTTTCCCCCCTGGTTATACATGCGTCGCGGCCACGGCGATAATCTTGAGGCAAATGGTGGGGTCCCTAAGTGATCTCACCAGTTTGGCAATGCGCACAAACGACGCCCTGCCAAAGGCTTAGGCGACCTTGACAGCGGGAAGATAACAAGCCGGAATACTGTAGTTTTTTATTGAAGATGCGCCCGTCTCGAGCCCTCCTCAAGTGTTGGTTCAGCAGTTAATTCTGGTTGGCCAGATGGTTCTCAGGTATCGATCGGGCTGCAGCCTCCCCTTCTCTCTCGCCTTATTCAAAAACGAATTTTTAGAACAACAGTCACACACGGCACGAAACACTCCTTATTATAGTTATAATGGCTTTAAAAGGTTATTTTATCTTCCCTTGGATATCTGAATGGCTGTATAGGTTAGGGTGTTCTTGCAGGCAGGAAAAGAGTGCGAAATAACTAGAGTATACTACGAAAATAACATATCTGCGAATGATAAAGACCTTAGCTGAGCAATGATATAGCCTGTATAGTATAATAATAGACCCCGAATATCCTCAACAATAGCTTCTAAATCAAGAATATCTTATTGGGTCACAGCCAGCCATAACATTATGAAACAGAGAGTTTTAAGCCTAGATGCCACCTCAGCACTTTATATAAGCGTGGTAAACCGAATTCGGGAAAATGGCCCAACGTATCTGGAGCGGGATTACTATTTATTTCGCCTACTGCCTCTACCACAACGACTCAATCGGATTGGTCTTTTTATGCGACGCGACAGGACCAAGATGGTAATATATCCCCGATCGAGCTGTGTGCAGTAAACTCATGTGGTTATATCCGGATAATCTCATCGCTTTCCCTAAAATGCAGAAATTAGCGTGCACCAGCTTACGCTTCAGCTGCTATAATTGGATAATGATGACTCTTAGCCTTGGGCCTTATGATTCTCTGTAAGGGTTATGCGTTATTTAATTAATTCTCTCGCTAATCTCACATCCCGATCCTTCACTTTAGCAGATATGAAGAACAACTCAACGTCATAATCTAAGTGACGATAATAACAAACCAGTAATGATAAGAAAAGTACGTCATGGTGCTCGGGGTACTAAGAAAGTCACCACGGGATGTTTGACATGCAAGTAAGGAGGCTCCTCCCGTACCCCATAGGATCATCTTGTTAATCCAGCAGTAGAAGCAGGCATAAGAAGTGCGACGAGGCCAGACCAGCTTGCTCACCTTGTATCGGGGCGGGATGGAAATGTGACTTCGCCTCGTCAGCTCCCCCCGGGGCACCACGGTACACGGCGACTCCTCTCATTTGTAGTCTGCGATACCCTGCTGCCAGGCCTTTACTGGCCGGCGAGTATCAGCACATGGAGTACTTTCGGGTCGTGTGTGTTGGGGAATTTTCTTTATTTTTTGAGGTCACCGAGTGGGAAAACATCATTGTCCAGGGCACTCTCGCTGAACCAGCATTGCATCATGCTGCCCTAGCAATTGGGGCCTTGGCTAGCAGCCGTTACCATCCTAGCGTATGGCAAAACACCCCAGCGACCGTCTTTTCAATACGGCATTATAGTATGGCCATCCAGGATCTCCAAGGTCGGTTTGATGGATCTCCCCAAAGTGTAGAGCTTGCCGTCTTGGCGAGCTTTCTCTTCAGCTACATCGAATTTCTTCTAGATATCGATAGTCGGGTCGAGATGCATATTCAGGCTGGGTGTTCCATGCTTGAGGACCTCCTCACGAGGCACGATATGACGCTCGCACTTTTGAGTCGGGCTGGATCGAATTGCGAGGTTGGCAGTTCATCTACTAGGTATCATCTACTTGCTCGTGCTATGTATCAGGTCACTACACAAATTATGTCTTTGCGGCATTTTGCTCGAACAATAACAGTTGATAAATAGATGCTTTTAATAAAATAGTGATTAATAGGATATTGGTTCAAGTCGACCTGTACTCAATGGGCTTCACACAATGCAATAAAATACACCAAGATATACACTGGTCAGGAATTCCTTACTAGCTTAGGTCTAGCGTACAACCGTTGGGAGAGGGCGTATAAACGAATGTGGAATACTACAACCAATCGCAGTCTTCAAAGCGTATCTTTTGTGTTTTGATTCGATGACGAAACCCCAAGCCAGAAAGAAAAATCGTAATACTAACCTTAATCGGTAAAAAGTGTCATATTCTCGTATTCTTCCTGCTACGCTAGCGCTAACAACTATGGGCTAGGTAGGTAAAATCCTCTGTCTGCAGTCAAATAAATCTTGTATCTGTAAATGCCGAGCTTTTCGGTCTTTTGCGAGATAGGGTTGGGATATAAATACAGACGTAGTAAGGCATCTTATTCTCAATGTTCCAGATTCCTTAATTCTTTACCTCAGACCGTACATAGATGAGCCAGGCAGTTTCCCCTTCACCATCACTAGAGACTCATCGCACAACAATTTACATCCTGCCCAATAACTAGAATCAACTATGGCCTTCTCGTGCTCAACCTATACTACAACGCGCGCACTCACCTATTCTTACATTCATATCCCGCCCCAGCTCCCAAACACTCAATACTTTCTCTTCCTACATGGCTTCCCCTCTACCTCGCATCACTGGCGCCATCAGATTTCCTTCTTCAAGGCAAAAGGCTATGGCATCATAGCACCAGACTTACTTGGCTTCGGGGAGACGTCAAGACCGACTGGGTTAGAGATGTACAAGGGTGAGGATATGGCAAGGGATATTGTTGAAATCTTGATGTCAGAGGGCGTTGGAATGATGGTGGGCGTGGCACATGACTGGTATGTTAAGCTCATTCGCCTTTCTGGTTGTCACATCCAAGCCGTTCTAAATGGACAGAGAACTGTAAGGATGCTAATGCTTCATCCTTCAGGGGGTGCTTCCTTTTGTCACGACTAGCAAATTATCATCCTGAGCGCTTTTCGGCCTATGCGTACATCGACCACGGATACATGGCCCCTGGCCGTAGCCTCACTACCGCGGCGGTACAACATATCAATAGATCGGTGGAAGAAAAACTTGGGTTTTCGATCCTTGGGTACTTCCTTTTCTTTGATGACGAGGATGCTTCTAGGCTCCTAGATGAACATGCAAGTTCCTTCCAAACCCGGTAGATTTTGACTTACTAAACTATTGGTAACACTATAGTCCGAATCGGTAGAGTCCCTCTACTTTACTACCGACGAAGAGATCAACAAGAAATACAAGGGCGCTCTGGGCGGTTTACGCTCTTGGTTGACCGAGGGCAAGACTACCAAGTTGCCAGCCCATTTGACATCAGAGGTAGAAATTCGATCCGTGATGCATGATGTTACATCCAATTAAGGTACATGGAATAGGATCGCAAACATTATGAACACGCTTTCTCCAAGGAGAAAGGTGGCTATGGCCCTGCGATAAACTGGTATAGGGCTTCTCTGCGTAACATTAACGAAGAAGATGAACGAAGTATACAACCCCCCCCCTCCATGCCCTGTATCTCTTCCTCTCCTCTGCAGCCCCCAGGACCTAGAGATCGCTCTCTGGCACCTCCGCTTCCATATTTTACTAACACCGAATCAGAAATCACAACGGCTGCCCACGTCCTAACGCACCCAACCCTATTAATCGCGTCTACGAACGTCATTACTGCCACAATGAATATCCCAGAGCAGATGCTCCCTTTCGTGCTCGATCTCATAGTTGAGCAAGTTGCTGGTGGACATTGGCTGCAGTTAGAGAAGCCAGATGAAGTGAATGAAATTCTGGATAAGTTTGTAGCAAGGTTGGAAACCGATTAAGTCGATTGACCAAACATTGCAAGGGATTCTGAAACTGACAGACTTTAACATCCCTTGCAATCCGATAACGCTTTAAAGAAGGGACGATTCTATAGTAGCTTAGTGTTATATCTAATCTATGTGCCACTTGCGCCTCGGGACTGGAGAAGCTCGAATTAAAGTAGTCCCAGCCGCTTCGGTCAAATCTACAGATAGCTTCTGAAGTCTTTTTTTTTTTTTTTTTTTAGCATGTTGTCGAGGTCTGTGATGCTGATTTCGACGTGGACCGGGTACAGCGTCGTGAAGCAGCCCACGATTCTAGAAATGTGTAGCAACTCGCATGTTCATACCCCCATGATCTCCGAGTGAAAACCTCGGAAGCGAACAGGTGTCTACCGAATCAGAAACGTCTCTGACCGAGCTGGTACGGCAGGATCCGAGGATCCATAGATCGACGGGGAGATGTCCGAAAGGCAGAGTCGTGCTAAATCCTGTTGATCCCCGCCATCCGTATATGGCCCTATTGACAGGGAAGGAAATATAAATGGGGAACTTGGTGCTCAATGCTTTCTTTGGAACCCCCACGCTCTGTGTTTTCAGTTAGTGCTGACTCTGCTGAGGCTGCCCCAGTCCCGTGACGTCTATACTCAATGAAGTGTATAATAAGTCTGAGATCTTAAGTTAAAGTTTAAATGGCACGTTTATATCCAATTTAATTATCTATGCTTGATTTGCGAGAATAAACTGTTGGCCTATTTAAGTGAAAGTAATTATAATAGCCGTTGCGATGAACAAGAGCGGTTGACGTAGCTTTCTATTATCGTCAGAGAAATATTAGCTGTATCGAAACACAGATAGTCCCCGGAGCCGGAAAACCTTAACCGCAATACTCCTCAGTACAAAATGGAACAGGATATAATTGTAATAAAGGATTTTAGACTACGTCATAACGTACCAGGCTTGTTCGTTGAAATGCCGCCTTGCCAAGTAAATGTTCTGAGGAACAAGCTCTTTTTATGCCGCTATGCCCTCGACCTACCCTCGGACCCTCGGACCAGCCCTTAAGTCTAACGAGCATAAGCTTAGCCAACCTTGCGTCTGCGGCGCTAAGCCTTCCGGGCAATGTTATTTCAAGCAATGGACATGATCCATCTGTTGCCACACTGCTGTAGAAAGGACTTTAATTCGTCTGTTGCTCGTGGAGACTCAACTTCACTTCGCTGGCTGGAGCATCACAGAGAACTACAAAGAATGCACTCCAATTAATTAACTCCAAACAAGGAAATATTCCATGAGATACAGTCATGTGTATGCGCTGTATGCAAGTATAAGCTCATGGACTTTAGAAGAAAAGTCGTTGCCCGTAATAAGCCGTATCACATCAATCACTTTGCATGAGCCATATTCACTCCATCCTAAGGAACCTTTGGTGATGTTACAACGAAGGATTGCTGACAGGCAGCCGGCACCTTATCGTCTCTTGGCATTGGAAGTCTGTACTAAGCAAGTGAAGGAACGAAGCAATTCTCCGAACGTGCAGTTGCTTGCCGGATATCGAGATCAGACGCTTCACTGCACTTGGACTGGCGGCCAATAGGGACTCAAGGTCGTTGGTGGGAAGCGGGCCGTAAGACTGCCAAGGATCTCGATGTCGAATGCGGGTATTCAGCTCCGCGTAGATCTCTCCATTTGTAGCCGCGCAGTTCTAACCTTGTACTTAGTTGCAGTCTGCTTACTATAGAAGATTGGTCTTTTTGAGCTACTTCAAGGCAAATTATGTGTCATGGCACTTGTGAAAGGATTCATCATGCGTTTTAGTCTGTTCTGAGCCGAATCTGGGCTGAGGCAGGTTGATCATACTGTTCCTCTTGTTACTCAAGAATCCGGTAATTGGTATCGTTAGGCCTATAAATATGCGTTGACTCCCCGCTGCTCTTGTCTGGCTAACAGATATTCCAAGGCACACTCTGACACCAAAGAAACAAGAACAACTAAACCATCTTTCATCCTTCTAACAGTCACGATGTTGTCGGTGAGTCCTGGAACAACCCTCAGGTAGCCAAGAGTAAGGAAAAGTAAAACTAACGTTGTCAGCTCCGTACCACCTTGACCCTCCTCGCCCTTCCAGCTCTTGCTGCAGCCGGCAATGTCTGTCTCGGTGTATTTGCTGTAGCTGGTCTCGGTGACGCCCCCCCTGACGTCTACTACGTCGCCTTCGCCGCTGGATCGCCATGTGACGAAAGTCGA
Organism: Fusarium oxysporum Fo47; assembly: GCF_013085055.1. Lineage (NCBI taxonomy): Eukaryota > Fungi > Ascomycota > Sordariomycetes > Hypocreales > Nectriaceae > Fusarium > Fusarium oxysporum. The sequence continues at coordinate 396,211 of NC_072849.1, forward strand.
TCAGCCATGTTAACCGATACTCTCAATGAGAACTGGTGCTCAATTTCCAATCGCGCCCCGCAGTTCGACATGTGCGGCAGCACGGCCACCATCTTCAATGCTGGAGAACCTATTGGCGATGATGCGGACTTCAATGACTGCGGTGCCAAGTTGAGCATCAATGGGGAGGAGTTTGATGGAGAGGTTCTTGAGGAGCTTGCGGAGGATAACCCTTGCAGTGCCACTTGCAATAACGGTATTGCTTTTGGCAATATTGGTGGTCTGAGGCACTACGTTGATGTGCCCATGTGTGACTAATGCTGGGCTGGTTTATTCGGAGAATATCGAGACAAAGTAGTTGAAAACACTTTACCTGAAGAAGCTATTAAAGTGTATTTTGAGAACAATGCGATTTATCTTTGATTTGCATCCATGCGTGACGGTGTAACAGTGTTGAGGCTCAGGGCTTTCTCGATCTCTGCATTACTCGGGATATTTACCACCCCCCAAATGCTTATTATTCTTGAGTATAGTTACTTTTCGCCGCTCCCGAATTGCTGAGACACAAGTAATGGGGTTATCTATTTAGGTATTAATGGGAAACAGGAAAGGTCAACAATACCGCCAATGTCAAACTCATTGGGAGAAAGAATTTACAACAAGTTAATATAATAATTTAAAGTCTTTTTAATTAGAAAGACAATTTATATGGAAATGGGCTTGTAATAAATAATAGATAGTGGAATTAACTTTCGGCTGTTTATGTCATCCTCAGATGACTTCAGATGTTGATCAATGACGTATTATTGATGTTAATATGTGGTGACAAAGCGACACATCATGTTCATTACTTATTCGAGAAACTCTCCTCGTTCAATTACTCCATTCCACACGATAAATCCAAATCACAAGTCACCATGTCAGGAAGTGCACCTAATGATCCTGCCCCCGGCGGTCACTCTCGAGAGTTGCAACAGACACCCTTTGACTCGAACCAACATGGGCAGGCCCAGTAAGATAACCTCAGTGGTCTATCATCTACTTGCAAAACAACTAATTGCTTTTTAGGAATATCATTGATGAGACAAAAAACACTGGTGGCCGAGTTGTCGATGCCAATCTCGGAGCCAGCATTGATGCAACCAAGTCTGGAGAACTCTCCAGCCGTGTTGCTGATATTGTGAATCAACCTACTGGAGGTCGTGTTGGTGGAAAGTTGTCAGCACAACGCAACGCGTTGGAGGTTGACGAGAAGGGCTTCAAGGTTGGAGAAGAAGGAGACTTACATAACTTGGCTCACAGCAAACAGCCTTGAGCATTATTAGAGTTCACTTCAGACCAATAGCAATTAATATAGCCAACAGATGCTCAATTCGATTTTAACTAAGTATATTTAGATCTGCTGTGAGTCGCTCATGACCTTTATGTCATAACTAAATTAGTAAATAAGTAACTAAGCTACCTAACCCATTAGCCAAAAAGCCTATAGAGCAACAGTGCCAGCGCAGAGAAAAAATTGTCATCCAACTGGTAATTGATAGAGTGACGGGCGGAAGATAGATTTACTACTTCAAATGGCAAAAAGAGAAAGCCTCGCTGACGCTCGCAATCGAATATAGGAACAGCCCGATGCGGGGGTCGAACCCGCAACCTTGAGATCGCGTACTCGTAAGAGTCTCACGCTCTACCGATTGAGCTAACCGGGCGTGGCTCTTAATTGTTGAAAGAAGCTGCTCCGACTCGTCACCATGTTGGCTGACAGATCTGGTTGGAAGCGATGGATCTACGCTCTATCACCGAGGACTTGATGTGTGTAGTATTATCAATCTCATGCTGACTCTGTAGGCGCGTCACTGGACATGACGTAGTTGGCAATAAATTACACGTTACTGCACCAGAGACAAAAAGGCAAGGTAAATCAGCATCCTAATATTCATGGTAAAATACTCCAACTCGCTTCTAAATTCATCAATGCCCATCATAAATTGCAATAAACTCAACCACAGCTGCAAAACTCAAACAGTAAAGCGGAACCTCGGGCTTCTCTCGCCCATAGACTCAATCTCCTCCTCAGTCTTACCCTCAAGCAAGTAATCCTGCTTACCCTCATCACGGAGCTTATTCTGTCGCTTAAAGTGCAGATGGAGGATGATGTTGAGGATCAACGACACAACAAGCATTCCCATGCTGGCACCGTAGCCAGGGCGGTAGTGAGGAGCATACTGGCTGGAGAAGAGGAAGGGAGATGCGACACCAGAAGCGTTACCGATGGTCAGATGCATACCCGTTGAGAAAGCTCGCTTTCCGTAGCGGGGGTTGTTGGCGGGTACCCAGGCGAAGGAGATACCGGATGAGAGGAAGATGCCGATGGAGACGAAGCAGCAGCCTGCATATGAGACAGCGGCGCCCTTGCCAGCGATGAGCATACCATAGCCGATGATAGCGGATCCGATGCCTCCCATGACAAAGAAGCCTCGCTTTTGGGTGATATCACTGAGACGGGCGCCGATGAGATAGGTGATGGCTCCAATGGCGTAGACAGGAACAGTCATGGCTTGGACCTCGGCGGAGGACCAGGTACCCATAGCCTTGACAATGGTAGGCAGGAAGACGACAAAAGAGTAAAGCATAGCCAGGGTAGGGAAGAGAGCGAAGCAGTAGGCCCAAGTGGTCCAGTCCTTGACGCCGTCAAGAACATCTTCCTTGAGAAGCTCCCGGTTGTTTTTCGCTCGGCCGACTTGCTCATCATGAATCTTCTGCAGATTGATCTTATCCTCCTCAGTAAGAAACTTGGCAGTCTCAGGGCTGTTAGGCAGAACGAAGGGAATAACAACGCCGGTAGCGATGGTAGGTGCACCATTGATAAGGATGATCCATCGCCAAGCACTCCAGCCCATGGCACCATCCATAAAGCTGATGCCGTAGGCGACAAGACCACCGGCGACACCAGAGATGGCAGCTGTGGAGAAGAAGTATGCGATACGAAGAGCGAGACTCTTGCGGCCGTAGTACATGGAGAGGTAGAGTACGACACCGGGGAAGAAACCGGCCTCGCAGAGACCAAGGAGGAGGCGGCATGCGATGAGGGCTCCTAGGTTGTTCACCCAGGCGCTGCAGGTGGCGACGATACCCCATGCGATGGTGAGGCCGGCGAGATAGTAGGCAGGCTTGAGCTTCTTGATGATGAGGTTGGAGGGGGACTCGAAGAGCTGGAAATATGTTAGCTTTGTTGGGCTGGTGGGTGATTGGTAAAGCTTACACAGTAGGTGACAAAGAGTACGGAGACAGAGAGTTGGAACTCATTGCCAGTCAGGCCCAAATCTTCTTCCATGCGAAACAGACGAGCATTGCCAATGTTGACTATAATATGTTAGACACCTCACTTGTGAGCAGAGTTGAGTGGCATACCTCGATCCATCATGTTCATCAGATAAACCCACATAACCATAGGAATGATGCGATAGTCAAGCTTTCTGAGGATAGCCCTCTCAGTCTGCTTATCAACATACTCATAGTTCTCACCACGCGCCTCCTCAATGCCTCTCGCCTCAGCCTTCATGTCAGAGCCAGAAGACGAGTTGGGACGCGTGGGCTCTTGATGAGCGGAGACATTGTCATGAGCTGTCATCTTGGCTGCCAAGTTGATGTTTGAAGAGAATGCCAAAGAAGAAAGGGGAGTAGTTTCAACCCTGAGAAGACGATACTGGATGATCGACGGAAGAGAAATAAAGGTGGACGAGGGACCAGTTTTATACCAAAGCCAAGATATTTCTTACCCCGTGGGCAAAAAGACTCAAAATATCTGGAACTCCCCACAAACCCCAAGGTAGATTCTCCATATCGCAGATTCTGTTATCCAACGCCAAGCATATGCAAGCTCAACCATTGCCACGCGAGGCTTGTCTTGGCAGCTGTAACGCCTTATCCAATCACTCTCATTCGTGTGGGAGCCTCGGACAATATCCACACGAGGTTACAGCCAAGGCCCGTCATATCTCCTTCACAATCTCGGCCCATATCTGCGTTGACGAGATGCAGATATCTTCTCATGGTCCCCGGATTTTGCTGTCCTCCCCACATGCCAAGGCTGTGACAACGGCTCCGCGTTCTGGAAGTGCGTCTTTTTCTGGGGTCATAAGCTCAAAATACCGCCAATATCACCATATTGAAGCTGAAGGTGTAGTCGGTGATTTTTCAAGGGGCGGCTATCATTTGAGGCTGCAGCGTTTGACATAGCCGACACGTGGCGGACGAGCGGAAGAATTACCACATCGATGGCAAGCTGGTGCAGATGGGGTTTTATCTTGGCCTTGTCTTGGCTCTCCGAATGCAAATTTGGGGTGAGAAGAGAGATGTGCAGTTTTAGGCGAGATGAGAAACTATGCTGACCCCCAAACTTTGACGAGACGAGCGGTCTCCTCTTTACTCCGCCTTTCTGTGCCCCAACTTATTCATGCTTAAAATAAGGATGGCCAATAGGATTGAGGCCAATTTGTTGAATCATCGGGGTAGGTAAGAGTCCATCTCCTCGCTTCATTCCAATGTGCTGTCATTTTTCTTCTTCACTCTTTACAGGGCCAACAGTGTCAAATTTAGCCAAGTCTGGGGTAAAAAAGCACAGATGGGGCACATCAGATCATCTCAGATCACAACATTCGACTTTTTCTTCTGACATCTGCATCTGAATCTCTTAAAAACAGAGAAAGGCTCTCACCGACCCCACGGGGAACCCCATAAACGAGAAAATGGAGACGAGTTGGAGAATGCGGCCGTTGCGACGCGCCAGCCAAGACTGCCAAGTATGCCAAGCGCCAGTTACACGCGGTCAAGTCGAACGAGTTTTTCTCTTCTGGTGGAGCGATCTCTTGGGTACTCGTCATGGTATTTCCTTGTTCCTTTTGCTTGGTTGTTGAGGGCTTTTGTGTCTTTCTCTTTTCTCGGCGTCCGGTAGGCCGGGAATCGTGGGGATTGCTTGGCGTGTCGAACCATCGCGGGGAAGGAAAGAAAAGTCTGGGGAATATCTAGACTTTGAGAGAATTAATGCTATTAGCTAATTCTCTGAGCTGAGATTTGAGGTACACTCTGCATATGCTGAAGGTCTAGGTTGCCATGTGGCTTTTGCATGATATTGAATCACGCTTGTAATTTTACCGCCGCGTTTACTACCCGTGTCCTCTGCCGTGAGGGGAAGCCCTTTCACTGACAAACAGAAATTTCTAGTGTCTTGCAGATCATTTGGAGAATACCACCATCATGTAAACCAAGGGGTCATCTAAGGCCAAGAAGGTGCCTTCGAGATCCATCTCCGACGCATCAGGATATGTATGTCCGTCTTGGCCAATCTAGTTCAAATGCAAAACACGCCTGGCAGGCACACCTCGGTTTTCTACCGAAGAGGCTTGACAGGCGACAGGTTTGTTGTGCTTGCTGTGCTGGGGATGTCAAGATTGATCTGCAGATGTTTCATGGTGTAAATCCGACTGTGGTCGCAAGAGGGTCTTGTGGCTGCCAAAAAACAGTATCCTGTCATATGACCCCGACTTTGGTGTTTTCCTGGTTGCTTTTGTAACTCAACAGACAGATTAACAAAGGAATCGCTTATCCTGATTGTGTGGCATGATACTGCGTAGCAAAGGGGCCATGCAATAGAGCAAGTTGACCTCTTGTGTTGTATCTGGCTTAAAAACAGTATCAAGACCATGAAAAGATGTTTGATAAGTGTTTCTGAATATTGAACTCTCGCCTAAAGCGTGACTCCAGGCAAGTACATCGTTTTGCAAGACCAGAAGAGCAACAGATCAGAAAGCAAACATTTTGTTGATGGTTTCGGAAGACGTTTGACGGACCAGACATTTAAGGCATAGCAAATTGGTGACAAGCGTAAGAATGGGCAGTGTTGCTGTCATTTGTTCAGACACGCTTGCCTTTCAACTGCACCCAGTTTTGCGATGGGGCAAAGAACAAAAATGTTATTCGAATATGGTTGTGAACAATAGCTGATGCAGTCAACAAATCTGCTTTTCAACAAATAACAAAACGACTGCAAAAGGTGTTTCCCATCATGCTCCGATATACCGTGAATGGGAGATGATTGTACTTGATTGCAGCCAGGCAAATTCAGCTGCGTCACGTCCCAGGGTAGCAAGCGCTTTATGCCAGTGCACAAACAGTTTGCATAACTAAGTGGCTGCTTGTGAAAGTCGCAGTGCGTGGCGGGGCAACAGGTGAATGGCCATTGGACGTTAGGTAGCCATCCCCTGCTATTTATCCCTGCTAGACTCATTTTAGCTTTCTCCTCTTCCCAACTCTAACCACTCTCAACCCTGCACGCGCATCCACACACGTTATTCCCGAGACAAGGGCCCTTTTCCCTATTGGCATTGTAAGTTGAGTTCTACCGAATGACTCCTTCGGCAGCGCTGACTGTCGCGCGTTGAGAGCCTCATTTGACGGGTTTTCGCTGAGTGAGTTGTCGCTGACAGGGGCACAAAAGGTGTTCGCCCACCATTTGTTCGTCACTTCTTCCCCACGAACATACATCGCGACAATCTCTAAATCGACCAAGATGTTCAAGCAACGATCTCACGAGACTCACCATAAGACTCATGTCCCCGAGATTAAGGCTAATCCGGGTGAGTACACCGTCGCTGTCCTCGGCGACAGCCTCTTCGAGCGATTCAAAACAACCGGTAAATTCGTGAGCGTCGAACCATCCGTCGACGAGATATTCAAGCTTCGATCTCACCAAACCCATCACAACACCCACGTTCCCCAGAGCAAGAACAACCCGGGCCAATACACCACCGCTATCCTCGGCGCCATCGGTGCAGAGCGCTTCAAGGCCACGGGCCGAATCCTGAACATCAACAAAGACTCGCGTATCCTCAACCTCGGTGTTGGGGGTGACAAGATCTTGAATGCTCAATACCGCATGGACCAAGGTCTCGTCCGCCTTCTCAAGCAGCATCAGCCAAATATCAAGACTATGTACATCCACATGGGATCCAACAATCTCAAGAAGCAGGGTCTTCTAAAGGGCGATGCGGATGCTTACGGTGCGTTGATCAAGCAGCTGCGCACTGAGTTTCCTGACATGACCATCGTCATCACTGCTTTGTTCATCCAGCGCGGTCTGGGTCTTGATGTGATTGAGGACGCCAATAACAAGCTCAAGGCTATAGCTGATGAGAATGAGTGCGAGTTCCTCCCTTTTGGAGATGACCAGGCGGGGATTATGAGTGAGGACAATGTTCACTTGAACGAGTTTGGGTATCGCAAGTGGAACGAGATCCTGGTCAACGACATGAACAGCCGCTGAGCAGCACGCTCGTATCAACTTGGGGAGGATAAACAGAGCTTGGGTGGTCGGAGGACTGCCATGCATTTGCATTTGACGCAAGCGAGCCAATGTCTTTATAGAAGCAAGTCGCTTTAAAAAGCATCCCGCCGTAATGACTGGGCTAACTCTCTGTTTATAGCAAGTGCGGGATTAAACCTGAGGTAGGATTCTTTACTAGTCCCGATCGCGATATTGTATGGGGAGTATCATGGCCGCGGAAGTTTGGGTCATTGAAGGAAAGATGGCCATGGATATGACCCTCACTCTATCAGGGTGAAGTGTCGGCAAAGTATCAGACACATTACAGTCTTGTATTTCTGTCCTAGACTAGAAATTTCGTGGCCTTCTTCATTTCCTTCCCGTGCACTCTCCAACCACGCTGTGTCTGCCAAAACTCGCCACCATCACCAGTCAATGATTGATAACGTCTCTGCGAGTCTCACTTTCAGGAACGCGAAACTAAGTTCATAGCCTCTGTGATTCCACCCGAGATAGGCCTATCGAGATAAACAAGAGCCACTGCCAAATACCTCTAGTTACCGACAACAGCCAGCAGACTGTTCACGCGGCTGTTATTCTCCGTATCCATATCATAAGGAGGCGGACGCTTCCACAACAGCTTAACACCCGGCTGGAAGATCATGCAGTGCGAACTTCCACCAAAGTGAAACATGCCAATCTGCTGTCCCTTTGTAATATGAGCGTCCTTCTCAACAATAAACTCACAGCCTGACACTTCAGCCATGCCGATGAACACAATAGCCATGAGCCCAATCTTGGGGTTATCAGCCTGAATCCAGATAATACCCCGTGTAGCTACTGCGCTGATATAAGGCTGCGAGTAGTTCGGCGCCGCGGGGTCAGGATCATCTGGATTACCCGCCAGGCCCTCAAAGTAGTTCTCACTGTAGTACGACCCGGGAACGAGCTCAATGTCGACGACTTTACCACTGACGGGCGCGTGCCAGCGATGATAGCTCTTTGCACTGAGGAAGGCTTGGTAAACGGTGCCGTCGACGAGTTTGCTGGTGTTGGGGTTGGAGTTGAGCATTCTATCGAGGGAGTATGGTTGGGACTTGAGCCAGAATTGATCGTGGAGCTTGACGTGCTCGGCGACTTGGAGGGGAGCGGATTCGCATGCATTGGTGATGACGAGGGTTGGATCAGGATATTCTGGGGTTGGAGGGGCGTCGTCTGGACAGACGATCGGGCGCATGCCCTCTCTGAACTCTCGCGTGAAGAAATCGTCCCACGACTTGTAGCCATAGTATTTTGCGGATGGATCGCAAATGAAGATCTCATCAAATGTTGGGCCGCAAAGTTCACCAGTGTTGGCTACAGTGGCAAACATATGGAGGGCATCCTTGGATAACCAACCCTCTAGACCGGACTGGGAGCCAGAAGACTCCAAGAACGAACCCCAAGTGTCAAGAACACCCTTGAACGAGGCGTTGACCTCGGGGAGAAGCCAGAACTCATAGCCAGCAATAGTTCCCATGGGCCAATCAAGCACAGCATTAATAGGAAACCCAATCATCCCCATGGCAGTAGGAGGATCTTGCTTATCAAAGAAGGGAGGGGCAGATTGGATAATGAGCCTGACGACAGCGATGAATTCATCAAAGGTCTTGAGGGCTGGTTCACCAGTGGGGTCATAGTACTTGGAAGATTGAGTGAACATGTCGTTGGCAAGAGTCTTGAGGTAGGGGGTGTCATTGACGAGATTCTGAAAAGCATCGATCTTGGGGTTGGGGTCAAGAGAAGCATAGTTCCTCTTTTTGGCTTGCTTGAGCTTGGAGGCGATCCAGTCCTGGATCGCTGAGCGTTGCTCGGGAAGCCATTTGCCGATGGGGCGATGGGCTGTGAGAGGGAGTGAGGTCATGTTGGACAATGAAGTTAATACGAAGAAAGAGACTGAGAGTCTTTTGAAAGAGTAAATGAGCAAGGCCTGCTCAATACGGTCGAGTTTATATACATAAAGATCTCAAATCCAAGTAGAAAGCCAAGCAGAAAGGAGATGCGGAGTCTCACGGATCAGTCCCAGCCGATGTGACACGGAACCTGTACCACCAATGATATCCAAGTACGACCGAGACATACATCGCTCAGCCCGCCACAATTCCAAGATACCTGCCCGAAAAGCTCAGAAGCGCAGCAACTGCCGTCATATATGCACTCACTCACAGGTAATTGCATCACATATCTGAATACTCCTGTAGAGTTTGCAGCGCTTACATGTGAATATTGCACATTGTCTGAGACATGAGGAGGAAAGAGTCGAGACCTTGACTGATATCACATATCGCGGGGTAACTGCCGTTTCCGTTTGTGTTGTACGAAGCAACAGGTGGTATGTGATACTGTCGCAAGAATGGAGGACGAGGAGGGGAAGCTGCGTGAAACTGTGAGATGCGAATGAAGTATCGAAATGACACCGAGCTGGGAATAAGAGCACAGAATCTTACAATGAGGATCGGCAAAAACGTGGGCTTTTTTAATTGCTCATGCTCGTGGCCTGTTCTTGGTTCAGCATAGCATTGAGGCCGACTCGGCCGGTGATCACTCTCAACCACCCTAGGCACGGCACGCAGATAGTCACATTCCAGAGCTTCTCGGAGGTCTAGCTGTATTGGCCAAGAGTTTCTAGAACTTGGCGCAAAGCTGAAGATTCAGATCGCGCATGTGAATGATACGCAGGACAGGGAAATGTTCAGTAGGAAGAAATTTGAGATTCTCGTGTATCTCTATCCTTCTAAATGGGTTGATGGCCAAGTAGATAATAGGAACTTCTTGGCCGATCTTATCTTATCTTATCCGGTCAAGCTGAGGCTAACAAATTAGCTTGTAGCCACCAGGCTAAGCTGTAAACACCACTTCGCGCGATCGTGAACTATCGAATTGCTAAGCCAATAGCGCAGTGTCGGAAATTACAAAAAGTCTTCTATGAAGGAGTAGTAAATACAACTGAGTCCCTAGAATGTTTAATCGAATCGCCATCCACTCGTTCCTCAATTTTGCGCTTCGACGCCCTTCCGTTCGTTACTTTATTCTTTGTAAATATGATGTTGCTCAAGTACTCCGCTGCCGTTGCAGCTTTCGCCCTCTGTGGCCAGGTTAGCGCTGGGCCTTGTAAGCCGATTACTCGTGTCACGAGCTCAAGCTTGGGAACCTCCAGTACGGCTGCGACCGAAGCTTCTCTGACTGCTACGAACTCGCTCTCGACTGAGACCTCGGCAACGATTGACACTTCGTTGGCCGCCACGTCTGTGGAAAGCTCGGCGACGACTGTTTCTTCTGAGGCCTCAAGCACTACTGGCGATTACTCCACTTTGTTCACCTCAACGACCGAAACCGCGACCCTTGACGCAACTACCACCGAGTTCGTTTCTACCAGCACCGAGGCCTCCGATGTCTCTACGACAGCAACTGCGACGACCTCTGCTGCGCCAGTGTGCGAGTTCACAGGAGACTACACCAACTACGTCCAAAACCCTTCTTTCGATGATCTAGACGGCAATGGACAGCCCACTGTCGAACCGTGGATCATGCTCGGCGTCTCATCTCTGACAACCAACAACCCCAGAACAGGAGCCCACTCTATGTCAGTCCAGCCCCCCCTCACAAACCATACTACTAATAAATCCCCAGGGCATATTCTTACCCCGACGCCGCAATCGGAGGAAGCTCAGCCATCCTCCAACAACTTACCAATACCGTCGCCGGCCATGAATACATCTTCAAGTATCACTGGGTCCTCATCGAAGGACAACCTCTCCAATCAGAGGAGTGTCGAATCGGTACATTCGCTGGCTCTGAGGGTGCGAACTCGCAGTTCTTTTCTGTCGATGGCGATCAGGAAATTGTGCAGGGTCAGTACTATGAGCAGGAGTATCGCATTACTGCCGAGAACGATAACCAGAGATTGTCGATTGGGTTCTTTTGCAGCAGCCAGCCGTCAGCGGGAACGGTCAAGATTCAGATTGATGATGTTTCTGTTTATGACTACTATGAGGGCTGTGAAAGTCCTTGAGATGGAATGGGGTTTCGGCAGATGATTTAGTTCTGAGGGTCGCTTGTGGGAGCAAGAAAACTTCTGACCTTGTAACAGGGTGCCAGAAATGAGTAGACTAAGGTCATCTAAATCTATACTCAATTTACCCTTTTGTCATTTAGGATAGACACCTCAAGCTTTATTGCTTGGTGAGACAGTTGCCTCGAAGAAGAGATTTAGTAGCTATAATTATAATAGGAATTTACAGCTTCGTTTCAGTCTTGATACCCATAACATCCCTCAAGTCCTTGATCTCAGTATCAGGTCGATGGGAAGCCGGTTTCGCAACCCGTCCTCCATAAGCCCAGTCCTTCTTCAATCCCGTCTCACGACTTTCCAATGCATCGGCAATATACTTCCCAATGATCGGAAACATTTTGAACGCGTGCCCAGAGTCGCCTGTTGCGAGAAGAAGGTCTTTATGTTTTGGATGGCGATCGATTAGCCAGTGTGCATCGGGTGAATCAGTGCACCAGCATACACGTGCATCAAGAAGAGGGCGGTCGGAGAATTGAGGCATGACGGTGTTGATGAATTTTCTGATGGCGACTTCGGCTTCGTGTGGAATGCCGTCTTGGGGATGATCGCTTGAGTACCGGGGGATTGAGTAGTGAGTTGTTTTGCCGTTCTCGTCGATGAAGGTGCCTTTTTGGTACTGATATCCGGGATTATTGTCGCAGATCTTGATCAGCTCTGCTTATACGTCAGTGATTCAGATTTTAAAACCGCCATCTGGAGCGTAACCTACTTGTATCTGGATCTGGCTCAAACATGAACCCAAGTTCATAGTTGTCAATCACGGGAACTCCCTTCCACTCGGCAGCTTCTGCATCAGTAAGCTGAATATGCCCTAACGTCCAGCATTTTGACCACAACTGCTGTGACAGCTCGGGCAGTAGTTGCGGCGATGCAGCGCCCGTGCTGAGGATGTAGTGATCTGCATGAAGAACCCCACCAGAAGCGACACGGATTCCTGTGAATGAGCCGGAAGTATCGAGTTCAAGACCAGTCATTGTGCCACCAAGGCCCGAGATGAAATTGACGCCCATCCTCTCAGATTGAGAAGCCCATTTCTCAAGGGCTTTTCGTGCATGGACCCAACCGCCGAGACTGTTGTAAAGACCTTTCCAGTTCTCGATCCCAACGGCATTCTTTAGCTGGGGAACACATTGGACAATCTCGTCTCTGCCACTGATGAGTTCTAGGTTCTGAGCCTTTCCTGCCCTCTTGAGGTTCTCGTAAGACTTTTCAAGAAAAGACTCGGCTTTTTTGTCGCCTGTCGTAGTAGTAATACGTCCCTGCTTTTGTGAGTCCAAGTCGCAAGGACGGCTATTAAGATCAATGACTTACGGTTTCAAAAAAGACATCATGCCATTCTGGATCTCTCCATGCTTCAAGAGCTTCTAAAGCAAGTCGCGTGTAAAGTGGTTCGTCGTACTCAGTACGCATCACCTTGTTCAAGTCATGACCAGCAGAGTCTAGACTGGGCCATGGGTGGCGGTCGATACATACGATGTTGGTATAGCCACGCTTAGCTAGATGGTAGGCTGTACTGATACCGAATGTGCCCCTAGATTCCGAATTGGCGGTTAGCCTTGATGGTGTATTAGTAGGGGCTGAGACTTACGCTCCGATGATGAGGATGGACGAATCCTTGTTTAGAGGTGCTACTGAACGGGCCATGATTGAGAGGACTGACTTCAGACTAAGCTGTGAAAGATAAAAGATAAGGTTTGAAAACAAAAAGATGCTATCAGACGCTGAAGATGGCCGTTTTATTAGTGATATGACGCCCGTAACCGGAGCCGATACGATATCTCGTGACAAATCAAGGCTGGACCTTCCTCACGTCAATTACCCCGCAGAAAACATTACTTTATCGTTCTCGAGTGGCAACCTTTAATCAGAATTAGTCGATAGTTAAAAAAGTGTCAAGATAAGGTAGGGTAGCAATTATTCTCCTTAACCCCGAAGCTAAGGACCTGATGATCCGGCGACCAATCAGACGCTAGCTCAAATGACAACATCGCTTGGACCTTCTTCTTACATGAGGGGCAGATAAACTAACATTTGCCGAAATCCGGGGAGGGGAGTAGCATCGAATGTGACTTGACTCGCGATAAGACACAATTATAAAATGCCGAGACCTTCGCGCCAAGAAATCAATGCATCTTCAGAAGACCTTGTCTCCTTCTTGTGTCAGTTCACCTCGTTAGGCATTTCTTAGTGATTGAGACCGCCATCATGGCACGCAAGGTCGAATACGCCGACAACCTTGAGCCTTCAAGACAAGAAGATGGTACCATCGAAGGCACATCAGAAGAAATCATCGACAACCCCGACAAAGCTACTGCCTTCGCCATCAGCGGCATAGACGAACACTACGATATCGACTCAGACAACTCGCCCCAACCAGAAGTCAGAGCCAATGTCCCCAACGTCGATGATCCCTCTATGCCTGTTAATACGCTCCGTGCGTGGACGCTAGGTCTACTGTTTACCATTCTCGGAACGGGTATCAATCAGTTCTTTTCGATGAGATATCCTAGTGTGACTATCTCATCGCTTGTCGCGCAGTTGGTCGCTTATCCTGCTGGAAGAGCCCTTGCGCATGCGCTTCCTATTATGAGGATTAGAGTGTTCGGGAGGGAGATTGCACTTAATCCTGATCATCACTTTAACATCAAGGAGCATGCGCTGATTACTATCATGTCAAACCTCTCATTTGGACCGTCTTGGGCAACGGATATTATTCAAGCTCAAGTTGCGCCTGCGTTCTTGGGCCTGAAGACTCCTGTCGGGTATCAATTCTTACTCGCGCTTACTATGCAGCTGTTTGGCCTTGGAATGGCTGGTATGGCGTACAGGTTTATTGTTGAGCCGCCGCATATGGTCTGGCCTTCGACGCTTGCTAATGCGGCGCTGTTTCAGACGTTACATGGGAGAGCGAACCCAAAGGCTGATGGATGGAGTATTTCGAGGTATCGCTTCTTTGTCTACGTCTTTGCGGGTGGTTGGTTGTGGGTGAGTGCCACTCATAGTTCTCTACTCTCATTCGGATGCTAACAGTTGATTAGTACTGGCTGCCTGGGTTCCTCTTTACTGGACTGAGCACCTTTGCCTTCATTTGCTGGGCTGCACCAAGTAAGTTCACTCCCTCTACCAACCGATCGTATTGAGTACTAACTTCTGTTAGACAACATCATCGTCAACAACCTCTTTGGCATGTCAACCGGTCTCGCCTATCTCCCCACCACTTTTAACGGCTCTCCCCTCGTCGTCCCCTTCTGGGCCCAAGCCAATGTCTTCGCCGGATGGGTCATCCTCTTCGCTCTCGTCACACCAATTCTGTATTACAGAAATACTTGGTATACAGCTTACCTACCGTTCTCGGGGGGTGACATCTACGACAACACTGGCAATGTCTTCAACGCGTCACGCGTCGTTGACCGCCACGGAAATTTCTCTCCCGAAGATTACAAGAGCTACAGCCCCATATTTATGCCAGTCACTTTCGCTCTCAGCTACGGTATCTCTTTCGCGACAATGACTTGCGTTCCGACGTACATCTTCCTCAACTACTGGAAGCAGATCGTCGGCGCCTTCAACCCGCAGCGGAAGAAGGATATTCATGCTCGGCTGATTGAGAGATACCCTGATGCTCCGTGGTGGTGGTACGCCGCATTGACTGCTATCGTCCTTGGTCTTACCATCATGGTTCAAGAGGTTTACAATACCCAAATGCCTGTTTGGGGTGTCTTTCTTGCCTTTGGTCTTGCAGCATTTTATCTCATCCCCACCGGAAGTGTCTATGCTGTAGCCAACTTGAACAGCAATGTCCTCACTGTCCTTGGCGAGATCATCTCAGGATATGCTATCCCAGGAAAGCCAGTAGTCATGCTGATCTTCAAGTTCTACGCATACACTGGACTCAGCCAGGCGATGATCTTTGCTTCGGATATGAAGCTTGGGCTGTACATGAAGATTCCCCGTCGCACACTATTTGTCGCACAATTGACTGCCTGCATTGTTGGGTCTCTCACTCAAAACGCCGTCGTCCTTTGGATGTTGCACCACGTCAAGGACATCTGTGAGAGCGACCAACCCAACAAGTATACCTGTCCCCAAGGTCGCGTCAACTTCTCATCAAGTATTGTTTGGGGAGCTGTCGGTCCTGCCCGGTTATACAGCGTAGGCAAGATCTACTCAGGACTTTTGCACCTATTCTGGCTTGGAGCACTACTACCAGTAGTAACTTTCTTCCTGAAAAAGAAGTTCCCCAATAGCAAGTTGCTACGTAACCTTCACTGGCCTCTCTTTTTCGCTGGTACTGGCAACGTGCCTCCCGCTACTGGCATCAACTATAGTTCTGCCTTTGCAGTCTCTTTCATCTTCAACAAGTGGATTCGTGGAAGATACCCTCATTGGTGGGCGAAGGTAAGCTCCATGTTGACCATTGTGACATTGTATCAATGCTGACTGACTATAGTATAACTATGTTCTTTCGGCGGCGCTGGACTCTGGTCTTGCGATTTCTGCTATTGTAATCTTCTTTGCCCTCGTCTTCCCTGGGGTTAGTCTTAGTTGGTGGGGTAATAATGTCCAGGGCACGACAGCGGATGGTCTGGGTACTCCGTGGAGGAAGCTGGGCACGAATGAGACGTTCGGGCCATCTTCTTGGAATTGAGGTGGTGCCAATTGCTGTAATTTGCCGGTGTTTGTGTTGTTGCGTCATTGTTAGTAAGAAAGACTGATTATGTTGCAAATACTTCTGAAAACAAGTCACAATATGTCGTACGCACATTTGGACTATCGCTGTAGGTCTTCAGTCCGGAGGTTACTTGCCGATGACTACGTGGAAGAAGTATCGTTGACGTTTACAGGGGTAGGTAAGGGAACTGAGGACCTCTAGCCTAGATGAGAAAAGACCAGGGTAAATTCAGGCAAAGCTAATACAGGCTTACTAGACTTTAGACTAATTATTTCTGGTGGCTAAGCATGGGGATCAGATGTTTTCTCGCTCCTTGGCTCTTGAACGCTGTCCAATCAGGTAATTTTCGGTCAAATACGACGAGTACACCAACGCTAGTTCTAACTTAGGTGCTACTCCGCGAGTTGGTAGGGTCATCAAGGCCCGAGCTATCCGGGGCAGCCATGTATATAAATCATTTGAAGAACAGATTAATGGATAGATAAAACCACCCAGTCTGCTGAGCTCTATAAAGTTTGCTCTTACCGCAAAAACAAGCGTATCAATGATGGTGTCTTTGAATATTCTCAGAGCCTTGTATGTCTTCGATAGTGCAGCACGCACTACAAAACTGCTAACAACTACTTCCAGGACTTGTCTTAACTCGGCACAGAGCATCCTGCCCCTTTCGCCTCCGCACTCGCCTATCTCCCCGAAGCTCACCGGCGATCCCTGCATCCAAATTGATGGGGTCTGGAAAATCACGGAGGACTGTGTTGATCCTCTGTACTCCCAACCAATAATCGACAACGAGACCCACGAGACACTACCGCTACCTCATCTCAGAATCTCCGGTCATTTCGAAGGGACCGCCGTTGACTTCAACATCTACCTCCCCAAGAATGGCTGGAAGGGTCGCTTCTTCCAGCTAGTCTTCCCACTACAGAACTCAACTGCATCCGCTCGGGAGATTGGATTCGGTGCTGAAAGCGGAGGGTATACCGTTCGTGCTTCCGGTCGACCAACGTATCGTGGTGATGCAGCTGCAGCTAAGGTTGGCATGATGATTGCACGCGAGTACTACAAGCCCAAGACCAACAAGATCCATGGGTATATCTACGGAGGTAGCGGTGGATCTCTTGTTACCGTTGGAGCGATGGAGAATACGATTGGTATATGGTCTGGTGCTCTGACACTTGTCCAAGCTGTACCAGTTTCCATCAACAATTGGTCTATCCGTGCTCTCGCAGGTCTGGTTCTTGAGAACAAGAGTGTCGAGATCGAGGATGCTCTTAGGCCTGGTGGTAGTGGGGACGTCTACTCAAGCTTGAGTCCCACTGAGAGAACCGCTTTTGAAGAGGCCACGGCCCTTGGTGTGCCTATCAAAGGGTGGGAAAGCTTCTACGAAACTGGGGCCTCTGAGCCACTTTGGGAATCTCTCAGAACCGTATCTGGAGCAGCTGTGACGAGAATGGATCCTACCTATGTGGATGACTTCTGGAATAAGCCTGGATACTTGGGGAGCGAGCATTCCAGTCTCGGTGAGATCTTCCGCAAGGAGATGCTTGACTACAAGACATCCATTATTTCTATTAGGCGTGGTGTCAACCAGATTCCTGTTGGCCTCACCCTTGAAAAGGCACCCGAATCAGCAAGAACATACTGGCTGGACATCATTCTTCTCTCCAAAGATGGAGAAGCACTCGGGAAAATCACAGCCAAGGGTCGCAATGACAATAACAACAAGACCGTTACCCTTCATCATGACAATGATCTTGCCGTCCTCTCTCTTCTCCAAGAGGGTAACCAAGTCCACATAAGCAACCGCATGTTCCTCGCCATGCATGCAATTCATCGCCACTCAGTCCCCAAAAGCGCAGACTTCTACGGATACGATTGTCTGCGTGATTCGAACGGAGACCCCATCTATCCCCAGCGCCCCGTCCTAGTGGCGGAGCAGATAGCCTGGTCAGCTAGCGGTGGCGCTTCTTTTTCGGGCAAGTTCAATGGCAAGATGATCGTCATGGATAATCTTATGGATGTTGACGCGTTCCCATGGCATGCAGATTGGTACAAGAACCAGGTCAAAAAGGCTTATGGAGATGAAGCCGATAATAAGTTTCGTCTTCATTATAGCGAGAATGCGGATCATCAAATGGGTCCTGTTGTGAGTTCCAAGAGCTCTAGGGTTGTGGACTTTACAGGCCTTTACGAGCAGCATCTGCGAGACTTGAGTATCTGGTGCGAAACCGGGGTATACCCAAGCACTCCAACTAATTACACCATCAGAAACTCTCAGCTGCGATTACCTGCTACGGCTCCAGAGAGGAAAGGTATCCAGCCTGTTGTAGATCTCACCATCAATGGTGGCAAACAAGCTGAGGTCAAAACAGGCAGCATAGTCACTTTTAAAGTACGCGTTGAAGTTCCTCCCGGCGCAGGAAAAGCATTTGCCTTGGAGTGGGATTTCGAAGGGACGGGTCACTTTGTTAAGAAGGTATTCAGAGAGGTTGTTCGACCTGTTGAGACGGCGGGTTATTATACTTACAGCCAAGCCGGGACTTTCTTTCCTACAGTGAGGGCTGCTTCGTACAGGGAGGAGAAGGTAGATTCGCCTTATTCTTTAGCCTTAAACCTTGGGCGGGTACAGGTCGTCGTCATTTAGGCCGTGTCATGGCCTCACTCAAGACTTAGCTATTTCTCTCCCTCATATTATCGAGAACCAGCCAGTTCCATTGAGCTGACTTAATTGAATGGGAGAAGGAAATGGGCATTTGCATGCTCGCCCTTCTGCCTATGGCACGAGAAATTCCAGTAACAGCTCTCAATGCTTGGCTCTCGCTTTTGTCATGTTTTCAAATTACAAGTGGGCTGGGGTGTCGCCGCCTTTTGGTTGGTTGGCTGATCTGAGTGTCTGTCTGCCCTGTCTGCCCTGTCTGCCTTGCAGCAATCCATTCTTACCCAACACTCAACTTCCCCGCTTCGTCTCAGCTGCTTCTTTCTCCCCTTTGCAAACTTGTTAATCTCAACATGGCCGACCCGTTGTCCATCGCCAGTGGCGTCGCTGGCCTTGTATCTCTTGGCTTGACTCTCTGTGGCGGTCTTCACAATTATTTTAGTAACGTCAAAGGCCGACACCAAGACATCGAGACAGCCAGCCGAAGCCTTACTCTTTTACAATCAAACATCTTCATCATCCAGTCGAGCACATTAAAACTTGGCCATCGCCACGCCTTGTCTGCCAATGGAGTCAATCAAGGTCTTGCCAATTGCGAGTTCGAACTCGTAGCCCTACAGCAATTGATGCTGAACCTTACTAGAGAGGAGGGTTTGTCCGACATTACAGGAAAGTTGAGAAAGCAAATAAAGATAGCTCGGTATCCATTCGATCAGAAGAAGTTGATTCAACTTCAAGATCAGCTTTCCAAGGCCAATACGACTTTGAGTAGTTTCGTACAAAACTTCAACCTGTGAGGAACTTCTACTAAAATGACCGTTCTGCTGTCACTAATTCCCCGTAGTGATATCAACATCGGCATCAGCGAAGACTTGCAGATTTTGAAAAACTACACCAATGCTAACGATAGCATCACGCACAACATGCTAGGCACAATTGCCGGGCGACTCGACGCCATCAGTCCAGCTGTTCAACGAACTGAGATAGAGATGGCGAAATTGTCTCAACATGTCCAGGACAACTGCCTCGACACTCGCAGCCATGTTTCAGACGTCGTTGTCCAACCCCGTTATCTGCAGAATTCTCAGAAAGAAGAAACAATGATGAAGACACTAAATGATCCAGAATGTACTTGTTCCGACCCTTCGACCAGTTCTACTTGTCGAAAATCATCTTATGTTAATCAATCCTGGGGAGTTTTGATCGTCTCGAAACAAGAATATACACGACAACGCCATCATCCTAGTTGCATTTTCTTTAGCCAATCACTCCAGAAGTCAAAGATTACATTTCGCTACCTTGGACTTCGATATCAGCTTTCCCGAATTCTATCTATGTCACTGACTCGAGATTATCCGGCTGGGGCATACAGTCTTTCCTTCGGGATACAGCCATGCAACATTGTTGAATCGAGTCCGGCTTTTCAAGCGCTTCGTGACCTCGAAGACAAGTACATGAACTACAGGGAACTCCATAATCGTTTTGATTTACGAGAAGAGACCTCGGCCCTGATCAGGGATCTCAGAACTATTTATGAGTCAGCTGCTGCGTCACCGTTTGACGTAGATAGATTTGGGAATAACATCGCCCACATATCCATGAGCGTGAGTTTTTATTCTGGTTATGAACATACAAGACGACTTTATGTTAACAGAATCGTGAGCTTTATCGGAGACACCTAATCCCTTCGGTTCCGAGAGAAGGAATAAGTTTCGAGGACGTACTTGTATCGATTCGCTCGCTTCTGTCATACATGTTTGATACTGGGGTCCCAATCAGTACCGCTAATTTTTACCAACAGTAATAAGTCCACAACTCATTTTCACTTAACTTGGCTCACATAACCTAGAACGATTCTTCACGATTTGTGGCATCCTGACTCTTTAATGATGCTTTTCCTGTTATATAACTTCATCGCAACACTTGATACATCCTTCTGCGGCACAGACCTCGGCAAGCGCAAAAGGGCTTTTCTCGGACTCAACGGACTATCAAGTAACGATTTTTTGCAAGTTTGGGGCAAGTACCCTGAGATTGCCGAGGGTAAGCCACTGGTTGCCATATCCTTTCCAATCACACACAGCTAATAGATATGATCCAGCATTTGGATTTAATGACATCTTCAGGGCAGTTATGCAGCAAGACCGGCAAAAGCTCGAAGCTATTCCTATGGGCGACCAATTTACTGAAGGCATTCTGGAGATAGATATTTATGAACGTAACATTTTACACGCTAGCATCACCTGACCGGAAGGACTTAGTCTACTTCTGCAACACAGCCAAACTGTATATCTACTGTGCGACAAGAACTCGATGGCTATCAGTCCTCTGGAACTTGCAGCAAGGTCAAGTGGAGAAACATGTACCCAAACAGACAAATGGGTGCTTTGCCAGAACTGTCAATGTGCTGTTTCTGCCCAACTGCTCTTAGAGGCCGATTGCTGCCTGCCGGCTCATTTGATGGAACAAAGCTCCCTGGAAAAGTGTTCATTGAGATGCCGAAGGCTATTATTCAAGCATTTCAAGAACCGGAGGCGACGACTACGAGATCTTTCCCTTGCGTTGCTACCCCCTGAAGTCATACATCGTTATGGAGTCACCGTTGATTTTCTTCCTGACGCTACTGCGAGATTTCTCTGGAAGGAATTAGAATCACGCTGTGGTGAATCAACAAGACAAGAGTTTGAGATGGGTCACGGCCTCAATCCCTTTTGTTCATACTGCTCCTCCTCCGGAGGCTTGTTCGAAGAGCCCATTTCTCCACAAATCTGTTTGTTGGCCGATGAGTTCGGCATCAAGCCTTCTGATGAGGATGGTCTCCAGCCACTTCTAGCCCGTGTTCATCTTTCTTCTCACTCATATGATAGGCTCCAGATCACGATTCTCTATCTAAATTGGCTGTTGAAGCATGATTATCTCAAACTAGAATACGTGATTGGAGGCTTCCAGACATCTGCATTACATGAGTTTGGAGGATGGATTGGTAGGAATGTCGCCCGTTACTTTCCATATCAGAATGGCAATTCGCCCTACTGGTCTGGGGAAGGAATCAGTCTGATCACCAAAATATGCAACAGCGAGATGCAGTCCGATCTATCATGCCCCTGTATATCAGGTGCATTTAACCGACCTTTGGCTTCTTTGTTCTCCGGATTTACGGTCGACACGCTCTCTCAAGTTTCTAGGAAGCTCGAAGTTATAAGCAGCATACAGGATCTAGTTGGTCTGATTGAAAAGAAGATAACCAATACTGACTCGTCCTATCTTGCCAGATGTGCTGTCCACACAATTACAATGGAATGCTTGGGTATAAGACACATTGGACACTGTCCTCAGGACTACTCATCATTAAAAATGGGAAAATTGGCCGACGAGGATGAATGGGCGGAATTATTAGACGAAGATAGGCTTTTGCTTGAAAAGCTTGACGATTTCGATGAAGAATTCGAAATGGAGTTCCAAAGTGGAAATCAGTCAGTGGCAGACTTTCTAGGAGGATACTACACCGAGCGGATGCTGGAAGTGATGAAAGAAATGGATGGGTCTCCGGCGGATGATTATAGACGTAGACTACTGGCTGCCGGGGTAGTGATAGTAGAATAGTCAGAGGGTAGTTGCGAGGCTAGTGGGGATGGGGTGGCAGAAAGTGAAGATGTACATAAGAATGATGGCGAGATTGATGAGTAAGTCGTTTTATTAGGGTACAGAGAAAGAGGCACTGGAATGACACCGGGATATAAAGACCCTCTTAAGCATCAGAAGATCTTGAACAATGCATACCTTTGTTCGAGGTTCTTGACTAGATATCACCAGGATGAAACCCGCAAAGCCATCGAAATTACTAACATTGCCGCAGATGGAATTTCCAGTATGAGAGAAACAAAGAATTAAGATCACACTGTCAATATTATGCCAGACTGCGTCAATAGTTGCCAAAGGAATATGTAGGTTCAATATATCGTTTATCGACGCTCGGTGTTCGTCTGTGAGCGAGACCATTATCCAAAGATTAGATATTTAAAGCTCAGTTACCTATTGACAGAATTGATGAGAAGTCCCACCGTCATACTGCAAACGAAATGCAGGTCCGTGGGCAACTCCTTCCCCAGTAGTCCCACTAGGTGATTAGTGCGAGGCAAAGCCAAGCTTCGGGGTAGCCTCCTCCTGGTTATGAACAACATAGTAGTTCCTCATGAACACATTTCCTAGCACAGAATACTTGCTGCTGAGCTGAGTTGTGATCGCTCCAGCGCAGATGCGGTTAGCGGGGTCATATACAGTATAGTTGACATCTCGTCCTGGGATAGAGAGCGTTGTGCTGTCGACCTTGAAGTGGAAGTCGGGAATAGTGCTATTGCACGGGAATGTGCGAGTGCCTCCCTGTTGGAGCTCATAACCCTTGATGTGGCTGTAGTAGTCGTTCACCACAGCTTCAGGGAGGTAAACAAGGGACGTGCCGGAGTCGACGATGACCTCGCCAACCTGCTTCTTACTACTGGTGAATGAACCTTTGCCCACGGCATAGGAGCTCACGTTCATAGACCAGTACTTCTGGCTGACCACGGGGGTGTAGGCGACTTTGCCCTTGAACTTGGTATCATCGATGTATCCAAAATCCCACGTCGCAGGCTTGCCATCGAGTCTGAGATTTGCAGCAAACACCTTCTTCTTCAGAGTGGGCAGGAGAGTTTCGAAGAACGTCTTTTGCTTCTCGGGCTGGGCGGTGTTGATGGTACTGAACGCGAGACCAAGAATGCCATCCGAAGCGAACTCAGCTTGGATAACGGTGGCGGCTTGGACGGCCTGCTTATGGGCTATGACGGGGCCTGCCTTGACAGTGTCGGTGAAGACGACGCCGCTGACCTCGTCGCCAAAGGCGTACTTAATGGACCAATTGTAATTTTTGAGAAGCTCTGCGGATGATGTTGGGACATATATTGGGTGATCCAGGCTTTGGAAAGGGGAAGACTCGTTGGAATACACCCATCTGTTAAGTTGCATGATAGTCTCGATCCAGGATGCTGAAGCAGGGAGGTACTCACAAATCGGCAGAGCCAGTGTCGTAGATCATCTTGAAAGTCTGGTTCCCGATGACTGTAGGGACGAAGAACGACATGCCAGACGAGGAAGGCTTCACTTTCGCGGAGCCTGACTGCTTCACGCTGCGCGCCTCTTTGATGTCGCCATGCATCGCAGGGTATCTCGCCTCAAGCCTCTGCCTCTCGGCCGCAGGACCGAATTCTTCTGGTGCTGAAGGCAAGGCGTCGACACTGAAAGCAGCGCCTTGGCTATCCGGCACTACGAGGCCATGGGCAGAAGCAGCCAAGGCGGCAATCAATTGAAGGAGTTTCAAAGACATATCGAAGGCAGTCGCGGAGGATGACTATGCCAGAAGGTGAAACTAGAGAACAACGAGAAAATAGGACCTCTTACTTCCTTATGCTGAAGGGAACCTCGTCGGTCTCGTTCATAGCTCGTTCCACTGTTACATAGTTCGCGCTTTGATTGTCCGCGCTGGCTCCACGGGAAGAAATGGCTAAAGTGCCGGGGTCCGCACACGACTTAATTTCCCAAAACTGGCTAGCTATTAGTACCGCAGCCACTGGAAGCACAACAGGACCGGCAGATCAGGAATGAGATACACTAAGAAACTCGTGTCGAACGAATGGTCTTGGCCTCATGACTTCATTTGGACAGGGCCTGGGTGAGTTAACCCTTTTATATATAGGCTGATAAACATCAGGCAAGTCAGTCATCCACCAACGACACCCGTAAGTAACGACAATCATCATGGCTCTCATTACTTTGGCCGCCGTCGCTGCTGCCGTTGCGTTTCCTGGCCTCGCTGCTGCGACCAAGACTCCTGCTGGTGTCATTTCCGTCCCGTTATCTCGCGATGACGGCCTGACGGCATACTATGCCAAGCTACAGGTTGGCACACCGCCGCAGACAGAGTATCTCAAGATCGACACGGGCAGCCCGCGATATTCTTTCCTCGACTCTCGTAATGAGGTATGCAAAAAGCAGGGAAATAGTTGCAAAACGTTTGGCACCTTCAACAACAAAACATCCAAGTATGTTCCTCGGACCCTGGGGTTTCTATCGCTAACCAATGTTATAGAACATCCCGCTACGACGGTACTGGCTTCGCCGACGCCCTGGGCTACGTTGATCGAGGCGATTATCTGAGCGACACTGTTGTTATCGGCGGTGTTTCAACCAAGAACATGTAATTTGGCTATACGTCTGATTACAGCTTCCCTGACAAAGTCACTGGTGATATATATACTATTCTCGGTAAGATACTGCGATGTCAAGACTATGTCACATTAAAAGTGCTGACAACGAAACCAGGCCTGTCATTGGAGTGCGAGTACGCCGGTCCCAAATGTACTGACAGGTTCTCGTCGTACTTCCTGCCGGAGCTCAAGAATGCTTCCAAGATCAACTATCTCGCTTCAAGTCTCTACCTTGGACCTGATGACAAGGAGGCCGCCAACGCGAGGATGCTCCTCGGTGGCGCCTACGACAAGGCCAAGATTGAGGGCAACCTTATCACAGTGCCCATGGTCGACCCCTTCAATGCCGACCTCAGCGGTGGCCAGACCAACTCGGTTGATGTCACGTCTTTAGAAATCGTCCTCACCAAGGGCAACAACCGAACCAAGGAAACTTACGGCAAAAAGGGCGTTGGTCTCCCTGTTCTGCTGCAGACAGGCGTCGCGAATTGGTACGTCACCGACAAGACTATTGGTCCTATATCCAGCGCTTTCGGTCTCGCCAAGGAACCTGACTTTGGTCAACGATACTTTGTCGTCGATTGCAAGTACGGTGACTCCAAGCGCAACGACGGTTACATCGCTGTTGAGTTTGGTTTCCATGGCACAATCAAGGTTCCGTTTCACGGCTTGGTATCGAAGTTCCCTGATGACACCTGTGGAGTGTTCCTCGCTTCTCGGGGTTACCCCATGTGCATCTTTGGTGACCCTTTCCTGCGCAACGTATACAGCATCTTTGACCAGGAGAAATTTTCTATCTCGATGGGCAAAGTGAAGCATACAGCTGAGGAGAATATTGTGCCTTTTCCCAAAGGAGGCTTCAAACCGACTCATTACTGAGGAGGTTGAAGGGTACGAAGCGACACCATCATGTTAATGTATATGTAATGGTTCAGACCTAGCGAAATTTAAGCGATAACTGTGCTGAGTATATGAGCGAATAGAACTAAACACAACGACAAGACATGTTTTCCAGTTTCTCAATTGTGTTTGTAGTAGACCTCAAGAATCATCTAGCTTCCCTCTGGCGTATTCTTTCTCGACACCTCGCAGCTTAAACGTAATTAGAGAGTTGTCTGAGAATCAATTGTGACTTTAGGGTAATACTACAATTAGCAATCACAAAAGCCGATAACAGGCTTCCCCGTAGATCGCAGAGGCGCTATCTTGCCATCTCGCGCACTCGGCCCAAAACGGTCAAATGGGCGACCCCAGATTGAGCTATACCTTTCTGAGCCATCTCAGCGAACGCTATCATCCCCGCCAAATAGGACCATCCTTGGTTCAGTAACCGTTATCAGCACAAACATGACCACGCGATATAAATGGCAGCGAATCGCAAACAATCAACGCCTGCCACTTGGTGAGGTGTCATTCTGAACGTGTATTCCTAAGTCAACACAATGGATAAAGACCTCAAGCCCGTTACCACCATGCCGACGAACTCAACCGTCGGGATGGGTGAGTTTGTTGAAGATACGGCTAGCGGTCGCAAACCCACCGCTACCTTGGATGGTGATGATGAGAAGCAGTCGGGGGAACTGGGTTCCCCTCCACTTGGGATCGTGTATAGCTCCAAGGAAGATGCGAGGGTCCGATGGAAGCTTGACCTGATTCTACTGCCTTTGGTAGGTGGTTCACTTTGAAAGATCGAGCGAATGAAACCTGACCGCAAGACAAACAGATGGCGTGCACATACGTCCTAAACTATATGGACAAAGTCGCTTTGTCCGAAGCCTCCATATTTGGCATTAAAGAAGATCTGGTAATCGCAGCTGCACCTCGGAGATGGCCACACAAAACAACTGACATCCGCATAGAACCTCGTGGGACAACAGTATAGCTGGTCATCCTCAATTTTCTACCTGGGCTACCTGGTCTGGCAATATCCCAGCTCTCTCTTGATGCAGAAGCTTCCCATGTAAGTCTTTACCCTTTCAGAAAGCGGCTTGGGTTGGGAGATGATCTACTGCCAAATATTACCTAATCTTGCCTAAATTTACCTAGAGTTTCCTAATCATTTCATAGTGGTCGGTACTTTGGCGTGATGATCTTCCTATGGGGCCTCACCGCATGCACAACGGCATTCACAAAAGACTTTGCAACACTCTGCGTCAACCGCGTCTTTCTCGGTGTTTTCGAATCCTGTATGTCACCCATTCTTACGATCCTCATCTCGCAGTACTGGACACGAGAGGAGCAGCCCCTTCGCACATCGCTATGGTGGTCCGCCAGCGCTGTCGGTGCTTTCATGGCCGATGCCATAACATACGGCCTCTCGGGTAAAGATCATTCGGGCTCTAAGTATGCCGTCTGGCAAGTCATTTACCTCGTCTTCGGGCCGATGACAATGTTTTGGGGCGTTGTTGTCTTTTTTGGTGTCCCGGCGTCACCTCTGACCGCATGGTTCTTCAGCAAGAGGGAGCGGGATATCGCTACTGATAGGGTAACTAACCCATGATATCAACTGCCAGCGTTGCTGAACAATCTACAGGTCTTGAAAAATCACACCGGCATTAAAAACACTGAGTATAAATGGAACCAGGTCCGGGAATGCCTGATGGATCCCCAGCCGTGGATACTAGCGATACACGCCTTTCTTCAATGCCTGCAGGGAGGCGGTCTAACATCGGTGAGCAATCTTGAATTGAATCAGTAGGTACATCATATTCTGACGACAACACAGTTCTCTAAGATCGTGTTGACCCAGACCCTCGGCTACTCGAGTCGCCAAGCCACTTTGATGGGCATGCCGTCCAACACCATCCACCTCGTCTCGGTGGTCTTTGCGTGAGTATCCAATTTTGCAACTCCATGCCCTATTGCTGACTCTTGTGATCCAGTGGCTGGTTTTGCACTCGTTTCAAGAATACTAGGTGCTACGTCATGATCGCAACGAAC
The DNA here is from genome assembly GCF_013085055.1 of Fusarium oxysporum Fo47. Classification (NCBI taxonomy): domain Eukaryota; kingdom Fungi; phylum Ascomycota; class Sordariomycetes; order Hypocreales; family Nectriaceae; genus Fusarium; species Fusarium oxysporum. The sequence goes on from NC_072849.1 coordinate 424,126, forward strand.
GTGATTGTCTTGATAGGAGCGGTGTTGGTGGACAGTGAGTTCCTGGCATCATGAATGTCAGCTTGTAGTATCTGATTTGTATTAGACCTTCCACAATCCAACCATAAAGGTCGACTTGCGTCTTTCTACAGTAAGTGTAAAGTCTCCTTTCGTGGCTCAGAACCGTTGCTCATAAGTACCTCCAGTTATCTATGTGAATACCGTCCCTTTCGGACTTGGCATGAGCATGCTCTCCTCGAATATCGCAGGATTTACCAAGAAGTCCACCGCGAGCGTAAGTATTTGACTCTAGCCAATCTTGACTAGACCCGCTCTAATAACACTTGCAGGTCATGATGTTCCTGGGCTACTGTCTTGGCCAATTCACCGGCCCTCAATTCTTCATCACGCACGAGGCCCCACAGTTCCAGACTGCTTTCAAAGGCTTCTACTCCTCAGTCTCTGCCATGATTGGTTTGGAAATCATTTTGCTGTAAGGAAGCTTATCATTTCACTTTACCACCGAATACTAACCATTTTCTCTTAGCATCTACATCAGGTATCAGAACCATCGTCGGGGTCGCCGCGAGGTTCAAGAAATCTGTAACGTAAACATTTCTAGGGATGATTTAGATCTTACGGATTGGCAGCAAGGCTCGTTTAGGTATGTTTGGTGAGCCTTGGTGGAAAAGGTGCGAAGTGATGAACATTCATGTGGTCGCGAGTCACGGTTCGAAGGGTTGCTATCCTGTTCGCTTGCTCTTAAATTCTGTCGATCTGTCTTTGTGTACAATACTTCCTTCAAGTTGGTCAGGAATGAGTGCCAAATCTCGTTTACTTGACCAAGCACAATATTGACGTTGAATACATACCTAACTATTCTATTTGTGACATTCTCACAATGATCCCGCTGTAGGTTATTGCGGCCTCGGCACCACACTGTAAACAGGGTTATAGAATTATAGAGAGGAAATAGTGCATAATTTTATTAGAGATATGAAGACGACAAGCTCCTGGTGCTTGTCTTGTACTTAGCGTGCTTCTGGGTATGCTTATCAGCGATTAGTCATTAGTTACCCCAGATTTCAAAATAAACTCCAAGACCAAAGCGCTCTTGCACCTCGATCACCCCTCATTCTCGTCCACGGCCTTTGCTATAACGAATCACCATGTCCCTATGCACCACTTGCGCAAGAAGGAAACTGTCTTGTGATCAACTAAAACCGCGCTGCTCACCCTGTCGACGCTCTCACCTCAAATGCGCTTATGAACCATCATCGCACGCCGTATTTGAGTTTAGAGATGAGACAGAGCAGATCAGAACTCATTCCAGGCATCGCGGGAAGAGGAAGAGCACGCCAAGACAGCCGAGTGGTACAGAGATGAGCCCGCAGACCCAGACGACCTTTTCAGTGGCCGAGACGGATGCACCGGACTCATTCGAACCATCGTCACTCGCAATGCTTGATGCGGCGGCGATGCCTTGGATGGATGGGATATTTGACTCGTATCCAGACCAGCAATGGGACTTGAGTCCGGACTCTACAATACTGTACAATGGAACTGCGCAAACTTGGCTCCCGCAAACGGATTCGCCTGGCCAAATCTCCGCTGACTTCAACGTGGGCAGCCTGTCCTCAAGTTCCCCTCAGACAGTCTCTGATCGGGTCCTGGCACAGCACTATACGCAAAACTTGGCGTCAAAATACAGCTCCAAGGGCCAGACTTGGAACAATCACACATATTTCTTTAATCGCTTCAACTCGAGCCACTCGTTTGTGATATCGGCTCTCTACGCGTGGACAGCGGCTCACCTCCACTGTAATGGGACATTGGGCTCAGAGACTAGCGCTCTAGAACACTACGAAAAGAGTCTCGCAGCACTCGGGGATCAATTGGATATCCATCTGGGGGTTAGGAGCGCGGAAAGAGAGCTTAGCCAGACTTGGCCCCAGCTTATCACCCGAGATGATGACCTGGATGCCGTCTCAGTGACGCTGTACTTCCTTGCCTGGACAGATCTTCTTCTCTCGAGAAGAGCCTATCTTAAGCGCATGCTGAGTCTCGAGGCTTGTCTTCTGGGAAGTCGAGACCACGGTGATCAATCGCAGTCAGTTTACGGCAGGATGGCTGTGTGGTTCTGCTTCCTCGATGCTCGCGCGGCTCTGTTTTCCCAAGGTGATGATCGTATCATCCAGTGTCTGGGCAACGACTTGGGACTTATGTTTGCTGTGGATAGGTCCTATAACTTTTTGCAGCAAGAATACACTCTACTGTACCCGAATGAAGAGCGACGATGGGATGAGGCTCATAGGCCCCTGTATGTCGCTACGTGTCGCTTAGTTGCTCTGCTGGGGATGATATCCAGGGCCCAGAGCTGCACGACAGACAAAAGCCAGGAAACAAATACTCAAGCTTCACTTAGCGATATAGAACAGGTTAAAATCACTTTGGAGCTGCACAAGGTCGATGCTAATGATGAAATAGGATCTCGCCACCATTAGCGAGGAGAAAGCTGCAGAAAACAAAGTGCTATCCATTTACCTCACTGCAAACGCCCTCTTCCACGCAGTACATATCTACGCCTCCAGAGTCTACCGACCAACGGACGCAGCCTATGCAGACACGCCGCACGCCGAGGATATCATAGGCATCACTCGCCGCTTCTACAATAAGCTGAAGCGGCCGAGAACAGAAGCGCCGCCGACCAAGATATGGCCCATCCCACTCATCATGGCAGCGATTGAGGCAAAGGACCCTATCTACAGAGACTGGGCGCTCCAGCTTATCAAAAACTGCTCTCAGGCTGGAAAACATTATGTCAACGCCTGTGCTTTTGTCGAAAAGGTGCATGCCGCCGAAGAGGGGACGGGCTGTCGCGCCAATCTTTCCCAGATCGCTCAAGACATGGGCGACAATTTTGTGATTTGACAAACGCCCGCAGCTCAGGCTGAAGTTCTGAACGCTATATTTGACACTTTAGCTCTTAGTGGCGATGAACATGGCGCCGTTGTTGGACGGTCGCGGATTTGGCTTCTTTGGGACAATCGGGCGACGCGCTAAGTTAGTAGACACACCGCAGCGAAGGATTGATCACTTCCCCGAAGAATCCCACGAACGCACCTCCAAGCCTCTTTTATATAAGGATACATGCTAGTGCAAGCGATAATCAATCTATTCATTATTCCTGTTTTGCTATCTACTACCTTACAACATGCCTTCTGCCGAAACCTCTATCATGGAAGTCCCTCGTACTTCATGCTACCAGCACATTGTCGTCGAAGGCACGCCCTATGAAAGAGGACTTTCGCATGGAAGACAGGTGGCTGACAAGGTCCGTGCCAACATCGAGTATTACAAGCTTCCAGGCAAGCTCCCGCATTGGTGAGTGGAGTATGGACACCAACTTTTCTGCTATTAACCAACATCCAACTCAGGTCCATCTCCTCCAAAATCATCGAGACCGTCTACCTCCCAGCCTTTGAGAAATCCTACCCCACAGGCCTCGAAGAGATCAGAGGAATCGCAGATGGAGCAGGTGTTACGATCGAAGAGGTCATCATGCTTAATGCTCGATACGACCTTGGCAGATGCATGTATCGACTCCAAGATGGTGGCAAGACTCCACAGGAGCTTAACGGGCACGATGAATGCACGAGCGGATTCTTCCCTCCCGAAGCAGTGGCATCTGGTCGGGCTTTGGCTGTGCACAACTGGGACATGTCCAGCCATCTTTATAACCAGGACCTCATTATCTACCTCGAGGTACACCCAGACCCGTCTGAGGACCGACCTTCTATGTTTATTCTCACTGAGGCTGGGCAGCTGATCCGCAGTGGGATGAACTCGGCCGGTATGTCGGTTACTGCAAACTCGCTGCTATCAAGCGAAGACTACGTGCCCATCTCGCATACCGACCAGAACGGAGTTTACCATGAGATCAAGAACCCCAAGCCTGTTCTCCCACTCTCAGTAGCAAGACGCGTCTTCCTTGAGTATAGCAACTACGCCGAGGGCTTGGTGGCAATTAACGCCTTCCCCCGCCACGTCTCAGGGAACCTACATGTCTCGACAGCCGAAGGGTTCGCGATGGCTATGGAGGTCGCCCCAAGCCGCGTGTACAAGTTCTACGGAAATATTGATGATAACTACCTCATACACAGCAATCACTTCCTCAGTCCAGAATTTCTGGGTCGTGATGATGTTTTTGATCGTTCTCCTGGTGGGAGCACCTGGTTCAGATGCTTACGAGCCGAGAAGGGAGTAAGAACAGATTGTGCAGCGGGGAGATTGACGCCGGAAAAGATCAGGACGGCTTTTTCGGACCACCTGGCGTATCCTGAGAGTTTGTGCAATCATCCGAATCTCAATCAGAAGAACACGCCGAGCGCTGTATTGACTGGGTATACATCCAAGCAGAACATGACTGTCGCTTTCGTCATTTATGATCTGGTGGAACGGGCAATCACTGTCTGCAAGGGGCCTCCTTGTGAGGGCGTGCTGCAAAAGTTCAAACTTCAGGAGAGGCGATCGTTGAAGCATTGAGTATAGCAGCTGGAGTAATCCGATCAAGGTTTGATGGAAACGGTACCTAGCATGTTTCGTTGGCGGTGCATGTAAATATGTATTACATAAGAAAAAGATTATTCATATAGTTACGTTTCATTCTATTGTCAGTCAATCCAGCATCCATGCATGTCACAGCAATGTAAAACGCTATGAGTTAGGTTGTCATGCCTGAAAAGATGCTTAAAAACTTGGGTATCTAGGGTATGCGGCGAAAAAATGAAGCTGAAACCTGGGGTTGTTTTGACAGGGATGTTGACTGAGGCCGAAACGTCGCTTTGCTCGAGGCTGAAACCAGGGACTCACGATATCACAGTTGTGTTTCAATAGCTAGAATCGATGCTCCAGCCTCGAGCACTATTTAAGTCATCAATTTCCACTCCCAAAGATCGGCTTACTATCACCATCATCAAATCTCTTCTCCCTCTTACACCTCTCATTCCACATTCTCGGTAGCGTCGCCACTCCGCCCACCATGAGAATATCCTCAATAGCCCTGCTTTCATTCCTATCAACAGCCATGGCAGCTCCCGTGGTCCGTGGCCCCGGTGGTCGACTTGTACAAGAAGGTGCCGGCTGCACCTTAGTGCAAGGCAGAAGCGTATGTGACGATGGATTCGGAAATACCTTGTAAGTTCAATTACCCTCTTGCATAAAGTAATTCGCGTGCTGATTGTCTTCTGCAGCTTCGAAGATGATCCGTTCTCGTCAAAATAAAAAAAATTGAAACGCAAGGAGGAATGAAATGATGAGGCTTCTCACAGTGGAGGATTGAGACCTGAATACTTCCGCTTGAGGCGTTGAACTGCAGGATGGGTGGCTAGTACACCCGGGCCGTATAAGATACCACAAATAACAATCTAATGAATCAACAACTATCTTCAAACTTGCTCTGTCTTTGTCGTGCCACTTTGACTATTCTCAGCCATTGACTGTAATCCAAGCGGGACCGTCGGCATAAGTGGAACAGGGAAAATGAGGCCATCTCCACCGAGCCCAGCCGCGTAAGAAAACTTGCGGCCTGACATGGATACAGCCTGCGCAGACCACAAATTTGTCAATTTCTATACCAATTAATCATTTAAAAGATAAATCTGTGGACTTCCCCATTCGAATGCGCTACAGTAAACAAAGCTGGCCGACTACGATTGGATCAAAATCTCGGCTCTGCATTCCACGTCGTTATGCATGCTGCAGCTGCACGTTGAGTTGGGCACTGAGCGCCTCACTTTTAGTACAAGATGAAGAATAAAATCCCAATTCTGGAGCAAATTCTCTCTCAACTCAACTTCGTCTTGTATTAATATTTCTAGAAGCCATGACTTCGTCTAATTCTAGCGAGGACTTATTCCCCGCCCTGGAGTCGCTCTCCAGGTTAATCGTGCCCCATATCAAGACTGCGATATTTGTCGCACTTGTTCTGAACCAATTTACTATTTTTCCGGATTTTAATGTTATTCTTTCGCAAATATCGAGCCCGTTAATTCTCATCGTCGCGCTGTACTTTGGTGGTATCTGGACACTACCTAATGGCCAGGAGAGTACCAGTACCCTTTCTTGGAAGTTGTTGCTGGGGCCATTCTTTGACTTCAAGACAATCTCTAGTCGGGTTGGGACATACTTCAAAGGTAGGAATAATCATTCTTGTGGATGGAAAGCCAGGTACTGATGTTTTGTGTTCATTCCAGTGGGCTCATTGATGTCTTTGGCTTACTACCTAACCCTCTATTACGACCTACCTCTTCCTTTCCAACCATGGGTTCAATACATGTTCGTCGGCATTGCCACGGCTGTATTAGCCGCTGCATACCTATTTGCTCCCATAAGCAAGATTTACGGACCTCTTCGCTTCTGTTACCTTGAACATGCCCAGACATACTGGCTGGTGGTGAACTGGTGGTCACTAACAGCCGTGGTCCCCTTCTTCTCCCCCACCTTGCTACCCGTCTTTGGCTTCTGTCTCATCAGTGTGACAGTTGGTACATGGGTTCACATCTACTTTGCATACCGCGAGAAGGTTCGAACCATTGCCTGGACTGTCTCCGAGAATGCAGCCCGAGCAAAGGCAGCAGCTGAAGAGGCCAGAGACTTCGGTGTCATGGCGAAGAAGTACGAGGAGCAGATGGTCGACGCTGCAGCTGAGGCGCGACGTGATGCTGTTATTGCGAACTCGGTTAGACTGACGGACTTTTTTGACTGCGCATCTCGTGCTTGGTCTACTCTCGCTGAAGCTACGGCCCCAGCTGAGGATGCAGTCACTCAAGCTCAAAGGGTCATCGCCTCCGCTATCATCTGCGAAGAAACCGAAAAGGTCGATGATAAGCAAAAGGCAGAAAATGAACGACTAGCCACATATTTCAGACAATCCGCCGAAACAGCTCACGAGCGCGCAAGAGAAACAGTCGCCCTCCTCCGCGCAGCCCAAGCTTCTGTCCGCGGTTCCGAGAACGCAGCGCGACAAGACGAAGTGTCCCGTCGTCATGCAGAGCACACCGCTGAGAATGCGTCTAACGTCGCTAAGTCTGTCAGTGACACTGTCGCATCTATTCAAGATGCTGAGCGCAGAGCGGCGTGGGCTGGTGGCGCCGCTGCGAGACGTGCTGAAGAGGCTGTGACTATGGCGACGAATGGAGAGATTGAAGAGGCGAAGAAGGCTGTTGCTGCGTCTGAGTCTGCGTTTCAGGCTGCTGAGGAGTCGGCTAAGATTGTTCGTGAGGGGATGGAAGCTGCGCAGAGGGGGTTGCAAGAGTGGTTGCAGAGCAGTCGGCATGGGGTTTAGGTGAATAGTGAGCTAGGTGAATGGTTATATTAACTATCAGAGTGCGACAGTAAAGACATATAGTTTCTCATGACTACTGCTTTCGCTTTCTGTATATTACAAGATAATAGTTATACACTTTCCAACACTTTACTATCTAGAAGCTAATCATGTGCAGGGTCTGTGGAACCAGACATATAAAGGACAATTGAACAGAAAAACATCGGTTTCATGGATACGCAAACCATTCCTTTGAGAATAAAGCCTTTGCTTCATTTTCAAGCAGTTTACCATCAATGTTTCTTCCTATCAGATTCCAATGTACTGAGCACAGCCTATACCTATATGGGAAGAGGATAGAGGATCCTCGGCCGTTCTTTGAGGACGTCGGCGCCGCTGCAGCAATGCGTCGGCAGTCGTTACAGCGAAGAGCATGCTTGATATATGACATGTCTCCAATTAATTCTCTTTCGTCTGAAGAGACGGGTTGGACGTCAATCAGGGACGTCGCAAGATCCCATCTGTTCAATCGGACTGCATGAGAAAGTACCCTGTCGTTTGCATCGTCGAGACCCCGTTTCAGTGGCTCTCCGAAAAACACCTTTACCATGCCCTGGCATATGGATACTGGCCAGCGATGCCGTAGCAATATCTTCACAAACAGAAGTGTAACAGTTGCGCTATGCAGTGGAACAGACCCTCCAGCCTCTAAGCACTTCGCCAGTGAGCGTTCAACAACCTGTATGTCACTTGACTTTGCCGCCTGCACGGTACCTAGAAAAGCAAGAGTGCTGTCCAGGCGTCGCTGCAGATAAACATGTTGGCTCTGATCTGAATTCCCCAAGAATCCAAATAGACCATGATCTTGAACGCGCGGTCTCTGTGGTGAACGAAGTCGTTCTGCTAGGAAGACTTTCATACGCTCCATGTCAACCAAAGCCCCTTCGATTAAAATGTCAAAGAATGATCTCCCCAGGCGCGTCCTGGAAGAAAGGATTAACTCCACTTCAAACCGTTTGTCGTGGTTGAAGTTACGTAATCTTTCGACTGAAGAACCAGTGCCGAGTTCTTCAGCCAAGACTGCGAACGGATACAGATATGGTTGTTCATGTCGCCGATAGCCAGTCTCGAGAAGCTGACACATTTCTTCCCTTAAGGAATAATCGGCTTCCCGTGGACATGTACAGCTCCGAAGCGCCTCGTTCCCATCTAGCGGGGGGAAATATGAGATTCCACTAGCGACCGCTGCCCTCAATTCTCGGACAAGATCAACGTGGTTTAGTTGCAGTCTTGCACGGCTGAGACATCGATTCTCACAGATCTCGTGATTCTTGCTCACTGCCATCCTGTTTATGATAACCGAAAGGTAACCGTGAAGACGGCGATTCGCTGGCCTCTTGTAGTCCTCGACGAGCAGCATGAACACACGGCAAGCAAGACCTGCGTTACGTTTCTGAATGGCATACATAAAAACGTGGCAAAGGTCTCTTAGCGTGGATGTATTGATGAGCCTGCTGTTCTCATCTGTCTCCAGGGATACAGCGGTTTCTCGGTACGAGTCAAACCCTGGGCCAAATAAGAGGACATCATTGCCGACGATCTCGCTGACACCCTTTGTCCAGGCTAGCTCAAACCATGGCTCGCCCTGGGAGTATTGACGGGGCCTTCGCAGAATCTGGCCTAGTAATCTCCATGTAGCCTCGTTCTTGATCGAGTCGATACAAAGCTGATGCTTAAACCAGTGTTCGGAGGCATATTCAAAGAATGTGTATCCCTTCGTGCTCTGAGCAGGGCCGAAACTATGCATGGGAATTGAAGAGAGCATGGAGTCGGTCCATTGAACTCTGCCAAGTTGAGCCTTCCTTGACCGCGAAGCCAGAACGGCTTCTCGTGTAAATCGTCCAATCAGGGACCCAATTCTACCTCCGACTGCGCTTTGCATTGTCTGCTCAGCCAGTCCCCCCATGTCGATATTCATGTGCGAAGAGTCTGTATTGAAGCTCCTCGCGAATCCCACTGCCCTCTGGAAGTTATCCAGGCTGATATATGTGACGCATAGCTCACCCATGAATTGATCACACTTGTCTGCGTCAAGATGAAAATCCCCAAAGTCTCTCGAGCCTGGGGTAAGAAGGTATTTCTCAATCGAGTGGTGGCTAAAGTGGACAGTACCTGACTCTTCCACGCATATAAGATTCTCGCACCACGTAGGTAGGCGATCTATGCCACTAACAAGATCGTCCTGGTCAAGGGTCTGCTGGCCTATCTCGACTGAGAGAGCCTCGCGAAGTTGATCAAGGGTTAGTGGCTCAAAAGACCCTTGAATCAGAATGAATGCCTTCTGAACGATCGATTTGTTGTTTTTCTTTGCGGCTATACGGCCAAGGGTGCGGTCAAATGTGGCTGGGAGGTCGACTGGGATATCTCGTAGTGCCTGTCTGATGTCCTTATCAGACTTTCGAGAGCAGATGTCATCAATCGTGAGGAAAACCCACAAGAACCTTGCACTGTATTAGCGCGACTCCTCTTATGATCTGTTAGGAGTATCTACTTACATCCCCTTTTCCTTTTGATGTATCACTTCAATGATCTCATCAACCAGCTCTGGATCACTGACTATAAGCTCCTTGGATGCAACCTTGTTCGTAATGATATCCTCGGCATACAACCGAATATCTGAACTCGTAGGCTTCAATCCAGTATAGAGACGAGTGGCTTCAGATAGAATTCGGTCGATGTCGCTTGAGCATGTTTCGCGGGATGACAGTATTACTTTGATTCGACGGGGTTCTGGGAGCTGGTTAAAAACTTCGCGAAGGAATTTCAACAGTCCTATCTGTCTTGCGATGTCGACCTCGTCCAACCCGTCGATGACAATAAACCAATCATCTAGGCTCTTTGCTGCGGTAGTATAAAGTAATCTCAATGACTCAACTGAGAACATCGACGACTTAGCTTGCTCTAGACAGCCATCCAGCTCAGAGATGGCACTTGAGTCCAAGCTTTGGATCAAAGGGGATGCCAAAAGCTGCTGGAGACAAGACCGAATAACTGTCGAGGCAGAGAGACTTTTCCTTTCGTCAAAACGAAGGAAAAAGAAGGAGGTGAATTGTCGAGATACTGGAGCACGGCACAGCCGCTCTATAATTGAGGATCTATAGCCAGTCAGAAAGTTTGCCAAGACTAACAGTAGTAGTAGACTCACGCTAAGATTGTCTTTCCAGATCCGACTATAGATCTTGTTAGATAAAGAACGTGTTACATACAGTCGTGACCCTTGACTCACTCTTCCCTGTGATATGGAGGACGGCTGTTTTGTTGGCGTTAGCCCACTCTTGATATTCAGGTGTGTGAAAACACCATTCAGCGGTGCCCATGTGGCGTTTGTTGCGCATGCTGTTGAATGTTGGCATGAAATTATAAGATGCTAGCTCATTGATAAGCCTGCTTCGCTTCTTGTCTGAAAGGATTGTAAGTTCAATACCTAACTTGAATGCGTATATATTTACCTCTGCCATGCTTTTCCTTGAGATCTTGCAAATCTTTCATGGCAGCGCTGTACTTTGTTGCCCACGTAGAGAGTTGCTGTCTGTAATCTGAGGCCTTTTGCCTCTCCTCAGTCTGCTGCTGTTGCTCATGGCAATCAGCTTGTGCTTTAGCCAACTCAATTTCGCTCTGCGCATTCTCGGCTTTTGTCTTGACGTTTTCGACATGGCTCCGAATCTCAGTCTGAAATGAGCATGTGATGGCTCTCCAGACTTGACTGGTCAATGCTTGAAGGATGAGAATTAGTCTCAGGGAGTTAGGCAGTGTTTTATTTTACATACTAGATTGACGGATAAGGTAAATAACCTTTTCACAGCAGAGAATCACAGACGTGTGGAATTGACAAATTGAATCATTCAAGCGGGTCGAGTCTTGGAAAAGTATCTGATAGTGTCCAAGTCTGGAATATAGAGAGCCGAAACCTTGCAATAATTCAACGAAGGATTGAAATTGGGATAGAAAGTTTGCGAGAAACTAAAGAAATGATAGTTAGTTGACAGGCAGGAATTAATGACTGCGAAGAACATATACCATAAATGTCAACTTAATTGAACCCCAGATGAGTGCGCTGATATCAGGATTCGATTGAATATATGTATCGATGATGGGAGTGAATTGTTGGATAATTTGTAGAAATGATGTAAGCCGTGAAGCTATGCTTTTACCTCTCCGGTTTCCACTTTGCTGCATATCTAGCTCAGCTGTAAACACAATGATCGACTGGGCATCATGCGGTAGGTTCTTCAAGCCCTGTAGGCGTTTTCGATCATCATCCGTCAGTGTAGCTTGGAAGTGAGCGACTGCATTCTCGAGCTCAGTGATAGCAACACTCCTGTCGGACTGGGTGCAGTCGCCTGTTGAGGGTGCAACACGCCGTGGATGCGATGTCTGATGAGGAATCATGGTTCAGCATGGTGTTAACCATAATGATAGATGCTGATGGCAAGTTTCTGGGCGAACGGCGCCTCGGGCTTTCACAGCCTGATCTGAGGCCTCACGTGCCACCACAGACAGAGTGACTGAAACCGCGGATCTGATTGGAGAGCGTCTTCACAAGGCAGATTTGGCTTCAAATGACGTCTCTTGCAGCTGATGGCTTGGTTGCAGTCCTGTCGCATGCTTTATCTATACATCCTAATTGTTTCCTTGTTTCACAATTGTTGGCACCTTGTTTACTTGCTCTCCTATCAAATTGATAAATGAAGATAGATGCGATTCCTTCTAAATTTTACTAGAATTCGGGCCAAAATGACCAAAGTCTCGCTTTTGCTAATATTAAACCGCAATGTTGACCTATACCCCATAGTGTATATACGGTGCCCAATCGGCCGACCCAAGGTCATTGTCCATACTACCGATCAAAGATGCGTCTCTGGCTGAACGCGATAGAGACCCTTTGGCTGCCTCATGGCTATCGGAGTCAGTAGCGGTTCTCAGATTTTGGCAAGTCCTGTACTTCTCTATCCACCTTCTCCTCAACTCACGAGTTGCCTTGTGCAGCCCCTGGCAGATAGACTCATCCGATATACCGGACTCGAGAAGCTCCTGATACGTCATCTTTGCCATCTCAACAGACAGATCATCTTGGACGTTCCACAACGTCCCGATCACATGCCTGAATCCAGCGATTTGGCACGCGCTAATGAGGTTGATGTTCTCGTCAAATGACGTCTCATCTTTGATCTGGCCTGTGCCGCATGCTGAAAGGTATGCGAGGAAGGGTGCTTTTTGACGAATATTCATGTCAAGAAGGTCAGAAACCTTAAGCGAGTCATCCTCCCAGTCTTCTAGGAGCAAACAGCTCTTCGATGGATCCTCTGTATGAGCCAGACCATGGCCAGCAAAATGGAAGATTCTGCATTCTGGGAGATATCGGATAACCTTTTGCTTAGTACGTTCGGGTATGATTGACTTCAGCTCCATACAGCGGATGATACTGTCTATCAATTCTACCTCTTCGTTGGCAAAGGAAAGGGTGTCATGGCCTGGCGTATGCTCCATTGCAACGAGCAGTGCCTGATCAGAACTGAATGACTGGAATGAGTCTCGACGGCCACGGATGATGTTGCGGATCGACGAGCCGTATGAAGAGATGACTGTGTCTAGTACTGCGTCGAAACCTTGTTGTCGATGGTAGCCTGCTGCATGAAGCGGAAGTTGAACTAAAGGTCCTGTCGGGATCCACCAAACATGGGGCCATTTATCTGTCGGCGGAGGCTTGGTAAAGCCTAGCATATTGAGTATAGGGCCCATAATGGTATCCCAGAGCCACTCAAGGGTTTGTGGACTTGCCAGGCTCCAAGGCTTGATCCTGCGCTCCAGTTCCTCCAGAGTTATACTAGATAGTTCCAGCGCACGAGCCCGGCCGTCCGAGACCAGTAGAGCATCACAACGGAGTCTACTGGTGTTGATGGCAACGATTGGGCCGCGCTCTGAGGCATTGCAGATTTCGTCTTCTGTATGTAAAACCATGAAGTCTTCATATCCAGGTAGCTTACGGATCTCAACTGCCAGCTCAGTGAATTCTTTGGCAGCGGCATGCCTTCGATTGATCGAAACCTGTGACTGCACATCCGTGGTCTTGCCATGTTCAGCACGCCGGTCCAGCTCACTTTGCAAAGCACGATATCTCTCTGCAAGATGCGGGTGCTGCCTCGCGAGATCTTGCACATCGCTCCGCATGTCTTGTAGCGATGCTCCAATGATACCACGGCCTTGTTCGAGGAGCTGCAAGGCTATCATGGGTGACTGACCTGCTTGTAATGCTGCTGCTGCTGCGTCGGAGGCTAACCCAACCACTTTACCAAGAACATACTGTCGGTCGTGATTCTCGTGGGACCATGACACAAGCTTTGGTATGAGACTCACTGCGAGCTTTGCGGTATCGTAAAGTTGCTGACTGTCTGAAGAGTTGGAGAGAATGGCTTGGCCAGCTGTAATCCGATCTTCTGTCGCTGACATCTCGTGATGAAGAGCTAGTTCGTAGTGTATGATGGACTGTTCTAAGACATGCTCGTCTCCTGTCGTGGTAAACAGGTTTAGGTAATATTTAGCAAGGCTGTTTAGCCACGCTGCTCTGAGCGGATGGTCTTCTGACATCAGGCTCAAAGCTTCCTCGGTGTTGCGGATAGCCTCTTCTAGATCGTCAAGATCTCCTGTATACTCGTATCGATCACCCAACTGGTTGCCCAGAATATTTAGATAGTCTGATCTCTCGATATGACCCAAGGGCATTATATTCAATGCTTTCCTCTCAAGTTCGATAGCCTCATCAACATCATCCAGATCTTCTATTCTTGAAAACCGGTCGCCCAACTTAATTGCAAGGTTGTACAGTCGGTCAGGGTTGTCAGGCTCCAGGTCCAACGACTTCTTGGCGCAATCAATGGCTTCGTCAATGTCAGCAATATCTTCTGTTCTTAGATACCTATCACCGAGACGGTTCCCCAGGTTTGTCAAAATCGGACCTTGCTCGCCAGTGGGTGTCAACTCAAGAGCTTTCCTTTCCAGCCGAATTGCCTCTTCTAGGTCGGCAAGTCCTTCCGTCTTCAGATACTGGCAGCCGAACAATCGCCCTAGACAATGCAGCCACCTGGACTTCCAGCGGCTTTCGGGAATCAGGGCGAGTGCTTCGGTTGCAACCAGAAACGCCTTTTCAAGATAGGCTTCATCTTCGGTTCTCTCATGGAGAATGCAAAGGTGATTCGCCCGCGTTATCATCCATTCGACTTTGTCTTCTTCGGTGACTGATGAATTCGTTATCTGTGCGTGAAGCTGAACGCATTCTTCCAGATCCCGTAGCTCTCCAATCCATTTATACCGATCGTACAGAGTTCGGATCAATTTCTTCAGCGCGTCTTCGTTCCCAGGTTTTAATTCAACGACCTGTCGCATGATCTGGATACTCTCATTCAAGTCCAAGATTTCTCCTGTGATATCTGATCGTTTGTTGAGCTTCGCGCCCAAAGCAGTAAGCCTGACAGCCATCTGCATACTGCTAGCAGAGTCCATCGCCTCAAGTGACAGCCTGTGATAGTGAATTATCCGATCAAAGTCGGCCAGATCTTGCGCCTCCTCATATTTTTCTTCGAATAGAAACTCAAGTCGTCTGAGGAACACAATCTTTCTGGGATCGCTCTCAGGTGTTAGGCTCAATGCCTGTATCCCCAACTCAATGGCTTCGTTCATGTCATTGAGATCTTCTGTTTCCGCGAATCGATCGCTGAGCTCATTACTAAGTAGATGTGACTGAAGAGCCTTGTTTTGGTGATCGCCAGGTGGAATTAAGGCAAGTATTTCCCTTCGCACGTCAAGGGACTTGTGAAGATATTGTACATCGCCGGTAGCTGCAAATTGTTCTTTGAGTTGTTTGATAAGATCATTCAATACGGAAAGCATTGCTTCTTCATTATCAAGGCCATCCTCGAACTTCTCCCTTGGGATACTGATTGTTTGGATATGTTCCATTATCTGGCGCAAATCAGCGCGAAGGCATCGGGCTACAGTGGAGGTAGTACAGTGCGCTTACAATTTCTGCGGAAGGGATTGTGATACCTCAGAGACCTGTTCGTCAAGATCAAGCTTAATGTTTTAGCTGCATCTAAAGTTCGTTAGACGTTCTCTTAATTCAATTACTTAGATATTTAGTTGCATAACTCTACGTAGAAGGCTTGGAGGTATCGAGACGAGAATCCACGCAGTTAGGCTACTCGCTACGTACATGGGCATTCGAGGTATCACAGATGCAGGTTTTGCCCGTCACAAAAGGCCTCCAGTAGGTCAATCACATTATCTTGGCGAGAATCAACTATGCATATTTTAGGCTTACTACAAGCTTGGTCAGCCAGCCACTGGCTTTCACTTTATGATAGACAAGGGTGATTGCGGAAAAGAAGGCCTCCAAGCAGGCAGCAGCCAAAAGATAGCGAATCGTTGTTGTGTCTCAGCAGTGGTGTAACCTCCTGTAGAATCTCATCACCACTAACAGGGAGTATTCCGATAAGGAGCGAAGAACATTAGTCGCTGATTCGACGCAGAAATCTCACCAACCAGCCGACGATTCTAATAGGTGGAAAAAATGCTCACGGTGCATTAAAGCTGCCTGTCTGTTGCTGCTGCATGGCGGCTCGCTTAGAACCTCCCGGCGATGTGTCGCCTATTCTTTAGTAGGCCTACTGGGTCGCAAGACGGTTGAGCCGCATTCGCTGCCCAGCTTCTAAAATCCTAGCGCTTGGGCTCAGCCTCCACTACTTTAAAACTTGGATCTACTGCTAGCTAGTACTATAGAGGACTAAGTAGGTAGCTACCTCAATTGGTCCTCGTCTCTTAGCAGCAGCGAATCTGTTTGAGTTTGCCTCCACCACAGTCACGATGAAGGATTCGTCAGAGGATCAAAAGGCTCCAATCGAGTCAAGGTATGCTATGTTTCTCAACATATGATGGCGCTACTGATGGTCGCATAGTCAACAGGATGCGCCTGAAGTGGAGGTGATTGATGGGGGTCGTCCAACCATCAGAACCTTCGCTACGGTAAGTTTCTGCGGCAAGAGGCCTCTATCTGGCTAATATTCTTTAGATCGCGAAGCTCAGGCCAAATGACATGGTCAGGGTACTCTCAAATGGATCAACATATACAGTTTCAGAAGTGAGAGGAGGAAAGTATATCCTTTGCGATGATAGTGGCAAGGAGGTTATGCAAGGGCGCGAGTATGATGAGAGTGAGTTGGAATTGGTAGATGATCCTTTCTAAAGCCTCATCTGATCCGGAACCATGAGTATCTATATGCTAGTTGACAGAGGTCCAGACTATGAAATTGTGCGACATCCACGCTCCCTTACTTCCTGTACTCCTCATCCTTCCCCCGGTATTCAAGTGCTTGATAAAGTCGGAGATTATCTCTGCACTCACAGACGAACTCCTCAAGCTTACTTTCATACCCAATCCTGGCAAAACCATACCCGGAAATGAAACTGGTTTGTCAGTGATGAAGACTTTGATGACATCTCGAGCCTGAGTCCCCAGATTAAGATGACCTGGAATCGTCATTTTCAGATTTATTTCCTTCGCGCCGCCGTTCTGGCAATGGGCTGATGGTGGCACGAGGACATAATCATCGCCTCCAGAACCGGAGACAAGATTTTTCACACCCCAAGAAGGATCAAAGTCAAAGATGGCCATGTAGAGAGGGTGATTTGTATGGTTCTCGATGGTGAATCCAAAAGTCCCTCCATCCACAACTTTGAAGACACCATTTGAAGTGGAGGTCACAATTGGCTTGATGTTGTACTTAGATCTGAACTCCGGAGACGGTAGTACATTAACTAGGCCTTCGAAGTATTTGAAAGTGGCAACATGCTGAAGAGTCTCCATCATCGTCGGAAAGAAATCGTCTAACCCATCGTCGAGGATTAGTAGTTGAAGCATATTTTCTTGCGCTTCACCAACAATTTCGTATGCCCTGGACTTGTTGACTATTAGTCGAAACACACAAAGGTCTTTTTCTTCGGTTTCTGTAAGTATTTGGAAGTGCTTTAACACTTTCGACTTATGTTCCCACTTCTTCTCACGTATCAACTCCTCCGGAAGCCAAGCATTGATCTTGTGAGAAGAAACTGTTGATAGTTGTGTGGCCTTTAAAGTCACTAGATCCTTGGTGCTGAATGGGGAGACTGTGGATGGTGTCCGAACTCCATGTGACATTGTCAACTCGGACTCAAAGGCCCAAACGTTTGAGACCATGAATCTGAAGCTGCGTTTTGCGCCAGGGCTTTTAGTTGAACCAGTTGAAAGACTATTCCAAACAGTGAACTCGTCTCCAATTGAGATTCCATGGACCTGCCCTGCTTTAATGAAGATCCTCGAACCTTCTATCTTGTATATTGGTAAGACAGTGAGAGATTCTGTCTGAAGTAGCGAACCGAAGAATGAACGGAGAGTGTTACCGTAGCGCATTGGAGTCTGGCTGCACCCTGACGCCTGCATCAGAGAAACGACCGCTTCATGGAGTGATTGGTGCGACACAGCCTCTTTCACCTTTGCCAAAGTAGTAAGAGCTTTGAGAAGGTGATGCGTAAGTGCGCCTCGTTTCTGGGTTTTGTTGACAAGAACCTCCATGGCCTTTTCGTGGGGACCGCAAGCAGTAATAATCGTGTAACCCTCGGGATTGACAAGCCAGTCTCTGTCAATTTTGGCATCCCGCCCGGGAATTCCCAGTGCGTCTCTGCATTCTCGTTCCTGTTCCACTCTGTCCGCGTCGAGCGATGGATCGTATTTCATAGCCCGGACTCGGTCGCCTCGAGTCACGGCACCTGAAAAACAGCAGTCCAACGCGACTGTGACAATGAGACCATTGCCGACCATTCTTTTGAGAGCCTGGGCTAGATAGCGCCCGCGGAAGTAGCTAGCTCCGTGCTCGCCATTTTCGTAAAGGACGAGACCTAGCTCGCCGAAGCCAGTTTCGCCGACGTTGCCATCCGATGGGAGTTGAGTACCGTGCCCGGAGAAATGAATGTAAACATGATCTCCAGCCTTCGCAGAATCAATGACTATCCGAAGTTGCTTCAGAACATTTGCCCGGGTTGGCCTATTCTCAGCTGTTTCTGGTGGATCTTTAGTGGATTGATGATCCTTCGCTAGCTTCGGTACAGTGGCTGTGAGCACGGATGCATGAATAGCCGTAGCGCTGTGCTGTTCCAGATAGGCCCTGAAGTCGCTAACGTCGTCAACACTGCCGTGTAGATGTCGATCATTGGGGTAATAGTTGATTCCAATCATTAGCGCCCAGCGCGCTGAACATTCTTGAGTGGCTGCCATTAAAAGAATTGCAAAGGATCACAATAGCAGCGTACTTATGTATGGTCTGATCATAAAGGACGAGAAGTTGGACTGTTGGATGATAAGCATTGCTGTTAATGCAAATCCCTGGTATTATTGGGGCTGAGCGCACGCCCAGCTGACGCCTCAGCGGGACAGCCGAGCCTATGAGCTTGGGGTCGCAAAGAGGCAGCTTGAGACACTAAAAAGTACAACTTCAATCACAAATGCACTTTCTTGTGGCGTTTCAACCTACTGAATAGGGTGAAAAATATTAGGATTCTCCAGCCGCTTCAACATTCTTCCAATATTAGAGTTACCAAAGTTTGGACGGCAATACAAGCTTTCCAAGGAAGAAGCACGATGTCTTCAGCTACTTCCGATATCGAATTGGGCCAGTGCAACACCACGCCATTATCGAGGATAGGTACAAGCCGCAGAACCTGGAGGTTTGGGTGGCCAAATCTGGCCTGGCCATCCTCAAACTTCTCACTTCCTTTGTCACTGTTTTGGAACAAGAGTGCTCCGATAATGCAATTACCGCAAAGTAAGCAAGGCTGTCAATGAATTTGCTTGTAAGCGAGGCTAACAGCTGTCAAAGTCGAGGACTACCCTAAGGGATATCCCCAATTTTCGTCTTTAATATCTTCACATGAGTCCTTTTTCGTCGCGCGAAGGTTTCTGAATGTTCGTGCTCGATTATTATTACTCAAACAAAATCGTGTTGTCGCACTTGAAAGCAAGCTGCACAAGATTGATAGGGACGAAGAAAGACCATTGTTTCTCGGCAGTTCTCAGCGGGACCAGAATCAAGACAGAGCTCAGGTTGTTGCTGAGCTCGACAAAGCACTAGAGGATCTAGGTAAGATGTTTCTGACAGCTCTAGTGGTTTTAAAGTTGAACTAATAAGCCTAGACAAGTTCCTATTAAGAAGTCGACAGATTTCTGAACTCGAACAAGCGGATCCTCGAGCTGTAACGAATCTGCAGAACTGGGTCAACGGCACAGGTTCTATAGCACGAGCAGAAAGCAGGTTTTTGAACTATCCACCCGAGGAGCTCCTTAGCACCAGTCCACGGGATGAATCTGCCATGATAGGCCTTGAAAACAACGTGGCTGAGAATCTGCTTCGTGTGCGAGATTACTTTTTTCCGGTATGTCCCTATACAGTACCTGAATGATATTCCCACGTATACTTACGTAACTTATAGAGCTATTCTCCGAAGGTCTCACGAGACAGCGCTCATATTTATATCCCTACAAGGTCATCTGCGGCTTTTATTTCTCGTGCCTTGATGACACCCATCATTGTCGTCATGCTATTAGCCCCTGTCAT
The DNA here is from genome assembly GCF_013085055.1 of Fusarium oxysporum Fo47. Lineage (NCBI taxonomy): Eukaryota > Fungi > Ascomycota > Sordariomycetes > Hypocreales > Nectriaceae > Fusarium > Fusarium oxysporum. The sequence goes on from NC_072849.1 coordinate 444,124, forward strand.
TTTATGCTCCTACCTAAATAATACCTCATCACGACTTTTTGCTGTTGGGGGTGCAACGGTATTCTTCGTTGCCATGATTTCTGGTGGTACAAGAATGAAGAGCCAAGAATTGATTATAGCTGGAGCCACGTAAGCAATACCTTGTGCCCTTCATGTACGTCCTACTGACCTTTATAGATACGCTACAGTCCTTACTGTTTTCCTCTCAGAATCTTCGGTCTTGCCAGGGTGAAAGAGTCATTACTACAATTGGTATGCCGTCTGAAGTGTGTTTTTGAGAGTGTTGTTTTGAGTTCATAGACCTTACAGCTGATGTTTGCATCGCCTGCCTTACCTCGCTATAGGACTAGAAGGCGGTGTCTATTTTTGGAGGTGCAACACTGTACAATTGTCTGGAACAATTTCGACAATTAACTGTTGATCAGTATGGTTTCTGCATGCAGGCTACTGCCAGTGCGAATGTTGCAAAGATAGAAAAAGGTGCTCATTTGCAGAGCCGCTATGGATGTTTCATATCGTACCTGTCTTGAGATGAACATCCTTTATAGCGATAGATGACCTTCAAAACGCACGATATCTTGCTCGCTACGCCGTTACGGCTACCAGCAAGGTTCAAGTCGCCACTGTACGACAGATGAAGTTCTTCGGCATCACCTTAGACCCTTTTATTACAAATCTCCATGTTGAGCAGACTGAACCCTTGGCTGGAAATGCCTGGCAAAGACGGCACGGAGAGTTCCGTGCTGGAAAGCGGGACCTGTCGTGCTAACTAGAAAGGTGTAGAAGCGGCGTAGAAACCGAAACCGAAAATCGAGACCCTCATAAACCCCACAACAATAAGATGCTGACACGTAAATACGCGCATCTACCAACTTCACCAGAATCTTTCTCGGAGACTTTTTTCGATAAAAGATTGGACTATTTTCTCTCGGGACAATATTTAGGCCGTTTCAATATAACAATCGAAGTGCTGTAGACGTATAAAGCTTGCAAGTCAAAGCTTAAATGGGTCCCGGGTTCATGATAGACCCCGAGACCCGGGGAGTCTAACGATTAATAGAAATAGATGTTGATCCACCAGCATTACTAATGTAGGTCGAATGCCGAGGAAATGAGGTCATGTATATCATGCGAAGAGGCGAAATGTACTGCATAACGTTACTGTAATACTGTTTCAAGTGCCATCTATAAGAAGTGTTCGGTATCTAGAGCTTAACTACAGAAGTTCGTCGTCAGGAGAAAACTCGCAAACGAGATAACACACAAATACAAACATCATGAAGGAAGCAATCGTCAAGAAAGACACATCCGTCGAGATCATCGACTCTCCGATTCCTAAGCCAGGCCCTGGTGACGTGCTCATCAAGGTTGTCATTGCAGGTAAGCCAAACCATCCCCTCGTGCTCTCATCATAAATATTAAACCTTGAAGGCACCAACCCCAAGGATTGGAAGATCCCGATTTGGCTCGGCGAAGAAAACAACAGCGGTGACGACATCGCCGGTATTGTCGAAGCCGTAGGCGAAAATGTCGTCGGCTTCCACAAAGGCGACCGCGTAGCTGCATTCCATGAGATGAGAACTCCCCACGGTGCTTTTGCCGAGTACGCGACCGCGCCATACTACACAACTTTCCATATCCCCGATTCGGTGTCTTTCGAAGAGGCTGCTACCATCCCTCTCGCCGCGTACACTTCTGTCTGCGCTTTGTTCCAGGAGCTTGAGATCCCCGAGCCTTGGTCCCCGCTTGCCAAGACTGAGGCCAAGCGTCCTCTTCTCGTTTATGGAGCTAGCACCGCTACTGGAGCTTACGGTATCAAGCTCGCCGCAGCTGCGAATGTTCATCCGATCATTGCAGTTGGAAGCCAGCGCAGTGCATTTATCAAGCCATTCCTCGACGAGAGCAAGGGCGACGCTCTTGTTGATTACACCGCTTACAAGACTGAGGAAGAGCTGGTCAAGGCAATCCAAGAAGCTCTCAAGAAGGGGGGTGCTCCGGATGGTCGATGCTGGAAAGCCTTTGACAGTGTGTCTGAAGATTCAACCATCAGAACTGTTACCAAGGCCATCGCCGGTCCTCCAGACTCGACTGGCCGAAAGCCAAAGCTGACCAATATCTTGATGAAGACTGAAGTCGAGGGTGCTGACCCGAGCGTCGATGTTGTTGTTTCGAAGGTTAGCCATGTTCATGACAAGGATGAGAAGAACAAGCTCCTTGGTGTTGTATGGGGTGCAGCGTTTGCTAGGGGTCTTCGAGAGGGTTGGTTCACAGCCCATCCTTACGTCATTGGTAAGAACGGCCTAGAAGGTCTCTCTGAGGGTCTGAAGGGTTTGAAGGAGGGCAAGACACGAGCTCAGAAGTTCTTGACTGTTATTGGCGAGACACCAGGAGTCAGCGCTTAAGCTTGGAACAAGATGCCTGATGGCCCGTTTGTCTACAGTACATAATAGTCCCAGCAAAGTCTATAGTCTAATCTAACTTTTTAAGCGAGTCTATACGCCTTTTTATCTTCGTAAACTTTTCTCATCACACGTTTAATGGTATCGATAGCATAATGTGAAACGTTCGTTTCTGACGTTGTAAGAACGCTTTTAACCTGATCAGGCGTCCACATGAGGTTCGTCGATGTCGAAAACGACGCAGTCTAGATCTTATCAGTATGCTTATTCGTATACAAATGGAAACTTACCGTAGGGTTGTAATCCGGGTTCAAGGCATTGGGCAGGAGCGGGCAGTAAATAATGTACATATCTTGCCCACTCTGTCTTCTTCCATAGAAGACTCTGGCGTAGTGATCTATGTATCGAGATTCGACTTCCGACGCGTGACTTGAAGATAAGACTTTATTCCGCTGTGGGTTGTGGAACTCCTGCGTCACATCTCTCAGCTCAATGTCAAAGTCGGCGGCGAAGTGGTGAAGCCGCTGAACAGCTGCTCCGGTATGGATATCTGAAGATGCATCGAAAGATAGGAAAACGTCGACACCCCGTTCTGGCCGAGCGAGGATATGATTGGGAAGATTATTGGCCATGCCTGAGTCCATGAGCCTTGTACGTCCTTGTGCTTCCCACGGCGGGAATGAATGCGACTGCAAGGCTACAGGATCGGAAAAGGATTTGTCGCTGCTGTGTATCCCTCTGTGATGCTGATGAGGCACCCGCGACAGGTACATAGAGTGCTCCGAGGTGTGCTCTCGCATTCCTACAGGTCTTTCAAGTCCATAAAAAGGATTCGGGTCGTGGCCCGCACGAATGGGATTTCCCCAAAAGCTCTCAAAGTGCTTCGACTGGAGTAAGTTATTGAAGAGGGTGACCAAGCGTGCCACCATTGTGTTCTTGGGTATGGTGACCAAGAGAGCTTTGATGCACTCTGCCAAAGGACCCGCTGGAGCACTGGTACACTGGCCCAGCAAGAGCGAGAAGGACTGCTCAGGACGACGATCCACGGAATACCCAGAAATGAAGGTTCGCCCCCATGCCCAAGTTGGGACGTAACGGTTGAGGTCTGGACTACCGACTTCGAGAGGTGAGATTTCGAAATACTGGAAGAGCTTTTTAGACCGTCTGTTCAGAGATACTGTTGAATTTGCTTGATTATTTCCTTCGACAGTGTCAAGCTGTCGAGATGTTGGCTGTTTCTTGACATCCCTGGCCTTGGCGGAGATTGTCTTTGGCTCATATGAATACTTCGGCACGCGCCTCACGGCTGCGAGAAGCGGCATTGGCTCCAGTCCCTTATCGATACCCGATCGATGCCAGATCTTGGACCACTGAAATGTCGCTCTGCTCAGTCTTCCCTTTGGCTCTCTTGACAGCAGTTGATATGTTGCCGTAAGAGTCGAGTAAAGATCCATGATCCCCAGCCCAATGATGCTCTTCTGCGCTTTACTGACCAGAGGGCCTATCAGAAAGTAGACGCCTCTCTTGCTTCGTGCAACCATATTCAGGGCGTGGATACTCATAGGGTGCGCAAGCTCACTAGCCACTGTGAGATAATGATCGATCAACCGTTGTATGTCATGTCGAGCGATGGTATAGTAAGCCGCAAGAGTCCAACAACTTCCACTAACGCCGGCAGTCCAGGTGATACAATCCCATAGTCCATGCTTCTTGGCAGCTGAAATGAACCCGGCAAATCCGTACATCACCTTGTAACCCCCACCTGAGCCGCCCAGCGCGATGAGCGGGACATCTCTGAGGTCAACCTTCTCATCAGGTGAGAGGTCTAGGAAGCGATGTAACGAATCTTCTCCTTGTGATGAAATTCTCAACTTCCGAAGCCCAATGAACTTTTTTTCTTCATGATGTAGAGAGGAGCCATGTCGGACATGAGCATCCCATTTGAGCTCAGGGTATGTTGCGAAGTCCGTCTCGTCCCTCTGCAGGAGTGTCTTGACAGATGCCAAGTCGACAGCTCTTTGATACCATCTTTCAACGATACCCCTTGTTTTCTGAGAAAAGGAGGCTTTTGCCGGCGGTGAAGTCGCTAAATGACGAGAATTTGTATCGCTCTTCTCCTGTATTGTTGGAAACGAAACCACAACTCGGCCGTTCCGAAAACGTGTTCTTGTGTGAGTTACACGTACCCTCGATGAAACAGGCGTCGCTTGGACGAGAGAGACCAATGAGCAAAGACAATATGTTTTGGCATATAAATAAGCTGGTGACTTTCGAACTGAAGTCAAAATGACCATTTTTCTAGCCTTCAAAGGCGCATGTTGAGGGTGTGAAAGAAGTTGAGGTTTGTAAACAACGCATCTTAAATCGTTGGCGTCATTGCTGACTGATGCCGCTAGCTCCGGCAGCCAAAGAGCGCTACCACGTGGGTGTTAGCCTCCTCTAACGCTTGAAGAGGCCAACCAGAGAACCGTAAATACAGGGTAAGTTGGATATTTTCTGCTTACTTAAATTACCGACAAGGTGGGAGCAATAAAAGGGCATCGGTTTAAGAATAATACAGTAGTGAATTGCTGATCCATAGTGACATTTCTTGATGCATCTTGTCGAGATATGGTTCGAATTCACTATTGACCAATACTCACGCTCTCCACCGACGCACCCTTATAACACCTCTGCATATTTCACGAATCGATCATCCCCAGCTCCCAATATATCCCAACAACTTAATGTGCATATAAATATCTAGAACTTAAACTCCCATGCGTATGTAGTCACATCATCAGTCTGGTAGAACGGCAACGTAACCTGACCGTTGCTAATAGTGTGACCATAGTTACCCAAATCCTGAGGAGGGCCCATCCGGCTGTAGTGCACATCACTGCCCACAGCGAATTTCCAGGTCCTGACCTGAAGCGTTCCAGAAGACGGGAGACCCAACTTTGCCAAGCCGGAGAATGTCACATCATAAGTACCGGTGGTAGGCGGATGGCAGCCAAGCAATACTCTAGCGGTGCGCGCTGTAGTATCCACCATCGCATAAGCATCAAGCCGACCATCAGAAGACACAGAAGTCGAAACGCGCTGGCCCGTCATGTTGTGTGAGTAGTAATTATACACCCACCAGTCTCCGTTGACAAAGTACCCTGTAGAAGCGTAGTTCGAGGGATTAGGCTTGGAGAGAAGACTGGCAGCCAAGTCGTGAAGCTGTGTGCCTCCTAGCCAATTGCCACGAAGACCGATAGCATTACGGCGTTCGAGCTGAGAGATCCAGAATGCGGATCCGGCGGGGACTTGCTCGTTGAACGTGGCGTACTCGTTGATGTTGATTTGGCGTTGGGGAAGACCGTATTTAGTGAGTATCTGTTGCAAGACGCCGTAGCTGTACTCGAAGTTGGAGCCTGAACCACCCTCCTCGTGCCATACATATTGGTCGGGGATGGAATTATTGTTCTTGACGAATTGAGCCCATTGTGTCCACCAGGAATTGGTTGTTCCTGGTTGGTTGGCGAGAGTTGGTCCGGACGTCAACACGTTCTTCCCAAAAGCATCACTGAATAGCCAGTCAGTCCATGTCTTGTCTGATCCTCAGAGGTAACTCGACACTTACTTGAATTGATGCCAGCCGCGACCCCACATCTGAAGCCACTGGTCAATGCTCCGGCCCCAGAAGCAGCTCCCCTCTGGCTCGTTCCATATATCAATGACCAGACCTTCCTGCATGTTGTATTTCTTGACATTTGCAATAATAGCCTGGACGAATTTGTCATAAGACGACCAATCGCCATTATCACCTGGACCCGGTGACGTATTGTTATTTGAGGAGCAATCAAAGCCCCAGAGGTCATTCAGCAACAACACAAAGCCACCATTGTGACGACGCGTGACGATGTAGTTGTTATGAGCGCTAGTAAAGCGCTGCTGGAAGCTAGCCTCATTATAACTCCATCCATGGGAGACTTGGGCACCTGCACCTCGGTAATAGTTAAAACCGAAGCCAGAGAGAAGACTGTCTGGAATCTGGTTCGTGTTGTCGGGTATGCCGTACAGAATACCTGCGGCGAGATGCTGAGGTGCACCGGTGGTGGAGGAGAAGTCAATCTTGGGGCCGGCACTGTCAGCAGCTACGGTGCAGACAGCGGCGAGGACTGAGCAGGCCTTGATAATCCACATTGTTGAGAAGTGCTCAAAGAAGAATGCTTGAATGGATACTATTCCACGACAATGACTACAGTAAACGCCCTCCTTTATATAATACGGTCCATCCTCATGATCTACGTACATTTCCTGGAGAACCCAGCAATGTTACGCTGGGTAAAAGGTACGGCAGCGGATAACCGGCAATTGAGGTCCTGGTAATACGGAAGCTGTTCTTATGACCCGTTTGCGGGGAAGATCTGCCGATTGTTTATGGCAAGCAGGCAAGGCTCCAACCGTCAAAGTGGCCAAACCATGTCTTTTAAATAAGTCCGGTGGGAGTTCCGGTGGGAGAGAGCTTCCAAGGAGGTTTTGTAATTTACTTTTCTGGTTTTGATGACCTCTCATTGAAACGCTTATATCTATTAACCTTACCCCGGACTAGCCATTCAGCCTGATTATACAAGAGACTCGACTCATTTCTTAGGCACTGTGGCCGGTATACATAACACCCTGGTCGTATCCCTGCATCATCCGGAGAACCTTGGTGAAACGTTGATCCCTTAATGCATCTTTTGGAGGCATTGCTCTTTGTCCGCCCCGCTTCTGATGTTTGAAGTTTGCGGTCATTAACAAACGAAAGTCCACACCGTAATTGCTACTATATCAGGCTTGCTCTACACGGCTTAGGCTGGCAGTAACGCATCTGCACTAGCAATGGAGACTGCCTAATAGTATAAGCAGCTACTCTAAATAGATAGATCGAGCTCTACCAGGCAAACATATATAAGCACTATATGATAGTTATAAGAGATAAGAAGCTGGCGTGCTCTTGCAGCTATGCATAGGAATAGCAAGGATTAACAGCTACCTAAGTAAGATTAGGTGCGCGGAGTCTGATATATGTAAGTGTGGATAAGCACCAGAGACGATGGACTATTTCCTGTTTCGATGCGTAAGATGGGAAACAGAGCGTTAAGTCGTGCGACAGTTTAGATAAGACATAATCGGCAACCTCTCCTTCTTTCTAGGCGGAAAATCAGCGTTAGACGGAGCAAAGTGGAGACCTAACCTAGAAGCGGTGTAAGCAACAGTCAAATTTGCAATGGTAACAGGAAGACTGAACCAGGAAGGAATTTGAGAAGGGACTAAGCATTAACATCAAAATGAATTGCTAACAACACACAGTCTCAAGTTAACAGGCCATGCTTTAGCTGCTGGAGATAGGATGCTGAACACTTGAAGATAGTATTGGTTGGCCTTCAAGCAAGCCTGTCAAACAGAGTCAAGCAAGCGAGGCTGGAGAAGAAAGAATAGGAAGAGCAGTGGCAAACAGATTGGAAGCAAAGCTAAGTACCAAGAAGCCGCAAGGAACGTCCTATGCTCTTACGTCTGAGGCATCAGCCCTACTGTACAAAGGATCATCAAAATCCTGCTGGATTGTCTACTTTTCGTTTGTGCACATTCTTGCCTCTCCTTTTCTCACTTTTATCCTATTCCTTCTACCTTCCTTAACCTTTTTTCCTTCCGCCTTCCGCCTCCCCGCGGTGTTTGAGGGATTTTTATAGTACAGGCAGACGACAGCAGTGAAGAAGCTGCTACTATATATATAAACTGAAAGAGTAGCAGCGTCTGATAGAATAATAAATACATATGTAACAAGATTTGGCTTCTTGATATACTCTAATGCAAGAATGGATATGTACAGTAGAATTGATTCTATGATAAGGCGGCTTCTCTTTGTCAATAAGTGTCCGATTGAAAGCAAGTATTAGTCTCGAGTGGAGGAGTCCATGCAAGCGAGCTTAATCGACACGTTCGCATGTGACATCGCTTTTCGCGGAGATAGAGAAGTTACGCCTGCGCGTTGACGTTTAATTCGGCGAAATGGCACGGAGTTAAGTAAGGTATAATATTAAGCAGTTATAAAGTATTATATCTCTTAATAATTAAGTAATATGTATTAGGCTTATTAATATAAAAATACTTTATTGATAGCTAATAATCTAAGTCCTATAAAAATACTAATAAATATATTTTATATACTTAAATATAATTATAGCCTAAAGAGGTAGTTACTAAGTAATTCTTAGGGTTACTAGTAATTCCTATGAATTATTAGTATTTTTGGTTAATTACTAGTAATTAAGCCTTAGTGGTTATTTATAAAATCCCTTAGCATATAGTAATTATTTATAATTAGAAGAAAATATAAGGTATATATAATATAACTACTAGGATTATAATACTTTATAGGCCTTTATAATAATACTTTTAAATAGGCTAGGTTAGTTTTATTTAAAATAGATATAGGTTTATAAGTAATAATAATAATATTAATAACCTAAGGTAATTAAAGGCTTTAATATAACAGTTAGGTTTCCAAATAGGTAAACTAGTCTGTACTAGGTTTATGTTTGCAGATAACATAGGGCGTAATACTAAGCAATGCAAAGTATCATATCTCTTAATAATTAAGTAATATAGTTTAGGCTTATTAATATAAAGATGCTTTATTAATAGCTAGTAAGCTAAGTTCTATAAAAGTGCTAATAAATGTATTTTATATACTAAAGTGATTATATAAGGAGCGATAAGACTTGGGGTTAAATTATTTCTGGCGCGCGGCATTCCTAGCGCGCAGTATTCTAATATCTATCGTTCTAATATAATAAGGGCGTTAGTTAGTTAGTATAAGTTAGATAGGTCCCTATGGCTAATGCCTTGCATAGAGTTTTTGTAGGGTATATATAATATAACCGCTAAGGTTATAATATAATCTCTCCCCTCTGTTAGGTCTTATCCCTAAGACCTATTATCCTAGCTGCTAAATCCTTCTTTTAGTTAGTTCTAACTTAACCCTTTTACTATTATATTATATAATATCTAATTATATTTCTAAATAGTATTCTTATAAATCTTATTAATCTTATAAGGTTAATAAAGAACTTAAGTAAATTCGTAAAAAGCATAAGATTACTGCGCTAGCTAATTCTATCTGCGACTTTAGAGATAAAGCCGAAATACCTTATACTTATTATTTTTATAGGAATAAGCGGTATATAATATCTGCAGACTTTAGTTATTATAATAAGTATATTTAAAGTAAAAAATCCTATAATAGCATATAGGTTACTTCCTTATATAAGTTATCTCTTATAGCTTGCTATTTATTCCTTAAGTGCTAACTTTCTTAAGTAATAACTTTAATAAAGCAGGAAAAGAAGTTAGAAAATAATAAGAATAAAGCTAGTAAAGACCTACTTAGGCTTTATAAGGAAATAACTGCCTTGCAGTCCTATTTAGCTGCTACTGCTGGTTATTTATTATATATCTGCAAAATCAAGAGTAGGATAAGAGAGAAGCATTCCAAGGCTACTTATTAGGGCTTGCAGGAGGTAGAGCAATAAGATAACTTATTATTAATATTAGATGCTTATAAAAGTATGTTAGTAAAGGACCTCTAGGTTAATTATATCCTGAATAATATTAACTAGTTTGCTCTTAGTTTAGGGGATAATTTCCTTAATACTTTGCCTTTATTTAATTCTAGTAGAAATTCTTTAGGAGTCATTAAGCATTAGCAAGGTGTTTTAGCAGTTCTTATATATTTTCGCTTTCTAGGTAATTTTTCTATTTAACTAGGTATATTATTTATCTATTAATCTTTTATATATCCTTAATTTCCTCTGTTTTATAGACTTCTGGTCCTTCTACCTCTATTAGCTTATTATCTATTCTGACTTATATTATGCCTTCTACTAATTTAAGTAGTAAAATATAAAAGATTAGATAAAGCTTAACCTTTAATAATAAGTCTAGTTTATAATTATTTTTTAAAACCTTCTTAATAATCTTATAAGGTCTAATATATTTAAAGTTAAGTTTATAACTTAATTATTTTATAGTAATGTTTTTTATAGATAGGTATATTATATCTCTCTCTAAAAAGGTAAGGCCTCCTACTCTCTTAGGGTTATAGTAATATTATATCCTTTTTCTTATAAATTCTAGTTCTATCTAGAGTTTATTATATAGATTCTTTAAATTATTACTCTTAATAATTACTATAGGGTTAGTAATTTTAGGTCTTTATGCTTTATAATATATATCTAATATAAATCTGAAATTAGTATAGGCTGGTATAAGCTTTATGCTTTTATTATAGGCAGTATTATATACTAACTAGGCATATAGTAATTTTTTAACCTAGTTATTCTATTTATAGTTAATATAACACCAGAGATATTATTCTAGCACTTAATTTATTTATTCTATTTATCTATCTACCTAAGGTCTAAATACTATAGTAAGCCAGTGATTTAGTCCTAGTAGTGCCATAAGTGCTTACTAAAACTTAGCTGCAAATATAAGTCCTCTATCTAAAAGGATTTCTATAGGTAACCTATATATACTAATAATATTTCTATAGAAAAGGTAGGCAAGTTCTTCTGTATCTATTACCTCTTTATAGGGTAGGTAATATAAGAACTTTATAAATTAATCTATTATAACTATAATACTATTATAGAAGATTTCAGTTAAGGGTTCTTTAGATAAGGATAGCTTAGTTATAAAGTCTATTATAATTAAGTCCTATAGTTATTATACTACTGGTAGTAGCTATAGTTCTTTATATAGTTTATATTATTATAACTTAGTTTTTATGCAGAGGTTATATTATTTAACTGTTTTCTCTACTTCCTTTCTTAAAACCTTATAGCCTTACTGCAATAGTCTTTTAAAGGTTTTAGTAATACCTTAGTATTTACTTAGTAGGTATATATAGAATTCTTAGATAAATTCTTATAGGTCTCCTAGGATTTCTTTAGTTACTTTTACTTCTATCTATCCTAAGGTTTATATCTACTAAGTAAATTAATATTCTCCCTTATTATTCTTTTCTAGCACTTATTCTTTAGCTTTAGTAATACCAGTATTATAATTTAGTTAGTAACTAATTATATCTGCTCTTTTATTTTCGGATCCCTTATAATAAATAATTATAAAATCGAACTTATATAGATATTCTATATAATATAATTATTATCGGTTAAGTTTATATATTATAGCGAAGTATGAAATATTTTAGTAGTTAGTATATACCTTAACTTAGTGCTTACTTCTTATTAAGTAGTATCTAAACTCCTTAAAGCAGTTAATAATAGCTAGGAACTCCTTATTATAGATTAGGTAGTTAAGTTCTGCTTTATATAACTTATATAAGTAGAATATAATAGGGTGTAATTTTCCTGTATTATCTTATTAACTAATTTATCCTCCTAATACAAAATCTAATAAATTTATTTCTAGTTTAATTTCTTTATTTAGATTAAATATTATTAATATAGGTTTGCTAAGGATTAATTATTTAAGCCTATTAAAGGCTTTTTATGCCTTATTATTCTAGGCAAAGGGTTTATCCTTCTTTATAAGTTCTATCAAGGGGTTTATAATCTTACTAAAGTCCTTAATAAATTATCTATAGTAGTTAGCAAAGCCTAGAAAGGCTTGTATTTCTTTAATGTTACTAGGTACCTTCTATTTTATTACTACAGATACTTTCTTTTTCTCTATTTGGATTTCTCTGGGTATAATAGTATATCCTAAGAAGTCTACCTTTATAATATAAAAGTAACTTTTCTCTAATTCGACTAGTAACTTGGCATCTTATAGTGTTTTTAAAACCTTATAAATATATTTTTTATATTCTTTTTTACTATCTAAGAAGATTAAGATATTATCTAGGTAATAGACTATAAAGATATTAAGATATTATTAAAGTATACTATTAATTATTTACTAAAATGTTATAGGTGTGTTAGTAAGACCAAATAGCATTACCAGGTATTTAAACAGTCTAAATCTGGTCCTAAATGCTATCTTCTATTTATCTCCTTCCTTAATATAGATAAGGTTATATACCCCTTTAAGGTCTAAAGCTATAAAAATCTTTTTGCCTTATAACTAATCCTTAAGTTCTGTAATAAGCAGAAGAGGGGTTTAGTCTTTAATAGTATATATATTAACTCCTCTATAGTTTATAATAAGTCATGGCTTTCTGTTCTTCTTTAATATAAAAAACATTACTAATCCTACTAGCAAGGTTAATTCTCTGATATATCCTTTCTAGATTATTTTATTAATATATTATCTCTAAACTTCTAATTCTCCCTAATTTAACAGGTAAATCTTTTAAAATAGTAAGTTTTTATCTATAAGTTTAATTTCATAGTCCTATTAGCTATATTTAGGGACTTTTATTTCTAGTTCTTCTCTAAATAATTTATTATATATCTAATATTCCTTTAGAATATTCTTAAGTTAGTCCTAGCTTATAGTTAGTAGTCTGTCCTTTTGTAGATCTTATTATTAGAAAATGCCTAGGATCTCTGTTTTCTTTCTCTGGCCTCTCTTATGCTTATGTTATACTCCTTTTAGAGGTAGTAAAATCTTTATTCTATGCCATTCTATACTTTCTCCTTTAGTCATAGATTAAGATCTCTTCTTGCTTATTATAATTATTTTACTATTACTGTTAGGGTCACTAGGGAAAGTAATCTGGCTAGTCCTCTAGTTAATATATAGGTTTTATTATCTAAGCTAGTTTATACTAAGTAGAATATCTATATTCTCTCCTAAAGGTATAATATTAAAACTTATCCCTTAATTCTTTCCTCTGATACAGACCTTAAGGTAATTAATCTCTTAATCTATAATACCATTATTATAATTAAAATACTATCCTTCTGCATTTATAAGTCAGTATAATAATTACTTCTTCTTCTATAGTAGTCCTAGCTTTATAACTATCCTTAGATTAATAAAGTTCTTCTTTGCTTTACTATTAATCTATGTATTTAGCTATCTTCCCTTAATCTAAGCTTATAGCACTAGGCAATTAGGTCTGTTATCTTATATAGCTCCTAGAGCACTTATAGGCACGGGTCTTATCTATTCTTATCTAATGCTTTCCTATAGCTCTATTATTACAGGTAATATACTTTTTTTCCTAAGGCGTCCTTATAAGTTTATTTATAGTCGCTATCTATACATTCTTTGCTATTAGTATAATTATTATTAATAAATTTATTATTAAATAGTTATTATTAGAAGTATATTTCTAATTCTTTATACTATTCTTCTAGTATCTTTAGATATACTTTATATCTTTTGGATTCTATTATCTGCCTATTATGTAATGCTCTGATATTTTCGAGGTATAGTTAGTAACATTTTTCTAGATCTATATATCCTTCAATATAGTCTACCTTACTTAATTCTTATCATTCCTTTATAAGTTCTAATTCGTATCTATACTATTATTACTATACTTTCTTCTATTCATCTATAGGCTTCCTTCTTATATTATAAGGTATCCTAAAGAATTCATCTATAGCTTTAAGTTCACTATCTAATATTATATCTTCCGAACTAGTATTATCAATTAAAACTTAATTAAATCCTTCGCTAAGGTCAAGGGGTTTAATAGTGTATTCTTATTCTATATCTTCCTTATTGTAGAGATATTTCTCTAGCCGCTTATAGGCTTCTTATATACACTCTTCTTTTTCTTTGCGCTTATATTTCCCTAGATTAACAAACTTAATCTTTCCCTTTTAGATTTCTTCCAGGGTTAGGGTTTTAAATTCCTTTTCGGCTTTTATAATCCCCTGTGTTATTTATCTAATTCCTTAACAGAGGTTCTTATTTTTCTAAATCTCGCGGTAATAGGCCATACTAAATCATAGCTCTAATACTCCGAGATTATTATATCAGATAAAGGGTATATATCCTTCTATTTCCTCCTTAAAGTAGGGTTTATTATTAGGTATTCTAGGAATCATAATTAGAAAACAATTATTATTAAGCTTTTCTTACTTATATATATTATACCAATAGTACTTATAAGAGATCTACGATATATGCTTATATTATTTATAGGTAGGGAGTATCTAAATGTCATCCTATTAGTTATACTTTTCTTCCTTATATAGCAGGTTCGTGGCATTATTAGTATAGTAAGCTCTGACTAGTATTATTTCTAACTCATTAGTATTTCTATATTTACTAGCTCCTTATAGGCAGAAGTCTTTATATATAATATATATCTAGGCTCCGAATTCATCATAGAGTGGCTTATACTTCTATTTCTATTTTTACTCAAGTTATTTATCTTATTTGCAAAGTTCTTATACTACTTATCTAGCTGCTCCTCCTCTATGCCCTATGCTTTAGGCGTTCTAGTGTCTCTATATATAGATATAATTTCCGGCTTTATATTCTTTTTTCTAGGCCTCCTCTGTACTTTATAGAGTAGTCCTAACTAGGATATTATCGATTTATTAGATTACTTTAGGTTACTTATCCTTATTAGGGGTAGCTCCTTTCCTTTATAACCCCTCGAGGTACTCCCTGATTTCTTATTTTGAGAGTCTTTATTCTCTCACTATGCCTAGTGTTTTAGTAGGCGCTGTTTCCGCCTTAGCTTCTTCTCTTCTCCTTTTACTAGTTTCTCGCCATTTTCTGCATTCTTTGTCCCTATAGGCTAGGTCTTTTCGTGCTTCCCTGCAGTATATATTTGATTTTTCTTTATACGGCATAGGAATTTATAGAGTATTCCCTGCTTTTATATCTTCTTCGGTTAGGAAGTTATCTTATGGCAGGCTAGCTATACTATTAGGGTGCAGGCGCCATCCCACTTAGGGCCTAATGCTTCCTTGCAGCGCGGTGCCTTATGCCATGTTATAAGCACTTCGTGTTATACCTAGAACCTAGGTTTATATGGCTATTTAGGGGTCCTGTTTATTAGTTACTCCTAATATTTGCTTACCTTAGTTAGGGTCTCTAGGTCTCTTAGGTTCCAGATATTTATTAGCAATATATCCGAATTAGTTATAATTATAACACTTAACCTTAGTTATATTATGGGGTCTTTTGTTGTTATCCTGTTATATGGCCCCGAGGACCATAGGTCCTGGTTTAGTGCTATATTAAGTATTAATATATCTCTTCCTTCCCTGATTGGCGTTCTGCTGTTTAGTATTTTATCAGGGATTATATAATCCTCTGTGCTTTTCGGCTTATTTCTCCTTATATTATTTATACTGCTAGTTATTAATCTCTATAGCAATACTAATAAGTTTATTTAAATCCTTAGGCTTAGGTCTAATATTTACTATAGCATCTTTAACCTCAGACTTAAGTCCTAAGTATACTTATGCCATATAGGCCTCTTTGCCCTAGTTTAGCTTAGCTACCTAGTAGTAATATTTAGCTAAATAGTCTGCAGCTAATCCTCTTTATTTAAGTTATTAGATCTTTATTTCTGCTATTTATTTTTTATTTATAATTCCAAAAGTATTCCTAAGTTCAGATTTAAAGTATTTATATTTTTTATAGATATATTTAGTTATTTACTTCTATTTATAGGGTAGATTATTAACATAGTCGCAGATAATAGGTTCTATTATTCATAGTACCTTATCCTTAAGGAATCCTATTCTATATTAAACTTATAGTTCTTTAGTAGTAAACTAAATTAGGTAATACATCTAGTAGCTCTAGAGGCTAGTAAGGAATCCTTATAATTTATTAGCATTACTATTAAACGAATTAGGTTAATAAGGTCTAAGGATTTCTCTGGGATTTTTTCTAGTAGCAGCAAGAGCTATAGTATACTTAATGTATTCCTTATATAGCTTCTGACTGTTCTCGGCTGTCTTTCCGAGTAAGTCTGCTATTTCGGCGAGGTTGGCCACCTTCTTCTCTAAGGCCTCGATCCTGTTCTGCGCGATCTTAGCGTTGTTCTTAGCATTATCCAAGAGGGTATTATATTATTTTCCTAGGTCATAAAGTCTTTTCTTAAGTTTCTTAACTTCATCCTTATAGGAGTTTAGATAGATAGGAGGGCTTTATATTTCTTCTTCCTCTTTATCTGTTTCCATTAGGATCTCCTACAGCTCTTCTACAAGGGGTCTTAATTCCTTAGTCGGAGTACTATACTAGGTACGTCCTGCAGTTAAAGGGCGGTTTAAAGTAGCAGGTGCCATTACATAGATATTACTTAGTGTTATATAGTATGGTCTAAATAAGAGCTATTAATATATAACAGTTAGGTTTCTAAATAGGTAAACTAATCTATACTAGGTTTATATTTATAGATAATATAAGGTATAATACTAAGTAATGCAAAGTATTATATCTCTTAATAATTAAGTAATGCAGTTTAGGCTTATTAATATAAAGATGCTTTATTAATAGCTAGTAAGCTAAGTTCTATAAAAGTGCTAATAAATATGTTTTATATACTAAAGTGATTATATAAGGAGCAATAAGACTTAGGGTCGAATCGTTTCTAGTATGCGGCATTCCTGGCGCGCAGCATTCTAATATCTGTCGTTCTAACATAATAAGGGCGTTGGTTAGTTAGTATAAGTTAGATGGGTCCCTATGGCTAATGCCTTGCATGGAGTTTTTATAGGGTATACATAACGTAACTGCTAGGGTTATAATATTTAATATATAATCTTTATATTAATAAAACTACTTATATTAGTTATAAGAAGATTTATATTAAATAATTTAAAGTTAAAGTACTAAATAAGTATAAAGAAAAAGATAAAGTAATATAAAATAAGTAAATAAAAAGAAGAGTAAGATTAATATAAAGAATTAATAGGTAATATATATAAAATCTATTATATAAAGCTCATATTACGATTCGTGCCCGTAACAGCGCTGTAAGGCTTCTATAAGGCAGCTGTAGCATACCCATGATTGCTTGCATAGCGATTATGGCCCGGTCTTTTGCCCTGTGGTTTAATGGCTTGTGCAACCGTTACAGCCCAACTTTAAGCTAATAAATCTATAATATTTTACAATATTCTTAAGTAATATTCTAAAATAAACCTTGGTTCTTACTATGGCTTCAAACTGGCCTATCTAGCATAGATTTAAGTATTTAATAAAATAATTACCTTAAGAGGAAGTAACTAAGAAGGAGAACTCGAAGTTTAGCTTGCATTAGCTGCAATAATGACAAATTCTGCTCAGGATGAGGCTGTAGAGGCTCGAGGTTTCCATGTGGTCCACGAACCCGATGAGGCAGATTTTGCTCTGCTCAGACTGAAGACACCATTTGATGACCGGCCTGGACAATTCGAAAAGTTTTTCCATGCCGGGTCGCTGGAATTCTTACAGCAAGACAAAGCTCAACTTGATAAAATTCTCGAGAAAACGTGCGCAATCGTCGACATTTACCTCAATAGACCGGCGGTTATACCTGAGTTGGTGGCATCAGCAGCGACCGTCATGGTAAACTATGGCATGTCGTGTTGGGCGTTGCGAAACCATAGGGTAAACTTCCATTCGGCTTGCCCTCATTGACGGAAGCGGTTGTAAATTCGCGGTCTGATGTTCCCTACGATGCTATCAGTCCTCTTTTCAGATTCGGACACGGGTTGACGTATAGATGCTAGCATAGTTGATGTAGAGAATCCCAAATTTTCGTCTGGTAACTGTGAGACATGTTCTCTGATTATTTACAGTTGTCAACACATCCGCTAAGTTCAAACCCATCGGCACGTACGCCTATACCAGCTAGTCTGGGGGCCATGGCTAGCGAGCTACCAGTGATCGCTCAACTAAGGGGCAGTAACATGATGCTACACTGGTGTCTTTTGTGCTGTGATGGTCCCCTGTCGCCAAAATTCCTACACTCAATTGGCCTAAAGCGTTCTCAGCCTCCCTCAGCCATTGCTCAAGGCCAACATGTGGTTAGACAACGTCAGATAAACAGTTACTCGAAGAGACCCAGGTGTTGGCTCATTTGAGGTTCCAGTAAGTTGTTTTTTATAGAGTAGTGGGTCATCACCCCCCACAGAGACTCACCACCACTTGCAAGATAATCCCGACGACGTTCCCTCAAATTCAGTTTTGCATTGGGTAGTTAAGCCAAGAGGTGAAGCTATGATATGTCAAAGATGCGGCATAGTGATCACAATATTGAACGATACATAACGCAGGGTTACTTTCTCAACATTGCTTCATACACGTTAACATTACGTATTGGAAGAAGGCTGGCTAGTCTGGAGACTTGAAAGCTATTGACTAGCATCCTTGAGCATCCTACTCCAGCTTAAACCTCCGGAGAAAATCCTTTTCGAATAGCCAAATGCGAATGTTCTTACCCCTTAAATATAAACCAATCGTCGTCAAATGAACCGCAACATTGATAGCGGCGATTATCATAAAGACGGTAAGCATGCTACTGCTTACAATCCAGTCATTGATCACCCATGTCCATATCCAGGCCATGAGGGACTTCAGAGATGCGATTGTCACCATCAACTCCACAGAGAGCTGTTGACTGAGTTAGTCCGACAATAATTCATCATCAGAGATTACTAACCTCCTTGTGGCAGTCCAGAGCATAGCTCATTGAAAGAGAAACACCAATCTGCGCTCCCGCAGTCAATACGCCCAACCCTATAACAGGTCCCGCCCAATGCGAGTGGTAGTGGTATGTCAGACCTGCCATGAGGCTTCCAAACAACAGCAATAATGTGCCCATACACATTGTAGGCAATCTCATCTCGGGCTCTCGAATACCACCGTTTTTGCGTGTAAGGTAGTTAGCACAAGAGTCAGAAACAGAACCACAGAGCCATGCGCCAACAATTGAACCCGCGAACAGTGACAGAAAAACTAGTCCCTGGGCTTGAGAGTCAAATCCGTATTGTTCTCCGAAAAGTTGGGCCACGGTGGAACCAATTATGACATTCCAGCCAAGCGATACACCGTATGTCATGGATGCCCACAACACGGTGGGATAGCACACAAGAGCAAATGGTCGGAGGAAAACCTTGAGTAGAGAAATCTCGGGGTCGGCTTTCCGAAATGGTAGAAGCTCTTTGAGATAGCTGTCTTTCTGCGGACCAGAAGGCTGGGTTTCCGAGTCATTACACGAGCCTCTGCGGATATCCTCGATATTTTCAGCGCAGATCTTTCTCGGATCTGGTTGAACCTGCTCAACAATTTCCAAGCTTGTCGAGAAGCGCGAGTTCGTGTATTTTGTCTCTGCCATGAAGAAAAACATCGTGAGACAATTGAAGCCGATGAACATGGCTACAATGTAGAATGCCCATGCCATACTAAGGTACTGGATGATCAGGGCCGAGAACTTGACGTATTCCACGTTAGTAGCCGTACAAAACGAACGCCGATGCTACTCTTACCAAAGGCCCGAGCTCGTTACCACTAAGAACGGAAAGACCATATATCGAAACCATGGCCCCACGCTCGTGGAGAAAGAATGTATCAGTTATAGTTGTTGGGACAATCGATTCGATGGGAGCTTCGAATAAGCCAAGAAAGGCGCGGCCGATGACGAAAGGTATGTATGTAGCGTTCGATGCAATGCCAAGCCAGATACATGCTACGCCCATCAATAAATTAGAGAGCAAGTAAACTGGTCGCCTGCCGGATTTGATAGCGAAGGGCCTAGAATGAATTAGTGATGAGAGCCGGGCGACACGGGCAGATTAGAGAATTGATTGGCTCACATCCAGAAGAGATTCCCAACACCTTGACATATCAAAGTGGCACCGTTCGCATAAGTCAGCTTCTGCAGCGAAACACCAAATTTTTGTGTCAATGGTATCATGCCCGCAGCCATGATTGGGCCCGTAACACTTCCCATAAAGGCGTAGAAGACGCCATTAAGGAAAACGATCCATTTCTTGGCTTTTGACCATCTGAGCGGATCATTTGGGTCTGTGGTAGAAGGCTGGGGCACAAGAATAATGTGGTTTCCCTGCTTGTCCTTGACATATTGCAGATGGTTTGTCGATGCTCCAATATTGTCGTTATCGTAGAGAAGTTCTGTCCCAGGTGGTCGAGTGCTGGTTGTTGTCTCGATATGGGTCATAGCATCGGGATCCTGTTGGTTTGACATATTGTATGTAGTAAGAACAAATCGGCACTGAATAACCGAGATGGTAGGTAGGTATCCCAGGGAGACGGGATAGCTTTGACTATTCCTCTCCTCTTATACCCCAGGTCAGAGGCAGACCCCGCCCCCAGATCCTGGGGTGCAGGATTCTAAGGCCAGTAAGCGGGCGCAAAGATCACCGTTTAATCAGCTTGATGCGCTTGACCCAATTTTGATTAGATGAACCCAGGGAGCTGGAGGCGTGATGGTCCGTATCGAGATCGATTCCCTACTTGTCACCTAGAAAGAGGTCTGCTAGACGAAAGATGCTGACTGGACAGCGTGATGGTGAAGGCAAGTGGTACTTCATGTGGAGAAGTCGCGGGGTTTGCGGGGAACAAGAACTTAATCCTGGTCACGTCTGTGGGGAGCATGAACTTTAAACAGAGAGTCGAGGAGGCGGATTGGATGACCATGTATAATGAGTTGTCGAGTTGATCACGAATTAGTTTCGTCCATTCACCAAGACTCATAGACTCATGAAATATTGGACACTTAGAGGAACTACATCCTTCCAGATGAAACAAAGGCGGTTCCTTTGCGCGGTTCGAGATAGATTCAATATACATCTCATCTCCTCGGCCGTTTTGAAGTGAAGTTTTCCGGGGCTAGATGAGTGAACCCGTGCGCAGTAACTGTCTTATCATAGTATAAAAGTAGACGATAATGCCTTGCTATGGAAAGTATGAAGCCCTTCGCGGAGTCAAACTCGGGTACGAGTACAAGAAGATAATCTGGAGTTATTCCTACGGATGATATCAAGTCTAACAAGTGGAAGGTGGCTGGGATGTGAGCACCAGTAGTGTACAATTGGTGTCAGTCCAACGCGAACAACATCTGGATATGTGCGTGATGGCAGTTAGGAATCAATTGGTCCAAGTGACTCTCTGCTTCTATCGACGAGTGTTCTTGGTACAGGATGTCAGAGGTTACTTGACCTCAGCTACGACCGAGATTCTATTGGGTCATACGATACAGTAGCCCGTTGGAAACACCGTAACGACTTCGCTGGCCAAAAGTTCAATAACATCCACGCCATCTTCTCTTCTTGTTATCTTCGTAGAATAGATAATATCGGATGTTCTTCAATCATCACGATAGTGTTATATCTAGCGTATCTGAACTAAATTCATTGATTGAAGATTTCATGTTTTCAACAAAGCTCCTCTATATTGTGACGACGAGACTCTTTTTCTTTTCTCAACTTGAGCAACAATACAGAGCACAGGCCTTGGTAAACTCACCGCTTACTGTAACGAATGCCTTTGATCCTATTCCGAGTTTTCAACAATGTTTGTAAGTGTGCCAATGAAAGGTAGAATTTCCACTGCGAACTCGTCTCCCGCCTTAAGGGTCTGTCGTGGAGACCATCCATATCCCACGCCTGCAGGTGTTCCGGTCAGAATAACTGTCCCTGCTGGCAAGGTAGTGTCTTGAGATAAATAGCTGATAATCTGGGGTACGTTGAAGATCAGGTCACTGACGAACATGTTAATAACAATTGCTTGATGCTGTCGGGCTTTGCTCACTCTATTCCACAATCTTGGACAACCTGGCCGTTTCGGATACCTCTTAACTTTAGTGTATTAGGATCAGATATGACTTCGTGAGATACCAGTGTCGGGCCTATGATCTTTAGCATCATTCACAAAACTACTTCATAAGTTGAAAAGCCTGTCCCATTCAAGCAATGTGACTTTTGACTCACCTAGAGGACAAGCTCCATCAAATCCTTTGGAGAAAGACCACTGACTATCTCGAAATTGGGGGGTTCTAGAAGACACATCGTTGCAGGCCGTATATCCAAGAACGTAGTCGTTGGCTTCGGTTTCTGTCACGTTACGGCAAGTCCGTCCAATGATTACCGCAAGTTCTGCCTCGTAATCGGCCGAGTCGGTCAACTGCGATATTTTCGGCAGCGGAACCGGCGATGGGAAGGGATCATTGAGGCTGGTGGCTGGCTTTCTACCGGGAATCAGCTGAATTCGGCGGTGGGAGAGGATTAGTGACAAACAGGAAGACTGTTGGGACGGTTGGTAAAGATAGGTTTACCTCTCGGGCATGCTGTTTGTACTGGAAGTTATGCGAGTTAGTAAATTATCATAAATTTATACCAAAGATGATTGGATATCTTACATTAAGACCAATGCACCTAATGGTGCCTACCTCATGCTGTGCAAGCGGAGAAAACACCCGGTCAACCTGAACTTTTTTCTCCGTCTTGTTTCCTGGTGCTAGGATTGAAGACCCAGTGAAAAGGTAAGCCCAGACGTCTTGGCTGTTCCTTAACGCTAACCCTACGTCCGCACTGCCCGATACAGGCTCACCAATCAGGATTCCGGAGGGTTCATTCTTGGCAATAAAACGGATCAGTCCTGCGTTCCAATTGTTAAATCTTCAACGAACTACCAGCCATATGCTGGGCTTGTGCTTACGGGTGAAGGAGGGTAGCGACATGGTTGTTACTAGTCGTCAGCGTGTCTTCTTCCAATACCGAAGATCTTTTGAGCCTCGTCTAGATAGTTAAGTTTATTTGCCTCCTATATCGGCGCCATACAGCAACAATCGGGCAAAGCCGAAGCAGTGGTCGGGTTGTAGGGTGGAGAGACCGTGGGGATCTCCACAACTTCTCCACGAAACCAGCATGTGTCTTGTTCTTCCCCACCGCATGACTTTCTGGACACAGAACTCAAGCGTGAGACAGTCGAAATTAAGCCCAAAGCCCTGCAAAGTTGTGGTTGTTTCCCCTTCATACTCCATCGAATCAGACCCGGGTTCCTTTTTCCCGCTCAAGCGGGATGCCAAGACGTGGAATTTATATCTGCATCGCTATCTCGACTCTTTCTCTCATGGTCGATATATCGTCACTTTATTATCATCCTACGTAAAAAAGACCATTGACGCAAAATACCTACCATAATGGGTATCGCAATATTCAACCGTTATGCTGATAACAAGGTCTTTACCCCTGTGGCCGGCAAAACCAATGGGCATAACACCAACGACCACGATGAAGCAGTCGAAGTGCCTGTTCTTGTGGTTGGAGGGGGTCCGAGCGGCCTACTACAAGCCTACCTCTTATCACAGCTGGGTGTAAAGGTTCTGGTTATCGAACGTTACCCAGAGAGGCTCGGAGCTCCCAAGGCTCATGCCCTATGCCCAAGGTCACTCGAGATATGCCGCCAGTTTGGTCTAGATATCGATCACATTAGGCGTCTAGGTACTCAAAGAGACGATGCATATTGGGTCAATTTCCTCACAACTTTGTCTGGTCAGGCCCTGGGACAGCTTCCATATGAGCGCATGGATATGGGAGTTCTTAACTTCACGCCTGAAATGATCCACAATATTCCTCAGCCAGACTTCGAAGAGTATCTTGCTGAGAAACTCTCAGATGAGGATTTTGTTGATATCCGAAAAGGGGTGTCGTTTGTCTCTTTGACGCAAACCACAGACTCGGTCACGACTGTGGTCGAGGAACGCGCGACAGGACAACTCTACAAAGTCAGATCTAAATACGTGATAGCCTGCGATGGGGCGAAAAGCAAAGTTCGCGACTACGTGGGCATTGGGAGCGATGGCGAAGATTCATGTAGGTTCTATTTTACTTTTTCGATGCTCTGCTGCCATGGCTAACATCCTTTGTTCTTAGATGAGACTATGATGACTATTCATTTCAGTGCCAACCTTCGGAAGGTGGTGGGTGACCGTGTGGGTATGCTTCACTGGCTATTCGACCCTATGGCATCTGGTTTTATTATTGCATATGATCTTTCAGGAAACGCCGTCCTTATCACCAATTTCGATTCCGATAAGTACCCGGTTGAATCATGGAATGAGGATCTCTGTCGACAGGTACTCAAGGGAGCGATTGGTAAAGATGTGACTTCTAAAGTATTAAGTTATCGCCCTTGGATTCTTAGCCGAAAAGTTGCAAAGTCATACCGTCAAGGAAACGTATTCCTTGCGGGAGATGCTGCTCACTCGTTTCCACCCACAGGCGGTCTAGGGCTCAACTCGGGCCTCGCAGATGTCCATAACCTTGCCTTCAAAATTGCTCACGCCCACCATGCGGTTGCCAATGCTAGTATTCTCGACTCCTATACCGAGGAGCGCAGACACGTTGCTGAGGTGAACTCACGGCAGAGTGTCAAGAATGGACAAAAGATCTTTAGTCTATTGAAAGCCCTAGGTACGGCAGGCATATCTGATATCAACGAGGGTCGAAAGAATCTGCTCAAAACCATCAACGATCCGGAGAAGATGAAGGACGTTGATGCCGGGGTAGAGGACCAGCGAGAGCATTTCGATAACCTCAACTTACATATCGGTTATGTCTACGGCGATACTCAAACTCCTGGTCATGCGTCGCACTTCAAGCCTACCTTTCGTCGAGGAGCAAGGTTACCACATGCGTGGTTACAAGGCTCGCTACCAGCCTCGGTGCCACAGTTGAAGCCAGTCAATCTTGAATACGTCAAAGAGTTCAGCGCCGATGAGATCAAAGCAAGACAGTACAGCACCCTGGATCTTTGTGCTCCTGATGCGTGGACGGTTCTGTTGCCGGCAAACGACAACACGTTAAACGAAGCCATTTCCTCCAGTATCAAGAATCACAGCAACCTTAAGGTCAATACCCTCAGACTTGGTAAGGATTTTGATGTGGTGACAGGATCTGAAAAACTGGATTGGTCGAGCGAGTCTGGTTTATCTCAAGGGCGTGCTTTATTGATCCGACCAGATCAACACATATTTGGCTCTTTCAGCACGGAGATTGAAGCAAAGGAGTTGTGTCGGCAAATTAGCAATTTCCTAGGCGCGTAATAAGATGACTATATGCGCATAGTAAATGCGATGGAATTGCTACGAGAGGTCATATACCTGTGTCCCACATGTTTCTCAAGTACCAGTATCGTAGCCAACAAAGCCTACGAGAACTGGAATGCCAATAAGCTAATTGCCTTGTTGTAAAATGGTGTTAATCGACCGTACTCCTACTTTGTATCTTGCTATACTTACTTACACACTCTGTTTTGTGAATCCATGCCCAGAAGGTAGATCTGTGACGGTCGTGTTCCATCGGGGCATGGACCAGTCCGTACTGGGTTTGTTGTGGTACATAGAATTGCAGCGTAACTTTGTTGTTCGTTGCCGATCATACATCCCGTATTCGTGACAAGGGCTAAGTGTTCTATCCCCACAGCAAATTCGTCTTTCTCCACAGCCACAAGAAGTGGTGTGTGGCGGGGAAGTACAATCAGACCATTGCGGAGTTGCAAGTCGAAGGAAGCGGGATGGTACAAACTCCTACGCTTTTGTCTGTCATGAAGAACGTTGGAATCTAAAAATCAGATGTATTATCATTGTTAACGAGGCCCGATCATCACTAGTTAAGACGACGTGTGATACTTGTTATCATTTTCACAATTACTCCAACCTAGCTATTGCACAGCAAGCAAGATCACCTCTTCCATACTACATCGTCATGGAGGCCAATACCGCAGCCAGCCAAGGATTGTTCCGCCAGTATTTGCCTAACTTGTCGACACCGCGATTCGTAGCGATGCAGCAACAAGATGCGCACACATACGCTGCCGATTTCAAGAAGCACGAAAACCCGCCATGGCTGTACGCATTATACGAGCACTGGACAGATCTTTACAAGGAGCCTTTCAAAGGTGTGACAAGTGATGGGGTTGTAAAACAAGACCTATTTGGCTTGGAGGATAACCAAGTTCCCATGGCCGATATCAGCGCAGCAGGAAGAGAAGTGCTCAATGCCTTGGACGAGACGCAAAAGGCAAAGACACTTTATCACATCGATGACCCGCAATGGCGAACATGGTCGAATCCTGAGTTCCTCTTGAGTGATAAGGGATTGAGATTAGACGAAATCAGCCCTCAATTGAGAAACAAGGTCCTCGAGGTCCTGCGGCTCACCCTTTCACCGGAGGGATTCGATAAAGCTAGATCAGCTATGCGACTAAACGGATTTCTCGGGGATTTGGTTAACGCTGAACGAGTTTGCAACGAGTTCTCCTACAACTTTGCCATCTTTGGGTTCCCTTCCGAGACTAAACCATGGGGCTTTAGCTTCTATGGTCACCACCTTTGTCTCAACATTTTCCTATATCGATCGCAACTTATTATATCGCCCTGGTTTACTGGAGCTGAGCCCAATGAGATCGACGCAGGTCCGTTCGCAGGCACGACTATTCTACAGCGAGAGGATAGACTTGGGTTGAAACTGATGCAGTCGCTATCAGCAGTGCAGCAGAGCAAAGCCCAAGTTTATGAGCTTCTACAGGACCCGTCTATGCCAATAGGGCGTTGGAATCGTGATGACCAACGGCATCTGTGTGGAGCATATAGAGATAATCGAGTGGTCCCCTACGAAGGGATCACGATATCATCTATGAACGAGGAACAAACCCGTCTGGTTGAAGCTATTCTGGAAGAATTCTTGCTATATCTACCCACTATTCCCAGACAGGCTCGACTCTCCCATATACGAAAACACTATGACGAGACGTATTTCTGCTGGATTGGCGGGTTTACTGATACCGATGCCTTTTATTATAGGCTTCAATCTCCTGTTATCATTGTCGAATTTGATCATCATTCTGGAGTTTTTCTCAATAATAGCGAGCCGGCGAGATTCCACATCCACACACTTCTTCGAACACCAAATGGCGGTGATTACGGAAAAGCATTGATTCCGTTGATTCCCGGTGAGGAGCAACGCTTCGTGTGGGTAGACAGGGAAAGTACAAGCGATGTGGCAAGACAGAATGGTTTCCAGGAGAAATAGGCAATGTATTGCTGTATCCTAGAGCTATCCTAGACTCGCGTGAATGATCAACGGGCAAACTCAATGGAGACCATAGCAACGAACATACAAGCTTCTTTGCATAGAATCAAGGTAAAAGGTGTAATCGTGCTTGTTGTGGGACGTCCAATATGACTCGATCTAATGAGTGCGGGTTCTTCAACTAACACAAAGTCACAATTACCACGTGTTCTGCGCCACATACGCAAGATCCTCAAGCCAGTGATGATATTTTGCGGTGGTGAATCGTCCTGCTCGCCTAAACATCCAATCTTCCCCACGATTCTGTGGAGAGCCCGTACAGAGGAGACATGATTGCCCGGTAAATGTGGGATTACTCAAATTTCTGTTGGAAAGAAGTCCATAACAATTATCAGTTCAACCGAAACATGTTCTTGCGTTCTTTTTGCGTCCCTCGATAATAAAAACACCGTTGCTACCCAAGGCCTTTCACGACTGGTTGTCATCTCTTTCTAACAAATTTTCATCTATTGCAAGCCCGTTCAAACATGACGTCCCGAGGTCCCTGGCGGTTGGTTACTGTCAACACAGCTCCCGAGAGGGCAAAGAAGCTCATAGGCCGCGTCGCCGAGACATTGAAAGATCGATATGATATTCAGCACGTTGCTAATTGCTCCTGTACGCCTCCTCGTCCAAAGTAAACCCATGAGCTCCCCCAACTGACAGACATAGCCATCGATGAGGTGGAAGACGCGGTTAAGGAGCAACAGCCCAACATACTGGTGCGTAGCTTACTATCGACTTTGGCTGGTGGTTGAGATCGCTAATTTGGAAAAGTTTTCTGCTTCAATGTGGACTGCGGAAGAAAGCGCTAGGATACACCAGATTGCTCGTTCTGTAGTGCCCGACATCAAGTTGTATGGAATTCCCGAGGGATTGCAAGTCAAGTATGGTCCGGACGCCATAGTGCAGCATCTTGTAGAGAATGTCCCGAAGGTTATTGAAGGTAACTGAGGGAAAAGATTACTGCCCTGCATTGATTTGCATTATGTGCAAGCACGGCGAGTTTGTCTTCCTGGAAGGGACGATATCCAAGCGACAATCGCATGAGGAGTATTCATACTTGGACGTGAATGTACTTGTAGATATGTGGCAAATAACCGATTAGTTAGAGATTTTTCGCATGGTTTAATCACTGTATTTTGCACAATTATTATTCTACAGATTCAGTGCGTGCATGGCTCAGATCGGAGAATGCCGTCTTCTGATTAGTCACTGGTTACCTTACTCATATGGAGTGCGGTCCAGCCCAACCCGCTCAATCTCGCTTCCCCACCAACCATTGACTCTCTCCACGCAACCCCACATTCTTCGCCCCCAGGAGACGTTTCGGATCCCCTCCCCTTCTCCACGCATCCTGCTCTCCCCATCACCGCAGCATCAGCTGTAAGCTACCGAGTACCGAACTGCGGTCGTACTGCGCGGTTCTATGAACATGGAGCCTGGTATGGCGAGACATGACGTACGAGCCCGCGATCAGCGATCGGCTCTCAAATGTGCCACCTGTAACAAGACATATTCCAAAGCAGAACATTTGCAGGTGAGTATCGCTTACCTTCTATCTGGATCTTGAGCCATTGATCCATGTTTGGACTCTCCATCCCGGAAGTAATGTAATGGGTTATTAAGATGCGTAGAGGCACGAACGAACCCGTAAGTACCCTCCCCGTCTGTCACCCCTTGTCTATCCCCAGTCGTACATGAGGCAGCCTCACTAAAATGTATTGACTGACTGGTCCTGGTTCCGATCTAGACACTGGCGCAAAACCATTTGCTTGCCGAATCTGTGGACGCCAGTTCAGCAGGCCTGATTCGGTGACGAGGCACCAACGAACCCATACTCAAGTCGAGCAACAGCAGCACCGACAGCAACAACAAGGGCAACGGCAAGAGAATGACCAACGGCAACAGCAAGAACCGCAAGATGTCTGGCCCTTATCTCCTAGCATGTCGGACTATGCAAGCATCCGAAGCGTCACCGAACAGAACCAGAGTATCAGCTACGAGCCAGTGCCAGGTATAAACACGGACTCTATGTTTGTCGATCCTGCCTTGTCCAGCTCAGAGCTCAATGTACATCTGGAATGGCCCGATGCGGAAGCCCTCCTACACAGCATCGTCACATTCGACTGGGGCTCCTTAACCTTACCACCAGGCAGCATGCCAGCAGCTCAACTACGCCAACAAACGGCACCACAGCCCAACATTTCCTATGACGTCCAGTCAGTAGATGTCGGCCAGACCCAGGATCCTGAGCAACTATCGCCCGTCAATGGCTCCCGAGATGCAATTCAAAGCCTCAGTGACATGATAACAAGCCTTGTATGTACTGCAGGTGTCCTGTCGTGGACTAAATACCAGATCGGTGGGGCTAAAGGTGCAATAGTCACAAAACGTCACCTCGGCCGCAAAGTCTCTACCAGAACTGAACCCAGCATTCCTCGATAGCTGTCTTCAGGCATACTTCTCCCACTTCAACATCTACTTTCCTATTCTCCATAGGCCAACATTCGTCTTTCGTGATTGCTCGCCGAGTCTAATACTAAATGCAATCGCACTGGGTTCATTGTTTATTGGCACAGACGATGCAGTTTCCGAGGTTAGTTCATACAGCTACATCGCATATTGGTCAAGAGTATTGACAAAATAACTTCACAAGGGAGAGGTATTATGGAGACTGGCACACACCGCCGTGGCCACCGCTGTATGTACCCAGTAGTTTGACAGCCTACCATCCGCTTGCTGACTTGGGCTTTGCAGTGGACGGCGCTACTACGCCACCAAGGTCCCTACGATTCGCATAGAGGTGTCCAGCTTGTGTTGACCGCACTTCTTGGCCAATGCTATGCCGTGATGTCTGAGGTACACCATCAGATTCACTCATGTCATATGGTGACTTGCTGATTCTTGCAGAATACAGATCTCAAACTTACTAGCCAGGTCTTTCATAGTCTGGGGTTCAACTGGGCAAACCAGAACAACCTATATAGGCCCTCATTATCGCAACAACCTGCCCTCTCTGCCGGAGAAGTCAGCGATGAGCGTGCTTGGAAGGAATGGGCTGCAGAAGAAGTCTATCATCGAGCGCTCATTGGTCACTACATTCTCGACGGCCACCTTAGCTACCTTTCAGGTCAACCAGGAGCCGCAACTCTACACGCAACAAACAGCCTCAGACTCTCAGCGTGCTCGAAAGCCTTTGAAGCTCGAGATACTCAAGAGTGGCGCCTGGCGTTGGACCAAGAGCAGTCCCAAGGTCCCACATTCTCTTTCAGTGATATCTACCATGAGCTCTTCGCCACTATCCATCCTGACAACGAGGTTAGCCCATGCTTGCGCAGCTTAAACGCATCACTCGATGTGCGTGTCGTGTTAGAATGCCTGCATGCTCTGGTCCGAGAGAACCGCGAGATGCAATCTTCGAAGTCTATTGTCAAAATTCCAACGTTACCCGAAGTGAAGCAGGCTCTGGTCCGGGTTTTCCAGCTTTTGAATGATACCTGGTCCTTCGATGATACTGAACGTCTAGAGTTGGTGATTCGCTGGCACTTCGTCTGTCTTGATCTACTCTGCAACTCAATAAAACTTTTTGATCAAATCTGTCGACATCTCCAAATCGATCAACATATTTTCAAAACAAAGAACAGCGGTTCAGATCTAAAAGACTCGATTCAGTGGATCAGAGGATCTACTGATGCCAAATGCGCCTTTCTACATGCTGTTGCTATTCAGCATACCGTCAATCAGCTTCCCTTCAATCGCACCAACACCTTCTGGATGCCGATCCCTATCTTCGCTGCTTCCACCATTTATTCACTTTTCCGTCTAAGCGGTATAACATCAGTCTCTGTTCCTGCTGTAGTACACTGGGAGTCTACACTGATTGATCGGCCAAACATTAGGGAAGCTTCAGGAAGCCCCGAACAGGATGTTTCTTGGAAAAAGACGCAGATCTTTCTTTCGTCCAATTGGAGAAGGACAAACTACGCTTTAGGACCCGCGCGCAATCTACCTTTCGAAATGAAAAAGATACAAACCATGATGCATGGACTTGCTATCCAGTGGGGGGTAGCTGTTGAGATGGAGACAATCTTGTCACAGCTGGAAACCTTGGAGCCCTTGGAAGATTGAGTAAATACCCCGACAGGCGAAATGCAAACGTGGTTAAAAAAAGATCATCATATTTATACTCCGCAAAGAGAAGACAGACAGCTATATCAGGTGTCGATGAGGTTCTGTTCTGTCTTCGACGCCCCAATCCATCTTTATCAACGCCTCAAAGGATACGTATGTTTACAACGCCACCGCCAAGTCACTAGCCCAATGTCGTGTCAAAAAAAATTGAATTGAATCCGAGACTACCTACTCGGTTACCTCAACCCTTGATGACAGGAATGATCAAGTGACTATCGTATTTCCCACCCGTGTAGACACAATGCCTTCCAACGTTCTCATCCTCTGGTTCTGCTAATCGACACATCTCTGTCTCAGGCAAGCACATGTCATGGCCCGACACATTCAACACAATTCCTTCTCCTGCTTCGAAGGTCATACCAATGGGCCAGATAGGAATCTCCAGACGGGTGACAGTGTCTGGAGTGATGGGTTCTCGAACACGATGGCTGTACAATGGATCTGTGTATCTGGAGAGATCGTTGGAAGGAACAGGTCCTCCGACACCATCTAGTGATACGTGATGGGAAGCACGAAGAAAACCCTGTGGACCCAAGGTCTTGACTGTGTTTACATCGGGAACCTGGTCAATCGGAACTGGGCATGGATAATTGAGATGAGATAATTGCCTGCCTTTATTATCGATCTTCCGGATCTGCACAACAACGTCGAAGTCATCGTGATCTGGACAAGACATGTACAGTACAGCCTTGGGGTAACCGGCTAGCTCTGTAGGAGTATTGAACGTTGTTGCAAAAGTCTGAAATCCTGTTAGTCAAACTGGGTAGCTTTCACAAGATGCAACAGGCGTAGAAAGAGTGCGATAGAACTGTTGACGGAGCATTACTTGAGGAATCGTACCGAAGATGACTTACCAGCTGATCGTGCAAACTCCTCCCCTCATAAGACTTGACTGTCTCTTGAATTGACTTGTCGTGGGCGAGCTCTCCCGTTTCAGCATTGAGGTATAGAGTTCGCAGCTTTTGTCTCTCAAGAGGATAGCTTTGCTCAGGTCTCTCAATGACAGTTCTTGCGGGGCTTCCGTCTGCCTCGAAGCCGATAAGGGAAAGCCTTACTCGTGGTGTCGAAGTCTCCCAATCTTCAGGACCAGTAGTAGATTCGGGCTTGCAGTAAGCGTCGAAATATCGCTGAAGCTCGTCCGAGATAGATGGGCGGTAGATGTCGTACCCTGACGTTCAATGTAGTTAGCCAAGTACTTCGTGATGGGTTTTATACTGCTCAGACTCGAACGCAATATATGATGAGATTGTCAAGAATGGCGATCAACCAAGCGACCTGTCAGTGTAACTTACATTCCTGGTATGGATGAACTCTGAGCCATTTACGCTCCGTTTTTGCTTGACGGAACGTTTGAAACGATCCATACGGATGCAGCATGCTTGAATAAGAAGCCACAACATACATGGGGATGTTATCGATCTTCTCAACAGGTATTCTCTTTGCTTCCCAGTAGTCGTTATACAAAGGATACTTCTCTAACATGGCAGGGACATCCTCCCTACCTTCAGGGCCAGCAAATCCCTCGACTATCATTTTATGGAAGCCCGGAATGTGTGGCCGACCGCCTCGGGCAATAAAGTGACGGTAGATATCAGTAAAGCTCTCCCAAGGTGCAATAGCTTTGAGAGCTGGATGCTGTAATCTCGAGGCAAAGTTGACCTGAGCAATAGCTAACCACGAGTTGCCTGCCATGACGACCGAGCCGTTGCACCACGGCTGACGAGAAAGCCAGTCGATGATATCGTAGATATCCTCAGCCTCTTGATTACCCCAAAATGAAATAACGCCGTCGCTATGCCCACAGCCGCGGGCGTCGACGTTCACAACAGCATAGTCGCGTTCCGCCCACTCAGCAGGATCCGGGGCTTCGAACTTTTCATAGCCGGATGTGCGGTCGAGTGCAAGACCAGCGCGATAAGGAGCCATCAAGTCGTAGTTCTGTGGCCCAGTGCCCGTCTTGCCATACGGACTCCATGGGAGTATACACGGGACCGGTTGCGTATCGGATGTTTCTGGGCGAAAGATATCGGCATACAGACTTGCGCCATCACGGACAACGATGGCTTGATCTCGGTCGTAGGTGGTGCGCACGCCAAATGGCCTGCGGCCAGGAAATCGGGTATGACCTACGTCCAAGACTCGATGGCTTGGCTCGAACCCGTTATAGTTATAGAAGGGGTGTTCAGGTGCAGGAGTGATTTTGGAGATAATGGCTTCAGGAAACAGGTCCTGGATCTTGGGTCCGGCGCTTGGTGGGTGGGTAGTCGGTGAGGCCATTGAGAACTGTAGAAGGGATATGATAATGAAGTTTTGGTGAGGAGTGACTCTACGTGAGACCAGAAGATCAAGCCTCAGTTTCAATGTGATTATATACACAATACTTTCCTACCCATGCATGTGTGCTTGGGTTATCGGATATTCGGATCTAGCTGATAGTTCCAAAAAAAGATCCCCACGAACTAGAGCTGTTTCTCCACGAGCGGGGTCACGATTGTGGGGATGATGTCATACATTGCAGCATTAGAGAACTTGAGTTTCAGCACATAACTTAGGTACTATTAAGAGGCGATTAGCCCGTAATTGCTTAATTTTTGGACTTGAATCGAGTGGACTTAATTCGAGCTGCTGGGTTAGGGTTAGGATAGGGTTGGTATTAACTATCTAAGCTATCTTTACTCTAGTGTTTTTCTTTTTAACTAAGATATAGCTCTAAAGAAGAATAAAAAAAAAAAAAAAAGAAAGAAAGAGATAGGGTTATATTGGGCTATGGAAGCTATTTTGTTCTAGTGCTATTTATATAAGGGTTGTCCTAGAATTATAGAAAAGAAATATATATAAGAAAGAAAGAAGAGAGATAAGTTAGGAGAGGGAGAGTAAGAAAGAGAGAGATGTAAATATAAGAGAGAGATATAGATATAAAAGAGAGGAATAAAGAGATATATAGAGATAGGAAAGAGGAAAAGAGAGATGTAGGGATAGGTTAGGAAAAAGGGTAGGTCGGCATCTAGGTATGCGTTTTCCTAGGCAGGTCTCGAGCTATAGAGGCAGCTGAGATAGCCCTAGTCTTAGTTAAGGCTAGGCCTATAGTTAAGTCAAGCTGAGAGGCTGCAAAGGGACCTAAGAGCTCTTGAAGCTGCTTATAGGTCTGTGAGGTCTCCTGATCCATAAGGCCGCCTGCTAAGCAGGTAAGAGGGTAGAAGAAGGCTCCGAGAGACCGATATTTCCGCCGCTTCTTATCCGCAGCTTCCTTTAGGGTGCTATAGGGGTCCTCCTTTGCAGGGTCCTTAGAGATAGCTACGATTTAGATATCATAGAAGTAGCAGCTGTTTCTAATAGTGACTGTAAAGTCAGCCCAGAGGGAGGAGTCTTGCTAGACCAGAGGTTTAACCTTAACCTCGAGGTCAGGCCGGCTGCCTAGGGCTTTCATAAAGGCCCTATTAATAGCATTATGCCTTGCAATCCACCTTCTGCTAGCTCCTTTGCAAGTATCCTTATAGTCTAGGTTAGCTATAGCACCATAGGCACTATAGGGCAGGTCTAGAGGCTTAATAGGGTAAAAGAGACGGCTTTATAGGGCTTTAGCAGTCTTAGAGTCTGTAAAGAGAGAGGTTTTTGTGTAGGTAAGACTCTAAGCACTTACAGCCTAGATAGCTAGTATTTTCTAGCCTTTCTTACTTACAGGGCAAGGGGAGGTCTTAGAGGTAGGCCTCTAGCTTCTTCTTATTAATCTCTTTATATACCTCCTTTGCTGAGGGACCTAGGTCTCTAGCCTGAGGAGGGGGAGCTAGGGGATAGAAGAAGGAGGAGATTTTTTCCAAGGTGGCCCTGGCAGCTTCCTTGGCTGCCTGATATAGGCCTGGAGCCAGTTCCTTATGTAGAGGGAGCCCTAGGCCTCCATCCCTACCGGGAGGGATAAGGGATAGGGATTAGGGTCCTCGGGGAGGTCAGCCGGGCTTCTTGCCACTAAGGACCTAACAGCCTCCCTGATATAGATATCAGCCTTTCCCCATAGATCAGATAGACCTTCTGGGTTTAGTTGCCAAAGGAGGTGCCGTAGGAGGAGGTGGATGCTGCCTTCCAGCAGGAGGAGGGAGTGTTGCTTAGGGAGGCCCTGGAGGGCAGCTATAGCCTGCTGCAAGGCATCTAACTTCTCTTCTAAGAAAGACCTTCTTTCCTGGAGGGGACCTATGAAGGTATCAAGGGCTTTGAGGCCTTGGTCTCTGAGGTCCCTAATAGCTATCTCCTTGCTTTTGGCTAGGTTAAGCTGATAGGGTGACTTCTTTAGTACTTCCCCAGCTATATCAAGAGCTCCTTGGTCCTTAGAAAGGATATAGAGGTTATCTAGATAAGCGGCTAAGGTTGCCCCTGGGAGCCTTCTAGCTAGTTCCTCTAAGGTAGGTCTAAAAGAGAGGGAGAAGAAAAGAGGTCCTAATGGGTCTCCTTGCCTGACCCCTTTTGAAGAGGCTATAGAGGATCCATCTGCCAAGACTAGCAGCGAGGGGCCGTTGTAAGCCCACGTTGCAGCCCTATAGAAGGTAGGGGTAAAGGTGGAGACCGAGGAAGTGATAGAGTGTCTATTGCCGCTTTTGAAGGCGTTGCGAAGGTTAATAGAGGTCAATTATTAAAAGTTAGTTAGCCTTGTTAGGGCCAGCTATAGCTTCCTTAAGCAGGCAGATCGGCGCCTGGGCCTGTGTCCTGACGGATTATATCTGCCAGAAGTCTCAGGAAGGCTATTACAGGAGATCTATTCCTAGTCACCAGGTCAAGAAGGGACCTAGTCCAGCCGACGCCGCACGCACGTCCACAATTGGAATACGGTGTTATTTCTGATGCACTGCACAGATAAATCATTCTGAGATGTTGACAAAATTTACACAAATTTGACAATGTGATATGCAAATCTTTCGAGCCCAGGCCGCTTCCAACTTTGTAACTCCCCGAGCAAAGAGTCTTCATCTATCCATGAGAGCACGGCAAGATAACTTACAAATCTTATTTTAATTTTACACCCGTTTCGGTTTTATATAGATACACGAACTGCAGTCGATGCGTCGACATCAGCTGATTTGTTCCATGCACTGTTGGCTCCTGAAAGACCAACATGTGATTAGCGCCTATTGCTGATAACACATAAACACTCCAGCCACTTAACAACGCCAATGTGTCGCAAGAAAGGTGTAAAATTGTGGTACCTGCTGCATATTTGTGACATCAGGTTTGCTTCGAGGTGAGCTAGTCATACGTCATGTCCCCAGTTACGTCATCCAGGACCAACATCCACCACCAGAATATAAACTCACCATCTGGCCAAGCCTCGACATGGTAGTCATCTAAAACACAAATTCTCACCTCAAATAAATCAAAATGTCGAAACTCGTTGAAGACGTCAAGTCAGGCCTAAAAGGCATCCGTGGAGCCGGCGACGCTCTACGAGGCGAAGTCCTCGACGCAACAGATCAAGCCTTCGACACCAACCCGCAACACCCCGAGACTCTCAAAGACCGCGTCGACAACAGAACCATTGCTGAGAAGGGAAAGCAAGAGATGCACGGCGCTGATAACATGATTGCTCGTCGCGAATGGGAGCACAAGGGCGTTGAGCCACCTGCGCATGTTGGACGAAGAGAGAATGAGAAGCCATTGGCGACGCAGACAGAACCTCTTTCCAGAACGGCGGCACATGATAGACCTAATGAGGGGTTGAGCAGGGAGCCAGAGATGGGGCATTTCGGGAGTAGAGGAACGGAGGGCGGTGTCGTGAGGGACCCTGATGCGAATCTGCCTAGGTATGCTTAAGCCTGAGATGTAAAGGCCGTCTAGGTAAGATATCATGATCTTTTACTGGCTCTATCTACAGCACTGACTCTTGACTCAGCATTTCGCCACTACGCTCCTTGGTTAATGATACCCGTTCAGAGAGGCATGAGGACTGTTAGTTCGTAAGGTAGCTCGCATCATCTCACGATACTGAGTTGAGTGGGACTCCTTTGACTGCGTTGGATTGATATATCTCATTAAGATATCATAAGTTTTAAGTATCAATGGATCGGCCAGGTTAGTTAAAGGAACAATCACAAGGATTTTGTATCAGATAGTTACCAAGTGTTTAAATGGATCTGTCAACTAGAATATCATTGCCTGATATATCTCTGTATGACTGATATATGGCGCTCTCTCGTTAAATATATGATTTAGCAGCACCTTCATACAGGTCCCCAAAAGCCCCATACCACGTATCAATAGCCTTGGCTGCCATACCCGCCCCGATCGTATCATCGCCCCTCTCAAACTTGGGCACGATCTCTCCCATAAACTCCTCCATCGTCAATGTATGCGGCGCATGCTCCTTCTTATTATCGTCAGGATTCTCCCTCTCACGATGAAGATTCGACTCCACCATCGGAGGGGCAATCTCAACAACGCGGATCTTAGTATTCTTGAGTTGAGTGCGGAGATTCATGGAGAAGAAGTGCAGCCAGGCTTTGGTACCGTTGTATACGGGGTTGATGACGTTGAAGGGGATGTAAGCGAGACCGCTGGTTATGTTGACGATAAGAGCGTTGGGCTTGGATTTGAAGTGAGGAATTAAGGCGAGTGAGAGATGCATTGGTCCGCGGATGTTAATGTCAATCTCTTGGTCGGCCTTTTCGAGAAAATCATCGTTCTTTAGAACGTCAATTGGGCGCTGAACACCAGCGTTGTTGATAAGACAGTCGAGCTCAGGGTGCTCGCTGGTGATTTTCTTAACGAATGCAGGAATATCGGCTGTCTTGCCAGTGTCGAGGACATAATAGCCAGCGGCGCCGATTTCCTGAGTCGTAGACTTAAGGTTCGATTCAGTTCGTCCAGCAAGAAGAACCTTTTTGCCCTTTGAGATCAAGTACTCGGCTAGTGCACGGCCGATACCGCCACCTCCACCGGTGATGACGGCGCAGTTGAACGCGAGACCATTCTGCGACATTTTGATGATTTCTGTGACTTGCAAAAGCAAAATAGGTGATGATATTGTAAGTCTCTGAAATGAATACCGCAATTGTTACGCGTAGATATATGAGAACTACCACGGAAGTTCGGCACTGCAGTTGTAGCGGCGGTGGAACTGAGAGGTGTTCGCGTCATAGGTACTAACTTCAAACTGCAAAAGAGGCTAGTGATCCGGACGCCAACTCGGTCCACAATAGTCTAAAGTCCGATAACCACGACGAGTCCGATAGTAAATAACGAGATAATAATGACGTAAACCCGACAAGATTGCGGATTTACGTCTATTTTATAAGCCGAACCCGAACCCTGCAAGCCTCCCTAATGCTCATATCTTTCCTATATCCTCGCAGAGAATCTTTGCAATTTTAAAGTCCTGCTCTATTGCTGGGCTGTAAAATGCACCGGCTTCGAGATAGCCTAAAGCGAAGTTTGTCCATTTTTTGTTGACGTCTGATACGATGTCGCGGATGTAGGGGTACGGTGAGACGCTGAGAGCGTATATGACGCATATTTGGCCGAATATTCTGATATCTGATTAGAATTGCTTGAGAAGGGCGGTCGGGGAAGATATTACTGGCTGCAAACGAAGAATTTGAGAGGATTGCAGCTCCTCATTGTGTCGGTGACTTGAATCACTGACGCCCAGGCGAGAACAGCGCTTATAGCGTCACGACATTTCCGGAGATGTCCTTCGGTGAGCGACGCTGGTCTTTCCAGGGCTCGGTGGCTGTTCAGGTCAGTATTGTGAAGAATACTGATTAAATATACTTACAGTAGAGGTCGACCAATGTGATATCTCGCAACAAAGTACCGCGCATGTAACCAAGCCGTCACAAGTGCATCAGAGGGAGACTCAGCCTGCGTCAAAGGCGACTTTGGATCAAACTGAAGCATAGGGGGTAACCGTTCCCGCCATTGCTCCAACTGCCGAATCAGTTCATCCTCAACCGGCTCAGGTGGATAATCCGACGTAGGATCTACCTTCATCAGCATCTCATCCTTTACTACCACGAAGGGCCTCAAAACTTACTAAAATGAAACAAACTATTCCTCGCTCTCGTCAAAATAAGTCGGTGCGCAAGCTGCGATAAAAAATGATAATGAAAGAACGGATCATCACCTGGATATCGAAACGATCCAAACGAGGCAATGTCTTGAGCCGAAATGAACTTTGGTAGAGCGATGTGTTCTTCGAGATGCAGGGAGTTGCTCGGTGGAAGGTTGAGTTCTTGGGATAGGACGGCTTCAAACATACTTGTTATCCAGAACAGGCGGGATTGCATGTCTAGCATCCATTCATCTCGATCTCTTGATAAGCTGCAGATGTTAGTTAGGATTGCGGATGGCGAATGGGCGCTTACTTGTTCCAGAAGTATGCGCTGCATGCGCTTGCTTTGCTGAGCATGGCCCACCAATCGATGGGTCTCAAAGCCTCGGCGTAGAACAATCTATCAACGTCAGCTTCATCCGAGATACTTCGGCAAATCTCACCCTGAGAGAAGGTAAAACTGGCAGGCTTGTAAGTCCTGCTCGCACATCAAAAAGCCAAACCGTTTCCTCGCCTCGTTAAAAAAGTCCAATCCCGGCATCTCCCCATCTTGTCCAACATAAGGACTTGACACCGGCGTCCCAGCAAACCCAGCTTCTTGTAGCGCCTTCTGTCCCATCGATCCCAGAGCCATAACAACAAGAACTATACAGCTCTCAATACAAATCCCAAAGTTTCCATCAATGGCAACACCAAGGGTTCGTTGAAAATACGTCTTCTGATCCAATATCGGATTCGCTAGATTAAACGTCGTAAAGTAAACATCAGATAACTGCTTTAACGTCGCAATACTCAATTTCGAAAGCCAATCCGATGAAATATCCACAGACGCAGCGTGCGGAAGTTTTGGCCGTGAAGCTTCGAGGCGTGTCGAGTATGTACCGCCTTGCATCTGACACATTAACTTCACAGATTCAGGGAGTGCAGACTGGATGGCAGGCCAGAAGAGGACTTGATGCGCGCTGAAGGAGATAGCGGGATTGGGATCATTTGGTGCTGCTGGTGAGTCGATCGTTTCGTGGCGGAGAAAAGATGGGACGCCGAGGACTTCGCTTGAGTTTGCGGGAGATCTGGGGTTGAAAGGTCGCAGTGCGGTGGCGATGGAGCGATGTTCTGTGGGATTTGAGTCGTGAGGTTTTGAGTCGTCGATTTTACCTTCTATACGACGGAGGATGTTGACAATCATGCCGAGAGAGGCTTCATTGCTGATGCTGTTAGTGCTGGAGATTGGTTGATTGAAGGAGCTTTAGACGTACCGTGTTGCTTTTCTTTGAGTGAAACGGCATTGAATACCGAGGGACTTACAAAGTCCACATGGAAAATCTTCATCACATCTTGTCTTTTTCTGACGACAATTTTCACATGCCTATCATGTTTGAGTCATCTCATCCCCGGCGAGACGGTAGGAAGCTTACCTGTCTGGCGATGAAGCCTCTTTGTCTCTTTGACGGAGGTCCTTCATCTGAGCCGTTTGCCTCGACGGCAGGACTGCTTTCTTCTCGGTCTGCCATGCAGGATTATCGGTGTTGTTGATGAATTGTAGTGTTGTCCGGGGAGGAATGTCAAACTCCGGCTGTGGCACGTGCAGAAATTTCTGTGGCGCTTCGATAGATGCATATTTCACTTGCTACATACAGGTCGCATTCACAGGAGTCATCTTCTTTTCTCCAGTCAGTAATAAACAAAGCAATAATTCGGTGCCTAGTGGAGTAGACTAGTTAATTTGTTGCCAAGTACTTTTTCTTTCCTGCCGACATCAATTCATCCTCAACGTAAGCTCTTTACGATCTTTCAGCCCGATTCTCCGCCAGTTCCATTTCCAACTCATTGACAGCAAATACTAAGTCCTCATTGTATCTATTAGTCTCTTTGATCTGATTCCCCGAGTCCTGAATGATTAGGAGCGTCGCGATATTAAGCGTCAACCCAGATACGTAGGCGAGCGGAATACTAGCCGCTGGACTCCAAGCATATGTGACAGCGCTCGTGAGACTCGTCAGCAATGACAATGTGAGCATCGTGTAGAACGTCTTGGGAAAGCTCGTCTTGATCTCAT
Organism: Fusarium oxysporum Fo47; assembly: GCF_013085055.1. Classification (NCBI taxonomy): domain Eukaryota; kingdom Fungi; phylum Ascomycota; class Sordariomycetes; order Hypocreales; family Nectriaceae; genus Fusarium; species Fusarium oxysporum. Next base: position 485,782 of record NC_072849.1, read on the forward strand.
CCTTCTTGTTCTTGTTGAATAGTGGTTTCACTATGACGTACAGTCCTGCGAGTGACGAGATAAACTGACTGAGCGTTGAGTAAAAGTTGCTGTCTAATGCAGGTAGTGAGTCGGGAGATCCGCAGAGGATGGTGGAGTAGATGGTTGGTGGCATTGCGGCAGCAAGGATCAGAACAACGGGTGATTTGGTAAGTCCAAAGAGGCTTGTCCAATGATTTTCACGTGCGTCAGGGTTGATGCTAAAGCGCTGTCGTAGCTTCGTCAATCGTCTCTCCTTGGACTTGGTAGAGCCGTTCTCCACATGGACCGTAGTAGTGTTAGCATCTCTCCCGAATGAGGTCCTTTGGATGATGCCACCAGATGGAATGTTAGAACCGCTCGACCATGATTGAGCGCTGGAAGAATTGACGAATGGTGAGAGGTGTTTGGGACGTTCTGGCGAGGACTTAGTAATTGACAAAAGACGAGCCAGGGTCTTTCAACCCAATCTTACCTTGTTCGACACGCAATTCGTCGGCCTTCGCCGCACATTCCGCCAGGTTAAGCTCGAACATGTCAAAGGCGACTTGGATGTCCGACAATAAGTCCACCAGAGACGTCCCAGCCATCCTGTCAATCTGCACAAACGCCTCTTTGACAGAGAGGTAAATAGACCGAATGTGGGCAATGTTGCTCTTCAAGTCGCCAATCTTGTCGCTAAGCCACTGATAATCCTTTACTTCATTTCTCCAGCGTTCGAATACAACAGTCCATTCATATCTCCACGAGTAGCTAAATCCATTTTCCAAGCTGCCCAGCATAGAGAGATTCCGTGAATGCCAAGTCATTTCGGGTACTTTTCCATGATCATCGAATGCAGATAGAGATGCCAGAAGATTCTTTAAGGAGCGGCATTGTAGAATGACAAGAGGAAAAGATATTGAAATGCATAATTCGGCAATCTCCAGTCGTGCCTCTCTCATAGCTCCAAAGACTTTCAGTATGTTGATGGTAGCCATGTCAACGAGAGTCGGATATCTCTGTTGTAAGGTGCTCTTAGCCTCGTCCCGGACTCTCTTGGCTTCATCAGTGTTGCTTTCTGCCAGGAGAGGACTGGTTTCGATCCCGATAATACTGGACATACTCCCCGAGATCTGCTGTAGTTTTGTGTCCATCGTTTTCAATCTAGTGAAGTGAAAGTCCAGTAGGGAAAGCCATCTCTTGGCATAGGCATCATTTTCAAGCTCTTGAGGCTCATACCAGTTGCCTTGCCGCGCATACGTGCGCAAGGCGGATTAAGGCAACCAGAGGCAATCCAACCTGCAGACGCCACTGTTGCATAGCTGCATCTTTTCCATTCTACCTCCCGCATGGCATAACAAGCTAGTATGCAGTGTGTGAAACACGATCTTGCTTATTGGCTAAGCATTATCAATTATCATAAGTCCCAAAGCCACGGCGGCTACTGCGCATACGCCTTGGCCCAATCGCGCGGTCAACGTATGTCACCAATCATGAGGCAGATTTCCAAGACCGGACGTAACGGTCTCTTTCGTGATCCGTAAAGCATTCCTCTAACTACTATCTATAATACTATATACACTGGGTCGGCTCTATATTTACGCCTTTGTCGCAACAACTAACAACCGAGGAAACGGCAAAAGAACCTTTCCATCCTTCTGCGCGGTATAGCCTTGCTTCAACTTATTCAAATAGGCCTCAATAAACGCTTCCTGCTCAGGCTCCGACAGCGGATTGAGATAGGGACGAAGACCGGTCCCCTTGACCCACTCAACAATCCCTTCATGATTCTCCATAACATGCATGTAAGTCGTCTGCCAAATATTAAGATCAGAGCACAAATGCTTCAACCCATCCCAAATCTCAGTTGGTGAAGGAAACTGGTCACGAGAGTAGTTGGCGGCTCTGAGTTTCTCTGTCCATGGCATGTTGGGTGTATCCGCTGTTTCTCGCATCAAAGCGTGACTTGGCTCTTCAAGATTAAAAGGGACCTGAAAAGCGAGACTTCCACCAGGCGCGACATGCCCAAGAAGTTTTCTCACAATCTCAATGCGTTGCCCATTCGGCAACCATTGAAACACAGCGTTCGAGAAGAGAACGTCAACAGGTTCTTCAGGCTTGTAGGTCAAAAGATCAGCGACCTCAAACGAAACATTAGGAAGAGTTTGTTTCGCCTTCTTGATCATATCAGCTGAGGAATCAAAGCCTGAGACGTGAGCGTTGGGATAGCGTTCGGCTAACACGGCGGTTGAGTTGCCGGGGCCGCAGCCAACATCCACGACGCGCTTGGGAGATGTATTGGGAACGTGGGCTAGAAGATCTGTAGAAGGACGGGTGCGGTCTTTGAGGAATTTGACGTATTGGTCTGCGGACCACGTGTCTTTTGCTTGGGCCATGGTAACTGAGAAGTAGCGTTTTGGTTGTTGATTGAGGGAGGTGAGAAGATGACGTCGTGATAGTGAAGCGAAGCGAGACATTGTCAATTGGAGACTCGTTGATAGTAATGTGAGCCTAGAGAGTATTCTTTAATTCTTGGCATGAGGGAGACAGCGGGGATCGTATTTATATTCGTATTTGGCCACTGTCGTGACTGATAATATTATTCAGTCGCGTGCCATTTGACGGACTGGGATTGAGTTTCCTGCGAGAATGATGGCCTCAGCCAAGTCGGACTCCGATCTCCAAAACCGAGAGAGTGGGACTGCCTCGGTTCAGAGTCGGGCTATCGGATGTATTCTTCGGAGACGAGCAGGACCTCGTAAATGAATAGAATTTTTACGATGATCTTCGTATAACAATTTTAGAACTTATGTCAGGTGCATGTATGTTTGTTAGACTAAAGTCGCATGGTTGTGGTGGTTGCGGATGATTCGCATGAGCTGTCGTGTTACAATGGCTCCCATCATGGACCGGGTTGAATTCATCACTATAACAACCAGGTTCAAAGGCAAGAATTATCGGTCTGTCCTGAAACTTAAGCTACCTTTATATCAAAGAATTGAATCAAACAGTTTGTAGAAGTAGTAAATTTGTAACGCGATTCGGAGTCGGGACCTTTCTTACTGACAGTGTTTACAAGCCAGCCAATCAGCCGTAACCACAAGCTCCGCGGAACCAGGCACTTTACTAGGCTTACATGAGGATAATCATGGCGAACCCTCGAAGTTTCATCGCAGCTTGACTAATCACTTGTTTCACCACTGTTTGTTTGCATTTGTCAGTTCCTTCCGCGCTCATGTTTACTGTTGATTCTATCCGGCTCTCAAAGAAAGTAGTTAACATAAGTTGTGTGCAGGAAGGGGTTGTCATGTATTTAAAGAGATGAAATGCCCATGAAAGTAAGTTCGTTCTACGCTCTATCATCTCTACCGAAACTTGCATTGTTACATACAATTTGCATCCGTGCCCTTTGCATCTACCATCAATTTAGATCACACGATACACCTTTCATCGCAATGGCAGAAATGAAGCCGATCAAAGTGCTGGGAGTCCACGGACCTAATGCTGGCAAGATTGTTCTCCTCTGTGAAGAATTGGGACTCCCTTATGAGACGGAAATCATCCCTCTTACCGACGTCAAGAACCCAAACTACGTCGCTATCAACCCCAACGGGCGATTGCCATCTATCCAGGACCCAAACACAAACCTCACTCTCTGGGAATCGGGTGCTATCATCGAGTACCTAACCGAAACTTATGACAAGGACCACAAGCTTAGCTTCACGTCTGGCACAGCTGAAGCCTACCACGCTCGCCAATGGCTCTTCTTCCAGGCGACCGGCCAGGGACCGTATTACGGCCAGGCGATGTGGTTCATCATCTATCAGCCACTTCCCGAAGCTCGCGAGCGCTATGTCAAAGAGGTTAACCGTGTGACCAGCGTTCTGGAAGGACATCTGGCTAAGCAGAAGCCTGACGCGGATGGAAACATTTGGTTTCTAGGTGGTCGGCTCTCGTATGTGGATGTCGCGTTCTTCACCTGGCAGCATACGGCTGAACCGCGAATTCCGAACGAGGAGTTTAATCAGGATGATTACCCGCATGTTAAGAAGTGGGCGGAGAACATGCTTAAGCGCCCGAGTGTGCAGAAGGTCTTGAAGCTCCAGGAGGCTAAATAGACTTGGCAAAACAGAGTTGGAAGGGAAGTTCTGCCTTCAACAGGCGAGCCGCCGTTATAAAGTGTGTATAGGGGTGGGTAGTTATTGCCTTGATGTTGGGTATGATGGTCTAAGAAACTTTTGTTCGCCTTCTACGCGGCTTTGGTCATTTACATGTAACAATCAATCCACCTCTAATTATATTATGTCAGAAAATCAATTAAATATATATTTACCCAAGAGTTAGATACAGAATGCTAGATATAAGAAGAATTCTAAAGCCTTAGGCCTAATTTTTCAGATCCGACCACCTTCGAGTTGAATAATTTCTGAATGAGGTCAGTGATTACAGTTGAGATTTATTAGAATAACCAGAACTCTTCACGTCGAGTTCAACTACCCTATTCCTCGCGTTTTCACGCGCAGGGGCGCGTCGAGAACTTGAGCGCTGCCAGAAGCGAGCCAATCATCAATGGCTCCGGCCGCGTGGCCTAATGGCTAAGGCGCTAGATTTCGGTTTCCAGCTCCCGAACTCTCTAGAGATTCCAGGTTCGAATCCTGGCGTGGTCGACAATCCGCTGGAATATATCTTTTGCATGCATTGGCCTGTGAAAATATTTTTTTTGCTGGCTGGCGCATCAAGTATATTACTGTATGGGCGGTTGAAGGCAAACTTCATTTGGCGAATAACGGGTCCCTTTGACCAATGATCTCGAAAGACAAGTCAATGAATAAGTCTATTGCTAATCTACCAGTTCCCTCTTCATTCATACTCATACTCAACGCTATACATACATCGAATGTTCTTATCATCAGGACACCATCCATGAAAGACCAAGGTATCTCCCGCCTCATTACTCGTCGCACCGCCAGGCGCGTCAAGTCCAAAGTCCGGTGCCGCAATCAGAGGCTCGTCCGCACGCGTATACGGTCCTGATAACTTATCCGCGTACGCATATTTGACATTATACAGCGGGTCGCGAAAATCGTGACTGCTAAAGAACAAGACGTATTTCCCGTTGCCAAGGCGTACGATGTTTGGCGCTTCAACGAGAACGCCGTCCTCACTGCCGATGCGGTCGAAGATCTTGACCGCATCTCCAATGAAGGTAATGCCGTCGCCTTCGATTTCTTGAAGCATGATTGGTGTACCGCCTGTTGGGCCTGATGCATCGCCCTCTATTTTGTAGATGAGATAATTCTTCCCGCTGTCGTGGTCTTTGAAGCCGCTCGCATCAATGGCGCCTTTGAGGTCATCTGGTCCGCAGACAAGAGGTTTCTCATCATATGTATAAGGACCAGTGGCATTCTTTGAGCGCGCGACACCAATGCAATGTCTACCAGCTTCAATCTCAGGACTCAGGTAAACGATGTACTCTCCACTATCGACGCGTCGAATGTCAGGTGCCCAGGTGTTCTCGCCTGTTGTCCAACCTTTATCGGGGAGGGCATCTTCCTGTTGCAGGGTCCATTCGCCGAGAAGATCTTTAGCCGTGGCGACTTGAAGTTTTCTGTAGTTGTCTGGTGGACCGCCGTTTGTTGCGACAGCTACCCATGATCCATCTTCGAGTTGGATGATTGATGGATCTGGAAAGTCGGCGTTGATGGCTGGGTTGAGTGTCCCGTCGTGTTTGACGGTCAACTTTAGTGCTGATTGACGAATGGTACCCGCTGAAACGGGGTTGAAAAGAAGGCCGAGGACGGGCCAGACAAGGCCTTGAGTGATCATGGTAAACTTTCTCTCGTAACTTTAATTGCGGACTCTTGCTAGAAGCTATGGCATAGTCTCTACCTGTGCTTTTATACCCGAGAGGATCTAGGCACAGCCTTCGATCTGCACTGCTTAGCTTGTTTCTACACCTCTCATACGTCAGTCGATTATGCCGTCAGCTGTCGATCACATCAGATTTCTTACTCTAATTTTAAAATAAGCAAGGTACAGCTTCCTTTTGGGGTAAATCGCTGCGCATAGCTGCAGAATAAGCATAGCCTGCCATTATAGTGGGTATCGCTTATAAGACAGGCGAATGGTAATTCGGCATAATTGTTGTTTTCTGTTATCTCTTTCATGCGAAGGACCTTTTACCGACTCGTTTGTTGACCGCATAAATTTTGTTTGGGCTTTTGGCATGTTGATGCTGCAGCCCTTTGGCGAGTGAAAATTGGCATCGACAGGGGTGATCACTCTGGTGACTTTGAAGTGGCCCTTGGTATCGCGGATTATTCTGCGATTGGCCTTCGCATCCCCTGATGATTCGAGCCTGTCTGGCAACCGATCAAGCTAACAGGATACCCCAAGGACTCACGCCAGCACTTTAGTGGTTCTGATGAGCATTACGGGGAAATGGGTTTAGGCTGAAGGATAGATCATTCTTAAGTAATGTATATCATGTTTTCTAGCTAAAGCTTCCCCGTGACCAACTCTGCCAAAACACCCAAAGACGTCTTGGTGCTCATGATGTCCAAAAAGGGACTGTCTATCCGTAAAACTGTCCATAACGACGAGCGAAACTCTGACGCAATCATGATATCAACACCAAAGCTAGGTAGCGGTTTATCCTCGCTGATCTGATCTATAGCAACTAGGATTAGGTTAGAGAAGCGCGTCTTGATCAGTTGCATAATGGCGATGCGAAGGTATCAGAATCTGCAACTGGGGCCAAAGCCGGCGACAGAGTCGAGGGAATGCCCTTGAACCATTCTGCCGCGGAGACAACTACTGTGTGGCCATGCTGAGAAGTCACGTCCTGAGACTCTTTCTCAGCTAAAACGGAGGCTAGCAAGATAGAGGAGCGTGCTTCGTTTAGTACCCCGTGGCTGGTAACGTCGAACCCTTGGGCACTCAACTCGCGAATCGCAGCAGACTCCAAACCAGTGAGTAGATGCGAGTCGTCAATCCGACCATCTTGCTCGCTATTCAACGCAAGATCGATGATCTGCAAGAATACATCTTCGTTGAGCGGCTGGATAGCTTTGCGGAGAAGCAAGCTCTCGATCTCAGGGTTCTCGTGCCGGTAGCCCATTTCCGAGATCATACCTAGACTAACCGCGACACAAGCCTGACCACGCGACCGACACCATCGAGCAAAAGCGTCGAGAAAGCCGTTGGCCGAGCAGTAGTTGCTTTCAGTAGCTGTGCCGACTGTCCCCGAGACCGAGGAGGTAAGGAGGAGAAAGTGGGGCTCGTTCTTTAGGTCTTTATCGACGTGGACCTGGAGCGCGTTGTGGAGGTTCCAGGTTCCTGCATAAGGACAGTCCTCAAATCCTGACGGCATGCTTAGGAAAAGCACCCGAAACAGTCCTGACCGAAACCAAGATAATGCTTGAGATGATCATGAGACTATACTACACACGACACAACTTTGGGTTTTACGGCCCATGGATTGCTTTTGCTCTAACAGCTATTGGCAATGCGGTCGTAGCAGACTTAGCAGAAGGAAGAGACAATGAGCCGCAAATCACAGCCGGTTACCGGTCTACCCTGATCCTCGCAGCGCGGGGTTTGAGCAAACAGGCCAGGAATTATTATGTCAGTAGACTTTTGGCTATTCAAGTTCAGAAAGCCTTGAAGCCGGAGGATCTGCAGTTAGTTCAGACTCATGCCGTGGCTGCTTACATGGCGGATGATGAGCAGGCTCTTATGGCGGAACATTCGGATAGTTTATGGCCGATTCCGGGACTAGCGATAATGAATGAAAGCCCAGAGAGGACTAGGCTGAAGAACCTGATTGCCAGTGTTCGAGACCTTGATATACAATCTGTGTAGTCGAGAGGTTGTCGGTCTAGTAGTTGAGGGAGGAGACCGCCCAAGCAATGAGCTCAATCGCAACAAATGGCAATGGCCATGACACAGAATAGAGATAATATGCATGAGGCCTAAAATATATACTATAGTAACACTTGGAACTGCAAAATAAGAGCTGAATATTAGACACGCTACCGTTGGCGCTATTGAATCGCGTTAGTGGGCGACTCAGATCCAGACTCTCGGGAAAGCTGTCACTATGGCGCTAGTGACCGAATTTGAGATTAAGGAACGGAAAAGATGTCGAATAAGGAGTAAATATTGGTACGTTCCTGATATGCATGGTCAGCACCAGAAAGTGGAAGCAGATGATGCTTGACGAGGTCCCGCTATCACGTGGGATCATGATGCTCTGTGCAGTTGACACGGGGGAGCGGATAAATGCCGAGATTCTGAAATTACCCAAGTGACTGTAATGAAAGTATATCATCTGAATGGATTGAGGCAACATGTTTCAGAGATGAACTTGTAGCTGATCAGAGTCTGTCTCTCAATTCGCGATTGACTTCTCGATATGTTGGTTCCCATCGCGGCACGATCATGTTGTTGGCCTTGACGTTAAATTCCAGGGTCCACATCAATGACATCTAACACCAAACCACTAAACACCAATAGCTCAACTACCGGACCCAAAAGGCGCAGGCTGAACGTCTCAACATGTACAACGCCACACTGCACTATCGAAAGCCCTCGGCATCACCAATTCCGCAATAGGGGACCAAACACCCGGAAAATACATAAAATACAACAGGCAATTCCAACTTTCCCTGTGAGCTTCAACCGTCCAACTCGGTCTGTCATTCATTCGTTATTGATTTGGTTTACCCCTACGCTCACTATGCGCTCCTTCATCGCCATCGCGGCTCTAGCCATTTCCGGCGCCGTCGCTGGTCCTTGCAAGCCTCGAACCACTGAGACTTCTGCATCTGTCGCTTCAGAGACTTCGTCTGCTGCTATTGAAGCTACCACTCTTCCTGCACCTCCCGTCGATTCTATCATTACCAACACTTGTACGGGTGGTGGTCTTACAAGCCTCGATCCGTTTGTCACTGACGGTGATGTTACCCTTAACACTAACGATGGTTACAACCCTGGCGGTGGAAGCTCTGACAAGAGCTGCGCTGCGCTTAGTGCCCAGTCTTCGGGAACTCGCAAGCGTCAGACTCTCGGAGACATCGCGGCGCTGAAGCAGTTGCTCACTGGTCTGAACGTGCGAACTCAGTATACCGTTCAGTTCTTTTACCTCGTCTTCACTCCCCCCCAGGCGACAACATCTTGTGTTCTCGAGGCGTTCATTGGTTCGCAGAAGTTCTTCACCACTGGCATCTTTTCTAATGGTGCTAGCGTTAGCTACAACGAGGTCTTGGTCTCGACTTCTGCTCCTGCTACCCAGGGTTTCTTGAACATCCAGACCACTTGCTCTGCTGGAGGTTCTGCTACGGTGCTTGTTGATTCTATCTTCATTTCTAACCAGGTAACTCCTGAGAACATCAATGACTTTAGACTTGACTTTGGAGGCGGTGATATTCGTGAGCCTGGTAATACCCCTGCTACTACTCAGGTTGCTCCGACTACTCAGCGTGGACCTGCTACCCAGACTCTTCCCGCCACCCAAAACGGTCCTGCTACACAATCTGAACCTGCTACTCAGAACGGTCCTGCTACTCAGACTCTTCCTGCCACCCAATCTGAGCCTGCTACACAAACTCTCCCTGCCACCCAATCTGAGCCTGCTACTGAGAACGGCCCTGCTACTCAGACTCTTCCCGCCACCCAATCTGAGCCTGCCACTCAGAACGGTCCTGCTACCCAATCTGAACCTGCTACTCAGAACGGCCCTTCTACTGCCACCAATGCTCCCAACCAGGGTACTACAACCGCCCCTCAGAACCAAGGCACAGAGTCTACTCAAGGAACCGTCATCCCCACCGAGACTGCTGTCAACGGAGCTACAACTGCTGGTGGCGAGTCGAGCCAGTCCACATCCGCTGCCCAGAACAACCAGCAGACTACCGAAACCGCTCAAGGGAACTCTCAGTCCACTGGCACTGTTCAGGTTAATGCTCAGTCTACCACTTTCCCCGGTACTGGCTCCTCTGAGTCTACTTCAGCCCCTGTCAACGCTGCCTCCCAAGCCACCACATCCTCCGCCAACGGCGATGCCTCAACTGACGGCAACTTTGCTTCCACCACTACACGTCCCGACACCCAGCCTGCTACTCCTACTCCCGTCGGCTTCCAAACCGTCACTGCGTTCGATCCTGATTCTACCGTCGGCCCGCTCAACAATGCTGAGCCTGCTCAGGATAACTGCGTCAGCACCAACTTGGTCCCCAATGGTGGCTTTGAGTCCGCATCAAGTGGCTGGCAGATCTCCGGAAACGCTGGTATCACCTACAACGGCCAGTTCGGTCCTCAAGCCCGTGCCAACAGCGGAAACCTCGCCATGTAAGTCTCACCATCCCCTTCCCCATCACCTAAACTAACAACTTCCAGGGCTCTCCACTGGCCTCAAAAAGACGGCGTCAAAGCCAGTTTCAAGCGCACCATCAGCGGCCTCGTCCCTGGCCAGACGTACTATCTCGGCTACGGCCACCACACGGGCAACGGCGCCCATCTTCCCTACTACGAGTGTGACATCCTCGTCAAGTTCGATGGTGTCAACTTTGATGATTTTGATCCTTTCTACGACCCTAATGCTTGGTGGCAGTACCGCAACCGCATGAACTATGTCACACCTACGCATTCTACTGTTGAGCTCTCGTTTGTTCTTACTTGTCAGAACAACCCAGCTTCTTTTACGCTTCTTATGGATGATGTGTTCCTTTCTGCTTGTCAGAAATAGATGGTGTTTTAGAGGTTAGGCTTGCTTATAGAGTAGACTTAATAGAGCCTTCATGATCCTCACTCACGGCTTACGATTCACGTGCACCTTTTCGTATGAAAATAAGCCTTGATGTATTGAGGCTTGTCTAGTCTATCGTGTCTTTTGTGTCCAATCAACTTCCACGCCAAGACTTTCAAAGTGTTCTACCAACGCAGCAATGTCTTCTGTTTCAATCGTAATGGAGACAAGAATGACTTTATGAGCCTGAATTAATTTCCAACTCACAGAACCTTTTCCATGAATCCTTTCAAGATCACGGCTCAAAGTTTCAAGCTGGAAGTGCTTTGGCTCTCCGACGACCTGTACAATTCCCGGCTCTTCAGGTGCAGACATTATATTGATCGAGGTATAAAGTGTTAATGAATTGAGTTGTAAGGTAGTCGTGGCGGAACGAAGAGGGTTATGTATACAACTAAGTCGCCCAATAAACAGTGCATAGCTGCTGTTGAGTAGCCCTCGAGCAGAATCTTTTGGAAACAATGAATGTCTGTTAGTTCCTAACAGCCTATGACCTATGGATTAGCCATTAGCCTTGATTCACCTTTGGGAACTCAACTATCAGTGATAAGTTTGCAGGGAGGAACTCTGACAGTTCACGATAACAGAAGCTTTACTACACGATTCCTAGGACTTTTCTAACATAACTCCGAAGTATCCACATTGTATATGTTCTTACGAAAGACTTAGTAACGCTGAAACGTTAATGGGACTTGTATTTATAGGGAGTTCAATCTAGCTCTTTGGCCACGAACTCGGGCCACGTCAACGTCACTCCCAAATCTCCAAGCATTTCTCGCAAACCAACCAGATCAACAGTTTCAGATGTAAAAATGAGTAAACCGTCAACCCTGTGTCATGTTGCCTTATCCTCTCCGTAAATTATTTCCAAGGCAACGTCAAGGTAGTCAAGGCTGAAAATCTCAATTTTCGGTAGGAGATATGAATATCCTATGCAAGTGGTCATTTTGATGATAGGTTGTCTCGGCGAAGGTTTTTAATTAAATGTTTGCTTGTTGTTGGATCTCTTGTGCGACGTCAGGAGATTGGGTTGCCGAGCGTGGTTTTATTCTTTTGGGCGTTGCTTGACGTATTGTGAATGATTCCCTTTGAGCCTCGAGATATGAATGTGAGAGGGTTGGTGTGAGCTGAACATCTGTTTGCCTCGACCTCATCGACAGGTTTGTTATCCGCTGCTGAACCCGGTGCGCGCCACGTCTCGTATTGTCATAGATGTTATGACGACATTTGTAGCGCGTCAATGCCCCTCTCTGCTGTGATTAGATGCTCAAGCATTGATACATATCAGACCTTGCAGTCTTTCACGGGATGATCGTTGGTCAGACTGATCGTCAAACATGAACTGTGGCATCAAACGAAGTGGTAATTGAGGGCGCGAAATAAACTCTATTATCGTCTATTTATCAAACTAGACGTTTGTCGTAAAATCTTTTTTCATTAACCTCTTGAACATCTTACAGACGGGACTTAGTGTCCTCCTCACGGCCCTTCAAGTTAGGGTGAGGAGCGCGAACAGGTCGAGTGACAGCGTAGAAAGCAAAGCCCTGAGATTGGGTAGAGAACTGCCTATGCGTCAATATTGCGTCTCTCGAAGCGATGAAGGCGAATGGGTACTGACCTTGACCTTGGATCCAACGTGGAAGAAAGCAAAGTCACCGGGAACAAGGTGATGCGTGATACCAGTAGCCTCATCCTACAAATCATCAGTGTCACTATCGACGATAAGTCTTGCAAGGAACATACCAGCACGTCAATCTGACCACTCAAGACATACTTGCTCTCCTCAAAATCATAATGCGCGGGACGGGCAGGACCAGCCTCGATCTTGTAGAAACCGGATGTGATGTGAGCGGGGGCATCGGTCTTTGTGCGGATGGTATGGAAGTCAGCGACTGTGGCGTTCTCGCCTTGGGGCAGAGGGATGAACTCGTGGCCGGCGCCCTTGATGACGGTGAGAGGGACGAGTTTAGACATTTTGACGGCTTATGGGGTATGAAGAGTATGGAGCTGAAAGGGGAGATACGGAAAGATAAGGACGGGCTTTTATACCTTGGGAGTTCAACGTGTAAGACACTTCGGTAACTGCCCCGATGCTGGGGAAGATTTGTGGGGAACGGATGTACTCCCGGTCTCCACTTCGACGCGGAGGTGAATTTGATGTTGAGTTGAAGTTGTCATTGCTCTTCCATTTCTGATAAGATAACTCAGATGAACGGTTGACTCATCATTTCTATAAGATATCTTCGGTATCTCTATGTAGAAATATTTCTTGACTATTCTCTTCATGCTCCTTTGTTGGCATCAAATGCCGGCCGAATTAACTCTCCGGGTTCTGGGGTTAGCGTAGCCGCCCGGACAAGACTCGGGATGTCTCCTCCACGTGATCGGAAAACTGTCATTACTGCCGAGAGGAGCTGAGCCTGTCAATCACATCAATAGAAGTTTCTCTTGCGAATGGACTGCGAGCAATTCACCAGAACCGTTGTTGTCTAGTCAAGTATACCATGTGCTATACCCTCGCTAGGGGAGGTAAGAAACCGCAGGACCTTCACCCTAATATTCAGTTTAGCCTAAGCTTAGGGAACTCTTTACTGAGCTTATTTTGGCATGCTCTTTTAAAGTCTTAAGTTTTCTTGCTCCCTGAGGCCTTGACTTTGTATCTACAGTCATCTGGGTCCGGAGATTGTGAGCGCAATGATGTCGCCACTACGTTCAATCAGTGGGTAAAGCCTGTGACGGCCGGCATGCCTTCGTTGGTTGTCATCAGCGGTCCAGTATCAATAGTATCATTACTCAACGTCTTTCTTCAGCTTTTGGAACCAATCAACCATTTCCACTGCGGTGGTTCGCATTGAGTAAAATATCGACCGGATAGACCAAGCAAGACATGTGCATATCGGTGTTTTGGCCGTCAAGTCTGCCTTGTAACTTGGCATTTATAACTGATTCAGAAATTAGTCCTTGCAATTGGACGCTCTCAACGGCCTTACGTTCGATGGCGAAAATCTCCCTTTGCTATTGGGTCACGACGCTGAGGCTGACAGACTAGAGCTCAGCTGGAACGCCACCAAAGTCCGTATCTGGAGATGCCAGCTCGTAACTGACTTTTCAGATACTCCCTTCTCTTTGTCTTTGTTTTTGGTCTTTTTCATTTATATCTTGTTGTTATTTTATGCTTCTTCTCCTTTTGTGAATCCGATATGCAGCCTGATTAAAACCCGATGGACGCCATGAAGAAGCTCTCTGGCTGGAGAAAGACGGCTCTTTACCTTACCATTCTCGCAACAATCCTCACGACCTTCCTAGTCACAGCTCTTATCATATCCCTTCATGTCATCAACGGCGGCGGAGCATCTATCTTTGGAGAAACCGCAATCCTGAGCGGTTCATGCGATAGAGTCTCACGTGCAAATCTATGGATCCATCTCGCCATCAACGTTATCGGAACAGGCGTCCTCGGCTCATCAAACTTCTTCATGCAAGTCCTCGTTGCTCCAACGAGGCATGATGTCGATCGCGCCCATGCTTCAAAGCGCTGGGTAGAAATTGGCGTCCATTCCATTCATAACTTTCGCTTTCTTTCGAAGCGTCGGGTTTTCCTTTGGGCGCTCTTCTCCCTTACCAGTATTCCTCTACATTCGGTCTTCAACGGTTCTGTCCTCGAGTCCAAGGCTACGAATGGATTTGTGGCCATCATGGTCTCGGAGACTTTTCTCAATGATGCAAGATTTACCCTTCCGTCTGTGACGACATCATCTAACTACACATATGCTCTAAACAGTGAGAGCACCCCCAACAAAACTATCAGGAGTATCAAGAGTTCTCTAAATGAAGAGTCCTGGGAACGCTTAGAATTCCAAGACTGTATGCGACGCTATAATGATCTTGAAGTCCTCATGCTGAATCACCGGCATGTCGTTATGGTCATGAGCAATCAGAACAACACGCCTAGCTCTCAATGGACTCGAGCCAATGTTGTCAAAGAAGATAATGGCTGGGACGACCAAGATGCACCAAATTCCCTCTGGTTCGCAGGCCGGTACAATCGGTTCAAAAATTCACGGGGTCTCATCACAAATTCTACGAATAATAATACAGTACTTGGTTACTATATGCAGCTCGACCCAGACACTGGAGCCCTCTACATGAACGAAACAAAGTATGAGCCCGCATTTCGAACTATGAAGGTTGACTATTGTCTCTCCGAAATCTTTCACGCTCCCTGTCGACTGAGCATTGTACATCCTCTTCTTCTTATTGTCTGCATCATGTGTATCTCCAAGTGCCTATTATGTTCTTATACCTTGAAAGTCAGATCTTGGAGTACTGAAGAGCCTCTCATGACTGTCGGGGACGCAATTTCTTCTTTCATTGCCAAGCCGGATACTTGCACAAAGGGAATCTGCACACTCGATGCTGAGGACCTGCATATGAAACTTAATCCAGAGAGAGCACTCGGCAGCTCGCGGCCATGGAAGAAGAAACAGGTGTTAGCTGGGAATGCAGTAAACCCGGGGATTTGGATCCTTTCTTACATGCTTATCGGAAGTCTGTTAGTTCTTGGAGGGCTCCTCCTTGCACCTGCGCTGCAGACGCAGTCTTTGTAAGTGATTGCTCAAAACCTACATCGAAAGGCTAACACGTTGATATGTAGGCGAGAGTCGCGATTCGCACATCATCAGAAAAACGCCGACGTCAACGATGTGGGGCTCAAGTCAGCATCACTGCTTGGTCTTACCATGATATCTAATACACCTCAACTCCTATTATCTCTATGTTACATGACGTTGAATGGGTTGATAACTCGAATGCTTGCCGAGTTGGAATGGGCTAGCTATGCGGTTAGCTTCAAGGCTTTGAGGGTGACTAACCCTAGGGGTGACCAACGATCAACATATCGACTGCAACTCCCTTACCGCTGGTCCATTCCACTACTTGCAATTAGTAGTATACTGCACTGGGTTTATTCCAACTGCTTCTATTTGAGTAACTACGAATGTAAGTGGTTTCATACTGTGCCAGAAAATGGCAATAAGCGCTTGGATTCGTCCATTGACAACTCCTATTAGTCTATGACCCCATGATACCTTATAAAATCGCGGAAATTGATCGCGGTCTTCAATTCTCATCCGTGGCCATTTTGATCGGATTTTCTATATCAGTAGTAATCGCGCTGAGTCCTATGATTCTAGCAAAGCGCCATCTGCCAGGCCAGATGGTCCTAGGAGGAAGCAACTCCAAGGTCATTTCGGCTGCTTGCCACTGCATCCCCATCAGTCCGAGCCATGCAACAGGAAAAGCCGGCGCGATTACTGTTCATCCCTTGGAGATATCGGAAAGCGGGGGCAGCCCTTTGGATTTGATGAAGACAATGAAACTGAGATGGGGAGAGGTATCAACAATAAATGCAGAGAGCGAGATTGGTCATCTTGCATTTGGAGTTGAGGAGCAGGGAGTCGCAGCACCAATCGAGGGAAAACACTACAGTGGAAGAGCTTGTGATTCTTGATTTATTCCCTCTAGCAATGCTCAGATATTAAGCCTGGTGTGCGTAGCAACAGGCTTCGCCCGCATCATCAACGGAGTCTTGATCCACAACGCAAAAGACTTCTGATCCACCCAATTCCGACTCTCCTCACACAACTCAAGATCATACTTAAACAGAAATGTCGCTAAAATGAGCCTCATCTCATGCATAGCCATGTTCTGGCCAAGACAGTTCCGAGGGCCAAATCCGAAGGGTTGGTGAGCCTCCCACATATCTCCAGCATACTTCGAATCCGTCTTGAGCCATCTCTCCGGCACGAAGGTATCGGCGTCCTTGAAGTTTGACTCAGAGTGGTATGTGGAGTAATGGTGGACTGATACACGCGTCTCTGGTGGGATATACTTGCCCAGGATTTGCTGGCCGCCTGGTTGAACGACTCGTGGACTTCCGATGGGAACTGGGGGGTAGACACGAAGGGCTTCCTTCAGACAAGCATTCATGTACTTTAGTTCGGCAAGGCGTTCGAAAGTAAGGTCTTCGGTATTCGTGAACTTGCCGCGAATCTCTTCGAGCAGTGTCTTCATCTTCTCGGGGTAGGTAAGCAGGTTATAAAGGCAACCGCTCAGCAGTGTAGCTAGAAAGGTTCTCAATGTCAATCATTGTGTACGCCTATCAGAGGACCATTTTTAATACATACCAGTCGTCTCAGATCCAGCAAGCATGAACAGTTCTGCATTAGAGTGCATTTCCTGAAGTGTAAGTCCCTTGTCCTCCTTTGCCGACATGACCAAGTTCCAAACATCAGGCTGATCAGAACCATTCTCCAAACGGTGATTCACACGATCTTCCGAGTGTTTGCAATGCGTGACGCGCTGTTGTGTAACTGACTTTGGTTCAAAACGTGTGAATATCGCATTGAGAATGGGGTAGTAGTTGATCATAGATGCAATCGGTAACATCTTGAGAGATTCGAAGATGGACCTCACCCAAGGGCTGTATTCGTTCTGTGCTAGAAGATTAAGAGGGTGTCCGAAGCATAACTCGGCCATTACGTCAAAGGTCGTGAAGTTGAGCAGTTGCGTCATCTCAACTGGTTTGGCACCGTCGTTTCCAACTTCGGAGATTTTATACATGAGAAGTTCTGAGTACTTCTTGAACAGAGGTTCTTGTTGCTTCAAAGCGCGCTCTGAGAAGGCCGGTGAAAATAGCCGTCGCACGCGAGTATGGTTCTCAGTATTGGTAGTAAGCATACTAGGAACGCCTAACACCTGTATAAGCCAAGCTCAATTACCTCCATATCAATTGCTTACCGTTCACCGGCTGTACAGAGAACTCCTGCGCCTTCTCCGTAACTTTAGGTCCATGGATATCATTCCAAGCCTCGCTAGCCGTGTAGCTCACATCTGTCGGGCCAAAGCGAACAACAGGTCCATACCGATCGTGCAAACCCTTCATCCACTTGACATCCTCGCCCTTGAGCGAAGCCAACCAGTAAGGAATGCGGGTGATCCCGCAGATCTTTGGGCCGGGGATGTTCGCTAGCGGATGCAGCGTGACATGATAAATTGCATTGCCGAGAAGATACAAGCCCAGAATGGCTATGGATGCGAGAATAGGTCCCATTGTTGGCGCGGTTGTAGCGAGAGAAAAAAGCAATTGCCGAGGAGGAGAGAGGCGATTGAAGAAGAAATCTTTGGGTAAGGGCGGTGACTGGCGGCTACTGGCTTGTCGGAAAACTGACAGGTAACCAACATCATTGAGTCCCTTCTGCATCATCCCTGGTCGTAAAAACGTTCCTTTGCGGCGTTGCGCTGCAGGTGGGCATTCAAGCCGGGGTCTGCACAAATGAAACACGAAGAACTTTTTATCAAATTGTCATCCATTACTGTACAAACGGTCCTATCCTGCTGAAACGACAGCCATTTTGTGCTCTTTTTCTTTGGCATTGGCCCAGTCTACATATATGAACTCCTGCTCTCCCAACTCGGACATTCTTACAGAAGTGTTTGAGACGGGAGCAGAGGTAATTGCTCACAGGGTTTATTCGCTTACGATTTACGTCCCGGGATTCTCATATCATGTTCGTTCTTGGCTCTTGCAGTAGCTCAAACTCTATTTCCATTTTGTGCTGCTGTTATTGGGTATGAAGTTGTAGCGCGAGGTTCAGGACCAGGGGAATAGTTTCCCTGGAGCAGTCGTCTCTCCCTCGCCGGCCAAGGAGTCATCATCTAGGTTTTCCTTTTATCAGCTTTATGTTGTAACAATTGGTTAGACATTATGGTGTAATGTCTAAGTTGTGAGCTAGATGTGTTATTTGCAGTTGGGACTTGTGGCTAAGGTTATGCTTTAGACTGCTGACACATATGTCAGGGACACGATATCTTTTTTCATAGTATAAGTTCCTATTGCAAAGCTTCATGCTGAAGCTTGCTAGAGTTTTTGTTTGATCCACGAAGTGTCCAAGCTGTGAGCAAGATGTGTTATTTGCAGTTGAGACTTGTGGCTGAGAGCTTATATCAGCACAGAGAACTTAGTTAGCCCTATCTGAAGTACTATGACGTGGTGAAATATCCAAATGAGATCGCTTGTACGTTTGGATACATTACTTTTCCTTGGCCTATAGGTGCATCTTCTAACTTTCGTCTTATTTAGATCATCTCGGCGTCATCAGTATCACCTCCAACGTTGAATGCTGCCTAGGCATCATCGCATGTTCTCTACCACCGCTCCGAAAGCTGTTCAACTTCTACTACGGCTCCTCTCACGAAGGAAACTACCAGTACACAGGCGAAGTGAGTTCCCCAAATCTGCCTTGTAACACATCAATATCTGCATACACTCGCTAATTATCGCAGAGCGAGAACGTCCTTCAAAATTCCGGTCAGGGTATCAGGTTGGATTCAATCAATGGCCGAAAAGGAACATTTCACGCATCAGCCCAACGTGTTCCATCACGAGCTCGAGATCACGAAACAGACGATGATAATTCAAGCAGCAAGGAAATTATACGGAAAACGGAGGTCAGAGTTAGCTCATCGAGGTATAACTCGTAGCCCGAAATTATTTTGCGCGAGGTCTCATATGAGAGCGTCATGATGTTGGCCAAGCCTAACAGTGTATGAAATTGCCGGTTCAAAACTATAGAAGTCATAGAAATACATAATAGGAGAAATGCAAAAATAGAAATTATATATCGCTAGATGTCGCTTTGGACCCAGTGCACATGTCTGATGAAATAGATACCCGTCGCACTGGATCTGATACGATCGGCTGAGTTATCACCTTATCACATGCACCCACTTTGCACACCAACTTCTGTTAGCGCATAATCGTTAACTAATATTTTCTCCAGTCTACCAAGTCTCGTGCAGCGGCTTCACATTAAAATTCCGGCAATTGCCAAGCCAGGACAGTCATCGTATGGAATTAATTACGCCCTCTTGTGCCAATTATAAAAGGTTTGTAACATAAAGGGAAGCCAATGATTGCCATTCCTGGTGATGCTGACGCGGGGTTGAGGATAAGCTTACTGCGCTGACGCTGCTGACATCTTCTCAATGACTATAAGAACCTCGAAAGATCAATCTTCACGACTGATCTAATTCTGTAGAACACTTGTCGCATTGTCGTAATATCACCAAAATGGCAATCACTGATAAAATCCACCCGATTTACAGCCTCTGGTTCCTCTGGGTCGACCCCATCCTGACTCTTGTCGGGATGTATGTCAACTTTATCGACCACGATCTCGCCATGCAGGCCTTCTTCATAAATTACCCACCAACAGACCACTTCCGCTGTTTCATCTACCAGATCGGCGGCATGGGCACGTCATACCTAATCATCCTCGTCGTACTACTACGCTACACGCACGACATCAACATCTGGAAGATAGTGCAGCTAGCTATCTTACCAGCTGACTTCACCATGCTCACGGCTATATACATCGGCATGCGCATCTCGGGTAATTTAGCGCTTGCGAATTGGCGCTGGGAAGATTGGTTTAGTATTGTTGTTACGGGTATCTGCACTGTTCTCAGAATCGCGTTTGTTCTGGGCGTTGGGGTCAAGGATATGAGGGGGAGAGCCAAGAGGGCTTAGTTCAGCCAAGAAGGCACAGCCGGTAGGGCTGAGGAGATGAGATTTTGGTGGCGGACGGGATGAGATGGCTAAATTCGCTTCGTGGGTTGGGTTAGCAAAACTTGAGGCTCTGCTTGTGCCGCAAACTCACGATGACCTCAAGACGCCAGTCCCTGGATCGGAAGAGTTTTCCAGTGTCGTATAGTAATGTACAGAACCCCACTATTGACTGAATTTTCTCTCTGCTACTGTTTCATTCTTCCGCCGTGGAAAAATGGAATCAATGCTGTTTTCTGGTTTGATTACAAGTGGAGACTCGTTAATTCCTAAAGCGGTATAAATCCCAACTCTTCGATGCCCAAGCAGGAATTTCACGCGGATCCGCAGAGCTCATGACTCGATTTCTCTCCTGGCAATCGAGTGCAAATGTGATCACCACTTTGAGTTCTCTTAAACGTCTGCCTGATAATCCCTGCCATTGCAAAAATTGGGGTTTTGTTCTGTGGAGGAATTCGGCCCTTTACCCAGAATCGCGGGGGTCATAGCGCCCCCGTGATATCCTCGTTCTACCCAAATCGCGTTGTCTACCATGCGAAGAAGCTATACACAGGTCCGTTTCTTTCCGTCGTGTTGGAGATGGTGGAGTTTTTGTAGTCATCTGCTTGAGGCAACGGGCCGACAGTCGAAACGAGCAGAGTCGGTCATCCAAGGTTCTTACCCTGGACACGGAGACAGAGCGTGGTGAGCACGTCTCCGCATGTTTGTTCGCCATGGGGAAGTGTTAAGGTTGATTTGTGGGTTTGTGGTGCAATTGGATGGGGGGCGTTGGGCGCGGTATTTTACGCGACTGCTGTTGATGATGCCGATTCTCCGGTAGCAAATCATAACATCTCACGACAAGAGGTCTAGATTGAGAAACAAAAGTTTAATTGATATTAGTTGTGTTACATTTTGGTGATTCGTAAGCTGTCAATTGAAGCCAAACATGAGATCCGTTGGCTAGCGTAGGGTAGCTTTCTCACAGTGAAGCATCGTCATGTTACTGATTGACAGCCAAGAGATGCGGCTGAATCATGGCGAGATCGCAAACGCTCTAGTGCTCGCTTCAGCGGCCGCTTTCATTCAATCAGTCTAGTCTACCATGAGATCCCATCTTGGCATGGGAATAGCAAAGCCTTCGACTTGGCATTGCCTTATGCCTTCTGTTTCCTTTCCATCTCCTGATACCTAACAAAAACTCACTTCGGCCATGCCAGGCTAGGAGTACTTGTGCCAACTTCTTCACGCCAACGTTCCAACGTTGGTCCTTCATTACGGAATGGCTTGTTTTCCCAGGTGGAGAGAAACAGGGCGACCGTCAACCGCTCCCGTGACGTAAAAGGCTTGCCGTAGAACATTTCTAGAAAAGGAACATCATTCATCCGCGGCTAGTCTCATGTCGATCCCTCCCGGGACTTGAAAGAGTGGACATGCCAATATGACCGCTGACGCGACTCATTGGTCTACCCACCGGACCGACACATTCAATGCGACCCTTGAAAGGCTTCTCGGCAATGATGGATGGTTCGATGAACCTGTAGGAGTAGAGATCATCCGAGTAAGCATCATGTCACTGGTGATGATCGCGCGGTGATCCCGCTCTAAATGCTTTCGATCCTACGTCGCCTACCAACCTACCTTATCGATACAGGAGACGCGTTATGGAACTCCACCCCATAATCGGCTCAGACGGCATCTTCTGATGGAGAACCAGCGGCGAATCTTTCGGTGCTACCGTCATGGGCACGCTCCGCATTAGTTTTATTCCCCATAACTTTGTGTCGTTGCATTTTGCGGTGCCCCATGGCGAAACAGACTACTCACATAAAGTCTCTCCAGACTTGTGGAATTGTGGGTTGCATATAAAAACCTGGGGTTTGCCGCGACAAGCAATTCTCTTTCACCAGCCTACAGGTGTCACTGACAACCTTTACTCCTCACTACTCATTATACAATTGTAATTCTTTCACCATGGGCAAGAGTCGACAGAACTCGACCACCACGGTCGATCGTGAGAAGGATGAGATCCAAAAAGCAATGGGCCACGAAAAAGCCGAGTTCGAAGCCCTTGAAGTAGCTCGTCATGGCGGTCGTGAGATCGACGAGCTCATTGACGACATGGAGCGCCAGCTTGATGAGTCTGGTGGTCTGAATAAGGGCTTCTTCCAGATCCAGTTCGCCAACCCCAAGCACTTTACCTGGCTCCTGGTAGCGTTTGCATCCATGGGTGGTCTCCTCTCCGGTCTTGACCAGTCTCTCATCAGCGGCGCGAACTTGTTCCTGCCCGACGACCTTGGTCTCACTGAGCATGAGAACAGTCTTGTCAACTCTGGTATGCCGCTCGGTGCTGTTGGTGGCGCGCTGCTTTTGTCGCCTGCAAACGAGTACTTTGGTCGAAAGGGCGCTATTATCATCTCTATTATTCTTTACACCATTGGTGCTGCCTTGGAAGCTGGTTCAATCAACTTTGGTAAGTCGTCTGCCTCCGCGCGATCATCATCACCATGCTGACTATTTAGGTATGATTGTCTCATCACGTGTCATTCTCGGTCTCGGAGTCGGTCTCGAAGGTGGTACAGTCCCTGTCTACGTCGCCGAAACCGTCGAGCGCCGAATTCGCGGTAACCTTGTCTCTCTGTACCAATTCAACATCGCCCTTGGCGAAGTCCTCGGCTACGCTGTCGGCGCCATCTTCCTCAACGTCCCCGGCAACTGGCGTTACATTCTCGGTTCATCTCTCCTCTTCTCAACCATCATGTTCTTCGGCATGCTCTTCCTCCCCGAGTCTCCCCGTTTCCTCATCCACCAGAAGCGTCACCTCGATGCATACAAGGTTTGGAAGCGCATTCGCGGTATCGAGGACCGTGAGTCTCGTGAGGAGTTCTACGTCATGAGTGCCTCTGTCATTTCAGAGGAGAATGCTGTCGCTGAGGGTGCCAAGAACCATCGCTTCCCTTGGATGGACTTCTTTACTGAGCCCCGTGCTCGTCGCGCTCTTGTCTACGCCAACATCATGATTCTTCTTGGTCAGCTTACTGGTGTCAACGCTATCATGTACTACATGTCTGTTCTTATGAACCAAATTGGTTTTGACAAGAAGGAATCCAACTACATGTCCCTTGTTGGTGGTGGATCTCTTCTCCTCGGCACTATTCCCGCCATCTTCCTCATGGAGAGGTTCGGTCGACGCTTCTGGGCCATCACCATGTTACCTGGATTCTTTATTGGACTGGTCTTGATTGGTGTCAGCTATCAGTTCGACGTCAAGACTCAGCTGCAGACTGTAGAGGGTCTTTACCTCTCCGGTCTCATCATCTATATGGGCTTCTTTGGTTCCTACGCCTGTCTGACCTGGGTCGTTCCTTCAGAGGTTTACCCCACCTACCTTCGAAGTTATGGAATGACTACATCTGATGCTCTTCTCTTCCTCGCCTCTTTCGTCGTCACCTACAACTTCTCCGCTATGCAGAATGCCATGGGCAGGACTGGTCTTGCTCTGGGCTTCTACGGCGGTATTGCGTTCATTGGTGAGATCTACCAGATCTTCTTCATGCCTGAGACCAAGAACAAGACTCTGGAAGAGATCGATGTTGTCTTCTCGCGACCTACCATGGATATTGTTAGGGAGAACTGGGCTGGTGTTAAGGAGACCACCCGCCTCCTGCTCACTGGACATTGGCACAAGGTCTTTGTCGAGCAGGCCATGACTGATCCCAAGGATCAGGTCCAGGTCTCTCATGCTTAGATGATTACTATGATATTGGTGGTGGATGGGGTTGATTATTTAACGTTGATGATACCAAGAGTAACTAGTTACTATTAATGACAACTGAATGCTCAACTATGCTATTGTGCCTTCTGCGTGAAAAGTCTAAAGCCATGGGACGAGTTACAGTTCAAGATCCTGCCATGTAATCGAAATCTCTTGATTCTCCTTAGGCTATTCTAAACTTATCCAACGTAGTATAAACCCGACTAAATTACCCTCGGTGTCACTAAATTATGTTAAACTACTTTAAGTATGTCTGTCCTTTGTGATAGAAATCATCCCTTTTAGCCTGCGTCCAAATATCCATACCCCGAACCCATTACCACCGAATAATCATTTTAGCTTTCCTCTCCATCATACCTGTAAACACCACGATTCTCAAGTTGCGTCTGGAACAAACTCTGTGGTTCAACTCGCTTTCCCGTCTCCAGCAAGGTAGCATTGCCCTTTGGATCGTTACCCTGGTCTCCGCACCCAATACACCAATTGATGCCGGTAGGTGGGGACTCGAACTCACAACGCCCATCTATGTTCCAACCAACACCACCATTGATGGACCAACCGTGACCTGAACCCTTGGTGTTGCGGTTCACGAAGTACGTTGCTACTGAGGTATCTTCTACCAACAAACCCTGAGCCCATCTCTGATGAGGGTATATAGTCTGAGAATCAGACTTGGTCTTGTGACGGAGGACAGCATTGGGACCAGGGGTCAACGACCCCGTGGCGACGGAAAAGCAGCGCGCAGAAGGGATACCAACTTGTTCACAGTCTTGAACAAGAACTTGTGAACCTTGGATCAAGATGTCAAAAGGAAGCGCACTTCCCGAGATATCTTTATCTCGGTTCATGGTAGTGTTCTGGATGGTGATGCGAGAGGCATCTTGGTCAATCTGGAAGAACTTGTTGAAGCCTTTCAGAGTGAGACCACTGACCCAACTGTCAACTGTCCAAGATGGGAAGCGGACGGCAGCAGCGTTGCACGTCTTGTCACTGAGAGAGGCCCCAGAACAAGTGTCGGGTACCTCAATGGAGAGATCCTTGATACCCATCTCACTGTTGGTTTCAGGAGGGGTATAGACAATGAGCTCTGGCTGCAGATAGTCCAAGTCAAGATTGTCTGTCAAGGGTATCTTGAGGGTGATGTTGTTACCATAGACACCGCTGATCTGATTTGGCGTCATAAATCTTTTGTTCTCCTACAGAAAGTTAGTACATACACAGTTACAAGCGAGGATGACTACATACCGGTATCCAGGTTTGGGATGAATCGTCTCGCACCAGACTGCTCATGCCATTGGCCTTGATCCACGATTCTGTGGCTATTCTAGAAACATAGACTAGTTGGTCCACTGCAAAGCCAGTGCTGTTGACGACCTCGACTGAAGAGGAGCCGATGGGAACATAATCATTGGTGATGTTTGACCTGAACCCGTACCTGGGCTTGACAGTATTGCTAGAACCAAGCGTAAAAACAGGTACAGATGGCTTCTCGCTCAATGACAGAACGGTTTTACCACCAGCAGACCCGGTGACGACAACGTTGCTAGAGAGGTTCAGGCCTGCGGTCATAGACCATTTACCAGGAGGCAGGATGACAGAGCCACCGCCCGAAGAAGCAATGCTATCAATAGCAGCTTGTATCGCCGGCCTCACATCAACGCTATTATTAAAAGAAACAGTGATGTTGGGGGCGGTGATGTTGGGCAGTATGATAGCAGAGTTATGATACCCAGCAAAGCTAAAGTCAGGGATCACATCCCCACGAGAACTCATGACTGTCGTCCAATCAAACGCATGATGCTTTTTCTTAGCCAGCGTGAAGTAGGTAGCACACGTAACAGTGATAGTGACGATGATAAAAATGGCAACGACGGAGAAAATGGTCCAGCGAGAGAAACACTGTCGAGGAAGAGGCATCGGGAAAGTTCCAAAAAGGGAAATAATTCAGGTGGGGGAGTAGCAGTCCTGCTACTCATGTCGGAGCGAGGGGTTATATAAACCGTCAAAACATGGGACAGCATTCGGCAAAGCGTGACTGGAATGAAGAGTGACATCTAGAACCCACTGATTAACTTTAACAACAAAGCATAATCGTCATCGCTGGTTGGTTAGTTTACCCAGTGAAAGAAGTATATCATCATTTGCATCATTATTAAGAGCATATGTAGGATATAGGTTCAGTGCTCATGCAGCCTACAAGTATAAAAAATAAGATGATATTTCTGCTATATCGGCGAGATCTATCTAACGGAGATATCGATAGGGTTTCCTTAACTGAATCGCCATCGGAATTTAACCAAATCAGACACTACGGAGGTATAATCTTACGCTTATGTGAGGGGTCTTACTTGTCCTGCGTTAGTGTCATGACTGGAATGGATGGCGCCCGGATATGGCTGCGGGAGGCGACATTGCTCTTGCGGGGACGGGCTGTAGCGGTGATGTCACTTTGTCTTAAATTTCAAGGTTGATTTGAAAAATCCTTGATTCATGGTTGCCTAACGGTTAGTGACAATCGCCGTTGTGCAATGGGGGAATGGGGATAGTCAGACATGCGGCGAACCGCAAACGTGGGATCTCGGCGAACTCTGGACAACCCCGTCATGGTGGGTTGAGTGAATCAACGGTTTTAGAAAGGTTGCCAAGGAAACAGGGGTTCTGTATTCGGAATATTGAACGATGAACGAGCTTTTACCGAGGCTCATGTAGACACTGTATGGAGTCATGGCATATGCTCAGAAGGCGAATAGTAGTTGCATCCATCACTATCATGACCGGTTGAGTTTTTGATTGATTCATGATTGTTATTAAATATTATGCTAATTAACTTTTGGGTCTAGTGTTCTATTGCTAGTATGTAATCTAGCAGTCTACATCCGCTCGCTCGTCCTTGAGGCGACAACGCTCTGGTTTAGCAATTGCCTCATCATCCAACAGATTTTTCAACAACAAAGGCGCTTCTCCCTTTTCAGCCGCAGATAAAGCATCTGCGTCAAACAGCTTGGCCTCTTCTTCGGTTATTTCCACTTGAGGAGGAACGGGACCAGAAGATGCCGTAACTCCAGATACACCCCAGACTTGACTTCCGAGGTTGGTGGCAACCTTTGTAAAGATGATGACACTCATGACTGGTGATACACACTTGTTGATCAGGTATCCGATCGCAAGTTTGTGCCCTCGCTTTCGTAACTCAGGCTCAAGAAGAACTGAACAGAAGAACCAAAGAGAGGGCAACTGGCCAACTACCAACATAGGAACAAGCTTGAGAGCAGAGACATGACGAACGCAGCTTGCGATGAACAAAGCAGTGTTGAGAATGCGGTAGTACACCAAGCTCAGACGGATGACTTCAACAGAGGCAGCAATGCGAGTAATGGTGATCATCTTCTCGCCAGCCAAATAGAAGTAATTGTTGAAGTAGGCATTTGAGCCCCATCGACGTCTTTGGCTTAGGTAGTGGAACAGTGACTGGGGAGCAACCGTCTCACTGACGGCATCAGGGACGAACAGTGTGCGAAGATGTTCACCCTGAGACAGCATTGAGTAAGTGAGTCGCCTGTCAGTGCCCTAGAAGATTTAGGTTAGCCTTGTGGGGAGGCTACGGGAAGTGGGAGCAATGTTTCTTGCTAGGAGAATTAGGGGTTCCACTTACGAGGTATTGCACTTGGTGGTTAATGACTAGTTCACCGGTAACGGGTTCGGCGTATTTCCGAATAGCACCGGCCATTTCTGGTCTCACTGCTATCATGGTGATGCAACCAGGTAAACAAGTGACTTTTCCAATGAACCCTTCAGCTCGCCGTCTGACATATTGTCCAAACGTGTACTGTAAAATGTTAGACCACGTCACAGTCGAATAGTTGGGGGAACATACCTGAAATTGTTGATAGAGATTCCAAAACGACCATTCATATCCAGGTTCAAGCTCAACCAGGACAAGTCCACAAGCAGCAATAGCCTTGTCATCACGAGCAAGAGCATTAGCCAGAAGAGCGACAGCGCCCTTGTAGATAGTAGAGTCGGCATCGGTGCAGAAAACCATGTCAAAGCCCTTGAAGTCTTCGCCCTTGGTCAACTCAGGGAGAATTTCGTCCCACATCTCCTTTCGTAGAAGCTTTGTGTAGAGAGGAGAGTTTTCACGAGGAAAGTTGAAAAGATCATGGCAGAGAATGAGAGAATCCTTCTTGCCAGCGTTCTTGACCTTCTCGATGACAATGACAGGGACATCTTCCATGAAACCGGCAAGGACGTTCAAGACACCCTTCTTCCACTTAAAAGAGACGTAGGGGCGTTGGAACTCGCGAACCATTCTTGTCATGTGTGATCGAACATCCCGAGGCTTGCCATCGAGGATGACGACCATGACTTGCTTGTGAGGCTCAACACCATTATCCCGAAGAGAGAAGATAGTCTTGACGATCTGCTCCTCACTCTCAGAGTAGGCAGGGATGAGAGACAAGATCCATTTTCGGCTGACAGGCTTGGGTGGGTAGAACTTGTCATGGATAGCACGATACATCATCCCGGTAGGAGACAGGATCGCAGATAGGAAATCCTTGCTCTTGACGAACAAGATGACGATGAAGATCAACTTGCTCTTCTTACCAAAGAAGGCAGTGATTGCCATGCAGATGTTGAGAAACACGATGATCCCCATGAAGGCGACCCTTTGGTTGCGCAGATCCCTTTGCGATAGGATCCTCGCAGGATCGACAGGGTCTTCGATCTTGGGGTAACCGCATGTCTCAATGCTGTCATTTGCGTGCACTGGTGCTGGCTCAACAAACTTCGATGAGACAACCTTTGGTGAAACAGAGACAGTAGGGCTGAGTTTCTGGGGATCTGACTCAAGAGGGCAGATACTCTCCTCATCAGTGGTAGAGAATAGAGAGTCTTTTGAGGGTGAGACATTGAGATTGAATAAAGGCGTGAGGTTTTCTGTAGGAGAAGGGAAGAGAGGGTCTTGATGGATCTTGGGCTCGGCAGGTGGTGTAGGGGGCTGTTCTGAGATGACATTGAGAGTAAAGAGAGGGGCATCCTTCTTGTGGTGGTGATGATGGTCATGATCGTCATCGCCAACAATAGTCTCTGCTGTAGAAGAGAAGGAAGTGTTCTGCCATGATCTCATGTGCCGCATAGGAGGACGGTCAGAAGCATGAAGGGAGGGATCATTGGCAAATTCATTATCGAAGTAAGCCTTCTTGGCCTCAAAAGAGTACAAGGCGCTTCTCGGTCGTGTACTTAGAGAAGCCATCTTTGAAAAAAAAAAAAAAAAAAAGAAAAAAGGCGTAGAGAAAAGAACTGAACGAAACAAAGGAGAAACGAGGGGAGGAATTCAAGACATGGCCTTCAAATCAACAGCTCACTCGAGGCAAAAAGATCATCCAAACAAGGTCCCCCCATCATGACAACAGGTAAAGGGCCTTGGCAGTATTGAAATCCTGGCCTCGCCCCTGTCGAATTCCAGTTCCCTGGGCCGTTTTCGACCAACTTGGCCGTGCCATGCATCCTACACGTTTTTTCCTGAAGAGACTATGGACAGGGTAGGGGAGACAAAAAGAAAAACCTAGGATCTCTATCACAAGGGACGAAAAGATTTACGAAAGCTTAGTCTATCTTAGCGGGCCTTTAGACCAGGCAATTTTGGCACCCTGTTTCAAAGTCCCAAGTTTTTTCTTACTCCCTAAAAGCCTGAAAGCAGATCAATACTGAAGGTGGCAACTTCCAGGAACAATTCCATCAACGTCGAGATGAATCTGGTTTCGTTGATCATTGCTCCTTTCATCATGGGTGGTCAAACGGGTGGAGTGTGTCGTTTAGACTGACATTCCTGCGATATCCGGAATGGGCGTTCTGTCCCGCGTGTCCCGTGTGCCACGCCGCCACGCCTCGCTGAACTTCAGAGACAAAGATTGAAAGACATGGCGTTTTCGTTAGCTAGAGATGGCCTAGTCTAGCTCTGATTAATGCCGTGGGCTAGGTATGTTTATTTGATAGCGAACGGCTCTATCTACGTCGATGACGGAATATGTTCAACCGATGAGGTTCGGGGAGGGATCTCGTTTAGGTGGCTAAACGAGCTTTCTACAGTATTTCCAATTATGTACGATAGTGAAGAAAAGTCTGCATCCATGTAATCAAAAGGTCCCTTGAAGACCCCTTCCCGGGTGAAAAGTCCCCTTCAGTTGGAGAAAACATGACAAGTGTATGCTTGGCAGCATCCTCTTAAACTCTGAATCAACTCTAGAACACTTCGTTACCACATGGCATGAAAAACTGAACCCTTCATCATACGACAGACCTGCCGAAAACAACTGCCATGTGCCCATCCTCCCAGGAACAGAGGCGCCGATCCCCGTTTCCCATGCACTGCACCTGCATCTGCACGTTGAAAGAGTGTTGGGTCTATGTGACAGGTCAGGTTTAGGCAGGTATGTGATAAGTGGCTTACCCCAGTTGCGCCATTTGGAGGGGGAAAACGATGAGAACGGTCTGTTTTTTGTTAGGTCGACTGTCGGGCCTTTGTTTAAGTGGTGATTTACCTTGGCAGGCCATTAGAGTTATCTCAGGGTCTGGGTCCACATCCAGCGCAACGATGGGGAAAAGGGAATAGATGCCTAGGCCCGAATGTCACTGCTGCACAACCCCTCACTTCTTTATGGTATGGCCCTGCTATTTCCTTGATCTGTGTCAATTAAACCTGAATAAACACAAACTGATCTGGCATTAATCGTGTTAGCTCACGCGCGAGTCTGTGCACTGGATCTCCAAAGCATGGTGCCCCCGATCGATCCAACCTATGCCCCAGCACAAGGTCGATCGCACGTGAATCGCTTGCACTCTAAAATAACTGTAATATATCATAATGTGCCGGAATGCTATTGCCACTGTCAGTGGCATGTAATAGGATTGGATTTCTGCTTGGCACTGCATTCCTCGCTTGCACACTAGGGCCACTAGCACTCTTTGCCGGCCGGGACTATCGCCACTTTTTGGCTCCGAACGCGATAGTGCTCAACCCACACAGTGGCTGCGGGAGCCGCCGCTATGTCTGTGCTGTGCAGATAATCATATCGAATCGAAGAAGCCTACCTTTCCCTATTCGGACGGGCTTTTCGTCCTCTCGGGGCGAGATTCATCGAGGGAGGGTTGCAATATCTTGGACTAAGAAACTTGGGTCGACAGATAGTCCGTTCGACTATTCCTAATGCTGCAGAATCTAGACTGGTTGCTCATAGCTCTCATCGAAAAACTGTTCAAAGTTTCTGCTTTTGGTTGAGTATGGAGATGATGGAGCGAAAACTTCGATCAGGAAGCGTTTTCAGTATCAACTAACAGTCTATAAGAAGACAGCTTCCAGCAGCCTAATTCACTTCTCATCACTCATCTCATCAACACAATCATCTCTTCAGAGTACTTTAAACACTCTTCACTCCCCTCCTTGTCTCACTCTCCCATCATCACATCTTCTGTCTCACTATCCACACACTCTTACATCAACAATGCCTATCGTTGCCAATCTTGTCCAGAGACCTGCTCCTCGCAGCAAGGTTCTCCCTCACCAGACCAAGACCAAGACCAAGCAGAGCCATGCAGCCAAGACTTCACCCGCCAAGCCTATCATGGCACCCACTGAGGCTACTCCTCTTGTCGCAGTGATCGGCGTTGGCTTCGTTGGTACTGGTCTTGTTGACTCTTTCTCTTCCAAGTACGAGATCATGGGCTTTGACATCTCTGAAGATCGTCTTGAGTTCCTCAGGGGAGAGTTCAGTGCTCGACCCAACGTCTCCTTTACTTCCAACGAGTCTGATCTTGGCAACGCTACCCACTTCCTTATCTCTGTTCCTACCCTTCTTCGCTCTGATAGGACCATTGATCTGTCTTATCTCCGCTCTGCTCTTCGCCGTGTTGAGCAGTGGGCTCGTCCTGGCTGCACTGTTGTCATTGAGAGCTCTGTCTCTGTCGGCCTCACTCGCGAACTCCTTGGCCCCATTGCTAAGGCCAAGGGTCTCTTCGCCGGAATGTCTCCCGAGGTAAGCCGAACCATCTACACTATCGTACCATGACTTATACTAACAAGAACTAGCGCATTGACCCCGGCCGTGTTGAGCCTCCCATGCGATCCATCCCCAAGGTTGTTTCTGGCCTCGATGATGTCATCCCTGGATCTCTCGACGCTGTTGTCCGTCTCTATGGCCGCGTCTTCGACAGCATTGTCCCTGTCTCCAAGCCTGAGGTTGCTGAGATGTGCAAGCTCTACGAGAACTGCCAGCGCATGATGTGCATCGCCTATGCCAACGAGATGGCCGACGCTTGCAAGGGTCTTGGCATTGACGCCTTCGAGGTGTCTCGTGCTGCTGCCACTAAGCCCTTCGGTTACATGCCCTACACTCCCAGTCTCGGTGTTGGTGGTCACTGCATCCCTGTCAACCCCTACTACCTCCTCTCCAACTGCGAGTTCCCTCTTCTCGAGGCCTGCGCCGACAAGATGAACAAGCGCCCTGCCACCCAGGCCCAGAAGATCGTCGATGAGCTTCGCGGAACCAGTAAGCTTCAGCGCCGTGACTCCGGTATTGAGCTCAGCAAGCGAGTCCTTGTTGTCGGCATGGGCTTCAAGGCCGGACAGGACCATCTCGTCAACTCTCCTGGTCTCCAGCTCGCCAAGGAGCTTCAGAAGCTTTCCATGGATGTCACCTTCGCCGACTCTCTCGTCAAGCAGACCGCTGTTCCCGAGATTCCCCGATTGGCTGATGAGGACTGGAACAAGGAGGAGCTTGAGAACTTTGACATGATCGTTGTCAGCTTCAAGCAGTGGGGTATGGACTTTGATGTCTTGGACCGGGTCTCTGTTCCTGTGCAGATGTGGTGCCAATAGAGAGTTCAAAAAGCTTGATATAGGCGTTCTGGTTTCTGGTTTCTTGTTTTCTATAATACATCAATGTCTTCTTTCTTAGCATAGAAGTAATAATCATAAGTTAATACAAAGTCGTTCAAATAATCACTTCCTACCTCATGATCTTTTCTAAAGTTGCTTCAATTCTTCTTAATGGCTTTAGATCAACTTTACCATCATTAACAAGTAGACTTGCATCAATTCGTGATGATAGTCTTGCGGTTATCACGTGAGACCTCGCCGGACTTGAATTGTTCCGCTCGCATGAAGGTAATATCCGGCAGTGACACGGACGAGAAAGTAACTTTACAATTTCCGCCTCATGCGACACGACAATTGCGGTACTTGATTGACCATTGGCTCGGTGTTTGGCCATCGGCCAGATTACAGAACGCATGATGCTACTGCGGGGGATTGTCACGGACCCCATCATGGAAGAACACATAGAAACTTCGATGGCTGATCATGATACGACTCTACGGAGGATTAGTCCATGCGCCAAGATGTTGCCAAGTAACTGGTGTGAGTGAGGGTGTATAGAAAAAGCCATAAGCACGCCAAGATGTCAAGGGCTTGCCAAGATCTCTGCGTATCCCACAGTTCCTGCCAAGAGTCACCAATTACAGGGCTTAAACGACGTAGCTCAAGATGTTGCTGGTGGTTTCACCTCGTATTGAGAATGTTTGGTCGCGTGACAATGGCAATGTACAAACTGTCGCTTTGTAAGTGGCTGACTTTGCCAGTCTTGTGACGCAAGAGTACAAGACAGCCACAAGGTTCACTCTATTGTAGACCATTCAGCGCGGTGAAGAACCAAATGCTGTCTAAGTACAGGTCGAGACATAGATTACAGATGTCATTGAAGGATCAAAAACAGAGAGCGAAATAAGTATTGTAAAAGAGAGTAATCTCCGTCAATTAATGGTATAAAGTACTATAAACAGCTTTGACATCGGTATTCTATGCAGTCCGCTTCTCTATTTTCATCCCAATCCCCAAATGATTGTTGCATGTAATCAAAAAGAACGATAGAGCGTCAAGCTCTCAAAGGTATC
Source organism: Fusarium oxysporum Fo47 (assembly GCF_013085055.1). Taxonomy (NCBI): domain Eukaryota; kingdom Fungi; phylum Ascomycota; class Sordariomycetes; order Hypocreales; family Nectriaceae; genus Fusarium; species Fusarium oxysporum. The sequence continues at coordinate 519,916 of NC_072849.1, forward strand.
AGAAATTGTGAGTGAGATGTTTAGAAGTGAGGAGCGTTGAGGGCGAGACCCATGAGGCATCCACCGATGAGACCAGCGATGGGGATGGTCATGATCCAGGAGAAGACGAGGAGGAAAACTCGCTTCCAGTTGACGGCCTTGAGGCTGCCGTTGCAGAGACCGACACCGACGGTGGCACCGGTGATGCACATGGAGGTAGAGACGGGGAGCTTGTACTGAGAGAAGACGAGGACAGTGATGGCAGCACCCATCTCCATGGAGGAACCACGGCTGGGAGAGTGGTAGGTGATCTTGTTACCCATAACTAGTGAGAGTTAGTAATTGTTCAGAAGAGACGATATGATTGAGACTTACCCTTCATGATGTTGTAACCGTATGTGATGAAACCGATGCAAATGGTGGCAGCGACAATACCAATCTGCCAGAGAGGAACCTCGGCCTTCTTCTCGGCGGGCTTGCCAGAGTGCCAAGCAGCGTACATACCAGCCCAAACACCGACAGCGTTACCAACATCGTTGGCACCGTGAGCGAAAGAAGCAGTGCAGGCAGTGATGATCTGGACGAAAGAGTACAGGTACTCAACCTCGTTGGCGTACTTGGGAGCATGCTCGTAGACACGGGCCATACGGCGACCCTCGGGGGTGGCCTCAATACCCATCTGAGCAGTGTGGATGTCGTAGTGAGCACCATACATAAGAGCGACGACGATTTGAGCGGGGATGCGCTTGACGACGGCAATCAGGTTGTGAGTCTCGTGGATAGAACCGGCACCGATGGGGTTGGCGTGGAGAGTGCGCATAGCCCAGCCGAGAGGTCCCTTGCCCTTGCGGAGGTTGGCGTGGTGCTTGTCCTCAGCCTTCTTAAGCATCTTCTGGTAATCCTCCTGGGTAGACTCGGAAAGGTTGAGATGCTGCTTCTCGTTGACCTCGGAGCTGGGGGCAGCGGCGGGGGTGATCTCATCATCGCTGATCTTCTTGGGGCTGGGGTCCTCAGACTCCTGGGAGACGGAGACATCATCGTCCTCGGCACCGTGCTGAAGGACAGCGTAGTTGGGGACACGAGCGTTCTCGGCGTCAGGGGGAGAGGGGCGCTTGAACAGAAGAGGACCCTGAACGGCATCCCACCAGCGGAGAGTATAGTCCTTCTTGATGACGACGGCGTGGACGAAGGGAACGAAGAAGATGGCAGAGAGCACGAAGAGACCGAATCCGACACCGAGAGTGACGGAGGCGATGTACCAAGCAGGCTTCTCAGTGAGTCCCAGACGGGGAGATCCCTTGTAGACGATGGAGAGAGTGCAGATGGTACCGGCGATGAGGAAGAAGAAGGGAGAGGTCCAGACAGCCCAAGGAACAGGGTTCTTTCGGACGTGAACAACCCACTTGACAAGGGAGAAGATGATGGCACCAAAGCAACCAGCAATGGCAGGAGCCATACCCAGACCAGCAAAGATAGCACCGAGACCCTGACCACCGTTCCAACCCCACTCGACCTTGCTAGCACCAACGGTAGCGATACCAACACCAGCGAGCGACGAGATAAGCGAGTATGTGGATGAGACGTGGGCATTGTGCTTGGTGCACCACATGACCCAGATGGAAGCACCGGCAGAGGCACAGGCGAAGGCGAGGAGCTGGACACCGGCGTTGTCGCGGAACGACTCCATGGGGATGATGCCGTTCTTGATTGTCGAGGCGGTTCGGGCACCGACTGTTAGGGCGCCGAGGAGTTCGAAGATACAGCAGAGCACCATGGCTCCTCGGTATGTGACGGAGCGCGATGAGACACTGGTAGCCCAAGCGTTGGCGACATCGTCTGTGGAGAAAATTGTCAATCATCTGTGAAATGCTGTACTGCAGGTGAGGGGTCACATACTGGCACCGTTGTTGTAGGCCTCAAGCAGAGCGAAGCAACTGCCAATGGCAAAGACGTAAGTGTAAGCCTCGAGAACCATTGTGACGGATCTGGCTGTTGTTTAAAAGAGGGGGAGTAAAAGAAAGGTAGCTAAGCTGTATGAAGCTTGCTTCTTTGGTGAAGTCGGAGAGGGGATGGAAGAAGGGATGCTCGAGCAAGGAAAGACAGGATTCAGAGTTCGGGGTCCTGGAGGGGAGACTTTAAAGGTTTCTGCAGTACCACCGAAACATTAAAAAAAGTTATCCATGGGTCGTTGAGCTCCCCTGCCAAAGAGGCTAAAAACTCAAAGGTCCCTAAGCTTACAGTAGTTCCGTGCGTACGCCCCCACCCAGCCCACCGAAGGAGGGAGGTCCAGAAGCTGGAGCCACTGCGTGTTGTGTTTCTCTTCGGTGAGACGATCTGGCTACCGATTACACGGTGGCTTCACGCCTTCACACCCATCGTGAGTGTTTGCCGCTTTTGGATCCCGGCCGAAGTTGGGTGGAGTATTATGGGCACTAAAGAATTAAGCATATTAACCCTATCATCTCTCTCGAAAACCCCACGTGCGAGATCTCCAACCCCAATTCTCCCCTCTGATTGGTTATCTTCCTGAGGATCAAAAGCACATGGGGATCTACGCCACAAACTGCGGGACAAGAGATGGCCAAGCGATCGGTGACACTGCTTGGCTAGAAGCTGATTTCTGGGCGAGTCGCGTGCTCTCTTTTCAAATCGTGGGTAAAAAAACCCTGCAGAGATTTTTTAGAGTTGGAAAAATGCTTGAAAGTAAGTTTATTCACAAGCACAAAAGTATGCTTATTATTGCTGGGCTTGCTGTTGCATTGAAGATGAGGATGTGCACGTGCATATGCGTACTTGGGTTCTCAGACATAACAAATCTCCCCCAATCCAAGCAATAACAAGATTAAAAATACAACCTTTTACCCGCTGTAATCTGTATCACCATTGCTGCTCTGTAACACGGACATCCTCCGATTTTACAGTGCTCGAATCCATCGTCTCGGCTTAGGAGTCTTGGCAAACTGTACCTTTAGCGAGTCGATTCACCAGTTCCTCGCAGCGTTTGAACTTTGAAGTGTAAAATCTAGCTCTCGCCCGAGATACTCCACTGTTCGGTCTCTCTTCTTGGTTAGATCGCAGTTTTTATCGCAGGCCCTGTTCTCTTACCAAATCTAGACCTTTTCCCCGTTAAGTCCCATCTCCCCGCGCGAAACGTGCAGAGCCATTTGAAACGGCCACATGGGGAAATGGAGAGATCTCACTGGATAGATTGCACCCCGGACACTTGTACGCACTACCTCTGTTTATTGGGTCCTTTTGCTGGCCACTTTTTTTTACCGACAGGGGTTATTATCATTTTTGGGTGTCGTTGAGTTTCTTTTGGCCTGACATTTCCGATTCCCGCTTTGCCTAATGCACGTGAAGTTGTTCGTTGTTGCGACATCCTTGACTGTCGTACGCATGATACCCGCTCCCTCGGCGAACGGATGAGACCTTCACGAGTGTCTGACCATGTCGTTTTGGTAAACCGAGTCTTGAATTCGGTATCTGTATAGAGAATTGTAGATCACTAGTTTCATGAATAATTCCTTTTTGGCGCTTCCATCGTTCAGCTCTAGACTTATCTCTAAGCTTAAACCTTACGTTAGATTCTTGCATATCAATTCCCCCAGTTGATCCGAACCTCATCGCGAGAGATGTCCATCGCCACCATCTCATGTCCAGCTCTAGACACCATCACGGCAGCTTTTACCGTTTGCCAAGTCTGCGCCAAGCTGTTATATACCGAGTACCAAGAAGGCATCTTCCGGAATACCCGTCATCTCGGCCGTTCTGCCCTGGACGCCCAGAAAACGCCTTCCGTCTCGGCGATCCATCCCTCAGCTGTCTGCCCTGCCCGCGCATGTCTTGGCCGTTCCTTGCACCACGGGGACACGACGCGGGCCCTAGATTGGGTGCAGCAAGCATCCGTACAGAAAAAAACCACACCAACGGTCCGCTAATCGTGACGTCCCCGGTGCATGTATCCTGCTTAGCGGCATACCCGTGTGTAGGCTTCGCGAGGATCCTCAGCCAACCGTATCCACCCCGTTGGCGATTACAAGACGTTCTAGCAGGAGATTGGCATACGTCTAACCCTTGTCTGCATAGGTGAGCTGCAGGATCAGTGACCATTCTTGTTCTCGAAGGTTTAGCGGATATCGCCATCGCCGTAGGATCGTCGGGGATGCGATATCAGAAAGATGCCTGTTAATATGATAGCTGTACTTGTTTTTTGATTCTCCATTTGGATGTCTGGAAACGCCACTCGAAGATGGGAAAGCATCTCGGTTTATCGTGAATTTATCGATAGCTCGTATCGAGATATGTGTTTTGACGTCAAAGCTGAGGATGAGGTCGTCAACCTGCGGTTTACTTTGAGCGATCAACATTCTTCTTCGAGGCGAAGTGACGTGAATGATGTCAAAAGAAGAAAGATGTTTTCGATGAATGTGAAAGCCGATCACGATGTAAGAAAAATGAACGATTATCCTTCTCTCCCCCGATCACTACGCGCATATCATTGATATCGGACCTGGAGGCAAAACTACCCTATAGAGAAACTGCTCATCACAGCGACGAGGCCACTTCCAGAATCGGTAAGGCCTCTTTGATGTCAGAACCTAGCCAGGGGCTCTAATTGGCTCGTCTTTTCTCTTCATCGATATCTAGCTGGTGACTCGGCAGCAACGGACAAACCCAACCCAAACCTTGAGTTTATGCATTGAACTTGAAGCCTTCCCGAACATGGAAGTGATGCACGTTTTCTGTTTCCACTCTATTCCCTGATATCCACTCTCTAAGGGATGCTAGGGATTTTGACCCTCTGATTCACTGCAAAATCATTGGAATGTAAAAAATTGCGTTAATAACCGTTGCCCTCTCACAATTTATTCCCTCCTTTGGAAAGGTGACACCGTTTTTGAGCGTTGTTGGTAACGACAAATTTGGCTGATCGGCCAACCCGACCATCGTTACCTCAAAAGATGGGTTGCCGAAACACGAGGGCTCTACGGCTTCAGATATTGGCTGTTTAATTTCGCGTTGCTCCTCCGTCGGATCATCAACGCTAGTCTCGTGTCACCTCTAGCTGAACTCGTTTGATTTATGCTTCTTTGGCGTCTGGATTTTTCCTCATTTTATTAAGTGTCAGAAATAATATTTTCGCCTGGTTCACGTGAATGAAAAAGAGCGCGTCTCGGAAAGCCTTTTTTTTTGTCAGAAGATCCTACCTTTACGAATTCGATCGCGATACGCGTCGCGAATGGATATGGGTATTCAACTTCCTGAAAATATCTTATCGTCAAATCTATTGATATTACCCTCTCCACCGCTCAATTAAGGAACTCTAGAATCGCGGAGACAACAACATCAGGTGCCTGCTCAGGAACATAGTGTCCCGACTCAACACTTCGACCTTCGACCAGTACACCCGGATCAGTAACATCCTTCCACTCCTTCACAGCATCAAAGCACTTCTCAATAACCCCATGCTTTCCCCATAGAACAAGCAAAGGGCTCTTAATCCTTCGACCATGCTTCAGATCCTCTCGCGCCTCCTCCAGATCGACCGTCGCGCTCGCGCGATAATCATTACACATGGCATGAACCGTTGCGGGATCTTCCAAGTTCTTGGCATAAATCTCAAAACATTCCGGCTCAAAGATGGATAACCCATCGCCTTGACGACCTCCCATGAACATCTCTGCTAACTCTCTAGGCTTCGCGGTGATAAGTGTCTCAGGAAGAGGTTCTTTCTGAATGAGAAAGAACCAATGGAAGTACGCTTTGGCAAAGTCGAAATCCGTCTTGGTATACATCGCCAGTGTAGGACAGATGTCAAGCAGTATGAACTTGCGAATGCGATCAGGATAATCGACAGCCAGTTTATGCGCGACTCTGGCGCCGCGATCATGAGCGCAGACAAAGAAAGACCCAGTATGGCCTAGAGCGTCCATAACATCGATGCAATCTCTAGCCATGGCGCTCTTTGCATACGAAGCTACATCGCCGGGTTTGGAGGACTTTCCATAACCTCGGATGTCAATCAGCACAACGTTGTACTTGTCGAGAACCCGAGGCGCGACACGATGCCAGATGTGTAGTGTTTGAGGAAAGCCGTGGATGAGAAGAAGAGCGGGCTTGGAGGAGGGCTCGCCGCTTTTCAAGCCGTTGATGGTGATGTCCGGGTTGGACTTTATCTTAATTGCGAAAGGTTCAAAGTTGTCAAACATTTTGCGAGGCTAACGAGAATAGTATTGTAATAAACAAGATCGGTAAATGTAACACGAAGGGGCTTTTCGGCTGTTTATATCGTATGAACGCCCTTTGGTAGACAAGTTGCTTAAATAGTATATTTTGGTGATGATTAATTGCGGAGAGTGACTATGCCGTCATAATTTCACGGGCTCGCTGCCAAACCTCGGCCGCTTACCACTAGCGGGCTTACCTTCTGCCGTATAACAACGGTCAAACACGCCGAACAAGAGGCCAGAATAGTGATTGACGAGGCGATGGTATAGTAATTCATTTCTTAGAGGTATTTTCTCTGCTGTTTTTCGAGATTCAGTCGCACAGACAATCGGCCAAATAGCACTCAGTCCGACCTTATCGGGGTCCCTACGCCGATAAGAACCGGCGGGCAAAGAAATAACCGCCGGCGGGGAAGTGGAGATTCGTCATCGGCTTTTCTGTATCCCGATATCATCGGCCTTCGGTATAACCGTTGAACACTTATGAACTGCAAGTCCACAGAAATAAGTAAGATAAAATCCTTTCTCAAAGACAATCAGTCTCCCAGAGCTAATATCCAGCATCCGACTTCATAAGCCTCTTACAATGTCTAAAACACTCAAGATCGCTGTTATCCCCGGCGATGGCATCGGCAAAGAAGTCATGCCGTATGGCGTCCGTTGCCTCAAAGCCGCAGCCAAGAAGTTCAACATCTCACTCGAATTCCAAGAGTTCGACTTTGCAAGCTGCGATTACTATGAAAAGCACGGCAAGATGATGCCTGATGACTGGAAGGATACTCTCCAGAACTTTGACGCCATCTACTTTGGCGCAGTTGGCATGCCCGACCAAGTTCCCGATAACGTCAGTCTCTGGGGCAGTCTTCTCAAATTCCGCCGCGAATTCGACCAGTACATCAATCTACGACCTTGCCGGCTCATGCCTGGCATTCCATCTCCCCTCGCAGGTCGCAAACCCGGCGACATCGACTTTTGGATCGTGAGGGAGAACACGGAGGGAGAGTACTCCAGCGTCGGAGGAATTATGTTTGAAGGAACAGAGCGAGAGACTGTGATCCAAGATACAGTCATGACGCGTGTTGGAGTCAATCGCGTTCTTCGCTATGCTTTTGATCTTGCGCAGAGTCGACCTAGGAAGAAGTTGACAAGTGCAACGAAGAGTAATGGTATCAGCATCACTATGCCTTGGTGGGATAGTCGCGTAGCTGAGATGAGTAAGAACTACTCTGATGTTGCGGTTGAGAAGTATCACATCGATATCTTGACAGCACACTTTGTCCAACGGCCTCAGATCTTTGACGTCGTTGTTGGATCAAACCTCTTTGGCGATATCCTGTCTGATCTGGGCCCTGCGTGCACGGGAACGATTGGCATTGCACCATCAGCAAACATCAACCCGACGGGCGATTTTCCCAGCTTATTCGAGCCTGTTCATGGAAGTGCACCGGATATCTACGGCAAGGGGATTGCGAATCCTGTCGGAATGATTTGGGCGGGTCAGATGATGCTATCGCATTTTGGGTATGCAGATGCCGCTGCGGGAATGATGGAGGCTATTGAAACTGTGCTGGCGAGTTCGGGAGCGGAAGTCAAGACTGCGGATATTGGTGGTAACGGAAATACGCAGACATTGGGAGAGGCTATTGAGAAGGAGATTCTATCAGGCCAATAAGACACGCCAACATATTATCTATAAATAGATAAGATAAGAAGTTCCGCTGTATTCTTGGGGCACTGCCTCTCATTCTATCCTCATTGCGTTCTATGGAGGTTGGTCGCCAACACAACGAAATTGGCGACTGGGGCAAGCCATGAGTAGAAGCCCGCTGCACGAGTGTCGCATCAACCATGACAACGATTGACAACTAATGAAAGCTCCAAGCGACATACTCTTACATGAGCTGAAAGGAAGTTGGTGGGATGATAAATCATCGGGTGTAGAGAACAGCCTCGTATTGGCCCATTCGCGCAGCATTACAGAATCCTCCACAGCCTGACCTGATTGCTAAGAATAAGTAATCAATGACTGCAGGAATCTCAAATGTGACAGCCTAATCAGAAGTGTTAGATAATGACATATAGCCACCATCGCGTCTGGTGTGGTGTTATGAAGATGTATCGGGAATGAGGGATAAAACACGCCAATTTTTCATATTATTTGCACTCTGGTGTTGTTCCATGCTGCACTTAACTAAGAGTCATCATGGCAGTACAAAGCTATTCTTTCTACTGATACGACGGATCTTCCCCCAGGAAGCCCAAAGCAACATATACTCCTAGAAGAAACAACCCCCCCGGCTCCCTAATCGCTATGAATCATTTCGGGAGCCGATTCTGTATCACTGCCTCACGCCGATACAGAATCCGAACCGGCTGTATTGAAAGCCGCCCATGAGCAGAATGTCGCAACCGCCATGTCCAAAACCATGAAAGAAATACCCAAAACATCGCTGGTGGCACAAAGTAGGACTATTGGGCCTCTTTACATTGATCACTGGTACTATGGTCATCTTGGCCTCATGCGCCATACTAGTGTTCCTTTGGAAAGGGGCGCAAACAGCCCGAGATTGCGGCGAGCCAGCCAAGTTTTGGAAAACCATCGTCTTTCGTGATATGGCTGCGAAGGTCATTACCATCTGCTCCGCTGACATACGTGTATCGATAGGCCTTCACATCAGCCTTGTAGCTGCGGCTGTCGCTGCTCTTATGCTCGAGACTACTGGCACCAGGTTTCGCGACATCGCGGCAGTTTCAATTCAACGAGCCTCGGGTTCAAGTCCTTACACAATCTTTCCTGCTTCATTGAGAGTTAATAGAGCCAGCGTATTTAGTGTGCTGCACGCTTCGATCATTATCATAGGGGCAACTATTCTAATCGCTTTGACGTTTACGTCCACGATACTGCTAACGGGCCTGAAGAACGCCAATATCGCTGGACCTATGCAGGCAAAGCTTCTTCCAATTGAACTCGGACCGAATACTACCTTATCTGCGAATGGTGTTCTTCACTACAGGTCCAGTCCTTTTGCGAACTGGCGATTTGGCGAGATGAAGTCTGGCGATGTTACCTCGACTGCCGAGATTGCCGACACCGGAAGTACATACCGCACTCTTCTGCCCTACATGAAGGAGGAGCCTAGAACATCGTTGGAGCACTACACTGGACCAGGGCTGGTGGGTAACTTCAGAACAGTCTGTTTCAGTCCTAGCCTCGAAAGGATTCACTTCGATCTTACTGCAAGCAGATGGAGCGTTCAGGCAGAGCTCAATATCAAATCAACGGAAAATGGCCCAAACTTTCTTAAAAAGTGGTCAAAGAATGAATTCCGCTTTCAAGCCCTGCTACCAACCAAATGGAATGAAAGCGACGCAGCTAACTTGCCACTCTCGCTCGCTAACAATTACCACGCTGGTCCCCGCGGGGATCTAGGTCTTACAGATCCCCTCTCAGGCCGGAACTTCAGTTCCATCCCCCTGCTGCTTCTCAAGTCCAGTCCTATTCTGCTGCATGGATTTGGGCACCTAGACTTAGGTGGCGAGACTGACGAGAGCAAAGCTATGGATAAGATTGATCAACTGAAAGGAATAAAGACAAATATGGACGGTCATTGGACAATAGCTTCGTTAAAGAATGGTACCGAAGTGTTCAGTGTGACATTGTATTTTCTCGCGGATAATGCACCAGAGATTTACGAAATTACTATGACTGGGATGGCTATCCAATTTGAGCCCACAGTCGAGTGGCAGAGGAACGGCCCTTCGAAGAGTAGTCAGCAACTGTAGAAATAGCTTGGCATTGGAGTTTTCAACAAAGACTACAGGAGGCGACATATTATGCAGCTCGAGATCAAAGTGAATGACTCGAAATACTCAGGATCAATGACGGAGTACAAGAACTTTGCTCTTATACAAGCGCTGTTGGGGTGCTCACCCCAAGGAGGCTGGGCAATGACAAACTACAAGGATCTCTATGAGGAAGATTGGATCGCTTGGTGGGCCGCTCATGCTGTGCATGTCTCTCTCATCCAAAACATCCTGCGAGCGACGGGCGATCCTGCATTAGCCATACAGGCCCTTGCCTTTAGGTTTCACTCCATGATCTTCTACGACAGCATGGCAGACTTCGACCTGCAGAAGCCAGTCACCACCATAAACTCAGCCGAGATGCTCCTCCCAGTGCGGTGGACGGGGCTAGACGTAGTTCTGGGCCTGGCCTTGGTCCACTTACTGCTACTATGCAGCACGATGGTGCTGTTTCAATTCAAGACGAGGGCTTCTAGTCTGGGCAACGCTTGGCAAGCCACCGCCCAAGTTGTGTCGACTGAAACGCGTGCGGCCGTGGGGGAGGCGAGTACGGTGAGGGATAAAGAGGTTGAGGCTTGGGCTAGGTCGTCGGTGTTTCCAGAAGGTCGTGCACTGTAATGATGTCCGATGTCAGTAACAGAACCGAGATCGTGGATCAAAAGATGTGAAAGACATCGGAAGGTTTCAAGCGTCGGGGTTCAGCTGTCTTTCTAGAAGGAAATTACGTGCATATCATATCGGAGGTTGTATATCATCTACTCCGTGACCTGAGTCATTGTCACTTCCTCCACTTGATTAGCGCTCTGATCGCCTCCCCTGAGCGACCTTGCCGCTGTGGGTATTCTAGATCTCATCTTCGGTCCATGCTGCCGATCACTTGCAATCTGGTTCCACCAACATGCACCTCTCGTTTATCAACCAAGGCTACATATAACAAAGCTTCCCTGTTGATGGCTTTGGCTCATAATTCCCGCTAACCGGGGATGATCAGGATAGTAAATTCCCGCAGCGACATGCACGGTCCGCTCTAAGCGCTGGCCTGAGTTCTACGGCACCGATCATGATATCCTGACCAGTCAGACCGTGGTGATTTCTTGTCGGAACGACAACTTGCCTCGGTGAGACGTTAAGTTGGTAACGTGTGCGTGCGTTTTACTTGCTCATTGTAATTAAAAGGAAACGTGCCAGCGACTGATCATCCGGGATGAGCCGATTAGTACGGGGTAATTCAACGTCTATTCCTACAACAACCTCGAAGTGTCGTGATCTACGGAACGGGCCGGAAGTTCCGGTGAGTCGACGCAAAGTTTCCCCAGAAAGCCAAGCTGCAACTGTTTCATTATTGTTGTACTAACTCCATCTTCACTTAACAAGGAGACGAACAGCTCGTATCGTTTAGGCTCATTTCTTCTGAAGTGGCCTAAAATCAGGCAGTAGCCACAACATGTGATTAACAGTCAATGGTGTAGTTGTGCTGGGTAGCCCTGGTGGTCGGTTATCAAATGACTTTCCATTCCTGTCTTTGCGTCAACAACTTGCTCATCGTGCGGGCAAAACCATCATACGCCAAGGAATTCCTTCACTGTGTCAAGAAGTTGCTAGAACGATGGCACCAGCTTCAAAGGCTAAAGTAACTGGGTAGATCCTAGGACGCTTGGTCTCTTATAATACGCTGGGCTAAATAGAGTTTGCACCGCGGCACATTTATACTAGCATGCGACCTTCTCATCGCGGCATAGCGGAATACCACGTCAACTTTGACATCCAATTAGACCCGCCATTTAATGACGCAAACACGTCTCAAATCCGGTGAGGTAGTGATATTTCAGGTAATAAGAAAGTAATAAACTTTGTGGCTTTATGTCGTGTAGAATCTCTCGTGTTCTTCGCGGGCTAGTTAGTACGAAATAATCGGCTGATTTTCTATCGCTTATCTGGTAGCAGGTGGACCGTTGGGGGGACCATCTCGCGACGATTTCCAAGAACAGACCAGTTTAAGCTGCAGGATAACACATGAGGAAGTTACCAGCAGACTATGAGTTCAAGGTCAACAATCTCCGACATGTTTCAGATTTGCTAGCCTGGAACGAAATACTGTAGGTAGTATTGATGCTATGACCATCGCAGAGGCCATGTAGTTGGGCATCATTATTTCACGAAAAGGCCAGAAGTTCTTATTTATAATTCATAATAAACCAACAGAAGAGCTCTGAAATGCAACGCATTCAGTCCATCATCAATCAGTCAAGCGCCCAAATGCTTTCAACAATGTCAGACCAGACCTTTCTAGACTCAATTCCTCGGACATTTGACCAGACGTCTTACCAACCAACCCCATTGGCCATGGATGCAGCCATCAACGGCGCCTTGGACGCTTTGGACGACATCCATTTCGACCTTCAACCATTCACTGTACAAAAGATTCTCCGGGAGGATTCGGCGACCCTCGAACGACGGAGATTCTCTTGTGAAACTCCACCAACATCTTCATATCATGCCATTTCCGAGGATACATTCGCTAGTGATGAAAAGCCACCGCTCTATATTTGTTCTCCATCCTCTGTGGCTTCGAGGGCCCATGAGCGGCTTCATTCCATTTTACCCGATGACATCACTGGAACCTTTGCAAACAGTCACGACAGCAACAATCAACGGGTACATAGGTGGCTCTCAAAGCTCCCTGATGTTCCATGGCTGGACGTGAGTTATGTTGATGTAAGCCTATCAGCCTTGCCAAGAGTCACGAAAGATGATCCTAATGCGCACTGTAGCCCCTTCAGGAAAGCACCGAGGACGAACCCTCATTGGCGATAGATATTGAACAATCAAGAGGGCCTCTGCCTGGAACCGAGGGTCTTTTAAATTACCTGGACTTCCTAAACACATGCTATGATAGCATCCAACCTACAAGTCCAACAGGCGAATATGTAGACCATGGAAAGCCTGAACTTGATGCCGAGACGGATCCGACAACAACCCTCGATGCATACCACCAGACCTTGCTGCAAATCGACTCATCTTCCGCTTTCACCACAACAATTGGCCGGAATTTTCAACCGTCGATGCGACGACGGTACCCTCGGGGCTTGGAAAAGGAAGCCCGTAGAAGTATTAGTCTGGTAGCATCTTCGAGGTCTCACGAGTGAGGTCATGTGCATTTAAAAGGAGCGACTACTGTACTTTTATTTTATTGAAGACATTACATTTGTATTACTTAGAAGAACCTTCATAATAGACAAAACTTGCTTGGAACATAATAAATACTGTCATGGCCATGTTACCGACTTGGAGGATTGAGTACTCATGACTGAGCCTTTTGGGCCTTGAGTTCAAGCTTGCCCCGTTCTTCCCTTCCCCTAGCCAGCGCTGCACACCATCCTTTAAAATGATAAGAGGATAATACACGAACAGTCTAGAACCAAGCCACCATCCAGAACTTCTTTAGCAAGGAAAGTCTAGCCAATCATACGTTGTTTGTGACTGAAGTTTTGTCGTCCGTGCTAAATGACAAAACGGTGAATCTCGGGTCCCCGTGCACCCGGGGTTGTCATCCCGTAGCCTCCCCAATCGGCACAACAATGAGCCTTGGCAATCATTAAGAGTATGCCGCGGCATGCAGATCTGTCGGCAGGTAGATCAGGGGGATTTATGATAGCTCGGTAGCTAGTACTCGATGGGTCAAGCGTGAATATAGTGGCAGTTCGGGATGTGCGTTAGAATAAAACGCAAACCCAAACAAGGTGACACAAATAGATAGGTAGTGATGTAGGAATCACTCGGATTAACATGATGAGTATTTCTGTCATAGTAAGTTTTCTTGCAACTCTCTGGGCGCTCTGCTACACGTCTTATGCAGAAAATGGAGTATCGCGATCCTACCGTATGTGTTCGCAGCCTAAAGTTTAGCCATCGCCAGTAAGTATTTCTATAGATGCCTCCTAGAATAAACCTTCCGAAGTCAAGCTGTTTCGTACTACGTAAATGTCACCCGATTCTGACTCGACTGGTGAGTGTCATGGCGAGTTGACGTAGTCTCTACAGGGGGGAGAGAAGATTCCATTCCCCGGCAAGGATTCCCCTGGTACGGTTGATGAGATCGCCCGGAGACGCGGCTCAGGCGTACAATAGACTTTATATCGTGTTTCACGGGGGTAACCGGAACCGAGTGCGATAATCGCTGATTAATTCTTTGCAGGTCTCACCGTGACGGGAATCTGACACAGCACTCACCGAAAATAAACCTCATTCATATATCCGTTCCAAGGCTCTCGTTTCTGTATAGAAACGAGGTCAAATAGGTGATTGCAACATGTTATTTCATGGTTTCGAGTATGCCCAGCTGTAAGAAGTGAAATAGAAGAATGTTCTAAGTCTATGAATCTGGCCACTGAACATTGAAGGGTTCATATTCGACCTTTCCCCAGTACGAAATGACAGGCTGACTAATACAATGACACAGACTACTAGTCATCCGGATCTATTCGCTGAAGCATGTATTTGTCGCAATCCAATCACCAAGGTAGCCTAAAATTAGTCTAGCATCTTTCTCTCCTTGATAATACAACCCGCGTATCAAGGTCACGAGATGAAACAAACCGCGGTTCTGGGACAGCTCACAGATCATGTAAGAGGCACTTGCGCTGAGCTTAGTGATAGCGTGGCGTTGATGCAGCGTAAATTGACATATCAGGGTGCGCTAAAATGCCCTTAACATGTCGCTATCCGCGCTTTGATAGCAAAAGTGGTTTCACTAAGGCTAGCTCAGCCCGGCAGTAGTCGTTTAGCTTGGTAATGTGCCAACTGTAATTGCGGTCAAGACACTGTAATAAGCTTTTTAATATAATTCACAACGGGCATTCCGAAACACCATTCAGATACTTAAAGTCTTGGAAGAATCCATAGATGTTCCATGACAAACATCGTCATTCTTGAACCATCATAATGAGAAACCAGAACTTTTACTCCCCTTCTAGCGAGGATATGCCAGCTCCTCTAGAGTTTCCTCGTCGCACATCGTCCTTGCGTAACAAGCGACCGCTACCTCACATAGTCACTACCACCGACCCTGAATACAACAGGCAGTTGTTCACACTCCACGAATGCGCCGACGATGCTTCTCGGCCTTACCACAAACGGAGCTTCTCACTAGGTTCATCGCGGACGCCTACAACTCCTGGCCTCATCGACTCGCCGTACAGTGATGTAGCGCCGACACTGCGCATGTTTTCAACTTCATACGTCATGACGAAACCGCAAGGGAACTCTGCAAGCTACTTCAAGAGTAACTTCAGCAATACTCGCCAAGCATTCAATCCCAGCCACCAGAAGACGCAAGGGAAAGTTCAAAATTGGCTTTCCAAACTTCCCAGTCGAAAAGATTCGCCCTTTGAAGAAAGGAGGAGAGATGACGAAGTGAGCCGAATATTGAAGTCTAGACAGCCCTACCTTGTGGCTAATGCTTCTGCGACGTCTACTCGAGTTGAGAAGCAATTTCTGAACCTGGACCCGGAAGAAGACGACGGGTCTGAAAGCTCCGATTCCGAGGATACCAGAGACCTTGATAGCTACCACGAGGCTCTGTTCAGATTATCGGGCACAAGATATGATTGCAAGCCAACCTTTCGGGCATCGATGCGACGCCAATTTCCAATCGACAGGGAAAGAGAAGCCCATTTGAAGATGTTTTGATGAGAGAAAATGAAGTGCCGAAAAGTATCGAAAATTATGCGACTGGGTTGGAATAGAATATTTTTCTCTGGGTCGGGTTAGGTTAAGAAGTTGCAGGCTGTCAAGACGAGTTCGATGTCCTACGGAATCACGGTGTCACTAGACTATTTTGCCAATCAATTAGATCACTTCATAAACTGACAAATCGAGCTTTTGATAGACTAAGATCTAAGGGGAATGAAGTCGCTGAGGCCTAAAGAATAAAAACACCTGCACTTGAGTGCCAAGAATCGACCTTTCAAATCACGTCACCAAGAACATGACAAGCGACTCATGAGCGCACAATAAAAAAAGTTTTACATTTAACTATTAGCCAAATGAGCCAGAGAAATCATGGCAAAGCGATCAGTGATCTCGATTTGGGCCCTGGCATGACCCCTGACAAGAAACGGTGAGCGCGACGCCGATCATGCATTTTGAAGAATATCATGAACTTCATGATGTTGCTTACGTTTAACAACGCAACGCCCAATAGAACATCAACGAAATGTTTGAATGAGTGGATCATCTTAGTAAATAGCATCCAACAGGTTCTTGGCAATTATTATTAAAATATTTTCTTTGTTGGAACCCTGACTATGGTGTTTAAAAGGCACCTCTTGGCTCTGGTCTTGTTTTGGGAACCGAGCCCTCCCGTCTCATCAATCAAGTACGTACTTGATGATTGTTTCTAGAATAAGTGTTATCGACCTTATGGAATCGAGACTAACTCGCCTACCAATCCCTCGTCAAGCTGCTCTCCCTCCAGAAGAAGGCTACATCACTCGCTGAGAGATCACCCAAACCCAGATTAAAAATGCACGTTTACGTTCACAGCGCCAATCCTTGGTTGGATGGCCATGTACAAGAATGCATCAAACGACATGTACCGGATGCTATCTGTCATAAGAATTTTACCGATATTCCAGAGAATGCGGATACTGTGTATCAGCTTCTCAATGGATGGGAGCTGAACCATCACTTCGCAGTGCTAAACAGAGCTAAAAATGGACTCCTCAACGCATATCCCAACAGCGATGCGTTGGCCCGAAAAGATCACATGGCAAGCGTCGTGGATTACTGGATCACGAAAAGACCTGAAAGCGTCCTCAAAGGTCACAGCCCTGCTACAGTGAAGCTATCACTCGACTATAGCGAGTATGTCGAAGATGCGCTAGCTGCAGCCGATGATTTAACTCTTCTGTACTCGCTTGAAGATAACGAAGCAAAGGACTCGTCGGAACGAGATTGGTGGATTCTTAAACCTGCCATGATTGACTGCGGCCATGGTATCCGGATATTCAGCACCATTGACGAACTGGCGGGCAACCTAGAGCTCGCTGCTGATATCTCCGAGGAGGATGAAGAGAGCGAGGAAGACGCTGAAACGCCGGATACAAAGTTCGAGAGTGACGACAGCGCTGAGGGTTTCAAGCCAAGTCTGTCGGCGCCTGGACTTGACTCACTGGACGCCCTGATCACAGCAACTGGGAAACTCTCCGTTAGCGGCACAAACAAGATACAAGATTTGGTCATCGACGAAAATGAGCGCATTCCATCAGCACTTCTGCGAGAATTCGTCGCACAGCAATATATCGTCAACATTCCACCCATCGATGGTCGAAAATGGCACGTCAGAGCCTACGTCCTCTCCGTCGGACGTCTAAAAGTCCACGTCTTCAACGAAATGCTGGCTTTGCTAGCCCTTGACGACTATGAACCTCCGTGGAAGAACCCCAGTCTCAAATCATCGTTGACCAACACTGCGCTGCAAGATGAAGAGGAGTTCACCAGCAAAGAATCAATGCGGGACTTTTGGAAGATCGACGATGATTTACTTCCCGGTGATTGGAAGCAAAACGTCTTCAATCAAGCTTGTCAAATCTCAGGGGAGTTACTTCGTGCAGCCGCTCACACAATGGCTGATAAGTTCACACCATTGGATAAATGCTTCGAGCTGTTCGCTATTGACTTCTTGATCGATTCCAAAGGAACGGCGTGGTTATTGGAAGTCAACGAAACCCCTGCATTTTACGAACAAGGTTATGCGGGCGAACTTGCGCAGCGGCTTATGGAGTCGTTGATCTGTGTGACGTTGGAGCATATGGGGATGGCTGATATGGAGAGTGAGAAGAATGTGCAGGCGAAGGGTCGTATGGTGGAGGTTTTGGATGCGACGAAGGAGTTGGCGAAGAGTAATATTACGGAGATTCTGCCCGGTGCTTTATAGAGGGGATTGAATCAATAGAGGTTGTGTTTTCTTGAGCCAAGGCTGCAGACTAGGTAGAGAAGCGGTGCCCTCTAGCTGACAAGAACAACTCCAGTAAGAGCCTCTAAGGCTAGACTGTACTCTTAGCCTAGAAGTTGAATTTATGAATATTTTCTTCACTTTATTAAGACCTATAGTGATTTCCCCTAATTTATGGTAGAGTTTCCCTAAATATACCACACATTATTAAACTTTAGTATGCTTATCATACACTGCCTAGACTCAATCTTGGATAGACAAACGGGCAGTGTCACCGCGATCTCTCTTGCTTTGTAAGTACCTCTCTTCCTTCCTGCATCATTACACGACTTTCTTGTTTTTCTCCTTCTGGATTCTTCTTTTCCTTGTCATCATCATCAATCTCATCTTCACTGTTCATCTCTAGCAAAATGAACTACGCCGCGAATTCCTCATCGCCATCTATCAATACCTTCGAATTCAATACTCAGGACACCCCTCGCATCATCCAAGCCATCGGCTACTCACGATTCAATGCGAAGTATCTTCCTGGCGCGATACACCGCCCAATCAAATATCCCACTGCCGTCCTCCACTCGCTGGAATCGTTCGCCAATTCCAACAATCGTCCCCGCCCCAGCAGTGTCTTCGGTCGTCATCCCCTGCCCGTTCGGCGTATTCTTCCGTGGTGCGACGTGCAAATCCTCTTCAATCTTCGACAGACGAGCTTTCGGCTACGAAAAATCATAAGTAGATCCCTGATATACAAGAGCATTATCAGCGCCCTTCCTCTGTACCATGCGATACTCGGCACAAGATATGCGCAACGTGTGCTGCTCATTGAGTTTTGGGAAAAACTCACCACGATGTGGTGTGACTGCTGTAGCGAGTTCGCTATGCTCATCAGCATCCCTGAATGGTTGCGACTTTGCCAGAATTGCGTCGAGAGAGGCGTACGATATGATAATGGCCTAGACCGGGAACTCGGAGTCTCTAAATTTGTACGATTGAGCACTTTGGCAGAGTGGTTACCTCCAGGTTTTGCGCTCCCTCCTTCGGTGTGGCTCCTGACAGTTGGCTTGAAAGGCTAGAGGCATGATGTCGTGGAATATGGCAGCGTCAAACGGCTTGACGAAGGAAGGCCACGATCATGGAAGAGCTTGGCCCAGTTCAATTACTTGGTGACAAGCGCAGTGCCATACATGGATCCGGAAAACGATGAGACAGAGTCTGGAATCGCGTGCAAGGGGTGCATTTGCGAACCCCCAAAGCGGCCAAGAAGACAATACGGAATTGAGAGAGTTTATAACCGTGAGGAATTCTTGGAGCATTTCTAGTGGTGCTATAAAGCGCAGTTGTTATGGCAAGCTTATTGTCAGGAAGGCTCAAGCATTCCCATCGACACGACAAATTTTGCAGTGATTCAAGGAGCGATCAACTCGGTTCAGACAAATCAGACAAACGGTTAGCTTTTACCCCTACTACTGGAACATTGGTTGAAGTCAAAATATGTGGTTTGGAGTTTTCCTTTGCCTGTTACACTCTTTCTCTTTTCCTTCGGTTTCACGAGGCGTTTAGAGAAAATTGCTATCTATCAGAGTTGACGAATAGATTGTTTAAAGGTTTAATGCTATTATATGTACACACAAAGATCAAGTGTCAACGCCATCGGGCTACAAATTGCCGACGTCGGTTGAGAATTAATGAGGTTTCCAGATGCTTCCAAGACCAGACTCACATACAGAATGAGCCGAGGAAACACAATCCAACCATGAGTCAAGAAGTCATGATTTAGCAAGAGGCGACGCTGGGAACGTTCTTGCAGCTATCATACTTCTTACCACCAGTGACCTGGACATTCTGCCAAGTCCAGCCCTTGCAACCAGAGCTTCCGCAGACGATAGCAGCATTCTTGCCGCTGGAAGAAACACCGTTCTTGCCCTTGATGTTCTTAAGGGTGAGGCCAGTGATGGGGAGACCGCTGGTGGGCTCGCCGTGGAGATCACCGCCGTCGTAGTTCTGCTCAATGAGGATGCCGTACTTGGTGATCTTGGAGAGGGTGATGTCGGAGTAGGTGACCTTGTTGACCTTGCCGGTGGTGTTCTTCATGGTCTTGACGCGGATGCCGTTGGCGGAGTTGGTGACCTCGGAGTTGAGGAACTGCACGTTGTCGACGATGTTGTCGTCGCGGCCGCCGACACTGCCGATGGAGAGACCGTGTCCGCCGTGGCAGTAACCGTTCTGGAAGATGATGTTCTGTTGAAGTCAGTGAGATATTCTTAGAGAGGTTAAGGAGTGACTGACCTTTCCGGAGTTGACGGCAACACAGTCGTCCTGGTTATAGACCTTGGCGCCGGTGATGGTAACACCAGTGGAAGAACCGATGTCAAAAGCATCAGTGTTGTGACCGCCCTTGGTGTCACCATCCTTGTTATCAAGAGTGAATTGGTTGATAGTGAGACCGTTAACACCGTTGATGCTGACAGCCTGAACGGGGGTGTTCTTGACATAAAGATTGTTAATCTTGGAGTCAGTGAGCTTATGAGCCGCAAAGAACTTGGGCTTATCCTTGCCACTGTTTCCTCCGTTTCCATCCCACCATCGCTCACCACCAGCGTTAAGCACAGCACCAGAGCCCTCAACGGTGATCTTGTTTCCAGAGATCTTCATAAGAGGTCCCTTCCACTCCTTGTAGCCCCAGGTAGTAGTTCCCTTGAAGATAACCTTGGTGTTGTCCTTGAGCTTGCTGAGATCCAGAGTCTCGCCACTGGGGACAGCGACGTTGTTGAGGACAATGGTGGCGCAGGCGGCTTGCGACTTGCTGGCCTTGGAGGCACCGTCGGAGCCGGAGAAGGTGCAAGATGTGGCGCGCTTGGCGTAGGCGTGGACATCGGGGGCTTGGGTCACTGCTGGGGCGGGAACAGCGATGGCGCTGCCGGCCAGGGCAGCGAGGAGAGCGAAGCCGAGCTTGGTCATTTTGAATTGTAGAGAGAAGTATGTAATGAGTGACGAAAATAAACGAATGTACTTAGTGAAAGAGTAACCTTTGACCGGCAAAAGGAATGTGATGATCTTGTGTGCTACATCACTTCGTCTTCCGTGCTACCTATATGCTTATATATTCCCCGAATCTTGAATGCCCAGCCAAGCGGTTACCCGTTATATCCGAGTTTCTATGTTTCCAGAAACCGCCCTATTCTGCGTATTCTATGGAACATAATTATCCTCCAATTACGAATAGCGCCGAGACTGTCAACGCGGAACGAGTTAAATGAGAAGGGTGACTTGAAACTCCATTCACCAAACATCACCGTCTGTACGCGGGCTCCTCTCTGCAATTGGGACGAATTGCGTGTGGGGACCTGGCCCCTGGGTTGACAGGTGGAGCAGCAGAGGCCGATTATCCGGAGTAGCGCGATATGCCGTTCTTGGCAAATCGGGAATGTTTCCGGTTCATGTTTCAGGTTTGACTTTGGCCAGAGAAAGAGCCTCACTGAGTTAAAGGTCACTTAGGTTCAATGGTTAGTTTCGTGTTAAACAAGTGCGTTTAGAAGTATGGTGAGTTCAGTTTCAAGATAGGCTCCTGTACACGAATGCGACGTTGCATCCGAGGTAAAGGTATTGGCCTGGTGTGATATAGATATCGGGGGATAAGATCGTATAACGGTGAGTATCCTGGAAAAGAAGTTGCTAACCCCTACAGGGCTCTCCCTGCTTTCGTCCGAGGTTCATATCCGTATCCACGGCGGTGGTACCCAACCCGCTTACATCTCTGTTCTCATCAAGTGATGCCCCGACTGCGTTGGCGTCGAACTTTCAAAGTAAGCATATAATTTAAGTGTTTGCCCGCGTCAACTACCATACCCTATAGGACGTAGACTATGACATAGAAGTTCAGCGAAGTGGAAAAATCAAGACTTGGCTGCATACTGGTTCGCCAAGACATCACGGCACTCACACGCGAGGAAATAAGCTAAAAGGCCAAGGAAAAAGTGGCCAGACGTTGGGGCTGATTATCTTATATTTATGGGGTCGTGAGATTACGATCCTGCCAAGACTGATACTCGTCGGCGACGTCGGCGAACCTAAAGACATTGAGTATCTGAGACTCCTGGGCATTACCCTATTCTCTCGCTACTATACTCGAGACTTGTTGAGATCAGTCATCTGCGGCGCAGTGACAGCGATGAAGCAAACGTCATTCCTGTGTCTGGTTTCGATCAGTAATCTTTAACTGTTTCTCCGAGACAGACTGTCACACTTCCTCACTATGCAGTGAGAAACGGGCTGTGAGGACCCAAAGTCCTAAACATGCATACGCCAATCATGATAGTGTCCTTAGCGGTTTACATGCCTACATCTTAGGGCCTATCACAGGCCTCGAACGACTATGATGTAACCATGAGCGAACCACGCACAAGTCTTCCCAGCAATAAAAAGGCCGCGGACTTTCTCCGGTGTGAGACTGGTGGCCTATGCTTTCTTTTTCCTATCTTGTCTCATCTCATCCCTTCTTTTCTCACATCGCTTAAAGATATCTATCGTCTTTTGGTCCACGCTGTGCTATTAAAACATCCATGTGCATACTGCAACGGAGAGATGAGCAGCAGTAGCCCCGAGCCAGTGAAATCACACTCGGAGTAACGCCGAGAGATGGAAGCGCTTAGTTCCTTCATTTTTGGTTTCGGGGTTGGCTTGTGTACCACGAAAGGTAGCGGCCAAAGTACCTTGCGATGCAGGTCGCCACGAAAATGTGCTTTTGCCTGACGGTGTCCTTTGAGGACATGAGGAGATTTGATAGGGATTGCACTTTCTGTATTGGCGCCACTGCTTTTAGATTCAATGCATGATGATCGTGAGGCGCCCCTGAATGAATCATCGCTCTTCTCCCCTTCCCTCACTGCTCGCCTTACCACGTATCTATGGCTGTCGTGTAAACATTGAAACAAGAAAATAGGCATTGTGACTGGAATATACATCTCAGTAATACATGGAAGAGCTGATTTATAGCACCTGGTTGCTCCTTATGAAGTCTTCACATTTTACCTTTCCAGGCAGTCTCGCGGCAAGAGAATTAATTTGCCATATTACCGTTATCTTTACCCGTCAATGAAGTCTTCTCCTCATTCTTAGGAACAACCTATTTCTAAGACCCAGCACAATGGAATCGTGTTATGGAACTAGATCCTTCCCTCAGTTGATCGATCTCCCTGGTGCGTGGCATGGGAACCAGTTCTCCGACGAGTCAGAGTACGTATACAATCTTAGCTCCCAGGAAGTTGAGGAAATCGAGAACGCTCTGTCACTTCAAAGGTTGGTTCTCTATATACCTTGCAGCAAGTAGGGTCTGATTTAGTGATAGCCCTTGGCCTAGATGGGGACTTGATCTGCCGGCAGAACTTTCCACTTCCGACAGTTGGGAAAAGCCTTGATCGTATACGGCTAGATGTTCATGAGGGGAAGGGTTTCGGTTTGGTCCGAGGAATAAATCCCTTGGACTACCCCGCTGAGGACTTGACGATGATGTACCTCGGTGTTCAATCGTACATCGCCAACCTTCGAGGTCGACAGGATGAGAAGGGAAATATGTTGGGTAATATACATCAACGGAGTACTGCGCATGGGCGCTGACCATGTTTGACTGCAGTCCATATCGTAGCCGACAACTCTTCTAACCTTTCTAGTCAGCATCATCGCCACTCGACATCGGAAATCGTAAGTGTGACTCTTGAAATTGAGACTATGGCTGGTAACTGAGCTTTTAGACGTTTTATAACGAGGAGTCCGGAGACATTGTGAGCTGGCTGACACGGAGTACCGCAGCCTCAGGTGGGAGATGCATCATCGCTTCAGGGTATGCGGTATACAATATCCTGAATCGACACCACCCCGCATCTATCCGCCAGCTTTCTCAGCCTAAGTGGGTTTTTGCAAAGTAAGAACAGCAGCAGCTAGTCTCTATTATAAGAAAGATCTTTAATAAATGCCATATAGCCAGGAAGGATATCCCAGACCGCTATTATTCTATCACCGCAACAGAATCATGCTCAACTTCGGCCGAGTCCCTCTAATTGGTAATGCGATCCATCCGCGCCCGGCTCATCTACCGCGAATTTCCATGAAACAGCTTAAAGCGCTGGAAGACATTGAACGCGCAGCTAGAAAAGTCCAGTTGGAGATTGAGACGAAACCAGGTGATATTCACTTCATCAATAATCTCTTCATACTGCACAAACGTGATAGCTTCAAGAATGGTGACGGGGTTGGCGAGAAGAGGCAATTGGTTCGGATGAGGCTTCGGGATGATGAGCTGGGCTGGAATCTACCGGAGAGTCTGAGAAAGGAGTGGACAGATGCGTTTGGTGCAGGTTTAGATAAGCTTTGGCATGTTGATCCTATGCCGGAAGGTTACTTTCCTTTGAGATCGTATCCGAATTAGATGGGTCAGGAACAGGGCCGTAAAAGAGAACAGGAATACACGTTAGAAGGATCTATATATAGAGTTATATCTATAGAATACGGATAGAATAACTAGGCTATTGGCGTTTTCTTTTTCGGACATACATAGCGCTCAAAACATCATTGTAGTCTGTCTTTGGACACGCTATGTATATTCATCAGAATCCAAAACAAAAGATATTGTGTAGCGATCTGCAAGCATCGACTTAGTCACAGATAGTCATTTCCACGACTCAGGCTATTATAGATACTTTGTGTTATTAAATAAGCCATCTTGAGTAACTCTTTGATGCAGTGCTCCAAAATGGGGTCGTGATGCTGACCCCACATTACCTCACCTGGAGACCCCTCTCTCGGGAGCCCACCTCGGACATAGCTCATCTACACCTACTCAGCAAAGGCATAACGCAATATTACTTCAAATCCTAATTACCGAGAGACATTATGACCGCAACCATCTCTCACGAGTCATTAAACGCCACACTCACAGGTCTCAGGACCTCGGACGTGATTCAGTTTCGAGGCATTCCGTATGGCCGCGTTCCTCGACGATTCGCTGCGCCTGAAAAACTGGACAGGTATCCTAGATTTCTTGACTGCACTAACTTTGGGTGTGGCCTCCTACTTCCAATATTTTAAAGCTCAAAATAACTGAAACAATCAGACCTCGATGTCCGCAAGTTGCTGTCGATGTCGGACATTTGTTGCGCGTTCCTCCAGATCATACATTCCCACATGAGCCGGAGGATGAGTTCAAATGCACCAATTTAGATGTCGTATTGCCTGACAGGGGCCCTGACGTAGGAAATTCCAACTTGCCGGTCTTGGTTTGGATACATGGTAAATTCTACGTCGAACCGTTACTATCAGAAGCTAAACATGGGACAGGAGGTTCACAAGCCGTGACGTTTGGAAGCGCTGCATCCGGAGTCTGCGGTATGAGCCTAGCTCAAGTGATTGTGCGAACTAACGTGTTCCATCAGACATGAGCAAAATAGTGGCTGATTCGATCCGTTTGGGAAAGCCAATAATCGCTGTATCCGTTCAGTATCGACTCAATGTCTTTGCTCTTGGCAATGGAGGGGGGCCTCCGAACTTAGCTCTTCGTGATCAAGAGCTGGCTTTACAGTGGGTTCAAGATCATATTTCAGGCTTTGGTGGTGATCCGGTACTCAAACATTCTAAAGCTAGAAGAGTAATGGGCTAACAAAACGTGCAGGATATGCTTACTTTAGCGGGCGAGAGTGCCGGGGCTATTTATTGTCACGCCCACTTGGTTGCAAATGCGCGCGTGCGACAAGTCATTCTATCATCTGGCTCATTGTTCCTGTCGTCACCTCAGCCTTGGAATTTGGTAGCAAGTTTTCGGGACAAGGTTTCCACGAACTTGAAGGACCTGGATCAAACGCTCGATTTGGAAACTGCATCTGCAAGTCAGGTTGTTGAGGCGGTCAGAAGATCTGGCGTACAGTCATTTTTCCTCGAATGGGAGGAACCCTTCAATGCTTGGCATACCAAGACAGGCAGTGCAGAGAGACTACTTCTCAGCGACGTGACGAAAGAGGTTAGTAAATGATGGTCATCAGATGAGATGGCTACTAACGTGTAAAAGGGAGCCATTTACCAAGCAGGAGTATGGGCAACAGACCCCAGCGACATAGCGAAAGCCTTTGATGCTTCCGAGCAATATGGCGACGAGCTCAAGAAGTTGTATCATGTCTACCCCGACCGACCTTCATCCTGCAAAAATGGGGCATTGGACTTTATCAACGACTACAAGTACCTGCTACCAATCCAGTGCCTCGAGAAATCCTTCAAGGATGCAAGGAAGCCCGTTTTCAGATGTCTGATAGACGAAGCAAATCCATGGCAGCCTTCAAGTGGAGCTCATCACGCCGTCGACCTTGTTCTCTTGTTCGGAGGCTTCGATCTGAGTTTCTCACCTAGTGCTGAGCGCGTTGGTCAGGCGATGCGCGAGGCGTGGATCAAGTTTGTTTCCGGGGAGGAACCGTGGCCTGAAGCCACGGAGAAGTATTATGGTTTTGGTCCCCATGGGAGTCTGAAGACTCTTGAAGACTGGGAGGTTCAGTCACGGAGACGCATTGGACTAGCAGAGAAGTTGAGTGAGATGGAGAGTTCGTTCTTGGATAAGACATCTCGTGGGCTCGCGGCTGGGAAAGTGAGTTTGTTGAACTGATACAATCGTTTCAGGATAATTATCTGGTTACTACAATCTGAGGATTTAACGCTATGGGTATCATTATTATTCCTTCCTGCCCCCTCGAATTACATGCAGCCTCATAAAGATGCCATCAAAGACCGAAAGCGTGATCGTTTTCGTGCCGCCGGTTGCTTGCGAATCGTGGCCAGAAGAGCCATAAGACTTGACACAACAGTGATGTCAAACAATGGCGTAGAGTCATTCGGGAGAAGGAGAACTCCGTGGCTGTAAGATGTAGGTAGCTCGCTCTCAAAGCCATGGTGATGATAGATCGCTAGTATCGAGCCATCACCTTCGCCTTGTCGATCTAGGTCCACCAGTTCATAGCGCAGAGGTCCCTTCTCAGCTGGATGAACCTGCCAGTCACAACGGAGCGCTTTCGAAGGCCCGTGATTCCCGGACATGCTCATGTATGGGTACCGGATGACCCTTTTCTTCGTTTCTTTCTCTGGCAAAGGGTAACATTCGTGCCCAGTGAGTTCGAACGAAGAATCTCCCGTGTGTATCTGCAACTTAGCACTCCTTTCTCCATCGATCGGCGATGATCTACAAACATCAGTATAAGCTTCTCCTCCCCACACGTATCAAACTTACACCTCCGCATCCAAAGGGTCTCGACCCATAACTCTCTCGTGAATAGAGACACTAGCGTCGACGTCTACCAGGAACCGAGCGTTGTCACCGGCATGATATCCGCTAGGCTTTCGAAGAAGGCATAGCTCCACCTTGTAACTCTCCGAGCCCATGGGATTAACGCCCACTTTTTCGGAATATTCCTTCGAGATGTCATATATCGCGAAATGAGAGATTGTGTCGTCATATTTTGGGATGTAAAGCGCTTTGGTCAAGTGCGAGGGCACGTGGGATATTATGTCAAGCATCGTTGCGGTGCTGCGTGGACCGTGATGAAGATATGCCGAAGAAATGTCAAAAGCCATTGGGAGCAAGATAAAATATTGATTTATATTCTGTGGTAAAAAAGCTTTGGAAGTTGTCTCCAGATTTTAAACTCCAGATAAGGAAAATAAAAGAAACCCCATTTTACCAAGAAACCTTGTGACGTTTTATTAAATCTACATCTCCTGATCAGACGTTGCCAAGATAAACTAAACAGTTTACATAACGTACATAGCCACTCGTCACAATCACAATTACAACGGACTTTTCCTGATAATTTCTAATGGAGGATGGAATTGGTATGTCCGAGTGGGGCTGACATGTCCGATTTTGTCGCCACTCAGAAAACTTCCTATTTAGGTACTAAGGCACTGAGAATGGGTGACTAAGAATAGAAAAGTCCGATTAATCGGGGATGGCAAGTCCGATTTGGAGGAAGCATCGACATGTGAATGGCTTCGAAATCGGATTTGGCTGGGACGGAATTAGATGTTTTGGGGCTTAATAAAAGCCACGGTCCCATACTTTTTCACCGTTGCATTGCTGACATTGATCGGATGATAAGTTGACACTGATTCACTTGCTATTAGCAACGTTTCAAGAATCGTCTATAATTCCCAGGATTCACTTGATCATTCATCCCATCTTGTCACGCCACAACTCAGCAACTCCATCTCGAATTCATCAGCATGTCCACCAAAAAGTCGATGCGGTCTATCATGGCCAGGATCACAGGTCAACACCGACCTCGTCTCACAATACGGTACATCTTCCAGCCCCAGCTCTCTGACCCCTGGCTGACCTTGCAGACCGGACTACGATTACGTCTTTGTCAGTGGAAACGGCGAAGATGCAAAAGGCCAATATCTTCGCGGAAAGCTATCTCTCTTCGTCCCAGAAGGACAAAACATTACCAGCGTTCAGCTAAAACTGACTAGTCGAATGTGGCTTGGGTAGGTTAACCCCGAAGATTTGATGTTGACGGCGGGAGCTAACGGTTAACGCTTCACAGAGATCACAAGGTTGATGCCGAAGAGGCTGTAAAGTGGCAAAGGCGTGAAAGCACTGTTCATCAATGGGCGCCATTCAATGTCGTCGATAAAATTGGGGAGCCTTTTAAGAGTGGGAAGAATTTTGAGTGGCCTTTTGAGTTGTTCATTCGAGGTGATCAGGAGGAATCTTTCAAGGGTTGTACGCGATGCAGTATCACATACCTCCTGGAAGCCTGGACGGTTGATGAAAGTTCATCGGACAGCTTCAAGACGTTTTCGCCGCTTCGAATTATTCGCACACCAGGTTTCTCATCATACGAACTCATGGATCCGACGACGGTGCAGGGGAAGTGGTCAGAGAAGGCGGAGTACAACGTTTCCATCCGACATCGCGCGATTGCCCTGGGAGGACTGATTCCTATCGAGGCTCACCTTGCGCCGCTCAATCCGACAGCTAAGATCACAAAAGCCAGATTTTTCTTGCGGGAAAAGCACGATGTGGAGAACAAATCTGATGCAGAAAATCCGGGCTATGAAGGTCAACGGATAGTGACGGAGTGGCCGTTGGAGTTGAGCGACGAACCTCAGCAACGGTGGCAGCAATGCTTACACCTCCCGATCGCTGTGAGGAATTGCTCACCTGACTTTTCAGTCTGCGGAGTTTCTATCACGCATACGCTACATTTTGAGGTTACGTTGACCAACAATGGCGTCACGACAGAGGAGGAGATCTCGATGCCTATACATCTCTTCATCTCACCAGAGTTACCGGTTAACGGATGGGGTGTCTTTGTGAGGGATCATGTTATTGCAGCAAAGGAGGTCAAGAGCCTTTTGGCAGAGGGTATCAGTGTTCCGCCGAAATACTGCAAGGGGGACTTTGTGGTGGAGGATTATGAGGTTCCACCTCCGGCATATAGTGAAGCATGATGGGGATAGTCATCAGATGCGAGGAGTTATATTAGATGTATTTAGTTTTTAGATTATACCACAGATATGGGTCAGCGCCTGCTTTACCTACGATACCAAAATTCATTACTACCAATTCATCAAGTCATCATAGCCGTAGCATCATCAGTTTGTGGGGTGATGTAAGCCGAGTCCCAGAGTTCCTACTCCAGTTAGTGAACCATCGAGAAGCTATAGTGAAAGCTCATTACTTACCCAGTCAATCCCATCGGGTCGAAACCAGTCGACATTGGTAGCCCAGTCCTCGAATCTAAGCTCGACATCTTCTGGCAAGAAAGTCGGCGCAGGATCTCGCTTCGAAAGATAAGATCTACTTAGGTTAGTCTCCATTTGATTCCGTTGATGATAGACAGTCTGGGACGACGTACCGAAGACAACGAATTACGCGATAGACACTTGAACAAGCTGGACTTTTCATCTTAAGCGCTTCCATTCGGGTTATAGCAGCGTCGATAGCAAATATGTGCTCTGTGAGATCAGAGTCATCAGGCATGTCCAGCATGCATGACGTAAGCGCGACAGCTCCATGAAGTGCATTACAACTGATCGCGCCCTTGACGAGCCAGCGATAACACTTCAGCCGCGGGAGTTCGTAAAATTGGTGATGGACATCAAGTAATGCGAGACCTGACTTGATACACTTATCTCTTGACTCAGCGCGGAAATGACTCGCTTTGGAGCTGTGAAAAGGCCGATGAAGAAGGAGGTAGAGTTGATGCGCGTAGGTTTGGAGCATGCACCAATGAGCATAGCCTGCTGTGTTGAGAATACTCCGGCGACCGTTTACGAGATATGCAGCATCCCATTGCAATTGCTCTTTCGCTACAGCTGTGTCATACTGATGTAAAATCGTTGTGTTGAGTTTGTCATCACCGGAGATATGAGAGCAGATTTGTGTAGACAGTTGGAATAGTCGAACCTGAAACTTCAGGAGTGAGGTGTCAGTGAACTCGCATGGCGAATCCTTGGGCGATTGTTTTATACTGTGTTCTTGAATGTCTTTGTCGTTGACCCATGCCGGCATTGTTGCTTTCATGTTCAACAGGAACGTGAGGTCGATGTCTCTAAAGCAGAGGGCTTGGTAGGTATGGATGATCAGGATGCCTGCCCAGCAACGTCGACGTCGCTCTTGTTCAATACAATTAGGTCCTTCGATATCCGTATGGCAACGCAGGGCAATGGCGATGTTGAGTGCACTGCCGAGAAGCGCCCAGCCATACTCTGGTCCTTCATTATGAGATATCATATGAACCAGGATGAGAAGAGCCTCGAGCGTGCTGAGATCATGGCGAACCAAGAACTGATCTTGTGATAGGGCCGTCATGGCCGCATTTCGGTATTTTTGCGACAATACCGATAAATCACGAGGGATGGTGGTGTCCTGCCATAACACAACAAGCCCAGCGTCTGTTGGCTCAATGGTCTTGAGTGTCAATGAGATGATAGTGAAGAGAACGGCCAGCCATGACAGACTCGTCTTCTCTGGGGCTTCAAGGAAGTCCAAGTACTGAGTCTGGAATGTCGGGCCGTGGAGAATATGGAACAGTGATGAGAGTGTTCCGAAATAGCGGCAAACCAAGTACTCAGTCACAGAAGTTGGAGGTAAAAGCGCAAGCAGTTCGGTGATTGGAACACAAGGCCCAAAGGACAGAGTAACCGTCGGGTTCGGTGAGTCTGGTATAACACTCCTCTCAACAGACGGTCGACGCAGAATGTGATCCCATCGCTGTTGTATCGGCTCAGGCGTCGAGCTCGGAGATGACACTATCTCTGTTACCTCCACGGGTTGAACCTGTACTTGCTGCTGAGGCACAGAGTCAACAACCTCAAGCCTAGTCCTCCTTCGCTTCTGCGGACCCGTAAAGTTTGATCCATAGGCGCAAGAATCTTGCCAGCCTCGTTTGAGGCACGTCGCACACGGCAGTCCCCGGTCGCATTTCAGCTTGGAGTGTCTGCAGGGATCGCAGTTCAAGGGTTTTCTGGGGCGTCGCTTCTGGACTTGGCTGCGGTTTGGGGAGCTTGAACTGCTCGGACTTAGTTGCTCCATACTAGATGAGTATGCGAGTGTGAATCGGTAACGGGGAAATTTTGTTGTGATGTCCGAGAATTGAGATTGAATGGTTTGGGTGAGAGTAAGGCCAGAGCAAAATCGGAGTCGGAATCGGAAATCGGATTCAGGCTGATGTGAGTGATTGATTACGTGAGGTTTTGAGCCAATCAACGCGAAGCCCTGTCAAAATCGTACTTGTGAACAAACGTCTTAAAGTTATGCGAAATCGAATTAGAGCTTATCAAAGAAACTAAGTATTACGTCTCCACCATTAGCTTGATGAAGTTGTGGCCATGTCTAGATAGGAAAAAAAAAGCCTGTATTTGCACGCGTCTGCCTGATTTCTAAGTTCACGAAACGAATTCACGCCCATATTTTCTCAAACCACAAAAGCCCACGTTCCCTCCTATGTTTTGCTTAAATACCATGAAGCTTCCGCATTTCAGGCCCTTCCATCTCGGGCCTTCTTCTCCATGAAGTTCTTCCTACTGTTGCTTCTAAAACTACATCTCGGCCTGCTATACGCGTACTTAGTCGTCAACCAGTCACAGTTATTCCTCCCCTGGAGTTCGTCGACCATGGCGACACCAACGCATCTTTATCCAGGCGTAAATCTCGCCCTGCGAGAAATGCCTGAGAGGGAATTCAACTTCAAAGATGAGTATTTGTTTTATCCCATTGGATTTCCCGAATACCCGGGGAGCAAATCTACCATCATGCCGGTGAAAGAGGTTGCGATGATGATTCTCATGGATGTATTCACGGATAAACCAGATTGGCACAAAAAGGTCTTTGATGAGACGATTGTTCAAAAGTGGAGAGATGAAGCGCGCCAGCAGGGTGAGGATGGGTTGTACGCAAAAATTCTGCAGGATAAGCTGGGGCAGGGTCCTCGTAAGCCTAGGGATAGGATCATCACTGATGCGGCGTTTGACTACGTGAGTTGACGGTGCAGTGCATTTTTTTGGTGGTTGGTGATTAATATTTGGCAGTGTATCGAAGAGCTACGCGGAAAGGCAATGTATCTTGCGCAGTCAGGTCTCATTCCAACTTTTGATGGACCTGGCAACACGATCATCAAGTCAGACTCGTTCATCGACGAGAACCTCCACCGGGATCTTAACAGAGCGTGCTATACCCTTTGGAAGGATCAAGAAGGCAATGTCGACTGGCATCCGCGAAGCAACGATATGGTCCAAAACCTCATCCATCCTTCCATGCACAATTTCGTCTACGGTATCTCCTCTGCACCAGGAACTAAAGGCTTGTTACTGATAATCAACAGATCGTTCACCGTTCATCCAAGATGAAGTCGTCGGCGTATCGAACGCACTTGAATTTATGGGCAAAGGCGAGCCCGTGAGAGGGCAGACCCCTCTAGTCCGAGAGAATGAGTTCCGGTCAAAATTTGGGATTGGTTCGGGCAAGGTTCTCCCGGAGTACTGGTCCGATAAATACCAGTGGCTCCCCGCCAACGTTGGGTTTCGCGAGGACGGCAGTACTGAGTTCACGAGCTACGTGAATAATCTCCACCCCACAAAGTTTCCTGAAATTTACAGAACTATTGAGAGGTTGGTTGACAGGGTTATTCCTGCTTGGAATCATTGTTTGCGAGAGGTCCCTCGTTTCGGCGATGAGACCTTTGCGGGGAGAGATAAGTCACGGTTTGAATGGATCCATGAAGCATTGTAAGCCGAGATTCTCTTGTAGCGGTGTTGTTTTATGTGGCTAATGAATCGTAGTGATGAGGATGACGACTTATGGACGCCAGAGTTTGATGTGAAGGAATTTCTTCACAAAGACGTCGAGCTCACGCATCAAGAACTTCGAGACCTCGAAGAAGAGTGCTACCACGATGCGGAGGACCCAGTTGAGTTCGATGAAGATGAGTATCAACGCAGAATGAACGAAGGCCTCCCTCCTCTTACGCCCAATGTCGATGATGAGGCCATGGCTGAAGTAAAATGGGTCAAGTACCGCGACGCGATCCTCCCTGATCCAAAGCCATTTGAAGAAGTTGACTACACACCAAAGCAAAGCTTGCAGGAGAAGTTCAAGAAGGATGGTTTGCAAATCATTGTCAAGATGGTGAGCATTGAACTCACGCCAGAGAAGCCAGAGTTCTCCGCTGGAAGTTGGCATGTAAGTCAACCCACAGTACTACGAACGGGAAACTTAGCATACTGACAGTCTGGCAGCTCGAAGGTCAGATGAACGAGAAGATCGCCGCCACTGCACTGTACTACTTCGACAGCGAGAACGTCACGCCAAGTCGTTTATCCTTCCGTATGCAAACGAGCTCGTATCTTAATGATGACATCAAGGCTGGCCAGGATGGCTACAACTATCTTGAAAGGGTGTATGGCACAGATCTAGGAGCGCAAGGTGGATTCGCTAGATCTTGTGTTCAGAGCTACGGAGACGTTGGCACGCCGGAGGGACGTCTCCTCGCTTTTCCCAATGTCTTGTACGTCCTTCTCCCCCAAATAATCATATTTTATTAACATTCGTCTAGTCAACACCGCGTGTCCTCTTTCAAGCTACAAGATCCAACAAAGCCAGGACATCGACGCTTCATCGCCCTTTGGCTAGTTGATCCGCACCGACGAATCCTTTCAACGGCGAATGTGCCGCCGCAGCAAAAGGATTGGTGGACTGGAAGCGGTGAGGTACCTAGGGGCCTTATGGATGTTGAGGAAGCGCGGGCGCATCGGCTGAAGTTGATGGATGAGCGGACTGCGGAGAAGGCGAGGTTTCACTGGGAGGCGATTGATTACAACTTCTGTGAGCACTGATCAGAACTTGGCGTCAGCGTGAGAGATGATTGAAGGCTGAAGAAAGGCACATGATGCGCTCATAGTGCTTTTCGCAGAAGAATTCTAGGGTCTCATAGAGGCAACCTACTACTGTAAGCATCATCAATCTCATGCCAAGTACACACATATTGTACAACCAAGCCTCAATACGAATCTAAATAGCCCAACTAGGACATTACCGAAGTTCTCTCATTTCCATCATCACATCCGGCCATACGCAGCGCTCTATATGACATGTGCAAATCACAACTCCCAAAATATTATATCATCTATAAATGAATACGAGATAGCATTAATCTCGAGATTGTCTCTCCACCCAACCATAACATGATTTATGTCCAAGACAAATCCAACAGCTGACTTGTCTCAGATACTGGCCTCTGAGTGGTCGCGGAGAAAAAAACAAGAAAGTGATCGACATCCGTAGGACAGGGCCAAGAAGGCTCGTAAATTTTACAAGTGCTGACATGTGCATCACACGACATGGGGCCGAGACGGGGCTTGAGGTATTGAGGCGCGATACTATTATTAGCGGGTTGACGTGTATAAACAAAAGAATTGAGAAAGGTATAAAAGTACCCTCTTAGAGCATCGAACTTGTTGATATCGATATCAGTGCATTCGCATCTCAACCAACCATCAGAAGTTCCATCAGATCATCACCATGCATTTCACAACCCTCCTCACCAGCGCCATCGCGCTCGCCTCAACAGCAACATCCCAACCAACAGCCCGTCAAGCGCCTACAGCCAACGCAGTCATCATGATCGTCAACTCCGCCGACCACAGCCGCCAACCTGTCAGAATTCCTCTCGCGCAACTCACCACTCTCGACTACCAAGTTACCGAGCTGCGGCTCGAGAGCCTCAACGTCAATATCCCCAATATTGAATCACCTGAACTCAGCGATGTCGTTTGTCAGCGATATAAAGATAAATATGGTGTTCAGCTGGGCAGCGCTGAGTTTAGTCATGAGAAGCCGGCGCTGATTAGTACCAACCCTGTGGAGTTTGGTTGGGTTTTGTGTTACCATCAGGACAGGGCTTGAATGCAGTAGACCGAGGAGGATAGGATGTATGGGGAACTAAGTTGGAGGATGAACTTGGGGAAATTGAATACAGAATTATATAGTTATTAATTGCAAGATTATGCACCGCCATTCTTGTTCCTGGCCTGTTTTGCAAATGCTGCAAAGCATTATTAATGCTCGTAGGGCTTAGCAGATCTTCGGTTGAACTTTGACCGTCGCAGCCAATCACCATGAGAGACCCTGAAGGATTTCAAATCACGTAACGCCGACTCTGGATATTGATTGGTCCACTCGTAGGGTCATCTCTCGTAAGGAAGATGACATCGGGGCCTTGAAGTAATTCTCCGATTTCTTCCCCCAAAAATGTGTTGCAATAGCCCTGATTATCAAGCATTCCTAGCCGTATTTTACGTTGTATTATGAGGGGATTTACTGCAGAATTAGTGGTTTGATTGCCATGGGCTCCACGGCGTGCAGTTTCGTATACCGTGGAGTTTCGTATGGGCATTGGGAATTTTTAATCCTCTTGACTGTTGCTCCGAGTGCTACGTTTCGCTTGATAATCTACAGGACGATTAAATATCATCAACTGCCATTGAAAATGTATTTAAAGACAATATTCCTCTGAAGTTTAGAGCCCATCATCACAATACAATCATAAGTCACTGCGCATCATTCTAGCTAAAGCATTAACCACTCTACAATTGTTACTTTTCTATCTCAATCAATAACCAGCATGTCAACTGAATCAAGACTCTGGCAGCCCCTGAAGCTGGGAAACACCACCCTCTCCCACCGCATCGCCCTCGCCCCTCTAACCCGCTTCCGCAACGACGATGACCATCTGCCCCTCGACCTCATGATCAAATACTACGCCGACCGCGCCTCAACTCCCGGAACGCTCATCATCAGCGAAGCAACCGGTATTTCCAGGACAGGAGAAGCAGTCCCCAACGCACCAGGTATTACCTCCCCAGAGCAAATCGAGGGCTGGAGAAAGATCTACGATGCTGTTCATGCCAGGGGAAGTTTTATGTTTCAGCAGCTTTGGGATCTTGGAAGGGCTGGTGATCCGGATTATTTGAAGAAGAGAGGGTACAAGTACTCGTCGAGCAGTAGTCTTCAGATGGAGGGCAAGAATGTGGCGCCTGAGGCGTTGACGGAGGAGGAGATTTGGCAGAAGATTGGGGAGTTTAAACAGGCTGCTAGGAATGTTGTTGATGCTGGTGGTGATGGTGTTGAGATTCACGGTGCTCATGGGTAAGAACTGTCATTCCTTGCGAAATAAATCCAGTTGCTAACAAGATCTGCTCCAGATACCTTATCGACCAATTCATCAGCGAAAGTATCAACAACAGAACCGACAAGTGGGGAGGTTCCGTCGAAAACCGCGCTCGCTTCCTCCTAGAAGTCATAAAAGCTACCGTCGAAGAAATCGGCGCCGAGCGAACTGCCCTTCGTCTAAGTCCCTTTGCAACATTCCAGAGCGCCTATACCGCCAATCCTTGGGATCAATTCGGCTACATCTTCAACGAGCTTAAGAAAGCTGGCTACAAACTCGCTTACGTCTCACTTGTTGAGCCCAGAGGTAACCCAGCTTATCTTGATGCTACACCTAAAGATCTTGGTTCAGACAAGGTTAATCCCTTTGGGGACAAGAAGCAGAGTCTGGAGTACTTTCTCGAGATGTGGGATAACCAGTCTCCTGTGATTGTTGGAGGTGGATATATCCCTGACAATGTTTATGATGCAGTTGATGGGAGTTACAAGAAGTGGGATGTTGTTGTTGCTTTTGGGCGATGGTTCATCTCGAACCCTGACTTGGTATTCCGACTTAAGTATGGCGTGGCTTTGACGCCTTATCAGCGGGATACTTTCTATGTTCCTAAAAGCGACAAGGGATACAATGACTACACTTTCAGTCAGAGATATCTGGAGGCAACGAAGGCATAGACCTGGGACCAGGGGTTAGCGAGAATAGATCATAAGGTTAGAGCAGTATTATAGAATTATAGAAGCCTGAATCAAGCATTTAACATTTTATGGACCTTTCACTATCTATCATCTTCATAACCGTGAACTATACTAAGCTGCAGAATACCTCGGCTCGGTGATGCAGATTACTTGTTCAGTCTCGGTGCTCTCTCAGGATCTCTCCACCAAAGACAAGCCTCCGTTCGAATATTATCCTTTTCAACCTTCGTATCACCCGGCTGAACAACAATTTGCTTCGGCGATCTCTCCCGTCCATTATAAGTAGGCCATTCTGGGCTTCCAGGATACCTATGCTTGTTAGGATCACCTGTCGCAACAAAACTAGCCAAGTACCCATGGTAGATATGGCTGATCTCGGGATACTGAGTAGTAGGCTCATCCCAGGTAAATCCCGTGTCGGCCGTGTGAGGAATACCCTGCCACGCGGGGAAGCTGTTGTTGGTGTTGAAGCGCACTTTCCAGGTTGGTACGCCGGCGGTGGAGGCGCGGTATGCTGTTTCTTGGCCGGGGCAGATGTAGGCGTAGTCGCTCCAGGCGGCGGAGATGCGGTTGTATTGAGTGCTGTTGGGTGAGTTGGCGAATGGCGAGTCTTTGTGGTTCGCGGGATCGGGGTAAAGAGCGGATAACTCCTTCAGATCTTTGTTGGTCAAAGCTGGTGAGATGTTGTGGAGATAATCTAAGAACTCCTTGTTGGTCTCGAGGTCGCCAGGGGTGTAATACTTCGCTTCGTCGGTGACTGTGGATGTGATCGTCGGGACGTGGAAAAATGTTCCGTCGTAACCAGATTGAGAGCCAGGTTTCTCGAAGAGAGGTCCGCCATGCACGGGCTGGAATGGCCAGGTCAGCTGGGGATCAAAGTCGTGATACAACTTGGTGCTGATGTTTCTGATAGCATTAACATCTGCTCCCTTGAGGCACTTGAGAGTTGCCTTGTTGCCCTTCTTCTTATCACATCCAAGGTAAGTAATATACTCGTCGTATTGTCGCTTGTACAACGGATAAGTGTCATTAGGGAAAGCTCGTGAAGTGACCGAACCAGACTGATGAATCGCCCGAGCAAACAACTGCTTGTTATCCTTGCCGTAGTTGTGAAAGTAGTGAATGCCTACTGAATGGCCACCAGCAGAGCGACCACCAATAGTAACTGCGTCTTTATCACCGCCAAAAGCACCAATGTGCTTCTGCACAAACTCCAGGAAAAAGCGCTGATCTCGGATCCCTAGGTTCGACAGACCCTCGTCTTGGAAGAGCTTGGATGGCAGAAAGCCGAGAGAATTGACGCGGTAATGAAAGTTGACTACCACGATGGGAACTTTGGATGAGGCGGCGAATGCAGCGGCGTCGAAACTAGCCCAGCTTCCAGCGTAGAAAGCACCGCCGTGGATCCACACAAGAACAGGGAGTTTCTTGCTCAAAGGTACACCCTTGGGTCGAAACACGTTGAAGTTGAGGCATGCCTCGCTCTGTGAGTCAAGCGGGACTCTGGATGAGACTTCTTGGACACAAGCTTTGCCAAAGTCATCCGCCTTCTTCACGCCATTGAACTTCTCGGGCCAAGAAACAGGGTGAAAGCGATGGTCGCCAGTAGGTTGAGTGGCATAGTCGATACCCAACCAAGCATCAACAGGTGCAGGAAGTTTCTGCTTGGTGAAAGTGCTGTTGACAGTGGTACCGGAGAAACTGCCGTAGCCATCAAGCTTAACGGTGTTGTAATGTCCTCCTGTAGCTTGCGCAACAGGCGACAAAGCCAGAAGCGTTCCGAGGTTTGACAGGACCTTCATGGTGATGGAGGGGTGAGAGAGCAAAGGGAAACAGAAAAGAGGAAACAGGCCATGTTTATATATCGCTCAAATCCATCGATTAATGCCATTTAAGCTTAAATCCCCCGCATATCAGTCGGCATCACCCCGAATTCGTGCAAGAGCCGACATCGTCGGATACGAACGCATTATGGGTGGAGTATGGCATCATCATCCTCGGTTTTCCGGGTTTAGAAATAGGCCCGACATCACTTGCCAAGTCATTGGCTTGCGAATGATGATCACTTCAACAGAATGTGCAAGAGTTGGGTGAGGATATTCAGTATCGCCAAGGGTTGGTGATAATAGAGACGGGTGTGATTCGCTAGTTTAATCGACGCTATTGAAGAGGGGTCCGGTGGATGCCGGGGATATTATTAACCTCGTACTCTCTCTTAATCTACCGTCGGGACTCTAGACCAATAAATTGAGGGTTAACTACAAGACTCATGGCATGGCTGTGAGATATAATTTCCTCCCCTTTAATCTGTCTCGCGTGATGCTTTGGGCAGGATTTACGAGATGGTGAGATGCAACTTTACCGCGATCAGGCTTTGGATAGCCTCAGCATAGACATGACTGCTTTCCTTGACTCGAGAGGTGAGGATACTTCGGCAGAACGGAATCTAAATATGGAAATGCAGGTATTGTTGGCATCCTTGACAAGTTTTCTACGAGAAATCAGGCAGTGGTTACAGTCCTTCAAGCTGTAAAAAGATAACACGTACCCTTGAAAGTTGACTGCGTTGACTACAAGCCTACCCACTCCAGAGACTTATTCCATAATCTTGCCGCCTTTTCAGTATCGCATGCATGCTCCCCGTATCCTCTTGCATAAAGCGGAGTGGAAGGATCCCACTTCCCGACGATTTGACAGTCCTCGAGGTACTTCCCACCTTGACCTTCCAAAGCCTGAGCGACAGCTGCCCAAACACTTGTAGCAGCACCTTGATCTGGAAGCTTCCAAATTGTCTTGAGATATGGATCCACTGCGAGGCCGCTCTTTTGTTCCTCAGATAAATGTCTGCCCAGATCTGTGAGGACACCACCTGGCTGGACACTCCACGCATGGATACCCTCACTGGCATATCTCCGTTCAATCTCGTTAGCTGTCCAGAGGTTGGCAGTCTTGCTTTGAGAATACGCCTTGTTGGGATCGTAGCAGCCCTCCATGTTGACGTTGTCAAAGTCCACTTCGCCGAAACGATGGGCAAGTGAGCTCAGCATGATGACTCGCGATGCACGATCAGAGGTAGCACCTTTGGCCAGGGAGGGTTGAAGGAGTTGGAACAAAAGGAAATGAGCAAGATGATTTGTCCCGAATTGTGTTTCGAAGCCCTCTTTCGTACGTCCTTCTGGTGTACACATGACCCCAGCGTTGCAGATAAGGATATTGAGTTTCGGACTCTCGGATAAGAACTTGGCAGCGCATGATCGAACACTCTCGAGCGACTCCAGATCAAGTTCGAGAAGATGAACACGCTCATTTTCAGCAAGATCACCTAAGGCTGACTTTGCCTTTTCGAGGTCTCGAGCCGTTAGATATAGAGTTGCGCCAGTGAGATGCAGCGCTTTCGCGGTCTCAATGCCGATTCCCGCAGAACAGCCGGTGATGAAGACGGTTTGATCGCTCAGTTTTCCTTCCAGGCCTTCATCCTTGATGATCTGGATAGCTGTTGGTCGTGAGTCTCCTGGCCCGTTGGGGGACTCGTGAATGGTGACGTAGCGATCGGCCATAGCGTTGATACAAGAGAGCAAATAGGTGAAGAGAGATTCGACTGGAAGAACAATAATTCGAGAGAAGAACAAGAGATTAGTTTGGGTTTGGGGGAGGCGATTGGAGCTGTTATTTACACCGATATTCTCTCGACATGTAGCGTTTCACGATGCAACATGTCCGAGCTGAAACACCTATGATTCACCACTAGGCCCAGCGGGAAGCGGACACCAATTAATCCGCTAACTTTGGCGCCATGGGAAAGAAATGATAGGCCAATGGCTTCGGCAGTGGAACAATTCGCTAGACTTCTGATACTCCAAGTCAAGATTTCTGTACTCGCTCGGCATCAATAACCGAGTAAAAGGTTCAAAATATATACAGAATTGAAGAACGGAGCTGGCCCACCAAGGTTCTATAACTTAGTTGGTATACCTAGCACAAGGGCTCAAACTCTTAGCCTTACTAGCGTCCTTGGGAATAACACCGGCAGCAACAGCAGCTTGATAACACCATCTCCAATCCTTCTTGCCAAGATCTCCGTCACACTTCCAAGACCAGAAGAACCATCCATCTGATTTCTCAAAAGACTCAGCTTGAGCGGCCCAGTAAGCCTTGTACCATGTTTCTTGGCCTTCAATCTTGAACTCATCTGTGTTCTTCAAAGTTGAGTTCACGGATAGGGACCATTCACCAACAAAAACGTGCTGGCCCATGTTGTCTTTGCAGGCGGTTTGGATATATGCTTTCTTATTACCGGCGATTCTGTTGTCGAAGGATAGATAGCGGTGGGCATCGAAGAAGATGAGATCGTCGTCTGGGAGGTATTGTCTTGGGTCGCCTGCACCCCAACTTTTGCCCTATCATCGGGTCAGCGCGAGATACACTAATATGTCTCTTTAATGTAGCTTACCATGTATTGGATGTGTAAGCGATCGGCTTTGGGAACCTTGAGGTAACCCTCCATGGCCTGGATGCGCTTGTATGCACCAGGGTAGTAATTCTTGATCATGTCATCTGCCTCAGCCTTCCACTTGCCAGCGCGTACGGGCTCGTTCAGGACCTCGAGCATGCCAACAGTAGTGTAGTTCCCATTAGTATGGATGCGCTTGGTCATCCACTCGAGAAACTTGAAGGCTCGTTCATAGTTCTCGGCAGTATAGAATCCAGGATTGGGGATGGACTGCAACTTGGTTAGTATATGTTTGATGAGGGGAGATAGTCACTTACATGGCCGGTGAACTGTTCGTTCGGCGAGCTAATACCAGGAGCAGAGTGGAGTCCAATAACCGCATAAATGCCATGCTTCTTGCACCATCCGACAATTCGGTCAAGATGCCAGATGCCGCCGCGGGGCCAGTATTCGCCTTTCTGGATGATATCCTCGTACATCCAGTATCCAACAGGGATGCGAACGGCATTGAGACCAAGACTTGCAATCTGCTTGATGTCATCTTCTGTGATCCAAGTCTCCCAGTGTTTCTTGAAGGCGGCGTTGGCTTTGTCCTGACCGATGCCTTTGACGCATGCCCATTCGTCGTTGTAAGCACTGCAGCCCATGTTCTTCCACGATTCTTCAGCCATCCATCGTTCGATTATGAACTGCGAGCCGAG
The DNA here is from genome assembly GCF_013085055.1 of Fusarium oxysporum Fo47. Classification (NCBI taxonomy): domain Eukaryota; kingdom Fungi; phylum Ascomycota; class Sordariomycetes; order Hypocreales; family Nectriaceae; genus Fusarium; species Fusarium oxysporum. The sequence continues at coordinate 562,421 of NC_072849.1, forward strand.
ATTGACGCCGCGGATTTTATCATCATTTGGAAGCCATCGCTCGGTAATCTTCTCGCCGTTGGCTTTTGCCGCCGCTGTTTGTGGTCAGTATTTGCCATCTGCTAGACATTATCATGTCTTACCTCTGGACTGGGGAGTCCAGGCCTCAGCAACGGCGAGGAAGAGAGGCAACGCTAACTTGAGATGCATGATTCAGGGAAAGAGATATTCGTTCGATGGGAATCAATCCCTCTTTGGCTTACTGGATTAGGCTATAAGAAATAGATTCACATTGCCCAGAGACCCGGATATATATGTCTGTGATCAAGGTTCGCAAGGATTATACTCCATTCACATACCTGCGCATATGGCCTGATAACAACGGAATAGATCCGCCCGATCTCTCCATTTATCTATTGTGCATATTTCCGCGATGGAGAACAATCACGAACCTGATTTGCCGGGCCGACTGATGGATCATTTCGTTTTGGCATATGAAACGGTCGATCCTCAACCTTGATTTTGAACAAATGGGACATTCGTCATTCCACATTCCTCTCGCTTGACCATACTGCTGGTTGGCTCGTCCCAGGATTGTAGGATGCAAGCAGATGAAGGATTGCGGCTGAAGGTTGGGGTTTCAGACGAACTCCACCAACAACCCTGTTCGTCTAATGAGAGCATTCCTCACGGATCACATATCTATCAATTTGAGATGGATCCTTAACGCATAACCTTTCATCTTGAGACGATATATCGGATGAGTCGGATTTAAGGTTTAATATTTGTTACCAGCGACGTACTGAACCTAGCTTTCAGTGCTCAACACTGCTTGTCCTGGGATCTTTTGGTGTTTCGTGGGGTGAGTGGACCAGCATGTTGGCAGAATACGACGCTGCAAATTGACCTGTCAATGGCCCATAGAATAACAAGTTCAAGTCACCATGCGAGGCATTTTTGACGTACAACAGTGTCTGCAACAGGAGAGTCCGCCTTGGCATCGGCGATACGTATGTATCTCGGTCGATCTTGTAATGTGCTGGGAAAAACGTGTATCAGATCACTGCAATTAAGGCCGGGAATTAGACCATGGTGGCCGAAAGAGGCAGGTCTAAAGACCATGGGCCACGTGGGAGATGTAAAGCGGTTATCAGATGGCAGCTGATAATGAACAAGTGAGGCTGTATCAGGAACGGTAGCGTATTTAGATATAGTTACGGATGTAAGGGATGTGTTGTTTGCAGTTGAGACTTGTGGCTGAGAGCTTATATCACCACAGAGAACTTGGGTAAAGTGATGCTAATGACTCGCTCGTACGGATAGAGGTCGTGGGGACTGTCATCCAATTGACGGTCCAATTGACGGTCTAAAAGGCCGCCATAATAAATACTGATATATAGAGCATTCAATTATGACAAATGCTAAGTGTCTTCCTGCATGTCGACTCGATATGCTAGTCGATTTCCTCCATACTTAATAAATCTCAAAACATTGAAAGATAAGTCGGATCCAGCTTTTCAGTAATCTCGTTGCTGAAGTGAGCTAGAGCAACAGGATTCATCTCGCGCATCTACACTTGACAAGTCATTACTGCAACTACGTAGCTGATTGCTGGCCATAAGGTTAAACTTTAGGCTGCCAACACATATGATACAGTCTCAAAATGAGCATTCTGACTCTTGGGTTGGAACTTGGCTGCAGAATATCACGTGAGAAACACCAAGAGAATCTATCCAGTTTGTTACATGTAAATACACTCTTCTTTTACTCTACCTCTACTTTTTTATAATGTTTTCATGAGAGAATGTACCGCCGTCAGTGCAAACAACCTTAGGATGCAACCTTATATGTCAGAATGTTCGCTTAATTGAGCATTCCCTATCCCTTATCAGCCCGTCGAACTTCTTGCTTAGATTGTCTCAGGACATATCCCTTTGTCAACAATGGAAATAAGAAGACGGTTCTATCTTTGTTCAAGATCTAGTAGAGCCTCCAGGGTCTTGGGATGGCTACGAGTATTTCGTCATATTCAAGGAAGGTTGCGGGAAAATGGCTATCTAAAAGCTCTGGCTATCAGGTTTCTGTCTGACACCATCTGGACTTTGTTCCAAGAAACATCATATATAAGCAAAAGACCAAATAAATCCCGGACAGTCATGGACAGAGGCCTGATCCAGGCCAGGTAGAAATACTTTGCAGAGGTCCACGATGCTTTTAAATATGGCCATCGGCTACACGGCACAAGTACCGAGCTATCTTGCATCTTGAGACAGGCTTCCCTCGTATTCATCCGAGAAATACTACTATTCCAGTAAATACTTCGTGCGCTGTAACCTTGCTCTGGTTGAGAGTGCTACACCGCTCCTGGCTACCTCCTCTTGAACAAGCCAGATGACTCGTTTTCCTTACCATTTACCTTACCAAGCCCCATTTTCGCAATTACTAGCTTCCCAATATGTAAATAGTAGCGTAGCAAAAGCCGTTGTAAGCGAAAACTTGGTACGATTACGGCAGTTTATCTGATTAAAGTTTTTCCTGCATGAATAGTAAAGAGGCACGGCTATTTAGCCTTGTGTATGAAACATTTACTAAGCAAATTTCGGTAAAGTACCTTCAGTTTCACGATTCGTCGATCTTTAACCAGATCTGCCGACGACGCTATAGGATGCGGAATGTCTTCCTCCGAGGGTCGTCAATGACGTTTTGAATCGAATGAGTATAAGACATCGAACGATGCCTTCGTTCTCGAAATCCAGGTTTTCTCTTAAAACGCGTAAGCTTAAAAGAAACTCGCCGAGTCTACCGATAGGGTTGGTTATCTGATGAAGATCAATGAAATCCGCCGAGTATAGGCCCGGCTAAATGACCGACGTCAATATTCGGGGTGGTAATATAATACGGTCCGAATTAGGTCTTCCGGATTGTCCAATGAGTGTTTATTCAATTAGATATTGGACTCTTCGGAATGTGGTCTTCCGAATTCCTTGATCGGCGATAAGATGTCTTGGAAGCCAACAAACAAACACTCACAGCAAGAAATTTGAGGTCGAGAATCGTCTATGGAGTATAAGTCTGAGATATCAGACGGAAGTCAACTGACTCTTTAAAATCTTAAGAGACGGCATATCTTCCCGTGCTTCCAGGTATCTAAGAAACCCGGCTCCCACTCCGGAAAGGGCCAACTGCACTGCAACGCTGATCTGGCATGCAATTTCACCACAAGGTCTCGGCATGACCTGCCAAGAGATGTTCATCGAGGCATGTAGCAAACGGAGCAAGCGGCTAGACGGTTAATCGGGCCTGTCATGGGCCGATTCTAGATTGGACCGAAACAGGACCCGGAGGCAGGCGGAGATAGGTAGGTGGTTTTGATAGAGGTTCTGGGGCGAGGAATTAGAGTTTCCCCGTGGGGATTTATGGGATGAATCACGATGGCCGGAGTCGAAGCGGGATGATGCAACTGAAGCATTGGGCGTATGGGTAGTAACGTTGTGATGGGATCTTTGTGTTGGTGTTGCTTCGATATCCTGGTCGAGGCCTGGGCCCGCCAGCCTGGTTGGGCTCGATGTTGATGGCAGGTCGATGTATAAAGCAGGTGTCGTCCACCAGCCTGTCCATAACACAAACTCAAAGTTATATCACCGTTATTCCATTCTATAAATGATCACTGGATGATCTCATCTTTACGCAATCCACCAACATTTTTGATATCCACTTTGAACCTCCTAAGATGAACCGCCAAGGGGCAAGTGGCAGCATGGCACTGCTAAACTCCCTTTCACTGCTTCTGGCAGTTCAAGTCAGTTCAACATACGCTCAGGGACTTGAGGGATATGGATTGACTTCATACGATCCTGTCTGCGCTGAAGCATGTCTTCGATCCTTTACTCCTCTGATGCTACCTTGCTCAAGCATGCACGATGGACATATGGCGACTCCGCCAGCATGCCGAGCCAACGACACAGCCTTCTTGACATCCGTGGCTTGGTGTATGAGTGACAACTGTGCCGATGAGAAGTTGTCCAAGATTGAAGGTTACTGGGAGGAGTGGATTACGGGGAGCAAATTCGTTCCCGCAAAGTGGTCCTACTCGGAGGCTCTCATGGAGGTTGATCCCAAACCACCTCGGTATCAACTCAACATAACAGACAAGGTTCTCAACCAGACATCGACGCTCGCACCGGTTGCGTACCTCAGTCAATGGAACTCACTTTGGGCGACGAATCATGAGATGATAATGGGAGCACGATATGGGTATGTTACTCAAGTCTCACTCAGAGATGAAAGTCACTAACTTGTTTTCAGTATCATTCTTGTTGTTATTGCCGTCGGAATACCGATCCTGATGGCCTGGTCCGGCTATCTACCTCTCATCCCATCAGTCTACGACAAACTCAAACCATACATCCTCTATCCAAGCATGATCGGCACCTATTCCGTACGTCCTCTACCATTCAAACTTGGCAATGCTCCCTCTGTTGGTCAGGGTCTATATATCGCCTTAATCCTTGCTCTCGTCGTAGTCTTTACCGCCATCGACTACGAGCTCCGTCAGCCGCATGCTAGATTCATGGGTGAACGGCGAGAACTACTTGCTTATCTCGTCTACCGCACTGGAGCTCTTGCATTCGCCTTACTCCCACTGATCATCCTTTTCCCCTCGAGGAACAACCTTCTCTTGTGGCTGTCTAACTGGTCGCGCTCGACGTTCATCCTGCTTCACCGCTGGATTGGACGAACATTTGCTCTGCTGGCTGTTCTGCACGCTATCTTTGTCTTGGTAGGCTCTGACAAGATGGGCACCACGGACTGGAGACGCTGGGGCTCAGTCACTGTCATCTTCACTGTGATTACCTGCCTTGGAAGTGGACTCTATGTTCGAAAGGCCAACTACGAGCTTTTCTTGCTTATGCACATCCTCATTGCTGCGCTTGTCATTGTCGGATGCTGGTATCATCTCATGCTGCGATATGCCTCCATTCGTCTGCACTCACCTGGCTATACGACTGGACACGAGATCTGGCTTTACCTTGCCATTGCCCTTTGGGGTTTCGAGCGCCTTGTTCGAATTGTACGAGTCATCAGACTGGGTATTCTGAGATCCAAGGTTAAGGACATTGGAGCTGGTTACGTGCGAGCCGATGTACCAAACGTTCGCTGGGGTTTGGATCCTGGAAAGCACGTCTTCGTCTACTTCCCAACGCTTGCTCCAATGCGACCTTGGGAGAATCATCCCTTCTCAGTCATTCCTACAGTTGCGCTTCAACGCCGTGGAACCTCAGCTACACCTGGGTCTCCAACCTCACCAGGAGCTTCCTCGGGATTGGAAGATATTGAGAAGTCGACAACTCAAATTGCAGTGGTCAGGCAATCATCAGCCTCAGCCGAGATCTCGGCTGGAGTGACACTGTTCATCAAAAAGTCTACCGGTATCACAAAGTATCTCGAGAGCCATGACCGCTTACTCACCTTCTTGGAGGGGCCATACCCTGGCAGCGACACACGACAGGTCCTACGCTGCGACAGGCTTCTTCTTATCGCTGGTGGTGTTGGTATCACGAGTCTGTTTGCGCTCATTCACAACCACTGGAACGTCAAGTTGGCATGGAGCGTCAAAGCAGAAGCTCGATGTCTCGTCAACGAGATCGAGCCAGCCCTCGATGCCGTGAACACTGCACAGACGGACATTAGAATTGGTTCAAGGTTCGATGTTGCTGCTCTTATTGATGAAGAGGCATCGGCCGGCTGGAAGAGAGTCGGTATCGTGGTATCGGGCCCTGGATCCCTATGTGATGATGTGCGGGCTGTTGTTGCTGGTATTGGGCGCAACTCCAAGACTGTCTTTGAACTTGAGGTGGATGCCTACTCCTGGTGATCACGATATGGCGATAGAAGGGGTTGCGAGAGAAAGACATGTGATGGTTGGGTTGTTCTTGTTTCGGCAATTTTTACATCATGTTTATGTTATCATGTCAAATACGTACTAGATAATTTACTACTATTGCCTTAGCCAAGAGTCTTGCTTAAACGAACTTGAACGAGATCTGTCATGTCTCCAGTTGTGACTCATGAAAGCCCCGTGCCGACTGTCTGATGCAATGCTCATTTCATCTGTACTTTTCCTGCGGTTGCTTCGGCTTAGTCAATCATAGATGCACTTTGAATATTGCCTAAACGGAACCTAAGCCGTCTATCCCTTGGCGTTCACATCAAAGTTACCTCAGCACGACATCGGCATGGCCTATGTTCACAGACCATGCAGGATGGTGTCTTACCTCCTCTTCCCGCTTCATCTCTATCCTCATGAATCCTCCGGAGGCCTTCGGATCGATCTTCGGCGCGGTCGGCTCCGTTACCTTACAAGATGGTTACAAATCTAAGTGGGATACTCCGAGTCTCCAAGGCTGCGAGAACTCGAACCACCGTCAGCACCGAGATAAGAAGTTGGGTCACAGCGGGCATCTCAGCATCAGCACGTGGAGGAACTTCTTTGTCAAGTACCACGTTTCTTGGCTGTCCCGAGCGTGCTGCATGCAAAGAGATGTCCCAAAAGACTCTGCCGCACATGCAGGTGAGATAATGTAACATCAACCCTTTGGTGTATGCTCAGTGCAACACTACTACGTGCTTCGATGATCCCACTTCGGGTTGGACCGAGAAATATGGAACCTTCTAGCCTTTCTGTGCGGAACGGGAGGAGTATACAGGCTGAGGTTGCATTGGACATCAACAAGGAAGTAATGATATGTATACTTCAGGTGTTAAGCCAATAATGTCCCAAGCTATTGGATGTCCGGGTCGAGCCCGATGCAGTATCTTAAGGCATGTCTAATAACACAACTGACTGGTCTGAATGGAGCAGTACAACGTAAGAGTATCCGAGTGCTCTTCACTATAGTTTTATTGAACTTTAAATAAGGCGTAAAAGAAATTAGGATTCTCTGTTCCCTTTGACTCAAGTCCGGTCTTGATAAGCTAATTGGCAATACTCTATAAGCAGAACTCCTTTAAAAGTCTATAATCTTGTAACAGATATAGTTTACTGGTAAGTGATTATCTGAAGATCTACTTTCTTAAGATGGACTATCTTAAGATGATAACAAATAGAACGATGAAACCGCCAAAACAGCTCAAAGCCCGACACTCCCCCTAACCGCTTTACGTGAATGGCTGTACACCAAGGTCTTTTTTTCTCTGATCATGCCTCTCGAGCTTGATCACAGCAAGCTCCTAGTGATGGTTCGGCTGGGCTATTACTACTAACAGGAATAAGAACCTGATCTTAGTCGGCCATTTACATGGATGATCAATATTCGTTTACTCAATGGTGCCTGTCAATTTTTGGCCCAGACTGCTGAGTGAGTAGTAGACCTTTGAACTGGCTGCTCGGTCTATGGTTTGCAGTAGATTCCCAGCAACAGACGGCTTGTTGATTTGTGTAGTTTGTTTAGGATTTATTGCTTCGCGATGGCATAAATGTAATAGACAAAGTTTAATAAGACAGACTAGCCTGTCAATGGTTCTTATATCCAAATTAGATATCCACTCATATTGTTCGAGACGAAACTCAAGGGTATTTCTGGACATTAACTGGGGTGTGCGCCAAGATCTTCAAGGAATAGAGTAAGGTCTTTTTAATGTAGTGCTTGCTCAATTACACTTTCCATCTTTATGATGTTTTATCCAGATGATCGTCCCACTCGCTTCAACCATTTTCCCAGATCAAACTCCCCCTCTTGTAGATCCCTTGGATCAAAGACGAAGATGAAAATATGGCCAAAGTCCTCATCAGGCTCCTTTCCATCTGTATACTGAATAAAGCATGGCTTGGCTCTGTAGCTGTTGGTCTTGTACTCCGCCAATCTCTTCGCATGAGCAACAGACTGCACATAGTAGACAGCACCACTGACTTATGCGTCCTGCGGACCGTCTTGCATAGCTGGATACTGTCCCCAGAGTTTACGCGAGTAGCCTACGACCTCGGCGGGTCGCAGCGCGGGCTTTTCTTCCAGTCCAAGGACATCGCCTAGCATTTTTGGGTCCTTCAATATTCCGTATACGAAGTAAGGCCCTGTCAGGGGCTCAAAGAGATCGCCGTGGGCTCGTGGCTCGGGGGCTGGTAGAACCAGTCTTCTGGCGCGTTTCTGACTTTTAATACAAAGGGAGACTCTCTCGAGGCTTTCTTGTTGAGGGCAGGCGGCAGCGGAGGTGCCGGTGGTGGCGGACGAGGTGTATCATCAAACATTTTTTGCATATCACTTAATAAATCTCAGCAGCCACAGAAAGATACTGGCGCATACAAGATGGTCGGGGATTTCAGGCTAACGATCTCATAGCTTTGTTACCCATAAAAAGTTGCATATGTTTGCACAAGGCTGATAGTAGGTAAAGCGAGGAGATGATACCCAACGGCTATGAATTTGCGATGATTAAGCAACAGTGGGATACTACAGGGTAGTCACCAATACACGCTTATCTACAGAGTAAACAAACATCATATCTTTATTCTCTTTATGACATTGAATTGGCTCTATCAGATCGAATTTATGATGCAACGCCAGCCTTCCATTTACGAGCCATGGTTGACGATTGAATTGCGGGGTGAGGTTGAGTTTGAGGCGGTCAATGAACTAAGATGCCACCATTCCAAAGCTCAGCTGACTTCGCCGACGCTAAACCATCTTCCGGACCGACATCACCAGTCTAGAAATAGCGACAGTCTGTGCGCGCACTTTCAGACGCGTGACATTCGTTTATCGCAGCACCGTTGCTTGTGATCGTCGCTGTAGAACACTTTGACTTCCGCCCGGAACGGTGCGCTGAAAGTCAAAGCGGCAGAGACAAGATGAGCTTTCAACGGGGATGAAACGGTCCAGATTGAAGTCAAAACCTGCACGCGCCCTGTAAACAACAGTGCTATTTTAGAGTTTGCCGTTCCCAGTTTTCGAGAAAAAACCGTTAATTCGAAAATACAACGCTGCTACGCCGCAGAAACAAAATGACCGTCAATTAAAATCTCTCCTTCATCTGAGACAGAGCAAGGTCCCCTGCATGTCAAAATGCAAGGTTCGTCAACCGTTTTGCACAACGATCACAGTCACGAAATGAAGATTTCTCTCCCATCGAACAAAACATTACTCCGGTTAACATGTACCCACGCCGTTGAAGTGGACGCCAACGATTCCCGTTGAACGATAGCTCAGTCGTTAGCTCAACCATCCTAGTCTCGATCCTTCAACAGCATCACGCCCTGTAACCGAAGCGCCCACCCACGAGGGATTTGAATGAACCCCAGATCCTTTCCCTTGGGTAACAAGCCGTTCCCCGCAACCCGGCAATTCGCCTCCCCCAACCTATTCATTTCGCCCTTCTCCTCCACAATCTCTCTTTTTTCGACATGACCTCCAGTGTAACAGAGACTACAACACCATGAGCAGGCATGGCATCGTCCTCGGACGCAGCCCTCACGTTAGCATCGACTGCTATATGCGTCGCTCTCATAGTAGCTAGGTGTTTTTACCGCCTCATATTCCGCTGCCACATCCACACGACCTGCCACCGACGATGGCGCATCGACGACTTTTACATGACAATCGCGGTGCTGCCGCTTGTTGGGCGCGCTGTCTGTATACTCCTCTCGTTCACGCTGAATCCGGACCATACGTACGATCCTGCGACGGAGGCGGAGGCGCAGACTTGGGGACAGAGTGTGGAGAGTATTGATGGGGATAGAGAGCTTTCGCATAAGCTTCTCATACCTGCGCGGATATTCTACGCCATGTTGTATGTGGACCGTTACGTTTGAGAGAGAATTTGCTGATTTGGGATAGTCTGTGGTGTTTGAAGTTGGGGCTATTGGCCTTTTATTCACGCTTCATTGATGTGTTTCGCTGGGGCAAACTCGTCACGGATGCGCTTTGGTGGTTCATCATCGCCACGTTCATCGCGGTCTTTATAACAATCCTCGCCGAATGTCGCCCTCTATCATTGTACGTTCATCTACCACTTTTGTCGAGACATTGCTAACGAGGTGATAGAATGTGGGCGCTCAATTACGATGATACGAGTAAGCAGCGACGAGGTTTTTCGCCACCGCATGACAGCTAACATTTGCACCGCAGAAGTCGCATGCAATCGCGCCGTCGGCAACCTGATATTAATGGCGGTTTGCAACATAATAATAAATATTGCGCTTATAATCCTTCCGTTTCCGATGCTTCGACATCTCCGGCTCGATATCAAGGAGAAAGTACAGCTTGGCTTCTTGTTCAGCGTTGGTGCTGTGTTGGTAGCCATTACGATCCTCCGCCTCCCTCTCATCCTCAACGAGTCCGTTTCTCAACGATCCCGATCGATGGTGATTTCCCCTCCATTTTCGGTATTGGGCCTTTGTTAACGTGTGGTAGTGGGCGTCAATTGAGATTCTCTGCGCATGCATCGTCTCCAACACTCCCTTCTTCTACGCTCTCGTCAAAGACATGAAACGACAGCACGACGACCGCCCCGAACGATCACCGTCGAACGCTACAAATCCAGGGGACTTTGACTTTTACGATCTACAGAGCCTACCGTCCTCAGCGGGTGTGCAGGTGCCTGTGAGGTCATCGCCTGATACGTCGAAATGTACAATACGGTATTTGGAGAATGTTTGAGGAGCAATGTTGGAAAGCGCTGATGGCGGGATAGTTAGTTAATGATACCCAATATGAAGAGTTATGTTTATGAGGCTTTATTTGCGCAATTCTTGCTATTGTTGTCTCATTCTCTTGAATTGAGGATCGGTCGAGCGGATGCAGTGATCCGACCGGACGGCGCGGAACCAACGGCCAAACTGCAATGTCGGATGTTGCGTGGTGAACCGCATATATCTTGTTGGTGAAAATGAATATCAATAGATCAATTGCATCTTAAATATGAATTAACATATAATTAGATAGACTTTAATTTAATTTAGACCAAACTTTCTCAGTTCAGCCAAGATCACCGCTCCGTTCAATCGGCTCCGGGTTGTTCTTGGCTCGCCGTGGTCGGCAGTGAGTTCTATCTTCCAAAGAGGTTTCTTATGATGGGCTTCGCTCAAGAGCCCAGTAGATTGTAGAGACACATTCTGTTACGTATAATATTCGTTTTTTTAGGGTCTTGGGCTTCTCAAAAACATAACGGCTTTTGATGATTAACCATAAGATCAGCATCGCTGCAAATCCAATACAGTGGAGCTGTTGTTGTGCCAACCCCACGACCCTCTGTGACATCAGTTTTCAACCACTGCTGGGGCTCTACAACTCCGACTCGGGCTACCTTCAAATCCGATGCCCCTACAGTCAACCTGCAGCAAGGACCTTGAATCGCCATCATCAAACAATGTCAAGGTCATTTCATCGACGCCAACCATGCTTGAACAGCGTGTAGCATCTTGGCTCGACTCCCTCCCCAACGAATATCTCCCATCCGAAACCCTCTCCAAAACCTCGAAGCGAAAGGCAGCGCTGCCTAGTCCGCCAACTTCAGACTCAATGGAGGGAACAACTCCAAAGCGCCGTCGCCTCATCGATCCGGATCGCACGCCGCGCGCTGCAAACCTCCCTCCTCCTTCATCCACTGGTTCGTCCGCTTCGAGGTCTGAATCAGGCGAGGGGTCACGATCGAGTTCGCCAAAGAAACAAATGCTCAGGCTGAGGCTGGAAGAAAGAGGGCTTGAATGCAGACAACTAAACGTCGACACCGCGCCCCCGGTCATCTCCTGTCTTCTTGATACGATTGAAGAGATTGTAAGCAGGATTGAGATCTTGCCTGCTGACAAGAAGAGTGCTATTCTGGATAGCCCGCTGGTTCGGGGACAGAATACGCGCTTGTGGAGGTTTGCGTTCAAAGAAGAGGGTGAAGATACGTTGCCGGGACGAGTTCCTCTCTCGGAAGAAATATCTCAAATCTGTGATTTTGCTCGTCACTGTCATGACACAAATCATGAAGAGGCGGCTTGGAATATGGAAGTGCATCATCGTCTGTTACAAGCTATCCTCAGAGAACCCAACACTCCCATAGCCACGCCTCTCAACTTTACTACCTGGTAAACCTTCCGGACTCCAACAACATCAGGCATTTAGCTAACTGTTTCCTAGTACCACCGCCCGTCCGCACCGTCGCTTCGTACCCTACTCCTCGACAGCCAAAATGGTCGACTTCTGCCTCTACCTCAAGCCCACCGATTCCCACGCCCTCCAAGCCCTCGGCCGCCGAACACCAACCCTCACCGTAAACCACACCGACTTCGCGCCCCTCCAATTGTCCCCTATAGTTCTGAGCATCGAGACTAAGCGTCCTGGCAAAGAACTCGACGCTGCGCAACTCCAGATGGGAGTCTGGCATGCTGCGCAATGGGCTTTCCTCCGCTCCGTCATTGGCCTTACAGCACAGCCCTTGACAGCAGAAGAGGAAATACTGCGAAAACAAAAAGCGAACGATGTTTTGGGCCAATTGGGATTTATACCGGGGATTATCGTGCAGGGTCATCGCTGGCTCTTTGTGTTTTCGACGTTGGAGGGGGACAAGACTGTTCTTTGGACGGAGAGACAGTTCGGCACGACGCAGAGTATTCTGGATACGTATGCTGTTGTCGCCGGGATAAGGGAGCTGGCCAGATGGGCGAGGGATGTTTACGTTCCTTGGTTCAGGGCAAATGTTCTCGATGGGTTCCAGTCTACGGAGGTGGGATGAGCGCACAAGAAGATAGGTTTGGGACAATGGGGAATGAACCTCGCAGGCTCTTTGGAGCCCGAAATGCCAGTCAGAGAGCCTGCTGAGCCCATCCTCCGTCATTCCAAACCTGTCCCAGGACTTTTACCATTTAGGATCGAGGCGCGTCAAGACGGAACTCAGGATCGTTCGTTGCCGGGAGAAACGCTCGACGACTCAGCCTTCGCGACTATTGATCCAATACCTGGTGCTGCAAGACCTGACTCCCAAAGGCTTCAGCCTAACAGCGACGCAAGACGGGTCGATGTTGGGTTGTGATATCGCCATGTCAATAACCCGAAGCCATGCAGCGAAGGTCGTGATGGGACGTTGTCAGGAGGATGATCACAAAAGACAACCGATGTCCGCGACCTCGTGCGTATCCGCTAACACCCTCGAGACGACCACCCCTACCAGTCGCCGACGCTGGGTCTACGAATGCTGTGTGTGCAGACGGTCCGAGTCATCGCAAAGTGCAAAGAGCTTTGCATGTACGAGCCGTGTGATAGAAGTCTTGCTCAAAATACTAAATGGGACCAAACTTGATGCCATTTGCGAGCCTGTTCTTCGTTTTGGAATCGGGTGTTTGGTCCTTTCAGAGAGATTATGTTCATCCATGCTGCTATGGACGAGTCGGCGGTGGTACGGAGACGCGACGTAGCTTGGTTCGAGCTGTTGTTATCAGACAATGGCATCAATGCGTCAGGGCCTCGGCGGACCTGCAGATCAACCGATCAATTGTTGATTGAGTCTACTGGCTGTGGGCCTTTTTGCTACTGCCTCCTGATGGCCCTGGCCGGCACGCGTGGACCCAGCTACTCCTATAAGATCAACGTTGGGCGCGATGCTGTACATCATGCACGAGGTTGTCGCCCCGGGGCTGGAAGCAAAAGTTTAAAGCCAAACAATAGTCTCGATTAATATATATTTGATACAACTTGCATAACTTCGTAATCATTAAGCCGTAACTAAGACACCAATGGCCAACGATGTAAATCCCTACAAACCTCCATCCACGTACATACATCCCCAGATGGCATCCCCTCCGCCTCATCCCTCCTCCTCCAAACCTCCACCAGCACCTCCTTCGAAGCCCTATAACTCTCAAACCCACTCCTCCCGAACCCTTTATCTAACCACTCCTCTATATCCCTCCTCTGCCTCGCCCTCGCCTCCGCCCCCGCTATAAACGCAGGCCACGCCGTCCCCGGTCCAAGCAGATTATTCCTCTCCAACGCTTCATCAAACGCATGCAACGACTCAACAACGTCGTTAACGCTATCTTGCAGGACGAGGGGGTTCACGTTGCGGATACGTCGGTAGAAGAATATTACCAGCGCGGAGGCGAGGGCGCGTACCATGTGCATGTGTGGTGTTCCACCTGGGGCGCTGGGACTTGCGCTCATAGTTGTGCTCTCGTTGTGTCGTGAGCGGAACAGACAGACTGCGTTTTCGAGGTACGAAGCGCGCGGCTGTAATGCCATGAGCGCTTCTGCGTCGGACTTTTTAGAAGCGGACAAACGATCCATTACGTTGGCGAGACGTGTTATTTGCGACACCAAACTAAGCCACGTCTCTGGAACGCCGTAGATCTGCATATACATATTCTCATGATCTTGCGACGCATCTGCGAGGTGAATATCTTTAATATCGCGTTTCATCTTCTGACCGTGCAGTTTTCGCGGTTCGAGATGCAGGAAGTTGTCGAGTGTCATGTCGGGATTAATGGATCGTGAGGTCGTGGTGCGGAAGGGTGTTTCGATGGCGTGGTTCTCGTCGAGGTACACGTTGAGACTCTCGGAGACGATGCGCATCCAGGCGTAGATGTTGTGAAGAAGACGGGCGCGGCGGGATATGCTTGGTTTGGTGAGGCCGCGCCAGCTTATGAGGCGTTCCATTTCGGTGAGACACCACCGTGTGTCTGTTTCGTTGCCAGAGAGAAGCTACGATGGTTAGTTTATGCATTTGTGTATGGTGGTAGGGGAACGTACTGCTGTTGCTAGCACGGCACTTATACCCATCAGTTGCTCTTTGTACTTCGCTTTATGCGGTCCAGGCTGCGATTCCTTTTCGAGACTGACTTTAAGATGTTGTTTCGCAGCTTCGTATGTGCGACTTGACAGAGATTTCCAATGATCACCAGGTCGAGCTAGACTTGGGAACGTGATGGAGTTGAGGGAGAGGTGGAATGACGATACAGCTATCAGAGCGTAAAAGGTAGCCAGATTGGCACGCTTGATCTGATCTCTGTCCACATCCAACATCGTCAACTCGCTCAGCGTCATTATAGCAGAGGGATAGTGAAGAGTCTTCCAAGCTGACTTTTCGTTGATGGGGAGAGAACCCATTTGGCTGATGACGTCGTCGTTGAAGTGCTTTAGAAGAAGCGGTGCATCCATCATGAGATCAAGCTGTGGCCACGCAACGTCATCGCTCGCTGTTTCAAAAGGCATCATGTCCAAAGATTCGGAGAAACCCATGTTGGTCTCGTTGGGCCAATTGAGATTCATGGGCAAAGTGTCGAAGTTGTCGTAGGGGAGTTGAGGCGGATTGTCGAGAACGCTGACGTCCCAGGTGAATAAATCACCCCAATGCAGAAAATCGAGGGACGTTGTTGAGAAGTCATTGGAAGCGATTTGATCGTTTTCGATGGTTTCTGAAAAGTCTTGGGTTTGGTTCTCGGAAAGAGTGTCGAGATCCATGTCGTTGAATGAGACATGGTCTGATGGCGTCGTGACGGATTGACTGGTTTCAAATTTGAAGACTTGAAAAGGCCCAACTTCACAGGTACTCGCTGCGTCATCTTTGATATCAAGTCCCTTGGACTCCTCATCAATCTGGTTCAAAGCAGCCGTCACCGTCGACGGAACATTCATAACAAGAGCATTGCTCATAAGCTCCCTATCCTCCTCTACAAAAGTCAGCCCAACCCAATTCTTCAACACCTTCACAAACCTAACTTACCAGTGAACAAATGTCTCCTCGAGTACTGCTCCGCCCCAACATCAGCAATTTGCGTAGGCTGTCTATCATAAACCTCCCTCCCCGTCGAAACCAACCATCTCAGCGCCGGCGTGAAACCCTCACAGTTCAGTCCCGCCTGCTTACAGCGATTACACCTCGGAAGAGACTGATCACACTTGAGATGACGTTTCCGACATGTCTTACACCCGCCGAAAGAGTGCGTTCGTCTGGATTTGGTGTTGGACATACTAATTCGTTTGAGTCAATACTAATTCATCTGAAGATGGGGGAGTGAGGGTTTGTCTTAAGAGGAAGGGGATCGGGATTGCTTGCTCTTTTGGGAGGGGGGGCTTATCGGCGAGTGCGACGGGGATTGGCGAATTAGAACCTAGGGATGGAATTGGAGTTGTTTGATAGGTTGGTTTGGGGAGCTAGAGTGTTCTAGTGTGAGTCTTGAGGCTTCGAGATTGCTTCTCTCCGCGTGATGGGCGATAGTGGCATTTTTGGTGGAGATTTGGGGAAGACAAGACAAAGGGCGTCAGTCGGTTGAAGTAGTGGATACCCATGGATAATGTGAGATAATCTCAGCAAATGACGAGATGCTGAAGAACCATTATCTCCATTATCTACAGTGTCGAAGCATATTTCCAGAGGAGAATATGACGTTCTACCCAGAACGGAACCTTCGTGACTTTAGAACTGATCACGCGAAGTTGGATGCTTAGAGGTGATACTCATTTCTACCTCTGAAGGCAAAGATCACGGAGGTAAATGCAGGTGAGATAGAGGGAGTATTGTTGCAAATAAAATTCCGCTATGCTATAAACTATCACTCTGACCATCCATCTCCCATTTTTCACCTCTTTAAGCCTTAGCCTCAGCAGAAAACAACTTCTCAATACGGCGGTTATTCCACTCCCAAGCAGTTACATCCTCATATTTACAAGGAACGCCCTCCTCAATAAACTCCTTCAGCGGAAACAACGAAGCGCTTCGGTTAGGCTTAGCAAAGTAAGCGATAGAGTATCTCTCAGGAATGACCTGCTCGCCATCACCAGCTTTGATAGAAGGAGGGTATGTAACGCGATGACACGCAGCCTTGAAAGTGTCATTCGTCAACCTCTGCAGAGAATCACCGATGTTGAGGATGATGTCTGTGGGGGAAGCTGATTCGACGTTGTTGAATGTTCCGAGGTTCTCTTGGTCCTCGACCTGAAGGCCACCGACAGAGTCTTGGAAAAGCATGGTGATGGTTCCGAAATCTGTGTGCTCTGCGATGCGGGTTGCTGTACCGTCTGCGAGTTCTGAGGCAGGAATGGCGGGGTAGTGCAAGATTCGAAACTCATTCTCAGCACGGTTATGCAGCGACTTCAAGTGATCGGGAGAAACACCAAGAGCAATAGCAAGAGCCTCAAGAAGCTGCATCTCCGTCTTGAAAGCCAACTCATAAAACCCCTCCATAAAGCTCCTAAAACCGGGCAACTCCTCCTCCGGAACCCAAAGGTTATCAACAAGCTCATCATTCGCCGATCCAAAGTCCACAGTCTCCTTGATATCACGAGTCTTTAGCGGTCCAAGACCCTTTTCGTAACCACTGATGTTGGCGACGTTTTCCTGGCCGACGAAGGAGTACCCGCGGTTCGGGTTTGCCTGGGGAGGGTGCTTGGCGAGCATTTTTGTCTCGAGGGGGAGGTTGAAGAAGCGCTTTGTCTGTGCGAAGAGCTCGTGGATGGAGGTGGAGGGGATGGGGTGGTTGATCAGCTTGACGCCCCCGCGCTTTTTGAGCAGGCGCAGGAGGGAGTCGCAGAAGTCTTGCTTCTGGGAGGGGGTGCCGAAGAAGAGGGACATGTCGAGGGTGTCTGCGTTGAGGGCGGCCATTTTGAAGGTTGTTGATGAGAGTTATGGGGAAGAAGTGTAAGTGAAGTCAGAGACTGTGAAGATGGTTATGATTGAGAGTGATGAGGTCTGTTTACTGCTGACTTCACGACAGTTTATATACACAAATCTTTCGGAAACTGTTACTCGTTTCCCTAGACTTGCGTATTTCCATTTCGGTCATCATGATCTAACTAACAGTCTACGTCTTCAATTCCAGAAACATGTCAGTTTCCTAAAGAGTATAGTGAATAGCTATCTGTCAATGCCGGGCTAAGCCGTCAGCATGGCAAGTCCAGAAGTGCCGAAACACCATCAAGAAAGATAGTGATCCCGACAGTGAGACTAGACTATCCCCATATGGAGAGCCAAGAGGGACGGCTATCGTCGCTGGAGTCGAGATAAGGATGAATCGTCTTCCCCACAAGAGAGCTGATTGTTAGTGCGTGGGGAAGAATTGGGGGATGCGCAATAGGCAGGAGATCCCGAGGTGACCGAAATGGCTGACTCGCTGGTTTGCTTACCCTGAACCTCTAATAAATGTATCTAAATAAATGTATCGCAAACCGTTGGAAAAGGTTATTAGACCGTTTTAAAAATATTTATCGAGATGAGAAAGAAATTTCTAGCCCAAAAAGTAATATCTTGTCGTCCATTATTGACGCAGCCGTTGAAGTCAGTCCGACTACCTTACTTTGACTACCTAGCATGTATGGTATCTGTCTAGCCCTCTCACCAGCGGGCTCAACGCTCATCAGTGTGCTACGGTATGGCTTTGACGTTTCACCATCCGTAGAAACCTGGCACTGGCCCTCCAATCGTTCTACCCCGTGATCTGATCGACAGTGTCTATTCTTGGCAGTGGGATTTTAACGGTGGGATGCCGGATCGTGCCGACAAAAAGGGGATGAAGGTCAACGCCCAACATCCCTGAGTCTTCATGCGCCGGCAATTCTGGGACAATTTGATCCGGAGACATTGCATTCACACTCGCATGACAAAACAGGAGGTCGCGCAAGAGGTACGTGGCACAGAATTAGATCATCGCCTTTTTTATCTGATCTTGTCATCTCAATTATTATGTCGACGGGAAGACGGTTACGCCGCCGTGATATTTTCTGAATGTCCTCGCGGGGAATACGCGACCATGTTGACGCGTCGGGTGACCACGAGACTCTTCCCACCTTGACGGACATCTTTTCGTTGCAATCATCTTCCCTCTTGAGGTTAAAAAAAAAAAAAAAAGGTTCCTCCCCAATACCCGTACGTGATCCAATCCCAAGTCATCACAGCCGTTTCGTGTTCGCGATACCCTCCCAGCGTACGTGCCGAGCGGTTAAAAACAACTCTCCTTAGTGAAGATCCCCCCTTAACCGGTCCTTTGGAACGGTAGTTAACCCACTGCAACCACAACACGGCAAAACCGGACCTTTTAGATCACTGATGTCCAAAGAATACCCTCACAGTGAAATGAGATGAAGTCTATCACTCATTAAGTTCCCGTATCTTCAATTACACCGTCACATCATACGCGTCAATTGACGCCGAACGGCACCGTACAGTAGCAGCGCCATCAGATCTGTCCTTTCTCTTGGTAATGTAAGCGATGCCCGCCACAGTCAATGACGTAGCACTTGTCAGGAAATGGTCAACCAACGCGTCCCCTAAACATGAGACAGCCCCAGCGCTCATAAAGACGTCCTCGAAAAGAGCACGAACCATAGCTCGGCAGATGCGGAAATGACAGGGAGTTTTCTAGAAGCGGGGAGTCAAAGGGAATAAACTTTGCACTAGGGGTTGTTAGCTGCTACATCTCAGGGGATTTTTAAACAATCAACTGCCGCTACAGGCGGGCGCTGCAGGTTGAGGCTTAATGCTCTGCAGGGCGGCAGCGGCTCATACGTTTTTTTTTTGTTTTGTTTAATATTGCGATGCGCCGAAATTGTTCGAAAGCTTATTAGAGTAGGATTGTAATGCAACGTTAATAACGACAAACATATATATATAACCGCTGCTTACCCCCCGATCAATTAACCGGTCATCACTCTCACTCATTTCATTTCTTACGCTCTTTTTCTTCTCGGTAAAATAACATTCCGTGCAACTATGCCGTCCCTCAAAGCTATCTCGGCCTCGCTTGTAGGCCTGCTGAGCCTTGGAAGCGCCAGCGCCATTCCCCCTGTTAACAGTGAGGGGTATTTGGTTGCCTCGACCTACTTTGCGGGGTTCCACGCCAATAGGGGATTTCCTGTCTCGGCTATGCCCTGGAACAAGTACACTGATGTGAAATATGCTTTTGCGTATGTACTCCATGTCGTGATTGGGGATGAGGGCTAATGAGATGTAGTGAGACTTCGCCTGATGGAACACTTGATGTTTCCAAGTCGCAGCCTGAGAACATTCCTTGCTTCGTCAAGGATGCCAAGAAGCACGTATGTTATCCAAAATTCGGGACATTTAAGAGATTGGTTTGGCTAACAAATGTTTCTAGAACGTCAAGCCTCTCATCTCAATTGGTGGCTGGACCGGAAGCCGACACTTCTCCACCAACATCGGCTCCGCCAAGAACCGCACTGCTTTCGCCAAGAAAGTCATCAACTTTGTTGACAAGTATGGCTTCGAAGGCTTCGACATTGAGTAAGTTTATGATCTCCTAAATAAAAGGAAGATCGTGACTGACGGAATTCAGCTGGGAGTACCCCAACCGCCAGGGTCTCGGATGTAACGATATCAACGAGAACGACACTGCCAACCTTCTCGAGTTCTTCAAGGAGATTCGCAAGGACCCTAAGGGCAAGAAATTCTACATTACTGCCGCTGGATCTGTCTTCCCCTGGAACGACAAGACTGGTGTCGCCTCCAAGGATGTCAGTGGCTTTGCTGAGGTTATCAACTACATCATGCTCATGGTATGTAACTTTACCCTTGAACCAAACTTGATATCTATACTAACAGGTTCAGAACTACGACTACTACGGTGCCTGGTCCGCCGTCGCCGGCCCCAACTCTCCCCTCTACCGCAAGTGCGATGCCCGCAACGACCAGGGCGCCGCCGAGAACTCCATCGCCCAGTGGACCGGCGCCGGCATGCCCGCCTCCCAGCTCGTCCTCGGCGCTCCCAACTACGGCCATGGCTTCAAGGTCAACAGCACCTCTGCCTTTGGCAAGAGCAAGAACCACAAGCTCCAGCTGTACCCCGCTCAGAACTCTACCGATCGCTTCCAGGGAAGTAGCTGGGACAACGATCCTCTCGTCGATGCTTGCGGTAACCCCAACCCTCCTGGAGGCACCTATCCTTTCTGGAGCTTGATCAAGGAGGCCAAGTTCCTCGATACCAAGGGAAACCCTGCTCCTGGTATTGCTTCTGCTTGGGACAACTGCAGTCAGACAGTAAGTCACTTTGCACCCTAGAATTACAAGGATACAGTACTAACTTGAATAGCCTGTTCTTTATGATGCCAAGCGTGAGATCTATGTCAGCTACGACAACGCTGCTTCTTTCTACGACAAGGGCAAGTTCGTTCTCAAGAACAAGCTCGCTGGATTCGGTACCTACGAGGCCGGTGGTGACTACAACAACATCCTCATCGACTCCATCCGATCTGCTGTTGGTCTGCACTAAGCTGCAGTGTACTATGAGCCTTGGGCTTTGACCTTGGTGTGGATTTTTAGACCGATGGATTGGCTTTGCTGGTCTTGTTAACACATGCTTAGAGAATCTCCTAGCTTAATGAAACTCTTTCACTTCTTGTAAACCAAAAACATTTGTGAATATGAATACTCTGAGAGTCATCGGGTGCTAATGTAAACTAAAATCATCAATAAAAATAATGCGCGTTGTAAATAACTACAAGAAGAAGAAAATGCCTTATTCACTATGACCACTGCCATTCTTCCATGCTCATCAATTTATCCAAGTCCGGAAACTCTTTGCTGCATGAGATACCTTTGAATCAAGAGCGCTTGTAAGAACCCGCATGAACAGTAGCCTCAACAAAATCATGCCCAATATCAAGTCTGATACCCTCAGGATTCTTAATACCCGCTCCATCATCTGCAATCAATTAGCAAGCCTTTCTCAAACCAAGCACGTCCAACTTACACCACGTATCATCAGCTTCAGGATGAGGTCCAACAAGTCCAACTGAGCCTTTTCCATAAGGTGTAATCGAAGCAGCAACATCGCCATTCGCAGAATACCGTCCAACGACCTTACCCGGTTTGCTCTCATCCATACCCCTAATCACAACACCATCCTGGAAATATAACCATCTCTTATCCTCCGTCGTTCCCGATTCAAAAGTCCAATCGACGTTGATAACCGTATCTTCCTCGCCCTTGACCTGCGCCCTTCGACGCTTAATCTCCTGCTCCGTATTAACGCCCTTCGGAAGAAGATTATATCCATTGACCGGGCCAGCGAGATAAGCACCAAGACAGAAGCCAAGGTAATGGCCTCCGGATTTGACAAACTCTTGAATAGCTTTTTCGTATTTCTTTGTTGAGCGGTATGCTTTGCTCCAGTTCGGTCCGCCGCCGTGAGCATACACCGTCGCGCCTTTGAGAGCTTCGACTACATCGATTGGCTCGTTTGGACCAGCGAAGACGACTTCGAAGTTGGATGGGGACGAGACGAGGAGGTCGCGTACGCCTTCTGGGCAACCTTCTGATGAGGCTGGGCCGCGGTATACGACTGCTTTGGGGCGTGCTTGTGCGCCCAGGGTGGCTGATACCCCGTAGGAGATGATAGCCATTGCGACTGAGACGGGGCTGCTGAAGTGCATAGTGTTTAGATTGGGTAATCGTTGTGTTTGTTCGTGTTGATTTGAGTTCTGGGGGTTTACCAGTGGTCTCAGTTGGCATATTTATATCCAGCTTGCCTCTGATCAGCATTCCAGACAAGCTGCCTCCCGCATCTCGGCACAGACACGGCACGACATGGCGTACAAACCATCAAATCGTTTCTCCAAGTGCGTACAGATCCTTAATATGAGGAGGATCTCGGCCGCATTGACAAGCAATGCCAGTGATGATTCACTAGCGCTTCCATGTCAGCACCTGATTAGACAGCGCGTACAAACACTCCCCACTTGGTGACATGCTCTAACCCATTCAATGGAACGCTTCATCCCGAAAAGTGCATGCATGTTGGATCTGAGATGAATTAAGATTCGGAACTTTCCCTTGAACCCTTTGGGCGAAACACCAACAACGCTCCGTCATTAGCTGAAGGTCCTATTTCGGGCCATCTCTCCGTCTGTAGCCCAACAGATCTCAGCACCATATCGTTTTCCAGAAAATCTGCTAATTGTCCGCTATCCCAAATAATCTCCCTCCTGCTCTGCGCTCTCAACATGAAGATAATCCTGTGTCGAACACTCTCGTCCGTGCAATACACGTAGAGTTGAAATAAAGCTGCTGTGAGATCGATTTTAAGGCCGAACCGTGGTCGGGTTGGGTTACACCATAGTTTCTCCAGTTGATCAAGAAGAATGTTACACTCGGCGGGATCAAGATGAGCCTCGGCGTCTTCGTCAACAGCAGATTCCTCTTCGATAAGAAGTTCCCACAATTTATGCTGTATCCGAAGATTAAGAACTTTTTCGCTGTCGATGGGTTCTTTACCAGCTGACAACTTCTTCACAAGGATTTCGAACTGGCATTGCCAAGTTTGTACGTTTTCTCGTAATATCGACCATTGCATGTTGCATTCTGACTCTTCATTCTCCCATTCTTGATCAAGATCCCAAGAAATATGATTCACCATGTCGTCAAACTTATTCATGACATCCTCTGCTTCATCAAGGTTTCTGAACTCTCCCTCGATCCGCTTTTGCTTCTTCGCTGCTGGCATTAAGAGATGCGTCACGTCGGGAAAGACACGCTCGGGTGAGAAGATGGCGACTTGGGAGGCGATTGCGTGGAATATTGCAGCTAGTTCTTGGAAGTCGCGGTTTGGAAGGTATGTTTTTGGGATGTGGTTTGTGAGGATCCTCGTCCCAGACTCGAGATGTCGAATTGCTTCGCCAAAGTCCCCGCGGAGACTTTCAAGAATAACGAATAATATGCAACACGTCAAGACAGTTGACATATCCGGCGGCGACTCTTGGTTGCTTGTAAGTTTCGATATAGCTTCGTTGTAATGCCTTAAAATGAATGGATCAAGCGACACTGACGATAATTGGTTGCGCGCTGAATACTGCCAGTGCGTCGCGCCCAAAGCCAGCACCGCATGTCGAACGCATTCGCTACTTTGACTAGGAACAAGAATATTCCTATTCCAGAACTCTCTGTTCAGATATGGCGTGATCTCCAACTGGCTGATGATATCAGAGAAGAAATAAACGTAATAATTCGACTCCAGCGTATCTCCCGGTAGCAGAGGTAGTGTTGGTGTCGACAGCTTGGCAGCCAGAATTGGCAGAGAGCGGTTCTGCGTCTTTGTCGTGACAGCCTTTGATTGGGGCGTATATCCATCGCAGACATACCCTCCATCCCTGCATCTCTTACACGTGGGTTTCTCCTCGTCACATTTCTTGTGTCGTTTCTTACTTTGTCTTGAATCAGTAGGTCAAAGACAGACAAAAGCGAATGTATGCGGGACTTACCACGTGAGACAACCCGTACGAGTCTTGCGTGAAAACGCTCTTACACGCTGCGCGCGTATAGACCGATCCATTTGGTAATTCACAAGCCAACGGGTCGCTTTGTTCTCCCGATGAGCCGTGGACTGGCCCAGATAAGAATGACTGAGGATGTGAAGCGCGCGTACGATGATGCAGGGAAGCTTCGTCAGTGGTTCCATGCCAAGGCCCCGCTACTAAAGTTCCGGCCTCAGAGGGCTGCTAGTCGCCCTCTGTGCGTATAGACGAGCCAATTGTAGCTGTTCCCTTCAGCCTCACATGTAAAAGGCGCCGAGAGATAGGGTCTAGGCAGCACAATTCGGCCGATTGCTTACGGAGAAGTAGGGCATTGGGAAATGTCCGTGAATCCTTCGGCTACGCAAGATTGACCGATGAGCCACGTTTTACTTGTCATGATGCGCCCTTCTAAGCTTGTTTAGTGATCGTCTCGGCAGTTGACTCACGTACAAGCCCACGCAGCATCAGCCCTGAATTCCCGAAAACAAAGATCGTCCTGAAACGTGACACCATCAGAATGAATCCTTTGGGTGTGCTGGGCTACGTCGTCCAATGGTTTCTCTACGCGGTGCGCATCATGACGACGCCACGAGAGTCAAGCTGACATGAATAGGGGCTCTACGGATATCAAGATTATTATCCATTGCTTACTGCACTGCGACACGTCCGCTCACTCAAACCCTCAACCTCTGAAGACGGAACGGCAGGAATTCTAGGACGAACGAATAATCCATCGTTTTGGTCGACGATATATCCCATCAAAGGCTTGGGAACATGGCTTGTTGGCGCGGCTGCAAGATCCGTTCTCGAGTTCTACCTTCAAAAGCTTGTTCCGGCCTTCCTTATGAAATGCATCACAACGATTATCATCGCACCTCTGAAGTTCCTCTGGATTCGATCGATCATGTCCGATTATTCTATATCTCTAGAGTCAAACATCAGACTTCTTCGTTGCGTCACAGCTAAGCAGTGGTTTCACTTCATCGGTACCTTGTTAGCTTGCAACGTTGTCGATGAGATACCAGACCTTGTCGTCAAGCTCAGCCTGTTGTTTCTGTTAGCAAACGGTGTCGATGTTGTTAAGGAATGGTCGAAGGAAAATACCACGACGATCGGAGTGATACTTATTGGCGTTTTCTTTACGTTGAAGATCATACACGCGGCGATTCGGGTTCCGGAGACGGTGGCGGGTGTCGAAGCTGCTCCTGAGATAGATGAGAATGGGGAAGGCAGGAGTACACACGAACTCTTGGTGGATATCAAGACGTCGTTGAAAAGCATGACCTTTTCATTGTGGTTCCGATTCGTGGTTTACCATTGCATCGCTTTCGGCATGGCTCGCATTGCATCTGCTGCTGGGATCTTGGGCGATATTGAAGTCAACATTAGTTGGAAAGACCCTCTGTAGAGTCAGAAACACGACGGTATATCCTCTTGCTCATGCCACCTGTCATTTATCTACAAAATCAGGATACAGTGCATTTACCGCCTCCCCTCTTCACCTCATTCATCAACAATTTAAACTCCAGGTTATCCTCCCCATTCTCAAGACGTTCCAGATTAACTTCATGATCAGGATATATAGATCCATACTTCTCATCCAACCATCCATACGGCCAGATACAAAGTCCTTCCTCCTCTTTTGCTTTCCTTCTCCAACTCTTAATCTTATCATCCTCATCGGCCGGTGGCACATAAACCTCGTCACCATAGTAATCCCCTTCATCTTCCGTAATAGGTCGTTCCTTGGTCGGCACGCATACAACCTCCGCTGGTGCTCTCAGAGCCTGACGTGCAGCTCTCCATAGATCAGCCCACTTTGGTGCATCGTCGCCATTGGGGTCGGAAGTAAATGCCACGCATTCCGTGACGCAGAGTTTAGACAGGGTGCCGTTTGTTGCTTTGAGGTAATCTTTCACCACGGATGTTACTGCTATACCGTCTACGTGCAGTGACCGGAGGGAGGGCATGCAACCAGGAGGTATGTACAACGAGCCTTCACCTCCCAGAAAGCCATCGTCGTGAGTCTTAAGTTTAAAGTATTCCAGCGCGTTCGCGTGAGCGAGAACGGTCGTTGGCAGTTCGTTGAAGAAAGCGTGAAAGCCGGGTAATGTATTAACCCGCCAGCCGGCGCCATTATTTCCACCGTACGTATTGAGAGTCAGCTTCTTCAACCGGCTGAGAAACTCGGGCCACTCTTTCTCCTGCCAGAACGAGGTTTTTCGCGGGAGAAAGTTTTGAATCGTAAAGTCATCGACTGTCGAAAGTGTAGCGATGTCACTGTACATATCCCGCAAAGCCGCGCGCCATGAGTACCTCTCTTCTTTTCGCTTGACTTCCTCCCAGTCTTCAGGTTCGCAGCAAAAGTAGATGTAGTTGTTGGCGATATCGTTGTTATCCCAGTCTGCATCCACTTCAAAGTCTTGTTCGCCGTTGGTGTGAAGAGTCAAGGCTCTGCAGCGTGGCAGTCCCTTGAACTGGATGAGATCCCGGATGATTGATGTGTCTTCTTCTTTTCGAGCCCAGACTGAAGCAGGAGGGTTTGTCCAGTACCATTTGGGACCAGCGTCTGAGTCACTGTCGCTGTCTTTGTCTTCATCGTCGTCTTCCACATCATCTTCAGTGTAATGTTCGATGACTCCTTCAGACTCTAAGTCATGATCGGACTCTTCATCGCCGTTATCTTCATGATTCTCCGACATATCCACATCGGAAGGCTCATCCTCACTCTCCTCTTCCTCTTCTTCAATCGATTCCTCTCCCGTCTTCTCAGGCATCTCGTTAGGGTAGAAAGTGATATTTAGTCTCAGCTCCAAAACATTCGCTCCATATTTATCGACGATAGTTGGCAAGATGTGGTCCTCTGCAAGCGGGCAATTGATTTGTAGTACCTTGAAGAGACATGGCGCCATCGCGGTCCGAAGCCCGGAATTGGCCAGGCTGAGGTTCTTTCGATCATCTGGCTCAAGATAATCCGAGATACTGAATAGCCCTTCAGGTGGTAGACTCTCGAGAAAGTGGCCGGGCATTGTCGTAGTGTCAGAGAGTACTGAGAGATATTTTAACCTAAGTATTGAGATGCGAAGTTGTCAAGACGAATTGGGGATGGCCACTTTATAAGGTTGACAGTTGCTGCTGGTAATAAAAATTGCCTTAGAGTAGTGTTGTTGGTAAGAAGAGTGACCTGAAATGGTGGGAGGCTATGCCTGTAGCGGCCTAGAGCGAGCTATTGCTGCCTGGACTTTACTGGATCCAGCGTTTACGGAATTCCATTCTTGTCAGCAGTTACAGAATTCTTGTCAACAGGGAACACAACTGCAGGGTTAAATAAAGCACATTCCCCCACTAATGCCCTGTAACCTGACTGCTCCTGAAGAGAATGAGTCTCTGGATCTTTGCTCCTCCGATAAACAGCAGTCGGGCTACGGGGCATTAGTGGGTACTAAGCACTGAAGTTTCTTACAAACAGAACCTTATGTTTTAATTCTTGCCCAAAGGACACTTCTTCCACAGACAGTTAATAAATTGAGGCTTGGTGGTATCAGACTCTCTCCTCTACCAAGATACCTCTCCCATCCTTCTCCGTCCCATCAACAGGCCCTAAGAACATAATATCATGTAATATCTGCTTCCACGCGCCGTCTTCTTTCCGCCACCAATACTGAACTTTGACCAAAATCCCTCTTCCTTTATTATCCTCCGTCCACATATTGACTCTAAGCCCCTCCCACGTCTCAGCCTCTGCTTTGTCGCGAACCTCCTCCGAAGACGCGAAGCCAGCAGGAGCTAATTCCCTGATCGTTGCAAAATCTTCTGTTTCGTTCGGGAGAAGGGGTCGCATGGTGTAAAAGCTTCTCACGGAAGCTGGATCCATTTCACTGATGTCCCATCCCGCTTCGTGATAGATTCTCTGGAGGACTTCGCCTGATTCGCGAAGGTAGCGGAGAATGGTGTCTCGGTCTTTTGCGGCATAGTCTGGGTCTGTGCGACATATCTGACGACATTCCGGTGAGAAAAAGAGAGCCTTGGCGTCGATGGACTTTGTTTCCCGGTATTCGCGATATAATCTGAATAGTTCGTCCTCAAGTGGCGAATATCTAGTAGAAGCCATTGTGATGATTGTGAAGTGCGGTGAATAATTCTGCTGGAAAAGTTACTTCCAATAAGCTCAAATGCCGTTTTAAATATCGTTGTACATAGTGCTGATTATTCAATTAGCCATTCTCTCAGCTTATATTGAAGCCCGCTTATGGTTGTCTCAGCGTTGAGAGGCCAAGGAGAAATACCCAGGATACTGTAACTAATCCTTGACGACAAGTCATCAAAGAGATCATAAGGCTGCACTGCTTTCTGGGGGGCATGCGCCATGCATTCGCTTGAAACATCCAAGCTCTGTTATCAACACCACTGATCTAGATCTCAGCGTTAGATTCAAGCTTGTGCGACATTGTTACTGCTGCGATAACCGAGCATCCTTGTCTCATCGCCTGGATGGCATGGTCAAGAGGTAACACGGAGCACACTCCATAGGCAGTCAGAGTTGTTTATATGCTTTATATTGTCGAAACGTGCCGTTTCTTGGACTTTCGTTCTCTGGAAGCTGCAGGTGATATTCCAGGCCATCAATTTTCATGGTTGTACATACAAGCGATAGCGGTTTAATGTACGCCAGCTTGTTTGCTCTCTTGCGAGAGAAGTCTCTATAGAGACTTAAGAGGAGCTATTTCTCTTAGCAGTATTGTAGTGCCTTTAATGGCCTTTTTTGGCACTTTTCGTTGGAAAAAGAGACCGTGGCATCGACAAGGCCATCTTAGCCTTTGAAAAGTACGATTTATCACTCGCCAGATACGTACTCTAGCACATTGGCAGATTGGGTAACACGAATGACAGCTTGTCTTTTGAGTACCCATGGATGCACTCCACTGTACTGCATATAGCTGGAGACCATGCCTCATCGCAAAATGTTAGACCTTAAGGTTTGGCAAGCATGGGACCACCAGGCATGCCACAAGACTGCTGAGGACATCTTCAACAAGACAAAGAAATACTATTTCCGTAATTTTCATCTCTAAATTTCATACTTCTTAGGGTTCTTTAGCAGTTTTACTTTTTGCATTAAAATGCACAGAGCGAAGAGATAATAAAGTCTATGCACTTCTGCAAGCCACTTCATGTTTGCCCAGAAATACCTAACTGTCAGTAGCCAACTCTTGGAAACTGTGTAACATGACAAACAACTAGACGCAATTTTATGACGCCTCAACTTGATGAATTGTTTGTAGATGCATAGACGCGGGAACAGGCATGTTCTCACACAGAAACTAGTTATTTGTTTCGCTCGTTCCCCCTTTCTCTTCTTCCTCTCTTCATCGTCCTTGCTATCTTCAACATCAACTTCCACTACCAAACACTTCCTTTGCAGATACCCCCACTATCAGACCCCTGAGTTCTCATTATTACAGATACACTGAAATCATGGCTAGCGATTGTAGTCCCCAGGCTGAGATATGCTTCCAGCACCTGGCCCTTGCCAAGACCGTCTTTGAGAACTCCGAAACACTCCTCAGGCAACTCTTACAGCACCAGGTGTTACGGGTAAAGGACGAACATATAGACCTCGACAGAGAAGTCAGAGGCATGGGAGCCAAGATCGCCGAGCTTCGAGAGACTGGGCAAGATGATACTGGACTTCTCACTCGTGTTAAAGAAATGGGAGAGAAGCTGAAGAGAATCACCCGGCAGCTCCCCAGGGAAGAACGGAAGAATCCTGTTGCATTTGACGATATAAAGCCGTTTATCGACGAGTTTATGACAAAGACCCGAAAGCACATGGAACTCATGCTCATGCACAACGAGAGAGAGAGGACACAATCTATTCCGAACCTTCCACCTTCTCCGGCCGCCAACGAAGACGATGATAACTACAACGACGCGCCATTCGATCTAGGCAATGATTCGCTCCCTTCCTCTCCTCGCCCTGCACTTCGCAGTCCGCCCAGCAGCAAGCGGACTAGCCCCGACAGCGCCGAAGACCGTCCATCTCCCAAGCGTCGTGCACATCGTCGTGAGATCACGACCGCAGAGATAGATGAAGGGTTCTCCAACCAGAAGATAACGGAAACACCAGCACGAAGCGGCGAATGGTATGTCTTCCAGTGTCGAGAGCATGATTTGCCCCTCGATGGCCTTGCGCGACCGGCGCAGGCCGCCGCGAGGCATGCCACAGTGCACGGGCTCCATCCTACTCGCGCATCGGCCATTGAAGCCTTTGGAATCAGGATCGTTGGTTGCGACGCTGTCTTTGCAAAGTCGCACAATGATCGGGTCGTCATACAACCTAAGCGGAAGGCCGGGTGTCAAGTCAACAGTGCCACTGTTGACCGCGTGTATCGTCATCGACATGACCGAGGCAATGACGGCGAGATGGCAGAGCGTGTTGGTGACGTGAATCCCTCCATTCCGCGACATGTCCCCGTCCGACGAGCAGCAGCGACGAGAAAACGGACGATTCTGTCACGGACGATTCTGTCACGGGATCCGGACGGCACTGAAAATCCCGCTGAGATTACCGCCAAGACAATCTACTGGATCAAGTGGCCAGACGATGGCATCTGCTATCCCGCCTACGTTCTGCACTGGGAGTCCTTCCCGCGATTTCGGAGCAAATACCTCGTGCCAGTTGACCGTGGACTGTTGGAGTCGGTAGATGAGTTACCGGCTTGCTATGACAAAGGCCATGGCTTCGCTGGTGTTTGGGCAGAGGGATACAAAGACGGTCAACGAAAGATGAACAAGAGATTATGCCCCGTCATCTTCTTTACTCTTGAGAGGAGGTTCCCGTGGGAGTGTGAGACAGGTTGGGCTGCTGCTCAGGATTTTCGCGTCTTTGACGGCGATAACGAAGACCCTCAGTTCAAGGCGTTGGTCGATCATTGGCTAGCGAGAGAGGATCGCCAGACTCCAGATGAGGAATTGATCAGATTGAGTAAGTTGACAACCTTAGATGTCTTTCTAATTCTAGGTTACTGATGATGGTGTATTAGAATTAATGTCGCCGCCGCTAGATCGGGGATCATCAAGGAACTCGAGCAGCCACCCGAAATCAAGCCCAGAAGAGCCACCTGAGAACGGAGACATCGACGAAGAACTTAGAAAAGCTTTTTGGGGACTTGACCGAATGCTTGAGCAGTGATCAAGGGTCGAGCCGAGAAGAGTCACCCGACAGCGATGACGACGAAAGCGATATCGGAAACGCGTTGCTGCGCGGTGCTAGGAAATCTGATTCGAGACATACTAGAAGTTATCAGTCTCAACGCAAAGATACTGAGACGCATCATCGCCATCGCAACGCGCCCATACCGCCAGACGACGGCACTCCTGCTGGCCGACCCAACCCTGATGAAGACGAGGATTCAGATATCTACGGTGACGATAACATTGGGCCGTTCCCCGATAAAAGTCCCATCAAAGAATCCGATACCGCATCCAGCAGGCACGACCTCGAGGAATCCTCCGTGAAGTCTCGGGAATGCTCCGATCCCATTGATGAAAGGACGACGATCCCCCCCTCGGACGACGAATACTCTCTGGGGGGGGGGATAACAGTCAGTACCAAATGAGTTCTCCTTCCTCGGAAGCCTCTTCACGTCAGAGAGCCGATGCCACTGGGGACGAGGAAGACGAGGAGGACAGTATACAATTCGATGAGCCATCCACCCCGAGGAAAAGAGTTGGTTCCTCTGAACGGCGGGTGAGGCAGGCAATGGCTAGTGCTGCTCATCAGACGAACGCTGTCTGGCGTGACCTTTTTCGCGAGTACTTTGAGGAGGCCGACGAGTTGTCATCTTAGGCGAGTTGCACTTGTCTGTGTATCTGGCTAGCTTGTTCTCGGGGTTATCCTCTTCTGTCTACTCTTTCTTGTCCTGTCTCTGCGTCTATCTTCCATCCTTTTGATATTCATTCTGGAATCTTTGGAATCCCATGACCATCCTCGCATCTGGCTTGCCTTATGGGTCTTGTCAACCCAGCCTGTCGCCGATTCTTTTTAAGAAAGGTTTTCAACGGCTTAGTTCAGAAAGTTTACATCTTCGTGCAATGAACCCACTGTCCTTATCGGTTTTTTTAGAGTATCTAGCACTGATAACTTCTTTCAAACTTACATCAAACCTAAAAGTCCGTCCGTTGAAACAAGCATAAATTAAGCTCAACACAAAGGTTAATGTTCGCAAAAACTGTACTGGATGCCAGACCAACTTTGCTCTGCATCACGCTGATAACTAGTCCTCTCGTCCATCAGCTTCAACCGATGCTCCTTCGCTTCCTCCAACGACATCGGCATCGTCGACTCATCAGCCTCAGTTTGGACCATATTCACCAGCTCCTCCGGAAGGGGGTTACCACTCTCTGCCGCAGCTTTCAGAGCAGCATGCTCTGGCTCTCCTTCAGACACCAGCTTTGCGACAGCGTTGGGAACATTCTTCGCACTACCCTCATTCAAGCCCCCGAATGCACTCTCCATCCACCAGTTCTTCTGCTGAGGCGGCACATTTCCCGTGTTTATAATCCTCGTCCTCGGATCGATAAGCCAAAGCGCTATGAAACGCCGATGTCCTGGTTTACTCTTGTCATCCAACTCCACGGGCGAAACCCTATGGTGGAAAACATTCGGGAACGCCAGTAATCTTCCCTGCTTTGTCTCGATCTTTCCATAACGCTGAAGACAATCTCCACCTCTCAGGTTGGTCCCATAAACTTGCTCCATCCAGCCAAAAGCATCCTGGCCGATATTCCAGTCCTCTTGGTAATAATCAGTCTGCATGCGGAATTGCAGATAACTGGGCTTTACGTTCTCTGAATCGAGGTAGTAAAGGGCTGTGCCGACGATGTGCTCGTTCATTTGACCTTCTACATGCCACCCTCCTGCGGGAAATGTCGGTTTGTCGGGTGTGAGCTCGATGGAGGCCATTTTGACGATGACTTGGAGGTCCTTGAACCGTTCGCGCAATGACATTCCTGGCTTGACACCGTAGTCCCATGCTTTGAACTCGGGGGCCTCAGGTTGAACGGGCTCTCTGATCTCTTCCCAAGCATTTTTCTTGCGGGTATCATAAAGGAGCTCGCCATCTGCGTCTCTGATGACGTCTTCATACTCAACTTCCCCTGCATCATGAGGCGTAAAGTCATCGATTCGTGGGGTCCAATTCTCCTCGTTTTCATCACTGCAAGCGTTAGTGGACCTTTTCCCAGTCTCACTCCAGTAAATAGCCGTTACTCACTCGGGGTTTTCAGGGCGCGGGAAGCGAGCCTCAGTCCGGCCAGCGGAGACGATGTCCCAGTCTCTTACAAACGACACACTGTGATCCCAGGCGGGAAGAGCTCTTTCGATGAGTTTCTCAACCGTCTCATAAATATCACTATGCTTGGGATGCAGATTGTTGATGTAGCTCGTCAGCTTGACGCTTCCATCATCCATGAGCTTGACGTTGGAAGGCAGCCACTGATAAGCATCGGACCAAAACAGTTTATGCGAATCACTACCATTCACCGCCCAGTTTATATGGTAGCGATTATCGTAACCTGATGGGACGTCGGCTGGCTTTTTAGGTATGACTTCTCCTTTACCGCTCCATTTTTCGACTGCATCTTCAACGCCAACTACCTCGTCGCTAAATACACGAGAACGACCGTACACGAGAGGATAAAGAGAAGGGTGCACTAGGTTCTGGACCATGTCATTGGTTCGAGGATGCCAATCTGGGTTATCTTTCTGTTCTTCCTTAAGCTTCGCAAAGGCATTTCGAAGGCGTTCATGGAGGGCATCATCGATAAACGTATCTGATTTGATGACTGTTGCGTTTGCATCCAAAGCTGGTACGAGACCAGTCTTCTCGAAGAACTTGGCCTTGACACGAAGCTCTTTAATACACTGGAATAATAAGCGCGGAACGGAAGAAATGACTGGGCGTTCTCACATATTCGAGACATCCCCGATCTAAGATGTACTTCAGCCTGTCAGGTCCAGAACCAGCGCCGCTCCTGAATCCGGGGTTCATATGTTGCACAATCTCGTCATACAAAGGATCAACTGGAAGCGCAAGGGCTTCTTGAATCCATTTCTCCGCGATGGCTTCATCAAAGACCTTTGATCCAATGAGCTTCATTCTGCATTCGATGTTAGGTTCACTCATTCATACCTTTACATGCCAGTCAGGCTTATCCGTCAATTGATTCATCACAATCATCATGGCAGCCTCCCGCACAAGCAACATATCAGATTCAGCCCCGACGGAGTTATAGTGAATTGCAGTTGGATAGATTTCGCCTTCATGGTGGTAGTTGTGATACCGAAGGTTCATACCGAGGCCCGGATAGCGGCCGACTGTTGGAGGGTCAGGCTTCTTGTCAGAGAACATGGCGACGCGATAGGGTTGAGATATTTGAAGTTTTCGGTACAATTGATTTGGGGCAGACGCGCTGTTCTTATTTATACGCGATATCAGCATGCGTTTGGGGGCTAATATCCACATTCTTGCATGACTGGACGCGATAGAAAGCTGTTGGTTTAATCGGTTCACGAAAACCAATCGCGAAATCACGTGTGGAGGCGGGGGGTATTTTAGGCAGCCCAGGCTGCCGTACTAGGATGAGATTATCGATAAGAGAGATATTCCAAACTTTGAGATAAGAACATATCGAGAGTACGTAGTAGAAAGATAGAAATTCTAAGTTTATTAAATAGAGACTATAGATTAAGCGCTCAAGGAATGGTGTGTACTGGCGGAAATCTGGTTATCAAACCCTTTCGTTACCATGGATTGTCGTTCATGTATCACCGTACTTGGCCCATTTCAGCGGCATGGTTCTCGATGTGCTCTCTGGCTCATTTCACCAAGACAAGTCTCAATTGAATAGCTGTGATAGAAACAGATGTAACGGAAGCTTCCCAATAGTTTGCAATAGACTCAGCGAAATTTCCATGGACCATCGTCAAGTCTTGTTGAGATTTCAAGGTAATTTGTAGTCAAGACTACCCTACAGTAAACAAAAACAGCAAAATCTGTGCTAGCGTGGTGAGAATATTAGCGAACTCCCCGTGCACGACCCAGAAAAGCTTGTCCAGGTGCCAATGTTGATCACGCTCGTACCAAGCAAATTGTCGCCATTCTGAGTGATTAAAAGGCTCGGCACATCCGACCACGTCGTATCCTTTGAATCATGTGTCGCGTGCTCAATTACCAAGAGAAAACAATAGCTCAACTTTACGAGCTAGATCTGCCAGGTACACATTGACTTGGTCTGTTTTTGTTTTCTCAGTCGTCGACTCTCCGTCGGTTATGTAACGAGAAATTAGTGATCGTCAGATGTGACAAGGAACAAGGTGTTTCATGCCTTGTTCCAGCGGCATGACAGTGGAGTGGAGGTTGATCGTCTATCTCGCGTGCCGTGTACCGCCCAAGTACCAGCGCCTTTTCTCGGATCACGGAACACAAAGGAGGAAGCTATCAAAAGTCTATGAGATGGAGATGCTCGTATTGACGGAAATGATATTGACAACATGTTATGACCTTCACGGTTAGCAATGCCGAGCCGTCTACCGTCGACATTGTCTGGAGGCTGGAACCTGGTGTTGGCCGAAAAAGGAGAAGAGGGCCCCGCTTGTCAATGCAGCCTTTGCAGATGAACTGCCGCCGTTGGAAAGGCTCTGATTCTTTTTTTATGACAGAAGCACGCTAGAAGGGTCGTGCTACGCCGACACGGGGACCCGCTGCGACTCTCAACTCCAACGAGTCAGCCCTGGGGGAATATACGATACGACCAGTTATATTGCCAGGGCCGTAAAAAGGGAGACGTCAAAGGATTCAAATTGCCAGAGCGTTCGTCCATCGGCGAGGATATGATGAAACTGTAGCTTGCAGCTTGTGAAGGAGGTATGCATCGCAACGGCCGATCCCGCAGCCAAACGGGTAATATGATGACGGATTATGAAGGGCTGAAGGATCTAGTTTATGCTTACTGTGCCAAGCATTTCATTTTTTATACTGTAACCGCGGTAGACAGGATTGATGATCCAATGCAATCCATTAAAGACGATCCCAATCGAAGATCGAAACAGGCTGAGAGTCGCAATGCCAATGAATCAACCCCGCTCAAAGGAACACCCCAAATCAAGGCAATGGCTGTAAACGACTGCTGCAGAGTGGTGGCGGTGCATGCAGATTACATCGGTTTCACGGTGTTAATACTCTTCAGCCCAGTAACTCTAAAGGATTCGGGATTCGTGCCACGCAGTAATTACCACAAACAGCCTGTCTACCCCACCCCGGAAGAGCATTATTACGGCCCCGGCGGCCCTTGACATGCACGCCATGGATGCCTGGGCGTTGTCGAGTGGCGTAGCGCAGCAGGGAAACACAAACAATACTCTCTAGGTTGTCAAGCCCATCAGCGGTGACTGCATGCTGATGTAGCTCGACCAAAAGAGGTGCGCCATATTGCGCGATTCAGCCGGTCGATTTGTTCCGCCAACTGCACAACACTGCAGTGCACACCATGAGAGAGCTTCGACGGCCAAGCTTTTCTTTTCTCGGGTACAGTATTAGCCACGTTGCGACCCTGGGTTAGGTTTGGTTCCCTAGAAGAAACCATTGGCGGGGCTGTACCCTGCTAAAACGAGCCCCTAATAATCTGGCCGCCGAGGAGCTAATGAGCTACTTTAGGGAGGGCCATGCGTGCCACTGACCCCTGAACACGCGACCCCTTTCTTATTTGGCCTGGAGCCTCTCTTTTCTCTGCATGTTTTTGATGGTGTCTACCCCACATTCTCCCGCCCATTGGAAAGGAAGGTGCAAATCGCCCAAGTCCAGACCAGCTTGTTCCATTGCGACACACGACACACACTCCCAAAGCCTACACCTCGGCCCTGTCATTAACTGTACTAAACTCTTTAGCTTGGGGAGGAGACTTCTTGGCTCTGTTTTATTTCCATCATTTTCTTCATTTTTTCCCGATCCCTTCCTCCCTTCCCTTTTTTCCCTTTTTCTCTCCCCATTACAAATCTCTAATAAACATCGTCGTTTCGATCGTGCCGCCCGCCCTCCGTCCTTTCAACAATCAGCGAAGCGGCCACTGCGTCTGAGTCTCTTTTCAACGACAGACCGCGCAAGAGCCCAGGCAAGATGTGTTTCCTCCTCTCGGTATCCTATGTTTTTGGCGTCTTCTTCGTCTCGATAATTGCCAGCAAACTGCTACATCTGTGGACACATTTCTTCACGGTACCCGCTTCGGCTTTTATCCTATACCTACCGACATTCTTCCTCTTCGACTTGTTAGCGATATGCATTGCGAGGCTGTTTTTGAGTCAGTCCAAGACACCGTGGGCTTGGATTGGGTGTCTGTTTGGTACCATAGCTACGTACGTTATTTCTCGGCGATCGATTGCGATGGCCCCCAATTTGAGATGAACATGCAAACTGACGTTTCGCGACTTGGCAGACTTATCTCGATCGGCGGCTCGGCGTCGCAGCTTGGATTCTTCGTTAAGACTGGTGGAGAGCTCGATTGGCGCGATGCGACAGCTTACGCTACAAGCAAGGAGGGTCTCAAGGTTCTTTTTAGCGGCAGCGAAGCCGTGATAGCATGCGGAATTGGTCTGCTCATTATCGCCATTCCCATCCATGGATTCTTCTACCGCGCATTTGGTGCTTTTATTGGCGCAATTGGCGACAACATCCTCTCAGGTTCGTCTCTGCGATACCGGCTGTTTTGGTCCGCCCGCTAACTTTTTGCTTCACCCGCTAGTCTACTCTTACTTCCGGAGCTTTCGCGTGCGAATTCCTGGTATCCAGCGCGGCAGATACTCTGCTCTCAAGAATGCCGATACCGATCTCGAATCGACCGATACATACTCGATGGACGAGGACTTTCGATCCAGCGCTGAAAACCCTTCGCGCGTGGGCGGAGAGAAGCTTGCCACCGTTCGAGGCAAGATTGCTCGATTCTTCGCGCGAATCCCATTCTTCTCGTGGCTGTGGAAAATCGCCCTCGCTCTTTTCCTCATGCTCACGCTGATTCTTCGACCTGCCAAGCCGTACGATTTTCTGTCAATTACGCTCCCTGTTTCGATGCTCGATGTTTTCGCTCCCGAGCCCGATTTCTGCCAAGCGCAGCGAAGCCTTATCCAGAACGCTTTCCCGTTCCCCGACTTGATCAGCAATTCGACATGGAAACAACCTGAGGGTGATTACTTTAGGGGCTGGGCGCCTTTGGTCAACAAGGATATGAGCCCTCTTGGTGAGGCGTACCGAAACCACTCTGTCGACTGGTTGCCCGAGAAAGGAGAACTGCCTCGTGGCTTTTTCCGATTCGATCCTAAGCGCTTCAAGAACGGTTACCACGGTTCACTTAGCAAGGGCAGCACTATCATTTCCGAACACAAGTGCCCCCAGGTCTCGCTGCAAGAGAAGGATCCCTACTATAACCCCGTTCAGGACCCATTGAAGATCACTAACCTCGATACCGATATTCTGCCCACTCTCAAGGAAGCGCTTGGCAATGGCGATGTCAAGATCAAGCATGTTGTCTTCATCCTCATGGAGAGTCTGCGTCAAGACTTCTGGCCTCTGCAGCAAGGCTCCCATACTCACAGCCTGATCATGGATCTCAACAAGAGTCAGAAGGAGAAGGATGCGGCTAACGAGCGATTGTCCTGGATGATGCCCCATATCGAGAAGATCACTGGCCTGAAGCAAGGATTCACCGACAAGAACGGCAAGCCGTACGCGAAGCCCAACTACACATGGCACGATCAAGCGGAGGAAGGTTTCGGTGGCATCAATGTCGCGACCGCCTACACAGCCGCCACAATGTCCACCAAGAGCTACTGCGCCAACCACTGTGGTGCTTACCCCATGCCCGTTGAGAAATTCGCCGAAGCCGACACCGACAGCTACCAGCCTTGCATTCCTCAGATTCTCAGCATGCTGAACAAGGTCAAGACCAACACATCCTCTGACGATGCTGATTTCCGCGATTTGCAATGGAAGACGGCTCTTTTCGAGGCCGAGATTGAGGAGTACGACCGCCAAGAGAAGTTCGATGCCAAGCTTGGCTTCCAACACATCATTACCAAGAAGCAGCTCGAGAACCACTGGCGCTTCAACGAGTCGGACGTCTTGGGCAAGAAGATCAACTACTTCGCCTACCCCGAGCCCATCCTTATGCCTCATCTTCAAGACTTCATCACCAACACGACCGCCAACAACCAGCGCATGTGGTTGACTCACTTCACCAGCACTACCCACCACGCTTGGGGTCTTCCCGAGGGCACTCCTTACTACGATTACGTTTCTCACACCGGCATGAACAATGTGCACGACAACTTCAACAAGTACTTGAACACCCTTCGTTGGCACGATGGCTGGATGGCCAGCTTGATGAACCTCCTCGACGACCAAGGCATCGCCAACGAGACCCTTGTCGTCTTCGCCGGTGATCACGGGCACTCTTTCAAGGACGATGGCGCTGGCAAGGAGGGCACGTATGAGAACCAGTTCATCTCCAACTACCGAGTCGGCCTGACCTTCCGACACCCCCACCTCCCCCGAGTCCAATACGACGCCAACACCACCACCATCTCTATCCTCCCAACCATCCTCGACCTCCTCATCAATAGCGGTTCCCTCAACGAGAAGGATACCCACATCGCTTCCGATCTCGTACAAGACTACGAAGGTCAATCCCTCATCCGACCGTACAAGAAGACCGACGGCGACCGACGAGCCTGGACTTTCTCCGTTGTCAATTCCGGCGCTGGCATGCTCGGCGTCACATCCGCCGACGTCCCCTGGCGTTTGGTCATCCCCCTCAACAAAGTCATCGAGTACCGAGTCACCGACGCCGTCAACGATCCCATGGAGCTCAAACCCGTAGCTGCGTGGTCACCCGAAGAGCTCGAAACAGCAGTTCGTTCTGCCCTCGGCGACGAAGCTGCACAGTGGGCCAACGAAGCCATACCTATAGCCCAATGGTGGGTCCTGGAGCGCCAGCGTCTCTGGCGCTATCACTCTCTGTCCGCATAGACATGTCATTTTTTATATCTGCATCAACCGGCGTTTTTGGGAAACAACCTTTGCTTAAATTGTGTGTATGTTCAACACACATTGCATCATCAAGCACCACGACAGAACAACCCCAGTTTCTAATCCCCGGATGGATGAAGACGGGTCTCACTCTCGAATCTTGGAACAGCGAAAATAATAATCTCTTTTTCTTTTTTCGATATACTTTTCTCTTTGTCAAAAAGGGCGACGATACGATGCGTGATAGAAGGGGAACGGGCCGGATAAAATATCCATGTCATCATTTTTCTTTTTATCGTTTTCTGGCTTGGCTCGGCTTGAATTGGTTTCATAACCAGGCTTGAACTTTATCTATTCGGAGTTTTCGGCGGAAGGGGGATGGGGACTGTGTTCACGGTCGCTATGGTATGGTCTTTTTTTGGGCATTGTTTCTTGAATCATTTGTGTATAGCGTCTAGAGGTTTCTTTTTGAACAAATGCATACTTGATTACCTTCTATTTCATTGTTCGTGATGTTATGCTTGGCCGCGTGACAGCGAAAGGCTGGTGGTCAAGGGGTAAAGTTTACTGAGTTCAGGCCCGTATTTTCGCAAGTTAATCTTTACTGGGGGTAGGGATGTGACAGGTACTCCATGTAACGCTGTGAAACCAGGCGGTGAGGCGGTCTGCACCCCTATGTTCTGAAGGATTAATGTTTCGTCGCACTATGTATTAAAGATCCTTTGCAGTCCAATTTTGTGATACGGATTATTGAGACCTTGGGGCCTGAGCGGGTTTCACTGGGAACACGAGCTGAGACTGCACTGACCACCTGAGGCTGCTGACGTTGTAGCAGATTGCTGACAGGAACGTCTTGGCGTTAGATCTTTGCCTTGCAGTATGATTGGCTGAGTTGTTGTGGTGTTGCGATGGTGAAGATATCAGATAAGGTTGTGAGATTAGCTCGGTTGCACGCTAAGTTATGGTGTTGATGGACAAGGATTACAACTATCCATCCATTCAATGTCTAAGGTTTGAAGTGACAATTCTAGCCACTTGTTCAACCAGTATCTGAATCTAATTCGCTAAAAGTTCCTCTTGGTGCTTATCAACCCAAGCCTTGAACGTAGTAAGTTGTCTGCCCGTATACTTCCTAAAATTCATCGACGCCGCTCTATACGTCTCCGGCTCATACAAAATCGCCGGATCACGCCCAAGATATGCTAGCCTCTCAACAGCAGACTTAATCATACGCTCTGGAAAACCCCTGGATCTGAGTTTCTCTCTGTGCTCATCGCTGTTTGCCTCCTTGATGCTGATATCCATGCCCAGACCTTCACTGACAACTTTCCATGCTGCTCGCTGGGAAAGCAATTCTGGTCCGCATTGACATATGATTAACTCCCCTGAAGGGTATTGCAGCGACTCTTGCACCTGCGAGAGCGCCGACGTCTTCGGGGGCGAGATAATCGAACGGTGCGTTGGGATGAGCCAACGCGAGCTGTCCCGACTTGACCTCCTCCCAATCTTCTAGCATCTGGATATTACTCGAGAAATATGCAGGATGTATGACAGTGTAAGCAAGGCCACTTTCAGCAAGCGCAAGTTCAGCCTTGCCATGAACAACATTTAGGATCTCCGCTGCCTCAGAAGATGGTTTTGGGCCCCCATTCTCT
Organism: Fusarium oxysporum Fo47; assembly: GCF_013085055.1. Classification (NCBI taxonomy): domain Eukaryota; kingdom Fungi; phylum Ascomycota; class Sordariomycetes; order Hypocreales; family Nectriaceae; genus Fusarium; species Fusarium oxysporum. The sequence goes on from NC_072849.1 coordinate 604,343, forward strand.
GTAACACAAAACGAAGAAAGCAGAACAGCATGCGTGATACCAGCCCTCTTTCTAGCTTTGTGCGTTTCCAAAAGGCCGTCTTCTGCTTCGAAGAGTATGTACGAAAATGCTACAGTTGCTCCTGATTCAGAAACGGCGAGCTGGACGGACTTGGGATCTGAGAGATCTGCCTGAACGAGAGTGAAGCTCAGTTTCTTCTCAAGTTCTGGTGTAAAGCCTGGGATGGGCTTTTTGGTGTTGCGCATGGCAAGTGTGACTTGTGCACCGCGCGATTGGGCCTCCAAGACTGCAGCACGACCAACTGCGCCTGTTGCGCCGAAGATGATGGCTTTGACTGAAGACATGATATGTGTTTCTGGTGTTGGATATACGAGGTGACTTGGTCAGTTGAGACCTAAGGGAGAGTATCTACTAGAGCTTATAGAGTTATCCCTTCTAGGTTTTAACTTTAACGTCTCTCGGAATCGGCCTTTTTATTATAACTATCGGTATTCTACATGGAGGCTAGTTTATAGAGAGAAGATGGGTCGGGATTTGCCAGAGCGGTTGAGTCGTTACAGACGTCAACCAATCGATGACTTAGGGTGAGCATGTCATATTCTTTGGGATTGCAGCGAGATGTCGGACAGCGAAAACTGTCCGAGAGGATGCGTTGCGTGCTTGGCCTTTGTGGAGTCGTCTACGTAATCGACTTGTGATTTCTCCTCATCTGACTTTGACAGAGGGGACTGTTGTGAAGTGGCTTTATGGCCTGAATACTCGATTTTGTCATAACATAGAGTTTCGGAGGAGTTTGCTAGCTCTTAAAATTATGGGTTGTTATCGGTAGAAAGAGAGTTTGCCAGGACAAGGCCGCGTTGCTGTGCTTATCAGCCAATCGACGATTATTCGAGTGTTATTCTATAATAGTTGAACATATATGTTTACAGTGTATGAACCTATCTACTTTCTTCCCGCATTTTCGGTTCTCTCTGCATCTTCAGCAACGAAACGAGTGTGAGCGCAGTTCTCATCGAGAATGTTGGGCATCGAATTTCGTCATGCACTTTTGCAACATGAGGGTATCGTGGCAATCAATATCGGTATGAAACACTGTCTTGACCAGCTGTGAACACATCAACCAATTCGCAGATCAATAATATCGGATTCTCAGCCATGTTCCATCTCCATGCGAGATAAGATAACGGTGCTTTTGCTGCTTGAAACATGGACCAACAGAAGCAAAGTAAGCATTGAGGCTGCGTCACAAGAGCCTTGGCAAATGCTTGTTTCCAGCGGCTCAACCAGCTATCGATTTGTCCCTGACAGTCGTTGATCTTCAATCTTCATACATCATTCATGAGATCAGCATTATTCTCTTGCTACAACTCACGCTTCACCTTGATACCGACAAAGCTTCAGGCCCCCTCGGTTTTAAACAGATTTTAATTACGATTTACCTCGTCAATGCTCAACCTTAGCTTCGCTGGACCCTCCATGCGGGGCCCTGTCATCTCCCGCGAGAGTTTGACCAGGGGGCATTTTCTCCCGCCTTCCAGGCTAGAAGCTTGATAGAACAATCTTTAAAGTAAAAAACAAGAAATTCTGTAAAATCGCAGGCCAACAGAGTAGACGAATGGAATAAATGGCGCAGAGGCGGTGCTGTATGCACTGCAATGCGGACAGATCTTTCTCGTGACGCTAGAAATTCCCTCGCTACCCTTATCCTTATCCACTGGGGGTCCCCTCCCCAATGTTATCAATTAAAAACAAGGGAGGACTTGGGATTATCGTCGCAAGTACCCAGCCTAAGAAATCAGGGGTAAATTGACAACAGTGCTTATTAGCGGCGTCTTTAGCGATCAAATTATGGCGAGGCCTCCTTTTAAATTATGAGCCCCCCTTTCTTCAACAATTCTTGATTTCATCTTTTTTTACACAAAATCACTTTCAACCTCAATGAGTCCCTCCCTCGCTACGGAGACCACCAGATACAATGACTGCTCACCGTCAAGTGCGAGCGAAGATGAAGATGACGCGCCTGACCCGCTGAATCACCATGGAATCGATTTCAGTATACGAGGTGCGCGCATAGCCCCCTTTTTTAAACGAGATTTCGGAAATGACGGAGAACTGATTGTGAGAAAACCAAAAGATACCATGAAGCGAGCGCTTCGAGCATCATCGCGTTTAGGAGATGGCGTTCGATATCAACAGCTTGGAATTTCGAATTCAAATGATTTGGAGACTCAGTCACCGCCTCTTGACCGTACTCAGTTCGACTTTAGCAGCCACCATGAAGGAGTCTCATTTTTCGGTCAAATTCGATCAACGGTCGTTGCGTCGAAACTCAATTGGCTCCTGGTTTTTGTACCGATTGGATTGGCGGCGCATTCGTTTCAGATCAACCCTCTTGCGATTTTCATGACGAATGCGATTGCTATTGTGCCGCTTTCTGTTATGTTGACGGAGGCGACGGAGCGTATTGCTGCTGATGCGGGAGATACTATCGGTGCGCTATTGAACATTACACTTGGAAACCTTGTTGAGTTGATTATCCTGTGGGTTTTCCTGTGAGATTATATGAGAGTTTTTGCTAATGTGATGCAGGGTGTGAGTTGAGATGAGATTGAGTTTCGGAATGAGAACTGACTTTGATAGGGTTGCGCTGGTGAATAACCACATTCGCATCGTTCAAGCATCGATTTTAGGCAGTGTTCTCGTGAACCTACTTCTCATCTTGGGCTCTGCGCTTTTTGCAAGCAGTATGTCCAATATCGACCCTCACAGCAGCATGGAAGAGTCTGAGCTCCTGGCCGCTCTCCTCTTCGTCTCAGTCTTTGTCATTCTCATCCCGGTAAGCTCATTCATCCTCTCACTCATACAAACTACTGACTTGAACAGACCGCATTTGACTACACTTTCCATATGAAGGGAAAGAAGAGCGAAGCCGCATTGAGCATGAGCCGCGCTTCATCTCTTGTAGTCCTCGTCATCTACATCGTGTATTTCGCGTATGAGATGAGACCCAAGCATGTCGAAGCACCAGCAATTCCGTTACAACCACTGCACACAGAGCATCACCAACACCGACGAAATCAGGGTTCAACATCTCATAGTGCAAGACTTATTCGGTTTGCAGACCAGGAAGTTCCAACCCGTGCGCGGAGCACGACGCTTGATACGATGAGCGTAGCGGAAGCTGAGGAGGAGCGTGGGAAGAGGGAGACGTCTCGTGCTAGTTTGTCTCATCGATCGAGAGGGAACTCACGATCTCACTCGCGTTCTGGCTCGAGGACTGAGTTTCATGGTTCAGAGATGCGGGACCTTTCGGTTGGGAGTGCTCAGTCGAGAACTATCATGGAACGACCGGAAGTACCGGGTCATCCGTCGCATCCTTCTAGCACGAGCGGTACAGTAGCTGCTGTTACAGTTCTGTTTGTTTCGTCGGCCCTCATGTCGATGAACGCCGAGTTTCTCGTCAAGACGATTGACGATGTTACTCACGAAGGTGGTCTATCAGAAGCCCTGATCGGTCTTATCATTCTGCCGGTGGTTGGAAACATCGCGGAGTACGTGACCGTCGTCACTGTCGCCATGAGAAACAAGCTCGAGCTTGCTATTTCCGTCGCCGTCGGATCAGCGATTCAAATCGCACTTTGCGTCGCGCCATTGACGGTCTTGATAGCCTGGATGCTTGGTCGGGATCTTGAGATGGCGTTCAACGTCTTCGAAACCACGACATTGGTTGGGTCGGGTTTGTTGATCAACCTATTGATTCTTAGTCGTGCGGGCACTGCCATCAGGGCTATTGGCTTGAAAGGAGCTCTGATGTTTGCCTGCTATGTCATCATCGCGTAAGTTGCTTTTGGCCCATGAGTGGAAGCATTTGCTAACATGTTACAGTCTTGGTGCGTACTATGAGCCGCATGGCAAGACCAAATAAAAGAAGAGGTGGAGAAAGGGACATACGATTATGATAATATCAAGACTTAGATTCATTGGGAATATAATTTTACTTCAATTTTCAATTGCATTTACTCCAGACAAGATGTGGCTAACTCAAAAGTAAAGACAAGTTTTCATCCTCTGTCCTTCGGGTCTTAGCTGCGGATAAGACGAGTAGCTTACAACATGACACCATACTGTTGTTATAAAGGAATTTCATGCCCTTTCCCGACCATTGCACTGTCGAGACCTCCACCCTCGCCAGGGAGGCTTAGGCAGGTCCATAATCTTTTTTATCATGCTGAGAGTATACCCCATTCCTTGCGCCCTTTATGTCCAATCTCGAATATCACTCAGAAACCTTTCCAGAGAAAGGTTATACTTCTTCCTTGTGAAGACTATGCTGTCATTGTTGTATAAGTGAAATGCAGTTATAACTGTTGTGCTCTTGCAAACACGCCCAGACACACGAATCTTTGGATCTTGGTCTAAGATATGCGGTCAACCGCTGGTGATAAAGGGTTAGCAGTTCTATAGTTGCGGTACACTGTTTTGGCTTCGTACTCAATACGGACTCTATCCGCTTCATATGGTTCAGGATTTCTTAAGAGGAGATAATAGATTCGAGAGTCACAAGAGTGTATAGGCCTGCAGGGTCGCCAAATGATTTGCAACAGCATGGTAAGAGAAGGAATGAAGAATGACTTTGAAAAGATAGAATGATTGCACTGGTATGCTTGCCTTTGAGGTGTATTTATGCTTCAGGGAGTTGGTTGAGACAATGGAAAATACGATTGTGTATTGTTCTTTGACTTGCCAATCATGCATCTGGGAGAAGACAAAGAAAGGGAATCAGAAACACTCCAGCCAAGTTTATCATCCAACAGAGCTTTGATAGTTCAGCCACCTAAATGTCGGGATTCTAAAGCTCGTTTATTAAAGAATTTATGCCAATCGCCAAGCATGAGTATTATAGCACTAAGCCCATGATGATCTTTCTAAATAATTGACTGATCATATACGCTTTCCATAAGGATACAAATATACTGACCTCTTTCACCTGTGCCGTCTTGGCAGTGACTTGTGAGGCGTTAGACAACCATCAACTATGAACAAACCCGCCCCACTTTTGCTTACCGGCGCCGCATTCGCTCACTCTCACGCTCGCTCTCGTCATCATCAAACCAACACAAGACAACGCTTCAGAGGTCACGTCGCATGATATGTCGCCTCATAAAAGCAGTGAAAGACTTTGTTTGGCTTCCCACATTAAGAGAGTCGCGGGGAAATGATCAGGTCCAGGTCATGGCACTATACCACCAACCATGGCCGCCTTGCGCCATACCTGCGGCTCGCCTTGATCTTACATGCCCTGTCGAAGAAGAAAAGACACCAAATTACACTCCAGAGAGATTTTATCCCATTAGGTTGGGACAGCTGCTGAATGGTAGATATCAGGTGGCGACCAAGCTTGGGTATGGCGCTAACTCGACCGTTTGGCTTGCTCGAGATCTCAACCGGTATGACTCTCATAATGATGCCAAACGCAAGAGAAGAAGTTGTATAGCTACTGACGTCTATAAGGTGGAGGTGGTCTACAGAAAAGTATGTTGCTATCAAAGTCAACGCGACCAAGACTTTACACCGACGAGCTTCTGCAGAAAATGAAATCGATATCCTCCAGCATATCAATCGAACAAACCCCAAGCACCACGGATGGAACTTTATTCGAAAGCTTACTGACAATTTCTCCCTCGAGAGCCCACATGGCAGCCACCCTTGCCTCGTATTGGAACCTCTGCGTGAGCCGCTTTTGCTATATTGCTCCAGATACATTGGGGGCGTCATCCCTCCAGACATCTTGAAGATTCTGCTTCAGATGATACTCCTTGGACTCGACTACCTTCACAATGAGTGCCACGTTATTCATGCCGGTAGGTGGCTGAACAGACACCCAGGTATATGATGCTTATAAAGCTTATTGCAGATCTCAAGCCCGATAATATCATGATACGGATCGAAGACTCCAAGATGTTTGAAAAGGATGCAATCGAAGAATACAACAACCCGTTGCCAGAGAAGCAACTAGACGACCGCACCATTTACTTATCGCGGAACAACTACGGACCTCTTGCCAGACCAACGGGAACCATACAGCTGGTTGACTTTGACCTCGCTGTTCATTCCAAGTCCGGGGAGTTGCACTATGGTGCGATTCAAGGAGAAATATACCGAGCGCCAGAAGTCATAATCGACTCTGGATACAGCTACTCTGCGGATATCTGGAGCCTTGGAGTAATGGTAATGATCTACCTTACATGCCACATGGGAGAACCAGTTACTGATCATGCGACTCTTAGCTTTGGGACTTGCTTGAAAAACAAAGTCTCTTCAACCCTGTGACTCTAGGGGACGGGAAGGAATACGACGACTTGACCCATTTGGGGCAGATCACCGCCCTGCTAGGCCCTGCCCCCCAAGACCTTCTGACTAAAGGGAGAAGATCGACCTTGTACTACCAGGAGGACGGTATATACTCGTGCCTGATGGCTTGCCAGGGCAATGGCTACTGACGCATGACCAGGAGAGCTGAAAGACCCGAGCCGTATACCCAGCAATTTCAACCTTGAGAGCACGCTTACATATATAGCTGGTGAGGAAAAACAGCAATTTGTTCAGTTTGTCAAGAGAATGATAGCCTGGCGCCCCGAAGAACGAAGCACAGCCAAAGAGCTTCTAGACGACCCATGGCTCTACAAAGACTTCCCTCGAGATTAGACAACACAGTCGAAGCAATAAAATCACAGAGACACTCAATTTGTACATCATTCCGTTCGTTTATCATTGGAAGAGTTGTCTACCGCTAACATATAGCTGCCCTCTGTCCTTTATGTACTTTACTCTCATCATCCTCATACCGCCTCCTACTCGACGGCACAACAGCTGATGGATGCACTCCCCCCATAGAGGCGGGTATTCCCATGTATGCTGGGATATCCTCGCTCAGCTCGGGAAAGTGCTGGAAGAAGTCCGTCGACATGGTCCAGGCGTTGATGTCGCGGATGCGCTGCTCGAAGAGTGGCGATATGTGGTATTTGCTCGTGTGCGCGTTGTGGTAGAATGTGTCCTGGAAACTGTCCGTCCAGAGGATCTTTAGGTTGGTTTGGAGAAGCTCCCAGAAGGAGTTGTTGCAGTATTGGTGTTGGGAGAAGATGAGGCGTTCGCGGAGACCGGGCCTGCAGGTGGGGTTAGTTTTTGTGGTGGTGGATTGAATTGAATCGAGTTGGACTTACCAGACGAAAAAGTCAATGCCGTATGAGTGCGGTAGTACTTGCGATGGCCTGTTAATATGTTAGTTCTGGTTCATTTGCGTGGAGAATTGGCTTTGCCGTACCTATTCCAGTACCATCGCGGTAACGTCGCGCGCCTCTCCATCGTAGGATCGCCGTGATACGTGATCAAAAGATGACATATCCTCATGGCAGCCAAACGTTCTGTATCCGCGCAATTCGTAAAACAGAGCTCATCAGCCCTGCGCAGCTTGCGCCACGTCGGCGTCATTTTCCCCGCCCGCTCAATGCTATCCCAGCCCTCAATTATGGCGCGCACCGGTATATCCTCCGCGTTGTACTCCTCGATCGCCATCTCCTCAGCAGAAAGCTTTGTCGGCTTGACGAGGGTTTCGTTTATCGCGCGCCAGATGTTAGGCTTGACGTCGTGGTAGCCTGACGCGCAGCTCGCCGGGCTGGAGCAGTGGCAGAGCACGGGGGCCTTGGGGATAATGACGTCGTCCTCTTCGGGTGTTGGGGGGAGGTTTGGGAGGAGAGGCTGGATAGGAATGAAACCGTTGCCGGCGGGTGGGAGGATCGAGTTGTCGAAGGCCATTGTGGTAGGGTAGTGCTCGGTTGTCACGGCGTAGTTCCAGCCGTCGTAGGTGAAGGGGTCGTGCGGGGGAGGGTGGTTGATGGGGAGTTCTAGTATTGTAGAGTTGCTTGTTTCTGATGCTGCTCTTTGAGTCATGACTGGAACTATTCGTTCGTTTGATGTTGATTGCGACTGTGATTGCGACTGTGATTGTGCTGGTCCAGCATAAGCTGGCGACTCGGATTTTGTCTCTGATCGTTGCTCGCTCGTGGTAGTGGCGTTTGTGGTATCGCCAATGTGCCGACGGATCGTCGAGCCCAAAGAATCGAGAACCTGTAATAAATTGTCCCTCTCCTTGGTGACCTTGCCTAATTGGTCCATCAAGGTAGCTATTTGCGCGTTAGAGTCGTCCTGTCGAAGGTTGTCGACCATGCTCTCCAATTGAGCGATGCGGCTCTTTGTTCGCTCGCGCGCCAGGCGTTGGGCCTTGCGATCGAGCTCCCGCTTTTTGAGCCGGCGGGCTTCGGCAGTCGAGGTCTGGGTTTCACTATACATGATGATCGCCTTCAGGGATGAGCAAGAGACGAGAGGATGGAAAAGAGGCGACCGGACCAACAGGCAGACTTATATCCGTTGGGAGGGGGAGCTAGTCTACGTAGCTTTTATATCCCAGAATAGGGAGGATGAGATGGAGAGAGAGGGGTTCGTGAAAGTGAATCTGGGGAAGCGGATCACGGGCTTTTGATCGATTCACGCTACCCTCCAAGTCATTTAGTATAGGTACCGATGAACGGTAGGTATGGTATGGTACGGTATGGTATAGCACCTTACCCAGCAGCCAGGGCAGCCAGACCAGGTCAAGCCAAGCCAAGCCAAGCCCAGGGAGCCTCCGTGTCTTCTGTTTGGGCTGTGCCTCCAGGGCTCATGCGAATGCCAGGGAAAACAAGCTTCAGCGCTAGAGTGCCACAATGGAGCTGAAAGGGATAACACCGAGATTTGGTAGGTGATGTAATCAGCAATAAGCAGAGGCTAAACCCTCAGCGGCTAATTCTGATTTGCTCGGCACTGGGATTAGGGTGCTCATTCGTGGCGCTCTCCGTTCAGCTCCAGTCTGCGGCCACATGTCTCTCACGTTTCCGGTTCCCAGGCAGTTCCTATAGTCCAAGCCAAGGGCCCGCAGGATCTCCACGGGGCGCAACGTTTTGCTTGGATGACTGACTCGCAAACCAGTCCCGATTCACGTCTCAAAGTAACCTCACCCTGCGACGCGGCTCTGGGCAATCAAGATAAGATCCTAGCTGTAACTCAACACGCTTGGATCTTGGGTAGAGGTGTCAATCATGCATGCGAGATTAGCGATTCAGGTTTTTGGTTGCCTGGATACCATGAGAACGCGACGGTCATCGATCCTATTGACTGATACACGGCAAGGATCTCAGCTTTGCAGGAGTCTAGTGCCAAGCATCATTCCCATCCGTATTGGGACGATCAATTGCGTTTGACGTTAGATCAAAGAATGGGATGAGATGGGATGTCACAAGGCGTGGCGTGGAATGTCAGTTTGGCGTTTGTTGCGCGTTCACCACCAAACGGCCCCTCAAGCCGCCCACTAAGCGAGGTACATGATCACTGATGGATGGAATTCTAGACAATACCATACCCCAGTCATAATGGCATTCTCCTGATCTCATCAAACGTCAGTCGAGCGTCAATAACGTCGAACGGAAATGTCTCAAGTCTTCACAGACAATGTCTCGCAAATTAATTTAATTGCCAGTAAATTGATGGCTGAACCATACCTAAGACTACCCCAAATACCTGGTCGTCGTCTGCCACTGGTGGTGAACCCCCAAAACCGCCAAAACAAGCCACTTACAGAACGCGCGTTTACGCCCCCCAACAGCCCTAAGATCGTTCCCTTACACGAACTAGCGTGTCGATGCCGTGGTCGGTCTAGGCCCTTAGAGTCGGAGCAAGAGCCGCAGCGGATCCCTCTGTCACTGGACCAGAGCCACTCAATTGAGTGTCCGCCCGTGGGTGGCTATTAACTACCCGGCGGCACATTTAGCTGACCCGTCGGGTGCCAACGGAACTTCCGTGAGGAACTTCCGACAAGGCCTCTATAAACTTTTTCACAACACACCACCAACGATGAAACAGGTATTAGATAGGGCTGATCATGGAATTATTCAGGAAATGAAGGTGAGGAATTAACATTTCACCCAGGGACCAAGAAGTAGGTATTTCCGTGACAGCTGAACTCCAAGACACTTTCCCATGGGATCGACACTGCTAGTAGTCTGAAAGCTGAACCTAACGCCAAGGACCCATGTCGGACGCAATAACTCGATTGGGAGTCGACTAGGTTCGCGAAACCCGCCCCGACTTGCTACGGAACAAGGACCAACTCCCGTTGATTCAATAGATTTCTATCGAGATGTCACCAAATTCCACTTTCCCTTCTCCTAGGGAGATCGTCGCCCTCAACTTCTGTAGCTGTCCAGCGCCCCTTTTTTACTCTTGCTTCAGACCGACTTTGCCGGCTTTGCGTAGTCCGACGCCTCCAATGAGAGCACAGAGAACCATGAATGAGAACATGGTCCAAAAACTTGCCTTGTAGCCCTGGAGAAGAGCCTCAGCTGGCTTCGATCCTGCATGTTGCTTGCTGACAAGGGTAGATATAACCTGCATCACGGCTAAACCCATGGCATTTCCAAACTGGGACGCTGCGTTGAACACTGACCCGGCCACCGCCTGTTTATCTTCGGAGAAGGTTTCAGTGACGACTATCAGACCCACTGTGAAGAGGACGTCTGCAGAGAACGGCATGAGCACCTGTGCGAAGAATGCAGCTGTCCAGTACGTCCACGCAGGGTCGATGAGTGCCATGAGTAGAGGCGAGATTGCTGTGAGGACAGATGTGATAACAACGAGCCATATAGCAGGGATCCTGTGGACAACGAGACCTGTTGTGAAGTTGAGGGTTACACCCACCACGACACTAGGTAGGATACGAATAGCTGCATTGAGAGCTGACAGGTGCTGTACCTCTTGGAAGCTAAGGCCAAGATTAACAACGTGGGTTACATTACGAACTGTCATCCGGGTTTAAGACTTACAATAGACTCGCAAATAGCTCTAGGGAGTTTATGACAGCGTTGGATAAGGCTATGGTCACGCAGATCGTGGTGAAAGAGTGGTTCCGCCAGAACGAATTCGGTATCAAGGCCGGTAGACCCCTTTTTACCTGAAGATGCATCCAGCCGACAAAGAGCGGCAGTGCAACGAGACTCAAGCTTAAGAGAATAATGCTGCTTGCCTCTTTGATGCGGTACACATCTGTGCTGATGACACTATAAGATCGTCAGTTATGCCATGCCGTTGAATTAAGACACGGGTGAAGGTGGCTTACGCTAGGAAGTATGACAGCAGTGCCATGAAAGCTGAAGCGAGGAGAGTGCCGAGCCAATCAATCTTTGTCGCAACGCTCTGAATCACATCCTGCAACGTTCCAAGCGGCTCGGACTTTGGCAAAGACCAGAACCCCACCGCGGACAATACAAGATTGATACCACCGTAGAGAAACCAACCTGATCTCCAGCCAATAGTCTCGACGAGCACTCCGCCAAGGACAAGCCCAAACGAGAAGCCAAGCGGTTGGCTCAACCCCAGACACGCAAAAGCGAAATTCCTCCCCCGTCCCCGCGCCAGCGTCTTTGTCACAAGGGCCACAGAGCTCGAGAGATGCAGCGCAAGCGCAACGCCCTGTAGGGCCCTTAGCGCAACTAGCTGCTCGCCCGCGCGGACGAATCCGCAGGCCAGCATGAGCGCGCCGCTGAGGATGCACCCGAGCAGATCGACGGATCTGGCGCCTAGCACGTCTGCGAGGGCACCCGCGAGGAGCAGCGTCGAGGCTGTCGCGAGCCCTTGCACGGAGGAGGGCCAGAAGGCGAGGGATGGGGGTAGGGAGAGGTCGGCGGTCATTTGGGGGAGACCCACGACGATGAGGCCGTTTGTAGCGCTGGCTGCAAAGTTGACGCCAGACAGTTGGAATGTCACTGCTATTTTCTGTACACGAGATGCTGCTGGGGTGCTGTTGGTGACGGTGTTGAGTGGAGATTCCACGTAAGTTTGTGCCTCGGCAGTTGAGGGCAGCATATCCTCGAGCAGTGTTTCTGTCTGAGTGGCCATATTGTTTCTCTCGGCAGTTAAAAAATGTGATATATCTTTGTAATGTGATACTCTAAATTCCAGATACTTCAACTGTTGTAGTGTTTTATCTGTGAGACATAAGCACGATGTAAAACGTCAGTCAAGGGCGTGGAGAATTGGCGCCCTTTTGATGTGGGGAATGTCATGCAAGGGAGACTCGTAGGTTCATTTTGTACTCGAGGCGATGGGATCCAGGGCCCAGGAGTCAGCGCTAACGTGGCTTGGGAATGACAGCTTAGTCTAACCCACTTTAAACGAGCCCGAGTATTTCGTACCATCAATATTCTTGTACGTAGTGGTTGCACTCTAGTCACAGGTCGAGATAGTCTACTCCTAGCGACGAGATCTTTGCACCATCTATCTGGCTAGCAGGCAGCCTGTGACCCCTAGGTGGAGGAATGATAAACAAAGCTATACTGGAATTGTAGTACTAATTCATACTGCGAGAGATAAGACACTCTAGGATCTGGATCCACTTCACGGATAGAGATCCTTCCGGAGAGAGGCTCCGCCTAATAGCATCTTCATGAATCGATCGCGCTCAACTTGATTTGGCCGATGCCACCACTTATCCGCGTCGACCTCGGCGAACCCCTGATGTTCCCATTTCTTCAGCTGCTTGAGATCGATCTGGTGCCAGGGGACCCCGAGATCCTTAAAGACCTGATCTTTGATCTGATGCATGACCTGCGTAATGCCCTGTTCAACCTCCGGACCCTTCCTATCGACAAAGAAGATGTCGTAGATTTTTTTTGTCTCCTCTTCGACTCTCTTGAGATGGCGCTCCATGCCATTGACCATGGACTTTTGTCGTAAGCCACTGGCTTCATCCACTTTGCAACTTTCTCATAGTCGAGTTGAAAGCCCGCGCTATCGTAGGTCGGGGACCCATCTGGACCCTTACGGTGACATCGATGTAGATCGTAGAATGAATACAACGGATCCGTGTGCTTGTTTCTATGCTTGAGGATGTGGACTTTTGATAGGAACTCCTCACTTAGTTCGCGCTCCTCATACCGGGGATGCTTGACGCGACCCGGCGTTGCTCGCGGGTCCCGGTTCTGAGAGTGGTCGAAGTCGAACTCGAGCTCTTTCTCTGTAAGCACTGGCTTTGGTCCATCCGGCGTAAAAGGGCGAGCATTAGACGTCTTGGCCTGTTTGGTCTCCGGCTCCGGTGCAGAGTCCGTCTTGCTCGACTGTCAATTGTGACCTCGCGGAGGTGGCGTTATCCTCGTGAGTCTCGGTTCCGCTCCTAGTTCTCATCGTAATCTGAACACAGATAGTCTTGGTATGCAAGGCTATTGAAAGAGAGGTTGATAGTTGAGCTAGTTGACTATTTTAAATAAGTTTAAGGAGTTTAAGGTAGGGAGTAGTTAGTTGCGTTGAAGGCGCTGGGAATACAAACGTCATCATCGCGTATGGGGAATGTCGCAGCCACGTGACATGGCCAACCCCGATCTTACTACAGTAAATACGTTTTACATCACAACTCCATCATTTCAAGTCGGAATAACATGAAAACACATTTATTTGAAAGTCAAAATAAATCTGAACACTTTCCACTGTTGAAAACAGCAAAAGAAAAGTGGAACCCCTGGCGAGGATCGAACTCGCAATCTTCTGATACACAACCCGTAGCATCTTCATGCCACAGATAGAAGTCAGACGCCTTAGCCATTAGGCCACAGGGGCTTGTCATATTATTATTAATTGATAAGAAAAAATATAAATAAAGAAGGAACAAGCTCTGAAAGCTTATCTAATAATATGATGCAACATCGACGTCCCTCTACTAACCACAGCCAGAATGATAAAGTTGACATGAAAAAACATCCACCCTTCCTAAGTCCCAATTGAGAGCGACGTGTCCGATCCCTCGCTGCTTTAATGACAGTCATATGCTGGCTTGGTGAACAATCAAACAGTTGTGATTGTTGTTGTCGACTATCGGTGGGATTTATTTCTGGCCATATTGTGGAACATTCTTGGTATTGATTTGACTTCTTTCGGTTCGTCTACAGTGCTGAATACAGTGCGCTCCAGTTCCAACTCTTTTTCAATGTACTCTCTGAGGCGTTTATATGTTGGGTCGCTGGTGTCCAAATAACTACTCCAGAAACCGGCATATAACCTCCCATAGAGATTCTTGGTGCCCTCAAATGCAACACCGAGCTTCAATATGGCAGGCAGGAACACGCCAAGTTCACAGGAGCTTAGTAGGGTTAGTTCTGGGGTGATGGCTGAGTGGCAGAATGAGGGGTCAGATTGGTCCAGCAAGGAGATGCGTGGTTTAGTTACGTATTACGGTCTGATTTGATGACTTTGTTGTGAATGTCTCGAAATAAATGTTTCAATTGCCTACCGTGGGCTAGTATTTGACATGTTACTGAAGTTATCTCGAGCATGCTTATATTACTCGCAGTTATCTTTAGCTCGACTGGATACTTCCATCACTTGGGATCCAAGTTTGAAGTTTCTCACCCTTTAGGAGGCATCCCGCTGTAGACGTCAGGCTTTGTCACTTTTTGGTCCTGCGGTATAATGCCCTATGGAATCGATACGATCGTGGGCCACCTTTACATTTAGTACGAATATCAGGGATGAGCAGCTAGCTCCAGATGTTCTTCCTTCAGCTCATCCAAAAGGTTACCTACAGTCATTCTTCGCACCCATACTTTAAGTTTAACTGTCGATAGCATTATGTGTCATCCAACCCAGCTCCCAAACACGCTCATTAAAAACGATGATAGCCAGGCTAGGCCCATGACTGCGCGAAACAGTCCGCAGCCGCATGATCCTGACTACAACAAAATCGGCCACTGGTTATTCTCATACCGAGCTAAAGTTTCCGCAATTCGAGTGACCGCGTCATCAGGATAACAACCAAAGTCCTCGTATCGAACTGAATCAGGAGGGTATAACAGCATCATCAAAGAAGAGGCGAAGCTGGTGAGACGAGATGAAGCTGGTGATGAGTGAATATTTGCGAGGTCGGGGTGAAGCCGGTAGATAGAACTCTCAAAGGAGAGGCGAAGCCGACGAGACAGGGAGAAGCAGATGAGATAGCATTCTAAAAGGGAGACGAAGCCTGGCGATGACGTGATGACTGACTTTTGCGAGGTTGTATGTGGGTTTGTCGATGGAGGTAGGTGAAATGGTGGCATCGAATTGGGCCAAGGCCAACTAGCCTCGAGGTACGGCAGGGAGGCGCTGAAGCAAGGTCAAAGTCGACGTGGGTGGACGGACTGGACCAGAGAGAAGCACTGAGAGCACCCCCAGCTGGAGCTGTCAGCTGCTGTTCAAGGTGGTAAGGTAGATCTGGTGAAACTGATGGAAGTTTGCGATCGAATGATGTGCAGGTAAGCAATATGCACCACACGCATTTGTGGCCAGGAGTCGTCGCGGTTGGAATGTAGATACAGGTATGTGTAAAGCCCGAGAATTGGCATGCATCGCGAGCTGGGAAGGCCATTCGAGACTTCTTCCACAAAGAGCGATATTTGGACTTTATGAGTGCTGTCTCGCATGCATGGCATCTGCCAGGGGTGTCAGGTCTGTGTCTATCCCTCAAACGTATGAACATGCCAGTTGTTTCCACGAACACGTGATGCGGGATCTCGGGGCAATCGTGAGAGTAGAGGAGTTAATATATGCCCTTATCTGGGGCAAAGAATTCTTCCAGGAGGACAAGCAAGTCGTCAATTTGGGGCATTTTGGGAGGCATCTTCGGCGGCGGTGGTGGTGATGATGATGCCTAAAGAACAAGACAGAATCTGGGCAACCTCCTGAATTGACAGCATGTCTTCACGAGGCTGCACCTTTTATATTCTATCGGCTGAGATATTGAAGAAGAGGTGGAGGTTAGGCGTTAGCTCAAGGCACCAGGGAGCAAGAACACTTCTGACCTAACCCTAGGGTGTTAAATAATCTAAATGCATCCTAAATCTGTACTAAACTAACCTAAGTTTACCTAAGTTTACCTAAATGTTTTTTATCGCTTAGAACAGGGACGGAAAGTTGAAAAGTGTGACGGGTTCCTTTAGGAATTCTATAGTGACGAAGGTGCGGGCCAGTGTGAGGAACGCAGTGCTCGCATTTGAACACTACCTACATTCTCACTATACAAAGAAGCCACTATATCTCACACAAGCCAAGCCAGCCTGGCATATCAAACCTCCTTGTGATCAAGTACCTCGCCTGCCTGTACTGGACCATCGCCAACGTGACGTTGCCTCAAATTCCCAGCTTCGTCATGCTCTGCATCCCATTTCTCAATCTCAACAAGAGGCACTCTGACCAAGCGATGCGTGTTGGCGCCATTTGTGTCAACTTCGAGAACTTCTGGACGAATTGCATAACCCTTCCATTTGGGAATGATGTAAATCCAGAATACGTAGTAGACACCACAAAGAATCATGCTGAAAAGGTTGTACTGTCAGTTGGTGTTCCGAACGATGGCCAGAAGGGAAGGAAACATACATTGCAATGCCCACTACGCAGTAAGTTGCATACCAGAAACTTACGTCGCCAGCGTAGGGGCCGCCCTTGGGAGGATACCATGGCATAACGATGATGAAGATCTGAATGAGAATAAAAAATATGGCTGCGACATCCCAAGCCTTGAACTCTGGTGGCCCTCTTCCGACGCGCTTGTTGTGACGCCGGACGATGTAGAGACCAATACTCATGGCCAAAAAGAAAAGGCCTTCGGGGTAAGTCTTCAGACTCACGACTGGTTTAACGTCAGCTAAATCGTACGAGAGAAGCTTTTGATTGAAGAGGCTCACCAAACTGAAATGCATCACCTGCAGGAGGTGCTACGATCATGATGAACGTCATAGCCCATTTCAGTAGATAGGGTCCGATGGGTGTTCCGAAGGGCTTTGTTGATACCCAGAAGGTAGTGAAGGGTAAGACTCCTTGGCTGCATATCGAGTCAGTAAGCGACGAGAAGTCATGGTAAAATGGCAACAGACCGTCCGATCTCACGAATCAATCGTGAAGCGCCAATCAGTGTAGCAAGAAGGTTACCGTACGCACTCAGCAGCACAAGAACATTCAAAGCTGTCACAGCACCACTAGTACCAAAGACACTGGTGAAGAAGACTGATGCAGCGATCTCATTCGACTCTGCAAACTCTTTCTTAGGGACTTAAGACTCGCATCAGTACATCAGGCCGTGAAGCTCATAGCATCTTGAAGCTTACCAGCAGAGAAGTATGCGACGTTGCATAGCATGTATAAAACAGCAACGAGAAGAACAGAGATGAATCCGTACTTCTTGATAGTTGGGATCGGTCGCTTGACTTCGTTGACTACATTGAAGGCGTTGGCATAGCCGGTGTATGAGAAGACGATGTTGACCAAAGCTGTTGAAAGGTCATTTCCGTTGTTGGTTGTGCCCTCGAATGCGTTGCGGAAGTTGGCGTTTGGGTCTGGGATTCGAGAGACGTTGCCGCCGAGAACCACGAAGCCAGTGATTGAAATGCTGCAAAAGTTAGAGTGGGAAGGTTTACGAGGTGATGAACTGACAAGATTAGAGTGATGATCTTGAAGAAGCCCAAGACATTGACAGCCCAGAGGGAGTACTTGTTGTGAGCAATGACACCTGAGCTGATATTAGTGAGCGCATGCATTAAAGTCAGGGACAGACTGACAGATCACAGCAAGCGTGTAAGCAGCGATGGCCACGCCCTTCATCTCCCAGTCACTTGGCGTCTTTCCAGCGATTCTCCAGAGATATCGAGACAGTACTGCACAACGAGTTAGTAACTGACAACCCGGGACTCTGCTGACAACGAACCAATCGCGTTGCTGCTGCTGAATGACAAAACAACTGATTGCACTGCATACGCAATCGGAAAGAAATGCTTCGGTCGGGGATAAGCTTGTTCGAGGTATACGACTTCGGCTCCAGATCGACTGGGGAAATAACTAGCGAACTCAAGATACACGCAGAATCCGGCAACGGCCATGATAAAGCCGATAAACCAGTAGATCAGAGCGAGACCTATAGATCCTGTGGAGTTGAGGATGCTGCCAGCTACACTAGAGTGAGTATGTTGTTTACCAGTGATAAAACAGGGTGATGGTGCATACGCGTCGAGAAGATACCAGTACCAATCATCTGGTTGACATTCAAGAAGATGATAGTCAACCATCCAACTTGATAGCCTAAAGGTGAGTTGGTCTCGACGGGCGCGCCGATGGCCTCCTGATACGAAGGCTTCGCGTCATTTCCGCCCTGCACACGCGTAAAAGCAAGGTTTCCATCGCGAAGAAGAGCGGGATCAGAGCTATCAGACGTATAGTTCTGATCGGCATTAATAACAGCTGGTTTAGCGTCTGGCTGGGGACGCCAGCGTGATAAAGAGAAGCCCATGGCTGGACAACAATGGAGGTAATTCTTATGATGCGGATGCTCCAAAGCAGCTCCAGCAGGCCAGTGCAACCTCACATCTTTAAGCAATTCATCTTGTTAGTCGCTATCGGGATATTTCAAGATACGAGCATGTCGATCCCTTCGCCCCCGTTTCCATGTAGATTGGCTATCGATTGCGTGACGCTAATGACCTTCCAGACTGGTGAGAGCACGCCATAGGCCAAGGCGTTGACGCCAAATTCGGTGTTACGCTGACAGGGACCAAGAGCATCAAAGAAGGACCTTTTGACAAGCCAAGAGACTAAAGAAAGTGTTTGTAACGTTGATTTGGAGGTTTCAGTCGAATGATAATCGTAGGAATATGGTCTAAGTCTTTAACAGGAAGTTGCTAAGCCCGTAACCAAGATTCGTCCTGACCAGCGCCCGTAGCTTGCATTTTGCTTTTGGCTAAATCGATCACTGCAAGGTCTTTAAATTAAGCATAATGTGAGCCATTGGCCGACTGTACCCGGGGTCTCAATGATCCTGTTTCCAGTCGTGCCACGCTGGATCCTGGCACTAGGCTCCATGATTGGTGAAAGGGAAGAGACGTGTTATAAGCCATTTTCCATTATCAAACATATGAATAAATGGTCTGATTGACGTTAAGACAAAAGGTTTGATAAATGAAATGTGACATATGGCAAAGTCAAGCTTTTCAGCTGTAACTTGCGGGTAGACGCCCAGGGCGGATAACCTGACGACTGTGTTCTGAGTGAGTAAAGTAGTCTTTTTTTTTTTTTTAAAAAAAAAAAAAAAAACTTGTATTTTAGCTACTCTTGTAAATCATAAACTAAAAGCGTTCCTGCAACATGGGTCCCATCGCCCCAAACCTATTTAATCATAGTTAAGAGACTGTGTAACATGAGCGGCAGTAACGAAACTACAACTGCAATTACAGCTGTTCAAATTGGCCCGTTCGGTGATACATCAGAAGCCGACAGTGATCCGGTAAATGTGCGCAGAATTCCAGCTTTTCGAGCCCGTCTTGATCCAGATGCACAGAACTTGATGTTTGGTGCTCAGATGTTTTGAAAGTTATCCGAGTATCTCGGTTCTTTCATACGACTCCACTATAAACAAGAATTCGTGTGAGTGCATGGTCTATATGCTCAAAGGTCGTCCCACCCAAGTAGACCAGAGTAGCATGAAAAATGATGGCAGTCACCATAATCTCTAAAGGCGAAATCGTACACTCGTTGTCGAAGTCGATCTGCAAAATCGAGAGACGACTTTTGATAGTCCCCATCATGCATTGGCTTTAAATATTGCCAATAATCTAGACACCCTTCCCCCTGCTCAAGGTTGACTTTGAGGAACTTTCTGTCATTGGCATAGAATGGTGTAGAGAGTTGCGGAGGGTAGAAAGCGCTTTTAAGGCTGTCCTTTTGAGAGAGGACTCCCTTTCGCCGTTTCTGGTTGTGATCGATCAGCCATATATCAAGATATACCGATTCTTCAGCAAGCTGGTACAGTTTATGAAAGGCGAGAAAAGGTTGACCAAGAAGGGGGAGCTGGTAAGAGAATTCGAGGTGAATGTTGATGAGAGGGGAAGAGCAGCATGGGAGGGAGCATGACATATATACACCCATCTACGTCTGAACTCAAAAGAACGTTTATACCGCGTGAGTCACAAGAAGTGTTCTGCGTTTTGTGCAAGTCGATGCAGTTGACTCTTGTTCATTCTGTGAGAAGTTTATTCTGATGACTTGAGGTTTAAATGTGGGTGAATGGACCCAGGTGTATTGGTAGCCTTCACTACTGCGTTTTTCTCCAGAATTACACGCAAGTGGTAGTGTGATATATCTTGGCAAACTCAATAGATTGTTTACTAGCTCTTCTATGCGCTAAATTTAGATGTTCAACCACTTATCCCGACGTCAAAAGCGATCCCACCCAAGAAGCCCCAAGACCGATCCTGAGGCATCAGTCCACTTTCATCGTTCTTTATAAAACTCCTGCAGTCGGTCTGCAAAGTGTAATGAGAATTTGCGATGATCTCCATCTGAGACTGGGTTAATATATTCCCAGTGAGCCAGGCGCTCTCCCCCTTTCTCAAGACCAGTGCTAGAGAACTTCCTGTCGGCCCCATAAAAAGAAACATTCTGGAGCTCCCAAAAATATCCATCACGCTTTTCATAGCAAGGGGGAGCGTCTACTTTTTGTCTCAGGTTATGGTCAATTAACCAAACGCGCGTTCCAAGGTTCACAGTCTCAAAATGCATCGGCTTCATCGCCCCCTTCGTCTTCTTCGTAAAGTCGATGCTCCACTCAGCTCTGTACTCGATATCGATATCATGGATGTTTTGTAAGCGACCCACTGTTTCATCATCCCATTTTTCGAATTCGAGGCTGTCGAGCTGTAGGATAACTAGGTTATCGTTGTAACGGATTGTGATATATGCGGGAGCACCGCCAGAGATGTAGTACCCCGTCCACGGAGGAGAGAGCCATGGGTCCTGCAGAAAGTGCTTCTGCATCATGAGTCTTGATTCGTGGCAAGCCGTCCACAGTCCGGCATCGGTCAGGTATGTCGATATATTAAAGTCGCTGCCATTGTAGATACCATCTAGATATCTGTTCTACAATGGAATAGCCACAAAATCATCGGGGTGTAAAAGTCTTTGGTATGCAGGGTGACGAGGAAACCGGATTGTGTCTTGGGGTCGAACTGGAACATGCGAGCCAGGAACATGCAGAAGTAAAATATGTACCGCTGGCAGATCTGGCCGAATGACATCTTTCCAGACTCGCAGCCTAAGCTCGGTCGGAAGAGCTGAGAATGGGTGGAATGTCGAGGGCATGTTGGGGATGTAGCCCAGGACGACAAATGCAAAGGTTCCGGCGATAGTTCAGTGAGATATATGCCCAATTCTTGAACACGGCGACATTCAAGAGGTACTATGGGTGAGGTGCCATAAGGTGATGAAGGAAATCGAGCACCGGGTGATGTATTTACAACGTGAGTGATTCAGCCTTTGGACAGCCTGCGCCTGAATCATCAGGGTTCACCTGCGTCACGTGAAGTGGGGCGTGGCAGTACCAAAGGAAGAGCGTTTTCTTTCGTATGTTCTCCTTGGCCTGGCCCGCCAGTGTATTGTGTAGGTAGACCTTCTTACAACAGATATGACTAAGCCTCAAAAGTTATCCCATCCTAGAAGTCCCATTGTAGGGTGGAACATAGCTTCAGGCCCGACCTTTTGCGCATGGACGAAGCTTCCATCTAACATTTCCGCGAAGTAGATTGAGGATTTGTGGTAGTCTCCATCCGGAACTGGTTCAATGTACTCCCAGTGGTCCAGAGAGCCTTATTCCAAGAGAATCCACAGCGATAGGCTTCCTGTCATCTGCATAGAAGCACTCACCCTCGTGGGGAAGAGCATTTGCTTTTCGCTTCAGATTGTAATCTACAAGCCATATGCATGGAGCAAACACATTGTGTTGTAGGCCCTGAATCTGATCGAATGCTGGACACTCTCCGTCACCTTGTAGCTCGTCGTAAAATTGCGGTCCCCAATCTGACTGGTATTCGATGCCAACATGCAGGGCCTTATGGCCAAGCGCATCATCAACGTTGTATAGGTGGTAGTATGGACTATCAGGTCACAGGATAAAAAGGTCAGACATTGGTCTCACTGTGAAATAGAATCGTGTACCTCCAGAGTGGTAGTAACACATCACTGAGTTGGGGATGTACACTTTGCCGTGCCTAGTATTCTTGATCGTTAGAAAGGCCTTCTTCATCATGGACTTTGATTCATGGCAGGCAGTCCATAACCCCGTATCGATCATATATGACGATGTCATCCTAGCGCCATCTTTATTGGCACCGTCGAGACTTTTGTGTGGCAATGGTACTGCAAGACTCAGTTCACAACGTTCGTGCCCGTAAAATGAAGCTTCGTTGGCTGAGAAGTGAATGACTTCCTCTGGCGAATTCTCATGGCCCATATAAGTACTGTAAACGCGGAATATATGAACTCCTGAGCGCTTTGGGCGAATAGCTAGATTCCAGATCTCTTCCCTAAGCTCGGTTGGAAGAGCAGAGAAGAGAGAGAATTCTGTCGGCATGATTGGCAGTGCTCGGGTCTGGAGTATAAGAAGATAGGTTGGATAAGCGCCAGTCGGATAGGCAATCCTGCTTCGGGAATAGGGGAGGATTACCAGTGTGTGGCGAAAGGAGTGGAAACGGGGTCGTTGAGAAAGTCCAGACAGGAAGGGATACATATACATTGCCGAGGGATTAGACTTCTGGGAGCTCTACACCGTTTGAATCATCAGTAGCGATCTGCGCCATATGTAGGTACTTTATTGAAG
Organism: Fusarium oxysporum Fo47; assembly: GCF_013085055.1. Lineage (NCBI taxonomy): Eukaryota > Fungi > Ascomycota > Sordariomycetes > Hypocreales > Nectriaceae > Fusarium > Fusarium oxysporum. The sequence continues at coordinate 627,084 of NC_072849.1, forward strand.
TGTAAAAGGAATAGAGCTTTCGCCCCAGATGAGTAAATTAGGTAGAATCTGTTACAACAGAGTTTATATCTAGGCTCACAAGCCACTACCAGCATTATCTGATACTAAGTTATGCGCGATCGTAATAAACCCTCAATCACAGGTCTCAACTGCAAATAACACAGCGAGCTCATAACTTAGACATTATGATATAGACACAAAGAGCCAAGTTTTCAACAATGCACAGGCTAAATGAGTGACCACTAAACAAATAACATTCTGATGCCTTGGAAATCTCTACTCGACATGGTAAATATTTATCTTTCCGGCTTTAAACTTGTCTCTTCGAAGTGTTTATCTGTCTTGATAGGTATGTGTGAGAAAATGTTTAGAGATGATTGTATCCATTTAGATTTGGTCTTTTGTGAGCTAACGAGTTTCTTTGCCACTATATCTAAGCATACATATACTTATGAATTTTTAAGATCTTCCCATCCAAGAAGCCCAATTCGATCTCCGAGATGATGTCGATGATCGTTGATAAACCAGGGACATGCGTCATAAAATCTTCCTAATTCATTTGCGGAAATTGCAAAGTAAATAGATGAATCCCGATAGTCCCCGCCTGCCACTGGGTGTATATACTCCCACTCTCCCAAATTACCCTCCCCCTTATCAAGAGAAACTTGTACAAGCTTCCTATCATTTGCGTAGAGTTGCACTGTCTGGCTGTCATGAGACGAAGAGGCTCCTGGTTTCCGCTTCAGGTTTGTGTCTACCAACCACAAACGGCGCCGGGGAAAAGAACGAAAGAGAACAGCGACGTAAGATGTCATATCATGTACACCAGGGGAAAAGTCATACACCCAATTTGTATCCGCCTATGCTGGATCATAGTCTATGCCAATATCCCGGCAAAATTCCAGAGGGTAGACAGAAGGACTCGAAGTGCAGGCAAGCGTTTTGATACGGCTCCAGCTGGTGGGGAAGAAATTATCTGGTTGTAGAGTAATAAGGTCCGAGTCTGGCCAGATAGAGATGTAGAAGGGGTTGCTGCCCGAGCAATAGCTCACTAGTGCACGCCCTGACGGTCCCCACGGGTTGTTTGAATGTTCAGCGAAGTGCTTCCGGATAACACGCCGTGATTCTTTGCAAGCGGTCCATAGCCCGGAATCAATCATGTACGCCGATACATTCTTATTGGGGGGTCCGTCGAGGCTCTTGTAGTACCTGGATTCGAGAGGGGCACCAAAATGCCAGGAGTTGTTGACTTCGTCTGATACTCGCGAGGCTCTCCGAGGTCCAATATCAGCTTCTGCGGCGGAATTGTGTACGCGAAAGATTTGGACTCCTCGGCGGTGCGGCCGAATGGCAAAAGCCCAGATTTCGTCCCTGAGTTCTCGTGGAAGGGAAGGGAATAGGTGGAAGGCAGTAGCCATAATAGCATGTGAAGTTCAACGGCGATAAGTAGCACGAAAGGGTCCTGTATAGGAAGTAATGAGATAGATTCGGTGTCCGAGTGAAGAAAAAAGGAGGAAACATGAGAGGACTCCAAAGAAAAGTGCGGTATAATGGTATGGAGGTTCATCTGATTAGCCTTTCGTGTAAAATTAAGCTTCTGTGGTTTTAAGATACTTCTATAATGTCAATAGTTCGAATTGGTGTATGGGGATATATTTTGGAAGCGTGCAAAGCTTAGACACTTCCATCAGTGGGAGTGTGACTTGACAAGAAGTATAGAAGGCTTAGATGGTTCAAGAAACACAAACAAAGGTCCGGGATACGACAATAGAATGCATGTGAATGCTAAATACAGAATTTCCAAGTTCTGTGTGGCGAGTATAAGCTCTCAGCCACCGGCCTCAACTGCAAATAATACATCTAGCTCACAGAGGCCGGCCAGTCGGAGGCTACAGAGGGAGAGCCAGAGGATCATTTATTATAGTCTCATACCTATAACGCTGCCTACAAGTTTCTTGGTGGCAGTCGTTGAAGAATTGAAATCCTTATCTAAAAGCTTAAATTTCTTTGTCCTTGCCACCCATTTCTCGCTACTGGACCAACTCTCCATGCGGACCGATCGATCATGACAAAATGTCGTTATCTCGTCGGGATCCGCGCGCTGGTCGGTCTCTCGACAATCCTCGACAACGAATCGGATCAACATGTCCTGCAGTTCACAGCCTAAGTCAATGTTGGACTTGCGTTCCTCCGCGGCCTCGGCATTCGATGGGATTTCAGGAATAGCAGCTTCTGTAAACTCTTGAACAGGTTCAGCAAAACCCTCCGAAAACCCCTGGTCAGCCTTCTCTAGCGCGTTGTGAAAATTGCCAAAAGCATAGATCAACTCAACTCCGTGATGCGCAATTCCTTGCATGGGGCCTGAGAAGGGATTGCCGAATTCGAAATGGTAATATTGGACTCCTACGTGCTTGGAGTCTTTCCCATGGAGGAGAGCTTGTTTCCCACGATGGGTCTTGGAGAACTCGCTTGCGCGATATACTTTATGCAGCATGGTGGCATCAGATATGAACTCAGAGAATGCCTCAAACAGTTCTGCATCAGATGATGTCGGCAGAATACCGTATGCTTCAAGAACCTCTTCAGCTGCTGCCTGCGAGGGATAGCTAGACGCGACAAGAGAGTGAAATTTGGGATAATTCCAGTTAGCCATCCGGGCAAAATCTCTGAACTCTTGGTCCGTTGAGCTCAACCTGGCTTGTTTTGATCGTTCAGACCGTCTTGCCCAAGGTGCACGGAAATACCACAGCTCAAGTTACTGTCCCTGATGGTCAACTGATCAATGACCAAGACGAAAAACGCCCAGTGAAGCTCTGAGATACTATTAACCAGGTCCTTCGCTGGTATCCGTCCCAGCATGTTGAGTCGATCGATCGGCTTGTCGGCTTCGACTGACCACAATTGGTACAGGTCTGCCCAGCGCTCATCTGCTTTTTCCATCGCTGTCAAGTCGAGGCCGCCCCACGTCCCCGACATTAAACCAGCCTTACGAAATAACGGTTTCTTTATACCTAATTCCGCCTCGAGAAGGTGAAGGTGGCATGAAATTCCACCGGCGGAGTGGCCCATGATTGTAATTTTTGTGTCATCTCCACCGAACGCAGCAATATTACGCTTTATCCAGATCAAAGCAAGCTTCTGATCGCAGAGGCCGAAATTCACGCCCTTGACAGAGGCCTTACTGCCCTGGACCGCAAGCATATCGGATGAAGCACCAAACCCGAAAATATTGAGACGATAGTTGATGGACACAGCGATAAAGGGTGTTCTCTTTGAGAGCCCGCGGAGGACAATACGGGAGGGGTCTGCGTATAATCTTTAGCAAACGTCTCATCTTCTGCTATGTATCGCGCAATCTTAGAGCTCATACCCCATACTGGATCCGTGGCTGCGCCGTCTGTGAAGCCTCCGCCGTGGATCCAGACAAGTACAGGCAACTGGGTCGTCTCGGCATCAAGACTGTGGTTTGCAAGTGCTTCCTTGCTCGGGCGCATGATGAGAAGGTTCAGGCACTCAAACTCATCCTCGCGGTCGTCGGGGTATGATAGGTACGATTGATATGCTTGTGAATTTCCTTTGTGCTCCGTAGGGCATCGTGGGCTACAGAATGATTAGCAATTATGATTTCTTATCGGTTGTGTAATCGCAGGAGGCATGAATGGCTGCACAAGGTGTGGCCTTACCCGTTCTCTGTAGCATCAAATACATCCTGCGGTAAACGATCTCTCAGTTGCGAGTGCTCCCATCTTCCCGGTACACGGGCGTACGGTATACCACGAAACTCCTCGATGTCATCAGAAATGGGTGATCGTTTGCCGACAATCGTTTGGAAGTAGCCGGGTATAGAGCTTGTACGTAACCTCACGGCCGGAGCGCGTTCTGGTCTGAATTGAGGAGACATAGTGATAGCATCGATAGAATACAAATTGCCTCACGAGAAGAACACTATAAAGCACGACTCCAACTTTTTATACACAAAGGTATGTAGTAACAAGACTAATAGACTTATTCTAGTCGCACATGTGCCAAGTATAACTCGGTCTGACTGTCCGTTATGTTGTGGGGTTTGAGGACACTAGCCACCATTTACCTGAAAATGTGAACAACAGAGAAAGGGAGCGGGGATGTATGGGTTTCCGCAAATATTGGACGTGCCGCCAATTCTGATGAGCCACGGGTTGTTGCAAAATCCCGATGCCGTGGAAACTATGCTTTGTTTTGAACAGCGCTCAGTGAGATAACTAGTATGTGAGTCATCTTTGACTCATATTTAGAGTTGATGTGGAGACCAGCCTCACCTATTTCCGGCTGCCCATGCGAAAAGGGCAATGATTGCACCGAGGATTGGTTGATCACGGATAATAAAATAGCCGTTTCATATAGCATCACATCCATAGAAGACTATTGCAGGTCGAATTCCTTGATTGAATGAACTGTTTCTGGGTATCACTGCCGGATACTCGGGCACCTATCCTGGGATGAAAGGAGGGCACTGAGGGCTAAGAAACTCTATGTTTGTGTAGCTTCGGGCGTAAGCCATCAATGTGACGAGAATTTAGCTAGGTCTGCAGTTGCATAAATTCCTAAGGCTCGCCAGCCTCATCACGACTCTTCATCTCTATCTACTCCTTCAGTTTTCGCTTCTTCTCAACCGTTCTAAGTTCAGCCTTGCAACCTTCCCATTTCCAACCCTACCAGCCTTCCATCATTATTCTTACAGACACTATGCCGTACACAGTCCCGGAAGTCGCCAGACCTTTCACGCTTCGCATCTCCGATGAAGACTGTTCTCGACTCCGGGAACTTCTTCGGCTCTCCCGTGTAGGGCCCACGACCTGGGAGAATCAGCACCAAGATGGACGCTACGGGATCTCACACCAGTGGCTTACCTCAACCAAGGACTACTGGCAGAATGAATTTGACTGGCGTGCCCAAGAAGCTCGCATCAACTCACTTCCAAACTATAAGATCAGTGTTCAAAATGACGCCGGTAAGGGAGATATTGGCCTTCACTTTGTTGGATTGTTCTCGCAAAAGGATGACGCTATACCCATCGTGTTGCTTCATGGCTGGCCAGGTAGTTTCCTTGAGTTCATACCAACCTTGGAACTTCTTCAGAAGAAGTATGAATCCGCTTCGTTGCCTTATCACGTTATTATACCCTCGCTTCCTGGGTATACGCTTAGCTCGGGGCCAAGCGAAACCGAAGCCTGGAATAGCCAAGATGCAGCACGTATGATCAACAAAGCAGTCATGTCTCTTGGTTTCAGCCGGTATGCTGTACAGGGAGGTGACGTTGGGTCTCTGATTGCTTCGACGCTTGCCACGACATATGACTCTGTCGCGGCGATCCATCGTAAGTGCTATCATTGATGTATCCTCGCTACCTATCTTGATTCTAATGGCGTATAGTCAATCTCCTACCAAGCCTGGACAGGGTAACCTCCGATAATCCATCACTTTCTTCCAGTGAAAAAGCGGCCATTGAGCGTGCAGAGCAGCGGTTCCTGACCCCAACTACAGGGGCTGCCTTGCTGCAAAGTACAAGGCCTGCCACAATTGGGGCCATGGTCTCGTCTAGCCCTCTAGCTCTCTTGACATGGTAGGTTCTGCGTTTGCAACTCACAAAAGCAATATTTCTAAATGGTACGCAGGATTGGCGAGAAGTTCCTTGAATGGCCTGACGACCCAATCAGTCTTGACGAGCTCCTGACCAATGTTTCGCTCTATTGGTTCACTGAAACAATGCCTCGATGCATCTATACGTATCGCGGAACCTTTATCAATGGACATCAATATTCGTTTCCACCCTTCAAGCAACCATTTGGCTTTTCCTGGTTTATGCGGGAACTTGCCCCTGGGCCGAAGAATATCGTTGAAAAGAAGGGAGATCTAGTCTTCTATCGACAGCACGAGCAGGTAAGAACCCATGCAGATCTTTCGACACATGCGAGCCAAATTAAGGTTTGATGCAGGGAGGGCACTTTGCAGCTCTTGAAAGACCTACTGAGTTTCTTCAGGATGTTGAAGATTTTCTTGCGGTCGCTTGGCCTCGGGATGGCTGAGCTTTGCATTAGCTTTAATATTCAACAGGTCTTCGGAATAGCACTTTCTATCTACTAAACGAGTTCAATTAACCGTTGCCCCTCGTTGTCCATCTCTTTGAGGTGAATGTTGGTTTTTTCCGTGCAGAAGTATCCCACTCTTGTATATTGAACCCACGTATCCTCCCCCTCGCTTGAATTGCCTGCCGTAGCTCGTGCTAGGATTCCATGAATTTGCGGCGTCCGAATCCGCAGACCAACCCTCTCGCTGATCAACTCGAGAACAGGCAGACATCTTATCTCGTCCTGCTGATGGTGCTCCAGTGCATCGTACACGTAGTCCATTGTCTTGGGATCAAACGTGAGAAGTTTACAAGACAGGTTAAGCTTAGCATTATGGGCCATGCCGTTGACCGTATGTGTAGCTTGAATCTTGTGGTTCGATATCAGGGACTCGATATGCTCCCATGATTCGGAAACGCTGCTATCTTCGACCGTTATGCTGACCACAGAGCTAGGCTCTGGAGTTGGGCTAGCCTTCTTTAGACGATGTGAGATCTTGCCATCAACCGATGCCCAAGACCATGTGGGAACAGACCGGCCAGATGGTCGCCTCTTGGCTCCAGAGTCTACCACCCAGAGGAGATTAAAGGGTAATGTCTCGTCCCAGAGGCCAGCGGCGTACTTGAAACCCGTGCTCTGTTGGACAAAGTAGGCAACGCCGGCAATGGCCATTATTTTGTCGCCATCATTCGTCAGGTTGCGAACCGAGTAGCTCGTCACCATCTCATACCACCGCAGATGGAATTCTGCCTTCTCCTGCATATTCTGTCCCCTGAACGACCAAAGAAAGCTGAAAGCCCCCCGAATACTCAGTCTAGCAGCATTGGCCCTTATAGACGATACTTGTGCATCATAGCGCTGTTTCTTGCTGGTCCATGCTCGATGCTTGGGGTTTGCGGACCAACTTTTCTTAACCGTGTTCTTGGCTGGGCGTGTGATAGGTCTTGTAGAAGACCCGGCATGTCTCACGATTGTCGTATTGCAGAGCTGTCTGGGTGGTTCAGGGCCTGGATGGGAGACTGTTGGTGCGTTCAAAGTACCATCCTGGCTAAACTGGGTATTAAGGGGATATTCTTCTTCCCTATGACACTCAGAGGTAGTCAATGTGTTGCACTCAAACATCATCAGTCCTGAGCAGAAGTGCACAATCCTGCTAGCGAGGAACCTTTCTTGAAAAGTCCAACCTCTCGTAGCCAGGAACGAACGATCTACCTTATCGTGGAAGAGCTGGACCAAATCGGGATATGGAGTCAACGTGCGAACGACGAGTGAAGAGTTCCAGTTGCTACATAGGACGCAGTCGAAAGGAAAGAGATCTTTGGGTTTGTAGCAGCCGCCCTGTGAGTTCTTAGATGCTGTCGCTGATATCACCACCTTTGCCCTGGCGTAAACGAGGCCCATATCTCCAGACTCCTCTTCCCATTCCTTGGTGCGTTGTTTGATGTAGAGCGAGTCGATCCATAAATATTTGATCCCCAATTTGTAAGTTATGTCAACGGCGTCTCTGAAGTTTGAATCCAGGGTCTCTGTTAAAATCGTCTTCATCGTTTCTTCGTTGTCGTTCCTGAGCTCAGACTTGACCGTCGTACCCCAGGAGTGACTCAGGGCAGCATACTCAACGACATCGTTGTCTGATCGGATTTGGTCACTCAAAACGAGCTGCATGGCCCCCTTGTCCCTCGCTCCGACATCAATAAGTCGTTTAGGAAGATATCGCTGGCTGTCTGATCGAATGAAGTGGTTACGGCAATAATGGTGCTCTCGTTCGCATTTCTCAACCATTTCTTGGGCCCAAAAAAAGCTGGCCTCAGAGCCTGTCATGTTGGACTTCTCGCAACTATGTTTATCAGATACTGTGACACCGAGTCAATCGTGAACGCGCTGCACAGCACCCGCCAGACGTACCATATCTGTCGTCTTCAATCGTCAGCCACGGGAATGGACTAAACCCTTTCTCGTATAGGCGGACATGAAGTAATTGTTCTTGGCCAAAATTTCGAGTTGCCGAGATTTGGACTGAAAGGTTCCTCGCTTCGTCGCCTTGTTCACAGTCAAGAGAATTGCGTGAGCTAGAAACTACGGAGAGTAGCGGCGTAGTGCTATCTAGTTCCCGGGTGATGGTCTCTTCCGAGTATGCTCCAGGTGCTGGGATCGTCTGAGCACCAAATGATGAATGCCAGAGGAGGTTACATAGATGGCAGTCTTCGGCGGACTGCTGTAGCTGATCTTTGGTGTAAAAGCCGTACTCTTCCCTTGATCCTGTCAATCTCCAACGGGTGCCTCGTAGGATGGAGGACTGGTCAACTATATTGCTGCATCTGTCGCACAATCTACAACTCTTACCCCAGGGCATTTCCGAACGCGACGCGTACAGTGGCGACCTTTGGGCCCAGAACAATGAGAGGCACCAAAGACCCAACGCGGTGCATAGGCCAGGGAGCTCTAGTATTAGCCGGTACAGCACCGCGATGGCAAAGAATGGCGATAAAAGAACGAGAAACCCGAAAGCAAAGAGTTGTGGACAGGCCAAGAGGCTGACGATTGAAAAGATTACCCAGGCGATGTTTACAAAAGTACCAGGCGGCTGGTTATTGACCCATGAATTGAAGAAGTACGCGGACGGTGTCCAAACCAAGCCAATAGCAACTATTTTGCCCCAGTAGGAGCTACTCGTCGTATCGTAGTCGAAGGAAGCCATCGTGTCGTCCACTTCTTCCAAAGGAAGACAGAAGCTGATGGCTTGTACAAAGGTTCAGCTCGTCGGGTTCAGCTCTACAGATTCAGAAAGCGGGGTTAGGCTGATATGATTGGATTGGTGTTCCCAAGAGGCTCGCACCTGCTTACTACGTCTGTAAGTTCCTCTTCAACGTAATCTTGTATTTGTATACGGCTGATAGATCGGGACTGGCCAGGGCGACGCGATGTACATCAGTGAAGTCAGAGGCCTATATCAACCTCGGATGCCACCAAAACGAACCAAACTATTAGACCTGCATCGGTGGCCGATAGTTTAGATGAAGTCTGCTATCGAAAACATCGACATAATTATCGAAGTAAAAAACATAGAAAAGACATGTAAACTCCCTCAATTCAAAGATATTGCCTCACTATCACTTCCAGGCCTTGTATCCGACCTCTTTACAATCTCAAATGCTTTAGATAATCGAAGCCTGAAACCCTTCTCCACGCCGACTACATGTTACGGTTAGCTTCTTGAGTCAGAATTCCTTCCAAGAATGACAACTTACGAATTGCCAGATGGGCATATTTAGATATCACCGGCGCCCAGATCAACACCGCAACCAGCTGTCCAACACTCCAAGTGCCTGTCTCACCTCGCAGCAGAAGATTCAGCAACGGCGCACGAATTACTGCTAGTCCGAAGCATATGCAAGCAAGGGCACCAGCTTCAGCAATGTGTATTCCAAGGAGAGAGGCTTTGATCACGAACCACTTGAACCATTCCCATGCCTCAAGTTGCCGTATTGACAGAGACTTATGTCTTTTGACAAACGATGCTGGAGAGTTACACAGGCTCCAGAGCTTGGCCCACCATAGAATAGCAAGTAATCCAAGGAACGCGTATATACTTCCTGCTGGAAAGACATACCAGTATATGCTCTCTCGCTCTTCCACGCAGAATGTTCGAAGTGAAGGATGGCCGCCGCATTCTTCAAGTGTATTCTGCCCTTGAAACATCTTATATATCCGATCTGGATCGGGATTGGCAGCTGTATCTGCTGCAACACCAGCAAGTGCCAATGCAAGTGTCGAGAGGATGAGGTAGTACATCGAGTCTAGCTCAGCTCTTCGAAGGGAGATCTGTCCGAGAATGATGGGCCAAGCTCCCATACCTGCAAGGAACTGGACACTGTCACGATTCCACAGAAGACTCTGCCAGTTATCTGCACCAGTGAATATGGCTGATCGTGAACTGGCATTTATCAGCGCTATCTCGATAGCGACGACGAAAAAGCATTGTGCTTCGTGAAGCTCTGCAAGAAAAGTGCTTGTCGCATGGGCAAGATTCGTGCGCTCAAGGCGTTCAAGACCTGATACACGATGAGTCAAGAGATTGGGACCCGGGTTTCTTTTTCGAAACAGGTGAGTGAAGATTGATGTTGAAGTGTTGATAAACTTGTTGACTTTTAGTAGTAGAAAGAACAGCCATGCAAAGACCACCATGGCTGTTTGGGTGATGTATGTTATAAGTACCTGCAGAGTGATAAGCATGGGTTCCTATAATCCAAGTCATGTACTTACTCCAGGGCCAGCAATATCGATGTTGATATCGCTTTCCAGTCCATCACACAATGGCTCAAGAGCCTCGTATACTTTGATCCACTGGATAGCCTCGCTCTCAAAGTACCCAGGGTCAAGCTGGCCGATAGAGCACTCTCCCATGCTTGTATCACGGCAGCTCGCAGCCGCACACTCATATGTGAGATTCAGAACCACTTTTCCGTCGAAATCTGTTCCATTGTGAACGCCAAAAGATGACAAGGCACTCGTGATGTGTTCCCTTGGTGTTGTATTTCCAGTCCCGTTATGGTGTTGATCAAGTGTAGAGAACGTCGAGTTTGCGAGAGTCAGCGACGTCAGCGAGAGACATTGCCATAGAGTCTTCCAAGATGCGAATAGATCATCTGAACTGTTACATACGATGGAACAGTTCTTTCCTGGAGAGTCATGCCCTGAACAAACGTCGCGTAACAAAGTCACGGGCTCAGCCACGGCCACTCTATCCCCTTTATCAAGTCTTTCAAAGAGATTCCATGGTTCGTAGAGAGTTTCCCAAAGAATCGTGCTCGTGTCGGGTCGCGAAACAGCATCTCGCGTCAGCCCATCCATCCATCCGCCATTAATGACCCTCACTATCCCCTGATCCATAGTGACAGATGTGTCATGCCGAGAACCAGGGTTTTTTCTTGTTAATGGTTTTGCTATAAACGGGGTTCAATCGATGTGTTTATTATGCTTTGGTCTATCTGAGAGATTTTCGTGATCTTGTTTCATCTAATGGTATACCTCACGTGGCCTCTCGAAACCCCTGCCCCTGACCCCTGCAACATTGACGCAACAGCTCAGATCCTAGTCCAGATGCATCTCAACATCTGACAAGACTGTATCCGTAACTCAAAAAGAAAAGAAAGAGAAAGAAGAGGAAAACATTCATAAGGTCAGATTCTATAATCTTTTGTTCCATACGTAAGAGCATCCTAACAATGTTTCTGTCCTAAGCCCGGCTACTAAGTTCCTTACAAGCACGTAAGCCTCCTCTGATACATCCCATCGCACAACGCCCCTAGGACTCCAAGTCAGTAACTGCTCCCCATTTTCAATGTCTGGTAGTGATATCTCATGATTTCCCATAGAAATAAGGGACGAAGAAGACTCAGTCCCTGGAGTGTTTCCCTCCTTTGGCTTCATTTTGTCCTGCCACTTTTGGGATCGACGAAACTCTCTCCTTGTCCTTTCCAACTGTGCTGTTGAAACAGGACCAGGGCCAACTAGAGATAAAGTCTTATTAACCAAGTCTTGTGCCATGCAGTCCAAGTGTTCTTTACTTGGAAAGACTGGCACCGCAGTAGTGTCTTTTGGGTAGTAGCAGTCGTCTTCGAAGAATACCCATGCCCGTTGTTGAAATATCTTGATTTTTAGGTAGACATGATACCAATATAACGTGGAATCATACTTCCACCATAGTCTTGGCAAATTAAGATTCTGTCTGACATCTGATCTATATGGGAAACGGAGGTAGACCATATCGTACATGTCTTCGAAATAAATGCTTCTGTCGAAGAAAAGAATTCTCGCCAAGGCATTGTCCTTTCCAAAGCGGCAAAGCTTCTTGACAAAGGTTTCAAGAGCTTTTTTATCTTGTGGTCTTGTTATGGCAAAACGGATCATCGCGAAGATCAAGGAGAGACCGTAGCGAGCCATGCAGTCAATGTCTGAGCGCCATGGTAATTCAATACCGATATCTTTTCCATACGCCTGTGGGTCTATAAAGAGGCTATCGGGAAATAGAAGCCCAGTTCCTGCAGGCTCATCGGCTGCTGGCAGCCAAGCATCAGCGCAGTGGGCAAAGATAGCGCCATATAGTGTGGATACATATGCCCAGGCGCAGCGAAGTGCCTCTGCATCTCTCCTTGTGAGTTTTTTGATTATCTTTTTGATTGAAGAGGTCTTCGAGTAACTGGAGTTGATAGCCCTTCGAACCAGAGACAGCAGCTCAACGCGTAAAAACGCTCGCAAGAAGCGCTTTCTTTCAACTTCTGCAATTTGGATTGAATCGAATCTTTTTGTGACTTTTTGTCCTTTAAAGATAAGAAAGCTCTGGTTGTGAGAAGGCTGTGGGAGACAGATATATTCACGGGGTGGAAAGGTCGCAGTAGCCTTTGTGATGTAGTCTTCGACAAACACCATTAGAAGACTATGCAGTTTGTCGAGTTGATCCATGAGAAAAATATCGCGGGTTACCAGAGGGTTTGGAAGCTCACGTAACTTCCATGAGTGTAAATGCGCGTGGACCAGGCGTGTAGACCTCCGGGACTCTCTGGGAGATGGAAATAAGACGATTCCCATGGCATCTTGAATCATTTTGTCGTCGAAGTCGCGCTTGAGCAAATGTCGTGTTATTGTGCTTTCGCATTCAAGATATTGCTCGAGCATTTTTGGAGAGGCTTGGATGAGGTTCGAGATAGTGGCCTTTGATTGAAGGGACCAAAATATTTGCAGACGCAACTCGGCGGGAATTCTGGTGAAGGGATCCATGATGGTTTGTTGCTCGTCCTTACAGCTTTTGTGGGCCAAATGACAGATCGAGGGGGTCGGTGTTTGTAGCGTGAAGTTGTCCGATCTTAGAATGAGAGGTAGACGAACGGTGGTTTCGGGAGAAGCAGATATAATATTGATGCAAGAAGCCTCGCTATTTATGAATGTTTTTTTACGTCGCCACGTGATAGATAAACTATGAAATGTGCGTCCTGTCTGGGGGCTACTCCAATATTGACCTTAATATCGACAAAGAGATATGCTTGGTGGGCAGCATAGAATAAACTTTGCATGGCTAAGCTATCAGTGCTGGTTAAGCTCTCAGCCACAAGTCTCAACTGTAAATAACACATCTGGCTCACAACTTAGACATTATACCAAAATGCCTGAGCAATTGCTATAGCGTAAATCTGATATGAGGAAAACCTAGATTATGACTCTTCGACCGGCCTTGAAGGTATATAATATGGCAAGGCTGCTCGAGTCTAATATTCTAGACAAGCATTATTTCATTTCTTACTCCTTACTTCACAATACGGCGACTTGACGCAACACGATATCGGGGACTATCACTAAATGTCATGTTTGCTGTCCTGAATATCTACTGATTGATAGTTAAACCTTATGACATCTCAACGAGATATATCAAGCCAACACACTGAAACATCCCAATTGACTTCAGCTTTCAGAAGGTAATATGCACATAGCCTGAACAAGCATAAGTCTCCCAATTTAAGCATCATAATAAGCTTTTGTGATGACTCAATTAGTAATCTTATTCCTGAGTACCTACTTCAGACAATGTCATTCGAGGCCAAAGGCACATTGGTGTAATCCCTAGACAGCCTTGGAACATGTTGAATACTTCACGCTAGTGCAACTACATAGCTGCAACTACGTGGGTGATTACCAGCCATAAGATTAAACTTTAGGCTGCCAACACAGATAATGAGGGCACGACATTCTTTTCACAATTCCTTTACGCTGTTGGGTCTTATAATACTGTTGGTATGTTGGGGATTAGGTATTATGTGTATGGTATATAGCTAAAGAACGTAGTGAAGATCTCATGATCTTCTGCTGCTAGACATAGAAGGGTTACGGCTAACCTCCTCAACAATAGCCTGCTTAGGATGTCCGGTATTTGAAGTCAAAGGCAGCTCATCCAACGACTCTGTCCCCTCTCTAAAGGGATTCTTCTGAGGCTTCGTCTCGACAGTGACCTCAAACTCTGTTCGGCGATGAATGCCAGGTCCACCATTATGTCGACCCACAGTACCAGACAAATCCTCATCGGAATCACCAGCGACAACCTTTGATCGGTGTGTCAACTGGACATTGTTACCCTGAGTCCATGGGGCATCGTTTGTGCGCTGGTTGTTGCTTTGGTGGTGGCCGGAGTGCGACATGGAGGGGTAGTAGTCGTCGGCGTTCTCACCCTTAGCAAGGCGGGTAATAAGCTTGGCCATGGACATTTCGATGTTGAGCTTGACCATGTATGCGACAGGGTGGAATTGGATGTAGACGACCTGGTTGGGAAGTGACATGAGACCGATGAGCATGCCCTGGCAGGAGTCAGCATGGGTTTGTGTTTCGGGAGAGAATGGCGAGATACTTACGTCCATGAGGATCGAAATGATCATGAGCTTAGCGTTGAAGCCAACAAGAGGCTCATACTTCTTGAGGCGATGTTGCTCAACGAGTCGCTTCTTGACGGTTCGAAGGAAGTACCAATTGAGGCCAGCATCGACGAGAAGGATGAGAACCTTGGAGACACGATCCCAAACTTCATTGATGCGCACAAAACTGCATTGGTCAGCATAAACCTAGTCAATCTTTCGATAATGGCTTACGTTTGACTGGCAGGAGGAACGGTATGAGCAGGAATCCAGATAGCAAAGACGGCAATGTTGATAAGAGTGATGGTAAGGGCGGTTCCCCATTTCAGCTTAAAGATAGTAGATCGATGTTCGGCGATGATAGAGATTCGATTGACGATAATTTGCATAAGAAGCTGGACTTCAAAGACCCAGAAGAAAAGAATAAAGAACAACACCGGTACACTAGACACTGTTAGCACGCCACTTTCGACACTGGCTGAGTGGCTGTCTTACGTCGGCCCGATGATTCCATCCAAGAAGATCCATCCGATGATAGCGATGATAATATTTGCTAGAATTTCTCCCCAAAGCATGTAAATATAGGTACTTCGCAGCGGGTTTCGATTCCGTCGAGTCTGCTTCCAAGCCTCCCAAACAGTAAGCAAGCCAAAGCCAAGGGTGAACCCCATGGCAATGGAAGCGATCTTGATGTCACTCGTAGTCGCCGACATGTTGTATAAAGGAGTGATACAAAAAAGCAAAGAGGAATGAAGGATCGGCCGGGGAAAGAGAGGGAAGAGGGACTGAATCCGGGGATCCAGGGGGTTTATACATGCAGACACTACCAGAACCACGTTTTGAGTACTCCTGGCAGGTGGAGGTACCTGGACGCTAAGCGTAGAGTTGGAGATATTAGTGTCGCAGGACTAGACTCCAGGAACGGTCTGGAGTGGAGTGGCGAAACGAGGTTTTCTAGCCAAGCCTCTGGATGAGTCGCATCTGCGCTTTGACCTTTGCTTTGATACTTGAGCTCTTGTGGACAATTTGCCAACCTGATTTGATGCTGGTTGAATAGCTTAACCATATCCCTGCCGTTACCCGAGTATCTGGTCCAGATGCATGGCATGATCGTCTCTCGGTACGCGTGATCTACAGGGATGAGCATCACATCACCGTGCAGACACTCTGTATTTCCGCACTATAATTCTGCAACCGAGCTCCAATACGGGAGAGTTACCAATGGCTCCGGGCTGTATTTCCCTTTATGTCACCATGCCTCGGTTTCCCCTCTCGCCCCTCAACGAAATGTCATCGCAGACTCTTGCGCTAAAGATTTTCACCCGCTAAAATGGCACTTGACTCAGGGGGGACGCCACCAGAATCAGCGCCACAGGAGATGGCAGCGTATCAAATTTCGGCACTTGGGAATCCTTTGAGATCAAGTTCCGTCTTGCCAAGTTGCTGGGCTTCCGCTTTTGTCAACGCCACTTGGGTCTTTTGATAGCGGAATGAACCGTTGTTCTTTGCTGAAACGTTAGATGAAGCTAATCTCGAACAAGTTCATTCGTTGCCAAAGTTTGCCGACACTTACCAGACTTTTCTAGTGTTGAGCTATTGAGACACAGAGACATCTTCTTGACACATTTACCGCAAATATTCCCCCGTTAGTCGGTGGGCTCCGAGCTCCGGGCCGAATGTGCATGATCTCCGCTGAATTGAAAGGGGTTCCGGAAATAACAAGATTATTTGGATGAATTATTCCTCCGAAATGGAGACATTCTGAGACGAACTCCATTTTGCGCCTGTCCAACCGAGGTCTCGGAATAATTCCCCGTCTCTCGATATTCCAAGAAAACGGATATAGCGTCGGCATTTAACGCCCAGAAAGGATATATATCTCGCAGTAGATCTCGCCGTCTACGTGATCATCTGCTGGTAGATCCCAATACACGACTCAATTCAATGCGTAGTCCTGCCTATAGTAGCACACGGTGATAAGAATGCAGAGCGTCAGAGTCAGTAGGGGCAGATCGTCGGCACTATGTTAGTCATTAGTGGACCAGGGGGTAACAGCGCAGGTGGAATAGATCAATTTTTGAGATCCATCACCCACGTGGATCGTCAGTGCGTTCCTTATTCGAGTGGACTCGGTGATACCCTACATGTCACTTATCTTTCGGTTGTCTTTTACCTGAACCTTGAACAGACTGAGAGTTGAGTTGAATATTCAGGATACAGTTGATCGTCAGCTTCATATATACTTGGCGGTCACGCAAGCCTATTTGACTCACTATAGGCCAAGTTAAATATGTTGATCACTTTGAAATCGATGCATTCTTGCAATATGTACCCATAGGTATGGATGGAAACCCAGGCTTTCAATCATGCAACTCCTGGCGTTTTTCGAAACGGAAGAACGAGGAGACGATGGCACGGCACAATCATCCAGATTTTCGATACACACATCACGCCATGAAACACTAGGCAACAAGTACCTCAAAACATGTCATCTGATGATGCGTTTCATACCTCATTAATTGTCATTATAGGAAGCTTTAATTAATTAAATACTATCAAAATATTGACACGCGCTCCATTTTCCCTTATCGTCCCGCTCTACCATGTCACATAAATCTTAACACGCCTAGGCACTACGCCGGGACGAATAACCCCGAAGATCTGCTTCGCATATCTCCCATACATTGCTGGTACCAGGGGGCAACATAAATCGCCATGTATCAACAACAATCTCCAGTTGTCGTATAATGCTAGTCCGTTCCTCGTATAATGCGTGATAGTAACTTGCAAATATCGCGGCACTAGCCTCTGTACCAAGCCAGTCCTTTTTTGTATCTAATCTTATATCCAGCACCTCCTCAGCTAGACCATTTGCACTAAGATGAAAGATCAGATCCTTATAGGCGGCAAGAATAGTAAGCTTGAACATCTCGAGGGTATTCGTACGACTCCACATATTCGCACCAAAAGTGCTGTGAAATATAGATAGGGCGATGAGTATGTGAGAGGTATTATGTAGAACTCGTGTTGATGTGTCGTCGTCGGACGTTAAAGCAGACACCCCGTGTATTGTCAAGATCGCCTTGCGCAAGAAATATTCCATTGTGTCTTCTTTGATGAGCCATCTGCGCATCACCAGCTGTATCAGTCGATGCATAGAGATGCTGTTGTCTTCTCCACTCGATACAAAGGAGAAGGCTTTCAGAAGCCCAATGGCCCTGAGACGCTCCAAGGTCCTTTCATCGCCGTAAGTGAGCGATAGATAAGTGACCAAGAATTCCTCAGGTATATGCTGATGATCGAACATAGACAGTAAAGATAGTAAATCGCCCGCTAATTCGTTCTGGCGTCTGATTTGTCGAAATGAAATTGTCCAAGTTTTGGTAACAGCTTGCAATGAGTCTGGATCTCTGCCATCTGCCTCAAAGTCCTCATCGAGTAGTTGTATCAGGTTCTCGTCTGTTTCTAGAAGGTTCAAGTACTCGCTGATCGAGATACTGTTCTCTTTAATGAATGAAGCGGCTTGCACAAGTATCAAAGGAAGGTATTCGAGCTTCAACGCCAATGTCGATAGGTCAGCAACGTCGGGCCGCAAAAACCCTAGATGTTCACCAAGGAGTTCTTGTGCTTCGCTCTCGGTCATCCGCGGGACTTCAATGGAGCACCGACCTTTAGTAGCTCGGATAGCTACCTGCCGATTTCTAGTCGTGATGAGCAACTGACCTTGAGCGCAGGTTGGGAGAAACCGACTCAGACCACTAGTGCCATAAAAAAGGTCGAAGTCATCGACATTGTCGACAACCATCAGCCATGGCCTGTGGAATTCAGCTTCCAACCATCTTTTTACCAGTTCGAGATCACTCAAGTCGTTTTCACCGCGAGGAATCTCGAATTGTTGAATAATTATGGCATATGACTGCCGCATGCGCTCTTCATTACTTGCGTAAACCCAAAAGACTGACAGGCCTGGATTCTGGGCGCGCGTCTCGTGCACATATGCCAGGGCGATCTGTGTTTTTCTGAATGCTCAGTTGCTGTCTTCTATTCATGATATAGGTTCACTTACCCTGCCCCTCCTAAACCAAAGAGAGCTGCGACAGCATGAGACTTTTTAAGACTTAATTCTTGACGAAGGCTCTCAAGAATGTCCTGTCGGCCAACAAAGTCTTCATTTGGTGGGAAAGGGACCAAGACTGTCGAATCTTATATTAGCTACATCATTATAATACAGTGGGCGCATGAATACTTACACCGAGTTAAGTTACCCTCTCCAGTTGAATCTATCTCATGGTCAACGTGGTCCAAGAAGCGGCAGACGATCACTGACCATGACTGGTTGGAACCACCCAATGGCGCAATATAGCTTTGGTGCAAGCAGCGGCAGTCGCTGCAGCGTAACTCTGGGCAGTTTTAGCCTTGTGACTATCGGCATAATCGCAGGCGCCCTTAATAACCAAGCATGGTAGGCTATCCCATACTCCAGCGCTCTCCATCTCAAAAGCAATGACGCCAAGCTTTCTAGCGATATCGTCACGCTGTTTGCCCGATTTCATGACTGTGTCGCCAGAGGCAATCCTTCCAAAGTGCACCCTGGGATCTGGTACTTCTCGTTCAAGTCGTTCACGCGGCACAAGCTTTCCGTTGCAGCCGCACTTGCCACATGGCATGTCTTTGTCGACATGCAGGTAGGTAGCCTCGTATAGGCGATCTGTCCCGGGTTCTGGGTAATGGGCGGCCAGTTCTAGATCTTCTTGCAGGAATGAAAGGAATCTTCTTATGTCGGATTCGAATGCTCTTCGTGCTCGGAGGCCCTTCAGCTTCGATAGCAGGGAACGGATCTCAACGTTGGGTCTCCCAAGAGCCTCTTCATTGGCGTTTTTGTACTCAAAGCTGTCAGGATATTGCCGTCCCAAATCGTACTGGACAACGCTTTGACTGACAATGACATCTCCCAAAATGATCTCATGGTGTGCATCTCGAGGACCCGGGGTGAAAGGGATGACTCCACAGATCCCGACGACGATGGCCAATTTGACATGAGGGAAGCTCACACGACAATTAGTCGCGACAGCGGCTCCGTTGGCCTTTCCTGCTTCAGGCATGTAGGCGAGTACGACATTATGATGGCCGATACGTCCAGTCGAGTAGGAATTGGGGTCGCCGGGGGCTTTGCTGTAGACATGACAGTCCCAGTATTCGTCAAATAGGGCTTCTATCGCATCGGCTTCGAGAGAGGGCGCAGATGATGGCAAGCGGAAAGTCGGCTCGTGAGGCGGGACGTTGCGGTCTACCAATTGCAGTCGACATTTAAACTTTTTTTGTGGAGGCGAGACAGTGACCGGAAATCTGGGTGCTGATAATACTCGACACGGGGTTTTGATGCAACAAACATGTGAATAGGGGACGATGCCTCAACCATCAGAGCAGCATAACAATTGTTGAGTAAAAAAGGATTAATTGCAAAAATGAAAACAGGGCTGCAAAAGGGGAAATCTGCCTTGTCAGAGCGGCAGCCTGCATGAAGCCACACGTGACTTGGGCGAGCCAGGGCAACAACCTACCAACCAACCACAATGGAGAAGGCCAGGCTCCAAGGCTGACTGGTTATGATTGCTCATAATAGATGCAGCGTATATCCTTGCTCCTGCAGTTGATTCGTCTTCAGTTTGAATGACTTAGCCTCAGTTGTGATAGTTCAGATATCCACAAACGAAACGGTAACCACAATCGTTATCGCTATCTAACAGAGATGATGGGTCAAATTATCAATGACAGCTGAATCTATCGACGCAAAGAAACTTGGAAATTTCAATGACGAAACTTGGCCTAATCCCCAACTTTTGGCCGAAACCATTATAATTTCGAAGGGTTGAGAACCGAAGCATACAACTCTAGCACTCTGTCTCTTGGGTCTTCTAAACGAGCCTGTGTTTCCTCAAATAATCGGGGCAAACCAGTCTCCTTGAATGAAGCATCTTTGAGGAGAAACTTCGCCATCGCTTGTCCGCACAGGTAGATTTGCGGCATACCATGGCCAGTGAAGCCTCCCATGATAAACATGCCTGGTCGACCAGGTATAGGTCCTACTCGAGGGAGCCGGTCGGAAGAGTACCCCATGACTAGTTTGATGTCAACTACTGTCACCATTAAGACGACGCGGTTATAAGACTTACTTCCGGTCCATATATCATCGACATATGCCCCACTGTCCTCCCATCCATGGAAATGCCTCTGCATGTAGTCATCGAAATAGGAGCGCGCTTCATCAATGACTTGAGTGTCATCAACGTTCCCATACCATGAGTCAACAGACCTGATATACGCATCTCGAGCTCCACCGACTATGATACTCCCATCTAACCGAGGGATTAGGTAGTCAAAGTTCCAGTCCGAGAATCGAAGTGCGTAGGTATTATTAAGAAGAGGATGTGGCCTTGGGGTCTTGATCCGACTGCATACAGCGCGATATGGAATGATCTTGCTTTTGTATTCTGGAAGTAGTGAGCCTGTGTAGGCATTGGTTGCGAACACGACCTTTCGCGCTCTGACTTCACCCCTGTTGGTATTCAAAATCCATTGACCAGTTGCATCTTGAGTCTCGGAGACAGAATTAACTGGCGTATTAGTTTGCAGGTTGATTCCTTGACGGATTGCTTCTGAAAACATGTGGTGGATAAGTTTGTAGGGCCAAAGGTGTCCTGCCGTATATGTAAAACAGCCCTTTGCGCCTTTTACGCCAGACATCTAAAGACATGGTGTTAGCATTCAGAAGCCGAAAGCTGCAAAAGACTTACCATCTCCGCATCATTCTCTTCAACACTGAATGTATCCTTGGTCGGTTTAAGTCCAGCAGCAATAAGCTTGTCATAACCTTCCTTGATACGACGTTGATGGCCAGTGGAAAGTTGGACATCGACCGCCCTCGTAAGCACAAAGTCGCAATCAACTTTATTTTGTTGGATGTATTCAGTGACAGCTTTAACATTTGCGGCTTCAAATGACGCAACTTCTGCCGCGGCTTCTATCCCGTACTCAGAGGCATACCCAGAAATCGCGTTATATGAGTCGGGCTTCAAATGGCCACCTTCGATCATCAACATTAGGATTAGGTGGGAGCAGCAGGCTTACCATTTCGTCCAGTCGCACCCGAGCATAACTGCCGAGCTTCAAGAACAAGAATTGATGGCCTATCCGCAGCCGGAGTTGTTGCCAGGATATGTGTGAGAATTGCTGCTGCAGAGTATCCGGCACCAATAATGGCGATGTCTACACAAGTTGGGAGCTCCGCAGTTGACTGATGGTTGTCGAGATTGCCCAGGTCGGTTCTCCAAAAAGAAGACATCCCTTCGAGCGGGGGAAAAGAAGCTGGGCACATTATATCTAACAGATAGCAGCGGCCGAGATATGAAAAGGAAGCCAAGGCAATGCAAGATAACACAATAATGGTCGTTTCTGTACGATTACTGTTGGGATAGTTTGTATACGATCAGACAGGACTCCGAATGCCTGATGCTACCCTATGCACCGACGTTATCAGAGGACTGATAAGGATGGGTCGGCGCTTGTCTCACCACAAGCCTCGATCTTTACTGCTTCTGGAAGGTATTTGATGATTGCCTGTTCAATACTAGCGCAGACACCCAGGATCCACTACCAGAAACTTGCCTGATCTGGAAAACAACAGGTTGAGAGCGTGGAGCTGGAGTATGCCGAAGGACTTAGAGACCGGGTTGCCAACGAAGCATATCGTAATATAATCTCACTAACTGATACTACCGATAATGCAGCAACAAGGTCTTCAAAATAGAAGTCATTATGAGTAGCGAGCTTCATCAACAACTAACCGCTCCGAATGGAGTCACCTACAACCAACCATTGGGCCTTTTCATCAACAATGAATGGCACCGATCCAAGGCAAACGAGTTCATTTCGGTTGTGAGCCCAATGTAAGTCTTGATGCAGGTAACAATCATGGAGGCAATGTACTGAAATTGTTAGTGATGAAAATGAGATCGTCAAAGTCCATGCCGGTGGCGAGGAAGATATTGACGATGCCGTTAAGGCAGCTCGGGCAGCGCTCAAAGGCCCTTGGTCACATCAGTCTGGAACAGAGAGAGGTGAAATGATGCGTAAGCTCGCTGACCTCCTTGACGCTGCTACAAACGACCTCGCCACCATTGACACCTGGAACAACGGCAAAAGGTTTTCGTCTGCACAAGGAGATGTTGGTGAGCTGACAGGCGTGCTTCGGTATTACGCGGGATTTGCAGATAAACAGTACGGGCAAGGTAAGTCTCCAATCTAGACTGAGTAGAGCTTATGAACTTTTGACTAACGGTCTCAGTGATTAGCACAACGGAGAAGAAGTTTGCTTATACCACAGTTGGACCGATTGGTGTTTGCGGCCAGATTATTCCTTGGAACTATCCTTTAGGAATGGCTGGATGGAAGATCGCCCCAGCCCTTGCCGCTGGTAACTGTGTGGTACTCAAGCCAGCTGAGCAGACGCCTCTGTCTATCCTCTTCTTTGCAGAAATCGCTAGAAAAGCAGGATTTCCGCCTGGCGTGATCAATATTGTCAACGGCTATGGAAGTAAGGCTGGTGCAGCCTTAGCAGCTCATATGGATGTTGACAAGATTGCCTTTACTGGATCCACAGCGACTGGACGTGAGGTGGCAAGGCTTGCAGCGAACAACTTGAAGGAGATTACAATTGAGTCTGGAGGGAAGTCCCCGTTGCTCGTTTTCGAGGATGCAGATTTGGACCAAGCTGCTAAATGGAGCCACTATGGTATCATGGCCAACCAAGGCCAGATCTGTACTGCAACAAGCCGAATCTTGGTACACGAAAAGGTGTATCAACAGTTCATTGACCTGTTCAAGGAGAGAGTCAAGTCTTGCAAGATCGGCAATCCCTTTGATAGCGATACCTTCCAGGGGCCGCAGGTCTCAAAGGCGCAATACGAAAGAGTGCTATCGTTCATCGATAGCGGTAAAGCTGAAGGGGCTACTGTTGCTCTTGGCGGTCAGCCAACTGCAGTCAATGGCAAGGGTTTCTTTATCGAGCCTACTCTCTTCACCGATGCTTCGGATGATATGAAGATATACCGTGAGGAGATCTTCGGCCCTGTTGCCATCATCAGCCCATTCAAAACGGAAGATGAAGCAGTGAGCCGGGCTAACGATACGATTTATGGATTGGGTGCGGCCATCTTCACGCAAGACATCACCCGAGCACATCTTATCGCGAATAAGATCGAGGCAGGAAGTAAGTCACACCCCCGTTCAGCTGATTGTTTAGTACTAACATCTACAGTGGTGTGGATTAACAGTAGCAATGACTCTGACTTCCGTATTCCTTTTGGAGGTGTCAAGCAGTCTGGTATCGGTCGTGAGTTGGGAGAGGAAGGCATCCGTGCATACACGAGCAGGCGGTCGGTTCACGTGAATGTTGGAAACGTCTTATAGATCAATCAAGTTCTGTGTGACGATATAAGCTCTCAGTCACGGTCCTCGTTACAAGTTTTAGTTTGTGTGAACTTTATCAATGTCTCAGCGAGATTGATCAAGACAATTCTAAACCTCCAGTAAATTGGAAATACTGAATCTGTTGGCTTGGCGTATAAATCATATGCTTCATCGAACGATAGATTTATCAAGGTTAAATTATAGAGGGCGCCAATTTTCCCGTGAGCATGTTTGGATGACTGGCCACTCCAAGAGTAATTTCTTCAAACCTTAATAGTGGAAACCAGAATCACCACTTCTCTCAACGGGGCATAATTTCTGATTAGAGAATGTAGTTTTCGGAAGCTAAATAATTTCATGGAATTGTATTATGACTATGATGAGCCACAAAACTGGTCTGGCTTAAGGAATATTGGAGAAAAGAATAGATCATTACAACCAAGCACCTCATAGCAATGCAAAGTGGTCAAGTTCTGCATCTGCTGAGTTACCTGTGATACAGTACAGCAAGACCATTAGCCACCCCAGAACCGAGCCCAAGTTCTGACAACAACATGTTTCTTGGCCAACGCATCCCTTTCAGCTTCATCGCCAAATCCCTCCTCCCAGAAGCGACACTCCTCATCCACGGCCTGTTTCTTGCCATCAGCAAAGATATCGACAGTGGCAGGAGTCACAAACTTGGTTCGCTTAAAGATCTTCCAGAAGATAAACATAAAGAAGAACCAAGCAAGACCAAAATAACTTGTGATAAAGCCCTTCAAGGACCAGGGCTGGAAGATGTCGAATCCGATAAAGATGGATGTTGAGCCTCCAATGAAGAGACAGAGGTACGGCGTCCATGATGCACACGGGGCGGTGAAGGGGAACATGATTCCTGGGGCAGGTTGCTTATCCGAGCTCCTCTTGAAGAGTGACTTCTTGAAGTTGTTTTCGCCTTGGCGAGTGATGCCTTGAGCGTTGAGGGCTCGACGCCATCCGATGAATACCCATGTCATAGCCGTGAAGTTTACAACCAGTGCGACAGTGGTGAGGTCCAAGAACCAGGAGAAGACCTCACTCGCACTGTTGGAGGCTACCAAGAATGACAGAAGAGATATCGCAGTCACTGCTGTGACACATACCCATGGCACACCAGATTTGGTGCATCTCAAGAAGATCTTGGGTGCTTGTCCGTCTTGAGCGAGCGAGTATAGAGTTCGGCTAGACGAGTACAAATAAGCGTTTCCGCAAGACCATCCAGACAGCAAGATGAGGAAGTTGATAAGTCCAGGAAGAAACCCTCTGATGTCGAGACGGAGAAGACCCAATACCCAGGGAGATGCCGCTGCGCCAGCCTCGCCGGTCTCGATGGCTCCCAGAAGGCGAGGGTCACGCGAGTTGCAGATAATTCCAACAGCAAGAATGCCGACAACGTAAAAGAACAGAATTCGACCGACGATCAACTTAGCAACCTTGGGAATCGTCTTTCGTGGGTTGCGGATCTCGCCAGCTGAGAGGGAGATGATATCTGGGCCGCCGATGGTGAAGACGGCATATCGCACACAGATGCAGATGCTAAGAAAGATTCCGGTGGCGCCGTCTGCGTAGTATTCATGGGCCATATCTCCATTCTTCCAGTTTCGGAAACCATAGGCATCGTGGTGAGGATTTCCACCGACCATGGTGATAAAGGTCGCCATGATAAGTCCGAGAATCAAGAGGATCTTGGTGGAGCCCATGATAAACTCGGCTTCGCCATACCATCTACGTCCAAACTGTTAGAGATTGTCTTGCATTTCTCAGACCCAGAAAGGACTTACCTAACAGCAACCATATTCATGAAGTAGCATACAGACAACGCTATGGCAATCCAGACGGCCGGGTTAATGTCGGTATTCCAGTACTGCATAACAGTTGCGACGGCTGAGTATTCGGTACAGACCAACATGGCTCCCGCATAGAAGTATGTCCATCCCATTGCAAATCCAAGAGCTGGATCGACAAACCGGGAGGCTAGTTCGTAAATCGAGCCTCGGATCGGAAGCCATGCTACCATCTCGGCAACATTCAGCATAGTAGGCCAAATGAAGCCGAGACCGTAGATTAGGTATCCGATGATAAGAGGCAATGGACCAGCTTTGGACAAGACGCCGCCGACGCCGACGAAGAGACCAACACCAATACCGCCGGCAATGGTCATGAGCTGGACATGGCGAGGTGATAGACCTCTACGAGTTTGTTGTATAGTGACGACAGCATGATCAGCGACAGTGGTCGAGATGTTCTCGTCACCATCTGCTTTCTCAAGCGAGGCAGTCATGGTATCAGGCTTGATACGATGGATGAAGAAGTGTGGGCTGAGAGGTCATGAACAGTGAATAGAGATGAAACGTTCGAGATGGGAAGCCCCCAGTCCATTGTGGGGTTTGAAGATCTTATAGAGGAGAGGTCTCGACTCAAGCTGCCACGAAAGACAGTAAGATACGGATACAGTGAACAGCCATTATCAGCACTATCAGCTCCACTGATAATAGATTCTGGGGCCCCGGAATCTGGAACCTGGCAACTGGGAACGACTAAAGCGAATAAGGGAACCTCATGTCTTGGCTTGATAACATTGACTCGGTCCTCCTGATAGTTCGCCGATAATGTCACTCGACACTGATAGTCCATCGCTGGGGTCGCTGATAGAAATGTTACGATATTCAGTTAGTTCAACGGCATTTGGCTGACTCCACTGCAGAGCCCTGATTGGTAACTCACGGCACTAACTCAAGAAGGACGCACAAGTGAGCAATCAGATCTCGCCGTTCAACAGAGCCAAATACGGTTTAGTGTCTTGACCTATTAAACGGAACATCATTTCCCTATCATGGAAACATTTGTGATCAAAAGTCATACTCCAAACGGCAAGATGACTGAAACTGTAAATCATGCTCAAGGGAGTTAGATGATAACCCAAGCCACACATAAGCCCTGATATGGAATGTTTGCCTGAAGGAGACTGGCTACATGCGAAAGGCTCGCCAAGCTATCCGATCTACGGCGGCATGGGTTGATAGCTCGAGTATATCGGTAAGAAAAGCGTTCTGACACTGCTATCACGGCCATCACTACCAACTGCCAAACAAGACCGATCAACCATGAATGATTCACGCAAAGCCACAGATCGGCTTCTAGCTATTGCCCGATCGTTACAGCATCCCGACTCAAACCATGGCTTACCCGAAGAGTTCATGAGAAAACTTCGTGCTGCCCTTCTATCAGACCCATTATTGCCGAGACCTAACCCCTCTATCTCCCTCTGGCAAGAACCTGCCCACCCTACTGTATCAAACATTCAGTCTCCAACCCTTCCACGGTATGCCGATATTGTTGTGATTGGCTCTGGGATAACGGGATGCAGCGTTACCAAGGCCCTCCTTGAGGATGATAGTCTGGACTCGACAAGTCAGATCGTCGTCCTCGAGGCTCGTACCCTTACCAGCGGCGCAACAGGCCGTAATGGAGGCCAACTCGTCTCTCCAGTCGGTCATCTCTACAATACTATGTGTAAAAGACATGGGGAAGATACAGCCAAGGAAATGTGTCGCTTCAGCTTCATGAACATTGAGCGGATTATGGGTATGCTCGACGAACTAGATCCAGAGCTCCGTGATTCCAGTGAGATTCGACATGTACATAAAGTCATGGTTGCTGGGGATGAGGAGGCTTGGAAAGCCTCGAAGGAGTCTCTGAACTCCTTTCGAGAGGCAATTCCCAGTCACCAAACCATCCATCGTGTTACTGAGCAAGACGGATTAGCAAAGGTATGGCTCTTTGACTTTGCAGGATCCTTTCTGCGTTCTATTGAGAGTACTGACCTTTCTTGTAAGGATTTTAACATCAAGAGTGGCCATGGTGTGATCGACCATCCTGCCGGCGCCGTCTGGCCATACCGCCTCATAACTGGAATCTTCGAACGTCTTCTCGTCCAATACCACGACCGCCTTTCGATCGAGACAAATACTCCCGCAACAGCGATAAAGTACATATCTAGCACGATAAGCAATGGGTCTTCGATGCCTGACTACCCATACATCATTGAGACTCCCCGGGGTGATATTCGAGCTAAGCAGGTGATTCACTGTACGAACGCGAACGCTGCCCACTTGTTGCGTCCATTGATAGGAAGACTCTATCCATATAGAGGGACCATGTCTGTACAAAAGGCTGGTCCTGATCTAGAGAACGTGGGCAGCAGTCGATCATGGAGCTATCTGACCAAGTCCACGCTTGATCCAGTTTCAGAGCGGTTTAATGGAGGCCTGTACTACCTCCAACAGCATGCCACGACTGGAGATATATGGGTTGGCACTGACTACTCTAATGTCTTTGATGTTATTACGTCTGACGATACTGCTGTGCCGGGTCACTCGGTCGAGGCTCTACTGAAGTTCTTGCCTAACTACTTTGTCAATGGGTGGCCGGAGTATGAGCGGCCGGAGTTGAAAGGAGCATGGACTGGGCTACAGGGACATACATCAGATGGACTTCCACTGGTAGGTAAACTCCCGAAGAGTGTATCTGGGAGGGACGGCGATGGTGAATGGATTGCTGGCGGCTACAGTGGGTACGGGATGGACAAGGCTTGGTTGACTGGTGAAGCGCTTGCCCGCATGATGACGGGCAAGGGGGTTCCAGAATGGTTACCCAAGGCGTTTCTTCTTACAGAACAAAGACTAGAGCGAGATATCACAGTGGAGAAGTCTGTAGCCAAGTGGGTGTCGATAGCAAAGACTGGCGATTGGTAGAAGACAGAATATGATATAAATTGGCATACATAATTATGATAAATGCTGAAGCATCTACCCAATGAGTGTGTTGAGCTGCTTCCGAGTGCAAATATCCAACCAGTAAACATCAGACTCCCCTTCATCCAGAGCACTCCAAATACTCGTCACCAGCTCAAGTATATTGCTCACCTTTCTCAAGGGCAGGACATCAGCATATGCTGACAATCGACTCTTCACAAAGTTCCGTGCTTGGGCGAGTTCAATAATGCTCTGTCCCATGTACCGTGACTCTTCGTCCGCTGCGCCTAATGATGTGACATCCTGTGGCATGCGACGAAGTTCGCTCGAGATAGCAACGAGAATTAACGGCTGGATACAGCGACTCCTCGACTCAAAAGGTATATCTCGGAGAAGCTCAAGCGTATATAACGCTAGACTTGTTAGCCAGTAATCCTTCTCGGCTTTGCTGGGAGCTTTGGATGGCGGTCTGGCTGAATATATGTGATTTGCATCCCAGGGGTTGTATCGTTCAGCGAGAAGATCAGAAAACACGCGATAAATCTGGAGTAGACCAACACATCGGTATGCTTCGTCAATCTTGGCCAGGTGAGCTAGCGTTGTTCTTGGATCCCCTGTATCCTGTATCTTCGATGTGTCGGCAGGCGTATACGCAAGAAGTCGTTTCTCTAGACAGCGAGCCTCCCTGATCTTCATCTTGAAGAAGTTCATATCCTCCTCCGTGATGAACCTGATGGACGAGGCTCGAGAACGGTATTGAGAGACAAGATTTCCAACGTCAGTGAGTGTCTTGACTGTTTCTCCCGCCATTCCGACAAACGGGTGCAGCACAGATTGGTTGCTTGGTTCTGAGGGCCCGATCAGAGTATCAGAATCAGGGTCGCCTGACACATCTGTAAAGAACGACAGAAGCATCCCCCAGTAGTCGACTGCAGTCTGAAAGAATTTGACCATGGGCTTAGACTGTGTCCCAGAAGCCGAGCTCCATTCCAGCACTCGTCTTTGAGTCAAATGATATCTCTCTTTGGCCAAATTGCCAGGATCATGCCAACTTGCAGTGTGGCAGAGGAGAACTGTTGCCAGTAGTCTCGCCTCAACATACTCTGCAGTATTTGGGTTGTCCCCATCTAAGCATTGAAGGGCTATCAAGCGTTCTTGAATTGCAGTGGTAGATAATTCAGGAAAGACGCTTGTTAGACAAGCGGCTGACATGCTTTGCATCGTGTGATATAGGACCTTTGACGATTGCCACGAGTTTTCTGCTACTACTCGCATTAGGTTCGACTGACTATCCCATGCGCAGTAAAGTGGTATGACTTCCCGTATAAAGAAGTCAGAAAGAGCTGTTGGAAGATTGTTCAGTTGTTGTGGTATTGTTAGTGATGAGTGGTGATCAGGGGCTCCATTGTTGTAAGACTCTGCAAGTAGAGGTGTCGTATTTATATCAGTACAAGATTGTTGACCTTCATCGCGCAACCAGCTCATATCAATGGAATGATTCGTCTCCGTTCCCTGGTCTTTCCACTGGCCACTTTTATCCAAACTCGGTGAGCCATCTGTAAAAGCCGTATCGTCTGGCATAGTCATGGCATCCGAGGGATCCAAAATTGGAAAAGGCCAATTTGAAGCTGAAGGATCCTCCCCTAAGCCGAGGAAGTCGGAGGCATTCAGTGCTGGGAATGGCATTGGGTTGGTATCTCCAAAATGAGGAAATAATCGCAAGGGATCCAATGTTGAAGTCGTGATATCAATGGTTTCTCCCTCATTCATATGACTAGTTGAACTTGAGCATGACTGATTGCCTCTTCTCGTCCGAGGCTTTTGGCTAGAGCTGACAGACTTCTGTTGAAGTTGGTTCTTAGCAGACCATCGCAGGTTTAAGACGTAGCCAGGGCATGAGGAGCCTGCATCCTCACATCGTTTACATCCCGGCCTCCTCTGGTCGCATTTTACCTGGTGTAAAGGTCAGCGTTATCAACAGCATCTTAAGTGAGCTCTACAGACTCTCTTCTCTTTACATCTTGAACAGCCATGGCGAGACTTGGTGTAAGTTGGACGATACGGAGAGTTCATTCTGAGTGGCAAAACAAACTATGCGGAATCCAATTGTTTCAGTCTTGGGTGCGACTTCGCAGTTGCTGGATGTACTGAGATACAGGATGGCCGTTATCGCGACAGGGAGAATGACAGGGTGGGGTAGGATGCCTCAGGTATCGGACTAGTTTAGAGCCTCTGCTATTATCGCTAGTGAGTTGGGCTAACATGGCACATCCTGAACTCTAGCTCAAAGCTTCATTTTTCCCCTACTGGTAATTACTATGCTTCTATCGATATTACGTTGAGAATAGGAAAACGTATGTGATGATATGAAGTAATTTGTCTATGAAACGACTGTTGCAAACGTCAGCAGGTATCGCCAACTGTTGCGCAAGCGGCTTTCTATCCCCCATGTCCATGTTGTTTTGGTCGAAAGTCAGTGCCCATTGAGGATTACAGCCGCAAGTTCTATATAGATCTCCATTTTCGAATGCTGTTGCAGCATCATATGTGCTGTAACCCCTCACGCCACACAAGTCGACGCTGAGATTCTTGGGAAACAAGAAGGTATATTCATTACTTCCCTTGCAATCTGGTAAAACGTGTCTTTTTTTCTCGTGCTGAAGCCGATATTATGTAAAACTTCGAGGCTGAACCGTTGTGTTGGTCGCTGGGATTATTAATCACATCAGAAGCATAATCATACGACTTTCAAGCCGGTCAATCGGCTGCAAGTTCGCCGAGACCTCAATAGGACTGAGAATTAATCAAGGGCGAAAATAACGAGCGGTAGAGCAATGCGTGATTCGCCGAACGCTCTGGTCCCATGTCGGAGGGTTATAACCGCCGATCGCCGATGCTGAGACCAGTTAAAAGACAGGCCAATTCAACAACCATCAGCGAAGTGAAGCCAGCAATCTGATATCATTTGATCTTGAACTAAATCTACATTTCAACAATCGTCAAGCGATGGCAACATTCCATGAAGTCTATTTCGGAGGGGCAGTTCTGCTGTCCAGCCTCATCACCATGTCTTGCTTCAAACCTCCCAACGAGGTTCCACGCGAAGGCTGGAAGCAAGACAGTCTCGGAACCTACGCCAGTCCAACTGCAGCACGAATCCGACGAATTCTTGCTGTCAGCGTTGGTGTTTTCCACGCCATCATCGCCATGGGCTACGGTGATTCCAGCTCCGTGTGTCCTCATGCTGAGAACTTGAACTCGGAGCTGTTCAGCTGGAATGCATACACGCTCGCTTGTCTCTCAATGATCATACTCGTCGGCGGGCCACTTCGATTAACGGCTTTTGCTCAACTCGGAAAGAACTTCACCTTTCAGCTTGGACCACCTGATACTTTGATGACGGATGGAATTTATCGGTATATCCAGCATCCTGGATACACGGGACAAATTATCGTCTTGATAGTCAATCTCGCCCTGTTCTTGCGATGGGACGGCGCATTCGGTTGCTGGCTTCCTCACGGCATGCGCATGACGATCAACGGTTGGGGCATAATCTGTTGTTTGATTCTTGTGTTTGGAATCTTGCGAAGGCTTATGATGAGGGTGAAGGATGAGGAGAAAATGTTGAAGGAGACATTTGGAGAGAAATGGGTTGCATGGAGTCGGGTTACCGCGCGCTTTATCCCAGGCGTCTTCTAAGTGATCTGGTTTACCAGGTGCCAGTCTGAGCAAGGGTCGAAGCGTGCTGCTGTAAGGAGGGTGTTATACATGTCGGTCTGCTGTACGCGTTTTTGGCAGCTTATTTCGCATGGCTGTCAATGGGAAGAACTCCATATCTACGCCTGAAAGAATGCGACCCGATAACGAGAAACTCAAAAGGAACATTAGTACTAGAATAGATATATACTGTAAAACTAGACCACAGTCATTCAATTTGAAGCTTAATTTGATGATTGCGAAGACAGTCGAGCAGTCTGATTCTGCTCCCTCAGCGAGTCATACTGACTTCAACAGGGATAAATCACGCAGCAGCAGGGCGTAACACAAATGAAGTCAGCACGTTCCATACCGGGTTCGTAATTGCTCCGAGTCCAATGAGTTTCAATCTCTCCTAGCTGTCAATCCAATTGAGCTAGTTCAGCCTAACTGGGAAAACGAGGCATACTGGCCGGCAATGTCGGCACGGAACGGCATCAGTGGGGCAGCGTCGTCCAAGTATAAGTGTTCAGCTGAAATATTTGACTCACTGCGGTGTTTCCTAGTCTAATATTGCTGGAATCTGTGTGAACAAATGGGTCGATTAACCAGGTTTCTGTCCGATGCGGAGAAAGCAGTGAGGCAAGCTGGGAGGGATATGCAGCAGCAACAGCCTGCTGGGTACCCACAGCCGCAGCAGGGTCAACAGACTCAGCGATATTCCAACGCTCCCGGATATCCGGTGCAATACCAACAGCAGCAGCAGCAGTACTATCAGAATTACCCTCCTCCACCAGTGCAAGCCCAAGCGGAACTCCAGGGTTCACCTGTAGCCTCTCCTCCGCAGCAGGTGCAGTATCACCAACAACAATACTCTTATCAAGCTCAACCGATTCCTCAAGACCTGCCAGCGAGCGGAAGTGCTCGAGTATCCCAACATGTTGGAGCCTCGCCCAACCAGGCTGTCTCCAACAGAGGTCCCAACACCGCGATGCCATTAAGAATTCAGCCGGTAACTGAATGTATCGACATGCCATTCACACTACCGATTTACTGGTTCATCCACAGTTCCTACCCAGACTTTGTCATCTGCAGTCGTTGCTACGCAGATGTCATTCTCAACTCACAGTTTCGAGACACGTTTACACCGGTATGGTACGATGACAGATTAGAACGGCAATGTCTGTTCGGAACGCCCCGGGTCAAAGACTATCTTTGGCCAGCTGCTGTCTCATCAATGAGACTTGACAACATGCTGAGCTTCATGGTCATGAGACCTGCACTGGGCCATTGTCCAGAGGATAAGTCAGTGGAGGGACAAGAGTGGTATTACCCATCCGATCGACCAGAGATGGCAATCTGCAAACCTTGCTATGAGGATTATTTCAAGCATACCTCATTCGGTTCCAGGTTCAGTACACATAAGCCTCAGGGTGCTGCAAGTTGTGATCATAATCTTTGGTTCATCCGCCGCATGCTCAAGGTCCATGCACCGAATAACAACTGGACAGCCTTCACTACGGGGTTCTACAAGAGGCTACAGCTTCCGTCGTGTCCCAAAACACAACCTATCGCAGGTCCAGAGAGGACTTGGTTTATGTCCTTACGCGGCCCATCAAACTTCTCGGTCTGCGAAGCGTGCTATTGGGACTACTTCCACGAGTCTACTGAAAGTCAATCTTTCCGCACAGCTCGTCTTGGACCGTCACAGGAAGCATCGTGTGACATGGGACAGGCCAACATGCTCATCCCCATGGTTCGGGCGGTTGACAAGGGAAACTACCCCAAGTTCTGGAACACTCTGCAAAGCCTCTCGCAACACCCGCCTTGTAATCCTCAGGGTGCAAGGGGAATTCGCTGGTATACGCTCCCAAGTGATCCTCCAGAATTCGAGATTTGCGC
The DNA here is from genome assembly GCF_013085055.1 of Fusarium oxysporum Fo47. Lineage (NCBI taxonomy): Eukaryota > Fungi > Ascomycota > Sordariomycetes > Hypocreales > Nectriaceae > Fusarium > Fusarium oxysporum. The sequence continues at coordinate 661,428 of NC_072849.1, forward strand.
AACGTGTATGGCGGGCACTGTCGCTACCATGGACATGACTCACTTCTTCAAAGTAAAACAGTCTGTTGGACCGTCTGAGCCCCGCCTCTGTTCATTCAACCTGCCTGGGTATCCGCGTGGGATGCCCCTTTTGCAAAAGTTTGCCGAGGCAGCCTACATTAATGACTGGCGACCACTTAGCGAATTTGCAGTAAACCTCAGTACCGCGCCACCGTGTCCCAAGATCGATCTGGATTTGGCGAAGAACCGCCGGTGGTGGGGATGGGACAATGTCCATATCTGTCAGGAATGCTACTTCGTTGTGGCAAAGGGCACGAAGCTGGAGAAACACTTCGCCATGAAGGGAGAGCAAGTCGCTGAGTCCCGAATCTGTGATCTCTACTCCCCTCGCATGCGGCAGCTCTACAAGAACGCCTGCAAGACCCAAGACCTAACATCCTTCCTATCATTCGCCCGCCAACGCCGCGAGGTCTATCTTCGGACAGTCCCAGAAATGAACAGGATGCTCGCAGCCGCCAAACACGCTCTCGGTCAAGCTCAAACACTTGGTCTCGCAGCTGTGACGTTCAGCGCAGCAGGAAATCTGAACGCAACGAACTTTTATTATGATCATACGGTTGGAAACTCGACGGTTGGGCATGGATATCAGAATGAGCAGCTGTTGCAGGCGGCGATGGCGGATCATTCGATGCAGCAGGTCGGGGCTGCTGCAACGGGTCCGGCGGCAGTGGCGAGGGTTGGTGTTCTGGAAAAGATGTGGAAACAGGTTGAATAGAATAACTTTGCTTGGTTAGAAATGTCCAGATTGTTGTTGTATTGTTTGTTGGTTAAAGACAATCATGGAATTGCACGTGATTTCGTTAGGCATTGGTCCATCTTTCATCTTGAGACAAACCAACAATTACCAAACTCCTGGTGGTATACTCTGACCTTACGCAATCATTCTTTATCCATTCACTAATTTCTATTCCGTGCTGCAGCAGACATATATGTTCTGTGCGGTGATTATAAGCTCTCAGTCACAGATCTCAACTTTCTCATGAGCAGCAAACATCCGCTGCTCATAAGAATGCCCCACACATCTACCAACCGTGTAACGTTGAGCAACCCTCAATTTCTCATCAATTCCACCGCCGATCCAAAATGCCAGGAGGCTTTCTCTATCATTGAAACGAAAACCTGCCACATCCTCTGGGGAAATTACTCGCTTCTTTCATCGCAAATGCGTTGTACCCTGCTCTCGCCACCACTCATGTCCTCAATCACTGTCCTCTAGGCCAACGCCGCAAGACTGATCTTCATGTCCTTCTTTCAGATTGGACGTTTATCGTAGAATCAAGTAAATCTGCTTGGTCACCAATGCAACAACCTGGCTCTGACCATTTTGAGCTACAAAATACGGCACAAAATACGGCACAAATCCACCAGCCCCAGACAGCAGGACCCAAGCTTAAACTGCCAGAAGAGATGGAAACCGATGCTGCGTCATGGGGAAGCCAGCAAGTTTTGGGACCCCTTGGTAGTAATACCCGTTGTTCTGGCGCCATCCCGCTGGCTTGAAGCTGAGGTTTACAAGATATCCTTTCCCTCCCTGGTCCCCGCCATGGCTGACAGTTTGACGAGCTGAGAGTCCTTGACATGCTTCGCGCCTTCTTCACTCCCCCTTACCTCGATTGGTGGTTAGCTTATACAGACCGACTGAAGCGGATAGATCCCATCGATGGCCACTGGCTCGTTCGAAGATGAGCTGCTGACACTTACAGGAATGGACTAGTGAAGCTGCATCAGCTACACCCATCAATGATTCAAGTAAGTGACATCATTCGTTTGGCTCTCTTTTACTAATTCATCTCAGTACAGAATTTTTTGGTGCCTGATTGGCAGCGTAGAGCCAATGATCGATGTCGATGGCCAATATCCTCTTCTCGGAGACCACTCACGCTCGGGAATACGCAAGGTAAACACACGGTTCATCGGGACCCATGCTCGCTTGGCCTCGAGCATGCGATGGCTAGGGGTCAGGAAGCGAATCGCGGACAATGAAACAGTGATAGCTCAGGCGGAGATACGCCCTTCAACATCCAGGCCAAGTTTGATATCAGTTATATTCCAAATGTTCCGCACAATCTTCTGGCGAGCATGGCTTACAACCCCCCAATTCATTCGACTATCAACGTAACTACTGCGAAAGGTCGGACACCATCTTTATGGAAGTACAAGTTCTTTGGCAGTTAGCCGTCTGCCTTTCGGTCTTTACCTGAAGTTCATTAACGAAGGGGAATTCAATGAATCAAATGCAATCAGGCTTGTTCGCAAGTAAACCTCTGTGCCAGTCCCTCGTGTGCTAGATCTGGTAGCAGACTCACGGAACACGTATCTCTTGACGACAAGTCTCCGCGGCGAGCCCCTCGCTAGAGCAATAGACATGCTCTCTGATAGAGATTGTCACGAGTTCGTCGACCAAATGCAAAGCTTCATTCCCCAAATCCGAGCAATCCCCCCAGTCGGTCCTAAAAACCACATATATAATACTCTGGGCCAAGCATGTAGCGACCCAAGAATTCGAGATGGCAACCTTATTGGCCCCTTCGACGACGAAGCTTCTTTCAGTCAATATCTTCGCCATCCAGATGATCCCGCCCGGAGATGTCATCAAGTTGTATTTACACCTTCGGATTTAAATCTGCGGAACATTCTCGTGAACAAACTCACAAGACTAGATGAAACAAAGGGTTAGGCGGTCTCGGGGATTGTCGATTGAGAAAACAGTGGTTTTCACCCAGAGTACTGGGACTTTACAAAGGCGCAGTTTGAGGGATTCAGGTGGGATGAACGCTGGGCTAGGGCTTGGGCTGAAGTTTTCCGTTCCTTTGGGGGTTATGCAAAGGAGATTGAACTTGGGAAGAGAAGCTGGACTGAAGGTGATGGCGCATTTTGAGGCACCCCTGGCCCCTGGAGCAAATTATTAGAAGGTTTATTTAAACTTAGATTATTTAATATAGGATTTGATAAATTTTTATAGTTTTTATTAATTTATATAACTTTATATAACTTTTTTAAGACTTTTATAAAGCTTTATAATTTTTATAGTTTTAGTTTTTTAATATCCTAACTTTAGGATTCTATTACTTCTTACCAGCAGCTGTTGAGAACCCTCACATCCAGCATCCTGTCGCACTACAGTCACAGCAGCCTGTACCCATCGCTAGACCGTGAACCGGGGGGGTCTGTAAATGCCGTACGTTCCCATTATTATGGCCAAAATCTGTGCACTACCTATGCTCCCAAACCGTAAGCTCTCAAAGTCTCAAAGTCTCAAAGTCTCAAAGTCTCATACAAATCTAACCCAATGCCGCCACATCAGAATTCCCCACACGATTAACCTATCTCTCAGACCTGTTCTGTTCCTTCGCCCACTCTTCGAGGCCCTTCTCCCCCAAAGTCTCTTTCAACTCCTTCCCACCCATTGCAACAAGACGATGAATAGCAACGAGACTTCGACGGGCGTTCTTCTTTGCGTGCAATACGTCAGACAGCTCGCTGATCTTGCTGTTCAGTGGGTCCACGTTGGCCTCTGCCATCTGGATCTTGGTTCTGAGGTCGTTGAGACGCTTCTCCTTGTTGCGTAGATTAAGCTCAGCCTCTCTCTTCTCTTTCTGTGCAGGGGTATTTTTTTCGATGTTTTGGACTATCTCTGCAGTGAGGATGCCAGGGTTGTCGCTGCTCATACGGCGTAATTCCTCGACAACCTGGGCATCTGCTTCGCAGCGGGCTCTTGCGTGTTGGACCACTTGTGAAGCCTTGGTGGCTTCTTTTGTGGCTTGCTCGAGAGCCTCGGCGCTGGAACGCACGGTTTTGAGATAACCTACACGGCGTCGGGACGAGTTGCTGATATTGGCTTCGGTGCGGCTAATGTCCTCTTCCAGTTTCGCGATCTCGCGCTTGAGATGTTCGGCGTAGGCAAGTTGAACTTCATTCAGCGACTGATTCTGTACGGTTCAGTTAGGCTGGTCATGTGGGTATAGCTTCATAATATGAACTTACAGGTGTATCGAGAAGGCGTTTTTCCCCTGCACCTGGGGCATTCCGCTGTGGAATCGAGTGTCGGGATGCCTCAACGTTGCCGCTACCGTTGCGTAGATTACCAGGTCCCTATCCCGGCTCATTAGATCCTGCTGCAAGGGCATGGAGTGTCTGGTTGCTACCGTGATGTAGTCTCCCATAAGTTTAGATAGCTCCTGGGTGTTCTCAGGTGAGAAGTTGAAAAAGACCATAAGCCTTTTTTTGGCTGGAGGCTCGGCTGGCTCGAGTTCAACCTCTTCCAGAATTTCCTCGTTTCCTCCATCTTCTGCGCCGTCATCTTCAGGACCGTCGACATTGTGGAGTTGGAAATAGCGACGTTCGTTGTAATCTATGGGTCGCTTGCGAGCGGTTCGAATTGCTAGCCTTATTAGCCTAATGTTATTCTGATTGAATAAACTTACGGGCAATTCTGGTATCTGTGTGGAGAGCTCGGGCTTGAGCTTTGTTGCGGGTCACGTTCTGAGGTTCATTGAGGATGGAACCGTCAGAATCGGAATCGGAATCGGAGTCATGTGGTTGAGCACTAGGGAGTTCACGCTTATCTGCCAGCCACTTGGTTGCTTTCGCGATAAGCTTCATGCTCAGCTGATATCTGTATTGCGGCATCGTGTGATCCGCAGAGTGATCATGCAAGAAGTCGATGAGTTGCCCGAGCGTTACCCCGTCAGTCTTAGGAAGGTCAACGCTCAGAAGTCTCGTGAAACCCGAGACTAGTTTCTGGCCCCATCTCCTTGGGCCAAATGAGATGACCTCCCAGGGCCATTTTCCGAGTTCCTCGTAAAAGACAGTGAAGAGCTCATTTGTGCGTTTAGCGTGTTCATTCTGGGGCGCCGGTACAGGTGGTACTTCATAACACATTGTGACGAGCCAAAGGTTGGGGTTATGACACGACGGGAAGAAGATTCTTTAATTTGGCGGAAGTCTTGAGGATGAAAAGAAGAAACGGAAACGGCGTGTGAGCTCCGGGACGCGTCGAGGCCGCGAGGCTGCACCTTCGGAAGTGAGATGCAAGAGGCAGGGCAGTGGCTAGAGGACCCTGGTAGCTCAAGTACCTAAGGCAGCCTTAACTTAGGATGAATGGTCTAAGGATTGTATTAACTTAGGAAATATTAGATAAATTAAATAAAAATAACTTAATTAATGTAATTTTATAAACTTTATATAAGTTTTGTAAATTTAGTAAATCTCTTAAAATATTTATATAAATTTACCTAGGATATAATAAGTTAGTTATCACCTTAGTGACAAGTTACAACTGACGGAAAACAGATGTCCCCACAGACAGCCTGATTTGCTCCTGCCCAGTTGTGCTACACCACTTCATTCGTTCACAGTAATCGTCTAGATGCATATTATTCCTCAGTCTTAAACGAGTTTTCCCCTGATTTTAAGATGCTCTGGTATATTGATACTAACTCATTTTGCTACGTTCTGTGTAGTGATTATTATCTCTCCTCAGCCACAATTCTCAACCGCAAATAAAACTTATCTCACATTATGCTGATACCCGTCTCAGGCCAATCAAACGCCTCAATGTGAAACACTGCGCAATTCATGGAAGCTTGTGCCAAGCATGCCGATCCAATGAGATGTTGACCCAGTAACCCTTCTGCTTTTCTTGACGCAACGACATTGGCAGCAGGTGTGTTGTTTGTGCTTTGTAACTACCCACTGTTTCTGATCAACAGCAATGTGCTAGTCTTGTGGGCAGCAAGAATTATAAACAGATACAGAAGGTCCCTACCCTCTCCACAGGCATTATTTCTTGCATCTGGTCACTGATGTCGTTTGTAAGATAGTACGGTTCGACCTGCCAAAAGCCCTGACACCCAAATCACGACGCGACGAGAAACATGAATAATCTCAGGCATTTGGCTCATCAGCCTACTAAATTCATCATAAATTGTTCCAAGATAGTCAAAGCATCCTCATCACTTACCTTGGTTTAGGATTCAAGGCCTAAGCTTGTGAGCTCTCAGAGCCTGACACATAGCGCGAATTGACCTTCATGAGCTCTTATTGGCGGACGTCGCAGTGAGTTAAGTCCCTGGAGCCGCAAAGTATCCGAGACGCTAGAGGATCCAACGTCCTCGGCCGCTTTAACAACTATGCCATGGCGACAAACTCTGAAACCGCTGACAGCTGGAGTCAAACAATAACCCTGACGCTCATATCGACATCGCAAGTCACTTACGATGATCTGGAGCTCGACATGTCGTGCACGGTCCAGATGCCTTGCGCAATAGCCTCAGTAGACGACGATGTGTCGCCGATTCATAGTTCATACGAGATAGGTGAGCAGTGCAGTGAACTCTCTGTCAACGGTGAAACTGAAATTTAACTTGCTCAGATCTAGTACTTTCATTGGCACCGAGTACGCCGATCAAGCTCTATCGTGTAACCCTTCGCGCTCTACAGGAAGAAGTGCCAACTGAGGGTCCAGATCCTTGGGCGGGCGCGATCATCGATAGAGGGAGCGGTAGAGGCTCCAGTCCAATGAGCGAGGGCGAAGATTTGATTGACAGCGTTACAAGTTCTTTTACGATATGGTCTGGGTCGGTATCGTGTGCCTCTGGCCGAACAACTCTATCGAACAGTTCCTGGTCACAGGCCCAGGCGACGATACATGGCAACGCAACCTCAGTGACTTCGGGCGCTAACGTCAAGGTCTCTTGTTTCGGTGCTATTAAGGGTAAGTTCACAAGAAACCATATGAAGCTCTCTCAATGTTGACGCACCTGCGATACCCTAGGTAGAGATAACAGCTACATGCTCCCTCACACCCAAGCCCTCAATATGTCGCCTATCAAGATCGAAAACCGAAGCAACGGCGAAATCCTCGATGTTCGTTTTGAGATCGAAAATACCGAGGATGAAACAGAGGCTTTCGATCCGCGCATTACGGCCGTACTACAGACTGACAACGATACCAGCGACCCGATACCCGCTCGTCAATTCAACTTCGAATTAGTTATATGGACAATGCCAGAAAGATTCATCTCACTAGACGGTACCGAGCCCGTTAAGATAGTAAGAACGTTCAAAGTCTTACGTCCTCCTCAGGCCGGTACTCCATTGTGAGAACTGCCACAACACGGAGCCGTTGCCAACGGGAACCACATCTCATCATTCTTTACCATTCACTGGTCACATCATCGGGTTTCTTATACTCTGTAACTACAGTCTTCATTCTTGGGTCTCAAAAATACCTAATATGCGCCCTACATGCCCCGTTCTCAATCGCATTGCTCTCTAGACCACCGCCAGGCTTGTCAGGAATCAACTTGGTAGTATCACTATCAAGGCCTTGACTCTTTTGACCCATCGTCTCATCTTCCAATCCAGCTCAAACATCTAGCCCAAAGAAAGGTCTGAAAGTCAACATTCTCGTGCAGCGAGTATGGGCATCTTGAAACATCATCCGGCAGCTGGCGCAAACAAAATTGGATAAACTTTTGGTTGGTGTCTAATTCCCGAAGTACCTGCAATAGCTTTGTGGCTTGTCTCGTTCCACCATTACCTTCGTGACCTACTGCTTCTTGGTGGTTCAATATTTGCCATTCGATGAGAACATATCCATTGCCATGCGCTGCAAAAGACAAATCTACATCCATGCCGAAACTGAATATCCCCTGCTGCAAGAAGAATGTCCAAAACTCCCTCCATCTCCATTTCCATCTCCATCTCAAGTCGAAGTCAAGTAAGTCTTGCCGGTAAGGCAATAGATTAGTGACAATTAGAAGTGGCAATTTCAATTGTGGTCAGCATGTTTTCACTATATCTGATTTCTATGACAGCGGCTTTTACATGCCATTCAAGACGAAAGTAGGCTCTGCTTTAGCATCGGATTAACTCTTGCGATGCGAAGACCTTCATTCCAAAGCTGTAAGATTTCGGTTCCTCTGTCCTTGGCGAGGACCCCCACCGGAGCTTCCATTGGGCATAGCTGACTGGGAGTCTCCCAAGATTCACGAGCGAAACCTGAGCAGACATCACATGCAGCTGTCAGAACGAATGCTCACTTAGGCTGTTAACTTGGTGTATTGCGAGCTGCGGAGAGAAGCCTTTCATGCATTCAAAAGGAATATCGATACCCCCAGGTTTAGCTGAGATCCAGACAGTCACCCGTTCGCTGAAGTTGACAAAATCCATCCCGCAGCTGGCTTCAGGAAAACTTACTCCTTGCAAGCAGTTCTGTTAGTCAATGGTTAACAATTACATCATGTCACTAAGATGTATCAAATTAAGATGTTAAAAACTCCCAATTAACTTGAGCACTTAAAAGGCAATTTATATATACGCTTTCACTATGACATTTGCAGAAGACGTTAGAAACGCTCATACGAGGACGCTCGAGCTTGAGCAGTTTTCGCAGAACTTTTGTCAGGTATTCTGTCCAACAGTAGCGCTTCAGTCAGGGCACTTCTTGCAAGCATCACAGGGTTCACAGGTGTCTGTGGTATGTTGACCCACAGTCAATCAACCTTAGAGTGAGGGTCACTGACCTGGCTAGTAGTTGTCGCAAGAGCAGGCTTCTTGACCTGAGGAGTAGTGAAACTATGGGGCACTTATCGCAAGACCCACCGTATCCATCGGCTCAACGGACAAACTATTTCTCCATAGCGAACAGCTCCACTTCATTTCCATTCACCGACAGCATCCACAATCAACTGTTCATTCACGCTCGCTCCATCACGCACGCATGTTCAACCCAGCAGCGTCGCAATGTTTTCTTCTCCCATCATTCAACTCTCTCCAACTACGCCCTGCCAACTCGCCGCGTCCAAGGAGAGGCGGTAAATCGCACTACAGACCGTCATAAAATTCCGACTTGTACCCTTCAAACGAGTGCGTTTCGCGCCTCCTTTGCTGGAACAACCGGGGTCTGTAGAAGGGATCTCTGGTCTCGCAGCGCGCTGGAGATTAGAGATTGCCTGTGCAGCGAAGCTCACCCTCTTCTGGTCGCGCGCGTTTTGGCACGGCTTGGTGCGGAGCTTACGCAGGCAAGTTCCATCACGTTGTAAAACTGACTGGTTGCAGGAATGTCGACTTCACCATGCCTTGACGTCCATTTTACTGCCCGCGCTATCATCGAGTGGCAGTCTGATCATGAGGTAAGGCTCCGCGTCAGCTCTCAGCCCTATTGAATTTCCAATAACACATTTGGCAGTCAGATCGCACGACTCGTATTCTGGCCAAACCCGATCCCAAAGTCAGCTCTATTACGATGACAGCTCGATTCGATTCAAAAGGTTCTCTCTTCGACATACACATTCCCCTCAAGCTCAAAGGCCTTGACAACACATCCGATGTAACACTTCGAGCCTGTGCTTCCTCCGTTATCTCTCTCGATGTCGTTAAAAATCCGACCGTCTCTAGTGAGGTGGAGCAAGAGTTCAAGTCCCCGGCTCTTGGCCTGCGTTTCCAACTGAACCGCCATCTTGACATCCTTGTCCCTACTCCTGCTCTCGAGCCAATATGCCCAGCAGGTCGAGCACGGTCAGGTGTTGTGCTCGATGCCATTCGCGAGTTTTCTCGAGCAACTGCTTTCACCGTCTACATCGAGGCGCGCAATGCATCTCCTAAACTCGAGTCAGTCAGCGATGCAGTCAGCCAGGGTTTTCTCAAGACATCTTCCAGCAGCCGCTTTCAACTGGCTAGCATGTATGCCGGTCTTGGAGCAAAGATTGTCCAGCTTGGTGCAGATGAAACGCTTGCACCACCGTCATACGAAGAAACCGAACCCCCGCCGCCGCCGCCCCCGATCGACCACAAACCTGACAGAAAGCGTCCGCGACAAGATACTGAGACCGAACGTGCTGAAGAAATTGCCCTGATTTGGGCTGAGCTCCAGATGCTCAAGCAAGCAAAAGCCACAGACTGGCAGCGCATTGCATTCTTGGAGAAGGAAAACCAGGAACTACGGGAAACCGTAGCCAAGCTCCAAGAACAATACAAAGCCTTCGACAAGTCGCAACAAGATATACACCATAGCTTTGGGGCCCTCGAGACAGCGGTTGAGAAGAATACACAAGAATTCGAGGAGAGCGTTGGTAATGAACTGGCAGAGCTGCGTGAGGATATAAGTCAATTAGATCATCAACTTTCTTTTATTCAAGAAGGACAAGTTAGCGATGAGTCTGTTGCCAAGATAAAAGACGCTGTACTGCTCGATATCACCTCGCGATTGTCAGGGGATTGAGCCCAGTCGCCAAGAACCTATGTGACAGGTTACCACGAGACCATCTTGAAGGACTCCCTCGTGGCATGGATTAAGAAACCAATATGCTCCAGGCTTGGCTTTGTCATTGGACCCGAGCGCTACTACTAGCCATTCCCGTGTGGCTTTGCGGACTCTACAGAAGAATTGTCTCTTGCAGGCATCGACTGTATCAGTCATGTCCCAGGGCAACGATCCAAACGACAGCTTCATGACGGGCTTACGCATAAGTAGTATGTCCCCCGTGGACAACTCAACCATCAGAAGTTGGTCTGGGTCCCCATCAAGCGTCTCGGACAAGAAAGCTCTGGCCAGTGGATTGTGGCCGCACACTCAGCCTGGGACGGCTGACAACACAACCTCCGTCACGGCAGCAAGCTCATCATCACTTGGTGCTAATGTCGGATTCTCCAGGGCTGAACCCGCCGGTGGTGAGTCAAAACACGTCCCATCTGCCTCCTTTCCCAGACTGACCTTTCACAGGAGCATAAGCTACACCCCAAGACGACCGACGTAGTACCTGTCAAGGTCAACAACCGAAGCAATGATCAGGCCTTGGGTGTGCAATTCCAGATAAATAATAGCAATGATGCATTAAACACGTTCGAACCGTACATAACTGGTGTTTGACAGACTGGTGACGACCAACAGGGACAGCGCAGTACGGACACCAATGTCTCAAATGCTCCGAAGCTCACTTTCGAGCTTGTTCTTAGCGCAATTCCAAACAGTGTCATTGATGTCTCGTATGGGCACGGCTCAGGCGGCCAAGATGGTCAGGACGTTTCAACACCCTGTACCGCCTCTTCCAGTTTCTGCTACTCAATCCCATCACGAAGTCGGCTGCGGTATCGAAGTCACACTCGTAGGATTTAGGACGTTACGTACATGACCCATGATTACGGAACTGCTACGTCATTTATCTCCAGGTCATGATGCATGTTTAGTCTGGGGCTCCAGATGGGTCCTGATGTAATGGAGCCTCATTTTATGGAGATGCAGGAAATCATCGACGATCCGATGGGTATTTTCTAAACAGGATTTAATTGCGGGGATAATCTCCAATTGATCAGCGGGCATGGAGGTATTAACTCGAGTGTAGACATGGTTAACACGTGGATGAATAGACCACAACACCGGAGGGATTTAACTTGAAGATGAAGATGATCATGAAAGTTCATTAAAATATATAGTTATCAAGGAAATCCGTGACGCCTTGTCCAATCCCAGCCCAATCCTGCATCTATGCGCCATGCTTTTAGTGTAACACAACCAATGCCGGGAATCTCTATATGCTACATGCTATCTCTAAAAATGAAATGCTCATCTAGTCGTCGCGCGACTTGCTGTAAGAGCCGGTACCACCGAGACCGTTCAGGTCGACATCAAGACCACCGACGCGGGTGGGGCGGGGTGAGTGCTCAATGCTGCGTACGGGCATCTTCTCCTCCTGGGAGGCCTGCACGGGCGCATCGGTCTGCTGCTCAAGACCCATAGAGGCGAGGAACTTGATAGCATCAGCCTTCTCCTGCTCCTTGCGGGCAGCACTCCATTGGAGTTCAGTGGAGGCGATGTCGAGGACGCGGGGAAGAGCCTCAAGAGCCTTGTGGGAGTCGAGGAATGAGAGACGGGTGCGGCGGGCGATGATGTCGGGGATGGTGCAGGCGGCTTCGGAGCGAATGCCGTGAGAGACCTCAGCCTCGATGAAGGGAAGAGAGGAGACAAGACGGGTGTTGAGGGAGGGAGAGATGGAGAGAAGAGTCCAGGCGCGATCACCGTAGTTGTGGGCGAGATGATCAGCAATGTCAGCGTCGATATTGTAGACCTCCATCAATTGAGAGGCGAGAGATGTGGAGTATCCGTGGGCGCCGATGAGAGGAACGTTGCGCGTGCAGCAAACGCCGCGGGTGGTGAAGCCGGAAGCGCCGGCGCCGCTGATGTCGGGAAGAGCCACGGCTTGGGGCTTGAGGTCGAAGAGCTTGATGGCCTCGTTGACGGTGTCCTCGGCCATTTCACGGTAGGTGGTCCACTTGCCACCAGCGCAGGTCAGGAGACCGGAGGGGGAGGCGGTGATGAGATGGCTTCGGACGAGGGACTCGGTGTTCTTGGCGTTGGGGTTCTTGACGAGAGGTCGGATGCCTGTAAATTGTTAGAAGTGTTCGGGTCAGGTCAATTGAGATGATGCGACTTACCAGACCAGGCAGCGAGAACATCCTTGCGCGACAGAACAGACTCGGGTGTCAGAAGCTTGCTGACTTCCTTGAGGATAAAGTCAACATCCTGCTGTTGAGCAACAGGCGCAGCCTCAACTTCGCATGGGTTGTCGGTGGTACCAGCGAGAGTGTATCCCTGCCAGGGGAGAACGAAGATGACACGACCATCTGAGGTGGCAGCGTCGAGAAGGCCAAGACCGTTGGGGCAGATCTCCTTGGGAAGCATGATGTGCACACCTGAAGCGGGAGCGACAATAGGCTTGCGAGAGGGGTCATCCATTTGGTGAATGGCATCGGTGAAGGGACCGGTTGCGTTGACGACACCCTTGGCGCGGACCTTGAAAGGCTGAGCGCCAGCGGCATCACCGTTCTTGGAAGCGAGGACATCGCGCACTTGAGCGCCCATGATCTTGCCGTTCGCATCCTTCTCAAGACCAGTTACCTCAACGTGGTTGAGAACAGTAGCGCCGTAGTGAGAAGCAGTCAGAGCGAGAGCGACGTTCATTCGAGAGTCATTGTGCTGGCCATCGTAGTACACCAGCGCGCCAACCATATTCTCCCGTCGCAAGAGAGGGAATGCCTCAAGGGCCTTGTTCTTGCTCATGTAGTAGGAGCTCTCAAGACCTTGCGACCCAGCGAGGAGATCGTAGGCCTTGGTACCAGCCCAGAAGTAGGGCGCCTCCCACCATTTTTGGAGGGGTAGTAGAATTGGCAATGAGCTTGACAAGTGAGGCGCAATGTTGAGGAATGTCTTTCGCTCACGGAGAGCTTCCATGACAAGCTGCAATTGACCATAGTCAAGGTTCCAAACAGCCTTTTCTAGATATCGCACACCACCGTGAACGAGCTTTGTGCTCTTTGAGCTTGTGCCAGAAGAGAAGTCATCGCGCTCCACAAGAGCGACTTTGAGGCCACGGGTGATGGCGTCAACAGCGATACCAGTTCCTGTAGCGCCGCCTCCGATGATGAGAAGATCGTATTCTGTGTCTTCGCCGCTGCGACGCAGCTCGGCGAGTTGTGATGCGCGGGTCTTTGTGGCGTTGAATGTAGGGGGAACAATGCGGTTCTTCTCATCACGCTTGAGCGGGACGAGGGGCTTGTCGACGACGTGTGTCTTGTTGCGGGAGGCGTAGTATGCTCCTCCGAGGGTTACTGTTGTTGTGGCTGCTGCTGCGAGGAGCAGAGGGCGCTTGAGCGACCGTAATCTTTGCTGCATCTTGTGTGTATGTGTGTGGTGTTGGGTGTTTGGGGGTGTTGTTGCGCCGGGAGCGACTGTTTCCGCGGAGAGCTTTTTTTCGGTGTAAAAGCTTGGGGGAGGGGATTGGAGAAAAGATGGAGAGTCTGGGTCTGGGGAACAAAGATCAGATAGAATAAAAAAAGAGAGTTAGGCTTTGGGGTTTATAAGAAGTAAATCGAAGCGCGATGATCATGGAGAATGGAGAGAGAGTTTCCATAAATTAGCGGAGTTGGAAATGGGTCTGCGAAAGCGATTCTGATATCATGGATTGCTTAGGTTTTAACAAGTTTTTATGAGGGCGCCGGGACTGGCACATGAGAAGCAAAGCGAAAGTTTGGGGGTTCAGACCCAGAATTAGGCTATGCAATGCATCATCTGTCTCTGTTTGATTCCAAGAATGCCCGAATTACTCAAAGCATCTGACCCGCAAGCGAGATGCAAAACGGTGCAATAAACGTCGCGAGCTGGGTCATATGGCTCAAAGAGGAATTCCGGGAGGTCCTGAGCCTCAGGGTCATTAATGCATGTCGGGGCGAAAACACCGAGAAGCTGACGTCGACATGGAGACTTTACCCCTGGTCTTATGCAGCTCGGTACGCAGACCCCGAAGCTAAAGCCCGAACGCGACCGAGAATGGAATAGCCAATACCTGGATTAATAATGAGCCGCGCCGACGTGCGGAGAGTTACATGTGCTGCCCCCACTGTCGGGGAGGGGAAGCCCGAGGTTCTAGACTTTGGGGTGAGAGTCAAAAGGTTCAAGAGGTCATGAGTTTTCTGGTTAAACGATGCGGGAAATACTATGCCATTTGCTTGAATTGCATGTCTTCTCTGTATGTGTTGTTCTTTGTCCGGCTTGACTGACAAATTGTTCCACTAATCAGAAGGCGAAAGACAGTCATACCGTGATTTGACTGGTGGATGTTGTGTCGTGATGGCTTGAGGGCTGAAAGACATACAACTGACAACATGTCCAGCTCGCACACTATTGCAAACATACGTTTGTATGCAACTTCTGTACTTATGAGTGCTAGAAATTGACGATGCATTTTTGTGCTCATTTCAAGGTTCACAGTGCTGTTGTGCCGACACAGATGGATCGAGAAGTTGAGAGTGCTGAAGGTCTAGGGTTGGTGGCTGACCGTTAGCGGCGACAGTCATTGGTGAGTGCCTCGTTCGAGCCATCAGCAACACAACCAACACGGCGCCCGCGGGCTGCACAGAGATTTGACCTCTGATCAAGATATGCAAATCTCGGTCAAAGGTAGGAACTCATTACTATATGCCTTCATGAAGTTGATTCGAGTTTTTTACCATCTTTGTTCGAGGTCTTACGCTTCTTATACCATCTTCCCCAGGTACCTTGCTCAAATCTATGGCATTGACGCGATACCAATCCATCACAGACACCCCTTCTTCGACAAAGAAGATTGCTTTTGCTATCACGGAATGCTGACAGCGTGTAAATTTAGACAAACACGATTGCATTCTGTTATTGTCGTTTACCGATCACGGTCATTTGAGAACGTTGAGTAATAGCATGAGCTTATTATCTACGCTATCAACGAGTCACTCAACACCACCGCCGCAAACAAGCAACAAAAAAAGATGAACACGAACGCCATTCTCGTATGCTAGGCTCGTTGCTCCTCGAAAGAAGAATCTGCCATTTTAGCGCCACTGTTTAGGCCATGTCTCTGCATCTCACGACGCGAATTTCAACCATCGTCTACGGTCTCGCACACTTCGCCCTCACCACGAAAGCACTCAGATCTTCAAGGATCGAGCGCGCCTATACGGGAGAGGAAGCACTGTAAGTGTTGGACCACGTCGAGCGTCGAGGGCTCAAGAGACGTGGGAGACCCATGCCTGGCGTGTTGATCGGACTGGGTCCTGTATAGATAAAGACATCATACAGAAGGCCACCGAAAGCACATCCCATGAAGGGCGCCACCATGGGGATCTGGATTTCACTGTCAGTTGATATTGACAGTCGAGGTATTGTTGTTGGACTCACCCAGAAGTAGTACCCGCCTGCAGACCAAACCTCACTTCCATACCCGATCATGTACGAAACCAGACGAGGTCCAAAATCACGAGCCAAGTTGATGGCATAACCAGTCTCCCAACCAAAGCAAGCACCAATTCCAAAGATCAAGAAGAACAAGCCAAGTGGCATCAAAGGACCAGCACCGATGTTAGCGCTATCAGCCATAGCGAAAATGACAAACTGCAAAATCGTGCTGGCGATGAATTCAGAAAAGAACATGCCAGTGCGTGTCATGAATTCCGCGGGATATGTGCAGAAGACACCAGCGGTTGCATTCTCGCCAATCACTGTTCGAATTCCTGGACCGCCTTCATAAGCATCAAAGGCAGACTTGTAGTTGCCATACACGACGGCAGCAGCACACATGGCTCCAAGGACTTGGGCGACGGCATACACAGGGAACTTTCTCCAGGGATGACCTCTGAATATACAGTTGGCGAGAGTGACGGCTGGGTTCAAGTGACCACCTGATTTACCGCCAACGTATACTCCAAGCATGACACCGAGACTGATTCATGTCAGTATGGGCTCAATTGGCCGCGGCAATAACGACTTACCCCCATCCCCACGAGATACTCTGATAATCACCCTTGGTTCCTCGACTGAGAACAACCTGAGCAACGACACCGTCACCAAAGAGAAGAAGAATGAAAGTACCAAAGAATTCTGAAAAGGCATCTTGGCAGTACTCTCTCACTCGACTCCAAGCATACTGCTCAGGCGGGGGAGGAATAGTGGGCGGTTCACTCGGAGCCTCACTGTACTTTTCATTCTGGCTCATCTCGACTTTAGTGGGGATAGAAGATTTGTGCACAGAAGATTCAGAGATGGAGTCGTTCATGGTAGGGATAGGCATCCTAGAGTGAGCCTGTGAAGATGATCTTGAGACAGAAAGAGGAGAAGTTTGGCGGATGCAAGAGAGACAGGTTACACTGAGAGGATTGGCGTCATCAAGCATCTCTGGGGATCACGTTACAATTTATGGTCAGCAAACGAACGAAGCCTGGGTGTCTTTTGCCCCTCATCTCATCCCAAGAGAGGATCCTCTTTCTTGCTCTCGGCCTCGGTATTTGCAAACACCACCCTTTACATGCAAAGCATACCGAAGCCCGCGAGACTCCATGGTTATCAGAAATCACCAACGAGTGGGCTTTGCAAGCATGCCGATCCGCCACTGCGTTAGGAAAGAGGAAGGGACACGGGGAGACACAGCGACTACACCCGATGAATCGAACCATGGTGCGGGCGATACGAAAGCTTGGACGGCGGCGGTGCAGAGTGCCAACGAAATGCCGCTCGGCGGCACACACCGAGAGAGAGAAGAAAAGAGACGGGCGTTCAGACGTGGATATCACCACCGAAGTATCTGCTCTGATCAGGTTGCTTACACCGAAGGCCGGGTGGGATGGAGGGGGGCACGTTCGAGACTTGTGTTCGCATATTTACTCCACTGTCCCAGCCAAACCCCGGATCGTCGTGCAAAAAGAGAAAAGGATTTGCACATCCGCTTGACCGAGGTTGGCTTGGCTAGGAATTAAGGTATGGTCAAGGTGTATTAATCCAGACCCGCAGATATGCGCCCAGTCGAGCTTCTGGAACATGACTGCGGGGAAACGTAACATGACGACCCCTCTCTTTTCCTCAGATGTACACCGGTAGGTGTTGGTTCTGGGGTTTCGCTTGCTAGATCCCCGATGGTTGTCTTGTGACATGGGCCTGTATTTCGGTATCAACAAGCCGAGGCTTAGCTTACAAGCTACATCAGGAAAGTGACGTTGGTTTGTGTATTACAAGGGTGTGCGTGAGACGAAAAGGCCAATTTTCCAATGCTGTGAAGGATTTCGATACCCCGCAGATTATCCAAGGGTGGTGGAAAATGCTTCCCCGAGATGCCTTTACATCTGAAATCTCGGTGTTTGTTGCGATCAGTGAGCCCGAGATGGGAGATACTTAAACACCCCAGAGAATTGCCAATCTGATACGCTTTTGATCCTGCAGTCCCCAATCAATTTGCTGTTGTTGTCGTCCCTTCTTTTTGCTCCTCTAAGTCACTGTTGCATTCGCGCTCCCCGGATCTGACACCTTTCCCCGCAATTTCACTGCATCCCCATCTTTCACTATGCCTATGCTCAACGGAAAACCGAATCCTACCTTTATTGGTGCCATTGATCAGGGTACGACAAGTTCTCGCTTCCTGATCTTTGACACCAGTGGCGAGGTTGTAGCTACTCATCAGCTTGAATTCAAGCAATACTATCCTCATCCTGGGTAAGTTGGTCCACTATGTGATACGTGAATGATTGTTGATGTTTGGTTTAGATGGCATGAGCATGATCCTGAAGAGCTCATCAGCTCGGTTGAGCAGTGCATTGATGGCGCTGTAGAAGCCTTTGAAGGTCAAGGTCACTCTCGTGAGCAGATCAAGGCCGTTGGCATCACAAACCAGCGTGAGACTACTGTTGTCTGGGACAAGACCACCGGCAATGCTCTGCACAACGCCATCGTTTGGACAGACACACGATCAAAAGATCTTGTTCGTCGTCTGAAGCGTCGTCTTGGCGCGAGCGAGTTGATTTCGCGATGCGGAATTCCTCTCTCCACATATCCCTCCGTTAGCAAACTTCTCTGGCTTCTTGAAAATATTCCCGAAGTCAAAGATGCTTATGAGCGTGGTGTCCTGGCTTTCGGAACGGTAGACACTTGGCTTACGTACAAGCTCAACGGCGCAACGGACCGAGATGTCTACGTTTCTGATCCGTCAAATGCGTCGAGAACCATGTTTATGAATCTCGAGTCTTTGCAGTATGACGAGGATATTCTGGACTGGTTCAGAATCGATGACAAGAAGATTACGCTGCCAAGAATCGTGCGGTCGTCTGATAGCAAGGCGTACGGCACACTTGCTAAGACCTCGCTCAAAGGCGTCAAGATCACTGGATGTTTAGGCGACCAGTCTGCAGCTCTTGTTGGACAGAAGGGATTCACCCCCGGTCTCGCCAAGAACACATATGGCACAGGCTGCTTTCTGCTCTACAACGTTGGTTCCAAGCCCGTGATCTCAACACACGGACTTCTCACAACGGTGGCCTTTGACTTTGGCGAGGGCAACACCATGTACGCCCTCGAAGGCAGCATCGCCGTCGCGGGCTCAAGCGTCAAGTTTCTCGTTGACAACTTTGGTTTCATCGAGTCGTCAGCCAAGCTCAGCGCACTCGCTGAGACGGTGGAAGATAATGGTGGGTGCACCTTTGTAACGGCCTTTAGCGGCCTGTTTGCGCCGTACTGGATTGACGATGCGCGAGGTACAATCTTTGGTATCACGGCTTACACGCAGCGCGGGCACGTTGCGAGAGCGACGCTGGAGGCAACGTGTTTTCAGACAAAGGCCATCCTCGACTCGATGGAGAAGGACAGCGGACATGCGCTGACCGAGCTGGCCGTCGACGGTGGCATGTGCAACTCGGATCTCATCATGCAGGTACGTAAAGGAATTCTCTGCAAACCCTTGCTTTTCTTGATCTCGTGGCAGTGGCTTAGACGTTGCTAACACTTTTTTCTCAGACCCAGTCTGACCTTATTGGGATCCCTGTCAACAGACCCGGCATGCGTGAGACAACTGCGCTAGGTGCAGCTATCGCGGCCGGCTTCGCCGTCGGCATATGGAAGAGCTTTGATGAATTGAAGGAGGTGAATACCCAGGGTCGTACCATCTTTAAACCGCAGATCGCCGAGGAAGAAGCGACAAAGCGGTTTAGTCGTTGGACCAAAGCCGTCGAGATGTCCAAGGGATGGGCCAACGAGTAGTTGATTTGCTTTTTTGTTTGTTAGCTCTTTAGTTACATTAGCTTGATTAGGTCTGATCTGTACTAGTATGTTTTACATGGATGGTCTGAAATACTGCTGCCTGATGGAACACCATATGTACCAACCTGTACAAAGAAGGTAACCAAATAAGCCCGACGTACAGTAGCGTCTACCACTCCCACGAGGAAATAAATATGGAACTTGACTTGTTCTGGAACAACCACTAGACTCTTTGATGATCGTACCATAAGCGGCTCCGCACTTTTATTGTTATTTCCGGGGGAGGGGGGATCTGTAGGCCATCTCGAGGTGTGGCATCCATCACAGGGTGCAGTTTGCTAGGGAGTCAAGGATCGGAATGTTTGTCGTCAAACCCCCGAGTGATCCGGTGCCATTGGAAGAAAACATATTTCCCTCATTTGCCGGTGTTTGTGGCCCGAACATGCACATGTCACATGCGTAACGGCAATGCAAGGTTAACCATAGATAGAAGGTCTTTGTTGAAACCGTGACATGGATAGAGGTCCTTGTCAACCAACAGCAGCACGTAAGGTACTTGGCTTTTGGCTAGACAGGGATATCGCCTGCAACGTTCGGGCCTCTTGTCCACATGCATTTCTACTGGACCGTGACTACTGTTTTACAGTGTTGTAGTTCCATTGCATTGGCACTTGAATTGAATGGTTACACTTGATGCAGCGATATTGTCTTGGTGTTCAGTGCCTTTTGCTTATTACTGGATGGATTTAGCGCTTCTGCTTGGCCATTGACTTCACTAGACCCAGTATTAGTCAACTAAACCATTCTCCACTCCGTCACACCTCCAGATTTTCTCTTCCCCTTCCCGCGGCTCGGCCTTACTCCGTCGCATCTCATAATACCCAACAACACGTTCTCACCTCCACTAAAAAACGATAACAGACCGTGCAAGGTTTCTGCTTATTCCTTTCCCCAGTAGTTTGTTTCCCCAGACTGCGGAGAGAGAGAGATCGACATGCCATCCACGTCAATGAGCGGACCCTCAATCGCTGAGGAAGAGGCAAATTCGACTCTGAGCAACGACGATGGGTCCAGCGGCGACGAGTCAAGAATGACCAGCGCCGGGCCCAATAAGAAGCGGAGGAGGGAGAAGCATCAAAAGATTTCGTATGTACGCTCCGTAATGCTGTGAGAATTTGTGTCTAAATGTGGTGATAGGTGTGAGATGTGCAAGGCGCGTAAGGTGAAATGCGATCGGGCTGAGCCTGCGTGCTCGTGGTGCGCGAGACATAATAGAGCTTGTGTTTACCTTGAGAGGCAAAAACCAGGTGCTGGGCGCAACGGATTTAGCATTGAGCTTGAGGCAAAGGTCAACAGGATTGATGCGCTGCTTCAAGCGTTGGGGAGGCGAGTGGAGGAGCATATCGTTCAAGATCACTCCTCAGTCGGCTCCCCGGGTGTATCGCCATCAATTACCAATGGATATGGGCCGGTGCAAGTGGATGGGAGACCTACGCCGAATACAAGTCTCCCAAGACAGTCGTCCTTCTCGCAGGCGAGATCGCCAGGCATCACAAGTCCATGGCAGCCGGTAAACAACCAGAACAATATCCAATCGCCAATGCAGGCTCAGCAAGGCGCCAGTGCACCGACACCCAGTCAATCAAGCACTGCGCCAAATCCAACTGGCGTAAGGCGAGATCCATCGTTTCAGTCGTACACGATTGATCTACCGCCGCACGACATCATCTACAGCCTGGTAGATCTCTACTTCAAGCACTGCAACACGTGGTGTCCTATCCTTGAGCGGAAGACCATATTCGCGACCTTCTTTGGCTCAACTTCGATGGAGGAAGCGGATAGGATATTACTCTACGCGATTGTGGCTACTACGTTGCGCTTCCTCAAAGATCCGAGGTTATCACCAGAGATGAGTTCATATTATCACAAGGTAGCGAAGCACACAGTCCAGTTGTACGCCATGGAGCATACCACCATACCTGCGATGAGAGCTCTTGTCATCATTACTCTCGACGAGCTGGGAACCTCCAATGGGCCAAGAGGTTGGAATCTTCTGTCTCTACTAGCGCAGAACGTCAGGCAGCTGGGTCTGAGCGAGGAAAGCAGCGTCTTTCTATCCGCGGATGCTTCCGAGGTTACACGTACCGCTTCATCTCACAGAGTCACTGCTGGAAAACCTGAATCTTGGATCGAAGACGAGGGACGAAGGCGATTGTACTGGATGATCTATGTACTAGATCGATACGCAACAATCGCAACACCAATCTTTGACTTCATCCTCAACGACACAAAGATAAACCGCTTCCTCCCCTGCTCATATGATCTCTTCTCAAAGAACGTCCCAGTTGAAACTCGCTCTTTGAGTCCCTACAACGAAAAACAATCACCAATAATGACATATCTTGTCAACAAACCCGAAAACCTCGGCAGTTTCGCCTACCATTGTGAGATTCTTGTGATTGTGAGCAGAATCCACGAGTTTCTCAAAACACCCGTTGATGTCACTTCATCAAGCGACATGGCTGAATGGCGTAACACATATCGCAATCTGGACAGGACGCTGGATGGTTGGCTGCAGAGTTTACCGAGCGAATATAGCAAGATATCGGCTCTTTGCCATTCTGACCCTGCGAGTCGCGTGGCGAATTGGTTCATGCTGCATAGCGCGTATGTCACGGCTGCTGTGAGACTGCACTCTTCAGCGGCGTATCCAACAGTTCGTTCTCACATTTTCGTTCCTTCGCACTACGCCATGCAGAGATGTTTATCTGCTGTGCAGAGTTTGGGGGATATTACCAAAGATGTTCTTGAAGCTGATGGCCTGAACCTGCTTGGCCCCTCATTTGCCTTCTCGCTTTGGGTTGCGGCGAGATTGCTGCTTGTTCATGCTGCGACGGTTGGATGTCCTGTGGACTCGCAGATTGACTTCTTCATCGATACGTTGCGTGATGTTGGGCAACACTGGGAGGTTGCGAATAATTACTCCAAGATTCTTCATCGTGTTGTTCAGAGGGCTCGACAGGGCGATATGAACTTTTCAGCTATGCGAAGGTAAATTCAAACATCTACTGCATGTGACATCTCAACTAACGAGCATAGGAGTGCATATGACCTAGTTACCCTTACATCAACAGCCCGACACTCCGGCCTTGAACCGACATCAACACAAGCTACGTCTCTCAGCGAACTTGACAGCATCGACGTCTTTGAGTTCTTCAACTGCCCCCGAGTGTCAGCAACTTCGAATAGCCAGTCACAGTTGCAGTTACAGCCGATGCGGGAACCAACCAGAAACAACGGAGTGCCCGATCCGGAGGCTGATTGGTTGGCCTTTGGATCTCCATTCAATCAGGTGTAGGGGGGAGTTCGCTTCGTTTCGTTCAATTCAGACCATTTGAGTGCCTCGCGGCGCGTACAGCCATGTCTTTAAAAAGCGGCATCTTGCTTTGAAATATTACACATATGTTGTCTAGTCAGAAATGAGAGTCTGAAATTCTGTAAATAGCCGAGCATAATGATCTGCGTCACTTGAGTCAAACATGATCCGGACTGGGATCCCCAGCAACATGATCTGCAACGATGGAACAGTCTGTTAACTTCACCCTATCCGTGCATTTTCTGCTCGCTTCAGCCCATCGTCGATCCCATAACTCAATCGGATTGTAACGGGGGCCTCAGGTCAACCTCAAAGTCAATCCAGCCCCAAACTCAAACTCAGCCTCCCATGCCAAGCACAACTACATTCCAACGCGCGAATCTTGACGAATATTGTTTCAGGTCATAACATGTAATCATTCATCGTATCAAAATCGTTTCCGGCATACAACTCATCGCAATCGCAGGTGCCGAGACATAAATACAAACGCCCAAACTCAGAACTCCAGAATCATAAACCTAACTATCCCAAATAGCACCATAAGCTGGAACACCACGCGTTTCCAAACCATAAACCACCTTTTTCGTAATCTTCTCATTCGCAATAATGATAACTGCTTCAGCTTTGAAGCTCTTTACCAGATTGTAGCCCATCTTTACCAAGTCAGGTCTCCCGAGCTTCTTAGTATCGTGGATGACCGCGTTGGGAATGCGCTCGCTGATAGTCTGGCAGATTTCTTCCCCAAAGGTTTCTTCGGGGTTCTTGGTTGACCAGATGAGTTGTGTTGGACATGTTGGGTTTTGAATGTGTCCGAGAACAGGACCGATCCCGGAGCCTGTTGCGATCAAGACGACGCGGTTGAAGAGGGTTGCGATGCGCATGACGCCGCAGGTTGGGACACCGCGTGTCCAGATGTGAGAGGGGCCGTTTTGGATGGTGGACTTTGTCCAGTCGCCAGCGTTGGAGACGACAAGGGAGTAGCCCTTTGATCGACCGTTGATGGCTTCGGGAGCGGGGATGGTGGCGAAGGAATGCCACTCCTTGAGAGGTTTGTGAGACAGACGGGTGAAGGAACCGTTGACGGGAACAGTGTAGTCAAAGTGAAGTCTGATAGCGTGGTCTGAGAGTTTCTCAGCTTCAACTGGGACTTTGCGGAGGAAGCACCAGGAAGAAGCAACGCTGGCTGTCGCTACAGCAAGGAGCCAGAAAGCAGGGGACTTGACGCAGGATTCTCCAAGTGTAGTACCAGAAGGTGTGTTGTCGTGGGCTGAAAGCACGGTTTGTACCCAGAAGAGAGCGAGCATAGTCCATCCAGCAAAGCGGTGAGTTCTCTCGAAGAGATCGTGATACCGCTTGCGGACTGAAGGCCAAGCCATTCCGATCATACCAACGAACATGGCAGATAGGATCCAAGAGATGACTTGAGAGGCGATAGATAAGCTGCCCCAGTTGGCACAGCTTCCGAATGAGCAAGCTATGTCGGCGATATTGGTTGCCAGAAGCCATGCCCCTGCGCTGACAGCCGCACCGGAGTGAACTCCGCCGAGATGGTAGATCTTTGCGCATCGGGTCCTGATAGCAAGAGGCCAGGTCTTGGGGACGCTGCAGGTGATAGTGTATAGGGCGTTGATGACGAACTCTTGACGAACAAGGACAGCTGTGGCTAGGTTGATGGCTGTGATGATACCCATCCACTCTCTGGTGATACCAGTCAGGAGGAGAGCGATAGCAGCACCGATGTTAAAGAGTCCAACAAGGGAAAATAGCCGGCGGTAAACAATGAGCAACCTATGCCGCAGTCCTCTCGCATGCTTAGGCATATCCTTCTCAGGAAGAGCCTTCTCAAGATCATACTGATGCTCATTAATAAGCGTTGTATCACTCGCATCAGAGAAAGAACTAAGTTGCGTAGCACTCGACGCATTCGAATCCATACGCGCATGTAGAACAGCAGGCTGGGGTTTCCCAACCTCCACCAACTCTCTCATTCTCAAGGATCGCTTGTCGATCTTTCCGTTTGCAGTCATAGGCAGACTTTCCAGTTGGTGGTAGTGTGTTGGCATGGCGTAGTAAGGCTGGAGGGTCTTGAGATGGGCTTCGACAACGGCGATAGGGCAGTGGCTGGGGGTGATGAAGGCGTGGATTTCATTGTTGATGAGGATAGCGGTGGTGGATTGGACAGAGGGACAGGATTTTATGCAAGCTGTTACGCCGTCGAGCTCAACGCGGAAACCTTTGACTTTGACTTGGTCGTCTATCCGGCCGAGGATGTGGAGGGTGCCGTTGGGGTTCCATTGGCAGAGATCACCGGTGTTGTACATATTTGATCTGAGTTTGAGGTCAGAATCTCTATAAAAGATCTCATGTCTTGAAAACTTACCCGTCTTGAGTGAATGGGTCAGGTCTGAACCTCTCAGCTGTCTTGTCTGGCAAGTCGACATAACCACGAGCTACGCCTGCACCACCAGCCCAAACATTACCGACTTCTCCAACAGGTACTGGTACAAGAAACTCATCTAGGATATAAACATTGTTTCCTGGTGTTGGTCTACCGATGGAGAGAGGTTGACCTGCTTGGTGCTGGTGCATGGTATTGACGATGGTGGTCTCTGTTGGGCCATAGCAGTTGAAGTATGAGACACGAGACGCCCATAGGTCAGCGAGTCTAGAGAGGTCAGTCGAGGTTGACAAAGGGAGTGAAAGGAGGGCACTGACTGTTGAGAGCTAGGCTCTCCTGCCGTGGCAACGGTCTTAAGTCTTGGGAAGTCCTGGGGGTTCTGCTTTGAAAGAATACTTGGGGTACAGATAAGGACGTCAATCTACCAAAGTTAGGAACAAGACCCATACTGAAAATAACCTGAACTCACCTCTTTTAGGGCTTTTGACCAGTCAGATCCCCGCAGAACTAAGGTTCCTCCATTTGATAGACAACCAAGTGTCTCCCAAGCAGCTTTCAGCATTGTTAGCTTACTTCTTCCCCAAGAGGACTTCAAGACTTACCCATATCAAAGCTGACGTTCAACACTTGACCAACACATGTTCCTGGACCAATATCCAGGTTGCCTGGTGCTTGGCATATCAGGTTTGTCACATTATTGTGAGTAACATCGACTCCTTTTGGTGTACCTGTTGTGCCTGGTACTTATTAGTCTTATGAGAATTAGTGTAAGGTACATTAACATACCTGATGTATATATCACATAGCAGCCATCCTCAGGCTTACTCACTGGAGCAAAGCCTTCGACACTTTGCTTGTTGATGTCTTCATCCTCAATGATGACAACATTTGTCACATCTGTATTTGAGATACGGTGTGCCGTAGCCTTTGAAGACAAAGCTATCCTTCCTCCGGTCTGTTGTAACACAAACCGTAAGGTCTCATCTGCCACTACGCCTCCATCAAGAGGAACATACTGAGCTCCACAAGACAAGATAGAAAGTATACCAACCAACATACCAACACCACGCTTGACAACAAGCGGCACACGATGTCCCGGCATAACGCCCAGACTTCGTAACCGTTGCGCCAACCGGATGCTTCGTTCAGCCAGCTCGCCATAGCTTATCTCAACAGCAGGCTCGGCAGATAGATCTCGTGCCGCAGTTGCCGAAGGCTGTGTGGTTGCATAGTGGAAGAACGCCTCTGTGACAGTTGAGAAGCTAGGCCGACTGCATGTACCTCGTGTAAACGATATTGGCACGGCAGCTCCCCGTGGGGAGGAGATGTCAAGCACAGATGATGCCATGCTAAGATCTGAGGCGTGTGCAAGATAAAATGAGGATCGTCATACAATTCCAAATAGACAGAAACTCAAATAGATTGAGTAGGAGTCAGGTCGGGGATGGCGGGAGATTGTGCATCAAAGATTTGAAATTAAGGAGTTGCATAAGAAACATCTCTCCACACACAAAAAGAAGGTCTGTTCTTAAATAAAGCCAAAGCCCTTCTCCCGCTTTTTCCTAATCCTACCCAGCCTTCTCGTCATGCTTGGCAGGATAGACCCAACACCAGCGACCTTTTGATCGTCAACCAGTCAGCTGCCCTTTCAAGTTGCACCTCGGAGGAGTACGCCCCCCAGACGCCCCCAAAATGCGTCTTTTTTCCTCTATCGAGATACAAGAAGGATCCGCCTTGAAACTCCGGAGTCGACCTAATACGGTAAATTTTGTTGGTAAACAAGAAACCATCTGCCAAGCTAAGGCATGTAGTTCCAGATAGCGTCGAAAAGAGGGACAGCTCAACAGGTATACCGCATGACAGATGGGGCAAGATTTCGTTTGCTTTGGTCCGTTGGTCCCAGTTAGGTAAGTAAGTATGTACCTGAACTCATCGAGGTCTTTGACCGAAAGGAACAACGAGGCGTGTGATGTGGTCTGCGTGCGTATCCCTGTAGGTACAGCGTACGTACCGTAGGCCCGCAGGCCCGCATATAGAGAGGGATCTGCCATGGTCATGGTTCCGTGGCTGCGGATACAAGGGTTGACCAAGACATCTCTAGCACGCGGGTTCTGCGGGAGCTGCAGGATCTGAGTTCGGCATCTGCGAAATCTCACATGAGCCGAGATGATATGAGGTGGAGTTGGCTGTAAGCTGTGCCGCTTTCGAATGAGGTTATCCAAGATAAGCCTAAATGACAGATAGCTTACTCATCACCTATATCGTATAAAATATAAAGAAAAACAAGTATTTGACCTTTTTGAACAGGTTTTCCAAAGACTCACCGAATCTATCAGTCAAATCTTACTCAACAAAGATCATCGGGTCTAAGAGCTAAGCATGCGAACGGCTCGACACTTGGACCAAGCCAACGGAATGACAGACACCAAGATCGACATGAGAGACAGCAAACCACGAGATTTTCACCAATACTTCCCGACGTGGAATTAGTCCCCAACCACCGCCCTTTCAAAATGCCTCAGCCAACACCAAAAATCTGCAGTGTCTCACTCTCTGCAGTGCAGGCTGCAGCTGCTCATTGCCTTTTTGCTGGGTTGATCCCAGCCGTGTCTCAGTTGAATCAAAGTCACTTTTGGTCCCCACTATCGATTGAGTGATCGACGCGGCTAAGGTCGCGTTATTGACGTACCCGAACTATTTGATCCAACGCAACCCGACAAGACAAGCAGCAGAGTCAATCTTGCCAAGTGCAGTGTTTTCAGCTACACTTTTTTCTCTTACGATTCTGTCATCGATATCGATCTGATTATGGATGAGCAATTGGTCCTTGCGTCCACGCCTGCAGACGGCGTACGCGTCCTCGCGTTAAACAGACCCTCCAAGCGAAACGCCCTCTCGCAGGAGCTCATTACCGTGTTTCTGGAACAGCTGAACACGGCGTCCAGGGACGATGGCGTGCGAGTCATTGTCATCACCAGCAGCTCTTCTTTCTTCTGCGGTACTGTACCCTGGCCTACCCATGCCCATGCCCATGCCACATGAGAGAATCCACAGGCCACAGGGGTATATTCCCCGGTACTTGTCACGCTCTAGTGGCAGGGCTAAGCTGAACTGGAACTGACGTACCAATAATTTAGCGGGAGCTGATATCGGGGAGATCTCACGGCTCGATGCGGAAGACGCGCGGGGCTGCCGCTATCTGGCGGACCTTTGCTCGGGGATGCAGGCCGTGCGCAAGCCCTTGATAGCTGCTGTTGAGGGAATGGCGGTGAGTTTAGTTTTTAGTTTTTTACCCGAGGTGTTGGTTGAAGTTAGACTGACGATGATTTTGCTGGGGATTGACAGCTCGGAGGGGGCTTTGAGCTTGCTCTCATGGTGAGTTGAGCTTTTTCCTTTCCGTGGACGGAACCCGTGGGTTACTGACGTCTCACAGTGTGACCTGATCTTTTCCGCGGACGGAAGCCACTTCGGTCTTCCAGAAGTGAAGATTGGTCTCATCCCTGGCGCTGGTGGTACACAGCGTCTGACCAACGCCGTAGGAAAGTACAAGGTGTTTCCCTCCCCCCAAACCTCGTGTTTCCTTATGCTGACATGCGTTATATAGGCCATGCAGATGATCCTCCTTGGCCAGCCCATATCAGCGGAGGAGGCCCGGTCCGTGGGTCTTGTCGCGCAGCTGTATGAGAGCGGCAAAGTCCTCGAGCACGTTATGAAGGATCATGCATCGACGCTTGCGGCCCTGAGCCCCACGGCGCTGGGCTTGGCTAAAGAGGCTATTTGTAGATGTAAGTAGTCATCATGTAGTTCGCGCGTCACGTTGACTAAGATGTTCATTATAGCTGATGATTTGGGGGCCGATCATGAGTTTGAGAGGAGTTTGTATTACTTTGCGTTTGGGACGGGGGATAAGCGAGAGGGTGTCAAGGCGTTCTTGGAGAAGAGGAAGCCAGAATGGGGGCCTAGGTAACTGTACGCGTTGGTCCTTCTGTAAAGTGGAAGTATATGCATGACGCGGTGATGATAGTTAACGTTCAAAGTGTATGCTTCTGTTGAGAGATATCATTGGTGCGCGGCATATGCCTGTATTCTCTTGGAAGATCCCGTGCTGCCAAGCTTTGCTGTCAGTTGACGATATTGTCGATCATTGATTATCAATCGTCCAGTCTGGTTGGCCCCAGTCGAATCTCATTGCTCAGCTCTCACATTTTCAGACTCGGCATTGAGGTTGCCAACCTGCCAATACTTGTGTACATAGTCTGCTGCTCCTGCACTGATTATTCGTTCTTCTTAGATGTCAGGCTTTGGCATTGATACGTTCACTCCTGTCTCAAACCCCCTCATGAATGTCAGGTGACTACATGCTCATGTCAACGTGTACGGATATCATGCGCTACTAAACGCCGCCCCGTCTCGCCTCGGTGGACATACGCAAGTCAAGCTCGGAAGCCATTCCACAGATTCTACAGCATTTTTCAAGCCTCATGCAACGGTGGGCCATGACTGCAGAGGAAAGGTGATGCAGTGGCCCAGGGTTGGACCGGATCTGTTGAACAAAACTAGCTGCATGCCAACACATGGTCCGGCACGGCACGTATAATCGAGATGTAACGTCGTTTGAGCAAAAATGATGTACTAAATCCAGTCTGGACCAACAATCTTGAGAGGTTTCTTTGATTTGCTGTCATGACAAGGATCCTGTCAAAGCGTGCATCAATAACCTGCTGGCACAAACGCTAAGCCGTTGTCAACCAACAATAGTTCTCGTGTCTATATGCGGGCTTGATGCCACGATATGAACTGATTAATTGCCCATCGACCAACACAACAAGCTGAGTAATTCACCTGCAATCATTATATTTGCCCATGCAAAGTCGTACGATTTATACTCCAGGCTAGGGTGATCCTCCCGCATCTCATCGTCTTAATCAACGCCACGCCGCGACTAGGTAGCAATAGCTCGTGGTGAGCCCTGGTATAAACTCAATTAGTCATTGGTGGGTGCACTTAAATGCCCAGGGTATCTTGTTCGCGTATGTTGATTGACTCTTTGGACAAGCTTTCGATAGTCTTCAATGTAACATCCATTAATGCAGCCTTGAACCTTAAATAAATGAAAACGACCTCTCTCTGAACCGTGCCTTTGCCGATAAGATGTTGCCGCGGCGGGATGTCACTGCGGATAGAGCGCTTTTGAAATTATTCTGATATTGATACTATGTTTAGATTTGTACCCCAATTCATAGGTGATTGTCAACTATGTAAGTGAAGAAAGTAAGAGAGAATCCCTTTCAGGATTATCTTCCATACTGGTCAGCAGAAACCGAGTTCATAAACGTAGTACCAGCGAGCCGGAGAGTATCAGGCTGGGCCACCGATCCATTGGGATTGAAGTAGAAGTGTTCGCCGTAGCCGCCACCATTGTTGAAAACAGGCCACTCGGGAACACCGGAAACTGCAAAGGTTAGTTTGATATCGTACATGTAGTGGACATAAAAAACTTACTTCCGTGTTCGTTGGGGTTAAGCTCGGTGATGAAGCTGATCCACATATGGCTCACAAGCTTGGCGAGGTCGAGAACCTCCTTTGATGCGTTCACAAGAGGGCCTTGACCCTTGCCGTAGCCTTGGCCGAGCAAGTTGTAGAAGACGTAAGCGACCTCGACAAAGTGAGGAGTTCCGATATAGTCGGCTAGAGTCCATGTCAATCAACACAAATCAGCCCAAATGTATGAGGGATATACTTACGCATGTTGGTGTTGGGGGACTCGAACAGGTACGCATATGAAGTCACGTTATGCTTAGACCAAGCATCAGTTCGTGCACGTCTCCACGACATGAAGAGCTGGTCACCCTGCAGAGCAGCCCATCTCTTATACTGCTTCTTGACAGGATCACTAGACTTGTAGCGGTAACCGGAGGGGATTCCGAGAGCATCGATGTTGGGATACAGAGCCAAGAGTGTGTCAATGGTGTCGGCATCAAGTCCAGTTGATCGAAGGCGAGCAACAGCCTCTTCAGTGGAGTCGACACCAGGCATCCCAAAGAAGCTACCCTCGTCAGCGTTGGTTCCAGCCATGAGAGGCACCTTGGTGAAGTTTCCGTTGGCGAGAAGCTTGGAGGGATAGTCGGGGACAAAGTCATCGTCAACGACAGGGTAGAAGCTGCCCTGGATCTTGGTGCTCGTGGCGTTCAGCTTCTCAAATGGGACTTGGCGGAGGCAAGCAAGCTTATCGGACTCCTTGTCGCAGCCAACTGCCTTGACGATAGTGTCGTAACGCTGCTGAGGTGCGGTGTAGTTCTTCATATCAGTCCCATCAGCTCCAGATTCGGCGATGATACCACGGAACAGCCCCTCGTCAACGCCTCCGTAAGCCATGGCTTGGTAGCCGACATTGCCTCCACCGGCACTCTCACCGAAGATGGTGACCTTTGAAGGGTCACCGCCAAAGGCAGCGATGTTCTCCTTGACCCAGTGCAGAGCAATGCGCTGGTCCTTCAAGCCGAGGTTAGCAACTCCGGCATCGAGAATGTCCTTGCTGGCCATGAAGCCCCAGAAGGAAAGTCTGTCTGTTGATTGTTAGAAAGAGGTCTAATTGGCATTAGGTGGTCGGCTTACAATCGACGGAGACTCCGATGAAGGGCTTGCCCATCTTGACGGACTCCTCTACCATGAAGCTCATATTATAAACGCCGTTGGCGCTAAAGTCCATGGTCCAACCTCCGCCGTGGATAAAGACACCAACTGGGAGTTTCTCCTTCTTGTTGCCCTTGGACATAGCGGGTCTGGCGATGTTCAAAGTCAAACAGTCCTCGCTGAAGGTCGCGGGACCCTGATCAGGGCTGTTCTACACAATGTCAGTGAGGCTTCACATGAACATGAGAGAGAAACCCACCCCGTAGCCAACACAAGAGTCAGCATACTTGGTGACCTTCTTGACCTTGAAAGTCTCGTTCAAAGGCTGAGGGTTCTGAAGACGAAGTTGGCCGACAGGAGGTTGAGCAAAGGGAACACCGAGGAAGAGATCTTGATCTAGTCCAGCGACATATTTGCCCTCAAGAGTACCATTCTTGACTCGCACCGAAGGTGCTTGTCGTCCAAGAACGCCTTCAGTGAGAAGGGCGACCGCAGTGACCAGTTTCAAGAGAGAAGGCATGGTGAAAAGAAGGCTTGGCGTGACACTTCTCAAGTCTCAGAACCATCTCGTCAGTGGAACTCGAGATTATTTATTTATTGCCACGGGCTTGGTAAAATCACGGTCTTGGTCTTCCCGTTGACCAAAGCTCCGGTTAGAACGCCCTTGAGCGGAGAATAGAAACGTCATGCGGAACAATTCCCAGAAAATCCATCAAAATCCTCAATGCATCACGTATACTATCAACCAGGATACCACGCTACAACCATGCCATTCCCTATTTCGACCACAATTCCGAATATTCACGTTTGCCGAGGTCAACTGCCGTTCGCCTTTCGCTGAATCGTAGTCGAATGATGCACGCAAGAGTATTCCCCATGGGGAATCACAAATAAACAACATGCGGGGACCCTTTGGAAATTTGTATGGCAAAACATCGGGAGACTTGAAACCCCGGATATATCGATGGGGAACCACAAACGGGCCGTTAAGGTTCTTGTGATCGGACCGTAATTGGCAGCTCGACCACTAGTGATGGAACCATGGACCTGGAATTGGCCGAGGGGACTTGGCCGATACTACCCTCATCATGATTATAGCCAGTCATGATCGTAAATCCCGTCGGAGTTCACGACTCGTGGGTAAAGTGAATGTCGTCTATTCTGCAGGTCAAGATGGTACAGCCAATAAGTGATGTGTATTTCTCCCCAAATTCTCGCCTGCAATGTAACGCTGGCTGAACTATTCTAAGAGTACTGAACCTCGATGCTGAACTGGTCATTTTTGTCATCAATCAACGTGACCTTAACTCCCCAATCCGAGGCCTCAAACGACTTCTTCCCATTCATCGACAAAGTCCCGTCGTTCAATGGTTCCGCGCCATTGTCATCCCCGCAGCCGTTCGATCCGGGCGTTTCATCCAAGACCTTGATCGAACCCTCCGACGTGGCTAGCGTTGTATCAACGGTGTACAGAAGAACTCCCGGTGCGCAAATGTTTCCATCAACGCCTTTCGCAACACGAGCCTCAACAACCAAAGCAGAAGTGTCGCTCTGAGCAACGACAACAGCCTTGACACCGCCCTCAACTTCAACGGGAGTCAACGTATGCTTTGTCGTGCCACGTTCAAGAACGCAGTCAATGGCCTCATCGGCCAACCATCCAAGTCTCCATTTATCCCAAGCAAAGAAATCAGGCGCTACTCCTCCCACATTTCCCATGATACTCCATCCTCCAGTGTAGTAGCCAGTCAGCAGGTCCGGCGTATTAGGGTAGTAGTCGGGCAAACACATCGAGTGTCCTGTCTCGTGATTGACCGCCTTATAGCCCCACGAGATGTAGGGATCGGCGCCGAAAGTGACAGCTCTTCTGGAGACGAGTTTCCCATTCCGTGTAGAGACGCTGAAGCTGGATCCGAGTGATCGGGTCATCTTGTCATTGTTGCGTGTTGTCGCGATGTAAAGAATGTCTGTCTCGGCTGGTGGTGCTCTCGCGCCGTTGCTTGTATATGCGTCAAGAGCATCTTGGATATAAGATAGATGCTGTTCAGCACTGAAGCCTTCTTCCCATCTATAAGATGCTGCAGATTTGGGCATGCGGTAGAACTTGGAGGTATCGGCTGTGATATTGAGTTCAAGCTGGCCGTAGCTGGCTGTCTGGTACCATTTTGCTGCTCCTGGTACAAGAAGATCACGAAGGTCTTTGACGGATTCAGAAGCTGGTGATTGAGCGTCGGAAAAATCGACAAAGATCATGTAACCCTGGATCGTACCCGTTCCAGAAATACAGTCGTCCTGAAACCCATGTCCAACACTAAAGTGGGCATCGGTTCTTGGCAGTTTGCATGTCGTTGCAGCTGCCATCACCGAGGGCAATAATGCCGAAAGCAAAGATATCTTGAACAGCATTTCGTAAATAGCTGAGTATGGAGAGTTCCCACGGCATTTTGGACATCTATCCCAGTTTATATGCCAGATGTTTATTTAGTTTACTGGGTATGTGAAAGCTTGGGCCGGCAGATGGTGCGTTATGCTCCTAGCATGTTTTGTTTATATGGGAAACACGAGCGTTAAATGATAAGGATGGCGATGCGAAACAAGACCTTGAGTAAGCTCCTGTTTCAGATTGTTCGATAGCTATGTTGACAGATTTTGATGCCATATCTCCAGCGTATTGCAATCGAGATGTTATTTTTGCTGTGTTGTTTTGATCTATTCTGCCGAGATATCAATATGGCTTACATTAACTTAGACTTCTCAGAAAGGTGCCGTGGAAATGCCTATCAAAGAAAAGGAAGCAACATAGATCACACTTCCTATATAGCATATCATAGGTGAGATTGACGTTAGTAATGTTAGACACTTGAGCAGCTTCACTATTTTAGTACCCCTCTCATTCGATGCCGAGACGCATCTGTGGTTCTGCCGTGAGAGACCGCCCAATGCAGGCTGAGCTGAGGCATTTCGCATTCTCTGCAAACGTCGACAGGTGTAATAAGTGATCTCTGTTGCTACTTGTGGGACGGACAGCTTGAGTTCAGATGAAGCGTCTGCACACCAGGACAAAGCATAGCGCTCAAGGGTCGAACCCGGTACCCGAAGCTTCGGGAGCTAGTCAATTAGTTCCCAGCGGGGCCTCAGCAGGACAACCGAAACCCGTTGTTGAAACACCACTGCTTGGGCTAATTCAGCTATGGCCTGATCCAGACCTCGAGAGTGCCTCGCATATCCAGACAGAAGTAGAGTAGGCAGTCGGGTCCACTTTTCTCATGCGCTGCTAACTCAATTGCCTCGCCAAGTGTTGTTGCAATTCACGGGCTCGGAGGCCATGCCTGCAAGACTTGGAGAGACGGGGAAAAGCTGTGGCTTAGGGACTTTCTCCCTCACGATGTTCCAAATGCTCGAGTTTTGACCTTTGGGTATAATGCTGCTGTCGCTTTTACGCAGTCCAAGTCTAACATTAGGGACTTTGCAACTTCGCTTCTCGAGGGAATCCGCAACTTTCGGCGCAAGAACAAAGAAGCAGACGTATGTATCCTGAGCATCCTGGTTCCTCAAGAATCGTCAGTTTTGGTCCAGGCTAATGATTTGAGCAGCGAAAAATGATCTTCGTATGTCATAGTCTTGGAGGCATCGTGTTCAAACAGGTTAGGACGACGGATGATCGATTCGGAGCGAATGAGAGCTGATTTTGTCATTCAGGCGCTTGTAATTGCGCACGAAAAAGAAACTCGTTATGGTTCGATTGAGGAAGCAGTGGCGGGTGTCATCTTCCTCGGAACACCTCATCGAGGGGCCGATATTGCATACTGGTCCAAGTTATTAGCTAAGTTTGCCAACGTTTTGACTGCTGGTAAGATGCGCGAGGATCTACTGAAAGCTCTTGCCCCAAAGTCCACTGAACTCGGGACCATCTGCTCCCAATTTGTCGAGCGAGGCATGAGGCTTCAGATCTTCAGTCTTTATGAGAGGCATGAAACTTCTGGCTTAGGTTCTCTGGTAGGTTGACTGGTAGTCTTTGAGTATTCAAATGTTCTGATTTTATGCTTCTAGGTCGTTGATGAATTCTCTGCCATTTTGCATCTCCCCAACGAGACTCCGATACCTATGGAAGCTGATCATAGGGGTTTGTGCAAGTACCTGACGCCCTCTGACTCTTGCTATCGGACTGTGTTCAACTGTATTGAGGAGTTGATGGATAGCTTGATTGAGACTTCAGAACAGCCTTGTAGGTAGAAATAGCACAAGCTTCATGTGGCTTGTACGGCAATCCAACTGATGTTGGCTCGTTACAGACTTTGATTCATCCCAACGCGAATTTCTCTCCAAGCTCAGAGCTGTTGACCATGATACTGTCCTAAGCAAGATACCGGGAGGATGGACTCGATCGTCAAGGTGGTTTTTGGAACTTCCTGAGTTCAAATCTTGGAGAGTACTTCAAGGGCAACAAACACTTTGGCTATATGGTGTTCCTGGATCAGGCAAGACAGTACTTATGAAGAGCATCGTTGAATTCCTGAACAGCCAAAGCGATATTGCTTCCTCTCCAGTCATTTGGAAACCGATATCCTTCTTTTTTGATGACAAGGACCCTGAGAGGAAGACATCGGACTCTTTCATCCGATCAGTTCTTGACCAGATACTAGGTGACTCACGATGTGCTAGTGTCATTAGGTACCTCGATTTCGATCCGAGCAAGATTCCAGACACCGAGAAGAGTCTTTGGGAATGCTTTCAGACAATAGTCAAGCGATCTCGAGGTATCATATTTCAACTGGTCATCGACGCCATGGATGAAGCTCTTCGACATAATGAAAACCCACCGACTATAGTGGATAAACTACGCGATCTTGTCGAAAGCGATGCCAGCGGTCGTGTAAGGATGTTGCTATCCCATCGCGAGCAGCCCCCATATGGGTTTCTACAGCGCACAGATGCTGCTGTGATCAGCATAGACAACGAGAATACCCGAAAGAACGTCGATGAGTTCGTTCAAATGAAAGTTCGCAGTAGCCTCCAGGAATCAAAATTATCGTTATCTATGGCTTCCACCATCGAAGCAAAGATAGTCAAGAAGGCTCAAGGGAACTTCCTCTTTGCGACCTTGGCTTGGAAACAGTTTTCGAATGGTACCGTCCAATGGACTCGGGACAAGATCAAGGCTTCGCTCACCGGGCTTGACAAGACATCCGATGATCTAGTTGACTTTTATTGTCAACTTCTCAGCAATATTTCGAGCCGGTACAGGCAAAAGGCAAAGATTGCTTTTACCATCCTTCGACTCTGTAAAGAAAGTATTTCTCCAACCCAGCTTGCTACCATGGCAGTAATGATTGATATGGAGGGGATTGAACAAGATGAAGACCTGGAAGATCTTAAAGCTCAGGCTGCAGACTTTGAAGAGTATCTGGTTCAAGCATGCGAGTACATGGTCAAGATCGACAACAACTCAGTTCAGTTCGTTCATGTCTCTGTCAAAGACATGCTGTCAATGAGCTTGGACATGCACTCCCCAAGAAATCAATCGATTATCTCTGAGTTAACAGTGTCAAACTCTGAAGGTCAATCAATCATGCTTAATATCTGTTTGAAAACCATGCATTTGGAGCGACGCCGTCCTGAGAGTTGGCTGGAAACGTACGGAGCCATGACCGAAGCCCTCCGTTCTCTCCGCGAAACATTCTCTGGTCTCGTGCCAAATCACGAACAACTCACACAAATTGACGAACTAACAAACTCACATGTCGACAGTATGTCCAAGACCTCTTGTCTTGCGTATGCCGTTCGGAATTGGTTCCAGCACTACAAAGAAGCTTCGCCGTCAGTTGAACAAGACGTCAAGATTATAAATTTTCTAAGTACCATGAATGGATGCTTATGCTATCTGCTGTGGTACCAGTTACCGACAAAGGACGATGGTGGTAAAATGCCGTACCTTTCGAGGTATCCTGCTGCTCATCTGCCACTGGAGAGTTCTCGGACGATGACTCTTTTCAGAGTTATTGCTTTGGGTGACTTGCCACGCCTTGTCGGCGCTATTCTCCGTCGTGGAGTCAACATAAACTACCTCGCTGGCACCGTCACACCTCTCTCATGGTCTATCATATGCCGAAGAAGAGACTCATTTCAAGCCCTGCTCGAAAGCAATGAGATCGAAGTTAACTATCATGCTTACCGACAACGGGCTTCTATACATCACGCAGCCTCTTGTATCGAAGACACATTTTATATGGAGAGGCTCCTTGAATTTACAAACATCGATGTCAATGCAGTTGGCGATAATGGCACTCCGCTTCACGTTGCGATCTCTTCCAAGAATATTCAGGGGGCTGATAAGTTACTTAACCACCCTCGTGTGAATATATATTTCAAGGCTGATATGGAAGAATCTCCTTATTCTATGGCTTTCAGGCACAAGATATGGGAACCATTTCTGTTGAGGATATTGGACATGACTGAAAAGCCAAAGCCCCCTTCTACCAGGCAAGCGTACGGGACTTCACAACTTCTGTGGGCTGGCGTCCATGGTTGGACAAACATGGAGGAACGAATTCTTCGCGAGGATCATAACCAGGTTTTCCTGGTTGACCAAGAATCCAGAATGAATGCACTTGCGCACTACGCCTACTTTGGGCGCAAGGAAAAGTTGGCGTGGATCATTGACCGTCTTCCAACACATGGACTCTTGCTAAGAGGCGCTTCTGATCGATATGATCTACTCCATCTATGCGCAAGTCAGGACTGGGAGGATGTGGTACATCTGCTCCAACGGAAATACAAGTTGAAATCCCTCAAGTTTGATCATCAAGGACGGAATATGCTTCACTGGATTATGGAGCATGGTTGGGACTTGGACCGCTTTGATCTCTCGTGTTACAGTGTATCAGATCTCAATTCACAAGACCGAGATGGTCTAACGCCAATGCATATAGCTGCTTCAAACAGAAATATACATGCACTAGAAGTGCTGGTAATATCTGGAGCAGACCCATACCTGAAGGACAAGCGCGGCATGTCGCCAGCTCACCTTGCAGCGCAGGTTGGATGGAGGAAGGGGGTTGAGTATTTGACTGACACGTCCCATAGAGAGCTCGGGAGAACCAGGGACGGGGCCACGCTGCTCCATCTTGTTGCTATATGGTTTGAGGGTTCACTAGTCAGCAAGCTCCTCTGTTCGCGACAAGGTATGACAAACGCCAGAGATGGCAATAGACGAACGCCTCTACACTACGCTAGCATCAACGACAACGCATCTGCAATGATTGCACTCCTTGATGCTGGTGGGGAAATAAACGCAAGGGACGAGAATGGTATGACGCCACTGCATGAAGCTATTCGATGCCTTTCAGTCAAAACAGCAAGACTTCTCTTGAAACGTGGTGCAGACTTCAAAGCCATTGATGGTTTTGGGCAAACCTGTCTCCATCTCAGCGTCAGGTACAAGCACAATTATCTTCTCAAAAAGTTCATCAAGATTGGCCTTGCAGCCAACGCCTATGATAAATTCGGGATGAGCCCTCTCCATCGAGCCTGTTCCACTGGAGTCTCTGAGCATGTACAAATGCTTCTCGAGAAGGGCGCCTCGTACAAGGCCCGAAACACCCACCAGAGAAGTCCACTCGATATTGCTGTTCATAGAGAAAATGTCAAAGCCATCGAAGTGCTCATTTCATGGCTTGATCACGCCGCGAAAAGAGGTGACAAGAAACCCAGGAGGAGTCGCACAAGACAGGAGCTTCTTGACCAGGCACTGTTGCTGGCGTACCAGTTTGGTTGTGAAAAAGCAAGCGCCAAACTTCGATCCGCTGGGGCCAAGGCTGATAAAAGCACCATAAGTGTTCGTCAAGTATATATGGATGGCCCTTCACCAGAGTCACGTTGGCCACTGAAGCCTTACAAATCACAAGCCCGCAGTGCAATAAACAAGGAATTGTAATGCTATGAAAATGACAGTTGCTAGTACCTGAGACTAAAGAGCCACAAACTTTGTACAAAAATTATTTGCCCCTGAACCAGCGCCGCAAAAACTGGCGATAGCTTCAATAGCGTGACAAAAAGGAGTTGAAACAAATCGATAGCGTGGAGGGACCAAGGCCCAAAACATCGTTAGTCTAGGGTGGGACAGATAGTCGGACGCTGATTGGCGGCTGGGCGCGCTATTAACAGAATGCGTTTTCAGGTGACAGGGATCAGAATCTGAGGACAAAGACAGGGCTAGTCCAGGGGTTTATCGGGACTTGGCCATCGGATCAGGTTATCGCGACAGTCACTGAAGAGCAGTTATTTTTCTTGAAACTTACAAATGGAGAATTGACAGTGCCGAGATGATAAGGCTCAGAGTACGGTGTACGGATATTCCTACAGGAATGACTCCCAGCCATGAGCATCATCGTCAAAGCAAGGGGGCGGAGCCCAGCAGCCATCCAATTAAAACCCGTTTCAAGTGGCGTCTTTAGCTTCAGCTGAGGAATCGTGCTATAACAAGGAACCCCCTCTTTTACAGCTCAAATGAAGATAGAAGTAATCGATAGAGGAGAATGTTTCTCCTATTCAACGACTGAACTGTGAAGCATCAACTGACGATAGCAGTGGACATTTGAGGGGCGTTGTTGAGGCAGAGGGCTGGTTTGGCTCAAATCGTGGCGCCCGACCGTTGAGTCTGATGCTAGCGACGGCAGTTTCGGGAGGAGGAAAACAGAGTTACAGCCCTGCAACATTCAAAGTTTAGATTTGGGTTGTAATTTTCGATGTAGTGGCACATGATCAAGCGCTGAATGGTGATGATGTGAGATTGGGAGCGCTGACGGTGCTAGAAGAATGGCTCTTCAACCCAAAAAGCGCAGTACTTGATGGCAAAGCTCTCGAAAGAGCAATTCTGGCGATGCGCTTCGAGAAACACGCGGGAAGAGTGACGAGATCTGGTAAGAAATTGCTTGGCGGAAAGGATCCATTAAAGGGACCAACACCAAAAAGTAAGCGTAAGCACCCCCGCATCGCGTGCAACCTACAGTGCCCAGTACAGTATCACCATGAGCAAAGACTCTAATAATAACCTTATGAAGACAATCTTCAATCCCATCAATCTAATCCGCGAAATAACAATTCATCAGAAACAAAGCAGCAAGGTTAATTCCCAACTACCGTGGCCTCATGGTCCCCTTTTTTTCTCAGGCGTTGTCACAGATTGATTACAGTGGATCAACGAGGCGTCAAGCCTTGACCAACCGTTATGAAGCGCTACCTGTACTGAGACAAGCACAACAAGATCGCTACGGTAGGGAGAGAAAAAGATACTGTATCTAAAGTAAGAACCCCCTGGTTAAAAAGAGAGTCAGGGGTCTGTCTCTATTCCTTTATTCCCCTCTCTGAGCTGAGCTGTCTGTCACTTTCCTGTTTTACTTTATTTTTTATTTTTCTTGCTTTCTGACATTCGTTTCCTTACATTCTTTATCATCCATCACACAGCAATTAATCGTCCGATCGCCGGAAAATGGCCGTTCCAAGGTCAAACAGAGCCGTGCTCTTGGCCGCCGTCGTTTTCGTCACCATATTTCTCGGTCTTGCGCATTTCCACCTCAACTCTCCCTCCGAGTCAACACCAGCCGCAAAGAGCGGAGTGTAAGCCCTTCCATTTCCCCCTCTTTTCGCAGCGATAAACTTTATCTGACAATTTTTCTTTTTAACAGCGACGAGCCCGCGCCTTTTGTTCCCGAGAAAGAAGCCGCCGCTGCTGCACCGACTTTCGTACCCGGCGAAGATGAAGAGATCGGCGCGACACCCGCTGTTGAGGTCGTAGCTGAGACGCCCAAGCC
The DNA here is from genome assembly GCF_013085055.1 of Fusarium oxysporum Fo47. Taxonomy (NCBI): domain Eukaryota; kingdom Fungi; phylum Ascomycota; class Sordariomycetes; order Hypocreales; family Nectriaceae; genus Fusarium; species Fusarium oxysporum. The sequence continues at coordinate 703,250 of NC_072849.1, forward strand.
CGAGGAGCATCACCATGCTGTCACGCCCGATAAGCCTGAGGCTGATCCTGCGGAGGAGCCCAGCGATCCTGAGGAGATTGCTGAGGCTGAGGAGCTTGCTGCGAATGCCTCTCCTACTCCTGCCGCTGCTTCGCCCGCCGCTGAGCAGGAGCAGGAGCAAGAGCAAGAGCAGGAGCAGGAGCACGAACACGAGCACGTCCATGAGCATGAAGAAGAGTTCGTCCCCGAAACCGAAGTCGAAGAAACACCTGAAGCTCCCGCCATTCCCGAAGCGCCCACCGGTCCTAACCTCGATGCCTTCACGCCTGAGCAATGGATCAAGCCCGCCGTAAAGGTCAACGACCCCGAATACTACCCCTACGGCCACTGGCCCTCCAAGCTTCCCTCCGACAAGCCCATCTGGACCAAGCCCCTCGGCAAGAAGCTCTGCATCATCGACCTCGAGAGTCGTCGCTTCGATAAGCCCGGCCAGATCTGGTCCGACGAAATGACGTGGAACAAGAGCCGAGAAGTCCACGGCCCATCCGGTGGCACACTGAACCACTGGGTCTACTGTACGTCCTTCGCTTCACCCTCCCCCAGCGCTCGCTGCGTACTAATGTCTCAATAGCCAAAATCCACGGATACCAGTACTACCACATCAAGATCAACGGCTACCCCGACCGTCGCGATTCATGGAAGAAGCCCTCCGTCCTCTCGCAGGTTCTGAAGAAGCACGACGTCTGTGTCTTCATCGACTCTGACGCTCTCTTCAACCGTCTCGACCTTCCCCTAGAGTGGCTCATGAACTACTGGAGCATTTCTCCCCAGAACAACTCCCTCGCCCTCCCCTACGATCCCGACACCCAGCATAACCGCGACCGACGAGGAAACCTGTTCCTGAACACTGGTTTCATGATCATGCAGAACAAGAACAAGACATACGAGATCTTCAAGGAGTGGGATGACTGTGCCAACGACGGCGGCAAATTCCCCGGCTGCACTGAGTTCCGCAACCGAAAGGGCTGGCAACCAACTGACCAGGGCGGTTTCGGCACATTCATCCGCTACGAGTATCCCGATGAGATTCTCTCCCTGCCTTGTACCGAGGCCAACGGCTTTCCCGAGAGCCGCTCAGGCTGCGACGGAAAATTCATCAAGCACGTCTGGATCGGCAAGGAGGATCGTCTCGTCCAGGCCGTCGGTGCTGTTTTCCCTGGAGTTCTCCTCGAGACTTTCCACAAGCAGTTCCTCAAGGAGTCGGAGAGCTTCAAGACTTCCGAGGATGATCTGATCAAGCAAAACGGTATGCCTTGGTAACCGGTTCTTATTTTTTAGTGCTGGAGTTTTGTGCTTTACAGTGTCGATCGGCGTTTCAATTCCCCATGTCTACAGTTTGAAGATCAATACATGGGAGTCGGGTGTATAAATAGAGAATGTAATGGGATATAGATCTACGAGGAAGGGAGAGGTACAGCAAAGCCTGAATATACTTGAAGTTTAACTGTTCATTTGGTCCTCCCGACAAGTCACTACGCTCGGCGCATGTAACACCAGACTTCACCTCGATCCCTCGAAGGTTTGCGGAAGTCTTAGATCCTCTTTAGGAGACTTGAGTATGAACAAACCCTAAAGTTTAAGGAGTTTATATCTTCTCATCCTGAACGCCGGTCTTCGCATTAGCCTTTCTGGTCTGTGCCATCTCCCAAAGAGATATCAGGTCTTTGTATTGTTGAGTTTGTTTTGACTCAAAAGGTTGTTGTGAGATTGTGAAAGAGTGGGACTTTAGATGTAAAAAATGAACTTCTGGTAGAACTGAGTTTGGCTCTAAGTAACTGATATTGGGTCTGGCTAGAACATGTAAACGGTAATTCCTGAGCCTGAGGATCAGGAGTAATTCAGCATTGAGGCCGGCGATTCATGAGCTACTCCGTGACAGCGCATTCAGGGATGGCCATTGTCGACTTAAAAAATATTCAGGGACAGAAGGTTAACCTGAATATTCTGCTTAGATATTTTTTATTATTTGTTTTACTTTCCTAAAGTATTTCCCTACTGCTATAATTCTTCTTAAGATAACTTTAATAAAGATCTATAAATGAAATATATAATTAAAATAAATAGTTAAAATAAATAGTTAAAAATGAGTTACTTTAATTTTAGAAAGTTATATAAAATGTAGATTTTATATGCTTTTATTAACATAGGACCAACTTTCTAAGTTCTATGCAGCAATTATAAGCTCTTGGCAATAAGTTTTGACACCAAATAACATGTGCATATTGCCTTCTGGAAGCTTGAGTTAACTGGGCTTTTTCCGTGTCTTGACTTGGTATGTCTCGTTGAAGCATCATAAGCTCTAACTATCAATCAACAGTGAATAACACTAAGGTCTGCGTGGTGAGTCTAAGCTCTCAGCGACAGATCTCAGCTGAAACAGTGAATAGCACATTTGGACCTTACCGTGAATGGTTTATCCATAGAACAGGGCATCAGTCACTCGAAGTATTCCTCAGTGATGCTCAGAACAACCATTATTGCTGCATTATAAAAGCTCGTCTCGCGACCTCGCATCTTTGACTGGGACAAACTCAACGATTCATTTACACAAAACCTCTTCTTGCTATCAAGAACTGATCAACCACTTCTAGCAATCATGCCCGGTTCCATTTCAGGCTATGAAACCCTATGTGGAAGCTGGCTGGAGCAGCCAAATGTCATCGTGTCCAGGGAAGGGATCTCACAGTTACGACGGCGTAGAAAGGAAAAAGCGATTTAGTTTTGGACATGCTGCAGTTGTCGGACATCACACACTGAATCTTCCATAATCCAATGCACTGGATGCAACAAATCGAGATGCCAATGTTGCGAAGTAGAAGAGAAGAGTGGTCAGAGTACGACACCCAGATCAGTATCAGTGGTGACACCACGGGAGACTCGGTCGACTTATCCAGTCAGAATACAAGGACATAAGATCTGTTACCACGATGGGAGGGAGGGCTTGAGAATGATACTTAAATAAAGTAGAATACTCATTTTCAAGAAATGCCAAATATCTGTTGAGGGGCTAGATTCGCCTTGCTCGAGCGTCTAAACCCCTTCAGTGAGAGAAATTCTGAAGGCGATCTCGCGAAAATTACGTATTAATGATGAAGCTAAGTACTGCACGGTCTGGGTTGAGTTTTATACATGTCGTATCATGTCATTGTGTGACACTGCCTGTCGTCTAATATATCGTCTAATGTAACCGTAATGGGAATTATCCATGTTAAACATGTATACCTGTAAAGTTACACGAGTGAAGACTCTACCCTTTTCTGCCTAATATGTTGTGTCGCCTTGATAGTGGCCTAGCTACCTATATAAGAGTTGTGTCCACCCCCGTATTATCACATATCTGAACTTTTGGAGGTTCATAATCGAACCTTGTACTACCAACCATTCTCTCATCTTTCCCCCTTCGGAAAATAATTTATGGGTTGGTATTAAGGCGAATCATTTATTAATCATTTACATTAATAAAATTACTAAGGAGTTTCTTGGGATCATAATGAGCAACAAAACGACAACAAAGAGACATAGGCACGGCCCCTTAAAAAGAAAAGTGAGAAGTCATGATAAGCTGGCGCAGCTGGTAGACTATATAAGTAACCAGATTCTCGCTAAAAGTGCTGCAGAGTCTGAGGGAGTCAAAGACAATGGGAATCTTCAACAAAGCCCGGAGCTTGCGCAAGGAATGCTTAAGATTTTGAATGATATATACGCTGATCCTGAAAAGATTGGGGCGAAAAACTTGGTTGATTGGTTCATAACCAACGGTGGCAAGGGGCCCCGACGTAGGTATCAAGCCGAAGTGGTCAACCATTTCTGTCACTCAAACGAGCTTCAAGAACTACAGTCCAACAGCTCCAATATCTCATCCAGAAAGTCATGTCTTATTGATGACAGAACGAGCAACGGCATAGTTTCGACCAGCAATGGCAACCGGAAGCCTCTGACTTCCCACGGGATGTATATTAGACTCGTGGAAAAGGTAGACCTCTCCTCTTCCCAAATTGAGCATCAGTGGTAATTGAGATATTAGAGATTCCACGAGTCGCCATCTAACGGGGGTTTCAAAAAGCCTAACACAGACCGTAGACTGGTGTAAGAACTTCTAGGAGCTTCTATCGTCTTTCGAAACTTCCATGCTGATATAACTCTAGCTTTATTATGAACCCAGATAGCCATGCATTTGTCAGTGTAATGGCAACGGCTCCTGGGTATCAAAGGAATGCTTTAGTACACTTTTTATACTCATATATTGCTTTTCAGCCTTATATAGGAGTCCTGTCCAAGGTAAGCATGACGCACCATGTAAAATCCTCCGTCAATTTAACTTATTCCATACATAGCCACAAGGTCTCGTCACATATGAGCTCTCATTCCATTTGCCCTTCTACTCATGGAAACTGACCCAACATGAGCCACGAGACATACGGTTCAGACGAGATGGTAGTCCCCTGAGAAAGATTCATAATATGAGCTGTCTTCGATGCAATTCTCCGATAAGCCCCACGATCGACTACCTTTGTCAAGCACAAATTGCAGTATGCATTACGCCAATGGGCGACGGAATTTGGACTGGCTATTGTTTTGTCGATACATACTTTCAATCTGAAGATGAGAGGCAATGCGTTGAAGATTATTGTGACAGAGGCATGCAGGTCGACCCTTTTACCACCGGAAAACACGATGCTGATATGCCGATCTTAAATCCCGATGACTACTTCCTGATCTCTCTTCAACACCAACTAGTTGTTTTCAAGGACGAATGGATGAACACAGCACAAAGATTTAAAGAGAGAGTGGAAACATATGTAATTACTCCAATGCTCCGGATTTCGAACACAACTAATTCTTGCGCAGGTCGATGAGTTTGACTTTGCATTGGCTAGCAAAGAATCCCAACAGCCGTTGGCATGGCTTCGGCATGCAAGACGCAAGTTGACCGAGCTGGTCGTGTGCTTGGAGACAACCATCGACTGCTGGGATAACTTCACTTATCCGGACCATATGCAAACACGCTATGGACGCCAATCAATGGTGTCTATTGAGCAAACTTTCGCAGAGGTAAGGAACTGCTTGAAGGAATTATACAATATCCGCACCCTTTGTGACGAGCACGAAAGAACAGTAAGGCAGTCCCCAATGACACGGGACGACACTCACACCGACATAGCTAAATCTCCACAACATCGACGAACAATACCGGATTTCCCGCATGCAGGCCCAAGTTGCTGAAAGTACACAAGTTCTTAGCTGCTTTCTACTCTACGTGTGTTTATCACATACGATGTGCGTGTAAATGTGCTGATTCACCTTGGCAGGTTGTGTCGCCCATTACCCTCGCGGCGGCAATCCTCTCTATGCAGGAGGAAGCAATCCCTGACTTTTTGGGACCTACCAAGCTCTCATTCTTTTTGTTGACGCCGATGCTGATACTTCTTGTTTCTTTGGTTGCTCGGTTGGTTCAGCATTGGGATAAGGTTCAATTGTACATGTCTCATCCAGGCAATTGGGTTCAAGGTCGCAAAAGAGATGTCAATCTTGGGATCGTCTAGTGGTTTGTACGGGTTTCTGTTTATCCAATATCCTTTATTTCCTCTATAGATCACTTTTCTTAAGTCCATTTGCATCTTGCTCATCGAATCCTTGCGTTGCGACAGATGGTCGTGTCCAATCAAGCTGCAACTCATTCATCGGCACATCCCACAGAATCTTTTGCTCGTCCTTCACCACGACAAAGCCCGCCTTCTTATAAAGATACAAGGAAGCTTCCTGGGTATTCGATGTAAAAAGCGTAACTTTGTCGAACTTCTGCTGCTCGATAAAATCCATCGCTGTCGCCATCAAGCGCTTCCCTACTCCAAGCCCACGAGCTCGCTCGTCAACGATGAAGCCACGTATTTGAGCCGTGTTGGGCTGTTGAAGGTGCTCTGCGTCGATCAAGATAGTCCCCACAATCTTTTGAGTGAAGTCAGCGGAATTGTCAGAGGGTGTTGACTGAACTGCTGCGAAGATTTGGTTGCGAGGGTTGGTGAGTCTTTGGATGAGGTCGGCCCAGCTTTTGGCGAGGGAGGTTTCGAACGCAAGACCCCAGGAGTTATATGGATGGTAGTAGGCTATGTGCATCTCAAGACATCTGGCTAGCAAGCCAGGACGATATCCTGGCTCAATGGTGACGTTTGTCTCGGGGATTGTCATAGTTGTCGCTAGATAGGGCTTGATTAGGGAGTAAGATGGGCGAAATGCTGCTGACACTGTCCATATCTTATCAGTGAGGAATGCAAGGCCGAGGGGTCAATTGACACACGTCACTGGTCATTGCTCACAGGTCTTGGCACGCCTTTATGGTCAATCTTGTCAATTTCATGTCAAAGTGCGGGGTATGAATCGTTTCAATGTCAATTGATGAGCGGTTCCTTTGTGACCAAAGCTCCGATCAGATGGCAACATGTTAATCGCAGCAACCAAGCATTACAATTGAGAGAGGAAAGGACAGAATTATCGCCCGCTGCCCTGCATCGCACTCCTACAAGTTACAAAATCTCGTGATTGTTGAGGGTCGTCTTCAGGGTAAGTGGCGACAGGCTTCACAATCCTCCAGAAAACTCAACTTTCGACAATCTAATGTAACCAATCCGCCAGACAATCTGATCTTCCTAATCCAGGCACAAAACGCAAGGAGTTGAATCCTCTTCCAGATTTCATGAACAGGCGGGGATGGTCCACAATAACGCAGAGAGTTGAATCCCTCTGTCAGTACACAAAGCTGGGGTGCAGTGCATGACCAGCGATCCCTGCTCAAGGAAGCGCTGGTTTACATGCAGGGCCTTGTCGCCATCGAAATTTGAGGCGAACAGTGGAAGCCTAAAGCTCGACGGCCATGACACACTTTGAGGCGCCAAGCGCTACTGTCAAATGAAGGAGCATTTTTATAATTAATAGCACAGTAAAATTCAGAAATGGCCAAGTATTATAAGCCAGTTTATATTTAATGGCAACGCTAGAATGCAAATGCCCGCCTAAATTCATCAACTATTTATTTTTATCCACCCAAGCTTCTCAAATGATGAGCTTAGTGAGGAGCTTGCCCTGGTTGACACCGCTGAACAGCTTCATCCAAACCTCAGGCTGCTGCTCAATAGGCGCCTCAATAACTGTCTCAGCAGCCTCGAGCTTGATGCGGCCATCGGCAGTGGCGCCAATAAGCTCGCCAAGAATGGCGGGCACCTTGTCCATATAATCGAGCATAATGAAGCCGCGGATGGTGATTCTGCAGGAAATAAGCTCGAACCAGTTCTTGAGAGCCATGGGCTCGTCAGAGTTATATCCGCTGACGGCACCGCAGACAGCGATGTGGCCGTGCTTCTTGACGCGGGTCAGCATGGCGTCGAGGATGTCACCGCCGACGTTGTCGAAGTACACATCGACTTCGTCGGGAGTAGCAGCCTTGAGATCCTCCAGGAATGTAGGGCTCTTGTAGTTGAGACACTCGTGGGCACCGATGCTCTTCACCCACTCACACTTCTCGTCAGAGCCGGTGATACCAATGACTCGCTTAGCGCCAAGGATCTTGGAGGCGATCTGAACAGCCATAGAGCCAGTAGCGCCAGCAGCGGCTGAGATGACAATAGTGTGCTCGGGTTTAGCCTCACCGGCATAGTACAAGCCGGTATACGCGGCAAGACCAGAGGCACCAAACGCACCAAGGAAGTGAGTGGTGGGCAGGCCGTTGGGCAGGGGCGCGAGGGCCTGGGAGTTTTCGGCTTCCAGGATGACATATTCGCTCCAGGTGCCCAGGTGGAAATCCATGCAGAGATCACCGACCTTGAACTTGTCCGACTTGGACTCGACCACCTCAGCGATGATGCCGGATCGCATGGGTGAACCGAGGGGCACTGTAGGCACGTAGAAGCGCTCGGGCGCGACGGTGCTCTGGATAAAGTTCCTTAGACCAGTGTCGTTGGAGAAATACTGGACTTTGGCGAGGATCTGGCCATCCTTCAGCTCAGGCAGTGTGACGGTCTGCAGCTTCCAGGTAGCGTCTGGGCCAGACAGGACAGGCTCCCCTGCAGGCTTGTTGGCGAGGACCCATTGCTTGGTGGTGTATGAGGATGTCATGATGATGTGTGGGAAAGTTTAAAAGAAAAATGTTTTGTTTCGTGGGTATATTTGCTGACGGTTTGGTGGAGATCGTGATATGCTGGTCTGGTTTTACGAAAAACGTTGCTTTTTAAACCTAGTTCCGTCCAGTCAAATACAGCCAAACCATACTTTATAAGGACGACGCGAGTTTGCCGTGATTAAAAAAGCTACGTTGCCGTGCGGTCTTGGCCTAAACCTTTACGGTGGCGGTCTCCGGGGGGCATGAGGGTTGCATTTCCGACGAAGTGTTCTAGCAGGGAGGACCCTTGAGACCTCCTTTCATGCATGGCAGCGTCCATGCGACGGGGACATTGAGTAAGGACACCGACAACCTGGATTGTGGGCAGCCGTAACGTGGCGTGGCAAGGAAAAACGGGGGGTTGCTGTGACAAGGAAGGATGTGATGTGATAGAAGGGTTTACGGTATCATCCAGAAGCACGTCAACGTTTCGATCGATATTTCCGAAACTCAAAATTAATTCCCATATGTGGAAAAGGCGTTTTACGACCGTTAGACTTGTGCCAAACCATCGACGGGCAGCACGGGAAGCTTATCTTGTAGTCCTGTATTTGTTTCCCCTAGTGTCGAGTCAGTGCGGTTTTTTTCTCTCATTGTGCTCGAGCATCGGCGAACTGCGCTCTTCTTGTGCAAGATCGTCACTCAATCCAGGGGATAAAACATGATCCGTTTGGACAGTGAGCAGATTATTTTCTACAGTAGGCTAACGTTCTCCGAAGGATATTTTCAGGATGCAGGCTAAAATCTCGTTTTGAATTCCATGTGGGTTATATATGGGGAACACTGGGATGCATGGAGACGCTTGACGGCGGATTGTTCACCAAGTGGTCAATGAACGAGACGGGACGGGCCCCAGAAATACTCCGCTGTTTCTAAATCCTTGGCGAGTAATTTCAGTCGACCATTTCTTGAGTCTTTCTCTCTTTATTATCTCGGGAGGGCCGTTTTTTTGCTTTTCTCCGCATTGTCTGTTCTCAAGCCCTCGGATGATCTTAGCCCTATAAGACTTTGTTTTATAATGTTTAGGTCAGCTGGCCAATTCTCTTTGAGACAAGACGGTGAGCTTGTTCTTCAGCCCTGACACTGTGGTTTTTCGCCATGGAAGCACTAGAAACCCGGCACTTTCCCGGCTTTTCGTTCGACCCGTTTACGATGTTACGGCTGCGGGAGTCGAGAAAGTGTCTTTGATAGTGGAGTAGTCTGTAATCAAAATGTTTCATGCGGCAACTTCGGTTCGTTCGCCTGTTCCTGCACCAATATTCTGGATGCCAAGATGTTATTTTACGTATCGTCTTTTTCTTCCATTGGGTCGCAAATGAGCCTCTCACGTGAGGCTCGGATATACAACGCCAACCGAAGCATCCAATCCATCCCCCTGAGTGTATCAAGACCCAGCATTGAGGCTCCTCCCCCCCATTGCCGCGCCAAGTCCCGTTCGCCACGGATCCGTCATCCGCGCTGGCTAAAGGGCCCTGTCAAGGATCTCCTTGCCTCGTCACTGCATCTTTCCAAGGCCGTTGCCCCCAAGGATCCCAGGGTTATCCTTCACGCAGCGGAGCCTTTGCACTCGAATAGGCAAAGAGACCACAGCCAAGTGCAGACTCGTATGTCTTGTCTCAGTCATCTGTAACAAACCAGTCTCATTTAGGCCAAGTTTCCGTTAAAGAACCCCCAGCTAATGCAGGTCCTTTTCTCCCAAGCCGTTCGCTTGGAGTAAAGTGATCGACATGACCTGCCTATGGTTCCTGTTTATATAAGGAAGAATGGGTTCCTTTTAGCTCCTCCCTGTATTGTGAATTTCTCTTGTTCGGCGTATTTGTTTCGCTTTGAGTGCTTCCCATCATGTCGGCGGAAGCAGTTGAGGTGATATCGACACCGCAGGTTTACATGCCCATATTGGGTTATGTCAAAGCCGAACTTGTCATCAATTGTTTGATCGTGTTGTTGGTTCTGATCGTCGTCACTCTGCGGGTCATTGGAAGACTTATGGGACCTGGGCTTGGATGGGATGATGGATTCGTTATTTTCGCAACGGTTGGTGACTTATCTCTGGCTGAGGTCGGCCATTACTGACTGTGATGGCAGCCGCTGGGCGTGGCGATGTTGTGTTGTCAAGGACTTTTTGCACCTGTTGGAAATGGTTACGAATTAGCGAAACACCCTGAGCGTGCGTTCCCTCACCCGCAGTCGACTACCGATCATCTGCCTCTACGCTACGCCAGTATCGTTTACTAACTCTTCGATCCAGTCGCCGCGAATATTCCTTTCATCCTTAAGTTGACATTCTGCATGCAAGCTATTTATGTCACCCTTCTTGCCTCCGTCAAAGCGAGCATGTTGGCCTTCTTCATCCGAGTCTTCCCAACAAGCTTCATGCAAAAGTCATCCAAGGCTGCCCTCGTCTTTGTCGGCATGTGGCTCATCGCCTATCTCTGTGCTTGTATCTTCCTGTGCAACCCAGTCTCTGCTCAGTGGACTGCTCAAGGAAAGTGTGGAGCGTACATCCCCATGATTCAGTCCTTGATCGCTACCAACGCTATTGGAGACTTGATCATTATGGCGCTTCCTATGCATAGCGTTTGGAACTTGAAGACACGCCGTGCGGAGAAGATTGGTATCACCTCTTGTTTCGCATTGGGTCTTGCGTAGGTCTCTTCACTCTTGATGTAAGAAGTATATACTGACTCGAACAGTTGTGTTGTCTGTGCTGTCTTCCGACTCATCTACATCTCAACCGTCGATCTCAACAACAATGTTACAGGAACCATGCCCACCACCATCTTCCTCTTCATCCTCGAGCCTAACCTGGCCATCCTCTGCGTCAGCATTCCCATGCTGCGACCTTTCTACGCCAAGTACAAGAAGCGAATGGGGGGGTCTCGATTGGATGAGTACTCTACCGAACGGTCAACAGGATTCAGGGACGCCAGCCGATCAGGTGCCGCCAGCACCCAGCCTGAAATCGCTCGAGACCCAAACTTGTCGACCTGGGAGATGGATGATTACAGGCCGAATGATAAGCTGCAGCACGGTTATGCTGTTGCAGGATTCCCTGATGAGTCAGGGTCGGAGAAGAACCTGACTGTTGGATCTTCTGAGATGAAGAACAACGAGATCAGTGTTGAGACTCGATGGACAGTCACTCACTCTCGAAAGTAGAGTAATTATATCATATTAGTGTATATAGCAGGCAAAATTCTGTATCTGTCCCAAAAATAATATCTTTTCTACCAGTTGGTTCAACGTGAAGCTCCAATCACTCTAAAGGCATCAGGCCACAGCTCTGCAGTGAGAAGATACCTCTCATTCAGTCGTAAATCAGTTCGCCTCGCGTGAAAGATGTCAAACAGCTTGGACCCTCGACCCGAATAGGTAGGTTCAGAATAGCTTATGATGAACTAAGCACGCTCTGTGATCAGGTACTTTTCTCGTCCAGGCCAAGGTCTCTTGTCGCCTTGCGCTTCTAGACCTCGTCAGCCGATAATGAATGAAGATCCTAATAGCAGTGGCCATTAGTACTGTGGCGATAGTACGATTTCTCCCAAAAGAGGGTCTTGACGATGCTAGCCCCTATCCCCATCGCAGACTAGGACCATCGTATGCCATGTAACCTCAACGGTAACAAACAACCGAGATAAAACAACCCGTAAACCAAGTTATATTTGCAAGTTTCACGAAGGTGGACAAACTACAAGGCATAATATGAAGCAGTGAAAAAACGACTGGTGCAATTTCTAGCATAATAACCGACACGCTCCCATCCCAGGATATATAACTCCGTATTATAGACATCAAACATCATACCCACTTGGGGTGGAAAAGAGACCTCGAATCGACCTTTGTTTCAGATCTGCTTCCGCAACTCCCCGAGCTGCATCTAAGCTTAGACAGTATTTATCCTTTGCAATGGAGTGGTATCGCTTGAGGATATCGGTTGATTCCAATTGCTTCTGGTCCATGTACTGGTAGTGAGCGGCTAGAGCGTCGCCTTGAATCACAACAGCTGACAGAGAGTGTTAGTGTTGAAGTATAGTTGATTGTTTATGGGAGACTTACGTCGCCGGAGCTTCTTTGGGAGATCGAGAACAATCATGTCCTCGTCACCCCGTCCTTGGGGCCAGTTTTCAGGATCCGTGTCCAGGATGTCATCACTATAGATGCACATGAAGTTGATTCGAATTCGATCTTCATACATAGTCCAAGTTTTCTCGAACTTGTACAAGTCTAATTGGTTCTTCTCGATGTTCTCAAATAGAGACATGTGCATTTGGGAAGCGATAGCCCAGTTGCGGTAGCTATCGCCCCAAATGTCGTACTTGAGTTCTGCAGCAGGAGTCTGATCAAGCATCGAATCGTCAGGGACTCGCAGCCATCGATGATGAGGCCAGGAAGGAGGTTCATTCTTGAGTTCCCACTTATACTTCTTGGGTCCATCCCACGAAGGATGTCGGGAAGGTCTCCAGTAATCAGTGGCGTTTGTGACGCTGAATGGCTCAAAAGCCTCTGGGAAGTATGGATGAATGGCACCCATGCGCATATGAAAGAAGCCGAGAGGAGGATTGTTGATGATATTACCAGAGACAACAAAGTCCTTGGGGTTTTGGACTTTGCGTGTGACAAGATTGGCGATAGCGTCGTCGTCGATCCAGACCTGCGAGACAAGTGATTAGTGTTTAGCGAACCAAGACATTAATATTGCACGTACGACATCATCGTCAATCTTGACGTAGTACTTTCCACGGTCCAACTTCTTCCAGATGTTCTTGTATGTGTACGTCCCTGCGATCTCGTCGGAATAGATCTTCTTGTATCGCTCCGGGTTGGAAGCCAGGATCTCTTCGAGATATCGGAGATCCCCTTTTTGCTCAGTGTTGACGACCCAGAGAACTTCGTCGAGCCATCCTCCGTTTTCTACCAGATTACGCTCGATGAAGCACTTCATTATTTCAACTCGGCTTTGTCGACCGTAGAATACCAGTCCGCTGACGGTGATGTTATCTGGCTTGACATGTTTTGACTGCTTCGTGACAGAGACAGCATGGTGATGAGGTCGATGAAAGTCACCAAAGGCCGGAAAGCTGTAGTAAAAAAAGAGAAAACCGAGAGCATAGATTGCGAAACAGGCCACTATACAGTTACGCCATTGTTTCTTGCTCTCTTGGAACCGACCAAACATCGACATCTTGTCGTCGGGAGGGGACTAGGTGGCCGTCGGGTGACTGGCTGGGTACGATCTGGCCCTTGATACCTGGAGGAGTAAGTCAGTACTGTATGTTTGCCACGTTACAAGTTGAGTCGTGCAACACGGCTCGACCTGTTCTGTGTGCAGACTTGACTTACAAGACAAGCGTACAGCGTAACACTGAATGATGCGACTCTGCCAAGGTGAATCCCCAGAGCAGGGGAATAGCTGGATCTTATTTCAAGTGCCCATTATCACAGGCCAACGAGAGCTGAAGTGGAGAGCAGGGCCTAGATTCCGAGCGGTTTTGTTAGTGTGGAATGATCGAGGCTTGCTTACAGCGGCCTCACCATTCGAAGTTGCCAAGTTTAGTTGGTTCGGCTCCACCAGATCCGAGTTGCCGCATTCGACCTTCGACTAGCAAGACCCTGAGTCTATACGCTACAGCCACTACGAGGTAGTAAAAGAGGCTAAAACTGTCTTTTACCTGCAAGGCACAAGGGATGCGCTAAAACAAGCGTCGCCCGTATCGCGGGATTTGTTGGTCTTTCGTCATCCCTTGACATGTCTGACAACAGCTGCTCAAACCACTCAAACATAAACAAAGATACCAAGATGTGTTAATGCAACGTTCAATAGCACAATATTCATCGTTAAAAAAGACGATTGAACCCTTGATCTTGGCAGCGAATTTCGGTATCGTGCCTGGGACCTGGGCCTGGTCAACGGGGCCCGCGCGTTTGGAATGCAGGGCCAAACTATCAGGTTACGCAAACAGCAATCAACACGACAATCAACAAAGACCAACGATTCTAGCCCTCCACACAGCGCAAGCCACGATTGGTTCTCTCGTAGTTTCCGGCATCTAAGTTTCCACGCTTTCGTCGTTTCTGACAACAATCAAGCTTTCTGGGGCGGTTCTAGTAGCTGAGAGCGTTTGGCATGCGACGCTACCTTCCGAATGCTTCTTTGTTAAGCGAATTTCTTGAGGTCCAGAAGTTAACCATGCCGCTGGCTTGTCCGTAGAGCATGCCATGCGAGAGATATCGCATTTCTAGACTTTCTGGTTCTTCAGCCCTGCTGCTTTGGGTCTGGACATCCCGGGGAACTGGAAGCTGGGGATTTCTTGATCAGAATTATAGAGCTAAAGCAAATCATATCATGCATTTGTCACACCACCTTCCTTGGCGGCAATTAAGCTCTTTGGCCCTCTGAACAAAGTGGAAATGGAGAACGCGTCAGCCTAGTCTTGTTGGATCTAATGAACTCTACATATCCCCTGCTGTGAAGGGCTGAGCACGATTTCCTTGGTGGAGTTTGCTTCCACCGAGGCGTCTAACATTAGATGCCGTTCAAACAATCTTTTTCACGTGAAACTAATTCAACCTAATGGCCTTTAAAGAATTACGGGATCTTGCAAGTAGGTTATTGCGGAAGCATAGGTGTATGCTTAAATGGTAGACATAACGGGTACTCTTTAGCCTACCCTAAATTACTCAGAAATCACCTGCTATTGCATTATATTACTTAAAGAGCCTATTTGAAATTGTTGAAATAAATAATAGAGTTGTAGATACCTCGGATAAGGTTTACAATTAAAATATAATCTGTTATAAACTGTTGTTGAATAATGAGCTCTTGTCCATTGGTATGCCAAATTATTCTAATATATATAATATTAATAGAATAGTATATTATTAGTAAATTACTGCAATTATATTTCTCCTCAATTAACAAATTCGACACTTTCAAGGAATAGTTTAAACTAAGAAAAAAGATAAACAAAGGGAAAATTGTGATGAGAATAGTGCCAAATTGGTGAAGTGGCCAAAAGGAAAGATTCGACGTGGGCCTGATTCGAACAGACGCCCCCGAAGGGAATAGATTTCTAGTCTATCGCATTAGACCACTCTGCCACCACGCCTTTTAAGTTGCTCTATAGTATCGGTCCAGTGATTATAAGGTACGATTTCGCTCAGCATTACCCCATCGAAAGGCTGTCGGGATTCATGCCATTCCCTAAAATACGTTGCTAAAACTCACGCAATTTGTTTCTTTGACTTATCAATCGGAAATTCCTTCCTTGTTTCCACGTGTAATCATTCTGTATCACATTCGTCATCAGCAAAGTGGATTCAATCCCCAATAACCACCCTCTGATTCGCCCACTCGTAACAAACCCATCTCTTCTCCTCCCTCACCAAAACGTAAACTCAAAAGTTCGCCAAGGATTATAATTAACAACCAAAAAATGTTCTCTCACGAAAATGAATACGAGATAAATACACATTCCTCTACCGCGCACTCTCATGCCGATTTTCCGTGGTACCCCTTGCAGACTCGTATTCAAGATGTCATCGCCCCAGGCAGACTCATAATCGTCGGTGACGTACACGGCCGTCTGCCCGAACTGAAGAAATTAGTGGAAAAAGTCGCGTATAGCAAGCCCAATGGCGACAAACTTATTCTCGTCGGGGACTTGATCAACAAGGGTCCTGATAGTCCGGGTGTTGTCCAGTTGGCGATGGAGCTTGGGGCGAGTGCGATAAGAGGGAATAATGAAGACAGGGTGCTTGCTGCGCATTCTGCTATCAAAAGGGGGGAGGATACGAAGCTTGTTGAGCGGTTGAAGAGGCTGGCGCTTGAAGCGGAAAAGGAGAAAGACAAGAAGGATGGCGAACCGGCCCCATCCGAGACGAAGGACGATTTGAAGTCAATATCACCAGAGGACCTCAAACCTTACAGTTCGGAAAGCGACTTTACAACTGCCGCCAACCTTAGCGATGAGCAAATTTCCTGGTTAGCCTCACAACCGCTAGTTCTACGGATCAAACTACGAAAGGGAGCAACATCACCGCCCTGGAACTCTGGGACTCTGCTTGTCGCGCACGGCGGTCTAGTTCCCTTACTTCCACTGGAAGAACAAGATTTATGGGCTGTCATGAACATGCGAGGACTGGTATATCCAGACCCAGAGGCTACTGTCACCGAACCCATTCGAGCAGGTCTACTCAAGGGAGCCAAGAGTCGGACACGACGCTATGCTGCATGTGGCGATGTCAATGATGCTGATATAAAGACCGAGCTATCAAAATGGGCAGATATTGTTAATAACGGCGAAGGCTTCAGTGGTCAGTACAAAGAGGGTGTTATTGGATTTCCTCTCGAAACCCGAGAAGGCGATTGGTGGATTGATGCTTGGAATCGATGGCAGAACTCGATTGGGGATCCTGAGAAGCGAAGTATCGTCGTTTATGGCCATGATGCAAGAGTTGGAATACAAGTTGGCGCAGACTCGCCCGAGGTTGCAAGATACACCTTTGGTCTGGACTCTGGCTGTGTATATGGGAAGAGCTTAACGGCTATGATCATTGATGAGAAGGAGGATGGTAAGGGACTGTCGCATTCGATAGTCCAGGTTGATGCGATCAAGAAGGGTGAAGGAAAAGAAGGAGAGGCGGTCTGATATCCCTAACCAATTCATCAGCTTGTAGAGGAGGATGCGATGAGGGCTACAGATCATCATCGTTGACTGCTGCTATTCCTATCCAAAATCTCAGACTTCGCTACGTCATACTCTGGCGCGAGTCAAATCATACAAATGTGACATACTATTCGCCTTTAAACTGTTGGTTTTGTACAAGTCCTCGTTTTTACTTACTCATGTGAAGCATGCTGAACTTGATCGCTTTCGGTAAGCGTCGCTGCTACCAAAAATGATGCTCCGATTTTGGTCCGACCTAGGCCATTTTCACGCCCTACGCAGAGCGTCACGCGCCATGAGCTACCTGCACTGATTGGATCAATGCTGTGTTATCATTCGCGAATGTCACCAACTTATACAAGAGCAAAGATGATCACAAAAAGATGTGGAAAGTCGAAGAATAGTTATGATACCGATAGAATCATTGGGTTCTTTTACCGGATCGAGATTTGGTTAACTCGAATGTGCCAGAACTCTTGCGTTGGTATATGCAAGCTTTCCGGCTTGCTGGGCTTCAAGATGCAACATTTGGTCAAGAATGGAATCCCGTGATAGTTCTTAGATAGCTCCGATCACGCTCGATGTTCTGTAGTAAGAACGGATGAAAGTAATGATCCGTGCTCGAGCCTCTCCAAAACTTGTTGGCTTGAACCTGGCCGCAGCCAGAGACGAGCGAAAGGCGACACTTTGTGAGCTGTAGCATCAATGTTCAAACAACCAGGATCGGATCGCCATCGTTAAATGTAGATCTTTCTCGATATACAGAGTTGAATGGTGCCATTATCTATTCATTTGCAGAGCTCATATAGACTTGTCGTGCTCCATCGCCATCTTTGTTGCGTGATGAGAAGCAACAACTATACCGAAGCTGGGGTACTGCAGATATGGAGCATATCACTGACTGGGTATTCGAATAAGCAGCTCTTGAAGAAGCGAAAAGAATTAGCCGGCTTGCAAGTCCAACGTGTTGTTCACTGCCATCGTAAATGGCCTCAGCGCCACCAGCGCTCAGAGCTGCACCCAGTGAGTCAGACCGTCTCCAGAGAAAATAATGAACCAACAGTCCGTAGAAGCAAGCTCATACCGCTAAAGTGACGCATGGCTTTACCTTCCTAGGGGATCTGATGAGATAATCTTATCTATGACTCGTCAGCTACGGAGAAGGTCTGTGCAATGCGCATGAGTAATCACTTTAATATGGCAAACTATGGAGAAGAAAAGTCGGAGAAATGCCACGATTGCGGCTGAAAAAAGCAGATTATGCCAAGGAGGTAAATCGCCTCTGACTGTTTCGCGATGGAGACGTAGTATCGCATATTCGGTGTCACGAAATTTGGTCAAGGTGGGGGTTAGTGTCACTCCGATTCCGGAAAGTCAACGACGCCTTTTTGTCATCAAGAAGGCGCTCGATGACTGACTTTGCCTGGCCTCAACACCATCGCAAACTACCTAATAACTACAGGCGATTGTCCGCAACTCCATTGCAGGGACATAGGCCGAAGCAATGGGGTCCAGTGCACCGAGACGGCCGCCGTCGGATGACGTTGATGGCGATAGTAAGCAGATTTTCATCTCGGGTTTGAGATCCGCTAATGCGTAACCCGATAGTCTTGACCTTCTCGGAACTCGATTTTGCAAGACTTGGCCTTGCGAATAGGACTATTGATGAGAGAAACACGCCAATTCAGGACCAGGGAGCTCAGCAATCGTATTTTCCGCCTCAGAATGATGAGTTTTCGTTCGGTCATGAGCACCTCGATTTCACGGATGACTTGCTCAACTCCATGATCCCACCAGAACAACAAAGTGAATTCTGGGTTGACCCTGCATTGAGCCTGAATTCGTGGGAAACACCCGCTGCGGCACAGCCACCAACTGGGGGAAACATCTCGCCATTGGCAACATCGGGTAATCGAGCGGGAACTCCGACAACGACATCCCCATTTGGAGTTCCTGGATTCGGTCAATCGTTCAACGGTTCTCCGATAGCTGAGAATTCCCAACGCGGACTTCCACGGAAACGGAGCCATTATTTTCGTCGTCAGCCTCATCGAACGGGGAGTGATCCGATCTCAATACCTCGCCATAACCATCAACGCGACAGCGCTCTAGATCCTATGCAAAGATGGCAAGAATCGCCCCCGGAAGCTGAAGCGGCGTCACTATCTGCCATTGCCGATGCACTAAAAAAAACACCGTTGAGAACCCGCTCATCCGCTGGGAGCCTAGGTCGAAGCCGTGTCGGGAGTCGCGCAGGGTCAACACATAGTTTAGGAAGTGCGACAAGCTGTTCTTCCGCATCGGTGGGATCACCTCAGTCTGCAACTCGAAAAGGTTCTTTGAAAGGGCGAGTCACCAAGTCAAAACGTTCTTCTACCACTAAAGGCAATGAACCCCAGAACAGACGGTTTCCTTGTACGTTTTGCTGCGACAAGTTCAAGAGTAAGTATGACTGGGCTCGGCACGAAAAGTCCCTTCATCTCGATCTTGCAGGCTGGCGATGTGCTCCTTTCGGAGGAGTAGTGGTATCTCCAGAGACAGGGCGAAACCATTGTGCATATTGCAGCCAACTCGACCCAACACCAGAACATCTCGAAACTCACAACCACGCGGGATGTCAAAATGACGATAAACTTCCTGTCTTCAGTCGAAAGGATCATCTTACCCAGCACCTTCGACTTGTCCACCACGTGAAAACGGTACCGGTTATAGAATCGTGGAAAGTCGAGGGACCGCCTGTGAAATCGAGATGTGGAATTTGCGGTCTTCGAATGGAGACGTGGAAAGAACGAGTCGAACACCTGGCGAAGCACTTTCGAAAGGGTGATACGATGGCTGATTGGAAGGGCGATCATGACTTTGAACCGCATGTCAAAGCTCGTGTGACGAATGCACTGTCACCTTATATGATTGAGGTCGAAGGGAAATGTCCCGTGCCCTTCTCAGCGACTGATCCAAGCTGTCGAGACCATCTTCTTCAGATTCGAGAGAACGTTGGACGAACGACGGATTTTACCGATGGGGGTTTGAGTAATTTGGACGCGGTAGAGGAAACCGTAGCGCGACCGCAACGCTCAATGACACAGGATAGCAGCTCCATGGCCTTCCCGGAGTTTCTGGTTCATCATCTTGGGAGATATGCGCAGCGACAGATGAGCCTCGGTGTTATTCCGACCGATGAGATGTTTCAGACTGAAGCCAGGAGAATCGTTTACGATACCGCGGATCCATGGGATCAGACGTTGGCGGATAACAAAGACTGGCTTTCGTGTTTTAAAGAACATCATGTTAATGGTTCTCCAGGTAACTGAGGGGTTCTGGAAGATGGTGAGGAGGACATTCCTTTGGACGTTTTATAGGTAGATTGGAAAATTGGTGCATGTAGCCTTGGACTGGGCATTAGATTACGTTATAATTAAAGGCTACATAGTAATAAATAAGATTGATGGTTTATATATGAATGTTCCTCATCGGTACGCCATATGTTTACAGGGGTATTGCTCAATGTCAGCGCTAGAAGGCGTAGGGCGTAGGGCGTGTTTTCTAAAGCGAGGTTCGGCTTCAGCACACGTATTACGGCCAATGAACTATGGAAGAATAAATTTCCGGCGTTGACTCTTATCAAAAATGGAAGTGAACATTGGAAAGGCTCAGTAGACGGGTGTAGTTTTGTTCAAAGTAGGGTTCGCGTTGCTTAGACTTGTGAAGCCACTGTGTACTGTACTTCTTCTATTTATAGCATCGCTAGCCCAAAATAAGAGAACCCTAAATCTTGTAGCGTACCAGCATTGCGGATCCATGAAACACAAATAAACAGAAAGAAAAGTTAATAAAGACAGTGTTGCCACATGCATATCTCAAAACAGCATTCAAGGCGAGAATGACAATTGCCTATTTAGGAAATACGATATCTCTACGCAGTGACACAACCCAATGGCTTATCCGAGAGCGGAAACTCCGCTGTTCTCCGTTGACAAAGAGGCAAGCCGAAGCGCCCCAGTGTCCACAATAAAATTGTGATCACACCGACTGAAAAGATTGCGCAACACGTAAAGATAAGCTTAAAAACTGAGGAGTTGTTCTCCTCGTATGTGATTCTGTAGATTTCATTGTAAAATTGTGAAGATGAAGGTGCCGCTGTATGCTAGCGCTGGTGTTGCGACTTCTTGTGTTGCGTTCCTTTTTGGGTATGTTCTCCAATTGTGACAGTTCTGAGATCGATTGATTGTCTGACTTGCTGGTTTAGAATGGACACTGGAAGTATTGGCCCTATCACTACTATGGCTTCTTTCAAGGACACCTTTGGCGACTTCTCCGCGACAATTCACGGCGTTATTGTCTCAACAATTCTCATCCCAGGAGCGTTGACGGCACTCATAGCCGGCGCTTTAGCCCATCGCTTCGGACAAGTGAGACTTATCGCTATCGGTTCAATCATATTTGGTGTCGGTGCTGCTATTGAGTGTGGCGCTCCTTATCTCGGTGTCTTCATCCTGGGTCGGCTCATCAAAGGCATGGGCGAAGGCCTCTTTCTGAGCAATGTCTACGTGCAAGTTTCAGAAATGTCCCCATCGAGAGTAAGAGGCATCATGACTGCACTCCCGCAGGTTGGTATCACCTCTGGTATTGTGACGGGGTACTTCACCTGCTACGGAACATCACGGCTTGGCAGCTCGTCTATCACATGGCGTCTACCTCTCGCCATTGTTGCATTTCTCGGCGTTCTTCTGTCGATGGTGGCTTTCATTGTACCGCCGTCTCCGCGCTGGCTTCTCTCAAAGGGACGAACGGACGAGGCTCGAACGGTGTGCCGACAGCTTGGTATTGACGAAGCTGAAGAGAAAGAGCTTCTCGCTCAGATACAGGATACTCCTGGTGGTTTAGATGGTGAGACATCTCTCTGGCATGAGATTCGACATACTTTCCGAGATTTCAGATGCGCGTTCTCGGCACCATATCGCGGAAGAACAGCTTTTGCCTGCTTCCTTATGGGAATGCAGCAACTTAGCGGCATCGATGGCGTTCTGTACTATGCCCCCATTCTTTTCACAAAAGCAGGTCTCAGCGGTGAAAAAGCATCGTTCCTGGCATCTGGAGTTTCTGCCATCGTCCTTCTCGTTGCCACATTTCCCGCGACAATCTTCGCGGATCAGTGGGGTCGGCGAATGCAAAGCATCTTAGGCGGTGTCCTCATAGTCGGCTTAATGGTGATCATGGGATCACTGTATGCATCTGGGCAAGTCCATCCAGATCACGGTGCTGGAAGATGGGTTGTCATTGTTTGCATCTATCTCTTCGCCATTTCGTTCAACCTCACTTGGGCCATTGGCTTCCGAACGTGGGTTGTTGAGAGCATGCCAAGACGGACGAGAAGCAGTGCTTCGAGTCTTGCGCAAAGCTCGAACTGGGTAAGTGAAGTCTTCAAGTATTTGTTGCTAAAAAGCATGCTGACATACCTAATCGGTAGACTGTCAACTACATCGTCGCTCTCGTGACACCAGTGTTGCTTGATGAGTCTTCTTTTGGCGCGTACTATCTCTTTGCCGGATGTAGTCTGGCGACGACTGTTATGGTCATCCTTTTTATGGGTGAGACCAAAGGTTACAGCTTGGAGGAGATCGAGAAGAGGCATGGGGAAACGAGGGAAAAGAAAATCCCATTTAACCTTTGAAACCATGTCACGTAAGGATAGCTTTTACTTGTAATAAGAATAGAATAATGCTTAAATACTCTCATGTCTATCACAAAGAAGCCCAAACTTTACAAAAGTTCGCCTGAGTGGATCTGTAGTCTGACAGACCCAGATTTAGGGAGAGGTACGATCCATCCTCCTCGCCCCTTCTCAACGCCAACATCCTTTTTCGCTTCGAGTTGCCACTCTTCATCACCTGTTGATTCAATCCATACCGCGGCTTTGGCTGCCTTGGGAGCACCCTCCGTCTGTGACAGCGTAAAGTCGAATCCCTTCCGAGCTCCTAGGCGGAAGCTGAACTGGCTGATGTATCCAGCATCAACTGTAACCATAACTTTGAAAGGCCCAATGAATATTCTCTTTCTTACAGCATCCTTTGGCTCAACAAAATACTGAGCTCCTATCTTTGTGAGTTTACCCCCAAAGGCGACAATATCAAGATCCTTGTCATCGGCGACGTAGGTGCCCGAGTTCAATACCGTACCAATCAAGCCACCGCCATAATCACCGGTGATACCATCCCACTTGAGAGTATCCGGCCGTGAGTGAAACGCGGCGCTGGGAAAGCCATCTTGATTGATGTTGGTGAGCGGCGCAGACGATCCAGCGTACCCAACACGGAGGAGGTAAGTGTCAGAGGAGTTATCTCGAAATGCTGAGAGAAGAACTTGAGAGTTCAAGCCAGACCCGTAGTGGTGGATCTGTCGCTCGATTCTTTGGAGCTTTCCTCCGTAGACAAAGTCCCAGTATCGACGCGCATTGCCGTTCCATCCCCAGTGAGGTACGTTGGGCATATATCCCAGGACACTGTTGATCGTCTTTTGGACTGAGTCATCGAAGCCGAAGTGCCTATCAAGTTAGCAATAAACAACACGTCGGTAGTACTTGGGTCTTACCTCGTCCAGTAGTATACGCCTTCCTGGCCTGTTGAGTCCCATGCCATCTCACTTCCATATGGAATGTCCTGCGAGTGCCAAAGCTCAGCGCGCTTCTTCATCACACTCTCGACAGCATCTGCTGCAGTGTCATTACCCTCGCGCTTCAGATCCGTCAGAACCTCCCCAAACACTGTCTCGCCCATCAGACCAACGTCTCTGTATGACACGTCTTTCTGGGTCATCCGAATAATGGTCTTTTGAGCCTGGTCCAAGTACCAACTCCAAGATTTGGATGTTAGTTCGGGATATGCTCGTGCGACACGATACATGGACCAGTAAGCCACCACGACGTGAACATAATTGTATGCACGATCGAGACTCTCCGAAGCTTCTTTGTTCCAAGATGTCCAGGAGCTCCAGTCAATATCCTTACTATACGGGTAGTCCAGTTTGGGGTCGTAGTAGAAAAGGGACTTGCGCACTCCGTAGTCTTGCCTTTGAAGTTGACTCCAGATCGTCGTTTGAACGAACTCGTCCAGCTTGGCAATCTCCTCAGCATTTGGCTGAATCACCTGCTTGAGCATAGCTGCGACATAAGCACCAGTGCCACCCTCATCACTGAGACCTGCAATCCAGACCCGTGGATCCTGCTCGACGATTGCGCCCTTCTCATAGTCGTAGGTCATGACCGATGGAGATCTCTTGAAGGGGTCTGATGAGTCATTGAACCAAGCCTTTGTAGTCAAGAAGCTTCCAAGGTCATTGAGGGTCTCTGATGTTGTCTTCGTGACGTAATAGTGGACAGCCTGCACCTTGCCATCATTGTACTTGATGCTGACGCGAACTCGTCCCCAAGCAGATGGTGAGGGGGTCAGCTTATACTTCGGAATTTTTGGATTAAAGCTCTCGTAAGCATCCTCGACTTTAAGTGCCCCTCTTGGTGAGACATCGATTGAAGCAACACCACTATTGCTTAGAGGAACGAGTTGGGCAGGTAGGTCTCGAGGGATAATGTATCCAGGAATACCAACTACAACAGGAGTTCCAGTCTTGCGGACGGCATTGTCAAAGTCGCGAATAGACTCGGATAGAGAGAACCGGACACCAACCTTGAGCGACTCTCCAGGCTTCAAAACTTTTGAAGTTGGTTCGTTCCAAGGCTCTTGGTTCTTCCATTCATTCTCTGCCCACGCCTTGGTGAGAACCTGCCACTCATAGAACCCTTCGAAGGTCTGACTTGCATAACCAGTTGACTCGAACCAAGGTTCTTTCAGATCTCGGTAAGCCTCCAGTGGTGTCTCAGTTCCGTTCAACGGCGTGACGACGAGACCATTGCCAGTACCTTTGACCGGTGCGACACGGATGTGGCCGGCGTCCAGGCCGATGTAGGGATCTGCGAGAGAGCAGTGGGCTTGCATCTCCTCGGCTGTCCTGTTGGTGAAGATACTGTTGAACTCAGCTGGGAATCCCAGGCTTCCAAGCTCGATATTGTCGTCCCCACTGTTGGTGAAGGTGAAGCGAAGACCGAGGTCACCTTTAAAATCAAGCCATTCCCGAGTGATGTTCAGAGGACTATCTGGCAGTGTCGGGCCAAGATCTGATGACGCAAGAGCAGTTCCCATGCTGACATTCTTCACAGGCTGCCGCTTTTGAGCAGAATCACCGCTCGTCCACGCTGAGACGCCTTGTTTGCGATATCTGTACGTGATGTCACCCCAGTGATACTGCCCATTCTGGGTGCGAGCATCGATTCGATCAAATGGTAAGAAGTCAAAGGTGTCGTCTGCCGAGGTCAGCGATACCAGGACTTGAGCGTCGCGAACGATGCGGGCTTTGAGGTTCTTGGTGTTGATGTCAATGTAGCCATTGCCGAGGCCAAGGTTGTCTTTTTGGGCCAGCACCAACGGTGCTGCGAAGCTGAGAACTGCGCAGAGCTGTTTAAGAGAGGGCATTTTGACTGAGATCACCTCACCGAGAGGGTTACCTGTCCTCTCGTTGCGACGGTGCGCCCTTATAAGGCAGTGTGATCTGTGGTAAGGTTGAGAGGTTCAAAGAGGCTTCGGCCCCAACACAAAGGTAAAGAACACAAATGGGCAGTGTGATCAATTACAAAAGTTCCATGCTTAAGCCGAACTGGTATAAGTCGGGCATCATACTAAAGTTACCCCGGATCATTATGATCATCCTCGACTTAGGCATATTAATTGAGGCAGTCTGGGAGGTTGATCACTTGAATGGTTTATCATGATTGGTACGCCTGTAGCTATACGCGCCCAGATGATCAGAACTGGATCTGGTAACCCCGGGCTCATCATCCCATGTCGGAGAATTGTCACCTTCCGTAAACATCAATCTATCAAGAGAGAAGTAATGCCGAAGCCACACATAAGGCAACACAATAGTGCTTTTTCTTCCCCAACCACAACCACAATAGAAGGCATCATACACCACGCCTAAGAAAACACAACAACCTTATCATCAAGTCAACAGATCACACAGCTATTGCCTTGAGCCTTAGAAACATCACTTTATAGAACCGGTCGATACCCGAGAAGATGGGGTCAAATTAATATGTCCTCGAGAGAAGGGCATCCGAGTCATGGACGGAACCAGCATAACTACGAACACAGGGTATTGCGCAAAAGTTAATTTAGTGATTACCCGTAAGTAAAAGAGTACATGACGTCTACCGGCCATGCAAAGAAGGTTATTTATACCATGTAGAAATGGCAAAAAACATGCGGTTTATGTGGATCGAACACATGACCTTCAGATATCGAATGATGATTGAAGTTTGACTTCAGTCTGACGCTCTCCCAACTGAGCTAAACCCGCTTGCTGAAATCAATGGCGGTGTTACCTTAAATGTTCGCCACCGTTGCGCAATATCACGAAGACAGTGAATGGGGTCGTAATGGCACGCACACGAACGTCAAGATAAGTCACTATTGATATGTGATACAATTTCTCTCTTGCGGACTAGTCTACAAAATGCTATGGAAGTTCTTGCGGCGCGCTTTTTGGAACGGTCGTCATACGGGGCCTAACCCAGGCATCATCAGGCGCTTCATTGATAGGGTTGGAATCAGCCTGTAAGATGGGATTTGAATCCGCATGGAAAATGGGGTTTGAGTCGGCATGTAAAATAGCATTAGAGTCAGCATGTAAGATTGGGTTAGAATCTGCTTCGGTTGAAGCATTGCCTGCCCTTCTCATAGCCTGTCCCCGAAGACCATGCCCTGGTCTTCCAGCTCGTGGCATATTATCATTCTCGGGGTATGGTTGCTGAACCAGCGTAACATCGGCGGGTTGTGGCATTCCATCGTCCTCAGGGTACGCAAGTGGAGGACGGGTACCATTCACAGCCCGCGAGTCAACCTCGGTGTACCTGTTACCCTCCGTCCCCTCAGCTTCTGCAGCACCAATCTGAGGTAAGACTTCAACCGTAGCGTTGCCTTTGCCGCTTGAGGCATCGTCCTTCTTCTCAGGAGTCGCTGCGGTCGCATGCGGAGTAGACGGACGATCACGACGCTTGTAGACGCAGAAGACTCCAAGAAACAAGAACCCGATGAACGAAAGACCACCGACTGTACCTCCGACAATCGCAGGGGTTGATGACTTCTTGACTGAGCTATCCCCGCGATTTGCTGTTGTGGTTGGAGTTTGTATAATCGTGGTGCGAATCACGCTTTGGAAAGTACTCGTTGCATCGCTTGTCTTGGTACTGGATTTTGGATCGGGGGCTTTGAGGGTATAGATCTGGGCGCCGCTGTCGCAACAATCGCTTCCGTCTGCTGGAGGACAGCAATACTTATTCTTTCCGCACGTCTGCAATGGGAACCAAGTGCCAGACTCCGCTACATAAAGTTAGGTATATTTTCTGTTCGGCCGTCTGGGGGTAACTTACTGTCCATGCAAACTTCGGGGCAGTTTGACCAATCTTTGTTCTGACAGGCAGCGCGGTAGTCGTATTTCCCTGGCTGGTTGCACAAGCCGTTTGCCAAACATTTATCGCCCTCGCCGAAGTAGCAGCATGTCGAGTATGTCGTGGTTGAGTTACTGCATGGTTCGTACTTGTAGTCTTTTGCCGCATTGATACCGTTGGGGTAATAGCACGTCGCCGATACACGGCCAAAGAGCGCACCTAACAACACAAACTTGCGCATTTTTCTTGCCTTTTGGTGCTTCTAACGATGTCTACTTCAAATATCTTGGGAAAAGCACTATTTGTGCAACAACAACTTTGGGGAAAGGGGCAAACAATAGCTCTTATAGCGCCTCCAGATCCCAAATGTTTTCAGCCCTCCCAGGGCTGAGGTCTTGTGGCTTGGATAGCGTCAAGCTATCGCGACTGAATGAACCCTGCAGTGACCGATCAGCCAAGACACGGCGCTGGTCTAGATTGTCGAAATAGTTTCTGATTTGACGCCTTAGCGAAGATCAAAGAGCCAGGCATTCCCAATATTGGCGGTAAACCATAAACAGATAGCGTGGGCTGAAGTCGACCCTTAGTTCCTAACCACCACGGGCACTCATGATTCTTCGACAAAGCAAGTCACTACTGCACCAACTGTCCACCACATGTTTTTCCATCGAGAACTTGGGCAAAAGACCCACACGCTCGAGAGTGAGGCCCGTGATCGCGAGCGTTTACCTGAAGAGAAAAAAAACTAAGACATTTTTCTTTTTTAGCTGAAAGATGAGTATAAGAGGCTTAACAGTTTCAGTCCCGTGAGGTAGTGCAGGCTATTGAGACTTCTCCTCACAACCGGTCTGAGAAGTTTTGACACACGTGATTCCAACATGGGCACGACCAGATGGAAGCCGCTGCCATTGCATTCACCATCTGGGGAAGTGGCGGTCCATTCATGTTTCAATTGATGAATGTTGAGAAGGTGGCAGGGGGAAGGAAGGAGACTTCATTGCGGTATCTTGGATCTGTTCATTAGTTAATCTTGAGAAACGTCTCTTCAACTGTGAAGATCAAATTGTAAATCTCTTCATGAATTCCTCCCAAGTCATCTCTTGAGGAAGGGCGGATGAACCCTTTTTGATAACCAGTATAAGCATGGCCCATCATAAAACCTGTGAAAAGGTTCATAATATTCGAGAAATAACTCGGTAGTGGAGGTTTACGTAGTCACAGGCAGTTGCGATGAAGCATCCATCGTCTGTGGCTTTCTCCCAGGCCAGCTCCTTCCTCGAGGTGAGAGCAGGACAACAACAAAACGACGATGGGGAGGCCACCGAGGACTTGACAGATTCATCATAAAGCAAAGATAAAAGCTTCAGTCTTCAGTTCAGTTACAAAACATTACACTGCTATCACGTTCATCATCAAAGTGCAAAGTTCAAAGTCACAGCACATTCATCATCAAGCTCAAAGTCAAGGTAAGAGATGCAGTGCAAGTCACACCAGTTTCCATCCATATTAACGAGGACATCAGTTTCATTTCATCAAACAAACATGAACATGACTAGCACTCCTCCCGCGACCCCCAAGCGCCAACGAAATAACGCCGCTTCGGATAATGTCGCCCAAAATGTCCTTTGTGGCATCTAGGAAAAGTCCCGGGAGATCAGGTTTCACGGCCACAATGTCAAAAGGCTAGCAACCAAACTCCAAGCCCGGGCCCGACGTGCACTCCAGGATCCCAGGATCGACGATGACGACCTGAAGGATTCTTGGGAGGCTCTATTGCTGTTAATCGAAAGCAAGACTGCGGCTGCTTCAAAAGACAAAGCCCACAAAACACAAGTCTGGAAGCTTCAGCGCCGCCTTAAAGAGCAAAGAACCCACAACAAGAAAGTACGGTTCAGTATGCACATCGGAGACTGGGTTCATGACATCCACAATCGAGTAAAGGCTGGCGAACCATCAATAAAAGCCAAGCACTGTGCAGAAATACAAAAACAGTTGAAAGAAAATGGAATGTCTGGGACCGAGGCACAGGACGCTGCAGATAAGTACCTTAGCTTTACTGTTGCCGAGTCCCACCAAGTCTCTCAGACTTTCGCTCTGATCCAGCCAGAGCTCGCCGCTGTCAAAATTTGGCACTCTGAGGGTGAAACAGCAGAACCGCCTGCGACACCACATCTGGATCGAGTAGCCAGGCTTTGTGCGCGTGTCGGATTGGATCGAAAACTATATATCGAACTCCTTTCAATCTGTGATGGACGCGACAAAACAGCGCATCACCCACCACCGCACTTCGAGAAGCACCTCGACCAAAACAAAATGGTCAAATGGTCCGAGATCTACGATGCTTGCAATAAACGAAAGCGCAACTATCGAAAGCTGATGAGAAAAGGCAAAATCACTCAAGATCAATATGCACTCTTCAGAAAAGCTATCGACGCCTGGTATAAAGTCTACGTCAGCGGTTGGAATGCAGATGGTACCCCGATATTAGAAGAGGGCGCTGCCACGGCTGTCAAGACATATCTGAAAAAGCGTGCCAAGCAAAACCTACCCGCACCAACGATACCTGATAGCCCCTATCAAGAGGGCAAGTGGGACGATATCCTTTAATTCACGGATTGTCTTGCGATTGGTTACAAAGCTGACATGCTACGGTGCTTGCCACCGACCCAACGAGTGCCTGCCTCATGAGGGATTTGGTCAGAAGAGTCTTAACAGCATAGCGGCTGGGCTCGGTTGGGGTGGGCTTGTTCCCATAGCATCATACTCCTATCTTGTAATGGAAGCAATTTTGGGGGAGCTGACCTTCGGGTTGGCGGGTGGCAAAGACGTCCTCTGCAACCTCCACGTGGTGCCACCTGGGAATTCGGCTAAGCCGGAGCCAATGCAGAGACGCGGAAAGTCTTCGGAATATCTGGAGCAGCCATTCTTGTTCACTGTGGCTTCAATCACCGAGCAACTCCAAATCGACAAACCAATCACTACACATCGACAGCTCAATCATTACACCCCAACAGCTCAAAACTGAGCAATTTACTTCTACAAACAACCACCTAAAGCACTGAACCATCACCTCAAGCACCGAACGACCACCTCAAGCACTGAAAAGCAATCGACAACCTAATAGGCAACGAAGAAGCGATTTATTCTTGGAAATAGTCGGATGAACAGTTTCGTTCGATTATCACCACGAAAGGGATCAAGTCAAGTGTTAACGATTGTGGTTTTCGCAGCCCCAAGCAGCCCCAAGCAGCCCCAAGCAGCCCCAAGCAGCCCCAAGCAGCCCCAAGCAGCCCCAAGCAGTCCCGAGCATCCCCAGCATCCCAAGAATCCTAATAACATAGCTAATTATTAAACCAGGTACGCAAAGCGAACGGAACACAACAAACCGCGGTTGAACCGGACAAGCGGAACGAACGAAACGAATAGACCGAATGCCCTACAAGGGACCAGCCTAACCGATGAACCAGACGAACGTGATGGCTAGCTTTAATCATGGAACGAATATACCTTGACGACTACGAATGGCTAGCAGACTAACAATAACGAGATGGCCAAAGATACAACATGGAATATAGTCAGGTATAACACCTTTCCAGACCACTATCGAGGTTCAGACTGTCTCTTGCCTTAGCATTGACTAAACATCTTACAGGAGCTCGATCTTGTTCTTTGGTGACAGTGAACACACAGACGCACACTGAGGTGGAAAGGGACACAATAAGAGAGGTATTGATTGAGAGTTCTGGGTATTGTTCGGTAAAGTCTTTGCTATCATGTTGACAGAAATTAAGAAGACTGACAATAGTGGCGACACAGTCATGGGATGCACACAGTACGAGCAGAGTATTCGACCTTCGACCATGGCGACATTCGCATTTCATCCATATTGTTCAGCGAAAGCATCGCTGTTACGGCTCCATGTAACAAATAACGCAAGTGGCTATCTATCATAACACGACAAGGGTGAAAGGGTCCGGACGTCGGAATCGAGTTTTCAGTTCTTGTTCTATGAAGGTAAGGACTTAATTAGCCTTCGGTAAAGGAGTTTCAGGACTAACGATGCCAAGGCCCAGGATCACGATCAATGTACACATTTTATGCTATTAAGGATCGGGCGAGTAATTAGAATGAACAGGAAACCGATGCATTAGAAGTCCAATGTGCGCTCAACGGGAATTTCTCAACAAGGCTATTTTTGCATCGTTCGTGTGAGGCGTGTGATGTAAGCATCAGCTGTCAGGTCTATCAAGATATTCAAGTCCCAATGACTCTAGTCTTGTGTGGGTATACCGATAGAGACCGATTGAGTTGGAAATCGAGCTAAGGCTGGACTTGTGTTGAAACGAAGTTACTATGGCTGGGAAGAGTGCGTAAGATCTCTCGATTTGACCCGAGGTCCAGGGATGATGTAATGAGGAGTTTGTGCAGAGAACCGCCCTAGCCGGCGACCGAAAGTTTATGGAGCTCATTTTTGGCTTGCGTGGTCGCTTTAAACCAAGCTGTTGAATCGATTTGTTGGTCTCGTTCTGTGATAAGGCCTAAAGGAAGCTTCAGCCCCAACACAAAGGTAAAAAACAAATGTTGATACATATGCTTGCTGTGATTCGAGGTCCATATCAGGTGTGCGACAAGTTTTAATTCTTGGCTAAGGTTTACTCCAAGTGGCCATGAAAGGCTTCTTACTTTTGTGTGGCCAGCCCAGTGGTTACACGTTAGAAGAATTCCACTTCGTCATGGAAAGAATGCTGACTTTTGCACGGCGATGATTTATAAATAATCCAATAGGCTTCCAATATTAGCTAAACAAACATTGAGCGAACCATGTTGTGATTTGTGATTTGTGACAGAATTTGGCCCAGCGAAAGACAAAAGTGGGATCAATCAGGCCGGAAACTTTGTTTGAGAAAGGGTATAAATAACATGCCAAATCCCAAGCTGCACTTTACGATCTCTTCTTCCAGATAATTTTCTCTAACGTCAAAAGCCACAACACAAAAGATCTACTCCACTATCGCTACCAAACTTTTAACACACTCTTGAATCAAGACAATTTATCAGGTCATGGCTTCTTTCGAGAGGTTCGCAGAGCTTCCCAAAGAGCTTCGGGATCGGATCTGGAGTTTCGCTGGTCGAGATGACCGTCCTGGTGTACATATCTTCGGACAGTATGACAAAACAAAGGAGAACACGAGCGAGAGCCAGTTCTTAAGATACGATGACAGAATAAGTAAAAGCTGGGCTGCACCTTCATGGCGCCGATACTATGAGAACTTCAACGAGGACCGCAGCGACGAGAACATCTCAACATACTTGATCGATGGCGGCCTATGGACAGCTTGTCATGAATCACGGCTTATCATGGAAAGACGATTCGAACAGTCAAATCGAAAGGGCGATGACGAAGACACTTGCCCAAGACACGACAGAACAAAAGAAGTCTTCAAAAAGGCTACAACGGGCTGCTTTGACAGTACACCTCTTCATCCGGTGACAGTCTTTCCCCACCGGGACCTTTTCGTCCTTCAGTGTAATGACTTGAAAAACGTCAATTGGAGCTTACTTGGATTAGAGGCTTCAATGGCGTTTGATGCAGAGGGCTTCAATGGGGTAATGCACGTCGCATTAGAGTACGACCCAAAGTGGTGGGATGAGACTCATTCAAGGGCAACGCCTTTCTGCCTGATTGAAGATGTTTGGGAAATCATGGAGGCTGCCTTTGAAATGTGGCCCAATGTCTGGAAACTTTGGTTTATTGACCACTCCCTGAGAAGAAAGAAAGAAGCTCCGGCGTTCAAAGAAACGGCAGAGGATGGCTGCGGGATCAATGCCTTCTATGCCAGCGACAGGAGGTTTTTGGAGGTAAATCACAACAATTTTCACGACCTCGAAAAGGAATGGGAATACATCAGACCTGTGGTGGATAAGTCGAATGATGGCTTCAGCTCATCGCTGAATTTCATTCGAGAATTAGAGTTAGAGCTCCGTGATAAATCATATCCCACTTCAGATAACTATTCCGAGCCTTACTGCAGCGTTGGGCTACTTGGGTGGGATGATCTATGAAATATTTACAGAAAACAACGAAAGTTAGAGGCTGTTGCCACAACCACGAGAGGGTGCTGCCATTTGCTATGAGAGTCTTTCAGTGCAAAGTTAAATAAACGTTTAGTAAGTCAGGCCGTAAAGTATAAATGCGCTGGTGTTCTAATAAAAACCTTTACTCTTCCCGACCTTCAAGTCAACTTTACCTCAAGAAATAATTAATTTACCTTCTTTAGTTTTGTCTTATAAAAGCTAAACTATTCAACAGAGGAGATTAAGTCTTATTACTGATCTCCCCACAGATTCGTTCCTCCATTTTCTGCGTTGCGCCCATCAACATCTTCAGAGTGCAGGGATGGGGACATCATAGGCGGATCAATGGCCGGAACGTAGTCGGCAGGAGAATAGTCTGCGATGCAAACTCTCGGGCGGAAACGACAATAGCTTTTTCCACCAGCTCGATTACGACAATCTGCTCGCTGACACACATGTCCATAAACACAGTTTGCTCTTCGGCAAGCTCCTCCACGCGTACAAGGTACAGAACGTGAAAGATGTTCAAGCGCTGGGAGCAGTTCTTTATCAATCGGCGCATGTTCATATCCACAGTTGTCGCTGTCGCATGAATTATATAACTGCGCATTATTGCAGAATTTCTTCTCCTGCGATAGCATCTTGAGACGCCTTGCGGCATCGGGATCAGGTGGGGGTAAGTATGCGTCGAGACGGTCCTCGACTGCGTTAATAGCCACATGACCGTCTGGGATTTCTTTCTTTCGAGGAAGAGACTCGATGTTACTCTTGGTGATGCTGGAACCGCGTCGCCAATCGCTCGTCAAGTTCTTTGTGTTTGTGCCGATTGTAGATGGCGAAGGTGTACTATTCTGACTGGATGTTTTACTGTCGACGTGAGAGAACTTGCAGCCGCTGCCATATCGGCAATTCCCTTGCATGTAAAAGCTGCAGACCGGGTTCCCATCATTCGAGTTTCCTTTGATCGTAGAATTTGTGTATGGTGAGTTGACGACTTTGCTGATATTGGTTGACGACGTAAGAGCCGTCTTTGTTTGCACAGTAGAATAAGCGTATGTGAGTGGTACATGGCGGAATACACCAGGGAGTTCTTCAATGTTCATGCCAAGTCTGTCAAACTCCTTATGAAACAACACACTCGGCGTTCGAATAAGCGTGAATCTTTCACGGTTGCCCCTAAAGGGGATAAGGTCGGATAAGTAGCCCACATCATGGCAGGCCGCGAAGTAAATATGCTTGCACTGGGCGTTGTCGGCGTAGAGACGGAGAATGGCTTTGACTTTAAAATCGGCGTTTTCTTTTAATTCGCCCGCGTCGATAAAATCAGCGAGACCGTAAGATCGGTTAAATCCAGCTGTGAATGATGAGAATGATCGCTTCTCTGCACCGGCGAGACCGTTTTTGCAAAGTGCTTTTGATAGGCCTGTGAGGTTGGCGTAGACGCGGACCATGACCTCGCAGGATTCGAGACCTTTGCGGCGTAGACTATCTTTGATAGTATCATTGAGTTGTTTGGCGGCTCTGCTCCCGCCTTCTTCACCGTCTTTGACGAAGCGTTCGTCAAAGATGTAACCATCTCCGTCAACGACTACAAGAGTAAAAGGATTACGCTCTTGACCTCTTGCGAGCTGCTTGTAGCGCTCTCTCCCCTCACGCTCCTCTTCATAATCGCTTTTAAGACGCTTATAGTCTTTGATCAGAACAGCGTACTGGTCGAGAATATCGTTGAGGGCGTTGTTATTTCGGAACGCGGCAAGCTTCTCAGCTGCACTGTCGATTGTCGCATCAGGAAGCATTATCGGCGGATGACGACGACATGCCTTGCATTGCCGAAGATTCCGGACGGATGTGTGAGTGAGGTGTGAGGTGAAAGACGAGAGGGTATGTTGTCGCTTATGGTGAGTGCGGGCACAAAAGAATGCCGGGCAATTTTAAGGCGGTAGATGCGATTGCGGTTGCGGAGTCATGTGATGTGCCACGTGTGTTACTCTTCAGGCGTCAACGGCGGAAACCCAATCTTGCTCGACGGTGCAAGAAGGCGAAAGAAAGGCGGCCACGTAAGAATTGTTTCACTCGTTTTGTTGTTTGTTTTCTGTGAAAAGAGTCGTTGCGTTGGAGACGTCACTCTTTGTGCTGCTGAATTTGGTCAAGCATCGTATGTTTAAGACCGTGCGTTTCAGCGCCCCACTATCGGCATTGTTGAAACGGCTTCTCATGCCACGCACCTCACACAAGAACTGAGGTAGCGCATGTATGCTTTCAAACTCACAAGCAAGTTCCGCTGCTTTGGAATATTGGTTGAATGCACTGAGAGTTTAATTATCTGAGACGTTAGCATTCAATCTCATCTTGTCTCAAGGCACCCCGGTCCCAAACTCATGTGGCGGCCTAGCGTCACTTATTCTGTGAACATCCAGCATCTTCCATGTGTCAACAAACGCAGCAACGAAAATGTCGTATCAGACAAACCAATCACTCTCTATACCGCCGTTTACTCTACCGTTTGTCTCCCCTTCCATGCTTCGCTGAAAGGATAATCCGTGTACCCATTCGCACTCTTTACCTTGTAAAAGGTATCCCTCTGATACGGCGCCAGGGGAAGATTCCTCGCGAGTCTGAGCGGCAAATCCGGATTAGATATGAAGTGTCTTCCAAAGGCAAACGCAACAGGCTGGTCTTCGAAACTTGTTTCCAAGGCTTTGTTTGCCTTTTCCGCTGTGTAACCCCCAGCTAGAATGACTGGTCCGACCCAACCCCATGCATCAAGCGCAAAGTCAAGGCTTTCCTTGTCGTCAGTCTCCCTGTCCGCGTTTCCGGCAATACGGGGCTCAACGAGATGTAGGTACGCGAGCCCCAGATGCTTCAACTGGGAGATCAGATGGGTGAACTGCGGCTCCGGATCCTGCATTCGCATGCCTTGGAACGTACTGAAAGGTGACAGTCGAATGGCTGTCCGATCCGGGCCTATCTCTTGTGAAACAGCTTTCGCAATCTCAAGACAGAACCGTGACCGATTCTCGATACTGCCGCCCCACTCATCTGTTCGTCTGTTGCACGTATCTTGCGTGAATTGGTCGATGAGGTATCCATTGGCAGCATGAATCTCGACCCCGTCAAAACCTGCGTCGATGCCATTCCTGGCGGCGCTGGCGAAAGATGCGATGCACTCCCAGATTTCTTCGGTCGTCATGGGCCGTGGTGTCGGGTATTCTTTGCTGATGGGAATATCGCTACTGCTGACCATTTCCAGGCCAGCCTTGTCCAGGGCATGTTGTCGAGCTGCTCTGCCGACGTGCCATAGCTGCATGAAGATGAAGGACCCTTTGCTGTGAACCTCGTCCGTTACATGTCTCCATGTTTCGACCTGCTGCTGCGTAAATATGCCCGGCGCGTTCTCGTCACGGCCTCGTGATTTCGCCGAAACAAACGTCGCTTCAGTGATGAGAAGTGTTCCAGAAACTGAAGCTCTCTGAGCATAATACTCCCTCATCATATCCAACGGTGCGTGATTTTCATCAGCCCTCAATCGCGTCATCGGTGCCATCACGACGCGATGCCTCAACGAACACCTCCCGATATCGATAGGACTCGAAAAGTTTGTCATGTCGAATATGTAAGTATTTGCAAAAGGCTCGGAAAACACCAAAACTAATTACCGAGACAATGGTCTCATTGTGAAGCTGAAGTGGATTATCGGAGCTGACCTCATGGAGATAAGACCCCGCATTGGCCAAGCACGTCACATCGGATCCATCTGTCAATATCGGTCGGATGTTGACGATGGAGTCGGCGGATCTTGAGCGGGATTTCGGAAGTTATGTTCTCTTTTTTTTTCTTCTCCATCTCCATATAATTGAGGAGTCGTGAAAAAGTTCCTGATTAACGTTGGGGAAATGGAGCCGTGGAAAATTCTCGATCCAATTGAATGACCACACTGAGATGCGGCTGAGTGAGAACAAGCTCATCGGCAATTACGAGCCCACTTCACGAGATGAGAGCAATGGATATTGTTCCACTGTATTTGGGGTAGCTTGTGGAGCTGCTCTCATTTTTTGGAGGATGCCCCATGTGTAGAGATTTCTGATTGTTGATGATGTACTGAGTACTGCGCAACAGAGCTCAGGTTTCGCTCAAATCCGCTTAACGGCTTCCTCAGAGCCTCAACGCCTTTTACTCAATCCGATTTATAATCGATCCAAGTGCAACGTCGGCGGCTGTGGCTGCCAAGTCAATAAAGTTAAAGCATGTGATGTGGCAAATGAGAGCATCTCCGACTGACGCCCAAATTCTAGGCACGCTTGTACAAAACCTTCAGCAACCCCCTGCGGCATTGTGCTCTCACTTGTTCTCACTCTTCCCCGCCGATCGCGGCCACCACAAAAACCCGCCCTAACCGCCTGTCACCATCCACTTTCATGCGAGAACTGCACTTCCGAGCGCAAAAGTCTGGGGTAAGTCATCCCACTAAACCCAATCAATAACCTCCCCAACGGCCGGTAACGTCCCGAGAGGTCGAGTCGCTCGCCGTATAGCCGGTGATAACATCATCAGGAAAACAATTCTTGTATTAGCGCGGCACAGCTATCTCCGACGCCTTATCTTTGAGTCAGTCTTTTGCGAAAAATACCAGCGTATCTTGGCTCGAGATAACTATAGGCTGATTTGTTCCCTGTGATCATGGCGGTACCCCTCACACAGTGATAGGTGGCTTACTGCTAGTTCTTGGCTTTCGTGAGAGTGTGGCAGCCCGAAGAGATAGCGATTTCCCCACAGAAATACTTGTAAATGTCCTAGAATGTGAGTATTTCCATCAAGAAATATGCGACGACTTGGCAGGTCAGCATTGAGATGTGATACATTGCGATTGGTAAGCTGCTGATCATTTGTCTCGATGACTGTGATGAGAAATTGGCAAATGTCAGTCCCAGGGCGTGAAGTCGTGCGGGAATCGGAGGTCTTGGCTCCAGCTCTGGGGTCGGCTTTTGTTAGCCAATTACGTATGGCCAAATGCACTACCAGGGCGTCGCGTCGGCCAGGATGGCCAATCACCGCGGACCAGAGCCTTGGCTGAGATAAAGGGTCATGTGTTGGCAGTCCCAACTCGCTTGTGGCGGAACTGAAAGGTCAGCTCAAGTATCCGGGGGGAAGACTCTTTTATCTTCTTTCATCTTCATCACAAACCTACATCATATTCTCAGCTCATGACTGAGATTATCCAGTTTTCTCACTATCAACGCTAACAATTCCTTGAGTAACACGATCAAAATGTCGGCTGCCCAGGTTTTGTTCAACACTACACCCATCAACACCATACAAGCGGAACCAAAGCGTAGAGGAAGTTGGGTGCCCACACGAAGAAAGTCAGAATGTCCTCTCGAAGTCAACATTGATCGGCACTTCGAGGCCAAGATCTACACCTCAGGCTCGACCATCACCGGCTCTGTATCATTCTCACCAAGCGCGGATCTAACCGTCGATGCGTTCGAGATAGTCTTCACTGGCTCTGAAACAACGCTGGTTCAGATGTTTCATCAAGGAACAATGCCTAAATCAGGACACAAGTTCCTTCAGCTTCGAATGCCAATTCCAGAAAGTGCCCTTCCACCCGATGGAGTGCTTCAGGCTGGTCAAACCTACGAGGTTCCTTTCTCTTTCGTCATTCCATACCAACTACCCAGCGCCGCTTGCAAGCATCGAAACCCGATTATTCGGGAACGACATCTGCAGTTACCGCCGACTATTGGATCCTGGGAGCACGATGATATGGCTGTTCATACCATTGCTGTTAACTACGGTGTTGATGCGCGAGCACTGCTCAAGACCGATAAGGGCAAATCCATGGTTCTGGAAAGAACTCATCCTGTGAAAGTCATGCCTTATCTTCCAGAGCAGCCTCCTCTGCATATCGTACCCGGAAACCCGCGATTCACTCTGACTCATGAGAAGTCAATTCGAAAAGATATTCTCTCGTCTAAGCTAGGCTACATCAGAGCAACCACACGGCAACCGGATCCCGTCATCATCTCAGCCGATAAGCTACAACCATCAGAATGCTCACTCAATATCGATCTCGAGTTCTGGCCAACTTCCAAGAAAGCGACTCCACCCGAGATGTATGCAAAGTCAGCCACCATCAAAGCATCGACATACTACTCTACAGGCCATCTTAGCTTTCTACCAGATCAACACAACTTCCCCAGCGTGATGCCGAATCCCATCTTGAGCTTTGTTCTCGATGAGAGCGCAACGGTTACTAGCTCTCCCACGCCTCACTGGGAACAAACATCAGCTTCAACCTCAGCACCAAGCTCTCGCAGAGGCTCGGAGAACTCTACCATGGACGAGGAGCCTCCCCGCACAGCTTCCCGACGAGGTTCGAAGGGTAGTGATATCATCAAGGCGGAAGCGCCTCGACATACAGCCACTTTGCCTGTTTCCATCGCGTTGCCGAGCCCCGATAATAAGATCTTGCTTCCGACCTTTTACTCTTGCTTGATCAGCAGGACATATATCCTGGAAGTCGTTTTGGCTTCGAGAGCGCATGGTTCGAGCTTCATGCTACGACTCCCACTGCAGATTGCCGTCGAGGGACATCATGAGACAGGCATAAACCACGTGCCAACCTATGTGAGTTTCGCCAAGTCAAGCTACCAAGACATGATAACTAATAAGTGGACAGGAACAAGTCCAGGCAGGACAAGACCTTTATGATGCGCTGCCGACTTATGACACCGTTATCTGAGGTCTTCTCTTTCTTTTTTCGTGATTTGCTTACTGACTATGAAGTACTCATTGGCGCTGGGATTCGAGGGAGAAAATCGTTGCTTAGTAGTTTTATACCCACACATTTAGTTTAATTCAATTTAATATCTTTACTATCGATGTTCTACACCCCCTCTGTCCAGTCCGCTGTATCCTGCCACAGCTCACCTGGCATCTGCTCAAACCTCAGTTTGAACCTCCAACCGTGACAGAGACCGTAAGGCGCATAAAGTTTGTCCAGTTGTCGACATTGAGCTCGCCGCCAATAACCTTCCAGATAAACCTATCCATGCCCTCTAATCGACACCTGTCGCCATTCGGTGCCCAAACAATGGTGTAGACCCTCATAGTGTTGTACTCCCTCTTCTCAATGAGAATCTTAGATTCGTTGGTTCTGACAAACTCCCTGATTTCAGAACCTCTAAAGCCTGCCCAAGGCTCGGCAGTCATAAAGTTCTTGTCTCCTAAGGCTGATTTAAAGTCATCCGGGGGGAGCATACCCTGGGGAGCGTTTGCCTTTAGTGCGTTGTATGCTGCATCTGGCGCTGAAAGTTGGACCTTGAGGAGGACATAGTTTGCTTTGATGGGCGTGAATGGGGCAAGGAATTTGCTAACGGTAGCCGTGTTGGTGGTGATGCGGTACACAATAGAGTTGTCTTCTTCCCACGAACCGTAGTAGACAAACGAATCGCGCTTGAACCCGCCATCGAGTAACCATAGCTGATCATAAGGTGATTCAGTAAAGGTGTGAGCACCTCCCCATAAGCTACCCATGATGAGCTGATAAGCTACCGCAGTCCGAGGCTCTAATGAAGTATTGGCGGTCAAATTTTGGATAAAAGGATGTTCGAGTACAGATAGTTGTGACAAGAATCGGTCGGCTGCCGGGATCGAACGATGTTTATATATTAGCCACAAGAGACAATCACCGCCCAAGGCATATCGGTTCGGACGAATACCTCCGTATAGTCGCGGGGAGACAAGAGGAAACAAAACGCCAACACTATGGTACAAAACTCTAAGCCTTTTC
The DNA here is from genome assembly GCF_013085055.1 of Fusarium oxysporum Fo47. Lineage (NCBI taxonomy): Eukaryota > Fungi > Ascomycota > Sordariomycetes > Hypocreales > Nectriaceae > Fusarium > Fusarium oxysporum. The sequence continues at coordinate 744,466 of NC_072849.1, forward strand.
TTTTCAACCTCAAATCCATTCTGATATCGTTATATGGTAGTCTAATGCAAGGGTGTTTGCCTTACAGTAAGTTCAACGGCAGAGGAGAAGCCACATTTCTTGGTATCCCTGCGCGGGCACGGAGAAAGTGACAGGGCTGGTCGACACTCGGACTGTCAGTGGAGATACAGTTCGCAGGACTAGTACATTCCCGGTATATAGTGTTCTGTAAGGGATAGGCAGCCGTGCGGGGAATGAAGTTTGTCTCTGCAATGTCAGAAAATGGGACCCTCGTGGGCGGGCAGTGGCTTGGCCCAGCTCAGCCTCAAGAAATGAGCTTGGCGAGCTGCCTGCAGACTTCTACAACGAGGCCTTTGGCTAGAATCAGAGAAAACCCAACATCCAATGGGTGAAGTAGGCCGTATTATCGATCCAAGACGTGCCGACTCGATATTCGAAACTGCTACCCCCTTCGGCAGTAAAGTAGTCCCAACGCGCGTATGTATCTGGGTCTCTGGAGAAGGTATACGTTGTGCGGAAGGATGCTCAGCGTGGGCAGCTTAGTGTTTCAGCTACCCGGTTTTGGTTAGTCAACGTCGTCTTGGGGTTTGAAGGGAAAAGATACTCGTTCCATCCGTAACAGTGTAGCCAATTATCGAGTCACATTGCACAAGCGCTATATGAGTCTGAAGATATAGCAGGAAACAGACAAGAATTATGTTGAGTCTGTCCAGGTTGCAAAGCGGTTTCTTGCAAGATATGAGTCACCAAGAATAAGGCTCTCGGGTTTGAGAAGGGGTGATCCTTAAACCCAAGTACCCTTCGAAACAATCCTGTCAGTCACCCCTATCACAATTTACATGACCCAGTGGCGTTCGATAGCTCAGTTGCAATGTGCAATGTTTTTCAGCTTCTCTCCCGATGATAGATAGCCATTGGTGATGAGATTCTTGGCACTGCAGGCTTTCACAGCCTGCTTTTGTCTTACCCCTAACGAGAACCCAGAGAGCACCACAACAAGGCTGTATGTTTCACCACGGATGAAAAACAATCTTAGCCATTCCAAAAACAACTCAGCCCTGGCAAGTGCATGAACAAATTGACCCTCTTCAACTCGTGGCCCTTGTGAACTCTGGTACAAGGCCATGATTGAGCTTGAAGGAATAGCCTAATGCATACATCATCTTTGTCTGATTATCTCAAAAAGAAAGGAAGACAAACAAGGTGGAGGCCACTACATGAATAGACTCATTTGCTCACCTTTTACGCGAAACCGGGCCATCTGACCCTTTCGACAAGCCCATTCACAGTTCGGTCCCACGAGATCAACTCTACCGACAATCCGGGCACAACGGACTATATGTCACCGAAAGCCTAAAAGTCTAGGTATTCTGAGCCAGACTTGAAGTCGTAGCTTGGAATTGATCAACGGAGTTGGGCATCGGCTCGGCGAAATCCTGGTGTTATATCGCTTAACTCCGCTTAAATCCATGTTGATGGTATCTATTCGCCGAACATCTCAGATTGAATCATAACAATAAGCGGGATTCACTATGACGATCACCAAGTTTCACTCCATTTTTGCAATTATAAATTAAAGGGTTTGCCGCTTGGAAAAGATGTGAAAGTTGGATATTCACACAAGCATCTCAGGCTCTCCATTTGTACTCCACTTCATTATTATCAGCCAACACTCGTAAGGATGACGGCAACAACATTCTCTCAGTTCAATGGTGACACAGAGGGTCTCGAGGTTGCTCAAGCCTTCTCTGCACAGGTTTCTGGTAAATTTGTGCTTGTGACCGGCGTGAACCGAGGCGGAATCGGTTACTCAACAGCTGAGGCATTGGTACGTGAGAAATGTGACTCGAGATCCATATAAGGGCATGCATCTAACCACAACCTCTGAATTTCAGGCATCACAAGGGCCTTCGCACCTCATAATCACCGGCCGCTCTCGTACCAAACTTCAAGAAAGCGTCGATGAGTTGAAGAGTCTCTATCCTACGGTGAATTATGTTATCATCCAGTTCGACCTCTCAAGCCAACAGTCAGTTCGCGCCGCTGCTGCGGAACTTCTCTGTCGAGATGACATTCCGAAGATAGACCTGCTCATCAACAATGCTGGAGTCGCATTCCTCCCAGAACACACGTACAGCCCAGAGAAGATCGAGATGCATTTCGCAACCAATCATATTGGCCATTTCCTCTTCACCAGCCTCATTTTACCAAAGCTTATCAAGGCCACTGAGGAGAGCCCCAAAGGTGCAACTCGTATCATCAACGTGTCCAGTGGATCGCCAAAGTGGGCGTACATGAGATGGAGCGACATCAACTTTAAGAAGAAGAACAAGGACCTGCCGGAAGAAGAGAGGCCCAACTACGACGTGCATAGAGCATGGGGATCTCTTAATGTCGAAGAGCTGAGCTACATTCCTCTGGCGGCGTATAATCAGAGCAAAGTCGCCAACGTACTCTTTAGCATCGGCGCAAACAAGCGATGGTACGAGCGTTACGGAATCTTATCTCTGGCGGTGTTTCCAGGATGGATTGAGACAGAACTCGGCAGACATATGCCCTCTGAAGTTCGCGAGGCAATTGCAAAGGTAGGAAACCAGAGGGGGGTGAAGTATAAGACTCTTCAGGCTGGGGGGTCAACCACTGTTGTTGCGGCGCTGGATCCCAAACTTGGACCGGGTGAGAAAAGAGAAGGAAAGCAGAACTATGGTGTATTCTTGGAAGATTGTCAGATTTGCAGCGGTGCGCATCCTAAGGCTGAGTCTGACGAAGAGGCGGAGAAGCTTTGGGAGCTGTCTGAAAAACTGATCAGTGAAACCTCTTGAAGATAGTTTCCTCAATGGTCACGAGCTAGCAACTTCTATAGAATATCAAGGCTTTACATATTACTTGCAAGATGTACCTCTCTTTTAGTGACAAACTCAATGTAAATACAGTGAGCTAATCTTAAAAGGTATCAGCTTTTCTAAGTCAGAACTGAACAAAGGGATATTGATCTTGTCAATGCAGGTGTATGTTATCAAACAAATAACTAAAGCCAACTAAGCTTAGGTAAGATCACCTAAACTAAGGTAAAGCCCAAAAAGCTTAGGTAAGGGTTGGCTCCCTCATACCCTCTGTTTCTCCAGAACACGTGGTTGAATACGCACTTTAAAGTCCAACGGCTTGACGAACCAGTAGCTCTGGGTATGCCAATTCTGATGCTGCAACGACGAATCAAGGCTGAAGTCAAAATCGCGGATAATTCGTGGGATCAGCTTTGACATCTCAAGCATCGAGACGTGTCGGCCAATACAGTTTCGTGAGCCGAGTCCGAACTAAAATGGTCTTTCGTCAGTGATATGATCAAACGCTTCAGCCGAGGGAGTCTTACAGGCATATAGTAACGGTTCATCATGGAGAGTCTCTCGCTTTCGGCCGTGAGCCATCTGTCTGGGTTGAAGGAATTGGCATCTTGACCAAACACTCGAGTATCGCGGTGAGCTACCCATGTGTTGATACCGACAATAGTCTGGGTCATTTGTCAGCAGCGAGCTCAAACTTTCTGAGCTTCATCATAATGAACTTACTCCTTCTGGGAAGAATCGTCCGCATATTGTCGCGCCGCCCTCGGGAACAACTCTCTCGAGTGGGAGACCAGTGGCAGGATGCATTCGGAGCGCCTCCTTGATAACAGCCTGGAAATAGACCATCTGCTGGCTTTCCTTAAAGGTGGGAGATTTTGACAATTCTCCTCGTGCTGTCAAGGCATCGATCTCGGCCCTCAGCTTCTGTAAACAATCCGGGTTCTTTAGTAAATAGTACAGAACAGCCGAAAGACTGATGGCCGTTGTATCAGAGCCCGCAACCATGTTCGATGTACATCCCATGAGAACATGATATTGAGTGAAGACATCGGGCGAGGCAGCATGCTTAGCCAGAAACTTGGTGAGAAAGTCTTCCATAGTGACCTCACTCTCTGCGGCGACGGGCTTGGGAGCTACCTGGGCTTGCCGGATCCTCTCGTTTGTGAAGTTCAAGATGTATGCTCGTCCTGTTCCCTTCCCTCCGGCTAGCCAGTTCCTGATCTTGAAGAGGTACTTATGCAGACTTGGGAAAATCCCAACCAGGGTCGCATAACCTAAGTGGTCCTCCAAAGCACCGATGACATTACCAACATCATCTCCACTGTCTAGGAATCCGAAGCGCTTTGCATATGTGATCAAACCGATGACATCGAACGCATAGCACTGGAACCAGTGTCGCATGTCGACAGGTAGATGAGTCGAGGTGCTGGACATCTCGGAGAGACGTTGGGCAAAGATGTCGGCGCAGTCATCGACGAAGGGCTCGTAGTGAACAAGTGACGACATTGCGTATGTCGCTTGATATAGCTTTCGGTTCTGGTTGTGACGTTTGACTGATTGATCGCTGAAGATGGCCCATGTGCCGGGACTTGCCCAGGCTGAGTACCACGATGACTTTGGGAAGTGAGTGCCCAGACCGTAGATTGTCTTGGCTGCCTCGGGGTCGTTGAAGCTATATCTGTTGGGCCCATATCGTACAATCGTTCCTGCGACAGAGCATTCAGTGAATGTTGTATATAAGGCATTGGCGGGTGGGTATACCGTATTTCTTATGTAGATCCAGGTTTACATCTTGGAATGAGCCTTTCCAGACTTTCCAGAAGTACCAGCCATCTGTCAATCGGGCGAGGGCAGGTCCCTGGACGGTTCGCAGTGGAGAGCGAAAGGATTGGACGATGAACCGCAAGAGAAGTGCTAGAACCACCGCCGGTATAGCGAATATCGCAATCGGAGAGGTCATCTCGAACTGTTGTTATTGTCGAGAGGCAGCAGATGAGAACGAGGTTATTTCTTGAGCCTGGACTTGTCGAGGTTTTATAGCGCACGTCCGCCGGTCATGAGACTTGCCGATTTGTACTCCCGAGGCTTGAAGAGTGGTAGCTATGTCCAATGACGTGGGTATATCCTATCAGCCCAAGTTCAAGTGTCAGCATCTTGTGTGTTGTCCCCCGAGGTCTCCGAACTTATCTACCCCGCTACCCCAGACTTGCTTACGTCAATTCTGGGGAAGATCTACGTCTCGGCCGAAGATCGGGTTGCGCAAGTGGGCGGTCCGATGAATAGAGAGAGCATGTTCAACTTACGCATCAAGCTCATCCATTATGGTTGGCTGAGTGTTATCCAGCATCTTGTTTGAGCTGCCAGGAAAAGTTCGGCCGACAGGGCCCACCGAGCGAGAGTTGGTATCATCAGGATTACAGACGACACAATCTGCATCCACGTCGGGTTGTGGACACCAGTCCCGATGCACGGTTGCAGCCAGCCAAGCCAATAGCTGAATGGTTTATTAGTTGCGGCAAGTTAGCAGTAGCCATTTTCGAAATAGGATAGTCACAGCCATTTCGGACAGCGCGTATGCGAGATCTACATCTCTAGATTTTAATTCGTCTCTAGGGTAGACCACCATGAACCAACCGACAACCAAGGCCGCCTTACATGTCTGGTTTGAAAGGAGTGAAGCGTTGTCAAAAAAGGTGCAAAAAAGGTGCTATTTCTATGGTCTGCCTCGGTCTATCTTATTGAGATATTGACAAGTTTTTCACGAAGTCAAATTGACATAAGCTTAAAAGACCCTGGGTACCAGTAAGCTGGCATTGTACGTCCGCGCTGCGACTTGAGGTTGCAGCGATCCCGATCCAACGTAACGAGATCAAACTCTATGCTTGATCTGTCTTGCTGAGATACCGATACGGTTTAGTGACACTTGATCAAGGGCCTAGCATCGTATCGCCATGGTCTAGAACCAGAATCAGTAGTGTAACCCCAAGGGCTCGGTTTTTCTCGTTATTGAGAACGCGGAGCTACTGCGCAAATGAGCGCAATGGCAATTCAGGCCAATTCCTTTACTCAGCTTTAATGATCTTTCATTTGACCCTCCCTTGTTTCGCCTTGTTCGGCTGGTATGCTAACTTGAGCTTGTGTTCGCGCCCAAATTAGTCTCTGCTGGCACTCATTACATCTATCAAAGACACTGGAACAGCCTCCATGGATTGTAGATGTCTCAGAAGCCTTTCCAGCCGTTGAGCCCAGTTGCGTGTGTTTGAATCATGAGAAGTCGCGTGTAACCCTTTACTATTTTAGCATTATGCTTGTTACAGGATGTCATTCTACGTGCCAGGGCGATGGCAGCAATGCTACTATGCCAATCAAAGGTAAAGTTTAGAAAATAATTATCGCAAGGCAGAGTTTTTTTTGGTTAAACTGGTATAGCTAGTGTCCCATGAGTCAGGTCGTGTCAGATCAGTAGCCAGACTTGGTTTCAATAACAATTGTTATCGCGACATGAGGAAACGAGTCAAACAAGACAGGATTTTTCTTTTCTTCAATCTTCGGTTATTTAAGTACCCAAGACCAAGTGAAAAGTGATGCTACATTCATTCATTCACTTCATCCACTCTTTTGCGTCCATGGTTTTCTCTACCTCTGGCTACTGAGGCCTTGAGTAGATGTCACTCACTAACAACATGAGGTTCACCAACCCCAAGTCTCTGGCCGTGTTTACGGCACTCCCCTTGCTGGCAAATTGCTTCTCTATCGCCGAAACAACTGATTATGATACAGTAGCCTCGGCCATCTTCACTGGACCAGGTCTCACGATCATGGCGGTGACTGTGCTCGGTGAATCAAGCATGGGAACATTCACCGATGGACCGTTCGGTCTCGGGAGTGGAGGCATACTGACCAGCGGAACGGCGAAAGGAGCTTACCTCATGGTAAATCGAAACGTCGATAATGGTGTTGGAGCCGGTGGCCAGTACGATTACCTTTGTGCTCCAGAGACCCAGAACATCAACACTTTACAAGTTCAGCTGGGGTTTGACCCTGGATATAACGGAGTCCGTATCGAATTCTTGTTTGCTACACAAGAAGCTCCAAGGTACAGCCCATTGCTCCGTGACTGGACTTTGTTCATCTAACACTCTACATAGCGCCCTGCCAATATGGATGCTATATCGATCCTTGATGCGAGCAATGGCCTCCCGGTTCAGTACGCCTTTGACACGAATGCCAATCAAATCAACGCCTTGTCTCCTTTCTTGCTCGCACCGGATGCCATCTTCCCACCAGATAGTCTCACGGGGTATACGTGATCCTCACCTCCGCTCGTGAGAACGATACCGGCTCCATCTGGTGGTGCCATGGTCTTGTTGATATCCGTCTGCGACGTTGGGGATGCATTCAATGACTCCGGTTTCCTTGTCCGAGCAGAGGCTTGCCTTGACTGCGATTATGGCTTAGACAAAGTTGAGATCAACTATGCCTTTAAGACCTCGACACTCCCCCTTGGAGAGCAGCCTTTCAATTTTACTATTCCTGCCTCAGGGACTGCATCTGGTACATTTATTGTTTTCGTGGAACCTACCGGGGTTACGACTACCACGAGTGGTGAGCCCACTACGACTGCTGATGAGACAACCACTACTGGTGAGACAACTACTACGACCGATGAAGCGACGATCACCACCACTGCTGAACCAACAACGACTACATCAGATGGCTTCACGGCTACAACTGGCGAAGTATCAACAACTACGCAGGAGTCTGTGGCAACCGCCGAGACTACAACAACCACTATTGATGAGATTACAACAATGGAGCTGGTTTCAACAACTGGAACGATGACCTTGGTAGTCGATGAGACAACCACCACCACCGCTGATGTCACAACTGAGTCGGTTTCCCCCACAGAGGAAACGACCAGCACGGAACAATCTACGACTGTTGTCACTAGCAAACTGGAAACGCTCACCACTGATGAGGTATCAACCTCTATGGCAGACACGACAACATCTATCCAAATCGAGTCCCCGGCGTCTACTGATACCAAGTCTGTTCCCAGCACGACCAGTGAGGTTGCATCAACCAGTGTTGATCAGGGACCTGTTATTGCTCCAGACACAACGACAAGTGAGTCCGCCGTATCTGCAACGGAAGAATTGATCGCGTCCACAGCGGCAAGCACATCCGCTTCTAGCTCTGTCATTCCTGAGGCCTCTAGCGAGTCTACGCCATCGTCGCGTGTCAGCACCGTTCTCCCGTCACTCTCCTCTACAAGTACCTCTTTTGCAGAGGAAGGTGAGACTTCGACTTCAGAGGTGGTCCCAGAGACAACGTCTGCACCAGTTGAACCAGTGGCGTCCATGTCCCAGGAGACCCCTACGATCTCCTCGTCCGATGCTCCACCAGCAACATCCTCCCCTGTTGATGGCCCTTCGAACATCGATACCATTCGTGAGTATACCTACAAGGGCTGTCTCGGATCAGCGGACGGTTACCCGAGCTTCAACCTTGTAGGCTCCGGTGCAAACATGACCACGACTAGCTGCGTTGCCTTGGCCAGAGGCCGGGCCTATGTTGGAATCTATGACCGGTAAGCCAACATCAAACAATCATCCCTCTTCTGACTCTAACCATTTCTACAGATCTTGTTATGCTTCAGACTCCCTTGATGCAACTAGCCTGGTGTTGAACGGCCGGTGTGATATCCCCTGTCCAGGTGATAGCAGCCATTTCTGTGGTGGCCTGGTTGTATCCTCTTCCGAGCGTCGCTGGGTTGGCCCACGTAAAGCGCTCGATACGCGTGCTGCACCAGCTAATATCCTCTTGACCTTGTACGCTCTGAATGACGTGCCTCCTTCACCCGGTGAGACCAGCACGGAGGTTGAGGTAACAGCCACTACGCAAGATGGAGTCACAGCCATTCCCACAGATGCTATCCCCTCCAGGCCAGTTGCCACTGTCATCGATATTATGACTGAGTCTGTTATCCTTCAGCCGGTTGAAACAGTGATCGACTCTATCACAAAGTCAGGACAAACCCTGGTCGAAGCCACGGTTACTACAGTCACTTACACTATCGTCGACCCTAACAATCCTTCAACCATGACTGTCACCGAATACTGCGCTACCTTGTCTTATGAGCTTTGCAGTCGTTGTGTTCATCTTCCCGTCCCTACTGTCGAGATGACCACTTACGTTGTTCCTTGCAACGCTTGCGGCCATAATGGCGAGAACGAAATCACAATCACTGCGCCTTGCGCTGCCGTTACAGAGCCAGCCAGAAATGATGCTCATGGATCACAAGACTTGTTCAATGCTTTCGCCCCGACCCGAGCTGCATATCATGCGGTATCAGGGCCTGTTAGAACAGTCACTACGGCCCTCAGAGACACTAAGCCTACCGCTGGTGCTGGATCTGGTCATATCGAGAGTGCCACCCCCAACCAGCATCAACCGAGTGAAGGGAAGAATACATATCCTGGCGCTGGGCACGCACAGCCCCATGCGGTGCTTTCACAGTCTTCTCCTAGAGCCAGCGGTAATGGCCCCGCAGTGCCGGAAGTTGTAGTTGCGGAAGCTGGGCGCTACGAACGTGGTATTCTGGGGTCCCTCACAATGGTCTTCATTACCGTGGGTGTTCTCTTGTAGTTACTATGAGATACGCGTTCCTTGACAACTCTCCCTTCCTTGGGCCTAAGAGCTTGCCGGGGCCAAAGTTTCTCTTGCATACGCTTTGAAGGGAAACGGGGTGTTTTATGTACATATTTTATTGATCGAGACTTTCTGCATATAATCTGGAGTTAAATACAATCCTGAGGTTCCTGATACACAAATTTGGCTCTAGCTATTACCCAGGTGGTACGATGCGTCCGTATACATCAGAGCCACTAGTATTGATCTATCACACCATCTTTTCCGCTTAGCAGCTTCGAATGCATCTGGAGTTCCAGAACCTTGAGCTCGATCCCACATCCCGCATCAGAGCACGTTTCTCCAGAGCCCCTGGGCACTTCTAATTTCCCGACGCCGTGTTGCTATTTTGTGCTGCACTCTCTCCCTGGAAGCTTGTATGTGTTGCTTGGCTACTCTCCCCTTTTCTTTCTCGACGACGCCTCTCCGCTTCTTCGAACTCCTCTCTCGTGCCAGGCCGTACATCCGGAGAAGCTTGTTTCTTCTTTTTCGTTCTACGCCGCACGGTATTGAACGGCCACCTTTCGGAACTCAGTGGATCAGATTCGCATGCAATCTCAAATTTGGGACCCAAAGCATCCCTGTCCTTTTCCCAATATGAGAGTCGGCGGCTAAAATCCAGAAGCTGCCTTTCGAGGCTTACCAGCTTTTCTTCTTCCTCCTTTAGCTCAGCTTCAATTTCAGCCTTACGTCTCGTTTTCGCTTGAATCTGAGAGCTTTCTCTAATACGGTTTAAATTTGACGGCCCATCCCCGTAAGCATATTCCCTCGTCTTTTCGGTCCCGTGTTTCAAGATATCTTCTTTAAGAGCTCGTACAGCTTCTTCTTTCTTTTGTATCGTTCGCTTTTGGCGTCTCACTTCTTTGCCGGTGCTTGATACGCAAGACTTGAACTGCCGAATGAAATCCTCCGATTCCCGTATTTTAACGAATAATCGCATTGGTTCGGGGTTGAATGGGGGAGGTTCCGCGTAGAACGTTGCACTGAACCAGGGAAAGGGTGCAGCATTCTTATTCGTGGATTCGCTTGTTCTCCCTATAGTATAAAAACGAGGCTGATTTAATCTTCTTTGCCGTTCGTACTCCAAATCGTAAACTCGACGCTTTTCCGTGTCTGATAGTGTAGAGTATGCGTCGTTGAGCTTCCAGCTAGTTAGTATACACACTGGGTAATTGAAAAGTCACTAACCTTTTGAAAATTGGAAGTGGCTTGTTTATCCTCGCGATTCTTATCTGGGTGTGTCGTCTTGGCCAGTTGTCGATAAGCCGTCTTGATCTCATCTGTATTTGCTGTTGGAATCAACTGCAAGATTTTATAGTAGTCAATAAAATCCATATTGAGTAAATGATTCTGAAACCTCAGGAAATATTTAGTAGTGAGGGAAAGCAGTGAGCTTTTTGGGCTTTTCAGGTTCTTAAAGAAGTCGAACGAGTTTGTGTTTCTACAAGCCCTACCCAAAGTTTGTTATTCCGTTTGAGCTACGTGTGCCCCTCACTGCGCAGAGTGTGAAAGCCTATCATATTTGGCTGTTACCGTGTTCCTATTGCCTGTGTGACCTGCCTAAAGTCTAACCTTAAAGATTACGATTCCTCCTCTAGCAGACTTATTCTTGGCCACAGTGTTTGATGTATTTCGCTCAGGTCTTATAAGGTTTATCCAACAAGGTATGAAACACTCCATTTACCTCTGGCCTCCTCTTTATATCATTGGCCAAGTGGAGGGTTGAAGAGGGAGAACTCGCCACGTGTTAGTATGCCAACGTGATGCCATATGTGCAAGGAAATCAAGTGGCGACGAACAGGCGTCTTTTCGGTATCAGAGAGATTTCTGTTCGTGTCGTGCTGAGCTTCAGCACCTAGAGTGGCGACTCGTTGTGAGGAACTCAAGTGATAAAAGGGTTCGTGATTTGTGCGATCTAATATTGATATAAGATCTTAAACACTATGAAGCCAATTCAAGCAAACCCCAGGCTTGAGCCATTATCGTAGAAGTAGTATCCGCGATATATCCTACTCGCATGATAGTATGAGGGATAACGGGATTTCTCATCGTCCTCTGATGCCGTAATGAATATCGCTAATGAATGTGTTCCCCCAAACCAGATATGCCACTGTTGATAGAATCAAGTGCCAAAGATGGCCATGCAAAATGAGGCGAAGAAAACTAAAGAAATAAAATATAAAAACAAGAAGGATTCAAGAATGGAAAAATATTAAATCCAAGCAACTAGTTGCTTCCCAGAGGTACCATATCAATCCTCCAAAACCTCGTCGGGATGTCATGCCTCCCGTGTCTGTCGACAAACATCAAACAACCTCCAAAAGCAACAATTCGTCCAAAGCATGCAAACCACCAAAGCTGCAACCATGAAGATTCCGTTATAGAAGCAAAGAGCCCCATAACTCGGGATGTCCCCTCGAAACCTTGTCTTCGCTCCCTTGCTCAATAAAACCCCTGCCACTTCCCCTCCCACCTTTCCTTGTCCCTCTTTTTCTGCTCCATCTTCCAACTATTCTTCAAGTCTCTCCGTCTCTTCACATCACCAAGCCAACCCCGGTAATCTTGCTCATCCTTCTTGCTCTTCCACTGAATCCTCGCTTCAAAATCTGTCTGAAGGTGCGCCAGCCTCGCCTCTCTTCTTGCTATCACCTTCCTATCCGATAGAATCTGAATTATTAGGAGTTAGGTGCGTATCTGGTCAATCTGGCGCACGCGTAGTTTCTGGTAGTCTAGCTGCTCATTTAATCGGCGACGTAGCTGCCCGAACCAGCCGAGTTTGGCTTTCATCCTGTAGAAGTGTATTTTTTTCGAGACGCGTGTGTTGACGTCTTGTTGACGTCTGGTGAGGCAGATATTGTGGTTCAAGCATTCGATTTCGTGGAGGATTTAGACCGCGTTGCCGTCGAGGCAGAAACCTGACCTTCTGGTCCATGGGGAGGATTTGAGACTGGCGGCATCGTGTAGCGAGTGTTTGTAAGGCATCCGCGGTTTGGGGAAGCTGGGCGGCTGGGAGCCAGGAGAATACTGTGTACAACGGCAGCCTAAATGTTTGTTTATGCGGGAGAGGAGGGAATTTATATCGAGTGCGCACCGTTGGGAATACGGATGAGTGTTCCCAAATGAGAACGTCGCCCTATCTCGAAAGTTGAGCTTCTCTCCGATTTGACCGAGAGCTATCAGCCACCGCCTCTGTTGATTAGCCAAAAAGCAGATAAACCGGCATCACGGCGGCAAAGCCATGCGTCCTTGGGGTCATTATTTTGCAACTTTTATTCCAGTTTCTCCGTGGGTATACAATCTCGCCAATGGTACAAGTCTAACATACACGGCAAGTCCAGAACTTTTATCTATTTAATCCAGCCCTTAGGTCCTCCCCATGTTCCCTTGACCATGTAGTTCTTGTAAACCCAGGGGAAGAAGTCCTTCTTCAGGTGGTAGAATGAGCGGCGGGGAACGGCTTGGTCAATGCCAAGAATCTCTCCGAAAGTCTCCTTGGGAACGCCACCGTACTTAAACTCAGCAAGCATCACCTTCCCGTATTCTGTGAGGAGAGGGCATGAGGTGTAGCCATCATAGGCTGGCTCGGGCTCTTGGCCATCGATGGCGCGCAACAGGTTGCTGACAAGAACGGGCGCCTCGGAGGTGACGGCTGCGGCGGTCTTGGAGGTAGGAAGGCTTGAAGCATCACCAGCAGACCAGACGTTGGCGAACTTGTTGTGGCGGAGCGTGTTGTCGTTGACGTCAACGTAGCCAGCCTCGTTGGCGAGAGCGCTCTTCTTGACGAAAGCATGAGGTCCCATCTTGGGAACGACGTGCAGGAAGTCAAACGGCTTGGTAACCTTGTCCTGGCCATGGGCAAAGACAGCGTTGTTGCCCTCAATAGCAACAAGATCATGCTGGAAAAGACCCTCAACACCACGCTCTTGTCGCATCTTCTCGAGCTCGGCGCTGTACTTGGGGACACCAAACATGACGGGAAGGCCGGTGGCGAAGGTGATCTTGATAGGAGAGGCGGAGGGGTTCTTGGGGTCATAGAGACCAGTCTGCTTCCAGTGGTCAAGGGCAAGCCACATGGACTTCTGGGGAGCACCGGCGCACTTGATGACGCCGGCGGGTTGGGTGAAGATGGCGTTACCCTTTTGGAGGCGCTGGATGTTGGGGAAGACCTTATCGCAGTAGTCGTAGCCGTAGATGGAAGAGACAGGACCGTTGCGCTCAGCGAGAGCTTCGGGAAGGCCCTTGATGCTGTCATAGTTGATCTTGATACCGGGCGCAACAACGAGGTGCTCATAGTTGACCTTGTCACCAGTTCCAAGGGTGATGCTGTTGTCCTCAGGAGTGAGGGCATCAACGCTCACGTTGTAGAACTTGAGCTTGGGGTCGATGAGCTCAGACATAGACATCTTCAACTCCTCCTTCGTCTTAAGCCCGGCACCGACGAGTGTCCATCCAGGCTGATAGTGGTGCCACTGAGCGGGATCGACGACAGCGATATCCTCACTGGCGAATCGGCCGCTCCGGAGAAGTTGATGGCTGATCGCGAGACCAGCAGAGCCTCCTCCAATAACGACGACCTTGTGACTTCGGCTCGCAGATGTCACGGCCGCAGCGGTAGCGAGACCCCTTCGAGACTGGCCAAAGGCCGCAGATCGAACTGCCAGTGTCACGCGACTTGAAAGCATTTTGAGTTTTTGTGTTTTCCTTCAAAAGGGAAAGTGAAGTCGAATGCGAGAAAAAGCTCAAGCTGAAGAGTGAACACGCCAGAAAAAGTACAATTGGAGTGACGTACTGTACGTACCCACTAGCGTGTAGCGCTTTGCTCTTTTGGGGTGTGAGAAGGGCGGGCTATGGTTTATCCGGGGCGGGAACTAACCAGCCGAGGATAAGTCTCAATTGCGTGATTCAGGGATAAAGTGATTGCCGCCGATGGTCCGAAATTAGAGCCCGATGGCCCAACTGCGCTCTTTGGAACGGCGACTTCCGGTCATAAAGCAGAAACAGTTGAAGAATAATAGCATGATTGGGAATTATATGGGCTTCGACTATCATAGACATGTAACGCCAATGAATATCGAAATGGGTCCTGCTTCTGCCTCCCGAGACACCAGAACTTGATCGTGGTGCGAGCTTCATAGCTTGAGATAAAATTTAGGTGACAAAGATTCCATGAAATGGTTGGTATGTCAATAGGTGATGTAGCCTAAACTTATCAGAAACTAACTGATAATAGCTAACCTTCCTGAAAGTCTCAAGTCTATTCTACACACAGCGGAAGGGTAGCATGATACAATGCAACGCCCTTGGTTGCCGAATTACCCTAAACTGCCATCAACCAAACGCAGTACCTACCAATTGCTTGATCTAGCATTTCTGTCCATCAAACATGCATGTCGGTGTCTAATACTTCGAGAAGCAGAACCATACCAATATCTGACCTCGGCTATGATAGAGGGTATGTTGTATACGTATGGTCGGCGACCAAAATCTAGTCCCCGATGACGGGGATCGTTGTGTCAAACCGCATTCAACAAGGGTCATCATGCACCACTTGGAAGAATCGGCGACTTCTTTAATTATTTCCATCCTATATTCGGAACAAATGTAAACTACATACTCATATCATCCTCCGCAATTTGCAAGTTTGCACCAACCCCAGCCAGCCATCCAGCACTGGCCCCAGCACTCCCTTCTTTGAGAAAGCTGGCACTGTCACCAACTGCGTAAACACCGCGTGTGCTTGTCTCTTGGAACTCATTTTCCACCAAAATCCTCCCTTCAGATGTCATCTCCAGATCTAATTGTTCTGAAAAAGGCCCGCCAAGAACCTTTCTGGGCTTATGCGATATCAAGCCATACACTGATTCTGTCCCATCGGCGAACTGGATAGCCACCGAGGTTTCCAGACGTTGCAATGATCTGATGGGTCTGTTGTCTAATTTGAAGCCACAATTCTTGGTCGCTAAGATTTGAGGATGATGCTCGACATGAAAAAGGCCGTTAGTCAGGAATGTTATATCGGGACTGAACTGGCGGGCGAGATGAGCTGACAATACCGCCGCCTCAATAGAACTTGAAGAGTCGGATGTGATGAGCACAGCAGCGTGGGCAGTCGCTTTGTTACTAACATCGAGGCATTGTGATACATCGAAACTATCCAACGAGTCAGGATTCGATGTTTCGTAGTCAAAAGAGGGCTTACATATGCTTCCCCAAAGCTTCTTCATATCCTGGGATATCTGGAAGAGCATCACGGCTGCTCATAGCCAATATCACCTTTCTTCCCTTCCAACGTCGACCTGTAACGTCTTCGACTTCGAAAGTCATGCCTTTCTCACGAATAGACGCGGCTGTCGCGAGGCTAAGCATGATGGTCTTGAACTTGGCTTTGATCTCAGCTATCGTCTCATCCTGGATCGATTTTGATATTGCCTGACTTGCAATCCCATGAAGGTTATTCCTGTGCTCGGCGCCATCGAAAACGATGGCACTCCTTTGCGCACGGCCAAGGGCCAAGGCCGCAGAGAGACCAGCTGTCCCTGTCCCAATAATCAGAACATCCAGGACATTGCGAAGGAAATGAGGCTCGATGCAATGTGTGCTGACCAAGTGAGGCATCGCAGGAGAAAATACTTGAGCTCAAGATGAAGACATATTGTGTGGAAAAGGCAGAGGAGATGAAGAAGGGAAGCTGGAAGATTATATGCTCTAGTCCTCAAGGAGAAATAAGCGGATACTTTTGTCTGCTGGATGGAGAGTTTCTGGCACTATCATTGGTCTATACATGGCCTATAGGGAGTTGGTACTAGATCCCAAGGGTCGACTTTCTGACGAAGGAATCTTAGCGCCCCGTATGATGATGTGAGACTCATCAACCATCATGTTTACAGGTTACGGAAAATGAGTTGGAGGGAGCCAGATCAAATGCTTCCAACCAGGCTATGGACTTTCTATGCACTTTGTGGATAAAATATTAACCTTTGATAATGAAAATCTGATTCAGGCAGAAGTATGCATCCTTGTAATGCCTGCTAGTCCTTTACTCTTAGTATTCACTGTTCTCCTGTAACGGTCAGCGAACTGCATCGAAGAGAGATCAACAATGAGGTTTTCCAGGGACCTTTTATTAACTAGGGTGAAATGGCCGTAGCAAGACCAATGCATCTAGGTAGGCGATTCGCTTCACAGAAGGGAAATCGTACCAACATCATGTCTTCCCGGACCATAGATCTCACGACACTTCCACTTAAGAGCCTCTATTGACTCTTTAGCCTTGTGAAGTATCTTTATGCAAAATGGCTCCTCATCAGACTGCTGGTACTGATGAGGACAATCTCGATGGGGCGGCACGGCATGCCACTGGGACTGCCGTTTTTCGAGATAGTTCAAAACACTCCACAAACACTCTTCTTCTCTCCCGTTTCCGTAAACCTCAGCCTTAACAGCCTTTTTAGCCAAATCCGCCCATGCTGCAGGATCTAATTCCAGGTTATAACTTGGAGCCTCTGCAGAATACTCAACCCCGACTTCGCTGAACTGCAGACGTTTCATTTCATTTTTCTCCATGGATGCCTTGGCCTCTTTGTCTATGGACTCCAGAATGACGCCGTACTGCTGGCCCACTGACATGAGGAGAGTTCCCAGAAGTTGGATATTCTGCATGGCAGAGAGGTGGCTGGTTGGACAGATCTGACAATGAGCGATTTGACTGGCTGTTGAGATCGTTTTGCGAAGAAAAGGAAGACCTGACGGAAAGGAGAGTCTTTCGTTTTTGCAGAGATCATCTACTGTGAGATAGAAAGTTGCCAGACAAGAACATGACCGTGACGATGTTTGCGATATGGGCAACAACGTGGCTACCGAGGCAGAATTTGAAGCTGGGGGGTCGAGGGCCGGAGCGGCACCGGAGCCTGATAAGACGTCTGATGTTGGACATGAGCAGTCGGTGCCTTTTCCCAACTCAAGTTGAAGTCCGCTAAGTATCTCAGAGCTCAGGTCAGGCATGAGACTTGGATCTACACAGACATTCACGTCAACCTGACTGAGCGTTTCAATCATTGATTGAGGTGATAAGAGGGACAGGAAGGGCGTGTCATCTTGAACAGCTGGACTAGGGAGCGCTGCCGCCAAAGCTTGTCGACGTTTTGCAGGTCTGCCCATTTGCTTCTTGACCGAGTAGTGACAGTCAAGACCTAAACCAGAGCATCTTCGACATGAAGGCTTTCCACCGTCACACCTTGACTTTCTTTGTCCTAGACCTGTTAGGCTTCGATACCAGTACAGCATGGGAGTTATGACGTACGACAACAATCGCAGGCTGACCGCCGAGCGGGGCTCGGAATATTCGACTTGGTGACGGAAGTTAATGTCATTGCGGAGAGATTGAGATCGGTGAGATTTTAAAGGAAATTACTTGACAGTTCGAAGTGGAAGAAGTGTTCGAGCGCATCGTGGACGGCAATATCATCGTCGGAGACTTTCCACCATCGTGACTGGCGAGATGGGGGGAGCAAGGTACATGGCGAATCACAAGTCTGATAACTCGCCGGGCGCCCCCACTTTGAGGACAATGGTCAAGACGTCTCTCCTAAGTGACAAAAAGACTTAGGTAAAGTTAAGATAATTTGGAGTAGCTTTAGTAGATCTTGGATCAGGTATTTCTGGCACCTCGGTTTAACATCGAGAGTTTCCTTGCTGCTTGAGGGATGGCCAGGATGCCCGGTCTGCCTACATCAAGATCTTCAGATATGGAATATGACCTGTTCATTGCCGCTATTCTATTCTACTATCTAGCATTCCAAATTACCAAGGAGCACTCAGCCCTTAATATTCTCGTTCACCCATTTCCAAGTCTTGATTACTCGCTCGCGACTCAGTGGCTCGACGTCCCTTATTGAAGCAGAGACCTTCTGTGTTTGAGCGACCTCGAATACAGAACTCTCCTGATCGTCCACTGCATTTTCATTCATATCGCCCCTGGAATATGACCGCTTCCAAAGACCTAGAAGAGCCTGTGACGGATGATCATTCTCGTCGCCCAAAGCCTTCTCCAAGCGCTCAAGCCACTCAGATGATGAGACGATCTCAAACTCGGGACCCTCGTTACTAGCAGCCAGCCAGTCCAGCATGTCTTTCCAGGACGGTGTGATATGCGGGTTCAATACATGGTAGACAGGTGTCTTCAAACCTTTGGAGTGCGTGAATGCAATTTCGATCACAGCTTGAGCAGCTTGCTCGACAGGAAGCCAATTGAGCACTTCATTTGGGAGATCGGGTAGACATCCTGTGATCTTGGATGTTGAAAGCAATAACGGATATGCCTCAGTGGTATTCCAGACTCCAGATTCATTGCTGTAAAGTTGTCCAACTCGAACAATCGACGCTAGGGGAGAGTCTTGTTTCTTGTTCGCTGCATCACAAACCTGTTCGGCTACCCACTTGGAGCGTGAGTAGCCTAGTGGTGAAGCCTCCTTAGGATCATGGGAGAGCGTCTCGGGAACTGGTCGAGCCGTAGAGTCGCTAACTGCTGCGATGGAGCTGACGAAGATGAACTTTGCACCAGCCTCTTCAGCGAGGTTGATCAAATTTTTCGTACTCGAAATCTGATCCTCGAAGGAGTTTAGTCGAAGACTGAAGTTGACCGCCCAAGCTGAATGAATGACCTTCGTAGTACTCGTCGAAATTTCCCGAAGCTGCTCTTCTGAGAGTCCAAGATCCTTTTGTGTCAAATCGCACGGAAGACAGACGACTTTATCCTGGTGTGGTTCTAAAGGTGGCAGAACTCGTTGGAAGAGAGCGTCAGAAACTCGTTTCTGAGCGGCAAATGGGCCGTCAGCTCGGAGCAAACAGTAAATCCTCTCAATCCTTGAATCTTCTCGAAGAAGATGAAGGATATGCGCCCCAAGGAACCCAGTCGCACCGGTTAGTACCACACGCGTGGGGCGATCATTGGGATCTTGAACGATTTTCATGGCCATTTGTGCCAAGCGTTTCTTTTCACCCAAGGCTTCGCGATTTTGCCGTGCTTGAGTTTTGACACCACTGGTTGAAGAAGATACAACTGACCCTACCATACTGCTAGTATCATGCGAGGCTGGATCAAAATTGCTGTACTTCTCAGCGAGAGCTTGCATGAGGTTGAGATCTGACTCATCGGGGTCGACGTTCAGCTCGTTGTCGCCTGAATTCGCTCTTTCCAGATACTCAACAAGTGAATTGATGGTGCCCTGATCGTAGATAACGTTCAGAGGAAGCCGGCCATCCTCAGATGATAGACAAATCTGTTCGAGCAGCTTTCGGATTTGTATGCAAGAGATCGAGTCGACGCCCTGGCGATACAGATCTTGATCTGGTTCAACTTGCCGGCCGAGGACTTGCTCGAAACAATCTTGAACGGCTTTTTGAAGCCCACCCTCAAGAATCTTTGTGGAAGATGATGTGTTGCTGTAAGCACCCTCGATCTCATCTGAGTATCGCTCTTCAGCTTGCCGCCGAAGAATAGTTCCCTTACTGCTCTTTTCCAAGGGTTTCTGCCCCTCTTTGACAGGGACAACTACCAGCATTGTCCTGTTGATTCGGGTATGGGTTTGGCTGTCGGAGTTTAGTTTGTCGATATGCGGCCATACTGAATCGATCACTTCATGTGCACTGATGTCGCTCGAGGAAGGGAACAACAGCACTCCAGCGTAATCTCTTCCACTGCCAAAGATGAGAACATCCTGCAGTGATTTGGTGGAAGCAAGTATGCTACCCTCAATAGGCGAAGGATCGAACTTCTTTCCGTTGGCAAGAGTGATTTGCGCATCAGCTCTGCTGTGATATCGCCACGCGTTCGGTATCGATGAATGTGGTTCGAAGAGGTCAGAAGTGGCGTATGATCCATCTTCACGATTCGTCTTGATCAAGAAAGGCCAACCAGGCTTCACCACAAGTTCTGATAGGTCATTCTCGCGGGGCTCGAATTCGATAAGTCTTGAATCATCAATAGCTCGGAGAAATTGCCAGTCTTTGTCTTTGGCGTAATCCCTATGCGACGACATCAGAAACCCGCATTCTGCGCTTCCCATACGTGAGAGGAGATTCACGCCTGCGTCCACAAGTGTATCGCCTATTGCTGGTGGTAAAGCAGCGCCGCCGACACCAACAAGGTGCATTGTCTGAAGAACTTCAATGCCCCCGTACTCTTCGGACAGCATTTGAAGCACATACGGAACTGATGAAAAGTACTTGACGGGTATTGGGCTATGCGCCCGCGCAAAGTCGATGGCTCTTATAATATTGGCGCCTGTGATGGGAGCCTGGCCTTCGGGGAAGAACCATATCGAAGCACCACTTGTCCAGGCTCTCAGACAATCTGGGAATCCACCGTGATAGAGGGGAGTTGTGGAAAAGGTTGCTGGTTTGTTCTTCCCGGGGAAGCTGTACAGAGCTCCCATCACCCCGAACTGCGTTTGGGGGATTGGTTTGGGTAGTCCAGATGAGGTTCCCGAAGTGTGACATATGTACGCTGTTTCTGAAATACCCGGGGTCTGCCCCAAGTCATCTGTCGTCGAGTCATCTTTATATGAAGGGATCCTGATGATCTCGATGTCGTTTGAGAGTCCGCGCGCTCTGTACTCGTAGATGTCGTCGACGAAAACATGTCTAATGTCCAGAGTCTCACAAAGATGCTGAACCGCTGGTGGTGCCAATTGAGGTCTGCAATATGGTCAGGTTTGCGCATCCCTTGAGGCCAGTGACTTACGCAAGAAGCAAGACAGTATATCCCAGGCGCATCAAGCCAAGCCATGTCAACACAAACTCCGTGCTACTAGACGATAGAAGGCCAATTTTCAAGGACTTAGGTTCCTTTGGCAAATGAGTCGAAAGTATCTGGGCGGCATGCTTTGATGTGTCTGAGAGGTCTCGAAATGTGAGGAGATGACGGAATACTGCTCATGTCAGCCATGGTATTGTGATGTATGTGAGCACTCACCTTGCGTAGACTTCAAATGCGTAAAAGTCGCGAACCCCAAAGCCGGTGCATCTGGATTCCTCTCAGCCTGGTCATCAATCAATTCCACCACTGTCGTCCATGTTTTCGCCTTCTCGTCTTTTCGCTTCAGTCTCGCAGCTTCACCAAGCGTACAAGTAAAATAATTCGCATCTGCCATTTCACAATAATGAGATTAAGAACACGTTTGATTTTGATAAAATGAGTTTCTGGCGACTTTCGATTTACCACGTCATTAATCCGTTCGACTTGTGGCAACTGACTTGATTCTTAATATATGAACTTGTCGAGTTGGCTTGCCCTGGTCATCAGCCCCACATGAGTCAACGCGTCATAGGGACTTACCTATCTTATCTTTCCCTATCTTATCTGTTGACCGTTCACTGGCGCCTCATTTCGTCACAGCACAGCACATAACGACCCCCTTTCTAAAGTACGGCAGGGTTTCGCGGTACTACGTAGCACTATTCTGTGCGTCACCCCTTTCATACTCATCCAAGCTATGGGTGCAAGGCCAGGATCATGCCACAATTGTAGGCGCGGCCGTTTGAAATGTGACCGATCCATTCCGCAGTGCCTGAAATGCACCAGTAGGGGTCAAAGTTGTCTGGGCTATGGCGTTCTGTTGCGATGGGAGAAAGGTATGGCAAGTCGTGGGAAAATGGTTGGTGTTACATCCGACAACATTGGCAAGGTCCAGAACGGAGATACGACCGCCACTCTACAAGCGCCACGGCCTCGTATCTTGTCGACAAGCCAGCCCTCATTCACAAGTTCTGAGTCGAATTCTCCTCGTTCGCTTACAGACCCGCTTGTTCAAGATATAGACTGTCGATCGAGGAGATATCTGGATTATTGTAGGTTGCCTCCGCCCGCTTGGCTGCTCTTCATACTAATATTCTTTGGCAAAAGTCGCAAGTGACGTTTGCAAGGACCTCGTTCTCTATGACATCCCCAAGCATAATCCATTTCGGGAGCTGATTCCGATGGCGTACCAGCAGCCCATGCTATTGCAGGCCATCATCGCTAGCTCGGCTTTGCATATGTCAAACTCTTGTCAACGGCCATCAAGTTCTTTAAGCATCTTCACGACAATGGCCTCGACTCAGAGCAGCAAAAGCTTTGTTGACTCTCTATCGATTGGCCGTACGACATCACACCCGGAGGCTTTCCATGATGCACTCAGGGCCAAGCAGCAGGCACTTTGTCTGCTGAACTCCGCTGTCGGAAGCATGGCTTCAGCGAATGTTGATGCGATTCTGGCGGCGGTACTTCTACTCATTGGATTCGAGCTCATTGACTCTGGGCGTGGCAGCTGGATATCTCACATCAACGGTGCGAGAATGATCATTGAGAAACTGGTAGCATCTGGCTCGGGGACGGGCACTATTTTCAGCCCTCTTCGCAGCTGGTTGGTGTCTAATTGCTTGGTGTAAGTCGTCCTGCCCAGTTATTGATGGCTCTTGGGTTTAAATGAACTAGGTATGATCTTCTCGGGTCATCATTCGCGAATTCTTATCTACCGCACGGCGGTGAGCTATCGATGACTACCATGTCGCTGCTTCAAGATGCCGAAGGGAACCATTGCTCATCATTTCCGGCAGCTCTCCTTCCTTTGATACAGGCAGGGGCTCAAATATTGAACATTAACGACGTTTACATGTTACCTGACACCTCGATCAATTCAGGACATCACGATGCGCTTCAGCTCTTGCACACTGCCAAGTCATTCGACCCAGCTGCCTGGGCCACCAATCTACAGCCACGCTCGCCCGCTGACGATCTCCTCCATCGGACTATGATTGCATGTGCACACCGGACAGCTGTATGTGTCTATCTCTCACGCATTATTCTTTTTCTATGGCCCAGTACGGTATTGCCAGATGATCTACAGGTTCTAGCAGCCGAAATCATCACCCACCTTTCACATTTGCACCCTGGAGATGCATTATTCACAGCAACAGCGTGGCCTGCCTTCATCGCTGGTCTGGAAACGCGTGACCTCACGAATCGTGCCTGGGTAGAGAGAAGATTCCAAGAGCTCTGGAAAATCGAGCCTTGGGGATTTACCAGAGACGCTCTCGGAGCATTGCGGACAATATGGGGTGGGAGGAAGAATGAGGTTCTCTTAACGAGCAGCGATGACGAATTCTACGAACGGGAAGAGAATTGGAATTGGATCGAGACGCTAAGGAATTTAGGCACCGACTGGTTGATTGCATGATTGGAAGGCCACCCCAGATGATCTGCTATGCTGGCTGAAGGCCTTGTTAGACTATACGGGCCACTTTTCAACAACTCGTGAGCTGAGCTCGACATGTGGCGTCATGTATCTCTCACGGTACCGCCCCTGCTGTCTTGGTTTCTTCGCTGCTCAGCATTTGCCTCTTCCATGAGCTCAGCCCTCTCATCCGCGGTCAAATCACTACTGGCCTTAGGTACCTTACCCCAGATTGCCAGAATCAACAAGCTCACGGTTGCAGCACCTACTCCAAACCAAAACGTGTTCTTATAGCTCCTCGCCAATCCTGCCTCATCTACCGTTGCTGATTGGATGATGTCCGTCAAAGCAAGGACAAAGGCTACACCTAGCTGCAGCACAGAATTAATGACACTGCCAGCCAGTCCCTGTTGTGCTGTAGGAAAAGTCGTCGTCACGAAAACGGTCATCAAAATCGTGGATAGGTCAATTCCTATGGTGCTGAAGATGACCGCAGGAAAGACCCATGCCCAATAACTTCCTCCGGGTGGAATCAGAGCAATGAGAAGCTGTGACCCTACTGCTCCCAGGCCAGAGATGATCAACAGCACACGTCCTGGAACTAGGTGCAAGATAAAGCCCTCTATGATGCTGAAAATGAGGCCTGCAACACCGAGAGGCACATACCATGCTACCACCTGCAACGGACTGGCAGACATGATGTTCTGGAAGTAGAGCGTGCCATATACGGAAAAGATGCCCCAGGTGCCATAGAGCAGAAAGAGGGCCAAAAGGAGAGGGCTCATGCAAGGAGTAGTGAAGATCGAAGCCGGCAGGAGAGGATGAACAGCGACGCGCGTTTCGATGTAGACTGCGGCAAGGAGTGACAAGACACCAAGTGCGAAACAGACTGGAATATATGGCGTTCTCCAACCCGCAGGGGCATGTGCTGATTGCAAGATGGAAAACACTACTAGGGTGAGGCCAGAGACGATCGTGATGGCGCCAGGGTAGTCCATTCCGACTTTGCTTGGGGGCTGGTCCTTTGAATGAGGATGCGGAATGGACAAG
The DNA here is from genome assembly GCF_013085055.1 of Fusarium oxysporum Fo47. Lineage (NCBI taxonomy): Eukaryota > Fungi > Ascomycota > Sordariomycetes > Hypocreales > Nectriaceae > Fusarium > Fusarium oxysporum. The sequence continues at coordinate 769,259 of NC_072849.1, forward strand.
ACTGAAGTTAACAGCGTAATTGCCGTCAGGATAGCGCCGATCCAGAAGTAAAAGCCCCAGCGGGTGAATTGACCTACGATGCCTGCCATGAGAATGCCCCCGAAAAAGCCAAATACCGCTGAAGTGCCATATACTGCAAAGACGAGGTTCTTTCGTGGCCCAGGACGATACAAGGAACCCATAAGCATGACTCCAGTAGGCAAGAAAGCGGCAGCTCCTAGCCCTTGCAGAGCCCGGCACAAGTCGAGCATCAGCGGATTCATGCTGAACCCGGCTATTATACTCCAGACAAGAAGCCAGGCAAGACCCCACATGAAGACGGGATATCCTCCCCATATGTCACCCAGACGGCCAAAGACGAGCAAGGTGCTGGCGATGACGAGTGAGAAAGCGGTTGCTGGCCATACGCTGGCTGCTTGTGGGATATCGAGCTCTCTGATGAGTGTTGGGAGGATGACAGTGAATCCCGAGACGAAGTATTCTGTCAGGAATTGAGACATGGAGATGCTGAAGACGAAGATTATCTCGCTCCAGCGGGTTGTAAAGATCGGAGGGCGTTCGCGGCCGAGGCGTTCTATACGTGCTTGGAGGGACTCGTCAACTACGGACGACGATGCGGTAGTGTCATGGAGATCCGGCGCAGGGTTGTTGTTTGGTGGAGGATCAACACCTTGAGTTAGAGCCCGGGGGCTGCATCCTCTCGACGGGATAGTCGGCATTGCGGAGGGATTGCTGGGAGCCCGATGAAGCGGCGATGGAGGTGTCGATGATTGTGTCATTGTCTGTCAAATATCGGCCCCTTGGATATGCAGAGATGTGTATGAGCAGTGGCAGGGCTATGAAAAGATGAGGGCAACAGATCTTAAACGATTTCCTTTTGGCATAATTATTACACATTTGTAATCATAACGTATGAAGATGTGATTTTGCGGACCACGGAGATTTGATAATAGCCTGAGTCCACCGCTTACAGCTCCCGAGGATTCGAAGTGTTAGCCAGATACTGACACATGCGTCCCTGTACTTGTTCCGCGCAGTCGTCTCAACATGTGGCGTTGTATCTATCATTCTTACCACTTATCGTCACGTTCCCTGCTAACAACTCAGCGTACTAAAGTCATTTGAATATTCCTAGCGGCCTATCAGCCATCATTATTGCAAACTAATAAAGTTGAAAACCACTTTATTCCGATCTCAATCCCTGAGATATGCGAAGTTTACCGGCAAGGCGGCAGTGGATACCACGCTAATGCACGACAGGAGTCTTGGCTGCCCATATCAGGTTAGCCGCGGCCGATCTGCTAGCATTCTGATTGCTTCGAGATTCATCCGAGATACGGCAAAGGCTAATTATCTACTTGTGTTGGGAACAACAATTGCCAGTATCAAAATATTTGATTAGAAATACAGGATTATTCAGCAGTCTAGTACAAGATGTATTTCTTGCATCCCAGGCCGGTACTCATCCTATGTCTTGTGAATTGCGATTTTATCAGCAGATTGACTCTTTGAAACAAGTCTTTTCTTCTTCTTCTTCACCTCTCACTCATAATGTCACCAGTGATACATTGCATCCGCCATGGACAGGGCTTCCACAACGTCGGTGCCGGATGCTACACTCTTCCGGATCCTCGTCTGACCCCCTTGGGTGAAGAGCAGAACCTGGCATTGCGAGAGACGGCCTTCTCAGATCAGTCAAAGATATCTCTTGTCCTTGCCTCTCCCCTTTACCGAACACTTCAATCTGCCTATCTGGTGTTTCAGTCAGCCCTTGAGGGCAGCAGCAAGTGTCACCCTGAAATCATCGCCATCCCGGATGCTCAAGAAACCTCGGATGACCCGTGCGATGTTGGAACTGATCCATCAGTCCTTCGCAAAGTTGTAACCGAGAGTAACTGGCCTGTCGATCTATCTCTAGTCCAGGACGGCTGGAACGTGAAGGCTTTAGGGACTCGCTACAGCCCAGAAAGCAACGCCATAGCAGCCCGCGCCCGCGACGCCCGCATCTTCATCCGACAGAAGATCCGACAACTGATCGAGCAAGGCGATACGGACCCTCAAGTTGCTCTCGTGACACACGGCGGTTTCCTGCACTACTTCACCGATGACTGGGAGGACTCATGGCTGAACCCTGGGACGGGATGGAAGAACTGCGAGACTCGATCCTACGTATTCGAGCAAGACGTAATGAAAGATATAGATGTGGAGGTCAGGCTCACTGAGACGATGGAGAGTCGATTGAGAAGGGGAAAAGGTAATCCTATGCCGGCTAAGGAAGAACAGGCGGGGCTATTTGAGCAGGCGATGGAGAGCTGGGAGAGACAGGGGCTGCAGAGACCCGATAGAATTGGAGTTAATGTCGAGACGAGTGTGGTCGCATGATAGAATGCAGTATCATAGTGGTTGCACCCTACCTCTATGAGGACGGAGTGCTCCACTTTCATGATAGAGAATCAATGTAAAACTTCAGCAATATGGTTCAGTTTATCGACTTCAATCCAAGTCAACATCGATCCACAAGACCAGTTGTTGTGTAGGATATTTTCACAGCAGCTTACGACAGACTGCGAAGCGTACTGTGACAGAAATCAGCGACTGCCGACGACCATCCCAGTGTAGACTGAAACAACTAACCGATACCTGCGTCCCCACGCGAACATTATACCCTCCACTTGCAGTGATTGTTAAACTAAGGACGTGGCCTCGATATAGAGCGTTAAATATGTGAAGGAGACGTTCTCCTGATCCCCCCCTTTATCCAGCCCTGAGACATGGGACCAGTAACACAATTCGTCTAAAAGACGCCCCAGCGCTCTTCAATAATATGTCAACGCCATCTCAACACGTTTCGGGGGCTCGTCAAGCACAACGATACTGCAACGATACCGCGACGAACTCTAGCATTTTTCAGCATCTTGCCAGGGGGTCAGAAGACATGCCTGACCTGGTTAACTCTGTACCGTCACTGCAGAGCATCGCCTTGACCAAACCTCTGCAGTTACGACCGACTGGGAACTGGAGAGTCTGTCCACCATTGTTATCAGAAACGACCCTGACGGTCTACCGGTGTCTACGCGAATCCCCGGTCGAGATTGACAGCTTCACTGCTGCGCTCAATGTCCACACAGTCCAGATCAAGTGAGCGAAGAATCGTTGATAATAAAAAGAAAATATAATTTAATTCTATAAACACTTTTCTTATAATGCATTAATTAGTTATCACTCTGCTTAGCATATTTCACTCATGTCATCATTGACTCAGTTTTAAAAGACGGCGAAAAAGAGGAGTATTGACAACGTCATCGACTCAACTGACGAGTTATGACTGGATCTCTACGCGCTCCGCACAAGTTACACAGCAGTAAAACAAAATCTACCCCTCTTGTCCAAAAACACCAAACTTTATCTTATTTGTGAGATTATTAGTGTTCACTGATTGACAATGGAGCGCTCACAATCTGATACCTTGCCTCTGGCGAATTCGGTTCAAATTCCTCAGCTTGGGTTTGGCGTATATTTATCGCCACCTGAAGTTTGCACCAAGTCATGCCTTACTGCACTTGCAGCTGGATATCGACACATCGACACGGCGCAATACTACGCCAATGAAACAGAGGTTGGCCAAGCAGTTCAAAAGTCGAACGTCGATCGGAAACACGTTTTCTTGACTACCAAGATCCTTGAGGCAGCTGGCTCTGTGGACGCAAGCTTCGCGAAATGCATTGAGAGCGTTGAGAAGCTTGATCCTGAGAGCGGTTATGTCGACCTTTTCCTCATTCATAGCCCCAATAGTGGTGCTTCAAAGAGAAAGGAGATGTGGCAGGCCCTGGAGAGGTTGTATGAGGAGGGAAAGGCGAAGAGTATTGGCGTGAGCAACTTTGGTATCAAGCATATCGAAGAGCTGAAGCAATTCGCCAAAGTTTGGCCTCCCCACGTCAATCAGATTGAGGTAAGTTACCAAACGACGCGCACCATAGGATATTAACAGGTCCATCAGTTGCATCCTTGGGCACAGCAGAGAGACGCCGTGGAATACTGCGAAAAGAACAACATCGTAGTAGAAGCCTACGCTCCTCTCGTTCGCAACCAAAAGGCCGATAATAAAACCCTCAAAAGCATCTCCACAAAGCACAAAGTCACGCCTAACCAAGTTTTAATCCGATATTGTCTTCAGAAGAATTGGGTTCCCCTTCCAAAGAGCGATACACCGGAGCGCATCAAAGCTAATGCCGATGTTTTCGGGTTTGATCTGGATGACAGGGATATGAAGGCGCTGGATGAACTGGATGAGGGCGCTGCGGGTGCAATTGTGCAAGCGGTGGATAATTATTGATGCGGTGTAATGTAGCTTTGTGATAAAGTCGGATTGCAGTTTCAGGTGCTGGGGTTGCAGTACAAGGATGAAGAGGTGAGATGGATATTGCACTGAATCTTAACTTGAACTTTAGATCCCGAGATCTGGCTCATCTCTTGGATTGTAGATCTTAGATAAACGAGTTCCTAGCCTCCCAAAGATCAATGCTTACACGCGTCATTGATTTAGATTCACTTCAGGTACAATCTCGATAATCACGATAATCTCAATGTCTCATCTTCGGGACCAACGTCGTGGCGCCTACAAAGCCTCACCGACACTTTCGTTGTAACACAGCATTCAGTCCGTATTTGCTTTTTCGCATAACTCATACACTTTTGAACACAAATCATAAAAAGCGTCAATAATGTAAGGGATAAATACTACTAAATAATGACTTCACATATTTAGGTCATGACGTGCACGAATCTCCCCCAACCCCTCTTTCTCCCGCTCCATTCATCCAGCCAACGACACTCACCCTCTTCTTCCCCCCTGATACTAGAATTTTCTGCAACACGACAAAAATGGCAGACAACGTAACCAGGCACAATGCCTATGCAACCCTCATCACCCGCGACTCCTACCTCCCCGGCGTCATCATCCTCGCCTATACCCTCAAGCGCAACGTCTCAATCTACCCTCTCGTAGTGTTCTACACGCCCAACCTCCCCAAAGATGCGAAACGCGTTCTTGAGCTTGAGGCGCCAAAATGCAACATGATCCTTCGCGAGTGCGAGCATCTTCTCCCGCCGGAGGGTGTGAAGATGACGCTTATCGCTGAGCGATTTGCGGATACGTGGACGAAACTTCGTGTTTTTGAGCTGTTTGAGTATGACGCTGTGTGTTACCTTGACGCTGATATGGCGGTGCTGGATAACATGGATGTTGTATTCAAAGTTGAGACGCATTTGCCCGATGATTGGATTGCAGCGAATCATGTTTGTGTTTGCAACCTTGATTCAGATTCTTGGGCTCCTGAGGATTGGAGGACGGAGAATTGTGCTTACACGCCGCTTGAACATCCCACAGCGCTTACGGAGCCTCTACAACCTACTGAGACGTCACCTTCACCACACAAGCTTCTCAATGGTGGCATGTTCATCTTTCATCCTTCGAAGGGCCTTTGGGATCGGATGTTGCATGTGTTCAACACGACGCCGCTACTTTCAACGTTCATGTTTCCCGATCAGGACTTTCTGGCATACTTCTTTGAGAATAAGTGGTATGCACTTGGGTGGCAGTATAACGCTATCAAGACGATGCGGTATTGGCACCCCAACATTTGGCGTGACGAGGAAGTCATCTGCCTGCACTACATCGTCGACAAGCCTTGGGCAAAGCGTGTTGGACTGGATGGAGTAGCTGGGTATAAGGGCCTTGATGGGGTCACGCACTGCTGGTGGTGGCAGCTGTATCAGTACTGGGAGGATGAGAGGACCTCCGATGGCCGTGGCGGGAATGAGGCGATTGCTATTCTGAAGAAGCTGATCGCACCGGCGGATACGATGGAGGGAGGACTTGGGTATCTGCAGGTGGGTTTGCCTGTGAGAGCATGAGTGAAGACCATCTTTTCGGCGTTCAGAGTATAGAGGGGTGAAAGGAAAGAAAAGAAGTAGAGGAAATTAGGAGCTACATCAAGTGCTGCGGGGTAGAGTCTCGCTAGCAATGGCATGGACTTTAGATACACGAACACGCGATTCTCATGAGAGCAGAATAGGACAACGGAATGGATTTTATGATCATGTAAACCTATCTCGAGATAAAGCTGTCCACTTTCAAGAACTAGATTACTCAACCTCCATCCAAGTGGCCTGTAGCTGCAATATCGTTTGCCAATCACTCATCTTATTCGCGTCCGCCATCCCAGCATGCATGTTATTCATCATGTTCGCCGCCGTGACCCCATGTTCAGTCTCATAGTATCCAACGGAACTATTACCATGCAAGTACCCATCCGTATTGCCACTAATAGATGCCATGCCATTCATGCCCTGATACATCAAGCTTAGTTGTCCCTGTTGCATAGCCTGCATTTGCTTCATCATCTGCATCTGCTGTATCATCTCAATGTGAGGTACGGTCGCGTTGTACACCTGAACACGTCTTGCTCCAAAGGCTTTGAACTCATCCAGGGCTTTTTGTGACTCCGGCGATCCAGGAGGTCCGGCGGCACAAGCTGCGAGCCACATGTTGCGCATTCTTGGAGACCATAGCTGGCAGATTAAGGTACGCTCGTCGTATACGTCCTTGACAGGAACGGAATCTCCTAAGGGAGTATCGGCCACAAAGTTCAACCAGCAGTCTTGACAGGCCAGAGCCTCTGGGTGTCCCCACCATTTACTCTTGCCTCTATTCTTGATACCTGGACAGGTCGGCACTCCAGCCCATTTCTTGACGTAGTCAGAGTAGTGACTGAAGACACCTTTGTCAAGAGCTTCGGCGAACTTGGTGATGAACATGCCCCATCGGGGAGTACCTGGACAAAAGTTGCAAATGATGTCGACAGTCTGATCGCGCTGGACAGGCTCGAAGAATTTCTCGAGGCCAGACGTCTCGACGATTCCCTTATAGCAAGCCTCGCAGACATCGAAGTCGGCACACCCTCCAGCGACTGTCCACCAATTGCCACGTACGATGCCATGAATAGTGCATGGGACGAGACCAGAAATGGCATTGGCGGCATTCCAGAAGACGTCGAAGTCTCGGCGATAGATGGCTGCTTCGAGCGCAATACTCATGTTAACAGCTGTATCGGTGAGCTTGCACTTCCATCTCTGGCCAATCGACTCAACGAAGGCGTCAAAGCCTTCTGCACGGATGTGACGTTCAAACTCGTTGCCGAATGGCGTTAAGGCAAGTTTGTCCAGATAACATGCCTCGCAGATGGTCATGTCCTTGATCTTGCGGCGCGGTAACATCCAATGTCCATTGTTGGACTCTTCATCTCTGCCTTCGCACAGTGGAAGATGAACGCGCACCTTTGCGGCTTCGATGAAGCCGTTCCAGTGATTCTGCTTTGCCATCTTAACTGCTGTTTTGGCGATGTAAGGTATACACAAATCACACATCCATTTTTCGTCTTGACCTTGCTGACGGTAAAGCTGGAAGCGAGACTCGAAAGCGGTGCCGACGACGTGGTCCTCGTAGCAGGCATCGCACGATATGAACCCATCGATCTCGTTGTTGACCATACCCCACCACTTGACCTCGTCAGCAGCAGTTGTCCAGACCCTACCCTTGCATGGTTTGAGAGTCAGGCTCTTCTCCATCCATGCCTGTAGAGGTCTGACGTCGTTAGTCTGAAGAGCCTGCGGCCAGAGTACCTCTCGTGCGCGAGGAGACCAGAAGCCGCACTTGGATTCTGTGCCCTCGGGCGAATGGTACCTCTCGAAGTGGCCCGCGAGGTGGGTGCTCTGAACATAGTCGGCATAGCACCTCGTACAAATGAGATACTGTGGCACAGCAATGAAACGATACCAATCAAGCGAATAGCTCACGGTTCTATCTTCGGGACAGTATGGGAGAGTGTCGCTGGACATACCAGTAGCTTGGCAGGGAGGCGGTCCCCGAGGCCCATCCTGTCGTGCGATCGAGCCAGTACTAGGTACTGTTAGGGGGTGACCACTATTCAGGACGTTCAGATTGTTCATTTGAGCAGACAGAGAAGCGACAGGATCTTGTTGATAGCCATAAGCAGCGGGTTGGTTGGGTACATTATTCGCATTTGCCGGTGGAAGCTGAGAGTTTGGCAGTTCGGGAGCAGGCTGGTATGGCTGGAACTGCTGACCTGGTACCGTTGGTGGGGGATTTGCAGGCACTTGTCCATGATTGATCGTGCCAGCTGTGGGCGGCAGATTAGGAGGTGACGTATAATGCTGGGAGGTCGGAGGGCTGGTAGTTGCGACTTCAGGATGCTGCATGTATTGTGCCGGAGGAACCTGCTGGTTGACCGGTGGACTGTACGGTTGGGAATGGCTTGGTACTGGGGCAGCGACAGAGTGTACATCGTGCTGCGGTTGCTGCAGAGGTGGTGGAGGCGGGTAGCTGTGAGCCTGGCCTGGGGGAGCAATCGGCTGGACACCACCGGGCGCACCTCCAGTCTGAGGGACTTGCGCCTGGTTTGGTGTATAATACTGCCCCTGGGGTCCAGAAACTCCCTGAAAAGGCGCCTGAGTTGCTGCCGACGGGCTGACAAGCTGCTGCGCTGGTGGAGTTTGGTGTTGCTGGTGCGGTGACTGTGCTGCAGGAGGACTTTGTGGGTGGCTCATGGGAACACTCTGAGCTAGCGGGACAGGTACTGTATGCGCGGTCGGCGACATCCCTGAAGCGGCCATTGGGTTGTAAGGACCAGTTGCCTGCTGTTGCGGGTACCCTTGGGGAGGGGGACTCTGATAGAGCTGCTGGGGCGGGAGGACCTGGTGCGGGTTGTGCGTGGCACTAGCTGGGGCAGCCTGATACGTCGATGCTTGACCAGCTTGCTGGGTCGCTGTTGGATCTTGAGGATTGGTCGCACCAGCTTGCTGGTGATACTGTGGCTGTTGCTGTAGAGCAGGAGAGCCATGGCTGGGAGAACCAACGAGAGGACCAGACGGGGGAGCTGTCTGTGGCGGAGGTGGGGGCGATGACAGTGCCGGGTTGAATGAATTACTCACGCCACCCTGTTGTGGCCATGATGTCTGTTGTTGAAGCTGAGGAGGAGCACTCTGGTGCTGTTGATGCGGCGAAAGCGCTTGAGGAGGGTTCTGGCCGTACCCAGGTGAGGCGGCAGAGCCCGCTCCTTGTGGAACAGGTTGATGGGCAGGCGGCGCAGATGTAGGTTGATACGGATTGGACTGCTGATGGTGCAATGCGAGCTGGGGATATGGCGAGGCACCTGGTGGTGATTGAACCAGCGGCTGAGATACTGTGCCTGGTACACCTACGTGAACATTCGCGTGCGATTGCTGAAACTCCACACTGGGGTGCTGGGCAGCCTCTAAACGCTCTTGCCAACTCAAGTGAGATGGTTGACCAGGCGCACTGGGTGGCTGACCTGAGGGTGTCGCTTGTGCTGCATGGTGCTGAGTCGGAGGATAGCCTGGAGCAGCGGGCGGGACGCTCTGCTGCGGTGTTGGAGGCGCCTGATTGGCATATGCCTGCTGAGACTGAGTTTGGCCATATCCTTGCGGGAATGAGTTTGTCGGGCTCAAAGGCGTTTGTGTGGGATGCTGCGCGGGGTTGTACGTTGGCTTCGGTGCCTCCCCAGTGTATGAGGTGCCAGAACTTGGCGGAGCGCCGGAAGGTGAGGAAGCAGGGTACTTGGACTTGATGTTGCTAGCGAGATTTCCCAGGATACCTTTTCCAGACTTAAACAAGGATTGAGCGGTTGATTGCAGTTGGGCTTGAGCTGAGGGTCGAGTCGCGAACTGAGCGGCCTGTTGCTGGTACTGCTGCTGGTGCTGCGCAGGTGTCGGCGGGGCTGCGACACCGTAGGTCGGTGTCTGGTAGCTGGGCTGCTGGCCAGGAATCTGCTGCTGAGGATATTGACCTTGCGGCGATTGGGTATGCTGAACCTGAGGTGATTGCGCGGGTTGACTCACTTGGTAGTGGCCTGGCGGAGGAGGAGACTGGTAGTTGTGCTGCTGAGCCGATGCGTACTGCTGAGGCACGCCTTGCGGTGATTGTGCATATTGTGCTGGAGGCGGCTGCGGAGTTTGGTAGGCCTGTTGCGCGTGGCCTGGATGAGGCGATTGATAGTTCGGTTGCTGACCAGGAACATATTGTTGAGGCGGAGGTGAAGAGTATTGTTGAAGGTGAGGGGATTGAGAGTACTGCTGCGTTGGTGGTGGGGGAGCGTGGTTAGGCACTCCCGGACCAGGCGGCACCTGGTAACCATTGTAAGGCGGACCACTCGCCATCTTGATATCACAATCCTTAAAAAGCGCTTCAATAACTCTTATGACGCTATTCACAGATACTTTCTCAATTTATTCACAGAATCGCCAAGCTTCGCTTGTTTGATGGGACAGATCACGGTTAAATATGACTCCTCACTGCCAGAGTCCAGACCGGTCCACGCATTCAGCTGAAGCATTAGTCTCACATTCACGAGGCACAAAATACCACCAAAGAACGCCTTGTGAACCCAAAGGCCTACGCTTAGTGGCGCTTGAGTGTTATTTTTGTAACAGCCACTTCGCTATGGTTACTCTAAAAAATGTCAGCCGCATCGGGCAAGATTATGCTTAATAACCTCTCAAACTGGGTGCTGCCAGCACTTAGGTGACCAGTAAAACAGAAGGGTATCAATTGCTCCATTAATTCTTTCTATCCCGTTCCCATGTTATACAAGAAATGCGCGGTTACAAAGGTCCCAGTGAGCTACCTAGAGTGACCAGCCTTGCAAACACCAAACACTGAATCCCCAAACCTCCAATTTCGTCCGTTACCAAAGGTAAAATTTGCTGCACAGGCCTGGTGACCTGACCGATCTCCAGACGCAAATCAAGCTCAAGAATGAGGACCCTCGAGTAGCATAGATATCGGGATCCTCCCTGTCCAACGGTCTCCTTGGCCAACCGCGCTGTTGCCTGCTGCGATTGGTCTTTGTTCAGCTCCGCTATGGTTTTTGGGGGTTCGTGTAACAGCGCTGTGTGTTCGCTCAGGGCTATCTCGCTGGCTCGATACTGACTTGGCAATGTAGTCTGAGGTCTCTTCCGCGCCAGCAAGAAGTCGACGTGATCCAGGTGTCAGATCTCTCGGGATGTTTACCGTGTTTGTACTCCCGTGAGCCGGAGGAGGCTCCTCATCCGAGTCATCCCAAGTGAGATCAATCACCTCAGGCAATGGGTCCCCACGAGGTCTCGGTCCGTTGATCGCTGTAAATCCTCGTGGTCTCGCACTCTCTCGAAGAACCCCCTTCGTGACCAGAAGTTCCTCAACATCACGCGCAAAATGACACGAGATACCAACAACGTAAAAGAGCTCACCATGCTCGTTATTTTCCGTCTCCAACGTATAGTATATATTTCCGTATTCAGTCGTCAGCACATTGTAGAGCTTGCTAAGAGAGGTGATCTCTCTGCAAGGTATGCGTGTGCGGAAGTCCGACATCTTCGGCTTGCAGTTGCGGAACGCGTGCCATGCATGAGTCCAGTGACCCGACCTGAGGACTTTATATAGGAAATGATTGTCAGTGATTTTATGTTAAGTTACGTGGAGATCTGTGATTAACGACTGAACGCAGCTTCAGAGTGAACGCTTGTTTTCTCGCAATTTGTTAGCAGCTGAATTCATTCACTAGCTAGGCGTGCGTCACTACGTTTAAACCAACAGGCCCATCATATATCTGCTTTGTAAATCTTAGAAGATTTTTATAAATCTTGGAATATTTTTATAAGTCTAAGAATATCTTTATAGATCTTTATAATCTTTATAAATCTTTACTAAATTTATATAAACATTTAGCAGGTTAATTAGATAGGCCATTTCTTCTTACACGAGAGCTTTATATGTAGTACCTAAAAGCCCATTCTATTGATTCTTAGTCTCAGCTTCAACCCTAATTTCTTACTGCTTATGAACTGAACTACCTCCTCTGCCACAACATAACATTAAACCCTTGAGCCCTTAGCTTTCGCATCCGAACTAAGGTCTTCGCAAGTGCACCATACGTCTTTTTGCGCCATTCTGGCGCATCCTCTCCTAAAATTATCCCTTGCTCCACCTCGCGAAAAGACTTGTTGAGTGCATGCGTGGATCCATAAGACTGAGGGACGCGCACGTAAAAATTCGAGATACGTGGCTTCGCATTGTGGTCCATGTTGACAAAGTCGATGATTGAGTTGATCGCTTCACAAAACGCATGCACGCATGCTTCGGTGCGCTGGCCGGCGCTGGATTGAAAGACTCCCTCACGGTTGAGTGCATTGAACGGGTTCTGGGCGGAGAACGTGACAGCCCATGTGTATCTCCACTTGTTCTTGGCTCGCACGTCGACTAGAACAAAGAGCTTGGTTCCTGTTGAAACACAATCGTGGTCCTTGAGTAGTTTTAGGCCAGTCTGAGGTTCGGCATAGGCCAACATTGTGTTGGAAGCGAAACCGTGATCAATTCGATATCCATATTCGTTGAAAATGTAAGAAGGGCCGTAATCGTTATTGCTCGTGGGCGTGGCGGGTGTAGCAGTTGCATCTTCGACTGCGGCCGTGGCATCGTCTGAGGGCGTGATATCTTCAGTCGACATAGTATCATCTTGGACTGGGGTGGCAGGGGGCAATGCATCCAACGGTAGTTCTTCGGCCAGCTGACGAAAAATGCTGCCGTCGGCCCATACTTCGGGCAGCCATAAGGTACTAGCCAAATGTAACTGGTACAACTGGAAGAAATCCGCATCGGAAACACCAAAGATGTGAGGAACGATATCCGACATGACGTGACGAAGTAAGCTCTTGCTGAAGTATTGCTGGCAATAACTGTGTTTGAAGAAGAAGAGAAGCTCTTGATGAGATATTGATTGCTGGCGGTAAGTTTATTTGAAGGAGAAGAGAAGTTCTCTGTCTCGTCGCCTCGAGACTCAAATAAAGCCACGGCGGAAGGCAGTGTTGATGTTTAAGGGGTAAGCGCAACATCGACGACAAGCGAGGCAGTCGTCGAGCCTGCCTTCCCTCTCGAGCTGGAGCAAGCCTCTCCATGCAGACGAGAGATCGAGAGAAGGTTCGGAGTTAAGGCAGACCAAAGATGATGCGATCTACCACCTACTACGATGGCATCAGGACGAGATGGAAACGAGAACCTTCATCTCGACCAAGGTGAGTAAGTGTCATTGCAGAAGCAAGGGTGAAGAAGAGAGTTGAAAAGTACATCCGAAATTTATAAACTCCATCTAAAAATGTTGTCTAAACTCACTTCATGTAGAGGAGTTTAGAGGGAGTAGGATCTCTTTAGGCATAACTTAGACTATGGCCGCCGCGGACATGTTCGACATCGGGTCCGCATAATAGACAGCACATCATAATGGGATGACCACTAAAGGCTCAGTCTGTCTACTGCCGGTCACTCATTATATAAATTACTGTCGAACCTTAGAACTGCCGCATGAGATGCATTAAGCTTCTGATAAATCTCACGAAACCTGATCAGAGTTGCATATGAAATGACGTTTCTGTAAATCTAAGTGTACACGTATATGGGTATATTAATTTCAAGAGAAAGTATTAGCAAGAGATGATTCTCATCTCTTCATCGCGTATGTATGATTCGACTCCTCAACCTCCTGAACGACGTCATTCCGCACATAGATCCCCGCCATATCCTGCTCCCGCGAATGGAGCGACTCAGTAGTTCGACTTGAGATGAAAGTCCGAGGTCCCTCCTTGCCATCGATAATCTCAAAGTCACCAGGGATCCCTTGCTCAGGATCGGCAAGTTGATGAGTTGAGCTTGTTTCATCTTCTTCTTTGTCCTTGTTGGTACGGTTGATAGTAGTAAGACGAATACCGTGGGTGGTGCGGCTGATGGGGTGGCTGCTTCCAGCAGAGCTGAGGAATCTCTTGGGAAGGATCTTGGTAAAGATTGGACGGAGAAGAGGGAAGCACCCTGAGACGATGGCGACATTAATCTCGACACCTCCCCACATGTCATTTGTGGCGACGTCGCGGGGCATTTGTCTTGATGCGGGATCATATTGGAGGGCTGTGACGATGACAAAGACGGATGCAAGACAAACACTTTCGTTGTTAGTATAATACTTTGACATACTGATAGAGAGCTTACATGAAACCAAGGGCAAACAGGGCAGTGATGGCAATCTTTTGTCCCAGACGAAGACGCAACTTAAACACTTCAATCACTGGCAGCGCCAAGATGACAACATCAAGAATAAAGTGAGTAAGGCATGTCGCGAAGAAGAATTGAGAGTCGTTGATCTTGCAGACAGCGTTCTCAATCGACTTGTCCCAATAGGCTTGAACTGGTATGCAGTGGAAGATGACCATGAATGTACGAAGGATGAGCCAAGCGCCGCTGATACCGAGCATAACCTGGATTGGGATTCGGATAGCCGACTGTTTGAAGATGCGCCAGTAGAAGAGAAGGATAGAGAGTTTCGAGAGGCCGATCGAGTATGAGTAGGTGAGGGAGATGAGGAACTGCATCAGTCGTGCGTTGAGGTTGATCTCTTCGTATCGTTCATCGCTGACGGAGTCGGGGATAGTTGTGCCAAGGTACCATGTCAAGGCCCCTACATCAGTCAGCCTCTATTCACATCATCGAAGCAAAGGGTAGTCTTACAGTATATCATCACAACATTGTATCCAATACCAACAACCTACAAACATGTAAGCAACAACCCTTCAAAGGTTTCACAAGCAAAACTTACAAAGGCACCGACACACAAGTAGTCATCATACCACCAGGGAACCTTTGTCATGCGCCTCGCAAAGATACGTGCAATCAGCGCCAGCAAGGCCGACACCCACGTGATGACCATGGCACTGATGATATCCGACTTGAGGCTCATGACGGGCTATGATCCTGCGCTCCCGCAGGCTTGTCAAAACTAAAGAACTCTGGACGAACTTTTGTTTTAGTTAAGTTAAGAAAAGCAACGCAAGGTGCAGGAGTACACACACGCCAGGCACGGATGTCCGTGGGAGTGATCTGCATTTGAAGGATGTCCTTTTCCACATGGTGGCCTCGGGAGGCCTTGGCCGTGAGGATCCTTGACGCTTATCTGGATGGGTCTAATCCGGGGAGAGAAAGGCGTTGGCTGAGGCTCTGGGGTAGAAGGGGACTGGGCTTGGCTTCCAGAACAACTGACTCGTTGTCTACACCATCAGCTTCTCGGCGGGTATGCTTACCGGAGTGTCATTGTGTGACTGGACCAAGTCTAGCGTTGGGGCCTGGGAGCTACAGTGGACCGGCGGAAATCGTCCGGGGGAGATGTTGGCAGGGCTGATCATCTCTAGGTCCCTGAGTGATTTTGTCTGTTTAGGGAATATTCCCCTTGACGATCATCAATGACGTGACGTTGATTGAACTGGGCTAACTGAACATACTGGCAAACGAATGGAAGTTGACAATTATTTGTCGGATACTCGGCCCTTTGGGAACATGACTGGTTGATTAACGCACTGCAGACCTTCCAGAACCAGAAAAATGGCGTCGATAGCTGTCGCATTGATCAACAGTTTCATAATCAGCGTCTCATTGGCCTTTTCAGCAGGTGGGATAACGACGCCGTTGATTGCTCATACGAGGATTATTCTAGAAGAGGAAGCTCTGGAGGAAAATCACTCAACCGCCCTTGGAGAACAAGATGGCCTCAGCTTTACACTGCTAAGCCATTGATGGACAGGGGCATCTCAACCAACCGGCCCGTAAGCTCGGTCCCGATTTTTCGGTTGTTCAAGCAGAAACTCTGTTAGATTTGATCCGACGCGCTGAAACAGCATCTCACCTATCACCATCACCTCACCACGCCCTATCATCCATCGTGGCGCCACGTCTGCTTGTAGTGCGTCAATATTTAGCGCGCTGGGACCAGTGGCTGATCCCTGGGCTTTACCACCTACTGCTTCTGGAGTTAGGGCCTACCCCGGACAGGCATTGGCCAACAGTCTCTGTCTTATCTTTTTGTGATCCTGACCGTTTTCTGTTGTAATGTCACGATTTATTTCCGGCTAACGCACGCCATCGCTCTCGCTCTCTCCGCGGTATGGCACTATGAACTACGCTGCTCAAAACTATTGAGACTCTGGGTTGCATTCCAGCCCTGTAGGACTCTAGCTAATGATTGACCTTGCATAAGAACGTTGCAGTGGCTTCGAGCTGAGGGTGCCAAGTCGAGATTGTGTAGCATCCTTTTCTCATCGCCTACAGCGCTGAAAGCTGAACCCTGCAGCATGAGATTGGGGAACCTGGAAGTCGTCCCACTTCCCCTGGACCAAGCAGATAAAACATGATTCTAGACTCTCGTTTATCGTCCTGTCAAATTTGGCCAAAAGATGATCTTCCTAGTTTCTGGAATATTTATGACATGATGGTTTCTCCAATGTATTGAAAATGGTAAAGCATGTGAGGCGAGGTTACTTGCACATGATAAATTCCAGCGGAGCAAACCACAGATGACAGACTTCAGCGGAGTAAAACCCCAGACCCATAGAAGGATAACGATGGAGACACTTCCACTCGTCCGCGATGGACCATGTCGTAAGTGTTGCTTGGCATGTTCCACGTCTGCATCCAGAAACTCATCTGTCGAAAATGAAGTCAAGACGATGCTTGATCTACCAGTAAAACCACTCATATTCGTTACTCAGCAGATTAGATGGTGAATCAATGAACCGGTGTTACAAACAGGCAGTGTCCTTTCCTTCTTCGCTCTAGAGTGCCTTGTCATCAACGCTTGGACCGTGATAAGGGCGTCGATCCCTATCGCAAGCGCGTCATGAACATTGTCAATCCGTCGCAATCAGCACCTTTATTGACTCCTGTCGGCCCGAACCATATCTGGTACATGAGCCAACAGTCCGAGCAATCTCATTCTCTCCATCTTATCGCCCAGTCCCCCTTTGCAAAGCTCGGTTCCACGATTTTTCCCGCCATGACTGCCTCACAA
This sequence comes from Fusarium oxysporum Fo47, assembly GCF_013085055.1. NCBI lineage: Eukaryota > Fungi > Ascomycota > Sordariomycetes > Hypocreales > Nectriaceae > Fusarium > Fusarium oxysporum. The sequence goes on from NC_072849.1 coordinate 786,214, forward strand.
AGTCGTCTCTCTCCTTCGTCGCTGACAGTGAACCCAAAAACAACACCTCGTCGTGCAGCGCACTTCGTCATTTCCCGTTCCTTCGCGCGTTTCTGTCCTTGTTTTCGCTTCTCGAGCATCGCGTCTGTTTCGTGGATACGTTCTGCTCGGCCTTTTTCGCCGCCGACACTGCCGTTGACTTCGGATACGGATTGAGGTGGACGGATGCGAGTGCCACTGCGGACTGACATGCGGGCCAGAACGTCCCCGTCGATGTGATTGTCGTCTTTGATGTTGCCTGAGAGGTCCATATCTTCTGATGATCGAGGCTCCGATGGCGCTTGCGTATATTCCAATCCTTGCGCTCCCTCCTCGTCGCTATCATGTTGTTCAATTTCTCCCTCCATTGACGTTCGGTTCGGTCCAAAGACAAGTTCCTCTGCTGCGCTGCATGGCACCAAGATGCGATTGTCGCCTTTGCTGTTCTTCCCTTTCTTATGCTTGCCACCTTTTGCCTGCTTCTTTACCTCATCTGCTGTGCTCTCTTCGGCCGTCAATAGTTTCACAAAGGCTTTCTCCAGCTCGCGGTCCAGCTTTCCGGGCTTCTGTGTGCGACACCGGCTCGAGCAGTACTTGGCTGGCGTATTGGTATTTGCTGTCGCGGTAGTTCGCCTCGTACTAATCACTCTGCCGCATGAATGACAATACGGAGTTGCTTCGCCTCCGGGTAGTAAGTAGAAAGGTGCTGGTGTTGCTTGCGATTTGGAGGGTCGACTCCAGCTGTCCATCCAACTCATCTTGACCGGCTCGAATGACCTTCGTTGTAGTTGTTTTTGCGTTGAGAAATTTTGGCAATTTCGTTTTAGGGTGTGAACTGTTGCTACGTGTAGTCTTTGAGTGTGTTTAATGCAAATCATGTCGCTCCAAGCTTTGCTAGGATGAAAACGCAGTGCGGGTTGAGGGATGCACATCGTGGTAATGATGTCATTGTCGTCATCGAGCGCTGCGAATGGGTCCAAGTCGATCAACATCAATTGGTACTACGACATAGTGGTAGCGGCTCCAGCTATAGAAGAAACTAAGACCAATTGCTCTGAGAACATCTGATATTAATGAAAATCTCTATCCATCATTTCACCTTTTCTCATTGGAGTCTAGGGTAAGCCCATACTTCTCCTTTGAGAACTTGTTTAAGCACAAATATTCAGCTTTAAATGATTAAAATCATAAGTACAGTCAAAAATTCACAATACTTGGAATAGAAGTTAGCTTTTGCATCTTGGGATTTTGAGAATGGCTTGAAAATAATATACTGAGGAGAAGATAGTTGGGATTTTCCTACAGCCGATAATAGCTTTTGGGAGCATTCGCTCCGGCCAGTTCATTTGTGGCGCTACCGTTTATCTCCTCGCCATGTCCGGCCACCGGAGCACATTCTAGACACTTGTTCGAACCGGGTTATGTTCCAATAGGCAAACTCTGTCTTTCAAGTCATAAATACCACTAACACCAATGATTTCAATCGCTACCGGTGGTATGTTATGCTGCCGGTAATCGAGCTGATGTGGTCTTGAAACTTCGGCCTGCGGAATCATTGTAAAGCTTTTGGTGGCTGTTTGCAAAATATCGCCTTGCAGTTTGCTGGATCTGATAGTAGTGACAAGGTGAAGATGAATTAATCGGAAGAATAATCACTCAACACCGGTTAAGAAAGATGTTTCTGGTAATTACAATTGAGCTGAATAAGTGTCACTGAATGCAGATATAAAAGATAAGGATTGAGATAAAAGCTCATGGTGTTCCTCAGGTATAGATGCAGAAAGATGAAGTTAAAATATTAGATGGAATACCCTGTTCCCAAAGTTTGAAAGATAGCAGAAATACATCGAGAAATGGGATTGAGCGACGCTACTGAGTAACGAGAAGAGTACTCGCAACACTTGGTACACCCGCCGAGTTCATAACAAACAACATCCAATACCCAGGCAAAGCAATACCAGAGTCGCTTGGAACCTGAAACGAATAGCTGTTTCCAGTTCCAGTACGTCTCAGACTTAAAGGAATACGACGCTGGTCAGTATTAACTGTATGAGTTGATGTACCATAACGGATCAACGAAGCCTGCTTGATGCTGGTATCTGCTGTGATTGTGATCTTGCCACCGACCTTGACACTCTTAGCAGAGACTTTAGTGATCTTGGGACGTGTCGCCAGTTTTCCATTAGAGTCGTAAAGATTGTTTGGCGTATAGATCTGGGCATCGAAATGGTTGGTGTCGCAATCACCACAAAGACCGCCACCACCGTTAAAAACCCTGCCGTCAGGTAGTAATAAGGAAATACTGTGGTAGACTCGGACAATGGAGTTTGGTTGCTGTTTATAGAAAGTGTCATCGTTGGGGACATAAAGCTCTGGTGTAAGCTGCGGAGTTGAGTCGGCGAAAGGAATACCACGCTGTTGGCCACCTGTGATGAAAACGTTTCCATCGGGAAGAACAACAGATGTATGAAAAGTTCGGGGATAGTACAGGCCATTGCTCGCGAACACTGTCTTGGGTGTGCTTCCGGGCTCGCTGATTGTGATGATGTGAGCGTTGGTCGTGGCATCAGAGTCTTGATAGCTTGGGGAACCGCCAAACGTAAGGATCTTTCCTTTAACGGCATCATACATGACGGCGTTTCCGCACATCGCATCTGGGTCAGTACCGCGGCTCGATCGGCGCTTGCCAGCTGACTTTACATCTCCGTTGCCACTGGTGTAATACCAGTTCATAGCAGTGCTAGGTCCAGCTTGGAATACGGATCCCTTCTTCCAACCGAAGAGCCATCCGTGGTTATCAGAACGGTAGAGGCCTTGTTGGTCTGCTGTCAACATTGGCTTGACCAAAGCTCCTGGAAGGGAGGTCCATGTTTTTGACGATGGGTCATATACTTCGCCATTCTTCTCAAATATACCACCGCTCCATGAGCCGCCAATAGTAAAGACGCGACCATTCGATAGAGTCGCTGATGACTGGTATCCGCGGGCAACTTTCATATCTGGGCCTGGGATCCAACTATCACTAGACGAGTCATAAAGACTTGTTTTCTGAGCGTCATTGCCACCCGTGACAACAACCTGCCCATTTCCATCCATGGAGATACCAGGGCAAAACATATCATGCTTGGTGACAGTTACAGTGCGTTGAGAAATCACACCAGTGGAAGGATCCCAAGTTGAGGTTAAGGTTACGCCACCAGGAGAACCTCCGAACGCATCGTTGCGGTATGAAGACCAAACGAGAACTTTTCCTGATGTTGGCTCAACTGCAGCAGCCACAGGAACGATAGGAAAGTCAAGTGTTGGGCCCCAGCGTCCGAGGCCAGGTTGAGGGCTGGTATAAGAAGCTGCCTTGAAGACGTTGATCTCGGCGATACTGGTCCAAGGCTGGTCATTTGCTTCAGTGACAGCGACAAGACGAACGTAACGAGCAGGACGAGTCTCAAAATTAGAGTATTTTTCAGTGTTGTCAGCGAACCATGTTCCAGTTGCGACAGCGTCGCCCCAGTTCTTCCCATCTGTGCTTAGAAAGACATTGTGACGGCCGATCCAGCCGTGATCACTACCGTCCTGACGAGGAAGAACAGATAAGCCGTTCACATTCTGGGAAGAGCCCATGTCGATAGTGATGGTATGAGGAGGCTTTGGGTCATTGGTGCCTCCAGCGGCCCAGGCAGTGTGCCAGAAGGTGTCGCGGTCACCATCAATGGCCTTGGAGCACTCATCTCCCTCGTGCTGGCTGTCACAGGTAACACGCCATTTGTCGCGGTTGATAGCAGTGCCTATGGGAGGTGAGGCTCTAAGACTTAAGAATTGCAAGGATCCTTCGGGTGTCTCAACTTTTGCTGCCGGTTGGGAGATGGCGACAGCACTAGCGCTCCCGAGGTAAAGAGCAAGTGTCCAAAAGGACTTCATTGTAGCGAAAGTAATGGAAAAAAAATAATTGTAAGATATGGAGAAGAATACAAAGTGGATAAATGGAATGAACTGGAACCATCAGGAAGTTGGCTGGAGGATATCATATTATTTATCGATTGCATTTCTGCTATAAGTTTGTTCTAGCAGGACTGACATCAGACGCACAGCCGGTAGACCCATCGCACCGCAGGCAGGCACACCAACCTTAGCTCACATGGTTCAGTTCAGCTAGGCGGATCGAGGCGACTACCTTCAGTATCGGGTTTATGAAAAGACCAGTTCTCTAATTGGCCAGCAAAGTTCAAAGTATCTAAGAAAAGAAAAGGGTCTCCTCGTATTGCCCAATCCGCTTACAAGTTATACAGCAGACTGAGGCCCTCGTCTCCACCCGGGCTTGTTATGTTTCAGGTCATGTTAAATTCTGCAGTGTCTGAGCGCATAGCCTTCAACCTATTGAGTTAGTCTATTCTTTGAGTGGTGAGAGAAAACAAGACTAAAACTTGACGGCAGATCGACGGATGGGATTTTGACTCCACGATGTTTAATTAGTTGAAGCCACAAGGGCCATTTCCCCTGACTTCGTGCATATCGGCGTCATGCAAATGTAAGACTCTAGGGAAATTTCTACGACAACCATGACAAGAGACTGTGAAAACAAACAGCCGGATCTTCAATCGACAGTCAAGAGCCGATTTCTTTAGTTTAGCATATAGCTAGCAATATTTGTATGATGTAATTGTTACTCTTAGCCGTTGGACTATCGATTGTGGCTTTAAAAAGTTAGGTACTTTTTAAACACTAAGCTATGAAGCTGGAGCTTTGATGCCGTGATTTCCCAGTCCGTTTGGCAGCCGAGGTTGAGTATCATAAGAAACCATCAGATGAGAGGAGAGATGATAGTCTAAAGTTAGAGACCGCACATGTGACGATCCTCTAGGGTTGAAGCTTACAACAAGTGCCAGAATATTTGAACTGCGGCATCCGCAGCCATGGATCTTTTGTCGTTCCTGTGATTGATTGCCATTACATTGAAGGCCATGTCCATGACCTGTGAGACTTTAACAATCAATTTAGGGTATGTAAGCCGAGCTATTTGGACTGGAAAACTGTGTTCTAGTGCCCAGCATGTCCTTCCAATTTCTAACCATGCACTTTGACGACTTGAGTCTCGCGATTACTCGAAATGGAAACTCCCGATTTTCTACAGAAATAATTTGAGACCAAAAAATTATGATAAGCATGCAAATCCATTTAGAAGTTGGTATGCTGATGCAAAGTCAGCACGAATCTGACAAGAGATTCGCTGTGCCGCTTGGCGTCAGCACTATTTCCATGCTTCAATATTATGTGAGCTTAAAACCGACTGCTCCCCATTCTGACAGGATCAAGGACTTTCTGCCCTTACTGCAATATAAGCTATCTGATTTTTATCAAGTGTTTGTTATCGCTAGTTGTGGCGATGCGCTTCCTTACGGATTCTCGAGGCCTTGGTGACCCAAACTCTGAGGAGGTCCCTCTCCTTGTCATTGGGGCTGGGCTCCCTCGCGCTGCCACATCATCAATGCAAGCAGCCTTTGAGAAGCTAGGCTGCGGACCATGCATGCACATGGCAGAGATCCTCCCTCATCCTTCGCGTTTACGCCTCTTCATCGCCGCGCTGCGCGAGAAGAATCCTGAAGTTCGACAAAAGATGGTTAAGCAACTCATTCACGGCCATCGCTCCATCTGCGATCTTCCTGTCGTGTACTTCACACCAGACATGATGGACGCATATCCAGATGCCAAGATTGTGCTCAACCAAAGACCCGATCCTGAAGTCTGGGCCAAGAGCGCTGAGGAGAGCTTCTGGTTCTTCTTCAGTCCTTGGTTCTACTGGGTTGGTCTGCTCTGGTCTTCTGATCGGATGTGGTATACACTTAATATGGAGAGCATCAAGTTGGGCAAGGAGAAGTATGGTTCAGCTAATATCTTCTCGGCGGAAATGTACAGCAAGTATAACGAGGAGGTGTTGGCTGAGGCGAAGAAGAGGAATCGAGAGGTTCTCCAGTTCAAGGCAGAGGATGGTTGGGAGCCGCTTTGCAAATTCTTGGGCAAGGACGTTCCGAGCGAACCTTTTCCTCGATTGAATGAGAAAAAGACTTTCCAGATCGTGAGATATGTATTCATCGCGAAAGGCGTTTTGTCTTGGGGTGCTCTTTTCGGCGCGACGTGGGGCTTTTGGAGAGTCGCGCGGTGGTACATGTAACTCTACGCGTGCATTCAGCCACCATTATCAAATAGTGTATAGAAAGTATAAGATTACCGTCATAAAAAGCAAAAAATGAATCGCTTGTTATGCTAACTGGAGGGTTCGAACCTCCGCGGTTTCCCACTGCGGGTTTGGTTTCTGATAAGAACCTAAACACAGCGCCTTAACCACTCGGCCAAGTTAGCGATGATGATTCGGGTGGCGTAATGGCTCACGAATGAGCCCCAAGACCCAATGCCTGAATTACGACGAGAATGTAAAATAACCTCAAGCCACCGAATGCCGATTTTATTGGCAAGAGAAATGTTTAGAAACCATATGAAGCTCATCTTCGTATCTGTGCGAAGGTTTGATCGAGTCTACATGTATGAGGGAAATTTGAAGCAGGCAAACTGGCGGAGCTTCAGATGATCGACACAATTTGACAAACATCACAAGGGCAAGGCAATGTCATAGCAACATATGCCGCTCAAATTTCTGTATCTTGTCATTTACTCATAATATCTAACAATCTTGTTCATAGCGGCTCCAACAGGAATCCAAAAGTCGTCTCCTCAGTCTTAACCATAAGGTCTTCACGAACAGCGGGTCCACAAGCACCAGAACCGACACCAGCGACCTTACTATCCAGTCTAATAAACACCGCATCATCCTCTTTCAAATCAGGAGGATGTCTGGCCTCATGAATAGTTGCATCCCTGTGATGCGATGCCAAGAAGCTGAAATTCTTTCCATCCAAGCGTGTCGCACGTAGTCCAATGCTTGGAGACTTGGAGTCCCGAAGGGACACCCATCGCGTGTCTTCCCTGTTACCATTCTCTTGGGGAACATCGTAAGGGGTCTGGAGCTCAGAAACAGACTCGGCATTCCAGATCCCAACGCGTTGAGAATCCTTCTTGTCGGGATAGCTTTCTCCAGGTCCGCGGCCGAGCCACTTGACTTGCTCTAGGGTCTTGCTACCATAGAGATTAAGACCAATTCTTGGAACGTGCTCAGGGAACGATCCTGTTGGTGATAGGCGTGCGACGTTGACACTGAGAGCTCCGGTGAGATACACTGTGTACTCGATTTCACAATCCCATCCCCAGAACAGAACTGGAGGAGTGATGAAGGTATGTGACTTCACAACCACCTTGTCTGAGTTGGAGGCATCAACGGAGAAAGATCGAAGTTGAGATTGTAGTTGCTCAACACCAAATCGTTCCCAGTAGGGAACGGCTCCAGGGACGTCGTTGTCGGTCTTGGGGCGCCAGAACGATGGGATGATTGCGGCTTGGGTCTTGGGGTCGAAGGTAAGGAGAGTCACGTTGTTTGAGACCCAGCTCTTCAGAGCACCATAAGCGCGGTCGAAGACGAACTCGAAGTTCTTGCCAAAGACTGACACAGTAGCGCCCTTCTCGGTCACCGACAGTTTAGAAGTGAGGGTGTTGCTTGCGGCGAGAGCAGCCTTGGCATCAGTCTGAGGAGCCTGGAGCTGCTGCTGATACCAAGCAATCTCGTGACCAGCAGGTGCCCAAGCTGTGGAGTGCTTGAGGGATAGTGTCACTGTCAGGTAGACCTCGTTGTCTTTGTTGTATCGCTTGGCGTCGACTGGAAGAGATACAGAACGTGTCTCGCCAGCTGGAATCTCAGGGATGTCGAATGACCCCGAGTAAATCAATGTGGATCTATTTCATAATTAGTATCCTGCAGGGCTCATTTCTTTTCGAATCAACTCACTCTTGGCCAAACTGCTCCACCTTGTAAGATGCAGTCAAGTGGTCCAGACCAGCAAAGTCATGCCAGTTCTCAATCTTCAGCTCTCCATCCTTGAAAGAGAAACCAACAGGTTGAATGACCTTCTTGAACTCTGTCAGACCAGGGGTAGGCTCATGCTGACTGTTCAGAAGACCGTCCATGACAAAAGTCCCGTCGTTGGGTGTATCTCCAAAGTCACCGCCGTAAGCGTAATATCCTGCTCCCTCGTGGTCATCCTTCCACAGACCGTGGTTTGCCCACTCCCAGATGAAGCCACCTTGGAGACGAGGATAGTCGCGGAAAGCTTGCTCGTAGTCTTCTAACCAACCGGGTCCGTTACCCATAGCATGTCCATACTCGCAGAGAACGATGGGCTTCTCGTACTTGCCGTCCTTGACACCCTCTTCCTCGGCGTACTTGATCAATCGATCAACTGTAGGATACATATAGCTATACATATGTGTCGTCTCGGCCTCCATATCTCCCTCATAGTGAATGAGTCTCGAGGGATCAGCTTCAGTAGCATACTTGAACATCTCTCTGTGGTTGTCACCATAGAAAGCCTCGTTACCGAAACTCCACATGATAACACTGGCGTGATTCTTATCACGGTTAAGAACAGCCCGGATACGGTCAAGGTAGGCGTCCTTCCACTTGGGGTTGTTGGAGGTGAACTCGGCAGCCTTTCCGAAAGCAAGCTTCTTTCGCTCGCCGTAGTCCATTGACTCAGGAATGTCAAGAGGTCGAGCAACAGCATCGTAGAAACCGTGGCACTCAAGATCAGCCTCCGCCATAACCCAGAGACCATACTCGTCACAGAGATCAAGAACGCGAGGGTCATGAGGTTGGTGTGCGCAGCGCAGAGCGTTGATGTTGTGCTTCTTCATGATGAGAAGATCACGCTTGGCGAATTCCAGGGGTACAGAGCGGCCGAGAAGAGGGTGATGTTCGTGACGGTTAACACCTCGGAGACGAATGCGTTTGCCATTGACCTTCATTAGGCCATCCTTCAGCTCAACCGTTCTAAAACCAACGCGTTGCTGGACTTTGTGAAGAACAGTCTGCTTATCTTCAGACTTGAGTGTTATCTCTGCTGAATATAGATATGGTGTCTCTGCTGTCCATTTCTTTGGATCCTCGACATAAAGACTGAGAGTAACCTTTGACTGTCCATCGAAAGAGGTCTCTGTAGATCCAATGACAGCTCCTCCGTTCTTTGCAAGCTCAGAGACTATGAGCTCGACAATGACGCCCTTTTGAGCAGAGACATCGACGGATGCGTTGAGCCGAGCGTTCTTGTAATCAGTGTCAAGATGTGGCGTGAGAAAAAAGTCATCGACTCTGGCAGCTGGGAAGGAAATAAGATACACATCTCGGAAGATGCCTGAAATGATTAGTTATCGGTTAAGTTGGCGGTTTAGTAGCTACTAACCTGACAGCCACCATTGGTCCTGATCTTCGATGTACGTCGCATCAGACCACTGATAAACCCTCACAAAGAGCTCATTCGCGCCCTCGCGGTTGACAAACGACGAAACGTCAAACTCAGAAGGATTTCTTGAACCCTGAGCGTATCCGATCAGGGTACCGTTCACCCAAATATGATAAGCGCTATCAACGCCATCAAAGCGTAATCTTAGCTGAGAATCCGCAGCCCAACCTGTCGGGACATGAAATTCTCGACGATAAGTTCCCGTAGGGTTCTCAGTAGGAACATATGGCGGGCAAACAGGAATTGGATACTGAACATTGGTGTACCAGGGCTTTCCGTGGCCTTGAAGCTGCCAATGACCAGGGACTTGGATCTGACCATAAGCGACATCTTTTGCGCCTGGTTCAGGTGCTTCCAGAACTGTGCCAGCGAGAGAAAAGTCCCATGTTCCGTTCAATGAGATTGAAGTATCGGGAATATGATACGAACGAGTGGGGAGAGTGTTTCTCCTAAAGACAGCCTCGTTGATGTAGTCCGGTTGCGAGGGATCCTCTTGGAGAGGAATGCCCTTGGGCTCTTGCTGAATGCTGTCTCCCATTTTGACGATGAAAGAAAGACGATTGAAATGAATTGAAAGACCAAGTCTCAGGAATTATTGGACTTTTATCTTGATCTCCTCCTCTACGATAGCACAGCCCCGCATCGTGATACGTCTCTACATGGTCTTCACTCAACACGTGCTTCGGACTGACTTTCGGGGAAGAGAGGACTCCACTAGAATCCATGATAGGTGCGGGTACATTGCTCCATTGGTGTTGATCATGCCTTGTTTGGTGGAACAGCCTGAATGCACCAGAGCGTATTGGGATTAGAGGGTAACAGCCCGGGGATGTCGGAGCCGGAGCGGGGCAAGACTGGAAAGGCTTGGCTGGGCTACCCGACAGCGGAACAGCTCTGAGGAGATTGTTACCTGCCAGCTGATTACGACCTCATGGGGCCAGCCATGGGATGGAATGGACTTGGTATTAGGTACTGATAATTGAGAAGTGTGAAATTGAGGCGCACTTGAGTAGCAGACAAGGGTAATAAAGACTGTTCAGGTTTCATGGTGTGTTGGAAAAGGCTGATACAAAGGACTCACTATTCGCATTAAAGTACTAAAACATGCTGGCAAATTATTTACATGACGCTACAGACTTACAGAAAATGAAGTGCAGTACCTCCTATAACCATGTTATTCCATTGGTTCCGCCAGTGAGCCTCTTCTTTTCTCTCAGCATGGCCCAGGGGCCTCTAGACTGGCAAACTAGAGACGATGTTTGCATATCAAAATCTATTATTAGGAAGGCAGGCAAGCTTCTAGCCCCCCTAAGTCACAATCTAGAAATGCGGTCCACTATTAGGGCTGAACTCTCCTTGGCATTGGTCTCGGATGTCAAGTCAGTCCTCCGTCGAAGTGTATTGCTGAATATTCCCCGAGCACGACACCTACTTCTAATATCAATAGCTTTGCGTTGTCAAATGTATAGTAGAATCTAAGGAGACTTCCCTATCAAACTATCTATATTAGGCACAATAGAAAATAAGAAAACTCTCTATAGTTGTCAAATACCTAACGTGATATCTTAAGAATTAGGTGCTGGAGATCAGCAACAACTAAGCAGCTACTCCGTAATTGGGCGAGAAATACAGAATGCGGAGGAATGATTACAAGTGAGTTCAACCGATATTTGCCTTTGTAAATGAGTTTTTATCTCAAATATATAGGTATTTACTCAAAACCCGACCTTCCTAATATTATATCAACGAGTAAAACAGTGATCGCTTGCGATAAGATAAGGTCGATATGTGATTATGTGGCCGCGTTTCACATTAGAGTTGCCGAACTTCCGAGATGGAGAGATACTGCACTATTGACCAATCGACTGTTTCTTTTCGAGCATGTTGGTTCTGAATGTTCATGAAACTCGTAAGTGACAACGCGTTTTCAGCCAACAGCGTCTCCACTACCGGATATCCGGCACGTATCGCCTGGCATAGCCTCGTCTGCACATGTCATATCACCAGTAGCTTTCGCCCATTTCTTCAGCTTTCATCAACAAATACCGCTAATCCAGCCACAAATCCTTAGAATACCACCCGGCGTATTGTGATGTCACCAAACATTTCCTTTGACTCCGGCACAATCGACAGATTCAACCGGGCAGCAGCCGGGTATATCGTGCCTCTCCTTCTCATAGTCACGAATCTGATTACCTACATCAACAAAGATGCATCCAAAGCTTATGATCTTACTGGCCTTAACGTCTTTGCCAACCTCTATTTGCTTGGAGCCTATCTTAGAGGCGACAGGTTCGGCTAATGGTCCCCGACCAAGTGCGCTGAACCAGGAGATGTATCTTGAGTTGCTTCATGCACTGGAACAGCTTCAACACGGAGAGACGAAAAACAACGTGGAAGAACAACGGCCCGAGAAACGCAGATCTGTGAGTAATACCAAGTTCCTATTTATTTACTGAGCCATGGCTGATTTCTAGATATATGAACGTGCATGGGATGCGATTGCGCCATCACATGAGTTTAAGGAGGGATTAAAGGTAAAGCAGTCTCTTGAATGTGAGAAGAGTTCTAATGTATCCATCAAAGATAATATGGCTCCGCTGGAGTGAGTTCAAGCAGGCGATCCATGACTTAAATACGGATATGAACTGAATATTTAGCTTTCGAAATCAAGCATGCCGTCGGTTTAACAGAATGCGGACGCTTTAGTGGACACGCCGGTCCAAATAACGAGCTCTACTATCAGTATGAGGTTGGTACATCTCTCATCTAACCTCACGTCAGATAGCTAAAGTAGAGCAGACTGATGATGGCCACTGCGATACCGTCATCGAACAGATCGAGATTGAACGGGCAATCGAAAGCCGTATTAAAAAGGAAGGGGTAACACTTCGTACCACCGAATGCCTGGACCTGACTGACATTGGCGTTTGGAATGGTCACCTCCTCATTGGACCGACCAAGGGCTTTGACTACGAAATAGAGTGCGGGCCAAAGCTTATTGTTACTCCGGTATCCATGATGTGGGATTTGGAAAGTTTAGAGGAAGCGGAGAAGGAGAAAGAACAGCAAGCTGACCGTGAGCTATAGAGAAATGAGTTTAGTTGAAGATGATGAGTCGAGCAGTGATTCTGCAGGTAACCTATAACATATTTCGATGGGCCATCAACCGTGAAAAGAGTAAAAGGCCAGGATAGCAATTACGGGAAGTCAATTTAACCTTATAGGCAGCAAGAAGTCAAGTAGTTGCAATTTCATAATCAATTATAACCAAGAGAATGATAACTGCCGCAAATGACATGCATACCGGACGTGGTGGTTATTGTACTTAGCTGGTACTTGAATCTTGTCACAGCGCACTTGCGTCGCAGAAAAATCAAGTCGTTGCATCCTCAGAGGATTGTATGAATTTAGCACCAATGGCATCATAGCCTACAAAATCCAGGAAAACTACCTCGGCAGAATGAGCTTATTTAGTTTAGGGTTGTATTTAGACATCACTAGCTAGACGCCGAGGGAAAAAGCTTATTCTAATCCACTTATGGCCTCTCTTCTCTCGTAGTCCGAATTGACGGTGGATGTAACTACTGCGAGTTTGATGGGTTTGTGGAAGCTCTTCATTGACTTGGATATGATCGAATTCGGTGCCAGGGAAACTGTCTTGGGGTTTAGAACGTAACTCGCAGACGATTGGAATGTCCTTGAACAGCTGAATCTTTGTCTTGATAATGCAACCAACACGGCAGGAAGTCTGATCCATCCTGCACAGTGCCGACCATATCCTTCTTTCACAAGCACCAGTTTCTGCAAGAACAAGGAGCCCTCGGGGATTCCTTAGGACCAGACGGGTCGTTTCATCAAAGTAGTAACAGGAGGCGATATGGACTGCAACATCTTCTGGATTGTCGACAGATCTGATCATCGATATCATTATTCAGGCGGCAATTCGGCACAAATCGAAGATCAAACGTCGTTCAATGACCAACTGAAAGATGCAGAAGACGAAGGATTGTGCTTGCAGCCAACATATCATGACTCTTGATGAAGATGATTATATGAGAAGTACAAGGATAAAATCCTTCGACTGATGCTTTTCGGTAAATAGAAAGGTCCGAGAATCCATTTCGCAGAGTTCTACAAATAGCTCAATTCACAGTCTTGACAATGGATGTTTCGAAGGCTATACAAAGAAAGAGGAATCCACAAGAGCTCTAATATCTGTAGGGCTCTATGCTGGTATTACAAAGAGTTAGCTAAAAACCAGTAATTCATCCCAGAGGATTCAGCTATCTGTCACTAAAGTCCGCGTGGAAAGCTCGGATCCGCCAGCATATTGTGTGTGAGACCGTGGCGCTTATTGTTGCGGGGGATGCCGTTCTACCGAGTTGCATGCATCTTCCTCATATATAGAGCCGCTGTTGGCTTTAGTTCAAGTGTGTTGGTTCTGCGCATGCAAAATTCTCGTAAGTTCCTGCGCCTCTTGTAGAACCAACAGCATTTCACATGGGTCGGATAAGCGGCATGCTCACTTCCACGCCGAAGATACCCTCACCCATCGAATCATCTGACATTCAACATCTGCTCTCGTCATATCACCAAATCCTTCGAAATTCCCATCAAAGACCTATAAAAGACCGATACCCTTCCAAGGCCTCACGTTCAATCATAGTAATGACTCCAGAACCTCAACTCGACCCTCATTTCCTCGATCAAATTGTTCAAGCATCAGCAGGATACATTCTTCCCACTGTCCTTCTCGCAGCGAATCTCGCTGCCTACCTCAGTAAAGATGAAACCCGCCCTTATGAACTTCTTCGTCTTAATGTCCTTGCCTTTGTTTATTTACTCTATGCCTACCACAGAGGTGACCGAGGCCGTTAACGAGACCGAGGCTGTTAATGAGGCCGTTAAGATGCCGGATTCTCTGGCGCTGTACCACCTTGAGGACTTTGAGTCTGAGGACTCTGCCCTCGAGAAGCGCAGACACGTTACGGTAAGTTTATCTCATGGTGTATTGTTTACAGTTCTGATATCTCTAAAGGTTTGCGAGAGAATCATCACTATTACCTCTCATTGCGTTATCATCGGAGGTGCTATCAAGGTAAGAAACCCCTCGGTCATATCGACAGGCCTATAACATCACTTCTTAGGACGGAATTCTCCAGATCAGTAAGTGTGAGATAACTAAGTAGATTTTGAGCTAACATGGCGCTCAGGCGCTGCCATTAAACATGCATCAAACGTCAAGACCTGTTCCACCTTTACTGGACATGCTGGTCCGAACAGCAACCTTTTCTACCGCTATCGTGTATGTGAACCTCTCGTTCTACATTATAGCAGTAGATACTGACAAAGGAAACCGCAGTCTACTGGTAGACACTGTGACACGACTGCTGAACAGGAAACCATTGCAGGTGCAATCGAGCATCACATCAAGAACCATGGGCACAAGATCTGCGGCACCCAGTGTTTGGAACTAACCCATGGTGGAACTTGGCACGGATACCTCCTCATCGGACCGGCGAGCAACTTTGACCACAAGACTTACTGTGGGCCGGAAGTAAGCTTCAAGCATTGTGACTCGGGAGGCAAGGGTGACATTAACTAAGCTGATCAAGAGCATGGGTGGACATGTTAAGCACGCAGGCCACCAGCGTTTACCCAATCACCCCTCTTAAGATCCGTTTGGTTTGAAGCATAGGAGCTTTGATTGATACACGGTGTGTTCGGAAGGTAGACGGATGAATATTTCCCTTCGCTTCTGTGATATAGCAGAGTCAGATTTACATCGAAAGCTCCACGTAGAGCTTTTACCTAACCAATTGTGCCATCACTCGCACCTCCTTTGTACAAGATGACAATGGCTTTTGTAATGCATGCAAACTCATGTCAAAAGAACCCCCTTGTGTAACTACTTGCCTGTTGTGCAAGCCACATGCCTCAATACACTTGGTGAATGTCCACGAAATGGGGCCTCTCTATACTTAAATTCAGGCTAGGCAGGATACCGTTAAGCTACGTCAGTAAGTGTCTTAGGTGTAGTGCAGTCTATTAGGACTCCGCGGCGAACAAGAGCGCTACCATTTCCGCGGCAAACACCGGCGAAGTGAATGTACAAGACGGTGGCGGGGCGTCCCGTCAAATCTGCTTAAGAAATAATAAGCTATATTTCCCCAGGTTTCCCAGGTTCCCCAGATTCTCCATGTGGAGATCTTTTAGCAAGGCAATTCGATATCAATATGACCACAGACATCAATATCGAGAAGGGTGAAAAGAATGAGGGATGCCATTCTGAGACGGAGCATCCACTTACTCAAGGAGAGTTATTGCACCAGCATGGTGAACTGAATAGAGGGTATGCCGCATCTCCCAAACTTACGGCTGGTCTGCATGTTTGTCTGGTTCAAACACGCCCACGCGTGCCTATAACATCTTGCTTCACTGCTAACGAGACAATTACAAAGGTTAAAGTCTCGCCACATTCAGTTCATCGCCATCGGAGGCTCCATTGGCACGGGGCTATTTCTTGGTATCGGCAGTGCGTTGACAAAGGCCGGCCCGCTCTCGCTCCTTCTTGGCTACACCATAACCGGAGTCTTCATCTTTGTCATGATGATGAGCCTTGGTGAAATGGCGACTTGGCTCCCTTTGCCTGGAGCCCTTCCCCAGTTCTGTGCCAGGTACGTTGATAGAGCCTTGGGATTCGCGGTTGGTTGGAATGTATGGTACTCAGCAGCGATCACCCTCTGTGCAGAATTATCAGCTGCTTCCCTCATAATCGGATACTGGAAAGGGGCTGAGGGCGTCAACGTGGCTGTTTGGATTACTATCATCCTCGTTGTCGTGGTACTACTCAATATCTTCGCCGTCTCTATTTATGGCGAGGCAGAGTTCTGTTTCGCCTCGATCAAGGTCATCACAATTGTGGGCCTTCTAATCATGACGTTCATCGTTATGCTTGGAGGTAACCCCCAGAGTCGCCGGCTAGGCTTCACATACTGGAAGAATCCAGGGCCGATGAAGGAATATCTTTCTGAGGGTGATCTTGGTCGCTTCTTGGGCTTTTTTACCACATTGATTAACGCTGCCTTTTCCTTTGGTGGCGTGGAAATGGTTGCTGTTGCTGCCGGTGAAGCTGAGAACCCTCGCAAGAACATCCCTAAAGCTGTCCGTCGCATCTTCTGGCGCATTATCTTCTTCTACGTTCTTGGTGCCCTTGCAGTGGGTATTTTAGTTGCTTCCAACGATCTTCGCCTATTATCAGCCCAGGCAAGCGGTACTTCTAATGCCGCAGCCTCACCATGGGTGATCGGAGTCCAGAACGTCGGCATCTCAGTCCTTCCGTCTATCATTAATGCTGTTATCCTTTCGTCGGCTTCATCATCTGCCAATGCCTTTATTTACAGTGGATCCCGTTATTTGTACGCATTGGCTGTGAATAAACAAGCTCCAGCCTTCTTCCTCAAGTGCAACAAACAAGGAGTACCCTGGATTGCTGTCCTGGTTACCAGCGCCATGGGCCTTCTGACCTATCTTTCAGTCCAAAAGGATGGCGGTGCTGCTCAAGCATTCCAGTGGTTTCAAAACCTCGTTACTATTTCATCACTGTTCACCTGGTCCTGTGTATGCTTGGCATACATCCGTTTTCATGCTGCCTTAAAGGCGCAAGGAGTTGATCGCGACACTCTCCACCTGAAAAGCTATTTCCAACCTTGGGCAGCTTGGGCCGCTCTCATCTACTTCTCAATGTTGATCATTTTCAACGGTTTCAGCGTGTTCATGTCAGGAAGATGGAACATCAGCGGTAAGCTTTATTCTCGCCCAATCAACTCTTTTGCGTGTTATTCAGACTCTATCCAACTACAGCACTAACAACTATTTCCAGACTTCTTCGCGGCGTACGTCAACTCTCTCATCTTCGCCGTCCTTTTTATTGCATGGAAGTTGATCAAGAAGACGAAATGGATCCCGTCAAATGAAGCTGATATAACAAGTGGCAAAGACGCCATCGATGCACTGGAGGAGATCTGGGAGGATCCAAAGCCACGTAACGCTCTCGAGCGCTTCTGGTTTTGGCTAGCATAGGACTTTGCTCTAGGAAAGGTTCGCCACTCTTATGCCCAAGGCCGATATGCAAGATCAAACAAAGAATATTCATCTTGATCGTAAGCGCTCTTGCACTATTTTAAACCAGAGAGTCGTACTCTTGGTCCACTCGGAAGCTTTTTCCAAGGTTTCGCAATTGAATATACTCTGTCCTTATGTAAAATGTGTCCATCATCGCCAAAAGTTCCTGTTTTACGTAGACAGCCTTCCTTTTATTCCCTGTGGCTTGGCTTTTGTTGACCTAGGCTACAATGAGTACGTCGGCGTAGCTGAGTACAGTTTATTAGCCGCAGATTCCCGCTGAGAGACGCGCTGATGGCACAAAAGATTCTAAACTTCAAGACGATTATTGAAGTTGGTCGTCTCTCAAACTTAGGCTTAGTTTACTTCGCATTCTCTCACTTCGAGTTTCTACCTAGATTCAGCCGTGAGTGCAATTGTGGGAGGAGAACATCAAAAGTACGCGGGAAGGATTTATTGCTATGTCTTCTATCGTTCCTTTGACGTTTGGCTTTCACAAACAGCCTCTCTGCACTGCCTCGTTGTTCAGAGCTTTACCATCCTTCTTGGCCTGGAGTAGCCTCTTCAATGCGTTGACCAGATCGGCAACGGCCTCCTCTGAGGTTTGATGGTGGAACACTAAACGCCCGTTGGGGAAGACAGTGACTGCCGCATCGGCGCAGTACTGAACAAAAGCAGCACCAGGAATATCCATGCCAGCCAGATCTAGTACCACCATGTTGCTTTGCGCAGGCAGCGCTAGCCTGTATCCTGTGTCCTCGAGTTGACTGCCAGCTCTCTTTGATAATGCATGTATGGCTGGAAACTGGGGCACTGTATACTCAAATGCAGACAAAGCTGCAGCGGCCATCATGCCAGGCTGTCGGGTACCACCGCCAAGCATCTTACGGTAATACTTACATCTCTCGATGAAGCGCTTACTTCCTACAATAACGCTCCCCATAGGGGCACCGATACCCTTAGCTAGGCAGATAGACATGCTATCAAAGCATGCAGCATAGTCCTTCAGGCTGACGCCCTCAGCAACCACACTATCGATTACTCGGGCCGCGTCGAGATGCATGGCAACAGGTCGTGAGCCCTCGGAAACTGCGAATGAACGAACGTAATCTGCATAGCTCGTGCCTCTGCTAGAGGGAGAACGGTGCCGCTCAAGGTGCTCTCTAGCGAGACAACTCGGGTCGGAGGAAAGTGGACTGTACCCAGGTCAGTAAACTTCACAGCGTCGAGCAACATGTAGAGAGGAATCTCTCTTTGGTGTTTACTCACTGTTTCCGTCCGCGATCATGTTAGCCTTCACATCTTCGAGTGTAAGATGGATGCCATTCGTCGGGTGGACCGTAGTAACTGTGGCTTGAGAGATGACCGGCAGGGCTCCAGACTCCCAGCACTGAATATGGGCTCGATAATCACAGAGAACACTGTGGGGAGGTTGCGTGAGGTGGGTGCGAAGGCAGATCTGGTTTCCTTGCGTGCCTGAAACCGCCCACAGCGCCGCTTCCATGCCAGTCAGCTCAACCATCTTCGCCTCGAGGGCCTTGACAGACGGATTGCCCTCGGCATCGTAAATGTCATCGTTGACCGAGGCCGCAAGAATGGCCTGATAGAGTAATGCGTTAGCAGAGCTGGGGGAGGGGCGGGGCGATCAAGAGGGCAAGGTTACATACCTCCATCATTTCCTCAACAGGAACAGTAACAACATCAGATCTGAAGTCGCGAGATGCCTTTGCTTTCGCAGCCTGTATCTTTTCATGAATCCGAGTGGTAATAGGAGATTCCTTGACCAGGCCGTTGACTAACTGGCTGACTGTCAGCAGATATGGGCTTGGAGAGCCTGACGGTCAAACAACTCTCAATTTCTATGTACCCATTGATAGCCATTGCAGTTGATAGGGCAAACGTGGTGTGGTAAGGCAGTAGAGGCGGAAGAAGGGCCCTTATATGATAGTGGTAGAGTGAAACTTTCAATTATTAAACAAATCTGCTTGTCTTATACTTCGCTTTGACTCTTCTAGTAGTGAGGACCACGCTGCCATATTAGCTCCATGCCAGTTTTCCGCGGAGCGAAATTAACTCTGGAGCCGGCCGTTGCAGCACCCGCGGGACGCCACAAAATCCGGCGAACCTTTCCCGGGGAGCAATTGCCTATTCGTCAAGTAGAAACCCACGACTTGAGTCGATCCGTGAACCATGCTCCGATTCTCGGTGGCAGTCGGCTGGAGACATAGCCAGGGCCGCTAACCAGTTTTAACCCTTCTTATAATCCTGATTATTATTTATGTAACAGCCAATACTATGAGCGCCTTCAATAGCAGTCCCTTATATAACTATCTGCTTGTTGTATAAGCCACATACTTCGGTCAACACTTGGCGAGTCTCCTCCGAATGAGACCTCACGCCAGTTTCGGAACAACTTCTCAAGATGGCTTCCTACAAGTGTGGCTCGTGAGCCAATGAACTCTTTGAGAGCCGGTACGTGTGATGCAGCGAGGATGATCAGCATGGCTCCAGACATTCTGCTCCTTGTCAGTGTGATGTAGGTCGGAAACGATCGTCAACTTACGAAAGTGAGCATATCCACGTGTCAATCAGAACTGTTTGCGGGAATCCTCTTAGGTCTAAGGCATGCAGCAAGCAAGCGTCCAGGCATAGCTTGCAATTTTGCATAGCATCTGGTATTGGAGGCACCCTCGTCTCAGCGTAGCTACTGCTTAGCATCCACATCAGATAGGGTCGGTAAATCACGCCCTTGCAGGTCAGATATCGTTGTCGAAGGAATCCACCAGCCGCTGTTGCTGCCTCTTCCGTATCTATGCTGAAAGAGAATGAGGCTGGTAATACTTCACGCCAGTCATCGAGCTGTCGCTGTAGTTCGGCAACGATGCGTGGAAAGCGAGTGTGGTCGAATGCGGCGCCCGTGTCCTTTGCGTAGAGTAGTTGATGGACTCTGTTGAGGAGGCGTCGCATACTGATACAGGCCAAGAAGTAGAGAGATGATTCCTCTTCTACAATTTCGGACGGGTGCGTGTGATATGTGCTTGGTAGTGGGATAGAAGACTCGACGCGAGCGATTCCTGACGGAGGACATGCTGAGAGCTCAGCCATATAGTCACTTAGACAGGTATCAGTTAGCTGTCATTTTGACATTATTACGTACGAAATGATGGTTTACCTTTCTAGAATGTAGCATGACCAGAATATCCTTCTGATGCGTTCTTCAGCCTCGTCGTCATGCGTGTTGGGAGGATAGGAAAGAAGCAACATGCATCTCGTCGCTGTAGCACTGAGATACTCCCAAGCCTGAAGTGGCCGGACCAAAGAGGCGAAGTAAAGACTGGCACGTTAGAAAGGGTAAAATTCGGAACACCAGGGTCGTCTTACGCTGTGAAGAAGAGGCACTGGGTGCTTTCAGAGTCAACTTGCAGATGGGCAACGTGGAGCTTCTTTAGAGCCAGTTGAAAATAGATGTCACCCAGCTTCCGCTTCCGAAGTCTTCTGTCTTTCTCTGCTGCATCGGGCTCAGCTGTAAAACGAAGGTCTTCGGCAGCTTGACTTGCACATCCTAAAGCCAAGGTGAGTAAACAAAGACAAGAGTGAACTGTATCCTCTGAAGGCATTCCGGTTTGAAGTGTCGCACGTAAATTGCCCAGTTGTTCTTGTGACATAGAAGGGTACCAGAAGTTGATGTTTCGTTCGAACGCCTCCAACATCGAGGTTATGTCTTCCGCGTCAACGTATGGATACATGGGGTTTGATGCAACTGCTAGCGGTGGTCGTGCCTGTTCAAGATAGAAGATCGAGTCTCCATCATGTCGAAGCAGTGGAAAGACATCAAAGTGAGGCCATTGGAGTATCGACTCAGTTGTCGAAGTATGCATAGAGTCCAAGACCGCATTCTCAAAGTTGTTGACATTCTCACGTTGGTCTTGACTGGTCGGTGTTTGAATCGCATGACTCTGCCGACGGAGATTCAGATCTGGCGAGGAACCCGAGAACGAGTTGGTGCGATTTGTTTGGGGTGAGTTGGCAAGTTGAACACCGGCCGGCTACAATGGTCAAGACTGGACAATTAATCCAGAAGGTATGCTTATGGCTTACGATGGCAGATCTTAACTCATGTAGGGTTTTCTCGACCCGCAGAACACTTTCTAGGATCAGATCGTTCTTGCTCCTCCTACAGCGGTGTTACTATGCTGGAGCCGAGCAGTAGATTGAAGAGTGAGGCTTACGAGTTGGCTTCAGACCCATAGGTGCAATCATGGCCGATCGACGCACATGTTGCGCAAGGATTGTTTCCATCGCATCTATCGCTATCAGCCAAGCTGTCAAGTTTCTGGTAGATCACCCAACCTTGTCTTGCGGGTACGACAAGCGTCGCACTAATGTCGGTCAGCACATGCAACATGAGGCATGATTGCAAACTCACTGCATGCGACGTCCTCAACCTCTTCCTCGCAGGCCATTCATCATTTGCTTGATCCATTGCGCTGGGAACTGAGCAGCAATTCGCTCCGGTACGGGCCGACATAAACGTGGGGAAAGAGGAGATAATGAAGGAGGAGTTTGAGAATCATCTGATGGATCACGGGGATGCTCGGTCCGAGGTCAATTGAAGCTTGTGATTGGTGCGGGAATTCATTCGGGGAATGGGTTAGTTACCCCAGCTTTTCTGACCTTGACCGATTGGTCACTTCCTTGATCTGCGAGGTTGGTGCAAAAGCTTGATGGGCATGAGACCTTGGAAATACTGGGGTGGAAATCAAGGTCATGAGGTGCCATTGCTCGCTGCGACGTGGTATGCAGATCGGGAAGTGAGGCCGAGGGTTTGGCGATCGGCAGACAAGTTTAATGGGAACTCAATTGACATGCGATACGAAATTGTCGCGAACCAATTGAGGGTCTGAAACACTGAAGTCGGGACATCTTTCTGGTTGGTCACTGCTTTGGAGCTAATCATGGTCAAAGTATCACGTTGCGAAGAAAGGATTTGTGGAGTAATAGTGCATTATGCATCATATCGATTGCGATGGAGTTATCTTCAGTATGGCTACCTAAAACTTGACGAGGCAATTGGGATTGACCAGATCAAACCTCTCCCGCAAGCTTCGCATCTCCCGTCACATTCAGAGTGTTCATAACAGTCTGAGCATCCCTCTTCTGAAGACTCTTCTTCACAGGGTTGGGTGCCTCAAACACCTCGGACAATTCCTCAAGAGTACGATCCTTCGTCTCGGGGAAGAAGAAGTAGATAAATACAGCTTCAAACAGATCCCAAAAGACAAACACTAGGTAGAAGTAGTAACCGATGTCCTGGAAAGCGGGACCACTGCTGTACTGGATAATGGTCGAGGCGATTGAACTAGCAAGGTTACCGACGGCAGTACCCTTGGCTCGAATGTCGGTGGACAAGCATTCAGCGATGTATGCTGACTGTAGAGGAGTCCAACCGAAAGAGAAGACGATACCGAAGATGAAGATCATGGCAACAGTGGCGTTGGCAGCGGAGGCGTTGTCGGGTTGGTCGAGGGAGAGCTTGCTGGTGCCGGTAATGACGGCGAAACAGCATGAGCAGAAGATGATTGAGTAGATCAGAAGAGGTCGGCGACCGATAACATCAGTGAGACGCGCTCCGAGAATAGCACCGAAGAAGCAGAGCACAGGGTTGATGCCGTTCAGAGCCAAGACCTTCTTTTCGTTGGTGATGCCGGCTTGCTTCAGCATGACGGGGAGATAATAAGAGCTAGGCATGGTTAGAGAAATGTTAGAGCTGTAGAAGAACTTGTGACGTACCTCAAACTGTTTCCACTGACTTGGCCAAAGACAGCCATTCCCAAGACACCAATAAGTCGGCGTCGCGCACTATGGGTGTTCCAGAGCCCACGATAATCCCACCAAGACTTATCAGTAGCATCAGCAGCAATTTGGTTCGACATCTCCTTGATCTGCAACACAACCATCGGATGGTTCTCATCACCCTCACCATGGTACGTGGCAAGAACTTGGACAGCATCCTCAACTCTGTCCTGAGCGATGAGCCATCGTGGAGACTCAGGCAGCCACAGAACGCCAAGCGCAACGATACCAGAGGTAATCATCTGGCACCAAATGGGAATTCTCCAGGCAATGTCACCATCGACGTAACTGCAGCCGTAGACGACCCAACTAGCGATGATGCTACCGATGTACCAGGTACAGTTGTACAGACCAGTAATGGTGCCTCGCCAGTTGGGATGCGCCATCTCGCTAACGTAGCAAGGGGCGGAGACACAGCAGAAGCTGACACCGAAGCCGAGGATGAAGCGACCGCCGAGGAATTGACCTCGTCCGGTGGATGTAGCTTGGACACATGTTCCGATGATGACTATGATGGCGCCGGTGAACATGCCCCATCTTCGGCCGAAGAAATCGTTTACGGGAGCGGTGAAGAACACGGCGGCAATGGAACCGATGTTGTACATCGCAAAGATGATACCGGTCGTAGAGCCCTCAGAAGACCTGTGATTGTTAGTTCAAGTGCTTTTTCTTGGTGGTTTCACATACATGTTGAAGTAGCGTTGGTATGCCTTCATACCGTTGATACCACCGAGAAGACTACCGTCATATCCGTTCTTCCCAAGTTAGCAACCAGCTCATTGTCCTCTCGTGGAACACTCACCAAGCAACCGCAGAGGTATGCGCAAGCCAGGATGAAGTACAACCTGAACATACGAGGCGTCCATGGCGACAGCTTCTGATTCTCAACATCATGCGCAAGCTGAACCGCGACATGAGCGTCATGAATCTCATCACCATGGTCAACAGCGACCTTCTCATCAGCTTTGTAGTCCATATTGTCAAAGAATCAGTGGAGACTTGAGCCAAGAATGAAGACTGTCGATCAAAGGGCCAAGCTCAATGGGTCTTTATATAAGTCAAGTTGCATGCATATTCATGTTAGACCGGACTTTGGACCCCAGACGGCATGTAGCGCCCGTCCGACGTCGTCCCCGGATTTGCAGGGCTGGTTCCCCCTCATTCTGTGCGTGTTGGGATTAGTTGGAGGGGCGAGATGGTGTTCTGACCTTTTGTCGGGGCGAGGATTGGGTTAGACTGCTATCCACTCCGGCTCCGGTTGCCCCGAGGTAAACCTGGGGTAAGTTTTGGTGGTACCGATTGGTTCGGGTACAGCATCTTGGAAACGAGCCAGTTATGTCAGACCAGTCGTATGTTGTGTTTTTGCTCGTGACAGGAATTACACTTAGGCGGAATGGCTTCGAAACCCTTTGTGGTCAGCCCATGATCCTGGGTTCTAGCGTAATCTGAGAGATGGCGACATTGAGATGGTCTCATGGAACAGACTCCTTGCTCGTCTTCCACGTAACATGTTTTTCAGCGTGACGAGACAAGTCAATTGACCTGGACCCTTGAACTGAATAAAAAGCAGAGGCCCCACTATCCTACACGCCAAATAGAAAAGGCATTGGCTATCGTATAGTCGACACTGCACAAGCTCGGACTAATTTTCCTTCTACCAAGCTGCCTCCTTCTCCGGCTTCTGGCCATAGACCACATAGCTTCTGCTGTCAGTATAGGAACGACATATTGACGAGGGCAACTTACATCTTCCAGTACCCATGCACCTTCGGATTCCTCAATTCATTCCTCACATCCGCACAAAGAGATAGCACTTCATCCTTTGACCAACCGAGCACCCTGGTAAACAAAGCCAGACTTACGCCCTCAAGTCCTGATTCGAAGTTGATGAGGTTCCATTTCCCAAGTTCCTTGAGTTTTGGGTCTTTGGGCCAGCTGTTGGTAGGCCATTTGTAACTAGTTTCCACGACATTATGAAAGCCGACTTTCTTGACGATGGCTTTATACTTGTCAGACTCGCCAAGTGGCCGACCAAGTCTACGAGAGCCTTCGATAAGGCATTCTTGCCACTTCATCAGTGGAGAGGTTTTGGGGTCGAGAGTCCCATCGTCGCAGAAGACGGGGAGTTGGATATCCTGGATCTCATACCAGCCACCGGGGTTCAGACCACTACCGTGCGTTACTAGAATGTCCGTGGGTTGATATCTTCTATCAGCAAGCTTACTTGAATGCCTTTTTTGCTATCGTTTCTGGGTCGGAGAAGCTTCCTGTCATCATGCGGGAGAAAATAAAGTCAAATGGTGTCGTCCATGTCCACTCTTTCTCAAGGTCGTCGATCTCGAAACTGCAGTTCGGTGGTACGCTGTAACAAACGTTAGGAAGATACTACTAAGAGTCAACGTGAGTTTGGACCAACAAAGGAGGTTGGATAGGACTCAGATCAACGCCGATCACCTATTCTCAGAGATTAGGCTGGTCAATAGAGGGTTGTAAGTGGCATACTTCGGCAGCTGGGTGTTCCTCAGCTAGGATCTAGTTAGCCAAGTTCCATTTAAAAGTCTTCATCAAAAAACACACCAAATTCCAATGCCCAGATCCCTGTTCCGGTACCCATATCTAAAACTCGTTTGGCAGTAGCGGCTCCTGGATTCAATGCCCTCTTCCCGTCAAGCGTAATGATATACATGCCATCTTGCAGATCTACTCGTTGTCAGTGTTATCTAGCATATCTTGAGGTCTCTTCCTACCGAGTCTATCGTTTTCGATCTCCAATGCGGTTAGACCAAGCACTCAGTTTGTTTCATGATGAGCTCACATCGTCATTTGGGTAGGCATACTCTGTTTCCATCAGCCAGAGTCAATTTGAGCCGAGGATTATTCTCACTCCCTTCACTTAACCTGTGGTAAGTCCGCCCATTTTCTTGTGCGAAATGGAGCAGGCTGGATCGAAGTGATAAATTTAACGAGTCATCGAGTGGCTTTTTTTTGTGAGAACCTTGACCTTGGTGGGGTCGGGATGGACTTACTATTTCGATAGCAGAGTCGTAATCTAGATCCACCGCCTGCCATTCAATTAGCAAGTGCCTGAACAAACGGAGTTTCTTATTACAATTCGTTCTGACATGTTGGCAGTTGTGAGAAGAGTCGTGGTGTTTGCAAAATTTTGGGCGTTGAGGCGGGGAACAATGAGTTGATAATAAAAGCAAATAAAGTTTCAAGCACATGATTTGCTGCAAGGGCGCGTGTCGCGCTACCCTGGAGGCTCTGTTTTTATCATATCTTGAGCCATTTCTCTGCATATTCAGTGTGAACTCTCTACAGGAATAAAGGAAGTTTGGTGTCATAAAATTTGGTTTCCTTTCTCTTTGCATTCGGTTTTCTTATGTAGAGATATAATTAGTCACGGTCAACGACGGTGTTGAGAAGGGCGACTTCACCGCCGTGGGGCTGTGCCTAACATATCCATTACACGACGTCCAGGTAACGTCGCCTAATACGCAAATACTCATAGTCACGCCTGATAGACCACTTTGATCCTATGAAGGATTATCTTTATATTTAGAAATCCATTACTGCAAGGCATAATCAAAGACACCATTCCATTATCGGTACGTGGCTGTCTTAGCTTCAGATCATACCCGAATCAGCCTAGTCGGTATTTTTCATTTCAGCTGAACTCTCTGAAAACCCCTTTCGCAATTTCGAAATGTTTCGTGACACAGAGACAATCATCGCGACTTCAGTATGGCAGACAATGGCAAGTCGCCAACCGACATCATCACATATATCGGTGTGCCGTTGGCAGTCTTGGGAGGTATATCGCTATTCCCCACGTCTACCACATGCCAAGCGACTAACTACCCCGGCAGTTCTCCCAATTTTGTACAACACGCTCTCTACGCTCATCTCGCTTTCCAAGATAAAGCGTATGTTGCGGCATAGCCGTCTGACAGCACTTACACGAAGTGATATCGTCAATAGAGTCATCGAGATAGAGCTTCCGCGCTATGCTGTCATGCCGCTGGACAGATTCCAGGATCGCTCGGAATACTGGACTCTGTCGCGTCATCCCAGCTCTATACCTGGTGGTAGCTGGACCACCTTCAATTGGAAGACTCACTCAATTGGTATGAAGACTCAACGAGTTGAGTATGCTGATCAAGTACGCCAACCTCAAGTCGAGGTAGCATTCGATGAGCTTGTTTGTTACCTTCTCGATCTTGGCGCTGTCCCGAATCCGCACGGATGGAAGTTACTGAGATCGTCTGGACTTTGGACACCTGTAGGATGTTGTTTGATGATGTCTCCCGAAGGTCGGCAAGACGCGCTGACAATCGCTCCGTCGAATGATTCCGATGGTAATCTCTCCTTGACTGTTGCCTGGTCTAGTTCTTGGATCACAAGAGATTATTCCAACTTGCCGCCATACTGGGTCCGGTTGCCGTCACCACCTCAAAAAGACAATGCCAACAAGCCTGGAAGCGTGTCGGAGGTTCCAGAGCACTCAGCTCGGAACTCAGAGGACGGACTAACAACAGGGAAGGATCGGGAGGCTGACTCACGCCCAGGAACTAACCAAGCTTTCACACAGTCGAGTGCAATCACTTGTCAGATTTCCATGTCAGGACTTATCACTGCCCTCACCGAGCAGGACCATTATGGCGCCCAGACGACCCTGAACCTAGAAAGCCTCTACATCGACCATCTGCGAATTCAGCCTGCCAAATCCGACGGTGTCTGGTTTTCCAGCGCAGCCACCGCCTTTGGAACATCCAGTCAAACTATTCTATGGAACTATAAAATTCCAGACGATATTCTGTCCTTTGCACGGAAGGAGACTGTGCCCTGCGGAGTGTTGGTTGTTCTAGGCATCGTTGACGAATCTGAGACACCAACATGGGCAACCAGGCATGACGATCATGGAACAGACATTCACAAGTTTGCGCGAAAGTCTCAAGAACAACGGGCTGCGATAGCTGCAGAAGCACTATTGCCTCCTGCTCAGCGTCAAGCCGCAGCCCAGGCTCGGATGCAAAAGGAGAATCAGGAGCGGATGGATGAGAGTAAGTCAGCCCGATCGTATACAGCTCCGGGTCTATTGCTGACATGACACGCCATAGTGCGAGAGAGACTCAGAACAAGCCAGCTGAGACGCGACCAGCGCATGATGGAAGCCCTACGCAGCCCCAAGTGGGACACAAAGCTTGTTGCTGAGCATTGCCTACAATGGCTCCAAGGGAAAGGTCATTGGGATGACTCGCTTACTGTGAAGGATGTCGCCGGCTTCATGTTACATCGCATGGTTCTAGACGGGGAGTTCGCGGCCAATATTTGCCGGATGCTGGACAAGTGGAAGGCTTGGGCTGATGTCGGTGGTATGAAACAGTCTGACTACCAGGCAGTTCAAGATGATCAAGTTGACTTTGCACATGCGTCGTTATTGGTGGCTATGATTCGAGATACATCTACGGCTTTGGAGGGAACAGTGTCTATGGACCTACAGGAGTGCTTGAGGATGTGGAGAAAGGTTCGGCTTGGGTGATACGCATTGCAGATAGAAGGGTGTACCTAGTGTAGATGCTTGTTGACTTATTTCCTGTCACCAAGCCATTATAGGATCCAGCTTGTCAATCAACTCAGGAAACTCCACAATAACTGTTGCAAGAAGAATCACAGAAGGAGAGTCGCTGATTTGGGCCCGGAAATGATTATTGCAAACTAAGGAACGAACAAGCTAGCTAAAATCAAGATAACAAAGGAATCGAGCAGAAATGATCAACACTTCCAAGCTTCTGATCCCTGAGGATCATCGGCCGCATTGACAAGGCTAGTGTTGCGCTTAGGCAATAGTACCGTTGAGATCGATGGTGCCAGGAGGGAAGACAAAGCCAATGTTAGGATAGAAGAAGTTGCCGATGTAGACCTGGTTGCGGTAGATGCTAACATAGAAGTCAAGCTGTAACATGTCAGTATCGCGGCTGTGAGGTTGCGCCTTTGAGTACTTACACCCTTGACCCAAAGCTTGAAGGTGGCATTTCCGGGAGTGAGCTGGCTGAACTCATTGTAGTAGAGGGTACCGCTAAGATGACGGTTAGTTAACTTCGCTACAAGTGTAGTTCACACTTACGCGTTCAGAGAACCACTCCAGGGGACATAGAAACCAGCACCAGAAGCAGAGAACTTCAACTCAAGAGTGCCAACTTCGAGAGCGATGGAGAGGTTAGTCTTGGTGATGTTGATGGTTCCGCTAGCAGAAGCCTGGTTCTTCCAGACCTGGTGATCGGGGCAGGAGTCGAATTGGATGAGGGACTCGAGGTGAGCTCGGCCGCCAGGCTTGGCAACAACAGCAGAGGCAAGCTCCTGGATCTCTTGCTCAGTGGTGCTGCGAGCGTGACTGCCGGTGGTGACATAGGTTGCCAGAGCACTGAGGAGACTGTTGTCAATGTTGGAGGAGCTGACGGACTGGATGGGCAGGCCCTGGGGCTGCTGCTGCTGCTGCTGAGGGAAGGCGAGAGTAGAAGCCATTGTGATGAGCTTGGAGTTTGTTGGAAATGTGTTGGTTGTTGTTGTTGGTTCTTGAGGAGATCTGGTGAGTTTGATGAGGATGGTTTTGTGTTCCAGGTCGGGGAATCTTGCAACTTTTATAGACTTTGTCACATGTGTCGAAGCTAGTAGTCGGGTCCTAAAGACACACTGGAAGTATCACAAAAGGATTGAGTGCACTGCCATCATAGAATCGCTCATCGCCGAGCGCTTAGATGACGGTAAAGCAATCCTCAGATGGTTTAGTCTGCATGCTCTGTCACTGCTGAAGACTTTCTGTCTTACTTTCAGCTGGCCGCTTCATGGGCCATAGGGGTATAATCTAACCGTGAAGGTCCAAAGATCGTGTCATTGCAAGGTCGGGAGCAAATATTGCGGTGTTTCTAATCACACCGACGACACAAAAGCTTCCTGATGAAGCTGGAGGCTGAGGTGATATTGCCTTTAGCGCTTGTGAACAGGACTGCATGGCGCTATGTCATGCTGCATACTTCTGGTGGCAAGCTGAATACACTATGGGCTCAAAGAACCTCACGATGATTCGAGTATAGTTGACGATGATCATGTCGGTGACATAAAGTCTGGACTCGCAATACATACTAATTGGGAGGTTAAGCGGTGCGGGCCGAGACCGCCACAACTGTTGAATTACGAATTGGAAATTGAAAGAGCAAATAGTTGATGTGGTTGGCAGTCGAGCAGGGGTTCTCAGCTCGGCGTTGAAGCTTACCTATACCGTTTTTGGGCGGAGATGTCTCAAACCATAAGGCCATTTTCCAATTTGGATTGCGCCATCCCCCAGTATCGAATGGACTAAGCCTTTCTGAATTAAATAATATGCTCATCGAATTCGGCACTTCAATTGTAGTAGCAAATCACGCAAGCAGCCCGGGCTAGCTGTTATTTTTGAGGCCCTCCTAGCGCGCGTTCCGGAAGGCTGAGCAGGACCCCCCAGGACAATAGTCTTACTATTGAACTATTCTCTGCGGTATCGTCGGACCTGGCGGCTAATAGGACTTTGGTAACGCTCCATGTTTTGAGGGGAACCTGGATGATTATATCCGCCAAAGACCCTCCTGGTTACTATACTGAGGCTGATATCCCGACCAATACGATTTTGAATACCTCAGCTCTGGAATAGAGAGAAAGTCGGTCAACAATTTCAGCTATGCCACAGATTAATTTGGGTCCAGTGATCATGGTACATAGACTTTCTGTCTGGAGAGTAGAACAAGACGAGGAGCGAGGTGATGAATCTAAGCCCAGACGAGCTTGAACAGAAGAGCTCACGTTGTTCTTGTTTCTACCACCCATCGCCTCCAGAGCTCAGCTTTGCTTGCGTGTTCCATGTTGAGATTAGTCTTGCCCCTCCCAGGTTTACTAAGCTCATGCCTATGGTTGTCTTTACGAATATTGCTCGACTTATTCCTGCTGCTGACTGTCCGAGGTAAGGTTCGTGATGCAAGCATCAGCTATCAGGCCTATCAACTCAAAATGACACTCTCATAAACACACTTCAGGCAGCATACCAACGACCCGTACAATAGAAGCTGACTGTCCATCTCTCACGTGCTTGCGCGTTTTTCTGTTCTCAACTATTGCTTGGAGGATAGTATAAGTACCGCAGAAGCTTTCTATGTTGCAACAATGACCAAGGTGCCGTCTGAATATCGTGGCGGAATTCACAATCGCTATCCTTTGAGGGGTTTACAATTCTTGCAACTCGAGGTATTTGCTCAAGTCAGCATCGTTATTCTCGTATGGTGTTTTCCGCTCGTCGAGTGGGGGAACTCTTATTCTAGAGATGGCCTAAGATACATGATATTCAATATCTTTATGTTATTTTATGTATGAGGTCGAAACGTTACCAGAAGCCCATGCATCGGGCATGAAGGGGAAGAACACATATGAATATTATGCACAAAAGTGTACTGAGCTGGAATTACAAGCTCGTCCTTGTATAATGGTTGTCAAGTTGCCACCTCCTATGAGATATTCCTAGAAGCATCTCCGAGAATTAACCCAGGGACATAAAATGTAAAAAGGCTATTCGTCACGGAAGCTAGACAATTTCAAGTTTTTGGCTAGGTCTCCTTCTTTAAATAGACGTGTCAATCCATGATTTCTCATAAATTGAGAAGTACTTCGCATTGAATTGGTTTGGCTCTTTTGTGTCGTCAGCGCTGAACAACTCCAGCTGTCTGGGCGCCTCACCAGTAACGAGCTACCCTGGATATACGGGAGGTCTTTTCGCTGTGATTTACTCGTCGTAGTGCAAGCATTCTGCGCAATTTAGCAATGTTGCAGCTGAAAAGCGACGCTATGCTTGTTTTGTCGAGATAATCTGACATGTCGTTGATCTGGTAAGCGGATGATGTTTTGTTGCCCAGAAGGGTGATGAGCCTCACTGTGGATGAACTGGACCAGTTCAATAATGCAGAAGCTGGTCAATCCTTAGTAGAGAAGACGCGCCTTAATGCGCCATTGTTAGGGCGCAAAATCCACGCATGAGTGCAACTGCCCAGCATTAACGCTCAGAACTTCTAGAAATTAAGGACGAGTGCCGAAGGTCTTGGCAACGTCAAACCCGCTTGACCCGACAAATAATCTTTACACTAATAACGACCTTAGCAGCTTAGACAATCCCACACAGTCATAACAAAGTCAAAGCGTTTCCTCTTCACCAGTAAAAACACCAACGGACAAACGTTAAAGCCCTCCCCGCACCGGCATCTCCTTTCCCCCGCGAACTGTTCCACCTTAGCGCAACCAGGATAACATCATCGAGCCCATTAGCGCGTCCTCACTTGAATCATTCGCTCAAGCTGACTGGTTCAATGTGAGACAAGTCCTTTCGTCTTATCTCCCCTCCCCATCCCTTCCCTTCTCTTTTCCTTCCAAACTTATTCTTCTTCTTCTTCTTTTAGGCTCCAAGTGAGCCTACAGTGTTTGACCATGCACGATGGAAGCGGATTATAGACCGAATGTCTATGCTTCTATCTTTATTACCCTGCCGCTTGCTGCGCTGGTGCTAGTGCTGAGATTGCTGGCGAGACGGACCACGCGGGCGGGTTATGGGATTGATGATTGGTTGGCGGTTGTTGCGTTTGTGCGTTATGCTTAACGTTTTGCCACTGAATGAATGATCGCTGACAATTGATGCGCAGATTGGAGCTCTCGCGTACTCGATTGACAACCTAGTCTGTAAGAACATGCCCACTCGAACTGCATCAATTGCGATAACTAAATTCGTCCTCAGTCCTTTTCGGCTTCGGACTCGGTCGCCCGCTAAAAGATGGCCCGTCGCATCTTACCGAAGAAGAACGACTCGAACGATCATACCTCCTCATTTGGCTGAGCAGCCTAACGTATACCATAGGCATCGGCTTCGCCAAATTCGCCATCTTAACATTTTATTGGCGACTCTTCAAATACTCTAGTTCGCGCATCGCAATCCAAGCTGTCCTCGTTCTTTGTGTCACATGGTTCATCGTCCGAATACTCCTGTTGACACTGTCATGTATGCCGACGTCAGCCTACTGGGATCTCGCCCGACGAGCTACCCACTGCCATGTCACGAGCAATATTTATTTCTTCTCCACTGGTCTTACGCATACTGTTCTGGATGTTGTTATTCTTGTTCTCCCTCTGATTGAAGTCATCAAAATGCATCTTCCGCTCGGTCAAAAGCTTGCTGTTATGGCCCTCTTTGGCTTTGGTGCTCTGTGTGTTCCCCGTGGTGATACCTCATTTCCTGGACTAACATGTCAACAGTGTTTGTGTTTTGTCGATTCTTGTCATCCATAATTCATTCGAGTACAATGGCAGTTCAAAAGAAATCGCCCTCAAGATCGGTTATCACGGGTCTTTGGCTGCAGCAGAATGTAATCTCGCGAATGTTTCGGGTATATCACACCAACCCAATATTGCGAATCTCAATTGACGCCCTCTAGTTTCGCTACCAATGCTGCGACCCGTATTCCGAAAAATTGTCCCATCCTCATTTCTTGCTTCTCACAGAAGCAAGCGCGCAGTCGTCGACTCAGCATTATCACCAGAATACGGCATCAAGGGCAGTCGCGGCACTAAAGCATCAGTACAGAACGGCTCAAGTTCTGTGTGCGAATTTGTAATGAATGATGATATCCCAGCGGGATACGACATTGAGGCTTCACATGCTGGGTGGAGTTATGGGACAGAGATCACAATTTCCAGTCCGTGGAGACATCAAACGCCTCCACCGACAGTAAACGAGGGATTGGATGGGATACAAATATCAGAAGAAACGACAGTTCACGTTGAACGCATAGGGCCTTGTCCGTAATCGGCTCAGTAAACGAATAATATTAACATTGCTTCATTGATGTCATAACTCTTTGCAACGTGAGGCATCTCTTACTAGAATCTCAGACTATAGCTTTGAAGGAACATTCGATGTATCGCATCCGCAACTGTCGGAAGCCTCTACCTTCTTGTTCTCAACAAGAGTGCTCTGGTTCACGCTCTGCTCGCTAGGTGGCACGTCCAGCGCAGGGTTCTTGGTGAAGAAGTTGACGGGCTTGAGATGCACCTTGAGAATCTCAACCGGCATGACAGGGAAGTCTTCGATGCGTGGGATGTGGTTGATACCGAATTGCACCCAAAGCACAATATCAGACTCCGGTGTCAGTGATTCGTTCCTTTCTGCCCAAGTTCTCACGCCTGTGCCTCCACGAGACTGGTTGGTGTACCATCCTCCTGCGTACAGTTCGCGGTCGCGATGTGTGGTGACATAGATATTATGGTCTGCGAACTCAGCGCGCTTATGCAAGAAGCTGTTTTCATCGCCCATGAGCTTCTGGAACGGCGGTGCCATGATCTTGTAACCAACTGGCTTGCCATTGATAGGGTTGAGAGAGTTGGGGTTGGTGATCTTGTAGACCCGACTAAGGTCATAATCGATATCCAAACCAGCCGTCTTGTCAATGGTCTTCTCGACAACTTCGTAGCCAATACCGTGAGGGTTCAGGTGGGGATCTCGAGGTATTCTGTGGGCTTCACTGTATACTAGCTGATTCGTATGGCCGTCAATCATGGGGTCGACACGTAGGGAGAAGATATGTTGATGAACGCCCGCCAGGACACCAGGGTGTACGACGGTGCCAAATGGCACTCCTGTCTTGTCCAGCTCATGGTCAATCGGCTGTGTAGACAGGATACCTGTGGCGCGCACTTCATATGTGACCTCTCCTGCTTGGTTGAACAGGAACATGAGGATATACTCATAGTTCGAAACCGTGATGATGGACTGTAAGACAAGCTCACGTGCCCGTACAACGGCAGCTCTTCCGGTTCTGTAGTTGGTGTGCTTCCATCCAATACCAGCATCTTGCTCATGAATACAGATCACGTTCTCCATTGGCAACGGTCTTCCTTGATCGTCGCAGATCACACCACTGAGGTACTGAATGCTGCCTAAACAATCACAGCCTAGCTTGAGGTTGTTGGCTGTAGCACCAGCACCCGCATCACCCAAGTCAAATGCTGACTTCTTGTGGAACGGATGTCGTGGATCACCGTAGGGCACGCTCATGTCTGACAGGGATAGTCTGTAGAACAAGGGACGGTTGTCATACTTGACGTTGTACAACACCATGCCTTCGCGCTGATTGAAGCCTATTTATGTCAGCTGGGGATCATTGAGTAAGACAAGATCTTGGACGTACCGACGAAGAAGGTCCACTTCTGCCACGAGATAATGTTTCCAGTCTCACCAACCGGGGTCACATTGAAGCTTGGCCCTTCCGGCTGGCTTACGTGCAGCGGCTTGAGATCCTTTCGGAGCTCTTGTGCTTCGGGGATATACTCATTCGCTGGCTTGGGTTGATAAGGTGCCAATGGCTTAATAGTGTTATCAGCGCCAGTAGGAAGTACATCAATCCGAATGACTTTGTAGTTAACACATTCAATGACCGGCGATACAGGCAAAGGGAATGCGTAGTGGTTGGAATCAGCTTCGCCAGAGTTTGCGGGGTCTCGCATGTACAGGAAGACCTGGTACATACGGACATCATCCTCAACTCCGTCGGACCCTATGCATGTCAATTCTTACTCCATGTCACCACGTATTAATGGGCTTACCGTAGATCCAGGGATCCGCACAGACAACGGTCCCCTCCGGCAACTTTAGCTTCTCGAGCTCAGCCAAGACCTGCGGATCCTCAAGTGCAAGCTTCTCAACTCTCTGAGCCTCATCATAGTCAACGTTCCCGTGAACATTCGGTCCAAGCTTCACATTGCTCTCGATCCTGCCAGTGGTCAAGTTGACTATAGCTTCATGGAAAATATCCTGTGACGGTCAGATCATGCATGATGACAAAGTGGGGGCCAACTCACCGTTCCACGGATATAATATGCAACAAAAGCCAAACGTTCAAGCGGCGAAGGGGAAGTTCCGTTGTCGAACGCTTCCAAATACGGTGCAAGCTTCTCCTTCGGTGGCTCGCTGAGCGTTATAACCTTAAAAGATAGCGAGACAGACTGTGGCCAAACACTCTCGATCAAGCGTGCACTAGCCTGAATCTCATCGCCCGTCAGTGGGCAAAGCGGGTGGGGAGCAGAAGACATGATTATAATGCCAATGATCTCAGAACCGTTGTTAATCGGATGAAAATAATGGTTGACGAAGTTGCTAACTATTTATCATTAATGCTGGATCTGATCGTCTTGGTGCGGAGTTGATGATTCACCCATTCCTCCCCACCACGATTCTCCAAAAATTGCTGCGTTGGGAAGTTGTACCCATTCAACGGCTAGGATGCACTTTCTGTATGTGGGAAAGCGTCCTGCAGGATTGAGAATGACTGATGATAAGATGCGTTTCGGGGAAAGATCGTCTTTGCTTGTCCCGCTTATCTTAGTTGAGATATGCTCGGTTCCGCCATCGTGGGAAATAGCATCTGCGATAAGCTACGATCACTCTAAGGGCGGAACTAAAGCGCGTAATTAGATATCATTGGTGGTTATAAAGCCCTATCTAGAGAGAAGCTCGTGTTCTACTCCATTCCGCTTGACGGGCTATGTTCCGCCTAGAGTGAGTCCGCTGGCCATGGAAATTCAGGGTTGTACTTCTGCTGCAAAACAACACTTCCCTCTGGGAACTCTTTCTTAGTTCCGTCTTCAAGATCAATAGGCTCTGCGTTGCTTGGAATTGTCCAAGAGCTGACCAACCCAATTGACTCGGCAACATCGTCCTTCAGCCTAGCCACCTTCTCCGGAGGAGGGGAGAAATTATTCAACAGCTCAGGATTGGTGCTCTCTTCAAATTCTCCAGATTCAGCAATAACCCAAGCATCTTGCTCCCATTGCTGCTGTTCAAAGTCCAAGCCACCGCAGTCATTCAACTCGGGTTGATGAAAGTCGTTGGTGAGGGGTAGATCCACCGCGCAATTGTCAAGATCTTCACCAATGCTCGAATTGGCGATGGCGTAGTTTATGTGAGAGACAGCCAAAGCCTCCGTCTGAGTGAGAATCTTGAAAACAACATCTGTGCTCTCAGCCTCCCCATCATCGACTTGGTCTTCTTCAGCGAACTGGTCAATGTACCAGACTGCGCCTCTGCTCTTGGCTTCATCATCAACGACGATAAATGGATCTTTGTTTCCGGCTTCAGTTTCTTTTGCGCGAATGTATTGATGCGATTTGCCTAGATAATCTTCTGGTGCGTGGAGAATCTTGAGCTGCATGAGAGGAGCGAATTTGGAGCATGCGCCCAGCTCAAAAGCTGCCTTGAAGGCTTTCAGCTCTTCATCTGTGAATGGAGTGGCGAGATAGCATTTGAGGCAATCGCCATGTTGACTAGGCGATAGATAAACCATTTTCGCGATTATTGTTAGTGCGATGTTATGTCAAAAGTTCCTTGTTTTAGAAGCAAAAGAGAATCCGACATTTTTATACAGCATTTGGGTTCAGTGTTGGGATCCGAACCCTAGCCATTAGAACAGGCAGTGCAAGCGCTAAAGCGAGGTCTGCCTAGAATAGGGGAATGATGATGTAGGATCTGCGGCACGGTCACGTATTCAATATTACCCGGAGGTTATTGGTCTCACTTATCGCATTTGAGAATTTGAGCATGTTCTATTCAATTGCGACTAGATAATTAATTGGCTATTAATAGCATATCTAGGCAAAGGTTCCGGGCTGAGGACCAAAAATCGTTCCATTGGGAACTTTGAGTCTGGTGCAGGTCTCAGCTTCACAACCACTGTCTGCACTGTTGCCGATCCAATTGATGGACGCGCCGTGGTAGCTCACAGCGAAAAAGATGACCACCGCAGCGAGAGCGATGCCAGTCTGCCAAGCTGCAGAAAGGACATAGTTGTACTTTCCCCAGAACTGAAGGTATCTCTTTCGGACGATGACCCAAGAGATCCAGCCTGGAATGACAGCCGGCCAGACATAGGCCAGGTTGTAGGGAGACCAGATGTGACCACCGCTGAAGATAACGACGGGATGAAGCTTTGTCAGCCAGTGCGTCTTGGGGAGGTTGCGGGTCGCGTAGTAGTAGATAACGGGGAAGGCCAATCCAACTGGGAACGCAGCGAGGAGAGCTGTGTACATGCCTCCTTCACCAAACACCCTTTGAGGGGCAAGAGAGCCAAAGAGCACGGCAGCGGTGAAGTATGACTCAACGCCAGGACAAGTGAAGCGATCCTTTTGGGTAGGCTGGCAGATTTCGGGGATGTTGCGGATCTGGAAATTCATCACTGCGGTGCAAACAAAGGCGGAGACAACAGCTATTGAAGGTCAGTTAAGTTGAGCTGTAAATACTGGTGGTGAGACTTACTGGCCACAGTCTGGCACCAGAAGGTCTGTCGCTGAGGAATCTTGAGGTAGTGACCGAGCTTCAGATCATTGGCAAAATCGAGGGCGTGGGCGACTGTCACATATCCAAACCCTTTGAAAAAGTTCATCTACTAATGTTAGGTGCAAAGATTAGAGTCTTGTTGGTCGGATACTTACAGCCAAGGCATTACCAGGCTGCCATGCTCCTCCAATAAACTCAGCAAGGACATTGAACTCAACTTCGATGCCAGTAGTGGCAAAAATGATTCCAGTAGGAATAGTGAAGAGGATCGCAAGAGCAAGGCCAAAGAAGACGGTGCCGACACTGGTGTTGGTGGGCCAGGCTGCTACAGAAGCAATGCCGAAAGCAACACCAACAATCTATATCGCATTAGTCACTGCCACTATGCTTCTCTAAAGAACTTACGTTGAGTATCAAGTACCACCACTCTGGAACCTCTTTGTACTGCTCCATTAGCTTTGTATGAACATCCTTGAACTCGTTGATTTTGCTGTTCTTCTTGAAGCTTTCCCAAAGCGACACAAAACCAAGCTTGATGTCGTTCCAGTGGTAAAGAGCAGCATAGGAGATGATCGCACTATAAACGGCAAAGAAGTAGATGCTATTCTTGTCAGTAACATGTGCGTTACTAGCCAAAGGGAGATGCTTACTAGTAAGTGATAGATGAGGCTGCGATGTAGACCTGGCTGTAAGCCTGATACTTCTCTGCATCCAGTAATCCACGATCATCCAAGATAGAAGATACGTTGTACTTGGCGCCCGTGTTATCGAACATGGTATTTGTGTTAATAGGAAGGTATCCAGTGTTGTAGGTGTTGTTCCAGTACATGGCGATGATAGTAATTCCACCCAACAAGGCACCGAGGAACATGTTGACCGTGACATGGAAGGGAACCAAAAGAGGGTCGATATAGTAAGTGGCAATGTTCCAGTCAAAGGTTGGAAGAGGGTTGAAGCCAAGGCCCTTAGATACGCCGGTGATGGCTGTAAGGGTGAAATTATTGGGTGAGATCCACGCAAGCCAGTTGAAGAGGGACAGTGCTGTAGCGATGAGGTCGGGGAACCAGAACCAGACGAACATGGCGGCGAAGGAGAGCATGAAGAAGCGGTACCGGGACATGGTGTACATTTTCTTGAAGGGACCAAGCACGCTTGCGTTTCCAGATTCTTCGGCGGTCAGTCAACTTGGCACACTAGATATGCGGCTTCTGAGGACTTACCATTGTGTAGACTCTGATTGAGGGCGATGGTTGCGAGGGAGCGAGGCCAGATACAGAAGGATGGGTAGACTAGGAAACGTCGCGCCAACCCAGCAAGACCGAAGCCTAGCAAGTTCATCGCCAGCTATTACGGTTAGTAAAACTCAATGAGAGCTGTTTCGCAGTTCTACTCACCGAGAGGCAGATCTGAAAGCCAAAATCGGCAGCAAATGGCAAATCAAAGTACTTCTTCAACCAACTGGTGAAAATGATGTATCGCGAATGAGGCAAACTCGTCGAGACATTCGCCATGATTGAGATCAGCATGTGCTCCTTTTGGTTGAACTTTCCAGGATTGAGCTGTAGCCTTTGGCCAAACAACGTGAAGTCGCCGACTGGAAGCCATTTCTCCCAAGCTTTACCCAGCGGAAACGAGAGGAGCTGAATGACTGGGGCTTGAAGTCGGATAGTCGGTTGTCGCACTGAGAACAGCTGGTTCACGAAACTCTGCACGATCACGAAAAAGAGACCGATGGTCCATGCTCGAATAGTTCCAGCTGGTGTCGATGGGTCGTCCTTGTTGCTTACTACAGCGCGGACTTCTGCGTAGGGTGAATTGATAGTGACGAGTGAAATCTCGGTCTTGATGTCTGAGATGAGATCTTCATGTTTGTGAGGATTGGCGAAAATATCTTCGTTGCTGAGGAATGCTTGAATACGCATGATAGCCTCTGAGCTGAAGTTGGGGTCATGTTCATGAAGGTAGATCAAGTTTTCAGCGCGCTGGATCGATGTTAGAGAATATCAGCGATCAATATTCGGTATTCTCACCCTTCTCGTCTCATCCAAGTCCATCGTACGCGCATGCTCCTCTGCTTCGATGATTTCCTCGGGCGTAGCACCCAAGATCTGCGCTCTTCCGTTCATGGACTCATCCTTGAGGGATCCAGTAGAGGCAACATCCGCTCGCTTGTCTGTCGCTTGGATGCCACTATCTGTGACGGCCTTCTCCGAATTGGAGGTCATGCTTGTGTTAGATTGTGATGGATCGGTAGATGCGCCTTGACAGACGGAAAATTGGGAAACCATCTTATAAAAGGCGTTGTTGCAAACCCGTTCGGACGAGGCCGATCACGACCCAGTTGTCTTGCAGCACGTTTTTCTTGGCGAGTGTTCTCGATGGAGTAATTGCGCACGACAATCGCCTATACTCGCGGACTTGATGCCTGCGTTTGTCCTGGTAA
This sequence comes from Fusarium oxysporum Fo47, assembly GCF_013085055.1. Taxonomy (NCBI): domain Eukaryota; kingdom Fungi; phylum Ascomycota; class Sordariomycetes; order Hypocreales; family Nectriaceae; genus Fusarium; species Fusarium oxysporum. The sequence continues at coordinate 827,438 of NC_072849.1, forward strand.
GGTCGTATGGGGCCGTGTGGGTTGTCGGGCCGGCGATGGAACCTTTCGGGGCAGCTAAGAGATACGATTGATAAGAGTATCCAGATGTTCAGGGTTTGTTTGCAAAGAACTTTTTAGGAGTCGATTTTCTTCCCCAGGTCGTAGACATCAATCTCAAAGATTGTTGATGCAAGAGAGAAAGGCACGTACGTATCATCGATGTTTGTTGCCCTCCAGTACAAGAGAGTTTTCGTATTGATACACAAAGCATTTCAACACGATCTCGTGGCGTGAACTGCCACTGGACTTGGTGAACATCAGCCACATGAAAGCTCTTCCGTGTGGATTACCTATCAGGGATCAATGGGAAACGACATGGCGAACTCAAATTGCGTGCTTGCAAAGTGGATGCGTATCATTTTCGGGCCGCAATATTTCTCCATCATATAAACTTTTTAAACCATCGCGCCTTCGCATCCTTGTTGTGAGCGATCGGTTTCGGTTTTTCTTTTACGTATATCCTTGCACTGGGGTACAAGCTCAAAAGGATGTGTTCTGGGCTACGCAACCAAAAGCCAGCAAGTGAACTTAAACTGAGCAATGCTACTCGATATCCCATTCCTTCCAAATGGTGCTCAACCACTCCTTGATCTTGACTCTTTGTCCCCCAACATGCCGACCATCAACAATTTCGCCTCCCATCATGACAGTGCCATCCCTTAGCCCTGTGCTTTCTCTCAAGTTCCACCGCGGAACATGAAGCCACTTGTGGCCTGCATCACAAGCCAACATCTTCGATGTGCCTTGCTGAAGCAGCGGTAAACAGTTTTGACAAAAGGGAGTGTCCCAGCAGTATTTACAAATGTTAATGTCAGTCTCGAAATCCCAGGTCCCTCCGCAATTCCCGTTGCAGAAGTATCGCCAGTTGATCACAATATCGCTGTAAGTGATCTCATACGGCTGGTTTGGCCCATCTCCATCTTCCGTAGCCGGTCGTTTCTGGGCCAGGAGCGAGTGAAGCCTTTGGTAGGTCTCATTAGTTATGGTTTTCTCGCTTTCTACATTGCCCAGGTCTATTCGCCGCTGTAGCTCGTCAAGGACAGCCGTGTATCTGGTAGGAGCGGCATCATTCGGTGAGAACTTCTCTTTGGCAAACTCAAGAATCTCCGTTGCGGCGGCTTTATCCTCACCCCGAATCTCACCAAGCCTCATTTCTATCGTCTTTTCTATCGGTCCTGTAAGCTCGAAGGCAATAAGAGCATTTGTCTCGTCTCCAGTATGAAGTAGACACTGGAACAAGACGAAATACGCATCTGCATCATTCTCATCTGTGTCGTCAGATAGCATCTCATGGGCTGTAAGCATGTTCTTGCGGAAGTGCGCTCTTGCTGCGGTGAAATTTCCTTGTAGGGTTTCGTAGGCTCCCATGTAAGACTCAGCTGGGGATACCCGGTTGTCTTCGTACGAGATTCGATGACCGATAGTGATTTCACCAAGCTTTGCCAATGCGGAAGCCTCAGTGTTTGCTGCCGTTGCTTCTTTGAAATAATGGCAGACTATATCACTAATAACCTGGCCACCCAACCACATCCATTTCCACTGTACGTAGGTGCCAGTTTCTTCAATGACTTTCCTCGCATCAGAGTGGCATTCCTCCCAGAGTCTTACCGCAGATGTTAGCGGGTTCTCATCGGCTTCGTTGCCATAGTAATAGAGTGCAAGGCCCTTGTAGAGTCGAAGGGCGCTTCTTTCGAATAAAAGCTCTTTGTCAGCTGCGAGCTGAATGGCTTCGTCCATGGCACTCAGAACCATCCCTAACATCCCATGACGAGAGGAAGTTAACGAGAGAAGACTGGTGAAGTACTTCTCGTAAGTGTCTTCATCCGTTGCCATGAGTAGAAGTGCAGAACCCAGGAGACTTGTACCGCCGTTTGTAGACGTCTCATGACTCATGGTTTCAATAAGGTCCAATGTACGCCCATTAGACTGCGATGTAAGGTTGGCTTCCAGTATGCGGTAATATGCCTCGTCAGCTGGCTTGGCCTCCAGAGCCTTTTCGTAGTATATGGTTGCTTGGTCCGGCTCCTTTAGTTCGAAGTACCATTTTCCAAGATCCATATTCGTTACCCAAATATCGTGAGGATGAGGTTCCTTCAATTCGTAGAGAATTTCCAACGCTTTCTTCTGTGATACACAGGCGTCGTTCAATTTTCCGGCTTGGTGGTAAGAGTGTGCTAGACCTCTGTGGCATGTCCATGACGCTCCAGGCATCTTGGTTGCCTTCAAGAACATCGCAATCGCGTGGTCGAACTCATCAACTTTTCTAGCAGTTTCCCCAACTCTCTCGTACCATAAGGATTGCTCGTCTGTAACTTGAAGTATACTCTTGCACCATCGTTCTGCCTTATCAAGGGCCAGAGACTCTTCATCTGTGCTCAAAATCACGAGCGAATCGTCAGACGCATCTGCTGCTCCCTCGGAAACTTCCTGGGATAGCGTTAGTCATGTATAAACAGATATATTCGTGAATAAGGAATCATTCTAGACTTACCAATGAAAGATACCGCCTGAGAGACCGATATGCTTCCCAGGGATCATTCTCACTGCTCCTGAGCCATCTGTGGCCAACTTCACGGGCCATAGAGGACAGTAAAGTACGGTGCGGGCTCGGGCTTGAGATCACCTTGTCTAGCCAATCCATTTGGTATACCCCGAAATGGCCACTAACATCAGGATCCTGCAGCCATGCCAGAAGTGTCGAGATTTGCGTCGTGTTACCGAACAGAGGCACGTCAACGAAATGTTTCCAATGCCTCCTAATGATGGTTCCTTGACCGAGGATGTCGAAAAGCATGCTGCCAATGTCTTTCTTTGCTGCATTATCGACCTTGTGATCACGCTCGGGGTTGTTCAATTCCTTCAAATGAATAGGAAGATTCCAGACCAGATATCTTCCCAGGGTTTCAGTTCTAGCATCTGGCTTCTTTATCAGGAAGCTTATGGCTTGCATCACTATGGCTAAGTGTGCATCGGAGTCGTTCACCCTGATTTCGCTCTTGGTCTGGGTAATCTGTCCAGCTAGTGGCTCAAACTCGAACTTCTCAACCACTGACTTCTGGAACAGTGCCCACAAGAAGTTCTGCACAGTTGTAATGTCGCCCTTTGTGATGGTGATGGTAGCTGTTATTCTTGGGGTATCGTCATCAAGGGATCGTAGCTGCTTGGGATCCTTGATCACTAGGGATAAGAGATCACGGCGTACGGTGATCACTTGCCCATCGACTTCAAAAAGTCTGGAATACTTCCCCTGTAGTTTCTTCGCCAGCTTCTGAAGTGGAGTTGATCCAAATCGAAGGAACTTGGTAGTTAACACCCATGTCTTCAGAAATTTCAGATGGCAAACTCACCAGCGCTGCCTCCAGTTGGTCGACACTAAGCCATTCAAAACCATAGACTACCCAGATCAACAGTTCATTTATCTCCTCGATATTCTGTGGGGATAGTTGCTCTTGAAGCTCTGCAACAACATTTTTCGAAATCGCCTCCCTGCCCCAGTCCGACTCTGTCAACAGATCATCTAGTTCCGATTCCTGTCCACCTGAATCTACCAGATCCTTGATTCTGTCTAGTGTTGACTGAACTTTGAAGAAACTTCCGCCCGCCATCTCTAACAGTTTATCGTTGATTTTCTTCCGGCTTGCTTCGTCCTTCGAGTCGTTGCCTTGAAAGATATCATATTTGCGCATCTCCCTCTTGATATACAATTCAATGTCTGAACCGTTGGATTTCGCTATGTTAATTGTTGGTGATTCGAACCCTCCGAGTACCTTGACTGCGTCACCACTGCCACTAACCAGAAGCCGAATCCTGCTCCCATCACTTTCTGTAGCAGATGAGTGGCTAGCCTCTTGGAGGACGTCAAAGAACTGTGTACCAGCATCGGCATGCATCTTCGATAGTTTTTCGACCCCGTCGAATATGAAGTAGTACATCGTATCTCCACGTGGCTGTCCCAGCTTCAGGTCTTTCCACAGCGATTCACAGCTCACGTCTGTGAAGTAAGTACCATTGTCTTTCTCTTCACAGATGGAAGCTATACTCTTGGCAAGCGCCATATCTTGCTCAGCTAGTTGTAAAGCAATATGTTTCAGAGCTGTTCGAGCTGGAGTCGGATCACCCTTATCAGCTTTATCTGATAGTGAAGGGAAGAAATACCAGGCTAGGAGAACCCTGGAGGACCTTTCTGTCGGTGTCTTGTATCTAGCTTTGAGCTTCTGGACAATCGTTGAGACCGTTGTAGATCTCCCGGTATTCTTCTCGCCGAGGAGCAGTAGTAGAGGTCGCGCTTTGGCGGCATCCGCATCAGCCCAAGAAGTATAAGCTTCCTCGTCGTCAAGCCAGCTCCCGCTATTCTCGACCCTGGAATCGCATAGTCTCTTAAACATTTCTCTGTTTGTTTCGAGCTCCTTTTCATCAATACCAAGCTTTTCTTTTATCTTAGACAAGTTTGCCTTTTTCGTCGTGTCCTGTGCTCGCTTGGTCTCTGCCTGCTGTAACGTGGTGATTTTGCTGGCAATCTCTTCGGTCCACTTTCCAGTCTCGAAGACCTTTGCAAGAATAATCGATACTTCATGTCTGCTTTCCAGAGCTACTTCTAGTGTCAAAGTCGCCTCGATGGACTGTTGGCCATGGATGGCCTGTCTAAACTTCCTCAATTCAATGCTGAGCCCCGAATCATCGTCTAGCAATGCTTTCTTGACGTTGGACTTGAACTTGCTCCATTTGCTATTGGGGTCTTGAAGTGTTATGACCAAGGCGCAAATATCAACTAGACTGATCAACGTGATATGAATTGCACGAGTCAAGTCGGTGTCAATTTTTCTGAACTGCTCGATCCGTTCGTAAATCCTGAATTGACTCAGGGAGGGTGCCACGACGGCGAAGACCTCATCAATTGCTTCATGGAATTCGCGTATCTTTTTAGGGGCTTCAAGGAGGATACTCATGGCATTAAACACCACAGTTGCCGGTTGGAAAACCTGTTCAGGTGTCAATGGCTCGAAGGCTCAATCGGGTCGAAGCCTGGTTACCACGCTGGCACCTTGTGCAGCTATACCACCAAGGAGTTTCAGGCATTCAAGGATATTCAGACCTATGTCCTTTTTGTGTTTCAGCGTATTTGCGGCGTCAATATCTGTAGTAGGATCTGTTCGCGATTCTATCTGTTTTCGTACGTCGTCTATTGTCATTGGAGGCTTTCGATTCAGGCCTTTTCCGGTACGAGCCAGAAATCGCTCAGCTGCTTCATCCCATAACTGTTCCATGGTTAAATCTTCCTTGCCTGATGAAGCCATGATGCAGGATGATGATTGAAGGGCTTCAACAACTTAAGGGGTGAAGGCCAAGAGTTGCAGGCAGCGGGTAAAGAAAATAGAGTTGTAGATGTTTCTTGAACAAAGGACTGTCATCTATGCACGGTCTTTAACAGATTGACCCGAAATACAAGATCAAGCTGCCCCCGACTTGCATGGTTGTTATGAGGGAAATTTTGTACCTTTAGCCTCAAAGCCCCTAACCAACGGTCTTGCGAGCTCCCACACAGCCAGAGGGTGGTCAGACTTCTCGATTCCGGTCGGATGCATTCAGCTCTAACCAGGAACTATGCTGCACCTGATAAGGAGTTATTACGCAAAATAGTGACAGCCTGGTTCGGCTTACCTGAACGGGTAGTCTGAGCCGTCAGCTGACTGTCTTGTTCCCTGTAGGTGCATGACTTCGCGAAAGTTGTTACTGGGGAGTGGAAAACGTAATCTTAGGCGCCCAGTTCGATGTTTTTCGCGCCTCTCATTTTTGGGCTCTCTGGAAAGTGAAAACTATTACACAAATGCTTGATATACATAACAAGGCCTTGCAATCCTAGCAATCAGCATGGCTTGGAGATCAAGCCATAGGTAGCGTACAGGAGACAGAGCAAACATATCCTGCGTCGAAATTCCCTCACCAGAGTAGATAAATCTTAGAAGAGTTGGTTCATGGAGACTTGGACTGACTTCACAACTGTTGAGTGGAGTTGAATGCAGTTTTCCGACCGCCATTCGTTTGATCCAAGTCGACTGTAGATGTTGTACGAATAAAAGTTCAATTCCAATTCATAACTGTGACTGAGGTATCTGCGCTAAATCCAACATGATAACAAATAACCGAGAACGCCATTTTGACACAAAACTTCAGTAGCCAGCCGAGTTTCACAAAATGCCTTCCCAATCCTGCGCCGGGGTATAGAAACCATGCCTCATCACTCATAGATCCCGGTGGCATGTATAACGTCGAGATCAAGTTCAAGAAAACGAAACATTAAAAAGGTATCACACTTGACGTTAGAAAGAAAGTTTAAGCCGTGCTAAACTCATGCTCATGCATGGGGGGAACATGAACGCGGTTCAACGATTTAAGAGCGACATTCGCGCGATGTCTCTTTGAAGAAATGATCGGCTTCGAGCTTCGCGTTTGGCGTAGAGAAGACCGCAGACGTTGCAGAGAGTATGAGACCCGAAAGGGCCTTCTCGCCACATTGGAGTCTCTTTGATGAAGCATGATGTGCAGCATGGAGTTGGCTCATGTAATCTTGGTGACTTCTGCATATCTCGTTAGAAAGAAAAAGACATTCTGGTGGAAATGAGTGACATACCGAATGCCGCCTCAGCCTGTTACGCCACGTGCGGGCTTCATAGGTATCCTTGAGGCTAGCTTTAGTAGATCTCGACCGGATTGAACGTGCTGACGCGGCGGTTGATCTGAGAGATGAAGTGCGCGAAGCAGCCTTCAACTGGAGATGAGTATCTCTCTCTTGCTTCGCAGCCAAAGGACTCGGAATAGCTGCATTTTGAAACAAAGCGACCTCACAAAGAGGTAGACCATTACGTTGGACGTCCTGGATGCTAGGTCGGATCTGGAAGAGGTTAGTCTGTGTCACCGGCAACAGGTCAGCAAATACGCGTAGAGGGAACTCACGTGTCGAGGCGATTTTCTCAGCGAAAGTAAGGAACATCGTCGGGGCGGGAAAAGGTTAGGTTCAGGGAGATCAACGGGACAAGGATGGTGAGCACGATCTCTTCGCCGCCGAATTGGCTTTGCCGTTTTGGCGAGTGTCTGCTGTCGGTGTTTCATGGTGGAACAGGAACTGGACACATTTGAAAGGGGGCAGTTGAGAGGGGAAGTCCGATCTTGAGACTGAAGGGAGAAGTTAGGGATCGAGGCGGTACTAATACCCCTCTGAGGCGCTTGCTAAAGTTAGAGCGAAGATTGCCCCAGAGGAACCCTTGTAGATCACTACGCGATTGGGCCTGGACTGTGCAGAGACCCTGATTCAGGGTCCATCCGCGGATCCGGAGGAAACCTACCGAGTGGCCTCATGGGGCCATTGAGAATCACCAACAAGACTGCATTTTCATAACGGGGAAAAGGAAATCCGATGTTTCTCAGCATCCAATTCATTCAACTCTCCATTTAAACTTTGGCCAACAGTCTATCGCACTGTTCTCTCAACTGTTCAGGACTCGCCCACTCCCTTGTTTACCTTTGCTTTTTCCTCTCAAACCTTGAGACGTCTCACCCGCTCGGACACTGTCCCTCGGAGCAACCTGGCGTGACAGTAAGCCCGTTTCCACAGTTCCTTGCATGGCGCCTTGGCCTCTGTGCCGTGTCTGTCTACGATTGATAGATAAGACTGGTCCCCCGTCCTGCTTGCAACATTGATTAGAATCGATTTCGTCTCAAAGAGTTGCAACCCTCGTTTACCGACGCGTAAGCCACGGCGCGGTACTCCTCGCACCTATTAAATGCTAGACACAGGACAAAATGGGCGGATGACCTGTCTGGTGTGTGGTACAGTGTAATCTTTGCTGCAAGTCGCTTGCGCAGATAATCAGATGGTTTGTTCTCACTGTGTCGACCTTCCCCCGCTCCAGAGTCGGCATTTGAGCTGAAAGAAGCTCCCGTCAGCCAATTGAGGGGTAAAAAGTCAGATGTCAGAGTTACCCTGAACTCCGCACCTATCCGGAATCCGTTAAGGTCAGGTAATGCTAATGTGGAACGGGACTGGCGATGCGACGTCGTACTGTAGGACGGTAGCAAATGGAAATTTAAAAGATCAGAGGACGACTCCGGAGGTGATGTGAAAGGTGTGATTGGTTATGTTTTCTGATGCGATTTTGACATCACGGTTGCTGTTGGGAGGGACCTTTGTTAGTGAGCTGCCAAACAGTTCGCGATTGGATGCAATTATTATCTTGACAACGCTCCTCTTCTGCTATTACCGGAAAAAATTGCTGAAATGGGTTTAGTATTTTCTTTAAACTTTATTTGCTCCGAACACTCCTGATATGTTGCCTGGTTTCCTGATCTCCAATGCGCCATCAGTTTCTTTCATGATTATGACGCTCGAACGCTGCAATAAAAAAATGTGAATGTTTCCTCTCCTGCCCATGCATGCCGTGCCTTTGCAAATGCACCTGCCAAGAGTGAGGGGCAGTGAGGTATCATTGGGGGCCGCTTGGCAGGGTATAAGAGGATATGAGGTTGAATGGTCATCGCAGTCCTGCTGAATGAGAATCCTCCGTTGAGACCTTTGTAGACCACGACGATGCGTCAGAAACAGAGTCGCATCCAAACTCCCTCTCTAATAAGAACGACCGGGCCTTTTCCTCCCTCTTAGCGTACAGCAATCCACAGACGTTGCAGAGGGTACGACGTCCTGATGGTCCAGACCTCCATTTCGGCGTCTCGGTTACATGACAGAACTCGCAAGACCTTGTATGATCCGACGCCTTGGGTGCTTTGTGTTCCCGCGCGCAGGGACAAGAAATAGTAGCCTGTCGCGACGGCGATCGGCGTGTGGTGGAGTGGTGCTTGTGCTTACTCCGCCAACCCTCGGGACTCTTGTACTTCCGCTTGGAGCTGCTCTTCCGCGGCGGCTCTATAAGCTCTGGCTCTGCGGTTTCAATACTACGCGCATATTGGCATGGCATGATCTTAAACCTTGGCTTGAAAGCTTTTCGATCCTTAGCGAGCGTGGACGGGATCGTCGCGGTCTGGAATAAGGGGACTTCGCAAAGCGGCCGGCCGAAACGCTCGGGATCGAATTGGAAATTCTGGATCACGTGAGTAAACACATTTTGCGCAGAACATGTAAGTTACCCACGTCCTGCTTGGTCGTAAGAGTTGTTACAGGAATGAGAGAGTTATGCAGAGGGCAGGACATTGTGGTATTTTTAATCTGGTCCACAGCCTTTACGGCCCCAAAGGGAGACTTTTTTGGAGTTTCGATCTCGAGGGGAAGCTTTTTTTGCAGGCATCGTGAATTTCTATATAATCTCTCCAGCGATCGGAAAACTGACGTTGATATGATGTAATCTTTGACGCACAACGTCCCGAGAACCCTGACGGAGCATTTACCCCAAATGGCTTAGGTGTGCGGGTTCCCCTGACTGTTTGTTCGGAGCGAGCTGGCTTTAGCGGTTTAGTGTTTTGTGACAGGATGCTTGGCGTGTTGGTTATCTGTTCTTGGTGTCGTGTGATGGGATTCGTGTATCATTCTCGTCAGAATCCTATGACATGTTGAAGGACATTGCAAATTCCCTTTGGGTTATCCCCATGGAGAACTTTTGCACTAGGTATTCGGGTATTTGGTGTGTTATGATGTGCATTCGCGTGCACGAGAATAGTTCCATTTTGTTGTGGATCAAAGGTTGAAAATTGTACCCAGTCAGGTTGTTCCTTCATGCGTACTCCACGCACATGATCGGCAGAAAACGATGCAGAAATAGAAGCAGCCTCTGATGACTTAGAATTCTCTCTGATTCTGATTATTCTCTTTATTTCTTTTTCTCCTTTCTATATTTCTTTCTTTTTGATCATCGAAAAGTGACAACTGGTGTTGAGAGATGAACGGTGGGGCCCAAGAAGTCAAACTCTGTTGCCTGTCTGTGTGTCACAGCGGGGAGCAAATGCTCCGAGGCAATCAGCAGCTTTTTTTGTTGGTGGTCTTGTTTTCGCAAACAAATGATTGGCTTATCAGCCAGACCCACAGTTCAACCCTACCCTGTAATGATCAACTCACATGGGAGGAAAATTGACTTGAGCTCCTGGTGAAGAGAGAAATGGTTACTAAGTCTTTACGTTAACACTGAGGATATGATAATTCCATGCATATGGCGTAGGGCAGCGTACGTACTAAGTCAGTAGATCGGTTCTCGGCCAGAGAGATAGGCACCGCCAAATAAGAATAACATCTTGAAGAATGACATCTTAAAACAATGTTTTACCCGATTAAACTCTATGCCTAGGTCTGACAATTGTGGCGTGCAAAGGAAATACCAGTCCAGGAAAGGCAAGATCATAGAATTAGCATACATTTGAGAACCAGTAAAAATTAAAACGTGCAATCTGAGAGCCATCACCTTGCTGGGCTCTTTATAAGTTATATTGGCCGGGACAGCCACTGTTCCGGCGAAAACAACTGAAAACAATACGATCTGCTGTCTACTTCTCCCAAACACGATTGGGGTACAACTGGCACTCAGTTGAACTCAAGTTACACACGATGGCTCTTTGCGTCCCGTTGGATTTAGCCTCCGAGGTGAATTTTAAGATGATGCCCACGAAATATCACTCCTACCTTGGCGCCCAAGTCGTCAGACAATGTTTGTGACCAGTATCTCTGGAGAGCTTACAAGCCGTAATTGGAGCAGAAATCGTATAAAACAGTGTAAATGCCCTTATTTCTAAACTTGCATGTTTATTTTTAGTGATGTTCGTCGATGGCTAGGTAAGTGGCGCACAGCGGGTTAATACAGCTCCGGGGTCCGGACGCACCAATCACAACGGCATCACGACCCCATCACGACGCCAATCAATTCACCAAACAACATCAAAACTCATAATCATAGCATCCGGGTTGTGTAATTGGGAGATCCGGACCTCAGCATCACCTGGCTTGATAGTACGCCAAACGACAAGTAGCCTCATGGAGTCGACTGACCAGCCGGAAAAGGCTTTAGAAATACCGCAATTTACAGGCCATGGCGAAGGTTACACTGATCGTAGGCTCATCTGAAGGACTTGACGATGCAGCGCTGATACTTGTCAACAGCCTTACCGCCCTCTGAACATACATATGACCAAAATGGACTGGCAACGGAATTTGACAATATATCTGGTGTAACCCAACACGCCTTTCCGATACTTCAACAAGACAATGGTGATTTTGAAGGTCAAAACCGCTTCTCTTGGCAGCCACAAGACCTCACCCAATCATCATTTGATGCTACTACGTTCTCATTAGAGAACCCGACCCAGCCTCTCGACTGGCCCTGGCAAACGTTGCCATCGTCCTGGTCTCTGCAGCACCAAAACCAGGATATCTGGCCACATCACCTTGAAGCCGGGCTAGGCGAGGTGCCGCCAATATGGGAATTAGGTCAGGGCACCGTCAGGGCACTCCAGCTCCCACCCAATGTTCAGATACAGCCAAATTGTCTCCCGCGCCGAAGAAGTCGATACCTCCGTAACTCGGCCCTACCGATGGTTTCAGGATCCAACCCAGTACAAATATCAGGCTCTGGCACCTTGGTAGAAAGTGCAATGGACCCGATACAGCGATGGCGAAACTCGCCCCCGGAGACTGAGGCAGCCTCCTTAGTCGCTATTGCAGACGCATTAAGGAATAACCCGCTTCGGGCCCCGGCATCAAACAGCACAGGTAGCCTGAATAGTCGCCGGATGGACGTCCGACCGGGCTCAACGGTGAGCTTTACTAGCGGCTCAAGCCTGTCCTCAGGCTCTGCTACTTCTGCAAGTTCTGTGGCCCGACGCGGCCGCGTGTCGAAACGAACCCGACCGAATGCAGCAAAGGGCAAAGCAGCGGAGAAGAGAAAATTCCCTTGTACATTTTGTTGCGACTCTTTCAAGAGTAAGTTCGACTGGGCACGCCACGAGCAGTCGCTACATCTCAGTACCAAGGGATGGCGATGCGCGCCATATGGTAGCGTTGTGATATTAGCCGCCACCGGACTCAGCAGCTGTGCGTACTGCGGTCTTGCAGATCCGACACCGACACATATGGAAGATCATGATATTAATCTATGCAGACAAAGCCAGATTTATAGCAGGAAGGATCACTTGATTCAGCACCTAAGGTGTATACACCATGTGCAGGATCCTCCGCCGATAGAGTCATGGAAGGTCGAGGGGCCACCAGTGGCATCTAACTGTGGCTTCTGTGATCTACGTATGGAATCTTGGCAGGAACGCACAGACCATTTAGTGTCACACTTCCGCAAGGGCAAGACGATGGAAGATTGGAGGGGAGATCATGGCTTTGAGCCTGGAATCGCGGCTCAGGTCACGAATGCTATCCCTCCGTATTTAATTGCCTCTGAGTCAAGGACCTATGCTCCATTCTCGGCAGCCGCTCCGAACCCTACAACAGCAGAGCATGTACAGCAGATAACAAGGTCCGCTGAGGAAAGCTTCGAAGCTTGGAATGGATTGGAGATGCCACCCAAGGCAGGAGAACCTATGATGTCCCTCCAAGATAAATCGTTTCCTGAGCTGTTTGCTTTCCACCTTGGTCGCTTTGCGCAGCATCAGATGAGGCTCGGGATTATCCCTACTGATAAGATGTTCCAAGATGAAGCTAGAAGGTTACAATTCGGCACGGTAGACCCGCTGGATGACACGGTCGCCGACAACGAAGAGTGGCTGGCTCGTTTTCGTAACCAACATCTCGGGGACTCAGCAGGCAATCGGGATAGCCAAGAATGAGCGGAAGCGGCATGAGGCGAGATTGAGTAGCATATATGTCACTTGCTATTGTTTAGGGCTGCTACCTCTTCTTTTGTTTGACAATTACTCCTCATGAATTCTCACGCCTTGAAAATTATAACAAAGCAATAATCTATCAGTCTCTGAATACACGGCTAAATCTAATCACACCAGCTCATAAGAGACTCTCGATATGCCTTGCTGCCTCTTCACCTTCCTTACTCTAATCTTTCCTACCAAAGCTGTGCTCCTCACATGGGTTCCACCGCACATATAAGCACCCTCACCATCAATCTCTACAGCTCTCACTAGTCCACCTTGACCGTCAGAATCCTCTGGCATTGTCCAAGATTTGGCTTCGAGCTCCTCTCTTGACCACCAGTGGACGTTTATTGAACGATCGTCATTGACTATTTGATTCGCAAGTTGCTCAATCTCCTCCTTCCTATCTCCCGGGATGATCCCTTGGAAGTCAACAAATGCAGTGCCGGGGTAGTGCTGTGCTTTGACCTCTCGCAGATCTGGTATTCCTAGTCTTCGTATGGCTGAAGCGAGGACGTGACCAGCGTCATGAATCTGTGAATGGAGTTTTCGCGCGTCCTTGTTGATCTCCTGAGTTACAAGCGTCTGTTCTTCAAAAGGGGCCCCAGAGTATGTGCCAAGATGCATGATCGTTCCAGACGGGAGCTTCTGCACAGACGTGACAGTGAAGATTGACGACTGGTCGCGGGAGGTCATGGTCCCAGTATCGCTCGGTTGACCACCGCCTTTGGCATAGAAAATAGTAGAATTTGTGATGACGAGAAATAGGCCATCCGAAGCATCTTTGAACACCTTGTTGATAGAATTATCCCAGTCAGCATATGGGATACTGGCTAAGACGGTCGTTTCCATGACGTGTTGAGTCTCATCGCGATGATAGACCGCCTCAGTATGCCCAAACTACCAGCAGGTTAATTAGACACTTTTTCTATTGACAGACTCATCAGAAATGCTTACTCTGTCCATTGTGTGGGAATATTCTCTTAATAGACGAAGTTACGACACGACGAGTGTTTCTGAGCGCAGATGGATATACCGGGTATACTGCTTGAGGTTCCCATGTCGGCGATCTGGGGATTATATAGCAAATAAATAGCTGTCTTACTGTCCAGGGCTCATGTTGACTTGCGATATGTATTTCATAATTGAGGGACGCTCAAGATGACAACCGGGGTTGCCGCAATAACTAGGTAGGCTAGGATGCAGCAAAAGGTGCGACGCCCTTTTTGGTGGGCCAAATGAAACTTTTTTCTCTCCGTTCACACCCCCTCTTTGTATGCCATCGGTGACACTGCAATCACATAGTTAAAAACACCAACCCTAGAGGCAATTGTTCTAGAACTAACTGCATCTTATCTTGGGTCGGCTTTACGCTTCACTTTCCCACTGCCTGTATTTAAATTCCTGTCTTTTCTTCCCGCATCCTTTATAACTACTCCCAAGCAAACCCTCTCAAGTACTTATATTCGTTTTACTCTTTACTGGACCTTCGGTATGGGTTCTCTTATTCCAAACCCGGGACGGTGTTTTACGAGTGACAATATAGCCGGTGCGTCGCCTGAAATTGTGCAAGCTGTCGTCGCTGCAGCCACTGGACATGTTCCGCCGTATGGAAACGATGGCATTACAGGCGCCGCTCGTCAAAGGCTGCAGGAGATATTCGAAGGAGAACTCGACGTATTCCCAGTTTCGAGTGGAACAGCCGCAAACTGCATCGGCTTGGCCTCGCTTGTCAAGCCATGGGGCAGTATTCTCTGTCACCCGGATAGCCACATCAACAACGACGAGTGCGGTGCTCCAGAAGCTTTCACAGGAGGCTCTAAACTTGTAACAGTGCCCGGAAGCAATAGCAAGATCGACCCCAAGTCTTTGCGCGCTGCTGTTTGTCGGAAGGTCGGTGACGTCCATAGCGTCCAACCGTCTGTTCTCAGTATCAGTCAGCCTACCGAAACCGGTAGTGTCTACACAATCGCCGAACTCAAAGAGCTGTGTACTATAGCGAAAGATGCAGGCTTACGCGTGCACATGGATGGAGCGCGTTTTGCCAATGCATTAGTTCACCTTGAGGCATCTCCAGCTGAGATGACCTGGGAGGCCGGCGTTGACGTTCTCTCTTTTGGCTTGACCAAGAACGGCGCAATGACAGTCGACATAATCATCTCTTTCGACCCTACCTTGGCGTCTGAACTGGCCTTCCGCCAGAAGCGAGCTGGCCAGTTGGCCTCAAAAATGCGCTTTCACACGGCTCAGATTGAAGCCTACCTTGCGGAAGGATTATGGCTGCGAAATGCCCGTTATGCGAATGGTTTGGCTTTACGATTGGCCGCTGGCCTAAGGAGCGTTTCTGGACCGGAGGTTTTGCAAGATCCGGAAGCTAACATACTCTTCTGCCGCCTGGCTCCAGCCGTAATCAAGGAATTGCTTTGCCAGGGCTACCAGTTCTACCATGATCGCTGGGAGCCAGGATCAGTTCGCCTTGTGGCATCCTTTTCACATAGTCCAAGTAGTGTAGATGAGCTGGTTGCGGCTGTTGGATCATGTTACAGCAAACTGTTGTAGAATAGAACTGTTTTTCGGGAGGGTTATAGGTAGTCTTGGTTGTTTTTGCATCTTGACATTGCAATACATACAATTATACATCAGCTTTGAATTTATACACTCTCTCTGACCCTTGCATCTTTCTGTCAATTGAATAATTTGGTTAATAATTCTTACTCTGTCATTATCGATGAAGCCCTCAATGACTGAATGATCAATAGGCAGTTGTCAGCCCCGCCTCATGCCCACTACTCACCACACGCCCCAGGTCTCTACGCCCTACGCCATGTACCCCACGCCATACGCCTTGCGCCCTACGCCATGAACCAAAAAATGCAATTCGGCCGAAGCGGAACAATCGGAGCTGACTCATTTGTTGTACTTCGGCTCGAGCCTCTCAATGCAAAGGCTTCGTTACCCTCTTCCACTCGTTGCATCAGCTGTAGTCACGGCGCCTTAAGCCAAGCAACGCTGTTTGCTTCCTTCATCCTCTTTCTAGTTCTCTTTCAACTGCCCTCGTCGATTGACGTTGATCCGCAAAATGATTCCCAAGAAGGCTTCCTATGGTAAATGAATGCCCGAGATAAACTTCCCAGACTTTCCCCTCCCATTCTTTGCGGCACAAGATCAATGTTAACGTGCTCAAAAGTGACACTTGATGTCTTCACAACAAAAAGGTGATGCCAATAACCACAACACTATAGCTGCCCTAAGCTTTGAACCTAGATTACTGACTTTCTTGTTTCCGTCAGGTACAAGGGAAACCAAGTGGCTGTTGTCCAAGTTCAAGATGATGCGCTACCGCCTGCAGACATGCAGATGATTGCACGCGAATTCAACTTCTCCGAAACCGTCTTTTTGCGCCGAAACACGGATGGAGCAGTGGCCATCAACATCTTTACTCCTGTGAACGAGATGGATTTTGCAGGCCATCCTGTCATCGGCACTGGCCATGTGCTATTTCGACAACTACTTCCTAGTCTCGCTGTGCACTCCTCAGAGGCCACCCTTTGGACAAACGCTGGGCCAGTTGTTGTGCGTTATGATCCGTCGCGAGAAACTGTGGCAGCCGACGTGCCGCATAACGTCCACATTCATTCCCGCCATACTAGTACACAAAGCATTCTCGACACCCAACCGAGCTTGAAGACCCAGGGATTGTCAACTGAACAGAGCTATCCATGCGTGTCTATTGTTAAGGGCGTCACCTACACCTTGGTCGACTTTACCAATCAGCCCAGCCTGTTCACCGCCATCTCCGCAGGCCCCAGTCAGCTTACAGAGCTTGACGAGGGATGGGCACCCTCTTTCACAGGAGTGATGTACTATAGAGTGCTGTCGGATCCTTATGACGAGAGTGGCAAGAAGGTCCAACATCTCAGAATTCGTATGATTGCAATCGGTCTCGAGGACCCCGCCTGCGGAAGCGGTTCATGTGCTCTGGGCGCATATCTCGCGCTTCAGCAGGGGGATTCGGGCGGTATGTATAGATTCTATCTTGATCAGGGACAGGAGATTGGCCGTGACAGCAGTATCATTGTCGACATTGTACTGGATGAGACTGGAGACAAAGTTACAAATATATCCCTCTCAGGGTCTGCAACTCCAGTAACTGAGGGCACGATATTGCTGCCCGAATAGAGCGGTCTGGAGGTCTATCTCGGGATTTTGCCATGCCGTGGCCGCTTTATTAAGATTCGAGTTGTGATTTTTTGATACAATATTGTACAGTTATAAGCAGCGACAGCTTTTTAATTCTCAACATGTTGTATGCTCGATTGCACTTATCCAAACACCTCGCCCCGTTTCATAATTCATAGTAGCGGGCCACGCCACTGTCACTAAACAGGCATGCGCCTCTTCCCAAAGTGTCAACCCTGTAACCCTTTTCCATGCATCTACATAGCCAGTAAAAGCTCTTTGGAGGCCATCCAGCAAGGGGTCATGGTTATTCGCTTGCTGTTTGGCAATGCTATACTCTCCAAGGAACGCTCGCCAAAGCCAAAAATCCGTAGAGTCATTGAGTCCCAAAGTGCTGACAGATTGGCTGAGATCTCGACTCAAGATCGAGAGAAACCTTCGCAAGAGACGAGCGTCGATGGCCTTGCCGCCGTTCCAGAGCTCCAGGACACTGTGCATATACAGGCTTGATGCAGCGCACATACCAGACCAAGAAGTGCTATACTTTGACGAGTGTGCTGATGAGAACATATCGTCGTGGAACAGAGATGAGAAATGGGAGCCGATAGTAGCGCAGAGAAGTCGAGAATCTGATCCCTCGATCCATTCCCAGCTTGGGTCGCATTTGTAACGGTCTTCCCTGACTGTCTGCGTTGAAGTTGTAACATGCTTCAGGCAATCTATTAGAGGTGATGCGTCGATGCTATGGAATTGCGTTGATGAGGGGAGGGCAGCGAAGAAGAATGGCAAGAGTTTCATGGCGTTGAGACGCATTTCAAGATGGCCGATATTTTGGGTCTTCCAGAGATAGATCTGCGATACGAACGTGGAAAACTCTGCGGTATTGTTCTGTCGGAAAAGGTTCTGCAAAGAGTCGCTTCCCAATATCCTGGCCTTGAAGCCTTGGTAGGCATAGTATGTGCTGGAAAGGTAAGCATTGATGAAAATATCCATCAGCAATGGCTACTTACAGCAAGAGATAGCGATTAGCAAGCTCTTCTTCGATTTCTGATCGATGGCCGAAGTCGTCATCGAGGGGGCTGAGAAGGTGGACGGCGTTTACGAGGCCGTTGATATGAGCCTCTGTATCGTGTACGTTACCATAAGATGCCTTTTTATGTTCAGCGATTTGTAAGGTATTATCAGTAGGGGAAGCGTACCTCTATAAAGCAAAGAATTGAAACATGCCGAATGAAGGTCATCAGCCCCGGTTGATGTATGTTCTGCAACCATCGGTTCAAGACTTGTATTGTTGAGACTTTGTGAAACAGGAAAGTTGGATTATACGTTTCGAGATCACCGACAGTCCATGCATAGTGCAGGCCTGCTACAAGAAGAGTGTCCCTCAGGGCATCGGGGTGCTGAGCGACAGAAGAAAAGCTATAGATGTTTAAGGTGAGCCTGGGCTGAGTGAGGGATGATAAGGTACGTACATATTTCTCGAGGCTTTACTAAGTACCAAATCAGCACTGTCGTGGCTATTATGAACTAGGCTTGTCAACGATGTGGCTAGGTCTATGCTGCATGGCTTGCGCTTACAATAGTGAAGTAGCTCTCTGGAGCGAAGAGTCATGTCCAAGCCTAAACAGTCGAAAGGCTCCACTGATTTTCCGAATGGGGAATTGACCATTAGAGTT
Organism: Fusarium oxysporum Fo47; assembly: GCF_013085055.1. Lineage (NCBI taxonomy): Eukaryota > Fungi > Ascomycota > Sordariomycetes > Hypocreales > Nectriaceae > Fusarium > Fusarium oxysporum. Next base: position 846,136 of record NC_072849.1, read on the forward strand.
ACTGGCGGTGCATCCTGGCTTATAATCCAAGGTTGCTGTTCGCCTGGAAGACAGGTAGCCTTGCGGTCTCGAAGTGGGATACTAGGATCAGCAAACTCGCATGCCCGTCCTGCACTGACACATCGGGTACTACGTTCGTCAGTTTTACAATCACTAAAAACCACTAAAAATTGACAAAAGTCTTGTGTAGTACTCTCGACTATTTGTCGCGACCGGATAGTAAACTCCGACTTACCAGGTTGGTTTTCCGCCATCACAACGCACGCGACGCTTTCGACAAGTCAAACACCCGGTTTTACTCCTAGTGTGGGGCCTCCGAGTCCTTGTCGTTGTACTCATGTTGACCGGCTTGAGCTTGTTCTGAGGGAAGCTTCAGGGAAGATGATCGACGATGGGCTGATGAGTTATGACTTTCAGTGGAATGAGGGAGGAGTCTTGCTTCAAAGAGAGGCGTCGACGAGGTATCGGGAAGCCACTCACGGGGTTTGAGGATTGTGGCTACAGGATGAGCGATTTGGTTGCGAGAGTCTAGACTAGTCAAAGCTATAGCGCTAACGATTTTCCACTCAGAGAGAGGCGCATGAAGATAGATCACTAACGTCTTGGCAAAGAACTAGAGTCTCCACTACCAACAACAGAGTCACTTTTGAGTGGACGTGAATGGCGTCCAGCCTGTCAGCAACTAACCCTTTTCGAGGAGGATAAACGAGCTGGACGACAAACCCCGCTGCCTTTATCCAGCCACGATTTGGAAAGAGATCGTAAGCCGACTACACATCCTCACTTCCCTATTCCCCTCCCTCACCGAATCCCGAGCCAATATCGTCCAATCAATCTACAACATGGCCCAGAAACCTAGCCTCATATTTGTGCCTGGCGCGTGGCATAGCCCTGAATGTTGGGGCAAGATCATGTCCGCCATGGAGGCTAAAGAGTTCAAGTGTATTCCCGTCGCACTTCCGACAAACCAATCAACAAGCACCGACGTTAATTACTCGCATGACGTTAAAGCTGTTGCCGATGCCATTGCTGGCGAGACGTCGCAAGGGCTTGATGTCGTTCTGTTGGTGCACTCCTATAGTGGACCGGTGGGACAAAGTGCCATGAGAGGCTTCACCAACAATTCTGCCGACACAGACGGAAAGACTGGTCGTGTGATAGGGCTTTTCAATGTTGCAACCGGTTTCGTCCGCGAAGGCGCGTCCTTTCTAGACGCTCTCGGCGGCAAACCCCTACCGACTTGCGAAGCTGACTATGAGAATAATCTAATGGTCATCGTAGTCGACCCAATCGACATGATGTACCACGATCTCCCAGCAGAAGAGGCCGATTACTGGGTTGGAAAGCTCAGCAAACATGCCTTGACCGGTTCGACGGAAGGATACGAAGTCACGTACGAAGGATGGAGGGATGTGCCTGTTTGGCAGATCATGACCAAGGATGATAGGGCTTACCCTTATGAAGCGCAGAAGATGCTTGTTCGAGGTGCGGAAAAGCTTGGTGCGGATGTCACGAAGCGGCTTATTGATAGTGCGCATTTGCCGATGTTGAGTAAACCTGATGAGATCGTGGAGCTTCTCGAAGAGGCGATTGAGGCGTTCACTTCATGAAAGGCATACTGGTCGGTAGGCCAGGGCTGTCGACCATCTGCCTATCCTTTCTTCTATTTCGATAGCTTACGGAGTTCTTTTTTTCTAGAGCGACAATGAGCGGGACGAAGACATGTTTCTGAGACTTTGATACTGGTAGCGATGATATATTGACTGGCGGTCTAGAACACTAGCGGCACGCAATGAACTTATATCACCAATGAGATCATTTGAAATGTCTCTGAGATTGAATAACTGGCACCCAGCAAACAAATAAGAGACATTGCGGCTGGCTGAAAGAAGGGCTGGACCTTCACAGGGAGTTTGACAGTTCAACTATCTGAGAGCTGTGGCTGGCTGGCTGGGTGTCGAATCGGCCCATATTTGCAGTAAATTATGATTCATGCAATTCCAAGAAAGATATCACACACATGTCAGCCTTCGCATTCGTCGCAAGTCGCGTAGCTCTTTCGACGCTCCATCAATCACTTCAACATACTTTAACACTCAAAAAGGCATCTCATCATTACTCACCAGTCACTTCGCCCGCAGTATCGCTTCATACCTTCAACGGTTCTGGGAACAACGGCACTTTCTGGACTACGTCTCAGGATGGAGTGATCTGGACTATGGTCAATTGTCTCGACGATGCCATGAGTACACCTCCTTCTGAGACATTCGAACCAAGCACAAGCCCAGCTGTAGCTGTTTACCAGGACACTCTTTACGTCGTTTGGAACAGCTCGGCAGCCGACGGCACCTTAAGATATACCTATGTCAATAAAGCAACAAATGCATTTGCCCAACCAAAGAATCTCACTGGAGGTGGACTTTCTATTCGAAGAAAGACGAGCCCGGCCATGGTTGAGTTCAATGGATTGCTTTACTTGTTCTTCAACGGTTCTGGTCTAAATGGCATATGGATGACGACCTTTAATGGGAATGTCTGGGCCGATGTCAGTCCGGTTACCTCTAATCTTGGAGGAAACTTCATGGATCGCACAAGCCCTGCCATTTTTGTCTCTGACGACAAAAGAGTGTGGACTCTTCTCTGGTACGGAAGCGGAAGCAATGGCACATGGTATACCACTACCACGAACGGAATAACATGGTCGAATCAAGTTGGTCTAAATGACGGTCAAGTACTCATGGCTGGGAGTAGCCCTTGTGGCATTGACTACCATGGACGACCATACATATTCTTTGTTGGTGGAGAGGGGAACTTGTGGAACTATGACGGGGTCATATTATATTTTACACTTAATGAGCCCAAGTATTCTTTGGCCATGGATGCCTTCCTCGAGGGAAATGATTTCGCATTCGTGGCTCAAGACGATGCCACAGTCAAATATCTCGAGGCCCAGTTCGCGAACGGATCGGTCATTATTCAGAATCCTTCAAGCCCCCCAAATATCATTCAGAGCGCAAACCCCAGAAACCAAACAGTTGCGGGCAATGCAAACTGGATAAACCTTTGGCACTATTTCTACAATGGGAGCCCTAGTGCTATCACCAGGGAAGCCGTCAGCCTATTGGCTCTTGCTACCCTTGCTTTCAACTTAAATTATCTTATTAGCATCAACACCGACTCTCAGATGAGATTTTCGCCCAGACTTATTTTTCGCCGGATCCCCCCGAACAAAGGCTAAGAACTGATGAACGGCGCTCGTGATGAGAGGCTTTTAATATTGTTAAAAGAGTTGCCATTATCTTCCATTACTTATGCTAACCGTCCAAATTCTTTTTTGGTCTGAAATTTCTATAAGGTTTGCTCTGCAGGCCTAGCAATTGGTTAGGCATTGTGGCATAATGGTTAAACTCTGAGCCAGATGCATTATTCGGAGTTGAGACCTGTGGCTAAGGTTCTATGATCAGCACACAGAACTTAGATATGATAATAAACATGCAAACCACTTTAGCCCTAGAAACCTAAATTGGTGGACGAAGTTTAACTTCTCACCAGATCTATAAATACCCACCTCTCCCCAAAACTGCGACTTGTTTTTTGACTTTCAGCTTACCATTTTCATATCAGCTATGGATGAACTTCCAACCAGCATCTCTGGGCCGAAATTCGAGTCTTCAGCGGACTCGCACTCGTTTCATCTATTTTCTGAGCTTCCGCCGGAGCTCCAACTTAAGGTATGGGAAGCTGCCTTCGATGCAATTTCGAGGCGCATTAGTGTTTACATCTATATGGTACTCGGCTTCGATCGTCTTTCCAGTCTCTCCGGGCCTACTATATGCATGACGGGAGGAAGTTTTCTAACTCGGGGGCGTGATACGAATACATGTAAAGAGTCGCACAGCCTGAGCTTGGCTTGTTGTGACGCGCGCAAAGTATATCTCTTGAGGTATCTCGAGACTATCATTCTTATGAACGATTTAAGCACCGGTTTTCGAAGAATAAGATGCAATCCCGCATACGACACTTTATACATCGAGAAGATTGCAGGAGCCTTCCACAGACATGACAATGCGGCAGGCATTACCCCTCTGAATCTGACACAGGTGGCTCAACAAGCCTTAAGTTCTTCCAGAAAGATCATTTCCTCATTTCAGCATGTTGCCATTCGCCTCTCGAGAAACTATCCAAGTGCGAAATGGCTGAAGAGGGCTTTTAAAGGCCCATGCCCGGAACATATAACGATTCAATACCTAACACTGTTCAGCTTTTCTTTTTTCGAGTCCATCAGGCATCTTTACTTTTTCGTTAAGTCAAAAGAGTCAGCCATGGCTGTGAGAGTTCTTCCAAGGTTTCCCTGCCCAGGGCTACACACCGGCGCCAATCCAGTCTTTCCTTGATGTCTACGACCGTATCCAACGTTCCTCTGAGCATGATGGCTCCGATTGCAGGGAGCATCGGAAGAGGAGACCAAGGCCACTCAGCGAGATACGGTGCCATTATGATGGTGAGTGGCTAGAGGGTGAATAGAACCGCGAAAACCGTCTCTCCCGTGGCAATATACAGTCCCGGCGGATGTTTGCCCACCTAATAAGGTTGAGCTCATATGAGGCGACAAGAAATTCTGGACGGGGTTTCAAACGTCCTTCGATGCATTCTCTAGAGCAGCGCCATTCTTCGACAGCGAGCTAACCTACTTGGCGGATCGAACTGCGGCTTGTATACCTCTCAACCGCAAAGCTCTCGGTCATGTCTATGGTCAGCATCTTGGGGCGTGCGGAAACGGCTTCCTGAAGCGGAGGCAGCGCGGAAAGCCGAAAATTTGCCCAAATGCTCGTCCAGTTTATTGGGATAAGGATTACAGGGGTACTGGACACCCGAGATTTTGCTGTCACAAAGAGCCCCTGAACGAGATCGCTTATCCAACTCACGAAACCATTATGCTTCTTTTTATGGCTCTTACTTCTTTATCTTATCTTATCATATCCTATCTTATCTCAGCCGCGGTCTTCAAATCGCGTATAGAGTGACCAATAACCGCATTTTACCCACTATGCATTTCAACGCCAACCATGCGATGTATGCTATAATGTCAGAATGTTGATAGTAAAGAAGTTGCACAAATACAGAAAACGGGTTTATTAGATGTCATTACAAGAAAATCTTTTTCAACTCTTGCCTAGAGTTGTCGCCTCAGGCAATTCCAAATACTTGGTAATATAAAATCCATCCCACTTGTCATTTCATCTCCATCATGAATCTGTTCATATGATACACCTAACGCACCATCACATATCACACTTGAGAAGTTTCGCTTTAAATATTATAATTCCTTATGTCTTCATCTCAGGCCGACTCTGGGGTCGACCACGACGAACGCTTTAGACATGAAGTCTTGAAAGGTTTCGCAGAAGATCTTCAAGACATAGCAACTGACAAGGACAAGCAAGACCTTCTCACTTCTCTCAAGAGTTTTGCCTTACACTTCATCAAAGAGCCACTTAAAAGGCCTATGGCAGACCTCTCTACGGTGCAGCAGAATCTTGACGTCTTGTGGTATATGTTCTTCAAAGCCAGCACCGCTATGGACAGTGACAGCTTGTTGCAAGATCGCCTTGTCCTTCTTCTATTGTGGACAAGACAGTTTGATCTTGTGTATAAAGAGCTCTACACTGGACAGAAAATCTCAAGAAACTGGGAATCTTATGGTTTTGCACAGAGTTTACAGACATTCTGGGAAGCGCTGGTGAAAGAAGGTTCAGAGGCTGAGCTGCGAAGCCTTGCTACTTTCTCTGCCAAGGTCTTGGCTTCTGGCACATGCGAGGATCAGATCTCCTCGACTGGACTATGGTATATGCGCGAGACCCTTGAGACCAGCAATGACAACATTGCCAAGTTTCTGCCTGGCGCAATTGTGTGGATGGAACTGTGTCCTCACGCGCTTCTCAGGGACTGCGTTCTCAAAGCAGACGAACAGCAGTCGGAACAGTCGTCACTGAATCTTGGGCTCCTTGGGCAGGATCAGTGCGAAGATGAGACCGGATTCAGCATGACACGGTGGTTGTTTTGGAGACGTCGATTCCAGAAGCTTAGCCATCACCCCGATACTTCGCTTGCGCAACTTGCTAAGAAGGGATTCATGGCTATGATCCACTGCGGACGAGATGTCGATTATAGTGTCCTAGGAGAAGACGTGTTTGCTGAGAGATTACAGGCCACTATGTGGGCTGAGCTCGTCAAGAGTGGAAAGGAAAGCCTGGATGGCGATGATATCGATATCGACCCCGATTGGGTTGATAGGAAGAACTAGTGAGGGTTCATGAAACGCGTTTAATACAAATTGCCCTTCTTTATGAAAGTTATGGGCATCAAATATCATTTAGTTCGTGTACTCCGCTTGCAGAATGAGGTAGTGTAATAACACGCCGGTGATAAAAACAATACGCTGGTTAATCATCCAAACTCATTACATCAACCCTAATCCATCAGAGTCTGGTCAACGGATAATCCGTATCCTTCCCAATAGCAGACTCGATATCCTCACTGCAAAATTCCTGCAGTGGTATAAACTCCTCCCCTGGCGCATCCGTAAAGACCCCTCCGTACTCATCGAGATCATGTTTCGGGTATTGCCGTGCAGCAACCCAAAGTCTTCCGTCGATGGGTTCTGGGCTGATTGGATGCTGGTGCTGAATCGCTCTGACAGCGACTCGGAGAAGAGGTCGGATCAGAGGGTAGAACCATGCGTCGTGGAAGGTGTCGAGGAAGCCGGCTTTGTCGCATGTGTTGTGATAGAAGGCAAAGATGAGCCGTGTGCCGATATTTGTGCCCAGTCTAAGACTGCGAATCCAATTGTGTCTTGACATTGCCGGTCGGTCTTCTGCGGGAAGTGAATCATACACTCTGTGAAATGCCTGGTAGATCAATGCGGGCATCTGAATCTTGTATGGGCGGAATCTTGACCCTTCTTCCAGCGCATCATGCTTCATAGTAGCCGTCATGTCAAAATTGTCGTACTGGAGTTTATGGATAAATCTTTTCGCGTCAGTCAACAGTAGAAAATCCGCGATTAGGGGACAAACCTGTAGTTATGGCATTCTGTTTGCGTAAACGCATAGTCGAAATCCACTGCAACATGATATTCAGTCACATCATCTTTGCCACCCTCTGGTCTGGGTACATCCCTTCCAGCGATATCTTCAGGAAAGTCGCCCCCGTTCAAGTCTCGCATTCTCTGATATTCCTGACGAGCATATAAAGTCGCGATATAAAACTGATCAGAGTCTCGGAAGAGGAAGTTCTGATCCCAATCGTCTTCTATCAGTGATAATGCGGCATCGATGAACTTGCGAAGGTCACCCAGTGGACCTATCACTGTACCTGAGTTTAGAAATCGCGAGTCGCTATACTGAAGATCCCCAGTGTCCGTTTTGAGTCCCCATATGAGCCGAGGCTGTGCTGAGAATGGAACAAGCCAACACCTGGGATCTGTTTCGCTCTCGGGCCAGCATCCCTTATCCGTTCCCCATAAAAGAGTCTGCCTTACTCCAGTTCGATGAAGCTCCTTGACGGTGATTCCCCGTTGATCAGCAAGCCGCTGGTCCGCCTCAGCCATGAGATTAAAGTATCGCTGTATCATGGCCTCTGCAGGTATTTGGGCCATCACATCGAATCCGTCAACAATGATGACAAGATCGTCAGAGGCTCCTCCCGCATTGTGCAGATAATCTTTGATGCCGCGCAATTTCGCAATATGTGCCTTTTGTGCGTCCAAGAAGGACTCTCCTCTGTAGCCCAGAATCGTCGGTATAGAGTATCGGTTGGCGAGTGCCGAAGTCACCACGGCGCAGACTTGACGGTTAGCGATATTTGCGGGGACAAGGTAGTGAAGTCTAGAGATTCGGTGTGAGGATGCTAGTAAATGGGAAGGGTTCGATACATTCTTGATGTCCTGCATGTAGAGGCCCGTTAGCTTTCCTGCGTCCTTCGAAGACAAGTCATCATACCAGGTTCCTGCAGTTGAAGATCAGAAATATCAGCACCATTGCGATGAGAAATGCGCGGCCGCGGTTCTTCTGATTCCGATGCCGTTGAAGCTCCCTGCCCGGTGCGAGCATCCGCACCCTCTCCGACCACTCAGCATGGGAATAAATTGATGGATTTAAGTTACTTGTATTGAATAGCTTCATCTTTCCTGGTAGGCGAGATTTGAATGTTGGAGATGGGCCAGGAGGCGACCGATCTGCAGGTGAGGAGGTAGTCGAAGATCAAGGGGTCAATTTGTGGCGTATAATGACCAAGACAGTTACATTTCTCTACTCGAATTATGATACGCTATGTAGATGAATTGAGTGTTATGTTCTCGCCCTTGCCTTGGCGCCGAGACCGACCTGGTCTACCTGTATTGGCACAGCCGCAAATTCTGAGACAATCCCGTATCATTGGAGCGTGTGGCGACCTGGTGACATTGAGACTCTGTGTCGTATGGCAGGTGCAGCATCTGGTACCGTAGACCGATCTTATGTTACTTCGAATTGCTAGGTGAACAAAATGACTTTTCCACTTGAAGATGCAACAGATCTTCAAATAGCTGTCCCAAAGGCTGGGAGCCATGCCATCGATCATGCCGCAGATCCTCCCTTGACATGGCTTTCCCTCACCAATAGTGATCATATTCTTGAGACACGATAATTAAACCAAAATCTTCTTCTTTTGTATGCTCCACGACTCGCATGCAATTTCTGAGATGTCGCTAAGTTCGGGCCGGGGATCAGTTAGACCAGAACTCTTGATGCAGTTTAGTTTAGGGAGTAAGTCTACCAGCAAGCCTGGGGGTTACTGTTCAAAAGACTCGGAAATATTCCCTTCTTAATTTATGCACTGCGGGCCACATTGAAGCGTTACCAGCTTGCTGCCAGGCTACTGGATTAGTGCACTAAGGTCATCGTGATGTTGCACGTTAGCAACTTGCTGTTTTCATCAACGCACAACTCAAAGCGTCATTGGTCTAGGGGTTAGGATTCAACTCTTCCATTGAGAAAAGTTGAGGCTCGGATTCGAATTCCGGATGACGCACGTTTTTTTTTTGGCAGTTTTTGTTCCTGAGTGGATTTTTGTAAAACGGGGTCATTAAGCGAGATGGGGTCCTAATCCCCTTAACATTATCCAAAGGATCGGGAATAAGTACAAATACTATCCGTGAGGTGATGGACGGTGAATAACTCATGGCGCTCCAGAAGTTTGGCCTGCGCTGTCAGACAGGTCCAGCAACTTCGGCCAGCCCATGCGGCCTGTTAGATAACGGGGATATCTTCTACAAGAGATGGTTCCAGTTCTTCTAGTCTGCTCTAAGCCCACCTACTCATTGGACCTGCTCGTGATTCAGAAAGCAACATCTCATAATATGGGTGCCTAAGAGCTTCAGCAGTCGTGAGTCGTTCCTAGAAATACACATTAGATATACTACCACCTAATCCTCGCAGGATAATACTCGCCTTCGGGTCAAATCGTAGAAGCTGGTCAATAAGACTCAGAGCCTCATCAGATACGAGCCTCTCATTATCCGAATTGATAAAATCCGTCCAAGCTTGCTCGTGATGTTGACCCAGAGCTTCAAGTTCCTCATCATTCAACTCAAGGTCATATTCATTGACAAAGCGGTACAGTTTGTCTGTGCCAAGGACTTCAGCAATTTGCTTCAGTTGATCAATGCGCGAAACCCCGAGGAAAAATGGTTCCTTTCTGAAGATCATGGCTGCAAGCATAGCCCCGAAGCACCACATATCTATGCTGAAGTCGTATCGTTCGTAGTTGAGAAGAAGCTCTGGTGCCTTCCAAAGGCCTACACAAACATCCAGATCTTCGTCGGGTCGGTAGAAATCTGCTGAGCTCCAGCCTATTAGTCGGAGCTATAATGCGTCAGTATGCGACAGGTTATGTCATTTTGAGTCGCACCTTTCTGTTCTCGTGGTCAATCACCACATTGTGCGGTCTAACATCACGGTGCATGACACCCTGGCTATGGGTGAAGTCCAAAGCTTTCAGCAGCTCGCGGGTATAATATCGAATATCGAGGTCATTAAACCGAGGATACAACGTCCGAAAATCTATGTTGTCTACGTATTCAAGGACGATGCCGATATCGGACCCCTATGCCTCATAATGTCAATCTTGGTTCAGGACGGGGCTTCGGCGGAGATGCGAACCTCCTCACCTTGGACGGCGTCAATAAATTTGATGATATTCGGACCATTTTCGAGATATTGGAATATCTCGAGTTCGCGACGGATCCTATCTCTGCTGTCTTGCTTGAATAGCTTCATAGCATAGATGCGACCGCTTGGGTCTCGGCATTCGAATACGATTGCATGTCTTCCTCGTCCTGTGTCGATCATGTAAGTGTACATCATGAGAAGACTTGACTAAAATTTGAAATTACCTAATCGCTTTGGGGGCGACATATCATAGAACTGCCCTGTCAATTGTCAGCAACAAGCTTGCAGCCAACTCTGCCCCGGACTTACCCGCCCCCGACTCCGGATGGATTGGTGCCATCTTCACGGCATTCAGATGTAGATCCGTTTTTTCGTCCCTCAGAATCTGAATATCATGATCGCTGATGTTCGACATCCGATGCAAGGATGAGTTGTTGAAGCAGAAAAACCCCGCATAGGGCTGACATGCTTATTCAGCCAAAATGCAGAAAAGGCTGGAGGGTTACACAGGCAGCCTTAATGTCTTGGGCAACGATGGTTGTATTTGTGCTGGCCTTTACGTATTGGTGGAACACGAATGGCTCTATTCATCAGCTCTGGGGTGGAATTTGTTGGTGAGGACTGATCTAAGAAACAGCGTAATTGGAATGACCCCAAAGAGATATCACGTCCGATGGACTTTCGATTCAGTCACAAAAAGGAACAGAATCCGGTTCAGAGGTCAATAAACAGACCCACTTACTTTTATATCAATGCCTCCAAAACATATTTGTCAATTCAGCCAAGAATGCCAGTAATCGAGGAATTCTGCTGTCTGAAGCTTCACAGCTCGCCGGCAGTTGTTAACACGACAATCTTGTTCGCCGAGGAGTCGCTCAAAATTACGGCATTTCTTCATTTTAAGTTTGTCGGGTTTACGAAAGAGAAACAGCACGTTCGGAAGTCGCCGTGGAGGGAAGCTGAAAGTTAGACTGCCAAGGCTGAATTTCTCATGCTACCAACGCTGGAGACTGGAGTTCATTCTGGGGCAGATCCAGTCACTAAGAACTAAGCTTATCTGATATAGGAAAACGACCAGGCGCACAGATAACCCTCGAAACTTGTGCGTCCAATCGCAGCAATCACTCACGACCAATTGAATTCAGCATGTGACACCAATGTCCAATTTCGACCTGTAAGCTGCAGTAGCATAAGGCGGATTAAATGAGCTACTCCACATATGAGAGGCGCAACGGCAACCCTCTGTCGGTGGTGACTCGCGAAGCATTCTCAGTTAGGAGATGGCCGATGATCTGGCACGCGCTAAAGGGGCTGTAAGGGCCATGGGTGAAACTGCCTAACGCACGCAAGGTACAGTTGTTTGATGAGCTGAAAACTAACATGCAGGGGGGTTGTGGCTGCCCTGATCCTCTGTTATGCGTTATGGCAGGCCTGGATGTCCTTGATCTGATCAGGATGGGAGATGCAGCTGCTGTAAAGTCAACCATAACGCTTCCAAGACGTAGTCTTGTTATGATACACAATGAGTCACTGATGCAACGAGTTGTGCTGCTACTATGTAGATACGAGCTATAGAGATAGAGGTCAGACCGATCATGGCACTAAATGTTTAGTGTTTCGTGAGGGCATTCAGCCTTTTTACGAGGTGGTGGGCCGGGAAATAAGACATAGCCCAAACATTAACTACAATAGGAAGCCCCTTAATCCAGCCTAATGAATACCGCCACAATCGTGACTCGTCGAGACAATCTTAAATACAAAGCCCTCGGAATCCTTCTGTTGGTTCTCGCATCCCATCTGTTTTGAGTAAACTCTCGCTAATAGCTATCCGCTCGTTTTCTTTCTCCGCTTCAACAACCAACACCAACACTTTTTAATAATACCCATACCTTCAATCACAATGCGTTCTGCCATCATCCTCACTGTCGGCGCGACCGTTGTCGCTGCCTCCCACCCTGCTCTCGAGCGCCTTGAGAAGCGCGATGCTAAGGAGTGCGCTTCCGTCGCCTCAAGCATCCTCCCCGACCTCACCGCCATCCCTACTCCCGACTCTTCGCTCGCCAGCTTCCTCGCCAAGCAGACCGATCTCATGACCATGACCGATGCTTGTGTCCTCCCCGCCGTCACTGGCTCCATGGCCAAGGAGTACACCTCCTACGCTTCCAAGCTCAGCTCTTGGTACATCGACCAGAAGGATGGCATCTCCTCTCTCCTCGATGCCTGCAGCGACGTCCCTGAGGTCAGCTCTCGCATCGCCTCCCTCAAGGAGTCTGCCACTATTTGTGACAAGGTCACTTGGGCCAAGGAGACTGGTTCTTCTTCTTCCAGTGGTGATGCTTCTCAGTCCAGCGACGCTGCTGCTTCTAGCTCCACCGCCGACAAGGGTAACGCTGCTGGCGTCAACTCCATCAAGGCTGTTGCCGTCCTCGCTGTCGCCGGTCTTGCTGGTGTCATGATGCTGTAAAAGCTTCATGCCTGATGGGGGAATAACAACGGACAATACCCGTGGGTGACGGCGTCTTGGCTTTTCGATTCATTTGGCCTGGTGTACTGGTCTCTAGTTTTACTATAAAAACACTCAATACAAGCGTTGTGGTTACTGTAGCCTTTCTGTAATTGCCCGACTTCCTTGACCCCATGCGCGCTCAAATGTCATTGACGCGCTGTATTATTGTATTGACGTGCCTTTCGCCCAGCCTTATTCCATCAATGCACAGTCAAAATAATGACAGTCTCGGCAGAAACCCGATTTTTTGCATTCCCCAGTTGCAATGTTTGTAGATCCACGTGCGCCAGCTTGGCACTGAATGTTTGCCAAAATTTGGGGTAAAATTCTTGGTGGGCCCGGGGGTCATTAGCCGCGATTAGACCTCAGCATGGCTGACGCTGCCTAACCTGTAATTATGGCAATAGACCGGAATGTTTCAGGGCGAGATCAGAGTCCGAGCAATGTCATTTATCATGACGGCCGCATATAGTTAAAAATTCTTTTGTCGGGCGTGGTAATTAGTGTCGGTCCCGTCTCGCGCTTCGGTCCGTGTTTATTGAGTTTCTCAATAACGTGGCCATCAAATGTGTCTCAGATTGTCAAATGGAAGTGCCAGCAGACTGCCTATTAGATCGTCATCTATTCCCTCGCCAGCATACCATATGATGGGGTCCGACTCTTGTTCTTTTGTTATTTCAGACGAGGCGGGAGATGATAGAGAAGTTGCGCTTGGGTTACCCCAAGCAATACGGGAAGTCTGACCTGCGCGGCTGCTAGCGTATTGCGAGCCGAAACAGTACTCGTCTTCAAGTTGCGAAATAGGTGTCAAAGGTGAATGAATATAGTCTATAGGAGGGTATGATCCCTCAAAGACTTATTGCAGTTGTTAGAAAGAGACCATTAATGATGCTAGAGAAAAGCGGTTTATGAGAAACTTGACTCACCTCTGGACTCTTCGTCCTTTACCTCGATATCCGACGACGTTGGAGAGTATGGATAGCTTAAAATATCGCGCGTGGCCTCAACGGGGACTTCTTCCTTTTTGGGATGCTTGAAAGCTTTATTGTCTAATTTGTTCTTCTTGCAACTATGTTTGTCAGTGATACCGTTGGTAGACTCTGGAAGCTGACTCACGGTGATCGACGAGGTCCTATCACTACACACTCGCACGAGCTCCATTGACAGTTACTGCAAGGTGACTTTTGCATCACATCGCATCGGACCTTTCGAGATCTGCAAGTTAGGCATGCTCTGCGAGCTCTGCGTTTCCGGCGACCAATTGTATGCCGGGTATACTGTTGCACTTCTGTTGCTGCTGGGTTATCTGACATGGTGGCAATGAACAGATTCTCAAGACTTTAAAAGGTCAAAGTAATCGTTTATCATATGTATGACACTCACTGCGATATCTCACATATAAAGAAACTTAAAGTTTGGCTGATCTGCAAGTGGTGGCGGGTATCGGACCGCAACACGGCATTACACAACCGTGTATAGCCGCGCCGCCCGCATCCCCGCAAACCGCACCTCGACCCGTCCCTTATCCCATCCTGCATCTCCCTTATCGAATCAGCAAACCCTCCAGCCCATAATATTCGTCATAATGTCAGACTCCCACGACGATTCTGACGGGCCTGAGAGCCGTCGCAAGAGGATTCGCCAAGCCTGTCTCAATTGTAGGAAGAAAAAAGTTCGCTGCACGGGTGAGAAACCGATATGTCAGTTTTGTAATCGGCTTGGCCAGCCTTGTGTTTATGCGGAGGATGGGAGGAGTCTTAGAAGGACGAGTTTGGCTGTTCAGCCTGCTTTGGGGGATGTGCCTGAGGCTATTATGGTTTGTGGTCCACTGTTCTTGGGTTGGCGATGCTGACCTTGGGTAGGATAACATCACGTCGCGGTTTGCCTCTTTAGAAGATCAGATATCAACGCTGCAAGCGACAGTCGAAAGGTCAGAATCATTAACCTGTTATACATATTATCCCGTTCTGATCAAGATATAGACTGCTGCCGCTCGCCACAAGTCAACAACCACCCAATAAACGCACTCACTACCAAGCCAACACCCCAGCCCCCGTTCTTCTTCAAACCCCCTCCACCATACAATCTCATGCCAATGAACGCCCTCAACCAAGTTCCCTTCTCTTTGCTGCCGATGTCTACTTCCGCTACTGTCACAGCCAACCTTACTCCCTCTTTCACGAACCTACCTTTCGGCAACGCCTTGCTGATGACACTTTGCCAACCTATTTACTCTGGGGATTCTTGTCGGCGGCAAGACGATATTCGTCTCTCCCAGTCACCCAAGTCAACTGTCCTGATGATGCATCTAGCTATGCTGCCAAGGCTTGGGAGAGTATAGAACTTCCTTGGACTGGCAATGCGCCAGCGGAAAAGATTTTGACAGTCATCCAAACCATCATATTGATAGTAAGCACTGAGGTTCCGGGTGAGTGAATTCATCTTGAAACGATATAGTTCGCACTTTGGAACAGTTACTAACTAACCGAATCGTCTAGCCGGTCTCTGTAGTCAAGCTCATATGAAGCTCGGTTTTGCCATTCGTCTTGCTCAGAATAACAGGTTTCACCTGGAACCCGACCCATCACTACCTGCGGCAGAACGCGAGGAACGAAAACGGACTTTCTGGTCTCTGTATCTCCAAGACAAACTCATCAGTCTTTCTCGTGGGCGCTTCTCCGGCATCCGGGACGAGGAATGCAAGGTGTCTTTACCATGCTCCGAGGATGCATTCAAGGAGGGCCACGAGGAAAAGACACCCTTTCTCGATGAACTGACGGGTGATTGCGTCGAACAAGAAGCTATCGACGGATGCTGTCCACTTGGTCTCATCAATGTGATGGCATCTATTCTTGGTCGTGTCTCGCATTACGTTTTGCATGATACCCAAACTTCTCAGATGGGACTTCCTTGGTCTTCGACAGCGCCTTACGCCACTCTATCATCGGCATTGCTCCAAGCAGAACACTACTTCGGGATGAATGAAGACCCAGCGGAAAGCCTCAAGCAACGATGCACGGTCGACGGTGTCGTTGATCAACTCCTCGCAGGCTCCTTCATCTTCGCCAAGGCTATGTTCCACTTATCTCACTGTCTACTTCATCATCCATTCCTGATTCAACAACGGCTTCAATCTGGCAAACAAAAGGCCCCATCAGTTTTCATGAAGACGGCCTGGGAAAAGTGTAGAACTCACGCGAAGAGCATCACGGATCTGCTGGATATGAAAAATCAGAATGTTCTTATACTAACCTCAATTTATGGATACTGTATCATGGTTGCTGGTACAATTCACGCCCTATCTACGAACGATGAGAGAGACCATATTCGAAAGGAGAGTCAGAGGCACTACCGTGCTGCTAGGGAATCATTACAAGACCTATCATGTTACTGGAACCACGCTGCCCTGATGGTAAGCCTGTGCCGCTCTCTACCGAGAGAATTATTCTAACTCTTAGCCTCACAGGTTAAACGATTGGAAAGGTTCCACAGCCAGTGTGAGACTCGCGGTCAAGAGCTTTCACCCTCAAACGTCGAGCGAACTCCTGGAGACGTCAAAGCTCTGTGGCAAAGTGTCGACTACACCTCCTTGTCAACTCCAACGCGACCTGGAAGCCCGACGCTGGCAGGTCAAACCTCAGTTGAAGCCGATTGGGCTTTATCGACGGATATGTTTGACTTTAGTGGCTTTGGTGGATTTGCAGAAGGAGTTGATGTCTTTAGTATCTCGTTTGTTGATGGTGATATGACTCTCGGTGACGAAATTCCGAATATGGTGCAAAATTAGGCAGCTCCGGGAAATGCAGATTGATATCGACTTCGAAGATCGGGTATGAAAAAAGGAAATCGTGCTTTTTCTATAAGTAGCCACCTATTTAACTTGCAACGTTCTAGCTAGGCCTCAAGGATGACACCCCAATCATGGATCACTACCAAACACAATACCATTCTTCTTCCTCATATCCTCCATCGTCGTGAGAACACTTCGACTAAGTGCCCTCAAGTCAGATTCAGCTTCCCGATCACTCTCCTTAATGATACGTCCAAGCTCCTTGGCCTCCCAAGTCAGGTTCAACATATCTGTATACTCAGGACTGGTATCTCCCAGCTCCTCAGATTCTTGTGATCCTCTTGGGATGAACTCCATAGTACAGATGTCTGTGACGTTCGAAGCCTGACCACCAAAGATCTTGATGGTTCCCCTCTCACAGTAGATCTCGGTTGGTGCTTGGGAGTCATAAATCTTGCTCGTGCGAGCCGAGAGTGTAAAGCTCTGCTGGTGCTTTGAAGACTCAGGCGTGTACTGGAACACGATGAGACCACCGCCATCGACACCTGTTTCGAGGATGACTGGGAAATATGTCTGAGACGAGGGTTTGCCAAAGAGTCGGACAGCGAATGTGACAGGATAGCAACCCATATCCCATAAACAGCCTCCACTGAACTTGGGAGACGCAACATTTGGAACGTTGCCTTCTGTGATGTCTCCAAATAATGGCGAATACACTGCCATCGAGAGGCTTGCGCCATAAATCTTCCCAAACTTCTCCGTCCTGGTCTTCTCATCATCAAGTAGCCTCTGAAGTGTCTTGAAGTTGGGCTCTTGAATGTGGCGATAAGCTTCTAGAATGAAGAGACCCTTGGAGTCGGCGAGCTCGTAAAGAGCTTCGAGCTCCTTCATGTTGGAGGCGAAGGGCTTTTCCATGATTACATGTTTGCCAGCATTCAAAGACTTGATGCCCTGTTCATAGTGCAACGAGTTGGGTGATGCAATGTACACAACATCGATATTGGAACCCTTAAACAGCATGGTGTCCAAATCATCGTAAGCTTCCACTCTAGAAGCCTCCTTGATCGAGGGCGTCTCTGAAATGAAATTTCTTGCAGTGTCGGGCTTTCTTGAATACACAGCAGTTAGTTGAAATAGTTTGCTCTCATGGCATGATTGAACAAAAGAGTTGGTGATCCAATTCGTCCCCACGACAGCGAGGCCAAATGGAGCAGACATGGTGAGCGGATTGATCTTGAAATTTCAAGAATAAAAATATTATGCGCAGAAAAATTGAGTGATCGAGAACCGAAACTCTGACTTTCTTATAGCTGTAAATACGTGACATCATGGCGATGACGGTGAGAAGTCCGTAACCTGAAAATTGACATTCGTGAGGCCATTAATTTGGCGGCACAGCATTTGGAGTGTTGCCTCAATCTGGCAATTGTCGGCGAGTCTAAGGGAATAAGGGCGGAAGAGTGCATTAGTGGATTAGGTGAGGTAAACCGATCAACTGTCTACTCTTTGATTCACTGCAGAACATCAAAGACACGAGATTATCGCACCGACGTAATGAAAGGTGATTCCGAATGAGCCGTTTGCATAACAGTTCGGTATCTGTCAAAATCATATGGAAATTGCCGAGGTGTAGCTGATTGGCTCGTAGATTGAACCCTCGATAATGCCGTGACCGGGGTCGTATAAGAGCCCGAGATACCGAGTTTATCACGTCACGGAAATACCGACACCTGGAAATTTCCAACTCTTACAATGCTTCATTACATTACTCTGATAAAACCCGCTCGCCGAAATTATTTAAGTACTGAAGAATAATAGTCGATAATCATGAATGGTGGATCGGATTTCCAGCAGCTTCAAGACTCGCCTTATCATTCCGATGCCTCCGCGCCAGCGCCCAAAACGCCACGGGTCTTGGCGTGCAACCACTGTCAGCATCGCAAGGTGAAATGCAATCGCGTGTTTCCTTGCAACAACTGCATAAAGGTACGCTCTAAGCTTCAGAAGATGTTTTTGAAACTGAAACGTTCAGGCAAATGTACCTTGCGTGCCGTCAACGCCTGCTCCAGCTCGCAAGAGAAGAGCCCCAAATGCGCTACTACAAGAGAGGATCAAGAACCTTGAGGCGCTGCTGGAGCAGTACACCTCCCAAGACTCACCCAAGCAAAGTTCTGACACAAATGGACTGACACCCCATGATCCGATGGAAATATGGACCAGGTCTTCACCGTCTCAATCTAACGGGCACGGCGCCCAGACACCAACTGGTCCTGGCAAGTTAGTAGTTCGGAATGGCGGGTACAAGTTCCTGGATAGCTACATCTGGGGCAGAATACACGAAAATGTCCGACATCCCGTTCAACATACGGTTTCTCAGGTCCTTTACTAACAGTCAGTGCATAGATCTCAGAAATGCGTCATATTCTCGATGAGGACACGTCAGACGAAGAGATTTGCCATCCCACCGATTCACCCGCTCCTCATGAGGACGATGACCTTCTTTTAGCCAGGACTTCCGCTTTGAGTATTAATGATCAAGCTCCTTTGCCTTTCCAGATCCTTCGCTTATGGCAGGTGTTTCTCGAGAGAGTCAATCCCGTAACCAAAATGATACATACTCCAACTACAGAGCATTTGGTAATAGGTGCAATGACAAACCACTCTGATATATCGCACAAGAACCGAGCACTTTTATATGCTATCTATCTTGTTTCTGCCGTCACTTTGACGGGCGAGGAAGCAATGACGATGTTGGGCTTGCATAAGGACGAAGCATTACAGATATTCACCCAAGGCCTGAAGATGGCACTGAACAAGGTCAACTTTCTCAGGAATTATGATATGGTCGTTCTCCAAGCTCTTGTATTATACTTGGTAAGACCACAGACCCCGACCAGGATGCACTTCGAAGCTAATTACTTTACAGATCGCCTTACAAGGCCGCAGCAACCATGACGCCGTGTGGGTGCTCAGCGGAGTCGTTATTCGCATAGCTCACAAAATGGGTGTCCATCGGGATGGCGAGGCACTCGGCCTGACTCCTTTCGACACAGAGATGCGTCGTCGAGTATGGTGGCGAATCATCATACTGGACTGCATGTACGCCGCAACATCCGGAATGAACCCAACACTGTTGCCACTGGGTTGCGACACCAAGCTTCCTCATAATATCAACGACACGGACTTTTCCCCAGAATCCAAGGTGATCCAGAACAGGCAGGGTACCACAGAAATGGCGTTTGCTCTGGTTCTCTATGAGATCGTTCACTTTGTCAAAGACCATCAGATGTCCGATTTCGAACACCTTCTGCTAGGAGGTCAAGACGTGGAGCCTGGAACGCCTGAATATGATCTCTATCACGAGTCGTTGGACAAGTTGACACATCTCGCTGATGAATTCGACAAAAAGATGAGTGAGGTTGAGAAACAGTACTGTGATCCATCGGGAGGCCCACTTCACGTCTTCGCACTGGCGTTTAGGCCTCATATCCTGCGGGAAGTCAGAACGATGGCGACACCGATGGAAGAAACACCAGAATGGGGGACTGAAGTTAAGAATTCTCACGACAACTTCTTCCGAATCTGGTTGGCACATAATGAGAATGAACACGCGCTTCATGATCTCATAGCGAACGGTCCTTTTGCGTACTCATCAAAGTCCCACTTTCACTTCGATTCACTCGTCTTTCTCGCGGGTCAACTTGTCCATCGCTCACCAGTTGGATCTTTTACAGAACGGACATGGAACATTTTCGATCATTTTTACCGGCATCATGAGGAGCTTCGGAATCTGTCTCAGCATAAGAACCTTCAGCTCGCAAGATTGTTGCTGAAAGCTTGGGAACCTCGACAAAGGGCTCTTGAGCAGCTTGGAACTCCCTTTGAGGTTCCTGAATGTGTGCAGAAGCTTCGAATTGCTGTCTCGCAAGCTGGATTGTCATGGATGAGCCCCAGAGAGATGCCCTTCCAGCCCATAAATGGCGGTGGCCTAGGAGGTATGGATCAGATGCAGATGGGCACAAATGGGAGTTGCTCAACGGATATGTTTCAAAGCCCAACTATGACTGGGGACTGGTCCATGTCAGGTAACCTTCCCACCATGGACAGTATGGATACGCAGACGCCAGTTCTTCCGATCTTTGGTTTCTTCAACAGTACCACATGGTAGGATTTGCGTTTCTTGGGCAGTGTGCGGCAGGAGTACAGGTATCTGGGAGTTGTGATTTCATAATGGATAATAAGTATCTGTATTCTATCTCAAGCAAGTTAAGCGCCTTCATCACTTCACCCGTCAATCAAGTTCACAAAATCTTGAGGAAGAGGCTTCCCTTCAACCCAAGCTTTGATACCTTCGGCAAACAATTCTGGAAATTGCAAATTCCATGCATGAATAGCCCTCTTGATAAGAACTGCAGTACTCTTCTTTCCATCCTCGCGCCCTTCATTGCGAAACACCAGAGCCATTTCCTTCGCACCATCAAAATCATCACCTTGATCTCCAGCGGCTGCCAATATCCGCTTGTTCTTCTCACCAACTGCTTTGACGTCTTCATGCTGCCACTTGGCAAGCCCGGCGTAAGCGTCATTGACCAAGTTCCAATCATTGTTGGCAGCGATCTCGTTCCTGAGCTGGGTATGATCTTTGAGACCCTTCATCCAGACGCTAAGAGTGTAGAAACCACTATTAAGAACGAGTTTGAGACCGTAATGTAGGAGGCTAGGTCGTTCCGCTGCCCAGACTTGCCATGGCCGGAATGGAGTTGAGCCAGTGACAAATGCCGATTTAACGAGGTCTGGATGTCGGCGGATTAATTCCATCGTGGTGAAGCCGCCCAGTGAAAGGCCAACTACGTGCGCTTGTCCACCGTGAGCATGTTTTCGGATAAGATGCGCGACAGAATCTGCGGCGAGCTCAATTGACCATGGCCCTATTTCTCTTGACTGAGAGTGTTTTGGGAGGTCTGGGACGATGAGATGGTAGTCGCTGAGGTGGGGAATAACGTGCTCCCATTCGAGGTTGCAGCTGAAGAGCCCATGGAGCAAGACGATCGTCGTCGGAGAGGCGTCATTATATGACTTGAAAAAAAGCTCTTGTTGAAGTGTAGATGCTTGCGACATGGTTGCTGAGGTTCACTCTTAACGGCAGATTATCTGCAGAATGTTATTCAGATCATGGTGGTTGCTAGGATTTCAGTTGAGCTACGCCACTGAATTGAGTCGGCTAATATTTATCCGAACGCGGCATCCTGATTGTTCTGCCCTGGACAAGTTTGCCTGGCATAGCTCAAAACGACCCCAAGCGAGAATGAATCTGTAGGTACCAAAGGTAATAAACTGTTAACTCTAATTACAGTCGCGGCAGGATGAAAGCTGATTCAGGATCTGAAACTACAGGGATTAAGCGATGATAATTGTGTTGGACACTCTGGCCTCAGCAGCATGTCGTATCTCGAAGGATTCATGGAGGGTCGCTTGCGCGTCTTCGCGTCTACCAACACGTTCAGCTAATTAAAATGGTCCGATTAATCTTCGCACCTCCCAAAAAATGATTTCAATTCTCTGCTTGACTTCTTTCTCTTTGTAATAAAATTGCTCGCAATGTCTTTTTGACAATGCAGCGTCGTACAAGTCGCAGTCAGGAACCGGGCTACGAAATGGATACAGAGCCCTCTGCGCCCACTAAACCCACTGAGACAACACTGCAGAGCAAAGGATCGGCGCCAATTCTCCACAATGCGGCGGCTTCCCCTGAAGTAGATCCGACGGAGAACAACGACGATAAGAAATATCTTACAGGTTGGAAGCTTCATTCTTTGAGCGCAGCGTAAGTCAGTTACGAAATCTAATATTTCAGTGACTTTAAGCTTATCGTGCCAGGCTTTGGATCAGTCTCTTCTTATCAACACTCGAGACAACCATCGTCAGTACATCGTTGGTCTCCATAACCAATGCCCTCAATGGCTTCATCCTTCGT
The DNA here is from genome assembly GCF_013085055.1 of Fusarium oxysporum Fo47. Taxonomy (NCBI): domain Eukaryota; kingdom Fungi; phylum Ascomycota; class Sordariomycetes; order Hypocreales; family Nectriaceae; genus Fusarium; species Fusarium oxysporum. The sequence continues at coordinate 868,614 of NC_072849.1, forward strand.
GATTGGATCGTCACATCCTACTTGTTGACATATACCGGTGCGCACATTGCTTCTTTCTCATGGCAGACATATTACTGACGGTGGCAGGCTTTTTGACTATTTATGCCAAGCTTAGCGACGTTTTCGGGAAGAAGACGATGCTTTTGCTTGCACTACTTATTTTCACGTTGTTCTCTGGTCTTTGTGGTGCTGCAAACAATGTCGTTGATCTGTAGGCAATATTAACATCCAGTCTGATACCTCGCTAACAACCTCTTAGCATCATCCTTCGAGCGTTCCAAGGCATTGGCGCATCAGGCATCTATGCCATGATTCTCGCAATCGCTCCGAGCTTAGTGCCGATCAGCAAATACGCAAAATACATGGGCGTCATGTCGACAGTCTTCATCACCGCAAGCGTTCTGGGCCCTATCTTGGGAGGTGTGATTAGCCAGCATTCAACCTGGCGTTGGGTCTTTCTTCTCAAGTACGACCCTGGCTTTATGTCTATTATAACATGCTAACACAAGACCATAGTCTTCCGGGAGGAGCCATCGCCTTTGTCATGGTTTGCTTCTTCCTACCGGCTTCCGAAGAATCATCCAGCCTCTCCCTTCTGAAAGTACTGCGGTCAAAGGTTCGACGCTCGAACTGGGTCAGGATTGACGTGCTCGGAATAATTCTTCTCCTTGCAGCCTCAGTTCTCCTCGTGTTCGCACTTGAGGAGGGAGGTACCCGATACTCATGGGGCAACGCGATTGTCATAGCCACCCTGGTTCTGGCAGTTGTGCTCTTTATCGCTTTTGGTTTCTGGGAAGTCTACGTTGAAAAGTCGCCAAGCAAGCAAGAACCTGTGTTCCCGCCGAGTATTTGCAAGGATAGGATCTCAAGCGCCATGCTACTGTAAGCCACGCACCCTTTTACTCCTCCACATTTACTGACTGATTGTACAGGACGACTTGTTTCGTTGGCTTCCCTTTCGTCTCAATGGTCGTCAACATTCCGCAAAGGGCGCAAGCAGTGTATGGAATGTCACCATCTCGCGCTGGCATCATCCTACTTCCCATGATGCTAACTTCTCCTGCCGCAACGGTTCTTTCAGGTTACTTGACCGGAAACGCTAAGGTGCCGCCCGCATACCTGATAACTATCGCTGCGGTGCTACAAGTCTTAGGCGTCGGCTTAACGTGCTCACTGTCCACAGATACGACTAGCATGCCAGATGCTCAGTACGGATATGAGGTGTTGATGGGAATTGGGTTCGGTATGAGTCTGGCCACCGTCTTGACCTTTGCTAGAGTAGTGGTCAGTGAAGAAAATCTGCGTGCGTGAACCCTTGTCGATGACAATCAAGACTGCTAACAAGGATAAGCGGTGATGATGGGTGCACTGACCCAGATCCGTGTCCTCGGTGGCACCGTCTCGCTCGCAATCTGGTAATGTCGACCCGTCATGACCCCGCCAAACATAAGTTACTGACAGGTTCGCAGCGCCACGCTTCTCAACAATCATCTGAAACCGAAATTGCACGACCTTGTCTCTTCGGAGCAGGCAGCGGCTATCCTTGATTCCGTATCTGCGATAAATGATCTAGAACGGTCCCAGCAGCTAGCTGTGAGAAAAGCATTTGCCGAAGGTTACAACTTGCAGAATATATTCATGACGGCCATGTCTGCTGCTGGTTTGATCGCTTCTTTATTCTTGTTGGAGAGACATCCGCGTCTAGCAAAGTAAACAGCCAGAGGCTTCCATTCCCTAAATCGGGATCATTCCATAGGCATGTAACTTAGAGAATGTTTTAGTTGATGCTTTTTAATCAGAGACTATTACTCTTATACTTTAAAGATACAAGAATGTCAGGTTAATATATAGAAGTATAAAATGCCAAGGTATTATTGCTTATTTAAAGCTCGGTTGGCAACACTGTAATAACGGTGAAAACGACGTGGAGATTGGGTCAGATTTGCGTAAGTATAATTTACCTCTGAATTCTTTTGATGAGATAGTGGCTAGAGTATAACAATCTCCGTAGTTCGTCGAGGTGAGTGGACATCAGCAATGGTAATTTATCGCAGCAGACATGAAGTACTTGAAGCAACATACTAAGAAAATAATATGAGGCGTATTTCTGCCTGAGCACTTATGCCCAAGCTGACTGCACGAAGAAATCTTCAGCAGTAGTCGTGTGGACTGGGGAACTCAAATGTGCAACGAGAACAGTAAGGAGAGTGTGTCACAGCACACCTCTGCACCACTTCGTAACTCAGGCCTTGGCAATTATGTATGGCATACTTAAGTAATCAGCTTTATCTCTTAAATACATATTTGCATATTTACATTTCAGGCATCAACAAGGCAATATCAGCTGACAGACATCCAGCTTAACTCTGCCCGTCAGCATAAGTCTGACCGCCCCGCCCTAATTATCTCCTAAGTCCTTATCCACTATTGACTATTTCCACCAGAGCCGCAAAATGGCAGACACTGTTGCTGACGATATTGTAAAATGCCTTCTCGCCTTTGATGATGTTATAGACGCTTTGTCAAGATGCGTTGGTTTGAACTCGTCGTTTGAGCATCACATCAGGAACGAGCAAGCACGATTCAGAATCTGGCATGGCAAGCCTGAACACCGCTTTTCAGCAACCAGCGCAATAACAATTCCGCGTTACATGTCACAGAACCGAGAAGACACCCTTTGTGACTTAAATGGGCTCCTCAGATACGCCTTCTACACCATACAAAAAGAAAAGAATTATTTGAAGCAACTCTCCAGCAGCGAGAATGCCATCGATAACGAGGGCCGCGGGAACGATCCTCATCTGATAGAAGATCTGGTTTCGATCTTCACAGATATCAGCCATTCTATCAGTTCACTGTTGAAGTGTACATCAGCGAATCGTGATGAACTCTGTTACAATGGCACTCAAGACGTCGGGGACATACGGTCGACATCGCCGGACAGTCGTGCTGACGACGATGGCAAAGGTTCCTACAGGCACGATGGGAATGGCTATTTTCTACCAGACTGCGGTATAGACCGAGAAGTCATTGCTAAGGATATATGTCATTACTTGGGAGGTAATGCTTCTGTGAGACTTGGCTATTGCGAGGTATGATGATGTATAACATCCCTTGTATGCTACGGTCGTTCCGTAAACATATCACTAACTGCAACCTTTCTAATTATGCAGGATATAAAAGCAGGAAGGTCTGTGCGAGGCTATTTCATTAAATCCCAGGGCAAGTTAACTTCGGTAAAGTTCCCCTTCCTATGTTGATTGACGTTTGTTTTATCGCAACCTCTAACGTATTTCTCAGGCTATGATAAAAAGACTACAGGAGGACTCAAAGAGATGGGAAAAAGCGAAAAATGAAGCGAGGAAATCTGGAGCGGGAAATAATATAATGAGAAGTGACACAACTACTGGCACCAACGTGATTCAACAAATCCCAGAAATATATCAACCACCGCATTGCAATGGCTGTGAAGGAAGCAATCAAGACAAAAAGGGCTGTTCCCCGAGGGAAGCAGAACAAAACCACAAAAGAAACAGGTTTAAGGAATCAAGAGCTGAGCTACAGCCAGATAATCCAGATCTGTGCCAGGAGTCCATACCCCAAAACCTATCCGCCACCACTTCGCCAAACACAGGTTTCGCCTTGTCATCCGCTATACCTGCTACCACAGGAGCTACTAACATAGCCTCGAATGGTCAAGCCAAAGTCAATTCGCCTGTTGAGGTCTCAAATACAACAGCAGCTTGGATTTTTGGAGCAGTGGCAGCTGTTACAAACGGGGTGACGGCGTTGGCGACACGACAAACGGCCAAAGCAAGCAAGAGAAGCGCTATTGCGGGTGAGGTGGCGGCCAATGCGAGCAAAAGAAGCGCCAAAGCGGCAGAGGAAACCTGTTTAATTGCTCAGAAGCATTTTGACGCGACAGTCAAAGACAACCAGGACCGGCCGCCTTCTCCGGACACATCTCAAGACATTTCCGGCGCTGGGGCAGAGACTTCAAGCACTAAAGAACAAAAGCCAGACACGAGATCAAGACCGGTGGTTCCTCATGGCACTGGGCCAGCGGCTTCGCCATCAGATGTTCCATCAGCCGTACTGTCACCAGGACTGCCTACGAAGCCTTCTGGCAGAGGACAAGTGCTAAGAGCTATGTCAACCCCGATGCCTGGAAGGCGAGAGGAAATTGATATGTCACTCAATCTAGCGACTGCAAGAGCGGTACCCAAAATAGTCTGGCCGGAGGTTCCGACGTGTGAGTTTGGAAAGCCATGTAACTGCAAGATTGTTCCCAAGAACTGAGTAAAACAAAACATACCTTACTATAATACCATTTTAAATCTAAGATATGCTGGTTAACTCTCATTTGTTACATTTCTTTTTCTCTCCCTTTCCCCCTGGCTATCTGTCTGTCGCATTTCTGGTGTTCCATCCACCCATTTCACCCAAGACTTCCACCAACGCGCACGAAGTGAATGCCTCCTCCATAGCTTGATTCGCGAGCCAGTCCCATGGCATCGCTTAGCATCAACTCTCTCGCCACAATCCACAAAAATTCCCTCAAGCATTATCTTCATCAAACCTCCTAGTTCAGACTCACAGTTGATATTTTCAACCTTCTGCCTCACTTCCTTCTGCCAGTTTGCATACCATTCTTCCCTCTCAGAGTCGTATTTGGGCTTGGGATGCCTTCCTTTATCAAGCCCATACATCTTCTCAAGCACAACAATGCCTGTCGACCACACATCAGACCTGTCATCGACTACTCTAGCCGATTCGTCGAAGATTTCGGGTGCCTTATAACATGCTGTTCCATAGAAGTACTCGGACTCTTCTGTGTATTTACCCGCGAAACCAAAGTCTGCAAGAACAATCTGGAAGGTTTCCGGCGTCCGCTTCCTAATTAGAATATTACCTGGTTTCATATCCCGATGTAATATGTCGAACTTCTTAAGCTGGATAAGTCCCATAAGGATTTGTTTGAAAGTGGAAACGGACTCTCTCTCCGTGAGGGAACAGCCAGCTAAGCTACCAAGAGGATACATCGGCATAAGTATAACAAGAGACCCAAAGCCATCGCGTACTATACCCAGTACTTCGACAATGAAGCGCTGTACATATCGTTGGAACAAGCCTTTTGAAGTAAGATAGACAACGTACCGAGTCTCTTGACATGTAAGTGAATTCTTTTTTCACCTTTTCCATGGTGTTGTGCCCCTTAGGGTCATTTCTTGATGGTTTGATAGCCTTTCCAGCATACGTCCGCCCACTGGCGTATTGGATATATTTGTAGACTGCCCCGAACCCTCCTTGACCAAGAATCTTATCTCGATGATAAAGTTGTGGCTCGAGTAATGGGTACCTACTCCCCACTTTAGATCCAACCGGAGGGAACCAGGACGCACTCTGGACTAGATTCTGAAGGTATGGCGGATCAGAAGGACTCTGATGATGGTTCGGAAATATAATTCGAAAAGAAAGTGGCCCTATACTTATCGCCACATTCTTCCATGGCGCCATTGAACCTGGCTGGAATGCAAGGATAGAGCTACCACAGAAAACTTCAGACTTATTTTGACCATCAAAGCTAACAGAGACCATGGGAAAGTTCTCTGTGTTACTCGAACGGCGGGATAAAACAATGTAAGGCTTATACTCGCGATAAATGCTCAATTCTAGGGCTTCAGGCTCGATTAAGAGATCTTTTCCCAAGTAGACAGTAGATGGACCTTGTGCAACCACTATGTGACTGGGGTCAGTCAGTCGCTTTATGTCGTTAGGGATGATTAAACCCCTACCACGTTGCCGTGCTGGAGGATCTCCTCCAACTCTATTTGGCCAAAGTTCGAGACTCCGATGGCCTTGGAATTAATTATATTAATGAAATATCCAGCATTAAGGGATTTTGGTGGTACTGTTTGGGTGAGAAAACGCTGCGTATTCTCATTTCACCCCGAGTCTGACTTCTCGGCACCGCTGTGGAAAGTTGGATAAGTAGGCAGACAGCGGGGTTGTTAAATTGTCCGACGGAGAAGCCTGTTACGGGCATAACCTTTCTATCTCCGGGGAAAATGGGGCTAGGAAAATGTGTGAGGTGGATTTATGTTGCCAATTTGACGACTAGTACAACAATCTTATCAAGTCCTGAACCCCATTCGGAGCCACTCGTAGGTGAGTCGCAGTTACTCGGATGAGATAGCCCGGAGATCCCAAAGGGGTAAAGTGCCGATGAAGCTCAAGGTTTAAAGGCACAGATATCCTTGTCGGGGGCTTTCGTTCTTGTCTCGTGCTACGACTTTCTTTCTACACAATAAATAAGATGAACGGACCTCAAGCTGGAGAATGTCAAATAAATGAGGCGATTTTTGACGGGCTCCTCGTTGACCTGGACGGGACGCTCATCGACTCAACAGAAGCGGTCGTCAAGCAATGGGCAGAGTAAGCGATCACTTGAGACAGAGTCCTTGGGCACTAACATCTTCCAGTGTAGGGAAGAGAATCAACTTCGACCCAAAAGGTATCCTCGAGATGTCGCATGGTCGTCGCAGCCTCGATGTGCTGCAGGTTATTGCACCAGATTTTGCTACCTGGGACTGTAAATCGTCGTGATCACCTCAAAAATCCATGTACTTGACTGACTGCTTTTAGTCGTAAGGTCCATTGAAAGCGTGATTCCGGTCAACCACGGGCACCTGGCGAAGGAGATTCCAGGCGCTATCGACTTTCTTTCCGCTCTCGCCGCACACTCTGTGCCCTGGGCTCTTGTGACGTCGAGTAGCCTACCACTTGTACAACAGTGGCGGGAAACGCGGAATCTAGCACTGCCGACAGCGCCAAAACTCCTCGTCACGGCAGAGTCTGTGGAGAAAGGCAAGCCAGATCCTGCTGCTTATGTACTGGGGCGTGAAAGGCTCGGACTGGTTGATGAACGGTTCAACATCCTTGTCATCGAGGATAGCCCAGCGGGCATTGCGGCCGGCAAGGCAGCAGGCTGTAGGGTTATCGCCTTATTAACCTGCCATACGTATAAGCAGATTGCGTCGTCGACGCCTGATTGGATCTTGCAGGATCTGCGGTTGCTGAAGATCTTGCGAAATACGAACGGGAAGGTGGTGATTGAGATGTCAATTGTGAGGAGGGAAGCATGAGAAGGGTGGCACAGATGCAAGATCGTTAACTGCAGAGCATGTTGACTAGAAAGTACCTCTAAGTGGGAGAGAAACAATGCCATCATGGCAGAGGGGGGGGGGAGGTTGGACATCATGTTGCCCAGAATTCACACAACTAACTGGCTATTTAACTGCCCTATCTTCTTGACTAAATAAAAATAATTTATAGTAAATCCTTTTGACGCATGATCACCGTGAGACAGATGCTATTTAAGTTCGAATCCTATCCCTGTTTTTTTGAGCGTTGGTCTCGATTCGAAGTTTAGGTCTCGTACCTCGTGGCCCTTTCACTCTCTTGTATAAGCTACTTTAGCTAGTAATACAGCTTTTTTACACTAAATACCCTTCAGGCACATTACCAGACGTGACTTGAACAATATCCATAAGTAATAATGCTAGTATTCCCTAGCACAACCGGTTTATCCCTTGCGAATCCTTACGATCGTCACAAAACTGGCCGTGAACCTCGTGCGTCTTCAGCGGCCTCTTCTTTGAGCTCGCAAATTAGTAAATATCTCGCAGTCGGGGAATGGTATTAATGAAGCAGTTTGAGGGTGAGATCGAGCAGATCTGAATGAAGTAGGCCTACTTCGTCGAATAGATCCCAGATAAGGCGCAGATCACTCACCACGATATCACCCCGCGCGGATTGTTGGCTTCGACGTTCGTGGGGAATTCCATTGTTGTCCATAAGATTCACGGCTGGTAAGTGAAAAATTCACCGTCATGACCCGACGTGAGGCCTTCCTGCACTGATATGCGACACAGGGGATAGATGAGATGGCGTTCACGGAAGACAAGTCGAACATGTATGACCCCCTGTATAGATTCCAGCAGAAGATACAGAAATAGAGGACTTGAAAGTGGAGGGGTATGAGTAGGTGCCGGAACGGGTCAAGTTGGCCTGCTGATGGGACCAGCATGAGGGTGACAGCGAGGGAGGGAGCCTTCATAGGTAGTTGTGCACATCAAGGGTTCCGGTTGCTTCAAGCAGTAGTTGAGGGAATCGTGTACCTGTTGATCATGCCCTTGTCTTGAAGCTCGAGAACGCAGTGACTTTCCGCGTCTTCCTTGTCCTCCCTGCCGTTACCGCTGTCGGGTCCACGACCCCGTCTCTTCACGCGGATAGCGTCGCTGGTTGCATTGACGCCGTGAAAGAAGCGGGATATCTCGCGGAGTTTCTGGCTGAGAAAGTCGATATCGGCAAAATCCACTGTAGTGATGAAATCGCCAGCTCCTTCGGTGTCGAGCGCCATGCCTTCTAGCAAGGTGGACGCTGCCACAAAGATGCTATATGCCAGGAAGGGAGTCGCCGTGTATCCCTTATCGTCGACGGCTCCAGCAATCGCCAGAGTCTGCAAGATCTTTTGGCAAGCAACCTGGGCGGATCTCTTACTCCTCTCGTGTACAATAAGAGATCGATACCTTCTGGTTGACAAGAGCGCGACGAAGGTATAAAAGTAGAGGTGAAGCATCAAAAAGAGGCCGGCATGCCCATCACTCGAAGACTTCTTGTAGGTATCCGTGCTAAAGATAAGACTAGCGTCGAGGCCATGGTAGCATTGTGCCACCTTCTTTTCAAGGTTTTCGATTTCTTCGAGAGAGCAGATGTATTCGGCGCCCTTGTTCAGATTAAAGAGCTCAACAGCTTCAGAAAATATGTACATGGAACGTGCCATTGCAGGAAAGATGATGTGGCACATCTTGTGAGAACCATCAAAGTCAAGATGTACCGGCTTCATGTCGTCCGCGGTCGGCAGCGGCACCTCGATCTCGGCACGTCGGATCGTGGGTGGGCGCCCCATTAGCAAGGAAACGTAGACGTCTAAAGTGAAGGCAGACCAAAACATGACGAGTCTCGACTTTTGTTGATGAAGAGCAGACTGTTCGTCAGTAGGGACCCTAATGCCCTGCAAACTAAGCGGGGCGTGATCATAGAAAGCCGCTTGTGGATCAAGATCGGTCGCGTCGGAGCGATGAAGGCCGAGGTCCTGCGCCATGCGGATCGCCATGCCTGAGAACATCCACAACCCTCCTTCGCCACTGTTGCTTCCGAATTCTGCCCACGAAAGGACGATGAGCCCAGCAACCACGTCGGGCGCAGGGACAGCCAAGAGGCACATGAGTTGTTCCTTAGCGGCTTTGAGGAAGCGTGCCGCTGCCCGCCGCTCGTAACCTGGCTCCGAATCGCTGTCTGTGGTCGACTGGAACATGTCGGCCGGGCAAAAGCGAGCCGTCAGAGCCAAGATGGAGCTAATGAGGAACTTGGATGCCTGCCTCGAGCGGACGTGGCCGGCAAGGATCTGGTTGTTAAGAAAGGGAAAATGACCGCCGAAAGTCTGAAAGAAAACATCCAAGGCCCGATATACCACGTCGAAGTGCAGTCCGTAGAAGTAATTTGGCATCGCATCATCTCCACAGCCCGAAGAAGTGACGGAAGATGGCGCCTGTTGCATGCTGGTCGACATATCTGCTTCACGAAGGTCTTCCAACGGTGGTCCTGAACTGCTATCAGAACGCGCTCCTACGGCAACGGAGAGTCGCTTCAGGCCTGGAGCCACCGCCGTTGGACCTTATCTTCGGAATATGCGGAGTTGGATTTGTTTTGGTCGCCTTCCCGCAGTAGGGGTGGCAATCGAGGCCGAATGGTGATTGCTTGGTAAAGTGACGGCGTCGAGATTCAGAACAAAGTCTTCAACAGCGGGCCACGCTGGCGACATGCCTATGATCCCTAGGCCTTCATTGTCCATCTCTAAGACTCCTGCCTGGTGCCACGGCATCGGAGACTGGCCGCAGTAGAGTGAAGTTGCAGGGTCGGTAGTCCCAAACAAACTGAGAGGATCGGTTTCGAGGTCTGGTAGGTGCCTCGTCCTGACAAGCTGATTCGCAGACCCCGTCTCCGCTTCCACTGGCGAATGCTCTATTGATGATCCGCCAGTTTGAGGCGGAAAGTTGCTGTCATTGGCACGTCGTCGCTGCCGCCCCGCTGCATTTTGACCGCGAAGTTCTGGTATATGGAAGGAAACGTAAGTTGAGCTTCACAACTTCAGATCGCAAGGTTGCTATCTGGCGGTCATGGTGGTGACTGGTAACGTGATGAGACCCAAAGGACGGTAACGGTTATGGATAAAACCCAGGCGGAGAAGCAGGGCAGAATGGACCTGATTAGCAGGTTCGACTAGGCCAGGCGCTGGAGGCTCGGCCCTACTTATACATTTTGATACTAAATAAGATATAACTTATTTACACCTGTCATTTTAATGTTTTACTTATTTACAAGAAAATATAAAATATTTCTATTATTTAAAACTTAGCTTTTATTACCAATATTATAATTAAAGACTTATTATAAAAGTTGTATTATTATTTTTTACTAATAAATATATAAATATAATTTAACTTAAATATATAGAGGCCTACTTATAAACTGAATAATATTACTGTACTATAACTTGGTTTATATAGTATCTTAAACTACCTGGTGCATAGAAAAGGGATCCTCAGAGTCGCTAGACAAACTATGTCTATGTTCATCTTTTCCTTGTATTACCGTACGGTGCGTCACCGGACCATGTCCTGGCTGTGGTCGGCCTCTCTTTTGGTCGACATCGGTACGCACGACAATTGTTGACTCTAAGGGACGGAGCTGATCCTTACTCTCAGATGAATGAAGCGTCCCGGGCAGATCATTCATTTCATGGCTCCGGGAAGTACCTGTTTGGCGAGCCGTGATAATGCCCCTGGAGTTTTCATGCCTTGCGTACGAGGATTGGTCATGGCTAGAACCGCGCTCATGACCTGATAGCAGAGGCCGGAGAGTTGGAACGCAAGCGCAGATGATACCACAGCACAACTCGCTGACTGACCAAGATGCTGATTCGACATTATGCCATGTGATGTCCGTACCGATGTTAAGGAACTTGATGCGAACGAGTGAGATAAGACACGTGCTGTTTCGTGTTAGTCGTAAAAGACAAGCCTAGATAGGTGTAAGAAACTCACAAAATTCCGAGGCAAAAGACAGACATAAGAATCCACTTTTGTCGCCGACCGAGCTTCAGACTGCGAAGAACGGGGATCGGGAGGGCCATGATCAAGATATCGGTCAAGATGTTACCCGCCGCGCCGACATAGAATGAAGATTTGTTGAGAATACAGGTGCCCTTGATCGTGACATCCCAGAAGGATGCAATAGGCACGCACATAAAAGTATTTAGAAAGATTTGAGAAAGACTCCAGCAAGTGACGAGGACGACGGATGTGATATATGTCTTCTTGTACTGGCGCACAGGTATCGCACGGTAGTACTGGAGGAGAAATATTGTCTTGATGACTGCTAGGGCGAGGTTGTAGACGACTGTTGAGAAGTAAAACATCTGGCTTGTTTTAGCTAGGTTGCTAGTTGGGTATCAATAAAGCCTACCCTCAAGAAATTACTAATTTGTTCGCCGGAAAGTGTAGATATATGAGAGCCAAGGCCATTTCTAACGTCTATCGTATATTAGTGAAATGCAAGAGAAAAATTACTTTAACAGGGCGCCTTTACTTGTTGCGATAATAGAAGCGTCAGCGATCGTCAACAGCTGTTTGTCATTAGTAAGAAGATTTCTCAGTATTGAATGCGACACCCACGCAAGCAAGGATCGCACATGCGTCATCGACGCCAAAGTTTCTCAGCATGATGGCCCGGGCGTAAACTCGCAGGGATACAACGATAAGAGAAATTGACGACAGGGTCGCCATAACAGCTATGGCGACCGCACTCCTGGACTCGGAGGCATAATCTGAAGCAGCCATGACCATAGACGTCTTGTATGAAGGAGTGATGACAAGTACAAAATGGAGCACTCACCAAGCTGTAGAGCAGCGGCTTGGCAGAGATTTAAGTCAGTAGAGGATACAGCCAACGCGAGAAAGTGGCTAAAGGGCTAAAGAGTCGAGAATCGAGCCAGATGTCAGACCACCAAATTGGGGGCTGCTTCCTTGACGCCAGTTCGTCCCAAGTTATGAACGATCGGAACATGCTGCCGTCAGTTAGAGCAATCGGTAGCCGGAAACAGCCATGTGGCTTTGAGAGTAGAGCGATAAGGTTCGTTAGCCAGGGAGCAAGTGGCTGTTAGGCTTCCCAGCAGCGAATCAAAATGGAGAGCGGGTCGTCTCACAATTTCAATTATGGGCCTATTCCGAGTTACTGGATTTCCGAGTCATGGACGATCAGAACGCACAGACACTAGCACGGGGAAGGGAACCGCGAATTCGAGACTTGCGGAATTACTGTGCAACCCCAGATTTGGCTGTTTATTCCGCCCGAGGAGGGGTTACCTGCAGCAAATGGGCGCTGTAAATAACACAGCAGGGGGGTAGAGAAGGTTCAGTAGTTCAGGAGAATGGCCATGTGCTGAGACACCACATAATACAAGTATCACCCACGACTTCGCCATTGCTACTTGTTTCAATGGCTCTAGCGGCCAGCTGCAGCATAACAAACGACGTAGGGTTGGATGTGGTCATGGAGCGATTCTTGAGGTGATAAGATAACCTAGGAACGGTCGATGCTGACTGAGGCTAGCCTCGAAAGGCGGAGAAAATATTGCATCGAGCACTAGCAGATAACAGGTTAATACCCAGAGCTGTTAAAATGCCGATGCTCAATGCCGACTTGTTTACTTTCTCAAACTGGGAAACCTTTGTAGGAACATAGGTGATCTCTAAAAGTCGGAAACAGGGTGCCGATAGCCCTATGCCTGAAAATCATTATTTCTCCTTCCAGGCACTTTCCATGACCTCCAAAGGCGTTGTAACTTTCAAGTCGGGGAACTTGTCGTCCAACGGTGGGAGATCTCGAGGCACGAGATAGCGGCCAATGCCAGCTTGGTAATGAATCATGGCGAAGAATGCCTCATCACCTTCACCATGACCAATCGATGGATAATCAGGAAAGAATGAAATCTTACCAGACTTCAACTTCTCCAGGCTATCAACAGCGACATCAAATTTGGTCCCTAGGAGCAATTAGTAACCAATGGCTGACAATGATGGATATGTTCCTACCTCTGGCCTTCTCCGCGGCTGCGACTAATTCGTTGAATGACAAGGTGTTGGCACGAATGGCGCTGATCTTGTCCCACTTCTCAAGATCCATCAAGCGTGCAACAAATCTGGACATATCCTGAGATGTGAGGAAGCTGGCCTGAATATTTCCATCAGCTGGAATGACTGCCCATTTGCTTTCCATGTTGATGATATTGATCCATGGCTCGAGATTACACTTCCAGTGCGGCATGCCGTAGTAGTCGAGAAACCAGCCGTTGGCGATACGAGTATACGTAAGGCTAGTCTTTTCAAGTTCATCAATGGCCTCAAAGGTGTATCTGGTCAATGGCGAGAGTTCGATATCCCTATACCGATGGTCAGTCACGCCTGAGGAGTCCCAGGGTTACTTACTCTTTAACATGCAGCATGTCGAAGCTGCTGATGACGAAGCGCTCGGTTGTTGAAGACCGTTCAGCAGCCTGAATTAAATTCTTCTGTGCCTGGTTTGCCTCTGGTGATACGACACTTATGGCGCAGATGAGAATATTGACTCCTGCATCCTCCAGGGCTTTCTTGATAGCATCAGGGTCATTATAGTCTACTTTGAGGTAGTTCACAGCGCCTTGCGGCGGTCGTTCCTATTGCTGGTCAACATCAAGCCACCAAGTAGATCGAACGCAGAAGATTGGCTTACCTTTCTGGACAGAGCATACACTTTGTGTTTCCCATACTCTACGAGACCGTCGACGATGGTGCTACCCACGCTTCCAGTTCCGCCGGCGACTGCAACGACTTTCATGATAATATGTCAATCGGTTCAATAGAGACCTGGGGAAGGGTATAATTTAAGACAAATATCTTGTAGGTAGGGAGGAAATTTAAATGAAAATTGTGTCCCCCTCAAAGACCAGCTGACTTTTGGCATGACAAGCCTGTTTTTATAGAGGGGTAAAGTAAGCAGGCTTTGACGATCGACAAATACGGAAGTTTTGTCAATCGTGAGGTTGCAGCATTTGCGGGGTGTATTACCGATTACGGTAGTAACTTCAACCTCGCCACCTCAGATCTAACGACTGCTGACCGCCACCAAACGTAGCATCCTCATTCATAACATAATATCCTCATCACAAATGCTACTCTGTAGTGCTTAAAACAATTCACTGGTGGGAAGCAATGGGTGAGCGGAAGGCAGTGACCACCCCGCAAACCCTAAATGGTGGGCATGGGTAGCGACAAAGATAAGGAAGAAGATATTCAATGGAAAGAAGTTCAATTGATGGCTTTTCGACTATCATAAACCCGATAATGGTAACTCCATGCGCCGATACGTCAGTAGCTGTTCATCACAACTGACTTCGTTCATAAATAACAGGTTCATCAACCTCAACAACCTCCTTCATGTTCTCCCATAACTTAACAGATTCAAAAACAGTTTCGCTTGCTCCTGGTCCTTCAACAAACCAGCTCAAACCCGTGCAATCTCTAGTATCCGCATAAACCATAGTCGACAACGCGAAGCGATCATTGACAAAGATCTCGAGAACGTCGCCGTCACAAAAGATTCTCAAATGAAGTTTTTCCAACTCCTCTGAGCCGTTCCTGTCTGAGTAGAAGAGAGTGAAAGGTCCGGAAACAGCATCCTTTTCGATGTCAGCTTCGTGGTTGGATTTGCTTCGATCGACGGTGATCTTCTCACTTTGAGGAGAGAAGTGAATGGCTGTTCCCTGGGACAAGTCTTCGTTGTGTCGAATCCAGAATCCAAGGCCTTGATCGTTTGGTGAGACCTTGATTGTAGCTTCTAGCTCCCAGCTTCCGTTATGTGTGTCGGCAAGCTTTCCAAGATTGGCGTCGCTGTCGATGTTTTTCCAGTAACCAGGCTTGTCTCGTCTAAGTCCTTGCAGATCTGGCAGTGGCCGAATTCCCAGTGTTTGAACCGTCTTTGACCCCCTTCCATTCTCGGTAGCCTTGATGCAACCAACCTCTGCCAATGACGAAGTAAGAGTCCTCGTTACGTTTTCAACCGTGTATAAAAATAGCTCGCGAGGGATAGAGAAGTATCCGGTCCAACCCTTGGATTCGCGTCGGGCCAATGTAAGCTCGTCCTCCTTCAACCATCCCCAGACGATCCTGTTCTTCGTAATAGGATGCTCGTAGGAGTTAGGTGCGTATAAACATCCGTGGTCGAGGATTCCGCTGTACTCGGGCTTTATCCTGGGTCCTTGTTCGGTCTGCTCAAGAGACCCAGCCATCCAAAGCGACCACTGATCATGACCCTCCTTAGCACCCGGTTTAACTCCTCCTTCAGTTCCCATAAGCAAGAAAGGCCGCTCCTCGGACTCGTTGTGAAGAGTCATGAAGTTGACGCATTCCCAATTGACACCGAAATCGCCGCCCCATCGTCCGGAGGGGCTGAATCCTGTGGGTAAATCGATCAAGGGGCCGAGGTATGTCCATTTTGTCAAATCGGTCGGTGAGATCGCGTAGAGAAACACTGTAGGTCCGCCGTCGACAACACCTCCAGAAACAAAGCCATACAAGCTTGCCTCGCCTCTCATTTCATCCAAAGCAGGCCATTCTGCAAGATATGGGTCTCTGAACCCTGTGACGGTGAGATCTTCGGGTTCACCCTCCAAGATTGGGTTCTGTTCACTCTTCTGCCATGTCTTACCACCGTCTGTCGATGTTGCTACTGACAGTCCAGCGCAATTTCGAGTGTACGGCAAAGTCCAGTGGATGGGAAGATTTGTGATGGATGAGTAGATAACCGTGAGTTGGCCTTCTTCTCCTTGAAGACCTGTAGGGTGAAGACAGCCAGTGAAGATGCCCTTGTCATCGTAAGGCTCAGAGGGTTCTAGGACTGGATTTTGTGTGTTTTGCTTCCAAGTAAGACCGTCTCTGCTTGTATAATGACCCCAAGTGATGTCACCCCAATCGCAGGATTTGGGGTTCCCTGGTGGCAAGGTCAGCTTGAGAGTTGGCCGAGAGATTGAATGGGTGTACTGACATTGATAAGATAGGTGGTATGTGCCTGTTGAGGCGTCATATCCGGGTGCGCACGGATCATTGATCCAACCTCGAGGTGCCTTGAGGTGGTATGTCGGCGAAGGATGCCATCGAGGGCGGGGTGTAGTGTTCTTGACCGTCATTGTAGTTCTTTTCGGAGTGCCCAAGTACGTTTTCGCCTCCGTCGTCACTTTATACTTCTCAATTGCAGTCATGAAGCGTCGAAGGAATGTCGAAAAGATATAAAAATGAAGAAAAATGAGGCGACGATAAAAGGTCGAGCCCGGGTTTTGCCTAATAAGTAGGTAATTCAGCCGAGCTCTCTAGACCCCCAGATTACGCCCCAGCCGCTTCGGTTTGCTGATGTCGTCGGACCGACAAGACTGTAACTGTAGCTAATCAGCCGACGAGAAGGGATTTTGAGTGGGGATTCTCGTAGATCGTCAATGAGCCAAGAGAAAAGGCGTGCCTATCTAAAGTTAACGCTAGAATATCCGTTGCAATGCAATGCAATCATGACGGTCCGAGATCAGATCCGAGGTTTGAGCGTTCCCCGCGCCTCATGATTAACTTCCATTGCTATCTACTACTCGTTTGGGAAGTACCCCGATTATTTCCCCTTATAGAGTAACCAATTGTCAGCTGCTTCACTGCAGATGCGACTGCAGGGTGACAATGTCTTGGCTAATTATTTCGCCTGCAGCTGTGATTCGGCCGCGAATGCAGCCATTGTGAGCAAGATATACAAATTGATTACATGTTGACGCCATTCTAAAATCCGTGTCCCGTCCCAAAATATTATAATACCCACAGTTTACCCAGTACAACCGTTATCTAGAATGCGCATCAACCTCGACAGCACCAGTGCTATCTCCAAATTGATCCACCCGCGCTTTGGCAAATTTACGTGCGCTGACTCTATGCTCAAACAAAACATCCAACTCTCCATAAGTCCTCCCTTTTGGTTCCGGAAGACGAAAATATGCCCAAACCATGATGAGAAAACAAAACGCCGCCCAGAAAAGACCTGTTTTTGCACCCCAGTTCCATGCATGTACACCAAGCATTCTTGGCATCAGCGTATTATTTACCAGGCCGGCCATGTTATTGAAGTTGCGCGCTAATACGATCGTTTTCGCTTTCAATCGTGTTGATGGGATTTCTGCGACAATGGTGTAACAGACTGGTCCCACTGCTAGATCGTAGATAAAGGTATAAAAGATGAGAAGGCTGCCGATCGCCCACGAAGGGCCTGCCTTGCTTTGAGGTGCGAATCCAAGGCCACCGACTACTAAAAGGATTATGAAAAGCGATGTTGTGCCGGCGATATACAGGGCGCGACGTCCATATCTCGCCATAAGGAACCATGAAAGGATGACACCGATTGCGCCTACAGAATACTGTACAATGTTAAGAGTAAACGCGCTGTTTGACGAGAGTCCTGCACGCTCATAAAATTGGACTGAATAGCCCATGAGAACGCTGCCGCACATGGCTTGCGCGACGTATGTGATGGACGCAATCTCAGTCCGTCTCAAGTCAGCTCTCATGAAGCAGTGCCAATAATTAGTACCCGCAGACGTAGCCTTTTCAAGCTCATTTGTCTCGTGAATCATTGAGACTTGCGCATCAGCATCGAACTTGAGATCCGGCTGGGGCGTGACGAGGCCCTGGATAGCCTTCTTTGCGTCTTCGTGACGGCCCATGCGAACCAACCACCAAGGAGATTCTGGCGCAAATATCGTGCCGACGATAATGAATGGCGGCCACATCCATTGCAGTGCAAATGGTACGCGATATGACCACTCATTATCCAAATTCAGAAGTCCACGAAGGACCCCCGCTGATATCAACTGTCCGATAACCCAGCAGAGATTCACATAAGCCGTGAGATAAGGCCTGAGAACCACGGGAGCGATATCAGATGCATATGCCAACGTCAAGGTCTGAAAGACACCCCAGGGAATGCCCATCAGAATCTGTCCCGCAAGGATCATCTGGATATTCTTCGCAAAGAACACGATGAACGTGAAAGAGACCATGATGATCTGCGCCAGTATCATAGTCTTCTTGTATCCAATAGCATCAGACACCCAGCCATTGAGATACAACCCGAAGATCTGCCCGCACATGCCGCCGACTTGGATGTACGTCTGCCAATCCGCAGAGATAACCATGCCGCCATCGGGATTTGGTTGGTTGCCATACTTGTTGCGGAACCTAAAAAGCAAATTAGCTTTTTTTCCTGCCGTGGGAACAGGGAATAACGTACGATTCATATCCGTAAAATGAGCCAATGAGAGCCATGTCGTAGCCTTCCATGATAATCGCCATGGAGAACAGCAGTGAAAAGCCAATGGCTTTGGGGTAGAGACGCACGGCATCGCGAAAGGTAAGCTCGTGCTCTAGCGCCGTGGCGGCGCTGGCTTCTGCATTGTGGGCTTGGCTCTTCGGTTCATCAGCGGGAATATGGTTGACCTTTGATGACGGTTTGGAGGTCATTGTGATGGTGTTGGATGGTGACACGGTGTCCAGGGACGCGTTCTCGCCGCCTTGGCTCATGTTTGAGGTTAAAGTTCGAGACACTAACGGTGCCTCTTTGATGAGCAGTTAAGCTAGGGTAGGGTACAATTCTCCGAGTGGCAGTGTCCAACGGAAAAATCTCAGTCAGTTCTCGGGGTTTTGGTTGACTCCAAATCCGCGACCGGTGGGTCGAGGTCAGCTCATTGAGGTCTTTAGGCGCAATCGTCATCCCATAAACTCCAGATCTGGCTCGTTCGTCGGTCCGGGGAAGGCAGAATCTCGTGTCGCGCGTCCCGAGATATGCTTTTGAGGGGCGCTTGATGGGTCTGGGGATGGAGATGGCGATGCAGGCCAAGCAAAAGCTGGGGTTAAGGAGAAGAGAATCTGGGGCTGGGGGGCGAAACTAACGGGGTCGTGCTCGTCGGTCCGACAGGTTTTTGGCAGAGTCAAGGAGACTCATTCATGGACTTCTGTGGCTCACCAAGATTTGTCGGTCCGAGATATCATGTTTAACTGCATTTGGGTTCTGGGCTTGGTGGAGAAGTCCGAAGTGTTGCACATGACCAGTCCAGTTACAAATTCCTCTATTTGCAGTAAGAGTACGGAGTATCTTTCTCTTGGTCTGCGCTCCTTTCTTCTCTCTCCAGTCGCCAAACCCCCTCGCGCGATCTCTTGCGACTCTGTATTACGATTTTGCGCCGCCTTTTGAGATTCTTCGAGATACTGACGCAAGGCCATTTCGGCGAGTGATCATTATATGCAGACAGCCTCGACGTTATTCATACCATGCGATATCGATGAGGAAGCGTAGTTGCCACTCGCATTTATCACCAGTTACCAATGAGAGATTGTGTGAACGAGAATCTGGTCTATCTAATCGCGTCAACTATGTATCGCTAGTACATGGGAATAATGCCCGTGAAACCATTGTGCGCTGCAACGCGACGTCAATCGTGCGGAACAAAATTCTCTATTCGTATTTGACACATATTGACTTTGAGGTTGTGGATAGACAGTATTCTCATCATCATGTTCTTTTATCTCAGCTCACATGTTTACAGATAGGTTCTTAACGTGGTCGAACATGGTAGAATGAGAAGGACTGAGAATTGCATAGCATTCAATTAGAAGCAAGCGAAGATATAACTACGGTTCTCTCAACTGGCGAGACTCCAGTATATCTATTCAAGCTTATGATCTGACTCTATAAAGACAAGACGTTCCTTGTAGTTCTTCGAATCTGTACGAATCTTGTCAAACTTCTCTTTGTTCATCTCATTAAGCTGTCGGCCCTCGTTTCGATGTTCCTCAGATAGTGGTGGTGGGAGGATACCTGGGGGTGGATTATACCACTGGTCTTTAGGCACTTTTGTGCCATTAATTCCATGCCAGAATTCCTCTTCCTCCTGATTATAAGGCGTGCGGTCTAATAGAGCCTTTATTAATGCCGGCCTTAGAGCAATTGCATAGTGAATATTGCGATCGGCATCGAGATACCGGAAAATCCCGTCACGACCAAGTTCTGCAATGCCTAACAGGTCTAGGTTGTGGCGCTCCATTTTATACAGAATGTCGCTCATTTCTTGTTGTTCGGGCGAAAGGTCTCTGTATGCAATGCCGCGGCAAGATGCTTCGGGATCAACAGGCTCTTGATTCTTAGAAGCAGATTGAGACATAACGAGGAAAAGGTTTGTTGGAAATGTTGACTGGAGTCGAAGTGTAAGAGACAAAGACCAACGGCGAGGCCCAACAAAACCATGGGAGTGGGCTTATCTTTAAACAAGTGAGACTCCAATTTTCGTCACATGTGATAGTTACTGCCTGGAACCTAGCATACCAAGTTGGCCATTACGTACGGCTTTGTAGGTTAGGTATATATGCATATTGGTTGTTGTCTTCTCTTTTGGGATGTGATCTGATTCAAACTTGCCGAAAGCCGAACGCAATGGGATTTTTAGATAGTTGCTTTACATCTAACTGATGGCTAGATACAGGCTCATAAATCTTTTGACCTTTCCAGCCATCTCTTGATGGATAGAAAGTGAGTTATGTGCTGTCCTATAGGATATGATTAAAGTAAAGGTTAGACTTATAGCCAGGCCGCCGTTGTCAGCAGAATGGTCTTTATAATTATTATCAAGTCTTCCTGGTAAGAACATAGTAGAATCATTGGCATAAACTGAATCAAAGTATTATTCAGTATAATTGAGGATATATTTCGGTTCTCATGATAGAAATTTAGGGTGGCTCGGTGATAAACGCTGTTTAGTTTTGTTTATGACGGAAGTTTTGCGACGTTCAGAAGAAACCATATCGGCAAAGCTGATGATCCATCGCTCTGTTCCTTTCTTTCGGCTTTGAGTTATGCTGGTATTACTACAGGAGTAATAAACTAAGTGATAGTTGGTATTGAGGATATTTCTGGCTCTTATAAGTAGTCTAAGAAACGAATTACAAAAAGGCAGGGGATTAAGATCCCGGGTCTAGGGTATGTGGTAGCGATAGCGCTATCTTAGGATATTGACCTTTGTGAAAGTCCTTATCTTATCAGAGATAGGACCATGTTATCTTATCTTGTTACTATCACCTTTTTTTTTTTAAAAGGCTTCGGAGCTTATCTTAAGATATGCAGATAAGAGTTTGTCTTAATACTTAAGTTAAATCCCCATGACGATCAAGCTCTCCGAAGCTTTTCATCTGTCGTCCTAGAATATTTGTACAATGTGTTTCTAATTCTTCCGAGAGAAAATCCAAGTTCATTTAAGCCCACTTTCTCGTAGTCAGCCTGAAGCTTTTGGTGTATTCTTTGATGCATGAGCTTGATATACCTATCTGGAAGAGGTAATTGACTATTAATTACCAAATCTTGGGCCTGCCATGAGAGATGGGTCTATTATGCATGTAAACGTGAACATCTCTCCCGATTGAACCTCATATGTGGAGCAGCATAACATACGGAACTATGTAGAAATAAAGCAGTCAAGAGAGTGATGCATGTGAACAACCGGATCATGACTTGTCTCTGACAGTCCAAGTCTCAGTAAAATTACGGTTATTCAATAGCTACCATTGGCCGTCAGAATTGCTCATAAAAGTCCGGCAATGTAGGCTACCAACAAAGCCAGTCCTCTATAGTTCCACCTGAATCAACGCGATGAGTTATAGTCACTACGCTACGCCACCATCTAAGTTCAAGATATCTCCGATGGATACCAGAGCGAGAAAAAAGAATTGGCGAACTTAGATCTTTCATTCCAGGCAGTGATTTCGAGTCGGCCAACCAGTAGTGAAAATCATTCATGGTTCTTCGATGCCTTTGCAGTACATATTCGTGCCTTGCAGCTACACAGAGAGTCAATGAGAGTCATCATAGCTTACATAGTAGTGGAGTTAATTAACTTTCTCTATTCTGCTAAGGCATGGCTATCATCTGTGCCGTGAATGGTGCATTACGTCGGTGGCTTTTCAACTGACTGCAAAAATATCCCTAACGTTACTAGCGATGAGATACAAAAGGTCACAAAGTGGTAATCTCCTCGCCAAGAAAATGTATTATAGAACCGAAAAACAGTCAAGTACAACTAATATTCCTTGGCAGAATTCCTGGGAACTATACTATATAGACACAGTGAACTATTAAGCATTTCTCCCAAAGAATGAGATTGCATCTAGATCTTGAGAGTAGCAGTGACAGGCATGCTGGGCCTGCATTGGGTGCCCTAAAATGTTAGTCTGCTAGTCACGGGTGGCTAGTCTCGTGTAACTGGTCTGAGACATACGGGAACTTCAAGGACGACGCTGATTAGCTAGGAAAGAGTTCACGGCATGGCCGAAGCTCAACACTGACTTCATCAAAGAGTAACGAAAGCAGCATAGATGAGATTTGTGATATGTGTGTAGAAAAGAGGTATTGCATAATTATGAAAACGTATAGCGGTTGCATTTGCCGAACTGCTAGCCTTGAAATTACCGCTTGCCTTGGGGATATCACATCTCTCATTATAAAAATTCTTAAAGAAAGGAAACGAAAAGAGTATCTAAATAACTGATCAATCAAGTTAGTGTCATGCCGATCTTGACCCTGTGCCTTGTCCTTGCTGATCGGCAGCAGCCGTTGAGGCTACCACGAGGAAACCATTGCCTCGGGTCTCTCTGAATGCCAAGGTTCCACGTGGATTTCACACTCTGCATAGCCACACTTTAATTGCTTGCATACCGTCATCGTTTCCTTGATCTTGTTTGGCGCCGCGACGAAGCGTATCGGCATGTTCTCGTGGCTGGTTTTGAACTAGTCTACGGAGTTTTGTGGGCGGCACGATCGCTGGTCTCGCTTTAATTACACTTGATTACCCTCTTATGGCCGTGGCTTACTTTTTAAGTTGAGATTTTGGAACTTTCCGTAGATGAATGATATTGAATGTAACATACCAATTCGTTGTCCTGCCAAGACATGAGACGGAACCAGAGATATGTCACGTTTGTGATATTGCTTGGAGACTGTGAGAGGTTGAGACTCTATCTCGATTAGTTCCTTGGTTACCTAGGTACCGGAAGAAGTTAAGTTATGATATTTATCGTCGAAGACCACGGGAGCGGAAGAGATCGAGGAGTATCTAGATCGTGATGATCGATCGAAAATATAGAGAAATAGGTATAAATATCCCATAGATCTCCCTCAAGAAAACAATTTCCCAAACCAACAAGTCACAAATACTTACCAATACCTACTAGACACACTCTTCACTCCCGATCTATACAAAGCTTTCTACACAACATGGCTGTGACCTTCACGGCAAGCTTGCTCCTCCTATCCGCAGGCAAGGCTCTTGTCTCAAGCGGAATCTCTTGGGCCATCTCTGAAACAGGCAGCTGGGCAGCCGGTCGGTTTCTTGACCATTTGACTTCCGATCCCAATGCGAAAGTCACCAGAGCCGACATCTACGGAGTCGTGCGAGAGATGCAACTCATCCAGTCATCTCTGGATGATCTCACCGACACCCTCTCCAATGGTATTATTTCGATACGTCTGGATACCTTGAATCAGCCAATGGCTCAGATTCAGGCTCACTACAAGACTGTCGCGGATATCTTAGATACCGCTTATGACATCGCTGAGCGAAACCTCACCGAGTCGGAGCATGAGCGTCAAATGGGTCGCCTGCAGCAGCGGCTCGACGACAGACTCCAGGCATGCGCCAATAACATCCCTGGATGGCTTACCCAGATTCATAACTTTTTGAATGCCAATGGTGAGAGAGCTTTTATGCGACAGCTCTCTCAGCAAGCCTGGAACGAGTCCCCTGACCTGGTGGCCTACTATAGTAGATCAAAGACAGTTGTAAGTATAAGAAGCCCAAAACGATGAACCAACAGCTAACATGTATAAAGGTACTTGACTATTGGATCACCGTTTCTAAGGGCATTGATCTTCTGCAAATTGCCCATGGAGCACAGGGTGTTAGATTCGACGAAGGACAACGCGCCATCGATCGACATATCCGCCAACTGCTTGATCAGGAACGTAACTTCGTCCGATTCATTGGAAATGAAACCATCAGACTCGCCGAGACAATCTTGCTCGATCCCTCCAGCCCCCACCCATTTTTATGGGAGACTAATCAGGATACCTATGCCGCTGCTGAGGATGTCGGTGCTACCCAAACCCGCATCAGTGTCAACACACGTAATCCTGTTGAATGGCGAATGGACCCCTGGCCCCCTGTCAACCTCGAGACTTTCGACCCTCTTAGAGGTTACCCTGTTGCTCTTAACCAGGTTGGACAGCGTGGTATTATGTGTCCCGGTGGACGACATGGTTTGGCTCTTGAACCCTTCGCACGACCTACTTGCACTTGGTCCATTAAGCCAAGAGAGCCTGGAAACAACCGCTACTCGTTCAAGTTTATCAGTGGTCTTGTTAGACAAGCTAATAACGGCTATTACATGATTACTCGGCCGTCTGCTGGCGTCCCCGGAAGGATCATGTCCCTACTCACTCGTTTGCACCGCGAGGATGGAAGTCACTTCTTCTACGTCAAGCCTCAGGGACTTGCTGCCACATCCTAGGAGCCAAAGGGGTTGCATTAAAGTGGAAGTGGATATTATGCTTAGGCATTCAATATTGTTGTGAAAAAACTCTCCTTCTGTTCAAATTGTATCTATACTAGTCTCATTCAATCTTATTCGCACCTAGTACTATCTAAATATACACAGATCTCCTAATCATGGAATGATGCCTGAGTAAATTCACCTATGCTCGTGATCTTTGAGTTCTTATTCCCAAGATAATAGCTTAATTATTGCTTGTTCGGGTCTCGGCGTTAGAATTAGATCCGCCATGGTATGGTGTTGGTATAGAGCTACAAGGTGACATGGAAATAATAGTCATAATGACCGAGGCTGAAGCTAACCGAACTCACCTTATTCAAGCCACCGATGTCTTCAGTTTATCAGCCGCCCTTCATAGCACTGTTTCCCGAGCGGCCCTCTGCGGATCAATGGTTCCGGCCGTTTGGAACAAGGTCAACGTACTGTTGTATTGCTCTAAACCGCTATTAGCCACACTAGGGAGATCGTAACCTAATTCGTCTTGGTAGATAAGTCGGCTATCATTTCCCCAGACTTGGCGAGATAGCAACCCCTCCGGATGAGCTCCGGCCGAGATATGAGTCGCCATATCGCTAACTTACCAGCGGTATCTGATGAACTGATACCAAAGTCACAACTGAGGTTCAACGTTAGGACCAAGGGTGAATAAATATTGACCCATTGGCCCGTAACATGTCCATCGATCATTGAGTAATATCAGCGACATCGGCGACAATGGACAGCAACAACTCTGACGACAAGAAGAAGCTCAGCGTCGAAATGGAGCAAATGAACCAAGACGAAAAGCTCGCCGACGACACACTACCCGGAGAAGTCCTCGACGCCGAAGATGAATTCTCAGATATGTACTACCGCAAACTTCTATGGAAGATTGACCTTTGGCTCCTCCCACTCATGTGGGTATGCTATGGCACGCAACAAACCGACAAAACATCCCTCAGTGTTCAAGCTGTCTTCGGAATCCGAGAAGACACGGGCCTTGTCGGAGAACAGTTCAACTGGCTCAGCACAATTTTCTACCTGTCGTATCTGGTCTGCGAAGCCCCAGGAAACTGGCTAATGCAGAAATGTCATACCGGCAAATTCTTATCCATCGTCATGGTCCTTTGGGGAGTAATTGTTCTGTGCATTGCCTTTGCGAAGAACTTCGCGCACCTTATGATCTTGAGAGCGATCCAGGGTGCTCTCGAATGTACCATCTCGCCCACCTTCATGCTCATCACTGGTGCATTCTATACCTCCCAGGAACATACACTACGATCTTTGATCTGGGGTACATCCAATGCTGGAATGAACATCCTCGCCGGATTGAGTATGTATGGAATCGGTCTTCATGCTGAGAAGCATCCAGGAGGCCTGGCTGCTGTAAGTATTCTTCGATCTTGGCTGTTTATATGAACTAATGCATATGATCTACGTAGTGGAAAGGTATCTCATTCCTTCTAGGAGCCTTAACAATTACATGTGGTATCCTTGTATGGTTCATCCTTGGCACTCCCCGCGAAGTTCGATGGTTAAGCAAAGAGGAGAAGCGCGCTGCCATAGCTCGTGTCATGTCCAACCAAACTGGTTCTGATCGTGAAAAAAGATCCGAATTCAAGTGGGATCAGGTCTGGGTCGCCCTCAAAGGTTCGTCTCTATTACTTACAAGCTCATCAAGGCCTTCGGTCTAACATACTGCCTTAAAGATCCACAAACCTACTTCTTCTTCTTTATCACCATCATCAATGCCCTCCCTAACGGTGCCAACACGACATTCTCGAAGCTCATCTGGAAGTCTTTCGGCTTCACGCCTCTGGAGACACTGCTTAAAGGCTCTACCCCTTACTACTGCGTCAGCATCTGCTGGTTCTTGGTGGTCGGATATGTGACCTTGAAGAAGCCTAATATTCGATGTGAGTTCCCCTACCCTAGCAGCATTGCTGACTCTGACCTAATAAATTCAGTCCTCATGATGATGTTCTCTCTTATCCCGGCCTTTTCTGGAATGATGGCCCTCGCCTTTTTGCCCCAGGACAGCATGAAATGGACTAGATGGGGCATGTATATTCTGCAAGTCTTTGGTTCACTCCCTGGGCTCAGTAAGTCTCACAATATGACTAGGCTTCATCAGCTAACTTGCTGTGCTAGTGATCTGGACGTTTCTTCCTTCGAACGTTGCTGGTCGGACCAAGAAGACTGTCACCGCTACTACAATCTTTGTCGCATATTGTGTTGGTAACGCAGTTGGTGCACAGATGTTTGTTGCCTCTGACGCTCCGAAATACATCAGGGGTCTGACCGCCTGCGCCATCCTCTACTGCGTCGAGTTCTTGAGCATGGCTTCATGGAGATTCTACTGTAAGCAGATCACTCATTTTTAGGTTTGCCTACTGACACGTCGTGCTAGATATCTGGGAGAACCGACGCCGTGCCAAGATGATTCGTGAGCAAGGTATCTCGGAGGAGGAGAGCGAACGGCTGGGCAGGCTTAACGCTGAGGCTGATATGACTGACTGGGAGAACATTCACTTCAAGTACAAGTATTAAAACCTGTAATACTTCACCATGTATGCAAACGAAAGGGATTGGAGTTTGAAGGAATCAGACAAGGCAAAGAATGCAAGTAGTTGCCAAGATAATGTGAATGTATACACCCAGACATGAAGCTTACCACCACGAGATAATTATCAAGAGACTCTGTATCAAGTCAAATCATCCTGGTCCGTGAATCTATACTCAAGCATCTTGTAACCGTATAGTAACAAATGGGGAGCTGGCACAACGGTAGCGCGTCAGATTCTAGCTTAAGCATAGATATTCCTCAAGGTTCCTGAAAAATCCAGTGTTCCTCATATTTTTAACCCCTTTCGAGCGAACTTAATGTGTTTTTGACTGAGTTTTAATGCAGCCACGTGTAACTTCGTTAGTGGCCATGTCTGAGGGATTCAAATACGGTTGCTGATTAAGTCATCACAAAAGCTTCTTATTATGTTTAAGTTGGGAGACTCATCTTTGTTGAGGCTACGTACATATTGCCCTTTAAAACGGTGAGTTGACTTAATGTATCTCGTGGAACTATTAATCAACTAACCTTATAACCGTATTATAGATAATGCCAGCACCTTCTTCACTTAGAGATAATAATACCATAGCTCGGCCAATTTCTCCAAGTCGGAGAGGAATTTATCACCTGATGTGAAAAGGCTTGAGAACAAGCAGAGTAACAATCAGCACGAAGTGGACTTCATACCTTCTGGGCATATATCTTAAATGACCATCTTGTTCTCCGACACATTCTAATCATTTAAGCTCTTGTTTCATTCTTCGCTGCCACTAAATATCCTGCCAATATCTATCAGCTCTTCCCAACGATCATCCTTCTGAACCCTGATTATGCCTTTAGGGGTTATGACTTTGATGTCATCAACCAATTGAGTACCATAGTCATACGCGTTGTCTCCTTTCACAAAAGCACACAGGACCTGAATCCAATCCTGCATTAGTTTCCTTTCGACCTCCGCTGGGCCATGCGTTATTGTGAAGCTTTCATATTAGTAAAACAATCACACAGCCAATAGGATCGGTGAACTCACTTCCAGAATGGCTTATCCATAGCATGGGCCACCCCGAACGACTTGGGCGCCACTTTCTCGTTTATGAAGGAGAGGCGGTAGGCTATTCGGTAACGCCAGATGTCGTGGATATTCACTCCATTTGCTGACAAACTCTGAACAAGAGATCTTGATGGAGCTCTGACCTGACCGTCAGATATAATGTTGCCTAACGTCAGTTTAGTTGGAGTGCCTGGTGATCAAAGTGACGGATTGCCTACCAAACAATCTTTTCCAGTCTTCTAAATCTTCAGAAGCTGGAGCGCCATAGCGTTTTATCACTCGTTCAGAGACTTGAGGCGAGTAGTAGTTCATGACTTGCATCTTTAGTGCATCAAGACTGGGTTCAGTGGGACTGTTGTAAACCGAGTAAAGCGTCTCTTCGTTGGCGACTTCGCCGATCAAGATCTTATAGCCTCTGGACTTGAACTCGTGGGCAAAGTCTTGGCTCCTAAGATACTCCATCACGTTTGAGTGAATAAACAGATGGTCAGTTACAGGTCTGAATGTGTGGTGCTCCAGTTTGGGGATAGCTTCAACAAGATCTTGCGTTGTGACCTGCCGAAGACGAGTAATTTTCTCCTTCGCAGAATCCTCCTCGTCAATGTTAAATAATCGACAGACTTCTTCAAATTGGGGATTGGTTTCTTGGAGTGACTTTGGCTGTGCAGGAATGGCGTTTGAGTTCATGAAAACTCGGCGATACAAAGATGTTTTGGGTCCTGGCTTCCGAAATTCGTACAACATCTGAGCCTCAACGCTGTATGCACCAGCGCTTCGACCAGCCAGAGTGATATTGTTTAGGTCTCCTCCGAACAGAGAAATATTTTCCTTCACCCATTCAGCTGCCATTCGCTGGTCCCAAAGGCCAAAATTACCTGCTGAATCACCCTGGCTTTCTTCGAGAAGGGCCTCTCCAGCGAGGAAGCCAAAGATGTTCAGTCGATAGCCTATGGCTACTACAATAGCATTAAGGCCGCCGGTAGAAATGAGTTCCGTTGGGTCCATGCCTGGGTCTTGCGAGGGGTCGCCCATCTGGAACCAGCCGCCATGCAACCATAGCATGACAGGCCATTTTGAGGTCTTCTTGTCACCGACGGGCGTCCAGATGTTCATGAATAAGCAGTCTTCGCTATAGGTACCGTCACCTCCTTCGGCCTTTCCAACATGGAATGTCTTTTGTGGACATATGGCCTTGAACTGAGTCGCATCGAAGGGACCATCTTCACCGTTTGCATAAGTGTACGAAGACGGTAGAGGCCTCGGCTTGCGCCAACGGTAGTTGCCGGTTGGTGGAAGCGCATACGGAATGCCAGCATATCTTCGAGATTTTTGATCAAACTGAATACCACGAATTTTGCCTTTGTCACCAAGGTTCAGGTCATAGGCCTTTTCGTCGTATGAAATGGTGTTTCCCATGTTGACGGATTAGGCTTGTCGCTTGAGATTCTTTCGTCTGGGCGTCAATCGGGAGGTAGGCTAGATTTGGAGAAGCCTACGATTCATAGTTTCTGTTCTGGCATGCTCCGCTTCCGAGATCCGCCCGGCTTCGGCCGCATTTGCCTATCTTGCCATCAACTCCACAGTTGATCGGATCTCCGCCCGATATTAACGGATGACCTTTGGCTCTATTAGACACTCTTGTTTCAGCCCATTCTTGAATGATACAACTCACTCCAACTTGGGGCATCATAGAACTAAGAGTTCGCTCACAACAAGTCTTGTCTTTCATTTACAATGACAATGGGTAGCATTAACCACAAACATCTCCCAATTGACCTTTCTCACCACATCAATGTGAAGAGCAAAGCGCGGCATCCGTCGCCTCTCAAAGATATTATTCGATTTATGGGCAAGAAAGGGATGATCAGTCTAGCGGGAGGTAACTGCCAATCGATCATCGGCTAGCCAACTTCTTGAGCTCATAATATTCTAGGTCTTCCTCACCCATCTCTGTTCCCAGTGGAGAGGGCGATATTCGAGTGTCAGCCACCTCATATTGAACCTTCAATTGAAACTGGGCTGGTCAGCCTTGATCTTGGACGCGGCGCAAATAGTGGCAAGTTGGACCTGACACAGTTTTTACAATATGGTAAGCCTTTTAGCAACACAACAGCATCATATCCTTTTTTCTAACCATTTGAAGGCTCCGGTGCTGGCAACCAGAAGCTCCTGAACCTAGCACGAGAGCTTACTGAACGGATGCATGCTCCTCCATGCGAACACGAATATCTCCTGCACCCTGGAAACACAAATGCGTGGTCCAAAGTCGTTGGCCTTCTTTGTGAGAACAATGACTATGTGATAGTTGACGAGTTCACTTATCCATCGGCACAGGCTTTGTGGATTCCATTGGCTATCAAAGCAACGCCTGTCTCAGCCGATGAACAAGGAATGTCTGCCACAGGACTGCGAAAGATGCTGACAACCTGGGATGAAACGTCTATGGGTCAAAAGCGACCTCGGCTGTAGGTCAATATGAGCAAACTTTGAACAATACTGACAGTTACCTACAGTCTCTACCTTGTCCCCGTAGGCTCGAACCCAACAGGCGTCACAATCTCAGCTCAGCGGCGACGGGAGATCTACGCAGTCTGTGTCGAATTCGGTGGGTAAACGGCTCATAAGATCTGTCCTCGATTTTACTAACCCTCTAGATATCATACTTGTCGAAGACGACCCATACTATTGCCTTCAGTTCCCAAAGTCCACCATCAAGGAGCAAACCTTCACGCCTGTATCATCTAACAAGTTTCTCGAATCGTTGATACCCTCTTTTCTTTCGATGGATACTCAAGGACGTGTCATCCGTCTTGAGTCATTTTCCAAAACTCTCTTCCCAGGCCTGCGGCTGGGATTCTTTGTGGCCAACTCAGTATTTACGGAGAGGCTACTACGGGTTACTGAAGTTGAGACCCAAGACCCAGCTGGACTGAGTCAAGCATTGACTTTGGCACTCTTCCAAAACTGGGGCATTGATGGATATTTAACATGGCTTCAGAGACTTCAGTTTCAGTACAGAACCAGACGAGATTGGCTTATCATAGCCTTCAAAGATTCCTTCACAGTTGTTCCGGCGACCAAGTCACTAGTGCCTAAGGCTCAAGGCAATGTTGCTTGCATCTCAGACTCAAATGGTAGGCTGCTACCTGTCTTCAGTTATATCGAACCCGAAGCAGGGATGTTTGTCTGGTCAAAGTTCTACTTCCATGGGGTCCGTCGGTTCACTGAACTTCGGGATGTAAAGGTTGAAGACCCAGAACAGGCTTTCGCCACCGAACTTTGGGAAGCCATGGCGGGTGAACTAGTGCTTCTTACTCCTGGGTCTTACTACCACGCTTGGCAAGGCCTCGACAAGACTTCCACCGCAGCTAGAGGGGCAGATCCAGAGTCTGCATTTTTCCGGTTCTCGTTTGCAAGTCCATCTGTAATATTGGCTTCCTCATTTTTGCAGAATGTGTATGCTAACTTATGTACAGAAAGAACAGATTGAAGAGGGAGTCAGACGGGTGAGAAACGTTGTAGGGCAATTTTGGGATGTTTCTGTATAGGACCTGTGTCGCATTTATCCGGCATCTTGACATTCAGTCCATGCTATCTATGCACCCCTCTCGAGGGGCGATCAAACAAATGTTCCCCAAAAGTTCTCAAAGAACCCCTCGGATAAGTCCAGATTACCCAGATCGAGATCGGGATTCTGGAATAATGTCTGAAAATCCATGTTCATTTGTTGTCCCTCTTGGTTGTCCTGAAAAGTCCTTAGTACCTCCTCAATGATGATCTTCCCCCTGGTGGCACCAGACCAGGTCACTTCCAAGTCTCCTAGAAGCTGAATGCAGAGATGTAAGTCGGTATCTTCCCGTATGCTCTCCGGGTTCGTCATTCGTAACCTGTCAAGATCTTTGTCAGCAATGTATGCTGCCTTCCTTATAGTGTACCTACAGGACAAGGCCAGATATAGTGAGGTAGTTCACGCATAATGCTAGATAGTGGGAAGGTGGTACCAAGTCTCTCATATGCCTCGAATTATTAATGCAACTCCTGGCAGCGGTTACACAATTCTCTACGGTTTGTCGCTGGCTGAATGAATGCTTTCTACGGGCAAAAGTCCTGGAATTAGCGTGTCAGTGCTCTCTTCTTTTGATCCAGAGAATTGTTAAAGCTTACTGGTATAGAGCAACGAGTGTTCCATCGTGTATAATCAAGCTTTGGACAGACAGCTCAGACTTGGATCCTGCACTCATAATGCTGGCAGAATGGCTTATGATTAGCAGACGCTCAAAAAGGTCGAATGGTCACACTACCTCTCAGATGATTGTAGGTGTTCTGGAAGGTCTTTGAGCCAGATGTCTAATGACTTCTCTTGCCCTAGCGCTAGGTCCATGACCCTCTTTTGCCCAACCTTAGTTCCAAGGTCGCGTATCTCGGTGGGCGATTGGATACTTTGCACTTCACCAGATACCTTGCAAAGCCCTATTAGATCTAAAAAGCCTGATACAGCTGACCGTGGGTTCATGTCATGGTCTAAAGTTCCCTCCAGACTGTATAGTGTATCCACTTCCTCGTCTCCAAGTGGGAGCGGCAAGGCACAGCAGCAGTCGCTATCATTTGCAGCCATTGGTCTTCCAAGACATACAGAAACAATCCTACGGCGATTAGTAGACAAGATAGCAGCTGATGCATGGACATACCTATCGAGGCAGTAGATGCTCCACCAGATCCTTCTGGAAAGTTCAACCTCAATTGAATCTGCTGGACTCCGTGGTGAGGCCGTGGCTGACGGTGCCTATCTTTTGTCAGTCGACTTATTTAATATCAAGAGCCCTCCTCACTGACTACTTCCAGATGCATTCCTAATTCTTGACAAGCCCTTACGGCTTGCCCAGCAAAATGCCAGCTCGTTGATAGAGTATTCCAACCAGCGCAGCACATCGAGATCAACCCTAGACACTGGGTTCGGGACTTTGTAGCTTGTCCAGTTGTAGCGAAATGCAAGAGAAGAGCTCTCTCATAGAACTCAAGTCCAGGAAAGGATGAGTGATTCCCGTCAGGGGCGGTCAAATTTGATGCGCAAGCACAAACCGCAAAGAAGACTGAAAGGAATCCACTATCTTGTATAGAACCTCTTTGTGATGTGTATAGACTCTTGTAGCTTTCGGTGAAATGCGGCTTGTAAAGCACAGGAAAGGTATAGTGGTAATGCTCAAAATATAGGCCAACTAGCATATCAGCCATGTACTTTGGTGGTAGATTCATGTCCTCGGCCTTGGGGAGGTGAGGTAGGTCGCGCCATCTTAGACCATGAACAAAAAAAGGAAGCTCAGGCTGTGGCTTTCTTATCATCTGAGTCGTGTCCTGTTGGCTTGCGGTGGAGAAAGGGGAATTATCGGAGCTCTGGCATGGTGCAAGAGTCAAACTGTCAATCGCCTGCAACAGAAATTCGTTATTCGCGCCGCCGATGAACCTACTCCAATCAGCACACCGAACAAGCAGAGCTTTGGAGGTCAAACCTTAGACCGCCATAGGAGTCGTGAACTAAGGATCCAAATGCTTGAGCCCCGGACTCTCCTTGATGATTCACTTGCTCCTGACTTTTGTCGGTATCCTGCTCCTCGGTATCTCTTGGCCGTGATTGAGAGGCATCATTATTTCCGAGGCTAGCAATGCTGCTGGCTGCTGTTGACATATCGTCCTGTTGAGGTTGCAAACTCTGATCGGGCAACACAGGTGGAGATTGGTGGGAACACGTGTTAGTACACTCTCCCTGTGGTAGTTTGTCGATTGCTTTTGTTAGTTGTGCTGCTACAACCTGCAACTTCTGACAAATCTCATCAAGCTCCCGATAACGAGCTTCATACATGGCTGCATAACTACAAGACGTCAACATTGATCCATGATTAGATATGGCACCAGGTCAGAGACTTGCGACTGTGAGATGCATTGTCATTGCTGCCAGGATACTCGCATGCAAGGTCGCGGGAGTCGCAATTATGACAAGGGTTATTTCCGTCACACTTGATCTACTGCAGGGTAAGATAGTGTACCGTAAACAAATGGGTCATTCAAGACAGACCTTTTTCCTTCGACAGGTCACGCACGCCTGCCAGACTCGTGATGTAATGACGTCGTGTGAGCTCATGATCCTGATAAGGATCTTGATAATGCTGGATGCTGTAAATGTGATTAGTTCATCAAAGAGTAACTGGACAAATGAACGACGTTATTGAGGGTTTAGGAGCAATACTCGGAGATGAAAGGGCGCGACAAACGGCCAGCGATATCGGAATCACTTCTGTTGGCCGAACCAGGATGCTTATCTCCATTCCTAATGTTATCCCCATCACGAATGAGGAGACTGTTGATAGTGCCAATCTCTTGAACGCGGGGTTGACCCACTCCGGACCGAGCTCCGGCCGAACCATATCATGTAAGCCATCATATCAACTTTGGCCAGTGACCGATCTACTATTGACTACTCTATTATAGAGATAACACTCACTATGGCTTATCAAAATGCCTCCCCTGTCGTCAATGCCTTCGGGAAAACACGCCTCCAGGAATCCTTAGAGCGAGCTAGAGATCGTCTAGGTCCAAGCCTGGGACAATGGCTTGCTCTACCGGGACATGCTCTCGCCAAAACCATTGCACCTCTTGGTGAAGATGTTAGTTAGCCCACTCACCACCACTCGAAATGCGACTGATTTGGATAGTGGGTTCTCATTGACTGTGAGCATGGTCACATTGACGATTATAACATGTACCTTCAAATCAGTGCCATATCATCAAGTGGCGTGTCACCTGTCGTCAGAATTCCGGCCGGTGAACCTTGGATGGTGAAGCGAGCACTAGATGCAGGTGCCCATGCGATCATGGTGCCGATGTGCGAGACAAAGGAGCAGGCGATGAAGATCGTTGAATCGGCCAAATACCCCTCAAAGAGTTACCCGAATGGTTTCCGAGGCACTGGAGCCATGTTTGCCCCAGCTGCTTTCAATTTGACCGGCCGTGAGTATTTGCTCAACGCAAATAGCAATGTGATGATATTCGTCCAAATCGAGTCTCGCAAGGGCGTGGAAAATGTTGAAGAGATTGCCAAGGTCGATGGTATTGGTATGTCGCTCTCCACGCTGGACTTCATCACAGGTTTACTGATGCTGCTGTGATAGATATGCTTTTTATCGGGCCAAATGACCTTGCGTCTTCTCTAGGCTATGTTGCTTTCGATCATGCAACAACACCGGAAGTGCAACAGGCGACTCAACGGATTCTAGACGCAACTTTGGCCGCTGGAAAGTATGCAGGACATTTTGCTCTTGATGCAGCAACTGGTAGGTGACAGCGCCCAAGCTCTCTGAAAGACTGTCTCTGGTATGCTAACTGTTGAGTAGCTGCTCAGCGATACGAACAAGGCTTCCATTTTGTGAACTGTGGTGCGGATATTGTGGCATTGACATCTCAGATGTCAGCCGAGATACGGAAGGTGAAGGATCTAACGACAAAGGACTTGGCCTATAATGCCGCAAATGGAAGCGGATCGGAAAATGGCGTGAAAAGCTTGGACGGCAGGGGAAATGGTAGTGTGGATGCCGTGAAGCTCTACTAGTAGATTACAGATACAGCATGCATAATAGGCTGCCGCGAACCCTGAGGAAAAGTTCAGCTCGGATCTCCATAACATTCAGAGATGTATAGCTACGATTTATAATCTATAATGAACATATGGAACCCATTGCGGCAATCTAGAGACATCTTCATCATCATCATCCAAGGCTTCAATGTCACGAGGATCCGACGCCGTTCCTCTCTCATCTTGCAGAATGGATCTTGCCTTCCTCTTACGACCACGAGTCGGAGTCTGTTCTCTGAACCATTGATCTCGCCGCTCTAATGTCGCTTTATGTAAGCCTCGACATACCGACTCATCTGCCGAGTCACCTCGCTGAATAGCTTCGTAGGTGATCCTTGCCATATGAACGCTGATATCGTCACCAACCTCCCAAAGAGTACCGATGACATGACGAAATCCAGCTAGTTGAAAGGCACTGATGAGATGAATGCTTTCATCAAGGAACTTCTCGTGGGCAATCTGTCCAGTGCCGCATGCCGAGAGGTATGCAAGGAATGGTGAATATTGCTGGATGTTGGTTTCCAGAAGGGTTGAAACAGTTAGAGGTTCATCTTGTAACAGAAGGCTGCTTTGGGAAGGATCGCGCAGGTTGGTGGCGCCGTGGCCGGCGAAATGGAAGACCTTACACTCTGGAAACTGCGAAACAATGTCTTCTTTAATGCCTTTGGGTTCAACTACCTCAAATCCTTTGGACTCGCAGATGGGACGTAATTGAGATATTTCTCTGCCTGCTGAAGGGAGTGCATTGTACCCTGGTGTTCGCTCCATGGATGTAAGCACAGCCCGCTCGTTGCCCAAGGGAAACGGCTTTAGACCTGCACGGCTCCGAGTCCGGATAATGGCTCTGACAGACGAGCTATACGATGACATAGCTCTGTCGATCACGGTGTCTCGCGATCCTTTATAATGTCGGCCAGCTGCATGGAGAGGGTATATGCTCAATACGCCTGTTGGGATCCACCAAATCCGTGGCAGGCGTTCTTCAGGAGAAACTTCATTGATTCCTAGTGCACCAAGGACGGGTTCAGCAATAGTATGCCACAGCCACTCGAGTATCTTTGGACTTGAAATATGGCCCTGTTGGGTATTGGACCTTATATCTAGGATTGTAAGCTGAGGCAAAGGAATGCTGCGAATCTGGTCGCTCTCCACGATAATTGCGTCACGACGGAACTCGCTGGTATTGATAACAATAATTGCTCCAGGAATTGCAGTATTCTTGATGCAGGATTCGCTTGGCGCAGAGAGAAATTCTTCAAATCCGGGCCTTTGGCGGATGTCGTCAAGTAGTCTATGAAGCTCGCCGAGGTCATGGTTCATTCCGGCATGCCGGCCTGATGATGAAGGCCTGTGGATCTCACCACTGGAATAACCGACAGCTCAAGAAGCACTGATTTGACCTTGGAATCGGTTTAGATTCTCAGCGAGTTCGGGCTGCTCAGTCCGAAGATCCAGGCATTCCATCCGTGATTCTTCAACGGAAGCTGCCATCAATCCCCGTCCTTGTTCAAGAAACCGCAATGCAGCAAGTGCTCCTCTGTTCGCCGAGAGTGCCACAGCTGCTGAATGAGATGATAAGCCATAGACTTGGACCAGTGCACCTTGCTTATCAGCATTGCTCGTAGTCTGTGCGATGAGATGAGGAACAAGATCCATCGCAGTTTTGACAGCTTCATAAGCCTTGTCCCAGTCAGGTACTGCCGCGTAGTACTGGACAAGTTATTTTCCTGCGCGAATGCGAGAATCATCGTAAGCGCTAGGACTATGTAAGGCAGAATCTAAGTGTGCAATAGCGGCATCGAGATGTTCTTTTTCTTTCGTCTGCCAGAACAAATTACCATAACGACCGCCTTGGTTAACCAGCCTGCTAGCACGTTCCGGGTGGCTTTCTTCTGTGGCATCCAGTGCTTTTTGTCCATAATCGATAGCTTCGTGCAAATGGCTCGACACTCCAGTCTTCTTGGACATGTCACTCAACTGCACTGCCAGGGTGTTAAGACAAGCAGCTCTATTCGCATGATCTTCCGTTGTCAAGTCGACAGCCAGCCGCCCAAGTCTCAGTGCCTCTTCAAGGTCCTCCAAATTTTGTGTCAGTTTGTATTTCGTAGTGAGAAGGGTTGCAAGGTTGTGAAATGTAGCAAATATGTCGGGGTGATTCTTATGGACGGCCTCTACAGCCTTTCTCTGCACACTGATTGCCTCCTCAAGAACGTCTGGATCATCTGTTCTGAAGTATTCGTGCTTCAAGATGATTGCTAGGTTGGAAAGGTGTTTTGACTTGCTATCGTCGTCGGGGCTCAGTTTACAAGCCTTTCGTCCGACTTGTATCGCTTGTCTCAAATCACCCACGGTTCCGATCCTTCTGTATCTTCGACTGAGCTGAATGCCAAAGTTGCTGAGACATTTGTGTCTGTCCAAGTACAACTCATCGTCTTCGATACGATCGCAGACCATTTCGAATATGTGGATAGACTCTTCGAGATCTCTGATGCTTCCTGTCCTGAGGTATCGATCACCGAGGAAGTTAGCATAATTGCTCAGCTGAGCCATGCGCTCCAGACTATCTTCTTCAGTGACTTCAATAGCCTGCTTCACAACTTCTATGGCTTCTTCGAGATCGTTTTGGTCTCCATGTGTTTCGTATCTTTCGCTTAGTGCTAGCCAAAGGTTACCGAGTCTCTCGAGAAGCTGGGGCGAGTTTTCATCCGTCTGTGCTATGACATCATGACATATTTGAATTGCTTCGTCGAGATCTTCCTTTTTTTCAAAGATTTGGTGTCAGGCTGTAAGAGGAGCAGCCAGGTTGTCTAGAAAAAGAACACGCTTCGGATTGCTGATTGGTGTTACCTCCACAGCTTCTCGTTGGACTGCAATGTTTTCGTCGATAACTCCTAGCTCTCGCGTCTGCATGAAGAGCAACCCTAGCTTTGTGGATAGCTGATCAAGAATTGTTCCTCGGTGTGGATAAGTTTCTGAAAGAGCTGCAATCGCGTCTCGCGAAGCTTTAATGGAGTCTTGAAGTCCTTCACCATTTTGTGGATCACTTCTTGGGTATTTCTCGTGCCAGTAGACAGAGAGGTTGATCAGACGTGGAGTTCGCTGTGGGTGACTTTCTGGCGTGAGATCAATAGCCTTGATTGCCATGCTGATAGCCTTGTCAAGGCCGGCTATCAATCCGACTCTTCGGTATCGGTGAAGCGTCGATGAGCGACTTCGGACATCTGATTTGGTAATTCAGGATCGCTATCAGAAATGGCTTCGAGGATTGCCTCCTCGACCGTGATTCCTTCAGGATTCGACATGATAGGCGATAAGGTAGATGAGTCTGCGGCTACAACTGCGTGTTTATACAGGTAACGAGAAAGATAGAAGCAAACAATTAGGTAGTAGGATTGGGAAGAGACAACTAGTACGTTGAGTTTGAGCTTATCTATTACATGATTACTACCCCGCTTGAATACATGCAAGGTAAGATCGGGCTGAAAACGGCATGCTGCGTGTGTACGGTCGCCTCTTCGGAGCTGGAGCCTATAAGGAGTCAGACAGCCTCTTTGAGCTCTTAGTGAGCGTTGTTTACTTGCTGGCGAGGCTATATGCGAAGATGAATGATAGAACAATATAGGTATTACGAGGGACTTCAATAGTCAATTAATAGGCGATTTTGCTCTGTGGTATGATACTGACAGGCACGATTTCAACTGCATGTTGGCTTTGTCGCATCACAAATTTTGGCTCTGACTCCATGAGAGACTTCAAAAATTATGATGGTGAACAAAGACTACTGGGACATACTGAGTAACAACCACAGCTACTCTAGGGTTGCCAACACAGGCCAGTTATATTGATGAGACGTTGCTGGGGAGGCTAATTTGTAGGGCGTCAGAGGAATCAGTGGCAATATTGCAAATAGCTTGGTTGACCTTACTCCAGAATACTTACCGAGCCTTGATCACGAAAGGACTTGTGAATATCCGTGAGCCTTGTGAAATTCGGAAGAAAGGCAAAAGGCGAGAGCTTCAAGTGCAGTGAGACATTCAGTAAAGTTGATGGAACTGTTGCTGGGAGTGCTTATCTTCAGCCTTCAGCTAAGGACGCTTATTGGCCCGTAAGTGAGTCCCCCTCTTGCAGTTAGCGGTGGATGAAACTCGGACTCTTCGCAATGGAACACTCAACTTCGGAGAACCCGATATCGTATCATACAGGACCTCGTCATTCCATGTCCTTGAGTTGGTAGTCTTATGTTACACTGCAATGCAAATTCCAGGTATTTGAAATACCAAAATTTCTGTACTTGTCGCATTTTTTGCCTGGAGCGGTGTTGTTCCGCTTCCTCGTTGCACCGTGACATAGATGGCGTTCATGGAATGTCATTGCATGTTGGTTCAGCCCGCAACGCAGCCATTAATTATTGCCGCGTATCACCACAGCCCTTGCCTAGCCTCCTCCACCGGCCCTGAAATTCTTCGAAATACTGTGCTTCCCCCCGTCACTATTTTTCACTGCTGTATACGATAATTCTTGACTTGGCCTTCAATCCGCTCAGGGTCACGTTTTTTAATTGACCCCTAGTATTTCTGGTCTTAAACACTGTAAACAGCATCTAGCAAGTTTTATAATATTAGTTACGAAGCTCGCCGAGATGTTTGTAGCCTAAACTTGCCAGGTAGATGCCCCTAACGATGGATCAATGATAAGGCAGCTCGGCGAAGTATCGCGGGCAGCAATAACAGAAGGACGATTTGGGCTTGACATCACAACGTCCATCCCTTATCAGGTTGAACACATATCAGATGCGAAAGCTGCTGAGAACCAGGGTCATGGGCCAGCGGATATTTTTGGCCGACACCGTCACCAAAACAGGCAAGCCACTGAGTCTGTTTTGAACCATGGCACGGCACTTGCGGCTCACCATACAGACGGCTCGCAGCGGAACGCAGCGCTTCAATGCTACTTTGTATGAGCACGGCCAATATAATAGAATCAAAGGTTGCATTCCGCTTCCTCTTGGAGGGTTCTAATTCCGCACCATCCATGATGATGCGGCATAAGCAGCCATGGTGTACATAACGACCATCTTCAATGCTTCTCGTCCGAAGGGCGGTTGCAACGGCATCAGCCCTTGACACAACGGCATCCTTGATTATGAGGTCCCAGAATAAATATGTCTGCTTGGCCCCTCAGAAATAACAGAACAGCACATCATCCGCAACAATCTTCTTACTCAATACTTTCTATCCAAGCTAGAAATCCACTGCATCATCCACCATGTCTCAGATCAAAGTTGGTGACTACCTCTTCCGCCGTCTTCACGAGCTCGGCATCCGCTCAGTCTTTGGCGTTCCAGGAGACTACGAACTTGCCCTCCTGGATCTCGTCACAGACAACGACCTCGTCTGGAAGGGTAACCCTAATGAACTCATCTCTTCTTACGCTGCAGATGGCTATGCTCGTGTCCGTGGCGCGGGAGCCTTTGTCACCACCTTCGGTCCTGGTGAACTATCCGCGTATTGTGGTATGGCTGGCCACTACGCGGAATTTGTTCCTGTTGTGCATATCGTTGGCTACCCAACTGTCGATGCTGTCCGCAACAAGAGAATCATGCATCACAGTCTTGGAAACGGGAAGTTCGACATGTATGAGAACATGGCTAAGAACATCACCGCTGCAACTGTCGTGATCAACTATGCACCTACTGCGGCCCGAGAGATCGATGAAGCGCTTACTGTTATGATGCGTGAGAGCAGGCCCGTCTATATCGGGCTCAGCGTCGATATTGCGTACGAAATGATTGATGCCGAGGGGCTCAACGTCCCAATTCCTACCGAGCTGCACCCAAACGATTCAGCTCTCGAGGGGATTGTTGTTGAAAAGATCAGAAAGCTGATGGAGAGATCGAACAACCCAACTGTTATTGTTGATGGAGGCAAGTTCTAAGGTCCCAGTTGCACAACCAACCTCACTAACTATCTTAGGTGCTGTGCGCAACGGTGTCCTTGAAGAATCGCATGAGCTGATCAAGTTGACCAACCTCCCAACCTTTACTACCGCGATGGGCAAAGGGGGCCTTGATGAATCCATTCCCCAGTTCGCAGGTGTCCACTCCGGGGCTGGCACTCTGCCCGCCGTGAAAGAGGCGCTTGAATCTGTTGACACAGTCATCTGGATCGGCAACTATCCTTCTGATTTCAACACGGGCGAGTTTACGACTGTTGTAAACAAGGATGCCATTGTTATTGACCTCCAACGTTTCGCGGTTTCTATTGGCAAGATCCAGTACCCGGTCTCAATGAAGCATGTGTGTATAGCTTACAGTCACTTTTGGCAAAGCCAGCTGACTCTCTCAGATTCTGCAACGCCTCGTCAATTCTCTTCGTTCGAACCCGATTTCCATGGCTTCACGACACATAACTTGGGATCCATATCCAAAGTTCAACTTTCAGGCCAGCGACGACCTGAAGCAAGATTTCCTCTGGGGTGTAGGTCACGCCGATGCATCTTCTAGTGAAGGCTGATACTTACGGAAACAGAAACTCAGTTCCTTTTTCCGCCCTGGTGATGTTATCATTGGTGAGACCGGTACCTCCGCTTTCGGCCTGTGCGATACCAAACTCCCCAGCGGAGTGATGATGTTCAACCAAACCGTATATGGCAGTATTGGGTATGCTACTGGTGCCATTGTTGGAGTTGGTCAGGCTATCAAGGAAAGCGAAGGGAAGTGGAAGAGGCCTGTCCTCGTCACTGGAGAAGGCTCTATGCACCTCACTATTCAGGCACTGGCAGATATGCTGCGGTGGGACCTCAAGCCAATCATGTAAGCATCCTCTTCTCATTTCTGGCGGCAATCTTTAGCGTTTGCTAACATGATCCAGATTCGTGCTCAACAATGGCGGATACACAGTCGAGCGTCTCATTCACGGCAAGGAAGCCTTTTATAATGAGGTCGCAGTTCTGGACTATTCCATGCTCGGCAGGACTTTCGGACCAGCATTCGAATCCAAGTACCACGGTCCTATCAAGACTTGCGGAGAGCTATCGTCACTCCTTCGAGACCCCAACTTTGGCAATGTAGGCTGCATTGAGGTAAGACTTCACCCTATTTCACCTTGATGGAGAGACGTTGC
Source organism: Fusarium oxysporum Fo47 (assembly GCF_013085055.1). Taxonomy (NCBI): domain Eukaryota; kingdom Fungi; phylum Ascomycota; class Sordariomycetes; order Hypocreales; family Nectriaceae; genus Fusarium; species Fusarium oxysporum. The sequence continues at coordinate 911,788 of NC_072849.1, forward strand.
TGATGAAATGCAGTTGGTCGAACTCATCTTACCTCCTCTCGACGCACCTTCTGCTGTCATCAAGACTGGTGCCGCGATCGATGCATTCAACAAAGCCAAGGCTGAGCAGGGGCCCAGCGGTATCCAAGGTGCTTGATGTTTGATCCTATCGCGGCATGAGTGCTCAAGATGGAAATTATATTGAATTTCAAATCCCTTGCTCTGATCACTAGTTCACATCAGCCAATGTTCAATACATACTTGAAAGCCTTGACCCCATCGACAGTAATGAATTTGAGGTGACGTCATTAGCTCTGTAGGCGCGCCCTACAATTGACCGCATCCACATTTTGTACTCCACCATCCATCGAAATACAAAACTCTGAGAAGACGTCCGCTCTGTTGCATTGGAATACTTCAAGTAAACATTCTGTCTAATTGCCAAAACAGTCGGGGTAGCTCTCAAGTGCGCAGCCATGTCGCTAATGGCCAACGATCCTGGCGAGCTCTCTCTGAGCAAGCTCCTCTCAACTCTCACCCATACGGTCCATCCAACCACTTACGTCTTCGCCACGTTCACTGACACCTCCAATCTACCACCCCTGTCCGAAACGCAGATGATCTTCAAGGAGTCCGAGGGAGTCACTGTCATTGTCAGCAAGGACTACGCAGAGTCACACAAGATCGATTACTTCTTCCCTTGCAAAATGATCAGTCTCAACGTCACCTCGAGCTTGGAAGCTGTCGGATTCATGGCGGTTATCGCGACGAGACTGGCAGCCAAGGGCATTGGTTGTAACCCTGTTAGTGGTTTCTATCATGATCATATCTTTGTGCCTCTTGGTCGGGAGGAGGAGTCATCGGAAGTGTTGGTGCGATTAGCGGCGGAGAAAAGGGAGGAGACTGAGGAGGCATAAGAACAAGAGCCATGGAGGAACAATTATCAGTCTTGAGGGATCCTTCGATGTAAAAGGATAAGATCATGAGAGTCTATCTATGTCCAGTAAGCTACTGCCTCCCAGAAGCCAGAGCTAAATCACCGAGACATCACTTCAAAAGCCACTTGATGCTTTCAACAAGATCTACAGCTGCTTTCTTCCCTTGACTTAAATGCGCGAAGGCACCCCAAAAGATATGAGGCATGCCAGGATAAATATCCAACCGCGTCTCGATTCCATTATCCTCGCGCAAGACTTGCTCGTAGATCAGAGCCTCGTCGCGAAGTACATCCATTCCACAAACCTGGAAATATGTCCTAGGTAAGTCGTGGTGACCCGTTGGCCAGATGAACGGAACAAAGAGATGCGAGGATATATCCCCAGCTGCAGAGTCGTGGAAAACCTTGTCCAGAGCTGGGGTGAGAATAGGATCGTCCTTACACTCAGCTTGGGTCCGAGAAAGATAAAGGTCCTTGTACGTCTCAGGCAGTCCATCTTCCTTCTCTGGTGGCAGTACCATTGGAGCGAGCAGAAAAACGCCAGTTATCGCAGGAGTCAGCTTCTCATCTCGGGCCAGATGGCTGGCTATCGCAGCCATGTTTCCTCCAGCTGATGAACCACCAATGATGAAACCCTTCGACAGTGAAACCCTCAGCTCGGGCTCAGCGTTCGTAGCAATCCATTTCAAGCTGTCCCAGACATCGTTTATGCTAGCTGGAAACGGGTCTTCAGGTCCTTGCCGATAGGAAGGCGCCAAACAAACAACCCCCAGCTTTTGTACAATATCACGACACGAGCGCTCAGCATCTTCTGGAGATCCGATAGTCCACCCGCCACCATGGATGTAAACAACAAGCGGCGGGGTTGAACCAGAGTTGTTAACCGGTTCGTAAACATGAGCGCGCAACTTGTGGCCATCTCTTGCAGTGTAATAGATATCGCGCTCAACAACACCACTCTCTGGATCGGGCAGCTTATGCAGGCTTTTCATATACCATCTCAAACTTGCGATTGCCTTCGCTGGATCAGAAGTGTCAATCTGGGGAATAGTTATTGTTTTGAGGTACTACACCAGATCAGTCTGGACTCATTCATGTGAATGCTGGAGACTTACGTCGTCCAGCTCGGGATCAATAGCTGCGAGTTGCAGTCGTTCCTCTCTTGAAAGTGCCATCTTAGCAGTTGCGAGCGTGGTCACGATATCAGCGATTATCTAGAGTGTGTATGAGTGAAAGGTGAATGGCCCGTTCAAAAAATCGACCAAAAGGAGTCCTCCAGCCCGGAGTTAACGGTCTTATCGCATGTGGAAGTGAACAATGGCTCAATGTAATCCATTTTGGGCTTACTACTATACTAAGAGTTCTCACATCGGTATTAAGATTCGGACATAATAATTACATCCTCTCCTCAGGTGTCCCTACGTGTCGCCTTCCTGATTCTCCTTCAGATACCAGCAGCACCGGCCTTCAAGACTGTCTAGGCTTGCTTATTGGCAGCTCACATAAGCACCAATCCTCCTTATCCAATCAGATTGACATTATCCGTGGCTTCAGGCCTCTTTTCGGAGAAGGCCTTAGACTCTTCCTTTCGCTGACTATCACCCAGCGAAACACGTCTCCTAGCATCAATATACACCATGTACTCTTCATACGTATGCGGCAAGACCTTAAGATCTTTGGGCACGGAGAATGTGTAGTTGAACTGACCAGTTGGCTTTGCGACACCATGCTCAACATCACGGACCTTACTGTCAACACGGACATGCACACGAGTCATGGGCTTCTCCGGATCCGGGAAGCCAGGCTCAGTACCGTCTTCCTCCAACAGCGGAGGATCGGTGTATGCGACAGTAGCGGTTAGGTACAGAACACTGCCGACGGGAACCGGATTTCGGAACGTGCAGGGATCAGCGCTGATGAAGGTCGGTCGCGCATGAGCAAAACTGGCCGCACAACAGAACGCAAGCTCAAAGGTTTGCTTCAGATGGAAGCCACCAAAGATCATGGTCTGGTGACGATTTCGGTACTGAGGTTGCATGATCGCAGCCGTTGAAAGCTGGGTCTTGGACATAGCGACGACGTTGGAAGGTTGGCGAAGGTCATTATTCGGATCGTGGTATGCAAGTTGTCGCAACCAGATTTGATGAATCAGAGCGGATTCGGCATCGTTAGGTTCAGTCTGAAGAAGTGAAGCCTTAGAATTCTCCTTCTTGGACAGCGACTTAGCCTCTCCAGCCTTGAAGATCTTCTCTTCCTCCGCATTGGTGGGGACCAGCTTGGGGATGTTGACTGGCTTTCTTGTGTTAGGGTCCAGGGCGACCATGGTGAAGGTGCATGTCAGAAGGACATCCTCTGGCTTGCTAGGTTCGCCTTCTTCTCTGGCCTTGGCAACTTTGCAGGTGATTTCGACACTACTCCTGCCAGAGGCATAAGTGACTTGACCGCTGTACTCGAGATCGCAAATCTCTGTAAGTGGGTGCGCTATTGTGATGCGGTCCAGAGCGGCGGTCACCGTTGTAACGCCAGGGCCGGTATGCTTATAGACGATGATGCCAGAGAGGGCATCGAGGTCCATGAATAATGTTCCAAGTCTATCAGTTTGGTTAGTTTGATACGTATGATTGAGTCAATCGGCGCGGTTACCTTATGTGACCCGAAGAGTTGACATAAGTGTCTGAGAGCCAAGGGTCTTTCTTGAGCGGGAGCACGACGCGATGATAGCTGTCGCTCATTTTCTTGGGGGTCAGATCGCGTTCCTTGGGATAGTCATCGGACTTATGAGCCGGCAGACCCCGTTGCTGACGCTCGAACGCCTCTATCCATGGCATCGGTTGCCTCTTATCCTCGAGGCCCTGAAATACGCCATCTGTTTTTCTTGGTGTTGTTGTATGGAAGCTGTTGGCATTGGGACGCGCCAATGCAGGGTTGGCTGGTCGCAGCACATGTGGCCTGCGCAGCGAAGCGACAATGCTTCTTGCTTCACGACTTCTGGACATCATGGTGAGTTGTGAAAATGAAGTTCAATTGTTGATGGTCGTGTGACGCAATGTTCAAGTTCGCTGGCGGATCTGATTTAGCGAACCGGAGAAACCCGATAAGTCAGCGAGACGCTAAGATAAGACCCTCGCGGAGTTTGATAACCGAGCTTGTATGAGACTTGAGCGGATGAAACCGGCTTCATGGAAATGTATTTGCGGTACAATAATTCCAGTAAATCTTCTGCAGAACTCGATCGAATATTTTTTATTCCGATGTTCCTGCATAATTGTATGGGTCTGGTGGTGGAACCGGCACCAAACTGATCAGCCAACCAACAAAGACATTCGCTTATGCATTTGGACCTGGACATATCCTTGCTTGTTGTGATATGTGACCTGCATGGAATATCCTATCATCCTGCGATGGCACTGGATGTCATATACCTCAAAACATCGATGGTGCGATGAAGCAGCGGGTGAGAAGACATTGATTTATCGTGAATTCGGCGGTAAAAGGATGTAAGTTCAGATAAAAATTACGTCAATTCATCAACTATTATACAAAAGGATTTAGCATTGTCTGTCCAAGCATCGCTTTCTCACAACTGTAATATCAGAATTCCAGCTTTGAGACATTGTCCCACTTCTCGTCAGAGTCAGCAAGAGCCTTGGCCGCCATATGAGCATATTGGAGCGCGTCCTTGCCCAGGATGATTCTCAGTGGGGGCTCCTCCACATTCGAAAGGTGAATAATAGCTCTAGCTATCTCAGAAGCCTCCGTCCACTCTGAGTGTCCCTTGACCAGCTGAATCATCTGGCCGACAGTCTGCTGATAAGGCTCGCTGACCTTGGCCGTCTCAGTGGCAGTGGTAGCCCACTCAGTCTTGATGCCACCTGGCTCGGCGACTGTAACCTTGATACCGAAGGGGGCCACCTCCTGCGACAGAACAGTTGAAAATCCTCCAACAGCCCATTTGGCACTCTGGTAAGCGGCTGCTCCGGGTGTACCGACGCGGCCTCCGACACTTGAGACTTGAATAACGTGGCCGGACTTTTGTTTGCGCATGATAGGCACGATGGCTTTTGTAACATTGACGACCCCGAAAAGGTTGACGTCAACCTGCTCGCGGAAGCCTTTTATATCTGCATCTTCGATGGATGCCATGTCTGCGTAGCCGGCGTTATTGACGACCACGTCGATGCGGCCAAACTTTTCAATGGCTTCCTTAGCTGCCTTGTTGGCTTGGTCGAAGTCTGTTACATCAAGAGCGGTTGCGAGGATCTTATCGGATCCATATTTCGCGACGATGTCATCGAGTTGAGATGGGTTGCGAGCAGTTGCGACGACGATATCGCCCGACTCAAGGACTTTCTCGACCAGCGCGCGGCCAACTCCTCGAGAGGAACCAGTGATGAACCAGACTCGTGCCATGTTGGAAGGGTAAGTGTTGTGTGACTAAAAGAGGATATTGCAGTGATTTGGTTGTAGGAGAAACTTGAGTAGATGCTGATGATCTAGTAGCTGCTGTAAAGGAGAAGAAGGCGATTTATATAAGATGAATTGCTTTCACAGTTCCGACTGTTGCTCTCGTCTACAGTCCAAACAGCGGAGTTCAATACGAAAACTATGGCACGCCATACCTACTCAGCCCCATATTGGCATGAGGCTGTCCAGTAGAGAATGGGAATTCACAATGAGCATTGACGAAATCGAGAAGGTATTAACCTTGTTGTATGCACGTCGTGATCCACTCCGGGAATTGCAGCCTATCTCCGGGCGCTGGAGTGCATCGTTGAAGTCCGCTGCGCGGTGACGGACATAACTTCGCTGGGAGATAAGCGGCGTTTAATCTTTCCAGCGTTACACTGCATGGAAAACGCCACAGGCCTGGCTTATCCATTGGCTTACTGGCTTACGGCTGACGACCCACCGCCGCAGGGTAGTTTGGATCAAAAGGCGAAAACTCAACGTCAAGCTCTCTGTCTAGCCAGGAGATCAAATATTCAGATGCAAGAGTGAATATATCGGCTTGAATAGTGAAACATGATTGCTTCCTCTCTTCCCCAGACTTCCTCATTTTGTTCCTGATGCAACTATGTGTGATTGCTGCCCGCAATTGTTCACAATCCAAAGTTTAATGCCCCACTTGCGAAAAGTGGGCGTCCACTCAAAGCACAACCCCAGAGAATTGTCATCACCCATGCTATTATATCAGGCTTGGAGGGAACCAAGCTGAATTATTTGGGCTCGAAATGCGATTTATTGTAAGTAGACCTTGGCCAAAACCTGTCTGTGAGTAAGGCGCCTTTAAAGTAAGTCTGCCTTGAGATTAGCCTAAACCCCACTTCACATTCGATCTGCCTCGCGACAAGGCGACCGTCTTGCCTACGATCAAATGTTTGAGCAACGCAGCATCGATAATTTCTGTTCCATCAACTTCGACAGCACCTTGGCCCATCTTCAGTAAGCCTTGATATCGAATCAATGAGCGAGATGGTGAGCCCTAGCAAACTCTGCAGCGTGTGTTTCGACATGTTGCACGTCTGGAAGCAGTTGAGAATAGCCTCCATACAGACTTCCAGCACCACAGTACTTTCTCTAGCTTCAAGCAGGCCGTAGAAGGCGGATGCTTTATATGCACGAAGCTCTGGGACTCCGTGGAAGATGCTTCCATCGACGGCTGGTCCAACGAACCTGGTAGCTGGGTACCCTTCGGCTGAGGCCTGGGGAGATGGACTTGGGCGCCACGTTGGTTCGGAGCTATTTATTGGCACGTGAGATACCTGAGGTTTGGCATGCTGCCTAATTCTAAGTTGAAGTATAAAGGAAACGTCTTCTGTTTTCTTCCGTGCGAAGGTACGTTTGCTTCCCTGCCAATGAATCGTGGTTCAATCACTAACGCAGTTAGATGAGAAGTCTTCTATGCTGGAAGAATGTTCAATCGGTTTTGAAACTAGCACATCATCAGAAAAAGTCCTTCAGCTGGCTTATGAGTGGTACGAAGCCCGCAGCGACTCACACGAATCGTGTCAGCGCTTGAGGTCTTCACCGAAGTTTGCTCCATCAAGGCTCATCGACATCAGTTCTGGTGATGACTGGAAACTCTGCTTATATCCACGGGATATACTAGACCCTCCAGACTATATGACTCTGAGCTACAGATGGGCCAAGAGCCCTTCGGTTGTTCTTTTGAACTCAAATCTTGAAGACTTCCGAAGGGGCGCACCGATTTCTCGCCTTCTCAAGACATTCAGAGAAGCCATCACTGTTGCGCGTCGGCTTTCAATCAAGTACCTATGGATTGACTCGTTGTGCATCATTCAAGATTCAACGGAGGATTGGGCCCGAGAATCACTCCAGATGCACCAAGTCTACGCAAACTCTGCCTGCACCATCTCGGTAACCGCTTCGGAAGGACCTGATGAAGGGCTATTCAGGAAGGCCCCATGATAGTTCTCATAACATATGGGGCGCACCATTGACCGTTACTATCGCGAGCAATACCCTGCACTTTGTGCATGTACCGAGGGAATCTGGGGCAATAGCGCGGACTTAGTTACAAGCGCACTAAGAAAGTTCCCCGGGGCTAAGTGCTTATGGTGATCAACAAACCGCGGAGCAAGTCGATCTACAGGAGAATGCATCGGCCCTTCCATCGATCGTCTGTTTCCATGTTACCATCCATGAAACGATCCTTTTGCCCGTTCAAGAACTTCACGCATATCGAGCATTACATGATCATTACAAACGTACATTTCTTGCTTCTGGATATCATGACCCGATCCCACGCAACTGCCGTATCACATTACCATGGTGTTGCTCGGAGCGCGATTGGATGGAGCTGTCTCGGTCCTACTCACGGCCTTGGCTTCATTTGACGGATTGGGGTATGGCGTGGAGGCGGAGCTAGTGTTTTCGGAAAGCTTGGGGATTGGTGATTGAAGAGGAAGAATTGGAGAGCCAGTCATTTACATGTCCGAAACAAGTGTTGGACGCAGGGGTTCCCTGGACAGTATCCCACTTCACGGGCCCGAAACTGCTCACGGGACCAGAAAAACTGCCGGTGAACTTGCTCGACATCTTCACAGCCTAACAATTCAGATGAAGCTGAAGGACTTTGAAGATGAAAGACGGGGTCGATTTATATCAGAAACTCATCGTTGGGCATTCTTCTGGGGTAAATCCGGCATATTCTTCAGCTGAGGGAGCTGATAGTATGCTATTTCTAGAGGGTCCAAGTGCCGACAGCTTCAGATCTTTATCATGAACCAATAACAATATCACAAAATAGCTATCCGACTCATAAACGAAGTTTCCCCAGCTTCTACCGACGCTAGAGCTTCTAGCCGGACCTCGGCCTAGTTAACCGCAGTTCATCCAGCCCTTGAATCATATCAGGACATGTCCATGACTCGTGCAAGTGACGCTTTGAACAGGCAATATCCAGCAAACTTCGCAAAGATCAATTAGACAACTGCGGGGTTGCCGAGTTCCTTTCCTGTCATGTACCCTGCTGGTATTTCAGCTAAGTGGAACGACGTGGTATCGAATTGTCCATCCCTTGTTCATATCATCCTATAATCTGGAGATCTGGGGGCGTTGGGAAAAAACCTGGAGACCCCGCGACGTTTTGTGACGACCCGTGCGGGAAGAGTTCCGTGCTGTTGGTGCCCGTGCAGCATCATACCGTGGTAGCTTATAATGGTCGTTGATCGCCCCCGTTTTGCGTTTTGGCTCTCCAGATAGCGGCTATCAACAACTCCACAAACCAACGATCCACTTTGCAAATTGAGCAGAATGGCCGTGGACTCCAAGATCCAGCCTCCGTCTGGGGGCATTGAGGCTGTTCTGCCGAACCAGACTACACCGTGGTATAAGCAAGCCCACTTGGTTAAACTCAATAGTCTGATCCTGGGCTTGGTCTGCTTCCGTGAGTTGCATAAGGAATGATCAATATGGCTCATGAGAACTGACTTGAACAAGAATCGGCAATCGGATATGATGGAAGTCTCCTCAACGGTCTTCAATCTCTACCCCAATGGAGCGACTTCATGAACCATCCTTCTGGTGAATGGTCCGGCTTCATCAACGCCATCTACTTCATCGGATTCTTTGTAGCGTGCCCTCCTAGCTCATGGCTCGCAAACAAATATGGTCGTCGTCTTCCAGCTTTCCTAGGCTTCATTCCGCTGGCAATCGGTACTGGTCTCCAGACAGGTGCTAAGACTGAGGCAGAGTGGATTGCGGGCCGTTTTATCCTCGGTATCCCGACTGCCATGTTCGCGACATCAATCCCTCTTCTCATTACTGAGATCGCGTACCCTAGTCACCGAAGTGTCATCACCGCTTTGACCAACTGTAACTATTTTATCGGTGGTATCATTGCAGCTTGGGCGTGCTACGGCACCAGGAACTACACCGACTGGGCCTGGAGGATTCCAACCATTCTCCAGATTGCCTTGCCTCTTGTTGCACTTCCTGCTTTGATCATGGTGCCCGAAAGTCCTCGATGGTTGGTATCTGTTGGACGAGAAGACGCAGCGCGGGAGACACTAGGAAAGCTGCACGCGGTAAGTCAAATTAGCATGATCGACGCCTATCGAACAGTTAGCTAAGTACTACTTTACAGGGCGGTGATGCGAACCACCCTCTTGTCGACTTCGAACTTCACGAAATTACGACCGCCATCGAGTCCGAGAAACAAGCTGAGAAGTCAAGCTCCTGGGCATCACTAGTATCCACTCCCGCCCATCGTCGCCGTCTCTTCATCACGGCATCATTGGCAATCTACAGTCAGTGGGTCGGTAATGGAGTCGTCAGCTATTACCTCTCTACTGTCCTTGCCACCGTCGGCATCACCAGCGTCACTGATCAGACTCTGATTATGGGATGTCTTCAGATCTGGAGTTTCTTGGCTGCAGTTGCTGGTGCCTCATGCGTCGAGAGACTGGGACGACGACTTCTTCTCATGATCTCTTGCGCAGTCATGCTTGTCAGCTTTATCCTAATCACTGCCATGTCAGGGAGCTTTGCGCAAACTGGATCACGATCAGTTGGAGTCACAATGATTCCATTTGTGTTCTTATTCAATGCTGGTTATGCCATCGCTATGTAAGTCAACTCTGTTTGACCCGCGTATACTCTGGATCGCATCACTGACACAGCTCTTCATAGAACTCCTCTCCAGGTTGCTTACCCTCTTGAGCTTTGGCCCTTCCAGCTACGTGGCCGTGGAATCTCTGCAGCCTGGATGATTATGATCTTGGCCCTCATGTTCAACGTCTTTGTGAATCCAATTGCTTTGTCGGCTATTGGTTGGAAGTACTACATCGTGTATGTGGCTCTTCTGGTGTCCTATGGCTTCGTCATTTTCTTCTTCTATCCCGAAACACGTGGACGTACACTGGAGGAGATTTCGGTCATCTTTGGTGATGCACCAGATGGACTCTACTCTGATGAGCTTGACACGAAACAGGTGATTGAGAAGGTTGATGTGAAGCATCTGGAATAAAAATTAACGAATGGGAAAGATTCTGGTGTTAGCGTAGCCAGCCCTCTTTGATATTATGAACTAGACTAGGCGATATAGTGTTTCTTGTCTCCTTGGCACATACGTCTCAGTTATTACCGATCTGTGATTGTCTTTTTGCGTTTGGGTCGAAATAATACCAGTGCTCTTCGCCTTTCTCATCGACATGGTCCAGATATCCAATTTCGAATCTTTTGCCTGAGACAGGGTTCTCGGGCGTTTTGGCCAGGGCGTCATCACCTGCGCACCGCGTTTTCTTACATGTCCCACAGGTCTTTTGTGCAATGTCGTTTGTTTCACCGCAGCCGCCTGCTTGTGCATTGCATCCCCAGTGAACGTGATGGCTGCTCACCTCTACCGTGACTCGCCCGAATGTCATGATGGATGTGATTTAAGAGTAAAGGTTTATAGGATGATAGTGGTTGATGATGGAGGCTTGTCGTTAGGACTTATGTCGGGGATTGGAATCAACGGTAGTGATATATAGCTCTCGAGAAGCTCAGACACTCCCATATAGCTAATAGTCACGGCAAGTCAGAGGTCAGTTGATCACAGAAGGAAATGGTGGTGTGTTTCAGCAGGTAGTCCAGGTTGATTCAATGATTGAAGGACATGCGTCACACAAGCTACGGTCTCACTATCAGGGGCTGCCATTTCTCACTACCTATACAGTGATGTAACAAATGGATGCGTTGCCTGATTCATGTCACCGAGATGTCATGCATGCTTGACATGTGAGTTGAGTGATGCGATGTTGCATGCATTTCACAGACCTTCATGGCCATCTTGCGGTTGCTCTTTGAAGTGAATAATAGTGTCTGAATGGTATAAATACGGTATCTTCTTGCTCGTAAAAAGGCTTCTCAAAAGCTTCATTCGACAAAACACAAAGCATATAGCAACACTTTGCTCAAATACATCTATACTAAACAAAACACAAATCCCTATAAGCCAGAATATTCCAAAATGGCCACCACGACAACAGTTGTACGCAAAGACCACAAGAAGTGGAAGTGCAACAAAAACATCTCGGGAAGGCTTTGCGGCACTGTCACCTCGATGAGTAATATTTACTGCGATAAATGTGACAATAGGCGACAGACCGACGATGAAGCCCTCGCTTCTGATGAATCTTCGATCGGAAGGATGTATCACTTAGATACCAGTCTGACAGAGCACTGGGAGTACACCAGTCCCGAGCCTCTATAGGCACAGTTAGGAACGCAAACATGATGAACGACGGCGGGACTAGGCGGTCCTATTACCAGAGAATGGAGATAAAAGAATCCAGGGGCTCATGGTGCCTCTAATTGTCAACCATCAACAATTTCAATTCTTTGAAGCAGAGATAGAGAGCTAGTGATAGCTGACATGAATCATTTGCCAGTATAAAACGTTATAGGGATTATCATGATGTCGAATATTGGGAATCTCAAACAAGAAATTGGAACAGGCGTATCTTGGCTACTTCCAGTTCTAGCTGTTTCATGGTGATTTATAATTCTCGTCCAGCTAGTCATCTAGAGCTCTTCTGACTCTAAATCAGTATCTCCTCCACTCAGTGCGCAGTGCTTTGCCTCCCTAACCAATGCTGATGCGTTAACCCATTGTAGACTTCCGTTGTCCAGGTAGTCTTTCACCGTGATGCCAACACCGAGGAAGAACTGCACGCCGTAGCCTGGCTGACCAAACCATGGCCTGATAGGTCCTGCCTGAACGGTAAATGATTTAGTCACCTTGTACACGTGATAGTTGTTGGGGAATTCTTTGTTCTCCCCAGTGATAAGATTCCCAGGGTGGAGAGCTCTTTGTGAAAAGGGGGCTGTAGCAGGAGAGAGATATCGTCCTTTCGTAACATGTTAGTGTTCAATATCGGAGTAGGGCGCAACATATAGTTTACCTGTAGGTTCTCCGAATCTGTCGACCAGCGTTCCTGGCGCAAGATTTACGTTTGCCTTGATAGGCCGTTCATCGTCGTCCAACTCAAACCCGTTCTTCAACGGATACTTCCAGCCAACTGGCTTTTTACCATCGGGCCTGGCAGTGTTATTCCACCACTTCTCCAGAAATTCGTTGGGAGTCAAGCCTCCGAAACGGTCATAGCCTGCAACATATGTGCTAAGAGGGAGGTTCGTGGGGAGGTCTGTAGGCCCAAGACGTTCATCGCCGCAGATGTAAATATGCTTGAGCTTCTTGTTCTCACGAACATGCTCTCCAGAGCAATCGCATTCTTTGCTCGTGATGTCCTCATGAGGTATGTATAAAGCGAGGCCAGTGGCCAAAAGAGATGAGAGGAGCAAAGATTTGAAGATCATGGTGACGGTTCAGAGTATTAGGCAGGTTTACAAACACCACTGGGGTACCATGCTCTGTACTTTTATATGGCAATTTGAGGGGACGCCGCCTCTCCCATTCCAATCCAACGTTCCAATGATCGATACGTTAAAATTTACATCTTCCCCGATCCGTCTCAAGCGGCTGAAACTATAGATATAGCCTGTGTCTTGCGCCTTGACGTTTGCCATTTTGGGAGGTGATCCGGTCAATAGACTCACAAGCTGAGAAAAGCCTGGGGAACAGTCAGCCTCAGCATTCAATAGTGTATCCGGGGATCAGCTGTGGCTTTTGCCCAGCATTCTCTCTTCAGATTACCCGTTCCAAAACTGATCACTCATGTATCAATTGGTCGGGTCTGTCAGCGGACTTGCTCCTTTTTGGTTATGATTTGGTGAATGGTACGGGCCGCTCCCCGGGAAATCAATAGCTCCAAATTACCCTGGTCAAAATCCGACCCAGTGGCTGGCTGAGAAGCCAAAGTGGCTGGCGGTAAATCCCCCTTTGCTCGGACCTACCGTTGGCGCTACTGCTTTTTTTCTTTTGGCATTGATTCCCTGCTGGCTCTCGAGATAACCATTTGGTGTTGGCAGGCGGTCGCGGGAATGTGATGATCGATAGTGGCCATGACCTGGCTTGAGCACCTTTACCTCTAGCTAAGGACTTGTTCGCCTGCCAGTTCTCTCCTTCTTTTTTTTTCCGCGGAGAATAACGCATTCTCCAATACTTCTCAGATTGCATTGGGGAGAACAGGCCAGAACTTGAGGCCCGGCCGGTCCAGTCTGGTCCAGACGCAGGATGCTCAATCAATACAGCGGCTTACTTTGACCGGGGTGTCGGGGGCAGTAGGGCTGATTGGCTAAATTGGCTAATTTGATAGGCTACTGAACCACTGGAAGACATTGCTGGAGCCCACGTACATACCGACTTCCGGCACGGCGCGAGAACCGGTGAGACTGCCCCTACGACGAGCTTGAGATTCACAAAGTTATTCTGAGATCAACCTTACAGTCTGCGCCCATTTCTTCACAATAGGTAGGCTGATCAAATTAACTGCTATTTATGCTCATATTGAAATTGACAATCTTATCATTACGCCTTTGCTCATTCAATCCGATGCCCACCCGCTATCCTCTCGCATGATGCTCTGGCAACTCGTAAACCACTGAATCGTGGTGGCTCAGCTCAGCTGGTCGGCCTTGGCCGGCCATCTCTGATGGTTCCACACGTTCATCTTCTCTGGGCAAATCCTCCTTGAAAACAGACAATCGCGGCTCTAGAGGACTTCCTCCTACTTCCACGATACCCGAGACCCTTTCTTGGTGAGCGCGTTCTCTGCGTCGCTTCATCCATAGACAGGCAAGAACACCTATCAGCAGCGCGCCGACTCCAATGCCTACCCCAGCACCAATTCCAGTCTTTGCCCCGGAGCTCAGGCCTTTAGAACCCTCTGGCTCTGGCTCATCCTCTTGTGTTGGTCTGTCTTTGGGCTTCTTGTCATCTGTCCCATTGATCGGAATCTTTTGCGGCAATGTTTCTGCATCAACCCAGTCGCCATCGTAATCCTTGAATGCTTGTATAATCGTATCGTTGGACCAGTAGTACAGCCAAGCTTTGCCTTCGCTCTGTTGAGAGACTACGGCTAGACCGGAGCTCGCGTTATCGGCGACAGGCCATGCGCGCTCTGTTTGGTTTGAGCCGAGCTGCCAACCACTCTTCGTCGATTTGACTTCGTGTATCTTCTTATCGTCGCCGATATAGAAGATACTCCGTGTTCGCGATCGGTCTCGGTCCACTGCTGCGCCGATGGCTTCGAGGGAAGAGTTCCAGGCAGGAAGAGAGAAGTCGGCTTCGTCTTCCAAACTCCAAAACATATCCGTCGGCAGTGTGTTGTTAGTATAGGGTCCGAGGAACTTGTTCGGGAACGCGTCTATTACTTGTCAGCCACTGCTTCTCCAGTACTACCAGCGCGACAGGGTCATGGGGCGTACCTAACGTCCAGAGACCAGACTTATCCAGGCGGGACAGCTCGATATTCTCAGAGTTCTTCGGGAAAGGCACAGTAATGTTCTTGAAGTCATGTATCGTTGACCCTAACGCCATGCCTCCAGCAGTATCCTGTGAGATGGCGCCCCCATCGTTCCAACCATCATCATCAGTATACCACAGCATCTTGACTTTCCTGTCCTCGTCATGATAGAACAGACGATATCCATCTTTCCCTCCAAGGTTGACGATTGAGAGGCCCGTTTCGTTATGAATGGAGTCGACGCCAGCCGCCGCCGAGATCTGGAACTCGCGGTCGCGTACAAGTTTTCCCGTCGTCATGTTACAGATGTATTTCCCCTGCACGATCGTATTATCTTCAGTCTGCCAGAAGACTTGCGCCTGGATATGCCGTGAGCTGTACGCAGCGAGCAGTTTGGAGAGAGAGGTGACGTACAGTGATAAATTGCCAGTCCCCCCAGCCTACGGCTGTAAGCGCCGTGCCATTGCGCGGTGTTTCTTTTGTATCGAGGATATTCGGCTTTTCGAGGGGGAAAACTGGGATATTATGACTATTACAGGCACTATAGAGAAGCTTTCCCGTGGTAGGGTCTTGTGCGCCAACTTGTATGGTGAGGTCAGTGAAGAAAGCATACAGAGCAGAACCGTAGCTGGTTTGAGCCCACGCCAATAACACCAGCCACGCAAGCATTGTTAGTTGCATGTTGAACAATGATAATGTTTCAGAAAAAGGAGCATGAACGAACATTGACGCGGTGAGGCAAGGCGATGGAGGAATGGGAGCATTAAAATGGAAAGAAGCAGTTTTACAGCCATATCAGGACCGGAGTGCCTCATTTTGCCTCTCAGGAGCTCAATTGTCTGCAAGGTGATATGGCTGTTGTGATGTTACCAAGCCACGGCACCGGACGGGACACTTGCATAAGGCAGCTTGATGCCGGTGAGGGATCATCCCTCTGGCTGGGGTGCAGCTGAGGCACACTCACAAAAACTCAACGATGGCGACACTGACTCCCGACTTATTTGAACAGACACAGGCTCAAGCGCGGCTCTTCAGCCCCAATCCTGTTGAATTGGGGTCTTGTTACACAACTGTTGGGGCTGTTTTCTGTGTCTTGAAAGGCGACTATCATTGCTTCTGTTGCCACTTATGCAGGCATCATGATGAGACCTCGCAGTTGGTCGGTGCGTTGTGCAACACCATAA
Organism: Fusarium oxysporum Fo47; assembly: GCF_013085055.1. NCBI lineage: Eukaryota > Fungi > Ascomycota > Sordariomycetes > Hypocreales > Nectriaceae > Fusarium > Fusarium oxysporum. The sequence continues at coordinate 927,759 of NC_072849.1, forward strand.
AGGCTAGGTGATCAAGTCTCGTCAGCCATGGTCAACCTGTTGTCAATGGAGAAGGTTGCGAACCCTGTGAAGGTCCCGTTGTTCTCATTCTACCAAAGCAATTGGCGTGATACATATCCCAATTCCAACTGTTGGTAAGACAAGGCTCTGTTGCACAGCCAAATGTTAAGGAAAATACTGAAGATGCGTCTCGCCCCCATCATCATCACCTACATCAGAAGGGCTGTTGGGGGCCAAATATACATGCACGTTGAGACTAAAGCTGTCGGCTAGGCCAGCTCGGCTTCTGGACTTCATCCATGCATCGCTATTTTCGGATGACCGAACCCTCTTTTATCCTTAAGCACAAACCCACATCCAGATCTCTTGGACAGATAGAGAAGGGAATAGGCGATGAGTCCCAAGCGTAATGATGTAGCGCGAGTCTCAAGGGTCCCAGTTTCCTTGCATTCGTCGCCCAACGACACAGCCTGCAGAATGGCAGAATGTGTCTGAACTGTTATCAATCAATTGTTTATCTTAGAGCCTGATTGCCAAGACTGATCGTATTGGATAGGGTAAGCCCGAATATGCATGCCATGAGTCTAACCAACGGCATTCTACTGCGATCAGTCCGTTTCATCCTGATTGGTACTCATCTCAGCCGCAGATATGCAGTCAGCATTTTCTATTGCCAATTGTAAAACGCCGCCATGATATCGCACAGCCACCTAGAGAATTGTGCAACGATGTTCTCTCTCCCGGATTAACTCCTGCTGCAGGGCTTCATATTCCCCATCGCTATACTCAGAGTCGGAATATTCAGAGTCAGATTTGCCCATGATAGATGAGTCATCACCGTAGCCTGAGTCGCTAAAATCATCAAGAACAGACTCTTCGTAAGAATTGCCGCTGCAAATTGTCAGTCACGGGTCGTGAAATGGGATAGGAATACTTACCTTACCAGCCCTGCCATGACTCTCCAGTCGGATGGAAGGTTCTCTTTAACACTGACAGCTTGCGCAGACCTACGCAAATCTCTCCAGAATCTGTCCATACTTGGTCTTGTGTAGTGGCTCCATGATGCGACATCCTGTGATGTAAGTCAGTGCCTGTAGAAGCACGTGAATGAAGAGCTGGGTGAGAAGCTTACCAAATTTGTGCACATGTGGATGAAAGAGACAACAAATGATATCCACCTCTTCGTCTTAACCGGGCCTCTCAAACCTGGGCCTCCTCGAAATTCGATGCTACCGGAGCCTCCCCCGAAGATGTTGTCAAAATTCCAGAGGACGTATCTCTCCTGCTTCGGCTCCGGGCCAGATTGCATAAGGTCTCTGATGTCTTCTTCGTCAACGCCGTCGCCGAGCGCGTCCCATAGTTCTCTGAGTGCTGCTTCTTCGTGGAAACTTGACATGAGGTCATATAATGGTCCAGATCGTAGCGTGTTAGGTCTGCAGTACTTGTTGTTCTGTCGATGGTATGGAAGCAGGCGAATGACCAGAGGCTCATAGTAGACGATACCAAAAGCAATATTGCGAAGCTGGTTCAGGTCAAATTCCATCTCTGGTGATGGTGACACATGAATATGGCTTCCGCAAGCAATAGATGATTCTGGCATATGGAATACACGGTCCCATGAGTTCCAGAAAACATCCACCTGGTTCTCCCAAGTGTAATCAGTGGAGAGTATAGGTGAGACAGCCTCAAGCGGAACTGTGAGCAGGTCCAAGTATTAGTATGCAATTACAACAAATATATAAGAGACTCACTGCAAGGATGCTCAGGATCCCCTAGCGATCCATCCTTTGTAATCCACCACTTATCGTAGTGTTCTGGACGTTTTCGATATCGCTGATTGAGCTTGTCTGCTTCTGCTTCGGCGCCATCATATCTCAGTGATGTCGCCAATTCTTCGTAGTAGACAGCACGCAATAGAGGGTGTCGTACTCTTTTCGGCTCAGCAATGAGCTCCAATTCGACCCCGAAGTTGTATGAACCAAATGAAGACATGGTGGCTCACGTGAAGCAATTGAGGATGGCCGAGTCGCCCATCGCAAGCACCAGGGGAAGCCATGTTCATAATCAAGATATCAGTCGAAACCTCAGAAATTGCACGAGGCAATGAAAATGGATCAGGCTCTGCTCTCGCAAGTCAGATTACGGGTTGGTGAGTATCTATCCGAGTACACAATCAGGCTCGCACTGTCTGAGAGGGTTGCATCCCTATCCATCATCCCAGCTTCTTAGCGCCTTGTATTACCACACCTTTATGATTGCAAACGCCCGCATAAAGAGAGGCTGATATGGTAGTAATTGGACATTTGACAATGTAACAGCTGAGCACCCTCCAGCTTCGGATCTGGAACACCATGCACACTTCGACGTGGCTTTGACTGCTTGACGCGCAGATAGGAATTACAAACTTGGCGACGCGAGTATCGCAACCGTCGCTCAAGGTTGCACGGCAGCAAGCGTGACCAAAGAAATTAATCAGCTCATCTAGAAAGCCACCATAAATTGCCCCTCGCTCGTCGCAGCCTAACGAATGCAAACTATTGACTGTCGATTGTCAGGCTCCAACTGCCAACCCAGAGATCCTTCGCTGCAGCTCGCATAGAACTCCAGACCTCTAGAGCCTCACTCTTTTAATCATTGGGTATCAGCCCTCAGTACAACTCGACCGGGGTATAGCGTTTTTGCATGCACATTCACGCCATGTCGGACTTGCCGGCGCAACTCTACTTCGCCTATGGTAGTAACCTTTGGCTGCAGCAAATGGCCAGCCGCTGCCCAGAAAGCTACTACGTTGGCAGGGCGGTTCTGTTGGATCATCGATGGCAGATCAACAGTCGAGGCTTCGCGAATGTGATTCCTTGCAGCGGATACAACGTGCACGGACTGGTCTACCAAGTAAGCGTCGACGATGAAGCTCGCCTCGACAGAAACGAAGGCGTTCATTCCGGCGCTTACACCAAGTCATATCATAGTGTCGTGCTACATGAAGCTGTTGAAGACCTCCAGCTTCCAACACGATACCTTGTCCAAGATGGTGGGCTAGATAAGGCTGTCAACGCAGTGCGGTCAGGATCGCGATCCCATGAGCCCGAGCGGCAAGGCAAAATCAGAAGCAACGTCCTGGTTTATCTCAGCAGCCGCTACTCGCAGTGGGGTACCGCACGGGATGAATACGTTGACCGCATGAACTGTGGCATAAGGGATGCTGTCACTTTGGGTATCCCGAGTGACTTCTTCGAGAACACGGTTCGACCGTCCATTCCATTGAGGTCAGCCTCAAGACGATCTCAACGCGAGGATCAGACAAGAAGGACGACTCGTCAAAGTGGTCATCGCAGAGCCAGTTCAGACCCAGAGGATCCTCGTCGAAGAAGACGTCGGAGCTCATCTCCGCAGCGCAGAGCATGGGGAACTGCATTCCAGCGCCACGCCTCAACCTTGGGGCGAGGTGTAAGCACTTCCCAGAGATTTTCAAGGCCATTTTCGCAATCAACATCCTGGACGTGGGGGTGGTGATTGAGCTGTCTCATGCCCGACCCATTGTTTGTGCATATTCACTTCTGCCCACCTGAACCGTTTTATTTAGTATGCATGTATATTCCAATAATAGATCGTTTTCAACCCTACTTCTCCTGTCAATGTAAAGATTAAGAGGTAGCTGATCAGCCGCATGCAAGGCAAGTCTCAGGCTGCGCAGTGCGGCTGCTCGATTGTTGAGTCATAGTTGATGCAATTGTCTGAGCCTCAACGTGTAACGACCTCATTTCGTTGTCCTGATTGGGCATGAGGATACATTCGGAAAGTTAAAGTCCATTAAAATCAACCATAAGCTATAGATATTGTAACTTGTACGAAGGAGTCATGGTGACTACAGTGTCCTCAGCCTGATGCGCCTGCAACACCTTCCAATCTCGGTCAATGATGGCTGCTAAATGTGCAATTCTGACTGGTCCTGAACTTGAAAGCTGTAGGGACTCGGTCAGATTGGTTCCTCAAGCCTGAATATCGTTATCAGCACACGAGCAGCTTTACAAGGCCATGACAGCTGAAAACGGTGGAGCCTGCATGATAAGGCTGCCTCTTGTCGGATCCCTTCTTAGGTGTCTTACCGAGATGGTTTGTAGATTAGCTGACTACCCAAATGAGAGTAACAGCACAGATCGACTAAAATAGAAACACGTCGCTCATATAGCAAGCTTACGAAACTTAGCTGCCTATCAACTGCCTTGCCGAAGGTTGAGGACATGTTGGAATCAGGTATCGTTGGTTTACAAACTCTGATGAACTAAAGGTAACAAATTGATTGAAATTCAACTGAAACTAAGATAAGAAAAAATGAATGACCATATTTCTGGCTCATCTCTGTGACTCATTCAGAACCTTCCAGTCTTCTGGCAAAGAATTTCTCAAAGAGAGCTGACTGGCAGCTTTCTTGATCATAGTGTAAAGACCCTCTGGTGTCCATGATTCTAGAGTCGAAACATTGGGATTCGCGATGTTATTCTTAGGCAGTTAGTAGTGGAAGGTGATTAAGATCCTTGATAGAACTTACCATGTTTAGTAGAGCTTGGATCAGAGCAATCGTGAAGGCAATCCATCGCTTCGTTCTGATCTCTCCCCTGAGGCACCTCCCACCTCTGAACTCAATTGTTCCGGAGCTCCCGGGGACGATGTTGTCGAAATTCCACAGAACGTACCTATCGTTCTGCATAATATTCTTTAAAGCCGTCGTGCTCTTTGCACTTTTGATGAGCTCCGCTATAGCGTTATAGTTGCCGTTGCAGCGCATAAGCGGTGTTGAGTTCAGAGTATTCTGCTTGCAGTATCGGTTGTTGGCTCGTTCTCGCATGAGAAGCTGTAAAATGAGATTCTCATAGTAGACGACGCCAAACGCGATCTTCTTGACTTGAGGAAGACTGAAGGTCTGGTTGAGGCCCTTGGATACGTGGATGTGACTCCCGCAGAGAAGCGATCGATCGGGCATGTGGAAAACAACACGCATTGCGGTCCAGAAGACATCAATTTCATGTTCCCAATTTGCCCTCAAGCTGAGGACCGGGGAAACAGCCTCCATTGGAACTACATCTTGTCAACATGGACTCTGATCAAGATGGATAGGTCTTCTTACTCTTGTCGGTATGGGACCCAAGGGATCCGTCCTTGGTGATCCACCATTTGTCGTAGTGTTCCGGTCGCTTAGTGTAGCCTTGTTGTAAATCGTCCGCCTTGGCCTTTAGGCCTCGTTTTCGGAGGGATGCAGCCAGCTTGCCATAGTACAAAGCATGCTTAGTGCTAAGTGGTGACCGAACCTTGTGAGGTCCGACAATGACTTCAATCTCGATACCGAAATGATAATCAGCCATAACTAGATGAGACGAAAAGTAGTAACTTGGAGACTATCAACAGATGCTATGCACGAGCTGCCATCATCGTCCGTTTAATGGCTTAATATTTGACACTGCACCTCTCTCTAGCAAGGCTCAGCCGCCTGTTCCCAGGCTTGATACCTAGCTAAGAGACATGTTCCCTATTGCTTACGATGTCTACATCCATCATAATTGATGGTGGCCTGGGCTGGCGGTCCGGAATTCCTTTTTCCATCATGATACATCGAAAACAAAAAATGGCACAAAGTGCAATTTCACATGAGAGTCAGGCAGGCAGGGAAACACAGAGTACCATTTCACCAAGCTTGATTGGCAGCCACCATCAGACCGATTATGCAGTCATCATCACCAATCGTATCATTAATCAGCCGCCGAACCGGGGGAGCATAAAGTGCAAGTCTTGTTGGTAGGTCCTAGAGGAACGGTGAAATGGATTTTGTTATTGTTAGAGCCGCGTGGGTATCATTGAATGCTTGAAATGGCATGGGTGGTGACAATTTAGGCCAGATGCATATGGATGAATCTTGTACCTTGATGTTCACAGTCAGAATTGTACAGTAACTAACGTGCAGCCTAATTGAGGCTCTTTTTCCCTTATCAGGCTGTGAATTCATGCGACCGGTCTGCCCCGCCATCGGAATTCCCAGACTCTCCCTCTTCTCTCGTGTTCTGACACGTCGTCTCCAAACAACTTTTGTGTATTTACAACTAAGAGTCATGTATGCATTCAATCCGTCGGGCCCAACTTATGGCCAGTCAGCCACAGTTGACGCACCCGGGTCAAGGATGATCAGAGCAGCCAGCACTCTGTACTTCGCCTACGGGAGCAACTTGCACCTCGCTCAAATGGCCCATCGCTGTCCCGGAAGTGTCTTCAAAGGGAAGGCCATTCTTGATTCTTATCGTTGGCAGATCAACGAGCGCGGGGTGGCCAACGTCGTTGAGTCTGGAAGCGATCACTCAGTCGAGGGTCTTCTTTACATGATCGGTCCCAAAGACGAAAGAACCCTGGATCGCTCCGAAGGAGTGTCAAAGGGTTTCTACCAGAAGTATCTGATGAGAGTTTCTTTCGAGCCTCACCAGCAATACGCGAACTTCAAGACTGGTCGATTATCCCATCTACTTGAGCAGCGCCGGGACTCGATAAGCGGTGATGGTGCTCACTTTCCCAACAATGCCAATCGCAAAGTGAGATTCAATGCACCACCTCATATTGGCCCTGTGTCCTACATGGACGGCGAGGAGACTTCAGGACGCCATGCACGTACTGAGCAAGTCAAAGCATTGGTGTATGTTAGCGAGGACTACGTTACCGATGGCTCCATCAGAGAGGAGTACATCGCGAGGATGCAAAGCGCCGTCAATGATGCAGTATCACTGGGGGTCTCGAAGTCATTTGTGGACAAATATATCGTCCCGTTTCTTGACTCTCAGCAAATTTGGCACTTATCCGAGAGAAACGTCGGAGCAACTCAGCACGAACAGCCTAGTAAGCTGCTGGAACTTGAATCTGAGCCAAAGGTTCAGGCCATCATCAGCAAGGAGTCAGCTGAAGAGCAAGTCAACAACAAGCCCCCAACTGAGAGCAACATGGTGGACGTCTCAGATCCGCCGACTGATGAAAGGTCGAGTGACGTGGAGATTAATGAAGAAACGAACCAAGAAGGTAAGATCAACCTCGACCACATGTTTGACGTATTCGTCGCCCTTGTTGCCACCGCATGCCTGGGCTATCTGACTTTCTGGTAGCACTGTCGAGGGAGCCTGTGGTCAAGGAGGGTAACCTGTCTAGGCATATCGATCTATCGAAGCTCAGAACAGAGAACCGCGACGAAAATGGTGGCTCCAGTTGCATGTTCCACATTGACTTGTTGGCAGCTGTTGACAAGGTCAACCATTCCGTCATCGATGGTAGTGGGAAGAATATTTATGTTGTCATTGTCAAACAGAAGGGTACAGAGGCTAATTCTGGCTTCAGCGTCGCCACAGCATCCAAGGGGATTCAAATGGCTAATGAGCTTGCTATGAAAGAGTTCAAAGAGTTATGTGCGCTGAACACTAAGCCAGTGGTGGAAGAAGGTGAAGAACCGGATGTCGTGGTTGTCAAGGAGGGCTCTCCAGGTGATCTGACCTGGAAGCTAGAAGAGGACGCATATCTTCATCTCAGCAGCGCAAGACCTGGAGAGGAGCCTTGGTTGATGGTATGGGTGGAGTCAAAACAGCTCATGGAATGCCGTTAGATATCACAAAGATGGGAACACCAGTGTCGATCCTTCGACTCCAGGCGAGTAATTTATTGATAGCAAGCCAAGAGGGTGTTCTTGCGTAGTATTATTCCCTATCTCTCATATATCTAGACCTCAAGCACTAGTAGCTCGCATCATACCACTTGAAATCAGCTCCCCAAAGATCCTGCTTCGTCAGAGCTTTATCCGATGGGGTGAAGTACTTTCTCTGCGAAGTATCGGCACCAGCACCAGTGTTTTCGAACTCTTGGAAGACACTAATAGAATTAGCCTTTGGTCGCCTTGGGGATCTCCTTGTTAACTTACGGTGTTGCGCCTTCGGCCATGGGTGAGTAGCCCTCTGGTCTCACGACATTTGTCAGAATGCTGTACTGGTACATCACTCGTGCGTTGACTCTCCAAGGACGTCCGAGGTAGACTTTGTTGGTCAGATCTTGGGTGCCGGTAGATGTGATCTATATTTTATTAAGTCATTGTCATTAGTGTAACGTAATGTAACACTTACCGTGCTGTGATCGATGATATAACGTGAGGTGTCGGTTGGTTCGGTCCGAGATGATGCAGTGATGTAGCCCGGTCCATTAGAGGCAATAGTGGCTGAGCATTGTTAGAAACGGTCGGTGGGGGGGATATTGGTATACTTACATTCGCCTATCCATGCATGGCCGTTGCCAAAGATGTAATCAACCGCGCCTACAGTTGTCGCTCAGAAATGTCACCCTCAATGGCCAGGAACGAATACTTACCCTCGATATAACAGTTGGAGTAGTACATCCATCCAGCCTTGACATACAGAGTATCCTGGTACGACTTGAAAGAGCAGCCGTAAAATCCGGTTTTGTTGCCATTTGCCGTCAAGGCAACAGCCTATCCTATGCTTAGCATGTTTCCTACTCGCATGATATGATAAACTTACCTGTCCAGCTGTATACCCGTTGACGAAGTCAATGTTGTACGCGGCGAAATCATTGGACCTAAGATTAACGGTTGAGCTTGCATCTAAAGAGCCCGCATCTTGTGACCCAAGAGTATTCTGGATAACGACGGTGTTCTTCTTATAGCTTCCAGTGCTGAGACACTGCGTTAGTGCATCCGAAGTCTCCGAATGGATATTGTCTTACTCGGTGGTTGACCCATAGAGGGTCAAGGGTGCTTTGACCTTGATCTCCACTCGCTCATTGTAAGTTCCCGAGTCGAGGAAGATACACGCGGGCTTAGTAGATGAACCGATAGAGTTGACGGCAGCTTGTAGACTGGTGAACTCTGATGCACTAGCACCACTAGGTTTTACCACAATACAATTCGCAGGGGCAACAGTGCGACTATTGTCCGCTCGGGTTGGAAGGCTGGCTGCCTCACCGGAAGATGGACCTTGACCGAGGAAAAGTGCTAATTGGACAAAGTGGACAAGGCCCTTGAGGAATGGCATGCTGATGATGAGAATAGAGAATCTGTATGACTGCACGGTTTCAACGAATGATGATGACCTGGGTATGGAGATAAAGGCAGGCAGTTATCGTCTTTTCAGATGGAGTTGACTGCCAGTTGGCTGAGCTAAGGTTATCCAGAAGCTTATCCCATTCATGGAAAATCACAGTTCGATATCAGGCTGAAATAACAAGTTTAAAATGCAACTGATCGGATCATAAGACAAACATTCGGCAACTTTCTGCCGTTAAATAGCTATGCAAGAGTATTGGCATCGTTTGAAAGTCATTCCCGCTTTTTGTTTCTCCGTAAGTTATCGAATAAGGAGTGTCTGAATACAGAAACCATTCCAAATTGGCCAAGCAAGAGATCGAAACAGGAAACCTGGGGTCTAGTGTGAGGTTAAAGTTGGGGGCAGTTTGGGGTTGACTTTGGGGTATTAGGCTAAATGCGTGGATGTGCTAAACTAAGAAACTTGATGATCTTGACTATTGACAATTAGACTTCGATCTACCTTAGAAAACGCTGCAATCCACTCAATTAATCGATTATCTGATTGTCACTGAAACTCGAGAAGTAGGGTAGGATGCGGTGACTTGGCGGGTATTCGTTTACCCAAGTCGGAGATTTACTCGGGCTCAGCTCAAGGTGACAGGGCTCAGGTTATTTACCCATCTAAACTGGGCGAATCTACAACCCTTCCCAATTTCCAGGGACGCTAGAGTCCATTTTGGTTCGATGTGTTTGGTTAGCAAACGAGGGGTCGTATTTTCAAACTGCCGGAGTGGTTGATTGGTGGATAATTTGTTGAAACGGTTCTATAGTTGATTTTGAGCAGGTGATACGAACTCAGATCGTCCATAGACAGATTAAGGGTTTCAGCTATACTCATGAAATGGGTAGGATGAAATTATCGGGTAGTATTTTCTATTTCACCAATGAACTGCTTATCAAGGAGTCTTGGTGTGAGATGTGTATTTAAATGACGGATATCGCACAAGACGAAACATTTGCAGAAGCATAGACCGCAGCATCTGACTACTACTACAACGATGCTCTTCCAATCAGTCTTCTTCGCTCCTCTTCTTTCACTCCTTGCCCAGAGAGTCGCGGGCACTCCAACCTTACACGACCATTCTCTCGCACATCACAAGCGAGCGACTTGTACTCCCAAATCAGCCGGCTCAGCTTCAACAGACGATGTCCCCACCATCGTCGCAGCGCTAAAGCAATGCGGCAATGGTGGAGTCATCGTGTTCCCCAAAGACACTACCTACATGATCAGAACCAAACTCAGTCTTACCGGCTGCACCAACTGCGAAATCCAACTCGACGGCCGACTTAAACTCTCGGATGATTACACGTTTTGGAACAACTCTCGTACTCAAATTGACGTCCGCGGCATTAACGGGCTTAAGTTTCATAGTCCTGCTGGTACCGGGGAGATTGATGGTAATGGACAAGCTGCGTGGGATCGCTTTGGATCAGTTGGTGATTTGAAGAGGCCTGTTATGTTCGCCGTTGAGGGGTCTACTGATGTTGAAGTCAACGGCTTTCTTATGAAGAACGCTCAGAACGTCTTTGTTGATATCGGTTCCAACAGCGAGAGGGTCAAGTTCCTCAACATGGATTTGACCGCCATCAGCAAGTCAAGCTACCCACCGAAGAACACCGATGGGTTCGATATTGGAGCATCCAAGTACACGACCCTTTCGAACATCTTTATCCAGAATGAGGATGATTGCGTTGCATTCAAAGCAGGCTGTGATCAGGTCACCATCACTGACATAACCTGTCAGGGATCCCACGGTCTATCAGTCGGTTCTCTGGGCAAGACAAACACTGATACAGTCGCCAACGTCTATGTGAGAAATGCCACCATGAAAGGCGCTACGAAAGCGGCTGGTATCAAGATTTACCCCGGTGGTCCTGATCACGGAACTGCTGTTGTCCGTAACGTTACCTGGGACGGTGTTATCGTCGACAACTGCGGTGCTGCATTCGAGTTTGATGCTTGCTACAACGAAGACGAGTCTTATTGTAAACAGCATCCAAGTACTGCGCAGGTGTCTGAGATTTACGTCAGGAACTTCTCGGGCAAGACTAGTACCAAGTATGCGCCTACTACCGGCCATGTATACTGCCCTGTTGAGGGAAAGAATTGCGATGTTGAGTTTACGAACTGGACTGTTAAATCTGGAACTGGTGCTGGGCAGTTTTTGTGTGAGAACATTAGCTCTGATGTTTTGGGTATTACCTGCAAGGCTCCTTAGGACATACATTCTGATGGATCCGCATTCCTCAGGGAGCAAGAAAACTTCTGACCTAAACTTAGGGTGTCGACTGGCCTAAAGGCCCATTCATCTTTACTAAATTTACTTAAATCTTTCCAATACTTAGAATATGCGGTCCTATGGAAGTTTTCTTGGGTATCATCTCCATTTTCTCTAAGCAGTTTAGTGCATTATCACAGCCAATCAGAGAGCATGGATTAGCCAAAAACCCCACCACCCAGTGAAGCACGAGCAGACGAGGTGATATTCCCCCCAGAAACCAACTTTGACGATTTTATGATCTCTCTGGTCTACCGCAACCTTGGTACTGCCTAACCCGACCCAATCGATTCGAGGGGGAAAAAATGACAAATCAGAGTCTGGCAGGTCATATCACCAAGTTCCGAGTATCCCAAACTCCACGGATCAAGCGGAACAGACCCGCTGTATCATGCTCAACGTGTCGTGCGCGCAAGCAGAAATGCGACCGACAACAACCATGCGGTCCATGTCAGAAGCGTGGTGTCCAGAATTCATGTCACCTAGATCCAACTTCGCGACCGCCCGCCGCTTCGCTGGCCAATCGTGTTGATAGTCGAGTCCAGGATGAGCTTAGGCAGATGCAGAGCCTCCTCCAGAGTCTCCTCAGTCAGCCTAACCAGGACCAAGTAGCAACATCCTGCGAAAACCTAGCCGCGGGTGTGGATCGCATTCGGCAGGCTATCAATTACAGGGCTGTGACGGCTCCGCAAGTGGACCAACCTCCAGACATCGTATTTGGATCTCTCGCCAAAGCTACCTTAGAAGATGTTCTGGCGGCTTTGCCATCCCGCCAGGATTCTGACAATATTGTCTTGACATACCTCAACGCAAGACATATTGCTGTACCATTCATTCATATCCACCAATTCCGCAGACAGTACGAAGCCTTTTGGAACAACCCTGAATCTGCGAACCTTCTGTGGGCAAGTATCCTATTCTCAGTCCTCGCGGTTGGTGCCATCATGCCTGATGGCAGGGGAAACCATCACCAATCTTCAGCATTTATTTCCATGTCAGCCCGATGTCTTATATCCGGTCAGTACAGCACCGCGACTGAATTCTCTGTTGAAGCCTTGGCTATGCATCTTCATGCACGATGTTTCCATCAAGAGGACAGGGACATCAATCTGTCCCAGCTTCATGCTTTGACTGTTCGTATCGCGCAACAACGGTGTTATCATGTGGATGGAGGCGACTACTTACAGGCTCTGACACCCTTTCAAGTCGAAATGAGACGGCGCATTTGGTATTATCTCCAGTACTACGACGTCTTGCTATCTCTTGAGCATGGACTACCGCCACTGATACACGAAGATACGTACTCTGTCGGCCATCCAACAAACGTCACAGATGACGAGTTTGATGAAGAAACCAAAGTCATCTTCGCTAGTCCAGTGACAGAGGCCAATGCTGCGCTCCCCTGCGTATACATGTCCCGACTATTGCCAATTCTGAGAAACATCATTCGCCACGCCCTTGGTTTCAAGACCTGCAACTATACGGACGCCCTTTTCCTCAAATCGCAGCTTGAGGCATGGTACAGATCGATTCCACTCTGCCTCCGCGTGCATTCCATCAAGGATGCTTGCCTGACAAATACTACTTTCACCGCTTTACAACGTATCTTATTTCAGCTCATCTACAACACAGGAATCGCACTCATATATCGTCCATTCCTCAATATCATGAGCCTTGAGAATAGATATTGCGAAACTGCGCTTGACATGTCTCGCAAGAATGCACTAAGATCTATTGAAGTATACATAGAGGTTGATCAAGAGATGCAGAGAGGGGGAAGACTCTATAACGATCCACAAGTCAAGGCTAACTTACCCGTCAATGACTTCTTTATAACAATGATAATGGCACCACTGGAGTTCTTCGGTTGCCCCAACTTACCGTAAGTCTGCATTTAAGCGGGTACCAAATGCCTTGACTGAAGTATTGCAGGCAAAGCCAAAAGGGCTATATCATCCATACACTCGAAACGGCAGCACAGCTGTGGCCTACGAGATCATGTGTCTCTTCATACGCCCTTGAAAGTTCGCGACTGCTTCAGGTCATTCTGGCAGACATCCATTCGTCAACCTCAATTGAGCATCCTATATACCCAAACATCTCTGACTCAAGCCAAGAAAGTGCTTTACTACAAACTTTTGGGACTTACGGACCAAGAGGCGATGATGCCTGTGAATTCGACAACTACCCGTGGAACACCACTACCATGTCGGATTCGGTTTGTGCACATTTCCACATACGGAGACACGCCACTGACGAGACCTAGGGCTCGATGAACTTGTTGATTGACTATGAGGAATTTGACAGGTCAATCACTGAAGAGCCAATCATCGGCGTTTAGGGCTGTACTGGTTTCTTGTTCTGCGTGAATGGCGAGATATAGTGGGGTTTCGGAGTTGTCGGTTCTAATTGTTACCGTTTTGGGTAATTGACATGTCCGACTTCAAATCCGACGCTGCGCCAAGACGCCCAACAGTCGATATTCGTCAAGATGATGCTTTGATAAGAGGTTCTTTGAGTCTTGAAAACCTCAAACCGGAAGCTGATCAACGCCGGGGACGGCTATAAGAAGAGTGCCTGCATCCGGCCGGGGACTCATTCCACATTCCAACCCAAACATCTATCACCAACACATCGTTAAAATGGGCGACCAAGCTATTCCCGAGTTCTCAACCTCACTCGTACTGACCGCTTTCAACGAGCCTCTCAAGCTCGAGAAGACTCCGCTTCCCAAAACAGTCCCTCCTGGCTCAGTCTTTGTTCGTGTACTCAGCACTCCCGTACGCCCTCACCAACGCGAGGGTTTCAGAGGCAACAGTCCTCTTTCCTTCAAGCCCCCATATAACCCCGGAGACGGTGGTGTTGGGCGCATCGTATCCGTAGGGCCTGATGCTGTCGCTCTCAAACCTGGTCAGCTTGTCTACATGAACAACTTCATCACGGCAAGAGATGATCCTAACACCCGAGTCCTGCTCGGTATTCATGATGGTGGTGGCCCTGAAGCTGACTTGAAGCTGTTCAACCTCTGGAAGGGCTTCTGGAGAGATGTCGCTGTTGTTGCCACGGAGAATATCATTCCTCTGAATGAAAAGATTCTCATCAATGAGATGGGTTACTCCTGTGGAGACCTGAGCTACATCCAGCGCCTCTCGGTCGCATACGGCGGTATCAGAGCCGCCAATCTCCAAGCTGGCGAGACTGTTATCGTTGCTCCAGCTACAGGTCACTTTTCGGGTGCTGTAGTTGAGTTGGCTGCCCAGATCGGCTGTCGTGTGATTGCACTTTCGCGCTCAGCATCTAAACTGAAACCTCTCACTTCTCGTTACCATCGTGTTACTGCTGTTGAGCTCACTGGCGATGAGAAGAAGGATGCCGAGGCCATTGGCGCACTTGTACCCGGAGGCGCTGATGCTTACATCGACGTTTCTCCGCCTGCAGCGACAGCTTCACATCATCACCTCAACATCTCCATCAACTCGCTTACGTCTTTCGGCCGTGTCGTCTTTCTAGGAATGATGTTCGATATTAAGATCAACTATGCTAGCCTCATGGTTCGCAACATCACGATCAAAGCGCAGTTCATGTATACGCGCCAGGAGTTGGTATCTTTGGTCAAGATGATTGAAACGGGAGTTATCAAACTGGGCAAGGAAGCTGGGCATGAGATTGTAGAGAAGGGCTTCTCTATGGAAGAATGGGAAAATGCGGTCACCGTTGCAGAGACGGCTTCGGCTTGGGGCCAGCAGGTCTTGCTCTACCCCTAGACGAAAGCCATTTCGGGCTCGATTGAGACTTTCAAGTAGCTTCTATTATCATCGATATCTCCTTTTCTTATTCCATTGCTTATCTATCTCCTGTATCTGTCTTGTTCTGAGTAAACCCAGACTTCCCATCACTTGCCCTCAGCTGCTCCGCTGTCGCGAATATGGATTGAGAACCCCGTAGCGTTCTTCCCCTCCAGACCGGGTTTGAGAGTCAAGGTCGGCATCTCATAGTCACCGCCATTTTGCGGCCTGTAAGGTATAGGCTCTATGGTATCCAAATGCCTCAGCTTTTCACGGAGCGTCTCTGCCTCCTTCTCGAAACCAGCCTGATCTAGCCTGTCCGTTTGATAGACGACATGAGATGGAAGAACCTGGAATCCGGGGTAGTACAGCACGCCATGGTTGATGGGGTAGAGTAAGTCGTCAATATGTCCAGCAATTCCGCGAGCCGAGTAGTGCTCTTCACGACCCCCGATAGTAACGACAAGCATCGCTCGCTTCCCGGCAAACACTCCTTCGCCATATCTATCGCCATAATGCTTCTCGCTATGCTCGCCAACTCCATATGTGAAGCCCATGGAGAACACTCTCTCGACCCAGCCTTTGAGAATAGCAGGCATGGTATACCACCAGAGGGGAAAGTGAATCAGGACCATGTCAGCCCAGAGCAGCTTTTCTTGTTCGGTCTTGACGTCTTCTGTAAGATTTCCTGTTTTGTATGAATCCCTCGATGCGTATGCAACTTTGAGACGGGCATCGGTTGAGAGATTAGGAAAGTCTGTACGATCGATCTCGGATTTCCATTTCATTGAGTATAAGTCTGAGGTTTGTACTTGGTGGCCCTGAGCTTCAAGTTCGTTAACGGACATTTGGAAGAGAGAGCCATTGAAAGACTGGGGCTCGGGGTGGGCAAGGACGACGAGAACCTTCATGTTGATGAGAAGATGGTATGCTTCGTGCTTAGGGCTCAATGCTGTCTTCCTGGCGGGCATTTATATACAAACGACTTGCTCCACTATAGTCGAAAGATCTTCTGCCAAGAAAACTATCATGGCATGATCGGATCAAAATCAAGTCCGATCGGGTTAAGTTCAGCCTGTCATGGCTCGGACGGCCCAACTTCACGCCCGACATTCTGTGGTTGACCAGCTAGAAGTCGATCATGGTCTTAGCCAGCTGATTCCCCACGTTACTACTGGGATACTTGATTATGGGTACTGGGCTTTTAAAGCTGGAGTACGATAGGCTTTTCTCTTATTCTCATCCGTTCTTCGCCCGAAATGCTGAGATAACGTTATCACACCATTTGGTCCGCTCCGCCACCCCACGAAACATACTCCGCAACGAATCAAAGCGCAGGCTGGAACCTTGACCCAGCTGATGATTAATTGATCCATTTTCGTTCATTTTCGCATCGGGGTTCCTTCATTGTCCGAGGTCGTAGCTGCTACAATGATATCTAAACCTAGCCTTAGTCATTGAAGGGCATATAGGGCTGAAACAGAACACACAGCTAATGGGACAGGATTCAAGCTTGAGTTCCAGCTCTTGAACTGTATGACGTATCATACTTTGATACAAAATTTATTGGGATTTCCTGACGTCGTGTTCTGCTGTCCAATCATTTCCCAGATCCCAAACGCCTTTCCATGCACGTCCTCTCAAAAACCAAATGGTAATGAGTCCATACACTCAATATTCTCCTCTGCTTCTTCCTTCAGACATCTCTCGCAAGTGCATTTGAACTGAAACTGCTCTTGTGTATGATTTTGTCTACTTGTGAGGTCTTTATGTGTTGTAAGATCAAAGTAGGTAATCATGCATTCTTCGCCCTTTGAGATGTCGCGAGCTGCTGTATAGACCATTCGCGCTTGTCCGTCGGGTTTATGAGTGACCTATGAGAACTGTCAGTAGCACATTCACGGGGGCTTTTCATAATAATCTTCATTCGCTCACATTTGGTAGGCAAGAATGGTTGAACTGCGCAGCACGGGGATACAGGGCCATTCCGTAAGATTCACCTCTTGGCGCAGCATTGTCGTTCACGGGCTGAGAGCCGGTGGCCCTCGGATACAGTCCAAAGGTATTGGTCTCTTCCTTGCATAATAGCAAAAGGATTTGTTCGGCACTTAGCAGGGGCGGTAGAACAGTCGCATCACTCAGGTACTCATGGACCAATCGTTTCCAATGTATAATCTGCACCTCGGGCCACGAGTCAAGGTATGCACAACACATGTCCACAGCTTTCCAGCCACGTAGGAAATGGGCCTCCCATGGATGCCGCTGTTGTACAAGGGCGTTACCGCTGTGTGACTCGGCATTCCACGTGGCAAGCAGACGAACAACATGCCAGACCGTAGCGAAATTGTACTCGCCCTCTTTTTGGCGAAGTGGTTCTGCGTGTTTCTTCAACCAAGAGCACTCAAAGTCATGTCGGGCCTTATCCGTCGCTCGGCATGCGACATTACACCAGACAACATCCTTGGAACAAGCATGCTCACAGCGGACGGCGCGACCATTCTGCGGGACACGGCAAGAGCACGACAAATTGCTGCATATAAGCGGTTCGTTGGACGTCACAGAAGGGACGATAGCATATGGTGTGTCTACGAGAAGAACGGTTCCTTCTCGAATAGGACCCGCGGCTCGAAGTAATCTGCCCTTGCAGGGGTCTTGGTCAGGAACCAGATTCGGATGTACGTAAAATTCCAGATCGTGAGTGACGACATTGGAAGGTTTTAGTGTACTTCTTGGTGCCTTTGGCGGCAATCGGGGTTTTTGGAACTCCATTGTTGCTGGATAAAGAGCTGGTTGAAAGATAAAGTGTTTAGAGGGTGACGGATAAGAAATATGAGAATTAAAATGAATGGGAAAAGAATTTGCAGGCAAAGTCGCTACTGAGCATTTGTGTTCTGGACCCTCGGAATGATCGAATACGGTTAGATGAGGAGGCCACTAAGACACCATCGCCACTGAGATAAGGGTATCATTTCGGCGTAACCTTTTGCGGCTTAAAGCCAATTGCTGTATCACTGTATCAGAAAGGCGGTATGTATTTTGAGGTTCGACATTATGTCACTGTAAGAAAGGTACATTGTGATAAGCTCAGTGGTTGACGTGGACGAAGGAATTAGCTTTTTCACCATCAACACCATATGACCATGAGAGTTGTCAGCTTTTTGGGCGGCGCTGCCCCTGTTGAAGAGCAAAAAAGCCAGAAACTTCATTCAATCAGTTTAGCTGCCGCAAAGAAAAAAAATTCTTTGTGTCTTTTTACGTCAACATTCGGCGATTTTTTTACCCCGTTAAATCGGCATTGCAATAACCGTTCATCGCCCTTGCATCCTAGATCTGAGTGGAGAGGGGCCACACGGAAGCTAGGGATAATCCCTCCAGTGAGATTGGTTCCCGTCACACGTGTCACTAATAATAGCACAACCAGTTGGCCAGCTTCAAATGCATCTCGACTGACAACGTTGTCTCAAAGGGCAGGCTGTATTGGTAAACTACAATTCTGGTTTGACAAAAACGCCATGGTCAATCTCTTGGGCCACTGGCTTGTAGGTCCATTGGCTCACATAGACATCGCCTCCCTTAGGACAGTCCACCCCAGATCCTTTGCCGTTGCAGGTAGCATAAGGCCCAAGCAAGCTGCCGACAAATTGACCCATACCTCCACTAACGAGACTTGCCGATGCTGTCGCGATGTTGAGAGTCTTACCTCCGCGGCTTGATGCTCCAAGGTTGTAGTGCGTCGCGTTTGCTGCCTCAATATGTAGAGTAATTACACCCTTCTCCCAGCCATCGGGGACCGGTACTACCTTTGGTGCAGGAACATTCTGAGCTCCAGTGGCTCGGAATCTGAACGCGAGCTTGGACTTCTTGTTGCTACCTTGCTTGGTCGGGAGACGAACAATGCCAAGGTCAATATGATCGAGCTGCGTTCGGAAAACGGTGATACCAGCCTCCTGGTCATCTGACTTGGGCTTAAAGTCGATATCGACACTATACTTGAAGAGAGTGTGAGTTTGTCGACGACCAATGAAGGCCAAGCCCCGCTGTCCTGAGAGCTCAATCTCGTCTCCAGCTAGAAGGCTACCGGTAACGTTATTGCGACTCGGCACGATATGCAGACCCTGGGCAGACAGAGAGAAAGCACCCTCTCTGGGGACGCGGTGATGAACAAAGTGAGGTGGAATTTTTTTAGCCTTCTTCAGGTTGTAGTTATCTGGGTCGGCGTTGAAGGGTCCATCTCCAGGAACGTTTCGCGTCGGCTTTGGGAGAAGGTTTCCAGGCATGCGGCCTCGAACTGGTTGCAACTTGGGCCATTCGCCCTTGTTCCATGTGCCATTGAAGAGAACGGCTTCACGGCCCATGGGTGAAACTCCAGACGCTGTGATGCGAGTAGCCAGACAAAGACCCCACCAGTTGCCCTTGGTATCTTGGAACAGGTCACCGTGACCGACGGTCTGGAAGTACTCAGATGTTCCGCGGTTGGTCAAGATCGGGTTGTTCTTGTATGCTTCATATGGACCGGTGATCTTGCGGGCTCGAGCGATGGTGATAGCATGGTCTTCAGCAGTTCCACCCTCGGCGATCATGAGATAGTAGTAACCGTCGCGCTTGTAGATATGGGGTCCCTCGGGCCATACGCCGCCTGTGCCGTTCCAAATGTTGAGCTCGGGGCTAAGCTTTCCTGTTTCCAGATCAAGCTCCTGCAGAGTGATGCCATGGGTAGCACAATAAACCTTTCCATCGTCGTCCCAGAATAGATCGGGGTCAATGTGAGTTGGCTTGAAGGTAACAGGGTCACTCCAGCTACTTTCGTCCCAGGGGTTAGTGGTCTTGAAGATGACACCAATGATATCTCCAACGCCTAGGTACTCGCAAATGACGTAGTATGTTCCCTTATGGTATCGAATGGTTGGTGCGTACATCCCCTGCTGCTGTCCAACAGTCTTCCAGCTGATGCCTGGGAGCTGTTTCTCACGGTTCCAAACATGGCTGATAAGACGCCAGTTGACTAGGTCTCTTGAAGCATAAACGGGAAGACCTGGGAACGAGATGAAAGTTGAAGTAACACAGAGAAAGAGGCCATCTCTCTGGATGCATGATGGGTCTGAGTGCCATCCTGGAAGCACCGGGTTGGTGTAAGTCGAAACATCCGTCTTCTTTTCAGGAAGAGCACTTCCCAGCGCAAGAAGTGGGCACCATAACCAAGAGAAGCGCATTTTGAAACTACACAACTGATATCGTCCTAGTTACATCAGACATCACTTCAATCGCGAGAGCTTCTCCTCATTATATATCCATGTTCGAGCCGTCGATCAGGAGAGAGATTCAGGCAAATGCGGGGGAGAAAACGGCTGAATTACAATCCCCGGAAACAAATTTGTCACGATTGATAATGCCGATTCGAGCGCTAGATTTTGACCCTTGTTACTAGCATGACGATCTTGTCGAAGAGCGCCTTGAACCTGCAGAATGAGGGGTCTTGATGCAACTCAACCTTGCCAATTCCATTAAATAGGCTGATTCAACGACTCAGAAAATAAACTACATCGTCATGAAGAAAACGATGTAAGCCATTTAGGCTAATCGCATATTGTTAGTAATGAAAGAATTCATTTCAAGACTTCAAAGAAAACCGCTTCAGCCAATGGTGAAGGGTGAAGCTGTATAATACCTTCAATTTCTAGCGATCGCTTTCATTGAAAAGCTTGAATAAAAAAGTTGAGAATCTCTTACTTAATGTTCAGTGTTAACTGTTAAAGTGCACCAACGAGACACGGCTACTTTAGGTCTGGCAGGCATCCATCTCTCCACACAAATTTTGCTAGCGATAACCTTTCACATAAAAGACGGGGATTGTCGCGCGCCCTCAAAAGCTTACCGTTATGCGCATCATCCTTTACCAGTCGCCCAAGGCAACGATTTGGAGGTTTGCAGACTGCACAAAAACACCCACTTAGCTACAGATGCCTTTAATTTGATTGACCATTCAGATCTAGCAATTGATTGCTCAATCGCGCCGATCGACATGATGCGGCTGGTGTAGGGTAACATCAATGGTAGGATGGCCCCTGTAGTGACCCTGGCGGGGAAGTTTCGCGAAACTTCGCATCGGCAAGCAACAGCAAGCAACATGGAATTGCGTGTCGTGTCAAAGAACAAATGCCTGAGGCTCCCTAATTCGATGCGATTCCACGGTCTCACAGTCTGCGAATACCCTCGCTTGTATCCCCAAGACTAGAATAGTCTTATCATCCGATAACGACATGCTCTGACAATGAGATCTGGTTGACGTCACCTGCAACGGTACACGGAAGAAAGTCACCGAAACGTCCTGATCCTGACCGCATTTTCTTAGGAGTCTGGAAATAAATAATACTCTTTCGGATTTAATTACCTATTTATCAACCCAATTCGTGTTCTACAAATTTTTTTTTTTGTTTTGTTTACTTTGTGCTTGGGTAGTGGCTTTTTTGACGCACGCGCAAATGTCTCTCGCTCAGCATGTAACCCAGACTGAGGGCTTCGACTACGAAGGCCCAGCGAATCCCAACTACGAAGGTCCGAGTCATCCGAATGTTTCTCCTGGCTTTGGTACGGGAAATATTCTCGCTCCTGGTGATGAATGCGATCAAAGCGGTGATCGATCAGAATGGCGTCGATTGAGTTTTGCGCCTGTCGAGATTGCTAAGAAATTGCCAAACATTGCGGCTTACAAGGTCTCCAACCTCAAGCGCTATGGTGAGTCAATCAGTTGGCCCAATTGAGAGGCATCGCTAACTTCGCGCAGTTCAGGTCGCGACTGGTATAATTGCTTGTTGGTTCGCAGCAGGTATTGTCTTCGGTTTCGCTGCCCTCAAGCCAATTCTCATCAACGAGGGCATCTATTCCGAACTCTGCCCGGTGGTGGATTACAGGATCCCATGCGCTGAGCAAGACATGCGATTGAACCTTTTGTTCATCTCAGCGTCAATCTCCGCCAATGTGTCTTCTCTTTTCGCTGGCGCTGTGCTCGATCGCTACGGTCGACGAGTATGTTGGCTGGTCTCGAGTGTTCTGCTCACTCTCGGTTCGTTGATGATGGCCATCTCATTCTCGCATCCCGGCTTCCATGGATATCTCCTAGGCAACATTCTTCTCGCTTTCGGTGGTACCTTTATCTTCGTTTCCAGTTTCCAGCTCGCGAACGCGTTTCCAAAATATTCTGGGCTGATCGTCGCGCTCGTCACCGGCGCGTTTGATGCCTCGGCTGCAGTGTTTTTGTTCTATCGCATGGCTTATGAAGCATCCGGTGGATCATTTTCACTTGACAAGTTCTTCTACGGCTACATTTCCGTTCCAGTAGCCATTTTCCTCGCTGAATTTCTCTGGATGCCGGCCCACTCGTACCATACCCTCCCTCAACTCGAGAAGAAGATCGAGCACGCTCAAGACCGCACCCGCGATGTTCACGAATCGGACGAAGAGATCGACGATACAAACGAATTGACACGCGTACGAAGCGCTCGAGCCGACCAGAGAAAAGCCAAGCTTGAGAAGATTGAGGAACTCGCTGGCGATAGTCAAGAACGAGGCGAACGCGTCAAAGAAGAGGAAGGCCGACAAGAAGCCAGCGGGGTCTGGGGTGTTCTCCACGGAATGCCAGCTCACAAGCAGATGATGACGCCTTGGTTCATCCTCATTCTTGTCTTGACGATCCTTCAGATGATTCGCATGAACTACTTCATCGCTGGTGTCAGATCGCAGTACCGATACATGTTGGGCTCTGACAAGGCCGCTGAGCGCATCAATGAGTTCTTCGATGCTGCTCTGCCCATCGGAGGCGTTGCTGCGACGCCATTCATTGGAATTTTGCTCAATAACCTGAGTGTTCCCACTACCTTTTCTGTTTTGACGGTATTTATCATCATCATTGGCGTCCTGAACTGTATTCCGAACATGGTAGCTGGATACTTCACAGTCGTTGCTTTTGTCTTTTTCCGTCCTCTTTACTATTCTGCAGTCTCGTAAGTACCCTTTCAATTACTTCACCAATTCTAGTTACTGACCTGCATCCTAGTGACTACGCAACTAAAGTCTTCGGTTTCGCTACGTTCGGGCGCATTTACGGAACGATCACTTGCATCTCTGGAATCACGCAGCTCATTCAGTCGGGACTCGATGCACTCACTCATGGCCCATTGCACGATGACCCAACGCCTGTCAACGCGACCTTGGGTGCCGTCGGAGCTCTTGTAGGTCTCATTTTGACCGTCTTCATCACTGTCAAGGGCAGAGTCTTTGTCGAGAAGAAGGTTGAGATGGAGGCCGATGGTGAGAGAGAACGACTCCTGTCGGATGCTCAGAATGGGTATGGAACTGGTCACTGAGTCTAAGGATGGCAGAGGACTATGAAAGAGGTTTTGTGAGGGAATTTGGAAATCGTTTCGCAAGGTTGCATTACATTTCTATCCTGTTGGAAGCGTCCAAGTCGTTGTCTTTTATGAATTATGTGTTCATGGAAGTGTAGGATGGGATTAAAAGTTATTGGATGGGCGTATCACCTTGAGTTCTCACTAACCGAATTTATAAAGATATGAAAAAATAAATGACGCAGGAGTTGGCTGGGCTATAGATATTCATGTTAATTAATTTACCATTCTCACTGATGCTGTTGGTCATGTAACTCATGCCTGCCAATCGGGACTCAATCCTGCGAGATGCTGTATAAACATGAGAACCAGGGAAACTATGCATATTAGGATATTTAGATCAATAATCCCCGTTCCCAATTGATGACAACGACGTGAGCACGGTTCGGTTCAGATCCACGCGCCAAACGTCGCCCCGAAGCTCTCTCGAGACACGCAAATGTCCAGCCTTAGCATTTCCCCTACGACAGCATGCAGCAAGTCAGATCAGCATGTGGAGCTTCAATTCAAAGCGAATGGCCAGCAAGGAATGCCTCAGTTTGCACGCTTTGTGATAGACTTCGACGCATTTGGATCTTTAAAATACATGTAGGGAGTGAGGTACGGCGGATGAGCTTGGAAGCATCACAAAGAGTCCCGTTTAATAACCAGTAATAATTACAAGGCGATGTCTCACTGGATATACAAGCATATTTTTATCGAGATGCAATCCATAACGCTCCCTAGTTTAAGTCGGGCCCAAGCTGAGACATTGACAGTGGTTGCTCCCTTGCAGCTATACATACCGACTAGCGACTCTCAACTCCTGAGCTACCAAATGTTTCCATTCCTCACATCACAGGCCGGAGACAATTCTCCCTTGATAGTGGATATTCGAGAAAAGCAATTAAATATGATGTCTCGCCTCTTTCACCCTCTGTCGGTAAGCTGCTTGTCTTGGTACCCAGCAGAATGTCCAAACGACTCATTTCGTTACTGCTGTCAGGTCTCATCACACAAACTGGTGCTCAACATGTTGTCAAAGAACCAGATACAGTCTGTGTAACGTACTTATCAACATATCTCGTCCCTATTTCGTCGAACGCCACAGGTTCTGTGCCTACAGATGGCGCGAACGGCTCATCGCAGACTTTTGATGCTGCCTTGACAGCTTCTACCACATTAGAGTCCGGGATTAATCCATCCCTCGAACTGACCGAGGCTCTTCAACCTTCCAAGTCTCTATCTGGTGACTCCAATCAGTTTATCACAACCTCGGTCACGACCGGTACGAATACAGCGGACTCCGATCCCACGACAGCGCCCGAGCCTGATGACCAGCTCGTTGTCTTCCGCATCGTCCCAGACACTGATAGCTCAAGACGGAGGCGACTCAAGAGAGCGCTTGGAGGCTTTGTAGGCTCTACCTCGGAGATATGCCAAGATGCTTCTGCGTTTAGCCTCTCTGGCGGACGCCTTCTTGACGGCCGGAGACCTATTTACTACAACGGCGAAGACTTTAAGGAATTGCGCGGTCAACAGACGACACCACCTCGCGGGGCTGTTGCTACCACATTTGCTGGTGATGGTGGATTCCTACGATTTCGCAGCCCTGACCTGCCCAACGGCGAAGCAGGCTTCTGTCAGAGCCCAGGAACTGGTCAGGTATACATTACATTTGCATCATCACCACCTGGCTGCGTATCAGTCAGGCTATCTGTTGTTGGAGGTATGTTGCTATGTGTTTTGAGTATCATCAGAAGCTAACTCTTGACAATAGTCGATGAGTGCGAAGATGGGCAAACGTCTGTAAGCGCTGCGCCTATGTCCACTGATCTCCAGACCCTGCAACCTACAGTGGACTCTGTGGTCACATCCATTCATTTTAGTACAGCTATTACTGCTGTTTCTAATGATCCCTCTGACGCCACGTCGTTCGGGGACTTTACGACACTTATTTCTCCGTCTCTGGAACCTACGCAGACGCGACCTGCGCAAACAAGTTCTTTTCGCTTTTCTAATACTTCAACCAATGCGTTCCCTACAGTATCAATTGAGACGTCCGAAGACCTTTCTTTTACAAACATACCTGGTGTTACATTTACACCTTCAGAAAAAGCAACGACAGATGATATTTTACCCACTGACACGCCATCTACACAATCTCAACTTACCTCTGATGATGCATCATCGAGCGTCGCGGAGGCTGCAACTTCGACAAGGCCAGTCACAGACACTACTAGCCTTGGGCCCAGTATCAGCTCTTCCGGTACTAATAGCATCGCCGACTCAGAGGTCACGAGCACAACGACAACGTTGGAGTCCGCTAGCACTTCAGACATAACAACTGACGTCTCCACGACAACCACAGCTGCCGAGACCACCACTACCACTAGTCCACCATCTCGGGCTTGCGAGTCTTACCTCATCAACCCAACAGTCCTTTTTAGCGGTGATCAAGATAACGACAATGGAGTTGAAGAGCTTACTCTTCCATTCCCGGTGGGGATATACACCGAGTCCAGCGAAACCATCTACATTGGTGTCAATGGACTGATAAGCTTGTTTGACAACTCCATCGCACAATCCTCCAACAATCCATTTCCGGATAATGGCTTGCCATCAGTGGCCATTGCGGCCTACTGGGATAACTTGCGCATTAAAGGTAATTCTGGTTACGAAATCACGTACAGAGTTTACGATGATGCTGATTATCGCGCTGTCAATATCGACTGGTGTGTTGTGGATGAGGATGATGTTGTCACCCACTTCATGGTTATTGTCAGGGCTTACGATCTTTCAAACCCCGAGTCAGTTTTCATGCGTTACTTCCAGTCAAATGGAGGAAAATCAGCCACTATAGCTGTACAGAATCTTGTTGATGCAAAGTCTGAGCAATTCTCTTACGATATGGAAGATGCAGTGCCAGATGGATACACGGTTCTCTTCTTCACTATAGGAGGCGATGAGAGAGTTGTTTATGTGCCACCGTAAGGGGGATATAGCACCATCTACTGCATTTCGCATCTTTATGTACTTAGTTTTAACATAGAATAATGTCATTCATTTTTGCATTGCACTCAGCGTTTACACTTTAACAACGCAAGTCACGCCCAGGAAAAGCAGAAATGCATCATGTGTATGAACTGTTGAGATCTGTGTGAAACCACATAAGAAATTATATATAGCTATATTCTATAGATCAACATCACCTGAGCTCGATCTCCATCCCAAACTATACATAACATCTGAGAAGGCAACCATAACCCTCCAAAGACAGGCATCAAAAACATCCTGAGCCTTGTCGAGGAATCCAGCCAATCCGTCTCGAACGTTCTGAGCAAACTCACCAATCTTGGTGATAGCCCACGATGAAGTCTCATAGATGCGCTCCATGCCATGATGCAGACACTGTGGTCTTTTCACAGGGAAGTTACTGGGGTTATCGCCCTTGGGAACCTCCTTTTCCTCAGGATCAGGCCAGTTAGAACCAAGACGGTACACAGAATAAGCATCATCTGGTCCGCCACACTGCTCGCGTGTATCAAAAATGGACGTAAACCAACATTTATCGTCGTTAATTCGCGCAGATTCATCTGGAAGCTTATTGGAACAGAAGCATCTAGATCCATGGCGAAGTGCAACGGAATATCCCTTGATAGTACACTGACGGTTGCAAGAATCTCCGTTGGAGCTTCGATAAGGTCCTGTGATCCTGACCCGTGGAGGATACGAAGAGGTGAAGCCTGGAAGGGTGAAACAGCCATGGGGTTTCAGCTTGGACAGTCCCATCTCCGTTGGGCGTTTCGAAACCTGAACGGGTCGCTCGACTTCCTCAATCTTGAGCTCATCATCCACCACTTTAGTGGCAATTCCTGTGTTCACAACACTCCAAGCTCTTCTCCCACCACAAGCTTCACGAGACCAACCGGGACACCAGTTCGCACACTGGGCATCATCGACCCGTGCGCTCTTCGCAGGGTACGTATCAGAGCATAAGCACCAGCCACGCTGAACAGCAGCGACAGGCTTATCCTCGCGCTGACAATAGCGAGCGCATTGTTCAAGGTTGTTCATGCTCTCAAGCTTCTTGTGTGTCAAGGTAGCAGACTGCATATTGTAGCAGCCATGTGATGTGACATAGCCTAAGCTCGGCTCCTCATAAGGCTTCTGTATATTGCCCCCGTTATTGGATTCTTGTTGGATGCGGTATCTCCCACCAGCATAGCCAGTCCTATATGCCGAAAAAGTATCTGCAGTACCACCGTGGCCTCCACAAGAATACTGAGAGTCGCCAGCGCAAGGGATCTGACATTCACGAAGGTCTGTTGTGGAGCTAGAGCGAGGATAGCCTTGGGAACAGTGACATTGCGAGCCTTTGATGAATGCAACACCTTGTCCTGCGGCTTTGCACGAGTCGATGCAGGATGAGGGGAGCTTTGAAATTGCGCCTGGGTCTAGAGGTATGCGGCTTGCAGTCATGGGGATATCGTAGAAGCATCGCT
Source organism: Fusarium oxysporum Fo47 (assembly GCF_013085055.1). Classification (NCBI taxonomy): domain Eukaryota; kingdom Fungi; phylum Ascomycota; class Sordariomycetes; order Hypocreales; family Nectriaceae; genus Fusarium; species Fusarium oxysporum. Next base: position 955,821 of record NC_072849.1, read on the forward strand.
CAATCTGTCTTATAGGCTTAGGCTCGATGACAGGTCTCCTCTCGGGGCCGAGGTTGTAAACACTGAAAGCGACATTGTCGCCACCGCAGTTGAAAAGATTTGTTCCGGGACACTGAACATTACACTGAGAATCAGGAAGTTCATCCTTCTTATCGGGATACTCATTGCTGCAGTGGCAGATCTGATCCAGGGTGAACGCATACATACGACCCTCTCGCTGACAGAAGCGGTGGCATAGCATAGGACTATTGCGCGCAAACGGTTTGGAGACGGTATCTGTGGGCACTGTTTTGTAGCAAGCTTGTCCGGGATGCCCATTCGGCTCAGTATGCTTCGTAGATGTCTCCTCGGCGTTTTGCGATGTAGTGAAAGGATCGTGGATCTCAACATCAACGCCAAGGCCAGTGTCGTAAACAGCGATATAAGGACTGTGGCGAACTGGGTTGTACTGAGTTGCGCGCTGGCATCGATCGTCGTCGTCGCTCAGGCAAGGCATGTAACATTTGTAGGCTCCGACAACAGAGTCTGGTCGGGGATACCTTCTACCGCAGTAGCACGCGTTTCCACTGATGAAAGCAAGAGGTTTTCCATCCTCAGCGCATGCCTTAGCGCAGTCGCGGCGGGTGTCATCGTCGCGAATCAGCATCCTCTTACGGAATGTTGGGCGCATCGTAACATGATAGCATCCCTGCGCCGTGATCTTGCCAACCTTGCCACGGTTTGTCGCGAGTTGCTTAGGTTCGGTTTTCTGAATAGATGGTCCCTGCCTGTGATGCGATGGCAGTGCATTTGTTTCGTCATTGGCCATAGAAGGAATGGAGAAAACGGCGAAAAGTTCGTCCTCCTTCCCAAAGGCATGGTTTCTTGGCTGCTTGACGCAGTCACCATTCAAAATACCAACACACTGCGCATTACAGCGGTTATTATCGACCTGATGATAACTCGGAGGTGCGGCATTACTGCAGAAGCAGTTGACAGAATCGAACGCAATCCATTGCTGACCGCGCCGGGTACATGTATCGACACACTTCTGGCGCTGAACCTCGTTTCGTGAAAATCCACCAACAACAAAATTCCGCGATCTTGCCCGATAACAGCCCTTATGCTTAAGAGCCTCGAGGCTGGAACTCTGGGCAGCTACCAGAGCCACCCAGAAAAAAAGAGCGGCATGTAATAAACTAAACGTCGCCATGGCAAAAGAGTGAATGGAATGGCGTCCAAGAACAAGAGGGAACCATTGGGGCCGGGAATGAGGTGTTTATGTTTCCGTCATCAGCGGCCGGTCTAATTTTACACGAGGACAATCTAGATTCTCGTTGGTTGCCCTCGTGTTAAATATGGAACGATTTAGGCATCATACAAGGATCTGTGCCTCAATGCTGGCTAGGATCATAGAAATCAGCCAACGAGTAGTGAGCTTGGGGAGCTAAAGTGACAGGGCTGCGGATCCTAGCTGAAGCGTCGTTCTTGGCGTCGGCTACAAGGCAAACTGAAAGAAGAAATCGCCGACACTCAGGACATTTCTACAGGGTAGGGATCTTTTTTCTTACAAAACTACCATAAGAATAGGTTTAAAGACTCGTTATCATCATAATCATCATAGGTTTGAGCTTAGATTTAAGCTTACTTTGAATAAAATCGCCGTCAGAAAAGTGGCGTTCTTCCCTATCTTCGTCGACTGAGGCTCAATGAAACTTCTTGCAGCTGAACGTGTTTATTTTGTTTGTCTGGAAGACGAGGCTGGAGCTCCATGCAATGCGTTGGACATCCCTCTCCTTGTAAACCATACCGATTTCTTAGCTTTCAAGCGATAGAAGCGGGAGAAAGGAATGACAATCACTCCATGTTCCCCGCTTGCTATGTATGGACAAACGACATCATTTTCGGCTGAGTAATACCCGCGCGGGTGAGTGTTCATTTTCATTTGATGAGTAATGCATGAACATCGGGCAGCCCTTGTGGTATTAGAAACCTCATTACGTTGATGAAAGCTATCTCTTTTCTTCAATCTTCAACCTCAATCTGCTTCCCGGCTTGCTCGGCTTGTTTTATCCCGCACTGGCATCGTGTTTGTCACAACTCGACTGCCTTGCCGAGCAGCCGATATGGCGCACGAGATCCCCTCCAGGGCTGGCTCATCATCAAACAGCAATGAGTATATGCATTCAACCGGAGCGAGCAGCCAAGGCTCAACGTGGGAAGAAGAACGAGAGAACGAACAGACCAGTCGGCGCATCAGCATCATCACCACCACGCTCTCTTGCTTCCAGTGCCGGGCTCGAAAGGCGAAATGCGATCGATTGAAGCCCAACTGCAGTCGATGCGTGCGACTTGGAGATGAATGCGTGTTTCCAAACTCGCGACAGAGGCGACTCGTTCGGAAGACAAACCCTGCTGCCACGTTGGAGACCCGAGTAGGTTGGTGACCCTTGCGTTCTTTCCAATGGCCGGGGTCAACTAACCCTTTTCTTGAAGCTCGACTAGAAGAGATAATTACGCAGAGCGGCCTACCAGACATCTTACTGAGTGAGCCCATATCCCTTGGTGATGAAGCCGGACTTGATATGGGCTGGAACCAGGATGCAGCCAATATCAACCAGTCAACTTCCTACGGGCCCGCGTCCAATGGAATTCCCGTAATGCAACCAACTGCCGCGTCGTCCCAAGAAGACCCATTCATGATGCAAGAATTGATTGGAATTGGCCAGTTTGAGCAGCTTCCGCCCAGCCACTTGACCGAACGACTGTAAGCCGTGACCGCCTCCGACTTCGTTCCCTAACCCCCTCTATGCTACGCTATTACTACCGTCATTTATCGCTTCTACATGCGCCCGACTATGCTAATCCAGGGTTTATAGGGTTGCTTTGTATTTCGACGAACTGAAGCAAGATCTCCCAATGTTACACCGAACACGCTATGTGACATCTCTTCATTGCCCTGCCCATATGCGTCCACCCATGTCTTTACAATATGCGGTCTTGGCTCTGGCCGCAGCAACGCGTCAGGAGTTCGCACACCTCGCAATGCCATTCTATCAGCGGTCTAGGCGGTATGCAGAGGCAGATGAGATGAAAGTGAGTGCATGAACCGAAACGCATGAGGAGCCAACAATCATAACGCTTTTGGTCAGGGCCAAGGAGAATACTTTACCACCATAGCTCATACGCAATGTTGGTGCTTACTCGCCGCCTATGAGTCCCACCAACTCCTCTTCTCTCGGGCGTCTGTCAGTCTATCTAAAAGTGTCCGGATCGCCCAGATGCTTGGGCTGCATCGTCTTGATAGCCCAAAACAACCAACGGACCCACCGCTCCCTCCACCTGGAGACTTCTTTGAGGTTGAAGAGCGGAGGAGAACCTGGTGGGTAATATTCTGTTCCGATCGGTTCGTGAGTGGTATCACGGGTTGGCCCGCTCTAGTCAATGAGAAGGATGTGAGTAGATCATTGGAATGGAGAAGCTTGAGAAACCAAAGGGCTGATGTATCAACTGCATACAGATCGAAACCCGATTACCTGCCTCTGACGATGCATTCGATATGGGCACTAATGAAGCGACACCCTTTCTTATCGCTGCCCTTCAAGGGGGCACTCTCTATTCTCCTTTCGCTGGTAAGGTGCTTACCGCCCATACGTTCCACAGAACTCTAGAGCACACATTCCGGTCCCTCCCAAATGATGGCATCGAGGACATTGCGAATGGGCCATACTGGATTCGACAGCGGGGGATTGACGCTGACCTATCTAATATGATTTTGTACCTCCCAGAAAACCTCCGCCTCCCACAGTACGGGCAGAACCGGAATGCCGTCGTCGTCAATGTGGGTATTCACACCTCCGTTATATGCATACATAGAGCGGCATTGGCAAAGATAAGAGAGTTCGGCCTAGCCGCAGACTTGTTTGCAAATAGCAGGCTTCGGCTTCTACCTTCGGCAGAGCAAATACTGAACGCTCTCAAGTCGACTGACGACGCCAAGGGCGCTATGGCTGATCATTTCTTGGTATTTTCGGCGTATCTTGCGGCCTTGATCTTTCTAGAAGACTACATGGAAACCAAATATCTGAAGAATGAACAACATCTCCATTACATTCTGAATGCAATGGCCCAAGCTGGCGAGAAAGACCTATTCTCACGTTCGTTAGCAATTCAGCTTGCTTCAGGGATGAAGCACGTCGGAATGGATTCGAGGACTATAGACAGAGTAAGAACGGTCACGCAATGGCCATCTATCAATTGGAAGTTGCTAACAACGTGAGTTTAGGTACAAGAACTTCCGCCAACATCTGTATCGATACCCATTCTTGCCAAACAAGACAAGGCCTCATCACACATCACTTTCTGTTCGATTCTTCCCACCAAGTCAGATGACTACTCGATCTAACCAAGAAGGGGATAATATTATGGCGTGTGGGTGTCCGCTGTGGCCCAAGCATTGAGAGTGTGCCGGTTGTTGAGACCCAGCGCTGGATTGTAATATTTACTGTATAGAGAATGCCATACTCCTATGATATAAGGACTGCGCTTGTTCGGTGATAATGGTTTGAAAGGCCAAAATCAATAGTAGAAGAAATACTATGATACGAGTATGGAGCTGAACTCTAACCGTTCTATGGATGGAATTCAAAGCTAATCCTTCGAAAGTCAGATTGTCTATCAAGAGAACATTCTTCAAGCCCAGAAATGTATTGATAAGGCCCGAACTCAAGTGAGAGTTACTAGCCATTGCCCCAGCCGGCGTCTATCATGGGGGACCACCGCTTGGTGCGTATCGGCTAAGCTTTCTAATTCTCTCGCCAAAGACATAAAAGAGTATTGGAACTGGGAAAAGCCCAACTGCTATAAAGCCAAGAACACTGGTGGCCCAATCAACCCCCAGCCTTTTGTACATGGCGGCCGCAAACATTGGAAATCCTGCGCCGAACAGTGCCCGTACTACAGCATTGGCAGCGAGGGCACTGTTTGCATTCATTCGATAATTATCTATGATGTAGGTTTGACCTTGGAGAAAGATACTACGAGCAAGTCAGCAGTTGCTCTGCGAACCTGCACGATCGAAAACACCTACAGCATGATACCCACTCCGAGCGGAATTCCAGCTAAAGCTTGTGGCACCCACAAGATGTTAGGGTCGGAAGTCCATGCGAACCAGAGAAGCCCAATAGGAAAACATGCCCCGCCAACCATCATCGGTAGGAGCCGTTGCTCAGGTGGCAGATGACCCTTGGCCTTGATTATGCGTGTAAGCCGGGTTTTGGAGAAGATGACAATGAATATGACTCCAATGACAACGCCGAGTATTATAGCTAGGAATGGGAGAGATCCCACACCACTGTTCCAGCCCCGGTCCTCTTGGAAGGACACTGGATATGCTTCGAAGCATAGGTAGATGAGGCCGTATACGAAGGACATGTAAAGCGTGACGAGGATAATCACGGGCTCGAGGACTAGCATGGCGAGTGGCCGGACTAGGATTCGGTTTGCCATTTCGTGGATATCAACCGGCCTTTCTTCCGCAACGGCATGGATGGCCCAGTCTCGGGTTGATAGGCGGACTGAACGAGCTTTCCGAGCCAGAAGTGTAGACTCTAAGGTCTCAGGAACCGTGATGAAAGCTATGGGCCCGAATAAAGCTGCCATAATAGCCGTGATGTACGCCGTCCACCGCCAGCCGAGTGAACTTTGGGTGATGAACCCACCCATAATAGGACCGGCAACAGGGCCCTGCAGTCATCGAAATGAGTGTCGATGTCACTGATATCCAACGAAGAAATCGCACTTACGACGAAATTCGCGCCCGCGAAAATGCTCATGGCAATGCCGAGCTCGACAGGTGGCCAAAGGTCGACAAGTGCGCCGCCAACAACGCTGAGAGGAGATGAACCAAACAGGCCACTCAGAAATCGACAGACAAGGATAGTTTGAACATTCTCGGCGGTGGCCACGGGGATCTAGAATAGTGCAAAGACGAAATACCCAACAAAGAGTGGGTATTTACGGCCGTATACCTCTGACACGGGCCCAAATATCAGGGGACCAAAGGCGAAACCCTAGAGGTGGATTAGCCACAAGTCGGAGTGTTAAAGATGTCGCTAGCGATAGCGAACGTACTAGGACAAACAAGCTTGTACCCAGAGTCATGACTTCTATTGAGACGCCGAACTCCTTTGCAGCAGGCCGAGTTGCCGTGCTAAATATGCTGCTTGCGAAGGTCACAACCCATGTCAGCATGCCTAACGAGACTGTGATCATCCATTTTCTCCGATTCGGCCAGTTCTTGGGATTATCTGGATCATCTGGACCGTTCCAGCCGACGATTTTGCTGTTGGGATCCCGTCCGGTGATTGCTCGATTAGGATCGGCACCCATGACGTTGTCAGAGGAAGGGCTAGAGTCCTGTTTCTGCTCGTTCGTGGAACCGCCTTCGGAGATAGAAGAGGGAGACGTAGTGGCTCGGGCGTGGGACGCCATGGCCCAGAGAGGTCGAAGGACAGGGCTTCTGGCTTTTACAGAACAGAGAGTTACTACCGTGAGCTTAGTGGTATTGAAGGCACCGTCAATGTTTAGGACTCAGGAAGTAGATAGGTGTCACTATTATAAAGCAACGGTACGGGTTGGGGGTGGGGTCAGGAAATCATGTTGAAATCGAACTTCGGATGTGTCTGAAGACGATCTAACAAAGCATTATACCTGGAGACACGCCGATTTAGTCAGCATGCTGGTTCGGTCGTGGCCGCCTACCGAGAGAGTCCGGTCCGCGAGCGGCCGGTCTGAACGGTATTATCGCTGGGCCGTGGTTGGTCCGACCGGTCTTGAGCATAAAACCGGCGGGCCGCGATCCGCCCGATGGATCCACAAGAACATGCCCCTCCACGAAGAAGCCATTGAGCCCGGCGTAGCTTCATCAAATCATTTAATTCATTCATTTATCATTTTACTTGTAAGATTTTATATGGTAATGTCTTAGTTAATAAATCCTAGCTCATGTGTAAAAGGAAACTTTAAAGACTAAGATAATAGATGTATATAACAGCAGCATTTAACAAATAAATATCTTATTTAATGTAGTTTATCCAAGTACTGGATACAACTGTTTCGAATTGAAATGTTTTCTTGAACCAAAGCAGACCTCCCGTCTAACATTAGATCTAATGCAAAACGAGTTCCAGCCCATTTATGAGCTAGGGGGCTTCACCTGCCAAACATCAAGGGATACCCAGGGACCCGGGAAATCAGTCACAGCTACAGCGAGAATCTCGTTAAGCCAAGAGTACTTGCTGCTTCCAGTCTCAAACTTGACTCTATCCAAGGCAGTAGTTCCCGAGATCAAAGGGCCAGCTGAGTGACTGTAAACATAGGATCCGTCATCCATCTGTACCACAGAATGCGCGTCAACGTTGAAATTCCCCAAAGCATCGATTGCACCGAAATCGGCTCCAATAGGGAGGACTGTTCCTGTGAACAGTCAGCTGGTATTCACCATCTAAACGTATTGTTCGGTCTGCTTGTACCTTCGCCTTTGGGGCCCGACAAGCTGCCACCAGTTATGGGAATGGCCAATCTGGTTCCTGCTGGACCTGGACCGGTGTTGATGGTTGAACTGAGAGTGAGGTTCATACGGAAGAGGTACGTGAGAGTTGGAGCCTCAGGGGTCGCTGTAGCGGCCCCAATGCTGCTGGCGATGACAAAAAAGGCAGAAATCAACATGCTTGTAGAGCGAAGCAAGAAGGTCGAAAGAGAGTGACTGGGTTGTGATGACTACTAATTTTCAGCTGCAATGCACGAGGCGAGGTCGTCTCTTAAACAGAAGAACAACTCGTCATTTATACCAGTCTCTATGAACGAGCACACTCAAAAGAAATGGTGCGAGATCGGATTCTAGAAACGCTCGTGAGGTTAGCCCCAGCCGGAGAAAATTGGTCACCGTCCGCAACAAGGAAGACGAGGATAATTTGATGGCTGACAAATGCAAGACTAGCTACATGGATAGATATCGGCCTGAAGTTGGAAGTTAGCCCGAGGAGAATCCAGTTCACTACAAAACTTCATCGCCCGAAGTGGCCGGTCTTTCGGTGTTGCGATAAGACCGCTTGTTGTGTGCTGACAAAAGCGGAGGAGCCTCAATGCGACACGTGAGGCGGTAAAGAGAGTTTCTTTATGGATAAAATCTCCTGCTAAACTATTGGTATCAGTTTCATTCAAATACCTCGCTGTCTGCTTGTCTCACCCACAATCTCTCCCCACTTCAGTTATTAATTCATAATCATGTCCCGCAATCTTTTAATCACTGGCGCCACCGGGAAGCAAGGCGGCAGTGTCGTTGAAGCTGTCCTATCTCGTTTCTCTAAGGAATTCACTATTCTCGCCGTTACCCGCAATGCACAATCGCCATCAGCCCTGCGCTTGGCCAAGAAGTCATCCGCCGTCAAGCTCGTCGAGGGAAACCTTGACGACGTACCTTCTCTATTTCGAGCCGCGAAGAAGGTTGCCTCTGGCCCCATCTGGGGTGTCTATTCAGTTCAAGCCGCAGTGACAAAGGGCACCACCTTCGAGGGAGAGATGCGCCAAGGCAAAGCACTTATAGACGAGTCAATCAAGAACGATGTGAAGCATTTCGTCTACAGTAGCGTCGATCGTGGTGGCAACGAGAGGTCCTGGAGTAACCCAACACCAATCCCGCACTTCAAGTCAAAGCATCAGATTGAGCACTATCTCCGCGATAGTATCGAAAGTAAGAAGTCTGCTATGGGTTGGACAATCTTGCGCCCTGTCATCTTCTTGGATAATATCACGCCGGACTTCCAGTCCAAGGTTTTCATGACAAGCCTGCGCAATACCATGAAGGACAAGCCATTGCAGTGGATTGCTACTTCAGATATTGGCGTCTTTGCAGCCGAGGCGTTTGCCGCTCCTGATCGCTTTAACAAGCAGGCTATAGGGCTGGCCGGAGAGGAGCTCACCTTCGAGGAACTAGACCATAGGTTTAGGAGCGTGACGGGCACCGGCGTAGGCACGACGGTGGGGCTACTGGGGAAGGCACTCAAGGCAGGAGTTAAGGAGGTCGGTGTGATGTTGGATTGGTTTAAGGAAGAGGGCTATAATGTGGACATGCAGCTGGCTAGGAGCATTCATCCGCACATCAAGGACGTCAGGGCGTGGCTAAAACAGGACAGCGCTTTTGTCACACGATAGAGCTTATGGCGTGCTCCTTCTCCATACCTCATGTTATATTATGACACCGGCGATAAAGATAGGCCAAGCACTTCCGTGTGGGGAGTAGATCACCAAAACGACCGTTTTGAATCTCTTTTCAAGTTTATCCATAGACCTCATGATCACGCAAGATGAGATCCTGTCTAGCACTTTGAGCTGCGTGGTTTGAGATTCCCATGGTGGCGAGACCCTGTACTACCTTTTAACATATCGGGCTCAACAAGGTACCGTGATTAGGAACTTAACTTTCTGCCGAAGCCAAAAATCTTCTTATGACATTATATTGCGAAAGTTTGCTAGTTTGTCAAATTCTCACCATTCGCTCAAGTCAACCATTTTGCTCCTCACAGTCCATTTTCTTCCTATTCTATCTATAGCAGAAAGGGTCACAATGAGGGTTATTAGCTATCGTGGAAGCTTTTTAGGTAGCCGCTTATATTATAAAATAGAATTTAGCGCCCAATCTACCAGGGTCTGAAATATATTAATATAAAAGTCTGCCTCACATAAGCTTTACCCCTTTGAGAGACTATAATATAGTATTTCTTCTAAGAAAACCTCTCAAACTCTACTCTTTAGGGTGCTTAAATAGCTGTTTGAGAGAAATTAATATTCAGTCCGGCCTCCTTCAGTGGCGCGCTAACAAGCATACTGGGACTGAACTGTATGTGTTAACAGCCTAAAGTTTAAACTTATAGGCAGCAATCAGGTACACGGCTGTATATAAAAGAACGTCCCCCCCGCCGAATTCTCGACCAACAATCTCCAAAATTCTCAACTACTTTACCACGTGCGATCAACCATTCATACTATAACACCAACCTCGAATTCTCACAATGGATCCCTTCGGACGCCTCCCTTTAGAGATTCGGGAAATGATCATATCAAATTTCGACATCAGCCCTGATATGTGGTTTATTTGTCGAGCATCCCCCGTTTTCTGGCACCAACTCCACACGAGCAAATTACTAAAAACTTGGCACACCCTTAGAAAGGAGCTGGGCTATGAGATGCTTGCGCACGTCTTGATGCTTGTGCAATATCCGAAGATTGAGGAACCCATTCCAAAGTATATAGAAATGGATGGGCAGGGAATGCCAAACGTCTACTTTCGGGATCCGCTGTTCACCCCACAGCAACATTTAATTTTCGAGATGCATGACAGGTACCAAGGCATGCTCAACTGCTTTGCGCTGGGCCCTGAATTGGTGCCTCTCTATAGGGATAAATATCCTGACGCCTGCCTTGGCAAGTTTAGCGATTACCTTGCCAAATCTTTCGGAGAACACGGGGAACAGCTTCCTACTGTAATGCTTCCAGTTGAGTCCCGAATGAGTTACCGGCTCTTCTATCTTCTCCTCGCCATCGAGATGATGGACCAATGTCCATCAGCCTTCGTAACAGCCCTGAGAGAGCCTCCCAAACAACTATCTATAAAAGAAGAGCGCTCTCTAAGGCTTGTTGATTGCTGGATACAGAAGGTTCCAGGAAGTGTTTCAGACGGTTGTAGGAGGTTCTATGACCTGCCCGAGGAATCTGAGGAAGAAGAAGACGATAATGATAATTGGGAGGAGGAGGAGGAGGAGGAGGAGGAGGAGCAGAGGGAAGCTGAAGAAATGGTGTTTATTCAATGCTAGTTTAGCTTTTGAGCGCAAGTAAGCCTCATGTGCTGGCTTGAATAGTTCTAAATAAATCTTTCAACACGGCATCGATTTCCTGAAAAGTTTCCAGATAATCGAGATGTTGAGTCAATAACTATCAAATTCCGCGATAAGCGTCAGAGCCTATGAAGTAACGATCTATAAAAGGGAAAAGGTGTTTTTCGAGGTTCACTGTTCCCTTATAAAGCAAGGTCCAGAAGATAAGGGACTAGGAGACTATATGGCCAGAAAGGAGGAGGTGATACAGGGGAGGCCCGGTGTGAATTATCATGATCTTGGTATATCTTATTCACAAATCTCGTTGCTATTGATGCACCGTTCTTGTTCCGACCTGAAGCACCTCATGATGCATTGACATTTGGAGTGCTCATAACTAACTATGCTATGGTATGAAAATCATGCGTGTTGCTTCTGTTATGAAGTTAGCTAAGGTATAAAAATACTTCTCAAAGACTCAAAGGTTTAATCTCAAGGGAACATTATAATTGTTATCTGCTCAGGGATTTCTGACTCTCAAAGTCATACTATTGGCTAACTATTATCAAGGATCATATGCAAGGTTTGACTTTAATGGTCGAAAAAGAGTTCAGGCTCTAGACATCAGCGAATATCCTGTCAATATAAGCTTCTCCAGCCCTGGCAATGTCTACCTCATCAAATCCTCCGACCAGACTTTGAGAAAACTGTCATGTATAAAGGCAAGCTCAGGAGCAATTTATAAAAAGTTATCCTGTCCTGGAGAATTCTCATCGAACTTGACTTTTTACATTTTAGCCTTGCTTTTTCTTCTGCCCCAAATGTCACTCAGCACTACCACCATGAGGAGCGTTTCCACCAAAGACACCTTTTTTCGACTCCCTTCCAACGCCCGAGCAAAGATCATCACAAGGCTTGATGGAGAGTCTCGTCTAAACTAGGCCTTTTCCACTACAACCGTCCCGTCTGTGTCACTGTTTGCTTGCCCTTCACCTGCACCCAGCTGCCGGATTACCAACCAAGCTGGAAAGATCGCAGCCGCCCAAATACCAAAATTCATATACGTGCTTCCCACAGTTGCCATGATGGGAAGAGCATTGAGGCCATAGCTAAGCGCCTGCCATGCCGACTCCGTGCCTCTCAACAACGCAGAAAGACGGACCGTCTCTTGCGAATTATTTGAGATTTGACCGATGATGAAGAAGGCAAAGTTATAATTGAGCTGAAATCCAGAGACAAGGAAGACGAAAACACCGAATGCGGCACCGAAGCCGGGATCATTCCAGTCGTAGATGGGTCCATCGCGCTTAAACTTGGTGACGTTGATGGTCAACCAGATCCACCACCCTCCTTGGAGAGTCATGATGACAGCATAAGCATATCGCGCGCGCTTCTTGAGAGCGATTTGGTTCTGATCAAGCCAGACACCCAGAAGATTTCCCGCGATGACCGCGACAATACCAGACACGAATGAACCGAGAGCTCGAGCTCGCACGCTGAACCAAAGAGCGATATAGGTAAAGAAGACCGACTCTGAGTAGACTCCTTGGCCGATCCAGAAGATGAGCAGCAGGAATTCCTTCTTGAGGAACGTTCGTGTTGTGGCCTTGAACTCTTTCCATGGATGGTCGAGGATGCTCATATCGACTTTCTTCCCGTCTGCGCGCTGGACCTGGGAGGGCTTGTTGAGAAGAAACGCGACAAAAGGTCCCAGCGCCTGAAGAGCGATGAAGATGAGATAGACCTTATACGAGACCTTGCCCGCCTCACTCCGATCGGCGTTGAGACCAAGGTTAATCGCACCACCCAAAATCTGTCCCAGTCTAGTGAATGAAAGCCAATATGCCACCAAACGTCCTCGATTTCTAGGCTCGGGATATCCGATCGCGATCGCTGCCTCGGCCGCCCAAAAGATACCCGCCGATACACCACAGCACGCGGCGCCAAAGATGACAAGCCACTCGACGCCATAACGGTTGTTCAGATAGAGACCCGCGCTGTAGGGAGCAAAGCCGATGGTTCCGATAACGAGAGCGCCTTTGATACCAACGTATTTGACGATGCCGCTGGTGAACCAGCATGAGATGATCATGAGACAAAAGGTGAGGGCGTTGCCGGTGTTGACGAGGTAGGGCTTTTGAGCACCGCCTGCGCCGAGGGAGTTCATTGCACCCCAGAGACCGGGGGCTGCGAAACTGCAGAGACCGAGGATGGTTGCATTGTAAATTGGCGACCGATTCCATTTCGCTGTTAATCATCAGTATAGTCTTCAGGTCGGAAGTGGTGAACTTACGCTTAATCGGAGCCTCATTCAACGCCTTAGCATTCGCGGCATCAGCCGTATGTTTGCCCTCTGATTCCGACATTGTCGTGAAGGTTCCAACTGCCGACCAAGTCAAGAAATTTGCCGAATCTTGTGCGACTTGGAAGCAGCTAAAGAGGAGATGATAATTGACGTTGATGAGCGGCGAAGCATCAAGATAAAGTAGTCGGAATAAAAGAATGACACCACTCAACCCCAGCAATGATGACAGGGACCAAGATAAACTATGCAAATCAACCACTCGATCGGTGATGGTGGTTATTTCGATCAAGTTAGATCGCCGAGCATTGATAAGGGTTCATGCGGTTGCGTGATATCCGTCTCCGGCATCGTCATCGGCCCTTGGCTGTACCACCAATCATGAACCACGAAATCCGGCATGTGTTTTATGTTTGACAGAGCTCAGCATATTACATTTCGGATCATTTGGAACAAATTGAATGGGAATTTATTTATAATGATCTGTATAAAGTAACCGTAACGTTGCCTTGACCTTTCTTCCGGGGATGATGCTACACAAATTCAACACTTTACCTAAGGATACCATAAATTTAGGCCTAATCTTGTCATGATTTCGTAGAACCATTGTGGGTTCCATCCTAATTTTATCATAACCCAGTCCCTCTTAGTTGCTGATGTTTCTTTGCTAAATGAAACGCGGAAGGTTGTCGTGCTATGTTGAGGACTTTTACTGGCTACATACAGACCAGTGAGTTCGATCTTAACCACAATCCAGCCATCTTTACCCATCTGATACCCTTTTCGCCAACCTCAGCGCGCTCAAGATCCAGAGGCAAATTTTGAGCTGGAGAGTAATTCGATCTTATTTGGGGAATTTGCCTAACGTGGTCTTGTGAAAAAGCTTTCGAGTCGTTTAACCAGCCACGATCGATAATCCTCCCTAGACATGGGCGGCACAAATCGGCTTCGTGTATTGATGCTTTGCCAGGTATGATTCAGTCCGACGCAGAGCGGGCATATCAAAGGTTCAGCCGCAGACGGTGGGATTCCGCCAAGGAACTGCGAATACTCCTTATTTTGGGGCACAAACCCCGAGACAATGTCGGATCCGGTCACGCGCGTTCCAGAGCAGATCTTGCAGTCCCCGTCTTCCAGGTACCTGATGATATCTCGAACCGTGAGCTCCACATGGAGAAACTTGGCCGTCTCGAGCAAGGCCGTGGGGAACGTGCAGAGTGAGCCGAACTCGCGGGTCAATGGATCACCGAAGGGGTTAGGGCAGGATGAATGCATGCCAGGTCGGGATAATTTGTCGGGATGGGCCAAGTAGAATCGATAGATTTCGATTTCCTCAGATTTCTGGATGTTACCAAAGGGTGACCAGCGTTGAAACTTGCTGCAGACAAGTTCATCGCCTCGCACGCTTGTCTGTAGCCTAATGGGTTGTACGAGGGAAAAACGGTGATCCTTGGTATAACGTTTAGCGAAGTTGATAATAATGTCCCAGAGCTCAAGTGGTAGTCTTTTGCCTGCTTGGGAGGCGATAAGTGCAGGCGAGCGCGAAACGACACTTTCGACGTAGGCGGGTCCTAAAAGTGTCTTGTCGAGAAGCATGAGCGGCCGCCACATCACCAAATTGCCGAGTTCTTTTGAATTTACGATCCTCATGTTGATCGTGTGATATTGATTCACTTGAGCCCGGGAGGACGTGTTTCAGATTGTGTTGCTAGAGTTGAGGAAGACAGAATGTCACAGCAAGGGTGCTGTTCAACACTTCTACTCATAATACGTTACTCTGTGTTCCAAACTCTCTGATGAAAGTCTTGTGCAGATATACTTTCAGAAACAAGCGAAAGCACCGCAAACCCATCGCCAACTGGATACGTCTCATTGCAGGTCGAGATGTAGAGAAACTTTGAAGCTATCCATGTTACCGAACACCACATTGCTCCAAGCTCGTGACCAAGAATAAGGTTAGTCAAGGAGGCGGATTGGCTGAGCCAGTCACCACAGACTCTAATTCTATATGGCACAGGAATTTAAACTTTTGTGATGTGCACTTTATCTGGTATTTACTTTCTTGTTGCATAGTCTGACTGGCTATACAGAAGTGGCCTTGAAACCGAGTCGCCTGACCTTAATGCCTGTCCACATGGTGACTCGTGACTGGCGTTTTCGCGACGACGACTCATGTTGGACTTGAGAGTTATCGCCTCGTGAGCAGTGCTTCTGATAAATAGCCAAGTTGTATTCGGCAACAGAATCGCTGAGGGAAGATAATCACGCCCAGAAAAGAGAAGTTCATTTGATAACGTGGTTGAGCTTAGAAGCATTGATCTTGAGAACAGCAGGAGGTTTGATGGTGCACGAGAATGCCAATACTAGAAACCAAAAGACATAAGTTATTTAATGCAAAGTTAATAAATGAATATGTAGCAAGAGTCTATCAATAACGCAGTCCACAGCACCTCAAAACCATCTACCAATACCCTGATGATAGACAACGAGGCATCCACTAGGGTATGGTGCGACCATTCGCAGGACTCAACGACAAGATAAAGACAGTCAAAAGAAGTCTCTCCTTTGAAGACATCTTACCCTACTACCCATCCAGTTACCCTCCAGTACGGCCCGTTTAAACAAGCTTAAACCCATCTCCCCCATCCCGAAAAATACCTGATCTCTGGGGTGCAGTGCGGGTAAACTCGCCGTCAACCGGCATGTATTGTATGAGGCCAGCGACGGTTTCTGGGGTACAGTTCAAGACCCCGGAACAGGTCACGAAAATTCGTTATTCATATTAGTCAATGAGGTGAATAACCCCACAGATAAGCGATTGATGGCGGAGATGAGGATGTCGTGGAGTAAAATTTGATGCAGAGTTTTATGAGGCTGACTCGATGTATAAAAGAGCTTTTCACCCCAGACTTTTTCGGTGGAGATTGCTGCAAGCCAAGACGGCAGTTAGCTTGACCAAGCTTGACAACATCTCTCCCATTATCTCTCGCATTATCTCTGAATGTAGAGAATGCGTTTCTCTCTCATCAGAAACAGAGTTTTGGGGCCCCGGAGTAATCTCGTTGTCCGGGTCGTTCGAGATTTCATCTTGACGCGGAGCGCGACATTAGAGAGTTATTGTTAGGATATCATAACGTGATGATATCCACACGCGCCTTTTCGGTGACGGAGCCTCGCTGGATTTCTCACCAATGACACGTTTCATGCACGTAAAAATATCACCAGGGGTCTCATGTCATACAGACCCACAACCGGCAGATTCTTCCACCACCATACGACTTTGGGTCAAGCGTCTTCCTTTTGGAAGGTTTTTACGGATTTTTCGTACGCCACTCCGAGCGCGGCTCGTCAACTCCCTTCGGGCCTTTTCTCTCAGAAGCTGGAATTCTCGCCAGGAACGATGGAGTTTTTGAGATCAGATGGTACCAGGGACAGTTAACTCCGGAGTCGGCATGACATGAATGAATTACGAGTTTAAATGGAATAAAAACCTGGAGAAAGGTGCTGTTATCTAATCATGACATTAACCGCGACCTGGTCCCGGCCCCCGATCTTTCGGAGGTGGATACCCCGGATACACCGAACATGCGCCATGGCTCGCCTTGCGCCGTTTTTCCCGTCACAAAGCTCTTCTAGCCGTTTGTTTTCGTTCCTCTTAAATACATTTGTCCTGTCTCACCTTCTCTCAGGGCCCTGTTTGATCTCCTGTCATTCTTCCCCATTGTTCGTCGGTTACCTATTCCGTACATTTCTCGACTCTTCTACACTGACCATTCCTTGGTCTTATGAGTAGCCACTCTTCTACCCATCCTCCCACCGAACATACTCCTCTACTCACTCACGACACAATGGCTACCACATCGCCCAAGGCCAAGTCCGCCAAACCCGCCAACATGATGGACGATCCTGAGACAGCGGATGATATCCAAGTCTCCCAGCAGAAGCAGCTCGCTACCCAAGGAAATGCTCACTTCCACCGCCTGGGATGGAAGCGTCTCGCCGTCGTCACAATCGTCGAGGCTATTGCCCTCGGCGCCCTCAGCCTTCCTTCAGCCTATCACACGCTGGGCATGTTCCCCGGTGTCTTCCTCACAATCACTCTCGGCCTCGTCTCCATCTTCACCAGCTACATCGTCGGCCAAGTCAAGCTGAAATTTCCCCACGTGGCGCACTATGCTGATGCCGGACGCCTACTTCTCGGTCGCTTTGGCTATGAGATTTTCGGTGCTGCCCTCGTTCTCGAGCTTGTTATGGTTGTTGGTTCGCATGCCTTGACTGGTAGCATTGCGCTCATCGACATCAACGGTGGACACGTCTGCTCCATCGTCTTCTCTGCTGTTTCGGCTATCATCCTTCTGATCCTCGCCATCCCCCCATCTTTCACCGAAGTCGCCATTCTAGGATATATCGATTTCGTGTCTATCCTTGCCGCCATTGGCATCACCGTCATTGCCACCGGTATTCAAGCTAGCGATTCAGCTGGTGGACTCTCTGGCGTTGAGTGGTCTGCTTGGCCCAAGGAGGACCTCAGCTTCGCCGAGGCATTCGTCGCTGTCAGCAACATCATCTTCGCCTTCAGCTTCGCAATCGGTCAATTCTCCTTCATGGACGAGATGCACACACCAACCGATTACATGAAGTCCATCTACGCCTCCTGCTTCATCCAAATTGCGATCTACACTCTGACTGGAGCCCTGTGCTACGCTTTTATCGGACCCTCAGTGCAATCGCCCGCATTGCTCTCCGCCGGACCACTTATTTCCAAGATCGCCTTTGGAGTCGCTCTACCCGTCATCTTTATTTCCGGTTCGATCAATTCTACCGTTGCCCTTCGATATCTTCATGGCCGTATGTTCAAGGACTCAATTCTGCGATATGTCAACACCCCCATGGGTTGGGTCAGCTGGATCACTCTTGTGACCATCTTCACCATCATCGCTTGGGTCATCGCTGAGGCTATCCCCATTTTCTCTGACTTGCTCTCTCTGGCCTCGGCTCTCTTTGTCTCCGGTTTCTCTTTCTGGATCCCCGGTGTCATGTGGTTCGTCTTGCTCTGCGAGGGCAAGTGGTTTTCCAAGAAGAACATGTTGATGAGCTTGGGAAGCATCCTGGCCTTTATCATCGGAATCGTTACACTTGGTGCTGGTACATATGCCACCATTAAAGATATCGTAAGTTGTCTCAACCATGGCATTTCTGCTCAAAAAACTAACGTTTTACTAGATTGACATTACTTCCGATGGCTCTGCTCATGCTCCTTTCACTTGCCGATCAAGTTAATCTGACTCGGCGTGACGATAGATGTTCCAAAGCGAAAAATGCATTTAGATATATGATGTAAATTAATACAATCTCGATTCTTAATGATATAATCATCAAACAAGTTTTATATATATACAGTGCATTCATTACCTGTAGCCTTCGTCTTGATCAATCGTCTCGAGACCAAAGAAAGAACATTGTCGCGTAACCCACCCAACAGCAAATACAATCTGGTTCCCGTTTTGGTTCCCGTCGAAAGAGATAACCTAATAATGCACTTTCTGAAGAAGGGGACGACGTTCTGAAACATATTACAAACCCAAACCGTAAACAGCATGCACGAAATAATCCACGACGTCATTATGTACCACGCGCAACCTTGTATCATATACATCATTAACGAGCTGAGGGATATAGCCACTCTTGGAAGCTTGACCTGCGGCGAACAGGTGATCCAGTTGAACCTTCACTTCCAACACTGGCCCGACGATCGTTACTATTTCGTCGTACCCAAGTGTTGGTCCACTCGGATCCGGTCGCAGGAGTCGTAGTAGTCATCACTCTCTGCTTGTAGGCTGTTGATTCAAATTGTCAGTAGTGATCAAAATTAAAAACATCAAGAGACAAGCACATACAAGATGAGTCGTTCCTGTTGGGATCCTCTAGAACAGCCTGGAGCTTGGCCTTGGCTTTCTCCGCAAGGGTCTGAGGTGCCATGTCGACTTGTTAATAGTTGACTGTATAACCCTGAAAGATCTTGTAGTTTTAAAGCGTAAAATACTTAGGAAAGACAAATGAAATGAAGAGAAAATAGCTTCGCAATCACAAAAGAGGGGAAACGGCTTCTTATGTTACAGCAAGCACACGACCTCGTGACCATCCGTCATCTTGAGGAGATGATACAGAATGTTTGTCAGCTCTCCATTAGAGCACGTTGCAAATTTCCTATTCCAGTATAAGATAAGCTATCACGAAATGCTTTGCTGTGCCATCAACGTCAGAAACGCGGGGTAGTCCACCATCAACCAATTAATCAACGACAGATGTTGCGTTGGTTCAAACGTTGGCACCCTCCTTTTTAAGAAGGATTGTGTGATTGGGCACTAAAATGCTTTGTAAAAAGGAGTGTTTAGACCCGGCTCGGCAGTGTCGAGTACGGCGTGATTCTATGAATGTTTCTGCTTAGGCTGAACCCATTGTCGCGCGTTGAGCTTGGCAAGACAGGCTGCTGGATTATGTTAACTCTCAAAAGAAGCCAGTTATAAGCGGGTTAATCCATACTCATATGTTTCTTTCTCCATTACCCCTAGCTCGACGCCGATCAAGTAAACGCTTAATTCTACTTCCAAACACCTCCACTCTGTGTTCGTCGTACATAAGGTCCTGCATAAAACTCCGCGCATTTTCCCCTTATTTAGTCGAGATGGGAAAGTCGGGTTTGCAAACGACAATCTATTGATTCTTTAACTGCATGTGTCGCTCACAGTATTGCCGACGGGAAGCTTCATGCTCGCATATGTACTGGTTTCCTGCCATGCTTAGCGCAAGCAAAAAGAACAAGACCTGCCCTTTCTTGACGTCTGTCGCATCATTTAGTGACGTCGGAAACTTCTCTCCATTCCTTCTAAGCGCCCAAGTAGCGTAGCAAGCGAAAACACTGTAAGGTAATTTTCGAATGAACCAAGGGACAATTTCAGAGCCAAAGTTAAATCAATCCATCAGGCGTTGGTATAGAGCGTTCATTCGGAATACCATATCTGATTGGGTTGAAAAGAGCGGATGTGGAAGCTTCCTCTTCTCCCAGAGCTTGTAGTTCTTATCAGACAGTACATTTTTGGAAAGCAACAGGTACATATGAGCCTCAATGAAAGCGACGTCGCGTGTACCGCCGAATTTGCTCTCCAAGGATTCTGATGTCAATAACAGTGTGCTTGTCCGCCGTTCCTTTCTCATGATAGGTGAAGCTAGATATAGACTGTTGAAATCTTTGTAATAGTCAAGATAGGTTATAAACATTTCTCGTATTTCAGAAGTGAGGTGTTGGAAAGGATCCCTGATGCCCGTTTGCGCCACGGGCGTGCTCTCGGACATGCTGGGTCTTTGATTTTACGAGCATGAAAGTGAGGAGCTTGGAGGGGAGGCTTTTGGCACAAGGGATTTATTTATATTTGCAAGATCAAGAAGCTCCTATTGTGGCAAAGATTCGTCTTCCAGTTACGAGTCTAGGCTGTCTGAGGAAACCCTATAGTCCGCTACCATCCATAGTTGACTCATCCACCGAAGTCAAAGTGATGCCCTGCGGGCCCGGGACGGATAATTCCTTTTGACTCAGTCTTCAATTGAATAGTTCTAGAGCGTCAATGACATTGTACCTGATAAGATTCGATCAAGAGGCTGATAGAGCGGACACATAAGACAAATCTTCATGCCTAAGCGAGACTATCATTAAACAAAAACCCATCCTTCTTCTTCCTTCTTCTCTCCTTCCTTATCCAATTCGTTCTCATCCGTCCTGTCGGATCTTCCAACAACGAAAATTCTCATCGAGAATGCATCTTCCACAGGGTTGCCCTCTGATGGCTAGTGATCATCTGTATAACATTACTCAACCAAAAGAAGAGACTTGTATCTGCTGACCTATCCTTATAGCTAGGCTAAGAAGGCCCATAAATTCAGGCTCCCTTAGGTACTCATACAGTGAGACATTGCCTGAAATGGATTATTTCACTGCCTCTTGTAAGACGGGTGCTCGGGAGGGCCATAACTCCACCCACAATAACATTTCAATATACAATATTGTGGGCTAGATGCCTCTATGCGGCCTGCGTTTGATATCTGAATGGTAACTCAGCACAATGAGGTCATATAAAATCGCATAAGGGGCCGCGAACCGCCAGAGAAGCTAATAAGAACCAGGGAAAATCTGAGAAGGATTGCAAGTTGCCAATAATTGAAACCACAGTCCTGGCAGGTAGGGTCTGGTATCGGCAAAACCTCGTGGTTATACTCGAGGCAAGGAGCAAGTGAAGGGAAAATAACAACCACATGGGTTTTTGCCTCAACCAGGTACTAGACTCTTTGCTGTTGTCGTCACTTAAGAGCACAGTGGTAAACGTTAAATTCTACAACGGAGGGTAAAACACCTCGGGCTTTGGGGGCAATTGAGGGGGCTCATAATTTATGCAACGTGAAATGCATTGAGAACTTGGAACGCCATCAGGACATGGAGGCGTAGTCGTTTTTTAAAACAAACATCTGTAAATATTCGGACTGGGCCTAAGTACTTGGCTGGCGGGCGGCCGGCAACTGTTATATTCGACACTGACAACTCTGCGGTACTGGTTTCATCAGCATCCGTTGACGACAAGTGTTTACATCAAATTGCGTAGGGTAGGGCTCCCACATATGAGGGATGGCAGCTGATAACAACTCTATTCTCAGTTATGTGTGACAATATAAACTCTCAGCCAAAGGTCTCAACTGCAAATGACGCATCTAGTTCAGATGTCGAGAAAAAGCTGGCGATAAGCGATATTTCAAACGACCCAGATTGACACATACTTGGCAGAAGTAAGCAGGATAAGCCTGGCAAGTTAGATGATCAACCGTCGGTCAGTTACCCAGACGCTCGTTTCCTGGACTCTATGGACTCACCAGCTATTCTCCATCCTTGGAAATTACCGTTACATGAGATGCTCCGGTGAGCCCAACGACGTGGCCAATTCTGCAACAATAGGAGCAAGGCGGGGTCGCCCATTGTTCCAAATGTGGTTTCGCATGGAATAGCTACGAGAATAGCTGTGGCGAGTCTCGTTGCATCGAAGTCCGGTTGATGTCGAGCTTTGAAAGGTTTTTTCTCGTCTCAGTCTCTTAGATATTATGGTTGAAGCAAGAGAAATTTGTACGAAACTGCAGTGCTACATACAGTGACTTTCTCTGGGATCGAGGATAAGTAATACAAGACACGAAAAGCTCTTTCATTGCCACGCATGGTGAAGGTACAATGAAGCGTTCCGTCTTCACATCTTAGCATCCGAGTTGAGCTTCTTATGCGGATGCGAACACTTGAAAAATCAATATTAACTGATATGTAAAGACCAAAACCGTGCTTTTGTATCTTCAAAACTCAGGTGAGCATACATACGTTAAATGCCTTGCCCACATAAGCTCCTGGGCGCTCACAATGCCCATCAACTTCTGTGTTCCAGTTGTAAATGCCAATGACTTTGGGTATGAGAAACATCTCAGCCTTGAGTCAAGTTCATGTTCTAACTGATAGGATCCGGCCAAATTGAGTTCTCGTATGATTAAACGACCTGTCAGTCCCGTGCAGCTGTTGACAGCTGGCAAACAAATACCATGTCCCTCGGAAATCGCCCCTGACTGGCCGCCGCCCCTGAGATGCGAGCTCCTACTGTGATGATGGTTTTTGAAAGAATTGGTTTTGTTTTCTTCTTCTCCTTGCGGCATTCACCTTCTCATATTTACGATAATTACACTTATATCAAAACATCATGGATGCCACGAATATACAGCGACGCGACGCGCTCAAAGTCGACATTGATCAACGCTTTCAGGGTGTTGTTAGTGACCGCGCTTACAACCACTTGAGGGAAGTGGTGAGAAACCACGAAGATCACCCTTTCCAGGTGCCGAGTCGACTGCTTGATCTACATGCAGACCAAGCTAGGGACAGACGGCGCCTCATGGGGCTGATCAGGGCGACTATTCGAGCCAAGTATGAACACTTCGAACTTGAACTCCGCCATATTGTTGTCATAATGATGGTGGACCGTGAAGCTCTTGGGCCTACAGGACCACTATCATATGGTAAAGACCCTGATCTACTACTGAAGGGTCTGAATACTGTTTATGGTTTTCAACGGCACTGTAGGTAACATTGCTGGACGTCCTCAGTTCCCTTCCATTAATGAGCTTTTAGTTATGCAACAAAAGGCGCCCAAAGAAAATCAGTCGGACGACAGTCAGGACATAGTTGAGCAGTACAAAACATTCTCCACTGTCAGAAAGACACGCAGCGACAAGGAAAAGAAGGCCTGCAAGAAGCGCGATGGACAGAAGTGCATGGTAACAGAGACGGCTCATCCACATGCTTGCCACATCGTTCCGTTTGCCTTCAATTCCTCCGAGGCCAATACTGAGAAGACCAAAACCTACATCGACGCCATCACGTCAATGTTTGGAAAGAACTTTTACCGACACTGGGGAAATATACTCGCCGACCCTAGCACCACGGGAAGAGGTGCCTCTGACAAAGTCTGGAACATGCTCTGTCTTAGTCCTCAGTTGCACGACTGGTGGGGGAGAGGCTACTTTGCGTTCAAGCTCATGTCATCTGAAACGAAGGGTGACGAGGCCGCGGTTGTGCTACAGTTTCACTGGATGCCCAAGACTACCTTCAAGTACAATTCTCGAGCAAATATCGACGTGCATTGGGCTGCTATTGAATCTGCGCTTCGAGCACACCATAACGCCGACCGTACCACTTCCTTGTTCCCTCGAGACCTTCCTGGGGTGGTGCAGGCCTTTCTCCGTTCTGGGGAACGACTTGCAACGGGGCATTTATTTCTCGTCAAGATGGCGACAGACGAGTTGGATGGTTTCGAAGCAATGATTACGTTGCAATGGGCTGCCATTCAGATGCTAGCTATCTGTGGGGGTGCAGGCGACCCTGAATTGCTTGGGCAGGACGATGACGACGATACCATGGCTGGTGCGTTGGTCAGTAGCTTCAATGCTTCCGTCCAGTCACACAGTAGAGCACCGTCACACGCTTCTACTACCGTAGAGTTGAGAGAGCAGTTAGCTGCCCTCACAATCTAGACGTGCTTTACTGCAGAATGCTCCGTTCAATCGGTTCAACGCGTACCTGAGCGTCCAAGAAAGGAGCCGGGTCTGTAGGATGCAAGCTTACTAGCTGGATCCGGTTGAAATAGTCTTGTACCTATAGCATTTGACCCCATTGTCTTCTTTTGCAAAAGAACGTTTGGGGCTGGCCCTCTGTCCTGATTTGGAAGGGAGAGGTGCTGGTGGGCGGAGAAGTCGGACTCTACAACCTCCACGTGGTGCCGCCTGGGAACCTGTTGATTACCAGAGCCAATGTAGAGACGCATTGTAATATGATCAAGGTCAGTTGAAATACGTTTCCGATATCCCAACGCCAATGTTATCCGGAAAGCTGCTTAGTCCCCCACCATCGTTTTTGCCGGAACTCACTTGCACCAGTCGCGCATGTAGTATCTGCCTATTCAGCTGCTCTACCAATTCTGTCATCAACAAAACATTACAGGAAAGATTTGGAGTCCAGTGGAGATATGAAACAAGGGAGGATCACAGATCACTTGTCATGCATGTCATGCAACAAGGTAGGGCTTCCCTGGACGTATTGGTAAAAGGTCTGGCAGACGTTGGACGATACCCAACTTCCAGTCGGGTGACTGTGGACTCACTTCCGATCGATCCATCTTGGCAGTAACGATATGCTAGCAAATCGAAAGTGTCTCCCAATATAATATGACCGCTCGATGTGATAAGTTCACATTTGATACGACCCCTTGACTCAAGAAAGACCGCTTTTCCACCTCCTTGCGCCGATTTCCCATTCTCATGCACCAAGTTCGTTTTTACGGCCTCCCTTGGGCCTTTTACAGCTGGATTGGAGGCTCAGAGCAGAATATAGACAGGAAGAACGAATACAAATGCGGAGCTTGTACAGCGCTCTTCCTAGAAAGAAAAGCGAATGTGGCAGATGAGCTTAAGATTGTGAAGTTCGGATTGACAGATGGAATCAAAGCGATTAGTTCACCGGAACAATGATGTCTACTCCCAAATTCATCAACTTACAGGAGGCTTTGAAAGCACCCCGTCGCATATCATCACTTCGGTCTCGATCCCCTGTTAGTCCCAATATCTGAAGACTTGCCATTCATCGCAACTCCTGAGAGTGTTGTGAGAACTTCGAGGTTGCTCTCACGACTCACGACAACGAATGAGAGGTAGCCAACCGTTATGTCAACCTCTCCCTTGGCTGTTATGTGGCCTAGGACAACGCTGATGCTGACATTGCTGGCGATAATTGCCCTCAAATTTCGGCCAACATGACATTGCATCCAAACACTTTCTGGAAGGGTTTCAGGCACTTCTTAATGTGATGTCAACTACAATAAATTTCCAGAACCGACTCTATCGGCTTTTGTCTAATGTGACGAAGTTCGAAAGCTGAACTTCATATTTGTTCTAAACAGCAAACGCAGTGTGCCTGTGGATATTTGCCAACGCCTGACCGCTTCTGCTTTATTACCTCGAGACTCTTTCATTTCCAGTAACGACGTCAATTAATTGACATATCATAGTATAAACACAGGCGGCAGACGCATCTCATCTTCGGAAGCAATATTTAACTTGGATTGGCAGGGCCACGGATGGCGATTGGATCTTTGAAACGGTGGCTTCAAGTCATGTATGATGTACCTGCCACAGAAAAAGCACACCCAGGTCTCCTGTACATCTTCCAAACTCGATATGTATATTCATATGAGTTGCTTTCGATTCAATCTCTCCCAGGTACAGACATAGAGCCTCCAATTGGCATCTTCCAATAATCAAGACCTCTTGCCTCTGAGTCCACCCCTGACCTCCGCTTCATTCCACTGGTCGAGCCGCCCCGCGCAGAAGACAACCCAAGTCGCGCCGTACAGACTAACCGCCGATATGAATTTGAGATGATGAAACATGGCAGTTGGATCTGCGACTATAGTACCGTAGCGATGAGTTAAGGCGATTTGACGCCTCATTGAGACCAACCACCCTCCACGTTCTGATCGCCGATAGAGCCTTTGCCAATCTGGAATCACCACGTGCGTATCCGTCCACGATTCGCAAGCCATCTCTTATCCATACTCGAAGCTAGTCATTCCATATTCGTCACAAGATACAGTGACAAGCCCTCACCTCGACGATTCCCAGGTCTGCCTTTGACCCCGTGGTGGTAACCGTGTTCGTGCCCTCGGGAGCCGGCTCGTGAGCCTTTGGCCAAAATTGGCACGAGAAGACTGCAGTTAGCACTTGATTTAAGGCCAGGCAAGGGAAGAAGAGCAAACCGACCGTTGTAGAGTCAGTGATACGGATAGATATGGATGAATATGGCACTTGCAAGATAAACCGGTAGTCTAGCGAACCTGGTTAGTGAAGTAATAATAATCGACAGAATGTACATTACCAAAAATTGACCATCTCTTTGAATCATATCCACTTCAGCTTAGAAACTGATTCCGATAGCGATACGACCTGTTTTGTGAGTTCACGGCATGTCACTGGGCAATAGACTACCTGGAATTCCTCCATTGTACCAGGGGCGGCGCCCCCGCGGCGCTCATCAATCTGTATCGACATTAGTTACCGAACAGAAGACTGTTTCAGTTTAAGAGTCTTACTCATATATGACACTATTAAGCTACTGGAGAAGGTTAGTAACAAGTTCATGAATACTGGGCATATTATCTGACGTACGTACAGAATTGAAGTCGACTAAAAAGATCGAGTCAGTCCTAATTCGGTTTGTCAAATGCGGTAGTGATATCAGTACTGATGCTTGCCTCACTTGAAACACGTTAGCATGTATTCAAAGAAGGAAGCCAGAGTACTTCATACTGGTTTAGAAAAAGAATCACTAAATGTATGTTAGTCTTCATGACTTTTAAGATAGTTATGTAGTTACTCACGTTGGAGGTTGTGGGCTCGGAGCCCTCCGTCTCGGTAGCGGCCTTTTTTTATGTTAGTATGATAGGCCTGGTTGGCAAGGATGCTACGTACAGCGGCAGCCTTCTCCTCAGCCATCTTGATCTATGTAATCAAACAAGTCAGTCGCTGTCGAAAAGGACTGGGCAATCTGTCACTCACGCGGCGTCTTTCGATCCAGTCCTGACCACTGTTAATATGTGTCGCTCAATCGGGGACTCAACTTACTTGAGAGGAGGTGGCTGAAGCCTCCTCACCCTGAGCCTCAAGGGTCTACTAGTTGTCAGAGGTTCGCTCAA
This sequence comes from Fusarium oxysporum Fo47, assembly GCF_013085055.1. Taxonomy (NCBI): domain Eukaryota; kingdom Fungi; phylum Ascomycota; class Sordariomycetes; order Hypocreales; family Nectriaceae; genus Fusarium; species Fusarium oxysporum. The sequence continues at coordinate 983,291 of NC_072849.1, forward strand.
AATGTATATTCATACGAGTACACACCGCAATCTGTTCATCGAGGTTCTCAGAGATGAGTCAGAAAAGTATTTGCGTAAATGACTGGGTTTACTCACGTTGATGGAGTCGGCGTCACCCTATCAATCATGTCAACATATGTCACAGGAATTGCAAATCGGCGCAATGATACTTACATCACAAAGGCCGGTGACCTTCTCAAGACACGCCGCAAGGCGCTCCTGCTCACGTTTGATCCACTATAACTATTGTCAGTGTTTTCTTCTTTGCATTCGTACACGTTCAATGTGATATGTAAACATACGTTGATGTCGGCGATGTTGAACTATGAAAACCTATATGTCAAATCCCTTTCCATGAACAGTTTGCAGGAAGCCTTACGTCAAGCCGAGCGCGCTTGAACTAAATTCTCTGTCAGACATCTTATCAAGCAGGAATGCCAGAGGTTCTTACCGCGGCTACAGCTTTCAGATGCTAAATGGTAAGAGCCGTCAGTAAGCTTTCCTTCGGCATATGAGGGTCTTGTGTGAGACTTACGGCGAGCTTCGTGTCGTAGTGCTAAGGGACGTTTAGTGACCAACGAACATTAGTCCAGCAATGGTACAGGATCATGGTACTGACCTCGCGAATGGGCTACGAGTTGTCAGCACAATTTGTCTCCGCATTCCCAGCTTGGACTGAAGACGTATTGCCGATATATTCAAGCATCAAGGGAGGGTACTTACATAGCGCTTGGGCCGAGGGAGCCCACCCCAAGGGGCCGCGGGAGAAGAGGAGGGGGCCGCAGCCGAAGGGCCGTCGGCAAAGGCAGGTGGCTACCCTAACGTATCAGCAATTCTTGGTATCGTCTAGATAATAACTCACGTTGTTGGCCACGGGGGCCGCAGGCGCCGGATCGGCGGTCATCTCGGACTTAATTGTGTCAGGGGCGTTTAAACTTTTAACTTGACGGTAGGGTGGGATAACATACAGCCTTGCGCTTCTATTAAAAAGCAATTCTGGTCAGTGTCAAGAACTCTAAGACGTAACCGACAAGTACTTACCTTGCCCCCAGTGGGGTTTGCCTTGTTCTTCTGAACTGTCGTTAGTATATTGTCGGTGAATCTGATGAGTGAGGCTTCCTACGGCAGTCTTCTTTGTGTCGTTCTTCTGCACCAGTATTAGCAACCTAACCTGGGATTTCGGGTACTCTCCGTCGTGGATGTGAAGGGCGAGAGAAGGCAGTTGAATACTTACAGTCTTCTTAGTTTCGGCCATGCTAACGAAATGTAAGAAAACCAGAATGTCAACGGCTTCACAGTGTAGATCCAAACTTACGTGGTAGTTGTTTGTTTGACTAGGTGAAGGTCAGTTATTTGAACATTTGGATGATCTGAGGGACTCCATCGAGTTAGAAGTCCGTAGAGAGGGGGAACTTACAAGTTTTCAAGGGGAAATGATCTACCATAGAGAAATATGTTAGCGGGCTGTCCATCTCGTCCCAACGCCAAATCAACTCACAGCTCGTTGGAAAGAAAACTCCTATCGCGAAGAACTACACGTCAGCGGCCAAGATCCAGCGCAAAGGGTGACCGGTTATCAGTAGATACGTACGCTTTTTTCACTAGTCAGTAAAGGAAATATCGATAGTGTCGGCATTTCGCATCGAAATGCACCAGGGAAAGGGATACTTACCGGCGGCAGAAGGTGGCGGCGATGTTGTAGAAGGAGAAGAAAAGAGAAGAATTTCACGGTATATCATGAAATCAAACGCGTGGGCACGGGCCACCTTACCACAAACCACAATAAATGCACACTGGAGTCCCTTTTGTGCCCCTTTCTCACAATATGGACAGGATTTTCAACCACGACGCAAGGCATTCAACCTCGACATCGTTTAAGGATGTTCATCACTTGTTTTCTGGATACATCGACAAATTCGCTTTGCTATATTGTACGCTTCATCTCCCTTCGAGTCCCTGCGTGCCTTGTAGTCGTCCGGTTATCGTGAAATGGAAGCATCGCCGCACTGCCCAATCGAGTGGCGGCTTTGGAAAGATGTGAGCTTCAGAATCGGAGGCCTGCTTTCTCTTTGACCAAACCCTACAATCTATTGTGGGCAGATTTGATTCCGACTGTGTGGACTCAGAAGCCATAAGATCAACCTAGGTGGTGTGGCCGAACATCACATGGCATCATCTGATTCAGTATGTTGACAGCGTTGGTCGTAAAATTGGTCTGAATTTTATCGGCGGAGTGCGACATCGCCACAAACCTTGGCAGTTTCCTTTCTTCATATCCATGTTGTTGTTTTTCACATTTTTATTTGTATTTTTTACTAACCCCTTTCTTTCAGTTCAACAAGCATGACTGAAGACAAAGCTGGCGGGAACCCCCATTTCTTTGCAACAACAGAAAGACTGTCAATTTGTGAGAATACATGCATTCATATATATCGAGCGAGTTCCTTTCTCAATCTCAGGGCGCGTTGGTTGGGTCCCTTTGCGGTTGTTAGTCTATAACTCGAGCAATTTCGAAGCATACTCACCAGTCTGTAACCAAATGCTCATCCAAGCCATCCAGTTCCTTCATATCTTCCTCCGAAATCTCGAATCCATCAACGCTTGCGTTCTCGATCATGCGTTTCTGCTTGGTACTCTTGGGGAGAGTGATAAAGTCATGTTGAAGTCCCCACCTATGTATCATCAGCACACGGATCGTGGTAGAGTTTGAAAGCCATACTTGACAAAGATTTGGGCAGGCGTAACGGAGTACTTTTTGGCCATGTTGACAATGGCAGGGTGATCCATACGCTCAGCTCGAGCGAGGGGAGCGTAGGCCTCGATGGCAATGTTGTGCTTGGCGCAAGTGGCGCGGATACCTTCTTGAGTGTTGAAAGGATGGACTTCGATCTGGTTGATCACAGGAGGGATACGAGGGTTGGAGGACATGAGCTCCTCGATCTTGAGAGCATCAGCATCGTCAACTTGCAGCAAAAAACATGAAACTCACATGAGCAGAACCAAAGTTGCTGACGCCAGCAGCGCGAATTTCACCCGCATCAACAGCATCTTCAAGGGCCTTCCAGCTCGTAAGTCTGGCTGTCTTTCCACCATACGGGCTATGAAGGAGGAACAAGTCAATGTATCCCAAGCCCGAGGCCTCAACCGATTTCTTGACGGATCTTCGCACAGCATCATACGACTCGTCGCAGCTGGCGAGCTTGGAGGTGTACCAAATATCCTCGCGCTTCAAACCCGCCGTGTTCTCACTACTGGCGAGAAAGTCACTGATGGCTTTACCGGCTTGGCGCTCATTGTGGTACATTTGTGCGCAGTCAAAACCGCGGTAGCCGGTGAGAAGGCCTTGACGAACTGCATCGGTGGCTTCTTTGGTGGACATCATGTAGAGACCGAGTTGGATGCGGGGAATGATGAGGCCATTGTTGAGCTGTGAATGTTAGCGAAGGCATCGCAGCATTGGATGAATCGTACCTTGGCCGTGGCTGCGAGAAGTGAGGGTTGAGACGCCATTTTGGTAAATGTTTTGGTTGTTGGAAGAAGCAAGAATTTGAGATGGTGATGATGTCAGGACGTTGCGATCTGATAAGAAATTGATGGGGCCGACATCGCTGGGTCCATCAGTGGGGGTGACGTAAGACGAGGGTAACGATGCGACTGTTACGAGGATCCTAAGCTTAGGCTGAAATTATCCTAAAGATCGTAAGTTTACCTGAATTTTACTACTAGCTCGTAAAGGCTTATGGTCTCTTATGATGATATTACCTAAATGAAAACTAAGCATGGTTGTCTCACAAGGGTGTTGTTGCACAACGTGCCGCAGTGCTCTGTTCTCTACAGCCATTGGCTCCCGGATCTATAGCCTCATGTCAAAAGCGGATCAGATAAGCTCAAGTGCCAAGCTTGAGTATTTTCTTGCGCTTCAGTCGTTGCCGAAACCGGTCCCTAAATTAACTTTGAAGCTTCAAAAGCGGTGCAACATGCGCCCGCTCAACGGCCACGTTTGAGTTACATGCTTCAAAAGTTTGTTTTTCGCATTTTTTTTACCGACATGAAACCCAAGAAAACATTCTCCAGATGCAAAACGTTGCATAAATGCATTACTCTACATATCACCGCCGTCAATGGCCCGATTGTCCTGTCATTCCCGTCACACGTCCCCTCTTTTGTTTACCACCAAAGTTCATAGTAACCTCACTTGAGCTTAGTCCTCTGAAAGCATTTTCTCCACTCTTCTTCCAACCGTCACACTCCAACCATCAATCTTCTTGTTCCACAGATCCGTCAAGTAAAACGTGACGGCCAGCAGAACAACCCAACCGATCGCGTATCCGCCCGTCTTTCCAAAGCTGTCGAACAGTCTCGGCATGATCCAAAAGCCCAAGCTATGCAACACAGGTCCGTGGACAAGATACAGCGAGAAGCTGACCTTTCCTAGATACTGCGGGAGGCGGCTCTCAAGGAAACGAACGAGCACTGGACTTCGCAGGATGCACGCAACGAGGAGCACGGCGCCCATCGCCTCGTAGAACATCCAGCCAGACAGCGGCGTGTAGTACTTGGGTACCCAGGTCGAAAGATAGGCGAAACCCGGCGTGTACTCAGCACCAGAGTCAGGATACGACAAGAAATACAACGCCAGGACGATACCAGCCCATCGCAGCGCCGTTCCCTTTGTTGTCCGTTGGAAATCTCCCCCGCGACCCTTCGCGCCAGCAGCCGATGGTGGCAGATCTGATGAACGACGAACATCATGCTCTGAAAGCAACATACCGCCCAAGAAAGTCGCCATGTCCCATCGTCCGATGAAGAGACTGTACGCCGAGAGGAAGCAGCCGATTCTCGTTCGCCATTTGGCCTTGATCGCAGCGGTGCCAAGAAGGAAGATGTAAATGACCATCGAGCCACGGAATTCCATTGGGATTGTGAAGGTATGCGGATCATAGCGTGTATGGTAGTGACCGAAGTTGAAGGGGTTGGCCCACTCGGCGTAGGATCTGGTAAAGTTCTTCATCGCGTATGTCAAGTTTGGGTGGATGAAGGGATGCTCCTCCCATGAGCCTCCCATCTGAACCCAAGTAAGGTTCAATGGGTTTGTGGCATTGGTGGCATTACCGAAGGTGAGATCCAGATCATCTTCGTCATCGAGGTAGCTGAGAGCTGCGAGTCGCTCCATGCCAGTGGTATCCTTGACAGGCTTGGTGGAGTTGGTGTCATTCTTGGGGAACTGAGCTTCATACTCGGATTCCAAGGTGTAGAGCTGAGAGGGTCCGTACGATCGTGTTGTGTGATTGACACAGAGGAGCATATCTGTCCATTCTGTAGTGTTTCCTTCAGGATATCCAGTGGTATTGCGAAGATACGTGGTGGTCTCTATTCCCAGGTAATTAGCAATACCTGCTGCTCCTCTCACAGCGGTGCCGTTAGCACAGAAGTTACCCTCAGCCAAATCAGCATGAGTAATTGTCGCATTGATGTAGTGAGAGTCGGGACCCTTGTAAATGGCGAACTCGGACTTGAAGACACCGATTTGAGCTAGCACAGCGACAAGGAACATGCTGATGGTGGGAGGAATATAGAGGCGAAAGACACGTCGGAAAACAGACGAGGCAAGCTTCTGATAAGCAGTATCAAGCTTGCGCTCATGAATCAAACGGAGAATATGGCGGCAAATAACATAACCCGAGATGGCGAAGAAAATGGCAACCATAGCACGTCCACGATGCAAGAGACAAATAATAGGCAACGACTGCAGTCCCCAATACGGCTCAGGCGCGCGGGGAGGGAACGCGCCATAGCCTAACATGATAGCAGGCGTCCATGGCCAGAAGAAATGGTAATTGAAGACAAGAAGACATGCGATTCCGCGCAGACCGTCGAGGCATCTGATCTTGTCTCTGTTGAAGCGCGAGGCTGGGGCTGACGATGAGGGCTTATCTTCGTGCTCGGAGCGAGGCAGCAGATCCGGCTGTTGCCCGCCCATGCTGACGGATTGTCTTGATCTAGCGATTGGAAGCATTCATGCGCGCGCAGTGATGGGGGCTTCAATTGGCGCGTGATGAGGGGGATGTTGTATGTGAGTTTGAAATGACGAGGTGAATCAAGGGAGGCTGAAGTCGTACAGAGTGTCCTTGATACGATCCATGTTCACGATTACTAAAGTGAGGTAAGATCTGCAAACGGTCTAGCCCGGTATAGTAACGACGCCACAACAAAGTTACGCCGCAGCAGCCACAGTGCGGTTTATTCTTGTAGGGTAAGCTGCCACGCGACAGTTAGACTTTGTAACGCGTCGCCGACAAACTTCATAACATCTCGACTGAACATAAGGAGATAACATCAGCTAAAACAAATGGCAAAAAGGTGGAGAAACAGCAAAAGAAATGCGTAATCAGGGAATCGAACCCTGGGCTCCCCGACGCTGCTCGAATGGCAACGGAGAATTTTACCACTAAACCAATTACGCTTAGCTGACTTGTTTCGAGCCAGTCAGGTTAGGGTCCTTGAAGCTTACAGAATCTGCAGGTGACTGGCAACTTTTACTGCCATGCCATTGTCTATATTTCTATTTCTAAATGTCATACGTGAGGGCGCGTCATTGGAAAGAATTAAGAGGAAACTCTTAAAGACTCTTTAAGATATATTTTAATTCCTCTGTTTCTCGGTTCAATACTTCAGACCAAGTCTTTAGCACTAACTGCAAAATGCTGAAATTTGATCACTTACCCTGAACAACAGCAAAACTCTTATTCCCAACACTCATTTTGACGATGTGTCGCGAGTAATGCAATTGATCATTTCATCCCCCCGATCATTTATAATATTTATAATTTAGGGTGTAGCAAATCTTTGTCCTCGCAACTGCCCTCGGGAGGAACGTTGGTGTACAAATTCAACGAACACGTCAAAAAAAGAGAGCATATTAGATACAGCCCCAATGGCCAGGTTCAGGATGCACGATACGAGCTTGGCCAAACACCTAAACAGCTACTATATTATGTGTTGGGCAATCAACATTGCCACAGCCCGGGGTCCGACGCGCTGAGGCATTTCTGGACAAACACAGAAAGTCAGCACAGACTTGATTTGAAGCCATTTTAAGTGAAAAAAAAAAAGCAAAAAGAATGGGTTTGCCGTCAGCAAGACTCGAACTTGCGTTTTCAGTGCTTTCAATAGCCACAAACTGATGTACTGACCCCTATACGATGACGGCTTCGTTGGTTGTTGATGGGACCCCGGCCGCTAATTCTGCAACTTGATGCTCCATGACCCACAGCCCCGTTCACGACCAAACAGCTTCACGACAAACAGATACCGTTTTGACAGATGACTTTCCTTGTCTCTATTCGTATGCACTCGATGTTTGCTGTCCTTATATGTTGTATGTCTAGTTAGGCAGATATACCTCCGCTTGGCAACACCAACATAAGCACATGAAAACCCTTCCTTACCATCAAACTTCTTCTCTTCAAGTTCTCATGGTTCTTTTTCGAAGATCTTTATATGTATCAGAGGCACAGAGACTGGCTTCCGAAAACCCACCGCCACATGAGCGAATAACCGTTGTGTTGAAGCGGTAGTGACAAGTAATTAGCACATCCTGCTATCAAACCCATTGCCATAATCATTCCGATCCCCACGCCCTTGGGCACGCTTCATCTCGTCTTCCCTCCGAATGCTCGTTACATAGCTGCGGAACCGATTGCACATCTCCAGTACCTTCTGAAAATGGGCCTTAGTGACAACTGTTACCAATGCAGCATCATAATCTGGATCTTCTTCACTCTCAAACTCTGCCAGCGTGATAGCTGTCTGCAACGCATTGCGAATATCCCGTCCGTTAAGACTCGTCTCGCCAGCGGTCTCAAGAACCCATTTCTTCGCGTCTGATGCGATCTGTACCTTGCCAGCACGTTCGCGCACCAGTTTGCGGAAAAAGCCACTCCAGACCTTTCGCCTGGTCTCTTCGTCGAGGGCCTCATATCCGATTGCCACGTGGACGCGTGAAATGAAGGCGTCGTCGATTTGTCCAACGCGGTTGGTAGTCAGGAACAGCAGACCTTTGAAGTATTCCATTCGTCGCAGGAAGGCTGTAGATGGAACGTTACCTTGCATCACCGAGACAAAGGCTAGGCGGAGAACTTACCTGATACCAGTCCGTTTCTGGCGAGGTCTCTATTTTGCCGTCGTTCGAGGAAGATATCTGCTTCATCAACGAGAAGCACTGCGTTCCAAGCTTCCGCAAGATCAAACCATTTCATAAGCTCGCCTTCAACGAGTGTTTCGACCGTGCCGATATCAGCCACTGTGAGAGCGAGGAGTGGCCTGTGCAACCATTCAGAGATAGCTTCTTCGTTTCGTTAGCTAGTTTCAGTCTGGAAATTCGCCGCTGACGTACCGACTGTGTAAGTCTTGCCGACTCCTGGGGGACCTAGGGAGAGATTGCCTGTTAGGACTGTAAGAACAAAGAAGATTTTATTAAGGAGGAGATACCATGTAGCAGTATGATCTGCCCCGATCCCTTCCCCTCAATGAAATCCGCCGACCAGTGTCTTGTCTCACTATTCTGGCGATTCGAAAGAGCCTGTATGGTCTTCAACTCATCCTGGGCAATAATGAGGTTCGAAATACTCTCATCTGATGGCACGGACTCTTCAACATAGTCGAGAGAGATCAACACTAAAATTATATTAGTGCCATTGCGAGGACAATCAAGAGAAGGGGATGGGCCTACTCCAGTGCTTGCGTCTCAGGCCATATGCCAAAGCGTTTGGGCATAGCAAAAGGAGTTGGTGCTCTGTGAGTTGTTCCACGACGTAACCGCTGATATCTACGCGAATAATGTCGAGGGGACGGTGCTCAGGTACATTGTCAAGCCATACCTGCATCTCCTCCCCGTTAACCATGGCGTCGTTGCTGTTGGCCCGTCTGGATACAGGGTTCGGGAGACGGTTTCCAGTATCTTTGGTGGTGTAGAAGGACCTATCATTGTTGATAAGGATCCCATCATACTCCTGGAATCGGGTTGAATAGTCTCGAACCTCTGGAGAAAGGGTCCGGTGGATGTCAGATTCCGCACGACCTCTTCGATGGTCGATAACCACCTTTCCCGTGTACTGTGGAGGCGTCAGTGGCATATCTACCGTTTCTCAGCAAGTTCAGGCCTCACATATTGGGCCGTATGTTTGATGGGTCCCTTGTAATCCACGAGGAGATTGCCCCGTCGAAGCGCCTTGATGAAAGTTGCAGCGCGGCGTAAGATCCTCCCACGTCGCTCGCCATCGTCGTGCGCATCCCAAATTGAAACTGGACACACTGGAAGACTAACTACATCTCGGAGACCAGAGTAAGAGTTTACGCTTGCAGAAAAGAAGCCTCTTCCGAGGCTGGAGCCATCACTTTCAAGCCGCCAGAGGTCGACCAGCCAAGACCCGTCACTCCCGGACCCCCACACCCTGGACGCAGAAACATCAGCTCGTCTGACGCCCATCACAACTGCAGCATGCGTTGATCCGTCAACTTGTACATAGACATCTGTCCCGGGTTTGAGAGGATACCAGACCATGTCAAACGCGACCTGCGGGACGGAGCTGGAAAGATGCTCTTGACATGTTAGGATGGACTCAGTGTAGATTGGCCTGAGAAATTCCATCAAATGCTGTGAATGAACGACTTTCAAGTCCGTTCCTTTATCCATACGTTCATCCTCAGCGTTGCAAACCGTTGGACCGTTAGTTTCGTTGGCCATGGCTGCGATAGCGTCAAAATGGTGAAAAAGAACAGCAAAGGGCTCTTCAATCCTCAGCTCTCCTCCTTTTGAGTCATCCAACAACATCTCATGGAATGACGGATAATATTCAACGAGGTCACAGAGGCCCTCAGCAAGGAACGGGGATTCCACCACGAGATGTCGTCGGGAAACATGCTTTGGATTCAACAGATCAAGGCAAGGCGAAGCCACTATTTCCGGTAGCCTCTTCATTTCCGATAGCCTATCCTGATCAATATCCGCTTGGACAAAAGTTTCAATAGTTATGACAGGTCCATTCCATGCCTCGGGTTGTGGCACATCCTCATCTGTTTGAACTGGCGGCTTCGTGGGGGAAAAGCCAATGGAAAACTCAATAGGCCGATCATCGACGTAAGTCAGGTCAGGTCGGTGTAAGTGGAGATCCTCGCCGCGAGGTTTTCCAAGGCTCTGGTAGACTCTGGCGTTCCAGATAATGGCCGGCCCGACAGGCAGATGCTCTGCATCTGAGTCCTCACGTTGTCGGAGCTTGGGCAGATCAATCACAAGGTTTCTCTTGATCTCACCGCGGCGAAGCGTTTCTCTTTCGTACGGGTATCCAAAGCCCACGTCCACGTCGTCACCATCAACATTCAAGTACGGGACAGTAGGGTAATGTCGCGAGCGTTGGCCGTCAATCGGGCGGGGCGGGCCCGAGGCCGCCGCTGAAGACGGACTCACAGACTTTTCCGTCGCGCCCGTCTCAGACCTAACTATTGATGCCATGCGTGATGAGATTTGACGGTATGGCTTGAACCTGTATTACATAGAAAGCAGAAAGATTCACAGGAGTTAATCCTTGATTGATGCTCTTGCGATGATATCAGCAGAGCGGCGGAGAGGGGCAGATGATGATTATGGCCCTTAATCAGGCTGTAGATGAACAGGCCCACCCCACCATCATGCAGTGTTCCCATGAACACGTCAGCAAGAGAGGAGGCGACTCAGAAAAAGAAGATTCAAGAGCATTGGAACCCAAGTAGCTGGTCCCTGTTTTGTCTGAGTAAGGAGTGAAGGAAAACCGCTATTGCAGGCGTGATAGCGCGACTTCCCAGCCCTGTTTACCATGATAGGTGAGCCACGCTGAGAAGAAAACCGTTACGGACAAAATAATGAATAAAGAAGGGGGTGGCAGGGGTTATGAGACAGGGCGAATCGACCAAGGGCTGATGTACATATAGATTGGACCTTGTCAGCAGCTAGCCAACGTTGCCTGCGGTACATCTTTGACAAGGAAGGATATCAGACTTTCTTTCATTGACCTCTCAACCTGTCTAAGCCATGAATAGATTCACGAAAGCTGAGCCCAGCAAGGGAATCACCAGGCGGTTCAGCGATGATGTCGTGAATTCCACGCCAGCAGAACCCCTCGGTCGCGCTCTTGCGGCCAAGGTGGCGTTTGACAGAAACCGAGAACGGTTGAGGTCGTCGCCAGATGAATGGGACCAACTTTTGTTAGAGGGAAGGGAACTGGCGAATGGCTGTGTTCCAGACGAAGAAGCGGTTTTGTTTGAACAGAGCCGGAGGCTTTATGCGGCATGGGACAAATTTCGACGCGATCTCCCCAAAGACCAGCAGATGCAACTCGACGGACGCGACCGACCAGACATCAGTTACCTCGTGGCTACCGTCAATAAAGCCTCGGCGACATGGCAGTCGGACCGTGAAGAAAGCAAGTTGGGAAAGCTCAAATCCAAATTTCACAGCCTTTGCGAGACATGCCACGACCACAGCTCACTGCTCGCAATCGTTCCAAAAGACGACAAGTATGTCACTCTACTAACGGGGTCACTCTCAGCCATCGCTCAGGCGACAATTAACCACCAGAATATCGCTGAGGGGGTAGCCGATACGCTCGACGATCTAAGCCATGATATTGATTTCTGGAACCGGCAAATGATGGAGCACGGAAATATTCCATCACTTCGTCAGTATATCCAGGAGCTTTATGTCATCGTCTTTGAATTCTTCACCGACGTCTTCAACAAATGGTCCAAGTCTGGCTGGAAACGCTTCCTCACCAGCTTTGATGATGGTGCATTCAACAAACTTTTCACTGCGAAGAAAGATCGAATGTTGGCTATCGAACGTCGCATGGAACGCCACGTCAGCCTCGACTTTCGACACCGCACTACTGAATCTTTGGAGATGGTGATTCAGAATCAAAAGGAACTCTTGTATCGTTTACCGAACCAACTAAATGAGCAAAGATTATTCCTCGGCGAGTCCCTCCAACAGTTGCTAGAACAACAACAACTTTTCATTATGGAACGGCCCCAGCTAGCCTTGGTCACAAGCATGATTGAAGGAACAGCGGAAGAATGCTCTGATGCGGCAGTCAGTGATGCCAATGAACCACCATTCTCAGAACTGGAGGCTCGCTCGCGCCCGAAAGCGCATTACAGGTACAACCGCGCAGAGATCCAGGCAGAGCTAACCAACTTCACCACTCAATGGAAGAATCAGGTCGAGCATCTAACAGAGGCTGTCACGCAGTCATCACTTCTCCAAATTGATAGGCATGTGCACCATCGCCTGCAAACGTGGCTGCGAGATCTTAGCTCAAGCAATTTCTGGATTCAAGGCCCTCATGACGTCTCACGACCGGGCCAAAATTCCATGACGGCGGTATCTCTAACGGCTCTGGCACGGAACCATAACATCCCGTGTGTCGCTTATTTTTGCACGTTCACAAATCATGACGCCTTAGGAACGTCCAAGAGAGCCTGCCTTGCGGCATTCATGGCCTCCATTGTCGCGCAACTCGTCCAACTAATCCCAGAGAGGGGTTATTCCCGGGTAGGCCTATCTCCTGCACGCTTCGCTGCCCTCGCGCAAGGGACATTAGGTGTGGCCGAGACGCTTCAGCTGGTCCGCGATGTGCGTGAGCTAGGCCCGAGATTGGTGCATGTCTTTATAGACAACCTTCAGGTATTGGAAGACCGGTCCAACCAAGCTTACACCAAAGACTTTCTCAGCATTATAGCGGCATTATGTCGCCTGAACGGCGGGGACCGGCTCCCAGAGAGTGCTGCCGCACCGGATACGAGCGAGTTGGTCTTCGGAACCAAGATTTGCTTCACTACGGAGGGATACGTGGATGGTCTGGCGCAGGCCGTAGAACTACAGTTACTTGCTAAGGTTGAATTTGATCTGGAAACAACTGAGCCTATTTCAATGGAGGTTGGTGGAAGACTTGAATGGGATTCATGAAAAGAGAAGCCAATCTTGTATGCCCCGCAGATTATTGCTGCTGGTTACAATGGAGCAAGGCTTAAGCAACAGTCGAAATTAGCTATTCAGCAATCCAAATAGGGCTATATTAGCATGAGCTGGTCCAGATTAAGCACGAAGAGTGAAGTAAAACAATCTGCACGGAATGTGCACATTAACCGCATCTACGAGAATCACAATACCCTGACTCCGTAAGTCAAGTGTCATGAGTTTGATACAGGATCCAATCCAATAGAGCTTGGCAGCAAGTACCAACTACTATCAAGAAGTACAACTTTCCAGCGTCGCCAACTAGACCGGTATAAACTGGTACAAGCATAATATTTCGACTAATCTGAGCTTACAGTTGTCCGTCAACTCTATTCATCTGCGCGGATGAGATCAGGTTCAAGCACGACGAGTCAGGTGGGGGAAGCCTTGGAAGTCAGGCATTTACTTTTGCCAACACTATTGCCCGCATGTGTCCGATGTGACCTCTCGGAACTTAAACCTTCACATGTGTCATGTGAACAATAGTCGATCCATCCCCTCGCACGAAAATAGGTGAGTAGTATTAACAATGGATCCCGACCAGTTAGAAGCACACAAGAAAAAGCTCCGAGACATTGCGCGCACCGCTTATGGCAATCGTGTGCCGTTCAACAGTATCACTTCTGAACGTCATCGCCAAATATTGGACCGAGCCATCAGAAATGTTCTTTCAACTGAATTGGCACAGTTCACATATGCCCAGATAATAGATGGCCTCCCAATTGCGGATGTTGCCTGGGACCGTCGACTTCCTGGCATTATGGGAGAGCACATCATTGATGACCATGAGACATTGTGCCCTGGCGCTTTGGAGAAAGCACAGGAGTACTGCCAAGAACGGGATCCTTCGAGTCTCAAGTTTGATCCTGAAGTAAGTCGTCCCCCCAGATTCAGTGACTAAGATCTTGCTACGATATCATCATGAGCTTGATCATTTTGATGTCCCTCACTAACAATCCCTTTAGACTCTAAAAACCTTTCTAAAGGCCGAACCTAGCTCCAAATCTTTCAACATGCGCTTAATCGAGTCGGTAGCTGTTGCTTTGCATCAAATAGCAGTTTGGCTACATAAGCTTGAACCTCATCTCCATCAAGGAGATATTGACGCCGTCACATACTGGGACATGCCGCTATCAGAGACGATGGCTCGATTCCCTCCTGGGCCTACCCTTTTCAGTCATCACGACTATCTTGACGACGATATATATCCAGAAGGGGTAGCTGACATGGTTGGCTACTGGGCTGAGGATCGTATTCTAGGCGGCGTAACTGTGTTTGATCGGCGCCCCGAAAACCCGGATGAGATACCCAACATCTACTTTCATCCATGCCGCAAAAGTCAAACAATACGGGTATACAAACTAAGAGATGAGCAGCAACAAGCTCTCTTCGACTTCCTACTGCAGGATGAATCATCTCCATTGCCATCACCCCTTCCAATTCTTGGTGATAAGCAAAACCGTATAAGAGTAGACGCGCCGAGAGCACTCACACACCATCACATCTACAGAGACATTTGGGAACGAAGGCCATTAACCATCATAGAGATGAGGATATTTGACAGAAGACCTAAAGATGAACCTGATTATCCCGAGGTTGGCGACATGATACGCCGCATCAATGCACAGGGCGGCATTCCACTACCACAGCCTCGTCCGCGCTCTTTGTCGCCACCGATGAGGGAGGATACTGGAGAGAAGAATTATAGAGACAGAGACTAGCTACACGAACCCAAAAAGCTCAGGGTGGTTCCCTTAGGCCTCAAGAATTGGAACTATCACCTTGACATCGCTTTCCCTTGTGAAGAATGGGCATATCATCTGTCACGCCCTTGATCTCACTCTCACAAAACTCCACGTTAAAATGACCACTGAAGATCTCCTTTGCAAACCCCTCCTGGGGAACACCGCCCTTCGTGTCCTCTACTCCTTCGCCGAAAAGATACATAGCGTCCAGGCTTCCTGTCGCGACGCTGATATCTTTGCCGTCGGGATGCCAGAACAAGAAGGAGCCGCAGTCGCCGCAAAAGCCCCGCGCGATATTCTTGGACTTGCGATATCTTTTAATCTTGTCCACCGAGTCGCCCTGCCACTCGATGGCGGAGACGGGGACTGTCAAAGTCGCGAGGAAAAAGCTTCCCGTTTGTTTGCGACACTGGGTGCATTGGCAGATGCAACCTAAAGAGTCGTTGGAAAGATCGTGATCTTTTGGGAAGGATATCCTGTAGCGGACGGCTTCGCATAGGCACCCGCCCTCGAGCATCTTGGATGCTGGGCTTGTTGATGATACCATGGTGGTACGTCTTGGAATAGCTACTCGTAAAACGCCTTTTGAGTATTAAGAGTTGAAGTAGAAAATAAAACGTGGTAAATGTCCATTGCGTTTATAAGTCACCGCTCGCAACCATGACGACATGTAAAGCGGAGGGCATGTCAACAGCGCCCTTCTCACTCAGCGTGTAACGTCATACTGATACTGGTATAAGACTTCTGAATTTACTGATGATACGTAATATTAATTGGAAATGAGATGGTATTTCTTCTATCAAGATCTATCTATATGCTCTATTCTATCGTTTCATTAATCATCTAATTCGTGCTGTATATCTTTATTTGGGGTGCATAGGAAGGTTCTCCACAGCCCAAGCCCGCTGTGCATCAACGTACTCCTGAGAGAATGGATAATCATTGTATCCAATCTCTGATCCTCGGACGTAGAAAGTTGTGCGGTCGTACTTGGTCAACTCAACGCCGTGCTTGACCCTCCAGACGAAATCGGGATTCGCAATGAAATGGCGTCCGAAAGCGACGAGAACGTCCCACTTGCTGTAGTGCCCATCGAGGACCTCAGCCGCTGATGCAGGGCTGTAGTTACCGGCAACAATTACGGGTGAGTTATTATCCCAGATGTCGAGGATGAAGTCGAGGGTTTGCGCGTCAACTGAAGGGTCGGTGTCAGGAGCAAGCAGCTTGGCGGGGTCACCGCGGGCTTCGACAAGAGAGAGGTAAGCCAGAGGGCCAATCTTCTTGACTTCGTTGACGATGTAGGAGTATTGCTCCTTGATATCGGATGACTCGGCTCCTTGGAAGGAAGCATATGGTGAGAGGCGAAGGGCAACTCGCTTGGGGCCAATCTCAGCTGAGACAGCCTTGACGATCTCGAGCAGAAGACGTGCTCGGTTCTCAACAGAGCCACCCCACTTGTCAGTTCGCTTGTTGACAGAGTCGGATGTGAATTGATCGATCAGATAACCGTGAGCGCCATGGATCTCAATCATGTCACCACCAGCGTCGATGACACGTCTAGCAGTAGCGACAAAGTCCTTGATGAAGCCCTGGATCTCTTCCTCGGTCATAGCCTCGGGCGCGGGAGCACCCTCCTCAATAGGCACGGCACTAGAAGAGCGATACTTGAAGCCGCGCTCCTTCTGATACTCGGGATCAGCAGCTCGGCCTTGACCCCAGATTTGTTGCGACCAAAGTGACTTGTTTGCGTGAACACCGCCGATGACCTTTTTCCAAGCGGCGACTTGTTCATCTGTGACGAAGGCGGGTCCTTGGCGCATGCCGGTGTCTTGCATTGAGACGCCGGTAGCTTCTGAGATAATGAGGGTGCCGGGCGTTGAACCTCGCTCGGAGTAGTATCGCTCTACAAAAGGCTTGGCGACGTGGTTGTCGTCATTGCGGTAACGGGTCAGAGGGGCCATGACCATGCGGTGTTCGAGTTGGACATTGCCGACTTGGATTGGCTTCAACAGCCTGCTGTTGGGAGAGATTGTGGTGGTTGTCTTTGTGACTGTCATTTTGTATGTGAAGATTTGTCAAGTACAGGGCGATGAAGAAAAGGCAAAAGCGATGCTTGAAGTACAAGTTCTATGATTTAGAGTTATATAAGATCATGGTGGATGAGCTACCTGGAGCCATGGCGTCTTCTTATAGTCTGGAGAAGTGAAAACTCAAATTGAAGATCAACGTTATTACCTTGGAGGGTTGCGACATGGGATTATGTCATTTTCTCACTGACTCGTTGATTTCCAACTCCGGGACTCCGATGTTGGCAGACCCATTCGGCGTTTCCCGATCCAATAGGACAAGCTCCCCTGGGTCGCCAATTCTTGTGGCAAATGGGAACATCTCCTGACCAAATGGCTCTCCACCATTTTTCGATCCTTCAGGAACCTCGGAATGTCGACAATCGAGAATGGGAAACTCCGATTCGACGCGATGATCTTTTGGCTTATCAAGAGCTATTCTCGGCATCTAAGGGTATGACGAAGCTGGGGATTGTCATGCGTGGCAGGGTCAACACCATCTCGAATTGGACTCCAGCTTATCGTGATGCAGCCTGACCAATAGGAATGGCTCATTCTTCTCCAACAACATTGCGAGACAATGCCAAACAGTGAGATTGTAAGCTCAGACTGCATGGTCATGACCTTCGTAAGCATCTCACGGGTACTCAATCACCACGAGTATATATAACTGATGATTCCATCAGTAGATAGAAGATCAATCCAAACAATTCAGTAATTCAGCAATTCAGCAACAATTCCGAACAGCCTTCAAACATATATTCGCCAATACCACCTCTGTTCCAACTCTACAGACTCACACTTACACAACATGTCTCCTCCTCGTCGTGCTCTGATCAGCATCACCTCTGCTTCTGCCACTCTCTTTGACGGCAAAGAGACCACCGGTCTCTTCATCACTGAAGCTCTTCATCCCTACACGGTCTTGAGGGCTGCCGGATTTGAGGTGGACCTCGCCTCCGAGACTGGCACTTACACGCCTGACTGGCTCTCTCAGCAGCCTGACTTCCTCAATGGTGACGATCTGGCTATCTGGAATGACACCAACAGCGAGTTCCGCAAGAAGCTTGACAACATGACCAAAGCCTCTGAGCTTGACCCATCCAAGTATGGTCTGTTCTACGCCTCAGCTGGACATGCAGCTCTCATTGACTACCCCACTGCATCTTCTCTCCAAAACATCGCTGCTCAGGTCTGGGCTAGCGGTGGAGTCGTCTCGACTGTTTGTCACGGCCCAGCCATCTTTGCCAATCTCATTGACCCCACCACCAATGAGCCTCTGATTAAGGGAAAAAAGATCACCGGTTTTACTACCGAGGCTGAGAACACGATGAAGATTATGGGCGAGCTTCGAAGCTGGGGCTCCGAGATGGTCGAGGAAGTTGCCGCTCGTCTTGGCGCAACCTGTAAGTTCCCTCTCCGGGCGATGACTGAAGCTTTACTAACGGTATGAAGATGAGCGTGCCCCTGGTATCTGGGATGATTTCCATGTCGTTGATGGTCGCTTGGTCACTGGTCAGAATCCTGCTAGCGCTACTTCGACTGCCGAGGCGGCTGTAGTTGTGTTTGAGAAGCTTTGAGCTCCAGATATGCGACGGGAGGAGGAGCAAGTGGCTGTCGAAGTTTGTTGAATGAGATGGTTCGCATCGCTAGTGTCGCGTATCTCCTCAATCATCAATGACAAGAATCCACGTAACCAGTATAATTAATCTGTGTCATTCATTCATTTATTCGTCGTTGTCCGCGCAGAAGTGACTGAACTGCATCAATGATAGCCCAGATACTAAATCGCAGCTGTATCAGTTATAGTCCCCGAAATCCCTGGTAGAAGCATATCGAGGTCAGCCCAAAAGTCCACATTCATCGCCATGTCCAGGAGATCGAAATCTCCACCAATTGGATCAAACTGATTTGCGACTGCGTTCGCCATTCCTCCTTGGGCAGGTGGATTATACAAGACGGAACCATCCATGGTTGCCACAGTCGTCGGGCCCGATTGCATCTCGAACTGCGCCATGACGGACTCAATGTTCGTGTGTAGGGTACGAACGATGACCGCAGCTTTGGAAGCAGCATCAAAGCTACGAGCGAAGATGTCGAGGACAGAGACAGCGAGCTTTATGGATGAGCGTACGGCTGGCGCGAGTGGGTGATTGAGATACGCAACAGCAAATCCCACCAAGGTCATCGCTGCGCTCCATTGCCACTGGAAAGCTTCATGCCAGCCGTTGAGGATTGGAGTCTTGGATAAAACCTGGTGGTTGATGTTTGTGAGCTGGATCGCATGCTGTGCGCACTTGACTGCCATTACCGTTGCCGAACTTCCCTGCTGTGGAGCAAACGACAGAAACGGACGATGGAGACCGATGCAAAGGTGATGATATTCGAGTTCGAGGTGTAAGCGCTGTCGCTGAAGCCACTGTGGTGCAAACTGCTCGATACCGAGAATGGAGTCATCGAGGGAGTACGGGCTGCCGTGTTTCCGGCTTGTCTTGAGGGCTCGGGGAATCTGCTTTGTCCACTCTGTGAGGGCTATTGTTTTTGGGCTCCAAGCATTTGCAAGATCTTCCATTGTGTTTGGATCATCATAGACAGAATGTCCCTCGGCAACCCTCAACTCATGACCGTAAAAGGCTTGATTCAGAGCTCTGGCGGTTTGGTACAACTTCGTGCGCTGCAGGTTGAGACTGAGCCATGTAGCGTTATCTCCGATGGGAGGAAATGCCGAGCCGGACTCAATCGCTACTTCAAGGGTATCACTGGGCAGATCGGGCATGACGTACGAGTCGCGAATGAGGAACGGGCGGCCGACCTTCATACCGACCTTCGAATCAGCCTCAAAAACAGACCACCATAGTCGTCGTCGGAATTCGCGCTCGTGTCGTGGCATTGTGGGTGGCGGATCCAGGTGCAGGCCTAACATGTAAGCTGTCCGAATCGCAAGGGAAATGGTTGTGTCTGCCATGTTGTGAAAGGATCCTCCACAAACGTACAACGCGCAGAGCAAATGGCACTGAAGAGTTGAGATGGATGGACTCTCGACCTCGCAAGCCAAGAGTGTCTGTGCTCTTCGGTAGTACCATCGACCAGCCATGGTTGCATCGTTGTCTTCGAGGATGTTGCCTTGCTGACCGCATGGGAGGGCCGACGTGTGATATTGCATGCACATGGCGAGTATGATGTCTACCAATGCGGATGGCTTTCTCGGCGATCCGGCTGGTACATCGACGTACAGTGATTGATAATGCGCCTTGAAACTCGCCTCATCCACCACAGCATAGATGCATGTATGGTATGTTTCCCAGTACAGGTTGATGAAGTACCCTTCTTGAACTGGGGTGAGATAAAATCCCTCCTCGTTGACGCGCGTGAGAGGTGCCAGCAGGCGCGAAGAGTCTTGCGTTACTGTCGGCTGTCCCAACTGTTCTAAATTGCTAGCGAGGTGAATGAGCATGTGGTCGGCTTGA
This sequence comes from Fusarium oxysporum Fo47, assembly GCF_013085055.1. Classification (NCBI taxonomy): domain Eukaryota; kingdom Fungi; phylum Ascomycota; class Sordariomycetes; order Hypocreales; family Nectriaceae; genus Fusarium; species Fusarium oxysporum. Next base: position 1,003,617 of record NC_072849.1, read on the forward strand.
GCGCTGAGAAATGTGCTGAGTCGGTGGATGAAGAAGTAAAGTGACGAAGGCCCGAACCAAGCGCTGTGCGGCGATCGTGCCGGGCGAAGGTACACGCCATCCCAAAATTTCGTCTTCGAGCTTTCCTGAGTCGCTGGTCTTGTGAGAGCTGGAGATCCGCCAGGTGGTGTCGGTTCTTGTTGCTGTGAAGTGGGCGTCTCGCTATTCCGCGCCTGCAAAAGTTGAGCCTCGAGCTCTTTCACCCGCCGCCTCAGTTTATCGATCTCATCTTGCGCTTGAGGAAGAGTCGTCACAGTAGGCGCGTTATTGTTACTGCACTCGCGACCGCGCGTGCGACAGTTGAGACATGGAACGCTGTTGTCGCATTTTATCCGCTGGAGTCGACAGCCATCACAAGCTCTACCGACTTGTTTTCGCTTCCGCCTAATGAATCCGAGTGTTTGGTGAGCTTCACTCGCTCTAGGGTCTGGCTCACTCATCGGTAGAAAAAGAAGTCTGCACAATCTCCAGAGGTGTTAAATTGAGTTCAAGGAGAAAATTTGGTCATCGGAGAGCGGTGCGCTCTCATTTTACTGAGATCGAGTCATGATAACTGTGAGATGAAGTCCTGGTTGGAGCGCTCTGCTTGCTGCTTATTGAGGGGCGCGTTGTGATTAGCTAATCCGATTTCTGTCTCTCAGCGCTGAGCGCCTGGAACCTGGAAGGCATTGTGAGCCCGAGAGCATGGGGATGCTCATTCGAAGCCAGCATCTTCCAGGTTCTTCAAGACCCAGTCATGAACTGCGAATTGTCAGACACCATCTTGTGAAAGACAATTCATGTTCCCTGGGCCAAGAAAGAATGCTGGTCTTTTTGTTCATCATTTGGTCATGTCCGCTGTCGGGGCGACAGCCTAGCGCGTTCCTCCAACTTTCGATGTTGACGTCGTTGATCTTGCACCAAACGCCAGACCCTGAGAAATATTGGTCGGGTTCTGGAAATCCGCTCGTCAATCCCTAAATCACCAATTATTCGTCGTTGAAATCAGTTCTCTTCAGCCTTTCGCTTGGTCAATCAGAGTGCCAGATCTGATTGATGTCCACCTCAACCAGCGCGGATGCTGCGGACATATCCTTGGTGAGTGAGCATCGCGAAATCCCCGTCGGCATCAGCAATACTAACTACAACAGGCTGCCGCTTTCGCGGCACTGAGTGTTGAATTTGTAGTGCACCCATTCGATACTCTCATCACACGTATTCAATCCCCCGAATATGTACCAAAATACAGGAGTCACGAGGGCAAACTCCAGCCGGCCCTCTTCCGAGGCCTTTATCGTGGTTTGACGCCAACCGTCGTAACGACCATCCCGGCCTCCGTCACTTTCTTCACCATCTACGAAACGGCAAAGTCTGCTCTTCAACCGAAAGGGGGTCTCAAGCCGGGGAGTCTGTCACAAACAGCTGTTCATGCCGCCAGCAGCGCGTTGGCTGATATGGTCGCCTGCGCCATCATCAACCCGTCGGAAGTCCTCAAACAGAACGCGCAAGTTGCGAGATTCTCAGAGGGTGGCGTCCAACGCAACCCCATGTTGGCCTCGCTCAAGCACTTCGCACGGCATCCTCTGAAACTATGGACAGGATATACGGTCTTGGTAGCTGGGAATCTGCCACGTACCAGTCTCACATTCTCCATTTACGAGTATCTGAAAGGCGCCTGGCTCCGGAGGTCGAAGAAGTCCGAGAGCATAGCGGAACAAGTCAAAATCAGCGGAATCACCGCCGGTATCGGCGGCTCAATAGCCTCGCTTCTCTTTGTTCCAATTGACGTCGTGAAAACCAGGATGCGGTTGCCGGAAGTTGCTCCTCCCAGCCATCTTTTACAGCCAGAAGCACTGTTCACGTCTTCGCTAAGCCGTGAGAAAGCTAGAAAGCCCGCCGCGAGAGGCCCCGTTTCCATTGCCAAGGGCATCTTGATAAGAGATGGAATTTCAGGGCTGTTCAGAGGGGCAACCGTCACTTGTATAGCAGCTGCTGTGGGGAACGGATTGTTCTTGGGTTGTTATGAAGGACTCAAGTTGCACTATGCCCGTGAAGCTTCAAAGAGTGAGCTCATCCAATAACAATGGTCAAATTGACTTGGTAGGAATGGGCGGTGTACGGTACGTGATCCATGGATGTTCCTTTCTGGACATCAGTCATACTTGTTCCAGATAGTTACAAGCGACGTGTAAAGACAATACTCCTTCTCCCACCTGATGTCTGATGTTGAAATTACGAATCGCTGTCGACGTAATTATCACTGTTCCATAAAGCCCGATTCTCCCCAGGCGAAAAGGACGGACTATTACAAAGCTATAATCTCAAGAGAGCAATCCCTGGGATCAAAATACCTTTACGGCCTGAATTATCCCAACCGCCACTGCCGCCGAAAGTCCATTTCCTGTCGATGTCAACTGTCTTCAATTCGAATTGGAGGGCTCGATACTGGAACGCTGCACAAATATCCATGAATTTCAAGATAAAATTGAAACAGGTTCTTGAAGAAGGATTTCAATTCAGCTTTAGGGATAAATCACGAACAAGAGATCTTCTTATTCTCAGTGAGGAAACATGCTAGAAGTCGGTCTGCAGCGATGCACAACTTTGCCCATTTTAGGGAATAGCACGCGTGCAGAAGTGAAAGTGGGGGTGAGAGACCAATGGTATGCCTTACCCATCAAGGAATCTTATATGGGCTAACAATCCAATAACAGGTTTTTGGAGGTAATTTGAGAGGATAGATCTTTGACATCAACAGAACGGCTTGAAACGGTAACATTAGTCTATTTCCCATGTTTAAGGCCTACCAGTCTTGCAAAACACGTAGAGGGGATTCGTTGCAAACGTGGCTAGCGTTGTAAACTATTAGTGACAATATCAGCTCTGTCACAAATTTTACACATGGCACTAATCGCTATTGAGAAATTCCAACCGGTATCTGCACCATGCGCACCAAGTATTGCCCATAATAAGATAAGTGCCAATTGATCCCCGCAGAATCATTTCCTATTGATACCCTCAACCTCCGAGTCCTTGAATTTTGATTCAAACTCATTTATCTCACCACTGTTACTTCAACCTCAAAGAAAGGAGTATCAGCAATCCGATTCTCAAGGCCAGAAATTGTTTTGAAGGCAATTCTTCTCTCTTACCTCCAACATGGCTGACATGAAGTAACGTCTAGCATCCATTTAAGAAAGTCTCCAGCTGACAAAGTAAAGAACAGTCCTACCGGAACCAGTGATAGAACGCTTGGATGAACCGGAAAAAGCACATCATGCGTCTACAGAGAATTTGTCGGCAGGAAGCCGAACCTCTGGTGACGGCAAAATGCTGAAGCCCATCAAAAAGCTTGATGCTCTCATTTCACACTTAAATCGACTGATGCATACCCGGGAGAGCCATGATGCTCTGATCCTCTTTCTGGCCTACGCAGCACATTTCCTGGCGACGGCACTCGAAACACCGATTCCTGAGAGGCTTAAAAGTTGGGTTTTCGAATGCAGCAAAATCTTACTGAGGATTGTACCGCCAAGACTTTTGTCACTCTTATCAACTTCCAAGTATTCACCAGCGATAAGGTCGTTGTCCGCCAACAAAACTCTGGTCGCCGAGCGATTCAGGGCATTGTCGGATATTCTAGACGACTGGCAGATCATTACCAGATTATGGGGCTTGTTGGCGACATGGACGGATGCAAAAGAATTTCTGACCAGTTTCACATCCGAGAACGAGAGCGAGGGAAAGAAAAGCAACCCACGAAGATATCTTGTTCAGAAAGCCATAAGAGCTACATATATCATGGGACTCTTTGGTTACTATGGCTTGGAAAACCTGGCGTGGCTTACAAGACGCGGCGTTTTCAAGTGGACAGACAAGACCGAGTCAAAGCTCATGGTCTGGTCTCTCAAGGCTTGGGGTGTCTACGTGATGTCGGAGATGGCACAACTGCTATATGACCGATCGGAAAGCAAGCGTATCGGAGAGGAGCAAGATGAAGAGACAAGGGCAGAATGGCGGAGGAAATTTGTTCAGGTTCTGCTTTATGGCCCATTGACGGTTCATTGGATACGAGAAGGGGGACTGTTTCCGGAGACGATAGCTTCCTTCTTGGCGGCTTATACAGAATTCATAACGGTCAGGGGATTATGGAAAGAAACTGCTGAGATTTGAAGAGGATGGGCCAACTTACAGCTGGGCTCGAGGAGTTAAGAAGTGTATAGTGTTGCATTAGGTGGTTCAAAAGAAGGGCTGCGAGATAATCATTTTCAGAATAGTCATGAGTGACAGCCTATGAGTAGTCGAAACCGTTTCTGCTATCTTGCCGATTTAGCGGATGTAGAATAACACGCAGCTGTCCAAGGTTGGTCCGGTCAGCTCAGACATTACCATGTAGCTAATGATCTGCAGCTACCCCGATCAAGGCCTGGTCCCGGTCAACTACCATCGTCAACGCCATATTCACCACCGTTGCGATCACTAGGGTCTGGAAAGTCTGAAAATAGGAATTGCCAATCGTTGGCGATGTCTCATGCTAAGGCTTGTGAGAAAGCGGCTGAGGATCCTGACAAGGAACACGTTGCCCGCGCACGCCACATGCAGGCTAGTTCTTCTTACTGGAAGAAATATGCTTGGCATCATCCCAACTACATGAAACTTCAACCATTGGTTAGAACTTCATCTCGACAGAGACAAGAGATATCTCGTCACCCAGAGCCTTGTTTTAACTGGTTCCAGCAGGCCTCGAAGACAAGACAAGATACACATTTCAGCTTGCTGATAAGGCTCTGGCATATCGCCAATCACGCCCCCTCTGCTTCAACCGCATACTACTGCATACCTCCGAGTGGCCTTCTCATTGGCCTTTCTGGGCTCGAAGGCACTGAGTGCGCTCTTCTGCTCGTTAAGGCCATGCATGTTTGTAATTTCTGGTAACGCCACCAACATCTATTTATGGATCAAGCACGAGAACGAGCCTGAAAGTGACGGCCGCGTAAGGCTTCTTCTATCACTGTATTTCTCCTGATCTTCTCGTTTTCTGACTATGTTCCAGTTCTCCCCGCAGCCTCCTAACTGCTCTCTTGAGACTTCTGTAACTATATACATCTTAATTTAAAGGCAGCGATAAGAAACATCTACGTGCATCAGCGATAAGATGGCAGAGGTCTATCACGCGTTGAACGGCAGTGGCTTGACAGGCTCCCCTCCTGACCCCGCAATCACAGAGCTACCAAAACCTTACAACAGAGACATCCTCAAGCGTCAGAACCTAGGCACTTATGATGTTTGTGGTTACTATTCTATCCCCGGGCAGTGTTAGTACACAAATTAATTCAAAAAACAAGCCCGGCTAATCATGAGGCTCAAGTCTGGGTCGTGAACTACTGCTATTACTCTGGCGTTTCAACTGCGACCTGCGCAACCAGTAGTAATCACATTGGATGTGATGGATACGTCAAGACGAGGTGCTTTACTTCATCGTCTTGCACTTCAACATCATCAAATGAGCTAGGCTGGTGGGTAAATACCAATAGCTTGATGGTGTAATAATCAACTAACGTTCAACTAGTCCTTCGGGATCTGTTACTGCGATTTCAACTGACAGTGACGGCGATGAGCTCACACTCTATCCGTTTTGTACGAAAAAGCATATGGAAGTGGCCATGTACAAAGAGCTGAAGGGCGTAACTGCCAGCATGGAAACATCATTAGAGTCTAATTCCGAGTCTACGAGTTCAGACGGCCAGTTGACCGCAAAGACAGGAACGACAGGAGAGAGCAAGACCCAAGAGGCTGCCTCATCTGCCGAATCGAGTTCGTCATCCGGACCAGACACCTCTTCAAACTCTTCTGCCACCGTAGGAGCCATTGCCGGTGGTGTTCTTGGAGGGCTTGCCCTCCTCGCCTTGATTGGCTTCGGTCTCTGGTTCATACGCCACAAAAAGCGTCAAGGAGGTAATGGAACTCACGTGGTTGCAACAACAGATCAGCCCCCAGTCATCCCTTACTATCAGCAACAGGCCCAAGGCGAAGCGAACTACCAGCCTCTGGCGTCGGTCATGTCGCCTGAGACAAAGGCGTACTCACCTTCTGCTAACTTGCGAGGTTCGGCTTTCAATGAAATTCAATCTTCCCACCATGATAGCCCAAATCCAACTGAATATTGTTGAAAGAGGAATTAAACGGTGGCAGAAATGCACAACTACTTATTTTGATATCTTTCGATCATGTTTAGAGAGATTTCAGGCGAGACTGGCGAAGTAGCAACATGGTCGTGACACATGGTATCCGAGAGTGAATATACGGGGAGCTGTATAAGAAACAGAAGCGATAATATTACGTAGCTGGTCCTAATGATGGTTTAGTTTCGCTCCAAACTATGAGTATTCCTTTCCATTGAATTACAGGTTCTGCTGTCAATGTTGGCAAAGACATTACAAGATCCCGTCATCTGAGTGGGTTTAAAACAGATGACAAGACATTTTCACCACCACCAGCTCCATATGATCATGCCATTGACTTTGACTTTTGACTCTGAAGCCTCAAAATAATTACCGCTAAGGTCAGTATTCCAGGATAGATTTGGGATATGCATGGAGGGGGCTGGCTTAACCTTGAGCGTGATCTACCCGAGTATGTTTTGCAGAAACACATGATGTACGCATAAGTCGATGACATGGTTGTATTCAAGACCCGTGTGGCTGTTATAAGCCCCAGCGGCAGGTCTCAACTATAAATAAGACATGTGGTCCATAGTTTACAAATTATATTACAGGGTTTGGCCAATTAACGCCATATAAATGCTGATAAGAAAACGTAGATTATGACTTTCACGTTTTGACTGCTTTCAAGAAATATAAGATGATGCATCCAATTCCCCAGCCAAGACAATCCCGCTCAAAGTTAGAGTTATCGCACCTGACGCTCGGACTTTTCGCGATTTGGGGATTGTAGTGATCACAATGCGTCTCATCCTGGTCCTCTCTGCTCTGCAGGGCGCTGCCCTTGCTCAAAAGGACGAAACGCATACTAGAGAATACTGCGAAACGAGAATGAGCAGAACCCCGGCTACTGATGCACATACTGTCACTATTCACACGAAGGTCGAAGTGACCGCGACCAAACCACGTTGCCTAAAAAAGAACAAACATGAAACCTACAAGATCACCCTAGGTCCTGTCACTACCACTATTGTTACCAGGTCCATCTATACCGCCTTGGTTACCGCTCCCCAAAAGATTAAAACACTCACAATCACAAAAACCCGTGAGTAAGATGTGGTCACTATCCTTATATCTCCTCGCCTAACGGCCCACAGGCACCGATACCGATGTGATGACTCCCACCTTCATGAAAACTGACACGACGGTTTATACCAGCACTTCAACCCTTACGTCAACTGTTACAGTCCCAACGGTCTCCGGGTTTACACCCCTTGCCTCGGCATCCAGTTATGTTTCTCGAAAGCGAAGTCTATCCAAACGAACCTTGCCCAGAAGGAATGCTTGGGAGGACATTGCGCATGTTTTCCCGCCACGAGTCTTTCCTCGCAAAGTCAAGCCCAAGAAGCTAAAGGGCCCCTGTACCATCAAGATCGACGCCGACGATAAAAAGCATCCCGTTGAACCAGCTCAATTCCGTGGCATGGTCGCGTGTTATAATACCCTCCAGATAACCAAAACCACGGATGTTAAAAGTTGTATACCGTGGACAAAAACGATTACGCTTGATCAAAAGACCGCTACAGAACATGAAACCACTAGAGGATTTGTTACAAGTACAGTCACCGAAGCTGATACCACAGTGACTGCGGACGACACTACAACGACAACTTCGACACTCACTAAAGCAACTACAACGAAAACCACCACGGAAACTGAAACCGGTACGTCTCGGATTCGTGCTTTTGTGGTCACAAACCACTTACTAACCATCATCACCATCTAGTGACTCGAACAGATCTTGCCCCAGCCGAAAGCTCCTGGGCTGCTTGCAACGCTGACAATCTCGTCAAGTCGGCAAACGGCGGACATGGAATTAATGCAGTGAATCTTGGAATGAACCACTACAATATTCTTCCACTACTCACTGCTTATGACTGTTGTGTTCAGTGCCATCAGAAGCGGAATTGCATCTTTTCCGCTGCGTATCGTGACGCGTGCTACCATGTCATTGGTACTGGCTGCCTTCCAGAGCAGGCGTTTGGCACAAACTTTACAACATTTGGAAAACTACTCCCTAAAGATGGACCTACGCTGAGTAATGGCCCGTGTGGCCATATCCAGAACGCTGGAGATTCTGGGTGAGATGTACAAGATGTTTGTTGCTTGAGGAGAACATGGTGGCATTAGGTATAGATGACTGTGCATGAACATGAACTGTCTTTTACTGTCATGTCGATGACCAACAAACAGGCTCTTATAATTGCCTAAGATGGATGGAATGTCGGGGTATCGGGACACCTGTAGCAAGGGCTGCAAGGACATTAGTATCAACATCTTCCCTCCGTGTTAAGTTCTTCGCCGGCGGCCAAGTCCGAGCGTGTTCTCCCAAAATAACGATATCCGTAAAAAATCATTATCATAATTTCCACGGGACTTCGGCACATAAACCCCACCAGCCGGCTACTAACCGGCCGTAACCTCTCCATTCGCCTCCGTTAAACTAAACCGTACTTGGAAAGACCAGGCGACATCTACCGAGTCATCGAGTAAGAGTCTCAGACCTGATAACAAGGGCGGCTCTAAAATGAGAGTGAATCACGTCCTTGGCTCTGACAAGGTTCGCCTAATCTTTGCGCGCGCCCCAGGTTCCCCAGATACCCCGGAAGTTGGAGATAACACGAGTGGGAAGGGAGAGATATGACTGAGAAATTGCGGTTATTGATTGTCATATAGTTTGACTAAAGATTGGAGGTGCCACGCGACAACGGAGGTCGTGCCGCGCCCTATCTTGGTGGTGCAGATCAAGACTAGACCATTGGAGCGTGTCCGTTCTTAAGAATGCGACTGCACCCATGCGATGTCGCACTGTTTGACTCTGACAACGCCTTTTGATCCTACAATCTCTTTCTTCCTACTTCCTACTTCTCATATTTTCATGGCCGTGCGACCTCGACGGCATTATTGATCGTAGCGAATGACAACAAAAAGCCCCCAGCAATACACAAACATTCTCCTCAAACAGGAGCATAGGACCTTCATCCTCGCGTCCCGTCTTGATCTTCGAGCCTGAACAGCGAAAAAATGGCCGAGAAACACGATATTCCTGATAATGCGTCCTTGACGCCCTCCCAGGCTGCTGGCAAGACATTCGCCACCCATCACCTCCACGGCGGTGAACAGCTTGAGAAGCGATACAGTCCCCTGTCTGTCCTAGCTTTTGCCTTCACCACTACCAATTCCTGGATGGCTTTTGCTTCAGGCATTGCGATACCGCTTGCTTGTGGTGGAGGACCCTCGATCATTTATGGTTTGATCGCTGGTGGAATCATCATGGCTACCATCAACATTGGCTTTGCTGAATTGGCCTCAGCGTTCCCTTCGGCTGGTGGACAGTATCATATTGTCTTCATGGCCTTTCCCGCGTCTACCCGACGCGTTGCTGCCTTTTATACTGGTTGGGTCTCCATTATCTACCTGATGGCTGCGACAGCGTCTTGCAATTTCTTCGCTGCCAGCTCTGTTCTTGACCTTGTCCAACTGTGGCACCCATCATACAGCATCGAGGCTTGGCATACGTACTTGATGCATATCTTGCTGTGCATTATCGCCTTTGCCGCCACTTCGCGGTTCCCTGCTGCCATCGGCCGATTGACTACTACCATCTTCTGGTTGTCATTGGTTGGCTTCATCGCTTCCATGGTCACTCTTCTCGCTGTTAGTGATCACAAGCAGTCGGCTTCTACTGTCTTCAAGGAGTACAAGAATGTCAGTGGATGGGGAGATGGCTGGGCCATGATCACCTCTATCACTGCCTGCTTATGGGCCTACAGTGGTGTTGATGGTCCTACCCACTTGGCAGAAGAAGTGCCGAACCCAAGTAAGAATGTCCCTCGGGCTATCTTCTTGACCATCGGCCTCGGCATCTCCACTGTCGTCGCCTGGACTATCGCCCTTATGTTCTCCATCAAGGATGTCGATGCCATCATTGAGTCGACAGTACCTATTCTCGAGGTCTACAACCAAGCTCTCAACAACAGAGTTGCTACCACCATCTGGTCTGTCTACTACATCGTCATGTTCTACGACATCGTCCTGAACTTATTCATCTTCTCTGGTCGAACCATATGGTCCTTCTCCAGAGACGGAGGTGTCCCTTTCTCAGCATTCCTGTCGCATCTCAACTGGGCCAGTCCTGTTCGAGCTACTGCTGTCATGCTTGCCCTGCAGATCATTATTGGAGTTCTGTACGTTGCTTCAAGCACCGCTTACAACAGCTTCATTGGTCTTACACTCTTTGCGCTCAACATTACTGTCACTCTCCCTCAGGCCGCGCTGCTTGTTCGCGGGCGTAGCTGCCTTCCTGAGAGGTCTTTCTCACTTGGGAAAGCGGGATATGCCGTAAACACTGCGGCTACACTATTTGTTGCATTGTTCTCTGTCAGCTTTTGCTTTCCCGCCTTCATGCCTGTTACGGCATCCTCCATGAACTACCTTATCGTAGTTATGGCAGTGGGTCTGGTATTTACCACTGTACTCTGGTTCGGTGGTCTCCGAAAGACGTTCACTGGACCTCAGATCAGTCTAGAGGGCGAGGATCAGTAGAAGAAACATCATCAATTTGGAAGAAAGTGGACTTGATCTGTGCGAGGCGCGTTATCTCTAGCTAGCTGTACTTAGTCTATGAGAAAGTTTCAGTTTATGACTTTTGATCCTAACCCCTTTTCACGATTGTGACAGATGAAGTAACCCGCGGTCAAGGATTCAAGATCATGATAATTTGCAGTCACTGAACAATACTTCTATCTTGTTGAAATATCTATCAATCTTACATAAATCGAATCCTTTGGTTACTCATGTATTGAGTTACTTACATAAAGCGACTTTCAATACTTTCTGCAAATCACAAACACAAATTCCCAGCTCTCCCCAACTCCGCGCTCCGCCTTCCAACTCTACAACTTCATGACATACTTTCCTTCCAACTACATTTATGTTAGCTTGCTCTAATTAATTTCATGACTCTGAACTTACCTGTCCTTTGGACATTTGCTCCATCAGACCCTCAATATCCTCGAGATTGGCCCACTTGATCTTGGGGATCACGAGTCTTCGCTTGACAAATTGCAAAGCCTCAAGGATATCAGCCCTCGTCCCTACTGCCGACCCTTTCACGGTCCAGCCATTGTCAATGAACCAGAGTGGGTGGAAGGAAATTTTGGCCTCTTCTGGAAGAATTGATACACACATCAATGTGCCGAACGGTCCCAGCATGTCGAACGCCTTCTGATACGCAGCAGCAGCAGTTGCGGTGACGACGACGGCCTTAGCTCCTTGACCATCAGTTAGATCCTTGACTTGTTTTCCCGCATCTACGCCAGACAAAGCATCTACATAATGTTCAGCGCCTTGAGCTTTGCAGTATTCTTTTTTTCCAGGACCAGCGTCAACAGCAATGACTCGATAGCCCATAGCGTGAGCATACGCAACACCGAGAGCTCCTACACCGCCGCCTGCGCCGGAAATGACAACCCATTGGCCTGGTGTGAGGTTGCAGTTCTTGATAGCCTTGTAAGCTGTAACTCCTCCACAAAGAATCGGTGCAATCTCTTCATCGGGGATGTCATCGAAGGTTGGTGGAATACGAGCCAGGTATCGCAATGGCACAAGCGTATACTCGGCAAAGGTACCATCATATGCTTTGGCAGAGTGCAAGGCTTCGACACATCGCGTCTCGCCCTCGTTGGCGATGTCAACGCACATGCTGCAGGTTCCGCAAATATCACGGATCCACGCTATTCCAACCCTTTGGCCAACCTGGACACTGGGGTCCAAGTTGGCAATATTGGAACCAAGCTCTGCGACCTTGCCTACGCCTTCATGGCCAAGGATCTTCCCCACGGGCCCCATATGGCCCAAGGCCATACCTAGATCAGAGCCGCATAGACTGGTGAGTGAAAGGCGGATGAGGACTTCATTGGGACCAGGAACGGGTCTTGGGAGCTGCTTGATCTCAAACGTGGGCTTGGCATTGTGCTCCTGTGATGACTGTTGGGATTAGTATTCAAGGTCAGGCATAATGATATCTGGGGTAACATACGGTAAGAACAGCAACTTTGTAAGTATCCGACGTCATTTTAGTGATGTTCAAAGGGCAAATGAGTAAGGTTCAATTAGCTTTGTTAGATGCGGAGGCCCCAGATCTTAAGTCAGAGCATAAAGTGAGTGTCTCAGGCAGAGTCATCAGACTGGGTAAATCACCCCGCGCCTCCGATATCGTAGAATCACGAGAATCGTTAATCACGTTCTTCTACATACGGCAACCCTCGCTTTGGCCGGCGGCCACGTCCGGTCCGGGTCGTTTCAACATTCCCAACACGGCAAAGTGTGCGGAGATGACGTCCCGGGATATCGTCATGGCAGTTGTGGGGTAAACCGCTTCCTACGCAACGTTATCGGGCGGAAGTACAGCACAGAATACGGCCGGTCTTGATTGGAGTATACCCGAGATCAAAGAGTCTGGTTGGATATTGCGCATGAGAAGTACTTGGGCTTTGATCAATTACCCCACATTACCACTTCACCGTCCCACATGGGGCATGGCAGGCCTGCGTAACTTTAACCTTGACCAAATATCAGTCTTAATTGAGGAGCATTCACTTGGGACATAATTTCTCTCGGTATTACTCACATGGATAAGGATTGGGTTCGCATCTGAAGGGATCGCGAGATGGGACACTCTGCGGGCTCATTCTATCACTGCACACGAAGCTCTTCCCACTACGGAGCATAAGGCGATTCTGGAGTAAAGAGTTCTCTTTCCATCACTCCGGAGCAGTATGTCTCTTCGGCGCACTGAAATACCCCGTTCGTCAGCTCCCGGAACACAACAGGAACGTTCATACCTTGGACGATACAGCAACAGTCATCGGCCTGAGCAATCAATGTGACCTGTCATTCTCCCTTGAGTTATCATCACTAGACGACGATCTCTTGATCATTGAAATACCCGTACAGCATTGGTAAGATCGCTTTTTCTGGAACTACGGCAAGGAAACGGGGAGTCGATCACTGTTCCCGCCTTGTTGCGAAGTATTTCACAATAGAATAACAAGTCATCAGTATGATCTTGGGGAGCAGGACTTCCACGTGCCAGAGTCGAGCTGAAAGGTCCAGTCAACTCCTCGGGAGATCCAGAAGTCTCTCGAAGAAGCTGGAGCCACACTGCTTCGATGGGAAGAATATTTTTCTCGTGTAGGTAGGGTGTCCAATCCTGCAAGTCACTATGGATATCGACAAATTCAAACTTCGATGATACTGAGACAACGGCATCAAACTTCCAGCCTATTATAGACAGAGCATTAGGTGACGGGAAGATAAAGCTGAACGGAGGGCTCCCCATTCTCGCTCTGAAGGGTTAGTAGCGATATTCGTAAGTCGTAATAAGAGGTACCGATCGAGCACTGGCATTACAAAAGGAGTCCCATCGAGGAACCCAAGTTGGGATTGTTTCATCCTCAAGCTCCTTTGGCGAGTCGTGTATGACCATCGCAAGAACCTAAGGCGCTTCTCTCGGGTTTTCCAGAAGCTCCTTAGCTGTTTTTGTGGGAGGCGTATGTCATCCAAAATCGATTTGAAATGGATTTTGTCTCTCCAAGTGTCTTGGCTATTGAATGTGTGCATGGTGTCTATGAACACATGTCTGATGAGCTTACTAACCCTCACTCCATTCCTAAGAGCCGGTGCGTGATCTGAGAAGCCCAGCCAGCCTACTACAGTTTAGGCCTCGTAGAATTTAATATGATATATACACCAGTAGAGGTCTTATTCGTAGGCACTAACTGCTGCTTCTTGGATTATCCTGCAGATCCAGAGTTCATTAGTCTCATCCTTCAAGCGACCACGGCCACAAAAATACAACCTGCCAAACACGATGGAACGAAGTGAGGTCAAAGAGCTGAGCGACAAACCTCCAATTTTCAGCGGTCTTTGGCAGGCCCTTGAGCTTCGAATCATTAAAAGGATTACTCACAGTCCATCCGGGATGGAACTCCTGCTCCATAGCCCTTACCGTATCACAAATCATGCGGAAACAATCTTCAGCCACGATATAATCATCTTTACCGAGCCAGCATAGCACACATTTAGCTTCGTCAAAGACCCTATCCAGTCTTGGAACTTGCTGGCCCTTCTCATAGTCGTCCTTCTAGTTTATGCAAATCGCATCAACCCAGAGAGATTGCGAAGCATCTCTCTGGGGAAACGCTGGTAGCCCGAGTACGAGATTAGTCGTTACTCGAAGCGGCTTCTCGTCGCGAATGACCTTAGTTATGATATCCGGGCAGCCCCAAACATACGAAGCTGCTTCGTACCTACCATCTGTCTCGACCAGCAATACTTCCTCCAAAGAGAAGCGAATCGTTTCGCTTCCCGACCCTGGTCTCAGGTGTAGGATGCGGATCGAATCAGAGGAATATAAGGCTTGATGCCTATTGAGCTTTGCATTCTGGTCTATACCCAGTTTGTTCCTAGGGAAATAAGGATGTTGCGAAAAGAAAGCGAAATCGGTATCGGGCAGTGAGACCGGGCATGCGTCTGCTGATTTGCCAGATCTGGAGGTTTTATCTTTGTCTGCATACATAAGTTAAGGAGCGCAACATCCATGTTTTGAGAAACTTGCAGGGTCTTTCTCTCAAGGTCGACCGACTTGTAGTGTTGTGGCAAAGGACGTCATTGTACATGTAACGCTGAGCATCCAAATAGTAACACTGCAGGTAACTTCTGTGCGGCATATAATGTGGTACGATAAGTCACGTCAAATTGATGAAAAGGGCCAGATATAGCTCAGGATATTCACTCGTGGCCCCAAGTATCGCCAAGTTCAAAACGACCAGGTATTGATAAGATATCTGCTGAAACTCATGTGAGTCCTAAAGTGCTTCTTGCTTTCTAATCAGATAGCTCTTCAGCTTAAGCCATTGCGTGCGCAGTCTCTGTAGCTCTTAGACAAGCGCACCAGTCAGGCTATATTCGTCGCGGAATGGCCGTCTCCCCGTGGAAGGGTTGCAGTGGATATTTCAGTTGGCCACTACTCAGCAAATACCACACAACATTGTATTTTCAACTGCGATCAGTGATCCGACAGGTGACTTACTCCAAGCGGTATCTTTACTGCTGTGCCAGTAAGCGGTCTCTGCTGGTTGTTAGTTTCCCATTCTCCCAGGTTTTAATAGATTTCTGTGCCTGATTTGAGTTTCCTTGATTGCAACACAATAGCTTGGTTGACGACACAAGACACAGAAAAAGCGCAAGCCGGACAAGACCAAAACCGTCTACGGAGGCTATAGCAGCAAATTCCCATTTCCATTTATCTCTGCACCACTAATATTTCTGGCCCAATGGCTCAGCCCAATCAACCTATGAACTTTTATAGTTATTAGCAACGCTTATCTTGCATAAGACCTGTATTTAAAAAGCTTAACGCCTCTCACTTGCGTCTAGAACCTAGCTCCCAGCATCATCGCACAGGTGCTTTATCGGTTGCCCCTCACGAAGATGCCACAAGAGGAGTGATGAAACGCCGTAATATAATCTGGAGATTGTTTCTCTACCTGTATCTGGTCACAAATGTTCAAGGTTATTTGGAGCTCGTAAAGAGTTGCGTCATCTAACAACACTTGAGGTTCTAAGTTCTTCGATTCGATCATCTCCAACGCCCACCATGACAATCTTTCAGCTGCTTCAGCCACTTCAGACCTCGCTTAGAGTTAAAATCATTTCGAGAATCCCATTCGAGGAAAGCAACGTGGCTATTGAGGCTTCCCAGTCCTAATCTCCCAACAATAGGGCCCTAAGCCAAGCCTCCATATCAATTCGAGACGTTACAATTTTAAGCTCGAATGGTCTCACCAAAAAGAGACTGTGATTCGATGTGGTTGCATACCACGTAACAAATGACCAGTGACGTCTGTCTCTAAAGAAAGCGCCACATATGACTGGCTGCGTTGGTGTTCTAGAACTCAGCTCTTGATTGGGTGCTAAGTTTTAGCCATGGCGTTGGACGCACGAACGCGGACTCAGCGTGGCTTAATCGTTGCTAGTTTTGACGCGTTTGCGAGGCATTGCTATGGTGCTAAAATTCCAGTTGTGCAGATGTGGCTTATCGGCTAGAGCTTGATTTGAAGCCATCACGGCGTTTGCCGTTGCAGAGGTGAATGAAGTTGGAGTTATATAAGGTCTGGATGCAAATGCAGTTTGAGACAATTCACACAATCAGATCTCAGTTCTTCAGCTACAAACATCATCTCGAACAATCCGCTATCATGGACGCACCCAAGTCTTACTATCTTTACAATCCTTCCGAGCCATTGGCAGGAGTTGTCGCCGGCCTTTATGGAGTGAGCTTTTGTATCACGCTCTGGCAAATCATTCGGAAGAAAGCCTGGGTATGGCTATTTATGTTGCTTGCTATTGCGAGTAAGTGAATCATTCAACAAATCCCTTACTTAGCAGCTAATCATTACTGCAGTGGAGGTCATTGGTTACGCAGCTCGAGCCGTATCCGCTACCAAGCCGACGGAAAAGGGACCTTACGTGCTTCAATTCACACTTGTGATTTTACCCCCAGTCTTGATGGCCGGTGTCATCTATGTTATCTTCGCTAGAATCGTCTTCTGGGTTGTTCCCCCAGAGTCGAGAACCCTTCGATTTCTCTGGGTCCCTGGTAAGTACTCTTCGCAGCGACAGTGAGAGAGGGATACTAATAGTTTACAATGCAGCTCGCTTCATCACTCTTCTCTTTGTTGGCTTCGATATCATCTCGCTCCTCCTCCAACTTGTCGCTGCAGTTCTCATCGCCGGCACCGACCCCACTGATCCTGATGCGAAGAGCAAGCTCAATCTTGGCAAAACGCTTGGTCTTGTCGGTGTGAGCACTCAAATTGCTGGCTTTGGTCTTTTCACTGTCTCCGCTATCCGTTTCCACTTCGCTGCGAGACGACTCAGCCCCGACTTTGCCAAGGACAATCAGGAGAAGCATGGTGTTGTGAAGAAGTGGCAGACCCTACTCATTGTGGTCAATGTCTCATGCCTCCTCATTCTTGTAAGTCAAAATTTCTATCTATCTATGGCTCAGTTACTTACCACGAATAGGTCCGTTCAATCTATCGTGAAATTGACTTCGCTGGTGGCAAGGATGGCACTACTCACCAGAAGGAGTGGTAGTAAGTAGAACTTGTCCTTCATTCTCGAACAAAACTAACAAGTATACCACAGTTTATATGTCTTTGACACTCTTCCCATCTTGCTCGTCGTCTTCCTCTACAATGTCTTCTTTCCTGGTAGCTATCTTAAGCACCTTGGTTTCAAATTGCCCAAAGAACATCAGGGCGCGGTCCTGGACGCGGAGGCTGCCGACAAGCAGGTCTCAACGACTGCCGAGTCTGTATGATTTGCGTCATCCGTACCACCGGTAGTTCAGATACCCAGCCGCTTCTGGTTGGTATGGAGAGGTTTATGCTTATTTTTCATGGGATGTCTTCTTAGAGTTTGCTGTTTTATTACCATATGCTTCGAGTTTTAGCAAAGAATTTCTGTTTATATATGCAAATAGAATCTCAGTTACATGCTTTTCGATCATGAAGTGGGTAGCGGGATCCAAAATGCTCAATGTACCCTCCACGCTTCAAAGTCTGCCTTGATTCCGATTACGGATACGCTTCGTATGACGGACTGAATTGTTCTTGAGCTAGGGGAAGCGAATTACAGGGGTTCAGTCAATATATGGACAAAGCAATGGTTAGCGACAGCTAGAGCTAAATTGATGATGAACTTGACAGCATCAACCAAGATCCAGAGTCGGTATGATATGGCTCAAATTGCGACAACTCATCTTCTGTTCTTCCAGATTACTTGATCCAGCTAGATTGGACTGACCAGCACCAGGGCTGATGTCCCATGCCGGGAATCATCGGCTATGCCACTCATTAACCTATTCTACGCTTGACCTTTGAAGTGGAGTACAGCTCTCCAACGTATTCATTGTATAAACCGTCTGAAGCCGAGCAACGCAACTCATAAGGGGGATAACATTGTCAAGATGGCGAGTGTCGCGGATGGAGAGTCAGTTGGTAGAATAATAGGCCATGCTAAGGTTCAATGAAGAACAAGGAACCGGGAGAAGTTGACATTCAGCTCCCATTGCCGCCAATGAGTCAGACAAGGTACAGTAGCCTCGAAAGACTTCAGACTCTATATCAAGGGCGAAAAGGGCCTAGCCAAAATGCTTACTCACCTTATTAAAAAAAAAAAAAAAAAAAAAAAAAAAGGTTTCTACGGATTCATTCTATTCTTATTAGTATAGAAGTGTCGGGTTTCCTGTCATCCCCTTCACTACCGCAAATACCGGAGTCCGTAGCTGATGAATGTTGGTGAACAGGGCTGACAACAAGGTCCGTGCCCCGCCCCTGACAATGAATCCGGGGTTAGCTCTAGCGCTTCAACAAGTCAGCTCAACTCAACTCAATTCTTATACCGACGTGGGGAAACGCGGAGTCATCCAGAAGCCGAATAAGAGCAGATGTCGGTCTAGACGTCGACTTGCCGTGCACTACCACGGTGATGCAACTAATAATGATTATCGCGTCTCAACAAATCCCGAGCGTAGCCGAATTCCTGCCACGTAATGGTCACCTAGGTGAGTCAACCATGGGCTCCTGGTTAACCCGATGCAAGACGGCTGAGCTTAGCGCAGCCGCACCACTCACCGCGGCGGCCCACAAGGTGAGCTTACGCGAGGTCTGATTGGTACCCTGATATGATTGTTTTCGTGATGATCGCAAGCATTTGATGATTTTGTTGAGGAATGCCTTGTCGGATGATGACGGGCTGGGTGCTACTGTACTGTAGTAGCTACAGCGGTAGTTCAGCGCTTGTGCACGCCAAAGTGTTGTGATAGG
The DNA here is from genome assembly GCF_013085055.1 of Fusarium oxysporum Fo47. NCBI lineage: Eukaryota > Fungi > Ascomycota > Sordariomycetes > Hypocreales > Nectriaceae > Fusarium > Fusarium oxysporum. The sequence continues at coordinate 1,022,752 of NC_072849.1, forward strand.
TCGCCCTGGATGGCTGGTTTCACGGTGTTTCGGTGTCTCGGTATCAAATGCCGTAGACTATAATAAGAGTCATAACCTAGAACTCAATGACCTTCTAATATTGTTCTTTAGCTTTTTCAATATTCTCAATTGATTGCATTTGATTGCGGATTGTCAAAATGACGGATGTTATGAGTATTAGGGAGCAGCAGCGCTGTACACTGCAGTACTTTGCTGTTGACCTTGCGGCTGCGGCTTTCGCTTCTGCTTTGGTCACTCCCTGGGTGACAGCAATTGATAAGTGAGTACCCTCTCAGCGGATAGCTCAGTCCATCTTACTATCCTCAAGGTTCTGTGGATACTAACAGATGTCGAATTAGACTTGTCTTCAACAAAGCAACCAGCAACACGTCCATCAAATCATCCATGCGAAAGTGGGCGTCCAAACCCAAGGCAACATTTGCTTCTCTCTTCATACCATTCCTCGTCTACTTCGGAACCTACGCTACTGCCAACATGTTCGATTCCTTCAACGCCGTCCAATACGACTGTGACCCCTCCATCGTCTGCTCATCTCCCGCCAAGTTCGCCGCTACCACGACCGTCAGTTCAGGGCTGAGTATATTCAAAGACGCATACTTTTCGAGAATGTCTTGTGGCATGTCAACACCTCTGCTGAGTTATGCGCTGTTTACCCTGCGAGATGCGGTGACTATATACGCTTCGTTCAACCTGCCTACCATGATTGCTCCCAAGCTTGCCGAGTTCCCCTTCGCGTCGATTACCCCGTTTGCCAACATCTTCCAGTCTGATGACGCAAGGCTCAAGATGGCTCAGCTATTTATGCCAGCTGCCTCGCAGATAGTCAGTACTCCGATTCACTTGCTCGGTCTGGACGTCCATGCTCGTCAGGTTCGCATGACGATCAAAGATCGCATTAGTGTCATTCGGCGCTACACTGGCTTTGCTACACCTTTACGTATGATACGAGTTCTACCTTCGTTTGGTATTGGTAGTGTGGCCAATACTGGTTTTAGAAGGAGCATGATGACTCGGGTGGTTTGATTTGACCTGCGGTTTGAGATGCTATAGTTTCAACACGGGAACTCCAAGACAGCCTCAACGCGGAGAAGTCGTATTATTTTGCGTTCATAAAAGTCTATTATAAATTGAGAATATCTTATCAGGTCGAAACTTGCAGCGCAGTGAAATCGAGGATGCTATGTTCAGTTGGTTGACCCCGCACACCTTACCTCGTCCAGTGAAATCATCTGTTTGATGGTCATGAAACAAGCATTATCCTTGATCCTATTCCCTCGATTTGCGGGTGAGTATATCGTTAGTACATGAGAACAAGCCGAGGTGAGCAAAGGTTTATGGAAAGCCGATGGTTTTAGAATGCAGTAATTTTCATCTCTTACTATTTAGTACTATAGTAGTCATCGAATACATGAATCAAACGCTAAAGTCCACTCATTCAATGCTATGTATATACATCCTCATGCCTCGTTCTTTTTTTTCCCTTCTCTTTCTTTTTTATTTGCTTAGAACTTGTCTTGATTGGCGTTCTGCATCAACATGGTGTTGTCAGGCTTGTACTTCTTGGAAGCAAGGTTGACATTGTACTCGACATCGAGAACAGCGCCCTTGGGCTCATCCTTGACAGGCTTGAAGTCAAGGAGTAGATCGTCCTTGACAGCGCAAGCAGTGTCGGTCTCGAGATAGGGATCGTCGTTGGGGTACAGCTGAGCAGTAACACCGAGGTAATCATCGTGGGTGACCATGATGTGAATATGAGCAGGGCGGTAAGGATGACGGCCCATGATCTTGAGGAGCTCGGCGGAGGGACCAGATGTGTCGATGGCGTACTCGGTGGGCTTGAGGCAGTAGAACCAGAACTTTCCGTCAGCGTCGGTGCGGAACTTGCCACGAAGGTTGTGGCGCGATTGGTTCTCGGGGTCGTGGGCGTCGTATTTGCCGTTGGTGCTGGCTTGCCACATGTCGAAGACGGCGTTGGGGATTCCCTTTCCGGTATCAACGTCGCGGATGACGCCGTGGAAAAATGTGAGTTGGCCGTCCTTGGGCATGTCTTGGACGACGCTGGCGCCGAGGTCGCGGAAGGGGGTCTCGGGAGACCAGAAGGGACCGAGAATGCTGGAGGATGTAGGGGCCTTGCCGCCTTCGGTGACGACCTTGTGGTTGATCTCATCGACGAGACTGCGATTGTGAGCAATTGATTTGGCAGGCGCAATTGATTGGGGAACTTACGACTCAATTCCGAGAATGTCGCAGACGCGCCATGTCTCGTTGCGGTTCTTCTTGTAGGCCTGGCCAAGAGAGTTGATGTAGTTGACGCCGATGATCCACTCGTCCTGAGTGAGCTCGACTTCTCTGCAGAAATCGTGCATGTGACGAATGAGAGAGGTGAGGATGACACGCTGGCGAGGGTCGGTCTCGGGGCTCATGAGGCCGATGACATGGTCTGTGAAGTTGGGGTCGAATTTTGATTGCGCCGTGGCGCCGTTGGTGCCGTTTGTACCGTTGGAGGCCATTTTGATGATGGTTGGAGGGAAGTGTCTGGAGAAGAAAAAGAAGAACTTAAAAGATCTGGGGTATCTGGGGATGGGTGATGATGAGGGAAAAGACGTTTGGGTCAGAACGTGGAGGTCGCGCCGTTAAGTATGAAAATGAAATGTCGTTTGCCGTTTCCGTAGCCGGGAGACTTGGAGGGGGCGGGGCCGTGGATCATGGACGCCAACGGTAGCGGCAATTCAAGTCGGCTCTCCACGTCAGAATGACCATTGCAAATACTGGCTCTCTATTGGTCCATCGTCACTAGAACAATCTTGGGGTAAGAGATCCGAACCGGGGGAAATATTCTTACCCGCAGGTGCCGTACCAAGATGCCGATTCTTCACCAAGCGGATCTTTGTTTCTCCAACTTTTTCCACCTTCTGGATGAATAGATTGCCGATTCTTCTTACCGGATATGGTTCTCGTACGATTTATTACCGTTTTTTGACTGGCTTGCTGTCGCGAACCATTTCACGTGCGTATCTGATTACATCAACCTTGAAAGGCCATTCTAGAGCTCACGGCAAAGATGTACGGTATGTTCAGCTGGACAAGACAATATCCAGATTACATAGATTCCAAAACATCAGATCATATTGCATCACAAGAAATATCACCTTCAGAAGAGACAATGACCAAGACAGCTCAATGACAGAGCAAGCTCCAGGGTACCTCATCAATTGACTCCGGGGGTCCCCGGCTGGTCAACCTGGGGTAGCGGCAATCATGCCAGGGTCCTGGGACTTAGTCAACGCATCAGCCTTATTAAACTCACCGGGAATAATGTCATGACGTCTCTGAACCGAGGAGACCTATCATGTTGTTTACATTGGGAAAGTGTGCTGTATTGACTATGCCGAGGGCAACGTGACGGGGAATCATGGATGCGGGGCATTGGATGACCCGCCAAAAACCACACAGCCACGAGCAGCTATTTTAGAGGAGTCTTAGAGGATGCAAGAAAACTTAGGCTATTGATCCTAAATGATGCAAATACTTAGGTGAAATAGTATAACTTCAGGGGGCTCTTTGATGAGTTTATTTTGGCACCTATGGTCAAGGTCTGAAGTTTTGCTCCCTGAGGCTAACAGAACGCACGCAAAAGCAAAGGTCTCAAAATAGTATTAGCGTCAAAAATTCTAGATGATACCTACCAAGACAAGCCATCGCTAACCATCAAACAACTCTCCTTCAATTATCAGGTACATCCTCCGCAGCAAAGGACCCATAAACTCGTGCAAACTGCTCACCAAATGCCTTGCAAAGCTGATCGAATGGCTTGGCTGTCAAGTCCATGCTGAAAAAGGGAGAAGCAAACCATCTTTGAATCCCGATTATGAAGAAATTCCCATCAAGACTCGCTTCCGATAGGCCAATTCTCATGATACAGCCGATATTGAGAGATTCAAATAGTTCAGGATCATACGTCGTGAGTTGCTGCTGCCACCACTTGCAAAAGCTGTCGAGTTCTTCTAGCTTTGCTTGTTGCTCAGTCACTTGATCCGGATCTGGATGTTGTCGAAAACCAGCGGCGCGAAAGTCGAAGTGGCAATCATGACGAAGAGTCGACGTGTTGTGTACTTTTGTTCGTTGGTCGCATGAGGAGAAGCTACGGGCGATAATCTGATCGCTAACCATAAAAACGCGTAGGTATCCCCATTTGGAGACCGATGGAAAACACTGCTGGTGAATAACTCTCATGGCGGATCCCTGCGTATAGGGCTGGTTATGAATAAACGTGTTATAGTTGGGGGCTGTGCTATGATGTATGTAGTCTTCGCGTTCGCTAAACGCGAACCTGACGAATTGTGGCCCTTGTATTTCATCCAGTCTGCAGTCCCCGATGCCCAGGCATGTCTTCGGCCTGTGATGGTATGATTCCGGTGTGGAGTCTTTCACAGCGATAGAGTCTAATGCCCTGATATCTGCAATTCTGTATCCATAATTCCAGCTCTCATGGTATCCTGGAAATACGCTGATGTCGTTGAATAAATGCTGGAGTGCATCTATGGCTTCATAAAGATGGCGAACTTCAGGATGGAGGGTCCAGTCGCGTGGGTGAAGTGGGATGTAGAATAGAATCGGCCGATTGTGATCGCACAAATGATTAGCGAGAGAATTGCCTCCTTTTTCTATGAGGCCCATGATCCAATCAAGCGGGCGGTATTCGATAGTCATGCGCTGAGATCTTTCGGCCCAAAGCATCGCGAGAACCTGCTGATGAAGAAGGACGAGGCGTTCGTTCCAGGAGGACTCAATGAGCTTTGGTCTGGACTTTTGTAATCTTGCGATACTACCAGCCAAATCGACTAGACCATATTTCTATTTCATTCTGGGGCCGATGTTGCTGACAGGTCCAGGACCTAGGCTATCTTCCAGTTGCTGTAGTCTTTCAGGCGTCAAACCGCCTAGGACGTCGCCCGCTTCGAATGAGCTAACAGCTGGGTCGTAGGGAATTCTACAGTCGTAGCCCTCTTCACCGATGTCTTTGTGTTGGCTGATACCAACAAAGATGACATGGACCCCGGGGTCGTCGCTTTCGTGTCGTGGCCTCTTCGTGGGCGCGGAAGTCGCCTCTGTCGGTGGCGGTGCGGCTCTCTTGGCTACCGGCATCGTTGCATCTGTCATGATTGAAGATAAAAAATCAGCTTGTTTGCAACAGGCGATATCGAAGTGTTGTTTGTTTTGCATTGAGCGTACCTACCTACCCGGGTGAGGGGGGCAACACTGACCAAAATCAACAAGGCAAGAGCAACTGCCTTGTATCAAACAACAATTAGCTATAATATCCTCATGTTATAATAGGTGATAGAGAGTAGTAGAGTAAATAATTTAGTATACATAGGTTAAAAGTTCTACCTCAGCAGCTAGATTGTTTCTATAATTTCAAGAAAACTTTGACGTTGGACCAAGGTGTCAGAAATATATAATCTAAGGTCCACAAAATCTACACTAAATTATACTAAACTTTACCTAAGCCTTTTTGTCACTTAGAAAAGAGGTCCTAAGTTTTCTTGCCTCCCCTTTCCTGTTTACGAAATCACGATATTGATGCGAGGTCAAAACTCGGGTTGTCTGGACCTACTTGATTGACTCTTCTGTCTGGATTTCGACTAAATCAGTCTTCCCAATGTAGGTAGAAAGATCCAATTAATTAATAATCACGTTCAAGCCATTGGTGACAGGCCTCATACAGCTTGAGAAGCTGCGGTTCAGCACTGTAGAAGTGATCTGACATGGTCTGATCGACACAGCTGAAGAATCGAAGAAGAGCAACAACAGTAAAGTCAGCGTACGAGGCTTCTCACATTAGCGACCACATCATCAAATTTCTGAGGCTGATTTTGTTCTTACGATGGTAATTCATCAAAAACGGTCCTGGGGTCTCAGCCAGTACCTCTCCGATCTCATGACACATAGCATCAAGCTGGTACCAAAGCTGCTGGCTGACGTGCTCACTATAATATGAATCGAGACTCATTCCAAATCTTTTTGCTCGTGTGTCTGCATAATATTGCCGATCTGATGGCACAAGAACTTTCTTGGGTAATAAATGTGCCCATAACGGTCTGCTGCTTATCAGTAGCTTCTCTGCTAACTTTTCGACTCTAGCGGATTCTTCTGAGTCGAATTGAAGTGACGGCGTGCTAAAATGCTTCTCTAATTCCTCGGCAATAGACCTTGACCCCATGATACCCCTTGTGGTCTCGCCCTCCTGCAACAGGATGCAGGGTATGGTATGCGGGCTCAAAGGTGGCTCATTCGGTTTCACACTGAGCTGGTGTCAATGATTGATGTAAATGAGTTTTGGGGCCTTAGGGACTTACTGAGGCTGCATATAGGTACTGAGGTTGGAAAAGTCGAGCCATTCAGTGGTATATGGCAATGCCTTGTAATTGAGGACGAGCCGGGCTACCATTGAACAGTCAGTCTAACGCGCGTGACCTCGATGTGAAGGTATCAAACCTTTCCAGACATTTGGAGACCACGATTTTCGTGTTATACTTGGAATGTCGAAAAGCGTTATCAACGGGCGAGATGCCATGTTTGTTTTTCTGTTCTTTAAACTGATGCCCGCATTGAATTGATTCAGCCGAGGTTCTTTAATACAAGTGTCAATTGGGGTTGAGGTTGATGGTTGTTGACAATCGATGAAACTTGTCCCAGTCAAGTTAGCTCCTTGACTCTGGGATTAAAAGCGGGTCCAGTCGGGCAAGTTTATGTCATTCTCCTCAGTGAAATGTCCGATCGCCCAGATTATCTCCCCGTCCTTCACTAAACATTATTTTATGCCTTGCACTTTGCGCCTTGCGCCCTGTGTCTTGAAACCTTTCTGTTCGAATCAACTGAAGGTCATTTCTTCTCATCTTCTCTGAAGCAAGAGTTATCAATTTGTCACAGCTTATTCATTGCTCCTCTCTTTAAACTAGCAAAAACACAACCAGCTTACAAACGTGCACCTCTTCTGCCATAATGTCTCCTCGCTCTAATGAGCCATCCAGCCCAGAGGCCAAGGTAAAAGCCTATTCGGATCTCTTATGTCAAATCTGCCGAGTCACCTAACCAAAAACTTAGGAACGGCGCGCGCGTAATAGGGCAGCGCAGCTAAAGTTTCGGAAGAAGAAACAAGAAGTCGATGAGACACGCTGCAACCGAATAAAGCACCTTGAAGGTGTGATTGAGAAAATGAGCACTGTCTTGGTAGAATTCACAGATGGGCTCTTACAGCAGGATGCCGTCCAACAGAGCCCTGGTATGATAGCCAGCATTCAAGGCGTTATCGCCGATATTCTTACATTGGCCAATGAAGCTGGAGACCCTGAACAGGACCACAAGGCTCGTAAGGCTCGAGGAAAAGCCACTGAAACCCAATACCATTCTCCCAAAGACGTTGAAGATGAGATTCCTAGTTCAAACCCCAATATTACCATTACCGCTACTCCCGACGACCCGATGACTGCCATTTCCCCAATGCCCCTTACAGACGACTCCCCCATAGATATGCCTTTGTCTGAAGACACAATGGTGCCGCTACCGGTAGTTCCAACAGTCTACTCCCAAGCAAACTACCCGCCATCTACGATCCCGGCACCTCTCAGCCCTCTTTTGTGGACATCCTCATTGCCACCTCTATCTCTCAATTCTTTCATTTGTCGTCTTACATATTCATGCTTCAAGGTTGGCTGCCTTGTTCTCAGCAGATCAATCGATGCCCCACTTCCACTATCAGAAGAGAGTCGTATGTTTGGCTCGACCCTTCGCTACCGCGAAAGGGATGAAATGATCTTGAGAATGCGATGGCTGCTCGGCCCTGGCAAGCATGAACTTCAGACCTTGGCAGAGTTACCCTGGGGAGGGAGATGGTGGGATCAAGAGTTTTCCGGTAGCGACCTTGCGAATTATGCCACGAATGCCTCGATGGTTGACTCATCTGCCCCCCAGTTCCTTAGTGTCCTTGGTGTCGAGAAACAGCTCATGGCACTTGGCGCTCGCTTTGTGGATAAAGAGACTATCGAGCTGGACTCGAGTGCCTTGGCGATCCTGTCGGGGAATCGCCTAGAACCTAGCTGCGCGCAGCCAGATAGCTGGAGTTTTGTCAACCTTTTCCCGTCAAAAAATTCACGACCGCAGATAGACGCGCCGAGAATATGGGTCAGTCTGAATTTGCTCATAGCAAACTTGACAAAGATAGCGGTTTGTTTGATGAAAGGCCCTGGCTTTCCCAGACAGGCATTGAGAGGAGCTATTGAACAGTCTGTGATTACGAGGAAGATCAACCCAGGGAGGCCCGGCATGGCCAGTATAGAATCATCGCTTTGTTACTAGACTAAGTAGCAGTACCTGAGTATCTATTTAAACATCTCGTCTAGCTTCTGCTTGAACTGCTCTTCAACTTTCAATCTTCTGATATTGCCCTTCGTATCAGTTCGAGGCAACGAACGTTGCGGGACAACAAAGATTAGATTCACGTCTTCGATTCTTTCGTGCTTGTATCGTCGCCGGTGGAATGGAGTAATTCGCTGCAGAACCTTGAGCTGAAGCTCTCGCGTCTTCTCTGTGGACTCCAGGACATCATCGTGCTTAGGCTCAAGGACAATGGCTGGCGAAGGACGCCCGACGCCAATTGCGACAACAGCGTGAATCAGGTCGTCTCCACAGCACTGCAGAGCGTCAACCTCGATTGAGTTGGCATCGCACCGCAAAGCCATTTCCATCTTGACCCAATCATCATCGCGGCCTCTGAAGGCATATTATCCAAGCGCGATCTCTAAGAACAGATTGCCAGTGTGAAACTTGCCATCCGTCGCATCTGTCAGACTATAGTGAGGACAGACAGGGGACTCAGGGGGGACAACAAGCTCGACTAGATGTTCTTGAGCATTTTAATCATTGCCAAGAGGGACAAATTCGAATATTGACGGTGAAACCGGCCCCAGTGCGACCTCCTTGGCCCCATAGGAAATGAGATTCAGTCGCACTTCGGTAAACCCAAAGGCACTTATAAGATAAAAATTATGACCATGGGCCCAAGACTCCTCATAAGGATTGAGCGGGTAACCCCTATATACTATATGGTCTAAAAGGCACAAACTCCTGAAGAGCAATGGATCATGGCGCGCTTGGCGGAAGAGCTGCGACAAGAAGACCGGAAACATGTCGAGTCGTGTGAGCCCATGATTGTCGATCATATCGACGAGCTCGGAGGTAGGATATGGGATACTTGTTGGAATGATGAAGCAGCCGCCTTGAAGGTCGCTTTCCAGAAACAGCATTGTGCTTCCCATATGAGTAGAACTTCCACTATTAAACCAACTTATCAGTTTGGGCCCAACAAGAATTAAGCACTAGTCTTACATCGCAACCTTGACCATGGTCCTTGGTAACAGAAGGAACTCGCTGAGACTTTAAAACTTTTTGATTAGGCATTACATCCATCGAGCTGTTATAGGCACAAGTTTGGGTGCTCCAGAGGTTGAGCCAGAAGTATGGTATATCATCAAAATCTGGTCTCCATCCATCATCTTTGGCAAAGGCCCCACAGGTGTTAGCTTAGACTCGGATTTTGAAAGAAGCCCGTTGGCCGAGAATGTGGGTATTGTACTATCTTGAAGAACAGAAGCCAAATAAGGATCGTGGACTAATGCTGCAGCTCCTGCGGCTGTTAAGACCTCGTGAGCGACAGAGGGGTCGGTCATTCGAAGCAAAATGAGCTGTGCGGTGTACCCAGCTCGAAATACACCCCAAATATGTAGCATATCTTCATACGATGTTCCCTTCAACCTGCCAATAGTCGGTACAGAAAGTTAGTTGCCCTTTTCGAGGATAACTGTGAGTACTTACCACACACCGATAACGGACTGCTCAGAAATGTCATGTGGTAAGAAGGTCTTCTTCCAGTAGGAAGCCGTGGCTTCGATATCATTTTCAAATTGGTGATAAGAGACATCGCTGTACCTGGGTCCAGTCGTGGCATTGTGTTTCTGCTTAACCGCAGTTACGTAAGGTTGAGTTTTTGCAGTGGCTCTCAGAGCTGTAAGCGGTGTGCTGAAGTCTGCCATTTCAGTGCTTGAATCTGTACGTATAACAATCTTTGTTGGATGCGCATCCTTCTGCGGATTGGGGGGACAGCATCATGTGATTTAAGCTCGAACGAAGTGGAAAGTGACCAAAAAGAACACTGACATGATACGTACCAGTTCCAGAGTTCAATTTGGCTCCAGCATGAATTTGTCACATCAGAAACCTGCCCCGGACAGCGTGATAAGGGTTTGACTCATCGCTTTGGTCTTATTATGTCAGAAGGCCCGAATCTGCATATATCGAGGCTGGCCACGGAACCTGATTTTGAATTGAGAGCTTATACCTGTCGCTGGCTGTGTAATTAGGACTAGGTATTGCAGGTGATCAGCAAGTGCTCACTGCAAAGTTGTCCTCTGATAGGAGCCCAAGTCAAACGACATGAGCTTCTGGACGTCAGGTAGTTCACGGCATGAAACACATACTCCGACTTACCAATATATAGAGAGTTTATAACAGCAGATCCTGCTGGGTCGCAGATACGAGTATCACTTTCATGTAGTGCTTATTGGATCCCCAGGTGCTGCTCGAAAAAGAAATATTGACTCACGAACTCGCTTTCCAGATGTACTCATAAAAAGTCGCGCAAAAACTCTGAATTCGACCTCGCTGAAACATATGCAGATGCACATGTACCAAGTTACACGTGCATGTATTGGGCTGGCGAAGAAACATATCACATCGCCGCGAAAGGATTACTTGCTTCAGTCAGGCACTGTTCATTCGCTACCAAAGCACTATAAATAGATATCCTAACTCCGTCCTATTAATACAATTCTTCTTCGTGATGCCTTATTCATCGATGGCATGAGCATTTACAGTCAATTACTGTACAGGAAGACCCTCTCTTCCTTTTCACTAGATTGATTCTGAGTAATTTGTTATTTCATAGGCTTCTGGCTCAGGGTGATTTTTGACTTACCAACTTTGGAACCTTCCTCGACATCCACGTCTCCGAGAGCTTCCCTCTTCTTTGCTGTGGCCTTGACGCCAGAGACTGGCATCTCAATGTCCTTGGTGACAGTAGTTCCAGTCTTGGCACCGCCGTTCTTGAACTCGTCCAGGGAGATTGCGGGAGCAACAGTGGCCTCGTGGTATTCGTCGTTGAGTTGCTCCTTCTCGTGGATGTGATTTGTAGTGTGGATGACCTTCTGTTGGACGGTTTCTCTCTCGATCACGGGCTGAATATTCTCGTGGAGATGGCTGGGACAATATGTAAGATTCCGGTACATGAAGAGGGGGGGCGGCAACCTGGTGCTTACTGGTGAATGTGCTCATGCTCCTTCGTGGGAGCATACTCTCTTGAGTGAGTAGTGTCCTCAACGTTCTTCTCGTTCTTGATCCTAGCAGCTTCTTCCTTGGCCTTCAGCTTAGCCTCGTTATTGCGGTGGTCGATCTCCTCTTCGACTTCATTCTCCTTGTAGACATGCTTGGTGGGCAGGACATTCTTGTCCTTGACTGGCTGGATGGTGGTATGGTAATGGTCCTGGTGGACCTCGTGATCGACTTCAGTATCAACCTTCTCATGCTCGTGAGACTTGACGTCTTCGTGCACAACGGGAGCTTGCTTCTCCTTGTGAATGGTGGCATCGTCAGTTGTCTCGACGGTCTTGTCGACAGTCTTGTCGAGGCTCTTGTCGACTTGCTTGGTGGCTGAGGCATTGGTTTCGTTTTGATCTTCCAATGGAACACCTGTCACGATGTTCTTGACGGATGAGGCCAATTTGCCAAGGGCGTTGGGAGGAAGTTCAGATGCCATTTTGAATAGGTGAAGATTTTGATATGATTTGAGTGATGCGAGAGTAGATTCTAAATCAAGTGTCAGAATGCTTGTGGTTCAAATAAGTTGTAGAGCTCTCTCTTAATAGCTCTGGCAGATCAATGAGCTCATGCCACAGTCCTTGGCAGCGTATGTGGCTCATGCTGTCATCGTTCGTCATTTTTTGCACAATTTACTACGATCTTAGATCTATGACGATGTATTTTAACCTGCAACCAATTTGCCTTTTCCATGTGCCTGAATCTGCCAGATCTATCGATGGTTTTGATCCTTGACCGTACTCTAATTCTGTCACTCAAAATCTCAGACGCCCTGTCATTCTCGCCTCTTTAGTGGTCACAGTGGAGATCTTACGCCACAGTGATGTATCGACTACGTAGCTAGTGCCACCAAAATCTGGGTTTTCATGCAGGAGCGTTATTACAGCGCAGTCGATAGGGCAATTCGGGACGTCGATCGTTGTCGTGGCGCAGAAGCTTACTCTGAGCTCCTCTGTTGGGTTTAGCTTTGGAGCCGCTAGATCAAAAATACCTGTTTCACGGCCAAAATTATGGAGGACAACTTGTACTTCTCATCGTGAGACCAGCCTCGGCTGCCATCGATTGTCCACCAATGAAGTTATGGCCTGGAGATTGGCGGGTAAGCATGTGCTCTTCAAAACTTGGCTTCAATCATCCAGGGCTCAACCGCACGTCATTGGGCAAAAAAGAGCCAAAAATGAGCTTGTTTCTTTCTGATGAGAAGCCATCGACAAGGAACCTAGGGATATGGAAAGCTTGAAACAACTACCGCCTGTCTGCAATTGTCTACTGGAAGCTCTGGGTCTGTGGGGTAGTCTAATTGTCTGGGCACGATTACATCAGATAGCGCATGTTCGCAACGTACTTTCTCCGTTCCTAATTATAACCAAGAGTAGAGGTCCTTATATATTATTAAAATGCAACGTTATTTATTATTATTGAGATCTAAATTTGCCATGGTGGATTATAATATTAGATTCTGAGTTTCCTGTAGCAAAGCCCTCTGGTTCTTCCCTTAACCTGTGATTGTAACCTCTGATTAATGATTGCTTCGAGAACAAGCCAAGTCTTTGATATACCCTGAAGAGTTATATACTTTGAAGCAGATTTCCACAAGGTCGAGAAACCCGTTTGTAATAGACACGCGACCGGGTTCCCGTTCCTGTTCTAGCGTCTAAACGGGAATATGCCGCCTTCGCCACCAGCTACTCAGATGCTCAACTACAGCAGCTATCTTCCGTTCTGCCTCGTACCGACATAGTATGATTAAGGGGGCTTTGATCAAGGAAAAAGGTATAAAGCCTCGGATCATGTTCGTTTCTCTAAACGAGACTCAATTGTAAAACCTGGCTTTCGTTTACGATGGTTAAAGAACCTCGTTTAGAGACCAATAACCCGAACTGTGGATCCAGATCTAAGCGAAGCCCAGTAAAGTGTTAAAATAGGAATACGAGGTAAAGCTCAGATCACTATAGTCTAAACTGTGCTTATTTACCAAAGGACATTACCATAAGGGGATGTAAATACTTTCCCTCTCCCCTACCGCGACAGCAAGTAAAGTAAAATCGTCGCATTTTGGGAAATCGACATAGTTATTTATCCAGATGGTCATTTACCCCACGCTTTAAACGTATTCAGGCTGGAAGCTACATGGACTAAGATGTATAAAAGGGTATAATCAGCACGAATTGATAGCCAGCAGAAGATGTAATGAGCAACAAGCGTCTGTCTCTCTGTCCTCCACTCAGAAAACCAAGACCAAGATCCTCCGTTACACAATATATGCCCCAACTTTGTGGATAAGCCTTGCAGGCCTTGCTCTCGTCTCCCCCACTTCTGCGACACTGCTCAGTCAGAAGCCAGCATCTTGTAAGTACCTACACATATGGAGTCCTTGTTCTCTCCTGTTCTCAGTCGAGTAAAGAGGCTAATCATTGGGAAAAGCATGGAAAAATGCTTCTGACCAAGCCCGAGCCTTTGTAGCACAGCTCAATACGACTGAGAAAATTGGCATCGCTACCGGCGGCTATCGCAGAGATGGACCGGCATGTGTTGGCACAATTGGGAAAGTCGAAAGGCTTGGATTCCAGGGTATATGCTTTTCCGATGGCCCTTCTGGATATGCTAGGTCAGACGGTGTGAGCATCTTCTCCTCTGGCCTTACTGCAGCTGCAACTTGGGATAAACGGCTTATCTGTGAACATGAACATGCTGTTGTCATTGGAGAAGAGTTTAGGGCCAAAGGTGCTCACGTATGTCTTGGGTAAGTCATTGCAACTTTCACTCTGTCGAGGTAATACATGTGCTAATTCAATTGCAGGCCATCCTGTGGTCCTATGGGCCGTAGTGTTCTTGGCTGGCGAAAGTGGGGCCTTATCTCTCTGGCGTCGCTATGCATGCGTCCGTGTCTGGTATACAATCTGTTGGTGTACAAGCGTGCTCAAAGCATTTCATTGGAAACGAACAGGAAACACAGCGCACACAAACCACTGAGGAGGATGGAACCGTCATCAATGCTTTGAGGTCCAACATTGACGAACGTACATTACATGAGATGTACCTTTGGCCTTTTGCTGACGCTGTTAAAGCTGGTACTGCCAGCGTGATGTGCTCCTACAACAGAGTGAATCAGACCTATTCCTGCGCGAACCATCACTTGCTTTCGATACTGAAGGATGAGCTCGCCTTTCCGGGCTACGTCGTTTCTGACTGGTATGCGACGCATGGCACAGCCTCCTTCGCCAACACAGGGCTCGACCTCGAGATGCCAGGACCTGTCAGAGCCGACTATGGTGCCTCGTATTTTGGCAATTACCTTCTAGATCCAGTTAACGATGATAACGTGACAAAAGGTCGCCTCAATGAAATGGTCGAGAGAGTCCTGACGCCATACTTCTTTCTACATCAACATGAGGATTTCCCTGCCCTGGATCCTGCTTCCGCCACTGCCCTAAGCGTCAATCAGTTTGGTTACAACAACCCTCAGTTCGCAATCAAGCCCGTACCTGCACGCGATGTTCGAGGTGATCACGCCAAGGTTATTCGGGAATTGGGTGCCGCTGCCACCGTGCTACTCAAGAATACCAACGGAACACTGCCTCTGGAGAACGAAAAGGATATTGGGGTCTTCGGAAATGGAGCGCCATACCCAACCATCGGATCCGTCTATTTCGACTATGAGAACGCGTCTATATCCTACGAAGTGGGTACTCTCGACCAGGGGGGGCGGTTCTGGCATTGTCCGCCACACCGAACTTATTGCGCCGTTGGACGCAATTCGAGAACGTGTGCGAAAACAGAGTGGTCGGGTCCAGGTCCTTCTGGAACACAAGGACATCATTGATGGTAAGTTCAGGTCTATCTACCCGATCCCTGATGTCTGTCTGGTCTTCCAGCTGATTTCCTAGTTTGTTTTGCCCAGATATTGAGGGTGTTTACACAAAGTCTAAGCCATGTATCAGTGATACATTGACAAACGGTACCTAAAATGAAGGTCCTTTTCCATTTCTCTCCAATTTGACTCCTGTAATAGTAGTGGTAAAACTAAGACGGGGAACAAGATAAAAAAGACGCTTCTCCCTAGGAGTCGTGAGTTTACTACGGCGTCGCACATTATGATTTGAATATCATTGTAGATATAACAGTTTTCAATTATTGAAATCCTATCATTATTTATTCAATATAAATTCCCGGCACCATATTCTTGAGATATTTCGCAAGCCTTATATGCTGGGACGTGGATGCAAAGTACTGAGATTGGAAGACCAAGCTGGGAAACGGCTGACAATAGCCATATGTCCTGTATTAGAGTAGTTGGAGGACTGCCTCACCAGCGTAAGAGGCTTGGACTGACCGGCGGGGTCGTCAAAAACGAGCCCATCGACAAGACCGTTGAGGGGATCGCACTTGGCCATTTGTACGTTCAAACTCGCAGGATCGCGGGAACTGGCCACGCTGCTGTACTACGGTAACATGGGTCCCCAAAGTGTAGACCAAAGCTCTGAGGTAGGCGCGCTGGCGAAAGTGCCTTTCTAGTCATCGAGGTAGACCCTTCCTGCCACCTATTGAACAGCCACTCCAGTAGGCGTAATCATGCTGTTTGCTGTAGAGGTCCTTTTTCAGGGGATTGAAAAGGACGGCTTAGTCGTAGAACGATACCGCGCTAAAGTTCTGAAGGTTATAGAGGTCGACATTGCCCTCTGAAATCATGGCCCAGTCCTCGGGCTCTAGAGTTATGGCTCCTGGCTTTGTCCTAAGGCCGGCTTCAGTGCTGGACATGAAATTACAGGTACAGCGCTTCAACCTGAAGTGAAGCGATGAAAGAACGACGATGAGCCTGCAGTTGGGAATGATAGGTCTTGTGGTTGTAGGTGGTCTCCATACTGAGGTCTTCCCTTGACTGTCGCAGGTATCCAGTGTTGACTTGGCACAAGTTCGTATTATTAACGTGAAGTCGAATCGGCCATTCGTGGGTTCGCAATCTCGTTTTCGAGCTATCTACGACATGGCCCCAACTTCAAGGTGCGCCTCAGTATCGAGACAATGGAGAAATGTGTTAAGATTATAATGTGGAGACTACAGGGGAAGGAGCTCTGGAATATGTGTCGACGTCAGGTAGTGTGCAAATACGAGGCTGGCGCCAATCAATCTAGCCTCTGAAACGGGCGTCCCGTTTCTGAATTAGACTCGGGGTAAGCCGAATGTCCAAACGTTACCGACGGCGTACAGGGGACTATGCCATACGCGACTCCTGATCTAAGTTTAACAAAATGAATTAGACCCATGTTTGCGCGAAGTTATTTAGATACTTCTTCCGTGGCCAACCTACTGCTACTAGGCTGGGTAATGTCAGAGACTTAGACTTATGCTAAGTCTGCACTCAGCTCGAACCAGATGGCTTCTTACGCTGAGTCTGGTGAACCCTCACCTACACTGCTGCCTCAATCTTTCAATGGTTCTGACCTCGTGACTGATAAGAGGAAGTTGATTCTCATATACATCCATGGGTTTTGCGGGACTGAAGAGTCATTCGGCCAGTTCCCTTCTCACGTCCATAGCTTTCTCAAACAAGCCCTCGGAGATACCTACGTCGTCTATTCAAAGATCTACCCACAGTACGAAACACGTAATTCCATGGATATCGCGGTAAAAAATTTCAGCCGCTGGCTTCAGCCACACGAGAACTCCCAAACATATGTCATTCTGGTAGGACACTCCCTGGGTGGCTTTTTGGCTGCTCGAGCTGCTCAGCTAGTAAGTTCCTCCTCTAATTGAAATTCAAGTCTTGACTAATTTTAACTGTAGAAAGAATCTCTCAGTTTGGATCACCAGCAACGCCATTCTATAATCGGCACAATATCGTTGGACTGTCCCTTCTTAGGCCTGAACCCCGGCATTATCGTTCCTGGCATCATCTCTCTGTTCCGCCGTAAACATACAGAAATCGAAACAAAGGCTCAATTCCTTGAGTCGGACTGCTCATCGTCTCGACTTCTACCAACGATTCCATCCGCATCTTTAGTAGATGCGGGCTTCAATCCCCCCTTCTTCAACGACAATCAAGTATGGCCGAATAGACTACCATCTGAGCCCGATCTTATGCAGTCAGTTTGGAACAGCGGCCTCCAGTGTTGGTTACAGGAAACTATTGCCTCCTTTGCTTCCCACTGGGCATATGGACGATGTCTAAGGCGACCCTGGACACTGAGGCTTAGGTATCACGAGCTACGAGCTCTTGAGGGTTACAATGAGTCTTTCCCAGCATACGAAAAGCAAATTGCGCAATCAGGAGATCTTGGAAGGCGACAAAGAATCCGGTTTCTGAATTTCTTCACATCCTGCACACCACGACAGTATTGTTGGCGGTCAGAAATCTCTTCATGGGGTAATGGGGCCACAGACAAAGGACGATTCTTTGAGCAAGCTGGAAAAGACCACAGGCTAGGTGACCTCTTCCGAGATTCTGATATTTGGAGCACTGAGGGGGAGAGCCTAGGGCACTACGAGCAATCCGCCACTGATCTTCTGTGTCTGCAAGAACGACAGACCAACGAGGTATACAGACCTCTCGACCATCGCTTGAGACTATATCAGCCTACCAATCTTTTGCATTGCTTCAGAGCGCTCTTGTCAAACCTAGTGGAGTTCTTTGGATGTCTGTTATCACTATTACAAGGTGCTCCAGAAAGTCACACGTATTCGGAAGAAGAACGACTGACTGACGAAGGTCAAGTGGACAGGCAAGTTGCGGTAAAACCGAAAGAGGGGCGCACATTCTGCATCCTTCCGCCGGAGGCTGATCCTATGTGGGTGCGCATTTCCATGGAGGGCACAGATGAAGTTGGAGCACATTGTAGCATTTTCGCTGACAACGGATCGCACTATGAGAAGTTGGTGCTTCACATGGGCAAGGAGATCGTTCAATAGGTTTATGATATCAGCTGATGCTTACCGAAATCGCTTCAAATAGCGTTTGGAAAACCTTTAGATTGGTTAGATAATTTGCATGGCGTTCTGCTAAACAAAAGAATTGTGCATTGAAGAATACAGATTATCGATTAGTATAAGTTACTTTGTACACAGTTTTCCATATATATTTACACATATGGTAATTGGCTAAAAGAAAATCAGCATGTATCCCAAATGATCAGAGACCTCGATGTATTGGACCTGTAGCAATTTAACCCACACAATAGACACGGTCGTTGGTTCCAGTTACGGAGCAAAGATATAACCCGAGTCTTTACGCGCTTATGCCCTGCCACGTATCCATCCAGAGTCTGAAAAATGGCTCGTCTGGCTGTAAGGGATCATATTTGTGTTCTCAAGATCCACATCCTAGGCTCCCCTAAATCTGCCTGATGCATAAGCCTTGCGTAAATTAAAAAACGTCCGTCTATATAGTTCCCACGTTCCAAATCGACACAAAGGCAATATTTGCAATAATTCGCATGATATAATAGTTCATTTCAGTTCTTTCATCTTTCCAGCAGTCAACTCCCCTCTTCATTAATACCTACCATGGCATCCGATTCGGTCTCCGATGCCGACACTGATGGGTTCAAGCTGTATCTTTACAAGCCCTCGCTGCCAGCGGCAATTTTATTTACCGTTCTTTTCGGTCTCGTTACCGCTCGCCACTTCCAGCTTGTTTTCAAAATGAAGACATGGTCGTTTATTCCCTTCTGTATAGGATGCGTTTGTACGACTATCTTGGTTGATCCCTGAAATGATCAGACTTATTAACACCATGGAATAGTGGAAACAGTTGGATATGGTGCCCGCGCATACTCGGCAACGCAAACTCCCGACTGGGATCTTATGCCTTATATCTTGCAGAGCGTGTTTATCCTCCTCGGACCTGCATTTTATGCAGCTTCGATTTACATGGCATTGGGCCGGCTCATACGTTTCCTTGAAGGACAGCATCACTCAGTGATCAGGGTGGGCCTGCTTACCAAGATATTCTTGATGGGAGACATTTTCTCGTTTTTCGGACAAGGTGGAGGTACGATATCTAAAGCCCCAGGGCGTTTTGGAACTATCCTAACTAACATCACAAGGTGGCGGGCTCCTCGCTAGCGCCAGCGACAAAGGAAGCCAGGATCTCGGCAACACAATCATTATCGTCGGTCTCGCGATTCAGGTCATATTCTTCGGGGGATTCATGGTTGTCACAGCAATCTTTCACATGCGCATACTACGTCGCCCGACCAGCAGGTCCCTGAGCACCGGTGCTCCATGGCAGGCATTCATGGCCGTACTCTACTTTACCAGTGCGCTCATCATGGTGCGATCCGTTTTTCGGATGATAGAATATGCTCAAGGTCACACAGGCTCATTGATTTCTAAGGAGATCTACGTCTATACTCTTGATGCTCTGCTTATGATTATCGTCGCAGGCATCTTTACAGTGCGCCACCCAAGTGCGATCTTTACATACCAGACGCTATCGGATCCCCTTGGCCAAGACCCAGGAAGTTTCGACAATGTACCCATGGTTGGTCGAAGACCATATGTGGCGAAGCCATAGTCTCATCAGGGGTAATCTCTTCTGTCTCAGGTTCGCAGCATTCGCTAGGTTAAGATGCAACCTTAGTGACGGAGACCTGAGCGTTCAGTTAGGCTGAGTCATTCGGGGTGCATTTGAGATTGCTTAGTGGAGATAAGCCGAGCCACGAAAAGCTAGCTTAGCGTTCATTAGCCAAACCCGAGTCGTTTTACCTAGAATTCCCAAAACTCGTATACTTGCCATACCCTCGGATTCCTTCGGATCTTTAAGCCACTATATGTGATACGCGTCTGGCCTTATACGCGGCTGTGATGGTCAAGCTCTTAGCTGAGCCACGCATTGACCATTTATGAAACCCTCAGGTCATCTTTTGGCTTGAGGTTCCATGCCATCATTGACATGTCGCCACTTTCCATCGTACAGTGACGATTGGTGACCGCACTCACTCCATCATGTAATTTAAAGATAAACTTAGAGCTTGTTCACATAAAGAGTAGCCAGACCTACAGAGCTGGAGCTCCCCACGAGATGTCCCCCTTTCCGAATTGTGATTTCTGATTCCGGCGTTCTTCAGACACAATACTACCAAGCGAAGCCGCCATGTCACAATATACGGATTACTATCAGTACGAAGGCAACCTTGCGGAGGCAACTTTACAACAACAAGCTACAGTTCAAGGTTCTTATCCCAAACGCCACCAATGAAGCTACGTCAGAGATCTTACAGCAAGCTAACTAATTGTGTTGTAAGATGATGGCCGGCTTGAGCTACAGCTCGACTCCCAAACGATCAATGTCCTCACCCGCACTTCGAGACCAAAACTCGGTCGAGTTCCACAGCTCAGTCACAGATGGTCCAAGGCTCTGGATCTGCAGCCCCGACCTGCCGATTCCGAACCGTTCACAACCAAACTCAATATTGTCATCCAAGTCGTTGGCAGCCGCGGCGACGTCCAACCTTTCGTCGCATTGGGCACTGAGTTAAAACGACACGGCCACAGGGTGAGACTAGCCACTCACAATACATTTGAGTCTTTTGTGCATGACTCAGGGTTAGAGTTCTATCCTATTGGTGGCGATCCTACAGAGTTGATGGCGTACATGGTTCGCAACCCTGGCCTTATCCCTAGCGTACAAAGTCTCAAAGCTGGTGATATAGGGAAGAAGAGGATAATGGTTGAAGAGATGCTGCGGGGCTGTTGGCTTTCTTGTGTCAATCCGGATCCCATCACTTTTGCCCCTTTTGTGGCAGATGCCATTATTGCAAACCCCCCCAGTTTCGCCCATATTCACTGTGCCCAGGCTTTAGGAATTCCCTTGCATATGATGTTTACCATGCCTTGGACAAGCACAGACGCTTTTCCGCATCCGTTGGTCAATGTCAAGTTTGGGCGAGTAGATGCTGCGGAACAGATGAAGGTTAACTACCTGTCCTATGGAGTAGTTGAAGTATTAACCTGGCAAGGGTGCGTATCTCCAAGCCTACAACCCTTCATCTAGGGTTCTCGGTCTACTTTTAGCTGGGATCCTAAACTAATCTATCCTTTGCCAGGCTCGGAGATATTATCAACAAATGGCGAGCGACGTTGGATCTGGAGGATATAGCTTTCTCTCAGGGGCCAAGGCTAACAGAGAAGCTTGATATTCCATTCACATACTGCTGGTCGCCAGCTCTGGTGCCTAAACCTCGAGACTGGAGCGAGAATGTAGGTCAGTACAAGCGACCATACCCTTAACCATTAGTTAAACCGGCAATAGATGTGTGCGGTTTCTTCTTCCGCGACCCTCCCGATTATGCACCACCTCCAGCTCTCGCCGAGTTTCTGCGCGACGGCCCTACACCTATATATATCGGGTTTGGTAGCATCGTGATCAATGACCCGAATGCGTTATCTCATATGCTATTGGAGGCGATCCGCATTACCGGAACGAGAGCATTGATCTCTCGGGGCTGGAGTAAGCTGGACGGACCGCAGAGCGACAATGTGATGTTCCTTGGAGATTGCCCGCATGAATGGCTGTTTCAACGGGTGAGTGCTGTGATGCACCATGGTGGTGCTGGTACTACTGCATGTGGTCTGCTCTACGGGAAACCAACCACGATTGTCCCCTTTTTTGGAGAGTATGTTTTCTTGATTTCTCTACGACACCTCGCTGAACCTATAAGAGTGTACCAGACTAACCATTCCAACAGTCAACCTTTCTGGGGCAATATGGTAGCAAGCGCTGGGGCTGGGCCAGAACCTATCCCGCAAAAGGCTATAACTGTTGGGAGACTCGTCGAAGCGATAGAATTTTGCTCGACACCCCAAGCTGCGGAAGCCGCTGCGTCCATCGCGAGCAAAATGCAGTCTGAAAATGGCGTCAAACAGGCCGTCGCATCCTTTCACAAACACCTCCGTCCCCACGTTGTCGAATGTGATATCATCAAAGGACTCCCGGCCGTTTGGGAGTATTCGAGGAGACGGAACACCATAAAACTGTCGAAGCTCGCTGCGGACATTCTCATGACTCATCTCAAAATCGATGGCAATAAGCTAAAACAGATTGAAACACGTAAGATCATCATCGAGACCCGTCGCTGGGACCCTCTGACTGGCGTGCTCGCCGCCGTGCTGGGCGCCACCACAGACGTCGCCAGGGCAGCAGTACGCGCCGTCAAGCAGCCAGTCAGAACACTGTCTCGTCGAGATCAGCACGACCAAAGAGATGAGTTGAACTCTATAGAGCTTGGAGCAACCAATTTCTACATTAGACCGAAGGAAAGTCGGAGTTGTGTGGCCGTGACCAAATCAGCGGCATTAGCATTTGTGTTGGGGCTAGGAACACTGGTCAAAGCTGTCGCAACCGCCATCGTTGAGATCCCGTTTGCCTTCACCGAGGGTCTGTGGCAATTTCCTCGGCTGTGGGGTCACCAAGTCAGGGACTTCGGAGTAATTCGAGATTGGAAGGCTGGCCTCGCAACCTGGCTTCAGGTGCTCGGGTTTGCTTTTTATGACGGGCTTACCGGCCTGTTCGTTCAGCCGTATCGAGGCGCGAAAGAAGACGGTCCC
The DNA here is from genome assembly GCF_013085055.1 of Fusarium oxysporum Fo47. Classification (NCBI taxonomy): domain Eukaryota; kingdom Fungi; phylum Ascomycota; class Sordariomycetes; order Hypocreales; family Nectriaceae; genus Fusarium; species Fusarium oxysporum. The sequence continues at coordinate 1,045,747 of NC_072849.1, forward strand.
CTTGGTGTGTTCAAAGGCATCGCTAAAGCGATCGCAAACTTGCACTTGATGCTGCTCGCAGGTACGTGTGTCACTTCTTTTCAGCCTGTTTGAGAGCAACGTGGGGTTTCTAACGTTTTCTTCGGGACAGCGGCGGTCGGCACAGGCGCATACCCGCTACGAGGTATTCACCAGAGCATCCTTTACTTGATCTCTTGTCAGACCCGGCGAAGCGTCCAGCTGGCCCGGCGATTAGAAGGCAGATACCTCGCGGGAAAAGCTGGGACAGACAGGGTGCTTGAGCACGAAGTCCTAGATTCCTTTGACAAACTGATGCGGAGAGAAGTCCCAAGGCACTTCATGTTTTATTAATTCTCATTTTGAGACAATGTATTTTATCTCGTCGTTTCACCTGCAGTATCAATAGTACTCCCTACCTTTGACAACCAACATTTCTGCTGTGGCTATTGTGAAGGGGCTGCAGTTTGAAACTCTCATTCATTGCATTCCTGAAGCTAGAGAGGGTAGTGGGTCGTCTCGCATTCATCTCGCACTTATGTCGTATATCAATACGAAGCGCTAACACCGTGTAAATTGGCCACGCCTCGTTTGACTCGTATTCTGAACCCCACATGCACCGTGTTTCAAACGCTAGTCTAGTCAGTTTGACCTACGGCGGCTTTTTAACTCATAACTAACGTCTTCCTTCAAATGTGCCTCTCGAGGTTCGCATTTGACCTCGTATCTTGACCCTCCCAGATCCGAGCTGCTGCTTCCATACGCATGGCATCCGAGGGCCCGGGCCAAAACGAGAATCGTCGCACTCACAGAAAGTCCAAAGCAGGTTGCGTCACCTGTAAGAGGAGGCATGTCAAGTGCGACGAGGGTCGACCCAGATGTGCCAAGTGTGCCTTGGGAAACCGAAGCTGCTCGTATGCCTCGACGCCTCAGCAAGCCGGACTTAGCCCCAACGCCGCCGTCGCCGCCGTTGCAAGCACGAGCACGAGTAACAACAGCCCGGCACTGACTTCATCATCTACCGATCTGCTTACGGCGGCAGCGGCAGTTGGTACGGAGCCAACCGTTCGCTATGACGCCGTCCACATGACTCTTCTCCGCCATGCCATCCTCAATATGGGACAATATCTGGGAGTCAGCGGTGACATGAGCCCGGTGCTAGACACTGCTCTCGAGAGCGCGCACACCGCTCCCTACTGCCTCGATCAATTGCTTGCTGTGAGTGCGTTATACCAATCTACCACGGCGCAGGCACGCAAGCATCTCTACATTAGGTACGCCACAGAACTGCAGACGCGTGCCTTGGGTCAGTTTCTCGAAGCCCGTGGGAATATCAGCGAGTCAAACTTCGTGCCCGCCTTCCTCTTCACCTCCCTTGTCGGAGTCCACGTCCTACACAATACATTCAGAGATCATCAAGATAATCTCGGCGAGTTCGTTAGCGCGTTCGTCGACTACGCACGTGTCCACCGTGGAATTCGTGCCGTGACGGCAGATTATTGGGACCAAATTCTTGCCTCAAATTTGGCTTCCCTTCTGGGCATCGTGGAGCTTGGCAACAGAATTGACCACCTGGGAGCCGGGACCGAGACTGAAACTCTGCGTGAACATTTAGAATCACTGCCGGATGCCTCGAGGATGGCAGTTACTGCATCCATTGATGCTTTGAAGCGGATGCAATGGGTACTTGATCTTGCAAACCACAATGCTCAAAGTTTCAGCAACAGAATCCAGGCCACCCTCGCCTGGCCGATCATTATTTCAGATGATTACATCGATGCCTTATATCTACGCAATCCTGAGGCCATGGCTGTCCTGGCTTTTTACCTTGCTTTCGTGTACCAAATTCGATCGTTTTGGATCTTCGAATCTTGTAAGGCTTCTCTTATCGAAGCACTAGCAAGTTATCTTGGACCGTTTTGGAAAGGAAGCATGAGTTGGCCGTTGTCAAATATTCCTGGATCTTAATGCATTCATTTCACACAAGGCTCTCATGTCGCATCGCTGGTGGCTGGAGAGTTAAAGCGGTGCTTTGTAAATTATGCTAGCATCACATGTAGAATGGTGTTTGGGCAATAATCGAATTATTAACTTTTCAACTTCGTACTAACGCTGATGGCTTCCCGCTCCGATTTCCCTTAAAGTCAAACCCTAGTGTGCGCATGCATAGCTTCTATAACGCGATAAATGTACAGAATTTAACGAAGATCGTCAAATCGAATCCATCAGAATCTATGAGGTCTATCTAGTCAATAATATACAAACATATGGGAGTGGCAATGCAGTTTCTCGTTGCCTTTAATTTTCAGCACAAAGCATCCCGCTGTTTAAATCGTACTGCCATTTGTCACTACCAACCCCTGAAAGGACGTAGAGGCTATCGGTCGGGTCGTATTCCTGCTTGATCTCAACAAGGCGGTCATAACTGGCGCCATAGAAGTCCTCCTTGAAGTTCCCGTTGAAGGGGTTTGCTTCGTTGATGTAGGAGCCAGAACCGGGCGCCCACTTACGCCACACAACTTCCTTGTGCTCTTCAATCCACTCGGCCGCCACCCTGAGCTCGCCCTGAATGTTGGGGTTGGTTACGTTGAGTTTGACACCGGTACTTAAGAGGTGGAGGTAGGCCTGTCGCCATGCTGGGTTCAGACCACCGCGCATGTCGTGTGATACATCTCTGGGACCCGGTCCGCCTTGGAGACCAATAATCATGTTTGAGGGTTCTCCTTCAACCTGAGAGTTCATGATGGTGTAAAGATGTGTCTGAACGTCCGCCAAAGACAGATCTGTAAGCTGGGAATGGCCGAGTAGACGACTGGAGACTAAACTGATATCGCTGCATGCGCTGGGGTTCGGGTTTAGCACATCGAAAAAGGTCAAGTAATTAGATTCCATCTTTGGCTCCGCCATTGTAACTTTGAGGCCTTCAACATCAACGTAAGTCATCATTCTGCGGCTGGTTGGCTCAAGCAAAGATTTCAGCGCCAGGGTCGTGGTGTTGTAGCCAAATAGTGTGATTGTGAGTCCGACGCCCCTTTGAACGGATGAGTGGCTGTCTCTGGTTGAGATTGTTGATGTCGAAGCGAACCCGTTTCCGGTGATTCCAAGATCCATCAAGCCTGGAAGACTTCTGACCAGAACCGCCATAGCTTTCCAAGAGGCCGTAGCTGCCTCAACTGTCGCATTCTCTGCAAGGTCTATAGAGATTGATGACCAGACCACGTTCTTGGGATAAGGGTGAGTTCGTAAAACATACTCAACGACAACTCCGTACAGGCCAGGGCCGCCACCGCGAACGGCCCAGAGAAGATCTTGGTTCAGAGCAGGATTCGCGACCAGGATACGACCGTCTGTAGTCACGACTGTGGCTTGAAGAACCTGATCGGCGGCGAGGCCATGGTGACTGGATAGAGGACCATGCCCACCGCCTCCGATGAATCCGCCTAAACCAACCGTAGGATCTTGACCGCTGACGACTGTTCTTCCCACTGAGTAAGCGCCCTGGAGCACATCTCCCCAGTTGTTGCCACTTCCGACCACAGCGACGTGCTCGGTTATGCTCTTGGAGGGATGAGGCCAGTCAGACTGGAAGCTCATGTCACGAAGCCGATGTGTCCAGATGGACAAAGAATAAGCGCCACTAGATCTTTGTGGATGTCAGCCCGCCGTATTCCTCTTCAGATTAACACGCTCGACATGCCTTCCATTGAGATCGTGTCCTGTGCCCTTTATCACGATGCGGATGTTGCGTGAGCTGGCCCATTTCATAGCGGTGGCTATCTGAGCTGCAGATGTAGCCTCAAGAACGTATTGAGGCAGACCGCCAATCTTACAGCTTTGTCCGGATCGATAGCCATGGTCGTTGGGAGGGACACACGAGTTGTTTGCCCAGTAAGAATACCCAATTGACTCGGGTTGTAGCGCATGAAACTCGGATAAAAACCAGCTTTCAGTCACGTTCTTGCAGCTGAAGGCAGATGCGAAATTGCTGTCTTTGTAGCAAGACGAGGCGACAGGCGTCGATCTGATTAAGCCGCCTCCGACGGTGTGGTTGAGGGCGTCCCATTCCCCGGCCGAGGGCCAATGCGTACTGGATGGGTGGTTTTTGCAGAACAACTCGGCGGCACTCGTGGTGCAGAAGGCCAACGCGGATGCGAAGAGAGTAACGTCGACTCTCATGGTGTTACAAGGTTTTTGGATTAGAGACTCGACCCGATACTGCTTACTTCTTTTTAAACTTCGACTCACTAAAACCTCATGCCCTTTTATATCAGCAGTATCTCCCAAGCTTGTTGCCGATTACGCGTCTCTCAAGTTAGCCGTGAGCATGGGCTCCAGAAACCCACATGGTTGCTCTCCGTACCTCGAAAGGCTTTGCATGATAGATCAATTTGTCAAGATTAAACGTGGATCCTGGTTTCCTGGTTTGTAGCCCTCGTATGAAAGATGGCTCGGATTCGTCAATGCTTGGCGCTGTTTAATGTTTCTTAGCCTGGTAGAGTCTCGAACACATCGTATTCAGTCGGGAATACGTACGCCTGGCCAAGCCAAAACCCGAGTCCACTTGGCTAAACCAAATTCGGCTTATAGAGAGCATCGCCATGCTAATTATTGCCTGTATTCCTTGTTACATTCTCTTCTCTGCACTACCTTTAAGTCTTTAACTTTTCGTAGGGGTCATCCGTGTATTCGCGGACTGGTTCATACGAAACTCTATCCGCTGCTCTTTGTGCTCCTCGACAAATGCCAAAACAGCAACGAAGCAAACTCTCAGGTCGTCGAGCCCACCGAAAGTCAAGAAACGGCTGCAGGGAATGCAAGAACCGACATATCAAATGCGACGAAACACAGCCGGAGTGCCGGAACTGCGTCATAAGCGGCCTGATTTGTCCATACCTTACGACGACGCCTTCGGCCCCAAACGCAACCGACGCCGCATCTACTCCTACCAACGTCGTTGAAAGCAATCTTCTGGCGGCTCCTAGAGAGACAGATGATGTTACACCACATTCTGGGCCGAATTTTACGGTAACCCACATGGTATTCCTTCACTATGCTATGATGAACATGTCAGACTTCATGGCTCTTCAGTCAAGAGCTCAGCCCGTTATCGATGCTGCCCTGGAGAATTCATTCAAGGCCCCTTATCTCCTGGATCAAGTCCTCGCGCTTTCGGCGCTTCATCTGTCAACTCAGGATGTGGTACAAGCATCGTCGTTCCGTCGGCAAGCCACTGAGCTTCAGACACGAGCGCTAGGCCTATTCAACAAAGCCAAAGATCAGCTATCCGAAGACACTTACGTGCCGACTTTTCTTTTTGCCTCACTGCTTGGACTTCATGTCCTTCACGAGACACTCTGTCGGCGTCATGATACTCTCGCTGAGTTTGTTGAAGACTTTGTTAGTTACCTTCGTCTTCATAGGGGGGTACGGGCCATCACCGCGAAGTACTGGCACAACATCCTGCACTCCGACTTGCAACAACTTATGCATACAAAAGTCGTATCTGAGAAAACAGAGGAGGAGGCTTCAGGGGAAGACACAAGACATCTGAGGGAATTCCTCAAGTCATCCTCAACGTCGTCTACCTCTACTGAAGCTTGTCTCTCGGCACTTGACCGGATTCAATGGGTACTGGACATAACGAAACAAGAGCCATCCAGATCTGATGTTGGCCCTCACGCGGTCATGGCCTGGCCCTTGGTTATTCCTGACGAGTACATTGAGGCCCTATATGAGCATAGACCGGAAGCTCTTGTCGTTCTAGCATTCTATGGGGCTATATTACACCGTCATCGAGAATTTTGGATATTTGGTCATTCTGGCTCATTCTTGATCTACCTAGTGGCCAGGACAGTTGGCTCGTTTTGGCAGTATGCTTTAGCTTGGCCATTACAGTCTCTGGGAGATGTTCAGTATATAGATATAATATAAGTCTTCTAGTAATACCTTACCTCGTACTTCAGGGACAGAAAGCTTAACTTTGGGTTCGGAGCCATTGCCAACTTCGTGCTGAGCTATTCCGTAAGGCTTCATGTCTCTACGTTGGATAGTCTTACAGCACTGCCAACACTCACACCATCAGATACTTGCGTCGCTCTGTACCCTTCCTTTCACCAGAGTCTTCTGGGGTTGGGACCTAATATAGCCGCCGATGCACCGCGAGTGTCGCCTTTCGATGGCCCAATCTATACAACTCATCCAATCCCCATTTATGACGAGGCCATCAAAAAGGCGCAATGAGCCCAAAAGCATAGCGTATGCTGTTTGCACCACCAATCTGCAAGCATAGATTCGATCAAGTTCAAAGTCACTCAGCACCACCATGATGACTACTTTGAATGTTTCGGAGGTTGAAGACGAGCCATGGGAATACCCGCTGAGCCCATTTGTTCACCTTCGGAGTCGAATGCATTCCCTGAAAGAATATTTTATTACACATTTACCGACAGTATCTGAGGAAATCCGGTAGCTATTTGAGATTTGGGAATGGAGTGCTACCGTCGGCACAAGCCAAATGATAATAACTTAGCAGCCATCAGCCAACGGTTTCACAGCTCATGAGACCTGGGCTGAGAGCTTATAATCACCACACAGAACTTAGTAAAGTAGAATCCCCACAAACAGTCATATCACTCGGTCCAATATCCGTAGCCTCGTCTCCACCGAATGATCCCTAAGCTTCGTCTGCGATAACTGTCATATTCACGTCTCCGGTCTTGATGAACGCCTTCTCCTTGGGCAAAGAATCCAAGAACTTGTCAGAAACCTTGAGGTGGTCCTTCACAATCTGCTTGGGTGTCAAGGCCAGCCATTGTGCCACAGAAACATCTGAGAACTTAGGCGCCTGAAGAACCTCGAGGAAAACCAAGTCCTCCGTTCCAGTATTCTCGACGTAGTGAGAGTTTGCAGCAGGGATGTATCCAACGCCACCAGCAGTGAAGTCGAAGGTGCGAGCTGACGAGGCTGCTTTGAATACGGTGATTCTACCACTGCCCTGGAGGAAATAGCTCCACTCGTCGGAGGTAGTATGCCAGTGGATCTCGCGGAGGGCGCCAGGCTGTACGACAACTAGAGCAGCTGAGAATCCTTTGGCGATTGGGAAGGTCGTAGGGTCGATGATTTTAACAGAGCCTCCGGGTACGGTATGGGCCTTCTGCTGAGACCAATGGTACGTGTATGAACCATTACCCGTCAGCGCTCCAGCTGAACCTGTCACGTTCTGTTTCTCGATATCTTTCGGCGCTGGTGTTCCGTTGAAAATCTGAGAAGTTATATGTTAGTATTTAGATAGACGCTGAGGCAATGCACTCACGTAAAGCTCGTCCTTCGGGATGTTATCAAAAGCAGTTGTCTCGGTCTCAAAGTTCTTTGCCAGAACGGAGACGGGGTTTCGCAAGAACAACTCGGATACAAGGAATGTTTCATCTTCAGAGAAGGTGCCCTGATCAAATACCAGCAGGAACTCAACGCCTTTATCAAAAGCTTGGAGACTGTGAGGTATGCCAGCAGGGAAGAACCAAACATCCCCTTCGCAGAGATCATCGACAAAGCTTTTGCCCTCATCGTTGACAGCAGCAACACGCAGACAGCCTTTTGTTACCAAGGCCCACTCATTGGCCGTGTGCCAATGCAGCTCGCGGTACGCATTCGGCGCGAGACGCATGTCGACTCCTGCCATATCAGTTGCAGCGGGAAGGACATCCTGGTTCTGCTGTCTAGCCCATCCGGCGCCGGCTTCACTACCGAGTCGGTTGTGAGAAAGACCAAGCGGCCACATGGCATTGGGGACATCTCCGGCATCCGTGCCAGGAGGGGCAAAAAGATCGGGGTTGAGCTTCTCATAGTCGTAAGTTCGAGGACCGGGATCTGTAGCGCCTAGCTCGCCTCGGATTGGCTGAGGCACATCCACGCCGTCAAAGTCCAGATAGAGCCCGAGCTTGGGATCAGCTGCCTGGCCGTTGACAAGTTTTGGGTCTTTGACGATGGCAGAATCCTGGTCAGGATCTGGGAGGGGAGCGTTGCCACCGAGTAAGCTAGAGTCACCGTATAGAGAACCGCTGGCTGAGGTAACTGTTGGTGTCGGGGGCTTAACTCCACCTACAGGTCCCTTGTTCTCCCCATAATCGCCCATTCTGGTATTTCTTAGCTTTTAGTTTGGCATCAAGATGAAGTGTGCACTCACTGAGGGGCAGGGAGTGCTGAGCCTGGAGCAACAGTAAGTGAAGCCGCCAAGGCTTTGAAGAAGGTGTTACGGTGTACCATGTTGACGATTTTCACGAGGAATAGGCCTAGCTGTATGTCTTGATAGTTCAAGCTGTGCTGCGAGAGATAGAGGACAGAGGCAGGCTGCTGCTTCTTATGGAGTTTGAGCCCTCAACCTATTCTATGGTCCCACGAGAATGAGGTATTATAAATTGATAGTATTACCTATAATGGACGATCAATATCCTCTAATGGTTGATCAATTAGGCTCCCTGTGATGCAGGGTTAAACCCGAGATCACCGAGATCCCGAAGTCATCATGGAAGCATTCGGTCCCGACGGAGCATTCGGATAGGTAGTATGTGTGACACAAGACAAAAGTTCCGTCAGCACTACCCAATTGCCAGAGTCGATGGTGGACATAAGAACTGACATGCATGAGGGTCGATACTCGATATACCCGAATCGCGAAACTGTTGATGATATCCATGCTTCTTAGTAATGATTTAGACATCCGCGAACCAGTAGAATTCGTCGGTTCATACCCTCAGAGTCGCACGGAACGGCACGAAAGGCCCGGAATTATCTTGGCATCAAAAGCCGACGGATGTTCGGCACTTGCATTACTCAACCTTCGAGGCTTACAACCTAATTATAACATATGCACAACTCTTGCATTGTGTTGCGTCTCATGAGAAGTACCGTTGGTAGTCCCATACGCTATCTAAAAGTTAAACATACCATCCAAAGTATTAATGCCGGACTATTCTTCCTATACCTTCAAAGGTTTTTTAGAGTTGTATAAAAAGTGTCCGTTAAGATAGAAGGCATATATTTTTAGAAGCGGGCCTTTGAGGTTGCATCTCGTTGAAACGTTGCTCAGATGCAAGGGACTGACTGGAAAGTCCGGCACTTGCTATCCGCGATCCTTGATTCAAAGAAAATTCCAATTGAAGGAGAAACTGGATTTCTGTCTCCTTCGGCACCGAAAAGGCCAGTAAAGGCGAAATGCGGCGATCTACTATGCAGTCTGTCTAATCATATCTTGTCCCCAGCTTTAAACTCGTGGCTTAGCATACCTTGGAGATTCTCATTGGTACAAACGGAACGCACGGATGAAATAGCCTATCGTGAAGTCAAAGCGTCGAAGCCTTGCTGGAGATAGCGTCATTTCTTTCGAACAGGAGCCTAAAAGTAAGCTGGTTTCTTGCAGGCAGAAGATATAGCCTGGTCACGTATTGATCAATCGAGGTGCATTGCGAAGGGAGGAGACGAAAAATAACACAGATGGCAAAAGTCATTAAATAACGTTTCAAGCAGAGTTGACTCCAGTCATGAGCACTAGTACAGTTCAAGAAAGGATACATTTCACCCTTCAGGCTGTATTCCAGCCAAAGCCTTTGGTTTGGTTTTCTGATGTTAAATTCACTCGATCAGGCGCAGATGGCCAGTGCTGGTGCTGACCGTCGAGGAAGACAAGATGGGGAACTGTTGAGAAGATTGAAGCACTGAAATCCGACTGGGAAGGTTTTAGAAACATGAATGATGGACACTGCCTTGACGTGAATAAAAGCTTTTGTTCGAAGTGTAACTATAAGAACAAACTTGTTTCTCAACATATCAGCTTGGTCGTAAGCTCAAGTAAACAATTTGGACAAATTAATGCAAGAGAAGCAAACTGGACCTTTTATTGAATGGCTTAGGGAAATTGGGAGGAGGAGTGTACAAAGAAATAGTAACACGGACATGCTGGCTAGCCTCAATACGCATAGATTGCAACATGTTCAAAGAATGCATCTTAGTTGTAAAGACTCTAAATATGGCTGGGAGGCTCTGGTTCGATGGGCTAAGGTACAAATGTCCGAGGCAAAACGAGGTAGATTCTGTCGGATTTCTAGCCGGCGAGTGACGGAAGCCAGCGAGACAGAAACAAAGTCTGATATATATTTAATGAAAGCAATTTACAGACAACAAATGTATTTTTAGATTAGTTGAAGATATTACTCCATGCGAAAGCAAATGTTGGAATTCTATACTCAACGTGCCGTTGGTTGAGAGACTTTGGCATGGCAATGATCATCATCGGACTATTATGCGCGATTTCTGATCATTATGGACGGAACCCGCCATCCTCATATAGTCTTTGGCTCACACAATGTATCTGTGAGATCACACTAGTCGTGAAGACAGTTGTTGTGGTAGGGTACTTGATCCCGTCAATATCAATTTCGGCGTGCAGCGGGCATACTTAACCGCGCTCTTACCATTGGGGATATTGTGCGGTTAGGACCAATTTCTTCACAACCCCAACTGTGCCTATCGATAACGACTGATGCCACGTTTCTCCATTCGCTTGCTTGGCGAAAACGTCCTGGCTGGCTGCTTCAGGTCCAGCACTGTTAGTTCAGGGCTCGTCGGCCGTTCGATGCAAGGAGCCGGCCAACCCTTGTATCTCGGAGCAAGAATCCGGCTGGCAAGACGAATATTAGGCGTGCTTTTCCCCGATACCCTTGTTCGCTCTCTTAGATTCTCGGATGATGTGAGCGACAAAGAATACTTGTGTTAGTCGCCGCTTCCCCAGAAATCATGCGTCAGCCCCCAAGTCAAAGCGTTAGTGTGGCGAGAGAGTCGGTGTATTGCTGAAAGAAGCATAAATTTTGTTGCTTGAGCCAATATTTGAGGCATTGCCACGCCCGAGATGCAGCCTGAAAGCAGCACATACCATGTCTTGACTCCTTGAGCCAGGCTGGGTCTCACTACACAGTGGCCAAGCAGACAGAGAGGGCTGTGTGTGGCCCATGGTGATTTAGGGCTACAATGGAATGCCACTATACCACGTAGCACGGGAGTAAAATATTCTCGCCAAGAAATAATATCCCTGATCTGTGAATCGTATGGCCTATGGCGCAAATAGCGACTTCCAGATTGCATCCAGACAATCAATCGCTGATCGATGCCATCAACCCGGCTGTTATGACATTGGATCAGAACATGTCGTTGATCCTCAACTTCGACATTCACTGTGCCCTTCGCTAGTGGGGAGAGAACTCTTTATTCCGTAGTGGTGTTGTCGATCACTTATCCGCCTGGGAACCAGGAACGGGCCGCAAAGGTGCCGATGGGCTGAGGTGGACTACAGGGGCTCAATGACAAGGGTGGTGTTTTCAACGACCAACACTCGAAGACGAAGCGGAAGTTTCCATATCACGAGAATAGTATCTTATGAACAAGTCAGCTGCCCACCATAAGCCCAAGATGGCATCGACCTCGGTAGCGAGCCATGGCGACTCACGGGGGCGTTTTCGAGAGTTGACAGGGGACAACCAACAGCTTAAACTGGTGATGTGATTTACCAAATAACCAACAAACAAAAATGCAATACCGACAGGGCCCCATTAGAAACACCCGGTTCGTGCAGAATTCTCCGTGGTCTAAGGATTCTACGGCTGATTTGCTTCGGCCTAAAACAAACAAGAGCCGGGCAAGTCGGGGAAATGAGGCTCTCAAGTTACCATATCGTACTAGTTGCCATGGCTTTTTCAACTCCGCATAAATGTTAGTGTTTATTGTGAGGAAGCTCATTCGCACTTGAAACAATAAGGCTTCCACCTTGCCACAGTCTAGGGCTGTATCCATGGCCTGATGACATGGCCGTTGACCAACCATCCCAGGTCTTGCAACGTGCAGTGAAGTACGCGTTGGCTAAATGCTTCTCCACGGTGTATATCATGGGGGCGATATCTTCTCATTGGCTTCCTTCTCTCTCATAAGTCTTACTGTGTTACACTGGTGCAAAGTTTCAGGATTCCAGTTATACGAACACTGCGAATCGATTCACGGTCCATCGAGCATCATGATATTAATGGCCACATTATTGGAGCGGACATCAGCTGAGGGTTCTCTTTATACTGGATAATATCGATCGGAGCTTTCCTCTTATAGAAATATGAGTGCTGGTATAGAGGAACCTACGAAAGGTTGAGTCCACGGATGGGTATAAGAAAGTTGCTATCTCCAGAGTAATCGCTCGTACTTCGCTCTCATCTCAAACCCATTCATCATCACAAAATTACACTCCTCTCTTATTCATAATGAAGTTCACCGCTACCCTCTTCGGCCTCTTCGCCGCTCAGGCCCTTGCCGTCAACATGTACTCCGCCCCCAACGCCGCAGCTGAGTGCGGTGCCCTCGGCGTCGCAGAATGGGATCTCGATACCCTTCCCGCCGGCATGGACGTCTCTGAGCTCCGCAAATGCAAGGAGCATCCCCTCTCAGTCAAGATCCACAGCTGCAACCCTGACTCTACGAAGGTCAAGGTCCTTAAGAAGAGAAAATGCACATCTTCAAAGTGGAAGCCAAAGGCTGGCTGCGACAAGCATTGGTGCTGGCAGAACTGCGGCAGTGCCAAGGAGGTCGAATGGGGTTTCTGGTGCTGGTCTACCCACAAAGACGGAAAGGGTGCTTGGATGAGCTGTTCCAATGACAGTGACTGTCCTACTGACGACAAGTTCTGCGGTAAGGGTGACTCCCAGCAGTGTGGTTGCGGCTGCTAAGCTAAACACCCTTACGATGAGTTGTTCTGAGATGGAAACACGGTCACTTGCTCTTGTACTTCTTGGAGGACTTTCATGAGTTGGCTATGTTGGGGCAAAACTTGAAATATATAGCCTAGCTCGGTTGAAGCTTTATATTCTGATAAAACCTCCCCCTTATTCAGCTACAGAAATAGACGCAGACCTTGCTTTTGGGGATTCTATAGTATAATCAATGTCCCATTATGTGTTAGCTCTCTGACCGCAATAATGCTGATCTTGACTCATAGCGAGCAGCTCATCCAGAAATGACAATTTACGAGTTGTCATGTCTCCACCTTCAAGTGACTAACAGATAAACCTAATCTCAACAAGAGATATTTTAACACGAGATATTATAATAAAGCAAATGCTAGACATCCTATCAGGAGACCATAGAACTCAGCCTGTTACCAAGCTTTGGAGCATCACTTGAATATGATTCGGTGTAAGAGCTTAAGTCTGATGACACGCAGCGTTCATGATATTTCTCATTGGCATGGAGCAACACAGAGGTTGCATTTCTCCGAAAGGTTATGAAGCAAAAGATATCAGATAAGTTACATTAATCTAAATGGCTGAGATATCGGTAAGGTTTACAGAACCTTAGCAGAGTCTCTCAATTTCGACCATTGTTGATATGGTCGAAGAAATGGCTACATTCTAAAGTCTCCGAGTGGAGGTCACACGAAACCAAGACTTGCTACATTCCTTCTTCAAAATCTTCTTGTATACATAAAATATACTTCAGCATACCAAGCAAAGCTTACACCACCATAGTCTATGTAGCATTGAAGAAACTTGTGTGAACTATGATTACACAAGACCATATGAAGTTCCAGCCCATAACGAGGCAAACAGTGTCTGACCATGAAGTTGCAGCTATTTAGCTGATTGCTGGCCATAGTGTTAAACTTAGGGCGGCTAACACACATGACGAGGACATAATATTCTTTTTCACGATATAAGCTTCTAGCCAAAAAAAAAAAAAAAAAAAAAAAAAAAAAAAAAAAAAAAAACTTCCACGAGATATGAAGGGGCAGGAGTTTAGTAAATGTTCAAAAGGTAATTTCCAAAGAGCTGACGAGATAAATCCATTGTTGGTTCGTGGCTCATCAAGAACTTGACGGCCAGGGGCGGTCTTGACGACTTCCATGTATCGAGACAAAAGAAACTTCCATGCTTTGTTCAGAACCGACGGCTTAGACATGAAAGCGCACATTCGTAGGATTCACACATGAACTTTGCCATAGGTTGAACATGTAAAATGTGATGCAATTATTCCTATTCTATTCAAACTCATCAAGATGTTTCTCGCTCATCATATTCCCCATACTGCCACCGTTTGTGGTTTTCCTCCGCCCACCACCTCGCTATGAAAGCCCCCTCTTCAACCCATTGCGCAACGTCATTGCCAAATCTCCGTGAAACAACATCTGTGAAAGAAGTAAAGTCGAAACTTTGCACAGAGTCGTGCTCCATGGGATCTTCGTCCACGTTGCTTAATCGCCATTCGACATTGTCGATGAGAGGAATGGCAAGATGGCGCTCTGGGTAACGGGCATCTCGGGCAGTTACTACAGCGCGACCAGGATTTACGACAACGAACTGCCAGTTGCCTTGGCCGGTTGTCTCGTTCTTTGTGAGGAGTGGTCGAATTAGGGATTGGCCTTCGTAATTGCGGACAAGGTCGGAAGCCGCTTGTCGGCTGGCGTTGTTTAGTGAGCCTGTCTCGAGGAGAAGATCGAGGATGGTTGGTAGGATTTGGGAGGAATGGACTGCATCGTGAATGTCGAATGCGGGCAGGAGAGGGTGAGATAGCACTAGAGGAACGTGGTCGATGCCGATGCTAGGGTTGTAGTAAGGCGACACGGCGCCATTCTCAGGCATCGAAATGCCATGGTCCCCGACGAAGACAATGAGGGTCTCATTAGCGACACCCTGCTCGTCTAGTAGATCCAAGATCTTGCGTAGCCATCGATCGTCATAGCCTTCTGTATTGAGATAATGCGAAAGCATATCATGGCCATTAGCAACTGGGACGTACTCCTCCCCCTCAGGCAACTTGTAGGCGTGGTGACTTGTCGATGTTATGTGCGACAAGAAAACTCGCTCCTCCTTCTCCTTGGCCTGGACAAACACGTCACGGAAGTAGTCCTCCAGAGGGTCCTCTTCAAAGGCAAAGCCGTTGATTCGTGGTAGTGTCACCGGCCCATGTGTCGCATTCTCAGATCGTAGCCACTCAAGTCCAATGAGATGCTCCTCCGGAAATCCAGTTGCCTCCATCAACTCTTGCTGATTGTTATATCCTAAAGTCGCAGCTGAGTAGAAGTATGACTGCCACTTGAAGTCGCGGAAGGGGCGCGACCCTGCGTCGGTAGCGTTCGACACTTGGTTCAGTGCTTCAAAGATATGAGCCAAGCAAGGCTGGTAGACATGGTGCGCGTAGTCGAGATTGAAGTCGGCTAGCAATGGGCCGATACCGCACAAGGTACCGACCAAGCTCTTAAAGGTAAAGGTGCCGGTGGTATGGGCATTGGTAAAGTGAACGCCGCCCCGCTTGAGCTTGGACCCTTCGTGGTCGAAGCCATCGTCGTAGTCGCCAGTGATATAGTTGGCGGTAGGAGTGAGATTGGCCAATTTCTCATGAGCCTCTTGGGGAATCGTGTTGTTGGGGAATGTTGATGCTAAAAGTTCCCAAATGTTTCCATCCTTCTTGATTGGGAAAACGTCATTTCGTGTGCTTTCGAGGAAGCACAGAACAACATGTCGGATGGGAACGTCTTGCAGCTTGTCCTTCAGTGTGGGAACAAGGTCTTGCCCGAGGTTCGATATCTTCAATGGGTCGACATCAGCATTGTAATGCGGGCGCTTCAAGTGCCAATCCTCAAACCCGGCCAATACTTGATCGTTGGGAAGCCAATCGAATGGCTCGGCCGTCGCGAGCGCAGTGAGGTTGTCCCAGCTATGCTGAATGCCAGTGCCGAAAACACTGGGCAAGTCTTGTAATGTCGGGCCCGAGGAAAAATCCACGAATGGTGACAGTGCTGCAGTATAAGAGAGAAATATGAGGGATCGATCGGAGGGTCGTGCGACGGCCGCGTAAAGGAGCGTGAGCAAGAAGATGGCGGCCAAAGCGAATGGCACGGATCTCAAAGCAGTTCTTAGTCGGAATTGAAACGGGCTCAAGTGCTGGGTCTTTTGTTCTTGGAGGTCGTCGTCGGAACTTTCGTCATCGAAGGATTCGGTCTGGCCCTCGAGATCGGCTTTCGGGACAGGAACGTAGCGATTTTGGCGGGGAAGAATGCGACGAAGGAATTGCCAAGCATTGGCAATCGATCGATGTACAACCTCAGCGACATAGCCATGGATTTTGTAGCAAGGTGTTTTGAGGAGCCAGCTCAATAAGATGTTGGCACAGAGGACACTTGTAAACGCGACGCTGCCCGACAGCATCAACGATTTGGAGGAGGGGTCATTTGGCAGAGAGATGTTGCTGTAATGTATTTCGGAGCCGGCGACGAGGTAGAAGGATATCGAAACGACACTGAGCAGCGCGTTGATGAACATGAATATCGCGGTGAAGACGAGGACGGCGATTTGCGACCGCGTGGGTAGGTTCGTGGACCATTGGTCGAGGAGGAGTCGAATGAGGGTGAGGATGACGACATCTTGTGTAACGAAAGAATAGCCCCATCGATGTAATAGGTTTTGGTGTACAGCGTTGATGTGTGCGTAGATATGTATTATCTTGGCGCCCCAAACTGCGAGGGCTGTGAAGGTGAAGAAGAACTGGCGGTTGGGTACTCGTTTTAGGAGAGCGCGTGCGAGCGCCAAGGCCGCCTGAGACGGTGTCGTATTTTGCATCATGGTTGTTGTCTAAAAAGAGAGGAAGAAGAGAAGAAACACGCTACGAAAAAAAAAAGATGCCACGTTATTGAGCCTCCAAATAAGCTCTCATAGAAAAAAGTCTGTTATTACAGAAAAGCATCGCATGGCAAAAGACACAACAGCAAAGGCAAAAGCTTGAAACAGAGTGCGCCCAGCTGGGACCACGGGCAAGACCGTTATTAAGGGGTTTTCTCACTGCCTGAACTGCCTGTACCTGTACTGGGTGTGGAGGGAGCCTCAGCCTCAGCCCTTTTGCCCTTTGGGGGTCAGCTTCTGCCAGTGCTGACATTTGCATGCGTCTGGCTCCAATCAGGGCTCCCGTCGGTGATCAAAATAGTTACAACGGGTCACTGAAAAGGAGATGACTCGTGTGACTTAGGCTTTTTGCGGCGGCTGGCCCCGGATCTTCGGCACGTACTAGAACGGGCTGAGTGTGCCATTGTCAGCGTCGAGGCGAAGATGGTGCTGGGCGACGTCAATCTAGCCCGAACATAGGGTTCAAGGGATACAGTTTGCATTTCCCATAAATTGCATCCATCACGGCAATCTGAAGGTGCAGCATGGTGATAATTGCGGTCAGATTCAGTCATTGACCGACAAGTTGCACATAGAAATTCGACATTTGAAATGGACCGTCAAGACCCATGCATCAGATTTCACAGATTTCAGAAGATGGATCCCCAAAACACAGGGGTCATTCCAGGGCTGGGTCCGCTAAAGGCAATGGATTTGATTGGCCCTCGCCTCTAATTTCCTCTAAAGCTTAGCTGTAAGGGGCAAAGGGGCTCGGTAACACGGTTCAAAATGCACAATGGCCCCTTCACAGCTGTTGTTGTGGACAGCTTTGCCGATGCAGCTCCAGATTCTGCGAATCATGACATCTAAGACCGCCATTGACAAGCCACGACAATATCATGATTTTTTGGGATATTTGCAGCCAACATTCAGTGGCCGTAACGGGAATGCGCCGAATTGCATGTTGGTAGGTAATACGAGGCACAGTCACTCACAACTGTTTGTGCCCTGTGCATCACTCACTGCATTTGTCGTTTTACGGGCCAGCCAGTGAGTCCAAACACAGCCCCATTTATCGCCAATCAATGTGGAGCAAATCCTGCTGATCTGTGCCCCCTTGCGCAGGGAAAACAACCGGGTTAGTCGCGTGTTAAATTTGGAGGGGCTTGGTCGAGGCTGATGTCCTGCCTCTGATTGGCATGTGTTATGATCTTCAAAGGGGAAGAAAAGTCTAGAAGAGCAGCCATTCTGCCTTGGCTGGCTCGACTCTGCCACCCTCTTCAGCCCTACCCATTTCTTGGAAGTGAAGCCATTTCTGTTAATCGAATTGCAATTGTGAATTTGTGATTTAGCTTCGCACGTGTCACGTCGGGTATTCCTTCAATCAGCAACCGCGTCGATCCGAGAGCATTTAACCTGGCCAATTACGCCACTGCCCAGACCGTCAATTTTCGGTTTTCCTCTGCCGTTTACTTTGGCCCCCAAACAGAAGGATTTGATGCTAGAAGATGATCACCATTCGTTACCAATCTGATAGCTGGAGGATTCAATGCAAAACAGGGTACAGTCTGGAGCTAGGGGCCCGAAGGACGCGGGAAATCCACTAACAGAATTACATCAGCTGTGAAACCCCACTCTCGCAGCCACAAAACATGCATTTTCCATGAAATGAAATGCTATTGAGCATGTCATCCTAACGCTTATTCGAGAAAATATATCGTGAGATTCAGGATTCAATGCTAAAGCTAGACTATTTGAGAACTCACTTGAAAGGACCAATCAATCTCGTCCAAACTGGGAGCTTTTGCGTCATTTTCAAGAACCCGGGATAGGGTAGCCCCTTGACTGCAAGTCAATTACTACGCATTGTGACGAACGAACCCCCCCGCGGAGCCCGAAAACAGTTGTCGGTCACTGGATTTCGGTGTGACCTGTGAAATAATAATATGGCCAGAGCTTAAAGAGTTGATCATTTCATTCAACCATCCTTGTCTGCGTGTTGAGATTTCGTCATCACCCGAAACTTTCTGCAGCTCTTAAACCCGCGGCCTCCGGAGCATGGCCTTTCGTATTATCTGTAATTAGATATGCATCATGCTTGAAAGATTTCGTAACACGGGACGAAATTAGGTTCTTACCTGTGAACTCTATGCGCACGTGGTAATTCTTCTGGCTCAACTTGGAGCTGTTCTGAACTTTCATCTTCTCATGACGACAGCGATTGCGACGAAACCACCTGTAAGCAGCTGATCATGTTATCATGAATTTTCATCTCGTGAGCGACAGAAAACTATGCTACTGAAGCTTGGTAGATTATGATTAACGGCATCATAAGCGGATATACAGTTCTGCTTGCGACGAATCCCCTCCAGATATATTCAGAAGGAGGCGTGCGAGCCATCCTGATTCGTTTCATTTTTATGCCAGATTACATGGCCATTCAACAGTTGTTCTAGATAGATGAGTTCGAGGCTCACATGAGCCATATGCACAAAGGCTACTCCACAGGCCATAAGGTGCCAGCTATTGTAAGCGTGTCAAGCGACGCCCCGGAGATTCTGCTTAACCATCTTCTTCTCGAAGCTGGGTGCAATCATACGAAGCTGGTGTTTTCTCTTTCTACAGTATAGATGTCTTAGGAAACATAGCCTTGGCTGAGAGCTGAAGCTGGCTGAAGATAGGGATCTTGTAGGTAAGTCGCCACGTTCAACTTAATACCCACGAAAAGATGCCATCTGACTGACTCAAGACAATAAGTGTGCTTATCAAAGTGTGGTATCGGAGTTTCGTTCTAGGCTCCATTGGCCGAAATTTATCACATTATTTGCACGTCTTGCAGAGTTGTAAACACCACTACACGCAGTTCGTGGAACCACTGTCCCTTTCGCGATATCGCTAAGCGGCCTAAGGGGCTTTTTGGCCGATTTCTGAGATTCTACTCCGTAAAGCTGGGTATATCTTTGTCACCTAGAAAAAATGACGCAAAAGTACAATGTTTCAATACCATGTATGTCCAAGAATGCCAAGCATCATCCATGACGACGAAAAACAAACAACCAACGGCATCACGGAATAACAATCGGCGCGCTTCGGGCTTTAGCCGGACCCCGCGAAATGCAATACCAACATGTCAGCATGGCTGTCTTCAATGCACCTCATCTCTCCACCAGACGACCATGGAACCCCAGACACAACAGCTGCCCATATCTTTTGAACTTTCTTCAATGTAAGAATATTGTTACCGACTCTTTGAATTGTGCCCACAAGCTGACAATTGATCTAGATCCAGCAAGCCAAAGTTGACTCGCACGAGTGCAAGCAAAGTCAGAACAGGCTGTGTCACCTGCAAAAAACGTCATGTCAAATGTGACGAAGCAAAGCCTCACTGTCGAAATTGTGTGAGGAATAACCGGCAATGTGAAGGTTACGCCATCCCGGACAGAAAGCGGAATAAGGGGCCAGGCCAGTTCCAATGGGATTCGAAACGAGTCACCTGGGCAGCTCCCTTGAAGGCGCAGCTTCATCTTGTTCAGGACTCTCTCGACTTTCGAGACGCTCAGAGTGTTCTCTATTTTGATGAGTTTATACAAGTTGTGCAGAGTCCATGGATCTCCGCTGGGTTCAACAGTGATTTATGGTCCGTGACGTTACCCCAAGTTGCACGTACCAACGATATTGTACGGCATGCCGCGATAGCAATCGGCGCATTGAGCAAATGGCTTGCAAAGTCGGAATATGATTCACTTGGTTCGTTGTTATCGGCGGATAATGAAGCGGCTCGGGAGGACACAGACTATTTGAACGCGGTATCGCACTACTGCCATGCGCTCAAACTACAGAGCCAACAAGTTTCGATACACGACGCTGTATTCCTTTCAGTTCTATTTCTATGTTTCGAGACATTGCGAGGAAATAGGAAAGCTGCCTTGGATCACATCAATCATGGACTGGCAATGTTGCTTGCGCTCTTGACCGATGCAGATTCTGCTCTGATGACCTCGATCGCCCCAAACCCAAAACCGCTCATCGCCGTGGTAGCAGATATCTTCTCCCAACTGCTCCCACAAACAAGACTTATACTACGCGGAAACATCGGCCGTAGCCCCGCTGTACCAAACTTCACCAGAGGCCTGCGCGCCAAGAAGCACACAGTTGAGTCTTTCATGTCCATGGTAAACCAGATACCTCGAGATTACCCACCGACTGAAGAACTTCCGCCTGTTCTTGACAACCTGGACGACTTTGAGAAATATTGGCTGACTGGTCGGAACGCCAAACTTGCTGTTGTTCCTCTCCTCATGGAAGCTGTTCAGAGCACTGGCGTTTTGGTCTCGTCGGATCCTGATATTATCTCCAGAGTTTGGAAGGAAATCACAGCTGATCCACGTATTAAAGAAATCTGTGAAGCCTCCACGAAGGAATTAAGGGCCCTCGAAGCTGCTTTTATGCCTCTCTTCAACCGTGCAATTATGTCGGATGCGAAATCAACGGACTACATCAGAGCTATTCATCTTCGCTTGCATTACCTTGGTACTTGCACCTTCGATGATCTCACGCACTTCTATGATGTTGAGCCTATTCAAGCCAAGACGCCCCTGTTTCGCGAGTTCCTCTCCCTAGCTGAGATCAGTATCCGCATCGCGAAGCGGGATTTGAAGAACCCGGCACAGCAGCTTTCATTACAATGCAACATGGCATCGCATCTCTTTCTCATCGCATTATTCTGTCGCGATGCGCTTCTTCGCGACGAAGCTACATGGTTGCTGAAAGACTACCCTGGTCAAGACGGGATTTGGAACGCCCGCTCGCTGTACCTACTATCTCACAGAAACAAGATCGTGGAGCGGATAAATGCATCCGAAGGCACGGCCATAGAGCAGTGGCACAGGTTACTACGCAGAGAATATCTGTTTGAAGAAGGAGGTGACCGGGTTATTTTCTGCTACTTGGATAAGGATGAGATTACAGGGGAGTGGCAGCTCGTAGAGGAGACGGCCGTAGTGAAGGGAGAGCTTGATGCTATCGAGTGGAAGAGAAGACCGCCTTCAGCAGCTGGCAGACCGTTATTGGGAGATATAATTACCCTCTGGCCTGAGTTGGTGGAATGAGAGAGCAACTTCCAAGCAGGCAATGGGGAACAAGGGGTTGGACTCATGGGATGTAATTAGTGAAGAGACCTGTATAAGCTATATAGACTATGAACATCTGGCTCTTTGCATCATGGTTAAAAGAAGCCTCGATTTATGCGAAGACAATGACCATGCCAATGAAATCTAGTAGAGAAGGAAGAAAAGAGCACAGCACGCTGTTTGTGAGAAGAGAAGTTTACAAAGTATTAATGATAAAGACAGCAAATCAAGCAGATAATAGAAAGATAAAGTGACAGAAGGTTATTGGTCCAGAGCTTGGTTCTGCACCATTTCCCAGTAGATGCCTTGTTTGTTGACCAGCTCAGTATGTGAACCCTTCTCAATAACATTTCCATCATCAAATACAAAGATGACATCTGCATTCTGAATCGTCGAAAGTCGGTGAGCGACAGAGATGACAGTTCGTCCACTGCGAGCTGTGTCGATCGCGGCTGCAACGACCTTCTCAGATTCCGAGTCAAGAGCTGATGTCGCTTCGTCGAGAAGAAGGACCTTCGGATCTCGGATCAAGGCGCGGGCGATTGCGACTCTTTGCTTCTGTCCCCCAGACATAGATACTCCTTTGTGACCCATGTCGGTGTTGTAGCCTTCCGGAAGTGAGACGATGAAGTCGTGGATGAAGGCATCGCGACAGACTTGGTGGATCCTGTCGTCGGTCACAGACTCTGGATTGTCGATTCCGAAGAGTATATTATCGCGAATGGATCCTCTAAACATGGCGGGTTCTTGAGATACGAGAGACAGAAGTTGACGGTAATCGTAGACATTCGTATCCTTGATGTCTTGGCCATTGCACAGGATTGCACCATTACCAGGTTCCAAGTCATAGAAGCGTTCGAGAAGCGAGATAACGGTTGTCTTGCCACAGCCTGATGCTCCGACAAAAGCGGCATACTGGCCCTTCTCAATGGTAAGGTTCAGCCTGTCAAAGACGGGAACGTCTCTCGTGGGGTATTTGAAGGAGACGTCGCGCAACTCAATCTTGACTCCGCCGTCAGTGTCCTTGATACCCTCTCCATGCTTGCCATGTGTCCGTCGATCTGGATGAACAGATTGCCGCACGTCGAGAATACGGTTCGCAGAAGCAGTCACTTGAGCAGCGCTTGGCGCCAGTCCGAACCCTTGACTGCCGGCCTCAGCGCCCTGGATGACAGCCATGAAGCAGACAAAGAACGCCTCCATTGAGTATTCTCCGCTGATAAGGAGACCACCGCCGTACCAGAACAGCAAAGCCTGACATCCGAGGCCGACACTGTCTGCGAAGCCAAAGATCGCTGACGTCCACTGAGCCTTTCGATTGGCCGCCTTCACATGCCCATCCAAGAGATCGCGATACCGGCTGTTGATCGAGTCCTCCATGGTAAGCGAAGACACTGTTCTAATAGCCTCGATCGCTTCGGTCGCAAATGCGGAGCTTTCTTGGAAGACCGCGGCATTCATCTTGTCGAAGTGAACTTCATGCTTGTACTTCCAGCATCCACCAGCAATCATGAGTGGCAAGGCAACAGACATGGAGATCAAGCCGAGCTTCCAACCGAAGACGAGTGAGATGATGACACAGCCAGTGATGTTGAAGATGGCGGAGAGCATGAGTGCGAGGTTGATGCCAAGAAGTTCCTCCAGCTGTTTTGCGTCACTCGAAACGCGAGAGCTCAGAGATCCATGGGAGTTGTCTTCCTGATCAAAGAAGGAGAGTTGCTGATACAGCATGTCATTGAGGTACTGGGACTTGTACACTCCGCTGACGTAGTATTGAACGCGCAACCCGATCCAGCCCTCACAAAGATACGCAAGACCAACCCCTCCAGCAAGGGCGAACCACATGAAGCCCCAGAACTGGCTCTCACTCTTCAAGTCACTGCCCTGAAGAAGGAAGACCCCGAGGGCTTTCGCGAAGAGCCAAGCTTGGATGGGAGTACCAGCTGCGACGGCCATAGACGAGAGGAGAATACCAAGGAAGTTAGGCCACTTCTGTCTTCGTTCGTACAGTAGCTTTCCGAAACTTTTGAAGAGACCTCGGGGCTTCTTGAAGGCTTCTTCTTGGGTGGAAGTCGCAGTGATATCAGCCAGCTTCGCATCAGGATGATGTTTGTGAGACTCATCATCCGACACAAGAGCGCCCTTCTCTTCCTGATTATCAGCAACCTTAAGAGCCTGCGCTCTGACAAGAGAAGCATAAACTCCATGGGTCTTCGTCATGAGATCCGCATGAGTGCCTTGCTCAACCGCTTTCCCGCTCTGCAGCACGATGATGTTGTCGGCCTTCTTGATGGTAGATAGACGATGTGCGATGGTGATGGTTGTGCGGTTTTGCGTGGCCCTATCGAGGGCAGCTTGGACGATCTTCTCACTCTTCGCATCAATGGCGCTGGTGGCTTCGTCGAGGATGATGATGTTGGGCTTCTTGATGATGCTTCTCGCGATCGCTAGGCGTTGTTTCTGGCCGCCCGACAGCTTTGCGCCGCCGTCACCGACATGCGTATCGTACCCCTATAAACATTGGTCAGGATGGGAAGGTCTGGGAAGGTGAGGAGAGTGAGAAACCTACATCAGGAAGGCGGTTGATGAACTCATCTGCATAAGATTCTTGGCAGGCGTCTCGAACCATCTGACGCCTTTTTTCTTCGGGCTGATCTTGCCATTCGGAGCCGATAAGACCATGTGCGACGTTGTTGAAGATTGTGTCATTGAAGAGGAAAGGTTCCTGTTGCACCAAACCGATATGTGAACGCCACCATTTGAGGTCAAGGTCTTCGAGGTTGTTCCCACCGATGGAAACTGAGCCAGCCAAGGTAGGGCTGATTGCAGGAGCCTCTTCCTCAGACTGCTCATCGGGCTGCTCGCTAGCCTTCTTTTGAGGTTTGGGTTCAACGACTTGGGGCAAGACGTGGTGTTCCTTCAATGAGTACCAACGCTCAAGCAAACCAACAATGGTGCTCTTCCCTGAGCCTGAAGGACCGACTATCGCTGTGTTCTGTCCAGAGTGAACGGAAAAGCTCAGTCCGTCCAGGATACGGACTCCAGGGCGGCTGGGGTACTCAAAGGTTACATCTTCAAAGGCAATGTCATGAGAGGTAATCTCAGGCTTGAGGGAGCCTGAGGAGGGGATGGGGGCATCGATGACAGTGAAGAACTCGCATGCAGCAACCATGGCTTTGCTAACAGCCATGAGAGGAGTGGCGATACGTTCGAGAGAAGTGAGGATCAACATGACGGACATGAGGACGATGACGATGACTCCGGGACTGTCGATGGCGCCGGAGATGTATCGTCGCGTTCCATACCAGAAGGCGAGACCGAAAGTTCCGAAGACTCCAAAGAACTAGATGACTGTTAGTGTCGGATATCCAAGAGGCACCCGGGGACGTACAATCATGCCAAGATGAAGGCCCATGAAGGGCGCCATCTTTTGGCCTTCCTCGATGGCCTTTTCGACCCAGACTCTGTATCTAGCCATCACGCGGGATTGAGCGCCACAGGCTGTGACTAGCCGGATCCCCTGGAGTGCTTCGCTGGCAATAGCAGTACCTTGAGCGTCTGCCTGCCCAGTCGCCGTTTGACCCTTGACGAGAATTGGCATGGAGATGGACAGAATGACCATCATGTAGAGGATCAAAGATGCAGTCACCAAGGTAATGTCCCAACTCCATACGAAGGCGACAATGATAGCCGCCCAGATGGTGCCGTTGAACTCCAAGAATGTGCCCAGTCGCTCTGAGATGCCGACTTGAAGGGTGTTAGACGTCGCAGTGATGGCTGTAGCAGGTGCGCCGGCAGGCATGGAGTCGATGACATGAATAGACTGTGAAAAGAGAGACTGAAGGTAATGAAGACGAATAGCGGAGGATAGTCGGATACCAATCATTCGGAAGCAGTATTTGTTGATAGTGTTGAGTCCCCAGCGCCCCAAGAACAGAGCCATGATGTATAGCGCTTGTCGGTTCAAGATAGATTGAAACTTATTGGTCGGGAAACTAGACGTGTCTCTGAAGTAGTCTGTGAACTGATTGACGAGCTGGCCAAAGATGACGTTCATGAGCGGCATGGTTATTCCAGCGCCAATGGATGCGAACGAGGCAAGGGCGTAGATGAAGAAGTCCCATTTTGTAGCGTAACTGAAGACTCGTATGTAGTCGGCAACTTTTGGTGTTCTTTGGGGTCGTTGGGTATCTTGGGTCGTGGTGGGGGACTTCTCGCCATCGTGCTCGGCGTCGTTAGGGGGTTTGGCGGCGGCGGCCATGATGGAGGAAGGGGGGTAACGTAGTGGCCTGTTGAGAGAAAGGTATTAGCACAGCAGTCGAACACTGTATTGAAGTAGAAAATTGAGGCCGTTACTGTTTTAACGCAGATTTCCACCGCTGGAACCACGGGTATCGAGGTGTCTATGCCAAGCGGTTCACAAGTGCATGCGCTCGCTTGCTAGAAAAGAGTCGATGAAGGATAGACTGCGAAAAAGAGGTGCTAATTGCAGCGCAATAGCGCGAAGAAAGGAAATAAAGTTAAAGATGAGAATGAAATGAGACATAAACCAACGCAAAAATCTAAGGTCATCCTCCGTCAGCGCGTAATATCTTATGTAGCACATCTCGTCCTGAAGAACCCCTGTCTCATCGAGTTCTGCGCATGCTCGTAAAAGACGATTTCCTGTTTGGGACGGTTTACGAGCTCCACTCTTATTTTCGCGACGGTTAAAGTGGGCCCGTATAACTCGTACCGAACTAAATCCTGACATGAGTAACAGTAATCCTCCGTTTGACGTTTCACGCATTTTAGGCATCTCGGGGTCAACAGCTTCCCGATACTGAATCCGTAAACTTCCCGATGTGTAGCTTCTTTTACGACGCGGCTGGTAATAATTGCTGATCGTGGCTAGAATGAGCAAATTCTCTGTAAGCGCGTAGATGTTCGGGTCATCAGGAGACGACGGAAAGCATGAGGCAGGTTTCTAACCAGGATTCAAGAACTAAGTCCTTCTTCACTCACAGAGCTTAGAGAGGGTTTGCTTGTTCAAGGAACGGCCTTGAGTGGCGCAAGTCGAACAAAATCACCAAATCTAGGGATCTTGTTGGTGGAAAGGGTGCTGTATTGCTAAGATCGCTGATCCATACGCTTGTACTCCTCGAGATGGTCAGCAGGACTGATTCTAAGAGGTCCTGAATAATATTCTAACTCTCTTCAATAACCTTGGACGCGACCTCTTGCCGCTCCTTGAAGAGCCTCTTACAGCCGAGATGCCCTCGTACGGTCCAACTCTCCTAAGCTTTGGTGATACCTGCGGGTTGTTGTCTTTCCATCGGGAAGGTGAGCAGCGCCGCACTCATATCCCTAGATATTCAAGTGTACTTCTTCATGGACTATAGCCTAGTTGCAGGCAGCGGCCCCTCGCATGATGAGAGGATGCAATCAGCTCCCGGAACCCAGACATCCGTTTCAACACCGGACCAATCAAATCTTTGTAGGGAAAACGGCAAATGAAATAGAACAACAGCAAATAGAACCCGCTGTCTATGTCGTGAGTGACTCGGGTTTCGAACAAAACAAGGTTGTAGGACAACTCAGTCCGAGGTTCGTGTAGTAGCTCTGTTTGTTGACCACCAGTAGTCTCGAGGCGTCTGACGCATTATTGGACAGAAGAACTCAGTTGGTTCCTCGCCTTCGCTGCGGTGGGCCAAGTGGTAGACCAAACTGCCCCGGTTTGGGGATCGTTACCGCAAGAGCAGTTCAAGCCCAAGTAAAAGGCCAAGCACGAGCCCGCTTCGCGAGTTTGGTAGAATCGTACATCGAGGTGTCTAGGTCTTGAAATGGTGAGAGGCTAGCTCAATATTCTTGATGATATCCACCCGCCTTGATACTCCACGCAGACAAGAGACTCAGTGCGACATGCAGCACGCGTCAATGCGTCCACCGCCCGTGAAGTGACATGGAGGCCGGAGTCTGCCTTGGGCGCTCTGAGCTATTTGCAAAGGCCCTTGCAGCTACCTAGCATCTTATGATTGCGCAAATGCGCTCGGAGAGGAGACAAGGGGTTGCCATCCATGTCGCCATGCTTGTGACCAGTGGTTGCTTGGCGAAAGTAAGTTCTACGCAAATGCGCAAGATCGGTAGGAGTTTAGATCTGTTCGTTGGTCATAGATACTTTAACACGGTGAATATCGTGATTTCTAGGTCGGTTGTATAGGGAGGTTACGCAGCGACGGAGGGAGGGTAAGCCTTATATAATATTACAAGCCTAAGAGGGCTATTTACTACCCCTTCTAAGGGATCAGGCAGTAGTCTATATTATATTAATCTAGAAATACAATAAAAACATAATATATTATATAGAGCTTTTATAAAAGGTTAATTAGATACTATTAGTTTATATTATTAATATAATATATTTTGATTGCTCTCCTGAT
Source organism: Fusarium oxysporum Fo47 (assembly GCF_013085055.1). Taxonomy (NCBI): domain Eukaryota; kingdom Fungi; phylum Ascomycota; class Sordariomycetes; order Hypocreales; family Nectriaceae; genus Fusarium; species Fusarium oxysporum. Next base: position 1,073,971 of record NC_072849.1, read on the forward strand.
ATATTAGGTCTTAGGAGTCTCAGTAGAACCAGGCATTTGAAGCCGCGCCGCTAGAGACAATCAAAGAGAAGGGAGCATATTCAATCAGGTCCCAGGTGCTTTATGAGTTTGGCATCAAATGGAAGACGGCATCTGCCGTCAGCGTTGCCAGTGCGGGGGCTTCCTTTTCACTCAATGCTCAAGCCAACTTGGATATCTCCAACGGAGTTGGGCCAACCCTTCAGTCTAAGAAAGGCTGGGAGCCCCAGGTCACCTACTCATACCCTGTTTTTACTACCTCTGGCGGAGTCTCGCTCATACCCTATGTCTGCTGGGGTGTCGAGTTCGTTATCGATGTTTACAACCAGGTCAGGCTTAAGCCAGCGATCTCATCGCAGACACTTGTTACAATGCAGTCGAGCTACTCAGACGAGCCCCAGGGCCAGTGCTCGGCTAACAAGCTGGCCGTAAGCACCTGCATGTCTACCAAGAGTATGATGAAACTTCGTAATGGCGTCTACGATACATTGTATAGTGGCTCCAGTCGCGCATTGAATCAATGTTTTGAGGCACCTGATATGATACCGACGGCTGAGGATATTGCCGAGCTGTCTGAGTTTGCCGGCGACTTCTGTACGTCTTATTTGGATTACAGACCGCCTCGCACCACCTCTATCTCGACTGCCACATCGACAAGCGGGTCAACCGCGACTACCGAATATGTAACCAGCTGGGTTCCAGCTACAGCACAATAGACTGCTCGAGCAGCAAGTTGTTGTGTGGCCGTGGCGTCGCGCCTTTTCAATCCCGAGTGATCAAAGGTAGCGGTCCGTTCAATGGTGATGATAGTTCTTGCGTTCCACTGAGGCCAACCGGTCCGATCAGAATAGCTAGTTATGGTAATAACAACATATACGCCAGGGCTGGTACAGGACTGGAATAGCAAGAAGATCTCATTTGCTTGTAAGCAGATCGCCACTGGGACGGAGACGGTGACGCAGCCGGTGACTACGACGATTGGTGTTGGAACAGCCACCGTCACGGCCACGACAACGGTTGCCAGACCCGGCGAAGACGTAAAGTTCTACACTGAGGATCCGTATCAATACAGATATATTGGTGCTGGACCTGTGGGCAATACCTGGACAGCTGGAGCATGTTCCTCGCCATCTGAAAAATTGGGTAAGTGCTTCAAAATCAGAATTAAAGGCCCCAAATGGACTGATGGGCAGTATCTAAAATACAACTCAAACGATCCCGACTCGCTCATTTCAGGTAACGGGGGATACCATTCCCTTGTCCTAGACACATGGTACCTGTCAGAAACGGGTCGCTTGATCACACAAAACCCTTATGCTCGGGGTGGCTTTGTCGCCGCTGTCCGAAACTCGAACAAGATCATCTTTGGCACTCCTGGTAGCAACCCCAACCCAGATGGCGCTGAAGCCCTCTACTGCCAAAAGGACCCCAATAACGTCTGCTCTGGCGTGCTTTCGTGTAGCACGGATACCAGAAATGGTCTTTCATTCACTCCGTTGCGGTATAACTGGTGGCTCCCGTGGGGCGACGTCCGATTCTATGATGACTTTAGGCCTCAGCTCGGCGACAGGACTCCAGGCAGCGAGATGGCGACATTTACTTGGAAAGCGGTTTCCTGTGCATGTTTATGAGACACGTATATAGAGGTTTGTCTCTATTGCTTATCCATCAACAGCTTTTTATTCAATGTATATATTGTATTACTTTCTGGATATACACTTCTCGACTTGGGCCTTATTTAAATAAGCATAAAGTCCATTTTTGTTTAAATGAGACCTTAAATCCAGAGGCTACCTCTAACTAATGAAACTCAATTTATCATGCACAGGCGTTTTGAATTCTACAACTACCAGTAATGCTCTCGTCCTACTCACCACTTCCGGCTCAGCCGGCACATAAGGCACATTTTCTCGTTCCTGTATTTGAAGCTGAATGCAGGGTTCATATGATGTGCAACGCTTGATAGGCTAAAAGATCTTATCAGTTTCAATTGAAAGACTCCAAATCCATGGGTGGCTATTCCAGGCAGATCTAGCGCTGGCGCTATCGAACGCCACGTTGGATTGGAGGGTTACAATCGAGCCAACTAGACCAGACCACCAGCTAAAAGGAATCATCTGATGAAGTACGGTACATTATCGATCGCTAGCTGAAGAGTTGCCGAAATGTCATAAAGAAACCCAACCCCGATGGACTTGCAGGATAGCAGTGAAAACGTCTTTTGCTTTAATCCACCATGGCGGACCCAATCACCTCTTCAATAGAGATCGGCATCTCAGTCGTCAAAGCCGGTGCAAGTATCGCGACATGGTGGGAATTGCGCCAAAGGAACAAACGTGAAGAAGGACAGGGCTCAAACTCGAGTGGAAGAGGCGCCGGCGTAGATGAGATCTACTTGGTCTTCGCCTCTTTGGGCCAACGTTTGATGGCGCTTGACGTGATCAATTACGATGCTTTGCCACAGGCCCTCGCAGCTGTCAAGGTTGCGATGGACATTTCCGAGGATGCTCTCACTTTTGAGTTGGAGCGTCTTGATCCCATTCTTCAGTATCTCATTGCCTGCGCCTTTATGTTCTGCGCGGCTTGTCATCCCATGCCTATCTACTACGGATATGGCTGCGGAGTTATGAACGACACAAACTGGAGCAACCCTGAGAACCCGACCTATTGGAATCTAGACATCGATCAGGCCATAGCCTATCTGAAGAGTGTTCCTCACCCTTTTCAATTGCTCAAGAAATCGCCTTCTCGCATTGGACACAGCGAACCGTACTATGAGAAGTATGACAAGAAAACTTTGAAAGCCGAGGCTGCGGTTGTTGCGGATATCTTCAAACAGATTGAGAAAGTCGGATATCCACAGCCACTACCGCCAAACGACGGAATTCGCATCAACACATGGAGTATGCCCTTTGCTACGTATGGCGGTTCAGTCATTTATGCCAACGTCGGCCACGACACTTCACCCATCATGACTTGGCAGCTGGACCCCGGGCGGTTTCTGTACGCGTGGACTATCGGCGAGCGTGCTGACCTCCGACCCGGAGAGGCAGTTTTGCTGCAGGATGAGCATATTGGAGCGTTGGCATCTTGGCTAGAGGGGTTGAATGGAATCACTTTCAAGGTGCTTTTGGATTCAGACCTTGACTGGTCTAAGATCAAGCTCAAGTCTTCAACGAAAAAGTTTTGTATGGCACAATCTGGGGATGAGTACAATATCAGAGGTATCCCCGATGTTATTGTGCGGAATCCTGATCCGACAGCACTTTTGGCTGCAAGACTTGATACGCTTCACATGGTGTCAGTTTCGGTGCCTTTTACCACAGCGAAGGAACAAGCTACGACTTCACAAGCAACATCATCTCCTACTCCTAGCTCTCCTCAATCACCTAGAGTTTTCAGCTCTCCACCTGCATCACCACAATCACAGTCTACTATGTCCCCATCATCAATGCCAGCAAAAACGGCCCAGACCGAGTTTCACCAACAACCCCAAGTCCAAGCGACGTTACCTTGGGTCGATTCTACGCCAATGATACAAACCAGCCCCCAGGCTTCTATACCATACAATGCTGCCTCGGATCCTTTCACTCCTCTTCCAACAGGATGGGAGTGTCGACTCACTCCTGAAGGACAGATTTATTACGTCAACCACAACGATCAAACCACGTCATGGACTAAACCTATCGCTCCCGCACTTGCTTCGCTGCCACCTGGATGGCAGGAAATGCACTCACCAGATGGGAGACCTTACTACGTCGACCACAATACCCAAACTACGTCTTGGGACCGACCACCGCCTACTGAGCCAACTCTGCCGACTTATCAGTCCGTCAGTGGAAGGAAGCCTGTTTCTCTCAGTACGGCGAGTACCATGTCCAGCATGCCCACTTCTGATAAGCGCCCATCTACGAGCATGCATTCAGAGGCTACAACAATCGTGAGCAATTCTCAGCAAAGTCGTGTCAAGCTGAACAACTACTCCAACCCTTGCCCTCAAAGACCGCGACAATTGCTCAACCCTTATTTATATCCCGTACAGGGGAAGACGGCGTGCTGGGTAGTAGATGTTCCCGTTACGCCCGACATTTATCAAAAGCTACCAGCTGATCAATATGAGACGTCATACATCAGACATACCGCGCTCGCAGGTCAAACTACAGATCTCCAAAAGCTAGAATATTCACTCCGCCAAAGGGGCCGCACTGAGCTTGTCATCGGCTTGAATTTGCACAATGAGTCAACCTTCAAGCGCGAGGTCATCAATGCCCAGTTGATAAAGTCTCTCGGAAGCATCTTAGAAGTACTACGAACACACTCATTTTCGCGGGAGTTCAATGAAAGATGCAACGGCTCACCGTTGTCTGGCATTGTTGTTTGCATTCTGATTCACCAAGATCGCATGAAAGATGTCCCATGGCTGCGCCAGACTGGCATCAGCTTCTTCTGGGATATTCCTTCTTCCGTACCTATCAGTGACAGTAAGAAGGGCAATGGTCAATTCTACGACGATACTCACAAAGCCACCCGCAAGATCCTCGGTAAAGAGGTAAAATTAAATCTAAATGAGGTGAGAAATTCTCCATATGTATGCCGATTCAAACAAGCTAACCAAGGATCGCAGTACACGACCACCTTCCATCTACAAGACTGGGAAAGAAGTCATGGACTAATGCCCGATGTCGTCTCTGGTGCAGATCCAGTACAAGTTGTGCTATGCTCGACATATCGCTCATGGACAGGATCTTACGCTGCAGACTCTTTGAAGCATGTTTGCAACTTACTCGATGCCAGATTGTGTATTTCTGTGCCAGGTGGAACGACTATTACCGGTTCTTCCCTTGAGAAACAATGGCAGCTTTCACAATACAGGAGGAAACCAGCTGAGTCAGGGCAAGATGCCCATTGCGAGGAGTATATAGGATGACTGGATATTAGGCAGCAGTCTGTCGCATTAAAGCTGGAAGCAAACACAGACTTGAATATAATACAAAGCAATAGAGAAAGGTTCATCCTGACACAACGGCAACGGCCAACTCGTGTTATCATGATAACGTGCTTCGATTTCTAATCGCTCTCTTCATACATTACATAAAATACATGCAGACATGAGCACCCAATAGAAATAACAGTTCTACGATCATCCAACATCATGGTTATCTCCTAAAACCCAAAACAAACTGCGGAAACACCAGATCCTCCACTCACTCATTGCTTTAGCGTCTTCGACTTACGACTCAACTTCCACGATGACAGCTTGTTCGACCATTTGGACGCAGAGGAGTCAGATTTACTTCTCGTCGCCGGTGGCGGAACTTCCAACGAGTCTTGTCTCACGTCACCCGGTGCATTGCCCTCAAGTTCAGGCGGTTGAACGTGAAGCTCGACAAGTTTGTTTGCAAGTGAAGGACCAATATGTGCGGTTGTTCCTGAAGTATTTGATGCCATCGAAATATGTCCTTCTTTTGCGCCGACTTCAGTTGAATCGAGCTCAAGAAGTGGTAGCTGATCAGACTTCTCGTCTGACTTCGGTAATTGCGAGTAGTCGACATCATCGCCAGGCAGCTCTGATATGGTGGGTGCGGCATCCATCTCGACAGGTCCTCCTGGCTGCAAGTCCAGACCGACACTGGAAGGGCTTCGCAGAGAAGTGTAGTCTGGTGGGTTGCCAAAACGATTGCTATAGATGATCTCTTCAACAGATGATCTCAGCTTGTTGAACTTGAAGCCAATGTTGACCTTCTTCAGTGGAATTAGATGGTCCAGTTCATCGTGAACTTGCTGCTGCAATCGCTTCTCCTTCCCATTGAACGTCATTATTGTTGTCTTCGAGTAGTATTTCGCTGCATCTTCGATCTGCTTGATAGAAACATATTTTCCATCGTATCTAAAGGACCGCTCGAGGATAAGAATCATATCGCACGAGCACTTGAGTAACATCCTCGCTGTAGGAGGAAGTCCCAAAAGACAGCCCGCCGCACCAACAATGATACCAATTCCCATAGTCGGCACCGCAGCACCAACCGAAATAGCACTAACAGCCGCAAACTGCGACAGAGAAACCCGGAGGTACTGCTTAAAGTTGCTCATGACGATATCCGACATGATCTGCTCGATCTCTGCTGGCGCAGCTTTGGGAAAGCCGAAGCATTGGAGTACATGCTCGCAGATGAGGCGTGAGACGGTCGGTGTTCCGACCAACCCTGTGCAGGGGAGGGGAACGGCGGCAGTGCGAATTGCATGGGTTCCTAGTCTCATACACTCTGTTATCGCTGAGTTGATCTTCTGTTCAACATCAACGACTTGAGCGGCAACACAGAAGAGACGTACGCGTTCGTCGACAATCAGGCCGAGGGTTTGTGAGAGTAGGTCTTTGACACCGGCGTCGTCATCTATTACAGTTAGCGCCCGCTCATAACTCTCACAACTGGATGGTACTCACTCTTTGAAAGACAGCAGAAGCCGTCAGCTTTGTAGTGCTCGATCTGCGAAAGCTGGTTCCTCAGCTCGGCGAACTGTTCCTCGGCAACGGCATTGGCTTTCTCTTCAGCGAGTCGCTTAGCTTCTTTGTAATCGTCTGTCTTCTCCATGAGTTCTTCTAAGTACTGCATTTTTCGATAGCCAGTGAGTTTGTCCTTCTTTGTTCCAACCACGAAAACGGGGACTTGGTGGGAGTATTGGGCGATGGTGGCAAAGGTTCGCTTATCGGCTTCTTCGATACGTGCCACGTCGGCGTCGACGCAGAACCTAAGATCGCGTTAACTTAATGTTCGTTGATAAAGGAGAGTATCTGACCAGATGACGTGAAGAGCTTCGGCAGGGTCTTCCTGAAAAGCTCTGTGCCGAAGGAACTTCGCGATCAATTCAAGCTCAGTATCACTACCGGCCTGCCAACCCCTTGAGTCATGGATCAAGAGTCCAGGATGCTTGGGGGATTCAAAAGCGACGTTGATGTCATGGACTCCCTGATCATATGAAAGAGACTCATCGGTCATCTCAACACCAAAGACCTTGTTGATCAATGTCGATTTGCCAACGCCAGTCTTGCCGCATACTAGAATTCGGAAGGCTTTGACGCCGCTTGCTTCGAGCTGCATCCCTTGAAGCCATGGAGCTAACCCATCTTCTGCGGCAACAAGATAAGAGTCTTGAAAGTCTGAGATTGGCTTCTTGAGGGGTTGGAAATTCTTTAGGTCGTTATATCTGGGGTATCTATCGAGAATGCAGAAAAGGGAGGGATGAATCATGTTTCCATACGGTCCTAGGTTTGTTAGTTGGGTACAAATTGGCAAACTTGGAGTACCTACCAACGTCACACCATCCTTTCAAGCCTCCATCTGCAGCAAAAACTTTCCGGCTTGCTGCATGTTTGTAGCAATCCGTATCAAGTTTGATGGAGTGAGTCTCGACGCCGCCTGCCGATTTCTTTGCATGCATACTCTGAAGATCAAACATGCTTGTTCGAAGGCCATTGGTGTATTCGAGCCCCCATTCGATCTCTTCTGATCCGTCCAAGGGCGGAAGGTTGCCAGCGTACTGCGGGAAGATTAAAGCCATGGGATTATCGCTAGCCTTTGAGTCGCCCATATTGTTGACACGGAGGCCAGAGTAGATGCTCTCCAAAACCATCCACTGCAGCGGGTAGAGTGAAAGACCGTCGTGAGCCGTTCCGCCGATCATATCTTCGTGTGTACCGAGGAACCATGCTTGGGTAAGTGACCTGTGTGTCATGTCCGCATCGTCAGGAATATTGACCACTTCCGGTGCCTTATTGGACCTGTTCTCATTGATAGCCAGCGCATGGCGAAGAGTTTCGATAGAAGGGTTGAACGAGATGTCGTAGGATGTCTTTGAGTTATGAATGATGGTGTCAAAAAGACCAACAAACGGTATCCGAGGAGGATCTTGCGCTTCATTCTTGATCTTCTGCAGTAGTACGGGGCCTCGCTTGAAATCATCCTCAAGTTGAGCCTTGATCAGGCCAAGAGCTGTATCAAACAGATCATCGAAACTTTGCGTTGTTGGCAGGCCCATTCGATGCACGATGCCAGCAACTGCGCGAGCGATGAAGGCTCCGTGCCCAGAACCGTACAACCAGAGCTCATCTTCTGGCCGCTCAAGCGTGAGACAGATGTCCCTGACAATGGTCTTGATGAGGTTTGTCGAGTCATCACTTGTCGTGCTCCGTGATCGGAACATGTCGGTCAACTTGACAACATTGCTGGGTGCAACATAATACTTGGGAATCTGCGCAACAGAAACTCCATTCGACTCAACTAGCCCATCTTGTACTAATTGATTGATCCTCTGAATCGTTGAAGGGTTCGTCTCCTCTGTCATCAATCAGCAACAATCCCTGGCGCCAAGGCAAATGCTCACTCTTGGTTTCCCGAGCCTCAACTCCGTCTACCAACACCACGAGTCGCTTAATAGGTCTCTTTTCCGACATTTTCGTAACTCAGCGTCTACACGCGCGCCTGCATCTGGAAAGAAGGGAATAAAGTTATTATAACAACGCCAGGTCAGCCGAAAAGAGAGAAATTGGCCGCGAAATTAAATTGGGCGGGGAACGCCCGCTGACTTCAACATGGGCGCTCCATTGGACTGTTTCGGGCCATAAGCGCGATTTCCAAATGTGTATAAGATAGCTGGGCGTAAGCAAGGCTGCATATCAGCCTCGTAGGATCAGTGGATCTTGAGGTTAGTGAAACCAGTCAAACACGCTGGTTAATCAGTAGCGGACCTCCGTCTCCGATGGAGTTGCCTTGGCTGGGGGGCTAAGCCTGCCATATTTCCGAACGAGATGGCCTGCTTCGTTGATCTTCTTTGTGGTGTGGTGTAGCCTAGGGCTGAGCATTTGCTGTGTTGTGCATCACCACGCAAAGGGCGAAACAGATTGACGACATTACAGGGGTCATGTCAGGTTTGACGATACAGCCACATACGTCGATGTTGTTTGGGGGGCAATCAGCAGAGCCGCATGCTTTGAAATGTCATGTTTCCTGTAACCAATCAATTGGTGTCGATATGGCAAAGGCGCGTAGATATCCAAGCGCGCCAGTTGAGCAATCGACGCAACCCCAGAGCCAGGCCAGCGGATAATTACCAAGCACCATGTCAGCTCAACGGTACAATGCGCAACAACGTTCGCTTTTATCATCATCGGGATGTTTCGTGTAGTATTTTCCTCATCCCGCCATCGATACGATTATCATTAATACAAAAAGCCATACCGGCCTTGATCCAGACTAGTCTCATCCCAATGCCTCATCCTCCCCAACTCAAAGCCATACGAATCCGCAACAACCGAGTTCATTATGACTCTAACATTGCGGAGGTCCTCCTCACTATTCTGCACGCAGAACCATGCTATTTGAAGTGGATACACTAACAGCAAGGCGTAGCTCGCCGAAGCTTGACCACGAAGTGCCCAGTTTGCGAAGCGACAGATCTCCAGGGCCAAGAACTTGTTTTTCGAGTTTTGATCGATATTGCTTGTCGCCTCCATACTGCTCTCCGGAAAGAGCGAGATACCCAGGTATTCACAAGGCTGGACAAGACATAAAAGCATGGCGTAGCTGATTGCGAGAGCGACACATTCCATGGGGTCATCCGGAAGGGGGATGCCACTGTGCTCTCTCATGGTTGGATCAGTGGTACATACCCATGGCATGTCGCGGTACCATTCATGCAGTTTGTCGATGAGCGATTGTGTCCTGTTCCGCAGAACTTCAACTGCAACAGGGTCCGTCACACTCGCCTTCCGTATATTGTCGTAATCCGCAATGATCCCAGGCGGCTGAGCGAAGATGTCGTACAGGATATCGATCTTATCTGGAGTTTCACCTTCCGGGAGGCATCTTGTGCTCTCCCATTGCGGCTGGTCGAGGAAACAATGGCGGCGTTGATGACCAGCGGAGAGAGTCTGCATCCAGTCAGTGACTCCTTACTAATTTTCCGTGAGGTGATAAAAACTTACAATGTAGTACCGTGCCGCTTGCAGTATTTGCCTTTCTGCTGGCGTTCTCCACGGTTTTGGGCCTCGCGCTTGCATCTAGGAGTCCGGGTGAGCAAAAGGTCAAAGTTCCGCCGTGAAAGGACTTACCAATCTCCCTAGACCATCATAATGAAGCAGCCAAGCAGTCGGTTGAGAAAACACGACGTTTTCGTACACACAAAGACACATGATACTCATTAGGGTACCCATTTCGGTATTTGAGTTGCTGATGTCCGTCCGGAGCTGAGTCAGTGCATGAGAGTACAGCCGTAGCCCTTGTTCACAGGCATTTCTATCCCGGTTCGTTCTTCCAAAGTACATCGCGGTCAATGCCTGTACGCATGATTGATGTAGTTCCGAGTGCTGGCCCGTCAGTAGTTCTGAAAGTATTCCTGGACCCAGTCCTGGACCCAGTCCTGGCCCGCAGCGCAAGTCTTCTGGTGATAGCTTTGACAAAGTGTAGGGGAAGAACAGAGTATTCTTCTGCGGTACTAGGCTGACTATTTGAGGCTTGGGATTCCTTGGGCATTTTGTTGAAGCTCTGCCATTGGCGAGACGACTGCGTTGTGATGTCGCAGATTTCGAAACAGGCTGAGAAGGACAAGCAGTAGTCGAAGCGAACCGAGTCCCCTCGTCGACAAACTTTAGTTGACTATGATACCCCGAACAGGTAAGACCTGCATTTTTGCATCGTTGGCAATAGGGTTGCTGCTCATCTATCAATAGTCAGTTTCATCGAACCACTCAACTCTCGACACTGACATACCGCATTTAACCTTGCGCTCAACACAAGTGCCGCACCGTTTTATACGTCTTCCGTGTCGAGTCATGTGGAGACGCGTAACAAATGAAACAGAGTATAAAAATATTAATGAACAGGAATAGAAAACAGGCTAGATCGGAACCAAAACCACAGTGTCGGGTTCGTAGGGCTGTGAAAGACAAAGCTTGGCTGCAGGAAGGGTAAAGGTTGGACGGGGGCAAGGTGTTGAAATACCCCGTAGGGAAAGCGAGCAGACGCTAGGACGCCATGCTACGGATGCAGTTAGTTTGGGGGGGAAGTGGCTTCTGAACGCGTGGAGCTATCGAGGGATTCGCTTGGCGATGTGGAGGTTCTAGAACTGTAGGGGCAAACAGCCACTGACAAATCTCAATTGGCACGTCGTTTTCTCAGCTGAATCATCGTAGGGTATCCGAGAGTGCCGACATCCCATTAAAGATCTTGTTGCAATGTCGATCAACAGCCATAACGTCGGGGTAATCAGGACCCTTTATTGCTCTTCAGGGACTTTTGACAATCACTTAGCTCCCAAGAGTTTGAGACATTTACGTCACGATACCTGTCACTTACCCTTCTGAGCATGCCGAGCTGGCCTCTGTTAAGGTTTGCTCCATTGAAGGATCGCAGGGGTGTCTCTCTGAAATACCATATATGGCTAGATTCATCGTTGGGGGAATATCGGCTGGCAGATGCCGGGACTTGTCTCAGCTTGGTGTCCAGAAAGGTCAATTCGTCTGTAGCTTTGACTCGAACAAAGTAAAAGCGTTACATCATAAGATTTTAAGACGAGAATCATCATCGAAAGTGTAAATACGAATTCCTTGGTTCAGACAAATCCACGATTATGCGGGGCGACGACACTGAGTTCCTCTGATTGGAACATTGCTGACAAAATGGCCTCAAGCCACAAGCCTCAAACCAGGATCCAAGCGTATATAAGTAACGATGGCTTCCGCATTTTGAAGATGACAAATTCAGCATACCGAAGGTCTCGACGTTGAGCATCCCACTCTGAGTCCAATTAAAGCACCATCTGTCACCTCTTTGTCAAAATCCATCATGCTTCTCTCTTCGATTAGCCTCGCATGCCTGTTCCAAGGCATCCTAGCACAGACAACGATCATTACTGGTGAAAACAACCATAACTGTCCTGGTGTTCTCAATAATCCCTCCAATAACAAAGCGTATTGCTGCGTTGGCGGCAAGCTCGACCTGAGCACCTGTGAAGGATGGCCAATCTGCACAGGCAGTTCTTGGGAACCCAAATCAATGAGCTGCTACACCACCATTCCTGTCTCGGCATCAGACTATGACTCACGAGTCAAGAGTGCAAGCTCGAGGTACCTGAATGGTGTAGAGGCATCGGCTACTGACGATGCGTCGTCCGCAACTTCAACTGGTGATAACACCAAAGACACGGCTTCCAAGACAACCGCCAGGGGAAGTGCTGAACAGACGGCTTCGGAAACGATCTCTGCGGCGAGTTCTTCTCAGACGGGCAATGATTCGAACATGAAGACGCCGGGTTCCGTCGTTGGGCTGTTGGGGGGTATCATGGCAATGTGGATGGTCCTGTGAAGCGCTTGAATTAGCAAGAAGTCTGACATATCTGCGACAGCGAGTTTGATGAGCTATAGGATCAAGTAGCCGTTTAAGAGTGCTTGGGCAAATTCATAACCAGTTGTGACAGCTGAGCGTCACCGATTGTTGAGGTTCTTTGACCAGACTAGGCACATGCAAGTATTTCGAGTCAATATCAAATTGCTTGCTTGTTTTAAAAACGATCCAAGGCCTTGTCAGTGCACATTCCAACCTTAACTTGCCTGGCGAACTCGAAAAGACTTTTCTTTGTGTTGATGTTGCTTGGTAGTTTGTTACCCAGTGGAGCCCCACCTCCTCGTCCTCCTGTCCACCGTCTTTGGCAAACAACCACGTAGGCACCAACTTGAGCCCCATTCACGATGCCTTCAACCACATACGACCATACCTGCGGTAAAGTACGGGATCCCGTCTGCTCTCCCCTAGTCAAGCCTGCAAGGGGCGGATTAGTAGTTGGGTCGGAGACGACCAGCGAATACCTGCTGTTGTATGTTTTTTTTTTCTTTTGAATAGAGAGTAAAAGACATGTAGCTCTACTGAAATTTCATTCTCGACATGAGTCATTTTAGTATCAACCATAGTTGTCACAGAGAGGCCACACTGAGAATGGAGATTTTGTTTTGGTCTTTAGGAACTAAGATGCTAGTTACAGGATTATTAAACCCCAAGCCTTCTTTGCAGATGATATGCAATAAGATTCATCCATTACCAAGGATCCCTCCAACCAGTATCCATCCTATCGTCCCTATGAGCCATCTCAACAATGGCTTGCTTCGACAAACCGCCCTCTAATTCCACCTAGGCCCTGACGCGGAGCTCGTAAGGGGCCTCGCCGTGAGTCTGTTTGAGACTCTGTCCACCACAATTCAGGAACATGCACGAGCAAGTTTCTCAATGGCACAATACGGAGTTACGAATAGTACATTTCAACTGACTTTAAGCCTGTTATGGGCCATTGAGTGTAGATTCCGACTTCTAAAGACACTTCAGAATATTTGTATTTACATGGTCTTTGTGCCTTAAAGCTATGCTTGAAGATTACTCTCAGTGTTGATCAAGCTGTTGATAACACTCGGCAACTTCGTTTTCAGGGAGCAAAGGCGCCCACACATGCCCCCACTAGACCCATCTCAGAGACCCCTCTCTGTGTATCGTGGAAGATCAGAGACGATTTGAGGAAGCCCCTTGCTATTGCTGGCGCCGGAGGAGACACGCAAGTAGAACTACACAATTGTGGATTTGTGACCGCGGAAAGGAGCACATGATTATTGGCGTAATTATTGAGAGTATCTACTTGGTGCAGACGAGGGGCTACGCGGCTTAGGATTATATATCTCAAGGTGCATTTTTAATCTGTTGTCTTGATCTATGGTTATCTTGATGAGATATTGTCAATCATTACGGCGAACTACTGTGGACCTGCTGCAAAGCTTGGGCCCACCAATGTCAGCAGCACAATGTAAACGCTGGTTGAGGCAAGTTCATCATCCATTCGGGCGAATGGTTTAGTGGTATAATACTCCCTTAGCATGGTCTCTACGAGCGTTATTTGGGAGTGGTCCAGGGTTCGATTCCCTGTTCGTCCAACGTTGGTGGTTTGATTCCACCATTATCCACATTTTTTGCCGTCCATTGCTTGTGACTGGATGTCTTTTTGCGCGTCTCACCTACCCGGGACATCAATTGATGGCTAGAGGGATTAGGTGCCAGACTCTCAATTGTTTGTAACCTTATTTATTAACAGTTCGGTATTGAGTGCTTTGTAATATTTTTCCCGTTTCAGAGTGAATTAATCGGTGACCTTCAGCGTGTCATTGGGTTTCAGACACAAATTCACATGTTATCAATGGACATTTCGGGCGCATTTACAGTTGGCGGGGCATCCCCCTCCCAACCATCAGCCTTGGACCCCACAGAAGAAGAATCACGAACTTGTCATGGAATTTATCGATGCCAAGCGCGCAAATGTTTCAACAGCACGAATTGATCGAGCATTTGTCTTAAATATGCTGTGCAACCCCAAGGAACGAAGATAATACCAGTGCCCTTTGTTCTCAGCCCCCGCTGAAATTGGCTGCTACGTGACCCACAAAAGGGACAGCTGTTCTCATTCGTCAAATTTCAGGGGGGACCTTGCACAAGCCAGGCTGTCACTAATCATCTTTGGTCATCTCTCGTCTCCAGATCAGATCCAATACATACATCCAACACCCACCACCATCAGCCTTGTCCCTGTACCCGCCTCACTTTTTCATTCACTCGTTTGTCCCTCTCTCTCATGACTACGTAATAGGCCCCCTTTCTTTGTCCCCAGGGTCATCGCACCATGGTCCGCGCCCTCAATCTCCGCCTCGCCCTTCAGGCAACAGCTATCAAGGTCTCGGCAAACCTGGTCACCCAGATCATTATTCACTACAGAACACCAGGCGTATCGACTTTTGATGCTCAGCAGGTACTGGAGTTTGCTATCTATGGGTTCATAGGCTCTCAGGTCGGCAACGTCATCCAATTCATTCTGGAGGACTGCTTCCCCACTGGACACGCAATCAGGGCGAACGAGATCCTGCCGCAGGTTCAGGCGGACGTAAAGCAGGTTGAGGAGAAGAAGGATGATGATACGAGAGGAACGACTAGGAGATGGTTCAATATCAGTCCGGATCTTATTTGGCGCAACGTTTTGGCGAAGCTGATTCTTGATCAAACAATTGGTCTTGCCATCAGCGGGTCCGTCTTTCTCATCTGCACAAACATCGCACGTGTCTCACACCCCTTCCTCGTTCTGGAAGTAATCCGTAATCGACTTTGGCCACTTATCAAAGCTGGCTGGCATATCTGGCCATTAGTCGCCATCTGCAACTTCCTATGGGTTCCCGTGCGCTCTCGAGTTTTGGTGGCAGTTTGTGTTGGGTTCGGCTGGAGTATCTTCTTGAGCGTCTTTGCCATGCGGAAAGGGCATTGATGGGGATAGTTAAGACTGGGTATTTTTGGTCTTTTCGCTGACGAATGAGCGTGGTTTAGAGGAATTCCCCTACGGAGCACTTTTCTTATATCCTGGAGTTAGAGTTGTAAAGTCATATGGGATTTAAATATAGGCCTCAGCTTTCTTGCATTATGAGTTTCGAATAATAAAGACTTTCCCTCTCAAGGGCTTAATTAGAAGTAAAATATTTAATCACTAGATTCTCGGGTCCTATCGAGCTAATATCAAGACAAGGCCAGTATGCTGTCCATGGATGCCATGATGCTGACTGAGTAAACGCCACGGCGGTTGCGGTGCAACATTGTCCAATAGTAAAAGATTCAATAAAAAAGTCAAAATATCCTCCAAGCTGACTGACTTGAAACAGACCAGGTGGTTATATGGAGCATTGCTGCTAGTCCTTCCTGCTTGTGACATCGAAAACGCCCCAACTATTCAGCTTATGCAGCTAAGACACGGCCTGCCTTTGAACTCCAGGCTAGAATGTGGCGCATCCGATAGAAACCTCACTGAACAAGTCGACCACCTTTTACCAACAAGACTCGCTCCTTGAGATCGGGATGACTTGGCCGCGGATACGAGATGTGATGGCTGGGCCATGACTTGGTCGAGACCCTGTGCATCGTCAGGTGCCAAGTAAAATGAGGCTGTGAGAGGCGAGAATCGGCTCTGGGCAAAAGGTCCATGCAAAAGGTCCATGCAAGATGGGAAACGATGGTGTTGGTGAAACTGCGGCTGGCGAGAAAGATACGGAAAGCGACCAGTACAAAGCTTTTGGTGGATAGCAACAGAGCCTCATTCGCGTGACCGAGGGAACGGGATGAAAGGGGTGTGGAGGCTTGGCTGTCAGACTGCAGATAATCCTGGTCGTGGTGTGTGCTAGCACAGCCTGATCTGGATAGCACCTTACAGCCAGGCTTGACGGTTACCCATGTTCTTGGCTAGAAGAGATGCGTTGGGTCGTGATAAAAAACGTATGTCCTTCTTTCGTAACGATTATCTCGTTTTTGTTTCCCAGCCTGGTGCCTTTGACATGAAATCTGTAAGTGTAATTAGTCCAACACCTTCTCTTCAGTGCAGGTCGAGACTCAGCTTCGTGATTTGTATGTAGGTTGCGTCACCTTGTACCACCTGCACGGCCCCCCATCAGGTAGATTTCTTGCGAGTGGCTGGCGGTTGAAATTTTCGGAGCGGGGAAGAATGCGTGCAGATTCACTTGGCCTGCAAGTAATCCCATTCTTACTGCTGGTCATCGGATCCAGATCTGGATTGATTGGAACATGTACGATGTTGCTCCGAGAAGCCAGCACGCTGGCAGCACATTGATAACTTAATCATCATGTCACCATGCATCACTGTTCTCTCTTTGAGTTAAAAGTCGAAATGAAGTCGACCCCCGAACAGGTTAATCCATTACTACCTCAAAATTCAAGACTCATTATTTCCTTTGCTCTCCTACGCCAGCTCCTATATTAATTTGTCCGAACCATCCGAAGGGAGGATCACCTTTGAGGCTCATTGGTGATGAATTTCTCAGCACTCACGAGGGAAGCATCGCTATATATGCCGGACGAGATCGCCGCTCTCGCTAGATTCACAGACCGACCAAGACACAAAATATTCTCATCATCTAGCAACCACGCCGGTGGTGCATATTCGACGCCGATGCCGACGTGCCGACGCCCATCTATTCCGTGGTAGATGCCATACTGATAGAGCCTGTTAGCTAGCGTCACCTGCGCATTCATATGCTCTTCTGTATCTGCAGAATCTTGCAGCCAAAACTCGGGACATAGCAAGATATCGCTCTGGTAAACAAGAGACGCAAAGTCCACAAGGCCATATACAGGTCTGCAAGTCCTGATGGAACCATGAGGTGTCAATACCCAGTTGCTGAGGCAGTAGATACCCATGATGCCGGATGATGCGTAAAAGCTCTTGGCATGAATATGAACGCTGTAATTGCCATTTTCGGCCTCGCTGAAGTCGAAGATTCGGGTTATTACAAGGTAAATAGAGTTACTAAGTGTGGCCAAGACAGCACCAAGAATGACCTTTGGGTGGCCGAGCTCGATGGCTTGAGCTATGCAGCCAATAACATTGGAAGTGAGGTAATCCAGGAGCATGCTGTTCGCCGCAGTGGCTCCTTTCAAAGTCTCGTGTCCTGGCCCAAATATCCGGTGGTGATCCTCCTCAGACAGAGGACTTCCCATGTTCTGGATTGGGATCATCGTACGCGTATAAACATCTGCAGCTAGAAATGTCTGATGGAACAATCCGTACGCCAACGCGGGAAGCAGTGAGAAGGCGATGGCGCGTTGCAAAGTGCCCAAAAGCATTGAAGTGAGCCTGAATGGTTGGAAGATCAGGCCCATGGCCCAAGCATAGGCCGCGACGACCAAAAGCACGAGGCCCATGGTCGTGGTAAAGATGATATACCAATTGACCAAGTACATATTCCAAATACGATCAATATCAGTTCCGTAAGAATCCTCTTCAAGATCAGAAGAATGGTGAGCTTCCCGTCGAGTAGGTTGCTCGGCTCCAAATAGGCCGTTCCTGGGGAGGAATCTCGTGCCGTGAGTGATATTGTTGGTCTCTTCTTGCTTCCAGTACCCCAGACGAAGAACAAGGCCATCACTTGGCCATGTCCTCACGTGACGAGCCATAGGGCTGCTCATTAGATCGAGATGCATTGTCTTGGGCATTTCATCAAGCGCTCATGAACGTTGTCGGAGACTTGGCGGGCGTTACCGGGACCCTCAAAATGAGGTTGACCACCATGGTCCCTGCCAGTCATACTGCGAAGTGGGAAGCCATCCATTGTATGGAAACGTTATCTGGGCAAGCTGAAAAGGGAATGCAGAGATTTGCGGCTTCTCTATCATCTATATAAATGCTTGACGAAAAGGGGCGAGAAGGAAGGTTGGGCTGGTGTTTGCACCGACGCACTGCGGCGCAGTGGGAGGGGTGTGAGCTGAGTCCAGCCATCAACGCTGCAGCGACTCTTTCGCAATGTAAGCCCATTAGGGTCGTGGGAGGGTTGCACAGCTCGAAGCCTTGTCTCATTTTCTTTCCTTTTGCTTTTTTCCGAGACTGAGTGCGATGTATCGTGACACGGGAACTGGGGCTTAGCTATAGAAGTAAAAATGGATTATATGCTCAATTTTTCTCTCTAAAGGATGTTGGCATTAGTAAGGTAGAAATTGACTGATCTTAGGCCACGACCGATCGGCTAGATCATCATCGACACCCGGATCGGCTTTCCAATACTGTTCGAGTATTTCCAAGGCTCGTTGCGTATTCAAAAGTCCAAGTGCAGTTGAAACGCCTTGCAACGAAGTCTTTATTCTCGGCCTATCATCACCAAGCGCGTCGCATCCTGCAAAGAACAAGGGCGGAGTAAGCAGAGTGACTGGTGTGAGGCCGTCCCGTAGCGTCAGACGCTCTGCGCACTCGATGATCTGATTGACGAGGTTTTGAACGAGAGGCGACGATCTTCTTTCATGGCGTAAGCGTCGGTGGATGAGGAGCAGACCGGTGAGTTGCCATATCTGATTCGATAACCGGTATTCGTGGACTTCGGCAACAGATAGAACGCGACCGCGTATTGACATAACTGGCGGAGGATTCGCTTGATCTCGGTCGATTATGGATTGTAGATAGTTGAGTAGCCACCAGACCTCGGCCTCAACTTGACCACCTTGCGATGAAGTCTCAGACGCTGTCCCATCATTGTTGATCCGGCATAGTCGCGCAATCTCTTTGAACACTCCAAGAAGGTCCTTTGTACGCGCAAGATACATATCGATGTACACAGGCTCGTCATCTGTGTCTGATGCGAGCGTTGTTGGTGAGGGGATAGTCGACTGTTGCGGGGCGAGATCACTCATCGAGTGACAGACCAGCGATTCGGTCATGTCGAACCATCGTAGTAAAAATCGCAATTCGTCCGTCGGGTTCTGGGAAAGGCCCTTATCGTGTATTCGAGAAATGAGCCCACGCGCTCCGCGGAAGTGAACGCTCCATCGATCTGGACTGGGCTCGCTGGCGAAGACTTCGCAAACGAAGAGCGCTCTCGATGCGGCCAGCAGTGGAATGAGTTGTTGATCTTCATCACACTCGGAAAGTTTCTGGCAAAGGGATCTGGAACTGAGAGCTTGAAAGCCAGCAACAATGAGCGCTTGCGAGGACTGCTCCTCGCTTGTTTTGCAGGTCGCAAGTCGGTGAGTAGCCGCCAGCGCAACGATGCCCTGCAGCAAGGGCTCATTGAAGACTGCCATTGGCAAGATGAGTTCGCATAGCTCATCAAAGATCTGGGGATGTGGCGCAAGAACTTTGACGGTCCTCTCGGTAAAGTACTGTAGGCCTGATCGATGCAAGGGTGATAGGTGACCGAAGAACTCAACGGACGGGGTTAGCGGAGGCATTGGCATTTGCCTTTGACTGACAACAAGTTGAGAAGACTCTGAGTCCTCTGATGGAGAAGTTGTTATCCATTCTGGCTCATCGATATTCTGATCTGGAGGAGGCGATGTAGCCTTTGACGGGCCTGGTCTAGGAGTAGAAGGGGAAACATATATGAAGTTTTTCTTGTTTAAATCTGAGAGATTGTTAGTATGCATCTTGTGCAACGAATAACTGACTTGCCTAGTCTTTGAACGTTGCCCTCATTTTGTGACAAACAATCCCCAAAAGGTGACCGATTGAACGGCCTCCCTCCCCAGCGAAGCTTCACCCCGTATTCGCATTTCACCCCAGCTGTCTGACATCTCTGACATGAGGGTCTCTCTTCGCTGCACTTCTTTTTAAAGCTCTTA
Source organism: Fusarium oxysporum Fo47 (assembly GCF_013085055.1). Taxonomy (NCBI): domain Eukaryota; kingdom Fungi; phylum Ascomycota; class Sordariomycetes; order Hypocreales; family Nectriaceae; genus Fusarium; species Fusarium oxysporum. The sequence goes on from NC_072849.1 coordinate 1,094,166, forward strand.
CACCTCGCACAACCAACCCATGATCGACGCTGCGGTGGCATCACAGGGGCTTTGAGTCTGGGGGACAAAGCAAAACATGCTGCTTTGAGGTTATGTCATTTGCTAACAAATGAGGGCGGGGGAAAGTTAAGTCGGTGATGGAACGGTTGGAGGCGGCGAATGGAGATAAGGCTAGAGACTGCGCTAGTATGGAATGGGAAGGATCAGGCGACTGATTGCTTATCTGTGTCACCTGCACTGATTGTCTTGAGCCTGAGTGGCTGGTCTTATCAGTAATGATAAGAAATGATGGATACGTCGGACATCTTAAACTTTTTGACCACCATGAACTTGACGATGTATTATGCAAATACACAAATTGAATGGTTCTCTGCTGTTTTTAATCCTGGAACTAATTGCATTGAAGTGAAATTGCTCATGTTCCTTCACCATCGAGATAAGCATCATCAGAACCATGCTGTCTCGGTTTCTCCGAGTCGCCGGAAAGCCTGCACCAGGCTAGTAGGCAAACCGAAAGTCTAATCGCTTATTACCCTCATCCTTTGTGGTATCAAGATAATGCTTCTTCTGTTCATCATCCATGGCATCCCAAATCTTGTCTCGGCTCTTGTTTCTCCAGATGTAGTAGGTTCTGGTCAACAGATACAACGTGATGTTGAGCGCAATGATCGCCAAAAGATTCTTGTTTCCTTCCCGGTATCTCGGCGCGTCGTCTTTGCGGTAGACGTTGGATGCGATAATACCGGCGGATTGAACGGACATGTTGTAAATAGCTGCGGAAACTGTCCTTAGGCGAACGGTATTGGAGTTGCGCGAATTCCAACTGACTTGGATTGGATGGGCTAGGAAGATGAGGTTAGCCGGTTATAGGTAGGTCAAGGAACGTCTATACTCACCAGTCGGAGAACCAAGCAACAGCGCCAGCACGGCGAAAGAGACCCATCTGTTGACCGTGCTCATGTCTACTACGTATAGATAGATTATGAATGGCAGCTTCCAGATCTGAACAGCTAGGCCAAGTAGAGACCTCTCGTTCCATTTCTCGGCCAGGTAGGAAATAAGCAACAGGCCACCGATAGACAGGATCGTATGGGGAATGGTCAGAAGATTGGTAACGAGTACATTGAAGCCGAGGCCACGAAGGGTCAAGGTGAAGTACTGGGCGGGCGGCGTGGCTGGGATCAAGAATGTTAAGCCAATGGCGTAGATCGGCCATAGGTCGTAATCCTTGATTGATGCCCATAGTAACTTCGGAGTAATGGGTTGGCGGTTATGCATGTCGCCCTTGCTGGGATCGTCACGGATGACCCGGTTCACCATAATGCGCTCCTCTCTGTACACTGGTCAGTCTCGAAGGCATATCCATCTCTGGAGCAACTTACCGCTCAGTGAACCAACCGTTCTTACCACGGAGAATGCCTGAGGTTTGAGTGGGTCCAGCGGGCATGAGAAACCAGGCGGAAATGCCAACCGCGAGCGTCAGCAGGCCCTATTTGGCACCATTCGTCAGTATAGTCGATGATGCAAAGAGCTTGAATGACAAACCTCGAACAGGAACAGCCATCGCCAGCCCTCGTACCCATGCCAGCCACGCAACTGGAGGAAACCTGCTCCCAGAAACCCACTGATGATATCGGCGACGTTGTACGCCGTCCAGAAGAAGGCCAGACGAACAGTGAGCTCACTAGCGGTATAGAAATAACTCAGGTATAGGATCGTCTAACAGTATTCCAGAGCAATCATTAGTTGGGACCATTAACACTTAGGCAGGACGGCGACATGGACTACTCACATCCGGGATGAATCCGCCCTGGAAGATGGCCAGAAGGGCACGGCATGCCAGAAAGGAAGCCCTCCCGTCCAACCAGAATTGGCCCTACTCATATCGTCAGTACATCGAAGAGCTGAAGGTTTCCTATGGCCTACCGCAGAGACAAGACTCCAGAGGCACAACTGCATCGGAATCCAACGGTCAGGTCCGAGGTACTTGCTGACAAGCTGGGAGGGAAGTTCGGCACACAAGAAAGACAACTTGAAGACGGTATTTCCAAGATTGTAATCTAACAATGCAAAGTTAAAAGGATATAGCAACCTGATATAAAAGAGACTAACCATTGGTATCCATCTTCAGGTCTGGCAGAAAGTTATCCGAGACAGCTTGAGACAAATTGGATCGATCCAGCTCAAGAGCCATGAACATGACGCAAGCGAATATCATGATCCGTCTATCAATCTTTCGAATGACTTTGCGCTCCTCATTGAAAGTCCACCTTTCGGAAGGGTCAAATCGATGCAGATTCTCCCAGTCAGGTCGTGGCTGGTAGCGCCTCGCCATGTCTGGGTCGTCAAAGACGGACCGACGAGTTGCAACAGCCTCTCCATCATGTCTCGGCCGTCGCTGCCACCAGCTTCGAGGTTCCTCTGGTGCAGCGAGGGGAAGTGTAGCGATAAGAGGGATCACCTTGGTGGAGGGAATTGACTTGGAGGAATCCGAATCGGTTGGGTCAATATGAAGGTCAACAGCATTCTTGGTTTCTGACACACGAACATCATCAGAATATGCCATTGTGATTATCAATGTGCTATGGGGACCTATTCAGCCGTCTCTTCGCAATCATCTTGGATATAATAACGCCTTTTGTATACATCGACGTTGGTACTTGTTTAACCCCTCGGTGAACCATGCGATGGCGAAATCCATGTTACTGATCTCGAAAGACTCAACTTCGTGGGGTTACCGATGTATCTATGGCGTCAAGTATGGATATAATAGCGAGATGTAGGGATTAATTCCGATGGTATTATTCGGCTTCATATTTGGCCATTGCTCGATAAACTCCCCTGAGTGGTTGTTGAGACATTTGTGTCTCGATAGTGAGCACTCATAGCTTCCAAGTGAAAAAGTAGCACAAACGAATGATCAATTGGTCGATAACGCCTTTTCGAATCTGTTGCACTTCTCCGGTACTCGGTCAAATCTATATTTTAGTGGTCCTTGGCAAAGATCTGTAGCTCGCGACAGAACTGAAAGCTATTGCACCATTGCTCGAATAACCACTCAACAGCTCGGTATTTCACTGCCAAGGCAATTGCTCAACATTACGCCATTCTCTATTCCCTGAAAACAGCATAAGTTGATAGCTATCGGTCCACTCTCACCTCACAGAAACTATGATGGTTGGTCCATCTCTGGCGCTTTGTCGCCTCGCATCTCGGGTCGGATCTCGCCCCCCACGAGCTCCGAAGAGCAGAGACGTATCGGGGCATTATAAGTTAAGGATGTGACTATCACATAGCCCCTTTTAGTCTATCTCCGCGGATAACTCTATTTGCACTTCGTCGACAAGATGGCGTGCTTCCTGTCAAGGTCTGGAGTTTGCCGGTTCAAATACTCGATGTTCTGGTGAGTGTTCTGGACGAGGCATAATCATATCTTACAACTGTATATCCAGAAATAGGACTTGATGCTTACTACAAGTGGCTTATTTTATATCGTGGCTCTAAACATAAAGGGCGAGCCCTTTTCTTAGTTTATCTCCTGCAGCGATACGAGCAAATCGCATCAGCCGTCAAATGTTAGTTAATGTCAATCTTGTGTCCGGTTTACTGAGCTTTAGGGTATTAACTACATGTCGCGTGTATGCCTAAAAGTCCCTCTACCTAAGTGGAAATCACATCAACCTTCTTTCAAGCGAAAATGCCACTGTCTTATGGGCCTACAACTCTTTATATAATATTATTTAAAATAATAAAGGTTATACCACTTATATAGAACCAGGGGGCCATCAGCAAAATCCAAGTACTGCATTTTGAAATTCGAATAATTATCAAGGTTACCTGCAATTGCGAAAACTGTCTAGCCTACACTATTCGATACTACTGGTGGTTAAGGGCAATGTTAGAGCGTGATTGTGGCGTTCTTTAAGTCAGTCAACTTGGAACTTGAACCCGTCCAGAAGATGTACTCCCCTGATTCGACTTGGTATTTGGCATTGTTGTAGTAACCAAGATCGTTCTTGGGTATACTAAAATCGACCACCTTACTCTGGCCTGGCTTCACCTCAACCTTCTGAAAGCGGATCAGGCGTTTGTTCGGCAGCTCGATCTCGGAATTCGCGAGTCTCTGATAGACCTGAACGACCTCCTTGCCCGTAACGGAGCCCGTGTTGACCACCGTAACCAAAATAGAAACGGTGTCACCCTTCCGGGTAATCTTAGGAGCAGAGAGGTCGAAGCTGGTGTAGCTGAGGCCGTAGCCGAATGGCATGGGTGCATAACCCCGCTTCAGGCAGGGGAAGTTGTAGTCATATGTAGCGCAAACATTAGGAGTCTGAATGAAGCTTACGCCTCCTTGTGCATCAGAAGGCAGAAAATCGTAGTATACTGGGAGCGCGCCATCAGCTTGCGGCATAGTCACAGTCAGCTTGCCGCTGGGGTTAACCTTGCCCTGGATGATCTCGACCGCGCTATCGGCGGTGAACTCGCCAGCAAGAAACATGTGGAGGATGGCGTCGGCCCGCATGGTTGAGTTGTTGAGCACAAACGACTGGCCACCACTAAGAACAACAATCGTGGGCACGCCGGCGTCGAGAACAGCGTCAAGGAGCTGTTGCTGACTACCAGGGAAGCCCAAGCTGGCATGTGTGAAGAATTCGCCATCCGTACGCTCACCAGCATTTGGATCCAGAGAATATACGGACAGAGAGCCAACAGCCACAATCGCAAGGCCAGCCTCCTTTGCAGCAGCGACAGCAGCTTGGATGCCCTCACTATCACTATCACGTACGAAAGCAATGTCAACACCCTTGACGTACTTGACGTTCTTGGCTCCGAGGGCTGCCTCGAGGCTTCCCTTCAACGTGCGCCCATACAAGGGCCTCGCGCTCGTGCTGGGAGCGTAGCTTCCGGGGTTCAAAATGTCGGCCATGGGACCGAGGAGCGCAACCTTGGAGATTTTGGACTTGGGAAGAAAGTTGTTCTTGTTCTGCAGTAGGACGATGGATTCGCGTGAAGCCTTGCGATTTACATCGAGATGCTTGGATGAGCGGAGCACCTTTTTGAGATCATTCATCGTGGGCAGGGGAAGATCAAACATGCCAGTTGCGAATTTGATGATCAAATGCTGCTTCACTGCTTCGTCTACCAGCCTCACGATCTCCTGATCGTCCGAACTGTTAACAAGAGTCGGAAATGCGGCTGGTTGTTGAGGAGCTAGTTCGAGCTGCAATCCGGCACGTAGGGCCTTGGTAGCTGCATCCTTGAGAGATGAAGCCACGAGGCTTTGGGTATGAAGATGTGGAATGGCCATGGCGTCCGACATGAGCAGGCCCTCAAAACCCATTTCAGATCTGAGCATACCCTGCAGAAGCTGTTTATTGATTGACATAGGGACCCGGTCGACGCTGGAATACGACACCATGATAGACGCAGGGTTTTCCTTGAGTACGCGAATGTACGGAAGGGCCAGGTCGTTGTACAAATGATTGGTGCCGCCGGCCATGCTTGCAGTGTTGATGCCGCCCGCGCCTAGTCCGTATAAAAAGTGCTTCACGGTTGTGGCGACTTTGATGAATCCGTTCTTGTCTTTCTCTTCCATAGTTCGGACATACTGCGCCGCGAATTCGCCGACAAGGTAGACATCTTCACCGTAGCTGGTAAGAAATCGGTTAGTCACGCGTCCATGTGCGCAGGGCGCTGCCAACAATGCGAGCATATAGGAGAAGAAAGCTGTACTGGAAAAGGAATTGCAGTATAGGGGGGAGCACTGTATACACTTACGTCTCACCCACACGGCCGTATCTGGGATCCTTGGCTACATCTAACTCGGGACTTAGGACCCAGTGCGTCCCGAGAGCCATGTTCTCGTCTCGAATCGCTCCCGTTACTTGGCCATACAGATCCAGGTCCCATGACGTGGACAGTGACAGAGTTGCAGGAAACAAGGTCCCTCCAGGCACATAGATGGAGTTGACCGAATCTGTGACTGTAATGTAAGGAATTTTGCCATTCTGCATCTGCTCCCATCGGACCTTATTCGCAAATGGCAACACTTTCTCAGCAGGGTTCAGTTGTGAGCCGTAGCCTGATGATCTAGTTGTCAGCTTGGGACTTGTTCATCAAGATAAGGTTTTGTGCACTTGTGCCTGGCGAAAAACCTACTTAGTATACCATGTTGCAGAGGGTACAGTGCATCATAGACAGTCCGGTTAAAGGATGAATTGGGATCCAGAAGCCTTCTTATACCACCTAGCTGAGCGATCTTCTCTGTCCATTTGAGGGTGGGCAAGAGAGCCTCCGCACGCTCAGCTGGGGAGAGAGCTTTGTTCTTCCAGGCTTCGTTGCTTGGGCCCGGTGCCGCGATCACAGGGTAGGCTAAGGACCCAGCAAGAGCTAGGGGCGTTACGGAGAAATGGACCATCTCGACAGGCTGTTGAGGGTGATTTATGTAGAGGTGCCGACGGCTGGAGTCTTGAGGGAGGCACTGTTAGCGGTTGGATGTATACATGGGATAACATTCTTCTTATAGTTTTCTTCACAAGGCAATGCAGCAGAGTTGCGAAAGCCAGCATAATTTCTTCAAGGTACATCGGTATAAAGCTGGGGCATATGGCCTTAGCTTGCTTGTCTCATTTCTGCACAGATGACGAATCAATTCATGGAGCGAGCTGAACCAGGTCTTTCCCGCCAAGGTTTTGCGGATGGCGATGATTGCGTCTTTGGCCATATGCATGATCCTTTTCCCGAGAGTCCGAAGAAGAATCCGGGGTAATACCTACGTATCTGATTCGATAGATTGGTTATCTGGGGATATAACCCGACAACCGGACGGTGTTGTGATATGTTGAATGTTGACTCAGTGACTGCGAGCGTGAGGTGAGCCTGGAGGCACGTCGCTCGGACAGTACATATCCATCTTAGCCTCTTCTCTGGACCCTTTGCAGTCTAGTCAGGGTCGTATTGACCGACTGCCGAACCCCAGATCAGATGCCCCGATATATGTATCTCGGCCGGACTTACTACAAAAGGCTAAGCCATTTTCAAAAGACATCGGCCCCGAAAGGCGCAATCACACTCACATTCGACGGGACTGATAATAAATCTTTCTCACATAGGACTAGTTAGTCTGGGTTGTTGGGCAGCATCCAAATAGAATGGTTCATCTTCGTCGCCGAGTTTTGCTGCGGGGCTTGAACCCTTCCGAGGGAGCCACGAGTTCTGGGTGAAGTGCCGATTCTTGTTCATTATCTTTAAACGAAGAGTATCTAAACGAGAAGTGTTTAAACGAGAATAAGAAAGATCAGCCGTTGCAAGATGAGCATTATGTAAGATAGGGTTAGCCTGAATTGCGCCATACCTAGCTTGACATGATGGCTCACGTTTGCGGATAATGCCCCATCATCTCCGTGAGTTATATCCCCCAGCAACACTAATACGTAGGATATAATATTTTCTGACCAGATCTCCAGGAAGCAGTAGGCCAAATACAATACAAGAACGGCACACGTTTCCCGCCAGACTGAGTGTTTCCTGATAAGTTGGCAGCTGCAACGATGCCATTGGAAGATTCTACGGCTTAGCCTTTGTAGTCAAAGCAATGTCTCAACGAAAGGATCGTAGCATTTCTTGCAATATTCCTTCTTTACATATAACGAGATGACTCGCACTTCCGCCGATAACACAGGCGCTACGTAGAGAGTTAATAACATGATTTGCCGCTCACGTGCTTGCGCCCAATTCCATGAGTTGATCCTCCAGGAGCCATGCCCAGTCCTGGGGAGCCCACCACGCGAAGAGACCCGGCACAGCAGAGCTGCGAGTGCTCGATGGCTCTTGATCTTGAAACCGGGCCGTATGGGGTCGAGACTTATTTTTTGTAGCATGATTGTTGGTCGTGGAGTACGTTTTCGGACTGGGAACTGCTGATTGCAAACCGGCGGTCGCATCAGCGGTAGCGGTCGATGCGTCAACCACGCGAGGTCGCTCCTCTTCAGAAGTGCCATGGCTTCCCCGGATGGGAGGACTGTGATGGTCATCCTCCATTGTAAAAGGCGGACGCCGAGCTGTTGTATCAGAACCAAGAGTTACTTCGTCAATATGGGACCTCTGGTATTCTTCGTCATCGCGTCCAACATTTGATAATTCAGCGCGGCGCAATAGGCTGTGTACAGCTAAGCGCTGCCGGGCACGCACAGCTTCGGAAAAATGGCCGTCTGATCTGCTTTGACTCTGTAGCGAGGACAGTTGATGGGCGTCACTCTGCAGAGCCCGACCCTCTGTGTGTTCGCCGTTGATCGCTGGTGCAGTAGCTGGGCAGGAGTTGGGTGTGCCTGTCTCGTTTGTTGTGACTCCCGAGAAACCTGGCGGGGTTTTATTAGATAGAGTTCCCGCAAAAGGTGTTGCATTCGCTGCGGCAGCCGACCCCTGGTTCGCTGCCGCGTGAATAAATCCAGCCGCCTCCGGCTGATCGCTAGGAAAGTTTCGTTTCTTTTTTTGCTGCTCTGAGAAGATGGCGATGGACTCCTCCAGTTCTCCAATGATGGGACTAACGAGCGCTGAGAATCGGAAAAACCTCTTGAGCGCAGCTAGGCAAAGCTCGGCACGGCTAACAGCAAATTCCGGTGACGGCCGAGCAGGTCCTTGACCGAATCGAGAGATGAAGAGGATCAGACGGGTGGCATGATAAGCACAAATAGCTGTGTCGAATTCGAGGATATGGTGTTGTGTGCTATGCTGGTTGAGCGCAGTGAGTATGTAGATGATTTGCATTGCGTGATGCAAGCATTGAGCCTCAGCAGCAAGGAGGGCCTGGTGGTCATGGCCAACGAGCACAGCATCGGGAGCAGCTTCTGAGTACCCAGGCAAAAGGATGCGGTTGATGTCGCAGTGTGCTTGGTGCCAGGAGATGTGGGCCAGCAATAGACGGGGCAGCCATCGGGAGATTGATCTGTCTCTGCTGCTACTGCAGCCAGGGGGCTCGAATGCTTTATCCGCGCTTAAGTGAGCTTCCAGGATCGGAGCTGGTTTCTCCATGCATGCTAGTGTTTGTAAATGGTGGCTGATGAGGTCTGTGAGATTACACAAAGGCGTTTCCAGCAGCGCGATGCTCCTAGAAAGCTTCATCACATCACGTCGAATTGCTTCCAATTGCATAATGAGCCCGTAGGTGCCCCCCTCACCATGGTAGTTGTGATAATCGCCGTTGGCTTCACCTTTGCCAGTAGCATCAATTTCGCGACCATGGGTCATTGCCATGAAGTCTTCCTCGCTCCTTGGAAAGTCGATGTAGATGACCTCCAGTGGTAACGAGTCGAACTCGGCAAGGCCCGTAGAGAAATAGCGCTCAACCATCTTTAGGGACCAGAGAGTACGACGTCGTACCTCTCGCGCAACTGGCTGAAGGTCATGTCGTTCGTAATTGAGTCGCATCGTCGTGGCGAAGCGAGCAGCCGTGGCTGTCAACATGAAAGCCCTCTGAAAAAGCTCCGTTTCTATGTAATAGTGAATTACGAGGAGAAGCGCCTGGAGTTTGGTTATACTCGGCGATTCGAGACTTCGCCAGATGCTCTCCTCGGCCATCCTGATCCACGCACCCGTATCCTCAGCGGAGGCAACAATGTGGCTGAGCGCTCTTCGACTCGAGTCCTGTCGATGATCAAGATCGAGATCAACTTCTCTGCGCAGGTACAACATTGCAACCGCGCAAATAGAAGCAGGAAGGGCACGATGCACATCATGAGAACAGCATCTTCTCCTGGTTATTTCTGGATGTAGAAATGCGTATGATGGCATGGGATAGATGAATTTGAAGAAGACGTCAAGGAGGGTGTCTACTTGATCGCGGCTTGGGCCGCCATACCCTGAGCCTCTTGTTACAGACTCTGTTGATGATGGATGCCATGACACTGTTGAGTCCGCGGGTGAAGACAGCGGCATTGTTGCTGTTTCTTCGCACCTTGCAGGATTTCCCGCAGATTGCCGCTGCCGATGCAGTTCTGTTCTTCGCAGCTGATGCTGTTGATGCTCCAGTCGCCGATCGTCCTCATCCTGACGCTGGCGCTGGTGAGACCATTCCCGTCCGTGTTCCGGTTCCGGTTCCTGTTCCTGTTCTCGTTCTCGTCGTCGCTCCTGCTCCACGCTGCATTCCTGTTCGTGCTGGCGCTCGTGCTCACGTTCATGCTCCTCATTGATCACTAGGTCGTGTTGATGATCGTGTTCAAGCTCCTGTTGCTGCTCCGGTTCCTTATGCTGTTGTTGGTACTGCTCGGCTAATTCAGTAGCGGGAGGACTGCTTGAGTATTCGGAGACAGCCTGTAAGCGTCCTTCTCTTTCCAGAAGGGAACATTCGCGTTGCTGAGGCCCCCCGTCCTCCGGCGTGGATTCGTCAAGCAAATAGCCTTCCCGAGCGCGTCGATAACGCTTAAGCGGCGGATAAGTGCATCTGATGTCCTTCTGCTGACATGCGACACATGTTGGAAGCGTCCCCGAGCACTTGATCTTCTTAAGACGACAGGAAGAGCAGGCGCGAGCTCCTCTGAGGCGTTTCTTTGAAATGGGCGGTGACGGCTTCTCGCGAAGCTGGTGGTCATCATTATTGAGAGAGCAAGCTAAACCCAGCCGTCGACAATTGCGACACGTCCCTGGTGGTTTGTCGCAACGTACCTTACGCTGTTTGCATTGAAGACATGTTTGAGCGATGTGGGGGTTGGTATGAAGCTTGAAATAACCGATATGCTTTTCGTAATCCATGCCATCCTTCTCGCGACCGATACTTGTCGGCTCGTGAGTTGCAGGATGACGTTGCCCCAGTTGGAGAGGTGTGAATGATTTGGACGGTGATGGAGCTGAGGCGACCGTGTTTGCGGGGAAGTGGAGAATTCCTAAGGGGCCATGGCGTGCTATTCTCTCCAAGTGACGGAACCAACTGAATCTAATTTAGGGCGGGTCAGCGTCTCCATGACCCCATGCAGCCTCGCCAAGTCGTGCCCAGCAGAGGCACAGTGTCTTCAGAAGTTATTAGGAGATGGTCTAGGACCCCAGGTGGCATTTCCCATCAGGTGTTCAGGCGTCTTTAGTTTCGGCGCTAGCAGTAAGGGCTGGCTGCGGGGGCTACAAGATATTAAGGTCCATTCTTACAAACCCTTCACACGGGCCTGAACGAGTACAAGAGCTTCATCTCGGCTCGTCTTCACAGAGTTTGCCAGGCTAAGAGGCTTGCCTTTGCTAGTACGGCTTCATTAGAATCCTGACCCTTCTAGTCATCGCGTTATGTACATGCCTCATCTATCGATTGTCTTTACAATGCGCGTCCCATGCAATCCTTCACAGCTTCTGCTTCAACGCATCCTCAGGTCGCACGCCATTCTGTTCTGCATACTTGACTGCCGCTGGCACACCTTTACTTGGACCACTCAGCCGGAGATGGATTGGATCATCCCCAATATGCTCCATCTTAGCCTCGAGGAGAGCCGTCATGTGCTTGACCACATCACTATACGTAGTATCATTGTACAAGTTGAAGAGCTCGAGAGGGTCCTTCTCGCAATCGAATAGCTCCCACTCCTTCTCCTCTGGCTCACTAGTATTTCCCGCCCTTCCTGGCCGCGCGCCTACAACTCCGAGGTCCTCGTTATACCAGTAGATGAGCTTATACCGCTGATTGCGACAGCCGTAGTGCGCATAAGCCTGGTGAATTACATCGTTGTGCATCCAGTAACGGTGGTACGCGACGTTATCCCATTCCGGGCCCGTCACGGATCCCCCGCGCATCAAAGGCAGTGCCGACTTGCCTTGCATATAGTTCGGGGTCTTGATGCCTGCCAGCTCGAGGAAGGTCGGAGCAAAGTCGACGTTGCAGAATATCTCGTTGCTGATAGAGCCGGCTGGAATCTGCCTCGGGAACTGCGCCAGGAAGGGCATCTGGAAAGATTCCTCGTACATAAACCGCTTGTCGAACCATCCATGCTCACCCAAGAAGAAGCCCTGGTCCGAGGTGTAAATAACAAGAGTATTCTCGGTAAGACCCTTTTGGTCAAGATAATCCAGCATGCGCCCTACGTTGTCATCCACTGATTGGATCACGCGCAGGTAACGCTGCATGTAGCGCTGAAACTTGAAGGCAGACAGCTCGGCAGGCGTAGTGAAGGTGAAAGCAGTGCCATCATCTTTGTCAATCAGCTTAATGCTCGGGTCCGTTGGGATCTTGCGTTGGGCCGAGCCAGACTCTTGAGTGACGCGCTCACCTACCGACCGACCTCCATCAGGCTGAACAAGTCCAAGATCCTGATATGTCAAGTCCTCAGCCACACGCATTTTGGCTACTGTGGCAGCTTTAGCTCTATTCTTGTAGTCATCGTCGTACGTCTCTGGAACCTTGATCGGCTTGTCGGCATACAGGCTCTTGTGCTTTGTATCGCATTCCCAAGATCGATGAGGAGCCTTGTGATGGCACATCACAAAGAAGGGCTTGCCAGAGCTCTCAGTGGCAGTTATCCACTCGAGGCACTTGTCGGTGATGATGTCCGTGACATAGCCTGTTTCGTGACGCTCGACGCCCGCACCTTTGCCGCCTGGGGGCATTTCGATGAAATCGGGGTCCCAGTAGTCTCCCTGACCTGGCAGGACGCTCCAGTAGTCGAACCCCGTCGGCTCGTGTGGTTCGCCTTCACCCAGATGCCACTTGCCTACCATGGCCGTACGGTACCCGCCCGTGCGCATGTGCTTCGCTACGTTTGGCATATGCTTGTTGATGTGGTTATCGAGCGTCATGACGCCGTTCACGTGGTTGTGTGTGCCTGTAAGAATAGCCGCTCGAGAAGGTGTACAAATGGAGTTTGTTACATAACAGTGATTGAAGAGCATGCCATTCTTAGCAAGCCGATCGAGGTTTGGCGTATTGTTTATGCCAGCGCCATAGGCGCTGATGGCCTTGGATGCATGGTCATCTGCCATGATGAAGAGAATATTCGGCCGCGAGTCCATCTTGACCCCCAATGATTGAGTGATTCGTTTTGGTGGAGAATGGAATGAGGCAGGAGATGGAGGACAAAGAGACACACTTTGAGACCCAAGGAACGAAGGTAGAAGATGTCAGTCAGTGCTTAGGACGATCAGGTAGCAACAAGCTATGATGAGAACATGGTGAAGTGTCTACTATGTATGTGACGCAGGTTGGAGACAATAAACTGTCCCACGGGCTAATGTAAGCTACCCGTATTCCTTCACTTTTACATCGGACGTGAGAAATGCAATAGCCGATGCAACGACCCGTAGACTACTGTCTTCTGCTCCTGTCGCTCTTTTCTCCGAGTCGGATGGCCTATAGGTAGCTCGCATCCCCAGTATGACTCTGATGCAGCCAAAAGAAGAAATGATGCCGAATTTAGCCAGCTGTCGGTAGTCGGTCGGATAATACAATCGGGCATAGTGTAATTGGCACCGGCTTGTGAGGAGTCGCGGAACTCATCCCTGCGTCCGGGTATCGGTAACGAGCTCCCTTTGAGGTTAGTCTTCTCGGCTACTAACCTACAAACCCCATATGGGACTGCAGTGCCATGATCTCTCAAGATGGTGTCCGCTAAACCACACAGTTCTACCAATCTTCCGGGCTCTCTACGTAGCAGTCTCGACTTCAGCCCATTTCCGGTGCATCTCACCATTGCCCTTCCACAGCACGCCATGCTTTGACACCGGTTTGCCATCTACGTTTCGCGAGGATGATTGATTTGTCTATAAAGCTTTTCGTCGTGCCACAAGATAGTCCGCCCCTTAACAGTCACTTCACTTGGAAACGCTCGTAACCTCCCTTGTCTTGCTACATGTTCCAAAGTCACGTCCGTATTCCCATTTGGCTAAACGAGTACCAAAATGAAGAAAGCTCTGGGAACTTTCAGAGCATTCTACCTTGTAGCGCTATGCTGCGTTGGTTCATTTCTTTTTGCCTATGACACAGGCATTGTTGGCGGAATTTTAACCTTCCCGAGCTTCCAACGGGATTTCCAGTATACCACCAAGGACAAGGCCAATGTCGGTTCACTGTCCACGAGTCTTCTGCAAGCTGGTGGTGAGTGCATCTATCTATCTGTTTGTTGAATGAAATGCCCTTCTGCATGGCGACAGTGCTCTTATCGTGTCTTTCCTGGCCCTATGGAGAGGAAATATACAACTAACTTGGAACTCTCCTCCTCCCTAGCTTTCTTCTCCTGCTTCTTCATCTGGCCCTTCACCGCTCGATTTGGCCGTCGCTGGTCTCTTGTTCTAGCCTCGGCTATTTTTAATGTCGGCGCCGTGGTGCAGACCATCAACACTCATCATCTCGCCGGATTTTACATTGCCCGATTTGTCTCGGGCGTCGGTGTTGGCATGGCCACTGTGATAGTGCCCATGTACTCAGCTGAGATGGCACCGAAAAATATCCGTGGTATGCTTGGTAGCATGTTCCAGTTCTTCTTTACCTTGGGAGTCATGACCTCGTACTGGGTTGATTACGCAGTGAGCATCCACATCCCCGACGACAGCAGCGCCCAGTGGCAACTGCCGGTCGGTTTACAGCTTGTTCCCGGTACTATCCTTGGCCTAGGAATGCTCTTTACAAAGGAGAGTACTCGTTGGCTGGCCAAGAAAAATCGCCGTGAGGAGGCTTTGCAGTCTTTGATCTGGGTTCGTGGTGGAGATTCTCCCGACGTCCAAGAAGAGTAAGTCACCCTCAATCGTGACAATCAACATATCCCTGGACTGTTGGTCAAATGGTTTTGCCTTCTGACACACAAGTCCCACAGGTTCGGCGAGATTATTCGGAGCATCGACGAAGAGAACCGTATCAAGGCTGGTTTGACTTGGAAAGAGCTTATTGAGCCCATCAACCGTTACCGTCTCGGCCTCATCATTGCTCTACAAATTGGTAAGTACTTCTTTTGGGTCTCCAATCGTCGGGGATCTGGCGTTAGCTTATGAATCATCTACGTGTTAAGGCGTTCAACTCACCGGCAACACCTCCATGGCGTACTGTGAGTAACTTCCTGTGCAGCTTAGTGCCTTTCTAAGTATTTCTAACATATCTGTTCAGACGCTCCTCAGATTTTCGGTCTAGTTGGTGCTGGCCAGGACAAGCTTCTGCTTACTGGCTTCTTCGGTCTTGTCAAAGTCGTGGCGTGTCTTTTCTTCCTGCTATTCCTCGTTGAACGAATCGGTCGTCGTGGCTCTCTGCTCGCAGGGGCAGGTCTCATGGGCATTTACATGCTCATCGTGGCAATCTTGACAGTCAAGTTCCCTCCGAACCCCGATGCTGGACTGACTCCTCCTTCTATTGCCTCTCTGACTATGATTTATCTCGAAGCCATGAGTTATAACATCTCTTGGGGGCCTGTACCGTGGGTTTACACTGGTGAGATTTTCAGCAGCCGTGTTCGCGAGGCTGGCATTGCCATCAGCACCTCAACGCAATGGCTGTTCAACTTCGTCTTTTCTCAAGCCACTCCCCACGCTGTCAAGAACCTTGGCTGGAGGACTTTTCTCATGTTCTCAATTTTCAATTTCGCACTTGTTGTCTTCGTCTGGTTCTTTATCACAGAGACCAAAGGCAAGTCTCTAGAGGAAATGGAAGAACGTAAGTCTGATGTCTCGCTCAACTCATCTAGCCTGAATGATGACTGATGTTTGTCCTAGTCTTTGCCCGTCGGGCTGGCGTCACTATCGCGAGACCTGTAGAAGACGGGGTAGCAAGCGAGAAGGAGATGGGTAGGCATGCTGAAATGCAGTCTCCCAAGTCGGACTAGGTTATTCGAAGCATGAAGGGGGAAGCCACTTCTCCAGTCATGATACAAGCCAAGCTAGCACATGGTGGACGATATGAATGAAGTATTACATCAAATGTTCACCCAGCATAGAGTCTCGCGCACCGGCGCAGGTTGGTGTCTTTTAGTGACTTGTTGCTGTGCTTTAATAGTAATAAATACTGACTGTTCACTAGAGAGCATTGTTGGATAGTACAAGTAGGATTAATTAACTAGGAAAATAAAGCTAACCCTGATCAATCTGCTCTGGGCTAAAGAGAAGAGAAATACTGTCTGTGGTATAGGAGAAACCGTTGGGAAACCTAAGCTTTCTGAACATTGTACTCGGAGACACCAAAGTTGTGGATCTTCTTGTCCTTTGTTCCGACGGCAATAAACTCAGTGCCAGTGTTGAAGATGTAGAAGGGCTGATCATCTCCAGGATAGAGAGGCTGGCGCAGAGTAACGGCATAAATGGCCTGCTTGTATCCTGCCTTTCGGAGGATAGTGAACGCATCATGGATATCGAGAGTGACAGGCCAGGGGATGACCTGATCACCCAAGAAGGGAGAGTTGATGGTCTGGACCTTTCCGAACTCGCCCCATCCAGTGGACTGAATGATAGCGGTCTTGTTGCCGCTGAGACCACAGACAATACGGTTGTTGACAAGACCCCACTCATTCTGGACAGGCTTGCGAGTCAAGGGAGTAGCGTCCACTTCGAGAAGGTTGGCATGGGGATACTGCTTCTTAATGAGGCTGAGACCAACGTTGATGAACCCATCCCAAGACAGAGGGAGGCCGACTTTCTGGTTGCCGTTCTTACGTCCGTTGGACGCAGCGCCGTATGTTCCACTACTGCCTTGCCCGTTGTTGTTCACACTGAAAGAGGCTGTAGTCTGGGTTGGGACAGACTTGTCATCAAGGACGACACTCTCCACGACGTAGGGAATGCGATACAAGAATGGAGGCTGGGTCTGGCCCACATAGACAAAGACTTCGGTAGTTCCAGTCTGCTGAGCAGTGAAAGTCCACACGATCTTGCCACCTTCAATACGAGCATCAGTCAAAGTGAGGAAGCTCTTATCGAAGTCAATGCTGGCTGAGCCACCCTTTCCCGTGAAAGAGTCACTCTGCTGGATGGTGAAGGGCTCATCAGCAAGAACAACAATCTTCTGGTCTCCAGAGACCTGCTCGACCTCAGGCAGCTCAACCTCAGCCTTACCATTGGTGGCAGCCTGTCCAGTTGTCTTGTTGTACTGAATAGGGACAACCCAATGCTGCTTGTTCTCCGTGTTGACAACAACAGTGTTGGATGGGAAAACGATGCTGGGAAGATCGATGTTGAAGCTGTCCGTAATCTCATAGGGTGACTCTCCATGAACGACTGGGCCTACCCAGCCGATCAGCTCGAAGAGAAGACCACCATCAAAAGGAAGACGACGGAATTCGATGTCTCTAGTAAGATCGACATGGGTGCCAGATGCCTTGAGAATCAGAAGCTTGGCCTCGTTGTCGTAGGAGGCAGTGATGCTGTCCGCAGGGATGAGCTGTTGATGGACAAGACCTCCGTTCTGTGAAGCGGCCATTTTGGAAGATATAGTTGAAGGATAAATTGAAGGGATGGATGAAGTTATTAAATTGAGAGTGGTAGAAAACTGTGTGGATGATGAGTGTCTGGAGATGAGAAGAACAATCCGGGAGGCACTTCCCTTCTTATAGACGCAGTCTTGTCGCGGACTGATCTGTTGTCTCTTGCTTTTCCTTCTATTGACATCTTCATGTCTCTCACATTCAAAAATGAATTTCCTCAATCATCTAAACCTTTCCCAACACGCGACAATTTCGTCAATTTCTTTTCAGCTTGGCTTGTCACATTCCTCTGTTGACTGGCCACCAAGGGTTTATGATTCCTGCTTGCATGAGTCTCATCACACAGGCTGAGATGTCCCGTGGTAATTGGCCAAATGAAGTTTTCGAATTCAAGCCTCTTATCACACAATGGTGTTACCTGCTTACGCATCCACATATCGAACGTTGGTGGCGTCTCAGCTGTCAGCTGCGTCTCTGAACCCCGCGCGAAGACATGGCCTGGACTTGAGCCTCATTCCAGTACCCGCGGAACTTAAACCGTCACATTTGCTCCGAGCTGCATATTGTGGCTGTAGAAGAGCACATGGTTGGTTGCAATGCATAGTTTAAGCGGCATGGACCGAGCCGATGATGAAACGGGCAGCGTTGTCACATGGCTAGGACCCTTAGGTCCGATCAACCTCGCTCTAGTCTCCCACGTTGCAGGCCCTTCTTCATTGAGAATAACAGGCATCCGTGTTGCCCTTGTCAAAGCTCATCTCATGGCGCTAGTGTTTGCATTGAACTCTGAAGCATAGATGAGCAGTGCTTCGTCAACTGTGAGCATTAACCTCTTCTGCTAGGTTTAAAAAAGAACTTGCCAACCCCAAGATGCTAATCGTCTCTTTTCTTGAGGAAACCGGATTATCTGCCTGCAATTCTTCTCTTTTGTTGATGCAATAGTAATATTTTTTCACACCTCGCTATAGAGTACTCAATTAATGGTGATGTGCATATTGTCTGCATCGTTGTATAATCGCTTTCCTTGTTTTATTCTGCAAAGGACCCTAGGACACTAAGCTCGAATAGAATGTTCCTTGACAAAAGAGGCAATGAAGGATTCTATCAATACGAATTGTCGTGGACGGCCTAGATTGGAGCGCGCGACCAGATAACAAGACCCTCGGCTATCTGGGTTATGAATAACATCTGATATCTGATGCGAATACTACTGTGCAAAGTTTTGCAACGATGATCATAATAAAACACAAGGCTAAGCTCAGGTATGACTTGCACAAATCTCATCACAATATTACGCTGTAGCAAGGGATATTTGATCTGCACGGATTCTGGTGATCTTAAATTACAGGGATTGAGCGTTTAGATAAGACAATCTACACGCATTGGTCTTAGTGCAGACAATAGGAAATGAGGGCCTGAAAGCGTGACTAAATAAGCGCCACTCCCGCCTGGCGCTGGCATGGCGATCCCCAATTTCAATGCATTTCTTCAAACTCTAAAAAACGTCACCAAAACAACACCAAAACAATCATCGGTTGACTCGGGGTCAGTGAGATATGAGGCTGAAACGGTCAAAAACGAAAGAGGAGAGCTCAATGGGGGATGAGGAGGCGTCTTTTCATGCTTTCAATAGCCCCAAGCGACTGCCGGCTTGGCTGGACCACTTCAATGCCAAGGACCTCAAGATTTTGTTCAAGTGCTCTTTGGCTGTTTGGATTCTCACCTTGTTCATCTACATCAGTGATACACTGAGAGTGCTCGGTCAGTCGGCATTCTTTGGATGGTAGGTCTATCATGAATGTCTTATGACAACAGGTATTAACGCGTCTCCAGTGTTGTTCTATTCATCATGCCGCCTTCGGGCGTCGTATTCATCCACTTCGCAGCCGGAGTTATGATCTGTGTTGGTCTTGCGCTCGGCTGGGCCTGGGGAGTCATCACTATGAAAGCTGCTCTGGCGACAAGGCCTCTGGCTGATTTACAACAACGCTACGCGGAATTGCAACAATCAATGCCACAAAACACGACCAATGTTGACCAAGCGTCGGGTCAGGCAACCTATCAACAAATAGCCATCTATGAAGGCTTCATGTTGGATACTCGAGTATCGGTCACGTACTTCTGCATGATGGGGTTGTTTGTCTATCTTATGGTAAGTTGATTGTGTAGTCAAGCATGTTTTCAACTGACGAACTCTGGTCAGGCGCGCCTGCGAGTTTCCGCTCCCAATCTGATGCTTGTTTCGATGTTTTCCATGATTGTTGCCGACATCTATTTCACGACAGCACCGCTCATTCCCACTTTCAATGGTACCATTCCAAAAGTCTTGATTCTGCCAAGTGCCATCGCAGTTGGCGTTGGAGTTGTTTGCAACTTGTTGTTTTTCCCGCAATCAACGTCACAAATCGCCCTCGGAAGCCTGGAAGACCTTCTCCGCCCCATGAATGGTTACATCAAGGCTCTGACCTGGCACTTCAAGACGAGAACCAGGTTTGAGCCTGAGCAGCTACAAGCGCTGAAAAGTGCCTTGACCGTATCCTTCAAAAGCGTTGAGAGTGCCGTCAAGTTTCTGCCTTTAGACTTTTCTTATCGAAGATGGAGTCCTGAAGATATCAAGTCTTTCCAAGAACCGTTGCGACAAGTGTTGGTGTCCTTTGGAGAGTTACTACAACTGTCGATCTCTCGCGAAGAGCTTTTTGCGAAGGATGAAGCTCTGACGAAAGCTGCCGAGGAACTTGAGAAGTCTGACAATGAGAAGCACCCACTGGCTTATCACATCGCGAAAGCGGCCGATCTTCGAGAGATCACGAGACATCCCGATACTGAAGATATGATTATCAAAGCCATCGATGCACTGTCCTCATGCGCTACTCCCTTACTGAAGACCCTGGAGCAAAGCGTCAATGCCATAATCGAAGCATTCTCAGGAGCTTCTCAAGCCGACATAATCAGCCAACATGAGCAGATCCTTGCATCGCTGCAAGAAACGCTCGAGGATTTCGAAGATACGGCTGCAGAGCAACTGATCGCCCCTCATGCTTATCTCTTTGACGCCAACGGCAAGGTTATCTACAATGATCGCCGCGCACCTCCTATGCTTGGCTTGATGTCTGGTCTTCTGTACCAGGAACGACTCATCAACCTAACCAAGAACATTGGAGGGGTTCTCGAAAGGGCTATCGAGATTGAGAGGGGTCGAACATCGAAGCGAGTATGGCTACCCAAAGGCCTCCAGCACATTTTCACCCTTGGCTTGTCACAAGATGCACCGCCTTCCACGATTCCCAACTCTAACGATCTTACTCGAACGATGTCCGTCATTTCCAAGCCCGAAAAGAAGCGAGGTCTCTTCAACAAGAAGCGAAAGGAAAAGGAAGATCCTGAAGGGGCAAGAACAACAGCCACCATTTTGGAAAGTATGCAGCAGCCCACAAGCCGTCGACGAAGCAAATCGAGCCTTATCTTCCTGGCACTCATCAACTTCTTTACGGGCGTCGAGGGTCTTCACGCTCTTCGTGCTCTCATCCTGACTATCGCCCTTGCCGTTCCTGCTGTAATACCATCATCAGCTGGCTTCTATTATCGCGAGAAGGGACTGTGGGCCCTGATTATGGCGCAGATGGCTCTCGAGCCTTACATGTCTGACTTTACCTCTGGAATCCTCATTCGTACTCTCGGTACTGTCGCTGGAGGTATCCTGGGTCTTCTGTGCTGGTACATCGGATCCGGCAATGGCCCTGGAAACCCATACGGTCTAGCTGCCATCATGGCAGTCGCTATCATTGGCATGATGTGGTGGAGATTGTTTGCTCCGCCGCAGCATATGGCTGCAGGTATCATGCTTACATCAACGATGTACATGGTCATGTCGTATAGTTGGGTCGATACGCATATCCCTAGCTATGGTAATCCCGGAGTCGGATACGAGGTCTTCTGGCGGCGAATCCTTCTTGTCCTCATCGGTTTTGGCGCAGCCGTCCTTGTTGCGCTTCTTCCGCGACCCCTATCTGGAAACAGACATTATCGACAAATCTTATCCAGCCAGTTGTCGAGCATCAGAGACCGCTATGCCCTTCTGATTTCAGTCTGGCGCTCGCCTCCTGACGATTTTGTCGAGGTCATCGAGAAGCAGGCTACCACCACCGAAGAGCTGCTAAACTCCATCGCTCTTCCAATTCTGAAGACCAAGTTTGAGTTCTCCACTTCAAACATCGATACTGAAACGCTCAGCCGCGCCAATCATCTTTGCAACAACCTCAACGTCTTCCTAGCACAATTCAGCTTGACCGCCACGAAGCTACCATTTCCAGTCCGCGAGAGGTTCTTTTATCGTGTGAGTGCAGGCGACGAAAACCTGATCGCTGACCTGATGTCAACCATGACCCTTCTTCAGCATTCTTTGATATCTGGAGAGCCTCTTCCGGCAATCTTGCCTACGCCTTTGGTGGGCCGGGCGATCCAGTTTAGGAGGCTGCGGGGAGACTTTCAAGACGAGGGTAACTCCAAGGAATACTTGGCGAAGCAAGAAGGAAGACATTGGTCAGCAGCTGTTTATGCCTTTGTGAGATTTTTAGGCACGCTTGATGAGCTTGTTGTAGTCGTGAAGAAGTCTGTCGGTGAGAGATCACATATTAATGCGGAGGCTTTGGGAGGGAATATGTACTAGAAAGATGAGCAACGTTGCTTTGCTTGAACATAAATACATTCATGATTGTATAGATGACCCTCAAGCCTCCCTATCGCTTTTACCACTAAGAGTTTAATACCTAATTACATTTCTTTCTTGACCCGATCAAACACCGAGTACCAAGCTTGTAAATCACTGGCTTCCCTCTTCCCCGTGGTTTCTCTTTGCTTCCACATGTTCGTGATGCTTGAAGAGACCAAGGAATCCCAAGTCATAACAGACCTTTAAAGATCCAGCCATGATGAATGAGACCCAGAAGTAGTTCGAATCTGCGAGAAGTCCTGTGATGAGCGGTCCAAGGCTCTGAGATGTCGTTTTTGCTACGTTGATTAGGCCAATAACGACGGTTCGCTCCTTCGGTTTGATTATAGCGGCGAGGAATGCTGAGCGGGGTGCAACATCCATTGACTGAGTGCAAGATCGTAGAATGAGGAAGAGAACCGATAGGTGGACGTCGTTGGGGATGGGGACCAGGGCCAAGAAGACCGCAGATGGAAGGTGAGTAAATACCATAGTCTGCAAGAGGTTAGTCACACAATTCAGACTGTTGTCGGCATTGGTTTCTTACTCGAACATTGCCGAATCGCTTGGCAAGGGAAGATGCTACCAGCATCGATCCAGCAGCGATGATGCTCGTGGTGAAAAAAATAGAACCTAGCTTCCCTTCCTCGATATGGTAGTAAGATTTGAAGTAGTAAGTGATCCATGAGCTAGGATGACTGTTAGTTCTCGCATAAAGATCAAGATTGTGTCAAAGTACTTACAGAGGAGCCAGTCCTGAAGCAAAGCTATCCAAGGCCAACAGAGTGCAAAGGGTCACGACAGTCGGGATACTCTCGCGAGAAATTCGAGCTCGAAGCTGCTTCTTGGGCTGGGGCTGATCCGAGGTTTGAGCTTGAGAATTATCGGGAAGCAGGGGTGCTTGTTCGCCGTTGTTTGCTGGTGATTCTTGCTCATGCTCATGGTGAACTTCAACTGCAGAGCTCAAGATGATGGCCGAGATCAACTTCAGCACACCCATCACCGAGTAGCCATAGAACACGTCGCGATACACTTCAACAACATCCATGCCGAGGTTGACGCGCATATGGTGAATAATCCAACCGCAGGTCAAAAGACCAAAGGCACCGCCAGCCGTACCGGAGAGACTGTACCAAGCATAGACATCGCCTCGTCTGGCAGCATCAGTTAGATGTGCAATGATGCTCTCCTCAACACCACGAAAGGGTCCAATTTCGTTGCCACTATCGATTGTCAGCATCAACGCCATCAAAGCATTTTTCTTTGTCTTACCCAGGACTAATAACACCCAAGATTGCAGCAGCAAGCAAAATCCAGTAATTACTAGAGGTAGCAAACACAATCCCACTCGCAGTCATCAAGATTGCCCCCAAAGCCAAGACCGCGCGTCGGCCAACGCCATCAGCAAATAGCGCAAGCAGGAAGCTAATGATGATATCACCAACCAACGTCAATGTCATGAACAAGCCGACGCGGGTTGTCGATACGCCAAGTTCTCGCAAATAGGCTACAAGAACTAAGGTAGATCCGCCGTAGGCAAAAAGACGGATGAATCTCTGTGCGCAAAGGATCTTGACATCTTTGGTCGATCGATAGAGCGAAACAAGCCCAAGTTCTTCAAAAACTTTATGGGCGGGATGACGTCTCGAATCTGCTTCGGTAGGTTCCGACATGACGGTAATTGAGGAAAAACCAATTTGAAATGAAAATTAAATGTACCAGGAGATTCAGAAAGAGAATTCCTTTTCATTGGGTCTCAGCATCGCCAAAAGTTTATATATATGTCCACCTCCGAAGTTCCGAGCCGATTTTGACCCAGGGTAGCCTAAGCGAGCGTAAATCAGCTTGGTGTTGCGTCATCCCCAGTCCCGGAAGAGAGTTTACCAGAAACGGCGTTGTGATTGGCGGATTGACTTTGTCAGCGTCGGTTTTCCGAGCTTCGCGAGCCAAAATGGGCAAGATTCCGTTAATGGATATATAGGTTCCAAATTTGCTCCACGTGACATCGAACTCACTACAGCAGGCTTTAGCCTGTTATGTCTTCCGTAGTATAGTGGTCAGTATGCAAGCTTGTCACGCTTGAGACCCGGGTTCAATTCCCGGCGGGAGAGTTCCAGCCAGCTGTTGAAAACAGCATTCCCTTTTTTTACTATTTGATGAATCATTCATCTATTTAATATGATGAGTAATGCACCTCTGCCTAGGTTTTGAATGGCATTGGAGTGCAATCCGGTGGTCGAGAGACTCGTCTTGTTTATATAGCAAATTTCATGTAATGACTTTCTGACTTCCATAAGACGCCCAAATTATCTACCTATAACACAGATTTGATAATATACAAAGAGTCCTGACGGAGAGTACCCATCTCGAGGGAATATGTTGACAACGCTCACTTATACAATGACTTCGATCGCTTTCTCAATACAGAACAGTACTTCTCAACAGCTTCTTCGGCCGGTTTCGCTCTCGAATCCTTGTCACAATTGACGTAGCAACTTTGATGGGAGACGTATTAGCAACATAGAACCATGTATGAGTAGAGGCGACTTGCTTGGCAATCTCTTTATGCGTTCCGCAAAGGCATCGCTCATTATCACCGCAAGCATCAGTCTAGAGACACAGGTTAGCTTTCCTGCTTTACAGAAACAAACAAAGACGTGCGTTTTTCGGACCAGCTTTAAGGCAGGCCTCTACTTCACTGCAGTTTGCTGCTTGGGCAGTGACTCCAACAGCGGAAAAGAGGAAAACAAAAACAGAATATTTCATGTTTGCTTCGGTGTACTTTTATCGTGTTCTCTAGAAAAGACAATCGCGAGGGAATAACGCAGTACTTAAGTAGTCAGGAACGAAAACCCTACGACGCCATCGATCGCCAGAGGCTTGAGAACCCTGGCTTTAGCACCCGATCAAGAGACGATAACCTTCAGCCGCTGTTCTCATTTCGGGACGATCATTTGAGAAGCCATCATATTGAATGAGCTCAGTGGAAAGTCTGAAGTCACTGCATTCCTGAGCCCCTGGAAGCCAGCCAATTGGTGCGATGGCTGGCGGTCGAGCCCCAGGGGCTTAGCGTCTTGTCCGCATTCTTCAGGGGAGCCTTTCCGTATGCGTTCAGCCTCATGGCTTGATACACTGGCGAACTTTACTGCTAGTCTGAGTAATCTCATTCAAGGGGCAATCACTTGGTGATAGAAAGTTAAGAAGGCTTGGGCTTCTTGCTTTTGACGATCGGCCCTCGACGGTCTGTGAAATTCATGGCAGCGACTGGTGAGTAGCCGGTGACCAAAATACAGAAAGGTGACTTAATACACATATCCATAATAATATCAATATTTGACGGCGTTCGATCGCGGTTTTTATTTGGTAGAGAAGAGCAATACCTAAAGCATGATATGTGGCGAATAATCGTGGCTGTGTGCTGCACGCCACGTTTTTTCGTTTTTTCATGACACCAATTGGCCATGGCAATATCCTTGGGGCTTTTATCTCATCACCGCAACCATGCGTCGCCTTACATCAACTCCGTCAGTCACAAAGACTTTAAATGCACAAAGATCCGTATTACCTATCGCTCGCAAAAATGGGCCATCCCTCACAATCGTACGTCAATTTCAAGGCTCAATTGTGACCCGAAAGAAGTTTCAGTATCGCGGTGCGAAGCCGATATTTCCTGAAGAGGATTATCACAAAGCTCAACCGCGGAGGGATCAGGATGGAAGGATGATATGGCCTGCCCCCAAGAGTCAGATTGAGAAAGCAAAAGATTTTATTCGTGAATGGTCAGCTGCCCCTACTTGTGCCCATGCCAATCGTCTGGATGAGAAGGACATAATTTGTCTAAAGGGAACTTCAACTAATCATCCTATAGTGCCGCCGCCGGTAAACGGACTCTTATCGTCCCTGATAAAGACGCCGATGGCCTTGCTGCTGGAGCCATCATAAGAAAAACTCTCATCTTGCTCGGCCTTGACCCCAAGTTGATATCGGGCTACACGATGAACAAAAACAGCTTTCTAAACTATAGGGATTCTCGTACAAACATGGAAGCTTACAAGCCATCTTACATCATTGTCCTCGACCAAGGCTCATGGAAATCAGAGCCTGTAATCGACTCACCCCATCGCGCGTTAGTCATTGACCACCATCTCGCAGAGAATGACGATCACCCCGAGGGCGCGATATTAGTGACGGCGAACAAATGTCCACCGATAGCTACAAGCTCGTTGCTGACTTATCTCATCTGCCGCGACTTACAAGAAGGGGTCGAGGAAGCATGCGGCTGGTTATGTGTCATGGGAACACATGGCGATCTGGGCAATGCAATCAGATGGCGCTCGCCATTTCCGAACATGGAAGCGACGTTTAAGACGCATACCAGAAGGTCGATAAATAGTAGTGCAATGTTCATCAATGCTCCTCGCCGAACCGCAGCCTACGACGTCCCCAGAGCTTGGAAAACATTGATCGAGGCCTCATCACCCAGAGACCTTGTCAGGAATAAGTTTTTAAAGGAAGCAAGGGCTCAAGTGATATTTGAAATGAAGAGGGCCGGTCGCGTGGTGCCCAAGTTTTCTGCCGATAAAAAAATCGCAGTAATCCGCATCAACTCGAAAGCACAGATTCATGCTGTCATTGCAACACGTCAAGCTCGTGAATTGTTTTCAAGAGATCTCCAAGTTGTGATGGTAGCGAATGAAGGTTACGCGCGAGGCGTTGTCAATTATTCGTGTCGCGTTCCAACGTGCGCCAGAGGCAGAGATCCTCCCGTCAACATCCCAGAAATTCTTGTTCAAGCAGCAGATCGAGCAGACGACAAAACGCTGAGAGAGCGATTGGGACCTAGATTCGCTGTTGGTCACAAGAACGCAAGCGGCGGAATGATTCCCCAAGCTGAATTCGAGGAATTCTTGGAGGTCATCGGAGTCGAATCAGTCAATAAAAAGCCATCGCCATCGCCTTCGCCGAAGAAATCACCAAAGGGTTCTGCAAATTAGGATCAATTCAACAAAATGGAGAAATACAGTACAGACGCAGCTAGGAACCCTTGTACCCAAGCATTGGCGCCCCGTTCTGCCAATTGAACGCAATTTAATTCCAAGTATTTCTCCCTGCGATAAGCAGAATTCGGAGCCCGACGCTGGCAAGCTTAAACCTTGAACCCCCTGTTAGCTGCCCGTTAGTGGTTTAGAAAACGCCCTGGGACCCCTTTCAACGTTACATCATTGGAGTAAAAGGGTTCTTGGCTTGGGGCCTTGAACTAATGCCGAATGCCGTTCTTGTTCCTCGTGTCAATGACGCAGATCTTGACCGTTTATTGAACTGTACAACCCTCCCCTGCTCTTGGAAACTTGGCCTAGACAGGAAAGTGGCTGACATCACCACCTTCAGCTGCGAGATATGGGCATGGTTTAGATCGACCTGATGTCGAATAGAAGCCTTAATAGTATTAGATTGATGAGACAGTCTGCGACATTAAATAATCGAGACCTTTGTCGAACAGAAACAAGCTCATGTCGCCGTTATCTCGACAGCGACTAAAACCGCTCAATAAACGTGTAAGCGGGGTAGCGTGACCAAATAGTCCAAGATCGTCCACTTAGACCAACCACCGGATATTACCTCTTGCAACACTATCAGTGACTTCGTATGGAATAACTGTCGGGCCGCTGAACCTTGAAGGCCATTGACTTTAATTACTCTGTGAACCCCATCCCAAGTTGAAGCTGAAAAGTAGGTTCCTCACGCTTTTCACTCCTCACCTCACCTCAAGCCTTTTCACCATGAGACCCAGCATCAATCTCGTTGTCAATGCCCTTTGGCTGACAAGCCTAAGCACTCCCTCCGTTGCCGCTCCCTCCAATGGCAACTATGGTCTCAAGGGTCCCGAGCTCAAGCATTGGCCTGCCCAAGCTGCCAAAGCTCTCAACAAGATGATTGCTCGCAATGCCAACAATGGTCGCTATGCTGTCTTCGACATGGACAACACCAGCTATCAATTTGATCTGGAGGAATCGCTTCTTCCTTACCTTGAGAACAAGGGTGTTCTTACACGAGAGACCATGGACCCTACTCTTAAGCTAGTCCCTTTCAAGGACACCAAGAAGCACAAGGAGTCGTTGTACAGCTACTACTTGCGCCTCTGCGAAATCGAGGATGCTGTCTGCTATCCTTGGGCTGCGCAAATCTTCAGCGGATTCCCTCTTGGTGAGCTCAAGGGCTACGTCGATGAGCTGATGGCCTACAACAAGACCATCCCCACCACTTATTTTGAGGACGATAAGGTTACAGCCACCGAAGTCTCCCCTCCCAAGATCTTTGAGGGCCAGGTCGAGCTGTACAACCGCCTCATGGCCAACGGCATTAAGGTTTACGTTGTCAGCGCTGCTTCCGAAGAGCTTGTCCGCATGGTTGCTAGCGATCCCAAATACGGCTACAACGTCCCTCCCCAGAATGTCATCGGTGTATCTCTCTTCCTCAAGACCAAGAAGGGCGAGATCACTACTGCTCGCAAACAGATTGAGGATGGTGTCTACACTCAGAAGACACAGAAGCAGAACCTGGATGCTGAGATGACTCCCTGGCTCTGGGCCCCAGCTACTTGGAAGTCTGGAAAGTGGGCTGCTATTCTCACCTACATCGATGAGTGGAACAGGCCTATTCTTGCTGGTGGTGATACTCCTGATAGTGACGGCCCCATGATTTTCCAGGGTGTTGATGTTGCGCGTGGCGGTATTCACCTTTGGGTTGATCGTAAGCCTGCTTACAGAGAGCAGATTGACGGCATGATCAAGAACAACACAATTGCTCAGAAGAAGGAAGGACTACCGGTTACAGCTGACAAGAACTGGGTCTTCGTGAAGCCAACCGAGCTTCACTAAATTATGGTCTAGCGAACATGACTAATGTCTTAATAACTAACATGTTTAACTCTCAAACACCACTTCGTAACTCTACTAATTTCCTAAGCGTACTGCAGTCTCTCTTTGGTCCAATCTGGGCGGAGATACTTGCTGTCAAACTTGACATCGAAGCTGGATGTATGGGCATAGTCAACCTCCCACTCGACCTTGACCTCACCACCCTGAGCGCTCTGACTCCAGACCGTAACAGCGATGGTGTTTTCTCCATCGTAGTTCAGAACACCAGGAGGAACGGGGAAAGATATCTGATTGCCAATGTATGGGTTGAATCGTCCGTACTGGTAGCCGTTGACAAACAGAAGAACTCTAACTTGGTTGCTGTAGCCCTTCTTGGTGGCGGAGAAGGTTGTGTTGGAAGGCGCTGTAAGCTTGAACGAGACACCGACGTCTAGGCCATCGGGAATATCAAGATCAACGGTCGTTCTGTAGGCACGGACTCCAGCCGAAGGGTTGACGAGAGTTCCCTGCTTAGAAGAGTAAGACTTCCACTTCTTGTCGGAGAAGCCAGGCAAGTGAGCGCCGATACGCTCAGCGTAGAGACCACCTTCGTTGAGGGGGCCGCGGATGGGATCGATGACCTCGCCTTCAATGCTTCCAGCATGACCAGCAATCTTCCACTCAGAGAACTTATAACCGCCCTTGGCAGGGCCAATGAGAGTAGCGTTGGTGATACCTCGAGGGTCAAGAGCGCCATCACGTAGGTCGTGGCCAGAGTTATCCATCAGAACCACCAGAACGTTCTCCTTCTTCGACAGAGTGGCGTTCTTGAAGGAGAACTCTTGACCTGCATGGCCAGTGGTAGCTTCACCGAGGTAAGAGCCGATATAATCCGAGTTCAGCCAGACGGAGTAGCCAAAGGCCATGCCACCAGTGAGGTTAAGATAAACACCGGTAGGGGCAGAGCTAGTGGTGGGGAAAGTAGCTCTGTAAATGTGGTTTCCGTAGTGGATCTTGTACTCATCGACGTAGAGCACGGGGTTCTTCTGATCGGGGACAAGGACCGCGTTGGTGGTGTTCTTCTTATCGGCAACTATTCAAGGTCAGTACATCAAGTCATCACAGGCGCCCCTGTACTACGTACCAACCCAGGCCGAGGATGAAGTCTTGTAGTCGGTCTTGATTTCGGGCAAGCTGTCGGCATACTTCCAGGACTCAAGCTTGGGCAATGTGACCTTTGAAGGGCCCTTGAGCTTGATGGTGTACTTGTGGCCTTCTTTGGACGAAACCTTGACCTTCTCACCGTTCCAGGCGATGGACTTGAGAGACTCGGGAGCAAAGACAGTGGCCTCGGTGGCGCTGTCGAGATCGCCCTGGATGTTGAGTTGTCCGTTCTTAATGGTGGCGTGGCGGACGAGGTAGGGGCCGTGGATCAGAACTATAAAAGTCAATACCCTTCTAACCAGTGCCATCAGTAGAACTCACCAGTCTTATTGACAGGCGCAAAAGGGTTGTTATCCAGTGTAGGAGCCCAGAACTTGTAAGCAGTCTTTCGATCAGCCAGAACAATGGTGGAGCCATCCTTCAGGTTGAGAGTGAAAAGACCCTTCTGCTGAGTGTAGTTGACAGTAACGCTCTTCTTGCCAGCCTTGACCTTGATGCCCTTTAGAGACTTGTCGTGCTTGAGCTCGGTGTGTCCCTTGAGAGTGAACTCTCCTTGCTCGCCCTCAGGAAGCCAGAGGACAATGACCTCCTTGTTGTCGATGATGGAGTAGGTGAGGACCTCGGCCGTCGAGTAGAGGAGTGTCTTCTTGCCGAAGTGAAAGTCAGTTGGGATGACCTTGGACTGATGGCCGTTAATGGTAATTGAGCCCTCGTTCTGAGGGATGGTGACTAGAAGTTGTCAGTACTTGAGGAATAGGGAAGGATATCGAAACATACGCTTGCCCTCCGAGGTCTTAACATGAAGCTTGAAGGTCTCTTTGGTACCGGAAGGTGAGTGATCGTGTCGGGCAACGTAGAAAGCAGCATCATTCTCTTCATGTCGAAGCTCGGATATCAAGATAGCATCGTTCGTAGAAAGGGAAGTACTGTTGGTGACTCGGGTGGTTTTGGTAAGATCGTGCGCAACACGTGTGAAGAGAGTCAGCGACTTGGTCTCGTAGTACTTATCCCAGATAGCACGGTTCTCGGAGATAGGCGAGGAGTAATCGTAGCTAGTTGCAACAACAGGGCAAGCGAACCAACCCCAGTTTGTGCCTCCGTACATCATGTACAGAGAAATGGCGGTGGCCTGTTGTGCGAGCAAGTCACGGTAGAAAATGTTGGCAAAGTCAGAGCCGATATCGCCAGGGCATCCGCCCTCTGGACCGCCCCATGGGTTGTAGGAACCGCCCTGGAACTCAGGCAAGAAGTGAGGTTGACGGGGAGATTGCTTGTTGAAGTAGGTGACATAGTCTTGGATGTTGTAAGGGACGTACTCGCCGTTGGTGCCGGTGCATTCGTCAAGGTTGCAGCTCCAGCAGGAGGGGTAGCTGTCGACACCGGTGACATCGACGTTGCCGGTTGCATTGCGCTCGAAGTCGTTGGACCAAGAAAATGTACGCTGCGGATCTGTTAATATTCTATCCACAGTTCATATTTGGAGAGGTAGAACTCACAGTGTTGGGCGCGTTGTGGAATACAGGAACATCGATGCCGGCCTTTCTGGCGGACTCCTTGAGAAGTTGCATGTAGTTGGCGGTAGGCTCGTTCAAGATTCTCTTGTCGTCATTCTTCCACTGGCCGCCTAACTCGTTCTCAATCTACACGTATCGTCAGCTTCCTCCACCATTGTCAACGCTGCAGCCATACCTGGAACATGGCAACATTGCCGCCATTGGTAATGAGATGTGGCTCAATAATCTTGGAAATCTCAGTCCAATACTTAGACCAAGCCTTAGTGTATCTAGGATCATCGTTTCGAAGCTTGCCGTACTCTCCGGTCGTGACCCACAGAGGAAAGCCTCCGGCGTTAGCCTCGGCATTGACGTAGGGACCAGGACGGATCAGGAGATAGAGGCCGAGCTCTTTGGCAAGGGTCATGATCGACACGAAATCGTGGGCGCCATTTTCGAAGTCGAGGACGCCTGGGGTCGCTTCGTGGTAGCCCCAGCTGTTGTAGATGCTGAAGGCTGTGAAGCCGGCGGCTTTGATCTTTTCTAGCAAGTCGCGCCAAAGTTCGGGTCTGACAAATGTTAGATTCGTGCTTGGTTGACGGAGGAGGTGAAGCGTACACAGGCAGACGCCAGTAATGGAACTCTCCAGAGAAGACAAAGATTCTCTCGCCATTGATGAGGTAACTATGGTCGTCCCTGGGTTGTTTGTTAGATGGGGGGCTTCAAGGCGGCAATCGAGTCCATTACCATTCAACGATGTTTGTGAGTCCATTGTCTTGAATTGGCACATCCTTTGTCTCTTGTCCAATCGACAAACCAGCCAAGGCAAGCAGCCCGACAGTTGAAAGCGAAAGCAACTTCATCGTGACTTGCTATGCCGATCAAGCTCAAGCTCGCGTGCACAGCATCACCCAGAACTTATATACGCGCATTCAATACCACCAAAAAAAAAAACATCTCGGCCACAAATGACCCGCATTACATGACATGACATAGCTCCCCCACGGCTCTCACTCCCGAACGTGTCGATCAAAAAGTCTGGGGCTCGGTGGTGCTCTTCACCGATGAATTGAACTGAGGGGTACGATGGATCAGCCGGAGAATAAAACGCGTCAATGGGAATTTCGCCATGAGACGGTAGCGTTGCAATGTCAATTCTTAGACGAGAGTTTATTGCGTCTGATGACATTTACTCCATGTTTTCTCCACACTCACCCGCATTTCTATTGACGCGGCTCTGGTAGTTGAAGTGTCATTTTACGTGCATCGGGCCTATTAGCCTTGTTGGTCAACACATTGCATCCCGACCAATGCGATCGTCTCATACCTTGACTGATTGACCAATTCAGAGCCCGAATAGCCGCCATTCCATGTGATGGTCTCTTTCGATGCTAGACAACTGGGAGACAACTGGTGAGTGCACGAAAATTTCTCAGTGGCTTTCTTGGCTGCCTCGGAGCTCGTTGTTGGACTGATCCGCTGCAGCTGTGATGGTCAAGACGGTCGTCGTCCGATGCGCCCAGAAAGCACCATGATCGACAATGTGCCTTACGGTGTAAGTATCCTCCATCGAGATCATCCGTCAGCGAGATCTAAGCTTAATCAACTGACACGTTGTGTTGCAAC
This sequence comes from Fusarium oxysporum Fo47, assembly GCF_013085055.1. Classification (NCBI taxonomy): domain Eukaryota; kingdom Fungi; phylum Ascomycota; class Sordariomycetes; order Hypocreales; family Nectriaceae; genus Fusarium; species Fusarium oxysporum. The sequence continues at coordinate 1,127,374 of NC_072849.1, forward strand.
AGATCATCTCCATATGAAGGCAGCTGCAGGTACACATGATAACGTCAAGGACGGATTGGGCCTCATGAGCCACCAAGCCTTGCATCCTTCAGCATGCTATGCAACTACCTGATACCCCCAGGTGTGGCTATTGTGATCCCAAGAATGCTATCGGTCTACTAATGTGGCTCGGTATTGGATTTATGCTCTTCAACAGTGTTCTATTTGTGGCAGTTCACATCACACATAATGACTATCTCAAGGTACGTCTTCACTAGCAAATAATCCCAGTGACACATAAACTGAGTATCACATCCTTTTCAGCGCACTTATGCGACTCTCTTGGCACCTCGCAAACCAGCTGATATCTCTCATCCCATCGAACCCGTGAGGGAGCCCCGGCCAAAGATGAAACTCAACCTCAACATGCGCGTTAGCTAATCTCTTCGCATACTCCAGGTTCTCATCCCTAAACAGATCGAGACATCCCACGTCGATATAGGTGGAAGGCAGGCCTCGCAGCGTCACAGCCCGAGCTGGAATCGCGTAAGATAAGGTTTGCGGATCACCCTTCTCTCGAACCTTGGAGGCGTACACGTCCCATGCAAGCTTCGCACCATCAGGTTTCCAGACCATAAGATCCAGGATTGGATCATCTTTCTCAACATGGTCTCGGTCATCTAGCATTGGATAGACAAGCAGTTGCTTCGCGATCGGAGGGCTTAGCTGTCGGTCTCTCGCCATCAAAGCAAGACCCGCGGCGAGTCCTCCACCAGCGCTGTCACCGTGCAGCGCGATCTTGGTAGGGTCGATATTGAGATCCACCGCAGACTTTGACACAAATTCAAGAGCCGCATATGCGTCTTCAACCCCAGCAGGAGCAGGATGCTCCGGCGCCAGCCGATAGGATACCGCAAAGTATTGAAGCTTTGAGTCGTTTGCGAAACGGGCGATTTGAGGCGCAAATAGCTCCACGTAACAAGAGACATAACCACCACCGTGAAAGTACATCACAGCGGGTGTTGGCTTGTCCGAAGCCAACGTCTCCTCGGAAGCAAAGCGGGTGACTTCAATTTCGACTCCATCGTAACTTTCGACTTTGTACAAAGTCTCTTTCACGCCATCGGGATATTGCGAAGTAGTGACGACTCGCCGGATGACATCCTCGGTGCTCTTCCTGATCTCAAAAACTGATTTAGATGGCTCGGGCTTTCGTTCCTTGGTAACCGGCCCCAGAGCCTCGAGGTATTCAGGGTCGTATCTTAAACCAGTCATGGTAATTGAATCAGAATGGAAACTGCTTTGAGGAGATATACGCGGGCGAAATGAAGCATTTTTGCTCAACTATAGGCAAATAGCGTATCAATATAGGCTATATACGTATATCCCGCAAGTGCATAAGAAGCTAGCTCCGCAGTCTCAACCTCATGCACTTGTTCGGAAGCCGGAGACTTTCAGGAGCAAATGGCTTATGGGACAAACAGGAAAAATAGTAGACAAGAACTGTGTAGCTTTGCTGACCGTCGTTCATGAGTCTCCACGAGAAATGTATGCTCTCGATTGGCGTTAGTGCTTAAATGGAGCGGAGGTGAGCCTCATCCTACCTGGTAGAAAGTATCATACGATATCCAGAAGAGAAGATGTGACGATAAGACCGCTATGCCACTGCCCCAGAAACAGAAGCTTCCCTTATTTAGGGAATAGAATAATAGGACCTATACCGCTTCTCAACAGGAGACTACAAGGTTGTACTGGACAGTCTTCCCTCAAACCTTTTGCAGTTTGCAGTCTTGATCAATCAAAAGCTGTTTGAACGGCTAAGAGAACGAGCGGCGACTAAACAAAGAAGCCGAGCCTGCTTCAACAGCAAGAAATGACTACCAATCAGGTGGTATCAGTCTGTCAATATCAAGCAAGTCCAAGTTTTCCTCATCCAACTCGTGCCAGTCGTCCCAAAACGCTGCTACGCTATGCTTGCCCCTTTCACCAATACACCGACCTTTCTGCGCCACGAGCTTGAGTTTCAGCTTGAAAAGAAACCTCGATCTTGCCATCTCCAATAAATTTCGCCCAGCCGTAGTTTTTGTCACCTCGGAACATTTTGAACTTGTTGAACATTCTCCTGCCGCGCCACCTGAATGGTACCTTGCGCGTCGAAGGTTCTGTTGGGCATTCATCGAAAAGCATGAGTGCAGTGTAATTCATTCGGCCCAAAGTGAGAGAACCTCGGAGCGTCTCACCGTCTCCTGGGGAGAAGAGTTTACTGCAGACTCGCTATCGCAGCAGGCATAAAATGTTTCGATGGCGTACTTTACTTTCAGGTTTCCCAGTGGATTTGGACCGAACCATTTGAGGTTAGCGGCAGCATACCTTTGCAGGATTTGGAGTAGTCTCAACTGTTGATACTGCTGCACTCTTCGCAATCAATATCACGACGGCTGAGGAGGAAAAGGGACATGAATGTCAGGCTACAAATCACCTTACCCAGAGCTTCCACATCAATTCGACTTCCACTAATTGTATCAGCCGATCAATATCTGGCGATCTATGGATACGGAACAAGTAGGGATGTGAGATGTACATGCTAGCAAAGACATTGGCGCCATGTTGTATGGGGCAAAAGCATATCCACCTTCACAATAAAACTTCAAAAAGAACATACAACAGCGGGGATTCGCTGGTCGTCACCGACCCAACTACTAATCCGCCCCTTACAGGCTTGACGATGGGAGAGCGGACGGGATCCCGTATTTTCCTATAGGTATGGTCGTATGTGACATCCAGAGGCTGCATCGAGGCTCATACTCTTTGTCCAATGCCAGAAAAGCCGGGACTACCACAAATACCTGGAAAGTGTTTCATGGCAATGTATGCGGGTCTCACTATGACCTAGGAGCACCTTAAGGACCCATGGCCAATACATAAGTGCTTTGGTACAGACCATGAGCCGAGATTCAACCTCTTCATGGTTGGTGTGAGAAGGATGAACGAAACAGCTGAATCTTGAAGGATGAAATGTAAACTTGAGTGTTGTATTGATGCTGAAGTCTAGTGATTTCAAGGGGACCTGTTTCTCGAAAACGAACCCCTGTACCAACATATCAATCACCACTACTTAAAAGGGCAACGGGCGAATCTGCACAGGCTGGTTCTCCCCTACAAAATAGTGTCAGTCCTCATGCATCATGGAGGCAATAGAAAGAAAAGAATACCTTCAATGATAGGTGCAAAAAGCTTGTTCTCAATGAATGCCAGACCGGCACCTATTACTAACTGTGAATATCAAAAACGCTCAGGCCACCAGGTGATACTGCATACCTGAGAACTTGAGCTCGGGGGGACCGCCAAAGTCCTGGACTTGAACAGGCTGAAGCTCCTCGACGGCCTCTCTCTTGCGCCATAAGACACGTTTGGGCATCATGGATCGGTCTTCAAAGTTGAGACGGCCCAGAGCCCACTCACCAGAGAACAGACGACCGTCTCGAAGCTCAAAGATGGCAGCAGGGTCGCCAGGCTGAGCTTGTATCATGGGCTCGCCGTTGTCTTGAGGATTGGCGACGGGCTTTCCGTCAACAATGATCATGAATCTGCCGGGGATAGACATATTGGATAGTAGTTGAGTTGTAGTAATTGAGTAGAATGAAAGATGATTTGAGTGATACTGATTCGCTTTGAGTAGCTGGGGATATGATGGGATATATATACTACTTCAAAACTCATCACATGTCGAGTTATCTACGTTACTCCCACCAGCTTCCCCGAGTATATCTCAAGGTCCGATCATTCTCGGAGGATCGACATGCCATGAAAGGATGTCTTGGATGACATGCATTGAAAACGTCAAGATCTACAGGCAAATATCCTGCCCAACGAAACTCAAAGCTCAGGCAACGCATAAGTCGGGTGAGGGGACGTAAGACTGTTGGCTCAGATGAAACAGAGAGAAGGTGTTGGTTCGATGCCAGCCTCCCGCCATTCCATCACCAAAACCCATACAGATTCCAAGCACTTGGATGCATGTGTGAGTTTACGTATCTCAAGGACAAGTTTCTGAGTTTGAAGAACAGCAGTGCTTATTTGAGACGCCATTTTGAGCTTATGGGCATGTTTTCCGTCAATATATGAAAGGCTCGCTGTTGGTCTGATAGCAAACCCCTCAGCTGCACTATGTCGATCTAAAATCTAATTCGTGCCGTAGGATCTCTGTCCCGTGTCAGCCATCTCCCTTGCTTCGCTAATCTAAGCCTTTCATGCGGAAAAGCATAGCTCTACCAAGCTCATTGCCGTAAATAGCCATGATCTGCCAAAAGCTGATTGATCGACCAACTTTTCAAGACAGATCTCAGTTCAGCTTCGAAGTCAGAAACACTCCGGCTCCCCGGAGGACCATGTATTGGACGACGCGAGCCGGCACGGCACGGATGCAGGTCCTCCCGTAGAAAGTAAAGATTATCATTCCAGTGATGCCTCTATCAAGGTATCTAGGAGAGAAGAGAACTTGACAGAAAGACTCAGGTAAATCCGATACGGATTTGATGGAAAACAGGCCACGTATACTTGGCACCTTGCCTGAAGGTTAGAAGTTCTATTTCTCCATGAGGCCCTGTAACTTTAGACTTGTCTCAAACAATGGTCTCCACACTTGAGAATTTGGATGTCTGTCGGGACAATAGCCAGGGTCCGAATGAGATGCGCCAATGGGTGCTTGTTCGTGATCCCGTGGCTCGCAATCTTGGTATCTCAGGATCATAGACGCCATAGATGAGGTGTCTAGGCCTTACTTGATTGACCAGGAGCCAAGATCTCGAATTGATGTCCTGTCCCAGACATGTCTTATGCATATGTCAAGATCTCCAGGGAACGGCTTCGTATGTGACTAGAGGCATATCCGCACCCATACACCGCCCCTCTGGGGACCAAATAACAAGTGACAACTGAGTTGGAGTACTCTGGGGTAGTCTGTTTATGGTCACGGACAAGCTCTATCCGAAATACCAAGGGGTTGGACAAAGGCTCGTGATGCTCCTAAGGATGCCGAGCTTTTCTCCGGTACACATGGCTACTATTGTTCCATATACGGCATTGAATACTTGAAACAGGTCTACAAAAGCTTAAGTTGCGCTCTTGTTGGGACGATCATAGTCACATTCGCATATCGAACCAATGGCCAAGAAGCGATTCTCCGAAATTATCTCCGCAACTTTCCAGAACAAGATACACCTCCGATGACAGAATATACTACCAAAATGAGCGATGTGACTATAATTTTGTATAAAAGAAGTATGCTTGAAATGGTAATTAGTAAAGAAAGTCTTCAGTATAGTATCTTGTTCTCAATCATCTGCCCATCATGCTCGGCTCTCTTGTTGTCTTGGTTCTTGCCAGCCTTTCCATCGCCTCACCAACTTTGGAGAAGCGAGCCATTACGTGTCTCAAAGTTGGTCAAACAGCCACTGCCTCTTGGACTAATAGTGCTGGCAAGAAATGTACTTTCACGGGTGTTGTTGGTAGCAACTACGGTGCTAATCCTTCCGGATCAGGAGAGTAAGTTTCGCAGCTACCCTCCTCTTTGAGGACATAATGCTGATTCAAAAAGCTACTCTTGTAACGGAAGATGCGGAGCCGGTTGCAGTGGAACTGCTGTTGGCAATGTCTACACACAAGACTGCTTCTCTCACGATATCTGCTCGTACTTTAACTCCGCTTCCGGAGGTGCCAGGTAAGTTGTCTTTTGAAAGAGTAGAGAGTTGATATTAACCTCGATAGTGACCCCAACTGCGGAGCTGCTTACAATGCGGCTGTCGATGATACCGCTTTAGGTTTTGCGAATGGTTGCAGCCAGACGAACCCAAGCAACAGTGTTGCCAAACCTAATAGTGCTCCAGTTTGCAAATAGGAAGGCTCACACTTTTCCCCAGAGGGCCAGAGATATCTTCAAAGCTAAGAGCCGTGCTATACCAGTCAGTCATTGTGTATAAAATGCATTATCCCTTTCATGCACTTGTTCCGTGGACCGGTTGAAACTGCTATATTTGGTTGCATGCCATGACTCCTTGCCGATGTCCCTTCTCTGGTGATATTGCCTCGTCCTGAGGACACTCCACTTCATCTTTCTTTTAATGCATGTTAGCTTTCCAGAGGTGTCGTACAAGTCATACTATCGGCTTCCTTACCCAAGGCTTCGTTTGTGAAAGCCATTGCTATGACTTCCTACTTTTCTTATATTCCAGAGCAGCTTCCTAATGACCATCGGATCAATCAAGAGTCGTCTTTCAAACACATGGAACTAGTACGAATTTCAAGAATGGTAACTGCATCGCTGTGAAGTTGGAGAGGATGGATGACATCTTCATGCTGACCTGGCCTGGCTTCGATCTGATTCGTTCGCTGTTCAGAGACCCCTGTTCATACCCATGCATCTGACCCCAGAGAAGGACAATACCCCTGCAACTAAGGATGCCACCAAAGTCCTTGACGTGACCTTTGGAGGAAGTAAGTTGAAAGGCGGTATGTGATTCAACATTCATCATGCGCAGAAGCTGACCGAGCAAAACAGATTTCAATATTTAATCAACACTGGGATCACAACTAATTTTTCTAAATTTCTTTCATTAAACACCTACCCTCAGAAAACTCTGCACTTTCACCATGTCTTCAACTCAGTGCGACGCCCAAGTACAAGCCCAGGACTCCGACACTAGTCGTAGAGCTCAATGGGCAGCCATCAGCAAACACCAAGCTGAGCTCAGCGATATTTGGGGAAAGCTTGAGCACCATCCCTCCTTCAACGGAGTCTTCTCACTCGGCAAAGATGGCATTTTGCGCTCCCTAGGCCCAGACCGCGATGTTCATGATGCAGTCCCTTTGTCGCCTCATCTGATCAAGGCGCTTCTTGACCGTCTGCCTTTCCGCCCTCAAAATGAGATCGATTTTCGTGGTGTCGATGGTAGAAACACGCCTAAAGAGCAGTGGTATCGTCCCGACAAGGGTTTGTTGCCTCCGCCTCTAGTACAGACGGAAGAACAGAGGAAGTTGATTGAATCGAATAGGGATGAGACAAGGAGACAACTGGAGGAGATGAAGAGGAGGCCGCGTTGCCCGCCCCAGATCATGTCGGACCACGATCTTGGGTTGAAAGAGACATCTCGGGCTGAAGACGTACCTTGTTAAGCCTGCAATGTAAACCCAGATTCTCGAGGGCAGCCTTCTCAAGAGACTGACCAGAATAAATTTACTACCTGTCATCGAAAAATAAGATTGTGCTTTGTCGGATGATTCCGAAACACATGTGGCTTGTCCCGTTTCTAATTGAATGGGATAGCAATCTTGGCTGGGCAACGAAAAGGCATGACTGCTCAGCCGCAATCGTCAATTTTCGACTAGTGACATACATTGGCTGCCAGGGCTGAAATAAGAATGGAATGTGCCATGACTAACTAAAATGCTTAGCCCTTCAGCTGGTCTCGCGGCGGCCTCTTGTGGCGTGAACTATTGAAGCTATTCTCAACATTAAGCAAGGCATAATTTCGGTAGTCGAAGTTGAACAATTAAGCTTAACCTACAAGCACAAATGATCATAAATACTCAAGAGTCCATCGTGAATTTTAAGTGGAACGGCGACTGGTTTATATTGCCGACAGCTCTCGTATAGAGCTGGAGACACGTCGGGTCTCCCGTTGTGCACTGACGAAGGTGAAGCTATTTCTGTACACGACAGTTGTTTCTAGCGCTAAACACAGCCCCCAGATGGTAAAGCTGGCGCCTGAGTGGCTGGCCTAACAGCCCAGCTGCAGGGCTCCCAAGGTCTGGACCAGCAAAGCCACCGACAATGCCTCCACCTGAACCAGCAGCAAGGTTCAGATGTCAAGGGAGGGAGCTTAGCTCAGGTATAATAAACAAGCTTCTTTCAGCTGGAGCTGAAATCTTCATTTTCTGCACACCTCTCACGATACTATTTGAGTATTTGCAAGAAGTTGAAGATACCTTGAACACGACACAAACGTACAAGTTACACCCGCTAATAACCGTTGACATGCGCTTCGCTGGCAGCCTCATCCTTGGCCTTTTGGCAGTAAACGGCCTGGCTCAAACAGTCATTCCTGATCAAGACGCAGAACCTTCAGCCATCGCTCAACCAGAACCATCAGCGCCCGCTGCTGAGCCCTCAAATCCTGCCCAAGACCAACCTTCAGATCCTGCCGGTGACGGAGACGCACAACCGACAGATGTAGATAGTGTTCCATCTGCCACAAATGGCCCAGAGCCAACAGCTGTTCAACCGTCAGATGAAGCTTCCCAAGCTTCAGGCGATGAGCAGCCCACGGCGACGGCGAGCGATGATGGCGAGGATGCCTCAACAGCTGAAGGCACAGCGACAGCAGATGGTGAGAGGAATGCCAATGATCTTTGCAGACACGCAAGCTAACAGTATTTGAAGCTACCGCCACAGATGCCGACGCGACAGCTACAGCGTCCGAGACCAACGATGAGGACTCGACCGACACAGCCACTGCGACAGCTACATTCAGCTCTGCTCCTACAAGCACCGGCACCGTAGTCGAAGTCGATCTCAAGAACGCTACAATTGGCGAAAACGCTGAACTTGTCCAGGTCGACGGCAAGCCCGCCATGTAAGTCCCCAAAACTTCCCTGTCCCCTCCATAACTCCACTAACCGTCGCCCCAGTAAATTGAACGCCCCCGCCAACGGCCAAGCAACCTTCAGCGTCGCAGTCGACAGCGACGATGAGTTGAACACGGACGAGCTCATCTACATTGTCGCATCCATCCTCGTCGGCGAGCCCAGCAGCGCGAAACTCCGACGACGAGCCGACAAGACCGATTGTACACTGCAGATCCAGGCTGACGGGCAGAACGTCTATGAGGAACCGCTGTATACCAACAATGGCCAGTTCCAGGATGTTACCAGCAGCGGCATCCAGTCTTCGGATAAGCCTGAAGTGCAAGTAACGCAGAAGTGTGGCGACAAGCCATCGCCTCTGACTGTGAATAACGTTCGTGTTGGAAACGAGAGTGGTGTCAAGTCAAGCGCTGGCTCTGGAGGCTCGGGCAGTGGTGGAAGCGGAAGCGGAAGCGGAAGCGGTAGTGGTAGCGGTGGAAAGGGCGGCAGCAGTGACAAGACTTCCACAGCGACTGGTGCTTCAGCCAGCGAGACTGGCGACTCTGGAAATATGGGTGCCAGGGCCAGGGCCAGCGTTGGAGCTCTTGCTGCTGCTGTCCTGGCTGCCGCCGCCATGGTTTAAATGGACGCATTGGTTGACATCAAGATTGCATAGCGGGCATGAGACGCGGACATGGGAAGCTAGATTATACGAATCATTATTCACGACAATACTAATTATACATAATTGACTAATCGTATATACGGCCAATTCTCGTTATTCAACTGTCCGTGTCGCCAAACCTTGCATCATGTAGCAATTCCTGCGACCCTCTTGTCGTCATCAACCAACTCGTGATACCGGGGCGCGCTTCGTTGTCGGAGCGATTTACCGAACTTGATCATGACGAAGCAAACAGAACAAGCGGCCAAAGCGATAAACGCAACGGAGATGAAGCAATTCTGATAGCCCATCTTGGTGATCCAAGGCGTGATGCTGCTGGCTATTAGTGGCTGCGAATCTCACCAGCGGACGGAAACTTACCCATAACTAATGGCAAAAGACATCGTGTTGCGAACCAAAATAATCGTAACAATCGCATCACCGCTCAGTTCATAGTAGCTATCAATCAGATAATTGATACTGATGATCAGCCCCATGACACTCGTTACAGACAAAGTGCACATGGCGAAAATGAGGCCGAACCAGTGAACCCCGTGCTGAGCGCCGACGCCCCAAAGGATCAAGGACGCCGGAACGCCAATGACGCAAGTAGCCAGCGGCCACAGACGGTGCTCAGACTCCATGATACCATTGTTGCGACGCGCAAGTTTGATAGTAAGCCAGTCGCTCAATCGCCCGGCGAGAATGGCAGCGACGATGGTACCGAGGCAGCAGGAGAGGTAGCTCAGTCCGACCATCGAAGGCTTGAAGCCATATCCGGGACCAGACAGTATGATGGACGCTGTCGCGTTGAGGACGTTGAACCAGATGAGGTATGAACCATATGAAAAGCCAGCGAAAAAGATGACAGGCCAACCGAGGTATTGAAGCGAGCGTCCAGCGTGACGAGCCATACTCTGACTTGGCGTAGGTTGCCAAAGCGACATCTTCTGCAAGAACGTTCTCGGTTTGGCATATTGGATGTTCGCTTCGTCAGCCTCTCTGACCTCAGCTCTTCCGCCCTCAGCAGCCTTTTCTTTAGCCTTGCTGTTGTTCTCATCGCTCGGTCGGGACGAACTGATCTGTAGAAGGTCGGCGTGTCGAGCGGTACGATTGTAATTGGTTTCTTCCATGAAGAAGAAGAGAAACACGAAGACGAATGAGAGGAAGATGGCGGGCCAGTAGAATACCCATTGCCAGCCTTGATACTCGGCGATGAAGCCGCATATGACGGGCGCGAAGTAATTGCTGCCGGCAAGGGTGAGAGCGTAAATGCCCATGTAGGTTCCGCGTTGATGAGTGAAGCACTGGGAGGAGTCAATCTCATGTCGGTCATGAGGTTAGTGGGTTGTACTTACGATGTCAGTGATGGAGATCTCAGGCAAGGCTTCGATGGGCGCGATGAAGCAGCCCTGGATGATGCATTTGGCGATCCATTCACCGTTGCTTGAGACGTAGGCGCTGCGAGCAGTCAGTGAGGTCACACACCAGTATCGCATCACTGGAAAGTATTACCTCCAAACACTTGTGCCCTGATAATATTCGTTAGCTGTTTCGTGATGAATGTATGAAATGACTTACGATGGCTCCAAGCACAGAGAGGAGGTAGGTCAAACGCTTGCCATATCGCAGCGAGAAGGGTTGCCAAAACAACAAGCCCCAGCCCAGGAGCAGGTACATATAGCCCGTTCCCTCATTGAGCGTCTTGATCGAGACCCCGGACTGCTGTGCGAGCGGGACGAGGACTGAGTAAACAGTGGCAGCAGACATGCCCGTGAACCAGGTGTACCTTTCCAAGTCAACAAAAGACACTCGAATTGAGAGGAAACAGACTCACAGGTTCTGACAGATCAATGCAAGAATTTTGCGACGAGGAGTCCAATTGAGAGGATCCTCTGGGTCGTCACTTGGCACGGGGTCAAGGACGATGTCGCCGTCACCACCACCTGCATGACGAACACGCAGATTACGATTGAGGTCAACAAGATGGATAGTCCCAGGAATGGGGTTTTTCACCACCAAGTTCACCATCATGAGCGTGGTTAGTTCTGGCGAAGGCAATCGAAGTGTAGAAGCAGTAGGGGGCCTGAGGGGAGGGTGTCGCGAAATGTTCAATTCGTGTGCTGTTGTACAGGGCTCTGTGTGACCTCTTATATCCTCATCCCCCGCACCTGTGTCACCAGGAGAAGGCGGGGGAATCAGCAATAACCGCAGTGCGATACGGCGTTCACCGGCCGATGCGCAATCTACGTATCGTATGTCGGACATGGCTGCTGTTGGTGGTGGTCGAAGCTAGAAGAACAATGGAAACGCCGCTAAGGATTGTTCCACGAAGCAAAGGGACCTGGGGACATGTTGGTGGACGTCTACAGATTATTCCAACTAGTCACCTGAAGCTTCTTGAAGCCAAGGTTTGTCGCTTTGATACAGTTGGATGTCAACAATGGGAATTTTGAGGATATTTGTGTCGGATTGGGTTGTTTGGGTGGTCAGAAGTGAATAGTATCGTGAGCCAACGACAAGCTTGCGAGACAGTTGTCGACTGGAGTTTGCATTTGGCCCATGGTCCGAGCGTTTGCTTTGCTGGGCGACCAGCGGTGCAAACAACTGAAGAATAGGGCATCGAGCAAAGACCAAGGAGCCCGAGGTTCGAGAACTCCTAGGCCAAGACTTGACATATATCAGCTGGATGATCACAACTGCACCACCTCCTCATTGTCCTTCTCGCCATGCTTTCCCGGCAAACCTGCTGTCACACAAACACATTCTTCGGCCATGACTTTTGCCTCTTCTTCTTCAGTCCTCCCATCAGGGTCTTCCAAAGACTCCTCAAGTGTCACTACCCACAGCTTGAAGTCCCTCGAATGTAGACCCTTGGCCACCGAGATGGTTCCAGGGCTTCCTGTTGTACAGGTCAAGTCCGTACCTCTCGGCACTCCCGAGTTCGAAGAGAAGAGGGCTGCGTTGCTTGAAGCATTTGCAGCGAAGGTCCCGGAGGAGCTGCGGCTGCCTCTGGAGGTTATACAGAACCCTCCAACAGATGTCTCCTCGATCCCAACAACCTGTGGCATTTTATCGCCGGAGGAGATAATTATCACTGAAGGCTATGATGCTGTTGGCCTTGTTGAAGCAATTGCAAGTCGAAATCACACTGCGATAGCCGTTGCACGGGCATTCTGCAAGCGCTCCATCATTGCGCATCAACTGACATGCTGCCTGACACAATGGTTCATGGACGAGGCCATCGAACAAGCTCAAAAGCTTGATTCATATTTCGAGACACATGGGAATCCTGTCGGCCCCTTACATGGCTTACCCATTAGCATCAAAGATCACATCCAAGTTGCTGGAACCTCTTCCTCTCAGGGTTATTTCATCAGTATCAGTGACGATGACCAAGATGCGGACATCGTGTCAATCTTGCGTGCCCAAGGTGCCATCATTTACTGCAAAACCAATCAGCCTCAATCGTTGATGCATCTTGAGAGTGATTCCCACTGGGGAAGAGTCCTGAACCCTTTCAACATTCATCTGTCTGCTGGCGGTTCGACAGGAGGTGAATCTGCGCTGATTGCGATGAAAGGCTCAATCTTGGGGATCGGGACTGACATTGGTGGGAGTATTCGTGGCCCATCTGCCTTTTGTGGTATCTATGGCTTCAAAACCACATCGAATGTCTTGCCGACAAGGGGGTACATCAAAGGTGATCCGCCTCCAGCCGTGGTGAACATCCCTCTGTCGACGGGACCTATGTGTCGCTCCTTGAGAGACACGGACCTTTTCATGAAATGTGTCCTTTCTTTAACGCCTTATCTTTCGGATCCCAACGTCGTCCCGATTCCGTGGACTGGTCTTGAAACACGGTTCAATCGGCGCCTCAAGGTCGGCATCATCAGCAACGATGGCTTCATCGAGCCTCAACCCCCGGTGAAGAGGGCAATTTCTTGGGCCATGAACGTTCTATCCGACAGCAAGTTTTCCAATCTCATCGAATTAAAAGAGTTCAAGGTCTTAGGCGCGGAAAAAGCGTGGAGCCAAGTCCGAAGACTCTACTGGCCGGATGGCGGCCATCTCACCAAAAACGGCATAATCTCATCCGGTGAACCTCTTCACCCTCTTACAGAATGGATCTACAGAGACGCAGAGCCCCTGGGCATGCACACCGCCGTAGATCTTACAGCCGTTCACAAAGAGCGAGACGATTTCCGACTTGCTTTTGCCAAAAGCTGGAGTGACCAAGATGTGGATGTCATTATCGGCCCGTCGTTTGTAGGGCCAGCTTGTGCGCACGACGCGGCCTTCTACTGGACGTACACCTCGCTCTACAACCTTGTCGACTACCCGGGAGCGGTTATTCCCACGCCAATTAAGGCTGAATCTGGGGAAGTTTACGATACGGGCTATGTTCCGCTAAGCGATGCTTGTCGACATGTTAGAGATTTGTGGGAGGAGGGTGATTTTGGGGGTGCGCCTGTCAGTTTGCAGGTGGTGGCGAGGCGATATCACGACAATGAGCTCTTTGGGGCGTTGCGTGTGCTGAAAGACGTACTGAACTTGTCTTAATTGACCTCGTGGCTTGAATTGAAGATAAAACTACAAATATCTATTTTTGATCTTCGTTTTAATACACTAATTTCCGAAATACTGCAGGAATTTGCCGTGATACGAAACGAAATGTTCATCAAGTTTGTGGTTCGCGAGTGCGGTCAATGAGTTGCGAGTATGGCGTCCCTAAACTTTGAACAGATGCTGCGAAGTAACCATCGCGAACGCCAAAAATGCTATTTACAGCGATACGATTACTGCAAGATATCGAGCAAAATCTAAAAACGACCAAAAGGGAGCCATCGCCATTGCTGACTGTACTCGGCGCAAGGTACCATCTGCAACCAACCCAACCTACCCTGAATACGACAATTTTCGTCAGCCTCGGAGGCGTCTATTTTGACTTTTTTGATCCCGCCCTCCATAATCTCATTCTTAAAACTCTTTCCCAACCTCGGCACCTCGGTAACAAGATACGGTTTTACGGTTTTTCAAGGCTTGTTGAGGCTCTCTCTTGAACAACCAAAACTATGCTAGCCCACGCCACCATCCACCTGAACCCCGTGAAACCCCAGGAAAAAACAACGCGTTCACGGAAATACGGCGAGGGGCGTGATTGGCTTTCATGCAGTCTCTGAGCTTACTAGACATGGGGGGTTGCAATCGGCCGCCTTCCTTGATTTTCTTGACACAGAGTGAACCGTTACCCCATGCTTTAGCCTCAGGCCTCTCTCCGTTGAGAAATGGAGATGGAGATGAGGAAAACATGGGGTGCAGTTGACAGGAATGGAGAATGGGGTTAGGAGATAAGCGGCGTCGCGACGATCTCTTGATGTTAGGTAATAGTGGTGTACTGACTTTCACAACGTTGCGAAAGTGGTGATAGCACCATCGGGAGACAAGATGGCAATTGAATCAGCTGAGGCGAAATGCGGCACAAAAAATGGAAGAAATCGCCAAGGGAATATGGCGGCTGCTGCCGGCTTGGCCTTGGGAATGACCGGAGATAAGATGCGATGCGATGCACCATGTCGCTGACCCATCATGATTGATGAACTTTTGAAGAGCATCCTGCGACATCAAGGCCAATAGCCCATATCACAAAAGACCATATCATTCCGTATCGAGAAGCTGGCTAGCACATTATCACGGTATTATTAAATCAACTGACACTCTAGATAACCCTAATTTCACTCGTGGAGTTTCCTGTAAAGGGAATGGGCTCACGTTCTTACTTGAGGGTTGTACGTCATATGACAATTTGTAGCACGCTGTTTGGACGAGCTTCTTGTCTGAGATAAACCTTGCGCAGATGATTTGCGGGGAGGACTTGAATGATTGAGTAATGACCTTCCTCTTGGGTAAAGATTACTGACGGTGCCTGAGATAGCCAGCCGTCATTCCCGAATCGCGCCCTTTGCCTCGTCGATTGGCCCGTCCGTACTGCAGTATTATCAGTGGCGGGTGGATTCAGGGTTCTCCCTCTCTCAAACATTAGTCGCGGACGGACACGGCGATTGTTACGTTACCACGCGCTTGGGAGAAGTTGCCGCGGAACTTTTTTATTTAGCCAGTGGGTGTTTGCAAGAAATTGGACTTTACTCGTTGTGGTAAGCTTGATGCGAGGTTATGCCGATCTTTAGTGATAGGTGAAGTTCTGTTGATCCTTCAATATCACATGGATTAACACAAGATAATCTCTTGGCTTTAGGATATCGACAAATATAACGCGATCGTGTAATACATAAAACAGTCATACAAGCGGATTCGCCGTGTCCGGAGAGCGACATCGCGATAATGACAGTCACAACAATTCTGGCAGAGAATGGATCACAAATCCGGACAATTCCCTCGCGCCACTAGGCCCGGCTGTTTCTGTGGGGTGCTTTTCTTTACGGCCGGAGCCTCCACTTGAGGTGTCACCGTCGCTCGTACGAGACAGGGGGTGACTCGGATCTTCGGCATTTTAGACATGGCTCATGTTTCTCGAAATTTTGCAGAAGGACTCGGAGCACGCCACACGGTCATAGCCATTGGCCACCTTTTGCCCCCGTCTGTTGCCCGTTGCTTGATGCTCCATACCCATATCCGGGCCGTTACAAAGGTTCCTTTCTCTGATGGTCGGATGTTTTACAGCAACGGGCATGGCTTCGGTCGAGGTGTGGCATCTCGTGGCGTAGAATATGGAGTCGACCGTGTTTCCATGACAGAATATTTATTAAACGTCTCCAGATCTTGGTATTTTTATTACTCTTCGTTTACTCCCATCCTCTCCTCCCTTTCATCATCAATCATCCTCGCCTTGTCCCTTGTTGCATCCGTGACAGTGAAAACTTTTTTTTTTTCATCGAGTCTCATCGACATCTGCAACATGGCCCAGAATCACGAGGATTTGGCCGCCGAGTATGTCGCAAACTCTATTCAAGCTTATTTCGTACCCTTGCTAATCTCATGCAATGCAGGCTCCACGAGGAGTTAGGTGAGCGCGTGCCCGCCGAGAAGAAGACTGATCTCGCCGGTGGTTATATCGCCCCTTCTATTGATGAGAAGAAGTCTCTCGACAAGCAACACTATGCTTCTGATCCTGAGTTCGGTACTACTCCCGACGGCGAGGAGCCCAATGATCATGAGAAGGCGACTCTTCGACGTGTAGGAGAGAACCTCCCTGCTTCAGCTTTCCTCATCGCTGTTGTCGAGTTGACGGAACGATTCACCTACTATGGTGCTCAGGGTCTTTTCCAGAACTACATCTCCAACAGCCCGACAGGTGCGGATGGTGCCAAGGGTCTTGGAATGGGCCACCAGGCTGCTACTGGTCTCAACCTCTTCTTCCAATGGTTCTGCTACGTGACTCCCATTCTCGGTGCCATCATCGCCGATCAGTACCTCGGAAAGTACAGAACTATCTTGGTCTTCTGCGGTTTCTACTGGGTTGGTCTCATCATCCTCTGGACTACATCACTGCCTGTTGCTATGGAGCATGGTGCTGGAAAGGCTGGATACATCGTTGCTATCATCGTTATTGGTCTTGGAACCGGTGGTATCAAGTCCAACATCGCGCCTCTCATCGCCGATCAGTACCAGCGACGCAGAATGGCTATCCGAACTGAGAAGGATGGCGAGCGCGTTGTCATCGACCCTGCTATTACCTACCAGCGCATCTACATGATCTTCTATTGGTGCATCAACGTCGGTGCCCTCTCACTGCTCGCTACCCCCTTCATGGAGAAGTACAAGGGTTTCTGGACCGCCTATCTCATGTGTTTCTGCATGTTCAATGTCGGTATCGTCACTCTGGTCCTCCGCCGAAAGACCTTTGTCAACCGCCCTCCCCAGGGCTCCGTTATCACTGATGCCTTCAAGGCTCTTGGTATGATGATTGCTGCTCGCAACACCGATGCTGCCAAGCCCTCATGGCGCGAGGCCAACGGAAAGACCAAGGCTGTTCCCTGGAACGACCACTTTGTCGACGAGCTTAAGCGTGCTCTCCGTGCTTGCAAGGTCTTCATCTTCTACCCCATCTTCTGGGTTTGCTACGGACAGTTCTCTACCAACTTTGTCACCCAAGCTGGTCAAATGCAAGGTCACGGTGTCCCCAACGATCTGATGCAAAACTTCGACCCCATCTCCATTTTGGTTTTCACTCCCCTCATCGAGAAGGTCTTGTACCCCATCCTTCGCCGCGCCGGTATTGAGCTTCGACCTATTGCCCGAATCACCATCGGTTTCTGGCTCGCTGCTCTCTGCCTCGCCTACGCTGCCATCGTTCAGCACATCATCTACTCTGCTGGACCCTGTTACGAACACCCTGGTGAATGTGCTGCTGGCCAGGACGGTAACACCAAGCTTCCCAACAACGTGCACATCGCCATTCAGACACCCGCCTACATCTTCATCGGTATCTCTGAGATCTTCATCTCCGTCACTGGTCTCGAGTACGCCTACACCAAGGCCCCCCCCAGCATGAAGTCCTTCGTGCAGTCCATCTACCTCTTCACCAACGCTTTTGGATCTGCCATCGCTGAGGCACTTGTTTCCGAGGCCAAGGATCCCAACTTCCTGTGGCTCTACACTGGCGTCGGTATCTCTTCTTTCGTCACTGGTTGCATCTTCTATGCTATCTTCCGCCACTACGATGCTCAAGAAGATGCCATGTATGATCTGGACAGAGATGAGCCAACTCTTACCCACAACGGCGTGGAGCCCAAGACTGTGGATCACGAGTAATGATTTGCAAAGACTGTATTATAGTTGCATAGTGTCATTGAACATATTATTTCAAACAATCGTGTTATGTATGCAGCGTAGTCGTGAAGTGCTAAATCCCAAAAATCGTTCGCCTTATTTTGTCATGCCCCGTTCGAATCTGTGACCTTGCGGGGCCTAGTTACCCAAAAAGGAAAAGCGGGCAGGGTAGACATCCTCGGTTGGTTAAGACTGCCCTGCTCTGTTAGTATTTCAAACGGTTATGCCAAACGTGCCATCTATCGTCTTGGGACCAGCCTCGTCTACCCCATCCTGGGAAAGCTTTGCACAATTTGGGCTTAAGTAGGGTGAGAATCAGTTATGGGCCTTGACGAAAAAGACACGACACTACTCATAGGCAAAGTGAAAGTGTCGTTTCCGGTGCACTGTCTCCGGGTCAGTATTCAGCCACGCACGATAGTATACGTTTACTTTTGTTACAGCCGGCCCTGCCAGGGAATAGACTTCATATACCAAATATGGCTTCATACTACCATGGCTTGCCGCTTCACCTTAATAACAGTCTCAACCTAAACGTACTCGTAACTCAAGATCTCCTCGTCAACTTCGGCAAAGTCTCCCAATTCCATCTTGCCCCCTCCACTGACCTATTTGGCTTGATCCTTTGCCCATTGTGGCATATAGACTCCTGATTCCATATTTAGGGGAAATCAATCGGAACGGGTTCAGGTTGTAAGTCCATAAGGATTTGTCTAACGGTTTGGCTTTTTGATGCATAGACTCAGAAAAGATGACCAAGGCTAAGCAGACGGATGCGTACTTTAAGCAATGAGGTCAAGGACTTTCGTCCAGTACAGCTTTAGATCATAGGAAAGTAAGTTCCCACGGAATGGCCTGAACCTTTCGATGGAAGTTGATTCTGAAGCTCGGAGACAGACTTAGGGAACCCCCCCTGCGAGCTTCTGATTTCCTGCTGAACGAATGGATGTTTTGGACTATGCTTCATCTTCTCGATTTCGAATTCCCGAGAATGATTTTCCAGCAATCCAATTATGTCTTTCGTACTCATGAGTTGACAGAGAAACCGAAATCTGCGGGACAACAGAGTCTTAAATCTGGGAACATGATTCTTTTACACATGGATTTTGGCTCGTATCGAACATATAGGGCGGATCATGGTTGCTCCGCAGATCTCACTACGGTTTGGTTAAGAACAGAATCTTCACAACCCTGGTTTGGAAAACTCGTGGGATGTCATTGTCAAAAAAATTGATAAGTCCTGTGCGTCTAGATTCCAATAGTTCAGGCCAGGAGCTATCCCATCAATGGGTTTGATTTTTAGTTACTGCACTATGTGACGCCTCATGTCGTTCTGAACTGATAACGAACAAGAACCGGAGGACTTCCTCGAAATATGAGAAAGATGATTTGAAGCGTGAACTCGAACCAATGACCTCAAAAAACAAAGGGCGGGTGCAAGGAGAGAGTTTTAGGATTTTAGGTTCGGATTTTAGAAGGTTTGTAGGCTTTAGGAGAGATACCACTGCACCACTACCCTTTGTTGAGGATATGTAGGGTCATATTAGAATATAAGGGTAGCCGAATGGAAGAATATCGAGTTAAAATATCTCGTCCGTGTTGACAGTCATGCACATAAGCACTTGCGCTCATTCACAGCCTCGGTCGCAGGGAACAAACTTCTGACCTTAGATAATGCGGTATAACTAATTTGTCGAAAGGCCAGCTGAATCTACACGAAGTGTGCTCAGGTCTCTTTGCTATTAGAATAAAGGCCCAAGTTTTCGTATCTTCCTGAGCTCGGTTCTAAGGATGACGGAAACTGTCAACTCCATCACCTTCTGTTAAGTTGATAATATCGAAACCAAGAATGATTGGTAATTGGCGTCGTATGATTTGATGTAACTATTTGAGCCACTGGATGCTCATTCGTCCCTGATTTTCTGGTTTATTTCAGGTTGAAGTCCGTTGCAGCCTGCGTTCAGCCAAAGCTGGAGTTTCCCTTTCGCACCACCACCTTTAACATGGCAAAGAGCCATCAGATCTAGAGACAATCTTGCCAAGCTAACTTACCTCTTCTTTTTACCAACAACCTACAATAGAAATGCTTGACGACACAGTGGACCTGATTACAATTGATGTACTGGGAACAAGGCATCGCCAAGCATTTGTGCAAGCTCTGATGAGAGTAGTGGAAACAGACGTAGCGGAAAGAACTTTCGCAGAGATCATTGATGGACTTCCTACGATTGACTCGTATCAAGAATTCCACTGGCCGCAAGACGGCCATCCTGCTACTCAACATCTCGACGTTTGCCCAGGAACGATTGAGAAAGCTCGCCAGCTACGTTGCGACCTTCCATCGAGAATGAGCTTCCATCTACCGGTGAGTTCTCTTGATTGGCCCTCACGCGCGGCTCACCTGATATTTTGTCCCAGTTACTATGTGCTTTCGAAGAAGCCACTATAGATTCACGGTCATTCTACTTAAGACTGTTTGAGCTGCTAGCAGTGTCTATTCATCAGATTGCGGTATACTTATATCAACAAGATGGCGCCAACCATACACATCGAGACTACCAAAAGTGGATAGACTCACCACGCGATACCAGTCAATGGGATGGGTATCGACACCCAACAGCTTTCTGCCACACCTTTTATATCGCGGTTGAGCGATACCCCAACGGGGTTGCCGATACCGTCGGATACTGGGCTGAAGCAAAGATATTTGGTGGGGTCTTCGTCTTTAATCGTGGGGAATCGGAATCAGAGGTAGGTTGAACCATAAGCTGGTCAGACATGTGCTAACATCTGGGTAGTGTAACGAGCTGTACCTGCATGCAGGGCGACGAGCAGGTCCCTTTACTCTATTCCCCCTCACAACAAAACAGTTTGAGAGACTCGTCGATTTTCTTCTAGGAGAGACAGAAGAACCTGCTGCATCGCGAAGTCCTCTTCCGTTTACAGCGACGTCTGAGAATCGTTGGCGGTGGCATACTTGGGACGCCATGGCCCGATATCACATATTCCGTGATAAGTACGAGCGATCCGTCCAACCAACCAAACCAACTGGTTGTGTCAAGTCTGTGGTAGACTGGCCAGAGATAGCTGATGAGCTATATCTGATCGGTGCAATGCACGACTATTGGGATGGTCAGCCAATAGATAAGAGTAAGGTCCGGACGGCTCTGGAGCTTTTACAACAGATCACTCCTTCTTCACCAGTTTGGCCAAATAGGAACGCACATTCATGGACAAAGGATCTTCTTGAATAGACTTCATATCATATCCAGAAATACGCGCCATGAATCCCTTACCAATTTCCAGTGAACTGGGGATAGCTTGGGGTCTTGACCTCTCTATCAGGGTATACGCCGCCCCTCTGTGGCTGCATGCCCTCCCATTTTGCTTTTGCTAATTCTCTCTTCTCCTCCACGGCACTCCTCTCGGAGTTATCAGAAGTTTTCTCCTGTATCACCTCCTTGTTCTCATACTTTCCCGATTCATTAGGTTGAGTGTCTTCCTTGCTTACAATCTGCCATTCGTCCTCGGTGTCTGGGTTCGAGGCTGGGTTGAAATCAGCGAAATTGACAAAAGGGAGAGATCTCGAGTTTTGAACTCCTTACCGGCTGTCAACTTTTCGTTGTGATTGTCTGATGACATTGTTGGCTCTTTCAAACTCAAGGTTTCGTAGTCTTACTTTGTAATACGTAGGTTCTGTTCTGATTCCCTGGGTTCAATGGAGGTCAATCTTAAAAGCAGGTGACGTGTCCCAGCAGGCAGCCGGTGGCGAGAAGGATCGCCCGCCACTTTGTTGACTAATCCACATGGGCCTATGTTCAATGTAGTGAGACCATGGCATTGTCAGGAAAAGCAATTGCTAGTGAATAGTACATTGTTAAATACGAAGAGATCCTGTGACGACGTCAACTATGACGAGATCTTGATCCGAAGTATGGAATTATAATTGAAGCTAACAGTCTACGTTCAGACACTACAAGTCCAACAATGACCCAGCTACGCGCTTCCCATTGTCGTCAGATTCACGCCCGCCTCGAGATGCTGCAGCCTTGTATACACTGGCAATCTCACTCTGCCATTTCTCAACATCTGGTCTCACGAACCGACGATCATAGGTGATCAGACCATTCACCTCGCCTTCAACATCACTCGTCTGAGTATATACGGCACCGCTGCAAGCGAAACGCTGAGTCTGCTCACGAATGTCGCGGAATAAGACGCCGGATCGATAACTGTATGAGTCAAGGTCTTCGTTGATTTCGTATGTCTCCGGGATGCTATCGATGGCTTGCTTTACGTTCCAAAGGCTGCGAGGGCAGTTAGTGGTGAAGTTGAGCACAGAGATGGGAACTTACTGGTCAATTGAGACGTTGTGACCAATGCCACCGTACTCGCCTGCGATACCGATACGCTCAGGGTCATATGGAGTCTTGGGTTGCGAGTAAAATGGCGTGCCACACTGAGGTGCAGCATAGTTGTGATTGTCCTATAACGAGTCAGTAAAGTCGTCGGTAGGGTCTTGGGATCTACCTACATGGAAGTCGCCAAACCCGTGGTCGTTCCATCCGCTGATAGAGTTGATGAGTCTCGACTTGTCAAGCTTTCGCACCAGCTCAGTCAGGCTCTTCTCAGGAGACCCGTCTCGCTGACCCCAGCCCTCGTTGTAGATGACCTGTCTTGATCAGTAAACGAATAATCCCAAGGAGTCGCTTTATGTACCCAGGTAACGATTGAAGTATAGCTTCTGTGTTGTTTCACAAGAATCTCAAGTTGTCGCTCAAACTCGGCTTGCTCTGCGTCGTTGGGCTTGCGATTGCCGTCTGCAGGTAAACTGGGCATATCTTGGATGACCAACAGACCAAGCTCGTCGCATGCCTGGTAAAACAGATGCGGCTCATATTTGATCTCCGGTCGTCAGTGTTAAAATCATATCAGCGGTCACAAGGTCATACTAACATGTTTGCGAACCATGTTGAAGCCAAACTTCTTTAGGAGCTTCAAATCAGAGACCATAGCCTCCCTGTTCGGTGGCGTGTACAATCCATCGGGCCAGAAGCCTTGATCAAGAGTTCCAAATTGGAACACAAACTCACCGTTGAGAAGTGGTCGTGTGACGTTCTCAACTTTACCTTTGGATATGGTTCGAAAGCCAGTGTAACTCTGTACCTTGTCTCCGCTGTCAAGTGTCACGGTGATGTTGTAAAGCGTTGGGGAGTCGGGCCACCATAGTTTCGGCGACTTGGCGGTGAAGGTGAATTCTTCATTGGTGGTCCCTTCGTGAGATGCCAGGTTCGTGCCATCGCTGCCCTCAATCTCCACTTTGGCAGATTTACCGGACTCTTGAGAAGTGTGAACAGTTACGGTAACTAGAATAGAATGTTCAGCGATCTAATGAGACACCGGGGACGGGGAATTACTGACCTTCACCATCTGCACCCGCAGCGAGGTCAAGATCGGTGATGTAGTCTTTCGGAACGGCCTCAAGCCAGACTTGCTGCCAGATGCCCGAGCACGATCGATAGAAGATGTGACTAGGTCGCAAGGTCTGTTTTCCAATGGGAATAACTTGATCGTCCGTCGGGTCGTTGACAAAGACAAGCCTGGTAAGATGTCAGAGCGTGCTTCAGTTTGGAAGCTCAATCATGGACTTACAGCTCATTCGACTCTCCAAACTTGATGTCCTCTGTCACGTCGACAGTGAAACGGTCGTAGCCCCCAATGTGCGTCGTCTTTTCTTTCCCGTTGACAAATACGGTTGAGTTGTAGTCGACGGCCTCAAAGTGAAGGAGAACGGTCTGGTTCTTCCAGTTGTTCGATACCTCGAAAGACCTCTGGTACCAGAACTCGCGCTCGTCGAGAATCTGCAATCCCGACAGAGCGCTCTCGATGCAAGCTGGAACCAGCACCTCACGATCAAGAGGGCCTTCTTTGGGCGGGTTGCTGGGATCGCCGTCGCCTCTCCATGTCCAGATGCCATTCAGGCTCTTCCAAGCATCGCGCTTGAGCTGCGGTCGCGGATGTTCCGGCCAAGGATTGGTGCCGACCTTGTAAGTCCAGTCGGTGTCAAGTGGAGGTTTTTGAACCTCGTATTTTGTCTGCGCTGAAGCGACGTCGAGAAACAGAGAGCCAAGCCCCGCAACGGAGGCAACATTTGACCAGAACATTTTGAAAATTGATGGTTACGATGAGTGAAATTGCGCATGAGGATGAAGGAGCTTTTGTACTGCCTTAGCATGCCATTCCGTGTTCCCCGCCTGCATACCACGTTGAGTTTGTGTGAACCTTATGACGTCTACTTAGCGAAGAGCTCCAGGGGATCATCATGTTATTTCCCTCCTTTCCCCGCATCAATGCTGATCATCACACGTTATAATCCTTACTGCATTAGAAATACTGCATGATTGTCCTGTAATTTGCTTCCGGCAGGTGGAATGATCCCGAAGGATGAGGCTTTGCTTGTTTAGCTACCAAGATTAACTTTGCCGATGTGGTATTGGAGCTCTCCATCCAGTATTAGCGTGTCCGATCACTATTTTACAGAAGGCCTTCCACGCATCACAAGGTTCACTGATGCCTGGCCGGTACAGGGGCACACATCCTCTGTAACCTAAACACAATCAGCGCATGAAAGTAAGACAAACGTCGCGCCATTTGGCTCCAGCAAACAGGGTTACATATATGCTTCATTACTCTTAAACGTGTTGCTAAACTTCTTATTCTAAATTCTTGAATTAGATATCAAAGATTTAGGCTTGCTTTACTCGTGGGCCACTAAGGTCCAAACGTCTGCCCTTTTGCTAACGCCTTGTAAGGACAACTCTTCAAATCGCAGGTGTCCTATTTACATCGTTAGCCGGCAGCACATCTCGATGACTCTCATCACTGACCTTGTACACGTTGGTTCCCCACCAACTGAAATTATCCGCGGCGCCGGTGTAGAAAACGGCAAAGAAGATGACGATGCCAGCGATGGCTACAGAACAATCCAGCGCGGAACTCAGAACAAAGTTAAATCGATGCCACCAGCTGGCCTTGCGCTTCTTAACAAGGACGCCAAACAAGAGACCGAATAAAGCCCAACTGCCATAGTTGACACCTGATGCAGGCGGGATATAGTTCAAGCCACCCAGGAACAGCGGAACATGGATCTTCTTCAGCCAATTGATATGAGGGAAGGCCTTGGTTCGAAGGAGGTATACGACGACAGGAAGAAGAGCTCCGACCAGGAAGAACCAGAGCAAGGGTCTGTAAAGAGCGCCTGGCTCGAAGAAGCGACGGGGACCGAGGGCGCCCCAGACCATGCTTGTGTTGAAATGAGTTCGAGAGAAGGGACAAGTGAAACCGTTCGGGGCAAGTTTGGCATTACAAACGTTGGGGATGTTTCCAAGTGCCCAATTGAGGACGGATACTTGACCAAGAGTTCCGATAATAAGGCCGACTACTTGGACCAGGAAGAGACTTCTAGGAGGGATCTGAAATGTGTCAGTGTGAGAGTCGGTCACCTTGAGACAAGGACCACTTACACCACAGTAGATACCAAGCTTCAGATCCTGAGAAAAGGCAAGACCTTTGATACCCGAGATGTATCCAACGTTGAAGAACCAGATGTTGGCCAGGACCTTGCCTTCCCAGACGTAACCAGCGATGATGCGACAGAAGATATCGATCTGGATCTTGATGTTGCTAGTAGCATACACCCAAGCGAGCTTCAAAAGTCAGGAGAATACTTATGAGTGGAGGCCGAGGTACTCACGGGGATGAAGAAGACAGAAGATACTACCATGCCGAAAATCACACCATACCAACGCAGCTGAACGGGGTAGTACTCATAGGTGAAGATACCGATACCCAATGCTACAAGGGCAGCGATCATGTACCACCAAAGCGGAACTGCATCATATTGTGGCTGCAGTCTGTCGCGACCTGATGTGTTCTTCGACGTCAACGATTTGCATGCATCGCGGAATGTTCTCACTAAGTCCCGGCGCTTCTCGAGAAAGAGCCAGACAAAAAGAGACGAGATAGTGGCGAACGACAGACCGAAAGTGTTAAGCGCATAGGTTACTGGGAGATAGATCTGGGGGAGGGCATTAGCATCTCTTATCTCTGGGAGGCGTGATGGGACGAGACTTACGTCAGAGTACTGTGCATACAGATCATGATCAAAAGTGAAGCCTTCCTTCTTATTCACAACCTTCGAGACGTTGAAGACTTCTCCAGTATTGTCAAAGATTGAATTACTTTGTAGCGGTAGATGGGCTGAGAACCAGGTGTTCGAGTAGTAGAGCGCGGGGCTAACAATGTAAATCCAGAAGACAAGGGAGGCGAGAACGTTGAGGATAGCCCAGACTGGGACTACAAGTGGTGATCCGATGTAAGCAATTTGACTCCCTGAAGCAATAGCTCGTTAGTTACCGAAGCCTCGAATCATAGAGCGGCGAGCACACACAGTCGAAGGTGAAGGGCAACAACCCCAGTCCACTCTTCATGCCAAACACCTGGTTGACGACAGGGTTCTTGGGGGCGATCCAGCAGATCCATGTAAAGTAACCCAAGGCAGGGAAGATGAAGTCGGGGAACCAATACCAACAGAAAGAGGCGAAGAAGGCGAGGATAAAGAAGTGATAACGAGAAATCTTGCTGCAAACAAGTTAGTAAAATCCGCCTCCGACAGCGCTGAGAGAAGTGCTCACCCAGCGATCACCTCCTTGCGTGGTGTATGCAAGGCTGCGTTGAGAGCTGTGTTTCCAAGCACGCCTGGCCAAACGAGGCCCTTCGGTTCGACAACTACTGATCGCGTCAAGCCTGACAGAGCAAAGCCAAACAGGATCGATGTCAGTGTTGCGAGGATCTCGAAACCCCATCCTGCCTTGAGGCCGTAGAAGACGCGCTGTTCGGTGAGGACATCAGCGCTCAATCGGGTCAAGAAGCTGAGGTTGGCCAAGATGTAGATAAGCATGTTCTCCTGAGCCACGGTTAGCGAGTATCTTTTCGAGGATTCTAGGGAGCAAATACCTTATGGTTGAAGGGTCCAGGGTTCAGGCTATGTCGCTTGCCGAACAAGGTGAAACCCCAGTCCGGTATCGCATACTCCCATGCCTTGCCGACGGGATAGGCCAGGAACTGGATTGCGGACTGCGAAAGACTGATGGATGGGAATCTCAGCGTGTAAAGAGTGTTCACACCACTGCCTACAAGACAGAAGGCAATGCCGATTGTCCACATGCGAAGAGTCAGGCATGGTAGATTTGGATCATCATCCTTGAAGCCCACGCCAGCCGCTGACAGAACTTCCTCGACAGATTCGCCTTTGATTTTATGAGCATAAAAAACTTGTCAAAGTACAAGCCAGAAACGTACCCGAAGATGTCTCTGGTCGGACCAGACCCTCATTAGGAGAGGTCACTTCCGCCTCAGCGTGGCCTTTCTCAGTAGCTGCACTCATCATGAGGGTTTTCGGATGCAGAGCTCACAATGATCACATCAGACCGGATCAGATAAGATGAAAATGATTACCGATTATCTTATAACAAGATCTGCCAAGCCGTCACGACGGCAAAGTCGGTTCGGCGACCTTGGCGTGGACTCCACTGTAAAAAATAGTCATGTTGGCATGAGTTAATTCTGTGGCTCTTAGCGTGCCGTATGCCGAGATATCTTAGCATCTCTCGATACTCAAGCTGGCTTCGTCAATTGCTGGATCATTCAATAGACAAAAGCTCGTCGACAGCCTGTATCACGTATTTTTCCTTCCTCCTTTTTTTTTCGCCCAAAACATTTAACGGGGAACCTAAATCGGCGTGTAAGAGTTTATGCTTCTCTGCTGTTCGAGGTTGTATTGTAGCTTGACTAACAACCGCTAGTCGCGGTACTCGGCACGTTTGCCGAGAAACTACGCGGCACTGCCTCGAGAAATTTTACATGGCATGATTACCATCAGTATCCAAGCATTACCAATTTTACGGTCCATCAAATAGACTAAGCGTATCAAGTATCGGTTTCTTGGCAACATGTCTTGCGTTGTACAAGGACCCTGAAGTTCAAGGATAGTTTATCAATCGACCAGGATCGGCCGTCCACGCGCTCTGGGTCGCGTGGGGAGTGGAATGCATCAATTGTATGAGTTCCAACCAGTTTGCCGAGTGAACGAACGCAACTAAGGTTAAAATATCGACTGGATATCGGTTTCTGCTTGGACTTAGGCGTTGCAACCCATTCTACCGAGCTGAACTTAGTACAAGGATATGGCACCGCTGATAAAGCAAAGCACACAAAGTTCAAACAATAAGCATAACTACCTGATAAGATGGTCTTCGGCCTTCTCCACGCGGTAGTAATTCCGTGCGCCTTTCTTCTACGCTACCGGGATAAGTTTGGGCGACTGAAGAGTCACCTCAGATGTGTCTGCAATCCTCAGTCTCTCTATTCCACGAATTACATCATCTGGGATCTGACTCAAGGGAGAAGACGTTGGTGGTCTGGATGATGGCGAGCCAGACCGTTTCCGTAACCTGGGTTTGAGTTTGGGCCTCTGGCTTATGGAAGCGTATCGGGGTTTGTAAAGATCCTCATCGCTGCGAGGAATTGGCTCGTCCTTTGGTGGCGTCTTCATCTCACTGGACGAAGATTCCGTGTGTTTCCCTGGGGTTGACTGAGGCTGGTTGGCTTGGGGTGTCGGCTCTTGTGACGCCCTTGGGCTGCTAGGGCCAGCTACCGAGTCCGGTTGTTCGTTGGATGTGACCAGGGTTGCTGGCTGCTTTCCAACCGCTTTCTCCGATACCTTTGGAGGCGTTGGCCGATGGTGTCTTCTCAGATCTGTTTTGATGAGCTTCAACGAGTAAGTTTGAGCACGAGTTGGAATCAAACCTAGTCCGAGACAGCTTCTTGGCACGCTCCTTAGATGTAGTGTTCTGGGGTGTAGCCCCCTGAGGTGTCGTCGTCAGATTCACCTCAATGATTCGAATGCGTCCAACTCCCTCGCGTGTGAGCAAGGCATCATACGAGACCAGAAGTTCTTTATTCCACCGCTGCAATCAATTGACTGTATGTGAGATTAGGTGAAGACATCGACTCCAAGAATTGACGAGCAAGTGACATGGTTTAGGTTAGGCCACTTCAAAGCAATTAACGTAGCAGATCAGGTCAAGCGACAGCAAAGGGCTCACAAAACGTTGGAATAGAAACAGGTCAAGAGATAATGCAGAGAATTTGTTAATCTATCTCGAACCACTCAGAGTCTGATGCGATTTTACGTGAATTGTGGTGTATTGTTCATCTCAAATTCGAAGGATGTTAATTTTGACTTTCTTATAATTACTAACGCCAAAATAAGGAAACAACGAAAACAGTCGTGATCAATCATATTCCCAGTCCAGCTGTGGAATCCCTAGCCTTAGTCAAACTTGCTCTCCTGGAATGTGCTTCGCATCGGCATCTCAGAGTCATAGCTACCAGCCTCTTTCTTCATGTGCCGGTCAAAGCTCTGTGTCGACATCTGAACCTTCTCAAACCAAGTCCTGTCCAGAACAGGAGCCGCAGGAGGGCTCTGACCACGGGATCGAGCTGCCTCAGCCTGGTTGGCATAGTTGTGGATGGCGAGACTGGACGCGATCTGGAATGCGCTTCGGATTTGTCGACCGTTCCAGCATCCAGTTGATCGGGCCAGTTCCTCGTAGTGCTTGGCGGCAAAGTCGATGATCTCGTTCTCTTTGATGACGAGAGCGGGTTCGCCGGTCATGCGGTGGCGCTCGGCTTCAATCTGCTTGAGCTTGCCGATGTTGAGGCGGAAGATGTCGCGGGTCTGAGTCTTGTCTAGAGGAGGGTAGTACAGGGAGAGGTGAATACGAGACTTGAAGGCCTCGTCGATTGTACCGACTCGGTTGGTAGTCAAGAAGAGAAGACCGTTGTAGTACTCAAGAACACGGAGGAAGACGGAGACAAGGGCGTTACGCTTCATGTCCTGCTTGGATCGCTGAGAGAGGAACACGTCCGCCTCGTCAAGCAGAAGAACACAGTCCCAGAGATGAGCAAGGCGGAAGACGTTCTTCAGCGAAGACTCAACCTCATGGGGTGTAAGACCAAGATCACCGCAAGTAATGACAAACAGTGGCTTGCGGTTCTCCATAGCGACAGCCTCAGCGGTGGCAGTCTTTCCAACACCAGGAACACCATGCAGAAGCACAACGAGACCACGGCCCTTGCCCTGGATCAGATCCTGGCTAGGACCTTCAGTCGCGGCATCAGCATACTTGCGCTCAAGAACCTTTCGCTGGAAGTGCGACATGACAAGTCCACGGACGACATCCTTGTAATCGCTCTGAATGCGAAGGTTCTCAAAGACACCAGGCTCGCGTCGCACGGGCTTGAGGACATTGAGATCGATGGGCAAGAAGCGACGCTCGCGAAGAGCATAAGCGAACATACGCTTAGGAAGAAGAACAAGATCCTCATCGCGAAGTTCCAAAGCCTTGGGGTTGGTCTCAAAGGTTCGACTACCCTTGACACGAACGCGGAGGAAAGCGTCAACGGCAAGGTTGTCCCTTCGCTGACGGGCCTCAACACCATCGGCGTGCTGGATGATCTCATTCTGAGAGTATGCCATGTTTTGGCGAGTGCCGTTGAACCAATGCTGGATAGGCATCTCGTCATCCTTGATCTCGCAACGGGAAGACTTGTTGATCGTGAGCTGATGGAATCGCGGGCGCCAGTCAGGCATCTTCTGGTAAGCCTCTGTGAGATCGACGATGACATCACTCTCGACGAACTCAGGATGCCGCATCTTCTCATAGTCCTCGTTATCGAGGATCTCCTCTTCAGGCTCGGTGCGATGAGAAGGGGGGTTTCTGGTCAAAGTCCAGGCGCTGTACTGCTGGTGGCGATCATCCAAATAGTTGATGAACTTGCGGCCCTGGTCTTGCATTGAGCTGAGAAGCTGCTTGTAGTCGTGGCGGTATCGGATGGGGAAGGCCTCGAGTGAGTCAATTGATCTCTCTCCAATGAACGACTCAATCTCAAACTTGCGCCGGACAGCGCCAAAGGTGTTGCCGTCGTGATCGATGTAATAAGCGGAGATCTTGAACTTGGAGTTCTCGTCGATCTGCTGCTCATCCGCGAAGAAGTCCCAGCCAGAAGTGGGATAGGATGTCTCGGGCTCGGGGCTTCGGACCTTGTAGACACGCCAGATCTCGTGGTAACGACCGCCAGTCTCGCCAGATGCAGGCATGTAGATGAGGTCGCCGACGCGGAAGAGGGACCAGAGATCGTCGAACTTGACGCGGTCGGCGGTAGAGCCCTCGAAGCGGTTGTAAAGAGGAAGGACTTCCTTGTCGACAAAGTCAACGTAGCATCGCATGTCGCGAAGCGCTTCGGGGCTGTCCATCAAATTGTCGTAATCTTCGTCGGCGTCGGAGTCAACCGACTCAATGCTTGAAGCCTCAGATGTTTGAGAAGCGACATCATCACCATCTTCAGCAGCCTCCTCCTCGTCGACAACCTCTGCCTCAGTCTCTTCAGCGACATCGACAACCTCGGAGCTTTCGCTACCAATGTCCTCAAAGTCAGCCCACTTGTCCTCAAGAGTCGCAAGAATCTCTCGCATCTTGGGTTGGAAGTGGACCAGGGTCTTGAAGGGTCGCATAAATGTTCGGGGAGACGATCGCTTCTCGGTGTCGTTCATAAGAGCTGTCAAGTGGCCCAAGATGGGCTGGGACTGGATACGAATGCGCTGAATCTCAGAGTCGGAAGATGGTTGGCTATCCTTCTCGCGTCGAGCCTTCTCATAGGCATCGGTCTTGCGATGAGGCGTCTCAATAACACCACCGCCAGGGTAATACATGTACTTCTGACGGAGACGAGCCATCTCCTCACGTCGACGAAGACCATGCTCACGACGGATCTGAGCCTGGGTACCAGTACCCGACATCAGAACGTCAATGGCATAGTCAGGCTCATCGATGTCTTGGAATCTGTTCTTGAAGTTCTCAAAGTTGACCTTTCGGACTTCGGGAATCTTGGGGCGCCATTTGGCAGCAGTTCGGCGTCGGTCAGCGAGGATGCGCTCGCGTCGCTCTGCCTCTTGCTTGAGAGCCATGTATTCGAGATCATTCTCTTTGTGATTGCGTGTGTTGCGCGTGTTGTTTGTGGTGTTGCGACGGCCGCCACGCTTGGTAGCCCTTGTTTGTGAAGTACGCGCCATTGTGAATGAAGGAGAAATGATTGGAGTTGGTGTGAATGAAGATGATGGTGTTGAGACCTGGAGACGAATGTCTCTTATAACAAAACGCACATTGCAAAGGCCTCTGGCCTAATCAGGCAGCTCGCGCATGCCTGCATGCATTATCATCGTGAATTCGATACGACGATAATTGCCAAGACGCCTTGCCGGGCTGAGTCACTTGCCCGTCCGTGTTGCACAGAAACCCCCTGTACTCTGGTAGGACTACAGGCAGCAATGCCGCTGAGGGTTGTGGCGAAGCGCCCAAGCGTCGCCTGGGTGTCAGAAAAGGAGTGGCTCGCCTCCCCATGAATTCGCCGTTTACAGTTCCAGGCTTTTTGTCATCCCCCGTCTCCACTCAAAGGGCCTCCCGCCAGCTCAGTCTCACCTCAGCGATCCCCCGCTAACGAGCCAATGGTTCCTGAGATGGCGTTTGAGGATTCACGGCTAGCAGATCCCTCAAGGCAGCAATCGGGTGACTTGGAATGCGGTGTATCGTGAATACGATCGAGGAGCCTATCAAGCCGTCATATAATTGAAGCTCCAATTGCTCATCGAATGTGATAATCATGCAGTCATTGCAGGCCGGTTTCACCAGTCCCGAATGAGCAATTTTGTTGTGGCTGGAGGCAAAGTCCTAGTTCATCGAACGGCACTTCGGGTATCAACCTGCAAGCCCGATCCTTTTCATGTGAGATCTCGGCAATTGCCAATCGAGACATAGCGCGACGATGGACCTTCTGCTTGATGATAGAGAAACTTACAGTTTATCCATCTTGGAGAGTGATTGGCTCAGTATCGTAAGAAACCCCAGCCGGAATAAGGTACCAATTCTAACGAGTCCAGGATTGCCTCTGGAAAACTCTGAGATATAGACAAAATACCTTGGAATTGGTGGAATAAAAACAAAGAAACTATTGTAGCTTTGTACTTAATGTATCTTGTCCTGCGATCCAAGAACTTGTCCTAATTCGTGGTCGGAAAGTTACTCAAGCGACCGCCATCGACGACTATAACTGTGCCGTTACAATATCCACCCGCCCGAGATGCTAGATATAGAAAAGTTCCTGACATATCCTTCTCATCTCCCATTCTTCGAAGCGGTGCCATTGACGTTGGCACGGCACCAGGCTGTCCTGACTCGTCGGTATACATCTTGACAATTGGTTCTGACATCTCGCTGGGGAATACTGTGAAACGTTAGAATGCCATTTTTCGAGATTTCCATGAATTGACTCACATCCAGGAGCAATGCAGTTGGCTCTGATATTCCACTGGGGAAGGGCAACGGCAAGCTGCTTGGCTGCTAGAACAGCTCCAGCCTTGGACTGCCCGTATGCCCAACCGCCGGGGGCTTTCTTGTTGAATGCGGCGATGGAGCTGGTAACAATGACTTGTGACGTCTGCTCGACATTTCCCTTCTCGTTGCCCTTCTTTAGAAGTGGGAGAAAAGCCATGCTGGTGAACCAAACCGACGCGGTATTGATGGCGAAAGTGTTGACATAATCGCCGAAATCAGTGTCAAAGTTGGACTTGGCCCATTCTTCCAAGGTTGTTTCGGGAGTAATTGGCTTCACCTGAGGTCCTCCAATACCAGAGTTGCACACCAACAGGTTGACGTACCCAATGTCCTTCTCAATCTGAGAGACCATGTTCTGCAGATCTGACTTGGAGGTGACGTCGCACTGAACCCCAACGACCTTGTCGCCCAATGAGCTGGCGACTTCATCGAGCTTTTCCTTCCTTCGACCAGCGATGTAGACCTTTGCGGCACCATTCTGGAGTAACGCCTTGACGAACATGAGGCCGATGCCTGTAATACGATCAGTTGTGATCTGTGCTTTGAGGGGTTCACTGACCTGAACCTCCGCCTGTCACGACCGCGACAAGGCCATTGAGGCTGAAGAGTGAGCCAGCGCTGAGTTGTTCTGAAGACATGATCGCTATGTGATTCGAGAATGGATTCTATAGAAAGCTGAGTCGTTAGTCGGGGATCTCGAAAGTTGAGGCAATTCATTGATCGTCGAGCCCCGCTTACGCAGCCAAGCTGTCATATCCTCGTTATCGATTCAACCCCGCTCTCATCTCAACCAACACCTACAGTATTCTATGATCCCCGTCGCACGCAATATTCTGCTTTCATTATATGTTTCTTTGTACCCCAGTCTCTGATTTTAATTTATATGAATACTCTTATGGAGTTGGACCTCCGCGTAGGTTAGACTGGCAGCCATAGCCGCGGCTCGGTTCGGCCGAGAACTCCACTAGATCGCTTGCAATTCCGAGACTCGAGATTACTACCGCCTGAACCGTATACTAGGAAGGGAAGCATACTAGCTACTAGTAATTAGGATGTATAAACTTTTGACTGATGTCATCATGAAAGACTGGACAGGGTTCAAGCAACCAATATCAGTGTAGAAGCTCAGCGAGGTTTGCTGGCAGCACCCGAGTATGGTCTATGCGGAAGCTGCGGAACGACAAGACATCCCGGTATCTTAGTTATCAAAAGCTTAAATCGACACGTGTAACTGATAGCTAATAATATATTTGTTATGTTTTGATCTTAGTGGCATGATGGCATCCAAAATCATACGGTTGTCGTAAGCGAAAGCACTAGGCAAGTCAGAAAAGTCTGAATAACGATGAATCGCACCTGGACGTACATGATACGACGATATATAAATGTCAAAGGTTGACTCGATATGCATACTTACACTTAATCAACTCAATCCTGAACATTTCTTCTCCTCTCAATGACTACAGAGCTTCCAACATACTCGAAACAAACATACCTACCTATGACTGAATCGTCACGAGGACACCTCCTCACTAATAACCAGAGCTTGCAAAAGCTCGGGTTAGACAGCTCTCAACCTGCGACCTGGGAAGACGGCCTACGCAGTCCCGATGTCGAAAGTGGAGAGTGGGAGTGGTGGTACGCCGACGCACATCTTCAAGATGGATGGTTTCTCCAGGTGGCCTTCTTCTACATAACAGAAGGAGACGGTCCCAAGACGGGACTCATTGATCTGAACATCGCCAAAGACGGCAAGAAACTTTGTGACTTGCATAAGCGCATTGGCAGTCTCCCTGCCGAAATTGTCGTGGCAAAAGGTCATTGTGATCTGCAGTATCGTAAGAGTTACTTTCGCAGTGTCAATGGTCTGGGCGAGTATCACATCTTTGTCGACCCCGATGAGATGGAAGGATTCGGTTTCGACGTGGTGGTCAAGAGAACTACTCCATCGTATCGTCCGGGCTCAGGCCGATGGGACGTTGAGGGTCGCCACTTCTCATGGTTCGTAGCTGTTCCTGGCGGCCAACTGACCGGAGAGGTCACTGTCAACAACACCAAAACCAAGGTTGAAGGCAATGCCTACCATGATCACAACTGGGGCAACGTCCCGATGGAGACGATCTTGGATAACTGGCTCTGGGGACGCGCTGATGTGGGTGGCCTGTCTATAGTTTCCGCCTCAGTGCGATTCCGCCAAGACTGTGGTGGTCGTGAGGTCCCTCTTCTCTTCGTCGTCCGCGGGAACGAGGTCCTTGTGGATGTGAGCGACGACCAACTTGTGTGCTTGGAGGGAGTCAAGATCGCACAGCCAGATACAGGCAAGCCGACCAGCTCTGATTGTATTTACCTGGTCAAGACAACGGGTGACAACCTTGCGCAGGTTCGCTTTGACGGACAGGAGAAGGTGATCGCGTCTTTCCCTTACCCAACTACGAGTCAGGAGTGGGAGACATGGTATACAAGGTATGCTGGGTTGGTAACGATCAATATCATAGATGGAGACAAGCGGGTATATGTCTCTGATCATGGCAGCTTGGAGGTGATGGACTTCTTCGGCCGAAGGAAGGTATGAAGGGGATCATGGGCAGAACCTTGTTTCATCATCATCCCCAAAACCAGTGTTGATTAGTTTACGACATTGCAGATCTACATATGACTAAGGACTTAGGAACAACGCATCTCATCTCTTTATATTTAATCATGGGCTTTCAGGCTGGCAGTGAAGGCTTGTGGCATGGCCAACTCTTTTTTTACTTTCCATTTCTATGGTACAGCTGCTCTGCACGCAAGCTATACTATTATACAAACATTTAGCTCCTATCTACACGTCAAAATCTTTTTCGGGCACGGCTACAATTGAAGCTTACAAAATTGCACCTTCATTCGCCGAGACCAACAGTTATAGCCACGGCTCGGCTCGGCCGCGAGTCCGGCAGTCAATTCCGATTCCGAGACTTGATAATGTCAGATCTCCAATCTTCTCACACACCAGGGAAACACTTCAGCGAAGAGTATTGGGATTTTGGTTGGAGTTGAAATATTCATAGACGAAGGACGTAGTGAGCAGTGCAGCATATGAGGTTGCAGGGTGACACAGGCCAGGCCAAGCCACCTAAGACTGAGGCTGATTGCACAATCACAAATCTGCCTTGGCTGAAGCCTAGGCAGACATGATCAATCTAGATAAAATACATGTGAGGTGGATGAGAGAATTTAACATTTCTACACAGGTAAATAGCCACCATAGAGATACCCATTCAATACTCTGCCCTTAACGCCGCGATCTCCGACGCTTGATCCACGACCAAGGCCACCAGATCGACTCCATGGCACAAGATAAAAAAACCGGGCATCCGGGACCAGGACAACAGCCCAGCAATATAAATGAACAAACTGCACGACAAGCTTCGAAAGCCGACGTGTCGGCCATGATCGAAAGAATCCGTAACAGGTCGGGCGAAGATATAGCTGCCGACTCAGAGAGGCTTGCTGCGGAAGCAAAGCGATTTTATGAAGAACAAATGCGCATTCGGTCACAGAAGCAAAGAGAGCAGATGATTTTCATTGCGAAACTGGCTCTGACCGTCGCTTTCATTCTTGGGGCGTGGCATTGGCTCTGCTAACGAGTCTCGGATTGGGGGCAATGTGGAATCTTCTGTTCATTTATCTGGTTGGAACTCACTTTAGAGGACTGAGGCAGTGGACACGAGAGGATCGTGAGCCTCGGCTGGTAGATTAAATGGATAGCAAGGGAGCCCAAATGTTAGTTGCGCTGATCACGCCATCTCGACCCCGCCCAGGCTTAAATGAGGTCATTTTGTCTTTTATCAACTTATTGCCTCAAGAAAATCTTTCCAAACTTCAGGAGCAGAATCAAGACCATCCGTGATCATACCCACCAATACGAAGCATCATGAGTGCACAAAGCTCAGTCGTGCAAGGGCTCCAGGCGCAGCAGCCAACTGGCGCTAAGATAACGCCCAAAGTCCTGCTTATCGCTATGGTGAGTGAGACTTGGTTTTTGGGGTAGCATTGAACTAATGGTGACAAGTTCTACGAAGAATCGAGGAATTGGCTTTCTCCTGATAGTGCTCTTCAGTTCTCTCGTACAGTGCGCGTTCCGGGCTTGGCTAGGGGCTACGAAGATATCCATGTCACAGAGAATGGCGAAGTCGCACTTTTGGTAGTCGGAACTGCCCGTAAGAATTCAACCCCCCTCAAAAGCCTCCTTTCTGACCCGAGACAGTTATCAACGCGTCTTTATCGATCAGTGCTCTCCTGGCATCGCCGCTCTTCGACCTCGCAAAGTCATACTTCTTATTAACCGGCATTGCAGGCGTTAATCCCAAGCGAGCTACTATTGGCTCTGTCGCCTTTGCCAAGTTCGCCATTCAGGTTGATACGCAGCTTGAGTTTGATGCGAGAGAAGTCCCGGAGGAATGGGGATCAGGGTATGTTCCTATGGGAGCAGACAGGCCTGACCAGTTTCCTGGTATTGTGCATGGCTCTGAGGTGTTTGAGCTTAATGCAGACTTGAGAGACTACGCTCTTTCCGTTGCCAAGACTGTTGAGCTTACAGACTCACCCAAAGCTGCTGAACATCGAGCTTTGTGGAAGGACTCTTCTGGTGGTGTTTTTGACGCAGCGGCTCAGGATCCAACTGTTCTTGAGGGAGATGTTCTGTCTTCCAATACCTTCTGGCATGGTCATCGAATCTCTGAAGCTATGGAGAAGGTTGCAAGAGTCTATACTTCAGGACATGGAGAGTACACAATGACAGCTCAGGAGGATAATGCCCTTCTGGCTGGTCTCTTGAACGCAGCACTTCAAGGGAAGGCTGACTTTTCGCGAATCCTCCTGATTCGATCTGCTTCAAACTTCGATCGAGGACATGAGGATAAGCCCCATCAACTTCCTTTCGTTATGGACAAAGGTGGCTTGGGGCCATCTACTCGCAATCTCTATCTTACTGCTCTCAAGGTAATTGAGGGGATCTTGGAGGAGTGGTCCACCAGATTCGAGGCTGGCGTCCCTGCCCAGAATTATATCGGTGATATCTTTGGCTCACTTGGTGGAACACCTGGTTTTGGTGATAAGCAAAATGTTGAGCAGATAAGATCCCACTAAAGATGACTATGGACTTACTTCCGATCCTAGAGTTGAGGCAGCCAATTGGCGCTTAAGGCTAATAAATATACAAATGGGGATATAAATGACAATGGAATGAGACACATTCATACTAATTAGTTGCCAGACCTATAAGCGTTTTCGTAGATCTAGTGTAATTGGAAATTTGTCGTCTCAAAACAAGAGTTTACTTCCGCTACCAGCCAAAATAAGGTAGCTTATCAGGCAATATCCTCAAGTCCTTTATGGTAGGAGTAAAAGTTTATTCGAATAGAAGCAGGTGCAGAATTCATCGAGGAATCCAGGTGAATATTCCCGGACTTAGGTGCTTTGACTCACTTATCGATCAACGAGTAATCATTGCTTTACTTGTTCACGAGGCTTTGGGTCTGAATGTTAAGCTTCCGATATATCCGCTTAGCACGGGTACTCGAACTATCTGAGCCTGTTGTTCTTTTGCCCCCAAAGCCTGTGCTATGAACTCAAATAAGATGAAGTGTCCATGCCGCGGAGCAACCAGTGAATCCATTGCAAGGATCATTGATTCCTCTTGAAACTTTGTCGCCTCCATTCGGGAATAAAAGCGCCAAACACATAGGTAATAACAGATAGAGTTTCGGACCGCACTTAACAAAACAGGTTTGCGAGGGATTGCAAATTTTCGTTCTCTGTTCTTGGAGGTGAGACAGTGGAGGGCTGTTGATTGGGTGCCGTTTCAGTCGTAGTTCGACTTGGAGGGCGAAGCGTCGAGCCGCGGAGATGCGCTATTCTCATGATGATATGATACGTATGATCTGACTGAAAGGCATTCCACTTCACAAGGCGTGTGGTCTTGCTTCTCGCAAAGCCGAGAAATATCCTAGTCTTCGCCTTTCTAGTTGAACATCTGCTAGCTTAGCCCTAACCGCCTTGAAATTTAAATATTGTTTCTTGGGCGTCACCATCGTTGTTTTAGGAGTGTGGTTAAATAAAGGACATCCATTTAGCAATGAATAATCCCCAACCTATTTATAAAGGGCTGATTTTATAGGGAAGTAGCTACTTGGCTCAGAATTGAGAAATGCAAGTTGACGTTTTCAGGTGACCATTTCGGGCTCACCGGTGATCAGGGCTATGGAATCAAGGTCAACCACTAAACCATGTCCGTCCCATCATGCGTCAGTAACAGCTGTCATATTACAAAGCACTCAAACATAGATCTCCGCGCTCTAGTACTATTTGGTGAGCCATATCATGGCCTGGTAATCGCAGTATAAAGATCGACCAGGTCTGCTTACTGCTAGGGTTTGGATAATCTGAACCAACAATTATTCAATATTTGCAACTACTTCCACTTTATCCTATTTCACTATGTCTCGCATGGTGACGACATGCTGGAACCTTGCTCCAGTAACCAGTCAATTGCTTCCTATTGCCAGTAGAGCTGCTGCTTCTACTGCTTTCATCAAAAACCTCTCACTTCCAGCCAGGCGGGCTCCGGTGATCGGAGCCAGATCCTTTTCATCGAATACTAGGTCCAATAGTCGAGTCAGTAATCTTCGTCTTACTCCAGCGCTGGCTGTATCCACGGGGCTTGTCCTCAGTTACTATCTTTACCAACGAGGCCCCCAGCCAGTGAAGCTGGGCCTGGCGCCAGAGAAGCCAGAGAAGCTAAAATGTGCCCATTGCGTGGACGAGAAGCCAGAGGTGATCCAAGAAAAGGCTGTTGGATGTTGTGAAGACGAACAAACCACTACGTACCAGGAGAAGCCTCTTTCATGCTGCGTCGATGATGAGGTAAGTTACATCATTGACTCAGGCTTGGGTATAGCTGACCATCCCAGGCATCCATAGCCATGGTACCTGCTATTGGCGGAGATCATAAGCACAAGATCTTCGAGACCGTTGACGACGAGACATTGCTGATCTCAAAGCTCCCCAAAGAAGACGCCATCCTCACAACGGCGCCAAATGTTCCTCCTTCTATCACAAGAGACCATCCTGCTCTTGTCAGGGTTCCGCTGGTAACTACAACTAAGCTAGCGCAGCTGACCAGCCAGTATAAATACGAACAGTGGACTTTCAACGGCACTGTCCCTGGCCCTTTCATTCGGGCCAAAGTCGGAGATGTCGTGGAGCTGAGCCTCACAAATAAAGACCCCGCAGGCAATCCTCACAATATCGACTGCCACGCATTCACTGGCCCTGGTGGTGGTGCCGCTGTTACTACCGCTGAAGAGGGCGAAACCAAGGTCGGCCGCTTCAAGCTCCTTTACCCCGGTCTCTACGTGTATCATTGCGCCGCCGCGCCTGTTCCCGTTCACATTGCCAACGGCATGTACGGCCTCATGTACGTGCAGCCGGAAGGCAATGACCTACCACCCGTGGACAAGGAGTATTATGTTATGCAGAGCGAGTTCTACCATGAGCCACCAGAGGTTGATGATGACGGTCGACGATCCGAAATTGTCGAGTTCTCATATCCCAATGGTCTTCGTGAAGAACCCCAAGTCGTTGCCTTCAACGGTAGCGAGTCTGCCTTGACAAGAGATCATCCTCTCAAGGCTCATGTCGGTGACGATGTGAGAATCTTCTTCGGAAATGCTGGACCAAACCTGACTAGTTCATTCCACATCATAGGCACGCACTTCAAGAATGTGTACCGAGATGGTGGCGTGACCAGCAACCCATCAAAGGGTATTCAGACCGTTTCTGTTCCTTGCGGTGGGTCAACGATCGTCGACATGAAGATGGCTGTCCCAGGAACGTATACACTGGTTGACCATTCCATTTTCCGTTTAGACAAGGGTGCAGTGGGCTTTCTCAACGTTTCTGGACCGCAGAATCCGGGGGTCTACCAGAGTTCCCAACCGCCAAGGCCATGTGTGGGTTGCAAATTGCACTCCTGATCAGATCATGAACTTCTTTGAAATGGAGCTAGCAGGCATGAGCAGCGGCTGAATAGCTATAGGTTTAGCATCTCCGGCTTTCGGGGTGACGACTTGGTCCGCGTTCTACCTGTCTTTTTGGGTTTAGTTTGGTTGAGGGCACAGTTTGGGTGGGGACATCGTGTATGAAGGTATTCACAGGAGCGTTGTCAATGACTTATGAGGTTTAAGAACGAAGAAGGTTATCTCAAGAGTTTGATGACTTGAACGGTTTCAGTTTGATTATATCCATATTGGAAAGATTTTTCATTGGCGTCATGCACTTTTCTTAACTTAATGCACCTAGTATGATGGATGGTTCAAATTGAGGCATCAGAACACTTTCCAGATATCTTGTATGCCAGGTGCAACATCGAATCACAAAGATTCGTTTTCTCATCAGTGCCAGGCATCCACCGCATGGTCTTATATACAATGGCGCCTGTTGCAATTCCAACAGCAGATAAGACAGCGACTCCTGACAAGGCACTCATCAGATATCGTTTAGTGACTTCTGCCTCATGATTCTCCCAGCCAGAAGCTTTGTTGACGTGAGGAAAGGGCCCGTCAGGAACTGGCTTGTCTAAGAACTTGCACAAAGGTTCCCACCCGTCA
Source organism: Fusarium oxysporum Fo47 (assembly GCF_013085055.1). Lineage (NCBI taxonomy): Eukaryota > Fungi > Ascomycota > Sordariomycetes > Hypocreales > Nectriaceae > Fusarium > Fusarium oxysporum. Next base: position 1,169,586 of record NC_072849.1, read on the forward strand.
TCGATAGTCCATTCGAGGAGCTTTTCTTTCGGAACGAAGCCGCGGATCACGTTGCAGTGTTCTATGTTTTGGTTAGTACTGCCATTCTTGACGATCATTGAGGCACTTCTTGGAACGTAATGCGAGTTACCTACCCTTGTAAACCCATTTGCCATTCCTCGCAATTCCTGTCTCAATGTTGCCGTCCAGGGCCCGAAACAGGACGGGCCACATAAACCGTTCATAAATATGCCAGCCCCAGAACGGTACCTTCCCGAGACAAGGCAATATATATAGAGCCCAATTCTCATGGACGCTCACTAGAGTCTTCACAGCACTCTCGTGCCACGCATCCAAGTCTCTACGGTAGTTGAGGACAACCTTCGCATCGGGGTATGCGGCGATGAGTTCGGCCGCAAACACTGAACCAGCGGCATCTGTGACAGCTACAGAGTGTCCGAGGACCTCGTCAAACTCTTCTTTTGTAATGGTAGTGTTACCATCGAGCGAGCCGAACCATCTCCACTATGTAAGTAACTATGCACAATGATGAAGAATATTGACTGACTTCTTTCGGCATAAGCGAACCCATTTCGATGAGTTATTTGGCGTCTCGTACACGATGTCCCAGCCGTGATAGGTGTGATCGTATCCAAGCTTCAAAAGCGCGGTCTGGAGAGACTCGGTCGCAGACCTGGGTAAGCCTACGCAGAGCACCTCGATAGGCTTCGTGCGTTTTCGCGGTGGAGGTTCTGGCACTGCATAGACATAGTTTTCGAGGAAGCGCCACCACCAACTGTTGAGAGACGGCATTTTACCGTATTTTCCGTTGTCGATGTATGTTGTAGGATAATTAGCATGATTAGGATGAAACCACGTAAGGTCGATGACGTAGAGTCAGACATGGGGTCTTGGCTGGGTAATTACGAGGTCTCAGCCGACGCCTTCGTATTCTTGCATGAAAAGTATGTATATGTGCATATCTTTCATTAAGCAGCTCGAAACTCCTTATATGTCTCATTCTAGTCCCTGCTTTCCCACTGAGCCTTTAAGTCTTGTCGCAAACTTGATGTTGGCCAGGCATCTTCTTGGTCGACCTTCCTCAAGACATTTATCGCCGCATCTCGTTCCGCGTGATCTGTGATCCATGACCCGACTATTATAAACAAAATTAGTCCCCAATCCAGATATCAACCTGTCTTTTCTTACATAGCGAAAGGGCCAGGCATGTCATCCCTCTGGCAGGCGGAACCGGACTTGAAGAGGCGAGACCACACAGTAATCTCAAGAAATGTAGTATTTTTATCTAGAGGCAGTCAGTCATAAAACTATAGCCGCGAAGCGGTCAGTCTGACTCTGATTTCCTTCTGACATTCTAGGTACTGAGTACCAACTTTCGGCATGCGGGGATCATGGACGACCATCATAAGCATGGTGAAATAGTAATGGCTCAAAGCAAATACTACACGTAGTCAGAGATGCTACTGGTGCATGCCCGGGAAGATTACTGACCACAACTAACTAGGAGCACAGAAACGATGGGAAATGATACTCCTTGAGATGGATCACGCTCTTGGTAAAAAACTGGCGTGAAAGTTTGTGGTTTCTGACGGTCCCAATCCTCCAAGCGGACTTCGAGGGATGTATACCGTTGAATTGATGATCCTTCGTGGCTAAAGCAGTATTCAACGACCTCAGCCTCAAGACAGAGTACTCGCTTGGCCCAAGTTATTTCGTCTGTGGGTGAGGAACTGCGATCGATTCCCAGTCGGTTGACATTAGTTCTGGGTACTCTCTGGTTAATGACAGCATTGAAAATATCCTGGCGCAGGTGAATCCACAGTGCTGCCCGTTGGAACCCTTCCCAAGGCAGATCTTGTCTGAACGACTCAGCGACTGATGCGTAGCCTCCCAACAAATGTCTTGCATCATCTCTCCCGTGGATAGGTGCTTAGAAAGGTAAGCAATGGCCATTTTCTAATACCGATGACTTACCACTGAGCTCCTCATACCATCGGAGGATGGTAGAGCATGCTAAAAATGCACCGTCTGTAATACTTTCACTGTCATTAAGCATAGGCAGCAATAAACTAATGCATTTCTCATGATATTCTTCTCCATATCTCGCATAGTCCTGGGCGGTGTCAGGGTCGTCCAAGAACCAACTTTTGTGGCTACTGGAGACAGCAAGTAATGAGTAGAGAAGGAGAGGACATCTCGGGGCTCGTCGAAGAGCTTCGTTGGTGAAGTCAGGATCTGTGACTTCGAACTACATAGCCACGATTAAAGATGAAAAGAGAAACTTAGAGGGGCTAACTTATGTTCTTACCCATGGTTTCGCTATGACTGTCTTGAAGTGGAGTAAGAGCTCCGCTCCGCGGTGGTCAATAGCTTGTCCGATCGGACGATCAAGATAGAGGGAACCAGGCTTCACTATGAAAGGCGGTGTAGTGCAGTCTCCACTGGGCAGGGTACCATCAATCTCGCTACAAAGAAGCTCGTTGATGCTAAGTGGGTTATTGCTCGGATTCTGGTAAGTTTGGTCATTGTCGATCGAACTCAGCACAGATGTCTGTTCTGAGGTCAGTGTCGGAGCCTGTGGACCTCTTGATGAAGAGGACCCAGGATACGAGGTAGTATCTGGAGGTAAGGATGTCTCTAAACTATCAGAGTTGTTCTCCGTAAGTGGTAATGTTGTACTTCGATCTTGACGAGTTTTATTTCTTGTTTTGGAGGTCTTGGAGGTTTTGGACTTGATGCCTTGGCGAAATAGGAAGAATGATCCGGCTTTGCATTCTTTCTTAGACTTGGTGCAGTTCGAGCAGGGTAGGCTAGTTGAGTTGCCTATTGGATACTGTATCAGAATGGTTACGATATCTTGTTCTATGTCAAGCCTATACTTGCATTTCAAATGACGATCTTGACATGTTTGGCTGTGAGTTACGTCAGTTCAACCCATACCCGAGGAAGGCTGCAGAGAGGATGCAGTGTACCATGCTGTGTGTTGTGATCTTCGACCCATGTTACCGTATCGATTGCTTAAGGAATTTGAGGTGACAGAATGACCGCGTTATTATGAGCAGAATTGGGAAAATATGCTCGAGAACTGAAGGTCCCATAAAGGAAAATCTGGTCGAGGGGACTTTTATGTGGCTGCCTACGCTACGCTAAAAGGGCGGGGTGCAGCACTGCTAAATTGCCTCTTTGGGTGTTTCTGCCCGAGCTTCTTGTCAGTTGGTCCGATGCTGTACCTTTCACTACGCCGCAAAGTATAATTCGACAACATCAGAGAGTGATATCATTCTCGATCCTCAAAGAGGTAATTTTGATCGAATGTTGGGCACACACTGGCTGGCAACTGCCACTATCGAAAACTCGGTTGGAAATCTAAACCAGAATTGCTCACATGAGTAATTATGTCCGATGTTTTCTCACATATATCTCACCCAAATATAAATATTATGAGATATTCTACTGCAAAACATGACCTACAGCGCATTCAGCTGTCCAATGGTCTCTTATCATGTTTTCGCTACCGATAAACACAGCAGAGTTGGCATTCCTTATCCCTCTCACTTTAGTAGCATTCCTTGTCTTGAAGCCACTTCTTTACTATCTTCTTGATCCTCTCGGCCTGAGAAAATATCCAGCCCCCAGCTTCCTTGCAGCAACCACTCATTTCTGGATTCTCAAGGAAACATGGCTCCAACGACGCTCCAGAAGTATCCATCGTCAGCATGAAAGACTTGGTGATGTCATCCGAATTGCGCCTAGTCTCATCATCTTCAACATCCCGGAAGCCGTGCCTGACATATATGGCCATGCTGCAGCTCGAAAGCTTGTGAAAGACACATTTTATGACAAGATTTCTGGTGAAGAGCGCGATATTGTCAACGTCATTGATCATGGTGATCATTCTCAGCGAAGGAAATACCTTTCCAACTCATTCGCTCTCAAAACTGTTACGGATATGGAGCCTGTCATCGGGCAAAATTTCCAGATATTGCTGGACCACCTTGACGGTGTTGCAGATCAGAGCACTAATATCCTTTCCGGTCAGACATTAGACATTCGGCGATGGTAAGGAAACTTTCCGCCGGGACCCAATAAACTAATCAGGCAAAGGTTCAACTACTTTACTTTGGATGTCATCGGCGATATGGCTTTTGGCCTCCCTATGGGCTTCCTGGGAAATGGAGGCGATGCGACAAGAGTAAAATCTGCTGGAAGGCAAGAATACTGTATCCCCAGTACCATTGATACACTCCATCGAGGGACAAGGTTATCTACGACTTTAGCTCAGCTATCCAGTATACGATGCGTCAAACTTGTCAAACGACTCTGCAATACCACGAACTGGCTGAAACAATCAACTGGAGCCCAGGGTATCGAAGACTTTGATAACGTCTGCATTGACCAGTTGAGTGAAGTAAATGATATGCCAGCCTTGACGTTGGCAAACTAACTGACGCTGCACTCAGAGACTGGGCAACGGCTCGCCAGATCGTTCTCAACAAGACTTCATGAGCAAGATTCTGAAGGACCGTGAGGGCAAAGACCGAGGACTTTCATTTGAAAGACTTCTATCTGAGTCCATCGTCTTTATGAATGCTGGTAGCGAAACTACTGCTGCTGCTCTTTCAAGTACCCTATACTTTTTGCTCTCAAATCGAAAATGCTTCGAGAAGCTACGAGCCGAGATCGACGCCAGACTAGGACCAAATCACGACGGAATTGTCTCATACGATTCTGCTAAGGACCTTCCATATTTGAGAGCATGTATTGACGAGTCATTGAGACTTCGACCCCCAATTGCCTACGCTCTGCAACGTCTCGTGGTCTGTCCCCAAGGCGCAATTATAGCGGGCCATCACATCAAACAAGGAACAACTGTTGCAGTTTCACCATGGACTATTCACCGGAACAGGAAACTGTATAAGAACCCTGATGAATTCGATCCGGAGCGCTGGTTTGACCCAGAGCAACTGTCCAATCTCAGAAGGTACTACATCGTGTTTAGTCAAGGACCGCGTCAATGCCTTGGCAGGCACATTGCGATTGTTGAACTGCAGATATTGATTTCAACCCTGGTACGGAGATACAACATGTACTTGGCAGACCAAGAGATGAACTTCGTCATCTTTGATCGATTCAACTCGAACCCTGGACCCCTTTCTGTCAAGGTGGAGCGGCGGGTATTTGTGGACTAGCCAGGTTTGGGCATTGAAATGGGAGAGATACATAACTGTAGGAGAGGAACTGTAGGAGAGGAAGAGGCATCCAATGTATCTGTACTGTCTTTATAGGATATCTGTAGATAAACTCAATTATGAGACTGGAATATCCCCTCATGGACCAGATGAGATCGACACTGATGCTATCCTAATCGGCTCCGTGCTATCTTGAGTCACACTTTCACAGGTAGGTCAAAGCGGCGAATGCCAAGTTGCGCCAACGACTTCCGGCCCGACGATCTCTCTCCTGTTATGTCCTCACATATACCCGATTTAAGAAGCTCGCTAGAAGCCAAGACCATAGTCAAGCTTATCTGACACTCCAATCAAAGACCCTATCGCCAACACTTTATTTGCACCTCCGTGGTCGACATCGCACTAGTCATTAATACCGAGATAGTGATGAGGTTTTAGGCCTTGATTCGCGGAATCAGCAATACCCCTGTCTGCTAGCTGAGCGCTAAACCAGGTATCTCGCATGCATAAACTAAGCATACTCTCTAGTGCAAACATAAGAACCTTAGGATATTCCCGTATGGGTAATGTGTCCGAATCACGCGAGCGCATTAGAAAGAGGATTAGGTCCAGGGGTACCAGGGTCACACGAGGCCTCTACCGCCGATCAACTCAGCACTATCTCGCATTCATCCCATCATATTGCGCTATATTGCTCCCTTTGCCGGATCGACACTATGATTTTCCCTAACAAGGGGGTTCATCCCGTCCAAGGAAGTCAGCGCACCTTTCCCTTTGTGAGGAGCGGCCCCGAACGAGATAGCGGTCATGGCAAAGCAAATGGCGGGGGAGGCCGATGTTCGCTAGGAGAAAAGGTACGGGAAGGATTAAGCAGGTCCAAGCATTCGAGGTGATAAGAAAATGATGACAGCATATAACCCCGCGGCTGCACCTGAACCCCAGCATTGGCAGCCTTCATGCCCTGGCATACCGTTGGACCCTTGAATACAAACATCTTTGCAACGTCTATGAGCTATTTTCGTCTTAATGAATCGTTCTGAACAGGAATAACATTTTCAGAGTTAGATTTATGGACCTTGATACCCAACTCCAATCATCAGCGACATAATCAAGGAGGAGCGTAGTCTTACAAGGTAGCTAGCCAAGATATTTTGAGGCTAACTCCGCTACAAGTCTGTCTTGGCAGTGGCACTTTTGCTTAATACTATTCACCCACTATCACTTTCCTTACTTGGACACCTCGGCCGCCGTGACGGTTTAGGAAGCTGAATAGTCTCTATCCAAACTCAACGTTATCACGCAAGACTTGGTGTTGATGATATGGATGATTGGATCTAATTGTATTATCAATCAACTTAAGGTGTATTCATGCCGATCTGTGTATAAATACACTTGGAGATCACCACGATAATCAGCTTTACTATCCTCATCGACACAGCCTCATCTCCTCTTGTATCTCTCTGTTCATCATGACTAGCATCCGCCGCCTCGCTCTGGCTCTTGGAGCTCTGCTCCCCGCAGTCCTCGCTGCTCCTGCCGATATCCTCTCCAAGCGACAGGCTGTTCCCGACAAGTACATCATCACCCTCAAGCCCGACGCCTCTGACTCCTCTGTTGCGGCTCACTTGAACTGGGTTGGTGATGTCCACCGCCGCAGCCTCAACAAGCGTGACACTTCCGGTGTTGAGAAGACTTTCAACATCAGCAGCTGGAGCGCTTACTCTGGTGAGTTCGACAAGTCCACCATTGCTGAGATCAAGAAGAGCCCTGAGGTTCGTTTAAACATCTAGTCTTAGTCATTCGATCGCTTACATGCTATAGGTTGCCTTCGTTGAGCCTGACTACACTATGTACCTCAGCTACGAGGAGTCGGAGCCCGAGCTTGCTGACCGTGCTCTGACCACCCAGTCTGGTGCCCCATGGGGTCTCGGTACGATCTCTCACCGAACCTCCGGCTCTACCAGCTACATCTACGACACCACTGCCGGCCAAGGTTCTTACGCCTACGTCGTTGACAGCGGTGTCCAGGTCAGCCACACCAACTTCGGTGGCCGTGCTTCTCTTGGTTACAACGCTGTTGGTGGTGCTCACGAGGATACCCTCGGTCACGGTACTCACGTTGCCGGTACCATCGCTGGTACTACCTACGGTGTCGCCAAGCGGGTAAGTCAAATATTCTACAACCGTGCTATCCAGAGACTAACCAGCTTTCTAGGCCAACATCATTTCTGTCAAGGTCTTCGCTGGCCGTGAGGGATCTACCTCCACCATTCTTGCTGGTTTCAACTGGGCTGTCAACGACATCACCTCCAAGAGCCGTGCTGGTCGCTCTGTTATCAACCTGTCTCTTGGCGGTCCCGCTTCTCAGACCTGGACCTCTGCCATCAACGCTGCCTACAACTCTGGCGTTCTCTCTGTTGTTGCTGCCGGTAACGGTGATGACGCCGGCCGACCTCTTCCCGTCTCTGGCCAGTCTCCTGCCAACGCTCCCAACGCTCTGACCGTTGCTGCCATCGACTCCAGCTGGCGCCCTGCTTCTTTCACCAACTACGGTGCTGGTGTCGACGTCTTCGGCCCTGGTGTCAACATCCTCTCCACCTGGATCGGCTCCAACTCTGCTACCAACACCATCAGCGGTACCTCCATGGCCTGCCCTCACGTTGCCGGTCTTGCTCTGTACCTCCAGGTCCTTGAGGGTCTCTCCACCCCCGCCTCCGTTACCAACCGTATTAAGTCTCTCGCCACTACTGGCAGAATCACTGGTACTCTCAGCGGCTCTCCCAACCGCGTTGCTTACAATGGTAACGGTGCTTAAATGTGATGAGATTATCCTAGAGGATATGGATAGAATATATCAATATTGTAAAATCAATACTACCGATATTTTAAGGTTACCTCTGAATAGACCCACTTGAATATGTATTTAGTTTGGCCCAGGTTTATCATCATAAGCTTAGGTAAAATCATGACTAGTATGAACTAAAATGTATAACTTATCATCATAACTTTAGGTAAGTTTGTAATAATATACTCTAATATAAACAACTCTACACTTACTAGGGGATATGTATTTCACGTCAGCATATATTGGAAAAGCATAGAAATCTTTATCATTGACAGAGAAATTGAGAGAAGAAAGAAAGTTGTCAATTTGTGAGTTGAAGCTCGTACTACTGATACATATGGGGGATTTAGGAAATAGGCTTTAGCGACCACCCAGAGCAGGGAGGCCAGGGGCACCGACAGGAGGGCAGGTGTGAAGAGTATAACACTCTTCGGTCTTGCCAATGACACATCGCTTACCATCGAAGATAGTGCCCTCGCCACACTCAGGTACCTTGGTGGAAATGCAAAGACCACCACTGGGAGTAAGACCTCGAGGGCAACGGGGAGGTTCGACAGAGACACACTTGCCACCCTTTCTGGTAGTGCCAGTAGGGCACTGAGGAGGAGTGACTGAGACACAGATATCATCTCTGAGCTCAGTTCCAGTAGGGCAACGGGGCTTGAGAGATGAGTCGCAAGTCTCAGTCTCAGAGTTGTACTTCATACCGGGAGCACAGCCAGGGTTCTTCTCAGAAGTACACTTGCTTCCGTTCCAGCTGGTACCAGGTTCACAGCGGGGGGGCTCCTTGGATACACAGCTGGTGCCGTCGAAAACAAGACCAGGTCGGCACTGAGGGTCAGAGTGATCGACGCAAGCACCGCCATCGAAAGACTTGCCAGGGTCGCAGATAGGTCGCTCCTTTGAAACACAGTTGGTGCCATCGAATTGCATGTTGTTGGGACAGGCTGGGACATCTTTCTCGGAGACACAGGTGGCACCGTTGAAGATGTAGCCAGGCCTGCAAATAGGACGATCGTTTGAGATGCAGTTAACCCCATTGAAAGAGCTTCCGGTCGGGCATTCTGGGGTAACGGAAGAAGTACAGTCGTCATCATGGTGGTTGGTGCCACGCTCACAGACAGGAAGATCGGGGTACTTGCAGTATCGGCCAACAACAGTGGATCCACGGGGACACTGAGGACGCTCCTCTGAGATACAGTAATCGCCGGTCAGAGTGTGGCCAGGCTCGCAGACGGGAGGGGTGCTAGAGATACACTTCTTGCCGCTAAGAACGCTTCCGGGAGGGCAAGCTGCGCGATCTTCGAGGACACAGTTCTCTCCGTTGAAAACTGCACCAGGGCGGCAATGAGGGCTTTCAGAGATGATACACCGTCCATTGGTGTACTGTCCAGCACGGCATTGAGGAACAGACTGAACGATGCAGGTCTTTCCGTTCCAATTTCCGCCGGTAGGGCAGCTGGGCTCTTCAGTGGGGCTAACCCAGCAGCGGCCCTTGTCATAGTGAGTGCCAGGAGGGCAGTCATCCTCATGGTCAACAGACTTGAAGCAGGTGTCTCCGTTGAAGTCAAAGTTTTTGTAGCAGCAGGCCGACTTTCCACTGGTCTTGTCGGAGACGATATAGGTTCCGCTAGGGCAGGAAGCCTTGCTTTCAGAGACGCAGACTCTTCCTTCGAGGTTGAATCCAGGAGGGCAAGAGGGCTTGTCTTCACAGACCTTGCCATTGAAGAAGCCCGGCTCACAAGATGGGGGCTTCTCGGAGACACAGGCAGTGCCATCAAAGCTGGATCCGGGAGGACATCTTGGCTTTGACTCATGGGTGCATACCCCCTTGTTGATGACATAGCCGGGAGGGCAAGATGGAGGGGCTTCGCCAATACAATTGCCGTCGGCGAGTTTACTGCCAGGAGGGCAAGCCGGCGGCTTTGAATCAACACAGCTACCATCCTCGTACTTGAAAGGGGCAGGGCATTGAGGCTTGCTGCTTGAAGTACAAAGACGGTTCTTGAGAGTGAATCCTGGAGGGCATCCAGCTTCAGAAAGGGAGACACAGTTCCCGTCCTGATATTTGAACCCAGGGTTGCAACGTGGTTCGGCCTCAGACTCGCAGGACTCGCCGTTGAACCGGCTACCAGGAGGACAGCTAGGTGCAGTACCGATACAGTTGCGACCATTGTAGGTCAGACCATCAGGGCACTTAGGTGGCTTCTCGCTGATGCAAGTATTTCCCTCAAGACGAGTACCCTCAGGGCAGACAGATGAGTGAGGGAAAACACAGCCAGTACCATCGTTGACAGTTCCAATGGGACAGCAACGGCTGTTACCAGAAGCATCTTGGACAGGCACAATCTGGCTCAGGTCGATGGACCGAGCTGGACGAGTGCTTGGGATGTCAAGCTGCGGAGGTGGACTGGAGCCATTGCTGAGAACGGAAGGCAGTCCAGCTTGCTGAACCATGAGACGAGCATCGAACGGAACGTCCTTTGCTGCGCTGCTCAGCGCAAAGCTGGAGAGTGCGATGATGGTCTTCCAGGATTCATGCATCGTTGGGAAAGGGAAGAGAAAGTGAAGGAGGATGGGGAGATGAGGAGTGATTACGAACTTGTGGTGCGAATGAAGTCCTCTTTTATCTACAGAATTTCCTGTCTGATTAGTTGCTGTCAGTGTTTACTTAGATTTCTCATCCACATCTCGTACTTTCGTTGACGGCATGATACCTTGGCATTCGTATGTCCCGACCCAGCAGCGCCACGGCTGGAAATCTTTGGCGTTTGTGAACGGCCGCCAATTCTCGGATGTCGCTATTCCGGCCAAAATTCGTTGTTTTAACTTGCTATTGGAGTTTGGTTCAGATGGGGACTTTCGTCTCACTTGTGCCGGTTGGGTGGCTGGTATGATCTACAACTGTCCCTTCTGAGCAGAGATTGTCTCTCAATTGCATTCTTAGGATGCGGGGATGAAACTATCGTAAACTTGAGTCTTGATGTCAATGGACCTTCCTGCCATTGCAAACCTTAGTCCCGCTAGAATCGCACTCTCAGCTAGATCTCATCATAGGGATACTACTTAGGGGATAGCGAAAAGCTTGGGGGTGTATTCGCAAGTAATTAAATACTCCGATAAGTTTAGCTCATTTTGGGAGAATGTTCAGTAGACTGTTAGCTTATGCTCGCCCCCTTGTCCAATAAATAGTCTCAGCCATTCTAATACCCTAAGAGTTGCATTGATGCCTGCCTTCTCGTCGATAGTCTACTGGTTGCGTTTCTTCCACTAGCTCACGGAATGTCGAGACCTTTTCTTTCGAAACAGATGTTCTGACGCCACTAACGCTGTTCTGATATGAGGGAGAATCATGATATGATACCAATCTTAGGACTTGACCATGACGCCGGGGAGTCGGAGCGTGCGCACGAGCTCATGGGCCACCATCACAAACAATGTCTGGCCTTTGGCTGCCAAAAAGCTTACCTCTCATCCCTTCCGACATCAGAATTTCTCCTTTAAGAAGCTTTACCGCCTCCGCCCACTATTTGGACTTGCTTTTGGGTAATGATAGTCGTATTGCTTGAACATGTGTCAGATGTGAGGCCTTCAGCTGAGTGTCTTGAACGATTTCTTGCCGTCCTGGATGAACTTTTGTCTCACTGTTGTTACCGCGACACACAGATATAGATTTTAGGCCTCCCTTTAGTATGTATCAAGGTTTAGATTTGCAGACGATCAGCACCCAGCTCGGAACGGGCCATCGGGCCTGCCGACGGAAAGGATTTTACCTGAGACAGGCCATACCTAACTTGTAGAAGAGGCCGTTTTGCCAAAGTTAATCTATGAGGTGTCCGTAAATCATATGTCCCTTTGATCCAATAGTATTTCTTGTGTTGTTTCCTAATTCTCTCTTGTGCAGCTGCCATCTAGCTTAGCCAGCCTGCTTCTGGTCATGTCCGTCCTTGCATGATAGCGATCTCAGCTGAGATGCTTGTCCAGGGATCTTCTTAGACAACGCAGAGCTTGAATTTATTCGGATTGGTCAACTTGCGAGACCATCTGCATTCAAATCTGTCCAAATGAGAGGGCTGAGATTGACTCTGGTGATTTCGTCACCATCACCAACCTTCGTGTGCAGCTACATGAGGAATGTGCCCGCATCTCGCTATGCTTTTGCGACGGACCGGCATGTGACGCAGATCAATGGAACTATCAGACAAATTGAGCGTCCCGTGTTTTTACTATCTCACTTGGGATAGGATTTTCAGTTCAGTCTCAAACTGACGTCGGTATTTACCAGGCAAGTGCCGACGGCACCCTTCTGACAGGCTACTTGTCTCATGCTGCTTGGAATCGGCTCATTTCATCAAGGTTTCTGGGGACGTTCAGCCAGCCATCTTCAGTGCGGAGATTCCTTGTTGGTAAACATTGAGACAAAGCTGGTGCTCAAGCATTTGAGACAACGGTCAGCGCTAGGAAATGATGATGAAATGTCTTAGAAGAGGAAATTGAGAAGGCCTCAGCTGAGAATACGTCTTGCCATATCGATGGTGGTCAATTATGATACTCGATGATGAGCGAAGTCTCTGTATTTTATCGGAGAGTAAGTGTCACCGTTCGATCGAGAGTACATATAAAGCATGACATGGAGAACGCTTAAGAGGATTTCCTCATCCAAGTCTCAACCTTCATCTCAGTAGCAATCTCCAGAAATCGCAAACATCTTTTTACTTCAATCAACTCTCAACGCCCATCATGGTCTACTACGCTTTTCTCAAATGGGTACGTCTCCAAATTTCAGCAGCCATTGGGGGACCAGCATTCTGACCTTTCCTTAGCAAACTTCTGAGCCCAATTATCGATACCTTCTTGCAGCTCCTGATGCTGAGACCATCGATGAGTGGTGGCGCGAGGCTTCTAACAAGGATCCAGAGCATGTCAAGCGTCTCGGCCCTGATTTCTTCTCTTGGGGCAGCGGCGCTCAGGCGTGGGATCTGGCTCCTTCATTCATTAACAAGATCATATACACTTTGCTGAATGATCGAGATGGTCGTATCATTTCGAACTTCAATCAACCTGCAAGAGTCAGCGTCGTCAGTGGTGATTCGTAAGTTTCCTTCAAGGCATTCTTCTGAAATTTTGTGTCTAATATACTGTAGCTACTACATTCGGTCCAAGTCTAGCCCAGAGCTATACTGGCTTGAAAAGGGTGGTTTGATCTATGCGACTAAGCAGGGCCGCACTCGCTTCACCATCCGGCTGGACGGAGAGCGTGATAGTGACAGAAACAGGACTGTCATCATCGGCAAGGACTACATCTCCGTTGGTGCAGTTGGAGGCACTACTCAAAAGTATGTCAGCGTCAATGACAATGGCGAGGTCGTCCTGAGTGGACATGGTTGCCGCATGTACTACAACGATTTGAAGAACATGTTTCTTGCACAGGGAGAGATTGATAACCTTGGAAATGCCTCTCTCATGAAGACGGATGGCTTCGGCGAAGAGTGGGAGCTCGTCAAATAGAAATAAGCTAGAAACTGAGAGCTAGTTCTCTTCCAACAGCGCAACCAGCGCCGGAGAAACAATCAACATTTCATTTGTAGCTTTGCCCCTGGCGTTGCCGATTCCAACCTGAATGGCCATGCTGGTATGGTCTGCTTATCTATAAGACCTGTAACATGGTTGGCAAGCAATTGCAGTGATTCGCTGTCATCTCTGGATGCGAATGTGAGCGCTAATGCGGTTACTGTACAGTAACATGCATCCGATCAGTTTCATTGGTTGAGAAGCCGCAAAGTTCCATTGATCGACGTGGTTACTGTACAGTACCAGCAGCTTACGACATCATGAAGACTGGATCAAAGTCGTCAATATATAGGCCTATGACTGAGAATTGGCATTCAATAAATAGCTCAACTCTGTTCTTTCATCGTAGTCACCATTACTTGTCCGGTTCCAGCTTGTCTGTCATCCATTGTTCTGTACCGATCGCATCACTGTACTACCCCTCATTGCTTGGTTAAAATGTCCGTCGCCCGATCTGAGCTCAAGTTCCGCGCTCCTCCGTCAATGCGATTGAGTGACGGCTCAACTAACTCTAAAACATTTCGCCCAGAACATAATCACGCCATCACCACATCTCTGGACCGAGCACGAGATCGGTTCGCGGTCACAGGCAATGCCATTGTGACTGGGGGTGCTGGGGATATTGGATCTGTTGCCTGTCGAGCTCTGCTTGAACATGGACTCCAGGGACTAGCTATCTTTGACCTGCATCCTGATGCTGGGCAAATGATAGTCACCAGTCTTCAGAGCGACTTCCCTGAAGCAAAGATCACGTTTACCAAAGTTGATGTGACAGATTCCAAGTCCGTCACAGCCGCCGTTGCGAACGCAGAGCAAGTCATCGGTCCTATCAACATCTGCCTTTGCTTTGCTGGCATCGCCTTTGCTGCACAAGCTTTGGACATTACTCCACAACAATTCAAGACCATGTTTGATATCAACACCACGGGTGCATTCCTGGTAGCTCAAGCTGTTGCGAAGTCTATCGCAAGCAGAGAAACAGGTGGCTCCATCATTCTAATGGCGAGCATATCAGCCCACATAGTAAACTTTCCCCAGCCTCAAGTTCACTATAACGCGGCGAAGGCCGCCATCATCTCTATGAAAAGCTCACTTGCCGCAGAGTGGGCGGTACATGGTATTCGTGTCAATAGTATCAGTCCTGGATACATGGATACTATTCTGAATGAGGGGGACGGTTTGGCAGAGCATAGAGCTATCTGGGCAAAGAGAACCCCATATGGCCGTATGGGGAAACCGGAGGAACTCACGGGTGCTGTTGTCTTGCTCGCCAGCAAAGCAGGTAGTTACATCACGGGCGCAGATATCCTTGTAGATGGTGGGATTAGCGTTTTTTAGAAGTGCATGAGAAAGAATGAGTAGTACACTCTAGTCCCAAATTCAAATACATTTTTACTTCGTATGAATGATAAAGAGGACAAGGCTAAAGCGAGCCTTCTTATATTACTGGTCATCCACTGATAATCGATCTTATGACGATCAGTTCAAACTTCCATCGCATACGTCTCGTGCGAAGTATTCCGTAGTATCTTGCACGGGGGTGATAAGTGCACTTGTGACGTAATTTTCAGTTTTATCTGAATTAGAGATAACAAAAAGAAACACCCGCGGCACTATGCCATGGCTGTACATTCGCCACGCGCATGGGGAAACTGGACATTTTGCGGTACTTAGAATTTCTGAGTTACTGTACAGTATCTCTCGCCTATGTCATAACTATTGGATGGTTGATATCTATGAGGGTGTAAGGAACTGTACAGTCCATGCATTAGCGTCTCGTCCATTACTCACGACGACTCTTCCACTCTCCAGTTAGCAGCGACCATCGATTATCTTTCAGAGGTTTCATTCAGCTATAAATGAGGCTATTTTCTTTTGTGATTCTTGTTCGAAAGATTCTTCAAATCACTTTTTATCTTGCAACCTCTGTGCTCTCCAAACGGCGGCCTTTCACCATGAGTAAAGTCACCTGGCTTGACAAGCTCCAGCAGCAAGGTATGATAGCACTTCCTTTTCTCGTTATCCATTTTAAATATTGAGTCGTTTAATAGTCAAGATTGACATCGACTGTATGGATCCAGAAGAGGCGAAGAGATTTCTGCCTTTCAAGCCATATGATCAAACGAGCAATCAGCGCTTGGTCTATGAGCAAATAATCTCTCCCGAGAACCGCGAATTATTCTTGAAAACTGTTGAAGAAGGCAAAGACGAAGGATGGGAGGTAATTCTTGATCGCATGGTAAGTCACTTTGTCTATCTTGATAGTAGCCACTCATTCACATCATCTGCAGAGTGCCCTGCTGTGCGCCAAAAACATGGAGAACATCCAGGGGCGGGTGTTGCTTCAGACTTCAGCTTTCTACGCATACGACACTGAAAAGGTTATATCCCAGGCCCGATCATATGCACGCGAGTTTGAGAAGCTCGGTATCTCGAAGGATCGAATTTGTATCAAGATTCCGTGCACAGGTCCTGCTCTCAACGCCAGCCCGGTTCTACTCAGAGAAGGGATCCGCACGCTGGGAACTTCTCTATTTTCTGTTACTCAAGCCATTGCTGCCAGCCAGGCAGAGACGTTGTCTATTAGCCCCTACTACAACTGTGAGACCCTGTCTCGTTTATGTGGCTCTTTCGATGTGCTCACATCCTCATAGTTCCTTGGTATCATACCGACCGAGAGCAGTGGCCCAATACTAAAGACCCGGCTCTCGATCATCCTATGTCACCCAGGATCGTACAAATCCAGCAGATCTACAAGCGCCTTCGAGAAGAGACTGGTAAGACGCAACCACTACTCAAACCAGCAAGGTAGGTACCAGAATTCTGGAGGGTGAGAAACATTGGCACTGACTTTGCTTCCCAGCTTCATATCCGCTCGTGAGGCAATGGCCATGGCCGAGCTCGGCTGTGATCATGCCACTATTCCCGAGGATATACTCCTCCAACTCTCGCTACTGGATGCTGAAGCAAACGCGCCACCTGGTGGTGATTCTTACATGAAGAACGGTACTCCCTCGCAACGAATTGCCCATCTGGCACAGGTTGATCCCCTTATCGGACCCGACTGGCCTGGACTTCCAGCACTTGATATCAATTATCTGGCAGACAATGGGGCCGCATTGACCCAAGCCATCGTTGCTGACCCTGTCACCCAGAGAGGGCTTGACGAAGCTATTGAGGCATTCAAGGCAAACGAGCTGCAGATTCGAGATGCGATCGAAGAAGCTTTAAAGCAGTTCTGAGGATCGTGATTTCCTTTTTCGCCATTCTGGCCGATAGTAAACTCTCGTTAAATACAACTCTGTAACTCATTATCCCCTGTACCATTCTGAACAAAAGATGAAATCTCGCTTCCACTAAGACCACCAGCCCAAGCCGAACCCTCATCGACAACTCCCTGTGTCCAAAAACTTGCCATCAAAGGATCATCCAAATAAGAATGGCTGGGGCCCAAAAGATCTGGGAAGGGAAAACTAGGCTCGGCCGCTGTATTTAGGCACAAGTTGAAGTTCACTTGCGGTTCCTGGTACGCTGAGATAGGTACAGATCCGGGAGTAGTTTCTAGGCTGCTTTGGATGGTGTCTGGTGTAATATTGACATCTGTTTGCAGGACAGGGGGTGCATAAGAATTATCGGATGAGAAGCCCGCTTCACGTGTGGTCTCATGCTGGACTTGCGAGTATTCTTCTGCCCAGTTATCTCCAAAACCGGCAGGAAAGGTCCCAAAGACGTGATTCTTTGTTTCAGCTAGTTGGGTCATGGCTTGGGTCATGGGCTTGACCTGAACTTGAGGCATAGATGGTCCTTCAATCTGAGCACGCAGAGCATTCACCTCAGCGATAAGCTGATGGTTCTGGTCAACAACTTCTTGCATGTCACTAGCTGCCGCTATGCAAAGTTCGCGCTGCTGTCTCACATGCTCTATGCTCTTGTTTACGATGAGAACCTTTGTAAGTCGTCGAGTATTGGTAAGGTTGGGCAGCAGGCGCGCCAGTTCCTATGCAAGCGCCACAACAAGGTTACTAGATGCTATCTTGAGATTTTTATCACAGTTGGCCTCACCATAAAATCTTCTTTTAGTTCACCGCGGCGTTGTTTCTCAATAGCCAAGTTCCTAGCCGTGACGT
Organism: Fusarium oxysporum Fo47; assembly: GCF_013085055.1. Taxonomy (NCBI): domain Eukaryota; kingdom Fungi; phylum Ascomycota; class Sordariomycetes; order Hypocreales; family Nectriaceae; genus Fusarium; species Fusarium oxysporum. Next base: position 1,187,318 of record NC_072849.1, read on the forward strand.
CGGGCGGCAAAGGCCGAGGTCGATTCTTCCGCTTGGGTCGTGAGGTCTTCGTAATTCCAGCATTAGACATCGTACGACTTATTTGCAAAGTATTTGGTAATGAGTAAAGATTGCAAACGCGCCGTGGTTTCGAAGTAATTGTGAGCGAAATTGCGAGGGATCTGTCTGACATTACATCACCAACTACGCTATTGACGTGGTGGGAAGGTCGATCTGATCGGCCCGTATCAGCACCGAATGTGACATTTAATTGGCCGAGATAGTTGCTGAGGGTGCGTTTACTGTGCAGTAAACATGTGGCGCAGGAGATCTATGATTATCATGAGGCTGGGTTACAAGATGAAGAGCATAACTTTATGCGTGCTGTCATAAACTGTTTACGAATTTATGGATGTCGTAGTGTTGATATTCATTCTACTGATATGAAGACAACACAGCTTTCCCATCAATCAATCATCATCAAGTCCAGCAAGAAAATCAGCCGATGGTACAAAGAATGTCGATCCTGTAACAGCCTTCGAATAGTTGAGAATCCGATCATGCATCCCAGGCGGAACACCGACAAACATGCGCTCGAGCATCTTCTCAATGACCCAGAGTTTCTTTGAGTACCCGATAAAATATGTGCCAAACTCACCCTGGGCCGGAGATCCAAAGGGCATATTATCACGTAGAATATCATGCTCACTTCCTCCCTCGTCTTCAATCGTAGCGAGACTCTTATGGGACTGCTGTTGCCCTTCATCCGCATCGTCAAGCTCAATGTTATCCAGCTTCGTGCGTCCAATGATGGCTTCCTGCTGTTCTGTCTTGAGAGTCTTCCATGCTTTGAGATCGTGAAGATACTTCTGCACCACGACATAACTTCCTCCTACAGCAGCAGAGTCGTCTTGCGCAGTGACAAGTACCGAGTCCTTGACATCGGGGCCGACTGGATTGGCAGTTCCGTCGACAAATCCAAGGACGTCGCGCGTATCGAAATACCTAAAACCAACTGTCTCATCTTCGAGCTTGACAGCATCACCCAGTCTATCCATGAGTTGTCTCTCAAATTCGAATGCCATATCTCGCCTCTCGGATCGAATATGAAAGAAGATATCACCTGGCGTTGACACAGCAGTATGTTTTGACCCCTTGAACTCTTTGAAAGGATGTAGCTCGTTAGGCCGAGGGAGTTTGGTCAATCGGTCCCATGCCGAGCTTCCAATGCCAACAGTACATGAGAGGTTTGCGGTTTGATGGCGAATTGATATGTTCTTGGTAATGTCTGCAATGCTAGACAATGTTGATCGGATTGTCTTATCGGCATCCGGGTTGTCTGTTGCCGAGAGAACGAGGAATGTCGCGGACTGCGACAAGGGAGATTCCACCGCCTGAGGGTTCATTTTGAAACCGGATGGAACGGAACCTGACAAGAAGCGTCTTGGCTTACAAAAGGAGGAATTTGTAACTTTTAGCCAGTGGATTGATGTAATACGTGAGACAGAAGGACCCAATGGCGCCTGATACGTGATGAGAACCCGACAGGACAGCATATCTTGGGAGTCTCGAATAACGCCTACGATAAATTGCTCACGGTTGTCAGCGCCAAATGCGACTGGCTGGCTCGTATGACCTCTAAGTGCATATTCAAGGATCACTACCCGAGTTTCGCTGACACGAGCTTTGTAAGTCTTCAGTAAATGCAAGATAAGGGCAACCTTATTGGAGGTATCGGCGTAATCATGACGCAGAGGGCTTACTTATACTGATTGCGGAATGAGTAATTGGCCAATGATGAGGTTCGCAAAATAATCAACACCGATGGGTTTGTTCTCACAATTGTGCTTATCGATAAGGCACTTGTTGGTAGCCTAACAGATAAGAGTCTTCATACACTTTGATAAAGCCAAATCAGTTAGTGTAATATCGCAGCCGCTTTCGCTGCATCCTGAGCCAGCAATATTTGAAATCATCCGCAGCTACCATACCGTGAAGGGGAGGATAATTTTATACTTGCCAGTTCGTGGGTTAATGCGTGTGAACTTGGCAGGCAGCGTTCTGCGTGCAAACTTGTTGGACTAGACTCCGGAGTTGCTCACAACCACCTAATCTTGTAGTCTTAAGGTTTAGAAATGGTTACATAGACTATTAATAAGATCACGTAGCTTTCAAAGATGAATTGTTCAACTCAATCGTTACAAGTCTTGAAAATCATTTAATATTCGTATTGCATTGCAACTCTGACAATGAACGCTGGCTGGAGAATAAGTCATTCACCTACCCTGAATACCTCTCTTAACTGCCACCCAGCATTGGACCAGAGTGAATGTCCTCTGATGCCTATAAGCATATGACATCTGGCTGAAACTTTGAGACAAACTATTATGTTCCTTTGTTTCTCGTTAACAACTGAACTGTTTCGCACGCGATTACCCTTGCCATTCATCGCGGAACTTCACATGTCGCATGAACAACTCTTCAGACCGTAGACCTAGCATAACAACCATACGAGGATATTCACGGCGAAACTTCCCCATGAGAGTTGTTTACCCTGTAAGTGTCGTATGTGTTGAATAAATGCCGTGCTACAAGGATCTGGCAAGGTGAGGCGTCGGCAGAAATTAATCAATCTGACAAAGCAATAGTCGCAAGCCATGGCCTCGTTAGGAAGGCACATGATGTGGCGGTTTCAGAGGAATACGGGAAGTTTAAGATTGCTGGTTCGTGCACAGAAAAGCCCAGACTCGTCCATTATTTCTGTCATTAGTGCATACGGACAGCGCTTTGGCAGCTTTTAGCTTTGTGTAGATCCTCTTTCGTGTGACCCAAGGATACGATACAATGTCTGAAAATATCTTCAAAGAACCGTCTCTTGAATGAGTCGCTGCTTGTTTCATCAAAGTCGGTCTGCTTACGCGTAGCCCACTTGGCATTCCCCGCTCGCCAAGTTCTTGCACAGCACAGCACAGTGCAGTATGCAGGATGGAAACAGAGCCACCCGATCAGAGGCCAGAGGGATAAACAATCATGTCTTGTGGAGGAATCAGTGGATGAGGAGCTGAAACTTCATTGTTACAGTGAAATTTGACAAGCCACGATCCCAGTTCTCCGGTTCCAAGGCTCGGAAATGATCAAATATCAATGCGAGACGAATCGTAGTCATCAAGAATCCTATCGGAAATAAGCCTTTGCAGGGCCCCTGTGCCTGCAGGGCAGAATTTCTGATTCAACATCAACACGGACCGGCTAACGTTAGTATGCCATGAAATGCACGTCCATCCAAAGCGGATCATTTGGGCAAATGCAACCCCAAGTGCCAGTGCCAGCTTCCGATCATCAGGAACATTCTTTAGCATCGGCAGACGAGAGATTTCTTTCGCCGATCACTGCAGTCACTCACTCACTTTCTGTGAGACCTGCGCGAAAAATGTCGGGGAGGGAAGCATGGGACACACGAGGCGTGCGTTTCTATGATCGACCGCCTGGCGTACGGTGAGAAACAAAGGGCGCTTGCAGATGATTGGGCTCTCGTCAGGGAGAAGCGCTGTGGCGTTGTTTCGATGACGGTCTGCACCCGCGAGGTCCGACAAAGAAGACTCAAAACACCGATGGCTGTTTCAACAAAGATGCCCAACAGCTAAAGGGATCCATTGTATGAGGAGTTTATTGTTCTCGTTGAAACCCCTTTTTGCGTTTTGCTGGTCTTGGGCCACGTTCGATGACATTCTAGTGAGCGGACAGTGGCATGTATTGCAAGTTTGGCGGAGTGCCAGCCATCGTGGACCAATGATATAGTGCATCCGTCCCTTGCAGTAGCTGCAGTTAGCCTGTTACAGAGGCAACGGAACAAACGAGTCAAGAAAATGCTAGCAAACTTTTTTCCTTAACAAAACACGACCGGTCGTGTCGGCCCCTTTCTCACTTGCATATGGAAGGAAGGAGAATAATAACGTAAGGGAATGAGTGAGTGAGGAGAATTGTTGGGCATTGGCAGGGTATCTTGCATCACTGCCAATTTTCAAGGCTGATTTCGATCAATCTTGAAAGCATCCTAGCCCTGGTCGGCAGATCCCTGTACTCGGGGATCACATTACGAACTTGTAACTTTATTTTATATTGGGAGGCGTCGCCCGTGATTACAGAAAACCCGGGGGGGATGAGGATAGCCCATGTCTGTGCGACAAGACTGGACGACACCAATGCTCACCTGTCTCAGATGCGCTTTGTGTACCTTGACGCTCATCATCATCACAGAGAATGCACTAAAGCGCTGCACGTACCGTTCGTATTCCCCCATCCCCCGTGGTGAAGGGCGAATGGTACCTTTTGCCGCCCTCGTTTAGTGGCGTCAAAATACCGCGCCGGCATGTTCGGTCCCTGGTCCAAGAACAACAAGCCCCGGCATGTCATCTCGTCTCTTTGCTGGCTGATTGCCGCGTCAAGGCGAAACACGCAGGCAAGATCTGGGTAAGGATTTGATATTGCAGGACTGATATGAGGGGTTTCAGTGTGGCATCCCTCCCCACACTCAACCCGAGCTTCCCATCCGGAGACTCGGGTGTCAGCTGCGAGACCTCGTATTGATTGGTTCGGCAAGCTTAGGCCATCAACGGTTTTCTTTTACCCCTGGTCTAGACTAGCTAGTCTAGTCTCTTTACCCCTGGATCGAGCAGCCCATCGGAGCATCATCCCTTTGAAACACAGAACTCCGCTCTTTCAATCAATTCGACGTTGTCTGTTGTCCAGGGCCCAGGCTTACGCCTCGAATTTCGTTTTTCACATGGCACCACACCAACTGTCGGGATCATTGACATGTCTCATCCAATAGGATCATTACACTGGTTGACTGCCGCACAACTATATTATAACCTTGATTCCCGTCCCCCCATCTTCTGTTTCTTTTCCTCTCCAGACTCAATCAGTCTTGTCACTCATTCCTTAACAGGCAAACCACTCATTCATCCTTGAAGGATTATTCTACATTCATTCACTCCTTAACACGTTCTTTTTAAAGCAACTCGAAATTTTTACAGCCCAGTCCCGGTGACGTTAACCAACAACAACAAAACTCTCAATCAAGATGCATTTCTCAAGCTTCATCGTTTCCATGATGGCCGCTGGCGCCATGGCCGCTCCCCACGGCAGCTGGGGCAACTCCAACAAGCACTACAAGGTCGTTACCGAGTATGAGTACGTCACTCACTACGTGACCGCTGGAGGCAACGCTCCCCAGGCCACCTACGTTCCCGAGCAGCCCGCCGCCGCCCCTGTCCAGGAGCAGCAGCCCGCCCCCGTCGTCGTCAAGAAGCCCAAGAAGAACCCTGCTCCCCAGCCCACCTACGTCGCTGCCCCCGAGCCCGAGAAGGAGGAGCCCGCCACCACTCAGGAGGAGGCCCCCGCTGCCACTCAGCCCAGCTCCGACTCTGGCTCCGGATCTTCCAACCTCGACGCTGATCAACAGAAGGCTCTCGACCTCCACAACGAGGCCCGCAAGGCTGTCGGTAACGAGCCTCTCTCTTGGGACGACTCTCTTGCCTCCGGTGCCCAAGAGTGGGCCGACCACCTTGCTCAGCTTGGCAGCCTTGAGCACTCTCAGGGTGAGGATGGCGAGAACCTTTACATGGGCAGCGGCTCCAACCCCTACTCCGCTGCTGTTGAGGCTTTCCTGAGCGAGAAGAGCCAGTACAACGGCGAGGCCATCTCCGGCTCCAACTACATGTCCTTCGGTCACTACACCCAGTGCGTCTGGAAGACCACCACCAAGGTCGGTATGGCCGTCGCCAAGGACAGCTCCGGTGCCTCTTGGGTTGTCGCCCGCTACCAGAAGCCCGGTAACATGTAAGTTCCCATAACTCTACTATTAAATGAAGCAGTCGCTAATTATAATGTAGGATCGGTGACAAGCCTTACTAAATGTCAACGCCGACATGGACGGATGCTTAGGTTCGGGATAGCTGGCAGTGATCTTTTGATGTATCTTTTTCACTTCAAGTTATGAGAGCGACTCACCAGGGCTATGAACTCACATTTCACTTCTTGAATAAACCATTCGCGTTTTCTTATGCGGATTATTTGGTTTACTGACAATATGTATATACTTGTCTCACGCAATTACGACCTTTGCATTCACGTTCATGATAAACTTTGTCTCTGCCGATGCTTCTTGGTGATGTGTTCAGTGAATGAATGAATATTAATGTTCCACGAAATGAGCACGAGGATATTTGCTGTAACTGTGATGTAAAATTGTGCAAAGTGAATCGCACAAGTCTTTGCTTATGCAACGCTGCAACATGAGCCTTAACACCCAGGTACAAGTGCGATGTGGGATCCTTAATCTTTATTTCATAATTTTCTTACAGCAAAGGAGGCTCACAGATATCATCTCAAAGACTCAAACCAATACTCGTGCTTCCAGTCCGTAATACTCATTAATCATGTCTGTTTATCTCAAAATTCAGCGATGCTTGGTTCCCAGTACCGTCTTCAAAAGCGTCCGCATGGAAGGTTCGTCTCAGTCTGTTCAACGCCAGCTTGGTCAACAGAGCAAGAAAAGCAGATGTTCCATAAGACTCCGACATGATATCGCATGATTTCAGACACGAAATGATACTAATTTGTGTTTCCGTTCTAATTTCTCCATGTTCTGCGACTGCAGTTCGTCATCTGAGGCAAGCGCGAATTTCAAACGACGACATAGCATCTCCCATCTTGATGGTTCACTAAACACACGGCACAGACTCACTGGCCGATGCCTTCGTATGAAGGATCGATTTGCGCTACCCTGTGACAGTTACTTCTTAGACAACCTTGTCACCATCAATCAGTCTTTGGATACGTTGGCGGATAACATCAAACAGTGTCACAGCGAGATGGAACGAATCGTCATCAAATCATGGCATAATCATTAAAACTTTTTGGGCATCTGCCCTTGATGTCTATCTGAGGTGTGCCTTCTAGGACGGTATACAAACCCGCGTCTAACCCTAGCTCACCATCCCAAAGTCATTCATTAACCGATCATCATCATCGCTTCGCTGTAATTTTCCCTGCCCAGAACAAGTCGATAGGTAACGCCGCCGATATCCCTTAGTTGACATACTTGGGGATGGTCTCCATCACACCATCCTTGGTGATGAGCTCCATAGCCTTGGTCACCTCGTCCAGGAAGCGCTGGTCGCCTCGCAAATCGTCACCGAACAGCTCTCGGACGCTGAGAATAGAGCGGGGATCCTTGCCGCCCTCCTTGGCCAGAGCTTGAAGCTTCTCGCGCATGGGATCGTCAACCTCGAAGGTGTTGCCCTTGTCATCAACTCCTTTGATGTAGATGAACCAGGCACCTGCGACGAAACATAAGCGGCGGAAGGGACCAGTAACCCAGATGTTCTCGGCGATGGAGGGCATGATGAACTGGGGGATCTTGCCGGAGGCGTTGAGAGCGACACGGGGAATCTGATCCATGATGGTGGGGTTGGAGAATCGCTCCATAAGGGTGTTGCAGTACTGGTCGATGTCGACGCCGGGGATCTCGGGGAGAAGAGGCTTGACCTCCTCCTGCATCATCTGCCAGACAAACTTGCGGTAGATGGGGTGCTCCATGACCTCGTGGACGTACTTGAAGCCAGCAAGCTGTCCGGGGTAAGCCATGGCGGAGTGACTGGCGTTGAGGAGACGGAGCTTGTGCTTCTCGAACTGCTCGACGTCGTGCACGTCGTGAACAACCTGGACACCGACCTTCTCGAAAGGAGGGCGGCCATCGGCGAACTTGTCCTCAACAACCCACTGCATGAAAGGCTCGGTGACAACGGGCCAAGCATCCTCAATGCCGAAGTTCTCAGCGAGTGACTTGATGTCGTTCTCAGAGGTGCTGGGGGTAATGCGGTCAACCATGGCGTTGGGGAAAGCTCCCTCCTCGTCGATCCATTTGGCAAGCTCAGGGTTGCGGAGCTTGGCGAAAGATGTGAGCATGTTGCGGGTGATGGTTCCGTTCTTCTGCATGTTGTCACATGACAGAACGGTGAAGGGCTTGCGGCCCTCAGCGTGACGTCTGGCCAGAGCGGCGTAGAGGAAGCCGAAAGTGCTAATGGGGGCGTTCTCGTTCTCGGGCTTGAGATCGTGCTGAATGTCGGGGTGCTCGTCCTTCAATTGATGGGTGTTCTCGTTGTAGTAGTAGCCACTCTCAGTAATAGTGAGAGAAACAATGTGTGTGTCGGGATGAGCCATCTTTGCAATGACAGCCTCACGATCATCAGGTGCGAAAATGAAGGAGTTGATGCTGCCGACGACGTCGGCGAAGCTGCCCTTTGCGGAGCGCTCAATGACTGTGTACAGATGGTCTTGGGAGTTGAGGACATCGCGCATGGCGGCATCGTTGGGTCGCAGGCCGATACCGCAGATGGCCCAATCGCGCTCACCATGCTTCTCGAGCAGATTGTCGACGTAGACGGCCAAATGCGCTCTGTGGAAACCACCAACTCCGACGTGGACAATGCCCTCCTTGAGAGACTTGCGGTCGTAGGAGGGGACCTTGACCTTTTGGTCTCCCTGCTGTGACGCAATAGCGGAGAGGTTGCTGCTGTTGAGCTTTAGACGTTGTGTCATTTTGGCGGTTGTGATTGTGTGTGAAGGAGGAATGAGAAGGAGGAAGATGCGAATGAAGAGGGTATCAAGGGTTTGAGAGGAGGTGTTGGTATGAAGAGGTGAGGGTGAATGTGAAGAGGAGAGAAGGAAGATGAAGTTTTGTTGTTATGAGGAATGAGGTCACCGCTCAAATGCAGATGCTGACCGCCGGGTTTTGTGGTTTCTTCGATAGAAAGATAAGGAGAGGCCGGAATAAATTCGGGCAGCGAAAATTCGAACGTTCCCCCGTGTTCGGTGGACTCTTTGCTCAATTGATTTTGTCGTTTTTTTTCTGCTTTCAGGTGGCTAAAAACTTAGTGGAGAGGGAGCCGTGGATCCGCGGTGAGACCGGCTTTGTTTTGTTGGTGAGGTCAAGGGCCCCAAGGTTATGGGGCCTGTGACGTTAAAGAGCCCCATAGTTTAGCTTTTATCAGCTTATCACATCAACGCTTGATTCAATCCCAAATCTTGCTGCCTGTCATGTCCTGTCCCTCCAATTCTTTAGTGGCGAATGATGAAAGAGATTTTCACCATGTTTTCTTTGTTTCAAATTCTGCCCTGATATTGCAACCTCACTGTGCAGCACTGCGCTGACACTGCAGACGCCACAGAATCTGATCAGCAGTACACGCCGTCATCGGCAGAAAAACTTGCATCATTGCTGCTTATCAAGACCTCTTATCAGGGAGTGATAGCTAAAGCTACAGTGGATACCTCTCAAACAAGCCCAGGGCTCAGGCCACCTACACCTTGAAGGTCAAGCCAAGCATCGTGGGGTTGAGTTAAGTTCCTTGGGGTAGAGTAAAAAGTCAACATGTCCAGGTGACTATTTCACCCATGTCGGTATCAGCCTCATGGTCGCGGCTCTCAACGCGATAGGTCCCATGACCTGCACTTCCCCCAATTCCGTCCCTTTCATGCATGTCGTTGAGCTGAAGAAGCAGGGGTAAGCTGAGGTCCCTGAACCTCAATGAGCGGTCAACTCAGGTACCGTGCCTGTAGGCAGCAGCATAACCAATGCTAGCGCGCGGGATGAAAAGAGCCTCTAGAGAACAGACTTTGTCTCCCCACGGAATGGACACGATAAAAAACACTATATTTGGGGTAATAAACACTAATGGAATTGACAGCCAATAGATTTTAGTGCAATTGGTCGCTGCTAACTCCGAACTTCGGATCAGGGTTTTATGCAGTCCGCGCGTCCTCACCTGTGTGCCGAGGTGAGCTGAGGTGAGGTGAGAGGTCAGATCATAACTGAACAGCTCACCGTAGTGACAACGCGCTTCACCACCCAAAGGCAAACTTAGAACTTGCGGTGTCAAGACATGATTTTTGCAACCTCGGTACTTCGGGCGCTTCACAACATCCCGCGTTGACTACATCACACGCCAATCTCTTACAGTCAGATCATACCACTGCCGCGAAAATGTGACGGACAGGATGCCAGTATCATGAGAGAAGGGTGTGCCGCAAAATGATAATTTCTCACTCCGCGTCGGCCTAGATAATGGACAACGTGTTTTTCTTCTCTGAAGCCTTCATTAATGGTTGTCCGATTCTCATTTAGCCTGAGGCCTGCCAGAGCTCCATGGATGATTTGAACAGAATCCATGCAAGACACTCGAAGAAGACAGTAGTGAAGAGCTGTCAATCAGTCTTCAATGTCACAAGCTATGGAGACAATTGTCGGTCATGAGATTAGGCTTTAGGTATGTTGCTAGCGACTCTTTCAAGCACCTCTGGATGTAACATAGTCGAAATTTGGCCTAAGATACAAAGGTTTGCCTTCACGGTTCAAGAATCTATGTGATAAAGTCCGTCTAATCTCCTCGGCGCATCTCGGTTGTTGACCATCACAGAATTGGTGACTATCGACTTGCCTCGTGGAATTATGACCTATGGTCGTTTTTGCAACTTTTGAAAATCAGAGACCTCGACTATCTGACAGTAGAGGGTAGCTTTGTCTCCATTCGGGGTCAAATAAAACGTGATGCTGGCTTCGTGCAACTGAGTGTGTATGAAACGTTATTGATGAGCTCTTAGTAGACCCTCTTCCCCAGACTTTCCATCTTCAATCGTTGCAGAAGAAATCTGACTATGAATTCGTAGTCAGCATAGCCAGGGTCCTTACAAGCACCTTTCAAATCGCTGCATGTCTTAACTCACAGACTTGCCTGCAGGGTCAACCGCTGGATGTGGACTCACCAATGCCTGATTACTTCGTAGAAGTCAGTTAACTTACGGCTGAACTGCGACGGTCCGGCGGGCCAACCCGAATTGTATCCCATTCCGCCACTTCTAAGTGGCCGACGGAGAAATGCATGTCTTTGATCGTCCTCCCGCGCAAATCCCGTGTCTCCAGATCTGACATCCGATTCGCCCCATCTGACTCGGCAATCTCAATCTAGTCAACCATGCATTGATCTACGACGGGGCTGAAATCCTCGAACTCTATGGATTCAGTCCTGGGATATCTATTGGGCAATGGACTGATGACTTGGAGCCAAGACCCAAAGCAGCAAGAATATCCTAACTAGTATGTGGCATATGCATGTGAGATTGGGCTTGAAAATTTCACTCGAGCCGTACTCGGGGAGGCAGAATTTACTCATGACCTCAATCCCAAGTAATAGAAAGATTTGGGTAAGTTAGTATAAGATTAAGAGGCTTTTTACTGAGTCTATTTTGGCATCCCTTCTCAAGATCCAACGTTTTCTTGCCCCGGGGCCCCTTCCTATACCCTCGCTCGTCTTCCACACAAAAGGCTCCTTGCATGCATCTCAGACTCAGTGGTGGCACAAGAAAGCATGTACGATTCATCTTCCTCCAATCGTCTCGCTGCTTTGTCTCAATCTGTATGCGCCAAGAGATCAACAAGAGCTGAACTTGATGCCGCTCTCAGCTATCAAAGCGGGGAGATCGTGAATTAGCTGAGACTTACCCAATAAACTCTATGCTTTGGAAATCCACCGGGGAGCAGGCTCCAAGCTCTCACGATTACTAGGTTGTTGCCATGGAAAGGCCAACAGAGATTTGCAAGCTTATGCCTCGTTGAAATCAGGTGCAGATGGAAGTTCTCATGTTAAGCTCAGAGTAAGGGTGAAGTAAAGGAGATCTTTGACTCATAGTGATATGTCAAGGAGAAAACAAAGGGCAGCAATGGGAGGGCAAACCGGGTATAAGTATCTGGACTTTCCAACATTGGACAGTCCATTCTTAGCATCAGCTCACAGTCTTTCCAACCATTGAGTCTAGTTATCCCTTAGAATTCCTCAATTACCAATCCTTACACTTGCTTATACTCACCAACCACCAATATGAAAGCCTCCGTCATCTACGGCCTGGCCGCACTTTTCGGTGCTTCCCGCGTCATCGCTGACTGTGTTGAGGGTCATTGCGAGACAATTACCCCAGACTATATTGTGGAGCATAAGTGCAACATGTATCGCACGGGCACCACCCACGAGAAGGTCGCTTCCGCCAAGGACTGCGCTGCCCTTTGCCAGGCTGCTGGCGTCGGGGTCTGCCCATACCACCCTCCCCCCAAGAAATGCATTGTCTCCAAGCCCGATGGAGAAGATCGCACCAGAGCAGACGTCATGTACATTACCAAGGTTGAGATCGACGACCCCTTCGTTGAGCCTGATCTTTTTGCCGAGACTGATGCAGAGGCCAAAGAAGCTTGCCTTGCGCGCGAGGCTGCGCTCGAGTCTGAGCTGTGCTCAGTGCGGTATCTTGGGAAAGAACGATCTGGGCCACTTCTCTCGGCGCCTGAAGACCGATTTGGCCGCTTGCAAGGCCGGATGCGCTGCTGTCGGAGACGGTACGACATGCCGCTCCTACGCCCACGATGGCGGAAGCCCTGGAACCTGCCTTCTGTACTACAAGCACATTAGGGAGTTGCAACCTACTGGTAACTTCAAGGTTGAAGGCGCATGGCGCTCGTGGGATAAGGAGTGTTAAGAAGGCATTCATCTCCGACATCACTCCACCGTACAAACACGGCATCAGGGTCAAGTGTTAGAAAGTGTTGTCCCAGGGCTCCATGCTTCGTCACAGCTTGGGCGAATTCGAAATTCCAAAAGTTGTGCTATCTTTTGTGGTGATCTTACCATAAGCAAACAATTTAAGTCCACCTTTCTAGACGAAAACAAGAGCTACTGAATGCGAACTGAACCATTTTAAATCAACGCCATGTCTCATTATCCATTAACAATATAAAGTCTTCCAGTGCCCTGTATGTTATTTCATTTCGAATCACATGTATTTAACTCATTCTTACCATGACCCTTCAGAACCTTCTCTACTCCTACTGCTACCACCCTTCTTGTCTTCATGAATAACTTCAACCACATTCGAAACAATAATTCCTTTCGATGCGCTATAATCGGTCAGGTCATCCATGCGGTGGGCTTCTGCCTTGACGATCCGTTCCTCGCTATTATTGAATGACATATTCGCAGATATGGGATTTGCGGTCGGAGGTCCTCGTCGGCTCGGGTCGTTACTTTTGCCGCTTCGCCCTCCTCCGCCTATAGTCTGAAACCCGGAAGGATATTGATAGGATGTCTTGTGAGAGGAGCGTAACACGCTTCCGAAGATTGGCGTGAGCCAGACTCTGAAGAGCGGAAAGAGGATCGGTAGATTGGTTGTCATCACGGCGACAAAGGCTTCGCGAGTGCCCCAGGCTCCAGCAAGCTCGGCTCCATTAACGGGATCCTACATGCAGAAGTTAGGCCACAGTGTCGGAGAAATAAGCTCTACCAGAGGACGTACCACGAGGACGAAAACACTCTTTAAGGTTGCGCAGACAAGTACAAAGATACCGGCCCCAAGCACGATCGTAGAAGCGATCTTCTTAATCATTTTCAAGCTCGATCCCCAAAGCATAGGAAGAGGAATTGCGATAAGATAGATATCAGTTGAGATGTTGGCTGCAAATGAGACCCAGACGATGGGTTTCGAGATAGCAGCTTGACAGGAGTCTAGGGCGAAGTGTCAGTACAACGTCTGTGCAGCTGAGACTGTGATACTCACTGCCAGGATCCGGGTTAATCTGCCAGTACTTGTGAAAAGGCTGACAACCAGCAAAAATAGCTATCATGGTGGCGATGAAAGTGCCGATGACTAGACCAAACCCAACGTATATCCGGATGCGATATGGACGACCAAGTCCAGTCTAGTAAATGTCAGGTGCGTTTTTTGTGACTACTTTGGAATTTATACCGTCAAGCGAGTGTAGAAGTATAGCATGGATAGCTTTAGTGACCAGATCAGAGCGGAATATATGGTCCAGCCGGCAACCTGGATTTTGGAGCCAATTATTCTGACAACTTCAGTGAGCAAAGAGCTGGGAGATCAAGAATGATAAAAAACCACGAACCTGAAATCATATTCTGGGTCGCTTGGTGACAACGCAGCTCGTTGAGCATCTGTTATTCCATTGTTTGCGAGACCATGGGCAAGGATCCCGATGTTGTATGCAAGAGTTGTCTGGATGGTGTAAAAGGCCTGATGAAGTCAATATCAAACCAGTGTCCACAGAGCTTGATGGGAACCCACAATCGATATGGCCATGAGATAGTCTTCAGCCTGAAGACTTCTCAAACCATCCACTCTCATACGAGCATAAAATCTGAGGATCGTCGAAGCGACGCCGACCGCATACAGCGTCCAACCTTCAACGACAGGGTCCGACATCTTCAGAACCAACAAAGGTATCAGAAGCAAAAGGAAGGAAGGGAGAAAGAACAAAGATCAGCGGCCCATGGGCCCGGGTCCTGGACACTTCGCCCCATAAGTAAGCAGGTAGGGGCCTGAATACGCAGAGCATTTTTCGTTTCCACTGAATCACAAGCTTCCCAGAATCTGCACCCCTGAGATTAGTCTGCACATGCCACCAGGAAGTCTTAGCCAAAGGTGCCAGAAATAACTCCTCTGATGGCCTGCTAAGTTAAAGTAAGCTTACCTCATTCTTTTTGTCATTTGCGACACGTCATGGGTTTTCTTGCCTCCCCTGGCCGTGCTAGACATGCAATGTTCAGTTGGTTGGTGCTCGGGGATAGCTGGAAATATTGGAGACCGACCCGTACCTGACACTAAGCAGTAGCAGGGCAAAGTCTGGCTAGCTCGTGAAGAAAATGACGCGCCAAGAGTTCAATGGTAAAGCCTGTGATACGGCAAGCTACGGCTGAGAACGCCACGCACGTAATGAGAAATAACCATATTCCTTCAATCCATGATAATTTGGCTGAGATGTTCTTTTTTGGCCGTTACATGCATATGAGATCTCAGTTGGGACAGAGGTGGCGCTGTCAATGCTACCTCGACAATCTGGGGAGATGTTCGAGATGCTCTGGTACAATCTCAGATCTGATTTCCACTTCTGACAACACCTCGCCTCGACGATCATTTCTTTTTTGTTCTTAGCATTCAGGCAATTCACAAGACTAAAGGTCCCAATACCCACTGGCCTTCGGAAGTCTCGGTAGGCCTCCCACAAATCGATGCTGATGGTTCTAAGATTGCACTCAGATCATGTCCAGGAACCCGATTGGACAATTGCATCTTCGCGATCAGCAACCCATGGAATAAAAGCCCGAAATAAATACTGGGTTTCAGCTAAAAGTCAGGGATTTTCCGCGCCGGTACCCGTTCCGCGGGCACTAAAATGGATCCATCTCCGCGCTATGACTTTGAGATATTCGATCGGGTCGTACCAGAATCTCCGTTGGCCTACGAGAAGGTGGGGGAACTAACATGCAGGCTGCTAAACGAAGAAGGTGGCTATGGACATTAGCAAGGATATTAGGAATAATTTCCCTTTTTCTTGTCAAACCTCGGCTGCAGGAAGAAGTTAGGGGAATTTGTCAGGGATTGGCTTTTCGGGGTAACGTTGGCCGATGGCGCAGAGGAAGAAAAAGGCGAACCAGGCAGGTTAAATATGCACCTGGTCCTCGTCGATCCTTTAACTAGAGGGGGTCTTTGATCTAAGGGTCCAAGTTGTGTCTTGCATTTGCACGTGGTTTCTTATAATGCATTTTTCAAGTAAAGTCTTTGCTGCATTGGCAGCTTGGAGCACCGCAGTCACATGCGCGACAACTCCTTTTGCTCGTAGCGATGCCATTGGGACATGTTCTGAAGACCTGAGCCAACTTGGTAAGAAGTTATCCAAGTCGGCCAAGGTCTACTGTCCTGGATCTGCCGAGTTTGAGAAGGCTACCACTCGTTGGTCCGTTCTGGATGCTCCCAAGGTCAATATTGTTGTCGTTCCTGGTACAGAGCAGGATGTCGCCACGACTGTAAGTGTTTCGTAATTAATCGTTGATGGGAAATGCTAATGAATGCTTCTCAAGGTCAAATATGCCAACTCCAAGAGCCTTCCTTTCCTCGCCTACAACACTGCTCATGGAGCTATCACCACTTTGGGTCGCATGGACCATGGTATTGAGATTTATCTCAGCCAGCTGAACAAGGTCAAAGTCGCTGCTGACGGCAAGACGGTTACAATTGGTGGCGGTACAAGGTCCAAAGAAGTCACCGACACACTTTGGGCTGCCAACAAGCAAACCGGTACGCTTTGATGTTTTTTTCTTGCCAATGATGACGTGCTAACCGCTACCAGTGACCGGAACATGCGAGTGCGTTAGCTATATGGGTCCAGGCCTTGGTGGTGGACATGGCTGGCTCCAAGGCCATCACGGTATCATCGCAGATCAGTGGGTCTCGCTCAACATTGTCTTGGCTGATGGATCGTTCAAGACCATCGATAACAAGTCCGATCTTTGGTGGGCCCTCAAGGGCGCTGGTCACAACTTTGGTATTGTGACTTCTATCACTTCCAAGGTGTATGAGATCCAGCACCGAGACTGGGCCATCGAGACACTTGTCTTCAGTGGCGAACACGTTGAGAAGTTGTATCATACCGCCAATGAGCATCTCCTTCGAAAGCAGCCTGAGGGCGTCATCAACTGGTCCTACTGGGTCCATGACCCTACTGCGGATCCCGAAAACGTAAGTTTCTATCCTTCATCCATTGTTTTGGTCTAACGTTGGCTTTTGCAGCCTATCATCCTCTTCTGGCTCATCCAGGAAGGCGTGAAGAGCATCGACCCCAAGATCTCCAAGCCTTTCCACGATTTGAACCCAATTGCCATCTCTCCTGAGTCTGGAGACTACCGCGACCTTGCCAGGTGGACACAAATCGATGTCGATGCTGTCCCATGCCAGAAGAATGGTCTTGTCAACCCCCGCTTCCCTCTCTACCTTCAGAAGTACAATGTCTCCGCCATGAAGAACGCATGGAATCTCTTTGCCAAAGAGACAGGTCCTGACACTCCTTTCAACACTTCTATCTTCATGTTTGAGGGTTACTCCACCCAGGCTGTTCGGGGCACTGATGCCCAGAGTGCTGCTTTCGCCTTCCGACAACAGAATATCCTCACTGCTCCCTTGATCACATACAAGCCTGGAGATTCTGAACTCGACAAGAAGGCTGCCGCTGTCGGCAATGAGTTGCGCCATATCCTCCATAGAGCTTCTGGTCAGTACCACATGAGTGTCTATGTTAACTACGCTTTTGGTAATGAAGAGCCAGTCAGTTGGTATGGAAAGGAGAACTGGCGGCAAGAGCGTTTGAAGAGTTTGAAGAACAAGTATGACCCCAAAGGAAAGTTTAGCTTCTTTGGTCCTGTAGCATGAGAGACGACTTGCCTTTGAAGTCAGAAGCTGAGGCGTCGTCTCCATATCTTCGTCTATCCATAAACCATATTTAATCTTACATGGTATCATTCATCCGTATTATCTTAACCACTGCTGGTGTTCATTCTCTCTATCATCGGTGTCCTTGTGCTTCTCTTACCATGAACGGAGCCAGCGGCTTCAACATGCTTTTCTGTCAGTCTGCGACCATAGAACCGTACAACCAAAGCCTCTACACAAAAGGTTCGTTTTTGGCTGGTAACATAAGCGCTTGTCCAACTCGCAATTTGTCATGCCAGGTAGCCAAAGGTGAAAATAAGATCTTGCGCCAGGAATGATGACCAAAGCGCTTCAAATCCTGCCGCCAACTAAGAATCGGCCCCCAACCAGAATGCAAGACTGCAGTTTCCTGATCATATTGGGGGCCAAACAATGAAACTGATAAGACCAAGCGACCGAGAATCTGAGATATCCAGACCTCGATCAACCAAAGATCAACGGGAATAATCGGGGGTAGACATGGTTGTTTTGATGCATATAAGATTTGAAATAAGGCTGGTGCTTACAAGGCTAAACTCGTACCAGAGCCTGGACCTTCTGCTACTAAAATCGGGAATAAGGCCTGATCTGGCTAAGCGATTCTGATCCTCCAAGCCGTTGTACAGGGTTTAGTGGTCAGCAGAGAAATTTATTGGACCTCGCTGTAAGATATATGGATAAGGTGTTACCATAAGCAAGAAGCTGAAGGAAACCCTGCATCTTCATTTGGGGGCCGTTTTGATGTCGAAAATAAACAGAGTAGCATTGAGAATCTCACTGCATTACTTCAGTGTGAGGGAAAAGCATCTTTTCTGGAGGCTTTTGGAGTGCCAAGTTGTCAGCGTAGCATTTGTCTCAGGGTAGTGGTGGAGGAGGTTGAAAAAAGCACAAATTTTGAGCCTGATGAGGACCTTGTCTCTTGTTCAAGAGGCCTATATAACTGCGCGCCATCAAAGATGTGAACGCGTGTTTTCTGCCTTTCGTTATTATCAGTATAGGCTATTCGGGTACCTACAGAATCCTCACAATCTTTCTAGAGACCAAGGGACGACCTCCTTGTCAAGATGTTCAGGTTAGTTCTTCCAGCCCTATCACATTTGACTCTCCCCACTTCATCTTGGCAGCATCCTCCTTCGGCAATCTCAAATTCCAGGCATTAACAACATGGCCTTATTAGTCAAAACCCCAAAAAGCCCATTGCTGGCAACAAAGGCCCAGCTGCTCCCGTACAACGCCCTCCGGCCGGACGTCCTCCAGCTGGCCGACCGGCTCAGCCACCTGCCCAGCGACCTGCTCAACCCGCTCAGCGACCATCACAGCCTGCCCAGCGGCCTGCTCAACGACCGGCCGGTTATCAACCGGTGACTGCTCCGAGACCAGTTGCAGGTGCTCCTGTTGTCGGAAGACAGCCTGCTCCCAATCATGGAATGCAGATGACCCAAATGAAGAAGCCGCAACAAGCTACGCGTCCTCCAGCCAAGAAACCAGCTCCTGCTCAAGGACAGAAGGCTGGACCACCAAAAGGTCATGCTCCGCAAGGTGGAGGCCGGCCAGTCCAAAGGGCTGGACCTGCACCAGTTCAAGGCTACCATCCCGGCCACCCTCAACAGGCTCACCCCCAACAAAGCCACAAGAAGAGCTCGTCGAACATGAAGTATGCAGCTGGGGGTGCTGTCGCCGGTGCGGCTGGTGCAGGAGCAGCCATGTACTTCCTGAACAACGACTCGAACGAGCCCACTTACGTTATCAACAACTACGACAACAGTCAGGGCCCAGAGAACATCACCTATACTCAGTACAACCAATATGAAGGTGACTACATAGACAATGGAGACTATCGGTATGACAGCGATGGTGATCGTCAATACTCTCCAAACAGTCCAGACGGCGGCAATCGCTACTACGATGATGATCACGACCAGTACGCTAATGACACAAACTACGGCAACCAATATGACAGTGATCAGGTGAATACGTCGTATGATGCCACAAGGTACCAACAACCAAGTGACCAGCAAGGTGACAATGGCAACGATGACTGTTGTGGCTGCGACAATTGCTGCGAATGCGATAACTGTTGTGACTGCGATGGCTGTTGCGGGTGCTGCGGTGATGACAATGGCAAGGACGGTGACGGTGGGTGCGTTGTAATGTAATGAAATGTGTCTGGGAATAGAGTAATGACGGGTTCTACTATAAACGGTAATTACAGATTAGCGATCATTTAATTTTGATGACATTTGTTTAATGGCTCGCGCGGGTCTAGGGTGAGACCAAGACATGATCACGGACAGTTAGTGAATGAACAATGGCATGCAGCACGACTTACTCAGTTTCGCCACACATGATAATAAAGAAGCAAAAGAATATCAACTCGCATGGCGTATACCAATGGTAGCGTAGCAACCAACAAAGTGTATATGAATGATGTTTTCATATTGGAAAGAAGAGGCAAAAAATGACAAAAGTTTTGTCCGCTGTGAGGTTCGAACTCACGACCTTTGGATCACTCTAATCTAAGATTAGATCACAATCTAATATGAGACCAACGCTCTAACCAACTGAGCCAAGCAGACTATCCTAATTGGGTACGGGTCTGAGCTTCATTGGTGCTCATCAACGGAAACGGATACCATTCTCTGCAAGTGCCAGACTGACAGTGTAACACCAACAGAGGATTATCTGTTTACCTAGTGCGGATATCTAAATCGAGAATCATCAATGGGTTACCATTGCTGCATAGATATAATAACATTAACAGAAGTAAAAGAGGTTCGCCTAGCCATTTGAACATGCTTGGGCCTGGGGGCATATGGTTGAATGACTGTGTGAAAGCGCCAGGTAATCATTAAGAAAGTAACTACTATACAACCAAAGTTTTCCCATGCCTGATATCCCCTGAAATTAAATCCCAGACCTAACCTCTGACGCCTTGCTTTCAAACCGTATCTCACTGGAAGTCCTCGATTCCGACACAGTAGCCTTTGAAGCATTCTCATATGCAACCTGAACATTCGTAGTACGCATAATTCCATTATATGTCATGATCTCTTCCTCGGATCCGGTCGGCGAAACACTACGAATCTCAGTATGTTGAGTTCGCGAAACCCGAAGGTCTTTGAGACGGATATCATCGTGGTTATGTGATCGTATTCCACCTGTCCCGCGGGAGTTGTTGGCATATCGTCCGCCGTATGGAGTTCCAGATGGTGCGTCTGAGCTTCCTCCAAAGAGAGCAGGGAACCATCGTCGGAAAAGCGGTCGGAGAGCGGGAACCGATGCGCAGATGATGGCGAGGTTCGTTTCGACGGCGCCCCAGACGGGAAGGACGGAGTAGAAGGTGTCTTCGCCGGGTTTCGGTCCCTCGACGAGTTGGTGATAGATGGATATGACACGGATGATGCCGATGACACCGACTCTAGGTAATATTAGTATCTATCTCGCGAAGCTGTAGGCGCTACTTACACGCTACCCAACAAAAACACACTCAGAACAGCAATCTTGGTTGCCCATCGCATGGTTAGACCAAGGAAGATCCAAAAAGGAAGTGCGACAACCAAGAAGTCTGTCACGATGGTGATGCAAGATGCAATGACATGAAACCAGTTGTTGACACAATGAACGCCAGGTTCCTTTCGCAGGGGAAAGTCCCAATTGGCTTCAATGGGCCAGCATTGAAAGAGAGCTGTGAAGAAGATGGCGACGGCATGCGCAGCATTAAAGATGTTGAGTCCGTATATGGCGTATCGCACGTTGGTTTTATGACCACCCAAGCGAAGGAGGAATACTAGAATCGAGGCCTTGACGAGTGCCAGGACGGGGTTGTAGAACATCTGCACGAGAAAGTTCCACCAGAAGCCAGCGGCGAGATTAAGATCTTTTGGGACATCTCGCTCGTGGAATCCCCAGTAGTTGAGCTTCATAACTGTTTAATTGTCAGCGAAAGGGTCATTCTGATGCAACAAGATTCAAAACACGTACACATGTAGAGAGGTCCAATCATCATCAAAGCGAAGAACTGTCGATGTTAGACCAACGCCAAGACATAAAAATGTGTCAAACTTACCAAAGCTGCCAGCACGAGCCAGTCATCTATCAAAAATAAGCTTTCGGTATTGATTGCACTGACCATGAGAGAGACTCACCTAATCCAACTGTCCGTGAGGTCACGCGACTGTACATACGCATAGACACAATGATGATCGATAAAGCCGGAAAGAGGAAAAGAGCAGCGAGGCCCTTTTGCTGAAGAGGAGTCGTAGGAAGACTCAAAGGATTAGGATAGGGCGGCGGCCCTGTTCGAGTGTAGAGATGTAACGAGGCCATCGTGAATGTCAAGCCAGCGTAAAAGAGATGGTGTGTCAAGAGTATGATGGAGCAGAGTTTGCACCATGGGACGTCAAGGGACACTAGAAAAATTGACACAGACTCGATGTGACCGCTGATCCGGGCGAAGATGGCCGCTGCGATCGATCGTCGCTCTGTATGTACATGTAACAGGACGAACCAGGGGGGAACCGCTGTTACGGTATTGGCACAAGATGAAGACGATCGCTTAGATGGGGCCCTTCAGATTTATGTATAGTAGATATCCAGGGGAACCCAGCAACGCAGAATCTTTCATGAAGAACGCGGAGACCAATAAAACAGGATGAGAAACAGAGTTCATGAGGATTGTCATCCAAGTGACCCAACGTGGGCAGCATGGTCCGTGGTTTGGGAGCTGAACCACCATCTTGGTGCTTCGAGTAAGACGAGTTCCTGGTTCCTGGATTGCACAGTACAGCGTTGTTCATGTACGATTACGAAAGGGGAAAGTGATTGCCGGCATATCTCAGTGCATCTGGTTCTGGAATCAAGGAATTGTGTGTCAACTACCGGTGATTCAGCTACTTGTGTGTCACACGTCCCGTGTGCGGTTGGACTGAAGGGCTGCTAAGGTTTTCTGTGCCGCAGAGACTCCCGGTACGATTTCCGGTGTTCCGCCAAGAACGCGTATATGTTTCCCCCTCAGCTGTGTTTTCGATCATGCATGTTGGTTGTTGAAGAATCTAAAGTAGAAATGATAGAGCATTGTGGCTTGCAACTAAGCAGGCGTTGATGCCCAAGGCTTCCGGTGGTGGCTGAGACTAGGCTGTCAACAACTTGTTTTCAGGACGAGGCATGACGCCTTCGCTAGATCCTGCTGGAAGCCTCCCACATAGCTCATTTCGATACCATATACGAACTGCTCGTTCTGATGTCTTCAAGAATTATAAATTGGGAGGGTGAACTAATATCGTTAATCCAGAGCAATGGTTGGGTGATTTGTGATTAGGTTCAGGCTAGATCTCTTAGCATTTCCATCAAAGGTGAAGATCAGCATTCGCGCGATTTTTCTTCAACAATCTCGAAGGACCAACATGCATATGCATGAATGAACGTAGCATGCATCTCTAAGGGATGGATAATGGCTGGACCCTGAGCGTGTTTTAACCGCGTACCGCTAAGGACCAGGGGAGTAAGAAACTCGGGACTACGATTCTAAGTGACAGAAATGCTTAGGCCAGTTTAGGATGAACGTAGGCAACTTTAGTATAACTTAGACAAGTTTTGACCAGTTATTTGTCGCACCTTGAAAGATGGCATTGGGCTTTTTTTGCTCCCCAGGGCTTGAGGTCCTCTACTGTTCCTCTAGCTCCATCACAAAGACACTACCGAGATGCTCACATCTACCCCGGATCCCCGACCCTTGCCAAGCTTCCCAACCAGTCACAAGGCCCGGACGGCTGAACGATGATCCTTCGCTTGTCTCAGCTAAATGATAATCCGTTGATCCTTTCTCCATGCAGATTGCCATCATCTTTTAGCACGATATTTACGAAGCCGATCCCACTCTGACAAAGATTCTCAACCAACAGCCGCTTAAAATTAAGTTCTCGCTTCACTTAATCACCAGGATCTCGAACTTTGTCGGTCTTGAATGCCCAGCCTGTATAATTTGTCCGTCCGCGGGGTCCCGCTCCAATCATGTTTAGAATGTGTCATGGACTATTCTAGTCTGACGGGAAGCGGCTTCGACCCGAAGGCTCTCCAATTGAGGGTTATGCATAATGTAACAGTAATTCTACGCCAAGCTTAGAAATCGACCATCATTTCCACATATAGAGAGACCCTTGACCCTTGGAGCGACGAGAAGCCGCATCCCCGTGGCGGCTGAAAGAAATGGCGCCAGTGGGATGAAAAGCGCCCGCACAATCTGCACAGATTTTGACAGGAAATCGGGGTTCAGATGCTTCCGATATGTATGATACTCTCTCCTCTCTCAACGGCAATGCCTCGCGGCTCTTACTCCACCGTCGCCACCGCGCTCCATCGTCAAGCATGGATATCTTTCGGCCCATGAACGTAAGCATCAAGGTGATTACTACCTAATACGTGCTAAACACCGCCTAGCCAACGACAACTCGCGTATTTTCTGTAGGATTGCAGTAGTAACATAAGAACTAGTGTTCGATATATAGACGGCACAGAAAGCCATGTGGCATAAGCCGATCTCTCCCCTTTCCCTTTCTTTCCTCCCCCAACCCTCTCGAGCCCTTGGCGTTCTGTCCCGTCCCTGCAGCCAGCCTCAAAACTCTACAAGATGCAAGGCTCTCACATTTCGTGGCTGCTTGCCGCGCTTGTTCCTTTCACCCTTGGTCAGACGATCGAAGTCGATGGCAAGGCGGTCCGTACGTAACATCTTCGCCTGCAGAACGTGTTTTCTTTTTGCTCTCATGAACCATCGCTAATCTGAAACGTGGGGTAGCCGCCAACGAGAAGAATGTTGCCCCCGCGTGGTCTGAGCCACCGGCTGCATCGTCCAAGTATTCCTTTGTCGATGACACCCCTCGGCTGACCGATGCCGTGCTCACCAACCTCACGGACCTCAACCTCAGTGACGTTGACCTCTTCTACTTTGCTGATACCAAGGGTTCCAAGAAGAGATCTGCTGCTGTCGACTCCAAGTGCAAGGTTTTCCCTGGTGACAAGCTTTACCCCAACAAACTCATCTGGAAGGTCCTCGACCTTCTCAGCGGAGGTGCCCTTATCAGCACAGTTCCCCTGGGCTCAGCCTGCTACAAAGGAGAGCATTATAACGAGGAGCGCTGCAAATACCTTACAGAAAATTGGCATAACAGCACGACACAGTGAGTTTCATCCTCGACCGTGCCGTCTCATACATGCGTCAAACTAACATCGTCAAGCATCGATGATCCCACTTCGGTCATGTCACCCCTCTTTGAGGGTGCCACCTGTGAGCCCGAGAACGCCGCTTCCGGCTCCAAGTGCACCATTGGTGGCTTCCCCTTGTACTCCATCAAGGCCACCTGTGTTGCCCATATCCAACTCGCCGTCAACTTTGCTCGCAACCTCAACCTCCGTCTTGTCGTTCACAATACTGGCCATGACTTCCTTGGTAAGAGCACCGGTGCTGGTGCCTTGAGCATCTGGACACATCACCTCAAGGATATCAAGTTCACCAAGAACTACCGTGGTGCTAGCAGCTACACTGGCCCCGCCTTCAAGATTGGTGCCGGTATCCAGGTCAAGGACCTGTACCTGGCTGCCGACCAGGAGGGTTACACTGCTGTTGGTGGAGAGTGCCGTGTAAGTCTTCCTCTTCGTCGGCCATCGCTCGCAGATACTAATGAGTTCATAGGATGTTGGTGTCGCTGGCGGTTATCTTCCCGGTGGTGGCCACTCCCCCATCAGCCCCATCGCCGGTCTTGCTGCCGACCAGCTCCTCAGCGTTGACATCGTCACACCTGATGGTCGCTTCGTCACTGCCGACGAGAAGCAGAACACTGATCTCTTCTGGGCTGTCCGTGGTGGTGGTGCTGCTACCTGGGGCGTCGTCGTCTCCATGACTGTCCGAGTCTATCCCAAGATGAAGTTCTCTGGCATGACCTGGAGCGTCAATACCAAGGATGCTGGCATCTCTCAGGAGGCTCTCTTCAAGGCCCTTGACGTCTACTGGCGTCGCTTCCCTGAGTACTCTGACAAGAACAGCTACGGCTACAGCTTTATGTTCCCTGCTGGCAACGGCAGTTTCCTCTGGACCATGAACCCTTGGATGATCCCCAACATCTCTGTTGGCGAGTTCAAGAAGCTTGTTCAGCCCCTCCTCGATGAGTGGAAGGAACTTGGCGTTGACCCCAAGCCCACATTCTTTGAGCATGATCGCTTTTACCCTGCCTGGAAGACACATTTCCCTGCTGAAAACGTCGGTAACTACAATGGTCGTTCCGGCTCTCGTCTAATCCCCCGTAAGAACTGGAATGACCCTAAGCTTCTCAACAACACTATCGACGTTCTCAAGGGCATTCTTGCTGACGAAGGCATATTGATTATCTACAACATCAATGCCAAGCAGCAAAACACTCCTCCTAACTCTGCCAACCCTGCCTGGCGTGACGCCAACATGTTTGTTATCACTGCTCTTAACTGGAACTACACCGATAGTGAGGAGGAGATTGCCAAAGTCAACAACGAACTCACCCATGGTGTCATGGAGCGTCTCAAGGCCGTCACTCCCGGCGGTGGTGGTTATGGTAACGAGGGTGATGTTATGGATCCTGACTTCGGTCAGTCTTACTTCGGATCTAACTATGCCAAGCTCTACCAGCTAAAGCAGAAGATTGATCCTTACGGTGTCTTCTATGCTCCTACTGCTGTCGGTAGCGAGGACTGGTACATCACTGATCACCCAGCCTACGTGATCAAGCAGACCGGCCGTCTTTGCCGCAAGTAGATAGCCTAGCCTATCGCTTCCTTCGATTGTAGATACTTTGATTGCGCCCTTTACCTGATCTAGACCAATAATAATTCGAGCCCCGTCATCCTGTTTCATACGGGCTACTCGGATAACATTCCCTATGGCATTGGTTTACGTGAACACCGGATGGCTTTGCTAGTACCAAATGCAGGCTTTTTTATCTTATTTTCGCCGAAGGTGCCGAGTGGCAAGTAGGCAACACCTATCTAACACTAAGGGGGTTCACATGAATTAAGTTAGATAGAGTTTCAACGACCAGGATCCCCCTAATACCATAGTGGCTTTTGTTATTACACATGGGTTGGCAGCCCTGTCTTCTTATGACTTCTAATTGCCTCTCTTTAGTATCTACCTCCCTGCACTGGCTGTCAACAATAGCATTTATTTTAACCTTTGCAGCTTAAAGCTATTATAAGCTATACTCTTCTTTAAGCTGGGTTTTAATAGCTTAGAGGTCGCCTAGCTTAATAAGGAATTTATTAATATATTAATATTAAAAGTAAAAGAAATAAGACTATTAAAAAAACTATTTTCTTTTTTTTTTTTTTTTTTTTTTTTTTTTTAAATATTTCTTTTTGACTTGAAATTAAATTATTTTTAATAATTTTATTTAAGCTTTTTATATTTTATAATAGTAATTAAATAAGTTATTATATATATTTTTATAATATTAGCTGTATAGTATATTAATAAGTTTGATATTTTAACATAATATCTAAGTTTTAAGCTAGATATATTATTTATAGTTAAGACTTATGCCTAAGAGCTTATCACTATGAAGAACTTAAACTACTTCCCCGTACCCCAACCAATCATACTCGTTGTCATTTCTGAACCTTTGCCATCTTGCCTCGTCAAATTGGTTGCCAGCTGTTCCGATCTTCCGAAATGCTTCCCCTAACTCCTGGACCAAGATGTATCCTCTAGGATCTTCAATATTCATAGCAAGCTGCTTTAATCCAAGTCAGTAAACGGGGTCTAGAGTGAGGGGATTTCCGAACCATGATTGACGCCCCTTCGCTATCAATATCGCCCATAAGACCTTCAAGGTTGTCGTAATTTTCGATGTTGCAGAGATAATCATCGTCAGAAATCTCCGCCACGTAATCGTGGTTGTAACCAAGCCAAAGTCTCTGGATGGGCCTTACGGTTCTTTCACCAATATATCCGGTGATCCTTTTGGACACGGACTTTGGTATACGCCATGAACTGAGTTGTCCATCATGGCGATGTAGAAGAACCCACCAGCACCGAGACTTATGTGTCGGGGACACCCAAACTTTTGATGCTTATCTAGCCAAGCAGCGAGTTCGGGATACTTAGTTGCAAATGAGCCCGACCAACCTGCTCTAGATATTAATCACCATCTATATCGATTAACTGAGCTTCAACTTACATGTCCAGCAGTCAAAGTTACTTCCAGTATGATAGTGGTAGAGCCATGATCCATTGGTACCAAGCGCACAAATTCTGCGTATGTCATTTTCGTCCCTCAGTCGTTTTAGATCGCTATTGTAACGGCTACAATTTATTAGGGATCTGGTCGATATTCGAATGGCCTTCACTTACTGCTGATTTCCGCTTCTGCCTCCAAGAAGAAGCCCCTTCCTGACAGAAACAACACTAAATCCTTGGAGCCCGTTACGTAATGAGACCCTGAGCTTCGAGGTCTCATACTCGAGATTCCCATTCTAGCATTGCCTCTTTCGCTTAGTTGAAGACGGAGACTCTTGAGTTCCCTACTGGCTTCTTCGGTTCGTTGAAGCATCTCTTGTTCTCGGAGCTTGTGTTGCTCTTCCAGACTCTCGATCTTGTCCTGTTGGCGCATCCGCTCTTGGTTTTCCCGATACTTGCCCTCCAGTACTTTGAAGCGACGTATCTGTTCCTTCATCTCTTCTAGACCGACCTTGAGATTATCTCGTTCTTGATTGAGATGGTCAAACCTTTTCTGCATCGTCTCCCGATATTGGCGTTGTTCTTCGGCTGACCTTTCATCCTGGTCCTTCCTGGCTTGCCTCTCCATTTCGAGGGTTTCTGACATCTCCTTCATGACCCTCAGTTCAGCTAGAAGGATGTCTGAGTTAAGGCCAATACCAGCTTCCGTCTTATTCAAATCTTTGTGCTCACTGACCATTTCCTTTTAAATGGAAATAGTGACTCGATCGCTTTTGGCAATCGTTCTGAGTAGGGGCATGGCGGATGAGCGGGTATTATTATGGCGATTGATTTGAGCGCCATCTTCGACCAGGGCTCCCCAGAAACCACCTGTAGCGATCAGCTCTTGCTCTCGCCTTTCTCCTATTGCTGCGTACTCATCTTCCCACATCGTAGTGACAAGAATGACGTTCATGAGACTTTCCTCGCCACAGAGTTTCCGGAACATCATGAGGTTCTTTTTGGCAGATTCGCCCATACGACGATCTGTGATCCTATGGAGATATAGGATCCCGCTTAGTTTGATATTGTCTTCATACATCTTGGTAAGACATAAAGCAATCTCTTTGAGAACTTCGGCGTCTGATCGATTCGTGTCATCAAACCCCGGAGTATCCAGAAGATATATGTCAGAGGTATCTGACGATTTGCATTGGTATGCAGTGACATGTTGTGTACCTGCATCGTGTTGAGACAGGACTGTGTCAACTAATGAATGACATGGCCGATACGTACAAGCTTGCAGATCATGACCAACGGGAACATCTTGTCCAGTGCACATCAAGATGAGAGTGCTCTTTCCAGGCCCAGCCATTTCCATGATAGCTATCAATATGTGGCTAGACCTCAGTCTAAGGCCTAGGAATACGTCACCCATTGTGTCAGTTCGGTTTTGATCGGGATTATGAAACACGGTGTCTGAAAGAAAGGAAGTCTGTACCGAGAAAAGCACCGTCAGTTGAGTTAATTATATTTTTTATGCAGTTGGCTGTCTCTGGGAATTCCATTCCGCTGCTTGGCCCTCTCTATTCTTTCAGGTCTTCTTGCTGCTTCTGATGCTCAAGGTCCAGTTGTCTTCCAACTCCAGCACGAAATTGTTGAAGAGCATAAGGGATTGATGAAACCGCAGCAAGGACTGTCCTTAACAACCACTATGCCACCCGGTGGGATCGCTTGCAAGGTGAACTCAGAGCCTTGCAAAAGCCTCTCTTGAAGAGTGGATCATTAGCTTTTGAATCGAGGCAGGACTTAGAGCGACAGATAACAGCAGTAGAGACGGGCGAAAGATACTTGCGCCAATCAGTTGAAGCGCATTTCGTAGACAAAACGAAAAGGCACCGGGCGAGATTCAATTACACACAGGACGAGATTTCCGAGCTTGCATCAGAAATACAATGATTGAGGTCAGAGCTGGGAAGTCTAAAGGAAGTCTCAAGCCGATTCACTCAAAGTTTTGATCCCCGGAGCCGGGATTCAATGAGGAACCCTCCTGAGGTTGCTTCGTTCCAACCCTAAGGCATTTCGGGTAGAAGAGACCCATATTCCTCAAAAGAAGAAGAAGAAGAAGAAGAAGCCAGAAGAAGACAGGGATGGGGTCGTTTCTGAGCATGATTAAATCTAGTTATTGTTCAGTCCATACATACGTCATATGCTATCTGTTTACTGCTAAGCCTTACTCAACTGCCGGAAGCGAATGCGCGAACCCGAGGCAAAAGATCCACTATATCGCCAATGACGCAGCAAAAAGAAATCTCTAATCAAGATTTACCGTCTATGCATACGAAGCCACTGGACTCGCTCTATGGAAATTGCGTTGGGCGCGAAGCCCGAATTTCCGGGAATGGTGGGGACAGAATCCGAAAATCCCAACTTCCGCTGAGTCATGAATCTGATCCAATCGCATTGTGAGATTTGGCATGACTTTATCACCGGGTCCGAGCCCGAGAGGCTTAATAAATGGAGATTTGGGAAGTCAGCTTAGTTTGGCGGCGGCGGCATGTAACACAAACCCGTTGACAGCTCAGGGGAATGGCATGATGTTTATATTTTAGACTTATAAGTAAACAATATTTCTCTTGTTTACCTCTAACCAAGACAAGCCTCGTTCAGTACTTCCATTTCATCTCACCAAGACCTTATCCTACAGCTGACGACAACATATTCTCACCATGACATTAATACCACCTCGATCATCTAACCGAATCTCTTCGCGGTCTACACCATTATCCGTCAGGATGAAGACCTATATAATACCCGTCATTATGACGGCCTTAATGGTTCAACTTCTGTTCCTAGCGAATATGTCCTACCTCTTCGGTTCCCTCTTCAAGTCCTCGACACGAATGCATAACCTCAAGATCCTCGCGATCGATTTCGACGGCAGCGATATCGGAAAGGCCATTTCCGGTGCTTATGATACCCTCCAGTCAGACAAGTTCCCTTCCGTTGAGTTCGGTTCGTCCTCCGAGTATGATACCCCTGAAAAGGTTCGCGACGCTGTCTGTAACCATGGCTACTGGGGTGCTATTTACACTCATCCTGGTGCCTCTGATCGTCTTTTGTCCACCATTGAGGGCGACAACACTACTGTTTATGATCCACAAGACGCTGTCACTACGATTTACAACGGCGCATACTATCCTTCCATCTTCTCTTCTCTTCAAGGCAACATGCAGAGCCTCGTTGGCGCTGCCGCAACCATGTATGCCCTTGCGACTCCCGATGCCCTCAAGGCCGTCAACATGACCAACCCTACCTCAGCGAGTACACTCCTTCGACCCTTCCATGCCAACATCTGGAACATCATGCCGACCGAGCAGGGTACAAGAGTTCTTCTGAATACTGTCTCACTAGTGATGGGCATTCTCATGCATTTCTTCTTCCAGATGGGACTTAACGGTATTACAACTTCTACCAAGGTCCTCCAGTCGTACTCAAAGCGAGATGTTTATATTTTCCGCTTCATCACTGGAAAGATTTATACCCTCATCGGTGCTTTAGGCATGGCTGGCTATTTCTGGGCCTTCCGCGAGAATTGGAGCGTTGATGCTGCTCAGTTCTTTGAGACTTGGATGTGCCTCTGGTTCTACACGGACATCAACTACCTTGTCATCGACACAGTGCTGGCAACTATAGTTCCTATGCAGTTCTTTGCATTCTTCCTACTTACATGGATCATTCTCAATATCGGGTCAACCGTCTTCCCATTTGAGCTCACGCCTGGGTTCTACCATTGGTCGTGGGCACTTCCAGCCCATAACGCGTGGCTTCTTCTCGTCGGTATCTGGTCTGGGTGCCGTGCCAACATTGGGGTTACTCTACCCATCTTGTTCTCTTGGTGGGTTGTCGGCCACGCTGGAAGCGCATGGTCAGTCCGCAAGAGGTGCTTGATGGCTGAGGCCGAGGCTGAGAGTCAGTTGCAAGATACTCCCAACGAGAAGTTTGAACGATTTAGCACCGAGCAGACACGGCAGGAAACATCACATGGACTGAGACCGGCACGGGATCTTGACCTGGAGGCCAATCTCCCCGCGCAGCGTCTGCGCAATGACGATGATAATCGGACAATTACAAATGGCGGCGAGCTGTCACAGGAGCACGATAACATCAAATAGTGCCGATGTGAATCGTTTTATCTGCAGCTGGGTTCTTGAGGATACTTGCTTGCCATCATGCTTAGCGAACTGGATTTTGGATTTGTGGGATTTGTGCATTGGCGTTTGACTAGAGGACCGAAATACTTGGGCTTTTCCCCCATAGATGTCATAGATGAGTCGATGGAGATTCCCTCATACACTTTATAGACATAGACTGAGAACCATTAAATAATACACCAGCATTTAATATTAAAGAAGCCATAACTTATAAGCATTGAAGTTCGCCAATTGATTCATCTCGTGTTGATCGATGCATAATGCAACACAATAAAGACTGCAACACCTGATTTGAGAGTAGATGAATACTTCGAGAACTCCTCTCAGCTCTCTGCCGTTAATTTCTGGCCCGCATCTGGCGACAGCCGGTTCATAGTGGACGCCATCAGCTCAGAGTACACTTCAGATGATGCGGTGGAAGGCGTGGCGAACAACAAATAGCCGATTGATATAGTAAGATTCGACGTAATGATAGTCTCACTTTACAATGAGACCCTATGATGCAAGCGTAGGTCATGCGCATCATCGGAAGATTAGCAGGTTTGAAGAGAGCGTGGTGCAAATAATCCCTTGAACACAAGACAGTCCACTGAAGTGAGAAGAGTTTAGGCCCTGTAATGATAATTTTTAGGTAAGTTTAGGGCAATCTTAGGAGCCTCTTTCAGTAACTTGGTGGGGTTGACCTTGGATCAAAGCAAGCTTCGTGCCTTTTGAAGATTCGGGCGAGCCTGATGATAAATTCCATGTGTATCGCTTTATTTGAAGTAAATGAAATAGATAACCAATTCTTATGCCCTTTCTATCCGTAAAATAATAAACATGCGAAAATTCCCAAAACTAGATCAAATCGTTAGGGTTCTTGACAAACCCCTCAACAACACGCGCCAGCTCCTCCACCCTTGCCTCCCAGAACTCCCGACGCTCCTCGTCAGCCTCAATACCAATCTGAGTTCTACCGTTCTCAACAAATGATACAATACGAGGTGGTGTGGCAGGCTCGGGGTGAGGAATGGAGTAATCCACGCGACACTTCGTTCCAGCGAAAGGAATCGAGTCGAAGAACTCCTTGTTGAGATGGTTGGTGAAAGACCCATAAAAGAGAGTGTCTGCAGGCCAGTCTGTACACTCCTTGAGCACTTCCTGGAAGCTTAGCGTAGCGTGTTGGCTGCCCTCGACTGATTGACTGCGCACGTAGTCCAGGAACTGTGAAGCTGTCCAGTTTTGCTCGAACTTGACGCGGACGGGCTGGTATTGGTAGCAGGGACCCATGATGGTGTCAATACCGGCGACATCGACGTCGCGACCGGAGACAATACCACCGAATGTGACATCGGAGACATTGAGGTGCTGCGACAGTACCTTGGCCCAGCCAGCAGTGAGAAGCATCGCGTGTGTTGTGTGAGGTGAGGCTCCAGAGATGTCAACATCCTTGGTCATGAATGCAGTCTTCTGCTGAGGCTCCGCAGCAGAAGCGATCTCAGTGTATGATGATCCTTCAAGATTCTTGCGCCAGTATTCCACGTTTTGAGGCTTAACGGTTGAGAGGTGCTGGATGTAGGTCTCGAAAGGCTCCGACGCGGGGATCTCCAGGCCACGGTAGCGAAGCTCAAGCTGGCGGAGGAGTTCGGGCAGAGAGACACCATCGTATTGTGCGTGTGAAATACGGATCATGAAAGCGTTCTCAGTCTCGCCTCGAAGAACGAAGAGGCGAATGAAAGAAGCGCCGAAAGCGAGATCAGTGCTGGTATTGGCATCCGACTCTGCGACCTGCTTGGCAGCGTCGTCGATTGAGCCGTCAACGCTCTGTTCCGTGACAGGCACCTTCAATTCATCAAGGACAACTTGGAGAGTCTGTCCCTCATGTTGGACAAACACAGTTCGAAGAATGGCGTGTTGTGACACGAGGTATTGGAAGCTGTCAACTAGACGGGCCGTGTCAATTGACTGGTCCAGGTAAAGCATGTTGTACTGAACTGAGCTTCGTGGGGCAGACACTGTTTGCTTGACATCGCCATGCTGGGGTCCAGTGGCGGGTAGAACGTCCTGGATCTTCCAGGTCGGGTCGGCCAATTGAGGCTGAATAGCCTGGGCGAGGAAGCCATCGACATCCTTGGTGCCCAACAGCGAAAAGGGAGTGTACTTCTTCGCACTCTCGCTGGCCTCGGGCGAGATCTCGACCAACGAGTTAGCCATGCCCCGGAGCTGCATGTTCTGGAAAATGCTTGCGACAGACAAACGGTACCCATCCTGTCGCAAAGCAGAGACCATGCGCATAGCCACGATGGAGTCACCACCCAGGCGGAAGAAGTTGTCATCCAGCGATAGTTTCTCCTCCTCAATGCCAAGGAACTTTGACCATGAAGCGCGAAGAACGCGCTCCTTGGTGGTCAAGACTGTGGTGTCGGCAATTGTCTTCTTGAGAGATGCGAAAGACTTGCGGAGTTCGACGACCAGCGACAGAGAGACCTTCGAAGCCAGAGTCTCAATGGAGTTGATGTCTGCGGTGCTAGAGAGGGGGATGCAGATTGAGGGAATGGCATAAGGTGGAAGAGTCTCAACCATTGCTTTGTTGAGGCCGATAATTGCCGTCACAAGTTCAACAGAGACATCTTCCGCCAAAGGCAGTGATGTATCTCCAGTATCGACACCGAGCTTGAGAAACTGAGCATCCGTCGCAGGTGTGTCTTTGACAAATGCGACAACCACGGGAGTCTGACTGCTCGAACCCTTGGGAACAACAAGTCGGCTCACAGCTCCAGCAGTACCAGGAAGCAGGCGCTTGAGCTCAAGGTTCGTAGCATTGAGATCCACGACGCGACCGTCAACACTAGCCATATCATCAATGCGACCGATAAACACCAAGCTCAGATCATCGGTGTACTTGACGAGGTCTCCAGTGCGGAAGAGCTTACTTTGTCGGCCAGGGAAGCCCAGCGCACCCTCCTTCAACCACTCGGGAGCATCAACAACATCAGCATCATCGTGCACAGAAGCAGATTCAAGCAGGAGCTCTCCGGTGCTTCCTAGCGGCATGAGAAGCTTCTCATTACCAGGCTGCACGATCCAAGGAATATATTGGACCGTGGGGTATTTGTCGCCGCTGGACAGGAATCGAGAGATGTCCTTGGGAGAGACAGGTGCCTGCTTGTTGGCTTCCCAGATCTCTCCTAACTCTTCGTCACTCAGACATGTGATGTCACTTAATGAGCGCGACACGTCGCCGCGAAGCTGGTTGATAGCAACCTCGAACTGCGACAGCACGCGTTGAACTTGGACGGGGCTGAGAAGCTCCGAGTCAAAGCTTGCCAACAGGCGAAAGCCGGTCTTCTGAAGGGACACAGCCAACATAAGAGGGTACGAGTTGAAGTGTAGGGCCTCAAGAGCGGCATCTCCCCCACGGAAAGAAGGCAGCTCATCGGCTTCTGTCTCAGAAGGCTCGGGGTCTTGAGGCTGGACGACAAGACCCATTGTGACTTCACAAGCAATTTGAGCATCTTCGCTCAGTCGGCGGATATGCTGGATACCAAGATGTTCGTGCGCAGAGCGAGCGACACTCTGTTCCTGGACCGCGCGAAGGAACTCTTGCACTGTAGTGGTGCGGTCGAGACGAATGCGAACAGGGACAGTGGCGAGAATGGGACCCTCAATGAGCTCAGCACCAGGAAGAGGAATAGTACGACCCATGAACGTCTCTCCGAAAACAACATCGTCGCTCATGGAGTATTGCGACGCCAGCAGAGCCCACGCAGCTCGAATGACGGTAGCGATAGTGATGTCGGACTTGGCAGCCTTGTCAAGCTTGATGAAGCGCTCAGCCAGAGAGGTAGGATCGGGGATGTAAGAGCGCGATGGCAGGGTTGGGAATTGGGGTCCTGTAGCGCCAGCGAGTTGAGTCTTCCAGTAGTCCTTAGACGACTCGCGTGAGTCTTCGGCAAGGTAGCGAATGAAGTGCTTGAATTGAGCAGGTCGCGATACTTCTTCGCCCTTGTACGCAGCGCGGGCATGCTCGACGATGAGATCTGTAGACCATCCGTCGTAAATGGCGTGGTGGGCCGTCCAAACGAAGTATCGCTTGTCGAGAGCCTTGTCGGTGACGATGGCGAAGCGAGAGAGCGGCGCGCCAGGCGACATGGGCTCTTTCTTGTCTTCCTCAAGGAACTCCTCCAGCGAAGACTCAACCTCCTTCCATTGAAGCGATTCATTGACGATAACTTGCATGAAGCCATGCTGCTTGAACTCAACAATGCGGGTGCGAAGGATGGGGCTCTCCTTGTACACGACATCCCAAGCGGACTTGAGCTTGTCAACAGAACTCGAGGCGGGGATATCGGCGATTCGTTGCGCGACATAGTTCTCCTTCGATCGCGTGTAGAAAGCCATATGAATCTCCTGCATAGGCGCACAAGGGTAAACATCCTCGATCGCACTGACGTCGCATCCCGATTGCTCAGCAGCCTCAGCGCGCAGGGCATCGCGGTCCATGTTATCCTTCAGTAGAGAGAACTCAGGAATCTGCATATCAACACCTTTGCTCTTATCTCCCTTCTGCATCGACTTTGCCATGTCGGCGAGAACAGGGTAATTGAAGATATCAGCGACGGAAAGCGTGTATCCCCAGTCTCGAATGACTGGCACGAGCTTCATTGCAAGAACGGAGTCTCCGCCTGATGTGAAGAAGTTGTGTGTAGTGCTGACTTGCTTTGTCTCAAGTCCAAGCAGGCGACACCATGAGTCACGCAGGAAGAGTTCAGCCTCAGACTCTGGCTCGCGGATCTCAGAGGACTCATTTAAAGCTGCTGAGGCCTGAAGGTTTGCAGAGATCTCAGCACCGAGGGCGCGAAGAGACTTTCGATCAGTCTTCCCAGAGACAAGGTAGGGAATCTTGGAGAGGGTGATATACGTCGCAGGCACCATGTACACTGGTACGACCTTCGAGAGTCTCTCGTTGAGCGTCTCGAGCGAGTCGCGCAGGCGAGGTGGGAAGTCAATTTGCCGAGCATCGCCATCATCCTTAGCTTCGCGATCAGCGATAAACGCTACCAGCATAGACTCCTTGTTCTGGTTTCTTGGTGCGATGATCTCAGCGACGACTTCAGCGCCCACGGGGAGAAGGTTCTTGATGTGGTGCTCAATCTCTCCTAGCTCTACACGCTGGCCACGAAGCTTGATCTGAGTGTCCTTGCGACCAACGAATACGAAGCCTTTCTCACCGTCTGGATCATATCGGACCAAGTCGCCTGTCTTGTACAGACGCCCATGGCGACCGGGAATTCCACCAGCGCCAGCGAGGAGGAAGTCGGGGTCGTGGATGAAGGCCGCATTCGTCTTCTCCGGATCACCAAGGTATCCTTGGCCGACAATTGGACCCTCAACGAGCAGTTCGCCCACAGCGCCCACAGGAACAAGCTTGTTGTGATCATCGGGATCAACGAGCCAGATACAGGCACCTGTGCCTGGTCCGATACTGACGTACGGCTTGCCCGCTGCGCTGGGGTTGACAGTACATCCAATCGTACATTCAGCGGGACCATAACCAACGACAATTCGAGTATGTTGGCCCCAGATCGCAATATCTCCAGCCGAGCAAGACTCGCCACCGATACCAAGACTGTTAAGCGACGGAATAATATCGGGGTCCAGAATACGTGCGACAGAGGGTGTGATGTTAACCATGTTAACCCTCAAGCGGCGGATCGCACCACTGAGATCATTCACACGGTCCTGATCGGTGGGAATGCAAAGACATCCACCACGAATGAGTGTGCACAGAATACTATCGACACTAACATCGAAAGCATATGATGTAAAATCGAGCGATCGTGAGGTGCTCGAGTATCCAATTCCCGTGCTTCGCGCAAGAGCGCTAGCAGTATATGTTTCGTGCGAGAGCATAACTCCCTTCGGCGTACCCGTACTACCGGAAGTAAAGATGATATATAGGAGAGATTCGGGCGGTACGTCGGGGAGTTTTCGGAGGGGATCTTGGATCGTCTTGGCCAAAGAGTCGAGAGTCGCTGTATCGACAACGACATGCTTTGCGTCAGGTGCGATTTCCGGGCCGTATTCCGCTTGGTCTCTCGAAGTGAGAATATGTGTCGCGTTGACTTGTTGAGCCATAACTTGTCGTCGCTGCATGGGTTGACTGGGATCGTGGAGTGAGAAAGCTGCGCCGGCTTTGATGATGCCCATGACTGCGACTGTCGTCCATCGTGACTTCTCAAAGCACAGAGGTACAATATCGCCGACCTTGACTCCGAGATCAATAAGATGTTGCGCAAGGAGTGTCGATAGTCTGTCAACATCTGCGTATGTGAAGTCGCCATCCCATGAGCAAATGGCTGGCGCATCGGGGCGCCACCTCACTTGCTCAGCGATCAGTGTGTGAATGCACATAGGCACTGGCGGAGGAAGGTCTTTGTTCCAGTTCCATATCACAGACTTGTCGAGCTCGCCTAGTGGTAGGACGGAGCTAATTGTTGCGGTCGAATCGGTGAGTGTTGTGTTGAGAACTTCTACAAGGGCTTGGGCAAAGTGGTTGGCAAGGAACTCTGCGCCTAGAGGCTCGCGCCATGTCGGCCGGAGCCACAGAACGTCGTCTTCTAGTGTCGCTTCAATTTGAACGTTTCCCTGTGTCGCGCAACCCGTTAGTTGGTGGAGATGAGAGGTGAGGCTCATGCGCTTACCCAGTTCACTGACAACTCGCCGTCTTCGGTCACGTCAGTGACGACCTCGCCTGTCGCAGCCTCATCATTGAAGAAGAACTTGTATCCTTTCGTCTCAAAGGGTTGTTCTGACTGTAATTCTTGTTGCAGGTAGTTTCGGAACACCTTCAGCTCCGATGCGACAGAGTCGCTACCATCCCATTGCAGCTTCGATGTGTTGAGGGTGAATGTGCGACACGTTGAAGAACCAATTTCGCTCAAACCCCACGAGAACTCAACATGATTCCCGTGGCTATGACGATACAGAAGAAGCGCCCATGCTAGTAGTAGGATTTCAAGCTCATAGCTATCTTGGTCTTGTTGTTTGCGAAGAACAGGTACGTCATAACGCACACCCTTCGCCCGCGGCTGCGCCGACGACTGAACGTCTCCCATGATGGGCTATTTTGTGTGTATTTGTTTTAATGTTGTATTTGGTGGGCTGGAAGAAGATCCCACCGGACACGATGGGAATACAGATGCAGTTTGCAACGACGAGAAACTCTACATGAACGCCTCCACTGTTTTATTGCAGAACTGCCAACCCAAACTGCAGGAACACCATTACGTATTGAACAGAGGTTTTCATCCGTCCTGAGCATATCGTATACAAGCCGTGTGGGGGGTAGACGGGGACCTTTGAAGCTTCACTCACTCAGGGTCCCGAGCTTCCCATCATGGGCGACTTCGGAGGGTGTCCGTCTTGGGGACTCGTCTGCTCATCGGTCGCCCATTGCTGATCTCGGCACGCTAATCCGTACGTGAATCGACGTGAAGAGGATGAAAGCCCCACGCTCGATGGACCCCTTGGATACATCCTAGCTTCCCGTGTGAAATTTACGGAACTAGTGCGGGCAAAGAAGCAAGAAGAAGGGAGCGGGAGATGGGTGGCTTCAGTGAGAGGTTGCTCTGCCAAGGCGGTTGTGAATGAGGCTGCTTCTTCATTCAGGGGGGGAATACACGTTCGCATGAACGCATGCCGCAGAGCCAGAGCTCTGGTAAAGGATTCATCCGCGTGGTATCGCATGTAGCAAATGGTTCGATGAAAGTGAAAAGGACTGGCCCTGGCCGAAGTGGTCGAGTTGCAGGCCTCTCCACCGCGCCATGTAACAGCGTTGCAACCCAAGAGAAAACAGGGTTTCTCTTCGTCCCGTTACCATACGGAGAGTAGTAATAATCGACATGTCGGCGGGGACGTAGTGGATGAAGTGATGACCCCCATGAAGCCGAGGCGACATTTTTTTGTTTTCGTGTGGTGGGGTGATTGATAAGTTCATTATCTGATCAGATTGACAAGGATCAGTGAATTCTCCACACGAGCTTGCCATGGCGTCACACCACAAGCCACTGAACAATTTGAACCCGTCTGTAAGGTACTTCTCAGTGTCTGAAACCGCCGTGGCTAGCTCTAATGTGAATTAAGTATGTCGGGCTCTATACTAAACAAAAAATATGGAGAGAAAATGCCTCATAAATGCACTGCAATGCATCATAGCTTACTATCCACCCATCTCGGAGCCCTCTTCTCCACAAAGGCCTGCACGCCTTCGTGGAAATTGTGCCCATCAGCCATGATCTTGTCCCACGTCTGACGGTGCACCCGGACTGCATTCTCAGCACTCCCATGCTCCCAGCCAGCAAGGATACCCGCGCGAGACACAATAACACTATCGGGACTATTCTTGATAATGAGCGCAGCGTACTCCAGCGCCTTTTGCACCACTGGTCGCTCCAGCACATCGCTGTCCGCTGGGGCGTCTTCAGTAATGGCGTTGAGAAAGCCAAATTCGCGGGCCTCTGCAGCACTGATGCTCCGCCCTGTGAGAGCCATTTCAGTGGCGCGCGGGCGGCCAATTGTTCTTGCTAGTCTTGGTAGAGAACCTGCATTAGCAACGACACCAATCTTAGCCTCAGGAAGAGCAAAAGTAGCGCTCTTCGCAGCGACAATGAGGTCCAGATTGGCGATGATCTCGAAACCGCCTCCCATCGCCAGGCCATTTACAGCGGCGATAATGGGTTTCTTTCCGCTCCTACGCGAAAGGCCGCCAAATCCCGTCGTGGGCGGGTCCATGGGTCTCTTCTCGGGAATTCCGTCTCGTTTGCGCTGATTGATCTGGTTCCATTCCTTGAGGTCCATGCCAGCGCAGAATGCACGCCCAGCGCCTGTGACGATGGCGCAGCGCAGTGAGGGCTCGTCGTCGTACCACTCCCAGAGAGCTTCGAGCTCATATTCTGCGTCGCTGGTCATTGCATTGAGGGCTTTGGGTCGGTTGAAGACCACGAGCATAACGTGTTGTGCTGGGAATGACACGAGGCCATAGCTTTGGGCTGGTAGTTGGCGATTGAACGTGTGTTGCGCCATAGCGATCGATTTGCTGAAGGATTGTGGATGGTGTATGCGTCGTGAGTATGCGTTTATGTGCTGCACTCGGTGATAAAAACAGGCCGGCAGGGTTTATCTGATGAAGCCGAGGATGCTCAGTGGCCAGCACTTTTTGATGATTTTGTTCAGATCAGATAAAAAATGGTGCAATGTGACCCAAGCCGGCGTTAGAGTTCCAGAAGGGTTCAGTTGAAAAGATCCCTGCTCTCTCGATCGCTGGCACGCCCCTCCCCTCCAGCGCGTGGCACCTGGTCGCTTTGGCGTCGAGCTACGGAATGAACCGTTTGAGAATCTAATCAATCACATCTGATAATCCAGGGCAAACATGCATCACATGCTGCATTCTAGGAATTTCTTTTTCATGATCGTGCATGATGCTAGCGTAGCACCGAGATCGGACAGTTGAGCAAAATTTTCATGGGAGCTATGACATTTCCAAGAGCTTGGGGGATGATCACTGCCAGCTCTGACGTGAAGAAGGCTGGGCCAAGGAGCTCCAGCAGAACTTCATTCACTGCGCCTTCAAAAATACTTGCAATGGCCGAAAAACACCATGTGAACGTGAATCTCGCTGCCTTGGCAACGGTTTGTGTTTTTCCTTTTTCCACTTACGCCCAAATGTGGCTCTCTTGGCTGACAAGCATGTCCCGGTGCTAGCGGTAGTTGTGAGCAAGCAAGCCACTGTTTCCCTCCGAACCGAGACCGCGCCTTTCTCGCCTCGACAAGAATGATATCGAATTCACACACAAGTCAATGGCCCCGTGATTGGGCCTGAACAATGAGCGATATATGCATCGAGGCCCTAGATCAACTCTTGAATCAGCGGCTGAAAACAAAAGTGAGAGCGTGATGCGGTGCGAAAGCTGAGGGGGCGCTGGCCAAGCAGGGGCTTTCGCGATCGCAACAAGGCCTGCGAAGCACAGTATTTCGGCTACTTTTTTTTCTTTTTTCTTGCGCATTGAATTGTGTTTGCAAGGTCATGTTTGCTTCAATATTTTCCATTCACCTCCTCGTGATGCTGCGAGAGCTTGCGCAACGGTCCAATTGATCGTGGGGGCAGCTGGTGACGACCTGCATTTGTGATGTGGTCGGCGGTAGCGCTGGAAGAAGGCCGCAGTTTGCGCAATCAAGTGATTCGAGCAAAGTACTTCTTTCCGATCGCTTCCAAAGACTCAAAAGTCAAGTTACTTCTACGTTTGTTCGCGTGGGGGACTGATGGAGGCGTTTGTCGAGCATGCGCTTCCGTCGCGTATGTTGCGCTGTTACGCGATCGAGAGTCAACAACTCCCTAGGTGCTGCGTGACGATGACTTCGTAGGCATTCCATTCGAGCCATAATTCTACCAAACAGCCTCGCGTCACAATTAATAACTCACCTGGGTTCTGATTACACCGTTTGGAATCTGTCTTCCAGCTTGTGATGGCACATATCGTAGCCTGTTCGGTGGCGCATGCAAGTAAACCACTGGAAATTCGTGTATTCGATCAACTGGACATCAACCAAGTGATTTACCGCTCTGCTTCGCTCGGCCGTACAAAAATAGTAATCCCCATTGCATTGCCAATTATGCACCCAAGTTCATACCCAACGAGTCGTTGCATCGGTTTAATTGTAACGTCTTTTGTTCACTATCTGCATCGCCAAACTCCTACCCCAAGCCTCGTAGTGATGCTTTAGCTTCAAGCCATCTGTCGCCGGGTACTCGCGATTCGCAGGACGTATCAATCTAATCTAATCTGATTGATGGCAAAAAGTGATTGATTAGAGCTCGGCAAGCCGTGTTTCGTAGTGGTGAAGCGAAAGTCGGTGGCGTGAATGTCATCCCGGGACCACCAAGAACCAGCCAAGTTTCATGCACCCTCCGTGCACCCCGGCTTTCGTGACGTCGGAGGCCATTCGAAGCGGATTAAAGGAATAAATTCCTATAATCGAGGAATGAGAAGAACTTAACGCAAGTTAGATAATACTTTCCATCATTCTATAGGGTAGAGCTTGCGATACTTCACGAGCTTCACCAACACCAGACGAAATTTCTCAGCATGACAGTGAGCAAAAAACTCAGAACCCCACAACAGCTTCCTTTCTAAATCTCCGCGTCTCAAATTAGCGTACATCCCATCCACTTGGCCCCAATTAGCGTCTACTTAGTGGCATGATCTCACTGCAAAGTTCGCAGGGGCTGCGGATAATCGGCACAGACCGGATTCAACACGACGTGTTCGACCAAGCTTCCAAGCTTTACAAGACAGACTCCCCTACCCTGCCCTGCTTCCCTCGGCTTGTCCAATTCACGGTAGGCATCGGGATATTCGCCGTCTCCAGCAAAGATGGAATACATCTTATCTAATCTGATTGGGCCAAGACCCTTCTACACCGAGATCGGGGTATAAATAAAATCTGGAGAGAAAAAGAACAAGTTCAGTCAGTAGTCACAAGCCAACAACCAACAATCATGTCTTCAGAACCATTCCAGCAACAGTCGCCAATCAAGATCAGGCTCCCTCTGCCTTATCTGTCCACTTACTACCTCGAGCGTACTGCTGAGGGTAAGCAGTCGTATCGTCTGCGCAAGGACGACTCCGTCACAGAGGGCAAGCCTTTCCCCAAGGCTCTGCACGCAGATGATCTAGTTTTCTCCAGGATTCCCGCTGTGGAATCTGATAAGATCCCTGATTCTGATAACCGCGAGTATGCTCGTGCCAGAAGGAGTCCTGTCTGGTCGTTGAGCTGGGAGA
Organism: Fusarium oxysporum Fo47; assembly: GCF_013085055.1. Taxonomy (NCBI): domain Eukaryota; kingdom Fungi; phylum Ascomycota; class Sordariomycetes; order Hypocreales; family Nectriaceae; genus Fusarium; species Fusarium oxysporum. Next base: position 1,230,865 of record NC_072849.1, read on the forward strand.
AGCAGACTCCTACTCTTGCGCAGACGTGGATGTTCCTCTACACTTTCTTCACATATCACTTTGATGTAGAGCAATTCCGTCTCCGCCTTGAGGGCGCTGGCGCTGAGGATCTGGCCAAGGAGCTGGTCCTCTCCATGGTTGCCATCAACATGCCTCCTCCTCCCAAGGGCGTTGAACCCGCGCCCAGCACGGGCGTTGAGGTTCTCATTCTTCGCAGCGCGTTCTGGCAGGGATGTGCCTCTCCTTTGGGTCAACAGCCCATCTGGCTTCCTACCTGGAACTCCGCCAACGTGGTGCCTCATCTGGAGTACGTGATGACGCCCACCTCTGAGTCCACTCTCCTGCGTCACCCGCGCCGAACACCCAAGCCTGCGGCCGGTAGTTACATCTACAGCCGGTACATCCCATCTCTTGACGAGCACTTCAACCTCGTCGCTCTTGACTACGAGAACCCCGAACACCTGGGCCTCTTCAACACATGGCAGAACGACCCTCGTGTCGCTGCTGGATGGATGGAGACAGGTACTCTTGATGAGCATCGCACATATCTCAAGAACATCCACGATGACCCTCATCAGTTCGCCGTCCTGGGTTACTTCAACGACACACCTTTCGCCTACTTTGAGCTGTACTGGGCCAAGGAGGACAAGATGGGTCAGCACTACGCCTGTCTTGACTTTGATCGCGGCCGACACTCACTCGTCGGTAACGACAAGTTCCGCGGACAGTATCGCGTTATGGCATGGTGGCCCAGTGTGATGCACTACGAGTTCCTCGATGACCACCGCACTGAGAACGTCGTTGGCGAGCCTCGTCTCTCTAGCGAAAACGTTCTTAAGTATGAGATGATCTTTGGTCTTCACCAAGACAAGTGGATGGACCTGCCTCACAAGAGATCCAACCTGGTCAAGATCTCTCGTGAGCGCTTCTTCCAGATCTGCCCCTTCAATCAGGGCAAGCCTCGTGTCGCTGGCACGACCTTTGGCTTTGAGCCCAAGCTGTAAATGAATGGGAAAATGTCTTTAAAAGTTGTTGGATTGGAAATTTGATAGCCATTGGATAGTAAAATAATGCTAGCGACTCGTTTATCATCAGTCAATTTTTATTATCGCTCTTGTTCGTTCTTACAACCTCTTGGCGACGGGCTGTGACGTTTGGGCATAAGTGAAGCGGTTCACAATTGACAATTCGCGCTCCAACGCGAATAAATCTGCCAAGATAATGGCCAAGCGGTGATCCGATCTTACCGATCAGGAATCCTTTGACACGTTGCCAAGGCGCAACGGCATTGCCGATCCCGTTGATCAGCTTCAATTACATGCAGAGGTTGCGATTGAAGATCAACGTTCTACAGCGAGGTATCTTGTAATTTGCCGATTTCACCAGCCGCAAACTCTGGATATAGCAATTCCATTGCACGGTAATCAAGCCAACGGGAGATACAGCTAGAATGAGCTTCGGAACATTGGTCGGCTGTTGTTCGCTTCCGGAAATGTCATGAATTACCCTCTCGTGACACGGAGCTAGCGTGGGGGACCCTTTTCTCCATTACGGCTCCCGTCTTTTTTTACGCAAATGAGCTCCGAAAACTGGATGAAATTGCGCCGGTTGCAGCCGTCATTTAAGCTTGTTTAAGCGGCAGATAAACTGCGTCGAGGCTTGCAGCAACGAGATCGCGTGCCTCGCCCAAACTTTGTTTTCTCACCAAAGCACAAACAGTTGCCTGAGCAAATAAGCCCATTCCTAGCTTCAGGGGTGTGGTCTCACGACCTTCAGTGGAGTGACTCTTCTCCCACAACCCGCGGCTCAAGCGGTTGAGGCACCCGACCCCTGGAGGACTTGACCCCTTGTGGCGTTTGGTCCGCTGGTTGTGAGGCCAGAATCAAGCCTCGTTATGCAGTCTTGGCCATAAATGGGCATGGTCTGTAGGGCTACTGATGATGAGCAATGGAGCTGTACTTGCCAAGAGGAAGTTATTGATGATTGCCAAGAGAGAAATATGGGCTTTTTACGGCGAGCTTCCGATGGGTTTTTAGTTTGCCAAGCGCGGAACGTCGACAGCTGATGCAGGGTTTTTTTTTTTTTTTTTTTTAAACGACGTCTTGGAGTGTTCCGACGTGTTGGCTGAACGTGACAGAAGACGCCTGATGGGAATCCTTGTATCGTGGTGCCAAGATCACGCAGTTGGTTGGCTCTAGGTAATACAATCCCACGCCAGAGGCAAAAGCTGAAGGAAGTAGTGAGATGCGAAATGGGGAGGCTCCGCTGTAAAAGCGGAGGTTACAGTGAGGCCTCAGTGACTCTCAGCGAACCCTGTCTTGTCTACAAAGCGATGCTGCAAAGCGCATCAAGATAGAATCAAGATCCCACAATACGATAGATACAGTACACCACGGCTCAAAGCCAACAGAAGCAATTCCACCGATGAAGCACAAACTTTGATTCGACCTAATCGATCAATCAGATTAGATAATGGAAATCTCTGCTTTGACGCCCTCCGAACTGAACCCCCCACTTACAAACCTGGTAACTCGTGCGTTCCAGGCCTGTACTAACGACAAAGTGGCTGCAGCCGCTGGATCCCTCGCGTTCCGAGAATCTCCAGTCTGTCACTCTCTCTCTGTTTGTTGGTTCCCAATTCCCAATTGTCCTAAACGAGCCCGATCTCGGTGGATTTGGCCACCTGAGAGACCTGATCTTATCTGATGGAAAGTGGATTGCGTCTAATATTCTTCACAGTCTAGCCAGAAAGCACCCTTGCTCTAGACAACTGCTTTAAAATTTTCCCTGTCAATTTAAACTTATAACCGTGTGCTCTTCCCTCCCATGATCTGCTGAACCTCTCTTTCTTCCTTGTCTTCCCAAAGCTTAAGCTTAAATTTTATCCTCCTAAAGACAAGATCACCATGGGAGCTCTCGACAAGTTCCTTGGGCGCAAGGGCAATGAGGGTGATGCCGCTGAGGCACCCGTCACTGTCACTGCTGCCATGAACGAAAAGGACCAGGAGGCTGGCAAATATCCTGATGAGACTGGTAGCGCCAGCGATGCTGTTACCGAGAACGCGCAGCATGGTGTCAAGACCGTTGAGGCTACGACTCTGGCCTGGAGCAAGAAGGCTCTTGCTGGCGTCTTCGTTTTGTATGTCTTCGCCTTGTCGCAATTGAAGTCGCAAACTAACGATCTTGCAGCATGTGGTTGATCTACCTTACAAATGGTTTCCAGAGTCAGATCAATTACACTCTTGTTCCCTACGCCAGCAGTGAATGGGAGTCTCACTCTCTCATTCCCGTCATTGGCATCGTCGCCAACTGCATGACTGCTGCTGTCTACATTCCTCTGTCCAAGATCCTCGATATCTGGGGCCGTGCTGAGGGCTTCCTCCTCATGGTCATTTTTGCTACTGTTGGTATGATCATGATGGCTGCTAGTCATAACCTCGCCACCTACTGTGCCGCTGTCGTAAGTCATCTCCGGTCCCTAGCAACGACAAACGTTTACTAATTGCCCTAAAGGTCTTCTGGCAGGTTGGCTGGTCCGGTCTCACCTACAGTATCGACGTTATCACGGCCGATTCCACACAACTCAAGAACCGAGGTCTTGCATACGCCTTCACCTCTTCTCCCTACATGATCACTGCCTTCGCTGGTCCCAAATCTGCCGAAGCCTTCCTCCGAAACGGTGACCAGTGGCGATGGGGCTTTGGAACATTCTCCATTGTCCTTCCCGTCGTCGCCATCCCCATGTACATTCTCCTGAAGTACAACCTCCGGAAGGCCAAGAAGCAGGGACTCCTTGTCAATGAGTCTAGCGGTCGATCTTTCTTGGAGAACATCAAGTGGGGACTCATCGAGTTCGATGCTGCTGGTGCTTTCTTGTTCGCCGCTGGCCTTGTCATCTTCCTCCTTCCCTTCTCCATTGCTAGCAGCGCCCCTAAGGGTTGGGACACCCCCTACATCATTGCGATGATCATTTTGGGCGTCGTTCTCTTGGCCATCTTCGGTGCTTACGAGCGCTTCGTTGCCCCTAAGCCATTCCTTCGCTTCGAGCTCCTCACCAGCCGCACCGTTATCGGTGTCTGTCTTCTGGACTTCATCTACATGATCGCCTACTACTGCTGGAACAGCTACTTCACCTCTTTCCTCCAGGTGGTCAATAACCTTTCTCCCTCCACAGCTGGTTATGTCAGCAACACCTTTGAGATCGTCTCTGGTGTCCTCCTCTTCATTGTCGGTTATGCCATGCACAAGACCGGTCGCTTCAAGTGGATTCTGTGCGTCGGTATTCCTCTGTACATGTTCGCCCAGGGTCTCATGATCTACTTCCGTCGCCCTGGTCAGTCCATCGGCTATCTTGTCATGTGTGAGGTCTTCATCTCCATCGCTGGCGCCACCTTCATTCTTTGCATGCAAGTCGGTATCCTCGCTGCTGTCGAGCACCAGTATGTCGCTACCGCTCTGGCTACCCTTAGCGTCACTGGCAACATTGGATCTGCTGTCGGAAACACCATCTCTGCCACTATCTGGACCAACACCTTCTACAAGAAGCTCGCTGAGTATCTTCCTGAGTCCGCGCAGGCTGATATCGACGCCATCTATGAGTCTCTCGACTCCCAGCTGCTCTATGAGCCTGGTAGCCCTGAGCGCCTGGCTATCCAGAAGGCTTACGGTTATGGCCAGGCTCGCATGCTTGCTGCCGGAACCGGTATCATGGCTGTTGCTCTTATCTCGCTATTCTTGATCAGGAACTACGATCTCAGGAAGATCAAGCAGACCAAGGGTACTGTCTTCTAAGAGACTGGATTATCTTGGATTATGCGGTCAGATTGATCTCAAACAAAATTATGGTGGAAGAGTAAATGTTATATGATGCTATATATCTAGTACCTAACAGACAATCGTAATAAATGATGGGGGTATTGTGGCCCTAACAGAATGGTATTGTATGCCTTCTTATTTATCTTTCAAGTTACAGTCATATGTGAAGATCGCTTGTGATCTTGTTCTGGTCGTTAGACTTGTCGCTGAGTCGTCAGGATGGTGCAGTTCATGGGGTGAAGTGAGCTGGTGCATCCTCGGAAGGCAAATGTATCATCGACGACACTACTTGGCATCGCGCGACCACTGAACCATTTATGTTTTACAATAATGGAAAATTTTAACCATTGAAGTATCGCCTTCTGCTGTTTCGCGACGTTGATCTCGGATAGAGGGCTGCCAAAGTAGATCGACATCGCACACACACTCATCCAACAACATCACCTATGAAGAGTTTGTACGATTTGCGCACTTGCATGCGCCAACTCTAATTCAAGTCTATCAATTCTATCTTCAATTATATTTAAATTTTGCCCAGAATGAACTGCATGAGTCCCTGCTGAAGACCCGTCACCGCAACACTTCCGTGATCCTCGCCATCAAACTCACGGGTCCAGATCTTCTTGACACTCGGACAATCCTTCAGTCGCGACACCAAAGCTGTTGCGCTTGGCTTCATCTTATCGTCTTCCGCACAGTTCTGTCTCTTGTACCACTTTTCATCGTCATCGTCAGGGTCCCTTACCAACTCTGACTTGCCGGTACCCCATGTAAGAGCCAGCGAAAATGGAGGGTCGACGGGCTTGTCGCGTGCAAGAAAAGCAGTCTCACGCTCGCGGATCAAAAAGTCCTTGTTCCACCAAATAACTGGACTAGCAGCGATGTAAGTGTTAAACAGTTCTGGTTGCGTGAACATGGTGTTGAGAGTGAAGATGCCACCGTATGAGTGGCCAAACAGGGCTTTGCGACCGGTATGAAGATTGGCCTTGGGGAAGAGCGTGTCTTCAACGTAAGGCATAACATCGGCTTTGATCCAGTCGAGAAATTCATTGGCTTCACCAAATGAGATGTCTGTGCGAGGCTTGCCATACCTGTCGAGCGGCATGTCGTACTCATCGGCAGGTGGTGTAAGATCCGGCCCACGACGGAAGTCGTAGACATATTTGCTGGGCGGGTATCCAATACCCACCACGACAGTTCTTGTGCTATTCAAGTATTCCAAACGACGGGAAACATCAACAGCTGTGAAGAAATAGGCATTGCCATCAACAAGGTAGCTGCGTGGTGATTAGGTACGGTCTTTTTTGGGGTAAGGCGAAGCACTACTCACACCAGATTGACCACTTCATTCTCAGAGGCAACGCGATCTTCACCCCAGCACAAAGGCCATGCTACTTGCACAAGGTAATCTCCTCTCTTTGTCTTGGCAAGCCACTCAAGGGTATTAGGGACACGAGCGTGTCCATGGCTATGATCGGTAGTCATTGTTTTGTTGTGAATGTGAATAAGACTTCTTGGTGTTAATAGCGACAATAGTGGGCGGGCGCGCGTGAGACAACGCAGCATGACATGCAGCGACAGCAGACTAAGGTAAGACGAGTCAGTGACTGGACTGGAACTCAAGATCTGATAAACAGAGAAAAAGATCTGATAAAAAACGCGCATTTACTATGGGTCCTTTATGGCGTCAGTGCGACAGCGGTATCGGATCAGGGCTTTGGGCGGTTATGCTCGGCAGAACCCACTGACAATTTACCATTTGACACGAAGCAATGCAACAGTGTCGGCATCTAGATGACAGTTCTTCTACCGCTGATATTGTCACAGCGTGGTGCGCAGTGGTAAAGCGATGGTCCTGACGTTGCCAATCTTCTGCCAAGCCGACAAGCGACGCGCACCAGCTCGCTGGCGGAAGCACGCTGCTTCTCAGCGACCGGCGAACTTCTAGAGATAATGAATGGTGTCGGAGATAGCAGCCTATTCGGTTGTCCATAGAGATGCCAAGTTGGAAGTTTGGTAGTATAACATAGGTATGGTGAGCAATGCCTCTAAGGCCATGCACGGCGATGCCCTCGCATACCGCTTCAATACTCACGTCTAAACCACCTTTGTGACAGCTGGCCAGTCGCATATTAAGCATTTGACAAGACTCGGTCCATCCGTCCTTAGTATAGCAGAACAAGAGAGCCAAGACGCAGGGATGAGTCGCCAGCTTGAGTCCTGACTGAGTGAGAAACAGTGCTTCGAGATGCGATGCTATTCATGCTTATACCTACGAGTCGTAACCTAATAACTTCATCAATTGATCTAGGATAAACATTAGTACTGAATAGAGGGTGGAGACTCGTAATCCTCCAATGTTTTGTTGTATCGCAGGTCTGCTGCCGGAGTTCTCTCCTGTTGCATCAAGCTGTGTCTTCGCAGGGCTAGGGGCGGAACTTGCAAGCCGAAAGCCCGAGAAAACTGCCATCGAGCCAATCAACTGGAGCTGTTTAAACCTGATGGTCGGGGAATATTGAAACGTCTTGGCCAGCAGGGCTTACTGCAGCCCTATGAAACGGACCCGTAGGATCATCCCAGGACTGGTGCTACCCACCACCGATGCCCCCTGGCACCTTTGATGGAACTGCATGCATTCATATGCAAGATTTAGGGTCTTAGTCTGGGGAGTGATCTTCTTGGAGGTGTTATAGTCCCACCAATGTGTATGGATGGTAGCAGTGTGATGGATCGAAGCCTGCTCGATACCTTGACTAGGCTGCGTCGCCCGAGCAGTCTCATTGCCATTCTCACAGGTATTATTCGAAAGGGAGATCCCATGGATTCTATTGAATGGTATTGGAGACAATGCATCCCCCCGCTTCAGAATGCCGTATAATGCATGCCAATGGATCGTAGGTGCACCTGCAAGTCCAGATTCACCACGTCGGAACCCAGGAAGATCAGACACCCCTTCCGTGATCGCATCGGTAGAATTTCTTATGATGATTCCGATATGGTATCATTGTATGCAGACTGCACCCATCAGCTGTAGGGGACTCGCATCGGTCCATGACTGATTCGAGTGTTATTAGTCCAACGTGTGTTAGGACATTCGTTCCCTTCCACAAATGAAAACACGTGACAATTTAGGATACCGTGTGCTTTAAACGTAATATAACGATCGAAAAGATGAAGTCGTGTAAAGCGAAGGGAAACTGGTGTACTAATGCAACAGGATGAAGCTCAACCTGCCAGATCTCCGGCAAATACGTGTCGTAATTCAACGACACGGCCAGGACAAGACTTAAGAACTTATTCGAGTCAACACGACTAACTGAGGCGCTGTAACTCAGATTTCGACGCAATAATTCGCTGTGTGGCGATTTCGAGCGCGGTGACTCAGCTCTTGGTTATTTGTCCAGCGATCATGCTTTGACATTCTGTAATGGTTACCAGAACGTACAGTGTTTGGCTTTGGGCTTGCAAACTACTACAACTGGCTGGATAGGCTCTCTAATTGATGAATGGTATGTGGAACGAGTTATTCGCTACGCATGCAACACCCAGTTGTTGAACAAGTCTGAGTTGATCCTGAAGCGATGGATTCGCTAGGGCTCATCTTGATGATTGCGGGCACTCTCCCCAACTAAAAACCCCCTTGGTGAGATGGCCGAGTTGGTTATGGCGCCAGGTTAAGGTTAACCTTAACACCAATTTCCTGGTGGAGCAATCCTCCTGGGTTCGAGTCCCAGTCTCATCAGTTTCTTTTGCTCTTTGCAGTAAATGGCGATCTTCTTGCCAGTCAAATGAGGCGATTGATTCAGGTTGCGATGTTGGCAATATGAGCAAACTTTGTATGGAACGGTTACCTGAGCCAAGCCGAGGCGGGGGGACCGTTCGAAAACCTTGGATAGCAGCGACAGCTACAGGGCTCTTAGTGACTTTAGACCACTGAAGGCCCCATAAGTTACGCGCAACAGTCGTTCATGGTTTTTTGCGATGCCATCAGAATCATCATAATATGCCGCACCGTGAATAGCTGAAGACTGTTAATTGTCCAATATCAAGTAGCCACACGGGAATTTGAAGCAAATTTGTGAAGTCGATCATGTTTGTTTAAAGAAACAGACTCATTTTAGAGTCATCAAGATGGTCTATCTGAGAAGCTGTCCTGAGACAATGGTTTAAAGTTTGTACATAGTAATGAGATCTTGATCAATTCCGCCTTCGTGGTATTTCCCTCCTTTTGCAATACCGTCTTTCTACAGGCGACGGTGGTGGCGGCGCTGTCGCATAGACCTCTTGCACTTCGAAGGCCTCTTGGTAGCGACAGGAGTGCTAATAGCAGTAGTAGGAACGGGGACAGTGCCGTTGCTGGGAACAACAGGGCTGGCAGCACCGTTTCCGCCGCCGAGGATCTTGGAAGCGGCATGCTCAGCAGCGACCATGATGATGGCCTGGGTGTTGCCAGTAGGAAGATCAGGGTGGATGGAACCGTCAACGACGAACAGGTTCTCAGTACCCCAAACCTTGGTGTCAGTATCGACAACGCTGGTACCATCGTTCTCAGTGCCCATGACGGCAGAGCCGACAAAGTGAGAACCGCTGACGTACTCGGCCATGAGGCTCTCGGCGGTAGCGTTGCTGGCGATGCTGAGGGTGCTGTTGGGCTTGGAGGCAAAGCTGATGAGCTTGTTCATGAAGCTCTTGACAGCCTCCTTGTCGCCTGCAGTCTTGAGGTAAGGTTCGCCGACAAGCTTGGTAGCACCAGAGCTGGTGACGGAAAGAGAACCGCTGGAGGTAGCACCGTGGGTGAGGTAGACCTTGACCTTGACAGCATCGTCACCAGCGGCGGCACAAGTACCCTGGACGTATCGCTCGATACCATCGGAACCCTTGACAGTGTCCCAGAAGATGAAGCGCTGGCCAGATTGAGCAAGAAGACCGTCGCCCTTGGCGAAAAGATCAATGTTGGTCTGGCTGGGCTTGGTGAAGTCGGTCTCGCTCAGAGCTGACATGGGCTGCTTGGTCTTCATCTTGACGGTAAAGATAGGGTGGTCCTTGAGGTTCTCTCCGACGGGGAGGTTGAGCCACTGATCCTTAGCGGGCATGGTGAGGCGCTGGCTTCCGCTGGCAACGGCCTCAATCTGCTCAGAAGGACCAATACCAGAGTTGACGAGAAGGCGGGGAGTGGCGAGAGCACCGGCGGCAAGGACGACGGCACCGTTGGACTTGAGGTTGATGATCTGGCGGGTAGAAGGACCGGACTGGACCTCAATACCGGTGACAGCCTTGCCCTCTCGAATGACACGAAGGACCTTGGTGTTGAGCTGGAGCTTGAAGTTGCTGTTGGCCTGGGCAAGAGGGAGGTAGTCACGGACGGGACCAGCGCGGAGACCGTCGTTGACCATCAAAGGAGGGTGAGTGAAGACAGACTTCTTCTTGCTAGGCTCCTGGATGGCATCAACCTCGGTGAAGCCGTTGCCAGAGAAGAACTTAGAGAGGACGTTCCAAGCGCCCTGGTCAACTCTCTTGCCGTCCTTGGTAGGGCTGGTGGTACCGGGGGTGCGCTCATAGAGCTTGTCAGCAGAGCTCTGAACATCCTGCCACTTCCAGCCAGTAGGCCACTTGTCGTCAAAGTCAGCAGGCTGAGGGCGGACAAACATCATGGCGTTGATGACACTGGAACCACCGAGAATGCAACCAGCCATGCTGGCAGTATCAGTGCAGTAGGCTGAGGTGTCCTTGGCGGTAGTGAGGTAGTAGGCCATGGAAGGAACATCGTATTGGGTGACAGTGTCGTTCCAGTCCATGGTGGAGCGGCCACCAGACTCGTAGAAAGAAGCCTTGCCCTGCTCAAGAAGAAGAACAGACTTCTTGGACTCGACGAGACGCTCAGCAACAATGAGGCCGGCAGTACCGCCACCAACAACAATGTAGTCGTAGGTAGCGTTGGAGACGATGGTGGTGAAGTTGCCAGGGTTGGAACCAGTGCTGCCTCCGGGGCTGGTACCAGGAGTAGTGGCATCGGAAGCAAGCTTAGCCCAGGTCTCAAAGTCGGCGGACTGGGCAGCGGCAGTGTCAAGAGAGTAACCACCAAAGCCAGCGCCGTGGTAGTTGAGAGCACCAGCAGAGTCGGTGGGGTCGTCGAGGGCAGTGGTGCTCATAGCGAAGCTGAGAACAGCGTTGGTATCAGCAGCCTTGAATGTGGTGCCATCGGTCTTGATGCAGCCCTCGCAAAGGAAAGTGAAGGTGAAAGAATCGGTGCCGACCTTGGTACCCTTCTCGATAGGCTTAATTGAGACGGTGTCATCGTCGAGAACAGCAGGGTTGGTGTAACCATCAGCCTGGCGAACTGAGGTAAGAACCTTGCCATCGTTGGGCCAAGCAACAACGAGAAGCTTCTTGGTCATGGTAGATCCCATACCAACGGATCCATAACCCTCAGAGATGGGAACGGTCATCTGACCGATGAAGTCGGTGCTGGGGTTCTTGGGCAGAGCAATACCGAAGGTAAACTTGCTGCTCTTGTCGGTGTACTGCTGGAAGGTAATTCCCGTATCGGCATCCTTGTACTCGACAGATTCGGCCGAAACGGCCTGGTACATCAGCGCCGCTGATGAAAGGAGTGTTGAGAAACGCATGTTGGCGGTGTTTCAATAGTGAAGACTATATATATCGAAGGATCGTCGGGAAAGAATGTACGAATTGTAAAATAAAGCTACAAACAAAGAAACGAATGGACAATGTTGGCAGCCAGTGCCTGTAAAGAACGAAGAAAATACGAAAAAGAAAGATAGACCAAACAAGATTGTATGATCAATGCCATATCCAAGGTGAGATCTCAGTTCATTATATATAGATCTCCCCTTCAAGTGCCGGCGCCTGATACGGAAATTCGCTTCCGAGTGCTCGGGACAGGTTTTGCAAACAAGAGAGACAACATTGGTGGCTTAATTGTTGCACGGCCAATATTCGCTTTCATTGTGGATGAGGGTAGGTATTGCATTCGCCGAGTGTGGAGTTCGGCGAAGCCAGCATCAGGTGAGGTTATGCTACGCTGTTTGAGATATCCCAAGACGTCGAGTTGTAATGCTTCTTGTCCTTTCTCTTATTGGCTGTGGATCTGGTTTCAGGTCGCGGGACAGATCCCCTAACAAGGTAACAGAGCCACGGTGGGCCCGAGTCTATATATTTGAAACGGCCTTTATCGTCCAAGCTTGTGAGAAACCGTTTCATTTCAGTAGTTTTTAGCCTTAAATTTTGTTTAATTTAGCTAGGATAGACGCGTCAATTGGTGCAGCTGACGATATCTGCATGGGTAGAGTGTAGATGACTCGTAACGAAACGGGTAGCGAAACGACTCTGCCTCATTTAGACAACAACAGATAACACTATGCAAGGGTTTAAATCTCCATCTGTCAAACCTTACAATTCTTCCATTGCCCACTTCCCGTTCTCTTAAACTCTTATCCAGACCATTACCTTATGTCCTGAGTTCGCTCCTCGCCAGCAGCAATCCATTCCCTAGCCTTGGCCTCATCTCGCGGCTTGAATCCGACCTTGAAAGGCTTAGGGTCCGTTGTCAGCGAGGTTGGGTTGGCGTTGCACTCGATGCAGTCCATGACGGGGAAGTCCTTGTTGTCCTTGGGAGGGAGAATCTCAAAAGCGGTGATGAGGCGGATGAAAGCTGTGTAAAGCTCGCGATTCGCAAGATGAGAGCCAGCGCACATTCGTGATCCAGCACCATAGGCGTAATGAGGCGTTCCGACCTCCTTGTCGTCGATGTATCGCTCAGGGTCAAATTCATAGGGATTCGCGAATCGGGTTTCATCATAGTCTGCGGCGTAGGCGTTCTAAATCTCCGATCAGCTGCATGTTCCATCACCATATGCACAGGGCTGTCTCACCATGAAAAACTTGGTTCCTGCAGGGATCACGGCACCCTGGTATGGGATATCCTTGATGCTTTCCCGAGGCAGGCAGATGGGAATAACTGTCCAGAACCGCAAGATCTCTTTGACGAGGGCTGTGACGTATGGAACCTTCTCTTCCACGAGGCATCGCTCCCATGCTTCGCCGTTGGGGTAGACTTTGTAGATCTCCTTCAGGGCCTTGGCTTGAATCTTCTGGCCGTGTTCGGTTGCGAGGTATGCGATGCCCATGATCACGTTACCCGGAACTGTATCTAGACCCGCAGAAACCATAGTGAGGCAGATAGACTTGATCTCGGCTGTTGGTTCGTTAGCGAAATTGTTTTACAAGACGCGTCTTACTCACCATCGTTCAGCTTGGCGGTCGGGTCCTTCAGAATGTTTCCGGTGATGCAAGGCTTGTCTGTACCGTTGTCGATTCTACTCTTGAGATTGGCCAGAAGATCAGACAGATACTTGTCACGTCGAACTCTGAATTCCTCAGCCGATGAGTTTTGCGCTCCCCAAAGTCGAAGCAGCGGAACGTAATCCTGCCAGTTGTTGCTAGTCGATCTGAAGTTGGAAATCTCGCGCTCAACATAGGTGATTTCATGGAGAAGCTCAGAGTTAACATCGCCGTCAATACGGAAGCCGTAGTTCAAAGTCAGAGAGGTATTGAGCGCAAATCGAGCAAAGTAGGGCGATGGGTCAAGATCCTTGCTTCCGTCCTTGCAATCGTCAAGAAGTTCCTTGATACTGACGAGAGATTCGAGGTCGAGAATTGGCATGTAAGATTGAACGGCAGGACGGTTGAGGGCAGTGGCGGCAGCTTTGCGGCGGTTCTTGCAGGACTCATCCCATGGTGAAGTGCCGATAGTGAAACCTTGAGATGAAGAAACAACTGAGTGGAAAGTGTGAAACATGGGACGGGAGATGAGTGCAGACTGGTGGGTGATCCAGAAATGCTTTACGGCCTCATAAGAATTGACATAGATGACTCGCTGCGATGGTCAGAATTGCATATTCAAAACATATTTGAATACGAAAAGCGGCATGAATTCTCACCTTGGTCCCAAGGCGTGTCTGAAAGACAGGTCCGTACTTCTTGGCCCATTTCTGCGCAACTCTAGCATGGTCCGTCCCCAACTGAATCAAGTTTCCGAAAAGTGGTACACCGGGAATCTCGGGGATACCCTTGATCTTTGGCTGATCAGTCGAATTGGCCAACTTGTACAGCACGTACAGGCCGATGATAATAGCGAGGTAGATAACTTGATCAGACATGGTTGCTCGTGAGGATCAAGTCCAAGCGAGGGAAAGATGACTCTCTGTGTTGCAATGACATGGTAACCTGCAGTCCCCTCTGTAGGCTTTTTATACGCAAGATGACCAACGTGACATGTTTCCCCTCAGCTGTACTGCCGGGATCTGCAAAGAAACCCCAAGTCTTGATAACCGAATAAGCGGGGGAGCCGTGTGCCGAATCCCATCATGGCCTTTGTTAAGCAGGCCTCAATTGGGCTCTCTTGAGTCGCACGCGGGAAGTTTGGGTTTGGCTTGATACTTATTGTCGGCTATTCATTCAACAAGCCAAACCTGAATAGGGAATTAGAGGAGAAAAGGACTCGATGCTTCGGAAATACTGGTCAATTGCTTGATATAATTCGGAAATATTTCCGAGTCATCACAAGATCCACTAGCGCCCTCATGATGCGTCACCAGTGCATGATCTAACTGACTCCATGAGGAAATACTGTTATCGGGCTCCACATTTTCATTGTCGGAAAATCTTCCGAGATAATAAGATGTCTTGTCACCTATTGTCTTTGAAGAATCCCCTTCAACAATTGAACAACTCTTCTGACGAATCAATTAACTTTGGCAATATGTTATCAGCCTTTCAATTACCCGAGACAGCGTCGCAATCAAAATATTCACAACCTTATCTTGTAGACTGTGGGGGTTTAATGGTTGAAAAATGCAGCACTTATTTTCTAGTAAACGAAAAATTCAGAAATAAGCATGTGAACTACCTCCGTACCTAAAACAAGAAAATTCCTTCTATCGGGTTGACTAAATGCGATGTTGGCTAACGCAGCCTGCATGTTTGGTTTCTGTGAAGGTAGCAACCGTGTGGCGGATTAGAAGAGCCGAATGCACTCGGAGGTTAGGATATATTAAGTGGCTAGACCCGGTGTATCGAAACGACAACGGTGTTCTTGACCAATGACAAGGCGAAGGAAGGAATATTGAAACGCCCTTTTCGCGAGAACACACAATTGTTCGTGCCATCTCGGATGTCAGTTGAGTAGCTCTTCACTTCACTGATTTGCAGCGGGTTTTGATCCATGTCCCGGGTCATAAATCCCACCAAGACCGACGTAGGTCGGGAACTGAGCTGAACAACTATCTATAAAAGTGAGTTCGCTATGGATCAAGACGAAATGCAACAACAATCGCTCATCCATTCATCACAACCTCCATCTCGAAAACAACCAATATGTCCGTCCCCTTCGACCTTGCAAAGCCCAACAGGACCATTCACATCGGTGTCATTCTGATGAACAGGTGAGTGAGCAGAATCAGCTCTCTCGACCAACCCCTGCTCATATGTTTCCAGCGAGACCGAGATTCTTGACGTCGCTCCCATTGATTTCTTGTACGGACTCTCCAAGAATGCATGGAAGAGCAGCTTTGAAGGCGTTGCGCCTGCCAAGCTCGAATCGGAGACAATGGATATGAAATTTCATTGGGTTTCTGAGAAGGGGACTGATTCTCCCTGTATCTTGACAAGCGGTATCAAGCTTGTGGCTACGGTATGTCCGCTTGACAATTGAACCTCGTGCCGTTGTACTGATACGGAAAGGACTCTTTTGATACTTGCCCTCCACTGGATATCGTTCTCATGGGCGCGAACTCTGCTCGCTACACCCCCAACGAAGCCGAGCTTGCCTTCGTGCGCAAAGCCTATGACGAATGCTCTGCTTTCCTCGTCATCTGCGGCGGTGTCCTTATTCCTCTGCAGGCCGGTATCTTGAACGGCAAAACAGCGACTGGTCCGATTGTGTTGATCGACACTGTCCGGAAACAAGCTCCAGAGGTCAACTGGGTTACCAAGCGCTGGGTCAGAGACGGGAAACTATGGACGAGCGGTGCGCTCCTCAATGGTACGGATATGATGACCAATTTCATGAAGCATTACTGGGGCGGTGAAGGTGGTTTTGTTGACTTTTTGACCAAGCTTGGTGCTTGGCCTGATCGCGATGTTGATTATAAGGATGCTGATTTCACGGGGCTTCTGTGAAGTGCGCTTAAGTACATGTTTTGCGAGTCTTGCATGGATGGCGGAGGTCAGCGAAGCCGCTGAACATTTTGGAAGTTGGAATAGTTCAGAAATTCAGTCTCTACCGCGTGACTTGGAGTAAACACCGAGCTAAAGAATACTTAGTCAGATACTCAAATATTGCGCAATCTTCAGGCAATTCTCACATCATCAAGGTGCTGCGCCAGCTCTGTCGAATATTATGCTCTAGGGTATCGAGCTTGCGTATCGCGAGTACACGCCCACTAGCCCATGTCGGGCGTTTTTTGCACCCTGATAGATAGTGGCGAAGTGTTTGCAGATTAGCGCTGGACCCTTTTGCCCCTCCATCACTAGCCACATCAGTGAGGGCTCCAGGACCCTTTTTCTCGGTGGCAGAATCTGATTGGCTGTTGGCCTGTACAGCTCCGTCGATCTTCGGTCACTCAAGGGAGAGAGGTCCCCACTGCAATCTCTGTTGCTTTGATCCGAGAGTTAAGATCTGTTAGTATTCTAACAGCAGGGTTAAAAGCGTCGCGATTTGAGCAAGTCACGCAAAATTTGAATAAGGCGCAAAAATGCATTTCTACGTAGCAGAAATTAAGTAATCATCATGCCGAAAGAAAACAATCAATCAGGGAAACCGGATAATCAGCTAAGCCTGATCGATCATAGGGAGGCTGAGACACTACGTCATGATAATAGGCAACTGTCTTTGGAACGTGAGTGTAGGCTCCTGCTGCTGCATTAGTCTACCCCAGTCACGTGGGCGGCTGGAAAAGAAAGAGGGGAAACTTGTGGCTTGAGGGCTATATAACGCACCGCGCCGTCTGACAATTGCATATTCCTTCAAATTGTCACTATTTTCGCGTCGAAAACACTAGTCCCTCACCATGTCTAAACTCTTTGTCGGGTAAGTCGCAAGTATTGATTACGATGAATTTCAGCTGATTTGACGTCTCCAGCGGCCTCGCCTGGGCCACAACCAGCGACACTCTCCGCGCCAAGTTCAGCGAATTTGGTGAGGTCACTGACGCCGTAAGCACCCCCTCGCGCGCGCGCCTCGAGTTTCGAGATGCTGACATCATTTTTTTTAGATTGTCATGACCGACCGTGAGACTGGCCGATCAAGGGGATTCGGATTCGTCACCTTCAACAGCCAGGAGGAGGCCAGCGCCGCCATTGAGGCCATGAACGAGCAGGAGTGAGTCATACGCAGCAACACCGCTTGATGCCCGGGAATGATTCTAACGCAACGATTTCAGGTTCGAGGGTCGCCAGATCCGCGTCAGCGAGGCCAACCAGGGTGGTGCCCGCGGTGGTGGCCGTGGTGGTTACGGCGGCGGCGGCGGCTACGGTGGTGGTGGTGGCTACGGCCGTGGCAGCGGCTCCGGTGGATGGAGAGAATAAGTTCCTGCATTTTCTTGATTGAGGACGGCTGAGTTTTATGATTCCCTCTCGGTTGGCACGATGGACACGGGAGAACGCACAAGTCTGACGACTGCTGCAAAGCGCTGCAGCGGATATGGGTTTCGCGAAGAAAACAATTCATAGCAATGCACTCGGATCACACCATTAAAAAATTATCCATCATCGTTTGCATATCTGTAGTCTTCGACTTTGACGTAGTGGCGAATCAAGCTACGTGATTCCGCGCCGGAGTCGCATAGGTAAGAAACGTTGTTGGATCCGCAAGAGACATAGTGCCAGAGCTACAAGATACTATAATGCATATAGACTTTAAACTTTACGTGGATAACACTCAAGTTCGAATACTATCACTGTTTGACCGGTTCAATGTTCCGGAGAGTCCGAAGAATATTGTGACTTCGAGAGAAATGCCACATTGATATTCATACTCCAGGCCACCCAAGACCTTGATCTATACTTACTGCTTTCCGTTCGGGTTCCGTTCAAGCTTACGAATGATCTTGGCAGGGTTTCCAGCAACCACATGGTAAGGCGGTACGTCCTGGGGAAATGTCAGATACGGCAACACAAGGAGCGAAGTGCAACAAACCTTGGTGACAACACTTCCCGCACCAACCGTGGAACCAGCACCGATTGTGATACCCGGAAGAATGGTCACATTACCCGCGATCCAACAATCTTCACCTACAGTGATTGTACCGCCCAGTTCTGGCCCATTTGTGCCATTACGGAGCTCAGGATCCAGAGGATGCGTACCGGAGAAGAATGAAACGTTTGGTCCGATCAATGTTCTTGAGCCGATGGTGACTTGGCATGTATCAAGTATTGTGCAGTTGAAGTTGATAAAAACATTGCTTCCTACTTTGATATTGGTGCCGTAGTCGATTCTGATGGGTGCTTCGATCCAGGGATATTCGTGCAACAAGTTGTCCTCCTCATCTTCTGTCGCTGCAGGTGGAGGTAAAGGGCGGTCGTCGTTTGTTATCCTGAGCTTATGTGAGTAAAGATGAGTGAGTCTTTTATGAGAGTTGGGCTCACTGTCTCCAGAATTCGGCCATCTCGCGGCGTGTTGGGTCCTCGGCTGCGTTGAGTCGAGTGACGGCTTGCCTGCATCTCTTACGAGCAGCTACCAATTTGGGTGTGAAGGCGTAGTACAGATCGCCGCGGCGCATGCGGTTGAGGTTGTCCTCCTCGTCGATGTTAAAGACGGTCATTGTAGGACAGAATGTTTTCAAGTTTCAAGATTATATCTTGACAAGAGGGTGATGTAGCAAATGAGATACAGGAAGATATTAGGTGGACAGTCTTTGCTTCTATGTATGTTGTTTTTAGGGATGGCGGTTGTACAAGCTTTGGATCTAGCCTCGATTGAAGATTGACGAGAGTGAGTCGGTGATGAGTGCCGTCGGAATTTCGATGATCCATTCCTAAAAAACCCAGCAAGTCGGTCGTTCTGCCTTTTGACCCTCTTCCTTCTGGATGGGACACACTAAGACATTGTCGTGATAGAGGGGCGGCTTTTTTGGTACCAACTCAAGCTGCAATAACGTTTTTGCCAACCATTCAAAAATCATCTGGTATGATCCAAAACCTTGAGAGGTAGCCGGCTACGTTGGCTTTGCATTGTTTCGAATGGGTTAAAATACCCCGGCCTCCGTTCGCATTTTTTTGCCCAAGAAACAATTGAACCTTCTTCGCCTGAAAGCTTAGGATTCGATTCCCTGCACCCGAGTTTCTTCTTTTTGGATTTTTGAAATCTTTCTTCACGGATCAAAGAAGACTGTTTCAATTTCATTAATATTATCATACAAGAACTAATGCTCAATACGGTCAAGTAACGCGTCAGGGGCTGGTCCCGATAGTCATGTCCAAAGAGAAATATCATCCTAGTTCGCACCAACAATCAACTCACCGAATTCCTGTTCCTCCCTTAACTGCAAAGCCTCTTGGTACACTCTCAACTCCTCTTTCTCTTCGCTACTCAAAAGACTTGTCCAAGTGAAAACTTGGTCCTGACACCAGACATGAAATCTCCTTGGTCTCTTGTTCTGGGGGTCATCAAGCATTTCCATCGTCACTAATCGTTCGTCATCCCAGATACCAAAGCCCAAACTCCTGAATGGCCGGAATAGCAAACCTTCACTCAATCTGGGAGTGCCTCTGGGGCATAAAAGTGGCCCAGCCCATCTCAAGCCCTTGCATCCAACTAGAACTTTGTGGCAGTGATAGGTAAACGCATCATTTGGGTCAACGCAAGGAAACGGAGGTGGCTTCAGGATAACGTCGGGCCATGCGAAGTTTGCACTTTTTCTCTCTGGAGGGGGGAGATGCAAATGGTTCCCCTCCACTGGTTTGAAGCCTGTATTGAAGAAAACACCCAAACCCTTATTCACAACATCAGTATCACCGACACAAGAACTTTCATCTGAGCAACCTTCCGAATGTCGGACGTAAAGCAAAGCAGCCCATAATGGTTCTCGGGCGATCCATAGACTTGACTTCCTGAGCCCCGACAGGCACGTCTCGCCGGATCCCATGTCACGGATTGCCTTAATATCTGAGTCTGACCAGTTCAGCCGCTTTTCCGAAGCAGCATTACTGAGCTCATAGCACAACTGGAGACACCAAAAGCCAAGGGTAATTCTCTGCATTTCATACCAGGACGCCTCACCGCCCGTGTTGAGCTTGTATGGCTGTCCCCATAATTGGCCATCAGGCCGTCGATTCCAAGGAAGCGTGCCAAGATGGTAGCACTTGTCAGTCAGATGCTGCGGCTTGGTCGCTTTGATTCTGTCATGAAAGAATTCAAAGGCCTCTCCTGCAAGCAACTTGATCTTCCGGAAGAGGAACAGCATTTCTCTCGGCATAATGGAATTGTCACCTCGCATTACATGGGCAAGACTAATGCGTGGGATACAAGATGGCGGACTCGATTGAATATCTGGAACGCGGTCTCCTTGGACATTCTGAATCGAGGTCGGCATGATGAACTTTGTGATAAAAGTGGTGAGGTTCCTTGCTGGTGGGTTTGCCGCGGAAGAATGCCTGATGAGGGCTACCAGGCGCAGGACGTGCGGGATCCATGGCGTTGTCGCAAGATTCTGAGCTGATGCATCGAGGACGTTATCGAGAACCTCGGCTCCCAACGTCCCGTTCAGGAAGTGAAAGATATGCGGCGACGCCTTGGCAACGCTGTATAAGCTTCTGACGTCGGGTAAATTGCTGAGTATCGGCGCGATAAGCTCCGGCGGTAAAGTCGCAAAGACGTCCATCTTGACTAGCTATTGATTGAATGGAGACTTGAACGAAATTGAGGTCACGATGCTTGATTCATGAAATTACCCCTCAGATGAATATTGTCAGCATCATCAAGCCTCTCACGTGGCTGGCTGAATTGACTTAAAAGAGCCTATCCGTTGATGCCGGCGTTGACGTGGCTAACCGTGGTCACACGCTAAGACCCCAAATCGAGCAAACGATGTCAGGAGCGAATAAGATAGCATCGCCATTGAGGGGTCGCATTGATATGACGTTTTGTTGAAACACCGCCTCTTGGGATATGCTGTGAAACTTGTTTGCCATCAAGATACGTAACTGACTACGCGTCGCCAAAGTCCTATAAGCAAGATTAAAAGCGAGTGCATGTTTTATAGCTGCCAAGAGTACATTAGATCTGCATAGTGCATCTGCGTAAATTCAGCACGCTGATGTTCCGGCGACTAGGAAGGTAGAGAAGCGACTGCAAGCAGGAGGGCAGTATTTCCTTTCAATACCAATGGCAATCTTTCGAGCAGAAACATATGACGTTGTTGAGCCTCTATACATTGAGTGGTAAATCAATATCTACAAGGTAAAAAGTCGCGTTGTTCAATCCCGTTTCCTGCCCACCTGGGCTTTCTGAACACCAACATCACTTAACCACGCTTGATCAAGTCGGCAGCCTATTTGCGTCAGAGATATGTTTCAAATAATTTAATGGGTAACTTACCTTCTCAGCGACAGCATAAACAGTCGTCATAGTATGCGTGGCAGGAAGCAAAGGAATGACACTGGCATCGACGATGCGAAGGCCCTTAATGCCGTAGACTCTGAGCTTCTCATCAACGACACCGCCGTCGCTGCGGCTACCAAGCTTGCAAGAGCCGGCGGGATGGAACAGAGTGGATGCACTGTTACGGATGAACTGTTCAATGTCACTGTCACTTGTGACGTTGGTTCCTGGCACAATCTCGAAGGGGTTCAGGGACTTGATTGAGGGTGCGCCGGAAAGCTTGCGAACAAACTTGACACCTTCGGTAAGAATGGCGATATCAAGAGGGTTCTTAAGGAACTCTGGGTTGGCATTGGGATAGTCGAAGATGTTGGAAGACTTGGCCCTAACGGAACCTCGAGAATACGGGTGCTGAAGACCAAGGACCGAGGTTCCATCGGCCCAGATAATCTCCAGGATGGCTGACTTGCTATCAAGGAGCTTCTCGTTGAGGACCTTTTGCTGCTTCTTGTAGCCCTTAACAACCTCAGCGGGTGTACCTGAAGGGAGGAACTTGGAGCCGTCCTGGCTGGTGGCTTGCTTGTGAATGTCTGAAGCGGAACTTGTGTAGTTGGAGAGAGGGAGGAACAAAAGGAAGTCACCAGTAGGTGAAGTATAAGGTCCCTTCTTCTGCTGGTCGTATTCAGCGCGTGCCTCAGCAGCGAAAGTGGCGTTGCTAGTAAGGTTTCCGGTTTGAATAGGAGCATTGACTAAACACAATTAGCCTCTTGTATTCTGTCAACAAAGGGTTAGACTTACTTGTGCCCACAACGGCGAGTAGAACATGATCGTGGAAGTTCTGGCCAACACCGGGGAGATCAACAACGACAGGGACGTCGATGCTGGAGAGGAGAGCCGAGTCGCCAATACCAGAGACCTGCAGGATCTGAGGAGTGTGAATGGCTCCAGCCGCAAGGATGACCTCCTTCTTCGCCTTGACAGTCTTCTTGGCGCTATCCTTGTTCTTCGCGAACTGCAAGAAGATGGTTAGTCATGAACAGCTACTCTAGAAGGGCACACCGCTTACCTCGACACCAGTAGCCCTCACGGAACTGCCGTTCTTGCTAGTGAGAATGCGAGTAACTTGGTTGCCTGGAAGAAGTTGGAGGTTCTTGCGCTGAGAGACAGCACTATAGTAGTCCTGTGCAGAGGAGCGGACAAGAGTCTTGGGGTTGAGGTTGTGAGGGCAGAAGTATCCTCCAACTGCGCCACCGTTGGCTTGGTCGAAGGCGATGTTGATGTCGAGCTCCCCAGAGGCCTCAACAAGATTCTCTGAAGTTTTGTCAGCATTGGTACGCTTGACGGATGGTACATGGGAAAGATGCACTTACTCGTCGTGGGCCAGAAGAAAGGCGAGTAGCTGGAGTGAATGAAACCCGAAGAGCCGTGGGCAGAAGGGTCCGTGGTGATGCTATATTCCTTCTTGATATCGGCAGTCGGCCCAGTGAACTTTTCGTTCTGCGATTAAAGTTAGACTCTGTAGCATGACCTTGACAACAATTTGCCAACCTTCTTGAAATAAGGAAGCAGGGTATCCCACTGCCAATCGCTGTTACCTAACTCAGCCCAGCGATCGTAGTCTGCCTTGGAACCGCGATCATAGACCATACGGTTAAGTTTGGTTGAGCCCCCAACGACTTTGCCCAAAGGAATCGAGACGTTGCGTCCATTAAGAGAAGTGGTGGCGGGATAAGTAAGGTTCCAGTCGTACTTTGTGCCAACAGCACCGCCAGCAAGGCCCGGGATTGTCACGATGTCTTCATTTTTATCGCTATGTAGAGGTCAGTATTTCGTCTTCGGTCAAATATCAGATCTCTTACAAGTCACCAGCTTCAATCACGAGGACAGTCACAGCTGTTGGGGCGTCAGCAAACATGGGCGGCCGATGCAACGGCAGAACGCACCAGGGTCCTCCGATAGGCGGTTGGCGACAGTGAGGCCTGAAGCTCCAGCACCAACAATAATATAATCGTATTCTGTGCGCACACTGGCATCTTGGCGTGGGTATGCTGATGCAGTTGTTGCATGCAGACAACTGAGAGCAGCTAAGGTGAGCGCCTGGAATCTAGGCATGATCAAAATGAACGACAATGAATGAATGTTTGTATTTTCTAATGGGTCAACTTGGCTGATCAAACTGTACCTGTAAGAGAATTGATGGGATGAAGACGATCTTATACCCTCCCAGTTTCAGCAAATACCTGATCGGGACTGATACAGAAGGTGTCATTACAATCTATCCCAGAACAGAACGTGCCACTGATGATTCCAAGCATTGGCACTGGAAAACCTGCTTCTTTGTGCAACCGACTCCCGCGCTCAATTACCGAAATCGAAGGTTTTGTTTCATCCCTTGAATGGCCGTTTCAGGAACGCATTCAAAAGGACGCTGAAGAGGGAATCATGTCCGCAAACCTTATTTCGGAGCACCGAATAGAGTAAGATCCCCAATGGACACGGACCAGGTTTTCAGCGAGCATCGCCTTTAAGACCCTGGCTTAGCATGGTCTGATAAGGTTTGCATAGCCGATTCAGACATAGAGGTACACGCACACTGATATTGTAAGCAATTGTAATGATATTATGCCATGGCCGGTGGGATGAAAAGAATGAGGAGGTGCTGTTTTGTAGCCGAGACTACCGAGGTGAGTGAGATTGGATCTATAGAGGAGTCAATAAGGACCAGGCTATTAAGACAACAGAAATAATCTCATCCATATCATCGAGCTTAATATCTGGATAAGACAGTAATTAATAGATACAGTCCGAAATTGCGATAATTGGCAGTCTTGAATGTATTTGTGCGAGTAAGCAAGGTAGGATAGCTGAGAGGTCAGTGACATAACTCGCCTGCATAAGTGCATCGAGATCGCATGTTACAGTGGGATGCGCCCGCCATGGCCGCTAAATCTTATTCGTTTTTGACGCCTCACACTGAAGCCGCAATTCAACTTCAATTGACCACGTACAAGCATCATGCCTGAAATGACGATATCACGGCAATTGAGACCGCTGGTACCTTTCTATCCCCTCTATTACTGTTGGATGCCTACGTCCTAGTGTTGAAGTATGTTGTGATGCCATCGATCACAGCCTGGACAATGCTCTCCTCAATAGAACCATCCTGCCATGTGAAGCCAAACCCAACATACTCCTCGTTGTTCAGTACGCAAATCACCAACGGAGCTCCTCCAGCATATGCGCATCGGCTCAACAACACTTTTCCTCGATGCCATAATAGTTTGGCGTCTCCCTTGATGTTCTTAGCCTGTGAAAAGGTCCCGAGGTTTGAGACCTCAAAAGATTCTCCGCGAGGATGGCCGATTGATCCGGCCAAGGCTGCGCCAATATCTGGGATAAGTTTAAGTGCAGCGACATTTGCATATAGCTCTCCGGAAGGTGAGGCATTCGCAAAATAATTCCTAGTAGCTTGTTGGATCTTCTTAGCATGGTTCCAGATCCCAGTAGCGCCTGTACTTGAGTCATCTGAAACCTGGTCCAAATCGGAGCGAAGAAGCTGGACTTTGAAGGCATCGATAAAGTTACCCATAATTCCTTCGACCAGCTTTGGCGGTAGGTCCGATCGTAAGCTTACTGGAAGGTTGCACGTAAGAGCCTCAGCTATCAGTGGAAGATTGTTGTACAGCAACCTGGCGACAAGAGACGGAAGAGCCGCTGTTGGTGCCACTCTGTGCTTTTTGCAGTCTTGCACAAAGTGCCCCATCATGTATGATGGAAACGAGAGTGATTTGTAACGTGTAACGCAGGGTAGTGAGATGGGAGTCCCTCTCCACTCATTCAGCTCTGCATCATGAGATGCTGGTGCGTTCGTCGGGATTGGCAGAGGGTGAAGCTCCTCGAGTGATGGAGCAATCGGCGCATCATTCGAGTATACAACCCGATCAAGGTGACCTGCGAAACTGGACTCGATGTCACAAAGAGCTTTCTGGAACGAGTCATGGAAAATCTGAAGGCCAGTTCCATCAGTCATCGAATGGTGGGCAATGAATGAGGTCGTGAATCCTTTGCTCAAATCATGGTCTTTGAGTATTATCAGTCTCCAGACAGGTAGAGTGCCATATCCAGCCTTGAAGTGTGTGTTGTGTTGGCGTTCAAGCAGTGAATCGAGCTCGTCGTCTGTTTGATCTCCGGTCAAATATGGCTGACTTCGGTCGACAAAGGACACAGCTTTCTCGAGATCGATTGAGGCTAGTCGTCCCCAATACGGTTCGTCCTTTTCCGATATAACTGGGATCGCAAACAAAACCGGATGTTGGGTGAGGACTTGTGATAAGGCACCGTAGACGGTCTCTTCCAGATCGAAGCCAGGCAAGGCCTGTGTTGGTGCGTAGTGTGCAGAAAGGCCAGTATTTGTGAAGAAGTCTATATGATGGGCGACTGCTGAGAGCTGTTCGAGTTTGCCTACGCTCTTCGTCAGCAGCTTTATGAAGGTAGGGGGAAATGTCTACCAAGCGGGCGGATCTTCTTCAATTGCCGTTCCGTCATGTTGAAGGGGGTTTGCATATGTTATCCACGGGATGATGGCTACTGTCGCAGTATTGTAGCAAGGTGAATGGGGAGAAACGCATGATGTACCAATTGAATCTCTTTCCTCCCAATTTACGCAATGTGGTGATATCAAAGTAGCTGAGCTCCAACTCGTTTACTGCGAACATTTGAGCAAGAAAGAAATGAGATGAGGATTGTGTACCCTGTACTGAGTAAGTTATTTCTTTATGCGCGCAGAGAATCTAGAACGATCCTCCAAGCCTCTTTCAAGGGTCCATAACTTGGCGGGACAGATAATGGGGGCTTGCCTTATCGACGATAGCTGCATGCACAGGGCGAAATCGACTCAAATCTTCTCATCCAGGGCCAGTATCCACCTAAAATTCGAATTGAACTAAGGGGCACCCATCGTTCGAAAAAGGCGACTTCTGGAAGATGAGTGCTCGAGAGCAAGAACACCGCGGGCATATACGCACCTCTTTCTGCACGTATCTTCTGACATCCTGTCAGCTCTGTTTAGCGAATAGCTCATCTCAAGGTGCTAATTACTTGGCTGACAAGAATTGAACACTGTTAATTCCTGCGAATCTTTATAATTTTTCATCGACATGACATACCCCTTCCCATATTCACAAGCTGCAAAGCTTGACTCGAGGATCAAGATACCTCGGCCGACTTACGACCCTGACCTGGCACCACTGTTGGACTCTGCCTCATTCCCTGAAGAGTTTGACCTAAACTTGATGCGCGGAGTCGCGAGTGGCGAACAGGAATGCTCCCACGGCTCATTTATCTTCAATGCGGAGACTGTCCTTAAAGACAATCCGCACTTGAGTCATACAGAGCACTCAATTCCAGGACCTGACAACAATATAATTACCTTGTCAGTGTTCGAACCCAATGAGCCATCAAAGGCACCAAGGCCAGTCTTGTATCATATTCACGGTGGCGGGATGGTTAGTGGTGACAGATTCACTGCCGTCACGCCTGTGATTGATCTTCTGAAAGGGATCGATTGCGTTGTTGTCTCCGTGGAACACCGCCTCGCTCCCGAGACGCGCGCGCCTGGCCCAGCTGAAGACTGTTATGCGGGGCTTGTTTGGGTTTCTGAGAATGCTTCGAGTCTTGGAATTGACCCAGCTGCCATTGTCGTGTTTGGAGTGTCCGGAGGAGGCGCCCTTGCAGCTGCTACGTGCCTTATGGCTCGTGATAGGAAGCGCCCAGCTATCCCGATCAAAGCTCAAATGCTTTACTCGCCTCTCTTGGATGACAGATGCGAGAGCTTGGCTGATCAGCAATTCGAATACGGTAACCCTGCCAGTACAGCATGGCTTCGTGCCATTTGGGATCTTATCCTGGGTGATGCACGAGGATCAGAAAATGTTACACCCTATCAAGCGCCTGCAAGAGAGACTGATCTGTCGAATTTACCAGCTGCATATATCGATGCTGGGGAATGTGAAGTCTTCCGCGATGTTGCAGTTGCTTATGCAACCAAGATGTGGCGAGGCGGATCAACATGTGAACTTCACATCTGGCCCGGAGCTTGGCATGGATTCGATATGATGGACGATCCTAACATGCCACTTATTCATGTGGCTAATATGGCGAAAGCCAACTGGCTTCAGAGAGTCATGAGAAGTGTCAAGGATGAGTAGAGTAGCTACATAGAAGAATGGAAGTAATTAGTAAAGATGCTTTTCGGGTACGAATGAATGGTTATTGAGTTACAAGAAGACTAAGAAATAAACCTTGTTAACGTGCAGCAGTATGTGAAAGAGACTTCTTCCACAGTGTGTCTCCAGGGAACTGGATCTTAACTTTGAACAGACAGTATATATTCAAGAAACGAGAAAAGTCTGTCTATTACTACTTATACCGCCATGATCATCTATCTCAGTTCACCCTTCTACCTGAAGAAATCAGACCCAGCTGTGACCTGAATGGCTTTAGGTATTTGAAAGCTGGTGTGCGCCGTTCACTAGTATCTCTTGATAAGTCACACCAGTGACCTTTTCATTATATCCTCCAGTGTCTCTGGCCACGGCATTTATTAGCTCTTTGAGCCATGCCATTGTGCTGAGCTCGTTTGAGTTGCAGTCTAGGGCCTTATCCATACCTGGTTGACCTGACTTCACCATTTCGTCATTTTGCTTGAAGTCAGCCGACATCATGAATCTCGCAAGTGCAGCTACCCTTTCTCTCTCTGTCTCTGTCAGGGACAAGGTTACTGGCTCTTGAAGCTCAGTATGCGGTGCATTACTTTGGCTCTCACTTCTGTTCACCTCTCTGGTCCCTGTTTCAGCCTTTTGATGAGGCTCGTTACTGCCAACAATCTCTTGGAAATGGCTAGGTCGACCATTCTCGTGGATAATCTTCATATTTGGGTCTTTCAGGTACTCTCCCTTTGGAGCACTGGTCCATTCTCCGCTTGCTGTCAGGGCAACACAACAGTGCCACGGTGTAGTGAAACCCGTCTTGGTGTTGAGCAAGCTCATAGATATCTTGTGCTCACCAGTAGACTGATGAATAGATAGTCGCAGGTGGTAAGGGAAGCCGTGCTTAACAGCAGCAGCGAAGGCCTATTAGATCATCAGAACTGGTTGGAGAGACGTATTTCATGCCACTTACATAACCTCGGATCAACATTTGTTTCGCAAGATACCTCACATCTCTGCGATATGCGTTTGCTGTTCGTCCATTGCCAACCGGAAAGATATGCTTCAGATCAGATTCAAGGAACCGCCGGTATCCAAGGTAAGTCATCTTGGTGTCAGGGTCTTTCTCAATCTCTTTGTCAATGTCGATATCGTCTTTACCGAAGCGGTTGAGAAGGGCTCGGCGGAAATTAGTCGCATTGGCGACATAGGCAATCTCATGCATCTCAGCTCGCAGAGGAAGGTCGACTAAGTCTCGGATCCTGGAAAAGGATATGTGCTGCAACCCTTTCTTAGAAGCTAACTCTCGAAGAGCCTGCCCGTAGGCCCAAGTGTCACGATCAGGAATGCTCAACAGGTCGTTGTAGACAACGCCATCTGAGATGATAGTGCATTGAGCGCCAGGCTGGTAGATCTCGCCAATGCGGATACACATAGTATTGAGCCGATCTAAAGCAATCTCCTCCGCTTTGTCGGGTAATATGCCAAAAACCTTGTAGGCTTTGTTTG
This sequence comes from Fusarium oxysporum Fo47, assembly GCF_013085055.1. Taxonomy (NCBI): domain Eukaryota; kingdom Fungi; phylum Ascomycota; class Sordariomycetes; order Hypocreales; family Nectriaceae; genus Fusarium; species Fusarium oxysporum. The sequence goes on from NC_072849.1 coordinate 1,260,013, forward strand.
CTGATTTGAAAGGAAATGCTGGTAGGCACATCTCAACTCTCGTATTAGTAGTCACGAACTTGCCCACGAGGGACAAAAATTTCGGCCTACCAGCCTCAAGCCTTTCTTTGCTGTCACTGAATTTGTTCAAGGCATATTCGAAGATGATATCCAAGATCTTGGAGGAGACTGCGTGCACAGACGGATCTGTGTCCTGCTGCTCTGCAACAGGTCGTACCGTCGAGTCTGCTCCTGATTTGCAAATGCTGGCATGTTCCTGGACAGTAGCATCCGAGACAAATTTGGAAGTCACAGACATGCTGTGTTGGTTCGCGAAGGCAGGATACGACGGTATGATCTGCATGGAGATGGAGTATGTCTTGAGACTAAGATGCGTCGAGGTAGTACGGCATCCGTGTTGGGTTTCAGGATGAACCACTTTTCGTTGATATGTTGGATTCGTGGTGGAAATATGCAAAGCGGTTAAAGTTTGAGCCCAACTAAAAGTTTCCAGGGATATTAAATATGAAGCCGAAATGTGCAGGGTCAAGCCTCAGCACCAGAAGAAAGTCTTGATGACCAATTCAGCTAGAGGATTCGACCGATCTGACGATATTCTGGTGTCGGGGTATGTACTGAAGTGACAAGCTGCAGGAACATCAACTGTGTTGAGTCTGTGATTCGATAAGCAGGGTCTCGTATAGTCGGCAGGGGGGTTCAGCGTGGCTGTGAGAAACTGCGCAACGGGTATCCACTTGAGGCTGATTATATGCTCACGATCCGGGGTGATCAAGCGTGGACAGGGGGAACTGAGCAAGTTACATGCATCAAGACACTAAACAATGTGCTCAAATGTCGTGTCGCCAATTATTGATTTTGTGAAATTATACACAAGGATGGCATATGAGCTTCTGGTTGGTGGCGTTAACCGAAAAAAAAGAAAGTTTCTTGTGAGCGAGAATGAGTTCGTTTCTCATCATACCACATGTTTAAATTGGATGGGACTCGAACTCTCCAGCCCCTGTGCCGAATAAAACCCATCTGAAGATAATGCGGGTCCTTAGAGTAACTTTAGGGTGAAGAAAACAAATTGCCAAAGTTTAGGATTTATTATGATAAACTTATCTAAAGCCGCTCTAAGATTTCTGGCGCCTAGGATCAAGGTCTCACATATTTTTTACGTGTCAGTTCGTCAATTCAACACCGAGATAAGGCTGACACTGCCAAACTCACCGTAAGGTCTCTGTGTATCATTCAATCATCTTGAAAGGTCCTTATCTATTTCTCAGAATGGTTGACACTGATTCCTTATATGGGAGGAGACTTATTCCCCAGATTCTTGATCGCCTGGCGGTGGCGGATCCAGAACGCGTTGTCTACTCCATTGCCAGCCTTTCTGATGGTGCCCCAAAGTTTAAGCATATCACTGCACAAGCCTTTGGACGGGCCGTTGACAAAACAGCATGGTGGCTCCATAAGCATCTCAATGGAATGAATGGAGCTCCGAACGGCGATCTGGCACAGGAGCATGCTGTAACACAGAAGCCGCCGAAGATCCAAGCTTTGGGTTACATCGGACCTCGTAAGTACACACTCGACTTTCATGAATTACATACATAGATCTCACACAGGTTCAGATGACATTCGGCATGTGCTGTTGACCTATGGTGCTGTCAAGGCTGGCTGTGCTGTAAGTTGTCCTAGAACCCATTATCGTACAAACGATGCTAAATGAGTTCAAACAGGCCCTCTTCCTTTCGCCCAAGAACAATATCACCGGTGCATTAGCTGTTCTCAATGCTTCAGATTGCAGTATTTGGGTGAAGCCCCGAGAGCAAGCAATGCTCTCCCTAGTGGAAGGGATTTTACAGGAGAAGTACATGAGAGTTCTCGAACTCCCAAGTGTAGATGAGCTTCTGGAAGCCGAGTCAACGGAGCCGTTTGTGTTTGGTAAGGCTTTCGAGAGTGTCATCAACGAGCCATTTTGCATATTGCACACTTCGGGAACTACTGGCGTGCCAAAGCCGATTCTATGGACGCACGGCTTGATCGGTACCATGGATGCCGTGAGACTGCTACCTCCCATTGAAGGTGATGGTGGATTGGCTCCTTGGACGGACAATTGGAACGAAGGTGATAGGATCTACTCCTCCTTTCCGATGAGCCATGTAAGTGTACCTGCGGGCAAGCTGCTCCAGCTAACGACGAAGACAGGGCGCCGGTGTAATTATGGATATACTTATGCCTTCCTTATTCAATCTTCATTGTATTCTTGGACCTTCGGGCGTCTTACCCAATCTCGGACTGATCGAGTCACTCGCTGATCATATCGACATCTGGAGTATGGTGCCTTCACTTGTGGACGAACTAGGCGAGAACCCAGAAGTGTTGGCCAAATTCGAGTCTTCTAAGTTCATTTGTGCCTCTGGCGGTCAGTAGTTTTAATCCATATCAAATGGCCGTGGGCGTGAATCACTGACCCTCATCTTCAGGTCCCGTCAGCCCTGTCATTGTCTCCAAGGTCAATGAAGTAGTCAGGGTACTCAACCTCACGGGCACAACGGAAGGTCTCTTCATCGGCAATCTTTGGGTTCCGAGAGAAGACTGGCATTGGTTTGCTTTTCATCCCTACTCAGGATTTGAGTTCAAAGAGGTGCAGCCTGGTGTATACGAACACTGGGTACACCGCAACGAGCACTGGGCTCTTTTCCAGGGCATATTCTACACCTTCCCTGACCAGGACTCGGTCAATTTGAAGGATCTTTACATCAGACACCCAACGAAGCCCAACCTTTGGGCCTTTAGCGGCAGAAGTGATGATGTCGTTGTCCTTTCCAACGGCTACAAGATCTCTCCCTTGGACACAGAGGCTTTGGTCACGACGCATCCTGCAGTCGAGGGCTGCCTTATGATCGGCACCGGGAAGCCCCAAGCCGGTCTTCTGATTGAGCTCAAGGACCACAGTGAGAAGAACAACGAGTTGTTCGATAGCATCTGGGCGATCGTCGAGAGGGCAAACAACTCCACTTTCCAGAAGACTCGACTCCAAAGAGAGTATATAGCCTTCTCGGAGGCAGACAGGCCCTTCATCCGGACAGACAAACAGACCATCAAACGCCGCGCCACTCTAGATCTGTATGCAGATTTCATCGAGCTCTTCTATTTCTCTCGAGATGAAGAAGCTGAGGATGAGGATTTTGATGCATTCTCAATCGACACTACCTCAATTGACACCATAAGCGACTCGGTCTCTCGTGTTATGCGGTCTGTTTTGCCAGAGGTTGACGATTTTCCGGCCGATGAGGACGTCTTTGACCTCGGCTTGGACTCTCTTCTCGTTTTTCGCGTCATCAGAATTATCCGTGCCGTTACAGGGCTTGAGGAAAGACTCGCTCCCCGCCATCTATATGCCCATCCAACAATAGAGGAATTTTCCGTCCAGCTTCTCAAGATCTTAGAAGGGGATAAGGCCAGGAAGATCGCGGCAGATTCAGTGAGTGATGCAGAGACAAATACAACAGCGGAAACACCATGTTCAGACATGGAGTCGGAAAAGATGAAGAATATTATAGCTGATCGCAAGCGACGTCTGGGATCCAAAATGAACCCGTTCGACGCTGTCAATCCCAATCACTACATGGGTCTCAACTTCTACTTCGCTCTTCGGCCAGGTGTCAGCTTCGAAGAAGCCTTTGCCAAGTTACAAGCTGGGCTTGTTCGCGCATTTGAGATCATTCCCGAGCTTGACGGGAAGATGATGCTTGCCTCAGAGCACGAGTTTGGGTATAAGAAAGGCGAATATCGTATTACAATCCCTCCTCACCCACTATCAGCCTCTTCCAAGCCCAGACAGTTGCTGTACAAAGACCTTTCTCAGGTCCTTCCGTCATTTCAGGAGATGCGTCAAGCGGGCTTCTCGCCATCTTTGTTCAGCGATGACCTTGTCCTGGATTGCCCACCTTTCCCTCCAATGCCAGCAGATATACTTGTCGCACAAGCCAATTTCGTTGGAGGGGGATGTATTCTGGCTACCAACTTCATTCATACTTGTCTTGATGCCGTTGGCGTCATGGTAGCAATTAGAGTATGGGCTGAGTGCTGTCGGTATCTTGACGGCGATGAGACGGCGACATGTGACTGGTTTGACCCCGAAAGCTTCAATCATGATCTTCCTGAGATTATTTGGGAGCAGGAAGGATATGCGAAGCCGGTTCATGAGGTTGATCCTGGCACTTGGGGCTTTCTTCCATTCACAACCGAGATCGGCGTCAACTTGCGCAATGGGACAGCTTCTCACAACGAGATCATGGTTGCTGAAAAGCCCCGTGCTACGCAGAATACTCTTCCTCCTGCCCCTGTGTTCCCTGGAAGCTCAGTATGGCCCGCTGCTCCAAGCGAGCGATCGCTTAACACTACAGTCTTCCTTCTTTCGGGGGAGAGTATCCATAGACTAAAGCAAGAAGCTCTCCCAGACACTGAGGTCAAAGGTGTCTCTGTATCAGTAATTGATATTGTGCAAGCCTTTTTCTGGCGTGCATCGATCAGATCTAGATACAGAGTGGCCAAGGAGATCAGGAACCAGACGTTTCAGCCTGACGAGCTGTCAATTCTCGAAATGCCAATTGACGGTCGGGCTTACTTCTCATCACTGCTACCGTCGTCCTACATGGGCAGTTTGCTCGTTATGAACCGCCCCGTCATGCCTATCGAAACGCTCTGCTCTCCCGAAACCAACATCTCACAGATTGCGCGCGTGATCCGAGAAGCAGCTGCACGAATCACACCGTCAGTCGTCCATGACACATTTACTCTATTGCGTTCTATGACAGACTATAGCAAGCCTGCAACAGCAAACATGGGTCTCGAGCACATGAACGCCATGATATCCAATATGATGCTGTTTCAGACAAGCGACATCTCATTTGGTGACTCATTCTTTGAAGGGGGTAGCCCAGAAGCAATGCGGCCACAGATTGAACGTGGCCATAGACGATTCCGGTTCTTGGTTATCTCTCCGATGAGAAAGGATGGTGGCGTGGAGCTCGTGCTCGGAACCTTGCCGGAGGAATTAAACATGCTCATGAGTGATGAGGAGTTCACTAAATATGCAGTCCTGTTGGATCATAAGCGAGTTTGAGCTCTAGGTTGGACAAGCTCGAGTATAAGGAGTAATCTGCATAGATACTGAGAGATTTATGATAGAGAGAGAATATTTGCCTTGCACTTCTTCCAACTAACCTCGAAACTGAGCGGCAAGTTGAGCTTCTATCATCTTCCTAAAAGATGGAAACACTTGGACAAGTTTAGGATAATTTATGATAAGCTTAGACAGCCCTTTGGACTAAACTTGGGTAGACAATCTCTGCACGCTCGCTGTTGAAAGGTCTCCATCTATGGACCTCAACAATAGTTTGATTGACAAGGATAATCTAGCCCTGTCAGCTGTCAGGCAGCTCAAATTAGCTCTGCGTCAATACAGGGGGTCCTTAAGGCAGCGCCAACAACAACTTGCTCATACCCGAGCAGACCCAAGCGCTAGTCCTGCACATGCAAGCTCCATCCCATCGCATGCCACGATGATCTAGACAATTAGCTTTCAAGGCTTGGCGATACGATAACACTAAGCTCCAAGGGTTGTGTGGATACGACAGCAGGTGGCTGGAACGAAATTTTCGCTGTGTTTGGTGATTTGAGAGAATTTGAGCTAAATCTTGATTGGTGGGCATCAGCATGATGTTGATACCAGTAACTCAGCACCAGCCGCAAGGGTTATTTTGTCAATCAGAACTCTTGATACAGGGTGAGAATGAGAAGGTATCTGTTTTAGATTCACCTTTTCTGTGGTATCTTTGTCGTGGCAACAATACCATCGGTCCTTTAAATGTGAAGTCGCGTTTTTACACTCCTACCTTCGATCTTTTCCCTCCACAACGACTGCCTTTCTCACCTCAATCATCCGCCAAACCTGTCCAGTTTGTCTCTATTCAATCTCAATCAGTACAGTCATCTTCGAGTAGCCTTGGCATCCCTGCCTACTGTTGTTCTCGCATCATGTCCTCCACGGTCGATTTCGATACGAAGGTGCTGCACCAAGTCCACGACAATCCCCACGACGGCCCTGATAGAGACACAGAAAGTTCTGTCAACGATGCGATAGACGTCAACTTCCAGCATGGCGTACAAAACATCGAGGCCGTTACGCTCTCGTGGTCCAGAACCGCGCTGATGGTCGCTTTTGTTCTGATCTGGCTCGTCTACTTCGTCCAAGGTCTTGTCTCGGGTATCAGCAGCGCTTTGATCCCATATGTCACATCCGCTTTCGCAATGCACTCTCTCACGCCGACTACGAGCGTGATGAGCTCTGTCATTGGAGGTGTCACCAATCTGAGTATCGCAAAGACTCTCGACATCTTCGGCCGCCCTCAGGGCTTCTTGTTCTGCGCTACTCTTGCAACTCTTGGACTGATCATGTCGGCTGCCTGCAACAATGTTGAAGCTTATGCTGCATCCCAAGTCTTTTACACCGTCGGCATCAATGGAGTTGGCTACAGTCTTAGCGTCTTTATCGCTGATACTACCTCTCTTCGGCATCGTGGTCTAATCCAGTCTCTTTGCGGCTCTCCGAGCATCATTACAGCATGGCTGGGTGGTCCAATCTCTACGGCATTCTTGAACGGGGCTGGCTGGAGATGGGCCTTCGGCATGGAGAGTATCCTTGTTCCAGGTGTTACCATTCCCTTGTTTGGCCTCTTCATGCATCATTACCTGAGAGCCAAGAAGCAAGGCATCATCCCGAAGCGAGAATCACAGGGCTTTTCTTACTACATTCGCGAGTTTGACGTTGTTGGTCTTCTTAGCCTCTCAGCTGGAGTTGCACTTTTCCTCCTGCCATTCAATCTCTACGCCTTGCAAGCTAAAGGATTTGGCTCAACCATGATCATTTGTTTCTTTGTTTTCGGGATCCTACTTCTAATCTTCTTCGGCATTTGGGAAAGGTTCTTCGCCAAAGTTTCTTTCATTCCTTGGAGATTTCTTCAGGATCGCACAGTGGCTGGTGCTTGTCTCCTCTCCTTCACCCTCTTCTTCAGCTACATGTGTTGGGGCATGTACTTCAGCTCCATCCTTCAGGTCGTCAACAACCTCACTGTCACACGTGCTAGCTACGTTGTATCAACATACACCGTTGGCGGCTTCATTTTCGCCATCTTCGTCGGCATGGTGATGTCTTACACTGGGAACTATAAAGCTGTCACCCTCTACGTGGCGCTTCCTCTATCCATCCTCGGATCTGGCCTGATGATCTATTTCCGTCAACCTGATCAAAGTATTGGCTACATCGCCATGTCTCAAATATTTATCGCCTTTGGAAGCGGCGCCATCATGATTACTGCCGAGATCGCCATTCTTGCCGCTGTCCAAGAGCAGCAGTATTTTGCCGTGTCTATCGCGCTGGTCTCCATGTGTGCCAGTATTGGATCGGCCGTTGGATTGACTGTGTCATCTGCTATCTGGCAAGATATTCTCCCCAAGAAGCTTGCGGAGTATCTCCCTGAGGAGGATCTTCCTAATCTGCCCATGATTGCGATGGACATTGTGACCCAACTATCTTACCCCGTTGGATCTCCGACTCGGCTGGCAATCCAACATGCCTATGGCGACGCACACAAATACTTGTTCATTGCTGGCACTGCCGTCTGGGCCCTTGGAATTCTTGGGGTAGTCATGTGGAAGAACATTAACATCATCAACATTAAGCAGACCAAGGGTCGGGTCGTCTAAGGCTGTCTGTCACCGACGGGATGTCCGGTAGAAATCGCACCAAATGGAACTTGTTCCTATAGAAATCAAGATATTTATGCATATCAATCTGGCAATACAGTCAGATATCCGCCTGACATCGGATTTTAATTGACTCATTCTCGATGCTGACAAATCGCTCACGACGAGTTGCTTACCCCTCACTATCGCCATAATTCCGACTCTTACAATAAGCCAACCGTGCTCTGATTGTCATTTGAATTGATTCTGAAGCATGTCTCCTCCTACCAAGTATGCTGTCGCATTGTTTCCTGGGTTCCAAGCCCTGGATGTGTTTGGCCCTTTGGACGTCCTAAACTTCACATCCAAGCGCCAACCTCTCGAGCTCTCACTCCTTCATACTTCTCTCGATCCTGTGTCTACGTTAGAAGATGACTCTCCTGGCCGTATCGGACAAAGTGTTGTCCCAACTCATACTTATGATAATGCACCGGAAGATATTGAAGTCCTGCTCGTACCCGGGGGAAGAGGCTCGCGAAATCCAGAAAATGTGAAAAGAGTCCGGGAATTTGTCAAGGAGAGATACCCTAAACTGAGGTTCCTTCTGACTGTCTGCACTGGCAGTGCCATCGTGGCCCAGTCGGGCCTGCTTGATGGAAAGGAAGCAACTTCGAATAAGAGATCCTTTGACTGGGTATGCTGCACTGATTCCGGGATGCTTTCTTACTAATCAATGATAGGTTGAGACGCAAGGGCCCAATGTCAAGTGGGTGCGAAACGCAAGATGGGTTGTCGATGGCAATATTTGGACTTCATCTGGAATCTCAGCAGGTATTGATATGATCTATGCTTTCATTACAGAGCAGTATGGACAGGAGATCGCAGATGACACTGCAGATGGTTCTGAGTATGTCCGCAACACCGATCCCCAATCAGACCCGTTTGCCGTCTAGCGACACCTCGCCTCTCTACTTAGATAGGAAGGCTCTCTTTATGGCCATTAGATACTTGTTCCCCACGATCGTAAACAAGATTTTATAATAGAAGTTCCTGGCTCTTTGAACTAGGTTTATGTAACCCAAAATCCAAAGCGTTACAGATTTCTAGGTTTATGATATTATCTGCAGTAAGACCAATGCTCTATGATTATAATCTATCTCGTGACCTTCCTATCTTTAAACGTTTACAATTGGAATGATAACCTTGCTAGGATACTCTCCGCCGTAATGAATCTTGTGCTGTCCCTTGTTCTTCTCACTATCCGGCCTTGGCTTGGAGAAGGCAGCAACTTCAGTGAACCCGGGGTATTGCCCCAAGATATCAACCTGAAGGGTCTGACCCTCCTCGTAGTCCACTCCCATGCACCAGATCCCAATGTCGAGCTTGACCACCTCACCCTTGGGAATCTTCTGCACCTCATCGTGAGGGTGGAAGGGGAACTGAGGATGTATCGATCGCTTTTCATCGATCTTCCGTTGCGACGCTCGCAGAATACCCATAGCACCGTTGTGTAAAGTAAGACTCGAGCGATCCTTCTCGTCCATTGCGTCAACCGACTTCACGGGAGTCTTCTCAATAGGGAACTGCAAGTGGCTCAACTCCTTGCCGTTCTTGTCGAGCTTGCGAACTTGTACAAAGACAACCATGTCGTCTAAATCATCACAGCTCATGTATAGCTCCGCTTTGGGCATTCCGATTATTCTTGTGTGCTTGTCGAAAGTGTATCGGAACTTGGCGATGGACCAGCGATCTTCAGAGTTGTAGGTCTTGATACCTGAAGATGGTGCGCTATCTAGAAGTGCATCATTGTCTCCGAGGTAGAATGAGCGATAGTCGGTATCGGGGACAGGGAAGTCGGGGAGCTCAATGTTGCTCTTGACCTTTCCTTCGTCAAACTGAAGAGTTGTCCATCGCACTCGGGGTGTCTCCTCCCAGTCGTTATCGATACCCTTGAGGTACTTGTCGAAGTATTTCTATGGCGATGTCAGCAGATATCATCTAGCATAGAACAAAAGCACTGACCTTGAGCTCGGGGTAGCTTTCCTTCACCGAGTAAAGCTCAAACCACTCCTGGTGTCCACACCACTTAATCCATTTCTTGTCACTTCCCAACTCCATCCAGCCACGCACAGCACCCATGGTGTGAATTTGGCTTAGGTCCGAACCGGTGATAAAAACGGGAATGTTAATCTTGGAGAAATCCACACGCTTGTCGTTCCAGTAGGCATTAGCTTGAGGACTTCTTCGATACATCTCAGCAAAATCCTCCACGCCGTGCTGGCCCTTGATGACGAGAGTTGTGATAAGATCGAAGTTGCTCATAGTGAACCAGCCACCTCTGCAGAACTGCTCGCGGAAGATGTCTCCAGATCCCTCCCAAGGCGCAATTGCCTTTAACGAAGGGGGATTCTGTGCAGCAGCTTGCCATTGCATAATGGCCAGGTATGAGTTGCCAGCCATGCCGACGCTGCCGTTGCACCAAGGAAGCTTAGCCAGTCCCTCGATGACATCGTGGGCGTCCTCTGCTTCCTGTGCACCCATGCAGCATGCATCGCCGTCGCTGTTACCAGCTCCGCGGGCATCAACATGTGCAATTGCATAGCCTTGGTTTACCCACCAAGCAGGGTCAAGACCTTCAAACTTTTCCAGTCCACTGACATCGTCTTTTGTCAGACAGCAGGCCCAAGTGCACACATTGAAAATCATATCAATGGCCGAGTACTTCTTGCCATAAGGAGACCAAGAAATGATGACAGGCACCTTTTCAGACCCCGTGGGGCGATAAATATCGACATAGAGGCGGCAGCCGTCACGGACAACGATTTCAACATCGTGATCAATGCGGACATCAGAGTCAAGAGGTCTTGCATCGAAAGGTCTAGAGCCCTTCTTTAGCACTTCAGACTTTCCTGGAGTGGGCTCAACGTAGCCATTGTCGCCAACCTCAGGCTTGTTGAGAGGCTTGTAAGCAACCTGAACGGGAGGCGGCATGTTGGTGATAGGGAAGCGGAGAAATGAGGGGAAATGGATGTTTCAAAGGTAATAAAAAACGTCTTTTTACTGATTTCTTTGAATAAGTTCTGGGTGAATACAATGATTAGAATTGACAAGGTATTTGACTGGCTACTGTTGACAAGAGATTGAAGCGTATCTTTAAGCTCCCTTCACCTTCAATAATTATCTCAAGATTCACTGCGGAGTTGAGAGCCAAAGTTACTAATTTTCTGGATCCGCATGGTTCGGGTCGGGCTAAAAGACCCCACGGGGAGATTGAGGGGAAGATCGCGGAGACGCAATGCGGTTGATCATGCAACCCCAGGCGAATATCATCATCCTTATTCCCTGTCTTATCATTGGTTCTTCCGCTGTCTAGACCCTGTAGACCCTGCGCTAGGCGAACTGTTTTCCCTTATCAAGTGGCTTTTGCAACGGTCATCTGAGTTAATATCCGAGGTCGAGACTGCAATGAGGAGAAGTCTCCAAATCCGAACCGAAACGAAATAGGCCGGACCGAAAATTAGTGAGACAGAATTTATCTTTCGCCTCGCCAGTCAGCAAAAGATGATTCCGAACCGAGAAAGCCCTCGTTACCCCAGATCTCCGCGTTCTGAGTCCCCGGATCAGAGATATAACTAAGGAACCTTCAGCCTCAATCCATTCTTAGCGCTTCATCATCAAACATTACACTTCCATCCTCACTTCATTGTATCATTCTCATCACAATCCATCATGTCTACCACTACTACAATGGAGATGGAGCAGACCGTCGCTGCTCGCTTCGAGACCAAGGATCTCGTCGAGTTTGACCCCAATGTCGTCTACGGCGACTGGAGAGATGAGTTCCACAAGACAGGCTGTGTTCTGATCAAGAATGTCATCAGCAAAGAGAAAGCTCAATACTACTGCGACAAACAGATTGAGTGGCTCAAGAAGTTCGAGCTTGGCTTTGATGAGAAGGACCCCAGCACTTGGAATGCGGATCATCTTCCTGTCTCCTTCAAGGGAGGTATGTATTACGGATACGGCGCTACCCACGAGAAGATGGCTTGGGAAGCACGCACGGAGCCCAAGGTTGTTGAGATCTTTGAGAAGCTCTGGGGAACCAAGGAGCTCCTGTGCTCTTTTGACGGTCTCAATGTCTCCCTGCCTAACCGAACCGATATCACTTGGAGCCCTTGGCCTCACTGCGATCAAAACCCCGAGCGCAAGGGGTAAGTAATCCTTCCGAATTACCCCAACTTTTTGCTAACCCGAACCTAAAGCATGCAAGCCGTGCAGGGTCTTCTAAACTTTGCCCCCAACGGCCCCAAGGACGGTGGTCTCATGCTCATGAAGGGCTCTTCCAAGCTCTTCAATGAGTTCTTTGCTCAAAAGCGCGACTCAGCTGATCATGAGGATGCTCCTCCTCCTGAGATCAAGTACATGGACTTGTTCATCTTCAGCGAGAAGGACGTCAAGTGGTTTGAGGAGCGAGGATGCACTATGTATAAGGTTGACATGGAGCCCGGTGACTTTGTTCTTTGGGACTCTCGTACCATGCATTATGCTCGATTCCCTGAGGGCGATCAGATCCGACATGTGCAGTACATCTGCAGTAAGTTGCGTGTCCCAAGTTGGCCCGGACCTTGACTAACACCAACCTCAAAGTGACACCACGACAATTCGCAACAGAGGAAGCTCTTAAGGCCAAATCCTTTTGCTTCAACAACTACATGGGCACTACACATTGGCCTCATTGGTTAGTAAATGATTGGTGTTTTCGTTGCTCGTCGTTAACTCGTTTCTAGCAACATCCGCATCGCCCAGGAGAAGCCTATGAGGAATGGCGAGATCTGCCCTAAGTACCGTACAGAACCTTTTGAGAAGCCCGAAGTAACGGATCAGATACTTCGATTGGCAGGTGTTAAGTCTTATGATGAGTGATGGAAAATATTGGGAATGGGTCGTGGGGGAGAATGGCAGCCTAGATCATCTTGTTACAGTATCTAAGACTTTTCGCAATACAGTTTTTTCTGCATACAAACAGCTGCCCTTTTTCGTGTCTGTGCTAAATCTAATCTAAACAATTATGAGTTTGGCCCAGAGAAGATCACAGAAGATCGATTTTTCCTAGGATGTAGGCCCATGAGTTGAAAATATTGGTTGTTGAGCCTTCGGATCATCTTTGCAAATTTGGTGGAATCTTGGTCAAGAATTGGCAAAGTTGTCGGTTCGAGTTCCAATTACACATAACTCCCAATAACGACTTCTTCATGACATTGCCAATCAATAGTTCATGATAGGCCAGGTCTGCCCAGAACTTGGCATGGGGGGCTCGCAAGAGTCTGGATCCGGTTCGGTAGCAACACCATAATCCGGGGTATGATCCGGGGTAACAGCTCGGTTCGTGATGCCTCTAGCCTAAATCATCACAAACCGCACTAATTGTACCGAGATATCGGGATGTGGTCCCATGCGGGGAAACAAGGTTTGCGGGGAGTTGCACTAGCCAAGACCATGAGATTGCGCGCAAGGACTTCACCTCCTGTCTTGTTTTGTTATCTATTGGCCTCGTCCATTTCTCTATAAAGTCTGGCGGTGCAGCCTCGTTGGATTGTACTTCACCAGCATCTTCTGCAGCGCAACAACAGAGAACAACTACTACAAAGGCCAGCATCATGGATACCAAGTCCGATGTCAATCATGTCGAGAGCGTCTCGAAAGATTCTCTCGACGTGATTCAGGTCACGAAGTCGAAGATTGAGATCAGCGGAACTGTTAAACTGGTAGAAGGAAAGACCATCTACATCCCAACGCCGACCGCAGATCCTCAGGGTAAGACTATGCTCCTCTTTGAGTACTCAACCAATTGCTGACGGGTCAGATCCCTTGAACATGAAGATGTGGCAAAAGGCTCTCGTTCTCATTGTTATCTCCCTATGTACGTGTACAATTCTCGATTGTCTATCAGAAACGCAAACTCACATACCGCAAGTCTCGACAATCGGTCTGGCATTGGTCTCAGGATTCGGAGGTCTCTTAGGCTTCTACATCCCTGGTTACGCTGCCGTTGGCAAGGGCTACGCCGACATCACTCACCTCATGACTTATCCTACCCTCTTCATGGGTATCGGTAACCTCATCGGCATGCCTCTCGGCATCGCGGTCGGTCGACGAATCGTCCTCCTCGCTGCTACAATCATCATGATCCTCAGCGCTGGTCTCTGTGCAGGAGCAACCACTTATGAGTGGCATCTTGCTGGACGTATCATCCTTGGACTCTCGGCTGGCCAGAGTGAAGCTCTTGTTCCCATGATCACACAGGTAATACCTCTTACTTTCACAATCTGACGATGTCTAATGGCTGGATAGGAAATCTTCTTCCTTCATGAGAGAAGTACCTGCATGATGATCCAGCAGACCATTCAGACCATCCTGACTGCTATCTTCGTCATCTTTGCCGGTCCCATCGCCGAAGCCATCACACCCGAGTGGTGGTATGGTCTTGGTGCTGTCCTCTCCGGTGTCTCCCTCGTCCTCGCCTTCTTCTTCGTCCCCGAGACCAAGTACTACCGTCCCAAGTCTGCCTACCAAGCTGGCGGCAGCTCCGATGATGAGAACGTTGTTGAGGTCTGCACTGAGCGTCCTGAACTCGACTATGTCAACTTTGCCCCTCGCACATTCCGATCCGATATGAGACTCTGGGTTGGCAAGCCTGAGTGGAACAAGGTCGTTGAGATTTTCACCGTAAGTTATTCGCCACTCGTGGTCTAGACTCCTCTAACACGGACTAGCAAACCTTTAGCCTCATGCTTTTCCCCAACGTCCTCTGGGCCCTTTGCCTTAACGGTCTTACTCTTGGTGTTAATATTGCTATTGGAACGACTTATGGTTCTATTGTCACCAGCCCTCCTTACAACTGGCCCCAATCATCTGCTAGCTATGTCAACGCCGGCCAGATCGTCACCTCGCTCGTCGCACTTCCTTGCTTCGGCTTCGGCTCGGACAAGCTCATCAAGTGGTTCGCGAACCGACGCAATGGTATCCACGAGCCTGAGATCCGTCTGATTCCTCTTGCTTTCCCCATTGTCGTTGGTGTCTTTACTGCCGTCTTGTACGGACTTGGTGCCACCTATCCTGAGAAGTACCACTGGTTCACCTATGTCTGGGCAGTTGCTGCGTAAGTGTCTCCCCCTTCTCAAAGCACAAGCTTCAAATTTCTAACTATTCGCAGTTACTACTTCACGTTCGTCGGAGCCAACATTGTCGCTATCACATATCTTCTGGACAGCTATCCTCAGCGAGCTGGTCCCCTCCTGGTCATTATCTGTGCCGTCCGTGGTATCATGTCATTTGGCGTCAGCTACGGAATCACTCCCTTCATTGAGCAAAATGGTTACGATGGTGCTTTCGGTGTCTTTGGTGGCTTGACTGGTGCTTTTGGAGTCCTCGGCATCTTCGTCTTCATCTTCGGTAAGAAGATCCGAAAGATTACTGGAAGGTACTGCGTGGACAAGGACAAGGCCGAGTAAACTTATACAAAAGGGTTATAATTACGACGTTTCACCGGTAGTGCATGTTTTGGTCGTCAGTTCCTGTTCTGAGTGAATGAAGGAGGGTTTGGTGGTTATTATGAATATGATTATGATACAGTCTAAACAGTTTCTCATCACCTTTCTAATCAAGCGATATGTCTCCACCATGCAGAAGATACCATGCCAATAGGTTTCTAGTATTGACAAAGTACCAAATCAGATAACAGACTAGAATTCCGGTGAGCTTTATAGGGTCTCAGTAAAACGGCAATATGTTTTAGTCTTTCAGGGTCATCGTCCTCCCGATATGTTCCCGACTGAAAAAGGCGTGTACTCCTGAGTGTCAGTTACTGATAATCCTCCTGTATAAGAAAGAACATGAATGCATGTTTTGGGTAAGGCTGAGTTATCACAGCTCCGCTCAATTATAAGTTATAAGAAATAAGATATTGGCATCACAAACTCTCTTTATAAGTACCTATGTCATCAAGGATTTGCGGTTCCCTTCTTCTGACGCCCCTCCCAGTCCACAGCTCCATCATAATCACAATTATATCTCATAAACTGAGCAGGATCAAGATTCACCTTCTTGCTCACCCCGTCAGTTGCTGGCTTCGCCTGCTCCCTGCTAAACTTCTGGATCAGGGATGCTCTATCATATCTGGCAGCAAAGACTCTTTCCAGAGCAGCGCCGACCTCGTCCCTCGATTGGACGTTGGCCAAGAACGCGCAGACAGCCTCCGCATCCTCGATGCTCTGTGATGCACCTTGGCCTTGAGTAGGAAGCATGGCATGAGCAGCGTCACCAATCAGGATGGTTCGACCCTTCACCCAACATGGCAGAGGATCGATATCTCTGAGCTGCCACAAGCCGATGTCTGGAGCTGCTCTGAAAATATCGTGGAGCCATGAAGGGAAATCTGAATACGCTTCTAACAGCTTCTCAATGCTTCCAGGAGCAACCCAGCTGTCTGAGCTCTCCTCCGCAAGCTTTTCGTCTGGCACTAAAGCAACGATACCGTACAGCTTGCTGTTTCTGCCAGGTCCCATGATCACTCTTCGATCGTGACCCATGATCATGGTTGTCTTGGGCACCCGGGGATCCAGGAGTTGGTTTGGTAGAGAGAGCCCCTCCAGATTCTCAGTTGGGATTAGCATTCGATAAGCTGACGTGCCGGTCGGTAGAGCATTCCTCTTCTCGCCTACCACGGCATTTCTCACAACACTATGAATGCCATCGGCACCAATGATGAGGTCGCCGCGAATCTTCTCGCCCGAGTCCAGTGTCACAACACCTTCGTCACAGTCGACGCTCGCAACTTGGCAACCTGTGCGAACATCTACAGGATTACCATACGCCTCTTCGCTTGCTGCTGCAGTTCCCAGAGCTGCTTGTAAATCTTGTCTGTGATAAAGCATTCGTTCGGCGCCGAACTGTCCCTTCTGGAAGGGAAGTTCTCTCACCAAGTTGCCATCTGCATCAAAGATTCTGAAGCCTTGATCGGCTTGAGGCTCGGCACTCTCAAGGAAGGGATCAAGCTTCCACTTGGTAATGATCTTGCTTGCATTAGGCTGCAGTGAGATCAAAGCACCAACCTCGCGTAGTAGACGAGAGCGCTCAAGCACAGTAATGCGTCTGTTGGGGTGTCTTAGAGCAAAGGCCTGGGATTAGTTAGCTAGGGGTTTTAGTGTCTCTAAGGGTTCGCCAGACTTACAGTTGCGAGACCTGCGATGCCTCCACCAACAATCACAACATGTAGCTCAGGCATGCTTCCCATGATGAATCTGGTATGGTATCGAGATATTGCGCTTAACTTTTTTGTGCCAGTAACAATGATATTGATCTTGCCAATCGCATCTTATACGGTGATGCCAAGGGTCTCTTTAGGGACCACGCTAGGTACGGTAGCATCGCTTGTTCCGAAGATCAACGGAGCAGCAAACCGAGTCCGAACCGAATCGAACCGAAGGGCTGTGGCAACACAACCCGAGATCGGTCTGCACGCTCAACCCCTCACTTCACTAAACAAAGCTAATACTTTATGAGATAACATGGAGCACTGACACAAGTTGCACCTCTATTGAATCGACATGACGCGTGTCGCCGTAGAGGAAGAGTGAACGTGGCTACTGAATTCGGTATTTCTAGTTTTTGACAGACTGACTTGAAGCCTCAGGCTTGATCCGAAACCCAGGCATGCATTCTTCAGATTGGTAGTCAGTTCTCTCAAGCAGCTCAGTACGTGAGAAGTATCGTCACGAGAGTTATCATCAAGTTATTTATTCTAGATCGACACTCTTAATTAACCCGTTTTAATCTGAGTCTCGTCTGTATGCACAGATGTGACTGGCGGGATGATGAAGAACCGAAGCGTTCTTACAGTCATGAGTTCGTGTAGTACGAAATATTCTACATTGGGCGCTCCACCACAATGATGATCACGATAGAACTCACGTTGTATCTCTAACAAAACGTATGCATTCTGATGTTTTATGCTACAGTAGCTAAAAACTCCTTCCAATATGCTCACCGTCCTTCCTCTCTAGCTGGCCTCTGCCTTGATATAAGGAATACCCGTCAACTTGAAAGCCCTCTCGTTCAGAATGGGCTCGTGCAGGGGTCTGTCGCGTACTACGTGATCAGGCTTGCCGTTGCGCTTGGCCTCATTGGAGCCGAGGTGGCGAGCGTTGGGCCAGTGCTGGACTTGTTAATACTCGAAACAAAATAGATGGGTAGGAATAGACTCACTGTTGTGCCGACTCTTCGTTCAAATGCGTCCTTCTTGCGAATGAGATCCTCTTGAGACGCCTCAGACACGGGCATGAAGCAAGTGTAGATGGCGAAGCGGTCCTGTTGGCTCTTCACAGGAATGTTATAGTGAGGGGTTCGGGAATCCCAGAGGATCAGGTCACCTGGCTCAGCCTCGACCTTGTACCACTCGCAGCCGTGCTCCTCGAGCCACTTCATTCCCTTGTCCGTGAATCCGTACCACTCCTTAGTCCAGGCGGGAATGCGCTCTTCAGTACCTCGGATCTCATCGTGGAACTGCTTGCTCTTGGTGTGGCCGCCCTTTGCGACAATAAGACCGCCGTCATTGGGGCCGTTGGGAAGAAGGTTGACGAGTCCTTGCAGGCAGCGGAATCCAGGCACATCGGGGTCCTGATCTTGATGAGGCCAGGGCTTGTTCTCAGGAAGGTTCTCTCTGTTGGCAAAGCCGTAGTTGATAGCGTCGAAGGAAACAATGAGATCCTCAGATCCAAGAGCCTTCTCAAAAGCTCCGACAACACCAGGCTCGGATCGAACTCCCCAGACGAAATCCTCGTGGGCGGCACCGTAGTTCAGAAGCATACCCTTCTCGTTGATGACGGGAAGCTTGTCGGGGTGAACACTTGAGGGGTCGTTTCGGTTGTAGCCGAGACCGCTGAGAATTGTCAGTAAACACTTCGTTAACTGTGATGCGGTCGTATACTTACAAGCTCTCAATAAGACCGTACATACGATTAGCGTAGCTCAGGGCTCGCTCTCTAGGGATAGCGCCCTTGACAACGGCGTATCCATCACGGACGAGATCATCTCTCCAATCACCGTATCGTCTGTCGTTACCATCAATCACGATACGCTCAAGTCCCTCGGGGCGGAGGGTGAGGGTTGGGTGCTCCTCAGTAGTGGTGGTGGTGGTAGTTGCTGAAGGAGCCATCTTGTAAACTGATACTTGCTTAAGATGAAGTTTGAACCAGATGCTTCGGTGGTGACCTGTTCACTTGGATTGAAGTTGAAGGTCGAAATTCCCATTCCTCTTTATATCCAGCTCGAAGAAGCGGCTCTTCGGCCCCACAGCGTCCAAAGTATTGGTGCGTAGACTAAAATCTGGGGTACTGCAGGATCAGCAACGAGGGAATAGAATGTCCGAACCGAACCAACCGAGTTCAACCGAGCGGACGAGTCCGCAAAGTGTGCAGAGGGGCTTTCATCTCGGTCCTCTGTTAATCATTTGATCATCTTTGTCGCGGATTTTGCCTCACAACTGGGCTAGAACACTGTTTCCCGCGCCGAGACCGCGAACGGTTGGCAGATCAAGAATCCCGTGGGAGGCTCCAGTGGCTCACATTACGCGACACGATGCCACGAAAAGGACCCTGTAGTCACTTGTATTGTCTAATTGCCGAATATAACGGTACATCATGACTTCGCTGACTCTGCATGCCCGTGTTGCTTTGTATGCGATCCAATCTCGTCGACATTATTTGGTATATGAGGAACTAGCTGATACGAGGTCCAAGAGTCTTCTTGTCATAGGCACAGCATGAGGGATATTATTCTCGTATTTCAGCTCGTCTCTTTGTGATTATGGCGATCTTAACGGCGGTTGGGAATAAAGTGTAAGAATCGCTCATACTTGCTTTGCGCATTTCACGAGGTAGGAAGAGCCTCGAGCCATGACCTGTGACAACGATGTTCCAATACAAAATTCCATTACTGCTAGATAAGTCTGAGAAACATCTTCATAAGCCTAGTAGATCTTAGTACCAAATTAGGGTTTTAGTTTACTTAATCTTAGGCAAGAGGATTTAAGTTGTCACAAGAAGGGACGATTGTTCCCCCAGTGTTTCCCTTGTAACCCGACTGACAACCTTTTCAAGGATGATAGGCAATTCCGAACCTCTCACGTATGATCAGCTTGCACAATGAAACCATAACATGGAGTCCGGGCGGCTCGGCTCGGTGTGCATGGAAATGAAACCGACGAGGATGATCATTTGGAGTTTTATATCAGACGTGCACCCGCTGGCGACCTACTACTTCGCTTTGAAACGTTCCGCTCTTCTCTCAAATCACCTATGCTGGATCTTCTGTCGCAGGTATTTAAAGCAGACGCTCTCGCCAATTCATTACTACACAGGGTATCTAATCCGAAGTCATAATATGCTTAGGTAAGTTCATGATAAACTTGGGGAGTCTTTTGACCATTCATGCGCCATCTCAGCACATCCCTTGATCTCCAATCGTGGCAAAATCGCTCTCCATCACAGCCCAGAAGTGGTCTAAAGGCATTGCCTGGAAGGGATCCTGAAAGTACTCTAAGGGATCAAACACGAACGAATCGGTCGCGACGTCGCCGAATTGATTCGGTGATAACATTCTCTGGTCGTTATTTGTGGTCGGCAAGTCTTGCTGAGGTCTTTGTGTTTGATCAACAGAAGAGCTATTATCGCCCGACAAGACTTGGTTCACCCGCTGCGTCAACTCGAGCACGCCTTTCACGAATTCGCTGTGTTGCCCAACTTTTCGATAACAGTCTGCCACATAGTCCGATGCGATGCGCACAAGTTCCCCGTCGCTGCGGCCCATGCGCTTATGAGGCTTCTTGAATGTCTGCAGCGCGAGTGTTGTGGCGGCAAGGAAGGTCGGCGTAGGCGTCAGAAGAAGAAAGTCAGGCTGCGAGTCTGCAAACTCTGCGACTTGTGTTATGATTGACCTTGCGGCTTCCACGCAGGTTGTTTGGCTTTGTAGTAGTCGTGTTGTACTAATCTTGGCCTCATGCTTTTGTACTTCGTTGCTGAAAGAGGCCTCGGGGAAGAGGAGAGATGCTCGTAGAAGAGTGATTTGAGCCTGAGGGAGATGCGTTAGTAACAGAAGTGTCGTATGGATATGAGAGACTCACTTGGTGGAATTGAAGAGACAGAAAAACGGCAAATGACCGTTCTTCTGAGCTTTTGGAGGCGTTCTGATTCGCTTTTGCGTCTTCCAACGCCTCATCAAGCCAATCTACAAGGGCCTGATCCAGCTCCGAGATGCCAGACAGGAACTCCAAGGCAGTCTCTGCTCTACGCTGGAAGATGTGCTCGCTAATCTTACCGACTAGCAAAGAGAGTGAGACCCATCTGATGAAACAAGGATCGAGGCCGCTGGTTTTGTCGGGCAACGGTTGGTCACAATCGGTGATCTCAATAGCGCTCGGCCGACCGGTCTCCAATTGCATGGACTTCTCCAAAGCATAGCACGCCCACCAGACCCGGGAATGTAATTGTCGGTCGACTTGGTTGCCGGAATCTTCGTTCGGATTCGATATGACGATCTTGCGATGGAAGCCTATTGAGTAGCCAATTCGTATAGCCTGGCCAAGGAGGTGCCAGCATTGGCCGTCCTTCCCTGAAAGAATAGTCAGCCTCAGTGGTCTAAGGATTTGATGAGAATGGTGAGAAAGATCTAAACATATGAGGAATTTGATGAAGATGAGACAAGGATATGAGTAACTAATTACCTCTTGCACGCATTGCAATTGCGAGTAACACAAGCGCTTGTACTGAGCTCATATATGGGAAGCTCAGCAGGTGACTCACTAGGGAATAAGCTCCAGTAAGGTAGCCAGTAGCCGTTGGCGATATTTGACCTTCGTGGTCGTCCATTCCGATGCTCAGCACAGCGTACACTGCGACAAGGGCTGGCGCATCCACTGAAGTCACCGCGCCTTGTAGCCCGGTCGGGGATGTCTGTTGCATCTCGGAAAATCGCAGAACGTCGGATATGAAGGCTGTATGATCGAGGACGGGGACGAGAGGGTGTGTGCGACTGAAGTATTTCTTCAGGCAGGGCTCCATGACTGACATGCTGGGAAGATCTGGGAGGATTGGCACTAATGGAAGGGCATATTCTTCTGTGAAGCACATTCCCCATCGGAAATGTCTGCCAATTGGGTCAAAACCGCGCCGCTGGAGGAAAAGATCGATGAATCGGGTGAGGCATTGTAGGCTGCTGGAGCCCATGTACTGCACGCAAGCTCAATTAGTATGCAGCTGTGAGACGAAGCCTGAATACTGACCTTGATGCGATGAGACGACTCATCAGTGTTCATGACCACATCAGGACTGTCGTTCGTGTGCACATCTGTACCGCTATCGGGCGTGCTCTGGCTCTCCTGGTATGCGCGCTCAATCCACGACGGATTCCTATCTTTGTTCCCTGCATGTTGCGACCCCACGATCGAAGACGCGGGAGAGCTCTGTTGGCTCGCGGTCGCAATTGAAGCTCGGCGCTGAATCGGTGATATTGTAGATGTGCTTTGCGAGCTCTTGTGTGGCCATTTGCGCACAGCCGGACCATTTGGCCTTCGCGGATCGAAGGTCTCACACTCGTCGCCGCGAAGAACACAATTGCGGCACTTGGGCGTTGTCGCGTCGCATCGCACTTTTCGCTTGCGACATTGTGTGCAAGCTAGCGATAAACGACCTCGTTTTGACCGCGGCGGTCTCGGTGAGAGAGGGTGTTCTTGTGATACCGTATCCATTTTGGCTAGGTAGGTAGGCAATGGTGGAAAACTTGGGACCGCGATCCTTGGGGATGGAAAAGATTTAGACAACTTTTGGGATATTTTAAGATGAACGTATGAGGCTCTTCGACGACGTAGTCTCTTTCAAGCCCGCAACTCAGTCTCCAGTATGATACCCTGAGGCTTGATTCAATTGACAACAACAGAGTGAGGCTGTGAGCTCAGTCAGAGATTCTGCGCCTCTCCGAGACGGTGGCCGAGGGTGTCGTCAACAATTTGTATCCCCCGCAGATAACCATGACACAGGGCGCTATCGCAGTGAGCGTCCGGGGTACAGTGCACTAAAAACATGTTCCCCGCATGCCTGGGGATCTCCGAATCGCGGAAGACCTTCGCGGCTTCAGATCAAAGGAATATTTTCTCGCGGGGTAGACTCTGGGGTCTCCTAATGAAGACTAGATGGCCCCCACGAAGTTCGAGGCCCCGGGTTAACTTGGTCATGTTCAATTGTGCTCGTTTTCATTGGAGATGAGCTCTTGAGTCGTTGAGGAGGCGTCGTCGCTAAACTTCGGTTCGATTCGGTTCGGAAAAGATTACCCTCTGAACCGAATCGAGGGGTAGGTCTGTCGCTGAGAGTCTGAGGTTGGCCGATTTGAGATGAGACGCGACTCAAGGCTCACGGCCAGATGCAAAATACTGGTCAAACTTGAGGCTTTATTTTTCCTGAACGTGTCGCCAAGATTATCTAATTGTATCGGTTGCCCGAAGTCACTTTTTCTTGCATGCTCTAAAGGGGCCTTGGAAAGCTCGCGCTGCTGAGGTTGATGAGTCTCCAATCCTGAGCATAAGCATGCTTCTCAAGGCCGACGACGCGGCTGGCTAGGTTCACAGTCTCTTGACACTCGCAGTCGCGTCTTCGATTTTACTATAGATGGGATAATTTCTATCATCCGAATGTGTAAAAAAGTTGTCGCTTGAGAGATCGTGAGAAATACGCTGGTCATCGGAGTAGAATTCGTGGGCATAGTGATGGTATGGGTCCTCATGGTGGCCCAGTGGATTATTTATGCGTGGAAAGCGACTTCACAGGCATCGCAGGCGAGCCCGAAGATTACCATCCACCAAGACGTCAGCCGGCCTAGCGAAAGGTTTACGTTCTGGATGCAGACAACTGTGTATATTGTTCAAGCTTAGATGTTGCAATCCTCCTCTATTTTGGTTTGCCTGCCCATTGTTGGTGCGCGTTTGCTCTTCTCACATTCGGGCACGTACTCATCTGGAAAACGGTGCAACAGCACCATCCAGCCAAACATGATTCTCTCATTTTGTATTTATCCTTTAGAGTTGTGGAATCGATTTTTTTTTTTTTTTTTTCGTTTGTCCCTCTTTTTTTATGCTTCAATTTCTGTCATCCCTTGCCGGGGGGGAGACACACGATAGACATCAGCTGTTAGCCAGAATCAATTGCTTCAAGCAGCAAACCGACGACCTCCACAATCGCCCATGAGCTTCTTCCCAAGTCGTCTCGTTTTGTTACTATTGCCGATGACCAGAGTATCAGTAAATCTTCTTCTTCTCAGGGCATTGATTCCCAACAGACATATTGATTCGCGACTTCTCTCCCGTGCACATTGACTGGCCTTGGGTGAGGGCCAACATCTGCTTGTGCCAGCCGGAGGGAGATATGCAGGAGACAGCGCACTACATGCACTAAAGATTCAGCACTCCGATTGAGTTCACAAGGGTAACCCAGCGGTCCAAATAAAGTCGGAAGCTTCCATCCGAAATCTACCTTATAGTAGCATTATAAAGTTTGAATAAGTTATCTCAGTTTAGGACTCCAGGGTAAGCTTATAGTAACGTAGTCGGAAAGTAAATTATTCCGCGTCATGGTAGCATTCGTTGTCATGAGTCCCCGCCGCATCACGTTTGTAACCACATCACGGCGCTGCAAGACCCCGAGACAACTGAGATCTCAGTCTCTCTCAGTTCAAAGCAATCCACTCCCGCAGCGAATTTTAACAACGCATAAATACAGTTTCTATTTCTCCCCCTCTCCTCATCTCACAGGCCAATCGCACAATTCCTAATTGCCGTTCTCATCGGCACGCTACCACGAAGATCATGCAGCCCTCCCGGAATCTACATCCGAACCGAAAGCGAGCCGAACCAACGCAATCTAATCCTCGAATAAGTGGTTCGTTCAATAATCTCCTGTTTACAAAATCACGAGTTCCTGTTCGATCAATTTCTCGGCTGTAACATCACGCGTATCATGTCAGAGCCTCAACAGTCACAGCCATCTCAAGATGAACAGCCAAACGAGAAGGACTCTGTGGGCGCGCGCCTCCAGCCCGTTGAGACGGGTGCATCGTACGAGCCTCCGCCGATGAAGACACTTCAGCGGCGTCTTGTTGTTCTTTCTCTTTGCTTGACGCTGTTCCTCTGTGCATTGGATACTACTATCTTGGCAACGGCACTTCCGACTATTGGTAAAGAACTACATGTATCAGCTCGCGAATATGCCTGGATTGGGTCCTCGTACACCCTGTCCACGACAGCGGTGACGCCTGTATGGGCAAAGGTGTCTGACATCGTCGGTCGAAAGGTTAGCATGATGACTTCCACTGGTCTTTTCATGGCCGGGAGTCTCATTTGTGCTTTGGCGAGCTCAAGTGGCATGTTAATCGGAGGAAGAACTGTCCAGGGTCTTGGAGGTAAGCACTCTCTATCAAACACGACTTCAGCCCGCTAACTGGACTAAGGTGGCGGCTGTATGGTGCTAATAACTATTCTGATCGGAGATCTGTTTCCTCTGAAAGATCGTGCCAAATACTATGGCATAACAGGAATAGTGTTTGGCGTGGCTGGAGCCATTGGACCCGTGCTGGGTGGTGTCTTCTCTCAGACAGTGACATGGAGATGGTGCTGTAGGTTGACACCGCATACCCCTTTGGAGATAGCTGCTGACATTACCAGTCTACATCAACTTACCCTTTGAGGGTATTGCACTGATTGGGCTGTTCTTCTTGCTCAAGGTCGACATTGAGAAGGAACCTCTCGTTGACGGACTTCGCAGCCTCGACTGGCCTGGATTTGCGTTCATCATTGGCGGCACAATTTGCTTCCTTTACGGACTTGAAGCTGGCTCAGGTGGACTTGCGCCCTGGAACTCTGCGTTTGTTATCTGCCTCTTGGTCTTTGGAGTCGTCATCTTGGCACTCTTCATGGTCTGGGAAGCGAAGTTTGCCAAAAATCCCATCATTCCTATCAGAATCTTCCAGAGCACCACCAATATCGCCGCCTTCGCCGTCGCTAACCTTCACTCGTTCATTTTCATTGCCTGCGATTACTTCTTGCCGCTGTACTTCCAAGTCGTTCTGGGCTTTTCGCCAATCATATCCGGAGTCACGCTTTTCCCTCTGATCCTCCCGATGTCTATCTCAACTGGTGTCGGAGGACTGATCGTGAGAAAAACCGGCAACTACAAGCTTATTATCTTGGTGGGTGCCGCGCTGATGACTTTGGGGATCGGTCTCTTCATTAGCCTTGGTCAACGCAAGGAATGGCCTAAGCTAGTCATAGCAGAGGTTATCGCAGGTCTCGGCTGCGGTGTACTCTTCCAGAACCCTATGATCGCTCTTCAAACGCATGTCCGCCAGAGAGATATGGCGGCGACTATGTCAGCGTACACATTTATGCGTGGCCTTTTTGTCTCGATATCAATTGTTGTTGGAACGGTCTTTATCCAGCGTACTGTTCACGGTGGCAACTTGACTGCTGTGTCTAGTGACAAGGCGCAGGGTGAGACTGACAAGCATGGGTATGTCAGTGGTTTACGTGTTATGTGGGCATTCTACACTGCTTTGTGCGGACTGATGCTTGTGTCGGCTGTTTTCATCAAACCAAAGCCAGTGAAGGTGGAGGAAGTCAGTAGTGAGGCAGCAAGTGAGGCTCAGCAGAGCGATAAGTGTTGATGTCCAGGAGAACCAAGTTAAGATAAGGAAGCATGCGTATTAGCGAAACCACCTAGAGAACCTACAGGATCGAGGTGAAGTTATAGATAAAGAAGGATATTTCCACCATCTGAAGGCTTTCAATATTTCCAAGTGACGTGTCTCATTGTTAGTGACCTCAAGTAGAGATACGGTTCAGCAAAATTATTGAGCATCAAACGAAATGATGGCCAAAAAACGTGGTTCCGCCCGGGATCGAACCGGGGACCTTCTCGGTGTTAACGAGATGCCATAACCAACTAGACCACGGAACCGAAGCTTTTGATGACTCATCTGGCGCACCAGGATATTATGTTGTCGATTTCGCTGTCCCTGCAAGAATTGGATCGTTGTTCGAAGGTCATGGACGTAGAATCGTGTATGGGGTGAGAGGCTCGCCTACTTTCAACTAAAGCGCAAAGCCTAGAAACTTCTTTACGGTTGATCGGCTTCGATTAAGCATCGAGCGGCGGCGTTCAACGGCTCGGGGTCGTGACCAGAGCGACCATTGGTGAACGGGACCCGGATGACTTCAAATTTGTGGGCGGCCAGCGAAAATCTCATTCTGTCACAAATACATCACGGCGATAACCTCACAAAGTTTCAAGGGTTAACTGCAATGAATGGCATTGATACATGAATTGGGTATTAGGTAAATTGAAGTAAAGTCTAGTAAAATTAAACGCTATGATGCCACCAATTAATTTTCGGGTTTCCAGCCCCAGTAATAACTTTTATGAGATGATTATGTGAATGATTGCTTGGTGTTGACTCTGTCGATGTCGTAAGGGTTGCCCTCATACGACCTGCGACGCGAGGCCATTGAAGCCCGTGACGCGCGCGATGCACGAGAGGCGTGCGATCGTACAGAGTGGTGTGTCCTGCTAGCAGTGATAGGAGCGTAGGCAGGCTCCTCAACCTCAGTGGAGGCATCGTCGTCGAAGTTCTCCTCCTCTGGAATAGTCTCGTCATTCTTCTCCTCCTCGGATGAGGGAGCAGCGTCGTTTTGAAGCTTGCGCATGAAAGCAGCAGATTGAGCGGCGAACTTGCACTTCTCACGGATGGAAGCACCGTACTTGTAAAAGAGGAAAGGGAAGGGAACGCAAGCCAGAGCGAGGAAAGCAGGGACTGAAGAAGCCCAGTGAATACCGAGGTCTTGGTACATGTAAGAGGTGAAGAGAGGGAATGCAGCACCGAAGAGAGATCGGAGAACCGAGTTGGCAGCCAGGACGGAGGCGGCGAAAATGGTGTAGGAGTCAATGAGATAGTTCATAACACTGAGGAAGACAAGAACCATGCCGAATCCGAAGGGAACACCGGCAGCGATACTGGCCATCCAGTGGATGCTAGGATCGTTGGTCCAGGCGAACCAGAAAAGGCCAATAGGCAGACAGACAGAACCGATAAGACAAGCGGGGAGACGAGCCTCAGGCGGGGCGAAGCCACCGTTCTTCTCCTCGATCTTGATGTAGCGCTTGTTCTGGGGGATGGTGTATGCGATAGCCAAGAGCATGCCGACCATGATGCCAAGGAAGGCCAGGCCGCCGACACCAGAGTTCCAGCCGCGGTTCTGCTGGTACACAATAGGGAAAGCACCGAAAAGCATGTAGAGGGTACCGTAGACGATAGCCATGTAGATGGAGAGGAGAAGGACAATAGGCTCCTTGAAGAGCAAGATCCAGGGTCGCGACAGGGCAGTCTTGAAAGACTCGGTAAGAGTAACCTTACCACGCTCATAGTCAATCTGGCTGACGTAGACATGTCCTGTGATCTTGGAAAGCTTGGAGGCACGTCGTCGGAGAAGGACGGGGGCGTATGTCTCGGGGACCAAGAGAGTACCGACAATCCAGAGAGCACCAGAGAAGGCACCGAGGAAGCCCATGACCCAGCGCCAACCAGCGTTCATGCCGAGGAAGCCTCCAATGATGGGGCCAAGGACGGGTCCGAGGAAGGGAGCAGCAGCGAAGATGGCCATGGCGAGACCACGCTGAGAGGCAGGGAACATGTCGGCGATGGTACCACCGGCGTTGGTGAGAGGTGATGAGCCGAAAGCGCCAGCGAAGAAACGGAGGACGATCAGGGTCTGGGCATTTTGTGCGCCCGCGCAGCCAGAGTTGAAGGCAGTGAGGGCGGCATAGGTACCGATGAAGAGGTATTGACGACCGAACATCTCACTGAGAGGGGCCCAGAGAAGGGGACCAATTGCGAAACCCAAGACGAAGAGTGACACACCCAGGGTAGCTACCTCTTGGCTGATGTGGAATTCCATGATGATCTCACGGATACCACCTGTATAAGCCGACGACACAAGCGCGACAGCAAGGGTTGTGAGAGCGACGGTCATAGTGATGAACCATTTCTTGACCAAGCTAAAGGTCATAGGGTTTCGGGGATCGTTGGGAATCCATTTCACACGATAGGGATCTTCCTCAGTACCTGAGCCATCGTACTTGTAATTTTGAACCTCTGGTGTGATGCCAGCCTGGTCAGCGACCAATCGCCAGTAGGGTATTCTTGTCCGCGCAGGGACTTCGATGTTTTCCGCGTCGCTCATCGTTATTGTCGTAATCTAACTACCGATCGAGGCTGTGGAATAACGGTTGGTATTCCGCGTCGGTTAGTGTTATTGCGATCTGTGGTGTGAGAGACAAGATCTATGTCGATCACCGGTGACTCGGGGAGCCAAGGCAGTTTATAAACAAAGACATGGGAAGGTTCCACATCGAAACGGTAGAAATTTTTATTAATCAACGACGTAACGGACACGACTAACGACTAAGGAGTACAAATCTCTTCAATTCCATGGCATGGATTTGTCGGATCCGCCGACCGGCCGTAAGTCCCCATACAGGCTTGGGCTTCTCGTGGTGACTGGGTCCTTACGTTAAATCCGGCAAGGGATGATATCACCAAGCGAGAGGCTAGAACCTTCTGGGTTACTCCTTTATCTCGTTATGGTTATGCCTCGGCCCATAATCTCTTAGCTTGTCGGACCCGGAACGGGGTTTTCGGCCGTAATCATATAAACCCCGGACCTTGATACGGGTATTTTTTTACTTTGGACTGGTTACAGTCGGAAACTGCGCGGGTTTATGATATCTGCGACGTAACCTTTACTATCCAAATGCACGAGATTATGTTTTGGGTTTGATGATGCACATTTTCTACGCAATTTGACTGTTTCGGAGAGCTGACTGAGTCCGTCATGACGTCCTCCGCGGAAACTCCATGGACTCTGGTGCGAAAACTTTGCGAAAATACTTTCATTGGCTGAGATTTGTGCTAAAAATTCTTTGCCACGGAGTTGCGTCATGGCTTTTCCCGAAATCCGGTTTCAGCTTAGCAATCCCTCGGTCCCAAGGCACACATTTCGCCTAACCCAGCTCTTCTCCCTGGAGACGGAACTCGCTGACTCGTGAATTCCTGTTGCTTATCGCATGATCCGCTTGTTAAGCACCAGGGTCGATCTCTCGTATCTAGATTCGAGGGTTTGAAATGGAGATCTTTTATGTAGTATCCAATCTTACCAATGTCCCGGAGTTAGTATATGGCGATATGCTTTGGCCCAGCAGATGTCAGGGTGAATAAACTTCTATGGGGTCATGGGCTATTTATGTCCAGCGTCGATGTCTGTTGTCTACTACATCAAAGTAATAACAACATTGAAAGTATAACTCAACATGAAGCCGGGACAAAAGCGAACTAATGTTTAGATAAAGAATGCTAAATACTGAAATTATTCTTACCTGCAAATAATGTTCCTGCTTCTCAAAATCGCTCTGACTCTTTAATCATTTGAACTGCTGCAGGGTAGGACAGATCCATGCAGTTGTCTCGGTATCACGCGAGTCGGAATCCCGCTGGAGACTGGAGTTGACAATGACGCGTCTGCCGTTCAGTGACACGAAACGCCCCCAGCCAATTCCGTTCCTCCATCTGAACAATGAATTGGTAAGCCAGTGTCCATGGCTGCTCCATGGGAATTTAGAGAGCCGCCCGTCTCTTCGGAGCGCGTCGTTTCGCTTCAGGTTCCTGGGACACAATTTTCGCCCCCTCTTGCAACAAAACAGCTAGGTTCCGTGGTCTAGTTGGTTATGGCATCTCGTTAACACCGAGAAGGTCCCCGGTTCGATCCCGGGCGGAACCACGTTTTTGTCCTTCGGCACTATGATCTCGCCAAGACGGGCACCATCTTTTTGCCAAGCACCACCAAGACAAGTTTTCTAACGGTTCTTGTCTGTATACTTATCAGATCTGTCATAGGGTTCTGTCCAAAGGTTATTCCGTACTTTTTATTTGGAATTTCTACCCATACGTTCAGTTGACGGCCTCCTGAGTTCTATACCGAAGGCGGTCAGAGTCATCAGATCATGCAACATCGATCACATACGCTGTACTACCAGGCATCTCAGGCACTTATGCTGAGCCATATTGATGCGTAGGAATATGCACCGTTAACATTGAGTTCGTCTAGACCATTCCGTTCAATAGTTTAGTTCAGGCCTCCTGTCCAGGCTAGCCCTACGCAACCACAAACAATCCCGGATCTAGTAGGGCCGAACCAGGAACCAGATCAAGCTGGAATTGAACCGTTCTTCTGCAATGCATGCACATACGTCGCACACAAGTTCATCGCGACTGGCAGGCTATATCGGTTATGCATCTTGTATCACACCGTGCAACACATTCCGTGCCTTTACCACATAATCATGAGGTCTATAGTCTCGAACAGTTCCTCAGGTCCTAGTATTGTCGAAGGAACATAATGGCCTCACGTCGTATGACTGGCACTGCCCCGAATCAAATTTGCTCATTTTCCAAAGGACCACTCAGCCCCGTTATTCTAAGCACTAATAACCCTTGCTCGCTGGGCTGTTAGTAACAACCAAGGCACGTGCATAGCGCAGGATGGCGCTTGGGAATACGCTTGTCTCGAGCATAGTTTCCGATGCGAAGCAGCGAATGGCGGAGGTAGGTTTGAACCACGGTGAGCTGAGGATCGGGCCGTGCGGTGATCCTTTCAGCCACGGCATTTGGTATGTAAAGCTGAACTATCCCAGCGACGATCTTGATTCATCGCCAACTGCACATTCTTTCTCTTCACAAGACTCAACATGCATTCATCTTTATTCACGTTGTTGGTGGTGGCGGCATCTGCCCAGGCCTCATGTGCCCGGGCCACGCGCAAGTTCTCTCTCAAGACCACTTACGACTCGAGCAACTTCTTTGATCAATTTTACTTCAGAGATGTATGTTCTCGACCTCACAGTTAAACGCACAAATCTGACAAGATAGGCTGCTTACTACGATAGCATTGACCCTTCCTACGGAGGGGATCCCACTCACGGATCAGTGAACTACTTGGGCAAAAGCAAAGCTCAATCTGCCGGTCTTGCCAAAACAACCAACGGCCGAGTCTACGTCGGCGTTGACTCTGCGAACAAGGCTAAACTTCTTGGTTCAAGCAAGACCAGACATGGTAGAGACAGTGTCCGTCTAGAGTCTAAGGCTACTTATGGTAATGGCCTTCTGATTGCCGACATTGAGCACATGCCTGGTACTGCTTGTGGTGTTTGGCCATCATTGTGAGTTCCAATCTTTGGATGTTTTCACCGGGCATGATGAGCTAACATTTGTCGCAGCTGGTCGTACAACTTTGACGAGGACCCAGTCGGGGAGATTGACATCATCGAGGGGATCAACGACCAAAGCCAAAACGTCGTCTCGTTGCATACATGTGGCACTTGCAAGTTCACCAAGATCGGCGGTCTCGACGAGCGCCCTAACTGCAACAACGGCGGAACTGAGTCTGAGCAATGCGAGGACGGCACGAACTAGTTAGTATATCATGGCATAATACAGGACAGTAATCTAACTTATGTTCTCAGCGACGGTTGCGGTAGCACTCACGCCTCTGGTTCATACGGATCAGCCTTCAACAAGGGCAAAGGAGGTGTCTATGCTGTTTGGCTTGAGTCAGATGCTCTGAAGATCTACTGGTTCAACCGCCAGAGCATCCCCGCCGACATCAAGTCTGGAAACCCCGATCCCAGCAAATGGGGTACTCCTGCTTCGCAGTTCCTTAGCGGTTCTGGTTGCAATGTTGGAAAGTACTTCAAGGGACAGACCATCGTAAGTCTAACAGTAGACACAAACAGTCGGGTGCTAATGCGAAACAGATTATCAACACAGCATTCTGTGGAGACAACATTGACCAAGGCACTTGGAACGAAGAGTGCAAGGCTTCTACTGGATCTAAGACCTGTGATGACTATGTCACTAACCATCCTGAGGCCTTCAAAGAGTCGTACTGGCTCTTCAACTCCATCAAGTATTACCAATAGTCATTATGGTTATGATTAGAAGCAAACGTGTTATCTTCCAGTTTGCATGCCTTTCAAGATTAGCCCAACGATTTTACTTGTTGCAATGCCAAAAATAGGAGCTAAGCTTTCCTTGTGATCGAGTAAAACCTGTTTATTTGTCCAAAGATAGAAGACCCAGGATCTTGGAATTTTTCTGAGTCGTAACGCCAATGTTCTACACCAGTCTCATTTTCAACAAAGTCAAGAACTCCTATAATTGCCCCCATTTTATTGACCGCTTCATCGCCAGCATCGCGTCTAGCCTGGCATTTCGCGCACTCTTTGAGCTTTATACTGTTGTAGTTCCCACAATACTTTGCACCCCCTTGATACTGCATGCACTTCCAGAATACCACTTTTTCATGTAAGTCAGTTGACCTGATCCAGCTGATGACTCCGGAGCCCGCCATAGTGCTTCCTTGGATATTCGTGAATCTTTTTAGAGTTGAAATTTTCGTCTTTGTATTTTATTTTTTCTTTAGGGTTTGGTGTAAGCTGTTGGAGATGTTTGTGGAGGACTTTTATATTCATAATTGTCTCCCGTAAGAATCTTGCTAAAACCATCTTAACTGTACCGGTTGCTGTCCGTGGAGTCGTGATATTCTACGGTACTGTATAGCCATTTATCAATAGGTAGTAGAGAAGTCCGTGAATGGTTAATTAGGACTACGTGATGTAAGCCCTATATTTGAGGGCAAGGAATGTTGCAACTCTAGATGGAGTATAGTTAATGCCTCTTAGTAGAGCAATTCCTTCATGAGCTTGATAGATCAACACAAAAGCACACAGGTTAGGTATTTCTTATTCAAGCGCTATCTGCTGTTTCTCCCTAGCTATGTTGTTCATAGCGAAGCGTATTAGATGCCTGTGATAACAAGTGTTTTTGATCTTCTCTCAGAGCTTCAAATCTTCAGTGAATAGAGACGTTGACATGGAGATATTGGACGTAGTATCTAAGACACCATTAAAATCTTGGGCCGATGAGGTGTTTTTGTACATTCAATATATATTCACTGGCTGAAGTCCTTAGCCGAATGCCATTGAGATCCGGCCACAAGTCACAACTTGCAGATCGCCACACATTGAATGCAACAACGTTTCGCATATTACCCTAGGTCTCCTTTGTATTGACTCGTGAGTAGAGGGTGAGTAGTGATACAAGATTGAATTGGCAATGGACGTAACATATGTACCTGAGTATGGGTCTACTCCTCTATTCAGAGTCTGATAACTGGGCGTTGGTGCATTGGGCACCTTGGGATTAGTAGAAACGCATGTTTCTAGGTCATGGAAGGGAGTTGCTCCGTCACAGTCGGCGTTAGTAGTGCGCTCAGGAACAGCAGCTGAAGTCTCAGTCGAAACAGTGAGTGTCTCAGTGGTACAATCGGCGGTAGCATTCTCGGTCGAGCGAAGGCTAGTCAGGAACTTAGTGAGAGTCTCGCTGACCGCAGTAACTCATGTCTTAGCCATGGTGGTGTCGACAACGGCCTTTATGCCAATGGAGGAGAAAGAAGGTCGGCACGGCCTAGCGCTAACGTTGTTGGCGACGATGAAGGCCAACACGCCCGTGAGAATTTGAAACGGTCTCATGGGCGCAACGTTTGATGACTTAAAAACAGTGGGAAATTAGAAAGCAGATGCCTAGTGTCTGGCATCATATTTGACGACACTTCATCTCATCCTTTACAATCGCCGCAGCCGATAACGCGCCTCACAAGACTAAGAGCCAATAGTTTGGGGCTTCGCCAATCGCTTTGAGGGAGATACCGGTCATGCAGCTCGGCAGAAAAGAGCTGAATCAGACCAAACCAACAACAAGCAAACAGCATTGGTTACCGGAAAATATTTATAGCACGGCGATGCTGATGGTGAATGAGTTCAATGATGAAATAAGTCGCTGTTTTAGCAGTCAAGAACAAGTTACCGGAGTTTACTTGATGCATTGGATGTCTCGGGGAACTACGAACACCCTGTCCATGATTTGCTGGGTTCAAAGTTCGTGACTGTACACTACTGCAGGGTTATGCATATGGCTTCTTAACCGGGTTTCCCCTCATGACCTGACGCTAACCCTCCCTTTTCACATATGCCATCTGTCAAAATATCTCACCTCCACTTGAAAACACACGCTTCCCTGTACAAACCCCAGCTGAACTTTGCTCAAGTTAATATATACAGTTTGTAAGCATGACAGGGTCACCTCCAACGTCAAAATCCCTTTCTCCAAAGGAATCATCACCCCATGAACAGACAGCACCACTAGAGCCCGCTGGTCAACTCGAGGCAGATGAGGGGAACATCGCCGACAATGATTCAGCCCTGGGCGAAAATGATACTGGGAGCTCCACAGCTTCGATCGCCTCCAGCATTTACAAATACAGAATTGAAAATGGCAGATCATATCATGCCTATAAAGATGGCATCTACGTCGGCCCAAACGATAACTCGGAACAAGACCGCCTGGATCTTCAGCATGCGCTTTGTCTCCTCACTTTTGACAACCAGTTATTCCTCGCGCCCATCTTTCGAGAGGGCGAGATACCCGTGAGACGGGTATTAGACATCGGCACAGGTACAGGGTGCTGGGCAATTGACTTTGCTGATGATTATCCTGAAACCACTGTCATCGGCATTGACTTGAGCCCAATCCAGCCTTCATTCGTGCCGCCTAATGTCCAGTTCCAGATTGATGACGTGGAAGAAGACTGGACATTCTCAGAGCAATTTGATTATATCTATACCAGGTTTATGACGGTCTCGCTCGGCAACTGGCCACGGTTCTTCGGACAAAGTTTCACGCATCTGAATCCAGGTGGCTGGATGGAGGTCGTGGACATCCTTCCCCCAACGTCCGATGATGGCACAATGGCCCCTGAAACGGCTCTATATAAGTGGTCGAAACTTTTGCTTGAAGCTACAGAAAAGATGGGTCGACCTTTTGGTGAAACAATGACCTATAAGACACAGATGGAAGCTGCTGGCTTCCGGAACGTCACACAGCGGGTTTTTAAATGGCCACAAAACCGTTGGCCTAGGGATCCAAAGTATAAAGAACTGGGTAAATGAATACCTGCTGGTGCCATTTATAGAATACAACTGACGAGATTTAGGTTCTTGGACCCTCGAGAATATTTCTAGTGGCCTCGACGGGATTAGTAGTGCTCTCTTCACTAGAGTCCTGGGCTGGTCAAAACCTCAGTTGGATGTTTTCCTGATTGATGTCAGAAAAGATCTCAAGAACCCTTCCATCCACGCATATTGGCCCATGTGAGTTATGAACCCTGACCACAAGGAAAGATAACTAACACGAATACAGATACGTCATATGTGGACAAAAGCCTAGAGAGTAGTGTGAATACTTGATGACATTATGAGACCTGTTTGCGGAAAAGTTGATGAATGACAAGAAGAGTAACGAACAACCCCAGATTTGTCCCGGACTGAAGAAAGCCAGGCACATGTAGATAGAACTTATGTTATCTGAATTTTATGGATAGAAGCACCTCTGACAACGATATTATATCTGAATCTGCCTGGCTTAGTGACTATGTCTCACGGGACCTGCCGTTTTGGTGACAAATCAGAGCAAAACCTTCGCGGAGTTGCCCTTCACATTAATCAGACACGGAAGAACTCTGCGGCCGTCCCGTCATGCTATTGGTTCGTGCGTACATGATTATCTATAGCGGATAAATCTGAATCCTTCAAGGTCCAGACTATAATGGATACCATGGTCCTAGGACGAATAGAACGTGTTGAGGGTCAAGGACTGTTGTAGGGGTAGGACATCGAAAGTCCGCAACTCCGCACTTTGACATATTATAGCAACGAACCATACGTAGTTTATAAACCCGTATAGCCAAAGCGATTGAACTTGAAAGTAGGTCATTTAAACGACTAAAATACCTTCATAGTAACACCAACCCAGGAGGTCATTTTAAAGACTGACACAATGTCACATAACGTCGTTTTTGTCACCGGTGCTACCGGCTCCCAAGGATCCGCTGTTGCAAGACGACTCCTTGAGCTTGGTTGGATCGTACGCGCTACAGCTCGTAACATGGACTCTCCCGCCGCCAAGAGACTACAAGACCAAGGTGCTGAAGTTACCCATGGCGACTGGGACAACGAAGTAGTTCTCAGAAAGATCATCAACGGATGCACACACGTCTTCATGAATCTGGTACCAAATATCACAACATTCACCTCAGAGGTACCGGCAGCGAAACGCATCATCGGCATAGCGAAGGCAGCTGGCGTCAAACATATGATCTACTCTAGCGGTATGGCCATCAAGGATATGGAAAAAGACCAATACCATGACCCAGAACACCCTGTTGGACGCGCCCATGGATGGAAGAAAGAAGTCGAAAATCTCGTCAAGGACGCCGGTTTCGAGGAGTGGACAATTCTCCGAGGGGGTTTTTTCATGTGTAACTTCCTGGCGCCTAAAGTCAACATCATGTGCTCCGGCCTTGTAGGCAGCAATACGTGGTCAACTGCCTACACGACCGAGGAACAGCTACCAGTCATGGATGTCGAGGACCTTGCAAAGTTTGCCGTGGCAGCTTTCCGTGAGCCGAACCGCTTTAATAGGCAGACCATTGAAATTGCAAGTGAGAAACTCTCGCCAGATGAGATTATGCAACAACTGGGCGAAGCAAGCGGAAAACCTTTAAAAGCTGTTTATCTGACTGATGAGGAGATCGAGGCGAAAAAGAATGAGGATATATTTGTTGCTGTACAGTTGATGTCGAGAGGCTTGGGAGATAAGGTCGATATTGGAGAAGTCAAGGGCTGGGGAATCCCTTTGACAACATTCAAAGAGTTTCTTGAGAGGGAACGCTCATGGGTCGAAAGGACTTTCGCATAATGCGATATTAATACATCAAGATTAGCCTCAGGCTGAGTTTTAAGAAAAGAATTCATTCCAAAATCTTCGCCTACACTTGAAAGCATTGTCGTAAGTAGCTTCCTTTCGAGGCTGCCACTGCGCTGCCTCACACGAATCCACAACTTTACCACCACGTAACTTTCCAGTAGTCATTAAAGCTTCCATGCAACATCATGTGCTAGTGGATACTATAGGACGAACTGAAGGCTGGATGGATAAGCTTTGAGCAGCTAACAAATATCAAAATTTAAACTCTAGAGGAATGGCTTCTGACTCCTTAGAATGTTCCACTACACTCATATCTTTTCTTTTACTTGATTAAATGCCTGAACCTTGACATTTTGGCCTGACAGAAACGAGTATAAAGTCTCGCTCTCCCTCCCACCCTTCCAATTTCTTTTCCCTTTTCCTTATACATCCTAGTGCATGGGTCTTTTCCTGCTCTGTGAAGCAATAAGCTGAGAGAGGAATTATGCTTATTGAAAATTTCTTATTCTTTCACTAAAGCGACCAACTCCATACTGGGTGCGCCTGGTATGGGAATTTTTGGAACCTTTTTTACTGACTGACTCCCTTCATATCTTTGACCGATGTTTGATGCATTGGGTCTTCACATGACAGAGAGGAATATGGAGGCCGATGATGTTTCCTTTGTTTTTGCCCAAAAGCGCTGGACATGAGGCTATCACATGAAAATTCTTTTTCAATTTTCAACATCACTTTTATGAAACCTATTGCATGATACAGCAATTGCAATGCTGGAACATGACGGGACTGACTTGGAGCTAAGAACACCTGACGAATCGTAATAATTCCTGCATGTGATGATCTCTCCTGTATCCGTGTCCGTATGATATGATGTGAAGTTGCGAACCAAATATAAATTGAAGCCAAGAAAATTGTAGAGCTGGTTGGTGATCTGTATACAGCTGATCCGCAAACCCATCCGACCTTTTCATCGTCAAATGTCTTCTGTGCTATAGTCGTTCCACTTCTCCACCATCTTTAGAGAGTCATTCCACAGTCTCTGCTCATCCTTGGGGTTGTAAGTGTGAGAAACATACGTGTACGAAGTCGAAACACCGTCATCTTCGCCCCGTTCGGCAGCACTACAGTTGGTGATGTAAACACCTCCTCTTCCTTCCCATTCTCTGCCCACGGCAGCGACCAGAGTACTTGCAGCCGCTTGCTCGAGGCTCTGAACCTCATGCATTTTGTCACCAATGACCCCTGCCATCACTTCCTGGGGAATATGACGACCAATATTGGAGGCAACCAGTCCTGGGGCAACACTAGTCGCATGGATGCCCCTGTAGCCATATCGACGTTCAATCTCATTGGCCATGTAGGTATTGGCGGTCTTGGATCGGGCGTATGCTTCCCAGGGCGTATAAGCTGAGGCGCCGCTGGTCTCATAATTGTAGTCGTTCGAAGCGGGTATGCCTTGCATGCGATGAGCAGTAGCTGAGACGACAACGACCCGAGACTGGAATTTCTCAGTTGACGCTTTGAGAAGACTAGGTTTGAGGAGCTCAAATAAGAGGAAGTGAGATAAGTGGTTCGTAGCAAACTGCTCTTCAAAGCCATCGGCAGTCGTCGTGAGCTCTGGGACAGCCATGACACCAGCGTTGGCGATGAAGATACTGAGCTCGTCGGTCTTAGAAAGGATTGTCTTTGCGGCAGCTCGAACACTATCCATAGAGCTCAGCTCAAGTTGTACAAGATCCATCTGATCCGGGTTCCAGAAATCAGCGAGAGCTTCCTTGGCTTTATCAAGGTTTCGGGCAGTCAGGAAGAGCTTAATGCCTGTAGCAGCAAGCGCCCGTGCGGTTTCTATGCCGATACCGGATGACACGCCAGTGATGACTGCTGTCTTTCCAATGAGTTCGTTCTGCATCTGCTCATCCTGCACTACCTGCAGAGCAGTTGGTCGGCTGTCACCTGGTCCTTGGGGGTTGGTGTAGAGAGAGGCGTAACGAGACATGTTAAAGTCGTGTAAACTGAATTTGAGAAGCAGGGTTATTGGAGTGAAATTGAATGCTGGATTGAACTGAAGAGATTTTGGTATAATATTGCAGCTTCTCCTGAATTTATAGTAGATTTGTCGCAGCTCAGGATGTAGCCCAAAAACTGTTACCTAGACCACCATGCTATGTCGCTCTTCAAGTCCTGATGACATTGTAACCCAAAAGAGAATAAATCACCGAAGGATTCCCCAAGGTACACCATGCATGCTGCTGGTCGCTTGGACGGAGTCATAACGCTTGTCAGTGGCGCATCATCGGAATAAAAGGAAACGTGTAGCAAGGGCTCGAGGAATATTCGCGATCGGATTTTGCAGATCATACCATGCGAGGATGACTTTTTATCTCGATTCGTATTAGCGTGACATATTTCGGCACGTCAGATCACATGGAGAGTTTATCCGTCACAAATCCCAATTCGACCATGTTTTTGATCAAAGCTTACATTTTTACTACTTTCGCTATAGCCCGCTGGCCTTTTGATTCATCACTACTGCTGGAGTTTAGCAAGGCCTGTCACGAACTCCATCGATTATGGAAGATGCTGAGAGAAAGCAGCGGCGTAAGCTGCAAAACAGGATCAACCAACGAGCTCGCCGTAAGTAATTTGACGGACAGTTCTGATTACAATACTTCCTATTTTGGAGACTAGCTAGACCATCTCTGACTTTTGCACGCAGGAAATCGCATGAACAATGATGACACAACCAAAACTCGTGCCAAGCAGCAAAGGCCGACATTCGGAGTCAAGCTCTGGAGGGTGGATGAATTCGGTCTGGAGGCCGGAGCCGCCAATGATGAATCCTCCATCACCAAGCAAGACCCGAGATTGTTTCTTACCACTATATACAAGGGCACATTGAGCACCGCAGATATTGAATTATACAGCCAGCAGCTCGACATGCATCAACGTCTACGGGCATTGACGGGCGTGGCGTCTCCTCTCTCGGACCATCTTCTGTATCTCATAAACTACAATGCTTTCCGAGGGCTTTTTCAGAACAAAGTAACCCTCTCACAGGTGACGGATCATCTTGTACTTGTAGAGGGTCGGACTGAGAAACTGGATGTCATGGTTGGCTTAAAGCGCGATGCTATTTGTGTCGAGACAGGCCTAGATGTACCGCCTCATCTTCGTCCTACAGCCCTGCAATCAACAACGGTACATGCAACCTGGATCGATTTCATTCCGTTTCCGAAGATGAGAGACAATCTTATCAATCACCATGATCATTTCAATCATCGACTACTTGTCACTGACATAATGGGAGATCTACTGGAAGACATCATGTTCAACAAATATGGAGAGGGCACTGGGCCAAGAGGACGGCGACTTGTGTCAAGAGGCAAACATGGCGACTATGCTTCAGATCGGCGTGGCATGATTATCTGGGGAGAGCCGCATCGTATGGAGAGCTGGGAGGTGACGCCTCGGTTTCTGGAAAGATGGGGATGGGCTGTCGAAGGATGTCCCGAGCTGATGAGGGCAACTAATCATTGGAGAGCGTTAAGAGGTGAAGTCCCATTGGTGTTTGAGAAGCAAAACATAGGACAAGTCGAAAATCTGGAGTAATAACAGAAAATGGAGTTCGCGTTGGGATTTTGTGGAACCTCGCGGTCAAGTCAATTGATGTATCAATGACATCAACCATTGCCATGATTGACGATATGTCGGCTTCAGAAATGTCGTCATTACTTTCGCTTCAGCAAAGACCCATGAAAAGCCACGATTCTTTTGCTTCTTCAACCCTTCAACACACCCTTCAGCATCAGCAACTCAAGCTTTAATAGAAATTCTCAGATCCTCCGCAAATACATCTTCTACTCGTCTCGACCCTTCGCAATCATGACCATCGCACGCCAATCTCTCTCCTCCTTCAGACGCATCTCGACCGTCACATCCGCGCTTCGATCCCAACCCGTGCTAAGCTCATACACCTCTATCCGCATGAACTCAGGCAAAGTCGAAACCCCAGTGTCTTCCGATCCCAACCACGACAAGAACAATCCACCAGTCACCGATCACTCAGATGGAGCCATGGCGTCGCTGAAGGGTGCACCGGGAAAACGCGATGCGAGCTCGTTCGAAGATAAGAACATGACAGAGAAGGAGAAGAATACCAACAGTCAGAATGCTCAAGAGCAGGATGGCAGAGAGGGAAGTACTGGCGAGGCAGGCCATTTCAAGAAGTCGGGCAGGAAACCCAAGATGTAAAGCGCATGTCGTATTTTACTACACGTATACAAATAACTAAGGATATCAAAAAAAGATCCCATTCATAAGATATCCAGTCCATGAGTCGTTGCTGAGGTTATTCCGAATTGAAGCCTGCTCATTGCGACACGGATGCACGTGATCTCTGCACAGATTATTTTCACCGTAATGTTGTCACAAAAAGGTCAACAGTCACGACACTTTACTCTCATAAATCCTTGACCTACAAAAAATGTGCGGGATCGTGCCGTTCGTCAAAGGCCTTTACGAGGATCTCATGGAAGCCATTGATGACCTCTTCCCAAACCGTTCTGCGGATTCGGCACCGCTTATCAATAATCGCCAACCATTTCAACTTCAGCAGCCTCATCGGCAAGCGTACACTGTAACAGCCCGCCCGGTCGCAGAAACTCATCGCCGAGCGACGGAGAGACTGGAGGTCAGAGCTGCATCCGCAAGAATGCCTTCACCGCCGAGAGGCGACCCTACGCGATGATTTTGCGTGAGAGGATGGAGCGCGTAGTCAGTCACGCCGAGACCACGACGCAGACAGCCAAGCTGACTTCAGGCGCAGTGACGCGCCATTCAATTAAGACAATAGACGGCCTTGGGAAAATACAACGATCTTGGTAAATTGGAGCATCGGCGTTCTTTCATGAGCTATCTTACATACCGACCAAGAAATCTAACGCGAGAACACCATGTCATAACTTGAACATTGGCAGAAACCATTATTCGCCCTCATATACTCATCAACTCTCAAGCTCACAATTCATAAAATGTCGACAGAACCCAATAGCAAACTTCTTCGCACTCTCCTCATCAAAAGGATCATACTCGTCCTCTTCCGGCGTCGGCCACATAATCGCCAAAATCTCTCCGCCTTCCTCGGCGATAATTGCTTCATCATCACTTCCGACACGTCCTATAAGCGCGATGATTTCTCTATCTGACCAGCTTCTGCACATGCGTACGCGAATTAATCCTTGTTCAGCAGGCCCCGTTGTCATGCACATCCACTTATCGTCCATGTCTTGTGGACGATGGCCGTTCATAAGGTTTATCATATTTGGGCCAGATAAGCGGATGCGCCATTCTGCGCTGGAGGGGGTTTCGATGGATTTGACGTTAATGCGAGAGCCAGTGAATCTCTTTTCGGTTGTCATGGTGAAGATTTTTGGTAGTTGGATCTTTGGATTTGAGACTTGCAATAATTGAATGATGATGCTTTAAAATAATAAGTAGGATGGAAGCAAGAAATATTTATTCGTTTACGTTGTGACATGCTACATATCAAAGGTGTTTGCAGTCAGCTGAGTCATGCCGCTTGTCTGCCTGCCCATGACTCCGCCTCAATAAAGGATCTGCACTTGAAGCAAAGCCTCTTTTTATAGCTGACTAAAATCTCACTGCATAAACTCCTAGGCTTGTGAATCGTCGTAGCGCTGCATTTAATACCCAGGCCTCAGATGCTGCTCATAAATGAGGGCTGGGACAACATATGTCGATTATATGCGATACCCAGGTACTACGACTAAGGACTCCCGACACGAAATGTCAATTGTAAGAGTTATGAAGCATTGATGAAAACTGTGAGGTTTACGCGTTACCTAGTCGAGCCCGTGAAGTTCACCGTGCCTCTCCAAGCTTTGAATGCCTCCTCGCTTGGTTCAGGAATCTCTGGGGAGCTCGACATAGACAAATCGCGAAGAGTCAGCGTGTTTGTGAATAGCGATATATGCACTATTGGTGTGAAATATGGATAATCCGGCGACACCACCCTTTTTCAGTCTTGATGCGCTGATATGAAAGGCTACAGTGCTTTTGGAACCGATTGTGCGACGAGTAAGGGTGTTGGCTGCCAGGTGAAGGGTTCTTTGTGATAGTCGCTGTTGAGGGTATGAGGCGACCGTCTTTGATGCACCATTTCGTATTGTCAGGTTTATGTTTCCACTCCCGGCAAGGTTCTAGAATGCCACAGCCAAAGAAGTGTAGTTTGGAACACGGATTATGAGGTCTAGGTTGATCTCCGTGAACTAGAAGAGGCTAATCGGTGCGCCATGCGCCTCCAGAGACTGTTTCATCGATTTCAGTCTTCGGCCAACCTTTGTCACGAAAATGTGGGCATCGCCAATCCAACCTATGCGTTCATCACGTTGCGGGTAGTCAGTAGAAATATGGATAAAATTGATTCGAATAGATCACGCGACGTTGGTGTGAAGTTGATTCAAGAGTTCATCAGTGCATTCAAACCATCCTGTTCGTTCCATATCACTGCATACTGCAATGCTGGTGATGGCCTCGGATTCTAGGGGAGTATGCTTCACGGGCCAGTTGTTAGTCTTAACATAGCGGAAGCCGTGAAATGTAAATCGAGGTTCTCAAACTTGCGGGCCGGCACGTCGGTGGTGCGTGGGGGCTTGGTTTCTATCTCGCCGTTTTCCAGTACCTCAGCATTTCTGAGAATGATATCGGTACCGCTGGGGCCACTGACAGTGATCCTAGCGCAACCAGCAAAGTTATGACCAAAGTCGACTATGACCTTGCCCGACACGCTCTGGAAGATCTCCTTTGGTTGAAGCTCTTTCAGCTTTCGAACGGGTGGACCGTCTGACAGAACGAGAGCTGCGGTCAATGGCGGAAGCTCTTCGA
Source organism: Fusarium oxysporum Fo47 (assembly GCF_013085055.1). NCBI lineage: Eukaryota > Fungi > Ascomycota > Sordariomycetes > Hypocreales > Nectriaceae > Fusarium > Fusarium oxysporum. The sequence goes on from NC_072849.1 coordinate 1,304,677, forward strand.
CACTGAGCCAATCGCCATTGTAGAAAGATGCCGTTGACCAACCCGTCATAACGGACTCTTTCCTGAGTCGTAGATCTCTCCGTTGCAAATCTGTGAATCGGACAGCGGGCCAAAGCTAGGGGACCACGTCTTATCAGATGGGATATGAACATTGGTTCGATCGCTGAGAGTGATCTTCAAAAGACACATAGCACCGATTCTAAATCCGTAGAGGTTCCTGAAATCGCGCTTCTCGATATGACCGAAGAGACGCCCGGCGTACCAACCCTGTGAAACCAGGATACCAATAGCGTTTCGGCCTCTTGAAACCGGTTCTGTAGCATCGTAGGTATCGTAGACATGTAGATGCTTAAAAAACTGGAAGCCTGGGGCTAGGACATGATCTTCTACCCGCTCGCCATTGATCTCAGCCCCGTAGAGACCAAGAGCAGTTATATATAGGCGAGCCTTCTGGATGTGAGTTAACTTCGTGTTTAGATCAAAGTTCTTGCGAAGGTATAATAAGCTTTTTGGTTTACCCTTGCCAAGGTTCTGACGCGAGGCAATGGACAACACGCGTTGCCAGTCTTTGGGTTATATGAGACCCGTCTCGACCGTGACCCAATCAGACCAATCAGTTGACGGTTGGTAAGTCAACCCGTGAGCTCTAACACGGACACAGGTTTCTTCTTTCGACTCCAGGGTGTCCCCTGGCCAAGCGAGGTATCTTGACTGAGAAGTGTTGAAGCTGTGGATTCGAAGTTCAATGCCCGCGCCCCGACTCATCTGGATATTACAAGCACTCGGTTTCCAGTTTTTTTGCATGACATTCAAATCTCCATGATATGCGAGGACAGGTTTTGGCAATCTCCAGGGCCCTTTTGTAGTGCTCAAATGAGACTTGAGAGATCGAGGTTCCGCAACGGAAGGCCACGTGGTCATGAGCAGCTGGAAGAACTGTATTTCTATCGATCTACAGGTTGAAAGTACCGATTGTCAGGCTATGTTGCACAAACTCTTCAATTGCGGTATCTCCTTCGCTACTATTTGACCCGAGGTAGAGAGTTCGCAGAGTTCGCTAAGTTCGCACGGTCAAGAGGCCTCAATTAGGCACCGAACTTACTGCAGATTCTCATAGGCTAGACTTGCCTAATCAAGATTTATAACCACTGCCAGTTGAGGTCAACCATACACGCACCGGGGTAGTATGCCTACCACTTTTCGACCAAGTTTATCGGTACCCAAGAGGTGCATAATGGATGCTACCAGGTCAGTGGGGCTTATCTGAACGAAATATCAGCGATTGGCTCTCGGGCACTCCACTCGTTTCAAATTGTGGATAAAATAAACACCAGCAGTCCCGGAAACGCTCAAGGCCGTGGCGAGGTTATAAGTTAGCTACAACCACCTCAGTCTATGCGAAAAATCAGCTTTCTGCCGACTGGATAGCTTCAGGTCGTTGCATATCAATTCCACAATGCTGCCAAGTCAACGATCTAAGAAAAAGTTCCATCACAAGTCTAAGAATGGTTGCTCCAATTGCAAGCGGCGCAAAGTTAAGGTTAGAGTTATCCATGCATGCGTATCGTGCATCAAGTACTTACGAACGTGTGATTAGTGTGATGAACTTCAACCGAGATGCACCAACTGCACCAGGTTTCATTTGGAATGTCAATATGACATTCATCCAGTCGTGCCAGCATCTTCACTCGCAACCGCACCAATTGCCCCGGTGAAACCTGGACGAGGCCGGCCGCGTAAGAACTGGTCATCCCAGGGCGAGGACTCCTCGCTCCGATCCCACTTCCAGTCTGAACCCAGAGAGTCACCCCAGTCCCCAGAAACAGAACTGAACATGGCTCAAGCCGAGCTATTGCGTCAATTCATCATCTTCACTGGACCAAATCTTGGCGGCTCTGATGATCCTAATCACCCGATTGTCCAGTTCTGGTCACGAGATGCGACACTACTTGCCGCGTCGTATCCCTATCTCCTCCATCTCTGCCTCTCTCTTGCGGCGTACCATCTAGCATTTCTAGCATCCAACAATTCACTGAAAAGGTCACGCTATATTGCCTTGGCTAAAGATCACTTCTCTGTCGGGTTGATCCAGACAAATGAAACTTTGTCGCAAATAGACGCCTCAAATTGCGGCAGTCTGTATGTTTCAACAACGCTAGTTTGCTTCTGTGTGTTTGCAGCAGGTCCCACAGGGTCTGATGATCTATTTGTGTGTTCAGCCAACGGCAACTCACCTCATAGCTCTCTTTCACTAGCCCGTGGCACACGACTTATAAGGCAGCTTTTTGAAGAAAAAGTATTGTTCTCTGGGCTCACTGAGGCGCTCGGTAGCGGTAAGGCGCCTCCTGATGACCCCCGCCCAACCTACATCTGCGAGGGCTTCGCTCGGGTTGACTGGACTATTTCGGTTGGGAAACTTCGTGATCTTATTGTTTCAGATGCACTGCCGCGCAATGATGTCTTTGTACGATCTCTAGAAACCCTTACCAATATCTACGAAGCCACTTTCGGTAGTGAGGATGGGTGCATCAGGTGCCCACTGCACTACAAGATGGTTCTTATCTGGGTTTACATGATGGAAGACACCTTTATTGAATGCCTGCAGACCAAAGACCCTGTAGCTCTATTACTATTAGCCTATTACGCACCTCTGGTTCAGACTGTGAAGAGAGCTTGGTTTCTGCATGACTGGGCTGATCACATCCTCCTGGTATGCAAGAAGTATGTAGTACACAATTACCGTGACTTTCTTCAGTGGCCAACAGAAGCGGTGAGGGTAATATGAGCGGGTTTGGCATCTGGGGTTTTCCCTGAACAATAAGAAGGATCTTTGAAAAATGGTATCTACCTTTGTGTTGCATCATCAAAGGCCCAGCTCGATAGCATCCCATCCTCCCTTGACGTGCTGTGGCACTATACTATTACTATTGTAAAACGGAATAAAGGCCACTATGACCAGTAACATCAAAAAGGCGTCAAATATATATAGCATGGCCTCATTTTCGCTGATGAAACCATGGAATCCTTGCATGAATTCGATTGCACGAACCAGGTTTCGAATCCAAACCGCTACCACTGTTCCAGCCAGCACTGCTACGAAAGGCTGCCATCGAAGACCATTCGTATCATGCTGCCTCTTGGCTTTGCTCCAGAACTCATAGACCAGGCCCAGGTAAATAGCCAAAACTACTAATTGAAAGACGAGGCCACCCAAAACAATATGGTCTCCAATCTTCATCAGCTTGAGACTTCCGGTAACTTGGACAAGTCCACCACCGATCTGCGAGCAAAAAGCCACGATATCGGTAAGAATAAAGAGCACTGTTATGCTACATTTTCGATTAGGACGACCGAGTATACGTTGTTTTAATCGCCCCAGTGTGACGTATATCGTTGCGCAGACAAACACTGGCGCGACGAGAATGAGCATGAGTTGCAACATGAATGGCTTGGGTGAGTTGGGCAGCTGACCGCCCCAGGCGCGGCCATAATATCCAAATATTTCGCCTGAGTGGACAGTCAGCAATCGTTGCGTTGTCGGTGGTAGCGTGGCAAGACATGCATATACCACCAAGGATCATAGGGAAGAAAAAGCGCCGTTTTGTCTGTACAACACGGACGATATGTACGCATGTTGCAACGGCAAAGCATGCCATGAAGGCATAGCCAGCCGCAGTCGAAGGTGTATACGGGTAATAGAGGACCTTGCCATCCTCCAACTGGACTAAACCCATGATTGTGAAAGGAGGTGGGATTAAAGAGTCTAGGGCAAGAATGAAGAGGGAGAAGTGCAAGATCCGTTTCTGTCATCTTATAGCTGGTGTCCCAGAAAGAGCCTTCGGACTGATATTGTAACTAGTTGCAAGCTGGTCCACATTCTCGAAACGGTTCCTGAGAAGTGGAGTGCAATTTGGTCAAGCTATGCGTATAAACAGCGATTGGCTACAATACCCATTGAAGTCGGGCCTTCTCGACTTCTCTGGCGGTATGTTCACGGGATCCACTCACTATGAATAATCTTTAGGGTTGAAACAAGGCGAAACCATGATGTGTCCCTCACAACAACGATCAAAAGATTAGGGGTTCCGCGAGTCAACAACATGGTAATTTGCCGACGGCGCTTGGAAAGGAAAAGCCGGTAGTGGATAGCCATGGCTTGTTAAAACCCACATGACGTAGTCTGGTGTACCAAAAATACTAAGGCTGGGTCATTACGGACAAGCAAAGTTCCTTGACTTGGAATGCGAAAAAGAAAAGGGATATACGAAAACGCTAGAGCCGTAACTCGCTTTCTGTCATGTCCGAAGGTCCCGGCATTTTGTGTCCCTTACCTAACCAAGCTGAATGCTATAAAACAGCCGACTACGGTAGATATGGACGTAGAACAGCAGATGCATACGCACTTATTCCAGCATCAGATCGACTCCAAAAAAAATCATGCGTTTGCTTGCGCTTCTTTTATGTTCAGCAGCTCTTGCTTCCCCAACAGAGCCGCCGAAATGCAAACTTTCACCATTCGATAAAGCTTGGCCCATTGACGCCGAGTGGGCGGCATTGAATGAATCTATCAGTGGCAGTCTCATAAAAACACGCCCGGCTGCATCCTCCTGTTACAAAACGAATCCATTTGATTCACCATTGAAATGCAACGTCGTTGAGGCCAACTGGACTCAGTCGATGTTCCATGCCAACCTTCCCGAGTCGATTTCGTCCGCTTTATACGCCAACAATTCCTGCCTACCTCCTGGGGCTCAAGGGTATAGCAAAACGGTTGGTTGCCATCTCGGTGGCTATCCAAGTTATGTTGTAAATGCGACGAGCGATGAACAGATCGCTCTCGCTGTCAAATGGGCATCAGAGCGAAATATTCGCATCGTTGTTAAAGGAACTGGCCACGACTTATGCGGAAGGTTCGTATTTCGTTGCCGCCACGAAGCTTTCGGCTCTTGCTAATAGTGTTCTTATAGATCCAGTGGTGCACACTCCCTGTCCATCTGGACCCGTCACATGCAACGGGTCAAGTTCGATCCGAACTGGATAGTGCCTGGGACTAACAAGACAGACACCGTGCTGATCGCTGCAAGCGGACTCACTTACGGTGATGCAGTTGGTCACGCCCTCAAGCACGGCCATGTCATCGTAAGCGGTAATGATGCCACAGTTGGCTTGGGAGGGCACATTCAAGGCGGTGGTCATGGCCCATTGTCCAGCACCTTCGGTTTGGCCGCTGACAACATATACCAAGTGAGAGTTGTAACGACTCAGGGTCACATAGTCACTGCCGATACCACTCAGAATCAGGACCTGCTCTGGGCCATTCGAGGGGGTGGCGCGGGACAATATGGCATCGTTACTGAATACGTGCTGAAAGCTTATCCCGCGCCAAGTGTCATCGAAACCGGTTTCGCTATTTCTCCTCGTGGTAACACCTCAGCTGCATATGAAGCAACCTGGAACGCGTTCTCAGAGTTATTGCGCCTACTTCCTGATCTTATGGATGCTGGATTAGCCGGTGCAGTGGTAGTACAAGGTAATCACAAAGCCGGCATCAGCATCAGCCAGGGATTTTATGCCTTCAACAAGTCACAGACAGCCACCGAAAAGCTGGCTCAGATGGCAATCGATCGAGTCCATGCTTTTACTGGCAACGACAGCAGCATCCTATCCGTCGTTGCTTCCAACACAACTGTCTATCCCACCTACAAGGGGTTCTTCGAAGCCTTGAATGCTGGAGGCTCAAACCAGGCCGGAGCTTATTCAATGCCGTCCAGTCGACTTCTTGGCCGCCGAGAGACGTCCGAAATCAGCCAGAAGAGGTTAATTAGCTACCTCAAGCGGATGCTTACAAACTCAGACCCGGAAGGATCCGGTATGGTTGTTATCGGTTTGCAAGGTGGGCCGGGTCCTGCGAACACGCCAAGAAACATGCAAGGCGCACTTCTACCAGCATGGCGATCGACCTATCTTCATACAATGAGCTACAGTCTGACTCTCGACACTACTCTTACGCCGGCAGAAACGCTGGCAAAAGGAGCATGTGATCTGAACGATTCAAAGGAAAAGCTCTGGCAGGAATGGGCGCCAGATACTGGAGCGTATATGAATGAGGCAAATCCTTATAATCCGTCTTTCAAAAAGGACTTCTACGGAGTATTCTATTCCCGCCTGTTGGCGGTGAAGAAAAAGTATGACCCTACTCAGAGTCTTTGGGTTTTATCGGGAGTCGGAAGTGATGCTTGGGATTATAGTCTAGACACAGGCAAGCTTTGTAGAAGGATTTAAAATACCCGTGGCTCTAGTTTTGTTGCGGTAGGTACTGCTTGTTAGGTATAGTTTCGATAAATACATCCCATTACAAGTGAACCTGGCTTTGGACATAACATTTCGAAGGTTTCTGGAGAATGTTGAATCTTCACGAGAGGATCAAAGGAATCATGTTGCGGAGCTCTGTGGAAGATCAAACTCATCTGATGCGGGAGTAGCTGGGCCGGAGTAGCGGTCCGTAGTTGAATGGGTCGTTTCTTCGTTACCGTCGTTTGCAGTGCCTCCCGAGATATTAAAAGCGCGCTCGCTGCAACGTATGTAATGGAACTCGAGGCGCTGCACTCCGTTGTACCCTAGGTCCAGGTTGCAGATGCCGCAGTTATTGAATTACGAGTCATAAAGATGGAAAAGACGGACTCATGGAGGTTAGTAGTGCTTTGGGAGATAGTCATTGATGTCGTTCGACGTCTACAAGTCGAACACGACAGACCGTTTGCTCAACTCGGTCTCCTTCAAATACGACATGACCCCAGAGATTGTAGCGCCCTTCTGTTACCTCTGTTTCATCTGACAGAACTAAGACATACTACAGGACAGGTCGCAGCGCACGTCGATGCGCTATCGACACAAATGCTACAGCCTGCAGTCTAGCCAGCTCCTCCCCAAACAGACTCTCCTCGACGAATCAGGCCAGAGTTTACTCAACCGCCTTCACGGACTTCTTTTCAAAAACACCTCAACTGGTGGCATTGATTATGGATTCCGTCGATTCATTTTGTCTGTGTCAGTCATCCACCAACGGCCAGCCAACTTGTCCTTGGCTGATACCGGAATGGGCAAATCATCACTTCGAAAGAAAAGAAAACGATGTCTTATTATCTTAAACCGACACTTAATTGTGCCTGTTGGTTTGTGACCAACATACCAGAGAGCGCGAAATCATATTAAGCCGAAGTTCTAGTATCACTGCATTCAAAGCCAGCAATACGCTTGCAACAAAGTGGGAACAATTTACATCTCATGGAGTTTTTTTTTAGAAACCCGAGATAAGGTCAGAGCTATTTAAAATGACATTAACATTCTCATACTCGAGTTAGTCTTCCTGCAGCGATGATTATAAATCAAGACCAGCGTCTGAATATTGTCCGCGTCATTGAGCGGGGTACTTGTCCTCACCCAACATCCTTTGATACTGCCATATCTTTATTTAAGAAACGCAGAATCACGAAAAATAAACATTTTCAGGTATATCTCAATATGAGTAGTGCATCAGGCCTGGTTGAGCTCGCTCAGAGCCTGATCGAACATGGTCCCCGCAAGACAATGCAGACATCTCGCCGCATACGAGCCATTCACAACCATACCACTATTGTGGATACTACTCACGGAGTCTATGTTTGGGAACATGACAGTTTCCCCACTATCTATGTGCCGGTGGTTGATGTGAAGAACGCGAAGCTGGTTGATAAGAAGAACATCTCGGTGGAGCTCAAAGAGAGGGCTGCGATAGCTCAACTCGTGATCCCAGCCCATGATAGTATCAAGGAGGCAAAAGTGGACAATGTTGTGCGCTTCTTTCAAGATGTGACCCTTGGGGCACTTTCTGATATGGTGCGGGTTGAATTTCGCAGTATAGGTAAGCTTTTGAGTATGACTTAAGAATATCAGCGCACTGACAGATGTTAGATCAATGGTTTGAGGAGGATGAACCCATCTTCGTCCACGCGAAAGATCCCTTCAAACGCGTTGACATCCTGCACTCCACACGTCCCATTGAAGTCAAAGTCAACGGCAGAACAGTTGCGAAAGCTACATCATCCATGCATCTCCTCGAGACAGGTCTGCCGACTCGTTACTACCTTCCATTGTCTGCTGTTGATCAGACTGTCCTATTGAAAAGCCCCGTCAGATCTAAGTGTCCTTACAAGGGCGAGGCCGAATACTATAATATTGTCATCGACGGAAAGACCTTTGAGAACCTGGTCTGGTATTATAACCACCCAACTCTTGAGAGCGCAGCGATTGCACGACTTGTCTGCTTTTACAACGAGAAGGTTGATATCATCTTAGATGGTGAACTCCAGGAACGTCCCAGAACTAAATTTGCATAGTCTGACGGATGACCTTACCTGTAAAATTCAATGCAGTATCATTCATCTTTCACGATGGTCATGGTCAACTCTCGCCGCCCCTTTGTTGTTGAAATCCACTAAATTTAGCCATTAATGTCTATGCTGCTCAAGAATTAAGTGAGACACTTCCTACTCCTAAATTCGTGTACCCCCGACTCGAATATCCTCCGTTTCTGGAATAATGGTGACACAGCATGTAAAGTAAAGCTCATTCCAGCGCACGGATAAGTACTGTGAAGATCTCGATGATGTCACTTTGATAAATCACCAAGGCAACCAGGCATAATATGATACAGGGACAAGTCAGTGAATAAGAAATCAACGGAAGGGCCCAACAACGCCCAAGACATTGTGCCGTACTTGTTTCACCTTCTATGACGATAAGACTTGTCCCAATGAGTCTTGTAAACCACGTTTCGACTGCAGATGCTTGTTTCCCCGTGCATAAGATATTGAGACATTGCAGGGGTATAGTCAATACGAAATTCGTGCTACCCACCGTATTCGCTAGCGACGGTGATGCGGAAGTATATAATGAATCAGCAGTCCGGTTTTCGAGATGATCTGTCGCACATGGAGCAAAAGCAATTTGTCTGATGAGCACAAAGGGTCAGCCACATCCCGGGGTGATTAACCAGCGTTTGACAAGAAACAGAAATTGTCGTGGGTAGGGAGCTTTGTTCCGAATTGTGACATTGGAGACGATACACCGGCGGACACAATATCACAGCCCATTGGCATCAGTCCTTGGTGCACCATTCTTGGTTTCTATGAGCAGATGTCCATTTGTATGCTATGTTGCAGCGTACCATTCTAAGAAATTCACATGCTCGTGTCTTTTCTTGCCCTGGGATGGTACCCAAGTACCTGTAACACGGCTTTGGGAGCTTGTATCATATTCGCGCATCATCAAGGATTATACCATGGACACAAGCTGGATCATACGTTGTAGAACAAGCATCGCTCAATTACCGACTTTCGTTGTCAAGGCTGAAGCGACAGTCCCCAGCCACTAGGAACTAAAGAAACCGGTGAGTGAGCGGGGAACATTACCAAGCAGGCCAAGCTACCAGCTCATGAGAGTATCATATTCATGCACTAATGCTGTACCAGCATAAGCTTTTCAGCCTCCCGATAATTCACAGAATACGATTTATTGGTCCGGATGTATTACTCTGCATATAGCCGTCAATTCCTGGGATTCAGCGCCTAATCGTGCTTATCTCGTTACAATATTGCGGATAATCCTGGGCCCGTGCAGTGAAAAGAAGCATGCAGATCAGAGTAAGCTCAGACCTCAATAGGGAAGCTAAGAGAAACAGTTGAGATCTGGATCCGATCTGTCATCTACCGATACCACATCATCCTGTTGCATGAAATCGTCTTTTCCGTTTTCAGCCTCATTGTGCCCGCATGATAGCTGCGAAAACTCGGTGTCGATTGGCTCGCCTCCCACTAGACGTTAGTTGGTTGAACGATTTCCGTTTCGCCACACATGAAAGATGGGCGGGCCGTCACTTGGCAGAAGAACGGTGTGCGACGGAAGATCTAGGTGCTGTGAGACAAAAGTCTTGACTGATCTCAGTGAATATCGAATCGGTATTATGATAAAATTGTATGCGACATGTTGTCGTTTTTTTGCAGGTTGCGCTATGGCCGTTAGAGTTTGTTTGACACTTTGACAGCCGGAGCATGCGGTTTGACATCACATCACGACGAGGAAAAGTGGCCTTGCCTCCCGTTGGTGGCAAACAAACGGTCACGGTAAATACTTGCCGCTAATCATCCGCATTTTGGTAAGGTAGGCTACTGTATTGTCATCCGACCGTGAAGCGAGCGGTCAAGAAGACACCAGTCAAGCTCAAAGCTTAAAAAGAAGCAAATTCTTACAGTGAGTGATTCGTGTTGGTGCTAGGCTATCGAGATCTTGAGTAATGAGCAGGGGAGGAGGTCGACGCGGGAATGCGCAGAGGCATTCAATCTCCGCCAACGCCCATTCCATTAGCTCATGTCTTGCATGGAGCGATAATGATGATGCGCTGAGAATATCCGCAGTATTAGCAGAGATTCTCCGTGAACCAGGATCTTTCCCCCCTCGTTTGCCAAGTGATAAACATTGCATTGGATGTCGTGAATTGACCGGGGGGTGGCAACGCTGCAAAACTTGCGTGGGGGGTTACAGTAGCGTTGCACCGAGTCGGTTTGCGGGCCGTAGTACCATAAGCGCACTCGTTCAGCGGCCGTGGATTTTCTGTTAGGCTACTTGAGAGTCATGAGGCCCGCCAAAAGAGTTTTTTCTTTCTCTCTTGGACTCTCTTTTCACGTTCGGGTCTTGCAACTTCGCGCCCTTGCTCTCTCAGACCATTTCCTTTCCAAGAGAAGAAGAAAAGAAACTCAAGATTTGTTGTAAATATCATGAATTTGAGAGCAAGGGAAGACAAAGATCCTAATGCTTTCCCCACGAGGCAACTTCTAATTCTCGGTATGCGCGCCTCTCTCTCACCGCCATAACGGCCCCTCACCCATGATAATCTCACGAGCGCTAACCACGACATGCAGCAATATGTCGCTTTTCGGAGCCGATTGCCTTCAATTCCATTCTGGCCTACACATTTGTGATGGTCAAGGATTTGGGTATTGCTGAGAAAGATGCTTCACTTTACGCGGGACTGCTCGTCTCGGCATATGCGGTCGCTGAGGCGCTGACCTCGATGGGATGGGGTATTCTTTCGGACCGCGTCGGTCGAAAGCCCGTTGTTCTGTTTGGACTCGTTGGCGTGGCATTGTCGAGTCTTATTTTTGGTTTGGCTAAGAGCTACTGGGTTGCTCTTCTGGCAAGGTTTGTCGGCGGCGCGCTGAACGGAAACGTGTCGGTCATGCAGACTATGGTCGCTGAGATGGTGAAATTGCCTGAGCATGAGCGTAAGTTTTTCTTTGAGCTAGGATTATCGTGGAGATGCTGACTTTCTCACAGCCAAGGCTTACGCCGTGCAGCCTTTCGTCTGGACTCTTGGCGGCATCATCGGATCCGCGATGGGAGGTTTCCTCGCTCAACCTGCCAAGTTTTACCCTTCAATCTTTTCAGAGGATGGACTGTTTGGGCGATATCCTTACCTGCTCCCTAACCTTGTGTCAGTGGCCGTGGTGGCCATCGCCGTCATTCAAGGACTCTTTCTTCTTGAGGAGACACTTGTGAAGCCCGGATCCGAGGGCGAGAATGGCGTTATCAACTACCAAGAAGTCCCTGCTATAGACGATCTCGAATCTATCGATGAGCGCACACCTCTCCGACGCTCTGCCGTCCGCACCTCCGTTTCTCGCAGCCGTCGACACATGTCTCCCTCCACCAGCCGATCACGACCTCGCTTCGCCGAGTCCAGTCTTGGAATGGCAGTTGAACACGACTTTATCGACCTCCGCCGCTCTTCTTTCGGAACTGTGCACTCCATTGTCCTTCCTCAGGATCTCCTCACACCCCCTAACGAGGAGCAGGAGGACGAGCAGGCCAAGTCCGGTGAACGAACGTTCAACAAGACGATCATGATGCTCATCGTCGCACTACTTATCTTCTCGTATCACCAGATGGCTGCAAGCAGCCTTCTCGCCACGTATCTGCTCGACGATCCTGCTGAGAAACGCGGAACTATTGACTGGATTGGTGGTCTTGGTTACACCGTACACGATGTCGGCGTATACCTTGCAGTGAACGGAGTACTGGGTCTGTTCATCCAGGCCGTCATCTTCCCCGTGTTCGTTAGCCGCGTTGGAGTATGGCATTCCTTTGTGAGCATGATTATCTTGTATCCTGCTTCCTACTTGCTCATGCCATTCCTCTCTGCGTTTGGCGAACCAGTTGTCTCCTTGGGAATCTACGCATCCTTGTTAATGCAGAGTTTCTGCGGGCTGATAGTGGCACCTGTTACTCTCATTCTTATTAAGGATGCTACGCCATCTCCTCAGGTGCTTGGCCGAGTCAATGGCTTGGCTATGTCTGGTGCCTGTTTGGCACGTACTGTTGCGCCGCCTCTTGCTGGAGTTTTCTATGCTCTGTCAGGTTCTGTGTCAGCGTGGTTCAGCTGTGTTGTTGTAGCTGTTATCGGAGCAGTTCAGCTTTTCTGGATTCCACGAAGAAGTATCAAGAAGGACGATGTCATGGTGGATAACGCCCTTACCAAGACAGCCACCAATGAATCTCGCCGTGGTCGACGTGGCAGGAACTCTTTGTCATAAAAGGCCATGTGTGTTACGAAGATGCTGGATTCAGTCGGTTACCGAAGACGATCCTCTTAGCTGATGGAACGACGGAGTATAGCAATGATTAGGTATGAATGAAAGGAAGCAGCGCCATAACCAACCTCGACAACGATAAGCGAGCGGGCATATTCGGCACTCTCGAGACGCCTTTGAAGACGATCATTTTCGTACACAACGATGCACAACATCCAACACGATCCTTCGCGACGCCCACCGAAAGCCGTGGGCTATGTAATTCTCTCCTTTGATCACAGCAACTCCCGTTTCCAAAGTATCATATACGCCACCCTTCATTGATCGACATGAAGCTGAGGCACTCTTGTCTATTCCACTTGCGCATTTCTCATGGTTTCGTGTCGCTTTTCCGTTTCTGCTTTTCGGGGTGAACGATAGTTCCCAAGGCGCAAGGTATCGGTTCCATGATCTGGAAGGTAATGATGCAATCCAAAATTGCTTTATCTGCGAGCAACTACTCAACAGAATCCTTATGCTAGAGTTCGATTTTCTTTGTTTTTATGTTAGCTTGGGGGGGGGGGGGGGGGGGGGGGGCTGAAGAGCTTCATGTTCTGCAATCCATCGTAGCCAATATAGTATGATCATACCGTTTCGCGTTATCGGCTGTCTCCTTCAGTGCTTTGATGATCCTCAAACTTTATCACTGTAAGAGCAACTTCTAGGTGAATGATTAATGGCTGCAGTACTCACTCAAGAGAATCGTGCAACATATAGGAGAAATAGGGAGATAGATAATCTTCTATAAGTAGCGAATCATCCGCCCAGCGAACCCGCCGTGCAAGGGTATTGGCTGGATAAGTTCAGCGGCGCGGCACAGAATCACACCCACCATCTTTTCTTGAGCGACAACGATTCGATTAACCGGCGGACATAGCACCTGGATATCACTATATGTACGCAGCTGCCTAGATGGTCCAGTAAAAAGTCTCCTCTTTATCGCGTGAAGCGACAGCCACCCATCTACTGACTGGGAGGGTTCGCCGGCGGTCATGAAACCAAAAGCGAGGGTACAATCAACAACCAGCCTCACTGCCAGCGGACAAGGAGATATGCCCGTGGTACCGTTGCATTATCGGATGGCCTGACGTCGCAAGAACTTGGGGTGGACATGGGCAGACAATCACGATGCAAGATATCCAGAAGCAAGCCCTCGAAGTTTCTATACCTAAGTCTGTAGCCTCATTGTATTGACAGACATGTCACTCTTCCATCGCCCTTGGCAAACAACTACCGACATCGGGTTCCAGGTTAAATGTCAGGCCACTTTGGGGTAAATGCGGAGTGAACCGGTGATAGTGCGGGGAGTTTTGTTGCGGGGAATTGCCTTTTCCAGGCGCATTCCCTTCATCCGAGCCGAAGCACCCTCAGCCCGGGGACCAGCCCGAGAAGGATATAAGTAGATTGAAAGGACTCCGAATTCCCCAGATTCTGTACTCCAAATCATCTGTTATCTGATCAATACACCCATCTACTCGCTCTAATCTCCAACACTTTCATCATGAGCTCTTCCATCCAGACTCTCTCCCGTGGTGTTCGCACTGCTCCTCGTGCTCTCCGTGGACTTACCCAGGTTCGACGACTGAGCACCACCGAGCCCAGCCGTAACCTCTCCAACACTCGCGATTCGGCTGTCCATGATCCCATCATGGACAAGTTCTGGGGCAACCGTGTCAACGTTTCCGAAACTTCCGCCATCGTCACTGAGACACCCAGCATCTCCGCTACCACTACCAGCCGTGACCCTCCTCTGGGCACCAACGTCTTTGAGCCTTCATCCGCTCCTCGCTGGTCTGGCATCTCCATCCCTGCTGGCCGACAATAGATGAGTAGTGGCCATAGCATCGCACACACCACCACAAACAAGGCATTGTCAGCTTCCAGATGACTGTCCTAACCCATCGCGTCGGGATTTATCCCACCGAATGACGATATGAAACGTTCCACCACGCCCCGACATACCATTACTACACCACGGATACCCAGCCTCTTCATGAAATGAGAAAAAAATATTCGCAGAAATTTGTATATACCAGAATCGCTTGGAGGTCTCTGAAAGAATGAATCTTGGAGCGAACTATGGCAAGGGATCATTGGATTTTAGCAAGGAAAGCAGCTGCGATTGACCGAGCAGAGTAAAGACTTTTCCTCGATTTGTACATAAGCTGGATCTGATTACTAGGCGTTTATAGTTCTAGCAATTGTATATAATGATCGATAACCTGTCAAAACTGAATACGCGTCGCCGTGATTGTAAACTCGATGCTGAGACGATCTCCAACGCATAATGATCCACCATCAACCCCATGCTTCGGTAGACTTCGGTCTCTATTCCACCGGACCTTCGGAAAGTTTCTAGAGGTCCACTTAGCCTCCGATGCGGGCCAAAGCCTGGAAGCTATCGTCGGTCTCCACCGGGACCTAGATTTGGCTCCGAGTTGATCATGTTGTCTCATTCTCAGTTGGAATTACAAGTATGTTGCCCAAACCGGGTCAGCGATTATTATATGAACATGCCGTTAAGGTATTCTATAGTTTCTTTCACCTCATAAATCTCTATACACGTTGACTCACGTCATTCAAGCAATAATCAGGTCAAGTTCCAACCCTACTCAGCTATGAATCTACAAGATCCATTGGGAAGCCATTATAAGAACGGATAAAGCCAGGAAGCTACTTGAACCTGTGAGCTTGATGGCAGAGTTGCCCTCAGCCTCAGCAGACGACGACTTGGAAACAGGCGTGGATGTCGAAGAGGGAGAGTCCTCCGCCTTGTCCGTCTTGCCGGTCTCATTCTGATGTCCAGGGGCAGAAGAGTCATCGATCAACAAGTTGGAAACAACAACAAAGTTAGAGAACTTCTGTTCCAAAGCATCACCCCCATTTCCCTCTGCCTTCAGGCCCTCGGCCGATTTTCGAAGGACAGGGAGTATGGAACTGGCTGTGAAGGGAGCCACCTGGGTGGCCACGGCAAGCCATCGGTGCGTGAAGCCTTTGTACATGACGATGTCGCGAGGGCATTTTCCTTTGCTATTCGCACACGCGATCTCATTGAAGTCACCATTCTTTTTGAAGAATGTCTCCAAGGTTGCTGATGCGAGGTTCTCGGTACGTTTCCTCCATTCATCTGATCCTTCAGTCTGAAAAGATGAGTCAGTATAAAACCATTTATCATCAAGTTATATACTTACAAAGTTGTACATGAATGCAGCACCCATGGTTAGTCCTGCCGAATTGGCAGACCACTGGATCTGGTTGACATTTGAGCAGTTCTTGGTCGCCTCTGTAGCTTGAGCACCATCATAGACTGCCCAAGTCTCCTTGTCGATTAACTCACTGGTCTCGAGCCAGTCCCAGGTCTTTGAGGCATAGTCGGCGTATGTCTCGTTGGATGTGAGTCTAGCGAGACGAGCGCCAAGATTGAAGAAAAGAACATTGGCAAGTGCTATAGAGGTTAGTGACTTGAAGGCAGAACTTGATGAGGTAACATACTCGACTTGTAATCGAAACCAGCATTGGTCATCATGATTTGCCATCGAAGACCGCCATTGCAGGTCTTCTGCGCTACTTCTGTGTCCCATCGTGCGCGTTGCTCTTCCCAGACTGCAACGGCAAGATCAAGCCATTCAGGTTGGCCTTCAGAGGGTTCAGGATAGCCATATTCGGCGGCTGTCAGTGCAGCAAAGGCCCAAATAGACTGGTCGTCGTTGCCCATGCTCGCAGTGTTGTTGGCGGGCATGAAGTCCTTTCCCTTGCCAACCTGCCATTGAATGCCCTCCGTAACAAGCTTGTTGTAGGTCTTGTCGCCTGTCAATTGCCAATAGTCCACAAAAGAACCCATGAACGCCCCCGACTGGTACCAATAGTACCCATCTGTTCCCATAGTCCTTTCGGGCAGAAGACCAGGGGTTTGACCAGTCTCATTGCCCTTGTAGAAACTGATGAGATCCCCAGCAAGACCCTTAGACGCGTCTAAAATGCCATCCTTGCTGTCAAGCTTCATAGACTGGACAGGTGCAAACTGTGCCAAAAATAGCACCAGGCCAGCACCCTTCTGGAATGCACCCATTGTGTTATGACGGAAATAAGAAACGAGTGTGGAGAAGATTGATAAGGTTACTACAACTTTAGGAATTGGGGCTGACGCGAAGGCTTTTATCATCAGACAAAAATTGTAACGCGCTAGGCAGCGCGAGCCAAGCAAAAGGCGCAGTTGAGCTAGCGAAATGAGCGAAATCATTACCCGCCGGTTGGACTGAATCCTTCGGGGGCTATGTTGACCCAATAACATCGTGAATATTCAAATTACGACCCAGATTTGCTTATGTCAGATGTTTACCAAGACTCACAAAATTCGAGTATTCTAATGCTTAAAACCATGTATGAAAATAACGGCAATTGAAACATCGTCGATTTGTGAACCGTGTTGATCAAGAGGGTGTGAACATGCTCAATATGCCCTGGAATGGATGAAGAGGGTTGAAGAATACGTCACCAAAGACCTACCGCCAAGGAAATAACATGCCACCAAAGAGAGCAATCAAGGACGCTTGCAAAACAAGCCCTCCAGAAGCGGCGCAGTGATAAGACACGATCACTCGAAGAGAGTTGTTCCAGTTTTAAGCTCAGCCTCAGGCCCGGATTGCCGCTCGATTTATGAAGTCGTTACATTTTTGACAGTCATGCAAGTCTCGCATAGTTATCTGATACGAGCTGCGCATTCTCACCCTGTTTTCGCCAACGAATGGGGTTAGGTCTTACTCGCTTCTTGCTTGGCAGCGTGTTGTTTCCGGCGACTACTGTGTTTGGAATAGCTTAGCCTATACCGATTAGGCTCTGTCACTGGTGGTTGGATCTGTTTCACTAAGGAAATGTTTTCAACTATGTGATTGTTTGTGATAATTAAGTCAGGAACCGCCTCGAGCGTGAGTGACCATGAGCACCTTACCTCAACCACGGCCGTCCACTATTGAAGAGCAAGAGAATGAAAGGAAGATTTGGATCATGTCGGAGACATGAAGTGTCACGTGGAAGAGTAAAGCCATGATAGCGCCTCAACAATTGTCTTAACCCCATAAGCATTAACTATATAGATACAAGAACACAAGTTTTTAACTGTGATTGATGCCTTCGAGTACATCCGGTGTATTTGGGTAGATTGTACGGTGTGTCCAACCCAATTCTAAGGCTCGCTTAGAAGCCGCCGAAGCCACCGCTTCCAAAGCTGAAGTTAGGCTGAGAAGGCTGGGCCTGCTGGTTATCAGCGCTCTCCTGGTTCTCAGACTCAGAGTCTTGGTCCTGGTTCTCGTTGTCGGACTGTTCATCCTTGTTCTCATCGTCAGAGTCGTCGTCCTTCTTGTCATCATCAGACTCATCCTTGTCACCATCATCGTTGTCGCCGGACTGATCGTCACCAGACTGGTCGTCACCCTGAGAGCCATCAGCGGAGGTCTCAACAGGGTCAGCAACCTCAGATGCGGCAGGGGTCTCAGAGCCATTGGCAGGAGTGGTAGGGGTAGCAGGGGCCTCAGTAGAGTCTCCAGAACCAGAGCCCGAACCAGAGCCAGCATTAGAGTCACAAGTGCCAACCTCCTTGGGCTCACTGCCGTCAGTGACACCCTCGAAAGTGATGCACTCCTTGGGAACGTTGGTGAGCTGGATGCCGGAGATCTTGGCGGTGTCACCCATGTTAGGGTTGATGCCGACGAGGATCTTTCCGTTGCTGGCAGAACCGCCAGAGATCTCGACGTGGCGAGCGGGCATCTCCTTGCAGTTACCGCAGCTACGGTAGAGCTTGCCAAAGTCAGAGACCTCGAAGTCCTTGATGATGACGGTACCTCCACCGTTGTGCTGGATGACCTTGTCCTCGGCACCGGTAGCGCCGCCACCGTTGATGGTGGTGGTCTCACCATCTTCCTGCTTCTTGATGGAGAAAGCATCCTCGCAGACGGCGTCCCAGACAACGTTGTTGAGAGTGCAGCCACCGTTGCAGTGAACGCCCTCGATCTGGTTGGGACCTGTAACAGTTAGGACTGGCTGGGAATAAGAATGACTGGTTGAACTTACCAATGCGGACGTTAGAAAGAGTGGCACCCTTCTCGAGAATGAAGACGGCATCGGAGTCGCCGCCCTCGGCCTGACCAGTGCAAGAAACACCACGGTCGAAGATAGCATTGCCACCATCGAATGACTCGCCGGCAGCAATGGTCATGGGAGCATCGAGAACACTGCTTCCACCAGAACCACCGGAGCCGCCCTCGCTATCCTGACGACGAGAGAGAGATGGAGCGCCAGTAATGAGGGGAGCGGGAGCGGCATAGGCACCAATGGCCAGAGTGGCCGCCATGATCACACGGTACTGCATTTTGATGATTGGTAGGAAAGAATGCTTGGTATGTGATGAAAGATGAGTGCAAAGACAGAAAATGGTATCAAACCAGTAAATACTTTAGGAATGGTTAAGACAAATAAAGAATGACCAAGCACAGCTTGTCGAAAGAGTGAAATAAAATGCAAAGAAAGTGATGATGAGACAAAGAACAAAAAGAGGACTCAGTGGAGGAGATGTCTTGGAAACTTATAGGTTTGTCACTTCCTGGGAGTCATTCGTCAACTCAGTGACATACTCCCCAGAAGCCAAGTTTTCGCTCATCAGATTGCCCACATTCCCGAACTCT
This sequence comes from Fusarium oxysporum Fo47, assembly GCF_013085055.1. NCBI lineage: Eukaryota > Fungi > Ascomycota > Sordariomycetes > Hypocreales > Nectriaceae > Fusarium > Fusarium oxysporum. The sequence goes on from NC_072849.1 coordinate 1,324,016, forward strand.
CCTTGTCGTTCTGAAGATAGGTGGATCATTTCGACTGAAACAACCCACCGTTTGGCATGGCAAAATTCTTAATTGATACAGCCCATGCGGCTCGTTTCAAACACGAATATTGCCGCCTATCATAGCCAAGTGTTTTGTGAAGAACCCCTGCAGGCAAATGAGACGACGCGTCGATCACTGGTCAGTTTTTGAAGAAATCCCCGATGCTGAAACGCGACCCCTGACCAGGGTTAAGCTTAACCGCGCGATCTCACCTCTGGCGTTCTTCGCCGAACTTTACTTGGCGAGGTTGTTGTTATGCTTATAATTGGGCAGAAAGCTTCTTTACAGTCTATTTTAAGGTCATTGAACTGCAGCAGCTTTAGTTGATATACCAGCTGTATTGCTGGCAGATAGAATTGAGCGTTACGCTGAACCACAATTGTATGGCGGCAACTTCTTTACGCGGATTCCACAGCATTCTGTTCTGTGTCTCCATCTATTTCCGGACATTAGACTGATCTACGTAGTATTGGAGGCAAGATCCTGGTGCGGGTCATGATTGTTGAGGGCGGCTGCGGTGATATTGGTGGATAACTGCATGTCTCAGGAAGCCCAGGGACGCGAATATCATCTCCATAAACATATTGAACCTTGCAACTTGATGAGCCCTTTCATCTAGACACAACCTGAGGCAACAATTCGTGTGGTTGAAAGTTGTGTACTGCAACCATAGCTGTTTCTCACACGCGCCATGCCGGCCTTGCCCAGCCATTCTTGTTGAGTTGTCAAAGCAATTCGACAGTGCTAGAAGATCGCAAGCGTGCCAGGTTTGGCAGTGAATTGACTTTTGGCATTCCCTGAGCTCTAGTCCCGGTTGCGTCTCCTCCGCTCGGCAACAGCCAACACATCACGGTCTACCTCTATGTTTACGAAAACCCAAATGGCCACAGCATAACATGCCTGGCTGATGAAGAACGGCATACCGAGAGCCATGCCACCAATCCCAAGACCGCGGACCCAGAGCGCTGCCATCAAAGGCGCCCCTAAAAGCGAACCAACAGTCTTTACCAGCATGACAATAGAGAAGATGTGAGGTTCGGGATCGGACGAGTCGGAAATATGAGGCGGTGATATGACAGGAGATTTGAGAAGTGATAGAGTGAAGATAGGAAGGGCAGAACCAAGAGCGTAGACAAACATGGAGGGGATTAACATCCAAATCTCGCTCGCAATGGCGATGCCCAAGGCGCCAAACACGGATGCAACAAGGCAGTACATAGCGTTCCGGATATTTGACTTATCCGCTGCCTCAGCTGCGTCTTCTTGTCGCACCTGGCGTGCAGATCGCAAAAGCTTGGGAATAACGATGGTGAGTAATGTGAAGTTCACGATTGCTTTTCCAGATAATAGATATCCAGTGGACGCAAATGTCCACTTGTAACGTGCGGATATATACTGAACAAGAAGCTTTGTATCTGAGCTCGCGAGGGATGTGAGCATGAAGCTAAACAACAACAAGCTAAAATTCTTTGGATGGCTGACAATGATGGTCTTGATCGTCTGGAGCCGGCCAATCACAGACTGAAGTAGTGGCTCGTGATGGGATTGAGCTTTAATACGAGGGGATGAGAGGAGAGGTTCATGTTGGCTCTCGTCATCACCATCGGTTCCTTTGTCCGTATTTCCCTGCGTAGGTAGCATCTGTATGGTAGGGACAGCCAATGAGAGCAGGGCTATGCCGAGCCAGAACGGTAGCCATAGCGATAGAGTCATGGTAGATGAAGCTAGTGCAGGCCCAAGTAAGGCCACGACATAAGACACTGAGCTCATGTATCCGAAGTAAATGGCTCGTTGAACATGGTCGTCTGTTAAATTCGAGACAAGGCCGTAGGTAAGAGAGTTGAAGACGCAATCTCCACCAAGGACTGACAACACCGGGCCGGCCATGATAGCCTTGGTTGGGAGCAGAGTATCGAAAGATCCAACTATGATAGCCCATAGCAGCATAAAAGAACGCGACAGAAGGTTTAGTTTGAGGATCGTCCGGCGTCCCCATTTCTCAGCCAGAAAGCTGAGGGGAATAGCCATGACAAAGTCTTCCTCGTATCAGTAGGATAAATGCTATCGGGTAAAGGATACTTACCTCCGGCAACCCAGAGCGTCTCCATCACGCCCTGAATCCGACCCAGGTCTTTTTCTATCTCGCGAATCTTGCATAGCTTCTCGTCAACGCTGCCACCGGGCTGGATCTGCGACGGATCATTCTGGAGGTAGTAGTCTACGCAAAGACGCCTCTCGATCAATCGATTTGAGGGGAGTTGATAGAGGCTCATTGACAGGTTGACAAAGAGGCATAGGGTTAGCACGGAGATTATTGGCGCGACGCGTTTGCGAGATCCAGGCCGTGCCGGCAGAGGACTGGGCTGACGCGTGTGCTCTTCCATGTTCTATGATTGATAGAAATTGAGTTTATTATTATCTTGAGCTCATCGTTGATATTTTGCGAACTGAGATACCGGCTGAGGTTTTATCACGGTGGACAGTTCGATGATAGACCGATATCAACCTTGTCGGCATACCAGGCACGTGCGATAAGATATCATATTATCGATTGGTCTTATCTTATCAGATAGCGTAGGTCTCAACCAGAAGTTGACGCCCCAGTCTTGACGGCGTCGCCATCATGAAACTGAGATTTTTCGAACCTTTGTTTTCGCTGGAAGCTTGTCTGTGACATAGCATGTTCTCGTATGTGCCAGACACCAGCAACGCTAGCACCGGGTCCAAAACTCACAAACGCCAGCAAGATCCAGAGTGCTGCAGCGAACACGTGTATCTTGGCTCGGCCGACTCTATTCAAATCCCAGATAGCTTGGACCGCCCACACATACGAGGCTAGGAAGTATACAAATAGCCCAGTCTGTTGTGTTGCTTGTATATGGGGTGGTCCCTCGAATATAGCCGGTCTACCGAAGTTGAGTAAAGTATTGGGGTCAACGTTGCGAACGGCTTGCGTGATGGCAAAAAAATGCCACAAAACGCCGAAAAGTCCAGCAGCCATGTATGTACTGCCCAACAGTTTGAGTTCGGCTTTTAGTGCTTTGTTTGGACCCAGTGCAGTTTGATAGCTGCCAAATGATCCGAATATTGTGACTAATACGGGAACCAGCAAGGGCCAAAATGACTTGGCGGCTTCCATCCACTGGGGGAGACACGTGTCTGTCAGAACAGGACCGGTATGAATTGCTTCTGCTATCACGCACGTGGTGAAAATATGCCTGGCGTGTCGTAGAGGAACGAATCTTCTAAGAGGCCACCAATATGATTCGACATCAGATATCAAGGTGTAGATGAGGTAGTATAACGGCATGGCGACTCCGATTCCGGCGTATTGAATCAGCATGAGCCATAAGACAGGCCTAAACACGATCAGTATCCACTTTGCTTGCCCAAATAAAGATGTCTTACAGTCCAAGAGGCGTGAGTTTGTTTCTTCCTCTATAGCCTTCAATCATGATGATGCCGACCGGCTGGATTAAATGGCCAAATGCGTAGAGCTTTAGAGGCTTAAGATACGACATCCAAGCCATGGCCGTCCAAGAGAGACTAAATTCATACAAAGCTGATCGGTCGCCAATAATATCGTGGGAGGAGTTATCCGAGGCAAATCCATCGGTTGCAGTACCATATTTGCCTGCAGAGACTGCAACAACTGCGAAAATCATATAGGTCATCATCAATACCCATTGTATACTGCCTCTTGACATTGGCTCGCAAAGCAGTTCCTGTTTGTATGGTATTAAGTTCTCATGGTGTTCCACTGGTAACATATCCAGCATTTCTCCACCGGGATGTTGAGAGCAGTAGCCAAGAGTTACGACTTGCTCATCTACCAGCGGAAGCAGGTAGATCGCCATAAGCTTTTTCAGAGGCGTATCAAGTGCTTCTGTGTTCGCACGGTTATGAGAATAACGATGGTTGAGTTCCAACCTGGGTTTTCGGCGAGACTGGACATCTGCAAACATGGACTCGACTTGGACGGTGGTTAGACGTCCTGAAGGGCTCCGTTTGAGTGCTTTCACAAGGTTGTTTGTCAGTAAGGCCACGCTCTCAACGGCAGCATTGCCCCCTTGGCCGCCCACAGGATGAAACTGTTATGTGCGTCAGATGGGTGCATATCGTGTATTCTCTGGGACCTACCTTGTGCGCTGAGTCACCCAGAGTGATGATTCTGTCAAAGTGCCACTGCTTGTAGACATACTCCACGAGTGGAGTCATGACAGCACTCACTTTGTTTTCAATAAGTGTTGAAAACTTCAGATTAGGCAATATGTTGTCGTCAGCAGCTTCGGACAGCGACTTTTGGAGATCCTTCTCGGTATAACGTGGAATAGCTGAGCCGTGAACCTTTTCCGGGAGCTTTTGGAATCGAAACCAGTAGACTCGCCCTTGGGGGCCTCCAGTAACGAGATACGAAGAGCTGTTCCTGAATACGCAATGTAGATCGCCTGGGTTGATACCAGGACATAAATTAGAGATACCGAAGATGCAGCTGTTTTCACAGGGAGGTTCTGTATCCGTCAGCCAGTGTGTTCATATGTTTTGATCGTATCTTGACTCACCCTCGTGCTCGTTTGGGTCAAAGAGGCCTGGTGAAAGCCTGCCAGCTAGCCTCCACATCTCAGAGCGCACTGTACTGTGCACGCCGTCCGCTCCAGCAAGGATATCACCAGCAATAATCGTTCCGTCTGATGTGACTGCATGAACCCCGCCGTTGACCAACTCAGTCCGGACAACTCGCTTGTTTGTCAAGATTTTTGACTTGTCCTTTATGTTGTCGTAGAGCACTTTAAGAAGCATCTGTCTGTCGAGGAAGACCATTGGGTATCCATGCCTTCAACAGTAGGGTCAGTCGAAGGAGTCTTAAGATACGTAAACATACTGACCTCTCGACAAGCCGCTCGTCCATCTCTGGATGGCGGGCTAGAATTTGGCCGTTGGTGTCTCGGAAGTTGAAAATCTGTATAGGAGGCGCAATTTCCATGACTTTTTCGTATAAGCCGAGCTGGTCTAGGATACGATTTCCATGAGGCAGTAGCCCGATGCTAGCCCCGACCTGAGGCGCTACGGTGGGATAAGCCTCCAGCACCAGAAAGTCGATGGCATTGGCCTGGAGCATGTTTGCCAGGCTAAGCCCAGCAACGCTCGCGCCAACAATCACAACTCTGAAAGGACGTTTGTCAGCCATGGCGACTGAGATTGTTGGAGAGTCATGAGTTGTTGCAAAAGCTGTTGGTTGAGCTGACGATGTCCCAACAATTCAGGACCTGCCTAATCGCGTACTTTACGCGTATCCACCAGGCCCTCACGCTCCGCCTCCTCGTTCTAGGGTAGTTGTCCGAATCATGTCGATAAGGCCGCAGTGCTGGAAAGACAAAGAGGTTTGCTATTTTATGCGGATCGCCTTAATTTCCTGATAGTTCTCTTCTCTTTTATGCAATTGTACAGAAGCACCCAGCGTGTTATGTGCTTTGTTTGGAGAGCAGAATATGGCAACTGACTTCTGTTTGACAATCCTGGTTCTGCGCAAACAGCCAGACATTGATTGAGATATCCAAGTCTGTAAATTAAGATATAATCCCCACACTTTCGTCATCTCAAATAATCATATATGCAGCAGTTTTCTGAAAGTATTACCTGTTTCTCTTTCTGGTTTGGCGGACACGCATCTCACAGCAAACATTTTCAAGATGCTTCCGATGACGGCGGTCAATTCATTGGTTCTTTTAGTGGGTAATCAATCGTGCTCAATCATGCGCGTTGAGAAGTTTCCTTCGGCATTTGGATCTTTTGTCTACTGATAAAGTCTTCTCCTTGGGTTTGTTAGTCTATGCATAGCTAATCTCCATGTTTATTCCCCCATGGAGGCCCCGGATCAAGGTTCAACCACTGAATTCGGGGAAATTGGGGTCACGCATAACTCCCCCAACGCAACTGACGTCAAGGGTCCTCTCAGATGCCATTGATAACGCTTTCATTGATCAGCTAGACGTGCCGGTACCCGATTTTGGTGTCACCCTCGAGCTTTGACGTGGCCCATCGAAGCTTTTATCCCTCTGGCGAAGAAAAGACTCTACCTTGTGGGGTAAAGGTTTTGCCGGAGGCTCAGAGACGCCTGGAGATTTTTTCTCCGCGCTGATCTCCGGATGGTCCGGGGTCTGGGTATTGAACGGAGATAGTGGGGGTTACGCGAGGTCGAGGTCCCTTTCTAGGCTTTTTCCAGAGGGCTTTACTGGTTCTACAGCGGTAAATGGCTTGTCCTTGGCGATGATAGTGGATGTTGAGGCTCAATATGAGGCTCAAATGGCTTGGAAGCCAAGAGGCGTTAAGCCGCCCTTCCGTAAGAGGCGTCAACGCGACTCAGGAACAGATTCGTCGACGACTCAATTTGCCGATTTTACCAATCATTTAAGCTCATTAAGCTCAATCGAAATTACGTGAATGAATTGATCAGATAGCGGAAGCACACCGACGACAATCCCATCTCGTTGCCCCATACGGGGAAAACGCTCGTCCGGCCCGACTCATTTGCTCCATCGACTCCAGCGCCCCAGAGCAATGTGGGCATCTTTGTAACGTAGCGCATGGAGAAGAAAACTTTGTCAGGATGGGGAAGAACAAAGACTCACCACTTCAAAGTTGGGGCCCCGGATCCCGCTGATTCCTATAAAGCTCTTGATCTGGAGTCAGTTCGTTATCTCGACAGCTCCTCTGCTCGAATAACTCACGGACATACTGATCTTGTAACCATGGGTATCCTCACTCTTGCTGAAGATAGGCCGACGCCGCCTTCGGTGTACAACTGGCGCATTTATGTGCTTGCTGTTGTCGCGTCTTGCGGCTCGAACATGATCGGTTATACAAGTGCCTTCATTGGAACGACTATCACGCTTGAATCGTTCAAGAAGGAGTTTGGGATCGACACGAAGACTGTCGAGGAGCGAAACTTGATCAGTGAGAACATTGTCTCGCTTTTCATTGCTGGCGCCTTCTTTGGTGCTCTTCTCACTTACGTTCTCAGTCACTGGGTTGGTCGCAAATGGTGTCTTGCCATCGCTTCCGCTACCTTCACGCTCGGAGCTGGTCTCCAATGCGGTGCTGACTCTAGCACTGGCTTGGGAATTCTATACGCAGGTCGTGTTCTATCAGGTCTTGGAACCGGTTTTGCAAGCAACATCATCCCGATCTACATTTCTGAGCTGGCGCCTCCTGCTATTCGAGGTCGTCTGGTCGGTCTGTACGAGCTTGGCTGGCAGATTGGTGGTTTGGTTGGATTCTGGATCAACGTGAGTCAAGCCTTCATCCCGTTCCATATTGCGCGCTTGTTAACCTTTGGATAGTATGGTGTCCAGAAGCACATGCCCGAAAGCCACCAACAATGGATTGTTCCCTTTGCCGTCCAGATCATTCCGTCGGGCCTTCTCTTCCTTGGAACACTCTGGCTTCGCGAGTCTCCTCGATGGCTGTTCCTCAAAGACCGCAGAACGCAGGCTATGGAGAATCTTTGCTGGATTCGACAGCTCCCACCGACTGATCTCTACATCACCGAAGAGGTATCAGCCATTGATCACGCTCACGAGATCCAGAAGTCGACTGTTGGTATTGGACTTTGGAAGCCTTTCCAGGCTCTCAAGGATCGACCAAACATGATGTGGCGCCTCTTCCTGGGATGTATGCTGTTTTTCTGGCAGAACGGCTCTGGAATCAACGCCATCAACTACTACTCTCCAACTGTGTTCTCCGTAAGTTTACAACCATGGTCGCGTTTTGTACTAGTACCAATTTAACTTTTCACAGAGCATTGGAGTTCAGCATGATACTGTCAACGTAATGACAGGCATCTTTGGTGTCGTCAAGGCTGTGATGACCTTTGTCTGGCTTCTCTTCCTTGTTGATCAACTTGGTCGAAGAAAGCTTTTGCTTATTGGTGGTATCACCGGTTCCATCTGCATGTGGGTGTTGGGCGCATACATCTATGTCGTCGACCCTACCAAGAACCCCCAAGATCATTTGACTGGCAGTGGTATTGCCGCTATCGTGTTCTTTTACCTCTGGACCGCCGTCTATACCCCCACATGGAATGGTACACCCTGGGTCATCAACTCTGTAAGTCTTGCATTCCCAACTATTTTCCATCATCTAATTAGTGTTAAGGAATTCTTCGATCCCAGTTTCCGATCCCTTGCCCAAGCCTGCACGACCGCCAGCAACTGGTTGTTCAACTTCCTCGTATCGCGATTCACCGAACAGATGTTTGCTGCAATGGGATACGGTGTCTATATGTTCTTTGCGACTCTGTCCTTCTTCGCCTTCATCTTCGCCTTCTTCCTCATTCCCGAGACAAGTGGAATTCCGTTGGAGCAAGTTTACAGACTCTTCAAGATCAAGCCAATCTGGAAGGCAGACAAAATCCTCAAAGAGCAACGAAAACAGGAGGAGCAACAGTTCAGATCTGATGTCAAGGGTGAAGTGAGCCAATCCGAGAACCTCGAGGACGTCAGCGATAAGCGTGGCGAGGTCTGAAAGCACGAATGAGGTTCAGAAGTGGTGAATAGAATAGAATAGAAAGGGCTATAGAGATAAAAGGGCAATAGAATCGTATTAGACTATGGATATTGAAGTTAAGTTCTGTGTTGCGATTATAAGCTCTCAGCCACAGGTCTCAACTGCAAATAATACTACCGATGGTGCCATGTATTTGGCCATTATGGGGAGCTATCTTGCTCAATGAACATCCCCAGTAATTCGAAACAGAACAGGCGGAGTAGTATAGAAATCAACGGCCAAAGTTCTGCTCATAGAAGAGTGAGGCGATAATCTGATTGCAGAAGTCAGTAACAACTACACCATATCTACCCTCCTTCCGCGACCTATACTCTCTAGTCAGGAATGAAATAAGAGGTTGATCCCACATCGAAGATCTTTGGCATGTTGCTATTGCAGTATAAACTTCAGAATACATTACCACGATCCCAGGATTGTATCATGCATAGGAGGCAAAGTTCATGTTGGCGTTTCGCTCTACCACAATGTTGGATTTAATAGCATGACTATTATGAGTTCCTGGTATTGAGATTCGAGTGACACTCATGTCGCTTGGAAGGTCTTTCATCCATTACCTGGGGTCGTGTAGATTCAGATTCATGCTGAGAGTTTGGAATGATCAAGAGGAAGGGATAAAAAAATAAAAGATAAGAATTATTTTGACACTTCAGCATGTTTCGGGCAGCTTCTTGGAATATTTATACCTTTTGCGTCCTGATTAGGTGTCAGGCACTGATATGGGCAACGTGACATGTCTGTGCCAGCTGGTAATTGCGCTACTGATGCAAATACCCCTGCATTATTGGTAGACTTAGCTGTATTCAGTGCCTTGAGGTTCGTCAGCTGGGACAGTTCATAAAGCTAACTACGAGGAGAACCTATGTAAACCTCTTACGATATTCCAGGACCCGGTTAGTGATGTATTTCAGCCGCATCACAAAACACCGTTATAATGCCCCTCTTTGAAGGAAACCACCACCATCACTAATCGACGCCTTTGGAAATCTTAACCCTAGTCGATTCGAAAAGATTGATGATATTTTAGGTCCACACCTGTGAAAAGAATGGGTATCAAGTCTATTCAAGCTGTACAGTCTAAGGTATAACCATCAGGATGCATAACACCTGTCAAGTCTTTTCTCTGATGGAGAATGACTCAAGTTTATGGATCAAATCGCTGATAGGGCTGGATTCTTGCAAAAGCCCTGCTACAGACCCATCAAATTGAATCTGGGGCATCTGGAGCTGTAGATTACCTGGGGATAGGGTGATGTCGTTGCTCATGTGACGCAACTCATTAAGCATTTTCATTGCTTCCAGGTCGGCACCCGCAGCATCAACGATTGCCTCCATGTGAGATGAGTCAAAGTTGGCCCTGGCTCCGTCTTGTCCTCCTGAGATACCTGCCAAGATCTGAGACTGTCTTGAAGGAATGTGGCTATCGGGAATTGACTCCAACTGATCCTCCAATGGCAAGTGTCTTGATGAGCAAGCGTACCGGCGATCCTGTTCACAACGGAGCTGGATATCTTTAAGAGCTCTCAATACCATACCGGCAGTATATCGAACAGACTGATTCGGTACTAGCATCCCTTCGCTGATGAGATCTAAGAAGTCACACATCGAAGGAGCACACAAGTTATGGTCTTTTAGACCTTGAATCATCTATGACAATGAGTTGTTAGCTCATGATGTAGGATTGATTCTGATATGATTCTTACTTTCATAACTGCCCCTTTGACCTCCCCCCGGATGACACTGCTTCCAATCGGTGTGTACGCGTCTGTAGAATTCTCCTCTGTGACCAAATTGTAGAAAGTGTCGCTATGATAATTCCCTTTTCTGTTCCGACGACGATCCTCCTCTAGTCTGCTGTCTGAGAAGGCCTTGACAGAGCTATCATCCCGCATCAGAAACACAGACGCATGCTCCAGAAACACGCAGCCAAGGGACCAAATATCGTATCTGGCGCCAACCTCACGGCTTACTTCACTCTCAGGTGCTTTGTAGGTTTGTGTATAACCTTTAATACCAGCCCACGACGCATGGGACTTGGACTGTGACGTGTTGAACTGGGTAAGACCAAGATCGGCGATGACTAGATGATCTTTCTTATCCCCTTGATAATCACCAAACCAAAGCAAATTTTGCGGCTTTAAATCGCTGTGCCGTCCGTACTTTCCTGCCAGTGCAACGTGAACTATTTCCTCCATAGTGCTAGCAGTGTAGGACGAGCGCTGCTCGTGAAGACTACCCAGGCTCCGCACAATACCGGCGCATTGGCGGAAGAACCAATGCGCGTCTTCGTAGATATCGGGGCGGTATAAGCTTGGCATTGTTTTCCATAGATCAGTCAGATCGCCATCAGCCCATTCGAAAACGAGATAGTAGTAGTCGGCCCGACGAAAGGAGAAAAGAAGCTGATGAAGATGTTCTCTGTCTGCGAGCTTCTTGATAACCAACCGTCGTGCAAGAGAGTCTGCTTCACTTGGGTGGTCTATTGAGCTGTGCTGAACAGCCTTGATAGCGAAGCACTTTGGTTTCGGGTACTTACCCCGGTACCATAAGTGCGACGGCTCGATGAAGACCTTTGTGACTTTGCCATATCCTCCAGACCGAATCTCAGGGGGCTCAGAATCCACGAATGGTAGGACGAAATCTGCAGGGAGGCGAAAATGATCCATGAACTGTCCTTCTTCATCGATAGTGCAGAACAGGCTGCATAATTGCATCTGCTTCATAGTAAAGTATTCGGCTTGGGGATAGGACCAAGTCCAATCTTTTGAAGGTTCTATCTCATTCTTCTCACGATCGTATAAAATAGGTTGCTGCCCCTGTCGCCGGACGGTAACTGGAAGCTGACTATCTTCTACCTTTGCATTGACAAAGTCTAGTAGAAAGCTCAGTCCATTCACCAATATCAGTGTAGCCATGATCTTAAGTCTTCGTGGTTCGCCATCAGCTCCATATACCTCGTTGACAAGGCTTATCAAAGCTTCATTCGTGAAACTTTGATTTAGTATCTTTTCAACATTCCTTGGGCTTAGAATCCGAAGAAGCTGTCCCAGAGGTATAAACTCTTGCTTACCAGTATGATCAATGGCGGGCTTCCTGCAGGCATTCATCAGGGCTTCCCAGACAGAGGAGATATCGATGTCAATCATTGGTGCCTCCGAATCCTGAACATCCCCAAAAATACTTGCAGACATTCTATAAGAAACTAATGACTCAAGCCATTTACGGTGACCCATATCAGAGATACTCCGAAACGTTGATGTGCTTTCTCTCTGAGATAATACTGAAATATGGATAGACCCTTGCCCTGTCCCAGGCTTCAAGTCGATTTCGGAACGAGATGGCGCTTCTCCCCAATTGGGGATGCCTGGAGGCTCATAATGAGAGGTCGCTGATGAGTTGGGTAACTGTTGACTTTGCGATGCATTGAGGACTTCTGGTGATGTCACATATGAAGTGGTCCTCTTTGCCCCCCTCACTCTTAAACGAGGTTTAGAAGGTTTGACCATACCGTCAATCATGGAAGTCCGATATAGTCAAGGTATATCTCAGGTTAGGGGATGCAAGACAATGCATTTTATTGCTTATGATGTCTGAAGGCTGAGTTTTCCACTCTCAATTCAGCCGAGCCTGATTTCACTTCAGTACGCATTTGAGAAATATAAAGCCCTTCCTGAACTGCGGCTGAGACCCCCGGTTGAGACATTTGAGCTTTGCATATGGCCAGCCAATAGTCGCATAGATAATTCGAACAAGGCTTCTGGCCCCCATAACGGACATTGGCCAGGATGATGCCACGGCGGTTAGAATGCTTGGCCTGGGGCGGCTCGTGCCGCCACCTTTTCGTTATCAACTTCGCGAATCACTTTGCCCAGCGCCATTGTGCATGCTTCTGGCACCCTCGTCTAGCCTAATCTGAGGATAACTGCAGCCAGGGTTGAAAATTCTAGGCAGAAGCTATCGAGTGGCTGCCTTGATTGCTCAATCCAGAGCCTGCCTTTCCAAGGTGTGTCAGACGGAGGCCACCAAGAGAGGCCACTAGGCACAGCCCCCGCTTCTGAGGTTGCCTTGTCTGCCTTTTTTACAATTTGTCGTTTCTGAGTCATATCGCGTCCGTGATCGAGTCTTTTTAAATCAGCCACTTCCGTGTTTCTTCTCCGACTTCCATTTCAAGCATATTTTCATCTATCCGTTGACGTCCCACTTCATCAATATCTCTTGTCTTGCTCTCAAAATGCCCGGGCAAATACAACAGCAAACGAGTGGGCATGCAGTGACCAGCTCATCATACGATACTATCCGCATCAATGCAAAGGACGTCAGCCCACAGAAGCTTCTCGCTATCCTCGAACGAAGTCTCCCCCGAAACAAGTTCTCTGTCGAAATGCAGCAAGATATATACACCATACGATGGGACCGGGACTCTTTTAGACGTGGGATGTGACAACATATTGTTCCGCGCAAAGCGTCTTCCCACGACCTTCAGAAAAGCTCCCCACACGAATGAGCACACCAAACCTACAAACCATTATTCATAACAGTCTGGGGACGTAGGTTCTCTTAGACTCGTCATCATTATCGTCATCACATATATATAGAACCATAGCAATTGGCAATGAAATGAAAGGGATTCAACGAATAACTTGAATCATAAATTAAGGAAGCGATAGCTAGTAAATCACAACATCCTCGCCATCCATTGCGATGTTATGTTCAAGAAGCCAAGCCACTCCAACTCGAACATACACCTTTGCTTGCTCTGGCTCGTCTTCGGATAAGGTGACAAGGAGAACGTAGTATACTTGGACCCGAGATTCTCGCTTCTTGTCTTTACCAAGGACAACCCCCCGCAAGTTGGATAGTTCGAACCCAGATCCTTCATCAATTTTGACTCTATCGTGCATATCCAGCTTGTCCAATTTGAGATCTCTAGCAACTGCTTTCAACACAGTCCTCTTGCTGTTTGTACCGGTTTCCTCGCCAGATCGAAGCAAGCAGTCTGTACTCCATTCGACCTCGTCAAAAGGTATATTCGCATAGGTGATCGGACCCTCGTATGCCATCCATGACCAAGAAGGAACATGATAGTCATCTTGAAACGTGATACTGTTCAGAAAGATATTCTCAGGTCGGGACCAGAGCAGACTTCTCGCCAGGTACTGCTCAAAGACACCAGACTCGCCGCGAGTCTGGAGGACAGATGAAAGGTGTTTCTCCAGACCCAGGATGGCCACTGGTCGGTCTGACGTGTAGCTGAAATTGAGCCTGGAATACTTCTCGTAAAGATTTTGAAATAGAGTGATTCGTCCACCTTTGTAGTACTTGAGTATCGCCTTGGGGAAATCCGAGTCTGCGAACAGAGCTGATTGGGGACTAACAAGAATACTTGTTAGACCGGACATGAATTACGATGAACAATGAAGAGTACTTACTTCGACAATTTGAAGAGCCGCTCACAATGCAGTCCATTTCCGCATTCCCAGTAAACTTGTGTCTTGGTGAAGTGCAGTGTTCTTCTAGATAAAGCTCGCTCCTGCATCACCCAACCGCGCGTATTAAGGGGTGCTGACTCTAAATCTCTGTTACAATTTTCCATAAACTCCGAAATGTGAAGCAGACCTCCCTCGGGAGTTTTCAAGGTCGCAGAAAGTGCTGAGTTGAGCTTTGGAGTGAGAAAGCCCTCGTTAGACGCCGCTGCTGATGTCGCTGCGATTGTGCAGTAGGCGTTGCTGAAAACCTGACCCATTCGAGCGGCTTCTCGTCGCCAGTCTTCCGGGTCGTCCTGGATGATACACAATGAGTCTATCCACAAGTATGGGATCTTGAGTGCTCTGGTGACTTTGATGGCTTCCTGGAAATTAATAGGCAGTTGCTCGTGTGGTATCTCACTGCGGAATTTATCGATGTTGCTCGTCAGGGTTGACAGGCTCGTGCTGCCTCCCCAGCAGTGGCTAAGAGCAAGATAACGTAGGAAGCCAGAATCTTTAATATCCTCCAAATGTTCACTCGACTCGCCTACGTAAATCAGTCTAGTGGGCATCTGGACAGCACAGCCGCCAGAGCATGCGTCTCGTGCATGGCCGTGTTCATTATCACAAACATAGAGCCACTTTTGAAAAAGACGATACCGTTCAGGACTTTCTGGAGGGGACAAAGTTGGATATCCCACTTGGACGGATCCAAGATCGTCAGAATTGTAAGCTGAGAAAATAATATTTAGTAACTCATCGATGAGACATACTGAGAACGTACCAGGGTCGGAGAACAGGGAAAGGATTGGCGGGCCGTCACGCCCCTTCAACTTGAATGTAGAACCGTCCCGAATGCAGTGCAATTCTTGATCCTCTTCAAGACCAAGCCTTTGCGAGATGGCGTATAGAAGATTGCACATGTCGCATGTCGAAGCAAGAGTTTGAAAGTCCCTCATTCTGCCAGATATTGTAGCATTGGGCTCCCAGATATAAAGCTTTAAACATGAGTCGCATAATCGACTTCCGTCCGCTGGGCTCGGGCTGCTGGTTTCCGAGAAGAATTTCTTTGCAAACTCATTGTCGGGATTGACTGTCCATTGATTGAGTAGCTTGGCGCTTTGCTGTTCCTGTTATTATACAACAAGTACTATAGGATGAGGATGGCAAAACATACCCGCTAAAAGGTTCCTGTAAGTATACAAGTTCAAGATGAAGTTTTCATGATGCACTAACAGTCTAAAAAATTGTTAATACAAGAGGACAACAGTTCAGTGTACGGGATTGCCTGATACATACATTCTATATACCGCCATATCAGGTTCTTCATCAGCTCTTCTATTCTCTGACAAAGGACGTAAAGTTTTAACTCACATACTACCTTGCTGTCAGCCATCAAGTTCAAAGCACCGGTGTTCTGATTATTCAACTTACAACCATAGCAGCTGTATGACCCGAAGGAACAGCCTTAGTGTGCAAGCCCTCGTCTTGAGTACTAGACGGCTCAGGTTCGTTTTGATCCATGCCGTCATTTGCGCCTGATAGATCCTTTTCTTGTTGAAGATGGTCGGACTCGGCGTCCTGCTCGGTAGTCAGGCCTAGCGGCAGATCAAGTTCATCCTTTGGTTGGAAACACTCACTGTAACTATCTCTGATACTTTCCAATTCCTTGTGAATGTCTGACGCACTGCTACGATCATCGCTGTCGACAAGGAGCATTTGCTTCAGGGCCAATTCCAGAACTCGTTGGACGACCTTGTCACCTGGGGTTTCCTCTACAGCATCTTCCAGGTTCTGTATCCTTTCCTTAACTTTATCGTCAAGGTCTTTACGTCCAGAGTCCCAAAAACGTCGGTCCCTTTTCATAGACCGGTCAAATTCCTTGTACTTTTGCCGACCCAGTTTGGCCCAGATGAGAAACTCGATAAAGACGCAGCCGAGAGACCAAACGTCGAACTTGCGCGATAGCTTGATGTCATCAGAGTCTTCTACTGGCTCCCCATCATCATCAAACAAGAGGTCAAATTCAGGGGGGCTGTATCGCCTCGTGGTAGCCTTGGCAGTCGTCCCATTTAGTCGCCTGCTTGTTGCCAGGATGTGAAGCTTCGAGAGTCCAACGTCTGTTATCTTCAGGCGGTAGCTACCAGACTTTTCAGGGAACAATAGAATGTTAGCAGGCTTGAGGTCACCATGTCGATATCCCTTGTCCGCCAACAGACTCAAAGCGCTGCAGAGTCCGACCATTTGATCCAGCATCCATATGATAGCAGCCATGCCCTCATTAGAATTGCTTTTCAAGAAGTTATACAGGTCTCCCCCCTTGGCCCATGGGAAGAAGAATAAAGCCTGCTTTCCTCTGGTACAGGCGAGAATCGCTTTGACAAGATGGTCGTGATCCAGCAATCGAAGAGACTTCACGTTAGTCATCTCTTTATTGACATACTTGATTTGGTCCTCACTCTCCAGCTCCATTTTCTTCATGGCCATCGAGTGCTATATCACGTCAAATCAAACATGCTGAAGAGCCGGGCTTGGTAGACTTACTTCTATCTGCTCTGGAACATGGGCATGGTGCATCTTGATCTTGGAAACGGAGCTAAATCCAGAGACAATCGCGTTGCCTTTCTCGACCAACGGCAGAGGAATACCTTGCTGTAGCACATATTCGAACTCTCTCTTGAAGATAGGGGCCAAGAATGGCCATTGCTTCTGCGTGAAATAGTCGACATCTCTATAGTGGATTCCTGCTCCGAAGGGAGCAGTTGTCCAGTCTATATCTTTTGCCCTTTTGAGTTTGTACCCTTCGCGCGTCCATAGAACCTCAATAGGAAGATGATGATCAGAAAAGTCATTGGATAAGAACTCGCCAATACGATCTAGCATGTCGGCTCGAGCTAAGATAAGGAAGATGATCTTCGCAGGGCAACGTCTATCATAAATTCGTTTCTTCAAAACGTCTTGATTTGGACAATTTCGTTCCTTTAGGATGTCGCTGACGCACTCTTTCGATGTTAACAATTTGATCGTAGTAGTCGAGATGAAAGCTTCATCGCTCGAATTTTTCTTTTCCGCATTCTCGCACTCATCCAAGAAACGAAGTAGGGTCCAAGGTGTCGCAACCATGGCTGATTCAGTTGATTTGACGTGGTATGTTGGGGCTGCAGATAAGGCGGGACCAAATTGTAGATGTTGAAGATCATGGTGAAAATGGGGTGCAGACAAATTATACCTTGGGTTTCTAGATGGTCAGCAACACGCATCAACTAGACACTTTCAGCCGCATCATGCCTTACCATGCAGCACAGCCGAATTGTGAAGTAAGCCTATCATGAGGGCTTTTTCAGGCTCCATTCGCATTTTCAACTGTAGTGGTGCTGAAGCCAACGTCATAATTTTGACGTCTTTTTAGCCTGTTTAGTCGCACCCATGACCTTCTTTAGGCTATGCTAACATCAGCTGATATGCATATTGGTCAAGGCATCTAGCCCCTCCTCTCGTTGCCTCATCTGAGATTGTAGTTGAATATCGTGTTTGCGTACTGTACAGTGGAGTATGGTAGTGATTGTGATATTGAGTAAGTCTGTTGCGAACTCAGACTATGGTCTATTATATACTAGATCTAATTATCTATTTTCAATTACGCCGCCGCATAAGCTTGGCCATATGGCTCCAACTTGACTCCTTCAATATCAACGTATCCGTACTTAGACTGATCATCATTATGCGCCATACCCTCACCCCACTTCTGCATGGATTCTTCGAAAATTCGCTTGTGATCCTCGCGACTCAAATCAAGAGGATGCTTATCCTTACCAACCAGTCGGATTCTGAAAGGAAATCAGCCTTATGTTCTTCAACATACATAGTTCTTGTGTAGACTTACTGTGTGCCAGCAGCAACATTGGTGATACCAAAGTTCTGCTCATCGAGCAAAGTGTCGATTGCGCTGTTAGCCTCACCCTTGAGGATCTTGGCAGGCAAGTCAAACTCATTAGTAACGGGTCGTGCCAAGCCAATACCATGAACCGTCTTGAGAGCCTCATTCATAGCCTTGACTGTCCTTAAGCCACCAGTGACGTAAGCCTTGGTCTTGGTAAGCTCAGGGATAATCTTCTCAGCGAATTCCAGGAAGAAAGCCTCTCGCTTCTTCGAACTCTCTCGCCGATGAGAGAAGGCAAGGCTCTGATAAGTTCCTCCAGAAAGCTCAACAAAATCAAAGCCATGCTGTTCGAGTTGCTTGCAAAGGACCTTGCAGTCGTCGGTGGAGAAACCGCCTTCTTGGAACTCGACGCTATTGACCTTGATGGAAAGGCTGAATGACTTATCGGGGACACGGGCACGGATGGCATCGGCAATCTCGAAGATGATGCGAGATCGGTTCTCAATGGAACCACCGTACTTGTCTGTTCTCTTGTTTGTCGTAGGTGAAAGGAATTGGGCCAAGAGATAGCCACTTCTCTCTGTTAATATCGTATCCAGAGCACTGAGACTTGGTCTACTTACTGTGCACCATGCAATTGGATACCGTCATAACCGGCCTTGTAAAGGAACTCAGCAGCATGAGCAAAGCCCTCAATAACATTCTTGAAGTCTTGCTCATCCATGGGCTTGGGCTTGGCAAAGTGCATGCCCATCACCTCACCCTCCAGTTGCACATCACTAGGAGAAATGGGGTTCTTTTGAATGTTATCGGCGACCTGGCGTCCAGGATGGCTGACCTGTGCAACAATCAAGCTTCCATGCTTCTTGCTAACAGTTGCCAATTCCTTGAACGCTTCAAACCGCTCACCGGACGCAGGTGCATCTCGGGGCACGATCGGGTTTCCAGCAGCCTCGAGCTGGTCATACTCGATCATAACATTTCCAGTCAGGATAACACCGAAATCTCCCTCGCCCCATCGTCGGTAGACGTTGATAAGTTCTGGTGTAGGAACGCCTCGCTTCTCAAGGACTTTGGGATCCCAGGTTGAGAGTCGTTCTGTCATTGCAGCCTTCATAAATCGGTTCTTGGCGGTTTTACCGCTGAACTCGAATTTGAGAGGCTGGCCCAAAGGGCTTGCGTCTGCAGGTTCAGTAGAGAATCGTCTTGGTGCCATTTTCAAATAATATTATTTTATAACTTGATGTTCTATTCACTACAGTATAGATGCCGAGACATTTGCACGTTTATAAACAATTGCGAATATTAGAAATCGGATATTTGTGATGTCATGACTTGTATGGTTATTGTTCCATCATTGCCACGAACTTCGGTCCAAAGACCCAGTCTATGCCGTCATGTTCCACTTTCAGACCACAATTTCGGTTTAGTTCACGGCGACGGTGCTTGGAATAGAAACTCTTTACCGAGGTATGGCTTCGATATAACGTTAACACCATCTCATGGAAGGGCGCTAGAAGGTTCTTGGATTTCTGCCGAAGTTTCAAGACCGACGGGAAACTACATTTCTGTGACGATCGCGCGATTCATGAGTAAGGCATGATTATTTGATTGATTGGGGGCAGATTATTCAGCATGGGTAATTGGACAACTGCGAAGTCTATGACGCGTGTTTGACAATTGGGACAGGCACCGACAGCCTACCCTGAAGACAGTGACTACACAATGGCTCGCGTTTGGTCAACGCCATAAAGCTTTGGCTGTAAATTTGATGGCGGAAAAGAAATAAAGTCAGGATAGCAGGAACAGTGATGCAATCCTAGCCCGCTACTTGCGCCATTGTAGGGGCCCCATCGATCAGGACATTATCCTTGACCTCATGCCATAGAGTTTTGAGAGCACTCTCGAAATTCTCCTCTGCATACCGTTCAGCATCAAATTGGTGAATCCAATCCTCGCGCGGGAATCCGATGCTGCTAGGATTGTCCTTGACTTTACCCCAATCCGTCTTGTGCCAAAGATCTCTGGTTGACTCTCCTGTCTTCTGAACCGCTTTCACGCGCTCATATCTATCACTGTGTTAGTTTTGCGGAAGAAATGTTCAAATGGCAGGCTGGATCTCTCCTACCTCAGACTCTGATGAGCCTTAAGTGCACCAGGGATGTTACTCTTCCCCGCGCGCTTCAAGCAGACAGCAACAGTAACGCCATCTTCCATAGCTTGAGTTGCGCCTTGAGCACTCGTCGGTAAGAAAGGATGAGCAGCATCACCAAGAAGTGCTATTCGCCCTTTGTTGCTGATCCAAGTCGGTAACGGATCGCGATAGACCAGTTTCCAATCAACTACTGACGGCGTTTTTTCCACAATCGCTCGGCATGTAGGATCCCAATCCTTCAGGAGCTCTAGCACTTCTTCTATCTTACCAGGGAACGACCATGACTCATCGATATCGTGGTCATCTTTATGGGTCAGTACCCAGCAGCAGTCCTTACCCCCTTTCAAGGTCGAGAACAAGAAGTGCACATCTTGTCCGATCCAGCCGTTAAAGGTATCGCCGTTCTCGCAGAACTCTTTTGTGCAGGGGTCTTGTATCATGTCTTTGTTCGAGAACCTAATGCCTGTTAGTATATGATTACCCGTCACCATACAAGATCCTGATCTCACCATGCTCTCCAAACAGCGTATCCACTGCTCTTGGGCTTGTCGACATATCCTAGAACAAGCTCCCTTGCCTTTGACCTCACCCCATCAGCACCTATCACCACATCGCCAGTAATCTGGAACAAAAGTCAGTGAAAGGTCTGCATTGAGAAATGTGTAAAATACCTTTTCTCCAGTCTTCAGTATGATACCAGCTTGTGTATTGTCCTCAAAATACTCAGACACTCGTTGGCCGAGATGAATTGGAATGCACAGCTCATCACGTGCATAATTGAAGATAATCTCATGCAGCTCGCCTCTATGACCGTTCAATACTGGGGCTTCAGGGTTAGGAGGGGGTCGTTTTTGATGATATACGACCTCTCCTGTGTCCCATTTGTGAATTCTGAAGCCATATTCTTGTATGTCGATGCATAACGGGCGTAGACGGGCTACAATCTCTCCATCAGACCAGCGATTAAAGATCCTGCCGGCATTGCCACCAAATGATATGATGTCTCCGAGAACTTTGAGCTCAGGAAAGGACTCATAGATCTCAACGTCATGACCCTGCCGATGGCATTCAATAGCGGCAGTCAAACCGCCAAAGCCGGCCCCAACGATGATGACCTTGATACCGGATTTGTGAGCCGCCATGATTTGATAAGACTGAACAGGTGGTACTGGCACTTTCAAAACTTTTCATCTGGGGTTTAATGCAACATGTCACTTATGTGACCATGTGGTTAGCGGAAAACATCACCCTGGGAAGCCGAGGTAGCTGTCCCCGTCTTGTTCCCCGCCCTTGTTGGTCTGCAACCAGGATCCTTCTGCAGCCAAGAGTTGGTTGATTATGCTAGTGCAACAAACTCGCTAACAAGCTCCACGGTACTTGGATAATAGTTCTGACTCTGTCATCAATTTGGTTCACTTGCTACTGATTACGCTCAATTCATAGCATGCTTCCATTCTAGACACGGAACAGCCAAATCTGATGCTCGAATTACAGGGCCGTAAATGTCAAATGTTTCACCCGATGGCGAGAACAAACTGCTATCGCCTCTCTATTCGGATATCATGCAACGCGCTTGACCTCCGTGGGATATCTATACGCTAGCAGCCAGGTTCGTGGTCCTATTGGCAGAGAACTATGCAAAGCAACACACGTCCTGCAGGCTGCGAATGAGCTTCAGAACGTGACTGACATGTCATCTCTTTGTCAGGCAATGTTGTGACAATCAGTGGCAGTCTGAATGATGAGGGGGAAAATGTTACCCTGGTCCCGGCATTTGGCTCGGGAATTAGCAGCGCAGCCAGTCGCGATGGCTCTCAACTTAAGCTGAAAACTCATGCAAGACGAGACTAAAACTTCAGCATGACTCTCAGATTGCGGGGGAGGTACTTGGCAATTCCATCAGGCTTCACATCTTGTTGGATAAAGTTGATGCAAGGGTAGCTCTAGTACATAACTTTGTAGCTTTGGGTTTAGTTTGACAACTCTTCCCATCGGATGCATACCGCCGAACTCAGTACGATAGGGCAACTCTCCGGAAGAAACACCCCGATTACCCAAAGAGACAACACTCTTTCCGCACTTTCAGGCTGACGACCGGGTGCAACTCTGACTTGATCTGCAACTCTAAGTGGAACCTATTATGCACCCCGCACTTCGGTTGAGCGCCAATCGAAATAGTTAGTGATAAGAGGTTTCAATGTTTTTGTCTGAAGGAACAACCGTGAGGTCATTGGCCAAGTCCCTCCAGTTGAGCTCCAGTATGAAAGGAAACGGTAGCCGCAGAAAGACGATGTCCAGCGCAGTTGACTGCTCGATTCATCTGATCGTCCTCACTCCATCTGGCCCTTGATTATGGCAGACCCATCGCAGGATACTGTTCGTGCCCACTGGCGGTGTTTCTTAGCATGCGGAATCATCGTATTGTCTCCTTTCCAGTATGGCCTTGACTTTGGATTGATCGGTGGACTACAAGCCATGCCTGGCTTTCTCAAGGTAGGCGCCTGCATTCCCTGACGTCCAACAAGCACTCGAGCATTGTGTTGACTACTGCTCTTGATCAGATCTATGGCTACCGAGACCCCGAAGTCGCAATCGGGTGGAACATCGACACCACTCGACAGCAGCTTATTTCGTCCCTGATGACTATGGGCGCCTTCATAAGCTCCAGTCTCGCAGGGTTCGTTGCGGCAAAACTTGGAAGGAAAATGTGTCTTCGGATGGCTTGCGTTCTCTGCGCAGTATCGAACATCATCATGATGACCACGACACATATTGGGCCGCTGTATGTTGGTCGGCTTCTTATCGGGTTGGCCAACGGCTACTTCATGACCTTCTCCCAACTATACATCCAAGAGAGTAGTCCGGCAAAGTATCGTGGTTTGTTCTTGACCGTGTTTCATCTGTGCACAACCTTTGTCAGTACTCCTATCTGACAGTATGAAGAGTATATCGATACTGACTCGTGGTTCATAGGGCACACTCATCGGTACCATAATCGACTGGGCAACAGCGAAACGCCCTGATCGCTCTGCATATCTTATCCCTCTCGGAATGATATACGTAGTTCCAGCTATCATATTCGCTGGTTTGCCTTTCATTCCAGAGTCACCAAGATGGCTTGTTCTTCAAGGACGCTACGAAGATGGTCTCAAGTCGCTCAAGTGGCTCAGGCCAGAGGGCGCAGATACCGAGGCGGAGATAGCAGATATCCGCCAAGCTATTGATAACGAGCGTGCATTGTCCAAGGGTGTCGGTATCCTGGATATGTTCAATAACCCAATCGACAGAAGGCGAACCATGATCTCCATATGTGCTGTTTGCCTCCAAGCTGCCACTGGGTCAATGTTCATCATTGGTAACCATCCCCGTTGTCGCCCAAGGGATACGTAACTGACCTTTACGCAGCTTACAAGGCCTACTTCTTCGCCATGGCTAAAGTTCAAGACCCGTTTGCAATGAGCAACGTTCTCAGCATGGCAGGTATGCTTGCTATCATCGCCAATGTTTGTATCGTTGTACGATATGGAAGACGACGAGTACTCCTCCTTTGTGGCCTCATAACCGCTGGATTCTTCCAGTTGATCATCGCAACCGTTTATGATCACAACCCGGGTGCAATCGTTACCGGCAAGGTACTGGTCGCGCTTTCATGCTTCTACATGATGGCTTTCAATGTAAGTGTTTCGATATCTATGCAAAGATTGTGTTATTGACCTTCTCATTCAGGGCATGATTGCTCCATATTCATGGCTCGTTGCTGGCGAAATCCCATCACAACGCCTTCGAAGCTACACCTTCGGCCTTGCTGCAGCAGCAGGATTCCTTGGCGCTTGGCTGATCACGTTCACCGCTCCGTACTTCATTAATCCCGTTGCGTTGAACTGGGGACCAAGATATGGCTACATCTGGTTCCCTTCGTGCATCATTAGCGCTGTTTGGGTGTACTTCTACCTGCCTGAAGTTAAGGGACGAACCTTGGAAGAAATCGACGCTATGGTAAGTAACCCGAAGTCGATCCAGAAACAAGGCAAGATTACTCACCATTCTGTGTAGTTCAACGAGAAGCTGCCAGCCAGGAAGTTCCGAGGTTACAAAGTGCAGGAACCAGGTGTCGGAGAGACTGTTGGAAAGTTAAGCGTTGAGCTCAACGTCGTTGAAACTGAGAGAGTCTAGTAACAACCATGTGGTGGGCTAGTCTGTATTCGTCACAGTAGGTGGTATGCCTCTATTATCTCCTTAACGGGCGAAGAAGCTTTAAGGCTTTCCTCAAGCAGTTTCGAGCTAGTAAGGAAGAAAGTCGACCCTCATATCTTCAATCGTCTCCCAAGTGCGCGTCGAGTCATCGGGGTGTTGAAGCCAAACTCTTTCCAATAGCTCTAGTGTCTTGAACAGATGAGGAGTCTTCATCCATCTTCCAATGTCTACCAGCTCAAGCCTGATCTCATCTCGCGCAGACCCAATAGCATAAAGCCCGGCGGTGAACAAGGGTGAGACTAACAGTACTCTCGGAGAGAGTCCAGACTCACGAGACATTTTATGAGCACACTGAATGATTTGAGTAACGCAGAAGCGGACTTCGGTAGCGAAAGGGGACAAAGACCCCATGCTACAGTATAGGTGTAAGAGTGCCATATAGAGAAACCCAGCGTTGCTGAGTGCGTAGTTTTGGATATCATTTGCTGAGAGAAACGAGAGCAGATCTGATGCGATGATCATATTCTCGGCTTTGTCACGAGAAAGCCTTGCGTGGATCTGATGAACGAGATCCTCCGTTTCAATTTCGAGCTCAGCGGTGCGTACGTGCTTCTTTCCCAAGAGGGCTCCGACCTCTTTGAATAATGCAGGAAGATCAGACATGACGCCACCATAGATGTCGAGAAACGCTCCAGAATCGGTCTGGCCGTGGACAAGAAGCTGACCGCCGAGCAGCCCGGCCGGGCTCAAGGAAGCTAGTGCTTCCGCATTATGGAACCAACTATCCAGGAACCCCGTGTTCACAGGAATGTGAGGCCTGCTCTTCACTTGTTTGCCTGTTTGAGACGTCTGGAGGATAGCACGCGCACCATCAAGATGAATGCGCCATAATGATGTCCCACCATAAATCTGAGCCTGGCATAGTGTTCTCGTGGTAGCCAGCGCCACAGTTTGTGACGTGGTGTCAGCATCTTCCAACAATCTTCGAAGATGGTTGATGCTGGCCCAATGGAGACTGTCGATAAGTCGCTGCGAATTTCCGGGCAGCATACCGATGGCATCGAGATGAACAGAGGCGAACGCCATCACGGCGTAGAGTAAGCTAGGCTCTTGGAGCGACATCGGGACGAGGAATCGGCAGATCTCTGTTTTGGCATAGCTGCTTGGGACGGTAAGTCTCATCGTTTCGGAGAGGTAAAATTGGAATAGATATTTAGCCATGGGCGGAAGAAAGGATATCTGATGTTGCGGTCGTGTAATGGCCGCCTGTAAGGGGTGAAGGGGACCGGTCAGCTTATCTTGTGGGTGAACTCTTGATGAAACCTCCAGAATGCAATCGCTTTTCATGATCAAGGAGGCGTTGGTGGTGGTGACACGTCGATCTAGTGTATCCGGAGTGTTTTCCGGTACATGGCTTTCTGTCGAGTGCTGTAGCCTTGTTTCATGGCTGGCATTTGACCGCGTCGCTGTGGTCCTCCGCGATGCCCCGCGCCTAGGCGACTGGGCATGGGTCGTGCTGTAGACAAAGCCATTGCCTGTCGAGGCGTTGTCTAAACCAGCATAAGTAAGTGCTCACCCGAGTCTCCAGTCTATTAAGCATACCTGTTCTTTTGATATCGTGAAGACACTTTCCGAAAGTGGATTTTGCGAATGCTCTTCCGCCCCAACTCAGCGTAACCTCATACTTGCAGATGCTCCCAGCCTCGACGCATCTATCGCACGAGGGCTTACTCTCGTCACACTTTTGCCGTCGGCGGCGACATCGTACGCACCCTGCTCGGGACCTGGTTTTCTTTGGTAACGATTTGAGAGTTTCTGAAACTAGAGCGATCATTGCTGTGGTCGCGGCCGATTGAGATGAATTGGTGATAGTTTGGCGAGTGACTCCAGCGAGCTGGGCTTGGTGGAAGTCCCCGCAGGGTTACACTAACGCCAGAACGAGATTAGTTCCCCCTGTTTGAATAGCTGCTTGTTCCATCTCCCATGGGAGAACTACTGGGGTTCATTAAGATACTGTGCTGTATGTCGTTTTCTACTTGCAGGTTCTCTAGAGCATCCCACTTCGCCAATGCTCGAATTTGTGTCAACGTAACATCGGCACATGCATCATATGTCAAGAGGTAAGGCAAATCTTAAGCGTTGCTATTGACGGAAGAAAGTTTGTATTTTACAGTGCCTAAGATGCCACCATAGGCATTGCGTCAAAGTTCGACAGCAGTTTTTCTGGCCTTCAACAACCTGCAACCTCAACCCATTCGACAAACTTCAAATTGCACTTCTGGTCTTTCGGTCGAGATGTAAAAATCTGGTCATCCATGCTCATATCAAAAGTCATGCCATCCGCAGGGGCTGTTCTATATCGCGAATAGATGTCACGCAAAAGTGTCTTCATCTCAACTATAGCAAGACTGGACAATGAGTTAGCCAGTATCCTCAACTGGGAGCTCGTATACTCACTGTCTTCCGATGCATGCACGTCCTCCATTAGAGAACACAAAGAATAGTCGGTTTCGCTCAGCTGAGCCTTTCTCCTCTAGCCATCTCTGTGGCTCAAAGCTATCTGGACGGGGGAAAACCCCTTCGTCCATTCGGTGCATCGAGTATGGCTGACAGCTCACGATAGTACCTCCAGGAAGCCAATGGCCATCAACAGTTGCGCCGCCTTCAGGAACGCACCTTGGTAAACTCATGGGGATCGAAGGAAAGACTCTGAGACCTTCTTTGACGACTGCTTCGAGGTACTCAAGTTGATCGGAAGGAACATCAGGGTTGGCTCTAAACTCATCTCGTAGGCGCTCCTGGATGAAGGTATAGCCTGGCTGAGAGATCTGCCACATCAGAAAGCACAGCGCATCCCCAGTGGTTTCAATCCCGGCAAGCATGTGATCCATGCATTCAGACGCGATGTCAAAAGTGCCCATGCCGAACTTTTCTTCCTGCATGCGACTCACCAGTGTAAAGTCAGCGACGCCGCCCTTTTTCACACCATTGAGCACAAGTTCTGTAGCTCGAGGAATACCGCGCGACTTTCCGAATAAGCCCAGCTTGCCTGCAACGCTGCCAAGAGTTGGGTGGTAATAGTTCAAGAGCCTCCCTGTTGTCATTTATGTTAGCGCTGTACCCTCTAAGGTTTTCGATGATACTTACTAACAAGGCTGTTGTCAAATACCGCCTCATGGAGTGTTTTTTCATCTGACGCCTGGAGAATCGAGTCACTGCCATGAGGATGGAACAGATGATGTGTGACGCAGTCGAACGCGTAGCAGTGGAGGAACATCTTCTTGATGTTAGCCAGGAAGCGCAAAAAGGATCAGACTCCCATACGTAAACGTCAAGCTCCTGCTTTGGAGCATCTTTGCAACGAGCGATGAAGTTTTGTGATCTCTCTTGTATACCGTGTAGAGAGGCTTCGCGGTTGACGTTGGTGTTTGCGTAACGGTCGGCGATTACTCGTCGTCTCTGGCTGTGCTGCACGGGATGATTAGCGCTTTCATGGCTGCGGAAGGAGTTTGAGACTTACTGGGCCTTTTTGCAAAGTTGAGAACATTGTCCTTTTCTGTGTTAGTCCGGTGTGCCATAGTGACATTAAGGATCAACTGACCTGAGCCCAAACTGAGAGAAGAGGTTGTAGAAACTTGTCTTGTCAAAGCCACTGCCTTTGGACAGATATATCTCCTTCATCGCGTCGAGTGACGAGAAAACAACCTCATTTGGGGCTACACGGACTGCATTACCGTACTTCTGGTGCATTCGATGGACATATTGCGTTCTTTTGCCACGAAGCTCATGGTATCTCAGTTGCCATGGTGTTAGAAGACCTAGGCGAGGTCCTGGGAGGGAAGCTAAAGGTGAACGCAGACGGACAATTAGAACGCCGATGAAAATGAGCACGGCTGCTCCAGCGAGGTGGGCAAGAGAGAGGATCGCCATTTTCGCTTGTGACGAGGAACAAAGATATGAAGTCTTTAGGAGGGGGAATGTCATATCTATATAGCCATTCCTTCGTCCATCTTGTCCAGCCAAAGTCACAAGAAGTGGAGCGTCTTGATGTGTACTGCTGGAGCTCGTCCAATCAAAGAGGCCATCGGATTGTCTTGACAACGCTTGTACCAAACAGGAATCTCTAAGAGATGGCCGATTGGCCCCCGCAGTTAGTTCACTGTTATCTTGATAACTTCCAGGCATGGAGTAAACATGATCAAATTTCACTCGACTCATCCAATACAAATTCAGGAATTTGGTTTGAGTAAATCTTTGTCTATTCTTCCTTGGGTTCTTTTCGGTCACCTATCTTAAAGACGTGGAAGTAGGGTCAAGCATTGACTTCTCTCTTCTTTCATCAAGCACCTTGCTTTCAAAATTGGGAGAGCTGACGGAAACGGAGATTCTTTCTTATGTTATTCTCTGCTTTGGGCGACTCGGTAGCAATCTGTGGAGAGCATATTGAAAGTAAGAGCAGGCCAGCAAGGGTGACTAAGATGATTAGGTCGTGAAGAAAATAAGCAACGTTACCGCAGACGATGTATCGATTCCAACCTTTCATTTGACTCTGGTGTGCTGATCGAGTAGTTGCAGGTGCCTGGGTTTATTGGTCACCACAGCTGCGGCAGATCATCTGCTAGGTGATGCGTGGTGTTATTCTTCCGGCAACGTCTGTCCATAACATCAATATGCTCTCAACCTCGTATACAGAAAGTGCATCACCATCTCATTTCCTCCAAGCACTCTCGGCAATTTCTCCAGTAAGCAGTGAGCTACATGGCTTGGATGGGTTAGGCTGACGAGCGGCTCAAATCTGACATATGATCGACCAGGACACGAGGTACCATTGCTGACTGCCGCATAGCCATTGGCGCAAGGACATTTTGATTACACCATTGGCGAAGAGGATCGACGTTCATGAAGTCACTGAGCCTCAAAAGTGTGGATTGTGACCAGGGAGACATAACATCGAATACGGGAAAGTGATTCGAGGTACTGTATTGGAAACAAGTGCTGACTATTCTTCGTTGCAGCTTTGAACACTGCCTACGCCGTGTCAAATGGTCCGCAGAATCAACACGAAAGGTTTGGTCCGTATTAAACTGTAGGAAGCTTACCTACCTAAAAATAGTGAAGAGGACACGATGGCTGATGACGCTCAGAGTTACCCAAGTGTATATAAGAAACTCGCCATGCCCAATATTCAATTGCAATCCAACTCAGCCAACACTCTCTTTTACACTACTTCAATACAGTATCTCAATTTCCTATCAACTTTCAATCTCAAATAACCAAGTTCCTCGCTACCATGCACTTCGCCACCATCCTCATCACCGCGGTCGCGACCCTCGCATCTACCGCAACAGCTGCCCCCAAGACTGAAACCTTCGCAACAGCCAGCGTCTACGCCTTCAACCGAGACAAGAACACTCACAAGTTCGTCGACGTTCCTTTCGGCAAGCTCACGCACATTGACTACCAAATCACCGATCTTGAGCTCCGCGGCGTTCAGTTCCTTCTCCCCGACGGCGAAAAGATCGACCCCGACAAGGTGACCTGTCAGATGTACAAGGACAGCCTTGGCACCCAGCCTGGAAGCGCTGCTTTTACGAAGCAGACGCCTGCTCATATCAGTCTATTCAACCCCGTTCAATTTGGATGGGTCTTGTGCTATGTCAACGTTGGTAGTGCCTAAGAGTCTGGAAGCCTCTGAGAGCAGTCAAGGATTATAGCTGGGGATATATACGGTGCTTTGTGTGTTGATCGTACATATTTGGGGAGGGATCTTAGTTTTTATTTTATTCTGTAGCAAAAACGGAACTAATTTACATTAATTCCCTTTCCCACATCCGTCTCTCCCACTTCGAAGCAATGGTTGTCTGTTCCTCTGGTTTGCCAACTCTAATGTATTGGCGCGCCTATAGGATGTTTTCAAATCTGAACATTTAGTCCAGTGTGAATCCAAAATTCATTCCTCTTACATAGACCTGAAGTGCTCAACGGTGTCCGAGAGCAACTGTGGCATCGAGACTACTTCACCAACAAGGATTTTGTACGAGGGCTTGGCGTAGTTAAAAACATGCATGGAGAGCTGCCGAGATACTTTCCAGTACAGTTCAGACAGATTGAGAAACAGATAAATGACATAGTTGGCCAGGGACATACGCGACAATGACGAAGCCCAGTGACTCAAGAGACTTCACGATCATCCTGACAAAATCAGCGTGCATTCCCGAATCCGTGTACCGATCGCTCATCCCAAAACAAAGTTCCGAAAGCTCCAGTCTGACTTTGTTGGCGGACTTTCCGTTGTAAGTTTTCTCTAGTTGTTTCAGGATTGTTCTGGCTTTGGCAAAGTTGAATTGAAGCACTTCAGTCTTTAGAAGATCGGAAGCCTCGTGGCAGAACTTGTGCCGCTTTTCCAGGGCTGCTTTATCTTCCTTGCTTCTACTCTTGCATAGGTCGCACGCACACTTGAAGCCCTAAGTTGAGAGGTGTTTCTGTACTTGCGCGTAGGATTCGAAGGCGCAGGGAGTACGATAGGAGAGAAGCAGCTTCGTCCCGGCGGACATATCCTGCGTAGCTCGGATGATTTGCATGTCGCCGATAAAAGAACGCCGACAGTTGCTGACACAACTGTGGTTGATTCAGGAAGCGAGGAGCCAGATCCCTGAAGTCAGGAACTTAGTGTTGTTGTTGTCGATCTCTAGAGAGTCTCCTGTCTTGCGAAATACCCTGGTTTCGAGGTCATTACTTTTAGTTCTCGGGGCGTTTACTTCGTTGTAGTGAATGGTTCTTTCTACCATGAAGCTACGACCACGTTAGCAGGTATTCCGATGATATGTCGCGATGGAGATGAACTTACGAGTCAACAACAGGACTTCCGCCCCATTCAATGATCTGAAGCTTCTTGTGGTCCCCGTGGAATAGTTCTTGGATCGTATAGATATATTCCGGGTTGTGAAACAGCTTTTGGGTGACTTGTGGCCACAGGTGAACAGAGCCACCAGATGTCAGTTCCTTACTGGACATGTTCAACAAGATTGGATAGGTCTCATGACTCTTTTCATCATCCATGAAATAGTACGAGAACGCCTTTCCGCAGAGTATCAAGTCTCCAGCAGATACGTCTTTGGTAAGGAAGAGCCCCATAACTCGGCCAGGGGCGACGCGGATCTCAACAAGAGAGGAGAAGGTGGCGCAGTCGATCAATGGAGGTGCCTCTTGAGCACCAATGAGCATGTTGGCAACAGCATACGCACCATCATTCTTCTCCTTGAGACTTTTACCGATGTGTAGTTGCAGGCTCCAAGCAGGCACGCTCTTGGGAAACGCTTTTTTAAGAGCCCGAAGCTTCTGTTGGCACTCTTCAAACTTCCCAAGGTGGTAGATCGCGCGAGCTTGAAGAAGCCAGGACTCCTCGGTCGAAGTTGTAAGGCCATCTCCTTCGATAGCGTCTAGCAACGCCTGACGAGGGCGATCGAGTTTGAGATAAATGTCGGAATGGCCGAGAAGTGCTTGCTGCTTCTCATCTGGTGACTCTGCTGTGTTAAGAGTCAAGGTTTATCTTGGTCGTGTCAGAAGTAAGGTTGCGTGAATGAAGATCATGGAGAAACGGACGAGTGTAGTGCGGGCAACCAGTGCTCTTTGCTCGCGAGTCCTTCTCCCTCGGCACCATATTCTGCGCTACTCTTGATCTTTCTGTGGACTCTCCACTGCTCGGGGATTCTCTCGTCGTGGTCTTCTAGCCAGATGATGTCGCTTGGGTGGACGACTTGTAGGGAGTAAGTTCCTTCAGCCGTTTGCTCAAAGAAGGGATCTTTGAGGATTGCTACGGAGTCTTGAGCAGGATGTCTGGCAGTCAACAAGTCTTCCTGGAACTGTTGATGAAGCGCTAATAGAACTGCTGTCCCTTCTTCATCTTCCACGTTGGTCACGACGGCCGTGGCCCGAGCGGGTGCGGTCTTGACCCGAAGCAAGACCTTCTTGCCGCGGTGATGAGTCTTGAGTCTCATGTCAGAGATAGGCATTGGTTCAAGGTCCTCTTGGGGATCACGCATGGCTCGTAGAGATCTGGGATCTGAGTGACGGAGAAGCTAGCCTTCTCTGCTGTGCCGTTGCGTTTAGTACCTTCCTTTCGGAGTGCCTCGACGAGGGCTTCAGGATCCAGATGGTCAGTTACAAGCTAGCCTTTTCTTACTGCTTCTTTGCTCATGGCAGCTTCCAACACTTTTATGAGAGCTACATGACCGTCTTCCGACCCGTCCTCCATGTCTATCTTGCTGGTGGTTTTGGTAGTGGTGATAGCGACGGATTTAAGGTGATTTTGTTGAGTCTTGGGGCTCAGGTGATGCAAAGTCTGCGTTACGAAGATGTCAGTTAAACAAAGACGCACGCCGGGCGGGTGAGTGGGTCAAAGTCGTGTTTGTCTGTGAGTTGTTTTCTTAGAATTATCAAGTTTGCGGTGAGACTACAATGCATCCTCAGTTTGTTTGCTCTTTCCATCTGTTTGCAGCTGCCTACCCCTTGAAAACTGGGTTATAATGGCACCTTACATGAACACCAACTTCAGTCTAGCAATTAAAAGCTCACGGCCATAGGTCGTAACTGTAAATAATACATTGAGTAAAATCTAGATATAATACTAAAAGAAAGGGCAACCTAAAATATAGCTTTTCTCTCCTCATTCAAGAGAGATAAAGAAGGCTTTTAGTAAATTACCAGATATAAATACTAGATTGCCCCTAGGTTTTCATAAACGCAGCACTAATATCACTATTCCTCCTCTTTACTATAGCAGGGAAGGATTGTAGAATAAAAACCAGCTATTCTAGATACTAAGGCAGTGCCAGACTCTAGTAAAAAGCCCTTAACTCAGGTCAGGGCCCGTCGATGCACCCCACCGAAGGATTATCTGACTAGAGTTTTGCAAGGCCTACCTCTAAAGCCATATCAAACGGAAGCTGAAATTGCCGAGAGTGTGCCTTGACCGTAGGGTCACGCTCTTGGGCAGAGTCAGTGCGCCAATCTAGTCCATAGGGCTGAGGATCAAGTCATCATGCAGATTATCCGATTCTATTGTGGTCCTTGCAATACCCTCCCCAGACTTAGTGTATCCATACCTCAGACCTGAGTCTTTTTTATCATTTTCTCATCCTTGCAGAAAGCTCTTTCTGGACCAAAGAGCCAACCATTCACGCACCCAACATGAGTTCAGCTGGTCTGGACGGTCTGCTTTCCAGTGTGTGGACACCATCCCGACACAAAAACAGGAATAACCCTGATCTGACAAGGCAGAATCCCTCAACCAAAAACAGTTCATGTCTGTGTTGGGCTAGCCTTGCACGTAAGGGATACTGAACAACCGAGACACCAGAGCGATAGCGTTAAAACCGCCAGTCTGGACCGGTCTCGTGGCGTTAATAAATAAGGTTAAAAAGTAGCTTCGCTTAAGCCAGAAACTGTCAACAAATCAACAACCCTGTCACACTTGATCACAAGTGTCTAATTCCGTAAGGTGGAATGAATTAGTAGTTGTGGCGGCGCGTTAGACCGCCAGGGCTGAATGTCACTAATCAAAGTTGGTGTTTGGAGCTGAAAATGCATCATGCGCTACTGAGCCAGGGGTCGTCAATTTTAACTGTTTATTTCCCACCAAAATTCCGATCACCGTTCGTCTGTGTTTCTGAGATCAAAACGACTTTCTTAATTACAATCAATAATGAGTCGCTATCAATCCCTCCCGTTTCTTGCCTCGGCACTTTTTCCCAGAGTCCTTGCTGGACCTGGTCAAAATCTCGACGCTATCTGCAAGTCCACTGAAGGGACCTACGGCTGCGAGGAATATTTCAAGATCCCATACGGCTCAGAGCCCATCACAACATGCTTCGACACCAGCCCCTGTGGCGTTCAAATCCTGACCAACAACCGCAACATTTGCGACCTTATCGGAGATGCCATGGGCAACGATGACTTCGTCAGCGGCTACACAGCATACTGCAGAGAGGCGCCCCGAGCTATCAAAGAAGTCAAGACGGAGCGCGCTGTATGGGTAGACGGTAAGCTCAAGGGAGCCAAGTGGATTGCGCTGGCTACTGCGAACAGCGCTGAAGAGGTTTGTCTTCCTTCATCATCGTCTCGTCTGATGCTCAAGCTAGAAATAGGAATTCGCCAACCGAGGCTTCAAGTACGGGAACACCAAGAGCACCGTTCTTTCCAGCCAACTT
Organism: Fusarium oxysporum Fo47; assembly: GCF_013085055.1. Classification (NCBI taxonomy): domain Eukaryota; kingdom Fungi; phylum Ascomycota; class Sordariomycetes; order Hypocreales; family Nectriaceae; genus Fusarium; species Fusarium oxysporum. The sequence continues at coordinate 1,358,522 of NC_072849.1, forward strand.
GCCAATAAGGACGGATGGGTAGTACAGAAAGCAGCAGAGGTATGTTATCACCCATCCTTCGCCTCAACTTGAACAGTTAACTGACCAGGCTACAGATCAACACAAAGAGCTACTTCGATCTTGTCGAGCGCCTCAGCAAATGCGGTGCAGATGGATGCGGCGGAGAGAAGCTCGATTCCGTCATGGAATGGTTTCTTGAGTGGATTCCCAAGGGCACCGAGATCAAGAACGGCCAGATGTCAAAGATGCTCGCCGACTGGGAAAAGACCTTCGCTACACCCTACAAGAACCGAATCATGGCGATTAAGAATGCAGCAACCACTGTCCAAACCCGCGTCAAGACTGTTTCAACCAAGGTCGACTCGATCAAGAAGAGTATTTGTCAGAAGAACGCCTGCTCTGGCAAGACAGCTTCTACATACCTCAACAATGGTCGGTCACTATTCCCGTCTGCGTGAGCTTTCATCGCTAACTATCACAGTGTCTGCCGCTCTCAAAGCCGTCAAGGATCTCAACAACATCATCGCCGCTGCTAGCTCTGCCGACGAGAAGCGCAAGTTCATCTATTACAACTTCCTGGGCAACATTCAGGCCGCCTACAACCTTGATGCACAGTATCTTATCCCTAACAACCTTGCTGATCTTTTGGATGATGGAAGGTTCGACACGCTTCGCGGCATCATGCATGGCTACGGTACTGTCACATCTGAAATCAGCATGTATGCCAACGACATCAAGAGGAACCTTATTCCCCTCATTCTCCTTACCAAGCATGAGTCAAGATCTCGCGATGTATTGAAGAAGATCAACGCTCAGCTTACTCAGAACTGGAAGAACAACGCGGAGCTCTCCAAGACTGCGGCTTCACGCAAGGTTCGTGATGGCTTCATCCAGATCCAGGGTCACCTCAAGAAAGAACTTCAAGGTTCCCTCACTACTCTCATTAATGCGATCGATGCTTTCGACAATGATTTCCTCAAGTTTCCTCTCCGAGGTAACAAGATGGTGGTCGAGTGGGGAGCTGCTCCATATGATCGCTGGTACAACCTTGAGTTCAAGTATCCTTGCAGAAAGGAAGTAACCAAGACATTCACAGAGGCTGGATTCTCAAAGGATCACACTTGGCCTGTCTTCAGCCCCTGTACTTTCACTACCCAAAAGGTTGATATGCCCAAGGGTTGGATTCCATACATCAAGTATCGCTTTGTCAAGCCATGATCGACTGACAATACTTCTCGGTGGCAGTGATATCATGAACTTTACTTAGAGAGCTAGCAGTTAACGGTTATTTTAATGTACAAGCAGACTTCTGGAATATATCACAACTCACACGACAGTCAAACTCATCTTCACATAATTGGGCACAGCAGCACGGTTTCCCCTGGATTGAAGCAGTGAGGTTGTAGAAAGGTGATTCCAGATACCTGGGCTTTATTACCCTTCTATAGGCTCTCCGGTCTAGGTAAATCTTGCGCTAGTACCTCTTTCCGCCGTTCAATATCCTCTCCGGACCAAGATAGGTCATTACTTCGAAGGGTTGGGGAGAGGGGTCGGCCCGTACTCATAGCCTCCACCCACCTCCTCCAGTTGGCAGTCCTCGCAGACAATATCTATGTCTTTAGACCGCTCGGTTGTCTGGCATTGCTTCCCTTCCTGGCTCAACTGGCACGGAGTGAGCTCCACCCTTTTCTCCCACCTAACTCGCGTGGTGCAGTCGGGCTTGGTGCATTTGCCATATGGGATAACCTTGATACACATGTTGAATGATTGGATGATTAAAGTGTTTAGTGAGTGGCTGAAATGTTTGGTGGGGTTTGAAGTGATATGATGCGTGCTGTTTGTGTTGTTCTTGCAGTGTGTAGCTTGTCTTGTTGGGGCTAAAGATTGGGCTGGCGCTCACCTGCACTTATAGCACTCTTTCGCGGCTTTCCTTTCAGCATTCACGTAGTATATCAACACTGATGCTGATGACTAGGTCCCCCTGCTCACAACATCATGCACAGTAATGTGGCTGATTCAAGATCAAGCGGCATATCTGATCAGCTATGCCCGCTCTCATTGATCCTTCATCAGTGTGACTTCTTGTATGGGCCACTGGGTCACGGTAGCTCGAGCTTGATATTGCTGAATAACAATGTTGAAACCTTCAGGGAAGTCTGAGGCACAACTACTACTGTGAACATCATGTCAAGCCGACACATGACGACAATTGCTGGAGCATTTTTTCTGTTGAGTTCAAATGCTTCTTATTTATGAGCTACATAAACTCAAACAGGAGAATCCTTCTTCAAAAGACTGGAGTCGCTCTCCTCCCAAGGATGAACCCTCTCAGCAGCTCGAACCATCTCAACATGCTTAGCGCTTCTTGGTGTAATGCTGTAAGCATACTCAACAGGGTGGCTGATCAGACCGGGTGTACCATCAATCACGACATCAATCTCCTTTCCATTCTCGTCAACAGCCTTGCGCATATCAAACACCGCCAACAATCGAGCAACAGTCATGAAGATACTATCCTCAGCCAGGTATCGACCAGGGCAGATTCTTCGACCATAACCGAAAGCGAAGTCACTGGGGTCAGGCTCATCTCGAGGCGCGATGAAGCGCTCAGGGTCGAAGGCATCAGGGTTGACGTAGATTTCGGGGTCGTGTAGAATCCACCATGTTGAGGGGATGAGGTATGTGCCCTTGGGAATGCGGTATCCTCGGTACTCAATCTCTTCCTCAGTAACATGGGTTGTAGTGGTAGGAACGACAGGCATCCATCGAAGAGCCTCCTTGCACAGGGCGTTGATGTAAGGCATGCGGTCCTGGTCCTCAAAGGTCGGCAGTCTCTCGCCTCCAGTGACGCTATCGATCTCAGCCTGAGCCTTCTTCTGAACCTCGGGGAAAGCAATCATAGCAAGTACGAAGCTGCTGATAGTCGAAACGGTAGTGTCAGCACCGCCACCGTACATGATAGTCGCAGTAGCTTTGACAGCTTCAATATCCTCCTTGGTAGGCTCGCCAGTACCATTGTCGTTCTTGAATGACTTGCTACTCATGAGTTGGGAAACATAAGACGGTCGGTTTGTTCCGCTAGCCATCTGATCCATGACAAAGTTGTAAGGGGTGTTCAATGCTTGATCGGTGGTGTTGCGCCACTCTCTGGCAGTCTTCTTGAAAGAAGTTCCGGGGAACCAATCTGGGAGGCGGGCGAGGCTGGGGACGATGTCGACAGCCCAGGACAGGGGGACAAAGGCGTCGGAGAAGTTGATCATCATCTTCTCGATCAGGTTGACGAGAGGGTCGACTTTCTTGGGCTCGATGTTGTATCCGTAAATGATTCGCAAGATGATAGCGCTGGCTTCACTGTTGTGAAGGTGGTTAGCCGATGCTTCCCCGGGACTGTCTCTCTGCACTGTTATTGGTCTAACTTACGTCTTGATGTGCTTCTGGAACTCCTCGGGTCTCTCAATCGTCCTCACAAGGAACCGAAGTGACTCCAGGTCCTGAGTGTCGCGAAATTCGGAGCAGATCAACTTGGTGCCCATCTGCTGGTGCACCAGCTTACGGAAATATCGAAACTTGTTTCCATAGGGAATAACGGGAAGGAATACGCTGTAACCGCACAGCTCACTCGCAAAGGGTGACCAAGGTCGAGACGATGTCTTTGTCGACCTCTTCTCCAGTAAGTCATGAAGAGCCTCTCGGTCATTCAGGACAACGAGGGGAGTTCCGAGGACATTGATAGAGCTGATAGGTCCATACAGATCCTTGAACTTGGCCCAGTGCTTATACTCAGCCGTTCCAGCCGGCGGGAGATCAAAGACGTTACCGACAATGGGAAGAGGCTTGGGACCAGGAGGGAGGTCAAGTCCAGTCTTCTTCTTAGGGAAGAGAACATAATACACGATAAGTGCAGCTAGAACCACAGCTGGAAGCAAGAGGAGGCCCATGATGGCAGATACAGCGGCTAGAAACAGTGCGATCCAGCGAGAAGAGAGGGGATGAGGGGAAGCTCTATATACGAAAGATATGCACAGCAAAACACCAGGCCCCAAAGAGCATCCTCACATGCTGCGTAAGCTTCTGCAGTGAAACATTTGTTGGCTATCTTCAAGACAAGGCGGCACATGCGTGGGTCAGACAGAGGGACCTTTGACTCTCGCATCGTGCGAGTCAGTCAAGGGTTGCAACGTCGACGGTGTATTCCAACGGGATAGAATGCTCCATTTGGACTCTGAAGGATGGCTTAACGCTTCAACCTTGTTTGTTCAAGCCTATAAGACGAAGTACGAGCGCGGTAAAACTCTGGTCTGCATCACAAGAGCCGAAGTAAGCGGGGGTCAAGGGTATGTTTTCCTGCAGGCAGGGATACCTTTTCTGCGGTAATTTTTGCACAGATCGCCCATGATCTCCGCAGAAAAGTGCGACGCAAATGCCGGGGGCCCGCGAATAAGGAGGAAGGCTTTTCTAAAAGGGACCGTTGATAGCGAAACGGCTTCGAAGCCTTCCAACGGCTCGTGCTAGGTTTCACGCCAGTGAGAACTGACAAGGAACGGCCCGGGTTTCCTGCTTCCTAGGTCCGCGGTGATCATCTTGCTTATTACCGTAACGGTTACGGCTGCAGGTCAGTGAGGCGTGCGAGAATGCAGAGACATCTCAGTAGGGAAGTGGAAAAAGATGCACGTCGCCCACGCGGCAGCCACATGAACATGGTTGATGCAAGATAACAAAAACGACGTATAACTCATCGTTAAGATGGAGTGAAGCAAAAGCCATGTCCCGGTAGTATCGCGCCAGGTGGTGAAGCGTTCGATAAGCATAATCTTCGACCGTTAGGCGCTGACGAGTCATTACACTGGGCATCAGGACATTCGTCTCCATCGATTTCTACAGCGAAACAGGGGTCTTGACTTATTTTGAAGCATTTACAGGGGACTTAGCGGGCCCCGGTAGTTGTCGATCACTCGGAAATTGCAACATCCGCCCTGGCAATGGACAACAGATCCATGAAGATACGGGGTTTTACGATGAGGAGACCAATGGCTTGCCAATTGATTGTTCGCTTGCGACTATTTTTGTAATTTTCGCAAACGGTAAGAAAGTGTAATAAGTGGTGCGACCGAGGAAGCGATGCGCCTTGAAGCATCCCCCATAACATTAAGTAACAGCTCCACCGTTCAACCGTTTCAAACCGACCACGCATCAAATAACCAACAGCCCTAATGCAAACCAAGGAGATCGGGAAATCCATCGACGAGTAAATAATACATGATTCTACAGTTTCCAGCATCTCAACCGAAGATATCATCAAGACCCGTAACAAATACCAACCATTGACCCAGTGCAATATCGGTGACTTCGTCCAGGGACAGCCAAGTGGTGTAATCATCACTTGCTGGCAGCCCAATCCATTGGCATTGGTATAACCGACTGTCCTTGTCGGTCCTGGACTCCTTCGACTTGAGGACCCTGAGGACACGGTGTTCTCGTAGGCCAGTTGCCTTATGGCGACCACCCTGCAGCCTCCAGAAGTTCAAGAGCATCTGCGCACTATCGAGGTGCATGACCTCCTCAGGCTCCCAAGAATCAGGGCTACCATCCGCCCATCTCACATTGATAACCACGCTATCCCCATCGTACATCCTCCATCCCAGCAGTTCCTCAATGGGGAAACGCTCCGCCGATATGTAGGTCGGGTTGGGCTACGAGTCGCGTCGACGGTCGATCTCCCTATGCGCAGCATGGATGAAGAGACGACCAGTCGCAGGCCGACCGCCAACGAGCCGCCAATCTTGATCTATTGTTCCAAACCGTCAGCATATTGTGTTTTGATGAGCGACAAGCGTGTTCTGAGAAAGGGATGCAGATGCAGATGCAGTGGTAGTGGGAGTATGCTCGCAGTACTTACTGTGAGACTGGGCTGGTGTCGGTAATGCAGACGCCCCCCTCCGCGCGCTGGGCCTAAGGGAATTCTCGCGAGAGCGTCGTTCTAGCGTTAAAAAGTGAGTAAGTAACTCTTGAACGTCGTCCCATTCATCTCCACGGTCAAAGGGGAACGCCCAGGCTCAACATACCATTACCATGGGGATATCCAAGTGTGTCAGCGAGCCGGTTAATCAACCTGTCGCTTTCGCTTTGTCTAGAGCGAATACCAGCTTCGCTATTCGACGGTCGATTTATTGGTTGGGACGATGCAGGTGTGTTCTCCGGTCGCGACGAATTCTCGGGAGCATTGGAAACGCTTCCCATTGTAACTGACTAGTAGCTTGAACTTGGTGATGAACTTTCTAAGGGCATAAGACAGAAGGCGAGATCGCGAGCGTGTATTGACGATGATGCTAGGGAAAGGCTGTTGACCCTGAACAACAAACGCCATGCTGACTCCTGTCACTCTCATTTCCCCAGTCTCCCCGCCTTGTATGCATTATCGCTCCCAGATTAAACGTATCATGTTTTCGATCGGGAAGCTGCTCTCGTCTGCGCAAGAAAGGATGCGTTGTAGGCTCGGGACGACTTCCGTTTGACGGCTGGCTGCTGCGACGCGGCAGTAAATTAACAAGGCTCTGCGTGCGCACATCGGGACTGAGACGGAGCAGGGACTTGGTTCGAAGGCGCAAGAAGAAGAAGAAGAAGGAATAAAAGTAACGGAAAAGCGATTGCTTCTCGATTTGTTGGACTTGGTGAAGCTCACAGGGTCTTGGTGATCTCAGATCTCCAGGTACCCGACAGGGGACTCCCCGCGTTATTGTCCCGCGTGGCTTGGGGGGCCTCAGAGCAATCGTGAATAACGCCTTGTGTACCATCTTGGCTGGCAAACAAGTGTAACCCTCTGTTGTTTATCCATGTCGCATTGACTGTAGCATCGGGTACTGGAACCTCAGCGTCGTGTTGCTGTGACCATCACACATGGACCGCGGCCAACCTCTCAACCACCATACTGATGGCCAATGTCAACATCACCCATTACACACAAGCACATGTATTGAGCTGGCCTGGGACACAACTTACACACGCGGGCCGGACCAAGGTCCGGTCTGGGTGTTAAAGCAACAAACGTAGGACAAGCTGCCGGATATCGTATGGTACTCCGTGAGAACAAGGTCACCTGGATTAAACGTGAAGACAGTCGCGTCTTCTCTTGCGCACCCCACGACGTAAAGTTCCCTTTCCACATTCACAAAAACATCGCGACAGCTAGAAGCCATTGCTTGTGTATGTCGGTTTGTCGGGCCATCGATAGCGACATCGATTGGGCATGCGCGCTGCTCGTTTGCTCACTGCAGGTGGTTGGAAATGGAGTAGATGCTGCATGTCGCACAACCAAGATATCGCGACAAATGAGCTGCTAACGCGTCACATCAGGCTGCGCAAAGGCATTTCTAGATAGAGGCAAATGCAGAAGAATTGTATGTTAGCCGTGTATGCCCAACCAACACTCTTGTTTGCTGTGTAGAGCAGCGCGTTCTGCAAAAGGTATGATGTCCGATTGCCAGCGTTTGATCATTCCGGGTACCTCAGCCGGCATTGCGGGGCAGACATCACATGAAGATGATCTCGGTATCACCAACTTGCAGATGCGTATCTTGCATTTCGTTATCTGCCGTCTGATTATTTCGGTCACACGGAGGCTGTCCTGGCTGTTTGCTCTAGGCTTGTGTTGGTGTCAATGCTGGATAAAGCGCGTACTTAGAAGCGCGACAGGCTACAGTACAAGAGGTGCCCATCAACGCGCTAACATAAACCGAAAACAAGGCAAAAGCTGCTCTGTACACTGTGGTTGAATGATAATTGATATGACGCGGTTGCATAGCCAAAAAGACATTTGCAAGCTTGTATGAGAGTCCGTTATCGGATGTGTTAGATCCAAACCGCAGGCAGCTGTATCCCACCCTATAGCAACCTCAAAAGGCGACATCGTGATGCTACAGAAGCGAGCTAGCTGTGAACCATATCAAGTTTGGTTTAATTTAATTTGATATACAGATAAGGTAAAAATCAACGACGTCATGGAGATCATTCAATTGTTGTGTAAACTTGCTCCCAGCTATCGGCTTTGTCTGACACGAGAGTTTGAAGCTTTCTTGAAGCTTTGTGCACCGAAGCGAGGGCAGTCACAAAGCGCCATGTTCACAGTCTTGCAGACAAGTAAAACTTTACCAAGTGGAATTCCAGTCGCACGAGGACTGACTACGATTAATTGTGATTAGACTGATCTACACATGTAGCAAAACCTGCCGTGACTCTCTTGGGCGAACCCTTTCATTACCATGATCATCTTTCGACGAACTCACTTCGTCAAAGATGGAGGCACGACATTGCATTCGTTCTCATTATGACCTTGAACTTCCTCCTGCTCAGCCAGAACCTCATCCATGTAGCTCATAAGTTCACACATCGTTTTCTTGACTCGATTCGCAGCACGTTGCGCTCTGAAAGACCAGTAGGCCATTTGCCCCATCGCATCGAGGGTTTCTTCATGCAAGCGACGTTGTCCATTTCGCAGATCCTCCAGAGCTTGAAGCTCTTCTTCCTCCCAAGGGTAGGCTGGGTTCTCGATCGGAGGGCGCGGTTGACGAGGGGTTTTGGATGTTTCTTCGGGAGGGGATAAGCGGATTTCTGGGACCGGAGGTTTTGTAGAGGCCGTCGAGCTTTCGCCGGGCGACGGGGGACGTAGATTGCTGGCTGATTCATCGAGCGGGAGAGTTTCAGGAGTCTTTGAAGTTGGTTCGAGGGCAGGTAACGTGGACGGATGAGAAAGCACTGGAGGTGTTAGTGATTGTTGCGAAGAGTTCTAGGAGGTCTTACCTGATGACCTTAAAGCCTTGTGGCGCGAGATCAAGAATTCATGCTGTAGGAGCTGCCAGTGCATGGGGTGGTTCAATTCACGAGGGTATTGTCTGGGCGACTTGAGCTGCGGTCGCATTGAAGGCACATCGGAGTGCTCTAGTGATTCCTGAACTTGCGCAAGGTCGAACGAGCTGATGTTGATCGAGTCATGCCCACTGAACTTGTATGGGGCTGGTGTTCCTGCCTTTGCGTTTGACTTCGAAGTGTCAAGGCCCTTCGCAGGAGGCTTCTTCGCTTGAGACTTAGGCATCGCTGCATCCCTGAACAGCCGATGTCAAGTTTTCGCCGTGATCTTTCGTCGCTTCGAAGGGTTGAGCACGAGGCAACATCGACTGGATGCGTGGGGACCTAAAAACGGATGTTCTATGCTTCACACGCGGCGAGAGAAGAGCGGAAAGTTTGAAAACCTAGATATTGAAGGGTCATGGAACAAACGCTATTGCCAAAGTAAGTGCGAGTGCAAACGCAAAAGCGATGCGGGCGGGCCAAAGCAACACGGCGGTCACCCGTACCTCTGGTGTCTGCTCGTTTAAAGGCTGCATATTTCTGAGGCGCCAAACACTTGTTCAGGTGATCGATTGCTCAAGCCGCTGTACAGTATTCGGTAGAGGCACGAGATGTTCCCCAGTGCCGAGGGCGTCGTGAGCATCTTCGAGGCAGTGCCAACACCCGGCAAGCAACAACAGCAGTCCTTGTCGCATTGCCAAGTACGCAAAATAAATAGATGCCAAGAGGCGAATAGCAAATAGTAACCTTTGCGAAGGAAATCCCGATAAACAGGTAGAGCGACTCTGCTTTGGAGTTTGAGGGTAGTAAAATGATCTGGCGCAGCGCGGAAACGATGACGTCAGTAACAAAGCTCCACACGCGCAGGGCGAGACCTTCGTGTGGACCGCAAGGGGTTTATAGCGTTCGATTGCTGCAGTAGCGCATTGCATCTTCGCTGTGCTCATTGAGGCGTTCACACGGGCACCATGTATGCTATCGTGAGGCGCACAACACGTTACGTGAGGAGGGGATTCGCGAATATCGGGGAAACATCGGTCCAGCTCTGCTCTCGCGGATTTTAAACTCTGTCACTCAATCAAGTTCGTATAAAAAACAACACACAATTAGTGATGATTGATAACAGGCTTTGATAGAATTGATTGACGGTATATATCATTCTTAAGTTGTTACTGTTGTCAAAAATGTCAAAAAATTGTTTCCCCGAAACCTGGATCGAACAAGTGACCTTTCGGTGTCAGTTAACAGTTACAGCCGAACGCTCTTCCAGCTGAGCTATTCGGGGAGATCTCCGAAGCAGAGGAATAGCTATTGGTGCCAGCTGAGTTGCAAATCATTATTCATATTACTATCAAATTGGATGCCTTCACTTGAAGCAACCGATCTGTCATAGGCTTCCAAAATTGCCCAAGCCAGGTGGTAAGCTTTATTTTCTGCGACTTTATTTACTGAGGTCTTGTATCAATTAGGCACCAATTCTTTGAAACACTGATTGAGTCTAGATTAAGATATCTATTCTAATGCAATTGACAAACAATAGCTTCAAAGGGACGAAGATTAACCGTCTTCTGCGACAGATTAACTTCCGGATTGTTTGCAAGCAAAACCTTGCCTGAATGTAAATCGACAGGAGGGGACCAAGGAATCTCTCGGTCTCGGAAATTACAAACAACAACAACCTTCTGCACTCCATTCGACCGCGCATACGCAAAAACATCATCGTTCTCTTCGTCAAGAAGCTTGAAGTCTCCGTAGACGATGATGTCCTTCAGTTCTTTTCGCAGCGCAAGCGCAGATTTCCAGTGCTCAAACACACTATCTGGCTGGGCGACCTGAGCTGCGGCATTCCACTCCTTATAGTCGTCGTTTACTCGGATCCATGGTGTTGCTGCCGAGAAGCCCGCATTCGTTGAGGAGTCCCACTGGCATCATGTCAGACGGTCTCATAATTCTACAAAGTGTTTGTGCTTACCTGTACTGGGGTTCGCGCATGATCGCGAGATTTGAGTTGGTATTCCTTGCGCGCGATCTCAAGGACTGCCGCATCAGAACCCGTTGTCTGTTTCAACCTGATCACAACTTAGCCACTTGTCGAACCACTACGGGAAAAGAGAACCCTTACTCCTCCCAGTGGTTTAATGTTTCCAGGTCTCGATGCTCAGTCATCTCCCAGTCCGCTGGCATGTTGGCCATGCCCAGTTCCTGTCCCTGGTATACAAACACTGTACCGCTCTGGAAGCATAGGAACGTGGACAGCATCTTGGCTGACAGCGCTCGGTAGGCGGGCTTATCGGAGGCCCACCTCGATACTGTCCTTGCCTGGTCGTGATTTTCGAGGTACAAGGCGTTCCAGCCCTTGTTCTTGTACATGAACGTCTGCCACTTGTTGACAATCTTCTTCAGGTCTTGCATCTCCCATTTGTGTGGGGAGAACTTTCCTCCGTCGCCATGATCCATATCCACGCTAGGGGCGTCAGAAATAGCGGCTTTTCAGGGTTGATCTTGACTTACATCTCGAAGTTAAAGATCATGTTGAGTTCACCACGGCTTTCGCCAACACTCTTGATAACTTCCTTGGGATCCTGAACTGCCGGCATTTCGCCAACGGAGAAGGCGTTATACTCTTTGAGGATCTTGCCGATATCCTGAAGGTACTCATGTAGTCGAGGACCGCAGGCGTAATGCTCGTCGCCCCACTGGAACTTGGCTCCAGGAATCTTGACGGTGGCGTCGGGGAGGCCGTCTTGCTTGCTGATGAAGTTGATCACGTCCATTCTGCCAAGTTAGTCGTGTGGTTCAAAATATTGGACGCGAGCGACATACCGAAATCCATCGACGCCTTTGTCCAGCCAGAAGCGGATGATATCATGCACGGCGTCGCGCACGGGAGCATGCTCCCAGTTGAGGTCCGGCTGCTCCTTTGCGAAGAGATGGAGATAATACTCATCAGATGCAGAGTCGTATTCCCATGCACTGCCTATGGAGAGTCTCATGTTAGCGACGAGAAAGCCCGAGACTGTTTGATAATACATACCTCCGAAATAGGAGGACCAGTTGTTCGGTGGCTGTCGCTCTCCATTCTCATCGTATCGAGGCTTTCGCCAGATATACCAGTCTCGGTAAGGGCTATCTTTAGATGACTTAGACTCTCGGAACCATTTGTGCTTTGAAAGGTGTTAGCAAGTACTGATTCCACGGTGAGTGTTGTCTAACCTGGTCTGAGGTGTGATTGACCACAAGATCCATCAGTAGCTTCAAACCTCTTGAATGCAGACCCTCTATGAGTCGCTCGACGTCGGCCATGGTCCCGTACTGCGGGTCAATATCGCAGTAGTCGGCTACATCGTAACCCATGTCAACCTGAGGCGATGGGTAAACCGGACATAGCCAAACGATGTCAACACCAAGGTTCTTGAAGTAGTCTAGCTTCTCAATCACACCAGGAATGTCACCAATGCCATCTCCATTTGAGTCCTTGAAGGATGAAGGGTAGATCTGGTAGACAGATGCCTCCTTCCACCAAGCCTCGCTGACGGGGGTAGAGACCTCTTGCGTTGCAGAGGGCATGACTGATGATTGTGCTTGCGTGAATGAAGATGAAGGAGAGTCCATGATGGAATGATAGAGACTATTTGAACATGGATGAAGCAAGCCATGATGGAGATTCCGCTGTCATCACCGAGAATCTGCCCGCAGAGGAACACATGATGCGTCCAACATGCGCTGTCCCATCTTATTTCTCCCGAGAATCCTCCCTGAAATCCTACCGAGAATCTTTCCGACAGCGCAGACCCACTTAATGAGGGCAGCAAATCGAGCCAGTAATCTTGCCGAAATTCTTTCCACCAATCAGCTCAGCCGATGCTCAACCCCAGGTTGAGAACCAGAGAATTCATCGGGTTTTGTGGAGGAAAGCTGGGGAACAGCATCTGACCTCCATGGGGTGATCTTCCATGTTAGTTTATTCTAGACCTTAAAGATTTTCTCATGATCCGAAAGCCGAGGGTCACCAGTCACGTATGGGCTGACAGTTAAGTGACTTGGTCTCTGGCGATGCTTCAACTCAGAAAACACATATATAAGCTCAGCATTGCTCCCAGTAAGTGTCCAAACTCTCCATCAGAATCAACTTCGCTCACAAAGAAAGTCTTGAACAAACAAGCCAGAAGGCGATCGTTTTATACTTCAGGCACCAAGACAATCAGCAATCCGGACCCCAAATTACCACCAAATCTCTTTGCCCCCTTACATATTCGTCAAGAACACCAAATCGACCGCTACCGGGCGTCATCATGGCTGTCATATCCTCCCAAGATACCAATCCAGGCAATGCTGTCTATAATCGATATAAGAACAACACGAACGAGAACTGGATGCACGATGCTGGCTTGAGAAAGCTCAACATCGGCATTGGGTTCATGTTCGCATCGGCTGCTGCCAACGGGTGTGTTCTTCCTTGCCACTATCATGTTGAAAAATGTACTGAGTCATTGACAGATTCGACGGAAGTCTTATGAATGGACTCTTGACCATCAAACAATGTAAGTTCTTGTGCTTCTCCCCAAACATCGGCTGACATCCTTTAGGGCATGACAACATCGGAGACGTCAGCACAAGTATCCTTGGCCTGATCATAGCTGGTATCAGCTTGGGTGGTTTGCCAGCCTTCATCCCAGCTGCATATGTCAGTGATTGGATGGGCCGCCGCTTCACCATCGCCTTGGGCTCTTCCATCATGATCGCAGCAGCTATCATCCAAGCGTCTACAAATGGACCATGGGCATTCCTGGGCACCAAGATCATGCTTGGTATAGGCCTTGGCTTTGCACAAACATCGGCACCACCTTTGACCACCGAGATCGCTCACCCAAGACACCGTGCCAACGTCACCAACATGTTCCAAGCCATCTGGTTCTGGGGCGCCATTCTTTCGGCCGTCGTTACTATTGGAACACTACACATGAGTGGCAGCTGGAGCTGGAGACTTCCCGTCTTGTTCCAGGCGTTCTTTCCAACCCTTCAACTCATCGGTCTGACTTTTATCCCTGAGTCCCCTAGATGGTTGATCTCCAAGAACAGACGTGACGAAGCTCTCGCAATGCTCGTCAAGTATCACGCCAATGGTGATACTGAGGATGAACTTGTTCTCTTTGAGTTCAAGGAGATCTGCACGGTTATCGATCAAGAGCGCGAAGCGGAGAAGAACATCGGATTCATGTCATTCTTTAAGACCAAGGGCAACCGCCACAGACTTTTGATCTGTGTATTGGTCGGCTTCATGATTCAGTGGGCTGGAAACGGTAGATGACCCAACGGAATGACTGAAGTCTGTTTACTGACTCGAGCTAGGCATTGTCTCCTATTACCTTGCACCTATCCTGACGAGCGTCGGAGTCACAGACGCAGTCTCACAAGCTGGTATCAACCTCGGCCTCCAAATTTGGAACGCCATTCTAGCTGCCTTGGGAGCTATGGCTGCCGAACGATATGGTCGTCGACCGCTGTGGCTTCTGTCAACCAGCGGCATGCTGGCCAGCTTCATCGTAGTCACAGCTCTCTCAGCTGTTTTCGCCGAGCATGGCACCAAAGTCGCAGGATATTGCGTGGTTGCGTTCCTCTTTGTCTTCTTTGGCTTCTACGACATTGCCTTTACGCCTTTATCCATCGCTTACCCTGTCGAGATCCTGCCGTTCGACCTGAGGTCCAAGGGACTAAGCATCAACTTGACTGTTGTGTTCGCTGCTGGCTTCTTCAACCGTAGGTTATTTCCACGAACATTGGACGATTGCCGCTAATATTTACTACCAGAATATGTCAACCCCATCGCTCTTGAAGCTATCCAGTGGAAGTTCTACTTCGTCTACATCGCAACACTGGCGGCTATGCTGCCAACTATATGGTTCCTGTTCCCTGAAACAAAGGGCAGAACTTTGGAGGAAATTGCGGTTGTCTTTGATGGCATTGCTGCGGACCCTGTTCACTCAGAAGCGTCCGGGGGAGTTCTGCGCAAATCAGTTGAGGCCGAAAGCATGACGGCTGGAGCGGAACATGTCTGAGGGCGTCTAATGGAGACATAATTTGGAGGGTAACTTGCAAAGGGACTACGCCAAAAGTTTGAAGCTTTGTATGAAAAGCATTGTGAATTGTTGTGCGTTTGGATATATTCATAATTCAGAATAGTTGACATACAGGCAATACCGGGATCAAAGGATTTCTTATGCTTTACACTTAAAAGCTTATTGACGACTCACCACACATTAATAACTACTAGTTGTGAGCTATGGCCGTTGAAGTAGCATTCTAGTCTACTAGATTCATCTCTTCAGATTGTAGATCACCATCCGGGACATCCGTGATCTGCAACAGCCTTCCTGGCCCTGCTTGGCCTAATGCACAGGCCATCATCTTCTCTCGCAACAGGGTGAGAAGCGCAGGGTTGGCTGTCGTTCGCAACGAGGCGATCAAGCTGCTCAGGGCGCAAAGAATATCTCGGGGACCAACATGAGCCGAATCTACATCTGCGAGGTCAGGGGCGCAGATGATGACGTCTGCCACTGAGTTTGCGACGTCAAACAATTTCGACATCTGTTCCGTATCAGCATTTTGGCGAGAGTAAGATGCGATGGATTCTTACCATTCCAGGGCCATGGGTCTCGAGAGCGCAGGAGGACAGAGTGGTCAGTTTCGCCAGTAAATCTCTCGCCACAGACGTGGGAAACGAGACACTTAGACTTTGGTCGTTTGGGTCAGTATTTGCGTCAACATATGGGATGGCCGCTTTCCATAGCACGACGCGCAGCCAAGAGTCAGTTACAACGATGTCAGCTCGCTGAATCTCATTGTCGCAAAGAGGAAGAGGATACCGTGCCCTCAACTGTGAGCTAATGGCACCCAAGAAGCCAACCTGGTTGGATCTGACATCTGGAGGGCAGGCGTCGTCAAAAGCTTGAAACAGTCTGCATAAACTGCAGAATGCTGAACCAAGCCCCGCGTCCTGTTGTGGATGGAGCTCCGGGAGCGTCGGACTGAGCTTAAACGTAGGAGGTAGATCGTGTTGAAGGGAGTGAGCCCTGGAGGCGTGTTAGCGAGTTTCGAGAGAGAGAGAGAGAGACTCAGGACTCACCTATCCGTGATGAACAAGACCCACGCGATGCGAAGATGATACTGGATCGTATCATGGTCCAAATCAGTATAGAACAAGTCTTGATGAAGTCCAAGAATATGTGCATATGCGATGGCTTCTCGAAGAAGCAGTGTAGACTTTGTGATTCGTCCCGTGTTGGAGTAGAAGACATGAAGGAAGAAACATGTCAACAGGCCGTCGATGATTTGATGCTTCGAGTAATCGAGCATCAGACGAGATTGTTCAGCTTCGTATGCCATTTTATACCTTGAAGGGCCCGCATCATCATTCGAAAGGCGAAGCTGGGCTCGTGTTGCTGAGCATATTGATGCGGCAAGGGCATATGCAATCTTGTTATCGGGGTTTCGGAGACGGGTGAGAAGTACTTCATGGTCTATGACGGGCCATACAACATATAAGCAGTCGTGATATATGTTCAAATAGTAGCTGAAGGATGACCTCGGTATCCGAGCATCATAGCTAACAATCGTCATATCCTGCGCGCCTTGGGGACTCTGGGAGCCGCCACTTGGCAAACTATTTGGTAATCCATTGTGCCGCGTTGATGAAGGAGCTTCAGCCAAGTCTTGGGCCCGAATTTCACCATCAATATCGATTCTTGTATGCTTTGCAGATCTCTGAGCCTGCAGGATCGCCTCCTTGGTACGCTTTCTGGGCCCTTTCGGTCCCGACTTCTTGCGCTTCCTATCGTATGAGCAGGATAAAGACGTCGCCTTGCATTGCTTGCACGGCGTGTCTCCACTACATTTTATTTTTCTGATGGAACAAGGGTCGCAGGCGAAGCCCATTCTGATAAGTAAGTTGCAAGAGGTTGAGCGGGTTAAATAGAGTTCTTCCTGCCGTGATCAGACTTGAGCCAAGAGTCGCGACGACCCCCACTTTGAGTGACCAATGAGCCTAGACACTCATCCAACCAATCATTCTATCAATATCCATGGTTACTCAACCGAAACTCACCATCCTCACTTTATCTCTCTACCCTGAACCGAAGAATGCGTGCTGACCAAGGAATGGATCTGGAACGCTTGAAAATTTCATGGGTCTCGTCAACACTCGTTTCAATTTTGCTTCTATAGCTTTTTCACTGCAAGTTCGATCTACATGTACCCAAGCCATGGCCTCCCTTTTAGAAGCCAATCCGCTTCGACTAGTTTTCATCCTAAAGACACCAAGTCTAACAATCAACTAAAGGGTGTGTCCAGCCATCACAAATCGTGGGTAAATACCCAGTTCATCCACAAGTCTTACTCCTAGTGGCATGAAATGCCAAGCCTATAGTCCACGCGCACTCAACATGGGGAGGAAGTACAATGATACCCACCAAGCTGCCACCAGGCGAAAGCTTGTTTGATCCTGCTCACGAGAGCGGCAGATGAGCATATGAGCTGAGACTATAGCTCCAGCCAAGATGGGTACGGCACAGCCGACAAACCCAAGTCCCCAGTAAAGTGGACAGACCAATGACCAGATCATAACAGCTACAGCTGTGATCCAGCGTGTTGGTGCATCGCCAAGAATAAGAGGAAAGGTCTGGCGGTCGATCAACTTGTCACCCTCCTGATCACGCAAGTCTTGAACCTGGATGGTAGTGAAGACAAGGGATGCACACATGAGGAACCAACCCAAACCCTTGTTAGTAAACTCGAAGTTCTCATGAGAATTGGCTTGGATGGCGGTAACAGCTACCCGAAGGGTTGCTACACGGTTGGTAGTGATACCGCAGGCGTTCATTAGGGCGCGCTGCCACCAGCTCTTGTCACCCCAAGCACGCTCATTGTACAGCCAGGTGCAGAAGAGGTAAAAGGCAGTTTCCTGCCAAGCCCCCAGAGTAGTATAGCACAGAGCAAGGAGGGAGACAATTGAGACTAGCTGCCATTTGTGTGTCAGCTCAGGGGAGATGCGGCCAGCCGGAATGGGCCGCCACGGCTTGTTGACGCCATCCTCAATGACGGATTGCGGCTGACGCTGATTTCCGAGATTGAAGCAGAGGGTCAAGTGCCAGGTGAAGTAGAGAGCAACGAGAATGCCCTTACCCATATCATTCCATTCAATGTCGGCATTACTGATGGTACCAGGACCAGCTAGGATCCCTGCGATGGCGAACGTAGTATTGATGCCGGTAGAAGTGGGCATATCACTTTTGGTGAAGAGGCATAATGTGACAAAATGATAAGCGAGCTTCTTCATGCGGCTTGACCTTTCTGTCTCTGCATTGTATGCTACCTCAAGTCAGTCACATGCTGTAGTGGGTGCTGTTGGTTCAGGGGTCGTTACCAGACTGATGGGTCGCTTGCTTCTCCTGCATGCATTGCAATGAACTCTGTCGCATTGAAATGGGCTCATTATAGCGCTTGGTAACGGTGACAGATCTGCTAGTCATTTTGAAGACGATAAGGGAGAAGATCGTTATAGAGAATAAGAGTAGATTTGTTAAGAACTGGGATGAGATGAAAGCGGTGCGATCTAAGGCAGTGACAATTAAGTGAGAACCTTCGACTACTTATTCAATGGCTTCAACCGTATTTTCGTCATAGCTACGCCCGCCACCGCTCCAAGGTTTAGTAGAGAACGCGTACAAGCCCTGAAAAATTCAAATTCACCGAAGCTACGAGTTTCAGGCAGCAAACTAATAATGATCGGCCAAGTGATTTTTGGTACGAGAACTGTGATAAAGTGCTGAGCTAGGCAAGGATGGAGGTGAGGGCCACCCGGCAAAGCTTACCCACCTGGTCGATGTCACATCTGCCGGATTAGCCTGACCCAAGCTTTTTTGAGGCTGTGGGTTCCGGGGTCCAGCACGTTGGAGCCAGGTAGTAGTAAGAAGGGGGGATCTGCAATATGGAATTGCATCACGAAGGATGGGATGAATCATACTGGCTAAGGACACCAAAGGCGGTGAGAAGTAACGTCGTATTGGAAGGCTGTAGAAACTTGGAAGAAGACGTTTAACCGTCTTTTATCCTTGCTTTCATGAGGTTGCCGTTGATGTACAAGAGAAAGGCAGTCTGAAAAGAGGCAGTGCCGGCACGTAGTCCGGAGAGAGTTTCCCTTAATCAACGGTATCTTATGATAGACTTTCTCAAATTTAGTGTTGGGACTCGGCACTTGGTTCTTCGTAGAAAACTGAATTGAGATGAAAATATCAATTGTTTGATTTGCAATGCTGTCATAGAAGCCGTGAAGCAACAGATGGAAGCAGCGGCGTATTATCTAATATCCTACCTGATGATGTAACTCTAGTCAATCCTAGTTTACGTGACCTGAGAATTTCTATGAATCCCAGATTGGACCAAAAGCTGGTACTCCCAAAGCCTGCAAATCTAGGACCAAGTCGATCGTCAGTTTTGGATTAGAGATTACTACTACAGCCTCGCTTTCTGTCTTCTTGTACAGGTCCAGGACTGTAGGAAGTGTATTGGGTCGACCCATAGTTGAAGTGTTGTGAATATGTGCATTATCCCCCATTCCCAGGATAATAGAAGCAATATTTGGACCGTAGGTCTCTAGTGGGTCTCGAGTTGACCAGAATAGAGTTATCCGTGTTTGCTGTGCAAGAATGACTGGAAGGCATGGTGCAATTCCGGAACCAGTAGCTACCAGAACAATACTGTTGAACATCGGGGCGATACGCAAGACACCGCAAGTTGGTGTACGGCGGACCCAAACCTCACGAGGCGGTTCGGTGACAACCTTCTTCGTCCAGTCCCCTGCATTTGAAATAACTACTGAGAAACCATTTTCCTTTGGGTTGTTGACAGTTGCAAAGGCGTGCCATTCCAGCAAAGGTCGAGACGAGAGTCGAATGGTTGTTCCAGGTTGAGGATTGGTATAGTCGAAGTACATCCGAAGAGCGTGCGAAGATAGTCGCTCAGAGACAACTTGAACTTTTCGACAGTTCAGCCAAGTTGATATGACACAACAGGTTGAGATAAAGACGAGCCAAACTGGCGCACTGGAGAAAACGGCCGCGGCGGGTGAATCACCCGGCTTGGTATTGATTGTTGCATCGAGAACCGTAAGGCACCAGAGAAGAGCGAGAGAAGACCAGCCAGCCAGTCGGTGAACAACTTCAAAAGCATTGTGGATCTTCGCTCGTACTGAGGGGTAAGACATGACCAGCATTGCAATGAGAAGGCAGTTCAGCATGTAGATGATAACAATGTAAACCCACATGGCGGCATCTCGGTCCTTGGTGTTATTGAAAAAGCTGGTTTTCTCGATGGACATCATGATAAACCAGAAGGTAGCTGCCACTCCACAGCCGCTATGCAGACCTCCAAGATGGTAGATCTTGCCCATCCGTGACCTTAGCCAGAGTGGTGATGTTTTTGGAAACGCTGTGAAGACATAGTATAGGCCGTTGACGACATGCTCTTCTCGAATAACAATACTGACAGCGAGATTTATTGCCGTTGCGAGGCCGCAGGTGTTTGGGTTTGCGTGGCCATCAAGGAACCATAGCCATAAGAAGATAATAACGCCAATAAGGTTGAGGGTAAAAACGAGCGTGAACAGAATTCGGTATTCTGAGGAAATAAATCTCAGGAAGCGAGTGAGTGACAGACCAGCAGACCTTTCAAAGGTCTTCTTCTCGGAAGCAACCATGGCAATAACTTGGGGTCGGAAATGAATGAAAGTTCAAGGGCATAGGGAAAGCAAAATGCAAGTCCAATTAAGATGACACACTGGTATGCTGTCAAATGTAGCCTTATCAGAGTCATATACCGACTGTGAATGGGACTCTCGGAGTATCGGACGATTTACTCCAGGAGCCCGAGTGATTAGCCATCAGCCCACCAGCACGTAATAGTGTATGATTCTCCTATGTGCAAACTCTCCAAGCACAACCGAGATAGTGCTGTGCATTATCAGCCCGTTCACCTGAGCTGGGAGATCAGCCCAGGAACGGAAGAAACTGCCTGACTGTTGACGCCAGTCTAGCACATGCGTTGAGGAGATCCCCGCTGCCAGAGTTCTCCGGGAGACCGGGACAGTCCCCCCTGCGGCGCAAGAAACGTGGAAGATTTGGATCTTCTTTGACATACGAAGGCACAGGGAAGGAATCCATTCGGAAATATGGATGGCTTGGGATATGGGGCTCTACTGAGAGATATCGTTACATTAGCTGAGCTACACTGATACGGACATTGCCTAGATTGCTAAAGGTAGTGAATCCCATAATAAGATAACTAGTCCTCCAAATGAAACAGGCCCTGGTTAGTGAAAAGCCGTATTGGGGCATGGAACCTTGCGATGGATGGCTGGCGGATTGAAACATGGGGGTTTTGCGAGCTGTGCATAGAACAAAACATGGGAACATGGATACCGTATAGATTAGGCCCCAGAATTTGTTTACCCTATTCACTCCCATGTTTCCTGATATTAGTAGAGTCATTGAGTCAATTCAAGTCACCCAATTGTACTACCTAATGGTGATGACTTGCCAGCAAAAGTCCATCAGACCATCAGACACTAGGCGACTGTGGACCTGAACATAGGACAAGTGCTACACGCAGTGAAAAAAATATGAATAACTATTGTTACATAGCGTATGCAAACCAAAGAGACAGGATGAATAGTGCAAACTTGCAAACGCGGATAGGAGACACCGACTAACGGAGTAGTATTCTTCGCGGGGGGACGTTGGATTAGGCGAATCCGAGGTTGCATCAGAGCAAACCAGGTACTTACGGTAGTATTATCAAGCACTGTGAGCCCAGGTTACCCAACTCCTAGAAACATTGACACTGAATAAATTAAAGAAAAGAATCGAGCCCCTAAAACACGTCAGTCTAATCCCCGTAAGTCCAAATATCTGGTAGACTGGATCCAGGAGGTTAAAACAATCTTGACCCGCTTTTCTTAATGAAAGCGATGAACTGACTTTGACTTTCGTAGTGCCTCTCTTGCTGGATCCTGGCTAGCCATTTTCGGTCTCGCCGTTGAGGGAGCATCCAAGATAATGCCTGTCTAGGAATGCAACATTGAGATTGGGTTTTGATTCTAAACGGCCCGCAAGGATGGAAGACTCTCAACGGTCCCCGGGCATTAGTGGCCCATTCTATGCCGATCACTGTGGGCTTAAGGACCGGGCCTTGGTGAGACATCATTGACAGGGTATTAATCCCAGGGGTTCAATACAGGACAGGGCTAGGGGATGGCATCGAAACTGTGAGAAACCGCAGGTCAGCAGGAATAAGAGCAGAATATCCATGTGCCTTTGATTGACAAAAGACTTCTCGCAGTGAGCCCTTTCTATGCCAAAAGGATTATACGGCACTATCAAGGGCTGTGGACAGTACAATAGAGATCCCGTCACTCACGACTTGTGAATGACACGTGGCAGTAGGAAAGGATCTACTCCAAGGTACAGTATTTGAAGTTAAATCCCGGTAACGTTGTTCAAAAGTCGCGTGGCAAGTAATTTTGTTATACGAATGAACGTGCCTATCTAAATGTGACCCCAAATACCGCACCGAGCTGGCACAATGAAGTTAATGTAATAAAACAACATCGAAAGTGTAAAATACTATCTAAACGCTTCAAAAAGCCGCACGGGCGTCTACGCCATCGAATGAATGTTGGTGGAGCTCACATTAGTGGCAGGATCCGGCCCCTTGCCAATGAGGCTCCGCTCATCAAGCTCATAGTACTCCTTGTTATCTGTTTTGGAGCGAGCTCCACGGCTGCCACCCCAGCTTCCGGCACTCTTGTCCAGTGTGGAGTCCTTGTTTGTGCTGGAGAAGCTCATCTTGGAGGCAATGGTAGCCATGGCGTTGGGCCAGAGATGCTTGAAGAGGTGGCGGATGGCTGGGAGGCTTGCGCATACCATGCCGAGTTCCGTTTCCCAGATAGACCAGATAGTGACTTCGACATATTCCCCTGACATTTGTGTTAGCGTGTTTGCGCTGAATCTCGATCCTGGTCACTTACAGGTTGGGTTAGTCGTCTTTCCCAAAGTGATCAGGAATGGTAGACGGATGATACTAAACACCGTGACACTGTGGACTGTTAGCTTGCGTTCAATAATTCGGGGTCATAGAAACCTACACAATGCCTAGACTGAACATAACGAAGAGCTGAATCTTCTGTCGGCCCTTGACCTGCAGCTTCCAAAGGTGATTGATCGGCAAGACCAGGATGACGATATCGCAAGCCATGTTGATTCCACCAAAAGCATAAGTCTGCGAGTTGAGGTCGTTGCAGTGGCCTTTGTGCTCGCCATCCCAGTTTGTCCAATTGAAAGAAGCTGGAAGACATTGGAGCGCAGTGGTGATCATCGTAGCAGCACCACACAAGCAGACAAAGATGCCGATCGACACAGTCAGCTTCTTGAACTCGGAAGTAGTGAAAATACCACGGAGAAAGAAAAGAATCGAGATCTTTGTGCTATACAAGTGAACACTGTACATGATCTGATCTATCCAGAAGAGCTTTAGCAGTTCGTACAGGCGCTCGAACGGAGTGATGTCCCAGATGTTAAGCCCGAAGCCAAGATCTGCAAGTCTGCACGCGAGCCAGATGTAAGGCACTGTAGCAAACTATACCACTTTGTTAGCAAAAGTAACCGGGGATTGGGCTGGAACATACTCCTGCAATGAGAATCGCATAGTCATCAGGCCCAAGCTTTCCAAAGATCTTTAATTTGGAGTATATTCTCAAGATCACACAAATCTCGGCGAGGATACACGCAACAAGTGCGTTGAGTCTGAACTTCATCTGCTGACTCTTGACAGGAACACCGCAGGCCAGGTTCTGAACTCTCATTAATGCTACAGAAAGGGATTGGTCAGTGCTCATTCATTGCTATCATGATAGGTATCCTACTCAGAGAGTCCTTGACCGTGCAGTTCTTCAATACGCAAGCCTGCGTCAAGCCTGCAAATGTCTGGTCGGTACAGAGACATGTTGTGTTTGTCATTGAACATGATGACTGTGGTATCGCTTGCTGGACACATTGTATCTGGTCTAGCTGTTAGTCAAAGCCGGATAGTGGGTGATAGGCTGTCACTGACATCGCAGTCAGGGAGCTGAGCAGCTAGCTCAGTAAAGCTGGCCGCACTAACGAGCCCGACCAGGGCCGCTACGAAGAAAGAAAACGACAGGAGACGCATGGCTGTAGAGTCTGTGTTGAACGGAATCACAGTGTAGTATCAGAGCCAGCTCAGAAATCAACGTAAAAAGACATAAACAACAATAGGTAAGACGTCTTTTATGTCTCTATCTATATCTTACTACACTGGAATATTACGACGGCCAAGCCCCTGAAGATTTTCAACTACCGATAATACTAGTAAAACCCCAATATCTGGTGTCGAGGGGTCGAGTGGATCACTTGAATTGCCACTGAAAAGCTTCGCCGTTGAATGTTGCATCCCGGCAAATATTCCAATTCTTTTGTTATTCAAAAGTTCATAACAACCAACATACATAACCACAGAGTGTTACGCAGCTCACTCTGGGAGATGTCAACCCTTCCGAAAAACGAGAAATGAGAGGCTAACAGGCGTTTGAAACCTCCGGCATAGAGGACCCAATATCCCGACACTATGGTACCGTAGCATCCAAGAACCAACGGCTGAAGATCAACATCTCTGATAGTTTATGCATCCTTGTTTTCGCCTTGTTTCCTCTTTTCTGGTTCAGAGATAGGGATGAAATGATTAGATGACAGGCGCTGGATGCTTGTTCCCTGAGTTTGTGATCCCTGTCGTTTTCCGCTCCTACTACTACGTCAGATAACCAACGGTTGAGAATGCAACGCAAAACCCTTGTTAGGCGCTGGGTACATCATCCTTGAGTGATTAGCAAAGGCTATGGTCATTACCAACTGCCGCTTAGCTCAGGAATTACTTCCCCGCCCGTTTGTCAGTCGCTGCCGTGGAGACTAAACCTTGACTAGAGTTCGCGAAGGATTTGTGAGCCCTGTAAGGGCCAACCCCCCTGGACTTGACTCAAGCGCCTGCAGGTTATCCTTCTTTGGCCGGGGATTGCCTGTCGTGCTCAATTGTGCGCAACCTTACGTAGAAATGCAACTCAATAGAGCCTTGGGTAATCCCAACTCTGGATATACCCACTCAAGAGAGAGAGATTCGCGACGATCTTTTGCGGTCTAGGGATGAAGTTTTCGACTGAGAGATTCGAAGACTCGTAAGGCCCTGCCATGCAAGGTGATTAGAAGGCTTCGGTCCACCGGAACTTTGACAAACGCATCCGCGTCATCAAATTTGCAGGAACTTCCAAAGCTATGACCTGGTTTCTGCCGATCTGTACCTCGAGACGCCAAGTTCAACCAAGGTGAGGTACGAGTTGGTAAATAACTTAGGGATTGCTTACCCCTGTCTGTCAAGTTAGCCAGCCACAGCTGATGGTATTTCGAACTCATCTCGCTCCATTGGACGATCAACTCAGGAGAAGCTTTCTGTCTTCCCACCAGCTCGGTAGCATCCTATTGTGATGAGCAATGCAACGCCCCTTAGCACTCCGGAAGGACGGCCTCTGCAATAATGCGAAGATCAAATCTCTCGATGCATCCGGTATATAAACATAACTTCAACCTTCTAGGCTATGACAAATGAGTCAACTCTCATTCGCATTCTCTCTTTAATCCCGACTTCGTTCATTCCTTTTGAAGATCATTCGCTCGTTTTACCCTAATTGTATTCGCTGAAGTTGATAATATGAAACCTTTCACTCTTGCGACTCTGGCCACGGCCTTGCTTTCTAACCAAGCGACCGCACTTCCTAAGCTAAATGCCGACACGCCTATTCCTCTGAATGCTTTCAAGTTCGGTGCTCGTGATGCCAAGAATCCTCACCTTGGTGTTGATCCTGAGCTGATTCGCAAGTTTGCCTCTCAGGCCCCTCCCAACCTGGGCAAGAGGGTTATCGACTTTGACCCCAAGGAGCAGCTCGTTGATGGTTAGTCTCCGGATGAGAAAGTCCCAAATCCCGAGATTCCAGCTAATAAGTCAATAGTTCACGGCAAGCACGAGTTCAACCCACCTGACTTTGAGGCTGGTGATGTTCGAGGACTTTGCCCAGGACTGAACACTCTTGCCAACCATGGTTACCTCCCTCACAACGTACGCTTCCATATTTGTCTAATAATAGCAAGTTACTGATCTTTCGATAGGGTGTTGCTACATTCACCCAGTATGTCACCGCTGTTGGTAAGGTCTGGGGAATGGCGCCTGACATGTCCGCTCTCCTCACCACTTTGGGTGTTGTTCTCGGCGGCAACCTCGTCGCTGTCTCTCAAGGTGGCTGGTCCAAGTACATGAACAACAACCTCCTTGGACTCTTCGGAACTCCTCGTGGTCTCAGTGGTTCTCACCCCTTTTTCGAGGTTGACGGCAGCCCTACTCGCGGTGATCTCTACGACCCTATTGGCGACAACAACGACATGAACATGACCTACTTCATGGAGCTCTACAACCTGCAAAAGGACGCCGAGAACCCCAACTACAGCATTGAGGTTCTGTACGAGCACAACAAGAACCGCTGGCACCAGACCATTGCTACCAACCCTTACGCTTGGTTCGGCCCTGCTAGCGGCTGGCTCGTTCGCGCTAGCCCTTACTCTTTCACTGCTCGTCTTGCTGCCAACCGCTCTGCTGAGCATCCCGACGATGGTATCCTCGACAAGGAGATGCTTAAGGCCTTTTTCTCTGTTTACGGACCTGAGGAGAACATGACCTACGTCGTTGGCCATGAGCGTATTCCTGAGAACTTCTACCGCCGCCGCTATACCGACTATGGCATTGCTGCTAACGCCCTTGACATTGTTACTCACAGTCACCCCGAGGTCCTCAGGTAAGTCATCTCATGATTCGTCCCGTATGAATTCCAACTAACATCTGTCAGCATTGGCGGTAACACCAACGGTGTCAACACCTTTGTCGGAATCAACTTCAACGACCTTGCTGGTGGAGTGCTCAACGGAAAGAACCTTCTTCAGGGCAACAACCTTGTCTGCTTTGCTCTCAACGCTATCAAGACCGTCTCCCCCAACGCTTTGTCATCTCTCTTCGCCACCTTGTCTTCTGTAACTGATGTTCTCTTCGCTGCTCTTGAGCCTATCATGGGAGCCATGGACTGCCCCGTGTACAAGGACTTGAGTGTCAACGGAACAAATTGGCTCGACTACAACAAGAAGATGTACCCTGGTTTCAAGAAGGCTGGTGGTGGCTGGTAAAGCTGTGATGGTAGATCTGTAGCAACGTGATGTCTTGGCTTCGGTTCAGAAAGTTTGCCTCTGTATATTATTAGATAATGCACATACTATAATCGATGGCTTTCGGGTAATCAATTCATCTTCCGAAGCCCCCGTCTCACTTGCTCTTTCATCATCGATATTTTACCGACTTGCATGAACATGAAAGCTTTCGTTGTTACTCATAGATCACTCCAGTTATCACTTCGAAAGCGCCTCATATGCTCATGTCAGTCTATAATGCCTGCATTTAGAGCATGACTCCAATCAATGCCTCTTTTTTTATAGCCTTTCCCGAACCTCACCATGTGTTTTTGTGTGTAGGTGCTCTGTGAGAGTGAACAAGCTTTTGGAGTCATCTCCATAGCGCCTGCAGTGTACTACACGACAGATGTACCTTCCAGGAAGAGCCCAGTTAATCTTTGAATTGGTAAGACGCTCAAAGGATTTGCCGAAAAAGGTCTTATGAGGTCTCTCGACGCACTGTAGGCATCTGCAATCCTCAATGGCTTGGAGCTGCTTCCCTAGACGTATCTGTGTTGGAGACCCATTAGACCACGAGATACTAGCCGAAATTGTCGGCAACAAGAGCTTGGAAGATTAATGCAAGGATTCTAAATATACTAACCAACTTGCAAGGTATAAGGACAGGCGCTGGCTGGGTAATGGCAGTGGTTTCGGACTCGGATAGAGTATTAACAGGAATGGGTGCTTTAATTTCGTCTGGCAATTCTCTACTGCTGTCTTTATCGCATGATTGAAACGCAGCGAGTTCTTCATCCATTGATATACGGATAGTAGCCATTGTTCTGACTCAGAGGCGAGACAAGCAGTTAAAGAGAGAGAGAGAGCTGGACGAAGTCTGAATATGACTGTAATGTCTTGGTGGTGAGCCTGAGAGTTGTGCTCCTGGCACATCGCAGGGAGGCGAGTTCGCGTTGCCGCGCTGTTGGCCCCTACGTGAACTTTCCATTTTACACCTTGAACTGCGCGACCAGTGCATTCATTCCTCATTCCCACCAGTTCTTCCATGTTAGCTTGTTCTTATTATTTCTCTTGGTCACCTCTTCGCTATCCTCCATACCAAATACAAGTCTCTTTACAATTGGCACTGGCGCTACCTGGACTTGGTCGAGATCATCGGGAGACAGACCGCAACAGTAGTATAGAGTGCGAAAGGGGTCATCAGGTTACATGGAGAAAGGGTAATTAATGCTGGCCCAAGGTTCCCGATTGCCTACGAGGATGGATAAATCACTCGTAGCTGTGTAGGTACAAGGGCGGTTTAGGAGAGCGCAAACTTTGCGGCATCCTTGGGGGTCTGATGAATCATGTTCACAGGGGAATAGTTTCCCGGTCGAATTGATCAGTTTGCAGGTATCGCATGAAGGAATTGATGTTCCATATGAAGATATGCTAGCAGCTCTGAGCACATCGTTGGGATTGCACAACATGCTCTCGTCGTCCAACTGAGGTGGTGTCGATAGTCCTACTCGTGTAGCTTCCGTAGCAAACTCTTGGACCATAACGATGTAATTCTCCTCCCATTCCGACAATATGGGAGCAGGACTGAAAGTCTGTGGCTGGTCAACCAAGCGATAGTTTTGCGACAAATGATCTGTTTCCAAGACCTTGCAATTGAGATTCCCAGTGGTGACTTCTTTCGGGTGGCCATGAAGGGGCCCAGTGTAACACATTCTCTTCAGGAAGTAGCACATTCAAAGCGCCTCGCATACTCATGAAAGTCTATAATACCTGCTTGCAGTACATGATGCCAACCAAGGTCAGATGCTTATAGTCTTTCCCGAACCTCACCGAGCACCTTTACCAGCCCTGGGTGAAGTTGGCCAATTGATGTGCACCCAAGCAGTCGCATATTCCTTTCAAGTTCATCTTTGTAGATTCGAATCGCTTTCTCAAGTCCTTTCTGTCCATAGGCAGCCATCGCGTAGAGAAATGGGCGACCGATGCCCACGCCACGAGCACCAAGACACAAAGCCTTTAACACATCTGAGCCACGACGAACCCCGCCATCAATATACACTTCAATTTTTCCCTGAAGGCCTCGTTCTCTCAAGATAGGCATAGCCTCCGCAAGGACCTCAATTGGAGCCTCTGAGTAATCGAGTTGTCGTCCGCCATGATTAGAGATAATCACAGCCTGGACGCCGTATTCTGCTGCCTTAATGACGTCTTCGACTCGTTGCACGCCTTTGAGGACAATCGACATGTTAGTAATTTCTTGAAACCACGGGATGTCGTCCCAGGACAGGGTTGAGTTCATTATGAGAGACGGATCCAGCTCCGTTGCTGGTGCATCCTCGAATTCGTCTTCTTCAGACTCACTCTGCTGCGAACGCAAGACCTTTTCGCGACTTCCGAGGTGCGGATTATCGACAGTGATGCACAAAGCTTTACAGCCTCGTGCTTCGGCGGCTTCAACAGCCTTCCGTGTCACATTTCGATCCTTCTTGACATATATCTGATACCATTGAGTCCGATTAGGCTCCCTAGCATTCGTGATATCGTAGAGGGGACATGATGAGTACAATGGTATCATTTGGATGATATCATGCTTGTTGCTTGCTCTCGCCAATGTCACTTCGCCGTCTGGGTCGCCAAGCTTGGCGTGTGCGGTAGCTGTTATGTAGATTGGAGCGGATGTATGGGCTCCAAGCATAGTGGTAGAAATATCCACATGCTCAACGTTGATAAGAACCTTCGGCCGAAACCGTATGCGTTGGAAAGCTGCGTTGTTCTCCTTGATGGTCTGTTGCTTATAAGTCTCATGCTAAGAATGACTCGATTAAAGTTTCAACTTACAAACTCGTCCTCGGCCCCAGTGGAATAGTAGTTCCAAGAGGATTTCTTCATTGTCTGTTGTGCTACAGACTCAAAGTCTGATATATTCACGCATTGTGATAGCTTTGGCTTGCTCTGTTCCGGTTCTTTGGACTGGGTGGTACCATTCGCAGACATGCCTGCTACGCTGGTATCGATATCGCCCAGGTGCTTGGATGGCTCCAGCCACTTATCGAGAACGTCATTCGAGTGAATCAGATCGAAGTCTGCAGTAGAGTCTTTGCCCTAAAATAGTTCGTATGGGAGCTTTTTGAAGAGCAAGCAACACATACCGCATTTTTCAGGATCACCTTCTTTCCTCCAGGATGATCTATCGAAGGGGTCAGTATGAGTGCAGAGACACGGGTGATGAGAGTCATATATACTTGGAAGAAAGTCTGTAAGATCGTAGACCTTGTTCTGTACCTTCATTAGTGGGTGCAGTGCCGATTGAGCGATTTACCTGCATGAATGATGAGCCAACAGGAGTTGGCGTTATTGTGTTGGGCAACCTCTGCGGGATGCAATACCATGATGTCGTCGCTGTCCAATTCTTCTGATCATTCGCAAAAATTGACACTTTTCTTGACTTTGTCATGCGGCTTGTTTGACAATAAAATTGTCAATGTTGATCCATAATCCCCATCATGTGCGAGTGGAGACAAGTGGTGCAATCACAGGGCGAGCGATAGCAAAGTCTGCACCTCGTGAAACGGAGAACAAACGCGATAAGAGACTTAACGCAAAGAAGTTTGCATGACTGGCAAATCTGGGATGAATTGAATATCGCAAAAATCTACATATTCAGAATGCGCTGGTATTAGTTCCTGCTCTCAAAGATGCATCAGTCATTACCTGAGGCCTAATTCGATACCATGCCAAACATCAGCAGGAATAAACTGCCACAGTCATCAAGTAGCCTTCCAAGTCTGTCCTTGATTGGTGTATGAGGTTTCTTCCATCAGGTTCCAGAATTAAGAAAGAGCCTGAGAACAGTTCAACACGACGGTGAGGCTGGTAGTGGTTGAGAGTCTGAGGTCTACATTGTCGCCGCATCTTACCGAGATACCAGGGACAAAAGTTAAAAACATATTAGGCGCCTCGTTTGACGTGGTTTAGACTTGAAAGTCTAAATGTATGCATAATTTACTGCTACCAGTTGGCAACGTGGAAATTAGGCCAAGCCGCCAAGCTTCCATCTCATTCTTCAGCGATTGAAACTATCGACGCGCTAGAGTAATAAAACGATAGCCTTAAGTTAAGCGATCAGCTGAACGCTCCTGACAGCTCTCTTATAAATTATCCGGGTCCTTCAAAATGTTGTTATTGCCGAAAGCACTTTTTAACACACTCGCCGTGATATTCCTCTCTCAAAATGCGGTCTCTCGTTTTTGTTGGCGTTTGCCTGCCGCTCATTTCGGGATCGCCAGTTGACATCCCTCGCTCTGATCTATCCCCTCGTCTTGTCACCAGCATTGAGCAGGCCTCCTGTGGCGTGGTTGGTTACAAGCCAGACCAGATTCCTACAAGAAACCTGAAATGTCGTTTGGTTGATTGTCAGGAGCTTTGCTCTGCCACTGCTGGCTGTCAGAGCTATGCCCAGAGCAGCGCCAGATGTCTTCTGTTCTCTTCCCCTGTTACTGAAGGATTCCAACAAGACTCAGCATCTCCATTTACCTATTACGATATTGACTGCTCTACGCCCATGACTTCAAGTACTGAAACTCTGCCCGAAGCCACTGACAGCGTTACTACCGAGTTGTTCACATCGGGTACAGAGGTTACTGTAACTTCAAACCCGCTGCCCTCGTCTACAACAGCTACCTTTATTACAGAAATCAGCACAGAATTAGCCTCTGCATCGATTTCAGCCCCCAGTGGGACGATTTCCACGACAACAACTGACCTCACAACAGATCCAGAGAGCGCGAGTGCTTCGGTGTCCAGCGATATTACCTCAACAGCAATCACGCTCAGCTCAAATACCGAAACAACCACTACGGGAGATGTAACAACCGTGGCTGCAGGCGAACCTACCACAGCCACCTCAAGCACACCTACTGTCTATATCATCCGTCTGGTGAATCCAGACGAGTCTACCTTTGGTTATGTATCCACTGCCCCAGGCCACAATCGTTTATCTGGCCCCAAAGAGGAAGCATTGGAGATTCGGATATCTGCACCTGAGCCAGGTGCCACTTCTCAATTGGATTTCGTCCATGCTGAGACCTTCGGTGGCTTCACACGCTTATGTGCCGTTCAGAGTACCCATAATGCAAATGCCGACTTGGGACCAGACTCGTCTTTGTAAGTGAAGGGATATGTCGAGCCTGCTACGCAAAACTCTCCAGAACATAAAAATAGCTACAACTACCTTTCTACATGTACTCCTAGTAAGTGAAATCTGGAAACCTAATGGACATCGCTCTTCATACTGTAGCCGGATCGCTGACAATAAAAGGTCCTCCCGGTAGCCCTCCAGCCTATTTTTACCACGCTTGGACGAACCGGGCTGAACTTCATCGATATAAGTTGGCAGCTGAATCAGCTATTGTGAGTCAACACTGAAAACGAAAGCTGTCCAATGCTAATACTATCTCTCAGTGGATCGTTAACCTGAAACTCTAGAGGTCACTGCTTCTTGGATAAATACCGACGGATGTAAGTCAAAATTTGTGTTGGAAGAGTGAGATATTATATGCTTACGTTGCCCTCTTTAGCAGCTCCTCCTACTACCCTCTTTATCCCTGAAAATTCCAACTGGATCGGTATGACTGGTAGTCTGTCTGCACTGCAGGCTGCCTTTCCAAACCAGCCGTACAGACGCATCAAGTTGGTTCTTGAGCCAATCTCGTAGGTGGCTTCAAGTTCGGAGCAGGACGACCTACAGGGTCGGCGTTTGGATATTGGCCCGCGTATCAATTTAATTCACAAATGATATCAACTTCTCTTTCGACCGACTTCATTGTGGAGGGATGTGTCATCTTTTCGGAAGCACCTTAGAACTGGCGCGGCGTGGCCGGAAGTTTGTCCAAAGTCCAAGATGCTTTCACCGATGGGCCTTTCCGTCGGGCCAACTTAGTTCTGGAATCAATGTTACGGATGGCTTTCAAGCCAAAGTAGAAATGTGAGGTAGAAAGGTATTAGCGGATGGGTAACAATTTGATATGCGGCCAAAACCTAAAGCTCTGGCTACCGAAGAATTCTGTTCTTTTCACCTACCTGTGCTTGAGCTAGAATGCATCATATCCTTCATTAAATAAGCTTTCTTTTCATACGTGTATATTAGTAGATATCTCAAGTTTATTGGACTCTGAGCACCGATGCATCGTCACGGCGATATACTTGTCTACCTCGATATTTGACTGTTCTTGATGGAGAGATAATGTTCTTGGTTCTGCGAATCCAAATATTAGAGTCCATTAAATTGAGGGGCGGAATCATGGATATTATCAAATAAATGCCCCTTTGTTTCAGACAAAATATCATTTCCTCTTCACTTTGATCTGTCTGGACCAATCTCATGGATATGATTAGTGATCGATCTTTTCTGAGCTTATCTTGAACCACGGAAAATAGCGATAGCAAAAGTCCCTCGATCTCCCCAGACTAACCCCATGGAGCGGCCGCGCCCACTAAATGGGGCGATAATGGTCTGCATGAGACACTAGCAACGTTTGATCAACAATCTGCCTATCATGTCCACCATAAGAACGGTTACACGGCATCCACGTTGCGACATGATTAAGTTAAATGCCTCGTGGAAAACTCAATCGAATTCTGACTCTAGCATCTTTTTTTCCTTTAACAAATAATCTCGAAAGATGGCATCGCAAGCAGATCGCGCGACAGCAGAGACCAGGGTGTCTAAAGACCTGCATGATGAGCCTGCTAAGCAAGATGTCAGCGCAGGTATCATAGTACCTGCGCTGGCAGAGGGCGACATGCCGGAGACAACCAAGAAGGAGATCTGGTCGTGGTACGCGTACTACATTGGTTCAAATGGACTCGCCTTGTTCAATTTTGGACCGACAGCTTTCCAGAATCTGCTCTCCCAGGCGGCGCCCAAAGATACGGGGCTTCTACCGTTTGCGGGTCGCCCACGAGACGTCAACAGCATCGTCCTTCTTGCCAATGGCATATCTTTCGCTATTCAGGCTGTTCTTTTCCTTATCATTGGAGCTTACGCAGATTTCGGAACTGGGCGACGATGGATTCTTTTGGTCTGGTCTATTATCGCGTATGGTATCGGCTTTGCCTGGTTGGGCGTCCATGATCCCAGCAAGTGGCAAACCGCTACAGGGCTTTACATCGTCGGCCTAATCGCATACCAAATGACACTTACTTATTGGACTGCGGCATTTCCTTCTCTTGCCAGAAATACTCCACAGCTGAAAGAAGCTGCCCTCCAGTTCGAGGCTGGAGAAATCACCCAAAGCGAGATGGACCGCAAAGATGAGATGGAGAGGAGCAGGCTCAGCAACGTTGCCTTCTATATCCAATCTGTCGGCGAAGTGGTCATTCTAGCCATCATCGTGGGCATCATGTTTGGCGTCAAAGTTGATAAAAGTGCCGAAAACAACAACTGGGGACTTTCGGTCCTGATTGCCTTCGCTACTGCTTGTTGGCTTGTCCTCTCGATTCCCTGGTTCGTACTGGAAAAGAAGCGACCCGGAATGAAGGTGCCAGATCACTTGAACATGATTACTGTCGGATTCTGGCAACTTTGGGAGGCACTCACTCAAATCTGGCACCTGAAGCAGAGCTTGATCTATCTTGTTGGATATTTCCTTCTGGGCGATTCTCTTAACACCACCGTCACTGTTATCGCCACCCTTCAGAACCAGGTTGTCAGCTACGAGACTCTCACTTTGACTTACCTCCTCATCGTTGGTATCGTCGCTCAAGCTGTCGGTATTGGTGCTTTTTGGCTCATTCAGAAGCATTTCAACCTCAGTGTCAAAGCCATGTTCAACGCCGTCATGGTCTTTATCATCCTTCTCGATGGCTGGGGTATGATTGGCAACTGGACTGATAAGTTTGGCTTCAAAAACGTCTGGGAGATCTGGCTGTATCAGGCTTTCTATGGACTATTTGTGTGTCCCTGGTACAGTTACTCGCAGATCATGATCAGCTCCGTCACCCCCCGAGGACACGAATTTCTTTTCTTCTCCCTGTTCAACATCATCGGCAAATCGTCCAGCTTCATCGGACCTTTCATCAGCAGTGCTATCATTGATGCTACCCCCGGTGGCACTAACAACAGTGCTCCCTTCTACTTCTTGTTTGCTTTGAGCTTGGTCAGTGCTATTGGAATCTGGTCATTTCTCGATCTTGAGAAGAGTGCGCGGGAACAAGAGGCGTTTATCATTCAAGAAAAGATACGCATGGGTGAGGAGTCAGAGACAAGCAATATTGCGTAGATGTTGTTAGTTTTGATCATGCCAGCTATAGCAATTTCCATAAGGTCCTGGTGAAGATTATACTTGAGTTGCTACGTTCACCACAGGGCCACGATGTCCCTGTTGAACCTCGCAATCGACCAGCACAGGTGGATTAGTTACTGCACCTATGTAATCATCACCGCACATATTTCATGCTAGGGATATCTTGTCTTGTAGCAGGATTAAAGGCTCTTCAATGGGACCTTGCATCACCTTAGTCGAGTGAATCTAGCATTGAAACACAAGACTTAGCCAGAAATCCAGTTGCCTCATTTAACCACCCCTATCCATGAAAAGGCTAGAGTACTGAGGAGTAGTTCTCCTGATGACATCTCATCGGCCTTCATTACATTACGATTGGGGGCTTCCTACATCATCATAACCGTGCTTCTCATCATTAATGGCTGTTGAAAGCGTCTTTAACTCTTCTTCATTCATGTAGATAAATACAGGTATCTGCCTCATGAGCTGGGAACCAGCAAAATATCGTCCACGTTAACCGCCTGTCCCGTCGCAATAGACCTATTAGCTGCAATACCTGTAAGTATCGAAGCAGCACCATCAATATGGCTCGCTGCTCGCATGTACTCATCCGATACCGGCGTTCCAAACAAATCATTCAGCAAAACAGTATCTCCACCCCCGTGAGCACCAACCCCATCTTCGACCTTGATCTCTCTTGGCTTCTCGAAAAGAGGTCGGAGCAGTATCTTCCGACTCTCCAGAGACCCCTCGTGGGCCTGATCACCACCTGAGTTGACGTAGCTGTTCTCTACGACTTCGACTTCAAGACGTCCGCCGGTTCCGTTAAAGCTAACACGGAAGCCTTCCCAGGGTGCATATGCTGTGAGAGAGTATGAAAGACTAGCTCCGTTGCGGTACTTGACGAGAACGTTCATGGTGTCTTCGATGCTGATACCATCACCAAAGACGCTCTGGTCGCGGTAGTAAGCGTCCTCGTGCTCGGCATCCAGATACATAGACTCCAATTGAGGATTCTGGTCGAGATGAAGGGCGAATGGGTCGGCTTTGGCGACTTCGCTGCCATGGGCGCGGGTATAGAACTTGGTCTCGCCACGCTTCTCTGCGTTCTCTCGGCCGTAAAAGGCAAGGTCTCCTGTAGCAAACACGGTTTGAGGCCTGGTTTGGAGCCAGAAGTTGACAAGATCGAAGTGATGGGTCGACTTGTGTACCAGCAGACCGCCGCTGTTACGCTTGTCCCTGTGCCAGCGGCGGAAGTAGTCGGCTCCGTGGCTGGTGTTCAGCATCCATTCTATAGTCATGTCAGCTTCTATCTTCTTCGCTATGCTCTAACCATTGACTTACCAAAGTGGACGCTTGTGACTTTCCCAATAGCTCCGGATCTCAGCAACTCGAAAACTTTCGTGTTGTGAGGCGCATATCTGTAGTTGAAGGTGACACGAACTTTCTGGCCCGTTCTCTCGACTGCTGAAAAGATCTCCTTGCATCTAGGGGCGTCAATGGTCATCGGCTTCTCAGTAATGACGTTGCATCCTAGTTCAAGTGCTCGAACGATATAGATATTATGTGTTCGATCCATAGTTGTGATGATGACTTCGTCGGGCCTGGACTCTTTGATCATCTGATCGAAGTTGCTGGCGAGATACGTCGGAACCTCGCCATGACCGAGTGACTTTAGCTTCGAGTTTGCATAGTTCATGCGAGTTTGGTTTGTGTCGCAAAGGGCTACGATACATGATGTTTTGCTATATTCTGTTGCGATGGCTGAGTAGAAGAAGCTTGAGCGGCCGCCGGTGCCAACAACGGCATATCGCTTTCGTGTTGCTTGAGTTTCCGCCATGTTGGTCTGATATTGAGGTGCAGTGAATACGAGACCCCCAAAGTGACGAGAAGAGGCACGCGCGGTATTTATTAAGAATGGTCACGATTGGATGACATGTTCAGTTTGGGGGAGGGGGAACATTACTCGGGGTCTCTTCCCCCGAATTGTGGGGCTATTTGCGGGGGTTATCATCAAGTGACGGTGATGATATTTGAAGGATGGCCCAATATCGCATAGTTCTGATAGACTAGACAGTCCCTCTAACTCGTGGGAGGACATGTCAGTTGACTATAGGAACATAAAGTCCGGATTTGCCCAAGGCTCAGAGAATGCGGCTTCCTGATGACTGAGTGACGACATATGGGCGAGCCGCTTGACCTGTCCAGAAGCTTTGCGATCCAGTTCATGAGCTACCTGGAGCAGAAAGAATGGCTCCTTCGATGCTTTGGCATTCATCTGGTCAAATTTGTTACGGATTCTTACGATCAAGCTCCAATCCGACATGACGGACAGCTGGTCGGGGAACTCGATGATGTTGACCAGCAAAACGATCAGTCCCGAAAGATTGCAGCAAGCATGCAGCCTGGTTGCCTTGTCAGTCGGTACGCGCGTGACAATCGAGGTCCAACTCACCAGGTTGAATACTCTGTCTCTCTCCCAAACGCCGACAATTCTAGGCCAAGCCTTGAATGATCGACGCAATCGGACCATGCACTAGGCAATGAACTGATCTCTTTCTGGTTGATCCTACCATCGATGCCAGCATCCCCAGTCGGAATCACAGCTGGAGAAAGGTACCGCCGTACTCTATCGATCCACGTCTCATCAAAAGCAAAGGTGCCATGGATCCTGTAGAGGCATTCGAGGTATCGGTTATACATGTTCATCACAAGGTGAACTGAGATTGTCGAGAAATCTTGGAAGAGTTTGTCTGATCGTAGGAGCTCCTGTGGTAATGCGCTGCGCCACTTGGAGAGCAATTGTTCGATACGAACCTTGGTCTCTGCCCGTTGTTCTTGTGACAGTCGTTGAGCTGTTCTGCTGTAAAGGAAGTTGTGGACTTTGCCTTGAATTATTGCCAACTCAGACCGAGCACGTAAGTAGTTGAACCTAATCGTCCCTGTGCATGACTCTAATATTCCCATGTCGTCGTCTCCACACTGTTCTGGAAGTTCGAGATCAGTTTCAGCGTCGAATTGGGTGTAGGGCGCTTTGGCGCGAAGGGCAAGGTCCTGTCCTCGTGGGTTAGTTGCTGTAGACAAGTTTCAAGGTCATACCTTGTCCAGGATATAGGCTATCCAGAAAACTCGGCGACGTTGTGCTGATTCATCGGGATCGTCGGAGGCTCTTGTTGAAGGAAGTCCCATGCTTTGCGCTAGACGGATGGCACTTCCGATGAGTACTATTGCGAGCTGCGGATTCGTTGTTCCCTGAAATAGTATGACCATGCCAAGTAGAACCTGTAAACCTAGAATATCACCACTCCAGGCCATCAACTCGGTCGTGACAGACTGCACATTGCTCATATACTGAGCCAGTTTTGGCTCCTCGATCGGTACATCATCCATGATGCGGGAAGTCATAGCGAGGACAAGGTTGATAGCAGCCCAAGGGATCAACTCCTTTCCTCCATTCTCAGAGTACCAGTCAACCGTCATTTTCATGAAAGATCTTTTGTCAAACAGAGGCATGTAGCGACCATAGCTGTCGAAGTATCTCTCCAGTGCACCCAGGACTTCTTGAAGTGGTGGAAGCTCAAGCTTTCCTGTTTGAGCCAACATGGCTCCTGTTGGAAACTGTGGTGAAATGCCGAGGCAAGGCAATGTCGTGGCTGAGTTCCACATGTCTGAGGCTTTGTACACGCGGATCTCCGGGAAGTTCTGGAAGTTCAATGCGGTTGCATCGTGAGGTGAACTTCCGGATGGTTTCTCGGCGGCGATTTGGTCCAGCCTTGCTTCGATGTGAGCCAAGCGTGACTCAATTGTGTCGTCCCTCGTGAATGTCAGTATGGTCATAACTTGAGCTCAAAGAGCGTCCGCATACCTTGAGGGAGTCGAAGAAGAGTTGGTTGGACTTGTTTCACTGGCAGGCACTTTTCTTCTACTTGTAGTAGCCGGACTTGTGACTTCGGTGATGCCACAATCGACACCGTACAGCTTGCAGTTTGAACAAGTTGGCTTGGCCAAGTCACATTTGATCTTTCTCGACACGCAAAGATCGCAGGCTAGGACTTATCAGCTTCGAGCTACTTGAACGGTGTCTCTCCTTATTTTCCGTACCCTTGCGCCTCCGCGCATGGCTTGCAACCTTCATGATTGATGACGGATGATTAAAGAGGTGCAAGTAGTGTGAAGACGGAAATTGGGTTTGAGTTGATACGCCACTAACGAGTGCTGTTAGTAATCACACCAACTGTTCCTCTTCCAGCACGGTGACTGTAGCTATGTGACGAACTCCGACGAAAGCAGAACGGGTCTATCACCAATCGTCACACAATTGAGTTAATGGATGGGAATGTGCAGCAAGGGGCAACGCTTTCAGCATTAGTCAATCAACTGCCGTGTCTCTAGTTGAGATATTCGCCACAGCGCATCGAGTCGGCACTATCAAAAACAGTTAGCGTCTGTTGCCCACGGAACTCCGCGGCCGAGATATTGATGAGCCGCCATCTACCGCGCGCCTACCGTCGCTTCTCAATACTTTGCAGGCCGTTTCATGCAATCCAGGCTTGGTCTGGGGATCATCGGTCTTCCATCATGCGGTTCACCGAAGTAATCATAGGCTAACAAATTAAAGCAAGTGGTTCCCCATCAGAACAATTGTGCTGCTTCGCGGATACCTACTCGGGCAAACCTTTACAGATGGACAGCAACGCCTACTCTAAAGCCTCTTCAATGTGAAGCGTCCTTACAAACGCCAACCTCCGTGGTTAAGCGTTATGCTGTAATCGAGACCATGGCAAGAAGAGCTTCCCGAGATGATATATAATCCGAAGAAGCGACCGTTGTTGCTTCTCACTATCAAGCTTCACAAAATCGTCACTACTTCTGGCTACGGTCAACTAGCACAACTTTACACCTTGTAGTCATGGCTACTTCTTCGTTCCCTCAACGTCCTTCTTCAGCCTCCTACGATGTCGTCATCATAGGCGGCGCAACAAGCGGCTCAGCAATTGCCTG
This sequence comes from Fusarium oxysporum Fo47, assembly GCF_013085055.1. Lineage (NCBI taxonomy): Eukaryota > Fungi > Ascomycota > Sordariomycetes > Hypocreales > Nectriaceae > Fusarium > Fusarium oxysporum. The sequence continues at coordinate 1,398,990 of NC_072849.1, forward strand.
GTATCTCGTGTCGAACCCTGACTTCAAGGGCAAAGTTCTCGTTGTCGAGAAAGACCCATCTCTTGCCTACTCTGCAACTCAGGCCAGCAACAACTGCATGCGTCAGCAATTTGCGACCGAGATCAATGTCAAAATTGCTCAGTATGCTGCCGAATTTGTCAAAGACTTTCGCAAGAACCTCAAGTGTGAAGATGATGACGGCATCCCGGATATCCCTATCCGCAACTTCGGCTATCTGTATCTCGCGGATACTTCTGAGTTTGCTGCCGTTCTTGAGGAAGATCAAAAGCTTCAGGCTAACTGCGGTGCTGGGACTAAGATGCTGTCGGTTGATGAAATAGCATCTAAGTATCCTTTCTTCGCTCTGGATGACATCAAGACGGGCAGCCTCAACACTGTTGACGAGGGTGCCTTTGACGCCCTTGGCATGGTCCATAGCCTGCGCAAAAAAGCTCAACAGCTTGGGGTCGATTACATCAACAATGAAGTTGTTGGAATGACTCGCGTCGGCAACAAAGTCACTTCCGTTACTCTCAAGACTGGGGAGAGCATCAACGTTGGCAATGTTGTCAACGCCGCAGGAACCAGAGCTGCAGAGGTCTCGTGCCTTGCTGGTATAGACCTCCCGATCGAGGCTCGCCGCAGATACACGTACATCTTCTCCGTCGATGAACCTCTGTCTCAGGATCTCCCGCTCACCATTGATCCTACTGGTGTTCACATGCGATCATATGGAAAGCAGGATTACCTCGTCGGCTGCCCTCCGATCGGCCCCGATGTTGCTGTCAATCCCGATGACTTCAGCTACGCGGAGGATGTATGGACCTTGAAGATGCTGCCTATTCTCAAGAAGCGAGTTCCTCAGTTTTCGACTGCAAAGGTCACGCACTCGTGGATGGGCCATTACGAGTTCAACACTTTCGACCACAATGCCATCATTGGACCACATAATGAAGTTTCCAACCTGTTATTCTGCGTGGGCTTTTCTGGACATGGAAGTCAACAAGCTCCCGCTTGTGGACGAGGTGTCGCAGAGCTCATCACGTACGGAGAGTTTCGCACTCTGGACTTGTCGGCTTTGGGTTATGGTCGGATTGCTCGCAATGAGCCTCTGATGGAGAGAGCTGTTATTTAGATCTGTAGAATGGTTGAACGTTTGAACTCTCCATACTGTATTGCCATCTCATTACCTTCTCCAGCTTGACGTTCGTGAGATAGTTGCTACGTGAAAGCTGATGAGCCCTTCGAGCCACAGAAGAATAGGCGCAAAGATAATTTCAGGCTTGTTTAACCGTGTTTTTGTCGCAATATCTCCTGATTTGATGCTTTCGTCTCTTCCTTTTGCACCCGATAGCTTGACTGTTTGTCGGCTGTTGCGCATGATCAGAGCGCAACATGCCCATCTCAAAGATTTGCCTATGATTTCTCCAGCCATGAACATTGACAGATTGGCTATTGCCGGTCCGCGGAATACCCTGGTGTTGTAGACTTTACCTGATTTAGGCAAGCCGATGTCGTCATTTGTGTTTGCGACAATAGCCGTGAAGATACGAAGTACGATAATAGCCGCAGCGCGTCTTTGTAATCCGATATCTTTCAGGGCGCCGGGGACACTTTCCAGTATGGGTGACCCTGGAATACAGGGCGTGCCCCGCTAAGCTGCACCTTCAACATGGCGCGAGAATAGCCGTTTGTTGCAAGAGCTGCTTATGAAGCAAATCCAATTGCGATAAAAACTTCTAATTTCACATGTTCAACATCGTCGCAGGCAGTTAAATATGCAAACTTCCCCTCTTCGAAAGTGATAAACACCAAACATTCATCACAGACTTCTACCTCGACAAACATCAACCATGACCAAGATCTTCCTGTCAGTTCAACCCCGCACCCACTGTAACTTTAGCTGACCCGCTGGAATCAAAACAGTACCGGCGCTACTGGCTACATTGGCGGTGATGTCCTTCACACCCTGTTGAAGTCGCACCCTGAATACAAAGTCCGGGCCTTGGTTCGTGATGTTTCGAAGGGAGCGGCCATAACCAAGAGCTATAGTCAGGTGCAGCTCGTTACTGGCGGACTTGACGACGCAGATATTATCGCACAGGAAGCCCAGGATGCTGACGTCGTGCTCCGTATGTTACATCCTTGTCCCAAATGTCAAGGGATTGTGCTGACTCTCAATCTACAGATCTTGCGGCCACCGGCCACTTGAAGAGTGTCCAGAACATCTACGAAGCTCTCTCCAAAAAGCCCAAGGGCGCGAAACCTCCGTACTACATCCAGATCTCGGGTGCCAGCGCATTGGCGGCTGGTGAGCTCGCCGACAAGTCGAGAGTCTTTGGCACAGGCAGTGATGTCATCTACAATGATCTCACTGGTGTTGACTCAATCAAGTCGCTCATCAAGCAATACCCAAGCCGTGCAGTGGACAATTACATCTTTTCCGTTTCAGAGCAAAACTCGCATGTCAAGACTGCACTTGTTGTTCCTCCCATCATTTACGGCCAGGGTCGTGGTCCAGGCAATCAGCGCAGCATACAAATTCCTGGGCTCGCCAAAGCGACATTGGTGCGCAAGAAGGGTCTACAAGTTGGCTCTGGTGACAGTCGATGGGGGAATATTCACATCGCAGATTTGAGCCGCATCTTTCTCAGCCTGGTTGAGAAGGCGGTTGAGGGCAACAAAGATGAGGATATTTGGGGAGCAAATGGCCTCTTTTTCACTGGTGCTGGAGAATTGGTAGGTTTTGCATTGTTAACTGGGCGACATTTTGGTGCTAACAGATTGACGACAGTCATTTGCCGAGATCTCACGTCGCATCGCTGTCGCTGCGAATGACTTTAATCTCATTCCGACCACAGAAGTCGACAGTCTCGATGGAAAGGAAATAGATAGCATCATTCCCCACGGGTCTGTCCTGTTGGGAACAAACGCGCGCGCCGGAGCTGATCGGGCTCGGAAGGTTCTCGGCTGGGAACCAGAATATGAAAGCTTGGAAGAGCATATCCCGACCACAGTAATTCAGGAGGCCGAGGCACTTGGTGTTGAGGGTAAGAACCCCAAATCCAAGCTATGAATCCAAGCATTAATGTTTAACCTGACATAGTCGAGCAATGGAGACACTGAGTGTAATGCTGAAATTAATGAGGTGACGCTATCGCGACAGGTCGTCCCATAAATGGCTTGTCGCAGAGGATTTAAAGGACAGTTACTGGTTTAAGCGAATTAATTGAGACAATAACTTACAGGCTAATGGCTCTAAATTCATATGGTATCCTATTGGAACTTTGATGTTTGATGTTCGAGAAGTCTAAGCAAACAGACAATGAGAGATTACTTAGACATGGTCGCCTCCATTGAGTGCAATCTAAATCTAGGAACAACTCATTTCAATCGCGCGAAGTTACCATCCAGAGGACACCGCAAATGCATTAAATACTTTCAAGCAATTAAGAGCATACTAAATTTAATGTTCTCAATCCCTACTGCTCACAACAGCCATCCTCTTCTTGTCGTCATCGTGAGGGCGTTTAATCTGACCTTCTCTTGAGCTTCTGGGTGGCATCTTTAATTGGGTGATGGGGCTCACGACGACCAGCCGGCGTCGAAAAGCGCCCGAACCAATGAAGCTCCCCGAGAGCAACAAGCGGAAAGTTCTCAAGTTCGCAAAGGCTCTCGTAAGCGTCACATTCTTCGGGGCCCCAAAGGGGGGGTGATGATCCCTGAAGACCTGCCCAAGGAGTGCTTCTGGGCGAAACTGAAGTGCGCCCACGGAAGAAACCCTCTTCATTTTCTTTCCGAATTTGATCCATTGATCAGCCTCGACGGAACCCCTGATTATGAAATAACCTTTAGGAGTCGTCGGTGGTGGGAAGATCATGACCCTTGGCTCGATGCCTACAAGGAGGCCCTCAAGACCTCTGACGAAGGCTGGAAGATGAGAGATGAGGCTATGAAGCAGGATGATAGTGTCTCTGATGATGAAGGTGCCGATGACTGGGACTTTATGTGTCTGCCTATTCCTGCGGATGAAGACGGTAAATTTTGTGGCGAGTTTGAGGATGACGATGAGGAAGAGGGAGATGGCGAGACTGCGAACAATACTGGGAAGGAAAATGATGAAAAGCCTTTTTAATAAGCTTACATCACTTCATCCGAACTGGCCTTGTATCTTCACCATGCGTGGTGTAGATCGCTTTAAGTGGTGGTAGCAAGAATGTTGCAAGGGCATCCAGGACCACTTCCCCCCCCTCCACCGCAACTACATTGGCGTTTACGGTGTATTTGAGGCATTTGAGAACATTTTAGGTACTCTTTATATCATACAGCCCTTCCAGACCTGACCAACTAGCTCGCAGGTTGCCCAGTTTGACTCTGTCTTCCAGCCTACTTCCAGTTATCGTGATTTCTGGCCGGAAGTTGAAGGGGTTGCTATGATTCTCCAGCGTGGTCAGCTCGACTTCAATAGTAAGTCATGATGCTGTGCCAAGAATATGTTGTTCTTTCTGACAGTCCCAGTTGTCAAGCATTAAGAATCAAAGCGAGCGAGGGACGAAATCGTAGGCAGCCTAGTCCTCGCTACCATTGATGCTCTGAAAGAAGCAGGATATATTCATGCCCAACTCAGAGATCCGCAACCTCGGTCCGTGCTTTTCACATTTATCCGATGAAGGCTCGACGTGTTCTGTGGCGGCGTCTCCTTTTTCAGCATCTACGACGAGAGTTTGTCTTGGATATGCAAGGTTGTTGACCTTTCTGAAGAATCCAACGTCAAATTTACAGTTCTCACGACTTTGAGAAAGATTATAGACAGATCAAAAGCATTCGAGGTAGCCCGGCTGGGTGGATGGACAAATGGGAGAATGTCGACTGGCAAAGCCGGGTAAGTACTCTTGCTGTTACTTTCAGAAGGAAGAGTTGACAGGTTTTAAGCTCAGAGACTATAAGGATGAGAAGGGTTCTGACAAGCTCGGAGGACATGACTTTGATATTACTACGATGACCGAGATTGAAAGATGGCGGCATGAAGATAAGTAGGTCCCCCACGATGAAGGTTCCGCTCACTCATTAACATCTTTGCTCGTAGATGGCATTGTGCAGCTAGGATTCAATGATATATCTGATTCCAATAAAGATGAGGCCTATCAACAGAGGACCTTGGGTAGAAGGAGTATGCGATTTTTGTTGGTGGATATATAGTGTATCAGACCGGAAGAAATATTGTCCCTTGTGTAAAATTATTTGAATTTGAGAGGTATACGTCTAAGCTCGCTTCTTGTTCAACAACTCCCTCGCCATCTCACATGATTTCGCAAGATCAATATTAGAAATCACGCCAATTCGCTCGTTGATCTCCTGCTCAATCTTGGGAATATCCTTTCCAAGACCTTTCGCCCTCCACTCATACGCATTTCCAACAAACCTACTGCTATCGACAAGCCATTGGCCCCTCTCTCTCCGCGACTCATCATAAGCGGCAAATGCAGCCTCGATATCTGGCAGACTCTGCACACGCTCATCGGCGAGAATCTCTGCCATGACTGCGCTATCTTCTATACAGAAACCAGCTCCGGCACCGTGGTGGGGACTTGTGGCGTGGGCGGCGTCGCCGAGGATAGCTATTCTGCCTTTATAAAACGATGGGACGGGGTTGTCACCAAGGTCGAAGATGGCCCACTGCGAATATTAGTATTCGGTCGTTACAGATGCATAGTGTTGGACATACCACACTGAGAGTTTCTTCTGTTAGCTTCAAAAGGTTTGTCACGGTGCTGTTGTAACCCTTGAAGTCGTCCAAAGCGTCCTGGCGATGCGCTGTCTTGGTGAGCTTTGTAGGATCACTCCACTCGTTCGGATCTGTGCGGAACGCAACGACGTTGAGCTTCTCGCCGTGGTTGACTTGGAAGGTCAAGACATGGCCATCTTGTCCCATCTGAGGCTTATCAATATCATGTTTAGCCAAGTAAACGGGCCATCAACTTACGTGCATGCATGCGTTTCGCGCTCTCTCCTCACCAACAGCCTTAATGGCCTTGTCCATGGGAATGAGACCACGATAGGCATACTTGTGAGAGTACCGAGGCCTGGCACATGGGTGATTCTCTCCAAAAAGGATTCTACGGACGCGAGATCCGATACCATCACAACCAATCAGAGCATCGGCATATGCCGTTGTGCCATCGGAAAAGCTCATGCGAACCTTACCATTGGGCTCTTCCACTGCGTTATCAATGTGCTTGTTAAATTGCACCTTGTCTGAAGGTAGAAGGTGAATAAGCTCGTTGAGGAATTGAGCTCTGTGAACACCGTTCTGGCCGAGAGGAGTCTTGATGCTGAAAGCCACCTTATCATCTTCGGTGGTGCCGTCTAGGAAGTCAAACCAGGTCTTGCGCTTAGACTCCCAGCCATTCCAGGTGCAGACTTTGAGAAAAGCATCGTGTACACCAGGATGGCACATCTTCATCGCTTGCACAGCATTAGGAGTGAATGAGACACCTGCGCCGATCTCGTGAAAGTTGTCGGCTCGCTCATAGAGCATAATGGGGACATTGCGATGGTGAAGGGCGATAGCCAGAGTCAAACCGGCAATACCACCGCCGACAATGGCTATGTCGAATGGCTTCATAGTGTTTGACGAGATAGCCATGTTGATTAGTAAATGATGATTAAAGAAAGAAATCTGATTGAAGCAATTGACACCAGGCCGCGAGTAGTTCTTGGTCTTTAATAATAAGGAGTGAAGATACTTTTGCTCACTCCGTAAAGCTAGTTAGTCCCCATTCTGCCGTCATAGACGCATCCGACTCTTCCAGACCAAAAAACCAAGAAACAGCCAAGAAGTTGGGGAACACCCGGCTTCCGATCCCCACTCGCTGCGTTCCGACGCATTTGGAGTCTGAGCTCGGGGCCTCCTTTGCGGGGAAGATCTCCACGTTGCTTCCGCGGAGACTGACTCGGTAGTTTCTGAGTCGATCTTCTAGATCAGAATAAGCCGCATAGTCTTTAGATGCCGACTGAGTTTCAAGCTGGGGAAAAGGCACGTGGCCACTATCAGCTTCGGATGCTGGGTTTCATGAAGGGTTCATGAGATATTTGGCGTGTTCGACCTATCAGAGGAGGGTATTGTCATGTTTTAAAGACGCCAAAGTCGAAGCTAAAGGATGGAAGCCAACTAAGCTCCATTTACAGCCAACAACAAGCTTTGAAGGCGCAGAAAAGAGCTACAAAGAACATATCTAATACAGAAATGGTAGGTTGCAGCAGATCTCAAACGTCTAGATCCGGCATTCGAGAGACGCGTACCCCACGGGGGGAAAGGGTTTGGCTATACCCCGAAGATGCATTAGTTCGATAGCCCATGTGTATAAAAGCAGCCCCAATAACAGCCTGGCTTACCCCAGATTCTACTACATTATCTGAACTTTCTTTCCGAGATGTCTTCCAATCCTACCATTGTATTTGCCCCAGGCGCCTGGCACTTGGCTTCTTGCTTTGACCCCATTCGCGAGGCCCTTCACAGCCGAGGATGGACAACCGAAGCGGTTGAGTATCCATCTGTAGGAGCTGAACCTCCCACCAAGGGTCTTGATGATGATGCCGATGCTGTCCGAACGGTCCTTCAGCGTCTAGCCGATAAAGGAGAACAGATTGTCCTTGTCGTTCACTCGTATGGTGGTTTGGTCGGTGCCAATGCCGTGAAGGGGCTTGGATACCGCCAGCGCAAGGAACAAGGTCTTCCCGGTGGTGTCATCATGTTTGTATACCTAGCTGCGTTCGTGACGCCTCTCGGCCTGAGCATCAAGCAAATGCTCGGCGGCCAATTCCTGCCCTGGATGAACCCCAAGGTAAGCAAGCTCAAGCATTCTCGCGAGAGCGGAGACCATTTTAACCATCAGCAGGGAGATTATGTGTACGCAGACACACCAGAGGAAGTCTTCTACCATGACCTAAGTGGTGAGGCCCTTGACAGCGCCATGAAGACGCTCAAGCATCAATCAGGCCGTGTTTTCACAGATACTGTGACATATGAACCGTGGCATGATATCGAGACCATGTACTTCTTCTGCGACGAGGACAAAGCGCTGTTCCCCGTAGTGCAAGAGCAAATGGCAGGTATGCTGGGTCCGAATGCCGTGCAATTTCACTCGAAAGCATCGCACTCCGTCTTCCTGTCGAAGGTCGATGAAACAGTCAAGGGAGTTGAGTTAGCTGCCGAGGAAGGCAAGAAGAGAGCAACTTAGGTTGATGCTCAAGTCTTTTGGGGCAGAATGCAGCACTTTGGAATTAAGATATCCCGTTAGTTTATGAAATCGAATTTGCATCACCAGATCCTGAATTGTATGGGGTCACTGAGATCTCTACTGAAGTCGAGTACATGGAAACAAATCGAAAGACTTTTCCGATAAAATAGAGCGCACTAGAATGTATGAGCCTGACTGCTATCAAACTCAGAGTTGACCAGCAACAAATCGACAAATCCCTGCGGATCTAAGTGAAAGTGAATAGGACGCCGGACGCCTTCACCCTGTCTTCTCAAGTGCACACAGCACTCAGCATCCTCATCGTACGGCTGGCGCTGAAAGTGAACTTGGCCTCGCTCCTCTAGACCCATCTGGTAAATAGGTCCTCTGGCCTCAAGCTTTTGCATGTTCGACACTTGGCTGCTGCAGAATTCGAAGATAGGCTTGAAACTTTCCGCGTCTAGCCACATAGGTCCTATGAACAGTCCTCCAGGCCGAGTCCGCTTGAGAAGGTTGAGAACGATCGACTCCTTCATGAGTTGGAACCGTAAAGCCAACCGACTGAGTCTTGGAAGGCTGGGGAGCTCTGAGACGTATTGCAGGATCTTCCAGTTGGGAAACTGGAAACCTTTCAGCTCAGGAAGACCGGGAAGGGAATGCCAAGGGCTTGGTATGCAAAGTCTGGAAGTCGAGGACACTTTTGGACAAGTCTCGCAAGGCCAGTGAAATTGATTTCGTTTTCCGCTTCAGCACGAATTTGCGGCGCTGTCCAGTCTGTGACTTTTTCAAGCCAATCCGTGTCGCCAACCTCGCGCCAACCGTCGCCACGTTCTCTGAAGGCAAAGACCCTCGTTGAGATGCTGGTGTTGAGAGGTGTCACGGTTGCCAGCACATGCGCGATATCAGGACTGTCCCAGTCACAATCAGGTTGAGTTGATCGCCAGCCAAGGCAAAGAGCTTCATGTCGGCATCGTGAAATAAATTGAGATATTGGGTTTGAAGCTTAGCAGCAACCAATGATTGCATCGCAACAAAGAACGTGTCGTTGCTGCACTGCCAGGTACTTCTCATCGTGGAGCGCTCTTCGACTTCACTTCTGATCTGAATATGATGTTTGGGACGTCCTTCAGCGTGGATCCTCAAAGCTACGATGCCCAATGGGTTTCCAGCGCCCTTTGAAAGCGCTGTAAAGGCCTTAGTGAGAAGACTGATCGATTCCTCGCGCGTCGCGGGCGGTTCGCTCAACTGCCTTTCTCCATCTTCATCGAGGACACCCATTATTGCCAGGTTCCTGTATACAGTGCCTGATTCAGCATCTTGGATTAATTTCTGCAAGTGCTTTGGGAGTCAGAAACACTATCCTGTTAGCGATTCTTGCGTTTGTCACGATCAGTCGGCGGCGTCATGTAAGAAATGAAATCGAGAGGAGGTCCATCCACATGGTGATGGGGCTCGAAACCAAATTCATTCCAACCAATAAGCTTGAGCCTACCTCGCCCAAAGCTGATGCTATATCCACCAAGTTGTGGAAGCCTTTGGTGCACTATGAATATTTACATCTAGAAACTTCAAGTCAAGAGTCAGTATTGATAAGTATTCAAATACTTACTTACAGCTGAACTGAAGGACAAATTAATCGCGGTTAAGAGGCCAAGTGTCAATCCTTTGGCTGTTTTACGTCTCATTCACGTGGAGTTAAAATTATAGCTCACAGGTGTCAAGACCAGAAGATTGTGCCTCAATAGGTATTGTCAATTTAAGTATCTGATTCTGGGTGAGGCTTTTTTTTCCTATCCATGACATAATAGTCAACCCATCCTCCAAGAAGTGAATGATTGTTTGTGAGTCTGTTTACTTGGTACCGGGAACGTTGACGTTGAGGCAGTTAGCGATCTGGCCAGCAAGTCGAAGAGGGCTATGGAATAGTTAGTATTTTGATTTCAAATCAAGTAGGTAGCGGTTTACTTACCAGCCGATGACGTCGACAATTCCAATAATGCTGTCGAGGCTGAGGTTGGGGAGGCATTGGGTGATGCCAGTGATCTGGAGAAGACAGGCAGGATCGAAGAGGGTTGGGAGCTGTCGCTCCTCAACCTGATGAGGGGTAGCAGCCGCAACGGCAAGGGCGGGAAGAGCGAGGATGAGTGAGGCCTTCATGTTGATGGTTCGGTTTGGGGGATCTGAAAGATCTTGAGTTGAGGGATTGTTTGATTGTTGTGATGGAAGAATGTGATTGTGAGTGCTGAAGATGGACCGATGAGGAGGGACGAAGGAGGGTTTTTATAGATATCCAGACTCTTACAAAATCAAGAAAGTAAGTCCTTCAGGTCATCTCTCCTCCCTTCTCAACGACCACATCCTTTGTGAATGTCTGAAAACCACAAGTCATGAGAGGCTGCCCGAATTCCTCAGACAGTCGTCATGCTGCAGAGTTGAAACTCACGATAGGTACATCACTTGCCATAGGATATTGGTAGTCCCAACATGTCAAAATCGTCCCATAGCCGTGCGAAGACGTTTGGGGTTGCACAGGTTGAACGTCCTGGCGACTAAGTTTGTCTTACCGCGTTGGGCCGGAAGCATAATTGTCTGGTATGTGATATCTCAACTTGGCAACTTTCGTGATAATTCTTGCTATTCTGAGACCTGCCGCTGCCATCTATGTCAGAGGCGTCTGTCAAGGCAACGACAACCGTTGATTTACTGGCGATTGGGATGAAGGGCCGTTCTGAGCGGACCGGAATATTCACTGTTTGGCCCTTGACTTCAAGATCGTCGAGGCGGTGAGAAGGACCCGAGATGAAGCCAGGAAGTGAAGTTTCCATAAACTTGGTTTTGACTCAGATTTGCATCTATAAAGGTTTCCAGCTGCATCTACAATCACATATCACTTCCTTAGTTGCTTGGATCTTGACCAAATATTGTATGTCTTCGAACTGCTGCTGCTGCGGCAGTGCCCTGAGAGAAAAACTGTCTTTTGAAAAGAGAACTTCACTCAATAACTTGGTCGTGGATCTTCAACCCCCGCAAAACATTCTAGTTGTAAGACAACAGGACGCTCCCCTTTCTTCAGCCTCACGTCAAGCGGCAAGCACTGTTCCATTCTTGGCCATCCTTGCATCAGTCTGATCGACATCAAGGGCCAACGTCCTGTCTCAACGTCGAACGTTCCATGGTGATAGCTTCTGCGGTATGAGTGGCACAGTAAAAGTGATCTGCAAACCGTTACTTATTCCCTAAATAAGAGGATCGACTGGCTGCTGATCTCTATCGACTCGCATACGTGACTGGGGGAATACGAAAATCCTCCTGCGGGGCACCCATCATCCCTTCATTGTAACAGGGCGCGACATCTCTCCCTTGACTGCTTTAGTCTCGTGAAGCCAAATGCAACCTACGACCTCATCACAACCAAGATCGACCGGGGGAGACATCCGAGTCACGTCAGTGGACTGCCAATCTTGACATCTCCGCATCGAAATCTGCAAGTCGTCCAAATAAGAAGCGGCGGGAGCTGCCATGGCAGCTTGTGCCGTCTCTTGGCTCACGAAACCGGAATGGAGCAGCGTTTGGACCCCCAATGTCTCGGAGCTACGAATATCAGTGGTGCGGATGTCGGTCAGGCGGAGTTCCCTCAGCGGTAATCCGAATGTCAGCTTGGCACTGATCAAGTGCGTTAGGCGGGCTGTCAGTTACATAACTTATCGGGATCTAGATCGAGCGGCCCGTTGCGAGCGGGAGTTTACTTCAGAAGCTAATATTAGGGGCTGGTGGTAAAGTTAGTCCTGGCTGGCAAAAAGTGTATTGTGCACGAATAGCATCTTGAATTTTCAGCCAAATTCTCAATTGGTACTTATGTTCCATAAAATTACTGGATTTTATGAGACTTCTCATGTAATATGCCTCAGACCAGCAGGTCTGGACTTGGGCGCAGTGGAGACATATTTTCAGCTCCAGCTACCATCTCATGAGCCAGCCAATAGCTCTTTTCTCTGTTTCGGTCATTTGATGAAGCGGCATGATGCCCCATCAGTGTCTCTGCTGTTATGTCACGGCATGGTAACTATGACAGGAAAACCTTTGCCGTCATACCCGCCAATGTCTCTGCATGAGTTGGTTCATAGTTTGAACATGCTGCATGGTCGAAGAATGTGACGGCTGACAAGTGGCAGCGAAACGGCTAGTCTTAACCTTAACTCTGAAAAACTTCCGACGGAGTGAGCGTCGTCGGATGTGAGATGTGATATCCACGATGGGATAGGCGTCCGGAACTCTCCATCGATCGTCCACATTCATTGTCGATCTATCGTTTCAATTCAGCAACAAAGCAAAGGAGAGTGGAGCTCATAATAAGTTCATGACAGATTGCAATTAGTCAAACAATCGCTTGAGGATGTATTCATCTCGGTGATCTTGGATGACGCACACGTGCCCGTGCCATATTGGGGTTGGGCCAGCTGATCAAAGTCTTACAATTGGGAATAGCCTGTCACTTCGGCTTGATGTAAGCCAGTGCTTGCAGTACTCAACGAAATCATTCAAACTAATTTGGAGTTGTTGAAATCGGAGCTACTGCTTCTTGGGCATTGCCGGTCAACTTCAAAGCAGATCCAGCGATGGGGTTAGTGGTGTGCCATCGCGAATTGGAAGTTGAACCTTGCACCCAACCTCGTGATGAGAAGACAGATCAGGTTCAACAGACAGTTCTGCCTATCTACCCGTTAGTTAATTGAGCGTTCTGTCCCTAGCCATTGGGTGGCGAATCAATGCCACAGTAATACGGAAGAGATGCTGATGGTATCTCTTGTTTCATTCGATTGGTTTCGCTCAGAGTTACAAGACGGTGCTGGATCTTGATTGCTGTCACGAACTGAGCAGAAGGAAAACTGGGTTCCGTGCGCAACAGGCCTTGTAGAACCATTGAACACGAATTATATTAAGGTTGCAACAATATAGATAATGCGAATACCCTTCCAAGGATATCTCAACCATGAAATACCTACAGGCGGTCTGAAGCTCAATCCCAGAGGAAATGATTTTGGAATGACTACCCTGCAGCCGTGCATTTTCCATCAGCCACTTAGGGCTGCTACCTGCTGCCAATGACAGGCTAGTAATAAGTGCCGCTGGGAAGCTATCAAAGATTTCCTTCTTGGGACCAGGGTGAGTGAACCATGGCGCGGATCCGCGTATGGAAAAGCCTGCGCAGGTCTCACGAACTCAAATACTCGTACTCTAAATGCTGCGCAATACTAATATCCAATCTTGATAAGCCAGCTCATTAATGCCGGCACATATATCCGAGAAAGCATGCACATCAAATGGTTGTTGCGCTACCCCATTACAGGTTCTGTGTTCCTTACAACGTCAAGAGGAAATGGCAATAGTGCAGTGCTGCACAAACCACGTACGGGGCTTAATGAGGTGTTGCACGGAGTTAAGGGTTGTTGTCCGTTGGAACTTGTGCAACACGGAATTATGTCAGAGGCATGCCTTGTGCGATGAGTGCGAGGCAATATTCAGCATGATTTTATCAGGTTATGAGCAACATTGGCAGGCTATTGGTAGTGACATACCATTAATTGAGCAGCTGAGATAGGTCTGCTGGTGATGATCAAAGGCGATGGCAGTCATCTGCTTCGCCAGTAACGAAGGAAATGACGTAAATGAATGCAGCGAGGATCTCACGTAATCGCGGATTGATGAATCAACATCTCGGTGAAAAAAAGTGCGCAACGCCGACCGGCTTATCTAGGTTATCCGCAGATCCACGAAGGAGCGAATCCTTCCAGTCACATTTTTAGGAGGAAGTGGGCATCTTTTGTAATCACAGTTATCTTAGCGCCATGTCGGCGTGTCGGCCACGTCGCGACGCGAGCTGGCGCCGGTTTTTAGCAGCTAATGATCGCCCTGACCCTTACGCGAGGCCCCTATAGGGTTTAGCGCATGATTGACTCAGGCCTCGCTGCTCGGACTTGTCTAGATTTCCGACCTACGACGGGGGAACTCAAGAGTCCAGAATATGCAGCCATAGTAATAACATGGCACCATCGATCAGATGGATCTGGCTATTTAGATATGCAAGAGTCGCACGATTGTTTTTAATTTCGGATCTATTAATTGCTTAGTCAAATAAACAAACAACTACCGGTCTCTATTAATCGTGGCCTGACTCTTTAAAACCCTTCAGCCCCTGCATCTCATCATACCCCTTTAGTCCAGTTCAATCTTCAACATGACAGTCGATCTAGAACAACAAACGTCCTCCCCTGCTCCTACGTTACACGACGAGCCGGCCGTCATGGAGGACACACAGCGACATGGTATCAACTCAACAATATGGCAGGGCCGAAGAGGTCTTGTCGTTAAGATCCTCACAGGAATCATGGTCGCCATTCTCGTGATATTCCTCGCCGACCTTTCATACGTCTTCGGCTCCACATTCGAAGTCGGTAACCGAGTATCAGGCCTGAAGATTCTAGTCGTTGATTATGATGGTGGTGCTGTTGGAGAATCTGTCGCCAACGCATACAAGAACTTCCAGGACAAGACTTTCCCTACACTCGAGTTTCGATCCGCCGATGACTACCCCGAGACGAAGGATGTCAAGCATGGCGTCTGCAACGCCGATTATTGGGGTGCTATCTACATCAAAAAGGGCTCTTCTGATAAACTTGCTGCTGCTTATGAAGGTGGCTCTGCTGCCGAGAACTACAACCCTGCCGATAGCATCACCTACATCTACAACAGCGCCCGATATCCTACTGTCGCTTCTGGATACTTGGTCCCCAACTTGCAAAAGGTCATTGGGGCTGCTCGAGGTAGCTACTACCAGTCCCAACAGGGTCGTTCCGCCCTGCGAAGTGTCAACAGCAGTGACCCAGCTGCCGTTGAAGCATATCTCAACCCCATCCAAGGTACCGCCGACGTCATCCAGCCCACCAACCAAGGAAGTCGAAACCTCTACAACACCATCAACATTGTAATGGCTATCCTTGGCCAGTTCTTCTACGTCCTCGCCATGAACGGCATCTACGACAAGTTCGGCCTTCACAAGAACATGCGCATCCGCGATCTCTTCATTATGCGTTTCATCAACGGCATGATATTCTCTGCACTCTATGCCTTGGTCGTCACGGGCTATATCTGGGCCTTCCGCGAAGACTGGGATGTTTCTGGCGGACAGTTTGCCCTATCCTGGTTGACCTTTTGGCTTTTCATGGATGTCAACTTCCAGGTATTAGAAACTCTTATTGGAAGCTACATTCCCATGGCCCTCACGCCTTTCTTTCTCCTCACATGGTTCATGATGAATGTCGGCTCTGTCGTGTTCCCCTTTGAGCTTACAGCTGGATTCTACCGCATTGGTTACATTTTCCCCGCTCACTCATTATGGATTATTCTCATCCAGGTCTGGTCTGGATGTGGTAACTCCCTTCACATTGGACTTCCTATTCTCTTTGCTTGGTGGGTTGTTGGACATGTGACAGCGTTCTTCGGTATCCGAAAGAGATGCTTGGATCAATTGGAGAATCTTAACACTGCAGAGGGCAAGCAACAATAAGGGAATCACTTGGCTGAGTGAGAGGACCTTTACTAAAAGTGTATTTGTACGGATTGGATGACATAGATCTTTGAACATACCCCTCGATAGGCTACATACATAATAATTATTCCACACAATTTAGACAGTCGCATTTCTTCGAATATCTCAAGTGCATGATGAATTCCGTAGTTGAGCATTGTGCATTTCCCAAGCGAGTATCTAACTAAGTCACAAGACGAACTTTGAGCTTGTCGCCCTTGACAATCTCCTCTTCCTTCGTCATGAGTTCAGGAAGATCCCAAGTGAGGTTGATGTAACGCCCGGCCAGCCAAGGTCGCCTTTCCGATGACAAATAAACCAAAGAGTTGGCACAAAGCGCAGGAGTGTCAACAAAGGCTTGTTCCTGTTAGCAGCTGATCCTAGCGATTCAAATCGACCGACTTACCTGCTCGCAACTCCTCGGGAACTCCCTCGATCCCGCCCAACATCTCTGAAGGAGAGTTTCCAGGATGGACGCTGTACGACACGATCCCTTTGTCCGCGTACTCGACCGAGATGAACTCGGTCAATCTGATAAGGGCTAGCTTAGAGATCTGATATGAGCTTAGAGTCGGCGATACGAGATGAGCTCCGACGCTGCTGATGTTGATGATAGTCTTGAGTTCGGACTTGACAAGCAAAGGGGCCAAGCCTCGTGCAATGAGATAGGGTCCATAGACATTCGCGGTGAGGGTCTGCAACCAGTCTGCAGGCTCAGACTCAGGGATGGACACCATTTTCATGAATGCTGCATTGTTAATCACGACATCAACATAACCGAATGCTTCGTCAATCTTCTGCGCCAAAGCATCAACACTTTCTGGAACACCAACATCAGCCTTGATGGTCAGAACCTCTGGCTCCGGATGGCCTGCTTCTTTTGCCGCAGCTTTGATAGCTTCGGCGGTTGCCGACATGTCGGATCTAGAAGCGACAACGATACGAGAAGTACCAGCTCGTGCAAAAGCTGCACACATGGCTCGGCCATAGCCTCGAGATGCTCCAGTGACGAGAACTACCTTGTCCTTCAAATTAAAGTTCTTTGGGTCAATGGCAGGATAGGTATCGGAGTGTACCACTGAGGTAACGTCATAGTCACCTTCATGGAGGTTAATTCATGCATAAGAAGAAGCCACACAAAGAGGGCTTGCTTACCAGGCCCTTCAAGAGGGTTGGGAGTTCCTTTGGGAGGAGGCATAATGAATACGCGTGGTATAAACTTTTGTTAATTATTTTTGTCTTGAAATTGAGATAGAAGAGTAATTTGCTTTGAGTTCTCATGCCCAAGATAATGAGGCATCTTATATCCATTCGTCGCAACAGGGTCTATGCAGCTATTACCAAGCTTTGGAGGACTTCGCCGCAGGCGGAATTTCCGGTCAGCCACTGAAGCACTCCCTGGCCAATCGCTTGCAAGCGAAAATCCTCAGCCAAGGTTTTTGGTCCTGTCAGCATATGTCATTACGGATGCAAAGACGATGTTGCAGCACTTCGGAGTTTGCAGAATTCTCTTGCCAAGGTTCTCGAGAAAGTCAATTGAGGGGCATACTATCTGCTTGCTAATTACAGCTACTCATACTTGCAGCGATGATGCAGGCTCCGTTACGGTGGCAATCCCAGCCAACAACTCTTCCCAAGTTTCATCTTCCATCATGCCAAAGTCCAGCACGGCTTCTGGCTGCAGGTTTCCAGACCCAGTGCTCGAGAGATAACCTTCCGAGCTACCCAGTTCAGAAGAGGAGTTCTGTCCATCACATCCTATAGAAAAGTTCAAAAGACCTGGTTCCAGCCTTTTAGTTTCCTCGTACGCCGCTGCCACTGCCCATATCATACTCGAGAATCCAAGCATGATGTCTTCCTCATTGCCGATTCTCTGTACTTGAGAAGAGAGATTCTTGAACTTTCCTTGCAGCCGCTTTGCCTCGCCCTTCAAGTCAGCCACCCTCTCAACTGTCATGGCGTCGTGAACAGGAGAACTAATGGCCATAAAAGGGGCATTGCAGAGGGCAAGCCCAGTCTCTCTAAAGATTTCTGATGATATCTTGCTAGCATTTGAGAGACACAAGAGACTTCTGCAAATCTTGGCCGTTGTATAAAACGTGATGTACCAGAGCTCTTCGTCGGGATAGGCTATGACGGCATCGTTTAGCGACTTGCAGCTTCGGATAAGGTGAAACAAGATGGAAGCCCTGGTACTGGTTGAGGAAGACGGATTATTAGTTATGGAGAAGTTAGAAGTCGATTTGCTATCCCAAAAGTCATCATGCAGTGAAACTTCACCGAGTAAAGTATCAAGCAAGTAAACCTCCATTATTATAGCAACTGTCGATGAATTTTAGTCAAGCCATGAGCCGATAGTTCTTGGAAGTTGACTTACGGTTGTTCTGGAGATCTGGAGGAATGGAGGCTTTCAACAATGTAGATTCGCTATTGAGGGTCTGCAAAGCCATGGCACTGACAAACTCCCCCCTCATCCCTGAGTTTTCTAGGTCGTCATACCCAAAAGTGTCGCATATACGACGGCAAAATTCGCTTATACGAACGAAATGGGGGATCATAAGGTCACTTGGATATTCTGTGTTGGCTAGGAGGAGTTCCCAGCTTTGCTTGATGTATCCTGTGTATGGTAAAGCGCCGCGAGTCCGAAACTTGATAGAAACCCTGGACCATCAGTCTGCTTCCCGTTAATGACCCTCGACCTTTCTATACGTACCAAGATGCTGTGCAATATGTTCCAAGCAAAGCCCGAAGTTGCTCTGCAGACCGTGCGGCCTTGCGTCCAGGGGCTGTTTCATCTGGCCCAAGATCGACTTTTCGTCTCATATTGTCAGGATTCTGATCGAGCCCGAGGTTCTGAACCAGTGAGACACACAATTGTGCGATTGGAACAATTTGCTGCTTCTCGTAGCTGATGAAGAAGTACTGGTACCATGCTAGGTAAACCAAGAGGCCTTGCAGAATTTCAAGAGTGCTTTCTGACTGCATTAAAACTCGCTGATGCGCTTGATTGCGGATTTCTTCACCAATCTGTCGTTGGATGGTGCAATTATCAAATTTCATGGTTGCCATGATGCACATAAACAAGAATGGCTTATCAGTCCTGAGAGAAGCGACGGTAGTTCCAGAAGAGATGGGAACAAAAGGAAAGTGTTGAACCGCTTTGGTACGATAGTTGTCAAGCAATATCTGCGCTTCAGTTAAGCTGAGAAAGCCGCGATCAACGACATCCACTGTCCCATGCAGTCTCAAGCCACGAGGTAACGGCAATTGGTCAAGCCGGCTGCCACTTAGTACGTTCATATCGAGGTCTTCGGCAGCTATTTGCGCGACAAAACCACTCATGGGCGTACCCTGGGCTTGGTCGCCCAGCAGAGCCAAAACTCGACTCAGTCTTTGCTCGAGGAGTCGCGTGCGGCTGAACCCCGTTAATAACTGAAGAAATCCTCTTGCTTTCGTAGACTTACGAGGAGCTGGAAGGACTCTTTCGCTTCTCCACAACATTGAGATAGGTGCACCGCTTACCAAGCCGATTACACCGCTGGCATTCGTCAGATGAGAATGGCAGGCATTTCGACTTGACAGAGGTGCAATTAACACAAGCTCTTCTTCTCACACCAGAAGCTTTTGAAGAGGTACTAGTCGACATTTCGTATTGTTGTATATTCAATATCTTGTCCTTGATCACTAGTATTAGGCTGGCGAGATTATGGAGTTCCTGGTGCCTGTCAGATTCCGATAGCTTTCGGGCTGCGGAGTTTCCGTCGGGCCAACAAAACTTGGATGTGCAAGATGACGTGAGTCAGCTTTTAATACCCAATAAGCATAATACAGATTTTTTATCTAGCTAAATTGAGATCTTATCGCAGGTTCAATGACGTTTGCCCCGTCCGAAAGACCGTTTTTGTACAAAGTTACGAGCTTCTCTACTTGCTAGACAACGCTGTGTTCTTATAAATCAACTCGTCAAATATGACCATCTCTTCAAACCTACCAGCCATTGAATGGATCTGCGCTTCGGCGACTCTCTCAGACACGAAATCAAATATGAAGCTCGTGAAAGCCTCCTCAGGAGTAGTATGATGCTCCCCAGTCTGATCAACTCCTCGCAACAGGTTCTGAGCTTCCCCCGCCGCAATGGCATCTTTTTGCATGGCCATGGATAGAAAAGCTTTCGCAACATCGCGGAACATGGGATAGGAAAAGTACAGGTCTTGCCAGCAGCGCACACATAGGTAGAAATAGTGTCGCCATGATGGGCCCTGCAGATCTTCTAGCATCGCGAGGCTGAGCGTGGGTGGTGCGGCATTGAAGAATGTCGTGTAAGCAGATTGAGGATACTTCGCATAGAAGCAAAACACCAATTCTTTCAGTTGATTCATCGAAGCAGCGTATAATGCTTTGGGGTGACTGTCTGGAGATGTCAGTGTCATCAATCGGCTTGACCGTGGCAGGGTGATGAATGGGCGGAATATTATCGTCACAACGACGTGAAAAAGGGTACTGCCAGATGATTAGATAAGTTCTTCTGGATTGTCTACTGCATGACTTACTGGAAGATGATACTCTCGTATGGGCAGTCCTCTACTCTCTTCATGCCATCGTCAAGGCCGTCAACCCATACCAATAATTTCTGATACTTTAATTCAGCAAATGACAGCGGGACACGTTCCGAAATTAGTGCCTTAGCAAAGTTGTAAACACCCAGAACTTCCTGGGCAATCATCCAGAGTCGACAAGCACTCGAGAACGTATTACCACGGAAGGAACGTGATACGCTGGAAGCTGCACCGTTTCTGGGGTCTCCGGGTATGGGTAAAGTTGGCAGGAATGGGTTTTGCGTATGCTGATAGTATACAACGTGAATTCTAGTTAAACAGAAGAGCCGGGGTAAGTCTGCTTCCCGCTTATGGATAGGTACGTCAGCCAGTTGTATACCCCCAAGCGATTTTCGAGCAGTGTTATAGATACACAAAACGGTTACTTATTAATACCTAATTACTTGGTTCTAAATTTCTTCACTTTTGATACCATCCACTGCCTACAGCCTTTGTCTTGGCAGGGCCAACGTACTTCTTCTCGTACGCGGCGAACTTCTTACTCGCCGAAGATCCCTTGGCATCGGGGAAGTCGACCTTACAGCCCAAAGCCTTGTATCCGGGAACAAGTGCATCCGAAACACCATTGAGAATCGACTGCAAGAGCCTGACAGAGTTGAACAGCTCGGCAGGAAAGTTGGCGAAAATTGCATTGTACAGGAAGCAGCTCAAACCTTGAGGATCCTTGGGCAAGTCAAGTGGACCAACAACCCAACTACCATCAGCGCCAGATCCTCCTAGTGCTGGCTGAGCGTAAAGGTAGACATCAAGAATCCCACCAACAGCCTCAGGGATAGTCATAGGTGTAGCGCGTCGATACCAGCCTTGCTCAGGAATGCGCTCAGGAACATGGGTGTATTCAAGGTCCTTATCCTTCCAAGCGTTCTTGCGCTTTGGCTTGGCGCCGTAGAAAGAGGTGATGGAAGCTTCATTGGCAATACCGCCAGCTCCAATGGTTCCATTGGAGAAGAAGCCAGGAACGAAATAGTACGCGCCCATGACAACTGCGGCGCTAGGAAGATTGAAGTAAAACTGCTTATTGGCGGCCTTAGAATCTCTGTATCTGTTCTTGAAATGTTCTTTGATCGCATCGACGTTGTAAGTGCCGTCACCCTTGGCAAGAGCCTGCTGGTGCATCTGCTTGAAAAGTTCTGACTTGAATGAAATATTATCTCCGTTGAGGTAGAAATCTTCACGTGTAGCAGACGCATCGCCTTCGTTGAACTTTCCTGCCCAGATTATTAGTGACTGTCATAGTGTATGGTCTTGAGATTGATCACTTACCATGTCCAGCGATACCAGATGGCTTGCCAAAGATCTTGTTCAGAGCACCATTCAGAAGCCCGACACGGTTATCAGGACCTCCGATGCTCATCTTCTGAGACAGAAGATCGCCACCGTCGACAGCACCACCGACAGCAAGGAGAGCAGAAAGATCTGCGCCCATGTTGAATAGTTTTGCAGTGCCAGCTTGGATCTGGCCGATCGTAGCGATACCGTTTCGGGGAATATCTATTAATTGTCAGCTGCCTGTTCGCTAGTCCTTCGATTCTTCAGCTTACATCCATGATTGGCCAAAGTGTTGAGACCAGGGCAAGGGCCTCGCTGGTCAGTTTTACCAGGAGCCTTGAACGGGTGAGAAGATTCAGGGAACTTCTGAAGACCCGTGACAGCTTTATTGGTAGGAATCAGGCCCAAGACATTGTCGACGACAGCCTCAACAGTGCCTCCGAGCAAGGACACAACGCCACCCACGACGCCAGTCTTGAGCTGTCGAGGCTCATGGCTCTTCTCTGCTTGGTCGACTTGGTGCTCTTTTAAGCGTCGGTCAATCTCTGCACGAGCTTCCGGGTGGTTGAGCAGCGCATCTAATCCCTCCGGTGCTAACCAGGGGAAAGAAAGAGCCGAGGGGGCGCAAAGCGCGGCAACGACAACA
Source organism: Fusarium oxysporum Fo47 (assembly GCF_013085055.1). Lineage (NCBI taxonomy): Eukaryota > Fungi > Ascomycota > Sordariomycetes > Hypocreales > Nectriaceae > Fusarium > Fusarium oxysporum. Next base: position 1,421,346 of record NC_072849.1, read on the forward strand.
GAGAAACGCATGTTGATAACCCGATGTCAATGGCTTTCCGAGTCAGGTACCTTCTGAATGCATTCAGGATATCAAGAATAGAGCATGGACATTATATAGGCATTTTTGATATCCACTTATGGGTTTCTCACTCGATATGCGTCTTGAGAATGCTATGATGGTATCTGACGTACTCGAAAACATGATGAAAGGCTTGACAAGAATCAGACAACGCCTCTCTATAGAGGGATAATGAGTACGTTTGCTGGCCGTTCTGCCATTGTACATACGACTGGCTGTTGCAAGGGACACTAAAGTCAAACTATCGATTTCCTAGGTCTATTTTGGTAATACGCCCTGGCGAGGTTCATAAATAGGGTAACGGTCTCCGGTTGAGCCATGTCGATCATAATGAGAATGTGGAGGATTTCAAAGCTCTCCTGATTATTGGTCCCAGACGATGATGATGGGGAACGGGCCGAAATGTTTCCTTCCTGCAAGTGCAGGGGATATGGCCCAGATTTTCCTGTCTTGAGCTGAGAAACACGCCAAGAAGAGACAGAATGACGATCTGATCATGGCCTTGTAAATCTGAGAACCGATTCCTTGGCTGAGGCTCAAACGTGGGTTCGATGATTGGGGCAAAGGTGACAAATAACAGTTCCAACGTGCTCGGCTCCAGCCAAGACAGTATTATCATTAGCGCGGAGTCGACTAGCTCTCCCTTGTAGCGGCGATTCTGTGATAGGATTTTATTGTTTCTGACGAGAAGGTTTATCATGACTGGAATTCTTCTTGTAGCCCGTCATATTCTGCTGCGAGAAGTTCTAACACTATATCATATTGCTCCGTGGGGTACTTCATCTGAACCTGAAAATCTCACATCCAAATGCTGGCTACGGCTCCGCTCCTCGGATATTGGCAGATCCGTTCTGAAGGTTCCTTGCTTTGCTTCTAATTAGCCTTGATGGGGTCCGATGCAGCTACGGAGCTTGACGTTGATATGTGATCATCTTGACGTTGAGTTAGACCGACGCTAGTGCTCATATACTTGGCCGAGGAACGGGGTTGCTATTAAGCTAAGGCTTTACGGTTATGCCTTTTTCTACGCTCTAACTTTTCACTTGGAATCGATCTTCAAGTGCTATGTCGAATATTTATCGACTTGCTTGGCTCTTGTAGTAACCTGCTGTACCCAAGCAGATGATTTAAAGCTATCTTGCAACCTTTTGCTAGGCTGATACAGGCCTATAACATATTTTGTATTGAAACATTCCAAGCAGTTTAACTCTCCTTCTAGTGCCTCGCGATCTAATACCACGGCTAGCTTTAACTTCCACACGGATTCAACACTGCCAAGGCGCTCAATACCACCGTTGGTCGTGATATAATCGATCAACGCTGCTAGACCGTTGCCAAGACATAGGCGGTAAGAGCCTTATTAGGCTTTCCTATGAGTCCTAACTGTTATATTAGTTGTCGAAAAGTAATGATCTTTTTATTACATGACTTAAATGGAAGCTCTTATCTTCCAGCAGCAATTGCATTATCTCAATATATTGTAGGAAAATTGGCTGCAGGGGAGTTTATATGTTGGGCAAAATGTGGTATCAAAAATTCAGAGAACAGATCAGGAACCAAAGACCAATAATAAGAAAATCCAAAAAAAGAAATGCTTCGTAGCAGCTACTGGTTTCGATCCAGTGACCTCCGGGTTATGAGCCCGGCTGGGATGAGTTAGTACGAATTTTGAGTTTTCACTGTGGAGAAGAACATACCGCGCTTCCACTGCGCCAAGCTGCTTTGCTTGAGCTTATGTAATAACCGATCATTGAAACTTGATTATATACTCCGTACATTTTAGCTGGCCTCCCTTATGGTAATCAATTGCTTCTTGCTCAACATAATGACATACAGTGTATTTGTGTTTTAACAACGAAAACCCCCGTTCCTCAACCTGATTAAATCTTACCGTTGCACTATTCTTTTCTGGCTTTCTCAGTTCACTCTCAAGGTACAAGTGACCTACTGCGACATCCTGATGTTCAGGACTGGGCTATTTTTATACAGGCGCAGAGTTACAAGACCTTTTACCCGAGGAAGCCAACCGACCTTGATAAGTGTCTCCCTCCCTCCCTCCGGGAATCAATGAACTTGTTTCGGAATCACCGGATCAAAATACAATTCTATTGGAGATGAGTCATTTCGTATTGCAACTTGGCGGCTTCTTTCATGTCTCACAAAACTGCATCACCCGTTTCAAGGCAGATTTCTTGTTGATGGTCTCACAAGATTGGCTCGGATTCGCCCCACATGTCTAGCGCTGACAGCTCGTCAATCAAACCGTGCAAGGGACCAGCGGGTCTCTAATATTCTCCGAGCCTCGCATGTAAGTATAATAACCGCCAAAATTAACGCTTCGAAAGAACAGATAACAGTACTCACCTTCTTTGAAATGCCTGTTTTGTCGATATCGAATCAGTTCCTTGTTGTTGCATTAAATTCTCGCTCTAGTAAATTGCATTGTCGCCAACATGCAGCAAGTTAGAAACTCCACCCTCTCAAGGGCTCTTTTCAACGTCTGGATAAGCATTTGGACTCTCATTGTACTTTCGATATTCGCTCTCGCATGCCTTGTTCAAGCAGGCACCATCAACATGCCAGATTGGACCAAAGATCTTCGTAAATTCGACGATGAAGAATGGGCTCAATATTCAGCCATATTGATCATATCAATCTGCGTTCTCTTCGTCTTAACAATGGTCACTGGGATAGCTGCCCTTCGAGCCGATGGATATTAAACCTACTCGAACGGAAGTGCGAATCCTTGGCTGTAAAATACACTCCCCATGAAGGCTAAGAAGAAGGTTGTCTCGACAAATAAGGAGGTCCATCAACTTCGACAGCAACTAGCTCGACAAGAGTCACATTGCAAAGCCCTACCTTCTAAGACTCATTCCTGTTCCCTGAGTCGCCCGAGACGCACATCGTCGTCAGAGAATGCTGTGCCGCGCCGAACCTTTTACACAGACGGGTATCTGACAAGAGACTCCCGACCCTGCAGAAGATGACATTTGTTTCTTCGCTGGCCATGTGTGGCAACTCAGCTACCCATATGTCCTTCTGACGACAGGTGGACGCACGGCTACCCTCAAGATATGATGGAAATGGAGGCCCAGCAAACAAAGAACACGTTGGCGTCCCGCTCGATTGATCATGGCAGAAGGGGGAACCTGGTGGTACGGTATTGGAGAGTTGAGTTGAAGTGAAACGATGGAGCGTAGTCTACCCTTAGATACCATGGAACATTGCGTGCAGCTTAATCGTATTATACTATTCAACCCCTTCCGCTACTCAACCCCAGATTCCAAAACAGCAAAAGTATCAGTCTCAGAATCAAGCTCAGCCAAGGCATCATACGGCAGCGTAATCATTGGTGTCGTATGCCCAATGTCCACATTGAATAGAATCGGGAAGTTCTTTGAAGCAAGCCGTCCCTCACAGAATAGTCCCTTGATGATGCTGGCATAAACCTCTCGCTCCTCAGCAGAATCATATCCATAAGGTCGTCCTACAACCAGTCCTGCAGCGTCTTCGAAGACACCGTGAGCTATCAAGTCTGCAAACGCTGCCTGAACTCGGTGAGGAGGGTTTCCACCAGAGCCGTCCTCGTTTGTAGCTGTTTCGAGGAAGACGATTCGGCCACGCCAGTCAGGAACAATGGCTGAAACTCCCGATAAGCGGGCGACTACGGTGAGGCAACCACCGAACAATCGACCCTGAGCCTTTCCATGTCGCAGCCATTGCCAGTCGGTTGTCTTCACAACCTCTGGTGGCTCTGTCGATTCTGGTGTCGCAAAGAAGGGCGCTCCTCTTGGTGCGTAAAACTTGGATCGGGGAATCTGTCCGAGTGGTTCTGGAGATGCAATCGCTCGAAGCAAATTATCGACACAGAAGGCAAGAGGGGTATCTTTATCGTTGACATCATTCGCTTCCCCGATCTCGGGTACAGCACCAGGACCATAGAAAGTCCTGAGACCCGTTAAACCAAACAAGAACCAGTGCAAGCCCGAGATGTCGGAATAGCCCACCACGATCTTTGGGTTTGCACGAATGGTCTCGTGAAGTTCTTTGTCCGCAATCAGAGCTGGAAGAAGCTCTGTGAAGGTTGTGCCGCCAATGGTAGTGATGATGGCGGAAATGCTGGGATCTGAGAAAGCGGCTCGGATCTCGGAGAGCCGATTATCAATGCATGACTGAATGCCCTTATCTTCACTGAAGAAAGTCTGCACTTGATATCCTTTGTTTGTGAGAAGAGCAGAGGCCCGGTCTACGACTGCTGGAAGCGTGGCGTTGATACGCTCTGATGGTGATATGAATGCGATTCTGTCACCAGGCTTTAGGTGTTTCGCTCGAATTGGTGAAGGCATGCTGGGTGTTGAACGAATTTGCCTTGGCGCTATCTAAAAATGGAATCGACCTCAAAAGGATATGCGATGTTTCAATGTTTCGAGTGATGTTGGTTGATCTTGTATCGCGTCAGATCCAGTGAGGGGTCAATGGCGGATTTTAATATCTCCACTGACGACCCTGCGTTACGTTATGTTATAAATTATGTTGTGATATCGAACATCACCGGGTCAGCTTACCTTATTCAATCCAGTCTGAAAAGGGAAAATGTGTGTAATCGTCATATTTCGTGAGGCCTAGATTGCCATCGCGCCCTTCAAGCGACAAACGAGTAACAAAAGTTCCACCATTCGCCATTTTCGCTAATGCCCATAAGACGATTATCCTTGTTCGCTTGCTCAATTTGGTTACTCTGGTCCACAGATGAGTCCCTTCGGATATCCGTTTCATTCTTGATTATTAACACCGTTGGCCATCATTTCGTCACCCATTATTTGCGTATCGACGATAGGAAATAGAGACATAGTCGTATCAAAAGAATCGAACCAAAGCATGTTCGGTGAAATACCCAGAAAAGCGTCCGCTGAAATATCAACGTCAATCCCTGTCTGCTCTCCGCCCTCCATCAAAAACCCTTGCTGCTCCTCGGTCATCTCGTTCGCTACCTGGCCCGGTCTGGGCGTTTGCGGTTGCGTTTGTATCCCATCCGTTGAACCGATTCGAGAGTTACCTTCTGGTTGCTGAGAATTCCGCAATGGCGACTTCCCGATTGTGTGAATACTCCCGAAGAGACCGTTGACGAGGTGCCGTTGACGTTCCATTCGTAACCTTGCTCGGTTATCCATGTATATGTCGCATGCATTCTGTAGGTGATCCAAGATCATAAGATGGCGCTTCGCCACAGCATCGTAACGACTGAAGCGGTCGAGAACGCCTCTCGCTGCATGGAGACTCTTCTCGAGCGGAAATGAGTTGTCGAAATCCCCAAAGATTGCTGCACCGAGGACGAGGCCAGATACAAACGCCGAATTGCCAACAATCGGTAAGCGTTTCGGTATGGTTCCAGTCCTGACGAGAGTCTGTAGCAGGTCCACTGTCCGCACTGCTGACTCGAGGCAGGAGTGGACAAGAACTTGATTCGATGACGAAGATCGCTTTGCAGTTCCTTGTGCGGACTGTTCATTGTCTTCGACGTGTTGAGATACCGCCTTATGTAGGAATGGAAGAGACAGGAGCATGACCGTCCAATGGCCAGTTAGTTTGAGGTGTATTAGCCCAATGTTTGGCTGCTCTTCGCCATTCTGGTCACGGATCAAGTCATCCTGCTCAATGCCATCAACCGCGAGACCCTCTCCACATTGTGCAGTCCACCGTCGAAGATGCTTGCTGATGCGTTCCAGTATCTCCGGAGATATCATTCTCTTTGCATAAACATCTGTAAGGATCAACTCGAAGATCATGGAGAGATCATTGCAAGCTGAATAGTTCTGAGGGTTTGTAGTATCTCTCAACTCGGATGTTGAGGGAGGCCGGCCCAATGATGCGCTCATGAACAGATCGAGAATTCGGATGCCTTTCCATAGCTGTTCTCTCGCACGACCCTCATTGGCAGAGAAGAGGGAAGCAATATCATGGCGATGAAGACCGATGGCATATGCAGCTCGAACTCCCATACCGAGATACATAAAAGCCGCGTTGCGGCGCGATGCACCTAAAAGATACATGGCGATGAGCACCAAAGCTTGAATGGTGACAATGCCCGGCTCTTCTATCAGGGTCTCCACTGTCAAGTACCGGGCATAGTTGAAGAAAGTCTCAGCCAGGTCATCTTTATCTTCTGGCCCTGTTTGCGCACCAATGGCAAAGACCAGATAGTATACCGAACTCGCAGGGTCAGCGATATCTTGGCCATCTTCAATCCACTTTCTTATGCCTTGGTCAAGTTCTTTTTGGTCGAAGAGAAGTAGTACACAATTGGCTGATTGCATGTACCATTTCACAAGATAATCGAGTTCCTGCTCAGACTGCCGTGGTGGTGGGTTCTGGGCACTCGACAGGATCCATCCTCGCCGTGTTTCAGGCGATGCTTCGACGATACCATGTCGCAATGGGTCATCAACAAGGGTACAATCTCCTATGCTACGTCGCACAATCCTCCTGATATTCTGAAGGAAAGATAGGGTTGCAGAGTCGCCTATGAACATGTATTCACCCCTCGTATCTTGAACAAGGCGCGACATGCGTGGAAGTCTTTCAGGTTGTGTATTCGAGAGCAGCTGTAGAGAAGAAGAGGTCCCGTCATCAACATACGCCTCATCCACCGACGTCAAACCCGATCTGTTACCGACGGTTATACTACCAGCAGGAGTGGTCTGCTCAGTGATATTACTGAGTCTATCGGGATCGGGACTTGGTAGGGATGACGCGAGGATGCGTCTTGCGCCATTGTTTGAGGCAGATTGAGACTCGTGGCACTCATGCCCGAGACCTCGCTTGATGCAGCGGGCGCAGGGTCTACGGCCATCGCATCTTTGTTTGCGACGTTTGCAGCTCTCGCAGGCCTCGGCGCATCGTCTTCTCTCGCAGTCTCGGACCCTCCTGGTAGGCATTTCGTCGTCGGTAGGTCGTGTGAGGTCCCTGGAACTGAGGGAGTGAGCCGCGGGCCGCGAGCTGTCGGATATGGCCAGGTCTTTATTGGTTACTTGGCCACGAGAATGGGGTAAGATTTGGTGACATTCCCGCTGACGTAAATTGGCGCACCGTTCACTATTACCGAGCTACCGATGGGAAGATCCCTGTAGCCGATGGTCACATTGAGGGGTCAACAGCACTGAATTCCTGCGTGGTCACTCTTGAGTCAGTGCTGAATAGGCTTGGTCACAAACAGCAAACACGTAGTCTGGCATTACAACAGAAGCAATCTTCAATGCACTCTCTTGTGATTGAAGTCGCGAAGAGATACATTTTGATACTGATTAATCTATATCTTATCTCAAACCCTTAACCCAATTTGGATAGGAACTCTTGTATTTTGGAACCAACTTCATCTGCTGCCTCAATACAGTGCCAATGACCAACTCCAGGCAAAATATGCATGCTCTTCGACGAGTCGCTGCAACCCCAACTAAAGTGAAAGTCAGCGCTGGTTGCTTCAATTAATTGACCTTACAGTGAAGTGAGTACTTACTCGCTTAGAATCTTTTGCGCATCCGGGATCGGGCTTGTTTTGTCCTCTTCACCAGAAAGAACAAGCACGGGGCATTTGATGTTTGCGTAGGGAGGCAATTCTGCTTGCGCAATGGCGTGACACAAGGCAATGTATCCCTCGGGCTCTTGCGATAGCAACAGAGCTCGAATGAATGCCTTTTGTGTCAAAGTTGCCTTGGAACCTGTCGCGGCAAAGGGAATAGTTTTGGCCATTGGCTCCATTCCTTCTAAACTCAATATTAATACCAGATCATACTCTTAGCACTTCAAATTGACTCACCTTTCTTGACTGTCCCTATGCGAGTATTGAAGATCTCGGCCATTGCAGGCTTTGGCAACACAGGCCCAATGAGGACTGCGCCGCGGAGGCTGCACTTCAGAGCGAGCTTTGGTACAATGATACCGCCCATGGAATGTCCAACGGCGACGGCATTTTCGGGTGGAATGCTTAATCCTTCCAGTAAAGCCTTAACATCACTCGCGATTGTGTCAAATGTAGGATCTTCAACCCCTTCTGACAACACAGAAAGGCCACTGCCTATTGATCTTCAGTATTTAATTCCTGCAAACAGAATAAAGCCAATACTGACCATAGACATCCAACGCAATCGATGAGTATCCTGCAGTCGCAAGCTGGTTCATGACAGGTATATAAAACGAATGAGATGACCCAAGGCCATGGATGAATACCAGTACTGGGCCATCTTTTGAGACTGTTTCAGCGTCCACTTGGGCGTAAAACAGCTTCTTGTTCTGAACTTTGATGAACGGCATATTGATCAGAAATTTTGACAGACTGAATGATAGAGTGACAGCGACCGATATAACAGCAGTGTGTTCTCTGTTGTCGATATACTATCTTCAACTCTCGAGGTCTCTCTCAAATGCCTCGATATGTTCTAGCGCGGGTCTTTACGGCTCACATCCAGCGTCGGAAGCCGGGCGAGAAACCATCGGCAAGGGTCACAGCCGACCTCCACCACTAAAATATGGGGTCTTCACAACAAACTCAATCACTGATGACACTATCTGTCGCGCATTATGGGTCATACATCGCCAAAAACCCATGAATCATAGGCAGTTATCACCCAGATATAGTGGGTTATCGCTTTAGTCCGAACTGCCGTCGGTTTCCGCCACTCAACGAATCGAGTTGTGTCACTGTATAAAGACTCCCTCTTAACAATCAACCTCTTGTAGATGCCCTCGGGTGGATGCCTTTTTTAAGCCAATAACCGATAAGTTCCTTCTGTCAACATGGGTAGCACTAACCAGCACGATTATTCCTCGGTTGAGGAGAGTAAGAGAATCTTTGACTACCTTTGCGGTCAGTTCGATGAGGTTGCTTTTCCAGCGGCTGTGAAGGAGCTCAAGGACAACATCGAGTTTACGTCAACTCGAGATGCGCCCTACTTTCCTATTCCATTCAAGGAGACGGAAACAACTGCTGCGCTTAAGGCGATAGAGGGTGCCGTTGCCAGTCTGCTAGCAAAGACCGTTGAAGGTGAATTACAACCGAAGAAGATCAATGTCGACTTGGAGAAGACTACAGCCTTCCTCTGCCAGGCTTATATGGCCAAAGTTGGTGGTCTTGGAAAGCTTGACCCTGGCGTCAAGGCTCTACTCAAAGGTACGTCTATACGCCACAACTGTTGGCTTTCAGGCCAAGGAACTAACGACCATAAGATACGGATTTGCTGCAGGCCCAGTCAAATCCTTACCGCCGCATGTCAGCCAACTTGTATGAGACTAAGAACGCTGGAGAGTATTATCACATTCATGGATCTCTAGAGGCTTCAACAACCCTCAAGATGATTGGTCTTGAACCTTTCAGACCAGACTTGCAAACACATGAGAGCATTGTCGATACCATCGAGCCTGCTGTTCGACAGTTCTCGATAGATGAGCTTGAGAGTATGAATGCTGCTCGTCGACAGGCTGGAGTTCCTGCTTTGAAGCACGAGGACTTTGTGAAAACTCAACATGTAAGTTGTAAATCTCATATACAAGGGCATATCTGACAAACAATCAGGGCAAAACAAATATGGCACTTCCGCCATGGTCTGTCGACAACCTTGAGTCCGAGACACCCAAGTGTCCCCTAACACCAAGCTCAGAGCACCCAAAGAGGATATTGTCAGGCATTAAGGTTCTTGAGCTCTGCCGTATCATTGCCGGACCTATTATCACCCGTATTCTCGGAGAGTATGGAGCCGATGTGCTCAAGATTACAAGTCCCAATCTGAGCGATGTTCCTTTCTTCCAGGTAGATGGCAACATGGGCAAGCACGCTGCAGAGCTAGACCTGAAGTCCTCTGAGGGAAGAGCTGAGTTTGAGAAGCTTCTCGCTGAAGCGGATGTCGTTGTCGATGGATACCGACCTGGCGCTCTGGAGAAGCTTGGATATGGCGCTACTACACTTACAAAACTTGCTAAGGAGCGTGGCAAGGGCTTTGTGTATGTCAATGAGAACTGCTTTGGCTACGAGGGAGAGTGGGCTGGACGACCTGGGTGGCAACAGATTGCTGATTGTGTAAGTGCCTTGATCTACAGCTGCAGGGGAGATCGAACTAACCCGATTGATAGGTCAGTGGCATCGCGTGGGAGCAGGGTCGTTTCATGGGCTTGTCAGAACCCGTCGTCCCTCCTTTTCCCATTTCGGACTACGGAACAGGATGCATTGGTGCCATCACAGCCCTGCTAGGTCTCTATCATCGCGCCACCCGTGGCGGATCATGGCATGGAAAGGCTTCACTTCTTCACTACGACTTGCTCCTCTTCAAGGTTGGGCAGTATCCTGAAGAAGTAAAGGAGAGATTGAGGAAAAATATCGGACCTGATTTCCTCGCCCTGCGACATGCGCACAGCGTGGATCAGATCTCAGGAACGGCATTATTGAGGATGCGACAGGTTTTCCCTGAGCTCTTCACTGGGGACAAATACGTCGAGAAGTGGTACTCTAACGCTTATAAGGCTGAGGTGGAGGCCGTACCGCCTGTTGTGGAAATTGAGGGTCTGGAAGTTGGGTTCAGGAGAGCAAGTCGGCCTAACGGCGCAGACAAGCCAACATGGGATTTTGGAGATGAGGCCGATCGCAAGCTGTCAAAGTAGTTTATCCCATTAAGTTTTAGCATTTTCCTAGCCAATTGATGCATGCATAGGTCATTCAAGATCTCCCCCTCTCTACTGTAGAATACTAATTCTGTTATGTCGCGTGACAAGAAGTCGTTACAATTAATGCTGCTCTTCACTTCATTTCCTATCATGGCGAATTTGCGACGGCTTTGGCGTATTTCAGGTGACTTGCAGCGGCTACACTAGGCTTATTTCCACTAGCAGGCATCGTACGACACACTAGTTTTTGGCTCCATATTCCGCGGCGTCGGAATCGGAGTCAGGGTGTCCCCTCAGCTGTACATCCGACCAACTTGCTCCGACATCCGAAAAGCGTGTGGCACCATTCTCGCCTCTGCCGAGAGTGCTAAACGAAATCATCAGTCCCCTAATTGGTTGGGCAGTTCACCCCGCAAAATGGCTGCAACATTGCCGCTTGGCCCCATGGGACACTGATGCTCAGAACGCGCACCCGATGTCCTTTCGGGAGATGTCCTTAGCCGCTCCTTGCTGAGGCGCTGTCTGTATATCCGAATCGAACCATGCTGACTGTGAATTATGCGGGGTCAAGTCATCTGCTCGACACCATCTTTGGAACAACTCCAGTGATAAAGAGGGACTTCATAAGACCTATTAGAAAGCCTCTTCTCTCATTCACTCAAGCATAAGCCCAATCCATCATCACGAACACTCTTCCTTCCTTCACATCAGCACCATCAATACCCCACAAAAATCTATCGAAATGACACCATCAGCGACTGGCGGAAATGCCAACGGCGCTCCCAAGGAGGAGGGTCTTGGCCAGGCCTTCACACAGCAAGTCATCGACTCTTTCGGCCCCAAGACTGACCCTCGTCTTAAAGAGGTGATGACATCTTTTATCCAGCACATGCACGACTTTGCGCGCGAGACACAACTCACCTGCGATGAGTGGATGTCTGCTGTTAAGATGATTAACTGGGCTGGACAAATGAGCAACGACAAGAGAAATGAGGGTCAATTGATGTGCGATGTTATTGGTCTCGAGAGGTAATTCGCTAGTCACAGCTCCCAATGCAATTACTAACAGTTTTCAGTCTTGTTGATGATATTACACACCGTCAAGCAGCCAAGAACGGCGTAGCAGCAACTGAGACTGCTATTCTGGGTCCCTTCTGGCGACATGATACCCCTACTCGTGAGAATGGCACCACAATTACTTTCGACACCCCCAGCGATGGTGTTGTCGCCTATCTCTACGGCACTGTGACATCAGCGGCTACTGGAAAGCCCATCCCTAACGCCTCTGTCGAGGTTTGGCAAGCATCCACCAACGGTAAGACATTACTCTGCGGCATTCTATCTCACGGACTCTAATTCTTCCTAGGCCTCTACGAGCAGCAGGATGAGAAGCAGGTTGAGCATAACCTCCGTGGCAAGTTCATCACCGACGACCAGGGTCGATACTCCTTCTACTGCCTACGACCTACTCCTTATCCCGTAAGCAATCTTATCCTGTCAACATGCCAAGGATCTATAATCTGACACTTTCTCAAGGTTCCCGATGATGGCCCTGCCGGTCAACTTCTCCACCTCCTCGACCGCCACCCTTTCCGCCCTGCCCATCTGCACTTCATGGTATGTTCAACCGAAGGTCCCAGAAGCGGTCATAGAACTAATCTAACATGCTGCAGGTCATTGCTGAGGGCCACAAGTCTGTTGTTACTCAGATCTTTGATTCTGACTCAGGCTATCTCGAGAACGATAGTGTCTTCGCTGTTAAGGATGGCCTAACAGTGAAGTTTGTGCCACGAAAAGGAGATCCCAAGGCTGAGTGGGAGTTGGAGTACAACATGAGCCTGTCAAACGAGTCATAGAGCAGTAGCATTTGTTTTTTTTTACAGCCATAGCGAATTTCATTGGGTTTCTTTGGACCGCTATTCCTGGTGAATAGGTGAGACGTATAGTGACCGTTCCTAGTCGTAAGTTCAAGTAAATGAATTCAATTGATTGTCGGCTAGAGCCTACAGCATCTCTTTGATTTATCAAGCCAGCACATTGGAACCCCCTCGAAAAAGCTAAACTCGCTTTCTTCCAATTTGTTTAGTGGAGGAGAAAGTGGCCTGTCTTCTATTGCGCCTCATTTACAGCTCAGCCTCATACATAGGCACCCAGAGCTCCAATAGCATTGGAGGCAGAATATGTTTTCAGTGACTAGAGTTGGCAGATAGTACTATGCTGGCAGGAATCTAAAACTCCATCTTAAGCCACTCGAAATATCATTAAATCAGCCATGTGAAGTTTCAGCCTTGTTTACATGAGTAAATAGCGCAATCAATAACTAGACGCCGTTCTATAGTCTACCACTAACCTTGAAGCTCTCCGCTGGGAAGCGAAGGAAAACATTTCGTGATGTTGACCTGTTGTTCATGGAATCATGGAGACTGATCGATACAGAAAGCAAACTTAACTCGGAATCAAACATGAAATGTATTTGGCCTCTGGCAAATAAACATGTTGTCCCTAGAATTTGATTAACTCTACGATGTTTTCCTCGATGCAGACTACGAAATAGTGCTGCTTACTTCATGGCTGTATTAGTAGTACTGACAATATATCTTCGCTCAGAATCCAACAGTGAAAAATGCTGCACAGATCGTTGTGCTCATATTATTAGAAGATATACCTAACTATCCCTTAGGACAAGAGGTGGCCTTATTCCCAAGATGAGCAAGACGACTATTATAAATACTTGTGCAAGGCTTCCAGGGCGTGGTATTAATTTTTCGGAACATAAATCCACGGCAAGTCTTTGACATTTTTTGCATTTCATCACAAACAGCATGTGATTTTCATGGTCATTGAGTTTGGTAGCAGCCTCCACTTCGAGAACCTTGATAAAAACTTCGCTGATACTCCATTCGAGCTTTGAAGCCATTGCAACCTGGCAATCTTGTATTTTCTTTTGTTCGTTCTGTGACTTGAAATAGGGTAGGTACCCTACGCTGTGACTAAAGTTTATATGACTTTGTACCCCGCAATCCACCAATTTGAGTGCAAACTATCCCCAATACTGACAAATAACGTAATGTTAATGGTGTTTTGATGCAACTAGATAATACTACCCCGGATGTTTTTGGAAGGCGTGTCACTTCGGTGAAGCAGACCGGAAGACATCGGTCTGGGGCAACAGATGATTGGTACGTATATCCGACACGTGACCGGTTGCCGGTATATCGTCCGACCCACCGCCGGCAGCGAGTCCGGAGATAAGCGCGGCTAAATATGATTCGCTGGGCACAAGATATTCCGCTCCTAGATAAGGCTCTCGACGCGACGTGGCCAATGAGGATAACCTTGTTGGCAATGCGCGGTCCACGTTTCCTGGCTTACGATATAATAATATACCCAACACAAAAAAGGGAGACACTTTCAAGCTCCGTCATTTGAAAGAAACATCTTCTCACTTTTCAGAACCTGCAATGAGTCGCGCAGGGATAAGGCAGCTTTCGCTGCTTCGGGCGTCGAGACAATGTCTATCTCCCCGGTCCCTTGCTACCGTTGTAAGGGGGCCTATCGCTCGCTCGACACCGCCAGCAGCAACTTTGTTGGGACGCCAGCGATGTCGACTTTTCAGCACAACACGACTACGAAGAAGTCAGGATGAGCAGGATGAAGATGCGGGATCTTACAGCGAAGCGGATCACGAACATGCTGTCATTTCCACTTTCGATCTGTTTTCTATCGGCATTGGTCCCTCATCTTCTCATACTGTCGGGCCAATGCGTGCTGGTAACATTTTTGTCAACGATTTGATCGATGCCAATCTGCTTCAAAAAGTCAACAAAATCCGCGTCGCCATCTATGGTAGTCTTGCTCTCACGGGTGAAGGTCATATGACTCCTTCCGCTTTACTCCTTGGCCTCGAAGGCGCCGATGTCGAAACAGTCGACACAGGCTACGTGCCCAGCCGCTTCGAAGAGATCAAGTCCAGCAAGAAGATTTTCCTAGCACGTGGGCTGGCCACAGATGGATCCAAAGGCAAGGAGATCGATTTCGACTACGAGAAGGAATTCATTTGGGAATGGGGTCGTAAGCTTCCCCAGCACAGCAACGGCATGCGTTTCACTGTCTACGACAAGGAAGGCTACGTCCTAGCCACCAATGACATGTTCAGTGTAGGCGGCGGTTTCGTTGTCAACGGTGCTCTTAGTATCGCACCCCAAGAAACTCTCTCCGCAAACGCCCCCGCTCAACTCGAAGCCGGAGATTCGGACACGGCAGCTCACCCGGCCGATTTGGCCGAAAACATGTACTACAAGGAAATCCGGCGCTCAGATGCCGCGGGAGATCGACGAACCGGTACCGAAGTCAAGGCCCTCGAAGAAGCCAATGAGGGTCCGACAGCTCTCCTCGGAGACTCGCCTGAGCCAACCGGCCTCTCTACCGATGTCAAGTCCGAGACCAAGGATACCAGCTCATCACCGCATCCGCGGTATCCATTCCGAGATGCCGCTAGTCTGCTTTCACTCTGTCGCAAACACAATCTCACTATCGCGCAATTGGTGTATGAGAATGAGAAGAGTCTAGGATATACGGACGAGGACATTTATCGAAAGATCTTCAAGATTTGGGGAGTCATGGATGCTAGTATCCTGGAAAGTGTCCAGGCACCAACAGGCTCCAAGCTTCCTGGATCTCTCAAGCTGCATCGACGAGCGCCGGCGCTCTACCGTCGATTGACTCGTGGCTTGTATCCCTCGTCGACTGCTGATACTTCAGCTGCTCAGCTCGAGCACAAGTTCTCTTCGCCTGACACCAACATCAACGAGGATGGCGTCGGCTCATCACCGAAAGCTCTCGCAGCAGCATCATCTCCATTGGTGCCAGAGAAGTTCAAGGCTGGCGGCCTTCGGAAGCGCGGTCCACCACGGATACACGGTTCTCTGGATCATCCTATTGCTCCAGCTCCTTCACGCCGTACGACATTCCCCACTATGGACTATCTTTCTGTCTATGCCATTGCTGTCAATGAAACCAACGCTGGTGGCGGTCGAATTGTCACCGCTCCTACCAACGGTGCCGCAGGTATTATTCCAGCTGTGCTCAAGTATACTACCGAGTTCATCAGCGACGATCCTGAACGAGATATCCCCACTTTCCTTCTCACTGCTGCCGCAATCGGTATGCTTTACAAGCGAGGTGCCACCATCTCAGCCGCTGAAGGAGGGTGCATGGCGGAGGTCGGCGTTGCCTGCTCTATGGCCGCCGGTGCTTTTGCTGCCTGCATGGGAGCCAGCCCCGAGACAATCGAGCAAGCCGCAGAAATCGGTATCGAGCACAACCTCGGACTAACATGTGATCCCATCGGCGGACTCGTCCAAGCTCCCTGCATCGAGAGAAACGCGCTGGGCGCGACAAAGGCCATCTCCAGCGCCAACCTGGCGCTTAGCAGTGAAACAGGCACGCAGCGCGTGAGGCTAGACGACGCTATCCGGGCGATGCGACTGACGGCCAAGGGAATGAGGAACGAGTTCAAGGAAACGAGTTTGAGTGGATTGGCTACGAGCGTTCACATTAATATTCCAGTCAGTGTTCCTGACTGCTAGACATGGTGTTGTTTTGTATTCAGCGATAATTACCAACAAAAAAAGGGAGTCAACAGCGGCGTAGATATTACTTTTCTAGATTAGAAGTTTCACTCTTTGCATTGTTAGCTGAGTAAGAGTATCATTCTACTTGGTGGGTATCACGTGCTAAAATATAGATGTCCGTAGTTCATGTGGAGAATCGGTGAGACGAATCATCACCTTGATTATTCTATTCTTGATTTATCGCGGATCTCATGGAAGACCACCAAAACCCTTCAACTGTGTCTCACGAACATTGCCCATGTTGTTTCAATTTCGATTCAGACCTCGTAGCACCAGGCTCTAACAATGATGTCAGAGTTGACTCAAAAGAGCTCGTAGTATTGGTGCTTCGAGACATCATACAGTTCGAGAGCGCGGCGATTTCAGGTTGTGACTGTTGCGCATTCATTTTCAAGACTCTCACATATTCGGGCTTGTTGGGGGTTGAGAATCAGATGGGAATTCAGCTCTATCTCCGACTTTCAATTGGACAAGGAAATCCAGAGATAATATTCGGTGATCCTGAGCGCTCGCAAATGTTCTTACAATTTTACACTGACTATGGTATGAATTGTCTAAGGATATGAAGACCCATGGGGGCGTACTAACAAATATACTCAGCTCAAGGAGAGACTTGGAAACGAGTCAAGCCTTTACCAGATATTTGTGATGACCATTTATCGCGCGAAGGCTTAAGCTTTGTCAACGCTTGTTTCTATAATTGTGCCAAGGATCACAAGCTCTGCAAGCAAGACAAGTCTACTTTACCAACCCGCATCTTAGACATAGGGAGCGCTGGGGATGACAAAATTTGTCTCGCTGAATCAGAGGCTCTCAAACCTGAGAAATATGTAGCACTCAGCTACTGCTGGGGTAGAAATCCCTCTATCAAAGCCTTGACCGGGAACCTGGAAGATATGAAAATCGGGATCGGACTTGAGGAGCTTCCAGCAGCTTATACTGACGCAATCGCACTGACTCGAGAGCTCGGGGTAAGATATTTATGGATAGATGCACTTTGCATCATCCAAGACTCCGAAGCCGACTGGGAAAGAGAATGCTCCAGGATGGCCGATACATATGCCAACGCTTTCTTGACTATTGCAGCCTCGTCATCAACATCTGTGACCAGTCACTTTCTACGGCCTCAGCTCAAGCCACCACCTCGAGCGGCTCGGGACCAGTCCGCGATCTACAGCGAATCAATGAGAAGCGAAAATGGGCCTCCAATTTTACTGAAAGTAAGGCTCATGCAAGCAACCGGTGCTCATTGGAAGTGGAGACCATCTCACAGAACGGATCAACAGCCGCTCGTGGAACCTCTCACTCAACGAGGCTGGACGTTGCAGGAGAAAGTCCTATCAACCCGGCTACTGTCTATATCCGTGATGGAAATGGCATGGACGTGCAAAGAGGCAATATTCTGCGAATGCGGATCGAAACTGAATCACCAGCGTGAATTTGGTGGAACGCCATTGAGTCAAATATCGCGACATGGTGAAGCCTTCAATTTCTGGCACAAAGTTATTGAGAATTACTCGAAGAGAAACCTCACGCAGGCCGGCGATAAGCTTCCAGCGATATCTGCTATAGCCGCTATAGTCCAGAAGAAGATCGGGTCAGATTACGTGGCTGGTCTATGGACAGATAACATTGATCTGGATCTGTTGTGGCGGAGACCATCAGCCAGTAGGATTCAAGCTGCCAACTCATCTTACATCGCCCCGAGCTTTAGTTGGGCTTCAATTACGGGAGAGGTCGATTACCTGTGTTTTAGAAACGGAAAATGGCCATACGAGAAGGCGGCTACTGTGCTGGAGGTCAATGCAGTAACAGGTCCTGACGCGCCACTTGGAAGAGTCATCAGCAGCAAGATGATAATCAACGGGCCAATGGTGATGGGGTATCTTGAGAGTCGGGGCCCGTATGATTGGTACGCGGTGCGTCTTGGGCGGGCTCTCCTGTGGTTTTCCGCCGATACGAGCCTCTCAACAATTGTAAACGGCAGTGAAGTCTCAGTGTGCAGAAGAAGCCGTGAGCACAACAGAAGCGATGTTGCGGAGGAGCTGAAGCGACTAAACCGAAAGCGGAATTCTGGGGATACACACCACCTGAGTAATTCAGCGATTCGATGCTGGGTGCTGAGACTTGGGGCATTTCCTTTCGGGGATAAGGGGCAAAGAGATCACGAGTGGCTAGTGCTGGGGCGGTCAGCAACACAGCCCGAGCTCTTCGAGAGGATCGGTCTAGGGTCGCTCAAGGATAGTCAAGAGGCGGAGGTTTTTGGGTTGGAAACGATAACGACAGTTGCGATAGTTTAAGTTGGTCAATGCAAGCCTCACCTTTACTAGTTGCGCTGAATGGACCAGGTAGCTGGCGATCATTCAACCGCCACGGCGTACGGGCACATACTGTACGTGATTGATAGTTATCACGATTGTGGGTCATTGCATTGATTAGTATATCCTTGCATGCATGGACAGGGGAGGCTGTAGGAGGAAAAGGAGCGAAATGCCAAGCAAGGGCGATGATGGATGGTGGGCCATAATTGATTGAATTGTCAGCCACCGGCTTACATTCCCCAAATTATTAGAGCTGAGACTAAGGTGACGCCACTGGAACGAAAGGGGCAGATGGATGAGAGGGGACAAGGAAGATGATGAGCGAGTGACTGTGTGTTTTTTGAGTTTCCGTGTATAGGTACGCGGTAATGAGATAATTACAGGGGCCTAAGACATGATGACACTGAGCAAACAGCTGGAGATTACCTAGACCCATGCCGTAGTGAAAACCACAACATTTCGGTCTGGTCTGATCAGGCCTAAACTCATGTCTCAGTGCAAATCGTGCGGGGTCAGCGAGCGAATGTGTAACATTTCGAGTGTTTGCCATTGGTTGCGTCGCAAATACGTTTGCTTTTTGGCCAGAATCTGGTGCTGCTTAGGTTTGCCAGGCACTAAATCCATGACTGACATGGGCTTCTCACTGTACCGTAGTGCAGCCAACCCAACCTAGCCGTACCGCTTTCACGGGCCAGTTCTGTTTGTAGGTACTGAGATGTGATGACTCTTTAATCACTCTTTGCGTTGGTCGGTTACACATAATCTCGCGATTTTTTCCCTACGAGAAAACTCTATTGTCCTCCCAACTTTTTTTTTTTTTTTTTTTTTCTCCTTCTATCTCTTCTGTTCTTACGTCCAATCTGCATTGGCTTTTTTTTTTTTTTTTTTTCAATTATTTTCTGGCGTGTCTTGGTTCCTTTTATCCACTTTTTCTTTTAGAGTTCTCCTTTTTAGCGCACTACCTACCAGCCATGGAAGCTGGCTCTCGGGCCCAATCAGCTGGATTGGCCTGGCTTGAACAGTCCCTGGCCGAGTTGGAAGCTGGTAAAGCCAGTTGGGCCGTCATGCCATCACTGATCAAACCTCGTCAACTGGAAGAACTGGAGGCAAAAATTAACTCGGTGCATCGACAACTTGGAGAAATCAACAAGGACGACGAGGACAGCGAAGCCCAGCGCCAAGCAAAACAAGACGAGTTGGTAGCTATCGAGAGTGAGTTAAGACCGCTTAGGACGGACTGGGACCGCACGTGCAGGGATGCTCATGTGGCGTACCGCCCCAAAGACGAGATGAAAGCAAATTCTCTCATGAACAACATCTTGAACCTTTATAAAGATTTCGGCCTCCCCATCAACGGCAACATGGGCGTCGACACATCAGCCCTAGGCCTCACTGGAGACTCGCCAGATGCTGATCCGGACACACCGCGCAGGCCGCGAATGCGAATGAAGAGGGGAGGGGCGGTGCTCACCCCAGATCGCAATGGAGTTTTTGAGGTCCGATTCCATCACCTTAGCCATCCATCGCTTGCTTACGCGCCCTCATCGTCTCATTTTGCTAACCTTCACTTCATTTCGCAGTCAGAGACGCGTAAGAGGAAGCGAGGCCGCAGCTCCAGCATTGCTCAGAAGCGCCCGCGCATTCAAGGTAACAGAAATTCCATACATTTCAATGCCGTCTACCAAAACAGACGCGCCGCCAAGAAGCACACCATTATCCGGTTCCCCGAGGATCCAGTGCGCCCGGCCAAGTTTTACATCTTGCGATGTGAGGATCACGACATCGACTTTGACGACAATTCATTACAGGCAGGGCTGGCGCATTTGTCAGAAGAGCATCAGCTTAAGAACCCTTCATTCGAGACTGTTATTCAGCACTTTGGTTATGAGGTCATTGGTTGCGACGATAAAAAACTCATTCAAAACAACAAAGTCGCCAAGGAAGCCTTTCAAAAAGGTGAAAGAGGAGCGCGAGACTCCATTCGCGTTACTGATAAACCTTCACCAAAGACACCACGCAAGAAGACCAACAACGCCGTGAAAAAGGGTCGGTCAACGCGCAAGTCTCAGGACTCCATCCATCCTCGCGACTTGGTTCCTGGAGATGTCTACATCATCTACTGGTCCGCGTCAAAACAGTGGTATTGTGGTTTGTATATTCCTTTGCAAGATCCCGAATCCCTTGGAATAGACGAATCGCTCGAGGCGATGGGGCTACTTAACAACGTACCGCCTTGTTATGAGTACGACAGCTCCAGCAAGTCATTCTCCTGGGCAGAAGGTTATGAAGATGGAGGAGAAAACGCTTCGGAGCAACACTTTCCGTTCATGTTCTTTGAGGGACTTGATTTTCCTGATCTGTGCCATGTTGCTTGGATTCCCATCGGCGAAATTCAGCCTTGGGATGAGGGCAAGGCGCTGATGATTAAGCATAGCGACCAGGCTTTTGAATATCTCAAACAGCGGGAGGCGGTTCAGCAGCCCAAGCGGTGGGGTCCAAATGATGAGATTCCAGACCCGACTGATGACAGTAAGTATACTAACTGCGTATGAGGTGAGGTTTCTGACATAGCCTTTCTGTAGACTCAACGTCGGATCTTGCGTCTCGATCACCAGTTGCAGAGTCTTCGACAGATTTCCAACCTGCTCAGAACGCTGAGACCGTTACACCTAATACAGCCCCAGAAGCGGATGCTGCTGATCAGGCCGAAGACGCAGACGTGACTGGGCAGACTGAAGAAACACAGAAGGACACCGAACTAGCACCTGAAGAAGAGCAGGACACTCAACTAGTGCCTGAAGAAGCACAGAGCGCCCAGATGGAAACCGAGGAAGCGCAGGACACCGAACTGAAATCTGAAGAAGAGCAGGACATTCAACCAGAGCCTGAAGTAGCGCAGAAGGACGCCAGACTGGAACCTGGAGAAGTGCAGAAGGATACCCAAATGGAAGTTGAAGAAGCACAGGACACCAGACCAGAACCTGAGAAAATCGCCGAGTCACCCGTACAACCCGATATAGTCGAAGACGAAGATATCGCCATGAGTTCAGAGGAAAACCCTACCGAGAGCGCTGCTCAACAGCCAACCGAGGACAGCGAGGATGTTGTAATGGAAACTCCAGAAGACGCAACTCAGAAACCTCTGCAGCAGAATGACTCTCAGTCTGGTGGGGACGATCAGGAAATTATTCTTGATACTCAGGAAGATCCAGCCGAAAACGTCTCCTCCCCGAAGGAACCGGAAGAAGTCACCGCGGAACGAGAGCAGGAAAGCTTATCTCACGAAGCAAGAGAAGCACGCTTACCCAGTGTCGATTTAGAGGATCTCCTACTTGCAGGCGAGGATCTGGAGTTCCAGTTTTCACAGTCTGAACAGAGGGAACTCGATCAAAAACCGACACCTACGCCTGCCCATGAGACAATTCGTCTTTCTCGCGCAGCAAATGACGTTGTCAACACGAAGCAGGAAGAAAGCTTGCCTGCCTCGCCTACACTCGGGAGAGCCAGTCTTACCAAGACGGAAAATGACTCTGGTGATGAGAGACGTGAGGCTAGTCAGCCTCAGCGCTCTTCTGTCGCTACGGAATCTTCCCACGATGAAACTCCACAGCCACGCCTTTCTTACGCTGATATGGGTCGCGCTTCTTCCTTGTCAGAGGGTGTTCCAAGCGATGTAGTTGATTCACGGCCGCAAATTCAACCTGCTTCGAGACGGGCTCGATCAGGGACACCTAATCACAACGCGCTCGCTGCGCAGTCACGTATGTCATCGCTATCAAAGTCACCTGTTGTATCTCGACCGCCCGCAATGTCGCCGCCAGCGACAATACCGTTCTCACCCACAGCGCCGCCTGCCTCGACGCCTTTACAGCTGCCAATGATGTCGCAGCCTCCGCCGTCTTCTCAGTCATCAGTACCACGGTCACCAACATCGCAACGCCCGCCTTCAGGGTTACAGCACCCAGTCTCATCATGGCCGCTGGATAACTCATGGGCATCGACGACACCACAGCGATCAGGAGCATCACAATCATCGGCTCTTGCGTGTCGGCCTGCACCATCTCAGCCAACGCCAACTTCACAACCGCCGCCATCATCACAGCCTCCAGCGGCCAGGCCCTCGACATTATCCCCCCCATCTTCATCATCTCAACCATCGACTTCGGAGCCACCGTTCCGTACCCCAACAGCGCAAGAGCGGCCCGCAGCGCAAGTAGCAATGTCTCCTGGGTCTGCTGTGTCTAACAGCGAACAGCCAAACAACGCATGGCCGACTTCGCAGACATCGCAGGTCCTGGCACCTCCCCGCCACTCACCAATAGAGAGTCCACTGCCAGAAGATGCTCAGACTCGCTCTGAAGTCTTGAGACATCCTCATGCAGCTCAGACCAAGACTTCTGCGCAGGCTTTGGGAAACAGTCCCCAACCTAGCGAACTTTCACGTGCGACAAGGCCCAAGGCATCATCCAAGCCCTCAGTTGATATTGTTTTGCTTAACCGTCAAGCAGTCAATGAAGCGCGGTCACAGTCCATGACAACTGGACAGCAAGCAGCAACAACCAGCCCTACACAGATGCCAGCAGCTCATGAAAGACATTCAGAACCTGCACAGATAACGTCAATGCCGCCAGCTATGTCTGCTGCCAGACCTGAAGCCCCAGCTGCGCGCCGCCCGCTCCCTCGGGAGAGACCATCACCTAGACCTTCTGCTTCACCGGTAAAGAGCCGTGAAGCCCCCAAGGTCATGCCGTCACAAAATCAGGCTCCCAGTGCTTTCTCCCAACATCCTTCTGGGGCCGGGAATACTCCAGCAGCTCAGCCAGAGCGACCAG
Source organism: Fusarium oxysporum Fo47 (assembly GCF_013085055.1). Taxonomy (NCBI): domain Eukaryota; kingdom Fungi; phylum Ascomycota; class Sordariomycetes; order Hypocreales; family Nectriaceae; genus Fusarium; species Fusarium oxysporum. The sequence continues at coordinate 1,444,842 of NC_072849.1, forward strand.
CACAAATGCTCTCAGGTCAGCCACCTACCAGATATGCTTCTCGACCTACGTCCCCGGTACACCAAAACTCACCCCGCTTGCCGCCCATGAATGTCCCTCTAGATGGACACTATATCCCCAATACAATGTTGGCCCAACAACAGGCATCTTTGTCGATGTCTCGACCTAGTTCTTCGGGACATATTGGACCACAACCTGTGCCTTCTCCTCGTCTGGCTGCTCGGTCTATATCGCGACCCGGCTCTGCATCCCAAAAGCACATTGTATCACAGGCTATGCCTTCTCCCCATCAACTAGCGGCAGAAATTCAGCGACCTCGGTCCGGATTCCAGGGGCATTCTGGGTTGCAGCCGATGTACTCTCCCCGACAAGTTCCTAGGGAAATCCCTCACCGTGCTTCAGCCTATGAAGGGCATCCAAATCATCGTCCTGTTCCATCACCGCGCGGTCCCTATGCTGTTCCAGTGCAGCCGCCCGCATCGCCTCAACAATCTTTCAGTCACTTTTCCCATCGAAGCCCTGAGATGCAGGGACAGGGCTATGTTTCCCAGCGTCATTATGCATCAACTGGGACCTTGTCACCGCAATTGTCAACAGCGGAAAATCAATTGCCACCCATTCGATTACCAAACATCTCTCGTCCTCGATCTGGAGCCCAGACAGCTCCAAACATGATCTCGCCGCCGCAGACCGCTGTTGGGGCTCGACCAGGACACTATACGGGATATCACCAGCCTACGCCGCATATTATGCAATCGCCGCGTCTATCTGCGGCCGAAATCTCTCGACCGCACACGGCAAGCAACATGCATCCTCCCCTGCCCACGATGTCACCAATCCTAGGGCACACAGAACCGCGTAGACCAAACTCAAGCTACGCTCAAAGCATGCCTTTTCACGCCCCCTTGCCCACCATGCTGCCAACCTATTCGAACACAAGCTACCAGTCGTCGGCACCATCTGCACACCAGTACGCCCAACCTAATCGTCCTCAAGGTCACCTTCGAAGACATTCCGAAAGCGCTTGTCAGCCCCAACTCCAGCAGTATGCACTCGCAGGCAGCCCGCAGATAGCAAACTCTACGCCACGGTCCTATCAGTCGCCAGAGCTCGATCGGGGTCCGAGACGTAATCCGGCTCAGGATCCCTTCCTCCCTGAACTCTCTCCCAACGTTCGTAAGGCACTTCTGGAACAAGTTAGAACAGACAGACTCGATCTTATCCCCTGCGACTTTCTCAACAACGAAAACAAGTATCGATGCCCTTTTTGCAAGGAAACGACTCTGGAACCAACAGCGCTTATTAATCACATCAAGATGAGCTGTCCAATGCTGGAGGAGAAGTATAAACAGGACAAGAATGAGCAGGCCATTGAAGCGAATCAAGCCAAGCGAGTCACGCAAGCTAAGAGAAAGAGTCAGATGGCCCAGGCAACGAAGAATGCCCGAGTTCGGAGTTGATTTGTTTATTATTGATGTGATTATCCCACTAGATATCACTTTGCGAGCCTGGAAGGAATGCCGTGGAAATTGGCTGAAGCATCTCATTGCTTTTAATCAGTACAGTCGCGAGCCGGTGTTTTTATTGTTAGTTATTACAAAAGTAGATCCTTGATCTTGATAGGCGTATTGAAGAAGAATTATGGAAGCATAGGGAAGACTTTCAGCTAGTCTTATGGATCAACAGTTCACATAAGTACTCTAGAGTTGGTAATTTATCACGAATCAGTTCTCATAACTCAATCTCCGCTGCCATCGTAACTGAAAGCTTTACTCGTCACTTATTGTCTGACACCTGATGCTGTCATTGTGAACACGGGAGTTTTGCTGGGGCTCTTCGATTATAAACACTAATTGGCTAGAAGTAGGTCATTATGTTTATGGTTTGGTGTCCCAACGTCGCACATCGTCACGCGAAATGCAGTCACAACATTCAACGCCTTCACTTCTCGTCTGTTTTTGTGACATTCACTTCCCCGCCCTCAATACCAACAGAGTCGAAGCCCATCTGCGCAGTATCGTATCCATTGGCCTGGAGGTATTCGCGGAACTTTTGATCTTCAACGGTGATGGTGTCTTGTCCAACGTGGGGGATGCAGAAGAACACGATAAGAGCTGAGAGGATGCAGAGACTGGATGAGACCCAGAAAGGGTACTGGGCTGACTCAGTCTTGTTTCCTCCAGCGGCCTGGATGTAGGGAAACACATAGGTACCGACGAAAGCACCAATCTTGCCAACGGCAGCGGCGATACCGTAATATCGGCCACGGACACCAGTGGCACATGTCTTTGCAGCGAGAAGACCGATGTTGTTTCCGGGGCCGAGTTCACCAAGAGCTTGAAAGATTCCGAAGACGACAGCGAAAGCCGCGATTTGGGTGGAAATCTTGTCATAGACACCGGCCATGATGAATCCGACGATGGCTTGGAGAGTAACACCGAGGATGAGAGTGTATCGAGGACCGATCCAGTCACTGACAAATGCACCGATGAGAGTACCTGGCAGATAGAACATGTTGATGACAGTGTTCCAGCCAAAGACAGTGGTTAGGTTCGCGCCATCGCCATAGATTCCAGCAAGAATCGAGGAGGAGTAGATACCGAAGGCGTAGGAGGAAAACTAGTCACGTTAGCAGATGGTAGATGGTAGTGCCTTGCAAACTTACGTTGTAGAGGAACCAAACCAGACTGACGCAGAGCAGTCGGAACCAGTAGTAGCGCAAGACCAGCGAGTATGGTGTTTGGCGTCTCATCGACTCCTTGGCGAACTCCTCGGGCTCCTTGAGTCGAAGTCGAAGGACGAAGAGGATAAGAGGGAAGACGACTCCAATGCCAAGACTTGTCCTCCAGATGGTGCTGTAGTGGCCATTATGGCATGCGGCGGCAACAACGTCTATTGATGGTTATTTATAGTCGGATTAGGATAGAGATGTAACATACAAGGGACGAAAGCACCAATGACGAAGCCAAAATCGATCATTGAGTTTGTGAAGAGAATGAACCAACGGTTTCGGGTTCCCTTCTTCATCTGACCGCTGGACTCGGCGCATCCAACGCTACCAGCTGGATATTCACCTAGGAGGCATTAGCACCAAATTCATTCAATGAAGAATTCGATATATCTCACCTCCGATACCGATACCGACAAAGAATCGCCAAGCAGTCAGCATGTTGAACATTCCGACTGCCTGTCCATGCCAGTAAGATCCAGCTGCCAGCGCAGTGAAAATGATGAGAATGACGGTTGAGACCATGAGCGTATTGGTTCGCGACCAATGATCAGCAAGGAAACCAAAGACGAGCTGGCCAACAACTGTTCCAGCGAAGGCGATGTCAGAGACGTATTTGAAGGCATTAGAGTTGGCATAGACATCTCCATATTGTCGTTTCAAGGTGGTGTTGACAGAACCAATGACCTACTCACGTTAGAAATGAAGCACAGCATATTCACAGAAGTTCTCACGTTGTTGATGTAGCCATCTGAGAAAAGACCGGCACCGCAAGCAAACACTGGGAGGGCAGTCTCAATCCAAGGCCTCTGAGGAATGTCGTCTTGAGGCGTGTGTACTTCATCATGAGGGGCTTCATCAGAGGCATCGCCCTCGTGTTTCTTCCCGAACCCCAGCATCGTGGATGCGCAAGGGTGTATTGGTCACAGGTGATAAGGTTTTGTTTGTCGTGGGGAAGAGTGCACGCCTAGTCACTGTTATAAGAGAGGGAGCCAAAGCCACGGTCACGTTCAGATTGACTAAAACGCCAAAGATTGGTGATGCCTCGGGTAAGGAACAAACAAAACAAAAGAATTGGCTCGGTGTCACAGGATTTCTAGAATTTAAGAGAAAACGGGGGGCATTCGTGGTGGAGCAATGGCTTCTTGTCAAGGAGATAAGGTCTGGCGTCTGTGGAACAAAAACTGGGCACCGAGTGATTGACCCAAGTTGTTTTGAGAAGCTGGTAATGTTGCACCAACGAATCATTACGTACACGAGACACAAGAGTCGAACATCATAGGAGAGAGTGACCGGAGGTAACCGAAACGGACGGCACTCGGCGCGTTGAACCAATTGACTTTGATGATGCACATGAATCCTTTCTTGTCGATTTATTGCCGAGTTTGGTCGTTGGTGGCGCCAAATGCGTCCTCTGCTCGGCTCAAAATTGCCGATGGGCCTGTCAGAGCGTCCACTAGTACTGATATGTCAGGTGAATACGAATATGCTCTATCACCTGTCAATTACCGCTCAGTAGCAGTTGATGAGACCCAATATTTGCAGGAGTTTTCACCTGGGGGAGGGTCACAGAATGGCTGGGGAAGAGGAGAACCGTCGTGGAGTTAGTGGCAAGCCAATCTTGATCAAGAAAGTCAATATCTCTGGAGAGCATGATTGACATTGACTAAGCGGGGATCAATTAATATTGCTGATCAAATACTAGCAGGGTCAGTGCATCATGCATGTGATTGTTGGTGATGAAAGGTTTGGGCACACGACCAATTCCTGCAATAAGATTTGATAACAGGCACTAATGCAGCCAGCTTGCAGTGGGAAGCGTACATAGCACCTGAGTGCATGCCTCACATCATCCAATAGATCCGCCTCTATAGCTCAGTGGTAGAGCGTTGCACTTGTAATGCAAAGGTCCATCGTTCAATCCGGTGTGGAGGCATTTCTTCATCTTTTGCCATTTTAAGCAAATTACAATTAACATATCAATTCTTTTTTCTTTTTACACAGCCCTTATTGATAATAGAGCTTTAGATATATTTTTCCAACATTTTTTTTTACTTATGCAATATTTTGAAAATAATTAGGATAATGAAGTTTAAGTTCACAGCCACAATATGCAGAGAAGAACATCTAAAACTCTAGTTCATGCGAGGCGCATATGATGTCTAATCTATCTGTCTAGCTCTTTCATAATATAATACATATCTCACAGAGTATACACCAGCTTTCCTCCAGAAACCTTGTTCGCTCTCAATTCATCCAAGCCTTTCAGAATACCTTCAAAGCCACTACCGCCGCGGTTGACAAACGTCTGAGGAGCCTTCACCTTACCCTCCTCAAGCAGCTGTCGGCTGATCTCCCAGAACTTCTTCGCAAACTCAAACTCTTCAGGCTGAGCAGGAGTCTCCTGTCCCTTGAAGAATCGCTCGCCAAAGATGGAGTACATAAGCGTGACATAAGGTCCATCGACCTTGGGGTTCACGTCGAGCAATTGTTGCTTGTCGACTGGCAGAAGAGTAGCGTACTTGCCGCCCTCGGTGCTGATAGCTCCAGCACTGATGGCGACGTCTTGCGCGGTGCAGTCCCAGGCGAGCTTGAGGGTGTTGTTGGTGTACTTGCGAATTTCCTCAGCAACGTTGGGCAACTTGTAATCAAAGACTGCCTCGGCTCCGAGGGACTTGAGATAGTCGAAGTTGTGAGGAGAAGCAGTCGCGATAACCCTCAGCCCCGAAAGTTTGGCGAACTGGATACCGTAAATGCCAGTTGCAGTGCTACCGCCGTGAATGAGGATAAACTCGTCGCTCTTCTTGCCCTCGGTGGGTAGAGTCAGTCCCAGGGTCTTGTAAAGGCCTTGGCCCTGTGTCGGTGATCAGAATTTATGCTTTGTACTCATCAGGCCAAACTTACTACCGTGGCAATAGAAATACCGAGAGTAGCAGCCTCTTCGTCAGTAACATTATCGGGCGTCTTGATCTGTACATCTCCCTTTGCCACAATGTACTCGGCAAAGCCTCCGTTCTCGAGCTGAGTTGCATCACTAAATATGCTTAGATGAAATTAACCTAACGATACCCAAATACTGACGCTCCATGGACTACACCGCTGATCCGGTCGCCCTTCTTGAAAGACTTGGTGACCTTGGGGCCAACTTCCTCGACGATACCAGCGTAGTCACATCCGATTCTAGAACCAGGTTGCGTGAGTCCAAAGTCGATATGCTTCCAGTCGGTAGGGTTCAAGCCAACGGCATTGACCTTGACGAGGATATAATCGTCTCGGAGCTTGGGCTTCGGGACCTCCTGGATAGTGGCCTTGCCCTTCTCGACGAATACGATAGCCTTGGTAGTCATGATGTCGGTTTCTGTTGTTGTAAAGCTGCGGTTTTGTGAGTAATGATAAGACTTGCTTGATGAATATCATGAAGATATAGAAGCTCTTGAGGACATTTATACCGCTAAATGGCGTCATGATAGTGCAACTTAGAATGGCTAGCATGCGTCATTGATTGGCTGCTTAGACTTTAGTTGGTGTTTAACGCTATCCCCACGGAACGCCGATTACCAATCTATCTTAGCTTGATAATCTGCGGGGACAACGCCGAAGCTCGGAATGTCTTCACTGTATAACTTCCTATGATTTGACTTTAAGGGGATTGGTGATATCATAGTGGTACTCAAGTATGGAGTTGTTATGTAAATCGCCCCGAGGACGATATGTAAGCAATCCTCCTAGGATCGTGGTTAATCTGACTTGGCACCGATGGCCAAACAAGTGACAAAATTTCTTGGTGACTTGCCGTCTGCGTCCTTCTACAAGCTCGCCAATTGTCCACGTTGCTATCGCACGCTTTTTCCCATTCTCTTCATCCTCCTGGAGACAGCCTAAAAAGTTGCCTGCATCTCAAGTGACTGAACACAGAGTGAGCAGGTCAGCTGGTAAAATCAAATGAAGACATTACTTACCCTCGGATCCATATTCGTGGCCTTGTATTGCATCGCATACTCAGAAGCCACGACAGCCATCGGCTTGATAACCATAGCATCGATATGCAAACCCTCTAGATAAGTTGAGCTTTCAATTTAACCTAAGATATGGTAAAAATATCGCGATTTTCATTTATGAACAATGCCATTGCATTCCACTAGAGGAATGAAACAAAGCGAGAGTTTAGCAACAGCCTCAGTAAAGCTTACCATCAATTCCACGGAGTGCGAGGCTCGATACTGAGTCACTTGTCAGGCTACAATGCAAACGACATTGGCGATTTCAATGTCTCAGTCTCAGAAATTATGTTTGTGAGCATCACCAAAACTTTTGTGTGAGAAGTGGAAGACCTAAGATTTATTATAGCATCATGAAGTCCGATGGGCATGAAGGTCTGACTCTAGGTATGCTCTACACTTTTATCGTCCTGTCAGTCTTAATAGCAGCTAGAAGAGGGAACTCATTGACAAGAAATATATATGACTGCAGTTGGCTTCAGCGTCGCCCTACCATGCAAGACAGTTTTGAGAAATGGGCCAACTACAGCAGCGATCAAAAACCTTTTAGGGTTCTACATATATATGCTGGAATGATGATCCAAGCTACAATAACACCCGAACGACCTGACAGTGGCTATAATGAGTTGTTGACTTCAAGTTGCATGACTCATCTGCACAAATGTCAATGGGCCTCCTTACTAGAACACTGTGCCAGAAAGAGTATTGGCATGCGAACGAGCCAATGGGGATTCACAAGACTATCAGTTACCAGGGTCTTGGGAGGAAGGAGTTGGTAACTACTGGACACCAGAGCATTCATTCCCCTGGGTTTCTCTGCATTAGTGCTGACATCAGCCCCCACAATTGTCCTGGACAAACAAACATCTGCAATATTTGCCTTCTAATAACAGCACATTTTTCGCCAAGAGATTTTGTAAACACTTTTATCAGAATTATCATAGCAAAATGAACACCTCACCAGAACTGTTCGCCCAGCTCACTAATAGATTGCGTATCTGTTATCAAACCTTTGGCGATCCGTCAGACCCTGCGGTCATACTCGTGCCAGGCAATGCGGATTCAATGATAGTATGGGCAGAAGATCTTATCGAAAAGCTTCAGTCTTCCGAAGATGGCAAGAAGTACTTCGTAATCCGCTTCGATCCAAGAGACACGGGCCTGTCAACTGAGTTTCCGGTGCCGGGCGGATACTCAATTGGAGATATGGCAGGCGACATTGAAGGACTCGCAAACCACTTGAAACTCAACGATCCCTCAAAGGGCTTCCATATTGTTGGTCTGAGCAAAGGAGGTCCAGTCGCCTACACGGTCGCTGCACGTATGCCCCAGCATGTCAAAAGCCTGTCGCTTCTGTATACGTCTCCCGGCGTGAGTCCTGAGCTCCCAATCAAAGGAGGACTTGATCTCGGATTCCAACCTATGCTGGCCGGCTTCGGAGATCAGAGGGAAACGGCCATCAAAAACGGAATGACCGTTTATGACGCACACACAACGCAGCCTGATGCGGAAGAGAGAAAGGAGGTGGAGAAGGCGGTGAGACGTCTGGTGGAACGGGATATCAAAGGTGGCACATTGTACAGCAAAGCTCCGAATCACGGCGCCGCGTCGTACGAAAAAGATGGCTGGCCAAGGGTTGACACGCTCAAGATGATCAAATGTCCGACCACGGTTGTGCAAGCAGGCAAGGATCAGATCTTTGGGGAGATTCACGGAGAAGCCTTGGCGAAAGCGATACCCGGTAATGTTGAGTATGTGCTTTGGGATGATGTTGGGCATGAGATGCCACGACGCATCTGGAGCAGAATGGCCAAGGTGCTGCAGAAGAATTGGGAGAGGGGCCAAAGCGCGGACCATGTTGGCGCCTGATGCGGAATAAAGTGATAGGTTACTGGAGAAGATGAGCTTGTTGTGATACTGTCCAATGAGGGGCGAAGTGAAACAGGACGACCAACAGACCTTAATATTGTTCTTTTTGTCCGATGCCCCTGTCTATGCGCCCACCAACAGAACAATCAAGCCGCCATCTAATAGTTGTGAGACAAAACCACCATTCATAGAGCAATCGGCCATATTTCCATGACAATAACTAATTCCTCCAGTCGAAACACACGAATCAGTGATGGGCACTCCACATGCTGCGGTCGGTTATTGTGACCTGTCCAACATCTAATGCAGCCAAGTGCCCGGAAGCCGTGATGATTCACGGGCTATGAATCATAATCCTGGATATTCATCCGTTTTCGTTTGAGTTTGTCAGTGTCTCGAAAGTAGTATAAAGGAGGGCGACAGGAACCTTCTCAACCAAAGTGAACCATATTACTCAACATATCTCCAGCAACTTTCGTCAACCGCAGAATTCCTCAATATGTTGTTCAGTATTATATACGCCGGGCTTCTACTGCCCATTGTTGCAGCCAAGGTGTCATATGATGGCTGGAAAGCCTTCTCCATCACTGCTCGCCCGTCCGACAAAGACATCCTTAGCCTTCTCAAAAGCATCGATCACGTCTCTTTGAGCTGCGGGCAAAATCACGACGTTTTTGAGGTCGCCATTCCTCCTGGAAAGCTCGATGCCTTTAAGCGTCTTGGCCTGAAAACCGCCGTTGTCAGCGATAACATGGGCGCCGAGATCGCCCAAGAAGGAAGCTTTGGACTCTATCAAGGTCATTAATCTGAGTGATCTTGTCAATTCTACTTACTGATGGTTGGTAGCTGCCGCCAAACGTCCCGGTGCTAATGCAAAGCTACCCGATAAATCTTACTTCAAGTCCTACCATAGCTTCGAGCAGCACCTACAGTTTCTGTCCGATTTACAAGCCTCGTTCCCAAAGAACTCGGAGGTTTTCACAGCCGGTATGACTGTACAGAACAGAGAGATCCAAGGTATTCACCTCTGGGGCAAAGGCGATAAGGGAAGGAACCCTGCCATCGTTTGGCATGCGAACTCTCACGCACGCGAGTGGATCAGCGGAATGGTAGGAAACGTCCAACTCAGTAGAGAGTTGTAGTACTCTAACGCTTTTCACAGACCGTTGAGTACATGGCGTGGAAGCTTGTCCAAGGCTACCAGAATAAAGATCGGCTTGTTCGAGATACACTCAACAACTACGACTTCTACATCATTCCGATTGCGAACCCCGACGGTGAGTCTTCAAACGTCTCTTCGAAACGTGGAACACGGATGCTGACTGCTTCATAGGCTTCGTTTATACGATAACTGACGACCGGTTGTGGCGAAAGAACCGCCAGAAGCGAGCTGGTCAGAAATGCATCGGCACCGATCTCAACCGAAACTGGCCTCATGAATGGGATATCCCCGGCGGTTCCTCCACTGATACTTGCAACGAGACATATCGCGGCATGAAGGCTGGCGATACTCCCGAAAATAAAGCTCTCGTCAAGCATACGAAATCAGTTGCGCAGAAGAATGGCATAAAGTCTTACATCGACTTTCACTCTTTCAGCCAGTTGATCCTCCTTCCGTACGGCTACACTTGCGACACCAACATCACCGATATCAAGGAACAGATGGAACTCGCTGGCGGCGTTGCAGACGCTATCAAACAGGTCAACGACTTGAATTTCTACTACGGCCCAACTTGTCAGACCATCTATCAGACTTCGGGTGGAAGCAGTGACTGGGTTTATGATGTTGCTGGAGCAGAGCTTGCTTGGGGTATGGAGCTTCGGCCCCAGAGGCTGAGGGGCAATGGGTTTGTTCTTCCACCGAAGCAGATTGTTGAGTCTGGTGAGGAGATCTGGGCTGGAATGAGGTATCTCTTTGAGAACTTCTGAACAGACAAGCTTGGAGACAAGCCCCAGGGCTTTCAACGGTAGTGCAGATAGAAAGCAGTCAAATTGCTACGAGGTTGGGACTAGTTACACCATGATCGATTCCTGACTTCACGAGTAAAGTCTCAGATAGTGATTGAATGCTATCTCGATTAGAACAATTTCTCACAGATATAATTAGGGGGTGATTCAACAGAAGACATGAGCATTGTGTCGTGTGCTGGTCAAGAACTCTAATAAATGCTTTGTCATCAAGCAAATTGGTGAGATGGCCGAGTTGGTTATGGCGCCAGGTTAAGGTCAACCTTAACACCAATTCCTGGTGGAGCAATCCTCCTGGGTTCGAGTCCCAGTCTCATCAAGTTCTTCTTTTTGCATCTCATTATTTTTGTACACGATTCCTACTCTCAAGAAACACGGACTGGTCGCAGTGGTTGTTCCCCTCGACTCCGTCTCCAGTTGTTTGAAACTTGAACAAGATCCTTGCACTCTCCGATTAACCATGACCATTTTGCCAGAAAGCTTGGAGTAACTTCCCAGCTCTCACTGAGATGCGGCTCGCCCCATAAGATCATTCCAGCATTTTCCTTTGGTTGATATCCTCCTTCTAGTTTGCTGGGTGGCGGCGTGACGCACCTGGGTGACGGAACAGCCGGAGGGTGTATGTACACGAAATCACCGACCAAATCCTCCAGAAATTGTATGTGATCATATGTGAGTTGCTTCCGAATGAGATTATCTCTGAGCCCTGGAAACGGGAAGATATCGATCCAGCAAGGATGTGGCAAGGTCATCTGAATCTGAGTTGGCTCAAGGCGAGTTGGTAGTGGTAGATATTCTCGGTCAATAGGTCGAACGATAGAGATGCCGCAGTATGTCTTTGACTGAGGTTCTAGTGTTGGGAAGTCGAATTCTATGATGAACTCTGCAAACAGCCTCATCATTTTCTTGTTGGTCATCATGCCTCGGCAAACATTGAAGCTGATGAGGTGAAGAAGGCGATGGTCAACAGAGATGACTACGCCCGAGTTGGAGCTAGATTGCCTTGCTATGATAAGTTGCTGCGATGGCGGCTCTTCTTCTTCTCTGGGCCGCGCCATATTCTGGGTTGAAGAAGTCTTGGGTTCTTCTTCACTGTTTGCGTCGGTACCGATCCTCCAGCGGTCAATTCGATAAGGTCGTTTGCCTGGCCCATTCCTATCCTCGTTCTCTCTTCTCAAGCGTTCCCCTATGATGACGTTCAGTACCAATGCAACTCATCGGAGATAAGGTTTCATACTCCGTGCTCTTTGATTCAGTCGGTTCTGTGCCCGCTTACGAGCCTTGCGCTCCTGATCATTATCGGCAGTCTCCATTGCTCCTGTCTAAAGGTTTAATGTGGGGATGAGACGTTTAAAGTTGCGATACCAAGTAAGGAAAAAGAAGTCATCCATGACACTGAGATATATGCCAGTCTCATAGAGGAAAAAGACGTCAGCCAGCTGACAAAGGGTTGAACTCCGCCTAACCCCCAAACTCCGACGCTAAGCCCAATCAGGTAGAAACTGTCACCCATGATGCATCATGATCGCAGCTAGCGGTCCGGAATTAAGCGGCAGTGCTGAAAGCCAAAAGCTTGTCGTTGTCGTGCGTGCATCACTTGTGAAACTGAGTGGTTTGATTGGAGCTTCGGAGTCTAAGTCCTGTAAGTTTAGTCGCAAGATCCAACGTTGTTGGAACATGAGGTGACGGAATCAAGTATATAAGTCAACCTTTTGTCCACGAACTTGAGGAATCAAAACTCCTACAAGCTCTTTTCCCATCACAACACTCATCTCTCCATATCATTATCTCATATTCCAACTTAATATGTCTCGATACTCTGCTGCACATGAAAACCCGCAGGGTCCTGGCGACGCCAGACCTACTGCCCTCCAAATCATCGAAGATGAGGGCGTAGAAGGCAAGCTCAAGGGCAAAGTCATCGTCATCACCGGAACTTCTTCTGGTATTGGCATTGAGACCGCCAGAGCCCTTGCGAAAACTGGAGCCAAGTTGTTCTTGACTGCAAGAAACCTCGACAAGGCGAAGAAGGCCTGCGGAGAATTCTTCGATGCCAGTCAAATGGAGTTCATCGAGCTCGACCTGACTTCCTTCGACAGTGTTCGTGCTGCTGCCAAGAACATCTTAGATAAAACCGACAAGATCAACATTCTGGTCGAGAATGCCGGTGTCATGGCTTTCCCAGAACTAGAGTTCACGAAGGACGGCCATGAGATGCAGTTCGGAGTCAACTATCTCGCACATTTCTTGTTCTTCGAGCTTCTCAAGCCAGCCTTGCTCGCGGCCGTGACTCCCGAGCTCAACTCCCGAGTCGTTGTTCTTGCTTCATCAGCACACCAACGTAGCGGTATCAACGACTCTGACAACTATAACTTCCAGAAGGGCGGTTACGAACCATGGGTCTCCTATGGTCAATCCAAGACGGCTGATATCTACCTCGCCAATGAGATAGACCGTCGATACGGTGCTCAAGGCTTACACGCGACAAGTGTTCACCCCGGAGGCATCTTGACCGAGCTTTCAAGATATATTCCCCCGGAGCACCTACAGGCTCTTGCTAGTAGCGACACGGCTAAGAAGATGATAAAGAGCCCCGAGCAGGGCGCTGCGACGACAGTCTGGGCGGCTATCGGTAAGCAGTGGGAAAACGCTGGAGGAAGATATCTGGAGAACTGTGAGGAGGCGCCTCCAGCGAAGCAGATTGATCCTCACTTCGGCAAAGGGTATGCGCCACATGCATATGACCCAGAGCGCGAGGCTCGACTTTGGGAGGACGCGCTCAAGATTGTTGGCTTGGCTTGAGGGTTAGGCGATGGCCACGAGGGTACGGAGTAGATAGTAGAGCCAATTCAACTCGATGTTGATCATATCCAGACCGCCATCGTGATCGCCTGTGCTACCAATTACCCCGTTCCATGGGGCGGGCTGTTGCTATAGAAAATGTCGGGGATGGGTCCTGCACTACGTAAAACGAAATGTGCTGTAGCGCGTGAAGCCATGTCTTAGCTAATATGCACAGTGCTCGTTTGGTTAATCAGCCAGCCACCTGAAAGTCAGCTCTCAGGCAACCAAAAAACGGCCGTCGAATCCCTGTAAGAATGGCTGGTTGTTGCGCTGAGGGTCCGACAAATGGTACTCGTTGTTCTGCTAAAAGTTCCATGCATGGGAAGCAATCAACTAATTCACAAGGCTTACCGCCTAGCAACGCACTAAATCGCAGAGAGGTTGCTGTCTCACCCAGGTCTGGAACAAAACACGGCAGCGAGATTCGATAGTGTATCTTTAGGTCATCTTCCATCAACGCGCAAAAGCTCAACGAGCGTCAAAATTACATGGGGCATAAGTTCGATCCTCAATCTGACCACGACCGCTTCTTTCATGTGCTTTTCAATTACTCAAGGTCAGGTCATTACGTATCCTAATTATTTTGTTGAGGCCATGTGAATCTGGGCATCTGTATCACTCACTGCCAATCTAGCTCATTTGCCGGCATTCCTGCATTAGCCCACTGTATCCTTGCACCAAAGGAGGGGAGAGTAAGACATTGTGCTCAGCTCGGATGCGCCGTCTGAGGTCATCGGAGTAACAGCGGAGTCATCATGCAGATCTCAGCTCGTCAACAGAGACACAATATCAATAGATTCACATGCGCTCTTGGCTTAGACACGGCTCATATGTATAAGAAGATGCCTCTGTCCTTTGTTCTTGAGGGCAGCAGCTCGTATCCAAGTCCATATTCCCTGACGCGATAGCAAACTTGATCCAAAATGCTTCCCTCTTTTCTCCTCACATCGCTGCTGTGCCTCTCCACAGTCTCAGCTCTGCCCAACCCAATTATCGCTGAGAGAGCAGCCTGCGATTGTACCGGCACTCGCGACGGTGGATCCAGCTCCAAAGATTACATCTGCCGTGATGCTCGGCTCGGCCCTACGAAGCTTCCAAAGAAGCTCCCGCTGAGCGCAACCGTGGAGAGCTACAACCGCTTCGGTGGCCTTACACCAATTCAATTCCTCCAGACATGGACAGACGAGAAGGGCAACTACAAATACCCTCCGCAGAATGGCTTCCAGCTTGACGCGAATGGCAATGCCATCAATGGCAGCATGGTTCTCCAGGTCGGAACTCTCGTAGATCGATTTGGAAGCGAATACGGTAAGTCGCGTCGCCTCAATCCAACAGCACAGTCTAACAGCATTTTAGGATCATACGTCTCTGCTGCCTCTGCTCCCTACTCGCAAAGAGCTCTCCCTCCTTCAAACTTGGCTACAAACCCCGATACTCCAGACTTCCCGTACAACTACCACGTCTACCGGGTCATCAAGCCTCTTACAGTGGTTGGAGGACCTATCGCGCCTTGGTTTGGCCAGCCCGGTCTCGGAGCGCAGTTCTTCACTGGCGAAACTGGTAATGTCAAGTTTTTGATTGAGCAAAACTATTTGCAGAAGGAGGATCCGTCAGCTCTTGTTTACAAGTCTGATGGTTGCGCATGATTATTTGGGGTTTGATTGAGGCGGACTTCATGTAATGATCTTACGACGAACGACTTATGGATACGTCAGTCTATTCGAGTAGATAATGTCAACCGGGAACAATACCATCGCTTTTAAGTGTTCCATTCATTTGAAGTCGGCATGCGACAAAATACGCGATGTGATGTTGCATTCAGCTATGATGTCTTCAATCGAGGTCCGCCAAGGCATCGAGGGAAATATACTTCAAGAAATCAATATTTTTCCGGATAACAGGTTAGTTTTGTAAGCATTTTGATCATCGCAGACATTTCGTGCTTGAGCCAGGCGGTCATATGGCAACTGAATATGCAACCCAGAACTTGGAGGATCTTGGTGC
Organism: Fusarium oxysporum Fo47; assembly: GCF_013085055.1. Taxonomy (NCBI): domain Eukaryota; kingdom Fungi; phylum Ascomycota; class Sordariomycetes; order Hypocreales; family Nectriaceae; genus Fusarium; species Fusarium oxysporum. The sequence goes on from NC_072849.1 coordinate 1,460,253, forward strand.
AGCAAATCGCGGCCCGGATATATGCAGCCTGTCTGATGGGGAACACTCTTGACAGAGAATGTGACGTCGGACGAAACGATCTGTGATATCGCGAGGCTCGCCCACGTGTCCGGTCCCAGTTTTGACGCTCAGCGGCGTAGAACTTTCTGATGCGACCCGAAGAGGCGCGGCAAATGATGCAGTCAATTGGTGCATCTTCAACCCCTCCAGAAATATCTTCGCGCTGCCTCGAACTCTGTCAATTGTGGCAGGCAACGGTTGAGGCACTGGGAGACTTTCGTCTACTGGTCAATGATGCTGTGATACTTTCGCTTCGACCAAGCGAAATGAATCTCCCAGCCACCGCATTTTCAACCACGAAAACCTCAGGTCTCAAACCATATTCTGCCAAACCTTCGTTTTCACCGCCCCAGTCTTCAGTATAAATTTCTCATCGAGCCCGCCCAAGCTACGCTTCTCTTCTTCTTTTCTCCTTAGCTCTCTTTGCCTTTTGGCTTAGATCAAGTGTAGTATCTGTTCTTTTCAGTTTAATCTCTGAAAGATGTCTAAGGACATCAATCGTGATTATTCCTATTTTTGGCCAGCGGATGGCTTCCTCTATGCTTGCATATGATCCCGTCCACAGTGTCCCTAGTATTACACTGCCCCTAGGTGACGCGAACGCGCGCTTGTTGAGCTCCATCCCTTTTCATTACTTTCTTGGGCTTGCCTGAGTGGTGAAGAAGAGTGTAAATCGTAAATGAATGTGACGCAAAAGCGCGTTGAAACGCGCATGTTTGACTCTCGCGCTTTCGTTTCTCAGTGATCCGATATTCATGATTGGTCATATGCCATATAGCCATTGTGAATTTTGATGTGAATAATAATATGACGATGAGCTCCGATGTACACCATTCTCTGAAGGGAGCTCGATGCCCGTGAATCAATTTGTTATTTGCCTATGAAATACACGTGGAATATTTTAATTTGCGTGAACGACCTGTTAGGTTGCGTCTGTCATGATGTCTTTAGGCTTTATTGTAAATTGGTTGAATCACGTTTTGCATACCGCTGATAAACAAACATTTCACGGCGTGAATTATCTTTCACACAGCTTCGCGACGCCATTAAAAAGAAACATTTAGCTCTGAGATCATTGAAGCCTAACGGCATATGAAACCACACTCATCCTTTAAGCCTTTTCTCTTATTTACAGCATTAAAGAGCATATTTAGGGTAAGGGATTTAGCCTGGCAGCGAGAGTCACATCAGGAGATTTCCGGGTAATTTCCTGTCAATCAAAGTTGCACACATCACGTGCGCTCTGGACCATACAGACCCAAAATTTTCTTTGCGCAAACAGGGGGCCAAGACTTGTTATTCACCATCAGCAAAAAGAGAATTTTACATACAACAGCGGGGATTCGCTGGTCGTCACCGACCCAACTACTAATCCGCCGGTTAGTGGCTTGACTATGGGAGAGCGGACGGGATCCCGTATTTTCCACTACCTTTGGTCGTATGTGCTTTGTAGATCGGCAACTGCAGCTCATAAAAACAGCAGTTTGCCTACTGGTATTGTGCATCAGAAGACCTTTGTCAGCACCTCAGTTTGTGCTGGAAACATGTCAGGAACTTTAATTTTGAAATCGTAGATCTAGAGACGTCAGCGTGTTGAAGAGCCTGAAACCAAAACGTGTATAAACGCCAACAGCCGTCTACATCAGACGATTCACCACCATATCACTGGGCCATCTCGCTTCAAACTTCCATTGACATGACATCCCGTCCATCCAAGCGAGCAGAAGCAAAGAATGCTTGGGAATGTAAACACCGGGCCGCGTAACCTTGTTTCTTGAAACAGGGCCACGGGAAAACTCGTCCATCTTGGTCAAAGCTTGCATCCATCTCCACCGTGACACGATTCATACCACGATGACATCTTGATCCATGGCTATTGCGATCGAGCGGTTCGCATCTTCCCGTTTCCCTGCTCATCCCAATGCAGTAATAAGCACTCGACCTCTCCGGCTTGGTATTCATAGCAAGTCATCTGAACTCGGCCGTGCCGCAAATATTCTCCTATCTATAGTTATCGTGATGATTGCATGCTGCATTGCCATTATATGCTTAACCAACCTTCCGGGAAGCTATTTTAGTGCTGTGCGATCAGCAGGAATTAAACCGGGACGTTTCCCTCTGATAGATGAAAAACCCGTGAAACAGGACGAATTAAAAGACTAGTTTTCCACGAATAAAACTCTAAATACGCGTTTCGCCCATTGTTTTCGCATACTGTCACTAATAAATCTGAGGCGGCTATGGAGACACAGTACCCATCCAATCTGTTTCAGGCAAGATCTCGCCAAGACGTTGCTTTAGACAGGCGGATAATCGGGCTCACGTTCCGATTTTTCTTGGTCATTTTTTGTTCCTGAAACGTGACACAGCGAATCGACAGGCGGCTCTTCTGTCCGGTGGCCGAAAAGACGCAATGGATCTGATGCTACACTGCAGACCGAAATAATGCCAGGCGTTACGCCAGCTCTTAAGGCGAGACGCTTGGCTACTACCCCCTTTAATATCGGTCCTCTTGATGTGGCTGTCGATGACGATCATAGCTCCCTTTGGGAAACACGGACGCTGATACTCCTTTCGATAGGGCACGAATTCGTCTAGTTCCAGTTTTATCTCCGTCGACCAAAAGGGTCACCTTGTTTCGTGTATAGACTCACAGGAATAGATGCTCCATGTAGGTAGTATAGATCAGATGGCTATATAAACGTGAGAGAGTCTTGTCGAGATGTTTCCAAATCAGCCTCCCAGCAAGCTTCTCTTCACTTCTCACCAATCGACCTTTACCCAACAAGCCTTCTTGTCTTTAACAGTTTCTAAACCGCAAACATGCACTGCAACCTCTCTCTCGGTGTCGTGGCTGCTCTCCTCGCTGGAGCCAACGCCCACGGTCACGTCGCAAAGGTCATTGCCGGTGGCAAGGAGTACACCGGTGGTATTCCCCACGGTGCTCCCTCTGACGCTGTCGGCTGGGCCGCTGGCAACCAGGACAACGGCTTCGTTTCACCCGATGCCTTCAAGTCCGCCGATATCATCTGCCACAAGAGCGCTAAGCCCGTCTCCAACGCCGTCGTTGTTGCCGCTGGTGATGTTGTCACTCTGAAGTGGGACACCTGGCCCGAGTCTCACCACGGCCCCGTCACTGAGTACCTCGCTCCCGTCAGCGGTGACTTTGCCAGCATCAACAAGCAGAGCCTCCGATGGGTCAAGGTCGCTCAGAAGGGTCTCAAGTCTGGCAGCAACCCCGGTGACTGGGCCTCCGACGATCTCATCCGCGATGGCTTCTCATGGAAGTTCACCGTCCCCAAGAACCTCAAGGCCGGTAAATACGTTCTCCGACACGAGATCATCGGTCTTCACTCTGCTGGCCAGGCCAACGGTGCTCAGGCCTACCCCCAGTGCATCAACCTCGAGGTTACTGGCAGTGGCGGCCAGGCTATCAGCGGTGGTGGCGACTTCACTACCTTCTACACTCCCACCGACCCTGGTATCCTCTTCAACCTCTACCAGTCTTTCTCTTCCTACCCCATTCCCGGCCCTGCTGTGCGAACTATCTAAGACGATTCCGAGGTGGTGCAGACAAGTGGTTTCTAGTCCCAGGTCGAGCTTGGGACCAAAGAGCTGGGCAAAGGGCATGCCTTAGGCTCTGATATTCATTGGTTGCCGCTAGTCGGTTCACGTTTTCACAAGCAGCAGAGCTGTGTTGTTCATGTATCTACATTTATGACCCGTACAAAGTTACCTTATGCAATGAACATATTGAATTCAAGCAAGAAAGCCTCCCCTCAGGTAATTCATGTAATACGATTGATGTCAACGAGCTAACCTGTCAAGTCTAAACTCGCATCGTAATGTTTCATGCGCTAAAAAAAAGTTCCCGTTGGCGCTTAAAACTCTGTCCATTTTAAGAATTTCAGGCTGAAATCAGAGCTTATTGCCAGCATGTAACATAATGACTATCTGCATATGCAATGCAACCCTGAGTATGGGCTGACTTGCAGTCGGGAACACCGATGCAACATGTTTGCAAGAATTGCTGTCCGAACTTGGAGCCAAGGGCGTGCATAATGAGCGAGAAAAGCTGCGGCATTATGCTAAGTTTATTTCTGAAAGCCGGAAAGAGTTTCACTGAGATACGGCATCTATTTCCGGAACATGAGCATGCCTTTCTGTTGGGTCTCAAGTCCCAGTGCAGTATTGATTTACCCAAACATCGCGATCATTTATTGCACATGCAGCTCTGAGGCCATAGGAAAACTATTTCCCCTTGTGATCTCCGATATCTAGGAATCCTTGTTCTAGGTAAAATTCAGTGGTGCTGTTAATAATGCCTGCAAAGGCACCCACTGCGTTCTCGCCGACTTTCATGTCATGCCCCTTTCCTCGATGAATGTAAGCACCTATTCTCAAAGATACTTCGACGGTTTCGTTTTCATAATCCCTAAGCATCTATTTGGAAAGGAACTGGTGACTTCAGTGGCATTTCGCTGTCACGCAGCTCTTGGCTGCTTTGTTGCGGACATGTGCATGGTGAATGAGCGAAGGACAACTATGCAACATCGAACGTATGACAGCTCGGCCCGGGTCACATCTTTAAATGAGATAGTGAACGTTGCACGTGACTGATTCAGGACACCTACCTTTATAATCCCAAAGAACTCTCTATATCATCGGCGAAGAGTGGTGTAGTGGTATCTACCTACAACCTATAAACCTTCTAAAATCCGAACCTAAAATCCTAAAACTGTCATCCCTACTCCACTCTTCGCTTTTTGAAGGTCACAAGTTCGATGTTACCATCGACAGTTCTTTTTTTGATCTTTTAGACCACATAACATATGCTTTGATCCGAAGTATTGCTGTCGATTAACCCACGATGTGTAACTGCCACAATGATGAATGGAGGCGATTCCTGACGTAGCAAGTCATATCCTTATGTAGAATAGTTCAGAGTAAATCCATAGCGCAAGATATGTATAGACAGACTGCCGTTACCCTTAGGTGGCTTAGTATGCGTATACAAAGAGGAGGCGAGGCGGGTATCTATCGCTTAGATGGTAATAGTGATATTGTCTACAAACGAATCATCATGACTCATACCAGTTAATTCAACATTGAAAAAAGGCTTGGGTTATTATTCCAGGGAGTTATAATTGACGGTAGGTTGTATGTGCTGTCAAGCAACGGATGATGTTATGAAATAGCTATAGCGTAATCCCTGCGTAACCACTGGCACAATATCCCAGCACCACTGCCTATGACGGACATAATTGGTGCCGTGAAATATGTATTGTCCTAGGTATGAGATTGAATTCACCAGCCTCGATTCGCTGTTGGTAACTGTACCAGTAGTTTTGTTCAGAGAGACTCTTTAGTAGCTTCTATCGTTGATGGACCCCCCTTTTGTATCATATTGAAATGAAAGTAATAAAGAAGAAGTGAACAATGGTACGTTTCTTACATCGAATAACGGCCATGAGCCTCCGCTCAAGTCTGAACTTCCGCCTAAGCTGATCGTTGTCACCGTATATACCAATATGGAACACCCGACGAAGAAAATGAGCGCATAACAGGGGATTAAGACGCCAGTTTCAACGAAAGTAAGAAAAGCCAAGAGATTGAATCTTGCAGGAACCGTTCTCAAAACTCAAATTCCGCAGCCCGGAGCCCATTCTGCTCTAGAGGGTTGAGACGCTGGCTTCCTCGACCAGGCCCGGGACTGATCCGAACTTGGTAGGTCTAAGGTGTACGATACTGATAAAAACATTGTAAACGAAAATATATAGCATGAATGTATACACACAGGTCATTAAAAATAGTGTGATTAAACTAATCTAAAACGAGGGCGCTCTTTCAGCATTTTGATGCCCGGGTTTCCCTTGCGCTGGCGGCAACCCCCTAAGCTCTATCGAATTTTCATCGCTAAATGTACTCAAACGCTCGTGGTGCACTCTAACTTCTTCAGTCTTCATCACGCCCCCGGAACTCATAGACATCTTAGTCTGGCTTTGGCTTCCGTCTGAATCGTCCTGGAGATGCTCTTGCGATTCTTGCCATCCTGACATGATGACGACCGAATTTCGACCATAGCGTGAGTTGGGGTTATATCGCTTTGACTGCCGAGCATTTGATGCCCCGGCTGTGTTTCTTGTGTCGACGTCGCGGGGCGTTGTATTGGTCCTGTTACGGTTATAGCTTCGTGAACTTGACTTGAGCTCTCGATACAGCATGCGGCTTTTTAAATTAGCAAGGCGGCCGCATAAGAGGAAACGGAATTGTAACATACAGAACTGGAATGCAGATGGCCATGATGGAAGCGGCAGGCTCTGTCAAGGTCCAGATCGTGAGGTCGACGCGGTCATAGGTGATGTCCTCACTCTTCATGCTGACGACCAGTACAGCCTTGACTATACCAGTAATTCCAGCGCTTTTAGTATGTTAGTAACTTAATACCGTATGCTGATGGTACTTTGTACTCACATAGCACCTAAACTCATAGCGACAGCAACGCCGAGTCGCTCTCGTCGACGCATGGTCATGCGCATCAGGATGACCCAAGGTAGTAAAGCAAGAACAAAGTCGAGAATCGCGGAGTAATCTGAGAAAAGTAAGTCGCCAACCACAATCATTGTTGATATCCAAGGACCTACAAGCAGCGAATAGTTGGAACGTGAGAAGCTTTGACTTGTCCCAGCAAGTTCCAGGCACGTTGTGATTCCAGACCCTCTCGAGAGGCGTGCATTTGGCGAAACCAAAAATCCAGACCAAATTCATCGAGACGTTGATAGTGACGATAATAAAGATGAGGAAGTACTTCATCCATGCGTTGGTGGCAATTCGGTATAACGTGATGGCGAAAGATGTCTTGCTGATTGTCGTAGCCATTATACCAAAAGCAGCTCCCACAATGGTCGTCTTGTTTATTATTATGAGGTTCTCGTCACTAATCGTAGCTGCGTGTCGTCCGAAGCCGAGAGATACGAGATATGTGTTGAGGGAGACAGAAATGGCGAGCGCCACCTATACTCATGACATTCACTGGTCAGAGACAGCATCAAGAGAGGCATTTGCAGATAACTTACCCAAGCCGCGATAAGGCACCAATCATCATGCCATAAACCTTTGCCTCTCCATAATTTGCAGTAAACACGCAGAAACAACAAGATGAGACTCAGCAGGCACAGAGTCCATATTGACACCAGCAATCTGGTTCCTCGTTCATCTTCCATTGTAACGCTCAGAGAACCAGAAGACAAGGGAAACAAAAAAGAAACGAGACGTCAAGACATGCGCGGCAAGCAATGGTGGGAGAGCCAGACGCCGATCCGGATTTCGGGCAGCGAACAGCGGAGATCCTGGGAATAGTGGTCCCTGGGGTTTTATATACAACGCCACAGTGACACTCGGCCCCCCTTGGGATTAACCTTGATCAAAAGGTCCCTTCCGTGGGCAATCGTGTCATCAACATCAGATTCAGTAGGGATTGACAGACATAGCGGCCGAACAGATGGATTCATTACTGGGCCAGCGCTTTGATCGCGCACCCACCAGGATAGGGCTGCAGCGTAGAGATGGTGGCAACAGGAACCTCTGTAGCGCCCCTTTTTCTCCTTGTCGGAGCCGACTTTACGGATACTGGGTTGATCAATGAGAATGACTACAGTGGTCATTGCTAAGTTTGGAATAGTGGACCAGTGCCGCTAGACTGGTGATTTTGGTGCGTTGGTGGCTGAAAGTTCGGAGTAAGGCCCTTCTGCCGTCCACTGATATGTCGGAGAAATTCGTTCCCAGCTCAGATCTAACAAATGCCTGTCTTCAAGAGCCGAGTTTCCCGCGGCCGACGGGGTATAGCATGCGAGGATCAAACACACTGCCAAGCGAGACGGGCATTTATTCGTAGACCCTTTCACCTTATTCATAAACATGGTGAAACGATGTGTGTTGGCTGCTTACGGACTTACCTGCGACATGGGTCCATGCTGATCCGGGTGCAATTCCACGTGTGTATCAAGGAACGACGATGATCTTTTCTTTTCTCGAGAAAAAAACCAGAATCATGGGACGAACCTCACATGAACCGTGTTGACAGATCTTACACGTCAGAAAAAGCAAGCGAAAGGACCCGAGCCAGATTTAATTGTCGCTGCTCGGCGATGAGAACCATGTCGGATGTAACCCTAGAGGAGCAATGATTTACAGGCCCTTGACGGAAATCATGGCTACAGAGTGGGAACGAGTCCAGTATTTTAATGAACCGAGTATCTTCGCATTGATCAGTGATCTGTCAACGGAAATTCATCCCGGAGCTACTAAAGGCTCATTACAACCCACACAATCGTGAGACTTAGAGAAAAGTTCAGCATCCTTCGTCTCTCTAGCTTGCTCACTAACCACCAAACGATCTCACCTAAGGGAAGTTTTTGAGGTAGCCGAAGGGAGCCAAGACTCTAAAAATATGGATTTCGTTCACGAATATCCATAGATGGAGCGGGGGATTATCCGGATCCCCCGTATCACTCCATAATAATGGAGCATAATGCCCATAAGCTCTTCCGAATTGACCAAGAGTGACTCCATTTCAGTGTCCGTCTCTTGGGGCCGTCCCTTAATCACGCAACAACCCCTTAGCGAGTGACAGTCCAGCACCGGCTTTTCCCTCTAAGGGGGGCTACGTCCGCCATTTTAGGGCGTTTTGAGCATCTCCTAGCCCTAAGCTTAACCAAGTTGGGATTTGGTTGCGATGTTAGGCGACCCTTTGCCTCTAGAAGCAATCTAAACTTTCTGCCAAGTGCCAACGGCTTTCCTTTCCCTAAAGGCCCGGGGATACCGCCTTCCGGCGCAGGGATTGAAGTCAGTTGGTCCAGCGAGTTCATGCTGGCGAGTGTTTACAATGGAGAATTATTGCAGTAGTCAGTAGAGTTACTTGATGGTTGATGGAGCAATCCTTTTTGGGAGATTTGCAACTCAACATGTCAATGACTCGAGATCGGAGCATCATGTGGGGGAGCTGAACCTGATCGCCAACATTTGGTCGGTGTTGGAGAAAGAATATGGAAGGGATCGGCAGACCTACCAAAGCATAATTCCTCCCAGGCAGCGAGATATTCTGTCGTGCCCGCTCTGCAATTCTTTGCGAGCAACAAAGTGGCAGTTCTTTTAGGCGAATGCTGGCTCTTCTTCGGATGCACAATCCCTGGGGCAAGAGAATGTAATTTCACTCAAGTCATGACATGGTAGACCATGTTTTTTGTATGGACAATGCTCCTTTCTCACGGCCCACCATGCCTCGACGTCCGTTGAACTTAAAGACAGCGATCGACATGACAAGCCACTGATGCAAGTTTCTTAAACGAGCTTCCTCATTTTTCTTCCAGACGTTGTCTAGAAGCTCAGCTCCCGATTCTCACTGCACCTTGTCCCTTTGTCAAAACGCTACAAGATGCATTCCTCAAACACACTAAGCCTGCTCTTGGCGGCTTTCTCTGGTTATGCTTCTGCCCTTCCTCATAACCCTGCCCCTCCTGTTCCTGGCGTTCCTGGCGATCATCATCCTCCTGGACCTCCTGGCCCTCGAGGACCTCGAGGACTTCCCAGTCCTCCTTCCCCTCCCTCTCCCTCTCCCTCTGCTCCCGCTCCCGGCCCTCCCCACGTTTCCCCTCCAGGCGTTCCTACTGCTCAAGTCTGCAACGGAACTTACCAGGGCAAGCATGACACCACGTATGATCATGATCTGTTCCTTGGTATGCCCTATGCCCAACCTCCCGTAGGCCCGTTGCGTTTCTCTTCACCCAAGTCTCTTGATAAGGCCTGGAAGGGACCTCGATCTGCCACTGAGTTCGGATGGATGTGTATTGGTTACGGCTCTGATACCCAGAGCCTCGGTAACCCTGTCAATGAGGACTGCTTGACCATTAACATCGTACGACCTTCTGGTGTCAAGGCCGGAGATGAGCTCCCCGTTGGTCTTTGGGTTCATGGAGGCGTCAGTTCCCGTCCTATATACCCAACGCTATATTACGACTAACAATATGACAGAGCTACACCAACGGCGGTTCCCGAGACCCTAGGTACAACCTGAGCTACATCGTTGATCAATCGGTCAAGGAGGGTAAGCCCATTGTCGCTGCCTCCATCAACTACCGTGTGTCGCAATGGGGTTTCCTCTTCAGCGAAGAGATGCAGAAGGAGAATGCTGGTAACTTGGGCTTCAAGGATCAGCGCCTGGCTATGAGATGGCTTCAGGACAACGTCGCGGCCTTCGGTGGTAGCCCCGACAAGGTCACTATCTGGGGAGAGTCTGCTGGCGCTCGATCCCTGGGTATGCAGCTTGTCGCTTACGAGGGCCAGCACAACAGCCTCTTCCGTGCTGCTGTTCTCGAGTCAGGTAGCCCTGTTGCGCTGTTCAAGGAGGCTTCTGATTGGCAGGAGTACTATGACGCTCTTGTCAAGAAGACTGGATGCGACTCTGCCTCCGACAACCTCGAGTGTCTTCGTGGCCTTCCTTGGGAGACCCTCAACAACATCTTCAACAACACTACCCCTCTCGACGTCACCGCCCCTACTCTCACTGCTGTGATCGACGGTGACTTCATGACCGCCCAGGCCTCTAAGCTACTTCTGGCTGGCAAGTTCGCTCACGTTCCTCTTCTCATGGGTAACAACTTCGATGAGGGTACTGCCTACGGTAAGAAGGGTATCAACACTACCGAGCAGTTTCAGTCCTGGCTCTCCAGCCTCGGCCTCAGCCAGACTCAGGTCGCTACTGCTACTACTCTGTACCCTGATATCCCTGATGAGGGGATCCCCGCATCTTTCATTGGCCGTCCTACCAACGAGTATGGCTCCCAGTGGAAGCGTGCCGCCGCCTTCGCTGGTGACTTCCAACAGCACGCTGGACGACGTCTCTTGGCCCAGGTCTACTCGGCCTCTTCCATCCCCGTCTTCTCCTACCTCTGGAACGTTTACGTCAATGGCCTTCCCGCCATCCTTGGAGCTACCCACTTCCAGGAGGTTGCTTTCGTCTTCAACAACGTTAAGGGTGTTGGCTACAAGCCCAACCCCTTTGAAGGCAAGCCTGAGACTTTCGTTGAGCTTGCTGACCTCATGAGCAAGATGTGGGTTTCTTTCATGCACGACTTGACCCCCAATACTGTCAAAACTGCTCCCAGCCATGTTACCTGGCCTCAGTACACGCTTGCAGAGCCTCTTAACATTGTCTTCGATGTCAACAAGACTGACCTCAGCTACACTGCTGTCGACAACGTCCGAAAGGAGGAGGTTGCTTTCCTTCTCGACAGTGTCTTTGCTTAAGTTCGTGGCCAGCAGTCAACACGTTGGCTAGCTGTAATGTATAATAGGGTGCCATTCTAACATCCTTTCTAGGGACGTATCGGCCAGATGGCCGAAGCCCTTTAACACTTTGTATATAGCCTTACCTTCCATTCGTATTAGCGAGCATCTAGCCATGACTTGAATAGATCAAAACATCACATAGTCACACAATATGTATCCGTAATCTGCCATAGTTTCTCATTCTAGAGCAACTCATTCGCCCATTCTACGGTCGACGCACTCTCTAATTACCAGACTCTACCAAATTCGCAAACACCTTGCCTCGGTAACGAGCAACAATCTACTCTCTCTTGGTGAAGACCAGCTGGCATTCATCCTAATAGCACCATAAGTCAGTGCACGATACTGTTACTGAGCATGCAACAAACTTACCTCAGGAAATAAAGTAGCAAACACTCTAATCTCCTCCGAACGGCTGGTTGCATGATGCACCCAGTCTAGTTCTAGAGAAGCCTTGCCAATCATGGCAGCCATAGTTAGCGGAACGTACTTGCGAGCCAGGCAATCGTGAGGACCAGCTCCAAAGACAAGCCAATTCTTTGTCTTGGACTCGGCATCACCCGTGATCCATCGGTCAGGGTCAAAAGTCTCAGGGTTTGGATAGGCTTGAGGATCGTGAAGCGCGGGATAGCACGTAGGGACGATGAGAGTGCCTTTGGATACTGTGTACTTGGGTGTGACAGGGAAGGATTTGGTAGCCTCATAGGGGACAAATATGACTGGAGGACGATATCGAAGAAGCTCTTTAATGACTGCGTTGGTGTAGGGAAGGGACTCGAGCATTGGTAGCTCGAACGGTTGGTGCCTGTTACCGTTTCGTACGGCGAGATTCTCTTCTCGAAGACGATCGAGAACATCGGGGCGTTGAGCGAGGACCTGGAATAGCCACGTAGTGGCGCTGCTGGAGGCATCTTGGGAGGCGAACAAGAAGGTAAACATAGTCTGCCCGATTTCATCGTCTGTAAACTCACGTATCAAGTTTCGTGGTTTCTCAACTCCCTCTTCTCCCGCAGCAATACGATCGTAGTATTTCTTGGACTCCATCATGTGCAAAACCCATTGATCAACGATACATCGTGGCTCAGCACCAGAAGCCATATTAGCCTTACAAGCTGCAGCACACTTTGCGAACTCAGCCAGCACAGCATCTGCTGTACGCTTTCCTTTCCAACACTTTGTAAAGGGGATGTAGACGGAGAGAGGTACGTTGACGAGCTCAAGGGCAGCCGTGACCTCATAAAAGTCGTCAGCGATCTTCTCGACAGCATCTTGAGATATGTAATCTCCAAAGAACGTTCGACAAGAGAGAGCGCAATTGATCTCTCGGAAAAGACGCATGAATGCCATAGGCTTCCCCTTGTTGGCCTCGCTTGCTGCTACGAACCGGCCGAAGTAATCATCGTATACCTTCTCCTGGACGGGTAGGTAAGTGCTGAGAGCTTTGTTGACAAAGAGCCCGTTGAGTCCTTTGCGGTACTCAGTATGTGCCTTGCCTTGAAGGAAGACCCAGGCGCTTGGTCGCAGGAGGGTTTCGGCCATGGGGACGATGCATGGTTTGGCGTATGTTGGGGACTTGAACACTTTGTGTGCGATATCTCGGTCGGAGGCGAGGACGACGAACCTTGCGAATGATATAAGCGGCTTTTATCGCGAAGAATGGAGCTATGACTTACTTGTGGAATACCGAAACGCAACTCAGAGGACCGCTAGCCCATTGAGCAAGATAGTGGTCGAACTTGGGATAGAGTGCTCGGATGAAGGGGCCCATGAAAGGGATCTTGAAAGCTGGACCGGCAATTGGGCCCTTACGCCAAAGATACATGCATTGGTCGTATGCAATCAAGACAACTAGGATCGTGAGGAGTATCTGAGTATTGCTGTAGCCATTCAGGTAGCTTGAGAGCAGCCCATTCCTGTTGGATATGTCATCTTTAAAGGTTAAGCTGGCGTTGCTGACAGCTGCCTCATCTCCGGGGCTAACTATAGATGCCATTCTGGGAACGAAAGTGAACGGAACAACTAGTCTATGCATTGAAACTGGTACAGATCTGGGGGAATAGAGGTCTTATAACATAGGACTCAGATCATGCTGGCTCTAGTACAGGGGTCGTCTAGGAACTTAACATCCAGTACTGATCGGATGTTACAACAAGAATACGAACTCCCTGAGCATGCCTCGGGTATTAGACGGGATCTCCAATACAAAGGATTTGGCAAATTTGACTTGATACGCCTCCCAGTATGGTCATCGAAATGCGATGGGCTGATATTGCCAGATTCGAGATTACTGCATATGTACTAGACTCCGATCTGAAAGGTGGAGAAGGTGACCTGTGTATCTATATCACATCAAATCTGTCTCAGTCTTCAATGTGTCGTAATCTAGTTCCCCAGAATTGGTATCACGCCATGCACAGGATGATCCGTTCTGCCAGATGCTGAGTTGCATCTCCCTCCGCCGAGCGATCTCCAATTCCGGTAATAGACCATCAAATTTCATCTTGAATTTTAGCGGTATATTCTATTCCAATGTCATTGCTGTCAAATCTGTTCGGTGTCGTTGGTCCCGGTTATAGCCTGATGCCTCGCTTCCTTATTACCTCCGCAGCATCACTTGATGTCGCGGAGACTAGTACATTTTAGGACTAGTCTCCGATCGAAAATTGTGAAACCGAATACGCAATTGCAGCGCCGCAACAGCCAATTCGCGAATCAACGTGTCGTACGTTTTTCGAGAGTGTCTCTGAGTTCGTTTTCAAGATTGTGAATTTTGTGGTAATTATTTCAATTGGTATTTATGCGTGCTCATGTCAGAATTGCTTCCCACTGCTGTCGGAATACATCTGCTCGCTCCGTCTCTAGCCACAGAATATTCTGTAAATGGACAACAACATCATCCCAAAATTGCAGACTCATAGCATTTGCCGCAATCTTGGCTGCGTATATCAGCCATTGAATATCTGTTGGGTCCGTAGCCGAGACAATTGTGACTGAAAGGACCCAGATCTGCAAGGAACCGAGGAAGACGTTGCCCGTTTTACCTGCTAAAGGTTGGAGCTGGCTCTTGAGGCGCTGAATAATACTGTTGGCCAACTCTGTATGCGTGTAATAAGTTGTGCCGTGTATGATAAGCATGTAAAGTGTCATGGCGCATCGTAGACACTCCGACTGGGGCGAGTCCGTGAGTGGCGGGATGAGCAGGAGCTTATGAACCACGAAACATGTAAGATCGTGAAGTTCGGTGCCCAATAAACTCAAAGCGTTCGGTTGGTGAAATATGCCGCGCAATCGAGTCAAGATATCTGCTATGTCGCGATCGAGATGGAGAGTGTCAACAACAGGGTCTTGTATTTCAAGGAAGGATGATGCGAGAAGCCATTGCAGTGTTGGACCAACTCCATCTCCAATTCCGAGGTCGTCCTGTATTGCATATTGAGGAGAGCCTGTGACGAGCAACGATACCCTTTGAAATCAGTTCAGCAAGTCATTCGCGGTGATAGGAAGATATTACTCACCAAGCAATCATCCTCGCGGTCAACGGGCTTACTTGTTTCACTTGATCAAGTCCACCTCGGATCCCAACAATACGTTTAGCCCCGTCTATATGCGCTCTACTGGCTTCAATATTCCCCTTTCCATGCTACACTCAAGAGTCAATCAACAGAGTTATAGTCGGTAGCCCCGAAGAAATTACTCACTTCAATGGCAGCCAAGGTGACAACAGAGTTCAATGTCTCATCTTGAATCGCCAGCAACGAACTCCCTATCTTCTTCCGTATTAGAGATACAGAATCTACCATGAGAAGTTCTGATATAGGGAAGCCCTTCTGGGCACGCCTCTCTTCATCTAATGACGCCGTCTGTATAGAAACATGGAATAATGCTGGATCTGCAAGAGCCAATGGCCACCAAGAGACGATGAATGGATTTGAGGACATGTTGAGATCCAAAGGGTAATATTGAAAAGAGATATTTGAGAGAACTAGTCCTTGAGTCAGATATTAGACCATCTTGAAACTTGGTAGACAATGCTTTACAGTGCTGTATCAATCGTTGAACGTGAACTCTGGGAAGTCTGGTCGCTGGATATGAGTCAAACGGATCGAAGGAATTGCCAGCCGGTGCAAATAGCTCCATTGAGTCTTGAGAGGCCGAATCTAAGTCTCGGCTCTTCAACGAATACGTCTTCACCTCATACTTCTCTATCGACCTGCTCCGAGCCGGCTGTTCCGGTGTTGACGATGATGTTGTCGATGATGAAGACAAAGGCACATTTGCGTAAATACACGTGACTTTTCTCTTGAGGCATCGTGAACATTTGGGAGTTCCGAGATCGCAACTGTGCTTCGCCTTCGCGCAGGCATTACAAGATCTTCGGAGCGAGGTTCGCATGGTTAACCGAGACGAGTTAGATGGTAGTGATAGTAGAGGAGGAAGTTTATTAACGCGGTAGCAATCAAGTGGAGTTGTCAGTGAAATGGTCTAACCTCTTTCGGGCCTGACCGTTAGGTGACACTTCGGCCAACTAGACTACCCTGTACCTTGGCAGGGATCGACTGATGCATCACGCAAGCACGCAAGGCATGCCGCTTCTGGTCGAAACAACGAGATCAACGCACATTTATTATGACCTCATTTACGCAACTACGGTAGCTATCATTACCTCTTGAAGATATTTCGGCGAAACAAAAACGCTAATAGGTATTTGGACTACTTGCCGTGCGGGTACACCAACCGATGCGTAAGCCGGAATAATTCCAAGTGAGGAACGAGAAATTTAATGAGGAACGAAAATTCGGGAGACAGCCCCGCAGCAAATCAGCCAGGAAAAATACAATAGTGCTCCGAACTAAGACCTTTCAAGTCAATATCAGTTAAATTTACCCTGAAACTTTCCCTTTCCAGTGGCAGACGTTGCATGCCAAGCATCAATGAAACTGTGATACTCCAAGAGGCCGCTCCTGGACAGGTACGCATTCTTAAGCCAGACCAAGCTGCGATCCACTTGTACCTAGCAAGCAGGCCTTGAGACTCAGATGTGATCAGCAAAAAGGTTATTCATGAGACTATCGTACATACCCATACAGAATCTAAGTAATTCATAATATGACTTAATCGAGCGACGATATGTCATTCTCAACTAGAAGCGTTAGCTCAGCTTCTATGTATCATCAACCTGAAACGTATAATCACTAACATTCCCATCGGGGCGCTACTAGTCCCATTTGGAAGAACCTTCTCCATGTTTGGGAACCTTATCGCATGTACGCCCGCTCGATAAGACTTACGCCATCAGGTCCCTGGCCAAGCCCGGGGCAAAAGACGCGAGTCTGATGCCATACAGATCTCGGATCAGGTTGAGCCTGGCCTGGCACTCTTTGACTTGCCACGGGCTACTATGCGGGCTTTCGATGGCGATAGCAAGTGGCCAGACCAGATGGTACATGACGACGCTCTGACGTTGCGGTACGGGAAGTGGGATACCCTGCTCGTTGACTTCTCCCATCAGGTAGGGCAATACACTGCAGAGCCTTTGAGTCATTGAAACAACTTGCTTTTCAGCGATGGTGGCGGTGGTCTGAGCGAGCTGAACCTGCGGACTGCTCTTTGAGTCCACAAGCCGCAGGAGGGTTGCCGCACATACATGCAGCCTCCCGAAGAACAATATGAGGTACATGTTGAAGAAGACCCACGTGCACGCCGTCCATCGCGATTGAAAGCTGACCAAAGGCTTATTATTCGGAGTGGCAGGTCGTTTGTCGGCTGTTTGCTGAGGTTGTAGTCTTGTAGGCATGGCCTTTTCAATCATAGCCAACTCAGCGCCGATTGCCAAGGCTTCTTGGATAACCGGAACGAGTAATTCCCGTTGCTTATTCGGCGTCGATGTCGAATCTGCACTCGTGATTCGCCTAGCTGCCCTGTAGAACTGTCCAATGCGAGTGACGACCAGGGCTAAGCGGATGACTGGGTTTGATGTGTCGAGCTGTGAGTCGGGAATGACCAGACAGTCCATATCGTCCTTGGCCATGAGTGAGGGGATTTGCTTATTTTGTGTCTCAGCATCCATGCTATAAGGGTCCTGTTAAGATCTACTAACCATTTGAGTGAAGATCCATGAATGCAAGTTTGACTCTTCGACATTTGTTATCACGCGGTGCCCGACTACGTCGAATAACTTGGAAATGCCGGCCATGTGCACGGCCTTGGTCGTTTGGCCTTGGCACTCGATATCCTCGAGGGTTCGTCAGCGAGTTGCAGATCATTGCAGCACATGTCTTACCTCGATCATGCCCAGCAGCATCAGGGATGCCAATGTTTCATCTTTCAGGGGCCGCTTAGATGCAGACAGATCTCTGTTGACAGTCCTCAAAGCAGCCCCGTAGTGGTATCGTGCGGTGACATAGAGCGTTGACGACTTGTAGTGTCTCGAAAGCGACATGTGAGCTGCAGCAAGGAGGGCCGGGCGTATGCACGATGTCCGGCTAGAGCTCCTGTACATGCCCTCTAGAAAATCGAGGTGCCCTTTGATGACGCCTGGCGCCGGCAAGACGCAGTACTCGTGCAGGAAATACGAGATGGACTCATCCTCGAACGAGGGTTGGGGTTGTCGACAAACCCCTGAGCCTTTGGACCTCGCTTTTTCGTATCCGAGCCCAATGCCCAAGACGAGGGTCTTCGCGGAAGAGCTGCCGGGCTCATCACGAACAAGGCTTTGTCCAGGCTCTCCGTGGAAGCGGAACGCTAGTGGTCGATCATAGCCAGGGCATGGAGCCTTGTAGAGCTCGCAACGTCGACATCCTGGGCGTCTGCCATCACACTGGTAGGAGCAGGTTAGGATAGGGGCTGGACCGTTGACCTGTCAGATTCAGATTGATTGACCAGGAAACTTACTTTAATCTTTCGCTTCCTGCACCGGCTGCAGCCCCGGCTGAGAGTTCCGGGGAAGACCATGTCGTGCCTTGGGGCTTAGCTCGGCTAAGGATAATGCTCAAGCCACTCAGACTCTGTTGGTTGTTGATTGGGCTGAAATGATGTTCTTGGGCATGTAAGTTTCTCAGTGGAGCTTTGAGCATCAACTCTTGTAGATTATATCCTATGGGAGAAGTTTCTGGCCATTGCTTATCTAGAAAAGACCAATCAAGCTTGGCATGTCTCGAATGGCTGCCTGAGTAAGCATGTATGTCATTTATCCAGGATCACATTGGTGGAATTACGGCCTTCCATGGTTAGTATCGGTTCTTAAAACGTCAAAGCGTCGCAACCTAGGCTTTTTGTAGCATAGGCCTGGTCTTGGGATACGGCCCTGACTACCAAAATTACGAGCTTTGGCGTCTTGAAGTTATGGTTGTATCAATTCGTTGATGTGCGCCACAGCAAGGGCTCCGGATGAACCGCACCTATTGGAACCTACGAGGCGTTCCACGCTTACCCTCAAGCAGATGAGAACAATTGCTTAGGCCTCCGGGAGTGTCAGCTTTGGACCCGCGACTGCTATCCCAGGCCAATTTTGCATGGCAACTGTCTTGTCTTATTAACCACGGGGTAGCCTTTATCTTAAATGCTACGTTGTAAGATATCTGCCATTTAGCTAGGACCGCTGTCACAGCCATTGGGGAGCACTTGACCCACTGGACTAGGCCTCCGACACTCTAACGCTACCAAGCTTCCCCGGGAAGATAATCTAAGATCAAGGAGTCACTCCGCCGTATCTGATCGACCTGTTAGCTGGCGTTTTAAATACAGGGTCAGAAATAGGTTTCAACGGTCTCGTCCCATCCGATTCGTCCGGACCCCCTGCCATGATCGCCTTGACTACTTAACCAGTAATAGTGTTGACTGATAATAACTGCCGCGACATTGCGTGCGGCCAAGACACGTCCTCACCCAAATTGAAATGTTTTACCTTGCCGTGCAGTGAGGATTCCTTGACGATACGTCAACGGCTTCTAATAGTGCATGTCTGCAATATGCGGCGTTCCGATAGTATCGCTGTTCTAGACTTAGCACTTTGGAGTCAGGGAGCCAGGGCTAGACCCAATCTGTATCATTCCCCAACGTCTTAGCGCGAGGGTATTTAAAGAGAAGCATAGAGCCGTTTTGTTCCCACGCGTCTAATTCCCCGCCTTTATCTTTACCCCCGGTGACCGAATGTGAGTAGAGCCTCGCAAGGACGCCTGTTCTGCACGCCGTGACCCGTTCTACACCTATATCATGCCATCCAAGTCGCACAGTCAAGCCAGGAATGGGAACCGTAGGAGGTACGAGTCTGAGGCCTCTTCCATTCGCCCTGCCGAACCTAAAACTGACCGAGCTGACCTTATGCAGCCATACAAAGTCACGCATGGGCTGCTTCACGTGGTGTGTGGGACTTTAAAGATTTTCGATACTAGCCGAACATACTAATCAGTATTTGTCTGGTCCAGTAAGCGCCGTCATATCCGCTGCGACGAGAACTATCCCCAGTGGTAGGTGGACCCGTGCCTCTATACTAAGACGATCATCAGCTCATGATCCCCCAGCCAGAACTGCACTAAGCACAAGGTCAAATGCTCCTTTCACGATACCCCGTCACAAGAAGAGTTGCTACTTCAGCCCTCGCCTGAGAATACTTCATCAAAGTCTTGTTCAAGCTCGAAACCTCGTCGACCATGGTCGGCCAAGGCCAGGGCAGAGGTAAGGCAGTGGAGAAGGACAGGGTCAATGCCTATACCGGATGATCGTATCAGAATAACCCTGCAACCAACCATTTACTCCGAAGATGACTTATGCTTCGTTTACCAAGCAGCAAGTAACCAACATAGACTTACAACGATGGGAGTGAGTAAACTCACTGTTATATCATCATACTTACCGAGGTTTGTTTGTCTAGGAGTTTCTTATCTTATCATGTTGACTCTCTAGCTTTTTTCGTATCATCTCGTCATCTCGGCTAGCGATGAATGGAGTCCTCGCCCTTTCAGCATACCAAGTTGCATCAGTTACTCACTGCCAACATGCCCGTCGAAAAGAGTATCAATATCAGATGCTAGCTATCCAGGACCTCAGAAGATGTCTGTCCAACTTTAGACCAGAGCATGCTGATGGAGCCCTCGTTGCCTCGATGGCACTACTATGGCTCTGTGAAGATATGTGAGTGCGCCTCGCTGAGGCGATGGACGGAAGTATTGACATGACCAGGTCGAGCCGAAGACAGATTGCAGAAGGGATCTCAGCGGTAAGTATTATCCTTCTGCCACGCGATACACCAAAGCTCATAAAATCTCAGATTTTGCAAACATGCCATCGGTTAGGTCACCAATCCGGATTTTATCACATGATAGCAAAAGCATGGCGTCAAACTGCCCATCTGCACACAACGCTCAAGACAGAGTGCGGGAAGCCGAATGGACTACAACGTATAATTGTCGAGATGCAGAAGTTCAAGGCTCTCTTGAAAGAGCAAGAACCGGACGACGACACCTGGAGACAGCTGCGGCTACTCATCGCTCTTGCGGAGGACTTGACCGAACTGGAGCCGTCGACACCCGCCGATAAACAATTCGAACGGATCCGGCTGCTGCGAGACTACAAGCTCTGGCTCCCTCTTAATGACCTCTTGACCGGCAGGAACCTGTCAAGCACGCTGATGGTCAATGCCTATCTATACACGATAGCTTTATACGCCCAGCGCCAGACATCGCAGGCGTATATGATTGACCTGGGAGTCGACCTGCCCAGTTTGCTGGACTCGACGTTACGGCAAATCACACCTGTAAAATCGTACACTGGGTCACTCAACAACCTGAAAGCCCTGGTATCGTCATTGTCATAATTCTGGTAATATTTAAGTTATAGCAAGTTCAGATTGTGGTGATGGAATGAAACGAACGCCACTAAGCAACAGGCGAATGATAATGGTAATAATAAACATTTGAGCTACTGTACCAGACATCAACTGTACTATAACCTGTTCCAAATGAATGTAACGAGTAAAACTGGGCCTCGGACGGCCCTTTGCTTACCAAAACCCCCTCTCAGCTCATTAGCCAATAGAAGCTTACGCAATTCCACTGATAGACAGAACTGCATCCTGAATCCTATTCCTTTCATTAAACATCTCACCGCCGTTTTGTATCGAGATGACTGCACGAAAAAGCCTGAGACTTAAAGAAGTCACCCTTGAAGATGTACCCGTTCTCACAGAGGTATGGTTCGCAGCTTTTACCGATCCTGGAATCCGGCGCATCTGGCCTGATACACCGGCCGTACGCAACTGGTGGACCGAAGGCAATCGTCACGACTTGATCCATAAACCGTTTCAACGCTACGTCAAAGTTGTCGATCCAGACTCTAAAGATGTTAATGGCCGTCCGCGGATCGCGGCTTTTGCCAAGTGGGATACTTCGATGCCCCACAAGCGGGGTCGACGATATCCAGCATGGACTGAGGATCAGCCTGGTCAAGTCTGTGACGAGTTCATTGCCAAGGAGGAAGCGGAAAGACTCCGCGTTATGGGAGACCAGAAGCACTACTGTAAGGGGCCACTCGGACCTTGTACCCCGGATCTGCTAACCGCAATTCATCTAGATCTCGATACGTTGGTCACGCATCCTGACTATCAACGCTGTGGAGCTGGCTCAATGCTTATGAAATTTGGCTGTGATCTAGCAGACAAGGACGGAGTTGCAGCGTATGTGGATGCAAGCAAGTCTGGGGCCGGACTTTACAAACGGTTTGGGTTTGTGGATGAGAGCTTACCTGGTTCTGGCGACGTCGCTTCCATGGCTCGACGATAACGCCCGTCGGTCTTTGCAACCTGAGCTGTGCCACTGCAACGTTGTAATGCTCAAAAATTATTGAATAAAGCATAAACTAGTTATATACTGAAGTTGAAGCTAATGCCCTTTGACAGATTGTTTTTGTCGATCGGCAGAAAAACGATATATAAGGTCGAGAACTACATGAGACTGCTTTGTGTTAGAGATCGGCAGCAGGGTGAAAAGCCGACTAATATTTACGATCCAGGATGGCCTTACCGGAGATAATCGGGGAAATGCCATACCACGTTTTCTCCCGAGATCTCACGTCGCACAAGCCCACAATGCAGGGTCCATCCTGGCAAGAATTTATTCTATGACTGCAAGACATGTCAACTGCCGAGACGTTACCAACGACTGGTGATAGGTGAAGATATGGCCTTCCCTGGATTGAAGCCTCTCCCGCTGGTTGCCGCCCCGTCTTCAAATGATAGGTGAAGATACGGCCTGTGCCGCTTGGGAATATATTGCAGAGGCTGCTTCCAGTCTTTCCTGTGATAGGCGAAGATACGAGAATCGCGTTGCCTGTTGCTTTTCTAGAAGCAAACAGATTTTTATTAGAAAGAAATACTGGTAGTAGGCCACGCTGATCCTTTCTCATCCTCTGTGTACTGAAATCTTTCCCCTTCAGAATACACCGTTCAGAGGCTTAGGTTGAGCGATGGAACATCAGTGTCATTTTCAACAGCAGGATTACTGGAAGCGAATTACGGATAACTTCGAGCCTGTCAACACAGCATTGGGGCCTCGTAAGCGTCACAGGTTTGAGGATTAAGAGCTAGATAAAATGACAAAGGGAAAGAGTCTTCGAAGAACCTTGCGAGAATAAGAACCTAGTCGCCAACTTTCTTATTGGATAGCATGCAATATCAGCATTAATATGGACAGGTCTATTAGATACAGCTAGGTGATTGTATGCCTTAAACTGAACGCAGAGAAAGAAAGACAAAATCGTAGTATTGTTTGATGCGTTGCTTTGGCATATGCCGCTGATATATCTAATCCGGGTTACAGATATTTCATACTCATCAACATATTCTCATTCCGTGAAGTCCCGTGCGATTCAATCAGGTATGCATTGTTCAAAGTAGCACCAGTTTTGTAACATTATGAGCTACTATGTTATCTTAGAGTAATCATGAAATTACAGTATTAAACTCAATGGAAGCTTCTTTTATGAGCCTTGTGGAGGTTCTGGGGATATAAATACGTTCTTGAATAGTACATGTGACCTCTGCTATGGTCTCTTCTCTATTTCACCAACACTCGCTTCGTTCTATTGCCCAGCACGACAGCGGACCCTTTCATTATGCAACTTCATATAATATGGAAGGTGAATTGCGCAAATCCGTTTTGAATCTCTGATTACCCTTCATCTTTGGAATGTTATCGTCCGGGTCCCTTCTCAGCCAGCAACCTTTCCCTGTCTCATCGCATAACCTTGATCCTGGTGGAAACTCTTGGATTACCAGGGCTTCATAAACCCGCTGCTCACATTTTAAACACCGTTTCAAACAGATTTCCTCCAAAGCTCCAGCCCCCAGCCATCTCATGCCGTGTAACCAATCATCCACCGTAACATCCAATTGCTGACATCTGTACGTCGGTTCCTCAATAATCCGAACCGAGGTCACGTCAAACGCGAGATATTCCCCTCTTCGTAGTACATCTTCATTCAATGTCAGCATGAGCTCCTTGGTAGGCGGAGTCACAGGGCATCATCGCCTTCGTACTCAATGCGGCAT
Source organism: Fusarium oxysporum Fo47 (assembly GCF_013085055.1). NCBI lineage: Eukaryota > Fungi > Ascomycota > Sordariomycetes > Hypocreales > Nectriaceae > Fusarium > Fusarium oxysporum. The sequence goes on from NC_072849.1 coordinate 1,484,200, forward strand.
TTGCGGCAAAGCATTGTTGGCTGGCGTGAGTTTTGTGGCTTGTTAGTTCTGACAACACTTCTCTCATGTTCGTCCATCGGCTAACAGCAAGTTTTGCAGTGCTAGGTAACGGTCTTGAACCTGAATTAGGGCTTTGTCTAGACCGTGCGGTATTCCCAGACTCTCGGAGCATCAGGGTTGGCACGAAAGTCCTGTGCTGGGCACCGAGCTGCCGGCGATGCACAGATGCTACCGAGGCAGTAGGATTACATTCTACCTGCCTGAATCTGTTCCAAGAACACTGCAAAATCGACAATGCGGTCGACAGATTATGGATAACAATTGGCAAGAGGAACCTCTGGCAACGTGCTCCAATGCTTCAGCTGGACCGTGAAACAGGACTTGACATCGAAATTGTCCGCGAGAAAGCAGAGGCTTATGGTATTCGACTATTGAAGCTCCTACCAGCAGAGCTCATCCACATGGTACAAGAGTACAGCGATTCGGCGACGTTCTGGCGCTACATCCATGTTCTCAGCATAGCTCGGGAGTTGTCCCGCTTACAGTCCGATACCGCTCCACCAGTTACTTCAATACCTTTGTGTAATATCCTATCCTGGACACGAGGAGATTGCGCTGCTGTGTTATCAAGCAACTGCCCGCCAGTAGTACGCTTGACTCTTGATCACAGGGGAATACGTAAGATAGAAAGGCTGTCAAAATCATCATACGAACCCCGACGTTCGGACAGGGAGGCATTTGTAATCTCGCCTGCGATATGCTTTCAGGATGTTGTGGCTGTACTGAAGGTGATGAGGTTGCTCTGGATATTGCAATGATCTGAACTGACCCAGTACACCTAGTTTCATGTGTTGCGGCTTGAGCTCCCTGCATCTCTGTTGGGGTTTCACATCTGGGACACCCCCAACCCCCCTGGTATTGAGGACTGCGACTTTTACGGCCGCGTGACACCGTCCATGCAATTCAAGACCACCAACCTACGCAGTGTAACGGGCCTCACGTTTTTCTTCTCTTTCAGTAAGCTCTACGCAGTACACGCGCATACACATGCGAGACCTTGTGCAACGAAAACATTCGACCGGCTTCCCGTGAAAAGACAGGAAAGTGTTGTCTGGATATACCTACCGATGCCCAGAGATGAAGAAATCACCTCGATCGCGATGCGGTTGAAAGTTGAAGGAGGAGGGGCTACAACACAGAAGCCCTTTTTCATGGTACTCATTTCCCCTTAGTGATTGACTTCACAGTACTAATGAAGATAGATTCGTACAAAGCTAGCCGGGGATGTGTATGTTGGCCCATGCCATCTTAGGCAGCACAGAGATATTGTTCTCAGCCAGTCAAGCCCAGAACTGCTCATTCACAATGTTGCAGATGTCGGACCAGCTACTGTATTCGGAACATATCCGCGGAAGCAGCACCGTGATAGCCTACCGCCGTTCAACAACCGCTGGCTGAATATGGATCCTCTTCTTCATCTAATGTTCGAGCATATGTATCTTTCAGTGGCGCCATTCAAAGACGTGACTGGCATTCAGGTCTTAGAAGACGAGAACTTTGAATGCAAGGGTATGATATTCGACTATAGTAACGGTGCTCAGAGAGCCTTGGGGGACTGTAGATTTGGCCATTATCGTGTCAAGACGTATGTGAGTCCACGGCGGTTGTGCTACTGTCATGTCCAACCTACACCAGCGATAGTGCGAGGCGTTCATGTCGAGATTGGAAGTGAATCGGACCATGCACACAGCGGCGATGACTGGAAGTGCTCGGAGATGGAAGGGAATATCGAGTTTTGGTTCTCCAAGGAACATTCGGTCATTGTCTGCCACTCCATTGAGAGCACAGCAGCGCCATGAGGGGTCTGGATACTTGGCAGCCCTTTGCTTCCTTGGCGGTTATTCTAGTTTCGTCTTGATCAACAGATATGCAAATGCAGAGACCCTCAGCTCACTACCAGTATACGTCAGTGTATTGATGATCCCCAAGCGCGAAATCGTGATCCAGCTGGAGTCATAGCAGCTTAAGATCGCCCAGCTCAGCACGGACTTGTCAGCTTGTCGACACCAACAATATGGAAACAGCCCAATTGCCGTGATAAGATATGTACGCCAAGAGGCTGTCGATCAAAGGTTGCACCAAAGCTCGGCTTTATAAACAATTCCCTGGTCGACAAACGCGGCTCGTTGCAGATGATGTGATATTTGCAAAACACAGATTGAACAGTGATCGTCCGATGGCCTGATCCAAACGGCCTAGTACGACTCCAGACTGGCTGCACACTTTTCTACATTGGGCTCTGTGATCTCCACTCCCGGACGTAAAGTCCGGCTAGTCCTGCGTCTGGCCAATGAAGAAGTGGTCATAATCAGCCCCGTCGACATTGACAATTCAATAGTCTGAGACTCGACAGGCGCCAAGCGGACGGGCTTGATGTCAGCTGTGGAATGGCCAACGGCCGTTGCAATCCTGACGTTGTCATTTTGACACTTTCACAGCGCAGCAGTCTCACAGAGGCCAGCTTTGTGCGCGTCATACTTGCAGCCACGCCAATATGAAGGAATCGAAAAGTGATGAGCATTTTACTTAAGGGAATAGGCCCGTAGTTACTACGTCAGCCGTTGAGCATTCCCCGGGTTTACACCATTACCTACACCATCCCCGTCACTTTTTGCGTTCCCTGTTTTTCACCCACACCAGATTTCCTCTTTTTGCTTAATCTTTCCTTTCAAGGTCCAGGCCTCGAAGAAAACTAACCAGTCATCGCGCGCGAAAATTCACGACGTTGCGAAAATGGCATCCGCTGCAGAAGTTCACGGTGCGAATGGCTTCAATGGCCACCACCACCACCACCATAAGCAGCAGAGAACCCATCTCAGCGAATTCGGCACTCACATGGTAGCGGCGTCTGGTGAATTTGTCGGTACTTTCTTCTTCCTGTACTTTGGCTATGCCGGCAACATTATTGCTGTTCTTCAAGAGCCTGCCACCGGACCTAATGGCACACTGGCCAACAACACTATTATCTGGATCGCAATGGCATACGGCTTCTCCCTCTTGGTCAACGTTTGGGCCTTCTACCGAATCAGCGGTGGATTGTTTAACCCTGCGGTAAGCTATCTTACTCGTTGACAAGCTTGATGTGCTGACGGCCATGCTCGCAGGTCACCTTTGGTCTCTGTCTCGCTGGCCAACTGCCATGGATGCGAGCGCTGTACCTATTCCCAGCACAGCTCATTGCTTCAATGTGCGCGGGTGGTCTAGTCGAAGCCATGTTCCCCGGAAGTGCCTCACAGGCAAATACCACGCTCGGTCCCAATACTTCGATAGCGCAGGGCGTCTTTCTTGAGATGTTCTTTACAGCTCAATTGGTCTTCGTTGTCTTGATGCTTGCAGCAGAGAAATCCCGCGATACGTTTCTCGCGCCGATTGGCATTGGCCTCTCTGTTTTTGTGGCCCTCATTCCAGGTAGGGAACCTCCCTTCTTATTACTTCTTGGCACGAGGTTGACGTTCAATTGCATCATAGGTGTCTTTGTTACAGGTGGATCATTAAACCCTGTGCGGTCTTTTGGCTGCGCTGTTGGTGGCAGAGACTTCCCCGGATATCATTGGCTTTACTGGGTAGGACCTCTTCTTGGTGGTGCTCTTGCTGCTGGCTACTTCAGGCTTGTCAAGGTGATGCACTACGAGGAAGCAAACCCGGGGCAGGACAGTCCAGTCGACGTCTAAGAGGCGGCGACAGCGCATCAGTATGTTTGAGCAACAGTGGTGGCTTGGGTATGTGTCTTGAACAGCAATCTGCCACTTGTCATTCACATCAAGGGCAACATCGTAAAGGGTTATACACGGTAATAATTTGACGGTACGGCGGAGTTGATCATGAAGCGTGATGACATATTAATCACTGAATGGCAAACAAAAGACTAATATCTCGCTCAAACCCAGAATTGCCATGGTTAACCCTTTCTAAAAAATTAATATACACCAAATAACCCATTTAAAGATCTAAAATCACGCTTTGAGGACCAATGGTCCCTGTTCATCTTGGAACACCACATCCCACCAATTCTGCTTCTCCTTCTTGGCCCAACTTGACGTGCAAACGGTGTCCAAGTCGGTGTTGACCATACCACGCTGAGCAGGCATGAACCGCCTGATAGTTCGGTATGCCTCAAGACCCCAGTAGATAGCCCGACCTTCGGGGATTTCAACCCTACCCAGAGGCTGCTGTCGGCGCTGAGTGAGCTGCGCGTTGACAAGCTGGCGGAGGTAGGGGAAGAACCACATGCGGTCCCACCACAAGACTCTTCGGTTCTTCAGGTTGTTGATGTGGGCGTTGTGATGGATGTTGATGGGAATAGCGGTGGTGAAGAAGTCGGCGTACAAAGTCATGTCGCCCCAGTTCAGTGTGCGTCGGTCCTCTTCTGAGAGAATACGCGCAAGAGGATTTGTCGCATTGGCAATTTCCTCGGGGACAGCAGTCAGGCGAACAGGCTCAATCTCGAGCTCTCGAGATCGCTCAGCGATATATGTCTGGTTGTTGAGTGTCAAGATGTCACCGTCATCTTCTTCGAAGACAGTGGGGATGGAGATGGTCTGGTTGTAGTCGAGGCCGACGTGGAACTCGAATTGATCGCGGACCATAGTGGAAACATTGTGAGAGGGATTGATGGCATCGCCGAGCTCGCGTCGCCACGTGCGCCACATCTCTTGCTCTCCCCAGATCTCACCAAAGAAGCCCTGGTCACTGTAGAAGTGATTTCCCTGCTCAGCCTTTCCAAACTCGTAACGCTCTTGGGCGCGACGGAAGTACTTTCGCATGTCACCGACAGGTCCAATGAAGGCACCACTGTTGATGTACTTGGGTCGGACATCGACCATGCGCAAGTTGGGATCTTTGTCTGTCTCGGGTCCGTACAGATCCTCACGAAGAGGAGACTCCGGAAGAGCATCGCAGTGCAGGTTGGAACCGGACTTGGCGCGAGGCCAGCACCTCTTTTGGGCGGACACCATGATGGTCTGCTTCATGGGCATCTCTGACTTGTGTGGCCACTGAGCGCGAAGACGCTCGTTGGCCTCTTCGTTGAGAGCATGGTAGCGCCAGAGGAGCACACTTGGGGGAAGCTGGAACCACGAGTCTGCGCTGTCGGCGACCATGATAAGATCATCCTCGTTCAAGTGGTCCTTGCTTGAACTGCCCTGGCGGGAGCTCCAGTCAAGATAATCGAGGACACCAGCGATCTTGGCAAGATGCGAGCCACTCTTGCCCCAGTTCAGGATGACGGGGGCGGGATATCCAAGGGCAACTGCTGTGACAATTGCTTTGCAGACGTTGACGCCGGGGGCGTTGGCTGGGAGGAGGATGACGAGGCGGCGGTTGAAAATGTTGCCCGCCTTGTTGGGAGGCTTGACCATGGCGGGGATGCCAGCGGGCGAAACGGGCGAAGCGGGTGAAGCGACGGGAGAGGCTGCATCTTGAGTTTCGCCCATCTCGAATACGTCAGCCGTTCCATCGGAGAGGTATTGTCGGCCCTACAATTGTCAGTCAATTGAAGATCCCATCGGTAATTGCGACGTCGCGTACCTCGAGAGCCGCAAGAGCCAAAAACGTGGGAATGAGAAGAATAGCCGCCAGCATGAGCAAGAAGCCTCTCGTTGACAATCGCAAGAACCTCCTCGGCACTATCTGAGTGGTCTCAGTCTTATCCTTGACAGCATTTGTCGTCGGCAATTCTTGGTATCCGCCGCTGAACATTTGGCGAAACCAGCCAGCACCCTCATGAGTGGCCGTCATATTGAAGGAGAGGAAGCAGATTGATCCAGATCAGTAACAAAACTGACCAAGCTTAGCCTGCGCTTTCAAAAGAGTGTTTAAATGAATGAATGATCGAACGAAGGACGTCGAGGGGCATGTTGACGGGTTCCGCTGTGACATGATTATATCCTAGGGAGTTCAATGATGCTAGATGCGCAGGAAAGGAGAAAAAAAGCCACTGGAATTTCCAGTCCACCTGTGCATGGCGCTATCGCCGACCTAAACCTGCCTAGAATTAACTATTGTTGGGTGTTACCTCAGCCTCGGAGGCTAAAATCAGGGGTTCAACTCAGCGCCGGTTTAGCGTGACAAGCGCTACACCACAGCTGTCTAACGGACAAGCTTAATTTTACTGCGCCAAAACATCGCTGTCGCCAAAGGATCATGATGAGAGCGATGCAGCGTCTGCCAAGCAGACGATTCTTGATCTCGTGAAATAAATCTCCAGTCTTGAAGATTAAGTCTGAGCACAAGATGGGTGATTGCTATAAAGTTGCCAGCCCCGACCTGGAGTTTAACAGTTCGCGATGCGATTATTGAGGTCTCGCTTCGATAACAGCGAACGTCTAACTCAGTCCAGGCGCCCGACGTTTTTCTTCTGTCACTGGCCCCTGTCTTCAGGTGCGCCATCTTCCCCAAGCTATTGGCATTAGTGCCCGGCCGGCCTTCGCAACACATGCAGGAACAGGAAAACGTCGGAGACCTCATGATGATCCTTATCAAGCAATAGAAAATGTCAAATGAGTCTAACCAGAGTTTAAAAATTTTCATCGCTACTCTAACGCTATGACAATCGCTAATGAGACCACATTTTAAGGCTGAAATGCATCCAGGTTATTCGCCCCGATCTGAACTCCTTGTATTCTTGGTACCGTATCAGAAATTCTTCAAGACACGTGGGAGAGGAGGAAGTGTCTGATCTCTGAGACCTCACTAATCATGACTTCCTTGGGCGTCTATCCCGTTAGACATAATTTAAGCATGTATCGGGATCGCGCGATGCTCAAATCGTGAGAAGGAAGATTGAGATTCCGATCGTATCGTGTTTCGGGCGGCGCCCACATCCCGGGGTTCTGAGTTCCGCCAGTACAGGGCCATGGGAAACGGACGATCGGCCTGCGTCCAGAACCCCTCCCCACTAACTGCGCGCCGACGATATTCGCGTGCCCCCTGAATTAACCCCTCCACGTCCTTTCGCTCCGTCGTGCGCTTGTCCCATTTTAATCTCAGCGCGTTGAAGTCGTCGCTGACCAATATTGGTGCTCTAACTGTTCCGTCTGAGGATTGCGATGAAGATAAGAGGAGCTTGTACGTCTCAAGCGTGAGGAATGGGCTGTAGACAAGTGTCTCCTCGTCCATTATCCGTCCAGCCTCACCCAAGTTCGCAATCGATGGTGTTTTTAGTACAGAGATATCGAGGCTCTGGAGAAAGGTCTCGTCGGCAGCTGTGAATGTTGGGTCTTGCGCGTAAATTCTCAATCTGCTCTTATCGCTCGTTGATAACGTTAGATGAGATGCGATCGCCATCAGCACGACCAATTGTTTAATGCGTCGCTGTTGGTCCTTAGCGTCCAACAAGCTGCCCAGACCCAGCGAAACAATCTTGGTGATGCGCGGTCGGTTTTTTGTTCGCAGCATGTCTTCAATTGTCTTAGCCAGGGCGGATTGGTTGTAAATGTCCATGGCATCTTCATATAGTCTGTATAACTGTTGGAGTTGTTTGCCAGATCCGTTGCCTTTTCTTGAAGTTTGCGACTTTTTGCTGGGCGTGTAATGATCTGCACTTGTCAACAGTCTGGACCCAGGGCCCTTGATTGAGAGGCTCACCATCGCCATCGGCAACCTGCATCTTCTTTGAGTGTCGCATCTTTTCTGAAACACTATTTGTAGTACTTTGTGTTTGTTCGGCTGGAATTTTGACGTTTTAGACAACTCAAGAGATGATCTTGGCTGTTTGGAAGTGATTGATGATTGTTTATTGTACTCAAACTGAGGGCAAGACTGCTTCTATTTAACATGACCACCGGGCACTCATCCTGTGGTATATCTACATCTATCTGCGACATGCCTGTTCTGTATCTTTCATTGCGTGCTCGGTGTTCGGTCTCTTGCTGCGCCTGTCAGCAAGGCCTTTGTAATCCTCTCGGACAACGATGCCGTCCGCATAAGCAGATTTTGGTGGAGGATGTGTGTTTGGCAGCAGCTGTAGCAGTAAGCCCAATTTCTAAGCTAGCGGCCGCTAACCAATTTCGGATCAACGTTACAAATCGAACAAGATGACAAAACCTTCAATGACGACAAATTTGGGCTCATCATTGAATTGACTCATTGAGCTGGTTCTGTTTGATGAGATGTCCGGAAATAAGTTGGAAGAAAATCGAGTTTTCTCTCATTCATCCATTTGCCGACAAAGATCCATCAATAATTCTCGCTATTCGAGATGTCAGATTCAGCAGTCAGCAGTCTCCGTCACTGTCTCTGTCTTTATCGCACTGAGCGGACGATAAGTTATCCACGATAAGAAATGGATAACACGGCTACCGGCTCTCATCTGCAGCATCATTATGGCTATTCGGCAGGTGAGTCACTTTGAATCATCAAGATATCATTCTCATAATCTCTTTTCGTTCTAGATGTGACTCACGCGATAAAGTCGACTTCAATCCTTCGAGCCATTGCAGATTGCGCACCTCGGACATTCCAAAGTCCGACGTTTTACTCGCCAATCTTGGCGCCTTCGCTCACTCACTTCCCCAAGCGTTCGCATTCGATTGTTCCTTGCTACAACTGCGGGACGAACTTCCTTACTGGAAAACTTCTCGTCCTGCACATTTATTGAATGATTAGCGAGGTTGGAAATGTCAAAAGAGCTGATCGCACGAGCCTTGTTCGGCTAGAGACGATGGGTAACGAGAGATACTTGACTAACAGACTCCAGTGTGAAAAATACGAGTTGATGTTAGTGTCGCATCGCCACAAATGCTCACACCCAATATGGGCAATTGACCAAATCATAAAAGCAATAGCAAGAGAAAGTTCACTACAATTTTCTAGCAACTAACCGTACATCTATCCCAGAAATTCAATCTCTATACATTTGTGTTTCTAGCTAAACCGGTTGTCTGCCCATGGAACCTTCATGCCCATAAACGACGACCGCGACGACTTTCTCACCGGCTCTTGATTGGGCTGTCCGTAGTTCGCAGGTCCAGGCGGCGCATAAGGCACAAAACCAGGATCCGGCGTAGTCTGGCTCGGCGGCGCATAAGTCTCCGGAGGTGAAAGCGAAGGAATATTCTCCGGCGGAGGAGTCTGTTGCTGCATCGGCTGATACGCCTGGAATGCGTTCGCCAGTGATCCAGGAGGAGTCGAATGTCGCACATTCTCTCCACCTCCGCCAGGCTGGTATGGCCTGTACATAGGAGGCTTAGCACCCGTGATCGGTTTCCTTCTTATAGGTCCCTTCGACTGTTCGTTCGTCGGTGTGATCAGCTCAGATTGGCGCTTGTACAATGGGTTTGGACTGAAGTCGAGGATGCCCTGAGCAGGGCTGTATAAGTCTGCGAAAGAGTTGGATGAAGGGCCAGATGGCGTGATAGATGGTCTTGTTATGGGCGATGTGATATGTTGACTCGTGATATCCTCCACCACGATCTTCTCAGAAGTAAAACTGACAGATGGACCAGCTCTCTGAGTTTGAGCCTCGGGCGATGTTGGCTCATAGATTGAACTTCTTCTGCTCTCCTCGTGCACCGGCTTCGGGTCATCGTAGTTAAGTTCCTGCTTTTGGTTCTGCACGCCTCGAATCACCGCGGCAATGGAAGCATCGCCAGAAACCATCGCAACCCTGATTGCCTCCATTATGTCTGAGATGTGGTTGGTCAGGATCTTCACGCATTCTTCTCTGCCCGCCTCAAGGGCTTTCTGCAGTGCATTGAGACCTGCCTTGTTCCTGACCAAGACATCGGCGCCACGGTCAAGCAGGAACTGAACTGACTCATGATCACCGCTCCAGGCTGTGAGAATAAGTGCTGTGTCTCCTTCGTTATCCGCATGATTGATGTCGGCACCTGCGTCCAACAACAGGCGAATCGGGTCACGAGGAAGATATATCGCCGTGTAGGTCAGAGGAGTCGAGTTATACTCTCCTCCAACAACCGTCACATCAGCCTTGGCTTCCAGAAGCTTCTTGAAGATAGCTTCTTCACCCTTGCTTGCCGCAGCGATGATGGGATGAGTGAACTCACCTCCTCCAAGGTTAGGATCAGCGCCATGCTCGAGGAGAATATCGACAATATCTCCTCTGCCAGACTCAACAGCCGCTTGCAAAGCGGTACACTTGGGCATATTGATATTGGTCGTGGTTGCGTTGACGTTAGCCCCACGCTCCAAGAGAAGGTTGACAACACCGACATGACCTTGGTCCGCAGCAGTTTGGAGAGCCCATCCATCAGCGGAGTTGATGTCGGCACCAGAGTCGAGAAGCAGCTTGATTATCTCGATGGTGTTGTCAAAGGCAGCTGCTGTCAAGGCATTCCCATATCTTTAAGTCACAGTTAGCTCGTTATGCCTCTCGTTTATCTCAATCAAGACTTACAGTTCGCCAGTTGCATTCGCGTTAGCTCCATATCTCAATAACAATTCCACCGTCCTCTGATTCTCAAAGTCTGTAGCTTCATACAAGGACTCATCCAGCGCCTCAGGCGAGATATTGCCCTGGGAATACTCCCACATAGCTCCTAAGATACGAATCTCGTCATCGCCATCTTCTCCCTGTGCAGTTTGCAGGAAGGTTTTGTCACAGTTCAAGCCGGGACAGTTATCCAGGATCAACGAGACGATAGCCCAATGGTCTCCGAAAGATGCTCCATCGAGGGCGTCCTGTTTGAACTGCTGGCTATGCTCAAAGTCATGGAACAGCCGCGAGAAAGCTTCAAATCGACCGTATTCTGCTGCTTTGACAAGGGCGATGCCGAACTCTTCGGCAGGTAGTTTGTCGGAATATTCCTTAATGAGAAACTCGAACACCGCAAGGTCAGCTCTCATAGCTGCTAGAGCCAAAGGTGATGTGATAACCTCCTCCTCCTCCTCTTCATTGGAGTCAGAGTCGGAATCTGAGCCCGACTCTGAACCCTCATCCTTATCACTCTCCTCGTCTCCATCGTTGTCCTTAGCTTCCTCGTCTTTAGCCTCTCCCCCGCCATTCTCACCCTCAACCTTTTCGTCTTCGTCTTCGTCATCCTGAGTGACGAGCGAGACATTATGAGTTACCAGAAGCTTCACGGCGTCAGTGTTTCCAGACTGTATAGCCGCACAGATTACACCTCCGTAAGCACCACAGCTGGCATTCGGGTTCGCTCCCCGTTGCAGCAGCTTACTCATAACTTTAACATTTCCTTCAGCTGCTGCTCTGTGCAGAGGGGTGATAAGATTGCCCTTGATGCCTTCGTCGATGCTAGCTCCTCTGTCAAGAAGCTCCTCGGCAATCTCATCATTTCCAAAAGCGGCTGCGTAATGGAGCTATATCATGTCAGCTCGTGTTCTTTGCGCTTCCAAATCTCATCATATCTTGTCTCCAATGAATGTCATCACTTACCGGCGTATTGTAGTCTGAGTCCATGGCGATAAGTTCGCCATGGTACCCATGATCCATCAAAGCAGCTACTAGATCTCGAAATCCGATCGTAGCAGCCACATGGAGTCCAGTCAGCTTCTCCCGAGAATAATAGGCAAAAGAGCTAGTAAGTCGGTTGTGTTCAGTCAACCAACGGCGTCGGATGACGGAATCCGCGTGCCAGAACTTTTCCTCCAGGCTCAGTGCCTCTGCGATATCAGCAGTCGCTTGGCTGGCGTGAGGTAGCCAGTGTGTAACTGCATAGGCCAGGGCTATGTCTTTTAGATATGGAGCTTCGGGATCTTCATCAACCTCATCTTCTTCATCCTCCCCATCACTTGACTCTTCTGAGGCGACTGAGGCGTTGTCGTCCTGAGATTCATCGTCGTGATGTAATTCATTGTCGGACTCTTCTTCGTCCTCTTCCTCGGCGACTTCCTGCTCGTGTCCTCCTGCTTCGCCAGAGTTATCTGCTTCCCCTGAGGCTACACCATCTTCGTCATCTGGCCTTGCTTCGATAGCACCAGCAACCTCGCCCACCTCTTCGTCTATTTGCTGAGGGATATCGGAGAGCGGAAAGTCGAAGATCTCTAGGATATGACTGAACGCACGAAAACCCAGAATACCATGTTGTAGCTTGATATCTTCGCTGGTGAGACCAAGCAACACGTGTGCGTGTTCAAGCAGATGGGTCTTGACCACCGGCTCGGTGAAGCACACTGTCTTCTCTTGGAGGCTGTTGTCCTTCAGTACGATCAATGGTCTGCACTTCTGGATCAGATCATGTAGCTCTGAAACTTCCGCTGGTGAAGAGTCTAGACCAGCAAGAAGACCAAGCTCGGCCTCAGTTGGATCTTGATAGGTAAGGACCAAAACACGGAGCATTTCCTTGATCTCCCCAGCCTTGCCCCGGTTATTGTCAAAAACTTGTTGCCATGCAGAACTCAGCAGAGCATCTAGCTCTTGTGGGATGACTTCGAGAAGACGACGGACTTGGAGGTCGTTCTGATGCTGAGGAAGTTCCTCGAGATGATCACAGGTAATGTCGATCCACTGCGTGTTTTGAGCTCGCTTACCGATAACACTGCTAGCAAAGTATGCAAGAGCTCTGCTATACTTCTTATGCTCGATCAGCTCCAAAACCTTGCTCTGTGCGTGTCTTCGAAGCTCGAGCTGGACTTGGTCTCCATATTTTGCGTCTTCAAGATCAACTAGTCGGACGGTATCCCTCCTCAAAGCCCGATCAATGTCCCAAGATTGGCCACTTGTGAACATCCATCGAACCAGTGGACGTCTTCCGGTACCGTCATGCTCAACCTCAGAGCTCAGTAGAGTCAAGAGAGTGTTAGTAGATACGGCGTCTTGTGCTAGGGTTTCGATGTTGTTGATGACAAAGTACACTCTGGCCCCAACAAATACATCATCTGCTAGAATGTCCTGAAGAACCTGCCACAAGTTCTCCACCGTCAAAAGAGGCTGCGTTTCTCGACCTTTCTTCTTAAGTAGAAACTTGGCGTGTGTAGCCAGAAGCCCTTGCTTCTCAATAAGTTGACGGACAAGGGCCTTCAACAAACTCTCAGCTGAACCATAATCGGGCGTCTTATCGCAGAAAAAGTAAGAAAGATAATTCCGCGATGAGCCTGTGTATGGTTCGTCGGTAATTTCCTCTTCGTAAACCTCCTCGTCCTTGGTCAACTCTTCGATCTTTTCAATAGCTGATAAGGCAGCGCTTGTTTTGCCACGACCATCACGGCCACGGACCCAGAGGCAATCCTCTTTCTTGACAAGCGAAGTATCTTCGCCCTCGTTGGGTTTGGCTAACCAGCCCAGAAATTCTGGTTCTTTCGAGAACCAAGGGGAAGTGGTTGTGTTCTGGGCAATGCTTTCCCTCTTGCTTTGGACTGGTGCACCTTCTAGAGTTCGTAAAGCAAGGTTTATTGTGGCTGGATCGGTGCGTCTTGTTGCATTGTGTCGATTCTTGACTCGCAGATGTGAACCGTTGATAAGTCGTTTCAAAGGTCCTCGAACTAGTGTGTATCGTTCATCCTTGGAGCTATCGAACTTGACCAAGTCTCGATGATTCGCAGCTAGACCCATCGTCTCCATCACACCATCCAAGATGGAGGAGTCTCTCGTGACGAACTCTGCATACTTCTTGGGCATCGGAATGCTCAGCGCCGATAAGAACTGAGGCATGCCAGAGAGATCCTTAATTGTCGTAGGGTGCTCTTCATAGAAACCACACAGCTCGATTTTTGGGGTTGTCTTGATTACTAGTCTGACGAACTCCTTCCGAAGCTCAGCCAAGCTTTCGTCGTCTGGCCTCATCAGCTCGAGGAGTTTGGAAGCTGTTGCATGACCAAGTTTCTCTCCAACTGAGGAAAGCATACATGCCAAAGAAGCTGCTTCAGCGCCCTTGAATGGTGTTCCAAAAAATGCGCAACCGGCTATGTCTTCGAACATGTTTGGGAAGAGATCTTGTCTTGTTGCAGCGATGCAGATGGCCTGATAGAATCAGAACAAGTAGATAACCTCAGAACGATGATTCATACCTTGGCAATGACAAGTCCCCCCATACTGTGACCAACAAATGTGATTGGACGAGGAATGGCCATGTTCTGGAGTGCTTGTCAGGCCAAACTCTCTGAGTTCAGTCGAAAGACGTGGAAACATACCTCTCTACTCATCTTCAATCCTTCGAGTAGAGTCTGGGCTAGGTTGCCGAGAAACTGCTTTACCTTGATTGAACCAGTCCATGAAGATTCACTGTGATACAGAAGAATTCTAGCGTTTGGAAAGTCGCGAGCTATGCCCTCCTCACTGACCCAATTAAAATCGCTCGTAGTCGATTTGAAGCTCAGTAAAGGATGAGCTCCCAGACCCGGCACAAAAACAATACTGTTAACGTGTTGGTGAGTCAATTGCCTTAGCAATCATGTTTTTGGGTTGATGCTTACTCCATATCGGTCTTTCTGGTTGAGTCCGCCTCTGGATAGAGCTGCTTGATCCCCTGCTCAACGTTCTCATAACCCTTCTTCTGCTTAGGAGCAGCCCCAGGAGGGCCGCGTCGCGTTGCTGTTCGACGAAGCGACATCTTGGCCAATTCACTCAAAAGAGTGAGTCTTCGAACGTACGTTGGTGTTGATCTGACAACGTTCACGTCTCCTAATTTTCGTCTTACGCAGGAGTAGTGGCCACTACAGCTCCAGTTTCATTCTTGGCCCCCACATCTTGGCTTACTGGGGGTCTATGTCAGCATCTGCTGAGCTTTTAACTCCGCGTTATGCGCTTAACATTCATTCTCCAGAGTAAGCACTTAGACAGGCGATACCTCGCTAGTGTCTCATCGATCGTACATGGTGCCACTGCCCGGTCTGCTTGCTCCTTTGGGCTGAGACGCAGGGTGTGCCTAATTAAAGAAATTGGACCGTCAGCACGGCGCAGCGGCCTATCCCCTTTTCCCGAGGTGCACTCTGTGGGCACAGAGCGGGCCGTGTGATCAAGTGAATGGGGAACGCTGCTTACAGCCCAATCATGACTGGTGCTATCGGCCTTAAGAGCAGGGGTTGCCTACCAGCCTTATGACTGACCCTTGCTTGGTAATGGTCAGCTTTAATTTCCACTCTTTTCTTTCTGTTTACGCGAGCTTTCCAAGAGACTCGCCATCATCGGGGCATTTGTTCTCTATTTATGCTCCTTGAGAAACTTAAATCTTACGCCGTGTCACTGAGTCTAATATCTCACAATGGCTAGTCCATCGCCGCCGTTTACGGTCCGCATCTTACAAAAGGACTTCCTTAGCGACGGCTTGGAGTCCAAGGATGAGTTTAATAGCCTCCTCCCTGCCAGCAACCGCTTCAACGATGACATCGTCGTTCCTACATCGGACCCCAACTTCCTAGAGCGGGAACTATCGGTTTCGCGCCTCAATGACGTGCAAGAATGGCTCTGGGCTTGCGGCCGCCCAATGCCGCCTCGGCCACTTCATCACCAACGGCTCATTTCACGAGAGATCATTATCAGCGAGCTCTCTGAGCTGCACATGATCTGGTGGAGAAACCGCATTTTTCTCAAGCCTATGCCGGCTTACCTACTTGATCCCGACTTCTGGGTCAGCAACATTAGCGACACAGCCCATCTTGATGTGACGGAAGGCAACATTGATGCCTCCGCACGGGGATTTCTTTTCTCATACGCTGCGCTCATCGCATACAGAAGCGACTTTCGCATCGCAAAGGAGCATGGGTTACTGCCTGAGGAAGTGACATGGGAGGGCTGGAAGGCATTGACAGCTCAGGTTCTCGAGAACCACCGTTACGATCGCGTCAATCCGCGCTACTGGTACGGAGAGCTGCGCCTGAGCAGATTGAACAAAGTATACGCGCTTCGCAAAGGATACTTACTACGCGGCTACTCTCGAGTCGCGTCGCACACTGTTTATGGCGATCTCATTCGCGACAACTTTTCGGTGTTGGCTGGTATTCTCGGTTACGTCGTGATCGCGCTCACGGCAATGCAAGTTGGATTGGGTGTTGATCGTTTGGTTGAGAACCAGGCGTTCCAGGATGTGAGTTATGGATTGACGGTTTTTACTTTAATTGTGCCGCTCATTGGAGCGCTCTTCATTTTCTTGGTTGTGTTTGTCATGATTGTGAGCAACTGGAGGGTCACCAAAGCGTTTGAGAGTCGGCGTCTGAAAAAGATGAAGGTGAAACTCTTGCGGAAGAAGTAGACACAAAACAGTTGAATGAAATACAATTAATAAATAATAAACAAACAATGCACAAACTCATGGAGGTTAAATGGCCGACAAAAACAAAGAAGTTACCCTCTGTTGAGACAAAAGGTTTGGTTGTCTCTGACCTCTCAGGTCAAGCTCCCATTTGATTCCTGGTAAGATGCTTATAATGAGATGCCACAGAACTTTTTGAAAGGATGATCACGCTGGGGATCGAACCCAGAATCTTCTGATTCGTAGTCAGACGCCTTGCCATTGGGCCACGCGACCTGTTTCCTTGATAGTGGCCGCTCAAATGAGGAGCTAGATCGCTGCAGCACCCAGATTCGCACATCAAAGCATTGCTCAGGTATTTCTTAAAGTACCTCTTTATTGTTATTTGAAATTCATTTCGTAGGCTTCAATAGCGCGAGTTTAAAATGTTATTGCGGTTGAGATTCCCGATGATGGACCAATAGGCTGATTGATGCATGATGCTTGTCGAGTGTTGAAAAAGAAAACACAGTAACGCAGAAGCCGACACATGATATGGAAAATATTAAAAGTGTAAAATGCTTATCATTTGAATTATAGTTTTTTTAGTCAGTACATATGGTGACCCAATTCATATGGGTTAAGCACTGAAATCGCCCATTGATACTGTTTTCTAGGGTAGATGGGGCTATTCCGCCGCCTTCCGCTGTTGAAAACATGTGGTCATCATTGAACGACGGTAGAATATTATCGCTTGCCATCACAGAACGTCAAATTACCTTCAGTCAGTCTCATTGGGTACAATTCTCATTCCGAGGCACTGAAAGACTCGACTTCAGCCAGTTGTTGGCCGTCTCAGAGTTACCAGGCTGCTGCGCTGTATTACCAGAAGAGGGCAGCTACTTCTGAAGGTTGCCTGACCTGGTGTTGAGACCTGTATCGATTGGCAGAGTTCCGAGGCTATAGACAATTCAATGCGAACCTGCGTGTTTCACGAGTTAGAGGCAGAGGCAGAGGTCATGTTCTTAGAGGACGGTAATACGACTTTAGCGAGTTCTAGGAAGCTAAGAGTCTATGCCTCGAAGAGGAAGAGGGGCCCAAGAGAGCGCTAGGAGGTATGATGATATACCGTGGGGTTGAAAATTTACTTGAAAAGGACGGTATTTGAATGGATTGAAGAAGTCCTGAATTGCGATTTGTTTTTTGAGTGGCAACTGACTGAATGGCGGATATCACGGTAAACCGTTGAGCTTCGAAGTTCATCTGCATCGAAACGATCAAGCGCGACTGGCCACACCCAGTTATATATACAAATATTGCACAGAGTTTAAGAGAATCGGAATAGACATTTTGCCTTTTCCTGTAGCCTAGTCGTTATAGATATCATCGAATCTGGGCCAAGACCCAACTACAAAGCTCCCCTTCCGTACTGCAACGTTCGACGAAGAGTCAACCCTGGAACCTCCAAATTGCATTACACAAGACTCACATCGGAAAGCCAGTCTAAGAGGTCTTAAATCCGTTATTTTCGGAAGCATGTCGGACCACGCAAAGACAACTCGCCGATGCCTCGGACACGAGAGAGATCTTCTTTTCTGGTACCATTCTTTATGAATCAAGTGGTCTGCTTCTGGTCCCGGAGTTGGGGCTGGTGCCATTGTATTGGGAAGGAGTACTTGCCCTGGAAGTCTTGTCTGAGCGCGAACTCTTACATGGAAGGAACGTCGCTAAGAAGACATAATTTTTAATCTTGGAGGAAATCTTCAAATCCTCAAAGAACAAATTTGGCCAACAATTCCGCATTGCCGAAAAACCTGAAAACTTGATCACCACAAGCTTCTCAAATCAGTTGATAAACATGTCTCTTGACGAACTACCAGAGCTTCCAAAGCTAAACTGGCAAATGAGCCCTTGCCACCTTCACCCCCCTACTCAATCCTTACCTTTGCCCTTTTCCCAGCGCAGGGCAAAACGACTTAATCCGGATGCGAATGGTAAAATATTTTACAATAACAGTGTGCAGTGATCATTGGTGACATACTGACATTGCCGTAGAAACAACTCCCAAGCTCCCTAAAACTCCACGTCAACCATTGCAAGCTCTTGAGCAAAACTCAATTGTGTTGCCCAATGCAGGCTCAAACAGCCAATCGGATAGTATGTTCAAAAGAATAGGTATAAGTTAAGACATTAACCAAGGTAATTAGACTCTGTCCTTTCTCGACCCCGTCCACGACGATCAGCAGCCGCCATAGCGCGCGACCAACTCGCAACTCTTTATGCTCGCTACCATGAGCTTGGAGCCAATGCCCCTGAGGAGGAGGGGGAGGAGGATGATGATTTGGATGAGATTGAGATTGACTCTGGTCACCCACCCGGGGTAGAAGGAAACTTCGGACATGAAGCCAGGATGCCAAAATAAATTAGTCTAAAGGCCCACCAAGGTATACTAAACTTACCCAATTCTTGTTATTACTTAGGATAGAGGTCTTAGGCTTTCTTGTCTCCCCTAGCCCCTTTGCAGAATGTTCACCGCTTGTTAATTGCATTATCACGATGAGCATCAAGGCAGTCCTGCCCTGGCTAAGACGCCCGAAGAGGATGAGCCCCGAGACCACGATATTAATGAGTATATTTCTTATTATCATATCTTACGCGGTTATACGTCAATACCCCCAAAGTGTATCTTCTTTCGCAGCCTTGATCAGCCACTCACGGCAGACATAATCGACCCGTTTCGCGTGCATTGGTATCTCAACAGGTGAGACATCAAGAAGCCCAGCCGGGTCGTGAATACTTCCGTCTTCCGTATCAATTATGGGTGAGCTAAACTCATGATTGACAATGACAATCTTCAAGGGCCGAGCATAGGTCGAGTCACCTCCAAACTCGGGGTTCCAAAGTTCGCTACCGATAGATTGCTTGATGTTCCATTTCTGAACGCGAAGCAAATAAGGTCTTGTGATAACCAGATGCGCAATGTTTCGATGTCGTGCAACATTGTACCAAAGTCCTTCGTCACTCAGATTGATGCTGAATCCAGCGACTTTTCGTAACTTGGGCCAAATTTGGCTGACGTTGAGCTCACTCCTCCAGAACTCTAATGAAGGCAGGCCGCCTAAGGTGACGAATTCTTCAAGGTTGATCAACGCTTGTAGACCCCGAGAGAAGACTTGATCAATATGCGCATCAATGCTATGCTGCATAGCGATTCTGCGAAACGGCAGGTCAATGATCAATCGGCGGACAGAGCTACCGAGTTCCAGAAAGACATCCCGGACAAGTGCACTGGCTCGTATCGACTGGATCTCCTCGAGGCTGAGTCCAAGATAGATGGACGAGACTGCAAAAAGTGGGATGGTTTTGGGGAGAGATTCATGGCCCCCTGCTTTTAAAGTCTTGGAGTAGTTTAGGCAGCGCAAGAATTTCTGGAGTCGAGGTATCGAGTCGAGATGTACACAGTGCTGCCGTAGAAACCTGGTCGCTGGCTCATACGTCGCGCGGCATACCCTTGTCCAGGTGACGAGCTGCTGAACTTCCGGGGTTGCAACGTCAATAACCCGATTGGGTTCACCGGGCGGAATAGACGTTTCAAGGATCTGAAGGACGATCTCGAAAGGGACATAAAGGTTACGCGTCATATTGAAGGAGTATAAGAGATTGGAGTGTTCTTTGAGGCTGTGTTACGTATGTTTGCTGCGTTGAGGCCGAAGCCAGTATTAAGAGGCTGTCGTTTGGTCGTTGCCTGCTAGGCTACGATTTAAATGTCAACAAACAACGGCCAATTTCTCGAGCCAAAAAAAGATCAATTGATTCAGGCACCAGAATTAATTGTGCCGGCTATAACTCGGCGCGATTTTGAGTGGAACATGGACAGAAAGCGACCAGCGACCGGCGACCGCTGAACACGTCCGTTCCATTGCTTGTGGGCGTAACGATCAACTGGTTTCAGCGGCATGTTCCAGCGGAGGAAATATGTGGAACCTGGAGCTAACGGTGCCACCGAGATGGTGTTCCTTGCATAAGTGTCTTGGAGTCGTTCCGGTCGCGCCTCCTGTCATCCACAGGGCCTTGCAATCATTGCTCATTCATGACTCCCAAAATTTGGTGGTATAGAATTAGTATGTATAAATGGCCTCAACTGTAGCGACTTGCCTAGGGGGGGATCAGTCCCAGTGTCTAAGGAGTTGTCGTAGAGTTATCGTGGCTAAAGTTCTGGTGGTCTAGTGCTGGTAATAATCAAAGTTTTTGGCGCTGCTATCGGGCATAGGCTCAAATCTCCAATTTCTCAAAGTGATTTAAAGCCAATTGATTTTTCGGGATGTCTCGGGCTCAGTGTTGACCAGAGTGACTCAGAGTGATTTCCAAGTATCATAGATCCTAAGCCTTAGGGTCCGCCGCTCTGGTGTTTTCGTACTAAAGTTTGTCTGCGTCCTGGCTGTCAGTCTGGTATCTAGTCTAGTCCAGCCTGTATACCAAGCTCGACCTTAGCCAACTCTAAAGTCCTCCCGGAGTCTCCTGCTCGGCGCCAGACTCCGCCAGACTTCCAGCTCCAGAGTTCTCAGGTCTTCTCAGCCCAGCACTTCCAACCTCTAGACTTCTCCAGGAAGGTTCCTGCCAGCCAACTTTTAGACTTAGCCAAATCGTGCTACCTCCAGTGTGATTCATTTAAGTCAAATTTTGGTCATTCCCCAGCTCCAGTCAGACTTCAGTAGGGTATATCCAAGTCTTCCCTGCCCATCTCCCAGCCGCTCAGTTCAGACCAGTAGGGTATGTCTGCTTCTTCCCACTGATTTTCTGACTGCTCAGCCAGAACCAGTAGTATATGTCCAAGTTCTCCTGTAGTCTCCTTCGGAGCTTAGCTCTGTCCAGTATATCGTATCTTGGAGACCTCTCCTCTGTCTCAGGTCTCACAGAGCTCTCAGCTCTGTCCAGCCCCGATCAGTGTAACATGTCCTGGCGTTCTCCTGGCTCAGTCAAGTTCTGCTCCCTTGAGTCTCTGGCGTCTTGTCTCCCGCCAGGTGCTCTGCCAGGCTCTCATCCGGGAGTTTCGTTTAATGGAGTTTGTGCCAGGAGATCGTTTAATGATGATGTTTCAATTCTGCCTACTCTCAGGTCCCGCAGCCTCTGGAGTCTTCTGCACCGCGGCACAGGAAGTTCGTAAGTCGTGTTTCTTCAGTTCGGTAACACCTTCGTCTCTATGTTTCTTTAACATCTTGTTCCGCGGTCCCAGAGAGCATGTTTTGGAGAAGAGGGTACGCCCGATGAGGGTGTCGCTGCCCCGGAGGGAACTTTGGTGATCTGGGGCGGTGTGACAAGTGTTGGCATGGCTGCTGTTCAGTTTACCCGGGCAGCGCGAGTGTCTTCCATCATAGCCATTGCCTCATCTAAGCGACACGAATATCTGAAGACACTGGGTGCAACCCAGTCCTTCGACTACAACGATACAGATGTAATCGAAAAGGTCAAATCAGCCTTGCAATCAACCAGCGGAACAATCTGGGCCTTTGACACGCTTGGATCTCCCGAGTCCCAAGTCCTACTAAAGAAAGCGATTCCTCAACACGATAGAACTGTTCTGGCTTCAGTGCTGTTGGGCGGCGATCCAGAGTATAAAGCAATCATGGGGGCACGTCATTTCGATGTCGAGTTCGAGTTGCCCGGGGGTCAAAAGGTCGTCTGGCCAAAGGACATGGCTGCTGCTGATAGACATTGGAGGGGCTTTCGCTGGGCTGTTGAGAATTATGGTGCCCCCGGCGGGTATGTGCCAGCGCCTGTTCGGGCCTTTGAAGGGTCTGGAGAAAATGCCATCAAGGAGGTGTATAACGTGAAGAACATGAGCACTTTCGGAAAGTTGGTGCTCAAGCATCCTTTGAAGTGAAGTTCCTATCTAGTCTAAATTACTATCATAGAAATAGACAACTTTGACAGTCAGCCTTGGATTGCCGACAAAGATGTACGATGACCGTTCAGTGATATCGTTCATTGGTTGACAGACCTACAAGTTAGCACTAGACGCAGAGCACAGTGGTCATTCTCAGTGTCCATGCTAACGAGCCACTGTGAACGCCCGAAGCCAATCAAGTGAGCAAGATGGATGGAATGTGGGGACACAAGTCAGCATCCAGGCAGCCGTTTAAACAGAAGCTTTCAAAAAAGGATCATTCCCTCCCTCAATTCAATTTGTAATGCATACAAATTCATTATCTCATTGCATGAATCAATTGCCAAAATGACTGCCAAACCCTGCCCCTCTTACGAGTCCTGGTGGTACTCAGACTCTGCTCGATATGAGTACCTCAAGAGCGACCTCTTCTGGACACTGGCCATCCTCATCGTAGCCAATAGCTGGTGGTCAGCTAAGCAGGTCGATTCATTCCCAAATGAAGACGACAACGAAAACGATACTGCCGCCGTAATCAAACCCAGTCCTGCAACCCAACCGCGACGCCCTGGCTTCTGGCTCAAGGACCGCATCACATCACGCCTCCACCAATACCTCGCACTCTTAGTGTGCGCTTCTGCGTTCCCTGTCCAACTCCTCCACGGTTCCTGGGTCCTGAAATCCGCGTGGCGGATCTCTTGGGGAGTATTTAAACGAACCTATCCAGGTTCCCTCAGACCACGTCTTCTGGGCATCGCCCTCTACTCTCCTGTTGTTACCTTCGCATTGCTGGTCTGGGCTGCTGTCGTGGGTGCTGGCGTCTTCATCATCGCGACACAGATTCTTCTTTGGAGCAAGGTCTGGGGGATGGATCCTAATGTACCACCCCATCTTCCTTCTCCCAAGGATGTTAAGAGGAAAATCGATGGTGATGGAGACTGGGATGATATCAAGGAGGATGAACAGGAAGGAGTTAAGAAAGATTAGTTTCTGTTATACACTCTATCTCATTAATATAGTCATCCTCAGCTTTCTCTTGCTCCTCACCTTGCGTCTGTACGAGATGGGTCGTGATAGGGAAGAAGCCAACCAGATTGACGATGAATCCAAAGGCCCCTTACCTCATCTCTTTACATGAATGGCTCCCGCGAACATGAAAACACGCCTCGTCTCCTTACGGTCCGCCCACAAACTAGTTCCTGCAAAAAGAAGCTTCTATGTTGGACGTCATGGCCTCGGTGCTGCCGTGACGTCTCAACAATAGGGCATATCTGTAAGATGGTAGGGTGACAGTGTGTATCAATAAGGCAGCACCGGAGCCATGCAAAGGCCCTCCAAGACAACAAAGGTGAGTGACGATGTGAAAGAGTGTAGAAGGAATTGAGGATATTTTAACCGGATCCCAATCATGATACGTCCAACTCAAAAAACTCACCGGAAAAGAGCAGCAGTGCCAGCAGCTGCCCACCACCGCACCAGAAGTCAGAGTGCTCTCTTAATGAGCAAGTTCTTCAACGTGTCACGTGAGATTTTGTAGAAAACTCCACACAGGAATAAAATAAACGAGGCTAAATATTTCATAACCGCGATCTCGACCACAATCACACCATCGCACCATCTCACCAACCGCAACCAGGCGACTGCCTCCGATGTCTCGGCCATCGAGGATAGAAAGATGAACCTGTGCTTCCCTGATAAAGAGTTTTCGGAGCAATATCTCTCGTCGAGGTCCACAAAGATCGATGCCAACCGTTCCCAGTGGCAGAGTTTCTTGTCAACAAGTATCAGCCAGAGCAAGTACGTCGCTCGCCTTCTTGTTCTCACTCCACGGCTACATCATCTTTACACCATAGAATGCGGTCTCTCGATTTATCATGCTTTTCACTCCATTCAATACCTTGCGCTCTCGGACGATGACAATGAAGCACTACCTGATCAGCCCCTCCCAGGTCACGATTGTTGTTGGCGACGCGGGATCTGGCAAGAAAGCCCAGCATGAACCACGAGTGAACCGTGGATTATCCCGGTGTTGAATGCCTGCGCGGTTTATCACAGATGTTGAGCCAGAGTGGCTTGTTGTATGTACTTGACCCGTTCACTTGACTCTATGCTAATCGACGCAGGAACATCCGCTTTTCGACTTCCCATGGCCGACTCCAGAGACGTATGGCGGCTAGCTAAAGAGTCCCGCCATGAAAAAGGCTCTTGATGAAATTCGCTTGAGGGTTCGATAATCATCACAAAAAGTCTAACGACTTCCGCCTCGTCGGAGCAGATCTTGGGACTCCAAGGCATACTCGAAGTTGTGAGCTTGACGAACATGATTCGGAACATGAGCTTTTACCAAACATGTTCCTCTGCAAGCACGAATAACCAATCAAGAATCCTGAATCCTGAATCACGACATGCCTTGATCCAGTACAAAGTTGAAAATGCCTACCCTTTTTCCTCTCGTTGGCCCATACGTTCATTCTGGTCAAGACTAGGCATTTCGCCTCACGGCATCCTTTCGTCCCTGTTGTTTGCCTTACGGCATCCCTTCTCTGTTGGCCTCACGGCATCCCTTCTCTGTTGTTTGCCTTACGGCATCCTTTCCCCGTCACTGCCTTACGGCACCCTTTTTCAACTGCTGGAGTTGTTATCATCAACAACTGCCGATGATGCATTATTGCGGAGGCACCAGAGCGATGGCTGGCGTCTTCACGTGGCACTCTGGGTCAGTAGCTGTTGTTATCTAAATAACACAGTGAAGCCAAGATCAGTCTCAGGTACACAGGTATCTGGTCAACCTTGAAGGGATCTAAGGTTGGTAAGAGGAGGTACGATCATCGGGTGATGGAGATTGATGAATGTGCCATTGAGAAGCATTGTCGGATACAAAGTCCGGTTTAACAACAAAAGTTCCGCCCAGACGCGTCTCGGTTTCCTTGCGGATGGCCTATTACTCCAGCAAAATGCTGGTGACAATACACACTCAAGAACTACGTATGTTTCATTGTTATCTTACGTGACTTGTGTCTAACATCACCAGGCTTGCATCATGGTCGACGAAGCTCATGAGAGAACGACGAACACTGACATGTTGCTTGCTCTTCTGAAGGAACTCATCCAACAATGCAAGCATCTGAAGGTTCGTTTAGTATATCATATGTGAGGCTCAATGCTAACACTCATCCTAGCTTGTCATCATGTCAGCCACAATCAACCTTGAAAAGTTCTGCCAGTACTTTGGTACTACCAACGTTTTCGAGACGAAATGCTGTCCTCATCCAGCATCTGAAGACACCACCAATTTGTTATGACGCAGCCGTCATAGACTGGGTCAGGCATTTCGTCGAGAACAAGCCAAAAGACAATATCCTTGTTTTCATGACGTCGGTGCCCGAGATTGAGAGAAACGGCACCGCGCTCCGACGGGATATACCAGCGTTAAAAGGTGCTCCCGATGCACTCTGCTCTTCCCAAATATGCACAGGACTCGGCAACCGGTGGTTCCGCCAGTCAAATGTGCATTGTTTATGTCATTGGTATGTGCTATGTCGATCAGATACTCTCATACGGATAGTGTCGCCTAGCATTGTGTTGCGGATTGCGGCCTACAGAAGCAATTCACCTACAACCCCCGAGTGGGAATGACCATGCTCGTGACGGGTCCAATCTCGCAAGTCTCTGCACGACGTGCCAAAAAGTCTAGTCTAAAATTCCATCAGTATATACTAAATTTGCCTAAGCTTACGACGAGTTTACCTGAGTCTTTTCATCCCTTAGGTTAGAAGTCATATATTTTGTTGCCGTCCGAGGCTCTCTTTTGTCTTGAACCTCAATAATATCCTTGTCAAGAGGAACATTGATAGCGATGGATATTCGAGTTAAATTAAGGGGGACGAACGGGAAGAGTGTCAAGAATATTCAGTCGTTGATGCTCGATCAGTGTCGTTCCATAGTTTTCGGTGGCCTCGTCCAATGCGATATCATTCTTCTCATAAAATACTTTGATCACACAAATTCAATCTCTCCTCAATCTCAATTATACCGATCAAGAAGCAATCACAATTGCTTGCGAGTCTTTTTGAAGAATCTTGACGTATCCCCGCAAGGCAGCTCGAATGGAAGTGCATCAGCGCACATAACGGCAGCACAGCTGTAGTATCCCAAAAGACCGGAGACAAACCCAAATACACCGGCAGCTTTCATGAGATTCTTTGCAACCTCGACCTTTCCATCAGCATGGGCGAAGTTGGAGGCCGCGTCAAGGGTGAAGCAGAAGAAGATAGTGGTAAAGATGCCAAAGGAGACCAGATTACTAATGTTTGTGAGCGTCACGGGGATCAGAAAATGGTAGGTTTCTTACATTGGAGCTGATCCAAGCATGAAAAACAGTGTCAAGACTGCCCAAACTACATAAAGGTTAGTTATTGGATAATGATAAGCACCAATAGAGACATACTCAGAACGTAGAATCCCAAAGCGTTATGATACTCGGATGTCGGTCCGCCATACGACTCAAGGACACCGAGCGATGGACACAGGATGACGCCGTAACCACCATAGAAAACAGCTAGAGAAGTGATTAGCTTCAAATAACAGCTTCTACGTCGAGATCCGTGTTAGTCACTCACCATAGGCGCTCAATGCAGAGTATCCGAAGGTGTTACCGCGGGCCATCTCCCACTGAGCAGAGACAAACATGCAAAGGCCAGCGGCAAAGCAAAGGTTGCCAATGAAGATTGTCTGGGTCTCAACTCCACGGAATCCCATCATGGACAAAGACAAAGTGAGAAGTGTAGTGGCGAAGGTGCCCATGGCCAATGGGGACTAACCAGCCACGTCAGTTGCAGTTCGGATAGGAGATATGGTAGGTGACATACAGGATTGCCGATTTGTTGACCCAAACCCAGAGCCGAAGGGCTCGGTGAGTGAGAGCGGATCTCTTCGATACTTTTGGTGGCCATGATGTTCCTTGTACAGCTTTTCGATAATTCTCAGGCTAGTCAACTTTATCAAGTCGTCCGAAGGAGAATAGTGAGCCTCAGGACTTGGCATGGCCGCCTTTTATAGATACATCCTCCCTGCACTCTGCAGAATTTTCTTGCCTTTGCTTTTCTCGAGCCGCGTCTCAACATTTAGGTAATAGTTAACCCATCATTACCACCGTATTATTCTCCATATGCAGTGGCGTCGAAGTGCAAGAGTTAAAACTCAGACTTTATTGATTATGGAGGAAACCGTTAGCTAATAGGTATGCACCAGCCCGGACTAGTGCCCCGAATTTCCCCGGACCATGGAGCAGTTTTGCGGGGTTAGTGTTTTCATGGGGTAATAGGGTATCACGGGACAATGCAAAGAATGAAAGAAAATGAAAAGGAAAGACATCGGTGGGGGATGAGATTAGGGCTAAGCCGCGACTAGCCCGTAGTTGGCGAGTGACACTGAAGAATCGAGATCATGTCTCGGCCAGATAGGTACAAAATTTACTCTGCCTCACATACCAGCAGATACTAGGAGTATAAAGCAACAAGTCTACTACCAAACAGCTCAAGATTCCTCGCATAAGTATAAAATCTATCTTAGCCTGCGTAAGTCCATAGATCCCTTTACAAATTGCCCATGCAACTTGTGAAAGCCGTATTCAACGATGCTTCATCAAAGGTCCACAAGGTATCAAACAAAGCGATACTTCATATATGGAATGACATTTTTAATGAATGGAACCTTTGTCGGACCAAATTCGCAAGCCTGAACTTGCTGGTAGGTATAAGTCGCCGGCAATCCCCCAATCGAATAAAACTTTGTGTCCTCTTTCTTGCACGGCACAGGCATTCGAGCGTTGGTCCAGCGGCTGTAAGAGACACTACCAGAAGAAAATTCAAGTCTCTTCTTCTGAAGAGGTAGCTGAATTAGAATATCTTCTACTGCTTTGTTGGCTTTGATGAGGTTATCGAGAGGGCCTTTCAGATCGTTCCTGAAGCTCCTCTGAATACTGATAAGGCCATCACGAACTTTGCGGCCTGATGCCGTCTTGGACAGCTCAGAGTTTCTGGCCCACTTGACAGACAGGATCTGATTGATTGTCGTAGCAGCAGTCTTTGCGGCGCCTGCATGATTGCTGATGAGGTTGAAAGTCCCAGTGAGCTTCTTCAAGCCTTCTGCTGCCTGTGGGAGATATTGAGTCACTCTGAAGGCCTTGACGATGTCTTTCAAAGAGTTTATCTGTTATTCGTTCATCAAATTTAGATAAAAAGCCTCATCCGACGGAGTTGTGGTATACTTGATGGCGTTCCGAGTAATCTGCGTCATCTTGGGGATGTTTGCAAGTGCCTTCCCTGCAGCGATAGGAACACCTTGCAGACTCTTGACTGCTGCGACTGTGCTTGCATTTTCAAGAGTAAGCCAAACCTTCCAGGCTTGGTACGATTTGTCTTACACTTCTTGAACGCGTTGGCCGGCGTCGATCCTTTACAGGCATTGTTTTTGCAGATGTTGGCCTTGACTGAGTTGACTTTGGAGGCAACAGTCCTCAGACGCGCTTGAACTTGCTTCGAATAGGTCTGAACATCTGTTGTCCTTTTCTTGAGAGTTTCGAACAAGGCAACCCATTTGTTCAGCATCCGGACAAAATCGCTATCGATGACGCTGTCTGCGTTTTCAACGTAACTGGCGTAAAAGGCACGAACTTTCGGTCCGTCCCATGTTCCGGTATAGCATGACATGACAGCTTTGGAAAGCCTCTTGTATGTTGCTACGTCAATCTAAAACTTTATTAGTGGCTGTTCAATACACAACATTGTGTCAATGGGCCGACATACCTCGGGAGCTTGAACGAAGGTCCAGCCATTCGTAGCTGCAAGCTGATTCTTGACCACCGATGCTCTGTCTGTTGGTGTAATCATTGTTGGAAAGACACTTTGGAAGGTTAGTCAACGATGAATGCGACACGATCAACTTAACATACAGTTTCCTCTTTGTGTATCCAGTCAAGATATGGCCCCGTTATATGCGCATTGATCTGACCATCGAAACTGGGCTTAGCATTCGAACTGCTGCCCCAGTAAACTGAATTAGAGAGACAAGTGCAATTCGTTTCGGCGTTGTTCACAAAGTCGTCACTGCCAAGTGCGTCTCGGACAGCGTCGCAGATATTCACTTCTTTAGGCACAATTTCTGTATCAATCTGTGTACCGTTGATGTCTGTATCATTGAGGATAGCTGGGAAAGTGCTGGAAGCTGCGGTATCCTACCATTAAGGGGTCTCGGGTAGTTCGGATATGTAATACTGCTATCACAGTTGATGACTCCCCAAACATCGCTGCAGGCTTCATCGATGTGTTTCTGCTCAGCAGCATCAGTATGAGAGAAAAGGGCACCGAGGAGTATATAAAATGAAAAGGCCTTCCTTGCAAAATCTTGCTGAGTGAGTATTGATAAATGTATAAGGTTTTAGCTGCTGAATGCAGAATATAGCATTGTATTAAATACTTAAAACTCGTCGTCGTTCGCATACTCATTGTTAGAAGCCAAGGACCCAGAACATCGTCGCAGCCAGCCACTTGCAGTACAAGCTGCCTGCTAAAGCCTTCCAGCTCCTCAGCCTCATTGCTATTGTGCGAGTCCTTCCAAGCGGAACTTTCCATGCTGCGCATCAGTAGCCCGTTTCTGGGCGCCGGATGAAGTATAGTAAGGTCCTGAGACAAAGACACTTGATGGTAGGGCTGAATTTGCAGAGCGTTGGTAACTTGCAAATGGCTTAGCAGCATAACGTCCCCTGTGAGGCTTAAGTCTTAATTTTATGGTTACTGAACGCCATGGATATGGCGATAAAATTCCTTTTGTATTCGGCCCTCTCACGCCACTAAGAGTCTGGCCTGAACGACCGGCCTTCGCAGGCTGATTGCAGATCCCGAATGCTAACCAATGTTTCTCTTCTCTATAGGTGTTTTTATTGTTCTGTTTGCAGACAAGCCTCATGAATTGCTTGGTGTGTGCGAGAAGATATTGGTGGAAGGTTTCTCAAGCCATAGCTGTCCTGCTCGATCTTTTATACATGGAGGGCTTTCAATGCAAAAGAAAAAAAAAAGCTTTGCCGCTTCAACTTGGATTCTAAGCCCTTTAGCAATGATACAACCTGCTGGGTAATGTCCCCAACATCATACCGAGGCAAAAATACGTATCACTCGATGGGCATAAGGCAAAAACGTGGTTCCGCCCGGGATCGAACCGGGGACCTTCTCGGTGTTAACGAGATGCCATAACCAACTAGACCACGGAACCATGTCAATTGGATGTTAGACCGAAGCCGAGTTGAGGCTGAAGTTCTCCGCGCGTCGCTTACCATTTCTACTCTAACTGGCTTCCAAACACCATGGCGCTCGCGATGAAAGAGAAAGTTTGCAATGTTTGCAATTTACCTTTCTTGCATATATATCTAGGAATGTTTCTTCTACCTGGATATATAGTCTTTTTGAGACGGTATTTATACGCGTGCCTTCAGGCCTGGGACTGTCAGAAATGCGTGCCGGGTAAGTATAGGAGTAACAGGAGTTCATCATGCAAGTAAAACAGTTCATTCTTTCTATAACGTAAATACGTGCTTGTTTAAATAGTAGAATTATTAATTGATGATAAGAATGCTCTGAAATCTAGTTATATATAATGATAAAAGCTATTCCAGATCGCCTCTCAGCTCGATGGTTCAGAGCCCGGACCAAAACCCCCGAATGCTTGTCGTCGCATTCCTTTGAACCTCCTCTTTCGACCATATACTTCTGGTACCCTCCAACATCTCGGTCCACTCATTGATCAACTTATCCCTTCCACCACGACCTGCAAAATGTAGTAGGAAGTCGCCTCGTCTCGCATGATAGTCCTCCAAGCCATCTTCGTCCGCCTTCTCAACGAAGTCTGTGGGCGACCCTTTAGGATAAGTGTTGAACCATTCTTGAGGAATAACTTGAACGTTTGATTTGAACTTTGGTTCATTCATAATGATCTCCATGGCGCTTTGCTCAGTGAATGGAAGCGAAACGTTGGGTCTGTAGTATCGAAATGCAGCGATGTCGCTGAACAGCTCGATTGCCCACTGGTTAACCCGGACGAAGAAAACGCCATTGTTAAGGCCGTTCCAGTCGTTCGTTACTAAGAGATGTATGTCATCGTGCTTCGTCTCGTTGCTTCGCTCGGGCTCTGAGTCGTCTGTGTCTTCGGTTTCATCAGACTCATCAACGTCGTGAGGCGAAAGAAAGCTCGATAAAGGGCGACACTGATCGAGAATCAAGGTGTCGCGGTCCACCCAGAATAGCCATTCCAACCGTTCCTGGGCAGGTTTCACCATCTCGTCCAAGAGGAGGGACAGGATGAAGGCAGGTTTGTTCCAGAGCGAATCAACAACTGGAGTACACATTACCTCCAGGTCGTTGTCATGGATCATGCTATGCAGTACATGCGTACGCAGCGCCTTCTGGTAGTGTTCCTGAACCGAGCCAAAGTGTGCAGTGACTCTTCCGATTCGTACGTCTGAGGATGGGTATGGAGACATATGCCGGCATGCATTCCGTATCGTCTTTGCTTCTAGTAGAAGGGAGGAGTTCAGCGAGGGTAAACATTGGTTTCCACCATGAGGGTGAACAAGAGAAACAGGATCTTGCGTGGTGCCATAAGTAAAAGATTTCGGCCAGCTCCATTCACCGTAGAATGTGTAGGCTTGGTAGCAAAGGAGGATGCCAAAGAGAACAATGACTGCTTTTAAAGCAACGGCTGCTGTTGACCATGGTAGTCGCTTGAGTTGAAGCATGGTGATTGTTGATTTGCCATTCTGGTTCGTCAGCAAGATCTGACTACTTATATTGATGGTACTGTGGTTCTAGGAAATGCGAGAGAGCTCGCAAAGGGGCCCCATGACTTGGCCATTGAGAAGACTTCATTGAGAAGTCGTGACGATAGCTCGGCATCTGCCGTAACAAACCCAAATGATGCCTAGTTCCAATCCTATTTCCAAGCATATTTTTAACGTACAGGGATTGCCATTTGGGGAAGCCCTCCGCACTTCATTACGTCGGTTCATCATGGGACAAAGTGAAGTTCCATGTTAGTGCAGATATCCAATAAGAATCACGCGCCTCATTTCCGCGGTGACATAATCGTGGTGGCAGTGATGTTGGCTAGCCCTGTAGCCCGGATATCGAGGGCTAGCGTGGAGATAAAATTAAGACGAAACTGTCACTTAAGACACGCATTAGTACAAATACGGCAAGTAGTCTCTTGACACGAGCTAGATCCCTCGGGAATACGAAATATCCATCATTAAAAAGGAAAAGTCGCTTAAAAGCATCTCGCTTCTCGGCTAAGTCGGCGACATGAAACAGCGGCCCACGGTGGGGTCGAGTTACGGCAGTACCAATGAGCTTGCGGGCTACGGTGGCCCGCGGGCATGGGGGTTGCAGCGAACGCTTGGACGAGTCAACCATCACGAGCTAGCACAGCCCTATTCATACTGGTGATGTTATAAGTCAAACCAGGCTCCCCAATATGTAGCTCTGGTTAGCCCTCTCGTAACAAATGGATCACCATGGCCACCATACAACCTCAAGATCACCCACCAAAGAAGCGAACCAGGGCCAAGGTTCCCAAGGTCAGAACAGGTTGCAAAACTTGGTAAGTTTCTGAGACCTCGGGTCGGCAGAAGAAACTCGGGCTGATTGGTAATCTAGCAAGTCAGTTACTCGGACAATAGCGAATGGCACGAGCTGTAGGACTAATCTAGTGTTGCAGACGTCGCCACTTGAAATGTGACGAGGGAAAACCTTCCTGTCTTCGTTGCTTGAGGGACAAATGGACATGCGATGGCTATTCACAGAGTAGCCCCGAGCCGCTTTACGTCAGCGGCACTTCGTCATATGAGTTGCCTTTGCATCCGAAGTCCGATGAAATGACCAGCGGGCCCAGTATATTATGCCCAGCTTTGACAGGCGGAGTGTTGGCCAGTAGAGCTGATAATGCTCTCTATTACCATACGAGAGAATGGGTGATCCCTGACCTTGAAATGATTGATGGCTCAAGAGAGTTCTGGCACGATATCATATTACCACTATCCTACTCAAACGTTGCCATTAAACACGCGCTATGTGCACTGGGGGCTTCTCATCAGCGGTTCCTCGCATCATACCCAGGGAACCTCAACAACTTGAGCCATTCTATCGACTACGACTACCAAGCGAATCTCAAATACAGCGAAGCTATTGCTCTAATGCGTCCAGTCATGGCAGAGAATTCTGCCTCCAACATACAGACCGCATTACTATGTTGTACGATATTTATATGCATCGAGAACTTACACCGCCGTTACGCAGACTCGGTGCGCCATCTTCGCGCCGGTTATCAACTTCTAGAATCACTACGCGCCGCTCGATCGCCGGAAACATCACCGAACGGAACGAGCTGCCCACCAGAAGACCGGAATGCCGGAGTTTTTAAGACGTTAGCCGCAATGTTCTCCTCTCTTGGAAAGAGTGTCGGTGCTTTCACAGGAGATACGGCCTTCTCTAATATCACCCAGTGCGCCCCAGAGATAGATGTGGGTAATCCCAAAACGCCCTTCTTGACTATCACGGAGGCTGAAGTCTCTCTGTCGGCCTTGAACGCATTCTTCGATGAATGCCTCTTTGGCAGTGACACTCTACCCGACATCGATCAGAAAGTCGGCTGCAAGAGCCTTGCACAAGCAGCAACCGAATCGTTCATCCATGCCCTGGATTTAATAAAACCCCTCTTCCTTTCATGGACTTCAAGGATGCAACTCTTTGTCATGTCTGTCCAGATAGCTCCATTTGGAACCCTGGAGAAACGTCGCTTGGCAGTGTTATCACTATATCAGACAACATGGTCAGCTTTCCTCAACACAGACCCTCACAACACAGGGTTCGCGAAGAGTGACTACGAAAGAATACTCAGTAAGATTGAGCAGATTGTTGCGCTAGAAAACTCTCAAACCCGGCCGATGTTTGCTTTTGACGGCCATCTAGTTCGCGAGCTTTCTACAATTTGCGCTTCATGCACGGACACCGAGATTCGGAACAGATCGATCATGATACTGCGGTCAATGAACAGACGTGAAGGGGTCTGGGATAGTTGGGAGGTGGCGAACATCTACGAGAAAGTCTTCAAAGGACTAGAAGACGGTACCTTGTCATTCGACAACCTGCCATGGGGTTTAACACAGCTATTGAAAGAGCTATCTAATTGAAGTTTACTGCAGTTTAATACACGACATGATGATCTTTGTATTTTATTGAAGCCCGTGATGGCTTATCCAAGTCTGCAAGGTTGGACCCTGCACTTCTCGATCAGACCAAGGTCTGACGTCTCCAGGCGGCCACTAAGGCCTATGAGAAGCCAGTGGCGGGGACCAGACTTGGCGTAAGACAGCTGTATGGAGTGCCAAAAATAAGGAAAACAGAAATGGGCTGGGGGCCAAAACGCCCGACTGGAAGCCTCAATCGCCCGGTTTCGTCGTTGTGCTGACGATCAACACCTTGCTGTGATGTTTTGACTGTTATCCTGCGCAATAGCGCACAAACAGCACGGCAGACAAACCTCCTCCAAGTGCTATTGCGATGGCTTTCATGATCTCTTCTCATCATTAAATATAATCCGCCTTGAGACACAATACAATAACTCAAAAACCAGTTACCCGTTCAGAGGATATTTTGACAACACAAATCATTCGGTCGAGGTAATGTGACAGGATTCGATTGCGGCTAGCTATCTTATTATATCCAGCTATGTTAAATTAATGACGATATTCACATCAGGGTCTCTCAAAGCGTTGTCCACAAGGATGGCCCCATGGTCCTCGGTCTTGGACACCATGCCGTCTTCGCTGAGAAGCCAGCGCTCTGTATGTTTGTACAATACGCATGCCTTGTTTGGGGAACTTATATCCCAATCTGTTTCCTGGTCGAGGTGATATCGCCGTTAATCGGTGCGATTCCGAGAGGCCTTGGAGCTTGGCGAGCTTCCGCACGATGTGCTTCCGCGAGCGATCTGTGTAGTAGAAATCGTCTCCCTCTCTGGTGGTGACGATTTGGTGAGGTGGTCAGCGTCGTAGGGTGCACTCACTGGGTCCAAGCAGTGGACATGATCGATGTCGTGGAGGTCGTCTCCAGGTCGGACAGAGCCTTAGGTGCTGCGCCTGACCATTCGCCAGCCATCCAAGTAGCCATGCTTGGTGAAGCAGCCGGCAAACCTTTTGAAAAACCAAGTTCAACAAGTTCAACGCGTTGAGCATAAGCTCTCGGCCACAAGTCTAAACTGCAAATGACACAGATGCTGTTCAAGTATCTGCCCTTTAGTGATAAGACGAGGGTGTAGTGTCCGGAATAGCTCAGTCTTGAAGAAGCTCGCTTGGCACGTATCCCACAGGTCCGGCGCATTGCTCACGGCGTCCTGGACCCTAAAGCCGGCCACGAGTGAGCCCCAATACACGCCGTCATCACCATAGCACCAATGGAACATGATGTATTGTTGCCGACGGCACCAGCGATGTTGAGGGCAGCTGTTGATGAGCGGGGACCCACAGACTGTGGTCTCGTCTCACCAAGCTCAGCGGAGCCTATCCCTCGACTCTAGGCCTCTCTGCTGCTGGCCATCGCCCGAGCCAATGCAGATAAGTGACCCGCCCAGCTCCTTCCTGTATTTGCCTTGCCCTTCGGAGCAGACCTCCAGGTTCTACCGGCAGGAGAGGATCGAGAGGGTTTGCGATTTAGCACGACGGGGCGTTTGCATTTCGGCGGATTTTCTGGACAAGCGCATCTATCTTTGACATCAGTCAGTTGGATCAACAAGCCACGGCCGTGGCCACTTACCTTCAAGAGATCTCCGCCCTGGTCACCAACTCAGGGTCTGCCCAGTGGTCTCCATGATGATCCACAACACCTTACGCTCCGTTGCCTGACCCGACGCCAAAGCCTTAACAAACTACTCCAAAACTGGTGACCGATCTGCAAACGATATCTCGAGCTTCGTGTTCTCCAGGGAGACTTTAATTGCGCGCATAAATCTGGCCTTGGTCTGCCTCGCTAGGTCGTTTGTGGTGACCTCCGATATCGCTTCGCGCTCGGTACGGTGGCTATTAGAAGGCGAGGTCTCGATAGAGACATGCTTGTCTCGTCTCGTAGGAAGTTCCATATTGGGTCAAGGGAAGTCGCTGGTATGTCCGGGAGGTTTTGTGGAGGGAGTTTGTCTGTTGACGGTGCGCTCGGTCAGTTGGGAAAACAAGGAAGAGATCGAGGAAGATGCATAGGAGGTCAAGTCGATCGCGGAGCCGGTAGATAATAGGAATGCGAGTATCGTGGAGGCCATTGTCTGGGTGACGATGAGAATGAGACCGTCAATATGCCTGATGATGATAGCGGTGACGAGAGCTATGGTGGATCATAGAGTTGGGTTTCGTTAGACACGGCTTTGACACTCGAGCTGATTGTTCCATTTATCCTGTAGGTAGGTTGGCAAAGACAGAGTCAGTCCATCACCAGTTGCCCATCTCTCCACGCTTACCTGCATAGCCACCGCATCCCGACACCATGGTCAAGATGAAGCTGCAATTCTCTCTTTTGGGAAGGTTGTGAAGCCAGAGCGCAGGTCCCGACGCCCGACGCCCCCCTGTATTACTTAATCAAACCTGCACGCTCTCTAGGTCCCCGCCACCCGTCCTGAATCAAAACAAACAGTTCCAGAGA
Source organism: Fusarium oxysporum Fo47 (assembly GCF_013085055.1). Classification (NCBI taxonomy): domain Eukaryota; kingdom Fungi; phylum Ascomycota; class Sordariomycetes; order Hypocreales; family Nectriaceae; genus Fusarium; species Fusarium oxysporum. Next base: position 1,520,955 of record NC_072849.1, read on the forward strand.
CCGGCACCCATTCCGAGAACAACCCGTAAAACCTTTGCAGAGGGAACCAATGTGCACGAGATGTGCTTCATGAGTGTGGCACGATCGATCCCATGAGCTTGCTGCGTTTCATCCCAACCCTTGACGTTCCGCGAGGGTCTTGACGAGGTCACTGCTGAGCCACTTATGCTCATTGTGGTTCGCACTCGGGAACTAGCCGTTCAAATCTTCAATGAAGCTCCAACGCAGAGGCCCACTTTAATGCGATGGGCGCCAGGTTCTGATAGCCAGGACGGATGTCTCCTGCAGGCCGGTGTGCTTGACTGCTGTTGATTACGTTGAGTGAATCTAGGATTAGTAGTTCACTAAAGAAACCCGAGCACTGTCTTTGCAGCCGTTTTTTCCCATTATTCTCGCTGTCTTTTCTTTGCTGCTCTTCCTTTGTTCCTCCGCGTCCTCCGCGTCCTCTGCTATGAAACGTTTCCCTGACGGACAGGTACGTGCTGAGAAACGCCTTTGCATACATGACTGACAGATTGGCTACCATCTAGACTACAAGCTTTGAACGACCCACATGCCCTCGCTGACGAAACTAGCCCAGCACCGCAGCGCGGCTTGATCAAAGAAACTTGCTCAGCGAAACTTCCTCTACAAGCTATCGGATTGCCAGAAATGAGATCCCCGTCAATTTGCACAGTTGGGTAGGAGTGGAACACAGACCTGGATGGAGGTCTCATCTGTCGGTCGCCAACTTATTGTCTGAGTCCAAAGACCCACCCTCTGCAGCTCGACCGATCAGAGTTGCTTTCGGCCTGGCACAATTCGCCGTGCCTCTGCTCTTCTTAATGACTAGTAAGAATTAGCGACTCCAGTGGTTTCAATGGTATCAACAGGAGAGGAGAAGCGCGAGCGAGACCTAGATTATAGCTCTCCTGCCAGGCAACAGATTATCTATGAGGAGAAGAAGATCTTGAACTTTGTTCTGGAGATCTGGGATTCGTCTCCATCTGAGTCGACAGCATGAACAAGAGAATGGCTTTGATCGATATTTAGGAGCATTGGCAATCGTGCTGGGTCATGGCGACGACGCAAGGAAACAATGCAAGATGTTCATTCTGTCCGATTTATGCGTCTAATGTCATCATGGGCGGAATCCCGGATTGATGTGCTAACTCTGATGACGGACCTCCTGGCCGAATAGCGTTGGGCAGTTATTTTAATGTCTTATTGATGCTCTTTGCCCTAGTGGCAGCAAATGTGCTAGATCTCTGCCTCTGGCTTCCAGCCGACATGGTAATCTCGGATACCATCCGTAGTAATTGTCGGATGACAATGTGACCTAAAGTTAGCACGACCAAGTGTGTGACCAACAATCGTGTAAGAGGAAGAGACTATTAATTAAGGCAGGCAGGCACCTAGTAATGCTGCCATTCACACGTCTGACAACAACAAGTAACCTATTACGCTAATAAATGGGTGTTTGGGCACTCAAGTCAAGCCTTGGCAGATTCAGTTTGAGAAGTATGCATAGTCGTTTGGGTCCAAACATCTATGTGAGCATCGGCCGTCGTGTCGTCAGACTTGCAACCAAAACCTACAAGTGTTTTACGCGCTATCACAGTCTATTGCCTTGAAGATAAGTAAATGGGCTAGGTGCCTCATCAAGATCGACCTATGCTTTCAGTAATTTAAAGTAGAGAGCTGCCATCATGCAAGCAATTATCTAATATAAACAAATAAATTCTAGAACCTTAGTATTATTTGCCTGCCATATTACAAAACTCAACAAGATCCCCATTCATAGAAACCCTTCCAGTATGACATTCATCGTGGTATCGAGTCCTCCTTTTCTAAAACTCTCCCTAGGCATCATTAAATCGCAGGGGCCAAGCGATTATGACTGTTGTTGGGTGAATTGACTACGACCAGAGCCACAAGTTCTGATGGATGACCTGTGGTCAAGTAACTAAGTTGTCATCGTCCACTTCCGCTTTGAAAAACACATGGCGGATCTTAATCACGCCCCGAAGGGCTTGCCAGTCCCGCCAGGGAAGCTTGAGCTTATTGGGATTACTAGCAAGAAGGTGCCGATAAAGAAAGGTGGATTGTATGCATTCGTCTCTCTAGCCGGTAATATTTACTAGCAAAGCCAGTCCATTAAAGATGGGACAACCGGCCTTAGGATTGCTAGCGATCGAGTAATCTTCTTTGTGTTTTTTGAACGTGAAGAGATACGACACCTAGCGGAGATGGAACTACCACACCGGGCTCGAACGACTGGTTCAGCAGACTCAGGAGACAAGCAACCATATCGATGCCAAGCTCACTAAGCCATCTGTGCTGGTTTAAGCTCTCAACCACAAGCTCACGTCCAAAGCGGCTGGAAGCAGCGATACATCACAATAAACACGATTTCGGCTTCCTATTCACTTCTCACGCATCTGCCCGGTGCTGGTATACAATCCAGGGATGGATAGCCGCAATCGGCTCCATGAGCTCCTTCAATATAATCATAAGATTTTCACCAGTGTCGAAAGCAGGTGGAGGAGGGGCGCTAGTGATATTAGAGGGGCTGCCACGAGCGGCACTATGGTTATTTCGGAACATGAACAATCTCGACCTATGCAACCTAATTCGGCAGTGTTTTCGTCACCTTTGCTTTCGCACTACTCACATCTTTCCCAACGCAGATAATTGCGTCGATCCACTTCAATCTCGGACCGCATTCCTTGTCTCGAGCGTCGAGAAGTGACCGAGATGATTTACGAGGAATGCTTTCAAGCCACGAGCTCCTCTCAAAAGCGTGCTTCACTCTCTGATGTTGAGGTCCTCATGCAACGCAAACTTGGAAATGTCCACCTGACATGCAACTCGCTATCGACATTTCTCAAGATGCTTGAAGCGACCATGCACGACTGTATCGTCGCTTTGGGCCACTGGACAGGTTTCAGAATCCGCTCCTCGGGGAGCAAGAAAACTTGAGACTTGAAAAGAAGATGCCAAAATATACTCAGTGAAGAGTCCCCTAAGCTTAGTCTAGATTACCTAAATACTTTTGTCGTTTAGGGTAAAGGTCCTTAGGCTCCTTGCCTCCCCTAGCCTCTGGCTATTGACATGAAAGTGAGTGGTCCCTTCAGAAATATCTTTCATATGCCTTTGCAGACTCCAGAACCATCCGGTCAAAGGGAATCCAGCCTTGGCCTGTCGCTTCAACCGCCTTGCTAGCATCGACCTTGAAGCCACCATTGGGAATACTGTAGTCTTGCAGATATCCCTTTCCTGGTTCACCTTTCCCAATAATTCGTTGTCTATCAGGATAAGCCTTTCGCAATAAGTCGCGATAAGCCTGGATGTTTGCAAAATTGCCGTTTTCCCCAGCGATATACCGTTGCCCATCGGCTACTTCTTTCTTGTCAACTGCAAACACCATGAGTCGTGCAACATCGCGCACGTCAACATGTGTTCCGTTACCAGGTCCAGCAGACGACATGTTCTCCCCGTTCATGATGCGATAAGGAACGATGGCGGTCTCACTCAACTTCTCCGGGTCTTCAGGCAGAATCAGGGGCGGTCCAGCCACCCAGACCGGGTTGACAGCCGTCATTGTGAAATTAATGCGATCTTTGTTCTTTTGTCGAAACTCCCAGAATGCACGCTCTACTTTGACCTTGCTTGCGACGTAGATCTGGTGGCCTGTCACTTCCGAGCCAGCCTTCGCGATCGCATCCTCAATTTGATCATTCCAATCTTCTTCTGTGTAACCCTTCTCTGGATACTTGGGTTTGCAACCTCTGACAGCCACTATTGAAGACATGTACACAAATGACTTCAAAGCAGGCTCTTTGGCAGCGGACTCCAAAATGCCGAGAGTCCCTTGCAGAGAAGAGCCGATGACGTAGTCGATATTGGTGTTGGCAAAGTCAACTGGAGCCGCCAGGTGGGCAATTGCCGTTGTCCCTTTTACAGCTTCATCAAAAGCTCCCCTGGCCATGAGATCGGGTACCAAGATTCTCGTGAGTTGGCCGGAGGAAGCATATGAGGGGAGTGCTGAGAGGAGGCTCGAGGCTGAGGATTGACTTCGCACTGCCGCGCGGACAGAATAGTTGGCGGCGAGGAAAGCTTCAACGGTACGTGCGCCGATGAAGCCATTGGCGCCAGTGACAAGAACGAGGCCTTTTGTGGGCGACATTTTGAGTATGAACGGGTGTGATCTTTGAACAAATTTGTAGAGGATAGAGTAAAATGATGAGTTGATGTTTATTGCTGCCCGTCTTCAACCAAAACGTTTGGCTCTTATCTTAGTGCCTGGATTTTGGTATGGCAACCTCGCTCCGGGCTTAGAAATTATCGCCTGGAGATTAGCGTTATCCCCGGCTCGTAGTTGGTGTCACAGTGACATTCCAAGGCGTTGGCCACTAATTTGAAGAGCGTTCGTTGATCGTGGATCCACTTATAGGGCAGAGTTGCCGTGGCCATGGAAAGGACGATAGTTATGTCCGGGTCAGTGAAATTGCTCAAGATGCATCTTTTGATGCCTGATGCTTTGAGTGGATGGACCGAAGAAAGCAGGACAGCTTTGCGAAGTACATGTCCCAGTGAAGGCAAGCTGACGTTGTATGAGGCCATCCACGGGCCAGTGCCCCACTACTTCCGAGCGCTCATTCACTACAGCATCGTGCGACAGACAACCGCGACAATCGCACAGTCTCACTTCGAAATCCGACTAAGAATGTGTTTGCCGGCAATATTATGGCCTGGGCCTTGCTAAAGCTCGTCCAGCTTTGTCTACTGTAGGCAGCAATGCATGGATCCGATTCAAGGCTGACAGACTCAGCCCCAGCTCAGCCCCCGCTCTTTGGCTCTCGAATGAGATTTGAACCGTCAAATTGCCAACAGACAAACGAACAAACAAACACAAGCAACAAACATGCCTTCATCGCAAAACAAGTCTGAACTTTCGCCCCGCGAGTCCCGTGTCATCGGCGCGCTGCTGGGCGTCCATGCCGGCGATTCGCTGGGCGCAACGCTCGAGTTCAAGACTCATACGAACATTGCGCGTGAATACCCTCTCGGTCTCCGTGAGATCGTAGGCGGAGGCCCATTTCGATGGTCGCAGGGCCATGCAACAGACGATACTGATATGACTCGTGGCGTACTCCTTGCATATCACGACTACAAGGCCGGCGACGACGTCGCGCACCTCGCTGGCGATTATTTCATTAGTTGGCTTCACGGCGACTGGCCAGGCAGGCGACCGGGAAGTCGACCTGAGGACATCGGAGGGGCAACCGCTACTGGGCTTATGCGCTATGAACAGACGCAAGATCCTGATCGCGCCGGGGCTGGAGAAGGAAGTGCTGGGAATGGAAGCTTGATGCGCTGCATCCCGACCGGCTTGTTCCAACGCGATCCCCAGAAGTTGGTCGAGGAAAGCGTGCGTATCAGCAAGATCACGCACGACGACAAGAGATGCACGGTCGCATGTGCAGCCTACAACACGATTGTGTCGAAACTCATCGACCAAGTCGCCCCTAAAGAGGCCATTGAGGCAGGTCTCCAAGTCGCAGAAACTCTTGAAGTAGGCTATGGCCCAGTATATCAATCGATTGAACTCGGCAAATCTCTCAACATAGCAACAATGGCTGCGAAAGGACCTGTACCTGAACTGGGAGGGAGATGCAGTGGATATGTCCTCGAATCACTGAGCCTCGCGATTGCTGCAGTCCTCGACACTCGCAGCTTGGAGGATATTGTGGTGGACGTTGTTCGCATTGGCTGGGATACAGACACAAACGGGGCGATCGCGGGAGGAATACTGGGAGCTCGAGATGGAGCAGCGGCTATTCCTCCCCAGTGGAGATCGGTCTTGCAATTTGGTCGTGAGTTTGAAAATACGGCTTTGAGTATCTTCGAAAAGAAAGCCGCATGAGATCGTTACGAGTACGTTGGCTGTCGTTGACGTCCCAATTCAGCATATGTTCAATATATAATAGAAGGTTGAAGACTCATGAATAAACTAATTTGATGTTCTTGATATGCCCTTGGTGTCACGAAGACGTACAGTGAATTGATTACGACCTTGGATGGCTGACGTCTGAGAAACAGACTGCTCTTGAGTAGCCGGACCGGAAGTCCTGAACAGGCAAGCCTTATCACCCCGCAATCCCGCAAGACGATGTTTCCATTTCGTCACCTTTGCAGTAGCTCCGTGACTCCATCGAAGGATGACAAGGATTGACGCCGCGGAAGTAGGCAGCCGGTACTAGCCTCGGGAATGTTAGCGACGAGGGATGCACGTGACAGATTGCGGGGTTAAGCGCTTCAGGACAATTATCCATGTCTCATCCCCGGATTCGCTTTTCCGTCCAATCTTGCCCGTTTCATCCTCTCTTTTCCGTTCCCTACAGCCTCAATTTCACCGCAAAAACGAAAACACCTCTGCCCGAGTGGATAGACGTGGCTCCAATGACTTCAGAGCGCTCCATACTCCCAACACCGTCAGAAGATACCAACAGCATACATGTAGCGAAGAAGCGGAAAAAGAACGCTGAGAGAGTCAGAGTGACAAGGGCGTGCGATGGATGCAAGAAGTAACGCAACCCTAGGCACTTTTCGCGTAGATCGACCGTGAGCTAATCTGTGTAGGCGGAAGATCAAATGCAATGGCATGCAGCCGTGCAAGTTCTGTACCCGGACAAGGGTCTCTTGCACTTTTGACTCGGCTTATGCGAGAGGTCGTTTGCCGGTGATACCCTCAGCGGACGAGGTGGGAGATGAGAGCATAACTGTATCGGCTCAAGATACAATGCCTCGGAGCGAGAATACCAGCCCTACGGATTTGACGCAGCAATACATGGCAGATGCGACCAACCAGAGTGTAGAGTTGCAAGACTATGGCATGTCATCCCATCTCATGGAGCGGAGCGGCACGGGCTCACGGGCTGTAACGTCGGTGCAACAGTCACCTGAGCCCTCTCAAGAAGATCTTCAGGGTCACTACATCGGTCCAGCCTCTGGCGTGTCGTTTCTTCTCAGGGTCCAGAAGCGTATGCATCAAGCAATATCGTTCTCTGGCCCAGGAAGCATCTTCACTTTCGGTGATGCACCCCTTCATAATCCTGACTATGATCCCAACTTTTGTATGATGCTTCCCAAAGAGGATGCTCAGCGCTTGGTTGATCGTTACTTCGACTTTGCCATGCCAACCTACCGCTTTCTACACCGACCCACGATTCAAGAATGGTTCTCTGAGTTTTATGAGACGCTGGGTACTATGCGTGATCCGAATAATTCTGCCGCTAAAGTCGCTTTACTCTTCATGATCTTAGCCCATGCTAGGGTCTACATGCCTGAGAACGACAGACCAGGGCCCTCGGATCTGAGGTTAGGCACTCTTCTTTGACGACCTTCTATGCTAACAAATGATACAGCTCACGGTATTACTTGGCAGCTGAGCATCAACTCTCGAAAGAGAGTGGTTCCATACGACTCACTAGCGTTCAGGCTCGTCTTCTGCAGTGCTACTACCTCGGAACTCAGTCCCGTGTCAACCATTGCTGGAGTCAGTTTGGTATCGTCACGAACCTAGCGCTTGCTATCGGGCTGAATCGAAACAAGCGACCCGGCGTTATAAGCGGACTGAACCATATCGAAGTAGAAAGTCGTCGAAGAACCTTTTGGTGCGCTTATACTCTCGATGCATATCTCAGTGTATCTCTAGGTAGACCGCGTAACTTTCATGATGACGATATCGATACAGAGCTTCCAGCTTGTGTCGATGATAATGACATAACCAAGGATCATATCAATCTTGCTGGCTCAACTAAGGGCTACTCGGTTATGCTTGCCCCTCTTGGACATATGAAGTAAAAGCTCCGTCTTACTCGCGATACACATACTGACTCCTTAACCAGGCTCGCTCGCATCATCGGCCAGATACTGCGGGGCCTTTACTCAGTCAAGCCTATCTCGATCTCCAAACGCTTAGAGGAGACACAACTCGTCTCAAAAGCTCTCGCAGATTGGCGAGCTGAATTCTCCCAGTTTCTCGATGCCGACTACTTTAGTACATCATTTCTCGTCCCAATCGTTCAACGGCAACGCAACGTTCTAAATTTGACCTACTGGCATGCTATAATACTCACGCATCGGCAAGCGGTCCTCAACAACTTTGCACGGATCTCACGGAATAGAAGGGGCAGTGAGAACGATGCTGCAACCCAAGAGAGCGTTCAAAGGTGTCTTGAAGCTGCCATCCAAACAGTTGGTCTGATCGATGAGATGACCGACAACGGACAGATGTTCCGGGCATTCTGGGTCTGTACGGCCAGTTCTTTTTCCGATGTCAAAACTAACCGATATCAGGTTACGGCATATTTTGCCTTTACTGCAGCCATGGTTCTGTATATCTACGTGATCCAGAAATGGGCATCACCTCCTGAAACCTACAGCGAATACTTTACAGCTGCAGCTCGATGCCAATCGCACATGTCAACCATGGTCGAGAAGGGCTCGTTGTCAGAACGATACTGCTTCCTGTTGGAAGAACTACGGGTTGAGGCCTTACGCCAGGTGAATCGGATGCATCCCAACGTGTTTGCTAGCCTGGAGGGGCATGCACAAGACAACGCTTTCCAGTCCAATGTTATACCGATGGACACACCGAGCGACAAGACTTCTTATACGGATTTAATGGGAGAGAATGGGCTGGACTTTAATGGCATGTCTGGTGTTGACTTTTCAGGCTGGGGTCAATTTGCATCTATGGTTTCGTCGGGCTTGGGTAACCTGGATGCTTTCCTTGATGATGAGGTCTTTCGGCTTTAGAAGCAATTGTAATACATAAGCTTGGCATTCGGCCTCTGATGGACTGAGTAATGTTACCCTTTCAGTATAATATTTAATCACGGAATCTTGCCAATCAGCGGGCTTGACGGATATGGCCTTACCTTTTCCAGCCATCGGATCTAAAGCCGAAGCAGCATCGGAAAACCCAATTCGAGGAACCATGTCCGGTCACAAATCCGCTGGAGATTTTGGTTGGAGCGGATGAGGGGTACCTCGCGTTAGCTTCCACGTTTATCTTTACCGTTCCTTGAGCCGAATAAAGCCCACCTGTTGAACCTGTCCGAGGTACTTATTATCAGGAGTTAACAAACATTGAACCAGTATCAAACCTTTCTCCCAAGGAATTACAACATAGCACACTCCTCAAAATGGCATCAGCAGTCTCAAAGCGCCTTGAAGGCAAGACCATTCTGATCACCGGAGCATCTTCGGGTATCGGAAAGGCCACAGCCTTTGAGTTCGCCCGCACCAGCCCCAAGAACCTCAAATTGGTCTTGACAGCGCGACGAATTGATAGCCTTCGTCAAATCGCTGAAGATATTGTCAAAGAAGTTGGCGATGGCGTCAAGGTGCATCCTGTCCAGCTCGACGTCAGCAAGCCTGAGGAGGTGCGCTCTTTCGTGAGCAAGCTGCCTGCAGAGTTCAGTGAGATTGATGTCTTGGTGAATAATGCGTAAGTTTCTCTATTGCACAGAGGCAAAGGTGATTAACTAACATACTACTCGCAGTGGTCTTGTCAAGGGCGTTGATAAAGCTCCTGAGATCAAGGAAGAGGACATCAACGTCATGTTCGCTACCAACGTCACAGGCTTGATCAACATGACACAAGCTATCCTACCTATTATGCTGAAGCGTAATAATGGCGAGGGAGCTGGTGACATCATCAACATTGGCTCTATCGCAGGCCGTGAGCCTTATGTTGGCGGTAGCATCTACTGTGCGACCAAGGCTGCCATCCACTCCTTCACTGAGAGTCTGCGCAAAGAGCTTATCTCAAAACGCATCAGAGTAATCAGAATCGATCCTGGCCAGGTCCAGACAGAGTTCAGTGTTGTGCGATTTTATGGTGACAGATCCAAGGCTGATGCAGTCTATGCGTAAGTTCACCCCTGTCCAGATTGTTGAAGAACCATGAGCTAATCGGTGATAGTGGCTGTGAGCCTTTGACACCGGATGACATTGCTGAGGCGATTGTCTTTGCTGCTGGCAGAAGGGAGAACGTGGTCATTGCTGATACCTTGATATTCCCCAACCACCAGGCTGCGGCTACGATTATGCACAGAAAGACTTAGGAGCGCCGTATCATAACTAGACCAAGACACCAATACAAATAGAAATTCTCAAACTATAAATGCTCGGGTGATTCACTGGCAATTTGGCGTTGTTCAAAGCTCGTAAGAAGATCTTCAGTTATTTCTCATCAAACTTAAATCTCGACGATCAAGTGCAATTGCCAAGTATTGCACTGTACAGCAGAGAAGTGATAATGGGCGTCTATCCAGACCGTTACTCTCTGTTGCTTCAGCCACCTCTTTCAAAAACTGAAGGTAGTCACTCGCATCTTCCAAGTGGCTAGTCGGACCTGGTGACAAAGCCGTTCGCCGTCAGACAATTCCGGTCGTAAGACCATGCAGGATGACCGACTACCTTATCTCTGTATGCATTCAACCTAATCTAGAGCCCCCGCGTATCCTACGTCCTTCCGCCCGCATCCTCAGACCTTTCTCGGCACAGCGAATTCTCGGCTTCGGATATTTTTCTTCGTAGAACCAGGTCCAGACCGAGTCAAGTGCAGTTGGAGTAGCGTCGCATTCGCCCAACGCTTTACGGGGGATCGGCAATGCTCACTCTCGCTTGTCGGAAAAGCGACATTCCCAACCACCTCGGGCTTAGCTTTTCCGTGGTAGCTCTCAATCCCCATGACTCGAGACGAAATAGCATGTGCATGTCGGATTCCCGTTGCTAATTATCCAGCGTCGGATCTGGATAAACAGGCATGATCCGCTGACCACTGCCCTTATTCAACAGTCCGCAGGCGGTGTCGTTTCTCGTCCGTGAGTGGAGACCGCGGATTCATATCGCGGTCGCCCCCATAACAAAAAGCCTCGGAAGAAAGATATTGAGGCAAATTTCCACCTAAGCCATAGTCCAGACACCTTAAGTACCTCTAATCTTCCAAGAACGTCCTTCTAGTTTACTTTTACCATACACAATACACAACACTCAAACTCCTTTCGTGAAGTTGATTCGACAGTCATCATGTCTTTCTATAGAGCTCCACCAAGCGGCGTCTGGGCACCGGCAATCACCTTTTTCGACCATGAGACAGATACACTAGATACCGATTCACAAGCAGCATATTACTCTTACCTTTCTAAAACCGGTCTTGCAGGCCTTGTCGTGCTCGGAACAAATGCCGAGACTTTCCTGTTAACGCGCGAAGAGCGCAAGGCTCTGCTGCAGACAGCACGTCAAGCATGCGGGCCATCATTCCCTATCATGGCTGGAGTTGGTGGACACTCAACAAAGCAAGTCTTGGAGTTCATCAACGACGCAGCTGATGCTGGAGCCGACTACGTTTTGCTCCTCCCTCCTGCTTACTTTGGGAAGCAGACAACACCAGAGGTCATCGACAACTTCTTTGATGACGTTGCGAAGAACAGTCAACTACCCATCGTCATTTACAACTTCCCCGTTGTCTGTAATGGCATCGACCTGGACTCGGCCACTATTGCCGCTTTAGCAAAGAGGCATAGCAACATTGTTGGCGTCAAGCTGACCTGCGGAGCCGTCGCAAAGATAACGCGACTTTCCGCAGAGCTTCCTGAAGAACGTTTTGCGATCTACGGTGGCCAATCGGACTTCTTGATAGGAGGCCTGGCTGCTGGCTCTCACGGCACAATTGCAGGTTTTGCCAATGTTGTCCCCAAGACAATCGTGCATATCTATAACCTCTACCAAGAGGGCAAGTTTCAAGAAGCCATGGTTCTACACAAGAAGGCGGCGCTGGCTGAGCAACCTTGCAAGGCTGGAATTGCATCAGTCAAGTATGCAGCAACTCTGAGCACAGCCAAGGCCGCTGGGATCAAGGGCGCTGCAGATAAGCTGAAGCCCAGAAGGCCATACGTGGAGCCTACAGATGCTGCGAAGAAGAGCATTGAGTCACAAATTTCTGAAATGTTGGACTTCGAAGCCACGCTCAAGCTACCGGCTGAGAAGGGCAAGTCAAACGGCGTAACGAATGGCGTATCGAATGGGATTATGAATGGGACATCGAACAGTGTGGCGGTACATTAAAGTACCTATGTACGGATCAAATAGCATATATACTCTACAGTAACATATCGATTTAATAAAGTCGGCAACATTCAAGTAATATCCATGTTTCCTCATTATCTCAAAGCCGGTGCCGTTCATCAGTGCCGACGATACACGAGTGATTTCCCATGAAATGTTATTCCACCTCCTATAGCTACGGCATTCAATCAATCTTCGCTTGCTCTAAACTCCAAACCGCAGCCTGTATTTGCGAGATTGCTAATGGTTGACTTAGAACGAAAATATTCCATTTTACAGGCACTCTGTATTTTCGTACTTGTCTAAGCTCAAGCTATTGGCATTAGTGCGTGCCGAGCTGAAAAGCATCAGTGGCCTCAGCGCCTCGATGCCGGCTCACAGGGGTAATTCGCGATTTAACAAGGCAAATTTAATCGCATCACAGTTTCAGTTATGAAGAATTCCGTGAGGTAAATCAAATCAACTTCTTCGAATGACTATGAACCAACTATAGCAACTTCTCTAGGACATTTAAGAGTCCATTTTCCGACGTCTTTACTATTTCTGCGATAAAGGCATGCATGACCATACACGTTCTAGGCTCAACGATCAGCGCCAAAGCCCTGCTAACGCCCACTAGAGTATAAGCTTACAGCGCCACCAATTTATCGACAAAAAGAAAACAGGAGTCTTCAGAAGGGAAAAGGGAGCATTAAACACTCTTGTAGTTCCGGTTTTCCTTGTCTTTATTGTAACTAAATTGTCGCTCGTTTTATTATCTCGCCAAAGTCATTCGCTTTTGAAAACGATCCCGTCATCTTTTCTTTCTGGCGCGTTGGCGGTTTTGGCCATCCACAGCGTTAATGCTGGGCCATGCCGTCCATCATCTGTCTCGACCACCAAGACACTGACCGCGATTGAGTCCACTACCACCGAGAGCTCTGTGTCAAGCAGCCCAGAGACCACGCTTCCTCTGTCCACCACCGCTGAGCTTTCTGTCGTTGCAACGCAAACGACAACTATTTCTGATGCTGTCTCATCGTCTGAGACTTTTGCCGATGGCACTACGACTACCCAAGCTGTTGAAGACACCACCACAACAGCATTCGAGACTACATCCGCCACTGGGCTTTCTGTCACTACAACTGAAGCGACTACTGTTTCTGGGGATATCTCATCCTCTGTGACTCTGAGCAATGACACCACGACCTTGCTTGCGATCACCACAACTACTCAGGCTGTTCAAGACACTACCACGACAACCCCAGCTACGACAACCACCACTGCAGCTGCTGAGCCGGGCGAGTGCACTTTTAACGTCGAATGCGAGGCTCTCAACGGCGGGCCAACCCCATCTGTGATGCCGGCACTTGCGTTCCTGACAACAGCCAGCCCGATCCATGCACCGATGACAGCGACTGTACTACCCCCGGCGAAACGTGCTCGATCTCTGGTTTCTGTCATGTCGCTTCAGAGGAGCCAGACTTTTGCGTTGACGAAAACGACTGCCTCTTATCTGTCAAGCCTATTTGTGTTCTAGGACTCTGCGAGTGCTCCGAATCGACACATCAATGCGCACCACGATCTGACCTGCAACTCTGTCAGTCAAATGCCGGGTGTTCAGCTGGCGCTGCTTGTCAGCAGGGTATCTGTGTCGATCAGGTTGCATGTAGTGGCCCTGACAGTTGTCTAGCCAATTTAGATCTATGCGTTCTTCCTGGCGTTTGCGTCTGCCGGAATGGTGTATGTGCCCTCGATGGTTAAGAGTGTTTGACTATATTGTTGCATCGCGGTTTGGGCATGGCAGGCACGTGACACTTGGGAGGCTCGCTTCGTCATCTTGAACTGGGTATAATACTCATGTATATTCTTCATAATACCATAATCCAACTATATTTCCCGCCACTGGCGTTGAAACGCTCACAAAATGCGAGTGACTCTAACCGCCATCACTAGTACTCCGTATCCACCCAACAGTCCATCCAAGCAGTCCTAAGTCTAGAGCACATGCTTGAACAGCGGCGACCTGTCTCCCATATCAAACAGCTCCTCCTCAGTGTACTTCCTCTTGGCTTCCTCGGCAATCTTTGCCTTGCGGGCGTTGGCAATCTTGTAGCTCCACTCCAAGAGAAAAGCAACGATCAGACCAGTACCTCCAAAAGCAAGCGACAAACCGAATCCAGTGTAATACTTGGGCTTCTCTTTCTCAAGATACATGAAACTGCCGACGATGCCACCGACATTGCCGACACAGTTCATCAGAGCGATACCGATAGCTCGTCGTGACGAGGGGGCGATGTTGTTGGCGTTCCACGAGGCAGCGGCGGCTTGGATGGGATAAATACCGATAACAGCAAGAACAACGGCGAAGTAGGCCACTCCCTTCTTAGCTTCGAGTTGACCGTTGAGAGAAATCATGATCGAATAGGCGACTGTGACGATCACCATGGGGATGGCGACGAATGGCATACGCCAGAAGAATCGGTCAGAGATCTTGGCGAAAACAATTGCAGAAATTGCAGCAGCGACGTAAGGAGGAGCTGAAGTGAGCTGAGCGTTTGTGTTGCTGAATCCCATCGCTTTGGTAATGCTTGGCAGGGTGAACTTGGTACCTGAAGCCAGTTAGTCAAATCACACAACCCAAACAGTGCCTTTTGAACATACCATAAGAAAGAGCAGACTGGCACAAGAGGAAGTAAGCCTGAACGTAGACTCTCCAGTTTGTAAGCACCATTCTGATATCCTTCCAGCGGACGGTTGTCTCTTCCTGGAAGCCTCCACCTTGCTTGATGAACATGGAGAGCTCGAGGAAGCGGATCTCCTCGGGGTTCAACCATCGTGTAGACAGAGCAGGAGTGTCGATTAGTAGGAAGAAGCAGGCAACACCGAGAACGACTGTAGCCATGCCTTCGAGAAGGAAGATCCATCTCCAACCCTCGAGACCAGCGACACCGTCCATCTCAGCAATGCCAGCTGCAAGGAGACCAGAGAAGGCACCAGATAAGGCACTGGCGCAGTAAAAATAACTGATGCGAACGCTGAGATCCTTGGGAAGATACCAGTAACTATGATATTGTTAGAGGATCTTCGCTGTGTGGACATCCGTTTGTTAAGCTTACCTGCACAGGTAGATAGCACCTGGGAAGAAACCAGCCCTGAGTTGCTATGTCAGTCCCAGTCTTCAAGACGAGATTAAGAGTCAACAGATATGGACTTACTCAAAGATACCAAGAAGAACACGAGTGGCCATGAGGCCACCAAAGTTTTGTACCAGTCCAGTGCAAGTCATGACAATACCCCAGCAGACACAGAGGATACCAAGATACATCGATGGACGCTTGAACTTCTTGAGAAGAATGTTGCTAGGGACTTCAAGAAGGACGTAAGGTACGAAAACTTATTCCAAGTTAGCTGACAGTGAGCCAATCGGCGAGGTTGGTGTAACTTACAGATAGACAGAATGGTGTTGTACTGAACGCCTGTGATAAGGCCAAGAGGTTAAAAGAGGTTTTAGCCAGAATACAAAGAAAACACACCTGTCATGCCCAAATCTTCGACCATTCCCTCAATCTTCGCATTACCAATGTTGGCACGGTCGATGTGGCAGATCAGATACAGCAGCGCAAGCATTGGCACAAGTCGAACATCAACCTTGCGGAAGACCTTCTTCTTCTGCTCCTCGGTGTAACTATTGTAGAAGTCGGCATCGTCAGGGTCCAAACCAAAGACGCGGAAACCGGCAATCTCGATGGCCTCGGAGGTGTTTTCGAGATGGTCCGGCTTCTGGTCGCCGACCTCAACGTCGCTTTTGGAGATTGAACTTCGAGGAGCCATGATGAACTTGTTGCTGCTCTTGAACTTGAAGCTCGGGAGTTGTGATGCTGAATGACCGAGCCTTGGAAGTGCTGAACCAGGCTGGGTATTATAGTCGAGACAACGATCTGGAAAAGCGAAGGAGGTCATTGCGTAGATTAGCTCAAGCGGATGCCCCCCATTTCCCCAGACGAAAGCCAGTGTAACCCCAGACTTGGCGACATCCAAAGCGGAGTCTCCTTGTTTGCCAAGTGCGGGGTAGGAATTCTGATGGTCTCATTGTACGGAAAATAGCACCCCCAATGCCATCTCCTGGGGGATCGACGGATCTGTTGACGTACGGAAAAGCACCCAATCAAGTGGTTATCCGCGACGGATCTGTGACCAGCCACATCAATCTTTCAAGGAAACATGTCCGATGTGCTTTTTCCTCTAGATACGGATATGGAAACAACTCCCATGGAGTACTACACCAAGTAATCATGCGTGATACCCGTGATGGTTACTCAAAGGAAATGATGCTTACCCCGCAAACAACAATGAAATGACAGCTCAGCCATGCACAATCCCGGGATAAATAGTCCACCACTCAAACAATGCAGTTCCAATCAGTAGACTCAACAATCGCAAAATACACACTAGATCACAATCATGGCTCAACGAAGCATCATCAAAGACATTGTCATCACCCCTGTGGCCTTCCATGATATGCCCCTGCTAAACAGCGTGGGTGTACATGAGCCATACGCTTTGCGCAGCATTATCGAGATCATCACAGAAGACTCATACGGTCTCGGTGAATCATATGGAGATTCGGCACATCTAGACCGCTTGCAAAAAGCAGCGGATAAGATTAAGGGTCTTTCTATTTACAGCACAAACATTATCTACCAAAAATGCGTTGAGTCACTCAAGACCGACACCAATACTGGCGGAGATGGCATGGGAGGCATGGTGACTACTGCCTCAGTCGCTGACAAGGTCTTCTCACCGTTCGAAGTCGCATGTCTTGACTTACAGGGCAAACTAGCTGGTATATCCGTTAGTGACCTTCTAGGCGGACGCGTGAGAGACCAAGTCCAATACTCAGCCTATCTCTTCTACAAATGGGGCGGACACCCTGGTCACGAAGATGACGAATACGGCCCTGCGCTAGACCCTCAAGGAGTGGTGAAGCAAGCCAAAAAGATCATTGACGAGTATGGCTTCAAAGCAATCAAGCTCAAGGGAGGCGTCTTCCCCCCTGCAGAGGAAGTTGCCGCGATCAAAGCTCTACATGAAGCTTTTCCCGATTTGCCGTTGAGACTTGATCCAAACGCGGCTTGGACTGTTGAGACTTCAAAGTGGGTCGCAAAAGAGCTTGATGGTATTGTTGAGTACTTGGAAGATCCGGCTGGTGAGATCGAGGGAATGGCTGCTGTTGCCAAAGAGGCATCGATGCCCCTGGCTACCAACATGGCAGTTGTTTCTTTCGACCATCTCCCACCGTCAATTCTCCAAAATGCTGTACAAGTCATCTTATCTGATCATCACTTCTGGGGAGGCCTTCGAAAGTCACAAACACTAGCATCCATCTGTGCAACTTGGGGTCTGCGCCTTTCGATGCACTCAAACAGTCACTTGGGTATCTCACTCGCCGCCATGACGCATCTTGCCTCCGCAACACCAAATCTGGATTATGCTTGCGACACTCACTGGCCTTGGAAGCGCCGAGATGAAGACGTTGTTGTTGACGGCGCATTGAAGTGGAAGGATGGCGGTGTTGTCGTGCCGACAGTGCCAGGTCTAGGCGTCGAGCTAGACAGAGAGAGGTTGGCAAAGCTTCATCAACAGTACCTGGACTGTGGGTTGAAGAAGCGTGATGATACTACGTATATGAAGAGGTTTCAGCCAGACTTTTCAGAGAAGATCCCTCGATGGTAGATACCGGGCGTTGTTAGCCGGTTTCAAGCAGACCAGTCATACCTGGACTTTCATGTATACAATAGTCTCTCAAATTTCTTTAATCTTGTCCTGTACAGTGTAGCTAACATGATCCAGAAATGAGTTTTCCACTAAAAATAAAACACTTCATTGAGTAAGCTCTTCTCGTAGCAGAGGTCGATTTCTATCCAGTGCTATTCTTGCCAGGGTAACTTCTTGACTAAATCTGGCCTTCTTGACTGAAGCATGACTCTTAGTTCATTTGCGAACAACATAACGTATCCCGAAATGAATTGAATAGGAGACTTAGCCTTTATCAATCTGTCCGATGGTCTGCAACATCTCCTTCAAGTCCTTCGGTTCCTCTGTGAAGACTGTAACCTTCATCTTGTCTCCCTCGCCTTCCCATCCGTAGTTCGGTGTCCCATCAGCCTTTTTCCCGTAAATCCATTCAATACCATCTAGAAACGTCTCCTGGGTGATGATCAGGTGTTTGGAGATATAGTGCGTCCACGTGGGAACATTGTTTGGGTTGAAGGCGCCCATGACGAGAATGATATTGGAATTAGTTGGTGATTATCTACTTGACTCTTCTGGCAGAATTGGATTTGTCTGATTTGTCTCTTCCGTTATTAGACGTGCATATATTTTACGAAAAACGAAGGATCTGAGTTCGATTAGACCTTTCAGCCATTATATATCTGACGAGACTATGTGAATCAGAGAACAGGTCCCTTAAGACGCACTATATTTGCTATTTCATCCAAACAGCACCTGAATCATCTTCAGTCATTTAGATCCAGTTTCATGGGATCGAGGGCATGTCTGGAGATTCCAACTCTAGGAAAGCTGATAAGTCTCAGCATGGCCAAGGATACAAATCGTCAACTCATCACAGACAAGATTAATAATATTTATGATGGTTTGTTGGTTTGGCGAAGCTACCATTTCTTGCATCACGGGACTGTTTTTGTGGAACATAATGACAGGACAACGGTTATTCACGATCATTCGTGTCCAGCATCATGAACATACAATCTCTACTAACCCTAAAGGAGATGTTTCTGAGAAGGTTGCGCGAACACATAACAGTCCTCAAACTGACAAGAAGTGATTTACTAGGATGACTCAGCATACGGAGGGGTTGGCGTCCCCAAGAGTCGCATTACCCGGTACCCGAGACCTGAAGATTCAAAGGATTAATTAAACAAGAGTTGCGGTATTACAAAGTACCAAGATCTGGCATCAAATAATTCTTTTTTCTTAAATATATGTAATTAAAGGATATAGCAGCGGATAAGAAACTAATGCTATTGGTATATCTTGTTTTGCTAGTTATAGACACTCAGCAACACGAGCAAAGACACATCCTCCAGAAAATACCTTTCCATCATCACAACCCTAGCCAAGGTTAAGGTCTTTACTCATGACTGCTGTCTTTTCCCTTTGCAAGCAAGTAACCGCGCGGCCCGGAAAATGTTGCTGAAGTAGGATCCAACTTCATCTGACCACCATCGTCGTCAGCTTATGTGAGCAACCAGAAATAATATATCTGGGCAACATCAACTGGATTCTGTCTTCTTTCTGACTTGACATTCTACTTTTCACCGCTTGTGCATTGACTAGAGTCCACAGAACCTTATCATTAAAATGTCTGCCAACTCAGACCTTAGGAAGCAAATCGAAACTACGGTGATTAGCTTCCTCGCGAGCTACGAAGACGGCAGAAAAGCCAAGGACCCGTCAGTCATCAACCGCGATGTGACTTCAGACTGCACTCGCCAACTTCTTCCCGCATCACTTTGCAAAGCGCTCGGCCTCCCGGAAGAGTTTCTCATACCCAATGATGTCTACGAGAAGCTCTACGCCGACGATCTTTCTCTTGGCGGCGTTCACAATACCGTGTCAAAGCACTTGACGATCGACGTTGAGGCCCGGTGCGCGGCAGTTGAGAGCAGTGGAGACATGATCTACCATCATGGCGAGATTCTGCACCTAGAATTTTCTTGGGTTTTCTATCTTACTGGTGATGGTACGAAGATAAGCCGGGTTATAGAGTTCGCTGATAGCACTGCTGTCCTGAAGATGGCGGCCATAGCGAAAGAGTGTGCCGCCAAAAATGGCCAGGGTGAAGAGGTCGATTTTGACGCTACTGGATAGTGTGACGGTTCATGGTGATGACCAGAGCCATTAAATACTTATTGTCTTGTGAAAATGATAATTTCTCTGCTATTTATAAGATATTGTTTTATCACAGGCCAAAATTTTATGACGCTTCCGGTATGATTGGTGGATTCACGGTCAAACAAATCGTGGTCTTGGCGATCAAACAAGTCGAAACAGCACTACAAATAGCAAGGCAGAAACGTGGTCTTGGTGCAAAAGTTCCGGACTTTTCCGTTGTTGCGAAACACTTCATGTTGATGTTCGGTGGAGAACTTCAATTTGATACATGGCGACTCCGAAGCGCCCAAGCACCTGCTGAATACAGTCCGCGGGCCTCTATTTATTTAAACTTAAATATAGAGAGATACTGGAGACCGACTGGAGACCGACTGGAGCCTGGGGAAGGCCTGAACGCGGGACGTGAAACCCGGTACAGTTCCCAATTAACGCGAGCCGGGGCTGTTTATCGCCGGCTCCATGGAGTTTTCAATATGCTTGCAGTATGTGAAAGAGGTTTTATGTCCGTGGAATATTCTATTGATCTGCCCGGTACGCCCGAAACTCAAAAGAATGCCCAGCGTGGCTTAAAAGTCTTGGAATTTTGAGCCGCTTGCGACGTGGCATTGCAGGGATGTTCAGCGCCTCTGCCGTGTCTCCAAGCCACCATCGACAACAACAAATGCCATCATTTATGACGATCTGTTGACCAAGACGGCAGTTTACTTATCTCGCATACGAAATGAAACGCGACAGATCGCAGGTGAACACGATCCGTAAGAGCCGCAACCAATACCACAGCCCCCTATCGAAACAAGTTTGAGGACGATCTTCAAACGCGACCTCAAACCCTTCAATACTAATTTAGGCCGCAATCTACACTCCCTGTCCACGTCCAAGTGTTCGATATCTACACCCAATGGGATCCAGCGACTCTCATTCCAAATTCTCCACCGACAAGGTAAGCTTAAGCCTCATTAGCATTGGTACGAGTCAGGTGACGAGTACGACGACCAAAGCGGGACGTGCAGGGCATATCTATTGGCTCACCGTTGATCTTCAAGACGATCGCACTGATATACAACAAGGGAGAGCTCAGGAGCTATCCCAATGTTTTGGGTCTCATATCTTATACACGAGACTTCGTTGGCCAGCGGCCTTGCAACGCGGTGCGGCTCAGGCGTTACCCGTTGTCGCGCCCGTCACTAAAATTAGTCTAGTTTGCGTGTCATGTCCAAGAAACGTGTAATGAAGATCTGGTATCCAGTAAAGAGCAGGCATGTGAGATTCGTAATGAAATTTGCAAAAGTGCCGACACGATGGCGATAGTGCTTGGGCTCTTATCGCCGTTGGCGAATATTTATACCTCGTGCCAAGCCCCTGAACATCTGCCTTCCTGGCTGTATCAACAGCAGAACGCCTCGACTATAGTCTGGAACTCTCACGTAGGAGTCTGGTGACTACATATATTAGTGGAACTCTCTTCGATTTTTCTTCGACCTCTCCTTATCATCTCAGTTTACACAAAATATTTCTGCATTACCATGGCGCATCACGATATGAGGATGCATGATCCCAATATGGATCGCGATAGTTACAACCTCGACAACTTATCTACCCAACGCAGCCATCATGAGTCGCATCGACCAAACTCACCATCAGACCTTATGTCCGGAGCCTCAACCGATATCGAGTCCGGCACATCAACACCGACGCATATCAAGGATGCAAACCAACATCCTTCCTTCGACATTTACGACCCGAACCGACCTAAACTTGGCTTGCGTCAACGCATGAAGCACTTTACTTGGGCTTGGTATACCTTGCCCATGAGTACTGGCGGTCTATCACTTCTCTTCTTCGCTCAACCAAACCAATTTCCAGGTCTCAAGACTATTGGCCTGGTTATTTATATCATCAACCTCATAATATTTACCTGCGTGACAACGGCGATGGTATCACGGTTCTTCCTTCACCCGGGAACATTTGCCAAGTCCATGACACATCCACGAGAAGGTTTCTTCTTGCCTACATTTTTCTTATCTGTAGCCACCATCATTACCAGTACCGATAGGTATGCGATACCGAAGGACAACTCAAACCTGGTCTGGGCTGTCCAGGCAACCTTCTGGGGCTACCTTGTCGTCACCCTGATCCTATCTATAGGACAGTACAGCTATGTCTTTGCAGCTCATAGCTTTTCTCTTACTACTATGATGCCCACTTGGATCTTACCCATCTTCCCTATCATGCTTTCGGGTACCATCGCGTCCGTCATCGCCGAGACTCAGCCTCATGTTGCTGCTGTACCTATCATTGTTGCAGGACTAACCTGCCAGGGTCTTGGACTCAGCGTTGCCGTCATGATGTATGCTCATATGATTGGACGTCTGATGCAAGCAGGCCTGCCTAACAGAGAACATCGTCCAGGTCTTTTCATGTGCGTTGGACCACCTGCATTCACTGCCCTAGCTTTGATAGGAATGGCTGAAGGTCTGCCCGAAGACATCGACTTCATCCAAGATGGAACATTTATCAATGTCGGAATGGTTCGACTGATGGCTACCATGAGTGCCATTTTTCTTTGGGCTTTGAGTTTGTGGTGGTTTGGTATCGCCGCCGTTGCCGTTATTCAGTCTCCCCCTAAGTACTTTCATCTCGGATGGTGGGCTATGGTTTTCCCCAACACTGGTTTTACTCTCGCTACTATCTCTATCGCGAGATCCCTTGGCAGCAAGGCCATCGGATGGTTCGCCACTGGAATGAGCATCTTCATTCTCTCTGCTTTCGCTTTCATTTTCTACAGCCACGTTAGGGCTGTCATTTCCCAAGACATCATGTACCCAGGACGGGATGAGGATGTCGAAGATCATTGATTCAAGCATTTCAGCGCAGCATAACTAGACTTCTAAATTGCATAAAGGAACATAAAAATGTTATACACTACTACTGGCATATACTGTCGTTTTCCATTCGCTACCTCCGTGCGTCGCAACCAAACTTTTCTTATAGCAAGGCTTTAATATTCACTCGTTAGTTAGTTTCATCTTTGAATTGATATCATATCTGAATTTGAATCACTCCGTTTCCTAATTAAGAATTTTACTATCTATGCTAGTCCATTTTCACTGTTTCGATCGTTTCATATATCTACGATAAGATCAACCGATCTGAAACCGCATCTTGAGCTCCGAGTCGCATCCCCTTGTCACTGTCGCCGGAGTATAATGCTGCAGCGGAATTTCTTTTCTGAACATTTGACTCACTAAAAATAGTCGCCCTTTTAACTGGTGCACTTGAGACGTTGGTAAATCTGAGCTTTTCAGTAGCTATCACTTCATTGGGTACGTAGTGAATCTCCTTGGCTCGTCATGGGTCGCAGCTCGCTTGCAATCCACTCCTGATGCCACTCTGCAAAAGACCCAAGCCTAGGAAAGCCACTTATTGGTACAACACCGAAGTTATCGGTGAGCTTAGCATCTTCCGTAACAAGGTTGAGTTGTTTTATTGCAGTCTCCAACTTCCATTCCCAGACGGTCTAATCGTGTTCAGGACACCTATTCAGTCAAGCTTCTTGGCAAGATAATTTTCCCATCTATTGCTCTGGCAGGGCAATAATAACTCACTCGTCAATAAGCACTTGGTAAAAGTCGGATGCATGTACGTAATCAATGCTGACACCCCTCTCTTGGCTGAATACCCGGATAAATGAGGATAGAGTAGTGTTTGTTAGATGCCAACTATCATTATAAACCAGCACCCATACGAAAACGCCAGTGAATGTGTAAGGAACTAGAAACACTCGCAATTATGTCTGAATCAACCACCGAGCAACTCCCCACCCTCCCCTCTGATCTGACTCCCCAGTGGTTCAGTGCCAAACTCGGCCATAAGATCGAATCAGTGGAGAATACGCGCAACATCTGGGGAACCGCAAGTAAACTGTTCTACACACTCACCTACGAAAATGCAACCGAGGAAGAAAGACCAGCCAAAATCTGTGTTAAAGGAGTGTTTGATCCCAAGATGATCGAAGCTCAGCCATGGACCGTCAGTCTGGCTCAACGAGAAGCAGAGTTTTTCTCCAAGGTTGCCCCAAACGTGAGCCATATGATCTTTCCAAAAGGCTGGTGGAGTGGAACAGACGAGAAGCAGGGAATTTCAATCATGAACGATCTTCTCAGCGAAGGTTGCACCTTTCCAGCTGAAGTTGCTTCATACTCGGTTGACAAGGTCAAGAATGGTGTTGAGCAGCTGGCAGGTCTCCATGCTCAGTACTGGGGCCAGAGTCAGGAGGACCATCCATGTAAGAACCTTTGTGAATAATTCCGGTACCAGCGTCTCACACATCTACAGGGATCTGGAACAACTACGATCCTGCCATGACATTCATGTGCAGATCGTGGGACGAAGTGGTTAGAAGACCCGGCCACCCCCAGCTTCCGGAGTATCTGATGGACGGGGCTCGATGTAACGAAGCCTTAGATCGTTACTACGCTGAGCGAAACCCACGTTTCCGAACCCTGTTGCATGGAGATACTCATATCGGAAACATCTACTTCACAGCTGACAACCGTATCGGCTTCCTAGACTGGTCTGCTTTCCACTTTGGTTCATGCTTTCACGATGTCGTGTATCACATGACGGCCATGCTCAGCGTGGAGGATCGTAGGGCTCACGAAATGGAGGTCTTGGACCACTACCTTGAGACACTTCATAGACTTGGAGGTCCCAGGTTTGACCGACATAATGACCCTGAGGTTATGATCGAGTATAAGAGATCATTCATGACTAATGTTATCTGGCTGATCTGCCCGGATGGTCTGCAAAGCAAGGAGCGCGTCGCTACGTTGTGTGAGCGAACTGTCGCAACATATGACGACCATAAGGTTATTGACGTGATTTTGGGTCAACCAAAACCGGTAGCATAGGCGCAGTTCTAGGACAATATCATTGTTTTGGCGCTTCTATTTGGATTCGAAGCCAGACACCTATAGTATTGGCCGGAACTAATGACGTGTTTTACATTCACCGTGTTGTATTTTTATGTCTTGTTGTGATGCTGTGCGACGTGATGATTACGCGCTTGAGTCAAGACGTAGCGTATTGTGTTGATGAGATATGACATTCATGACATAATCTAGGAATAATGAATTACAGATAAATCATAACGTTGAAGGCTTTTAACCAGTGAATAACACAGTGGTTTGTCGTAATTCTAATTTCTTCGTTTATACGTTGCTCACCATTAAATCAAGTAGTTTACATTAACAAAAATGCGCCGCCCTCGATCTATCCTCAACCTTGTCTATGTCCAGTCACTGGCACTTAAGCGATTCTCTACTATGCCTGCATTCAGACAGATTGAATGAAGTCAAGTAGATGAAGACAGATCGCATGCGACCGGCCCCTCGAAGGTTCCCAAAAGCGTGCAAGACGCTGTCCCGAAAGGAGTTGAGGAGAGCCTTCCAGACTCTGTGTGCCCATCTCAATCTCGTTGGAGACAAGAGACTAGCAATGCCCAGAGTCACCCTACCGGCTCCAACCACGGTCAATCCACCAATAAGACGCATGCCAAAAATGATGGATAGGAGTCAATATTGCCCAAGAAGGTCCAAGAGAAGGTTCCTGAGTCTGTTGAGAGGGCTGTACCAAACGCTATTCACGACACAGGAGATACACCAGTCAAAGGAGTCAAGAAGTAAATTCTAGATTATTGACATTAACCGACCGCTGCATCTAGATGACGAAGTGCTTAGTGAAGAAGCCAAGCCAGGGTATCCTTATCTATTCGTGCACCTAGTAACCTCGCTTCTTCTTCTGCTTCTTGAGGCACTCAGCACATATGGATTCTATCTCCTTCCTGTCAATAGACGCTGGTTTCCCGCAGGCGCCCATGGCACCGCCCTTCTCCCTTGCCTTTGCACAAGGGATGTCTTCCCACTCATCCTTGAGCAGAAGGTAGCACTTTCGGCAGGAATATTTCCTTTGGACCTTAATACACATCGCTATTGCGCCAAACGTGGTTTCTCTATGCTAAATGATTATATGGCTTGTGTTTGAAAGAGATTTCTTGATCTCTGAGGTGTTTGTTTGAGATGGGAAAGTTTCTAGGAATGATGGATCTGATATTTATAGTTTTCATCGACATTCGATTCACTGCAAGATTATTTATATTAACTGTGATAAGAAATGTAACTATTTGGCGAGCACTCGAATCTTTGCCATCATAATATCACATATCCTCTGTTAGAAACTATAAATTACCAATATACTCAGAGATAGAACTCAAGCGTACTGAAATCCATTTCTACTTCTAGAGCTATGTTCTGATGAGTTTAAGCCAAGGACATGATCGACGTAACCATGACCGGCGATTACTCTGTGTCACTCAGACTCGTCATATGTGGTCGCCTTGGATTCCATCACACCGAGCCTGATTCCTGGAGCCTGGTCTTCTCATAATTTATGTCTGCAGATCGGCCAATCAAAAAACCAATATATAATGAAACATGTCAGCCCCCAGTCTCTTACCCCGCTCCTAAAGCCTCCTTACTGCTTTTCTTTCAACCAGAAAAGTGCAAACTGCAGCTCAGCTATTGCCACAAGGGTTTGTCAAAATGGGGGGCCTCAAAATGCCTCCTGTTGAATCAACGAAAACGAGCTGTCTTGTATTCGAGAACGCCAAGAAGGGCTTGAATGCACTCAAAAAGCCCTGTAAGTACTTTTGCTCTATTTTTCAACTCATACTCAGCACATTCAAGCATAAAAGACGTCTCGTATGGGCGGGCCACCATAGTAGAGACTGAATAATTCAGCAGGATCCTCAGGCCTTTCTGGTGTTGTAAAGCCTGGTTCATCTTCTGTTAAGTATTTGGTAATTTTCTTACTAAAACACAGGTGGGCCTTTCTCTTGGCTAATTCGTATGGGTTCTCGTCGACCGTGAAATGGTATGGGTTTTTGAAAACCTCATTGAGTCTTCTAGCCGACTCAAGAATATATTGGCAGTCACTGAGCTCATCGGGCCAGCAGGTGATGAGTGCTTGTACTTGAGGATACCGGCGAGTGGAATGGTCCAATATTGCCCTCGTCGCATCATTCAAATCATTCACAAATTGTTCCAGACTCTTGAGGGAGGTTGATTCAACGGATGATATATCGCTGGTCCCCGGTGTTGGTGATATCAGATGGCGTCGATGGCGTGACCTTCAGGCTTATTCCGCCAGATATTTCAGTAGGATTAAGGCTCATAGTATCTCTTGGTCAAAAGGACAATTTCCAAGCTGGGCTACAACATGTACTATGGATTATTTCATACAAGGGCAAGGGAGAAATTGTTTATGAGGGGTTTGTCAAGAGGAGACAAAAAAGATAAGAGAAAAGAATAGTGAAGTTGGACATCATTCGATGCCCGTGAAGCTGAAAGATGAATTAAAGTGGCTGGAAGACGTGCTTGCGCAAAATGGTAGCGCTCCAATGTGACAGTGAGCCATGCGAGGGCTGCATCCCAATCACCAGCTGGCTCAAGTGATGACTTGTCACTCTTCCACCTTCATCATATCATTCTACGGTCCAACTTACGTTTCTAAACCTGTAGAAGTGGTATGGCCATCAGGAGACCTGACTCGTATCTGCCTATATCTAGCTCACGATTCTTGAAACTGGTATCACGAAAATGGACTATCTACAAGAAAGTCTAAGCAGGCTTCGACTGCATCGTTAGAATGTATCAGACATTTTCACATTTGACTATCCTAGAGAAGGGTTTCTACGACGGCGAATTTGGAAACCTTGATGTAGCCCAGGATGGCCTCGATTCAAGGCTACATTCCGCGTACGCTGATGGCAGAATAAGTCGCCATAAAAGTGGCAGTGTATGGCAGGGTGCGTGCCATTTAAGTATCATGCCCTAATACCGGAGAAGCCCATGGTGATCTGCCCCAGTATTTTGCACGTTTGTTTGATGAAGGCAGTTGACTCCTGTCCGAAGCTAAGATTAACTTCCCAGACTTACGCATCATCCACGTTTGCCGTCCTTCTAAATCTCGGCTCAAACATATTCAGCCAAGGCCTCTCCTGCCGCAAAGACGCCTCCGCCATCTGTTCCAAGAAGTCTTGGAGCCCATGGTACGGGTAAACAGTAAAATCCCATGCGGTCCAACTAATAAAGCCCCATTCGAGATTTCTGAAATTCTCCATGCTGCCGTATGTCTCCTCAACAAGGCGGTCAAGTTCACGGCGTTGAACCTCATCCCGTTTCTCATATGTCTTGAAGAAATAATCTTTAGCTGGCTGAAGAAGATCCTGACCTATGAGGAAGAAGTGGCCAGCCCTTTCTTCGTGGTTGATATCGCCCGAGAGACAGATACACCGAGGCTTTTCGACTTTTGGCCATTCCAGGATGTTTTTCGTCCATGCTAGTGGCTCACCGTCATTCAGCAGAGGAAGTTCATTGCCTTCGAGGAAGTCGATCTCTTGCCAATTGACTTCCTGGGCAGCAGCCAGGTAGTCTACAAGATTCTGGCCATCCCACATTGAATCAAGACCATTTGTGATGCTGAGGAACTCTTTGTAGTCTTCAGGAAGAGTCACGCCTAGTCGCTCCTCCAGAGTCCGTATCCCTGTAACGTAACATCCCCGTCGAATCAGAGCATTGGCATTCCGGGGTCGATCCCGGAGGTTGCCAGGCGGGCGATAAGCATCCAACCTGTCATAGGGGCAATTTTTGAACGTATTCTCGCTGATAATATGGACCAGCTTCTCGATAGACTGGCCTGCATATCGACGTCTCGGACCACCCTGCAGGCGGTTCTTAGCCATTTGACAGACACGAGAGACGGCTGGCCGGAGCTTGGCTGCGTGAATGTTGAGAAAGTCCAAGAGGGGCCGCTCGGGAACAGCAAGAATCTGCTTCCACGCGGCTCGAGAGCAGGCGAGCTGTTCAACTTGTTCTTCCGTGTGAAAACGATCGCACACTTTCATGAACAACTCTCGAGCCTTTTCGTCTTTACCCAGGCGCAGATATATATCCAGGGCAATCATCAAACCAGCGGTGCG
Organism: Fusarium oxysporum Fo47; assembly: GCF_013085055.1. Lineage (NCBI taxonomy): Eukaryota > Fungi > Ascomycota > Sordariomycetes > Hypocreales > Nectriaceae > Fusarium > Fusarium oxysporum. The sequence continues at coordinate 1,550,014 of NC_072849.1, forward strand.
GTACAGTTGAACAAATGGGTATGGGAAAATGCCTTGACGCCACCACATGGCTATCTTCATGTATCTAATAGCCATAGGTCCGTTTGGACTCGCTGAATATGAGAAGTCACCATTCGCAGCCATGGCTTCTGCCTGTATGACCTGTCCGGCGAGTGTTCCATTGTAGTCAGGCAGGTTCGTAGTCAAACCGTTATACGCCATGTCTAAAGCCTTTTCGGCAGTTTCATCTGTGACTTCCCATTCTTGACTGAATCTCTCAAGCCAGTGTTTTCTTCCTTCAGCTTCGAGCTCTTGAAGCTTTCCTTCGGCGCGTTCCTCCTCTGGGACCCAAGAAGGCCACGACGACGTTGCTTCCCAGGCGAAAAACATGCAAGGCTTCAAGAAAGGATATTCAAAATCAGAGTACTGAAATGGATCAATACCCCTGATCGTAAGTGTTTCCAGAAGCCTAGTTGCACCATCGAATTCACCAACTACCGCAAAATTCACGGCGGTTTGGATGATTCTTCGGACAGCTTCGGTGAGGGACCGTGTATCGGCAATCGAAGGTTCATCATTAACATGGCGAAGAAGGAATTCGAATCTTAGATGCTCGGGCTCAATATGTTTGGGTCTCGATGTCGCCATGTTTTCAGACCTTGAATTGCTATCAGACGCTTGTGTGAGAGTTGTCAGAAGCAAGCTTACAGCGTGAAGTTTTCGCGTTGCCTTGGTCAAGACGTGTGACGTCACAAATAAGCTTACCATGCAACGCCAGTTGACAGAAGCTCCAGAGAATTTTGTTAGATATAATAATTCTCTTATTAACTTTATAAGACAGTACTAACACGACTTTAATGTGAAGTAGCTGTGAAATGTTGAGGCTTTCAACGCCTAAGTATCGGGTACTTGTTTAAGCAGTACATTTTGTGGCATCTCGGCTAGATATTCGAAGCTAAACGTATGAGACTATGGGTTTCTCGCTCATGCTTTTCACTTAGGTTGAACTCTCCTCGCAACGATCTGATCGCGATTTTGGCTGGGTAGTTGTTGTGCTGTCTCGCGGAGATATGTTGAGCCCCATTATCCGTTGATGTCCAACCCAGGGCCCTTGTCACCTTGGGTATACCGGAGCATGCTCTCCATTTTGACTCTTGAGGGTGTAGAATGTCTCTGGTTCCCAACTGCAGGTGCTCCCGACTTCAGGAAAGGATACCTGGCGAGGAAGGCGACGGCGTGTTCACCATCCTCCTGGCTTAGCACTTTCCTGACTGATGATGTTTCCGATGACTCAAGACAAGTTGCCCAATCTGCGTCACAACTCTTCTTCTTCTTTTTTCTTCTTCTCTTCACAAACAACCATATAATGGGTTTGTACGTATCGTCGCAACTTGACCATCGATCAAGAAACGCTGACCTTTCTCAGCTTACTCCTCAGTTTCCGGCGTATCAGACCCCTCGCCCTGATCACTGCAGATCCGCAAGTTTTACCTCGATCTCTTCTGTTTATCGGCTAACCTCGAAGTGCAGACAATGGTTACCTACAAAAGCGCATTTGGTTGAGAGCAGCGGATTGGTTGTCATCACATTCTCTATCCAGGAAAGCAATGGGTTTCGGCGTGGAGGAATTGTCGGTGTGGATTGGACATCATGGACTACTGCTGTTTGTGTTAGTACTGTTGGAGCTCGGTTTACCATCTTGGCTGTCTTGGTTCGGGTCGAGTTGAATCTCCAAAACAACAAACAATAACATGGTTCCGCTTGATGTTTTTCCTCTTCTGCAGGTGCAGCCATTCCCAGGCTTTGCTCGAAGCTCGTCAGGCTAGCAATAACTGAAGTTAATAAAGATGCCACTGAGTCACACAAGCAAGTTCACCTCTCGCCCGCCGAGACCGCACCTTCAACTTCACGTCTCTTCCTCCTTCTTTCCTTCACCTAACGCCATGCAATGAGACTCACAAGCATCTTGGAGCCTCCTTCTCTTTCATCCCGTGTGCATTCGTGCCGAATCTAGCTCCAACACTCTTGAGCCCTTCATCTCAGAAGCTCTTCAGGCTTTTCATCTGCTCACCATCATCGATTTATTTCATGCTTCTTTCATATACTTGCTCATCCGCCCACGAATAACTTCATCACATATTCTCTACTCCCGAACTCGTCGAGCGAAACCCCCCGGCTCTCTTCCGCGCCCCCAATTCAACACCGCCCGAGCGCAAGCCTTCTACACCACTGCGCAGACGCGTATGATTGCCCGTGGTACCTGTATGTCAGACTGCGACGTGTATCCACTCAGTCCTTGATCAGACACGATCGGATTGCTGGGAAATTCCACAAGACAAGGCGCCCAGTTACAAGTTTGGAGTTCAAAGCTCATACCACAATTCAAATCTCGGCACCGCATAGTCCTTTGGAACTAAACAAGACAATGTATGTGGAATTTAATTCTCAGAAGGCGGTATTTTTGCTAAATCTTGGTTAAGTATAGCATAGACGCGCGTTATCTCCCAAAAGAGTACCTGCGACAACTCTTCCGTCATGAAGCGCTATCGCAAGATTTTACCCAAGCCCACACCGCCAGAGTCCAAGCCCTATATCGAAGATGATGTACGTAGCAGGGGTTCTCGGGGAGAATTGAGGCAGCCACCGCTCCTGAGGTGACGGTCTGCTTGAACTTTGCGAGGCACTGAGAGGGCCGACAGACACCCGGCGGAAGCGAGGATTCAGGCTATCATGTTATTAACACGCCCCATAAATGAATTAAAATTCTATTCTTAGACTACGATACCAAGATTACCTAGTCTTGAGGTCCACTGAGTCATAATAAACGTACCTAAATCCTCTCATTGTTTAGGATAAAAGGGACGCTATACGGCAGATTTCCCACTTATTAGACAATACGATACTCGGCGAAGTCGGTCTTATCTTCGGTTGCTTTAACAGCGGCCTCTCCGTCCATGATCCCATGTATGTAGCTACAACACTTTAGTAGCTGAGATCGAAATAGGACAGAAGTGTGGCACGTACCATTCGCCAACGTAGATCCAGGTCTCATGCGCACTCCTCCTCAACGCATAAGCCACGCATCCTCCCAGCAGGAGGCAGATAGCGTCACCGGGTTGGATATCTGGCGGACCTAGTCCCATATAACCCTTTTCTGTCCTGAAGAAACGCCGGTTGAATTGCTCAATCAATCGAAGTTGTCGGTATATAGGCCGAAGGCATGACTCCCATGTGCTTAGCAAGCTTTCCATTCCCTCTGGGGTTTCAAGTTGCAACAGATCCTGCAGATCATTCTTGTCAAGCCGTTTGGGCCTGCCGCCTTTCGTTGAGGCTAGACGGCCTTGGTTCAAGTCAACCAGAACTGTTCTCCAGAAAGCCATAGCCTGAGTTTCACCTGTTACATAACTATCCTTAGGTGGGAGTAAGGATCTCCAATGATTTAATGTGTCTCTCATCGAGCTCCTCCAGTGCTCAGGGCTTGTCTCGCCTACATTCTCAAAATTAGGGCCCGGTGCTTGAGTTCCGACAATGGAGACAGAATCAAGACAAAAGCCTTTGAGTATTAAAACACTGTCATCCTCGTCTGTTGTTATGTCTGGAGGAGACCTTTCTGGGTTCATAAAAGTCTTGTAAATCGACCATTTGTTGAGGACTTTGGACAGCGAAGTTATGTAGTCTTTGAATGGCTCGGAGTGAAGTTCAAAGTCAGGGACCCAAGAAGCCAGGTTTTTATTTCGAGACTCCTTCTTCTCGGAGATCAGGCCAAGGCAGTTGAGGTTGCCATCTTCGACAAGCGCGGCTCTCATCGCAACTCTATACACCTTCTCGACTGGCCATGAGTATTCTGGCTTGAGACTATCGCGAGGCTCTATGATACCCAACAAGCCAATGACTTTGTCTCTCGGATCCGAGGACGCGCGGTTCCAAGTCGAGTAGAGCGCCATTGTCAATCCGATTCCCCTATGAGCAACCATGTCTTTGCGCAGATACTCGACGAGCATCAAGGCACCTAGAGTCATGTCTCTGTGGGCCAGTGCACCTTTGTAGGCATCATGATTCACTAGGTGATATAAGAAATGGGACAAGCCTAGGAGATATTCGAAAGGAAACGTTTTTGAACCAGACCAGCAGATTACGTTGGGGCAAAGGACACTTTCTTGCAAAGTCCATATTCTTCTCCACCAGCTGTTGGCAAGAAATGCTACAGCATGATTAAATACCGTCAGTAGTCGTGGTTCATCAAGAAGTTTTAGAATGGGCGCATAAAACTCGTGAAAGGGCGTAGAATCTGGATAAATCGAGGCCGTGCGTGCATCCCGCGATGGAGACTGTTGATAGTTTGTGCCATGGTAGACAAGTGTATAAAAGGTCGTCAGGAAAGCAACACCAGCGTCAGAGGTTGTGTTTGCAGTTCCAAGCCAGACGTCGACAACTTGAGCTTGCGAGTAAATTTGGTTCATCTGCAGGACTTGGCGATTCCTCTCCCCTTGATCTTGCTGATTGATACAGACGGCGTCGACCCAGATGAGTTTTGCCTCATGAGGCTGTCGAAATGCCCTGAGAGCTGCATGCAAATTGGGCCGCACTTTAAAAACAGTGCCGTTTACCAGCAGTCGCTCCCTTGCGTCTTCGTTGCCCCATGTGTATGAGATGGCTTCATACTGAGGGCAGGTAGATAGCTCGTGATGATGCAGCTCGCATGAGATGTCGGATGTCTCATCATGCGACGGGAGGATACTCAGCAGTCTGAACCATCCGTTTGACGGGAGTGGTGAGTAAGTGAAGGGTTGTTCCATTTGGCGCGAGACTGATGGGCGTCGAATCTTGAGTAGCGGGTGATGGAAAATAACGCATCAGACTTGAGAGACGACGATACTTCCGCTTTTACAGATGTTCCTCTTCATCAATTTTACGCACAGTGACACAAAGCCACATAGACAGCGATTGATCCCCAAGATCTATTTCGTGAGTTGATGCCGCCGAGGCTACGGTAGTGGCGCGTCGTGAATGTTGGTGTCGTGTAGGCTCCGCGCAAGCTCAGCACAGGCCGTTCCAATTCTGCACCAGCCTCATAGAGCTAACAATCGCTGATGCAGGCTGACCAAGCCATGATGCAGGTGCATAAATGACTACATTCACGTAGCTAATTGCAATGATGAAACAATCAGGGAAAGATAGAAAGTCATCACAGATCGAATGGTTGAAAGAAGCTTCGATGGAGGGAACGGTGACAATTGCTGGTTATTGAAACACGATTTGAGTCTAAATTTTTACAGTCGATGCAAGCTAATTCAACACAAAAGCCAATGCCCTCCATGGATGATCATGCTTTTCAACATGAAAGATAAAAAAGCACCGATAACATACTTTCCCAACCTTGTAGAAGGATTATCGATTGATCTGATAAGGCTATCAATACGAAAAGGCTCTTCTGCTGGCGACGCTTCTGAATTTTCCGATCTACCCTGCATCTTGCGTGGGCTCGATCGTCGGCGTGGCGACCAAAGATTAATGCGGGGTCGCATGGATGTCGTCGAGCAAGGCAATTGTCCCTGAGCTAGCGATTGTTTGCTCTGAAGTCACGGAAATTCCACATCCCGAGCGGGGACATGATTGATGAAATTAACAGAATCTTCATCAATTAGCTTCATTTTGCCACGCGACTTGGACAGGCAGAGTGCCGTCCCGGTACGGTAGTCTCAAGAGGCAGAGCCAGAGGTTTGCCTCAACAAGATCGAGTCAGTCAGTCTCCAGCCTGAGCACAGACAGACTTGTCTACTTTAAGCAGGTCATCCTCCAGGGATGGTCGATTGGTGGCGACGACTAGCCAGATGAGGCATGATCTACTCAGATCCATCTCTGGGACATCCAGCCTCTCGGGAGATTGGCGAATTGCAATGCTGAGCTTCAAACCTACGATTCATGGAGTAATCACTACTGCAAGATATCTCTTGGCCTTTTGCCCGAAAATATTCACAATCAATTAGGTTCAATCTGATGCGGAACTGTAACAGAGGCATCAGAATCTGATGTATACTCGCATTCCCCTCAGAGTCAACATCTTCTCTGTCAGCTCAATTACCAAGCTCCACCTCGTAACCAAAGCAAATGACATCAAACATCCAAAGAAATTACCAGTCTCAACGCTTTTCACAGCCCTCGTCCAACTTAGCACGGCAAAGAACCCCCCTACTAGCAAGACCGAAACCCAAACTAAGCCCGCCGTAATGACTCGAGCATCCACGTGCTGCCCACGCGGAACAGGCGGTTAGCCATACAAAGACGAGCCCCTATCCATTAGCACGGAATAATCTTATACGCCATCTTCACCAAAAAAGACTAGCAAACGGCGGTCCGCCACTGCGCGCACTTCTCATTTGCTCATCTGGTAGATCTATGGATTCACCATCTCGGTCTATTCACCAGACTGCCGGGGCTTCTGGAACCTCTAAGAAAGCCCATCATGCAAGATTCCGATCTACTTCGGGGGGCTTGGCAAGGATTTGCCATTCTTTTTCCTTGCTTAAAGACCGTGTTCCTGTCGCAACCCTGTCTGCTTGTCTTTCTTGGCTGTTTGCTTGTTTCTCTTTGTTTCAGTCACCATTTGACGATTGGATTCAGCACTCACAATGGCGGGATTCCTAATACCGGATCATTACGTATTCGTGAAGCCTAGCACTACCGATCAATTGGTCGCCAGTATCATCTGGGGCTTTACTCTCGCTGTTGGAATCTTCGCGGGCCAGAAGGCGGGAAGGCAGACATGGGATCAATGGAAGCGCACAGGACGGGCTAAGGCCTACGTCTGGATGATTTGGGCCGAATGGTTGGCGTCGATGTTGATTGGAGTCTTATCGTGGTGTTTTATTCGTGGTTACATTGCTCCCAGGTATGTTGTCGCCCGTCCCCTCAAATTGGTAGACAACAAAACTGACCAGTAATTCTTAGCTTCTGGATCTACTTTGTTCTCCGTACGATACATGCTTCGAACGTTTTGCGAACACGAAACTGACTGGTCTTTTAGTGTGCGCCTGGGTTGTCCAAATTCAATGCATTTGCGGAATCATCATCAACCGAATTTCTCTTCTTATGGTCGACAGACGAAACGCCATCAAGATTCGATGGATAACTGCCGTTATCCTTGGCCTCATCAACATCAGTGTCTTTTGCATTTGGATTCCTTCTCAGCTGCAAATCTCCCAGCGTTACCATGATATCAACTACATCTGGGATCGCATTGAGAAGGGTCTCTTCCTGGTCATCGACGCAACACTTCACGGCTACTTCGTCTACCTTATTCGTATCAAGCTTATCGCCAATGGCCTTACCAAGTACAAGCCTCTGATGCGATACAATCTTATCATGATTGTTATATCCATGAGTTTGGACGTCATTCTCATTGGTAGCATGTCCATCGGCAACGGTTTCATGTGAGTCGCCGCTCCAAATGGTTGATGCTAGACCTCAATGACTGACTCGCATAGTTACGTGCAATTCCACCCTCTTGTCTACATGCTCAAGCTTCACATTGAGATGAACATTTCCGCACTCATCGTGCGAGTTGTTCGTGCGACCGGAGAGCACAGCTCATACCCCGACGGTACCGATCTGCGCTCCAAAGTCAGAGCCGCCGTCACGAACAAAAAGTCGGGTAACTCCAATCGCACAGGTGGCACAGGAAAGGGCGCCATGTTTTCGTCTACGGGGAGAAACTTGGAAGTGCGCATTGACGCAGGCGGCCAGATAACCGACAGCGAAAACAGACCCCAGCCAGCGGGCATCACAAAGGTCACACAGACGCATGTAACAGTCATGCCTAAGCACGACGAGGATGATGCCAGCTCACAGTCCTCAACGCGGCACCTTAAGGATCCTTACTCGTATCCCTGATTCACTAGGGCTGACGGGGGGTTAAAAGATGGAGACGGCATTTCGGTGACATTCTCTGCCTGCCAAGCATAGCGAACTACGCCACAAAACGTGGCATGGAGATTATAGAAATTGGAAGGCCTAGAGTTATAGAAACGATCACTAGCATAACGTACTTAATTAATAATGGATATCTCGACCTTAAAGCGCGACATAAAGGAGAAACGGACCCAGCAGCTGAAGCTTTTTCGCCGACATGATCTACGACTAGGTTGCCCTAGCTCGGCATAGGCTCGGTGAGCTTCGTGGAGCAGTTCCGGTGAGACACTCTGCACAACGGGTCTTGTAGCACAGAAGAAATTGTTAGTGCAAGGAGCTAGATATGGTTAGCTCTGCAATGGTGCAGTTCAAGTGGCGAACAATGACTAGCTACAAGTCAATTGAGTCGTCACCAGTCTTCAATTCATCGTTTTGTAGAGCTGAACAGTTGATCCAAAGAGTAACCGAGCAACCGAGGTAGCGGTCAAATCAGGACTAGCTACAGTTTGGTCCCTTTCCAATTCAAGCTCTGAGTTGCATCCAAGGAACAACGAAGCACTTTCCCGTGTCTGGACCGCTCAAGTGACCCACAGGCTTGAGCTAACAACCCCAGGGTGCACAGCCAGTGGAGTCTCGAGAATCTTCATGAGCCACTCACTGCTCATCTCTCAACACGGCCCGGTGCCCGGAGCTCATTGCCTCTATCCACCAGCCTTATTCCAGTTAGGAGATATGGGGAACTCACCTTACCATTCTCAGATTGCCCCAGATGGGTGCGACGTACCCCGACCAGATCAGCGTCTGGACAACCCCGGTTGAAACGTCCTACGTCAAGTAAAGTCTGATTGTAAGGGTCCAGAGATGGGTTGCTGAGATATGGGAAGGACCTGCAGGTGACTCGCGCGGGGTTAACCTGCGGCTGGTTGGCCGCAAGGAAGAACCATGGTGACACGAGCTGCAGGTATATATATATAACTTCCCCTCACGAGGGACATTCTCTTTCTGAATCACCAAGCACGACTCGCTCAATACCCTCGTCTAATCCCATTTCCGACCTTCTAACCCCGTTGCCGAAAGGATCGTCCAGTTTTGACCATGGGTTTATATACTAAACTCGCTAGCGACATTACCGAAGTTGACGTTATCATCGCTGGAGGTACGCTTGTTCTGTACCTAACCCACCGCCACTGCTAATTATGTGAACTAGGCGGAACAGCAGCATGTGTCGTTGCCGGGCGTCTGGCGGAGGCTGATCCAAATCTGTCTATTCTTCTCATTGAAGGTGGACAAGATAACCGTGGGGTCGAGAGCATTGAGAACCCTGTCTTTTTCCTGGATCACTTGCTGCCAACCTCCACCACGACCTTGTTTTACAAGGCCAACAAGTCAGATAAACTGGCTGGACGCGAGTCCATCGTTCCATGCGGTGGAACGCTTGGTGGAGGCTCATCTATCAATTTTATGATGTACACTCGTGCTCAGCGAGCGGATTTCGATTCTTGGAGGTCTCCCGGATGGTCTGCTGATGAGATCCTTCCATTCTTGAAGAAGGTAGGCTTTCTGAGATCCTCTGGGGTATTTTGACACTTTCGCTAATTCCGTCTAGCTTGAGACATACCATGGCCGAGGTAACCCGGAACACCACGGCTTTAACGGCCCCGTCCATATCTCTGACGGCACATACCGTTCCAAGAACCCAGAAAGCGACTTCATCAACGGTGTGTCTCAGGTCGGCTGGCCAGAGGTTCATGACTTGCAAACTCTCGACGCCAATAATGGTGTTGAGCGATGGCTCCGATATGTTTCTAAGGATGGTCGTCGACAAGATACTGCTACGGCTTATCTTCACAACAAGATCGACAACAAGAAGTATCCGAACCTTCATGTTCTCGTTGAGTCTAAGGTTGTACGTGTTCTTCTTGATGACGATAAGAGAGCTGTTGGAGTCGAGTACACGCCCAACCCAGCATTCCAAGCCCAAATTACGCCAACCCAACATCCGACGTTGAGTGTAAAGGCACGAAAGCTGGTCGTTGTTTCATGCGGTGCTCTGGGTACACCACCCGTGCTTGAAAGATCAGGCATTGGCGCCCCCGAAGTCCTCAAGAAAGCTGGCGTCGACGTCAAGGTTGACCTACCTGGAGTTGGTAACGAGTATCAGGATCACAACCTCATTCTCTACCCTTACAGGACTAATCTGCAACCCCATGAAACAGCCGACAGAATTCTGAGAAACCCCGACAAGCGCCAAGAGTTCATTAAGTCAAAGGATTCCATGTTGGGATGGAATGCGATCGATATCTCTTCTAAGCTCCGACCTACAGAAGCCGATGTTGCTTCACTTGGGCCTGAGTTCCAGAAGGCTTGGGACCGGGACTTCAAGAACCATCCCAATCGACCTTTGATGCTTATGGGCATGATCTCTTGCTTCCTTGGGGATCCCTCAACTGTGCCTGAAGAGCAATATGTTACTGTTGGCAACTACACTGCTTACCCATACTCTCGCGGCCATGTCCACATCACCGGCGCTGGACTCGACGACCCTCTTGACTTCGATGTTGGATTCCTCAGCGATGAGCATGACATTGACTTGAAGAAGCAGATTTGGGCTTACAAGAAATCCCGAGAGATCATGCGTCGAACAAAGATGTACCGTGGCGAGATCGCAGCTGGTCACCCAGCATGGCCAGCAGGATCCAAGGCCGCTTCGGTGGAGATCAACGAAGCTCTCAGCAATGTCACAGATCTCGATTATTCAGCGGAAGATGACAAGGCTATTGAAGAGTGGGTTCGACAGAATGTTGCCACGACATGGCACTCCATTTCTACTTGCAGGATGGCGCCTCGTGATGAGAATGGCGTTGTCGATGAGAGACTGAATGTACATGGTACAAAGGGTCTCAAGTTGGCTGACTTGAGTATTCCTCCGGAGAATGTTGGCGCGAACACGAACAACACTGCTATTGTTGTTGGTGAGAAGGCTGCAGATATCATCATCAAGGATCTGGGACTTGGTCCATCGGCTAAGTTGTGAGATTGAGGTAGCTTGTTGACTAGAAGTCAGTCTTCGAATGCTGACCTAGGCTTGAACAGTGTTTGTAGGGACGTTGAGAAGATGAATTTGGCTTGATATTTGGTCGTAGCGTAGCAATGAGTAACAAATACACACAAGTTCTTGAGGCCTGAACAACATACTTTCTGGAAGATGCACTTACACGATCAGGAGATTTCCAGTGACTTGCAAGATCGAAAGTCCACTTAATTTCCCATCTCAACAGTAATGACACCAATCACAAGCAATAAGACGGCCTACAAAAATGGTCTTCATTGGGTTTTTCTTGAGTTATGCACGTCCCCCGCTTATCGTGCATCTTGTAACAGCGATTCGAGGATAACGAAGTGAAAAGGGAGGGATACAAGTGACCGCCCACCGCAGTCAGCATTCCACGCCAGACTTTCGGAAGCTTCCAAGAAGCGATACAGACTTTGTCCGGCGTAACAACAAAAAGGTAGCATTACAAAACATACAACAGCGGGGATTCGCTGGTCGTCACCGACCCAACTACTAATCCGCCGGTTAGTGGCTTGACTATGGGAGAGCAGACGGGATCCCGTATTTTCCACTACCTATGGTCGTATGTATTAGCAATGCTGTCGTCAAGGCATATACGCTATGCGTTATGGCATGACAGAGAATGTCTGGATCATCGACCTGCGGGCCAAAGCTGCAGATCCAGCCGCCCTCCACAAGACAAAAATCTCTACTCAATACCTCTACAAGCTCTCTTGTGTGCTACTGGAAACTCTGATGTCAGGTAATGACATTTGCTCTGGTTGCAGTTGATTTGCTCATCCTTGTTGACGCTCCGAACCTTTCTCAGCCTCAACAGTACTGGGCCAACCTCCTTCGAGGGCCATGCAAACGGGAACTACCCTGCTGTTTCTTTTAGAGAAACATTCCTATCAACATCTCGGTTTTATATTCAATCTGTCTTCGTAAGAGTCGGCGCATTGCTATTAGCCCCCAGCCGAACTGAACGTACGGCCCTGTGCACTGTTGCGAAAGTCTGCCAAGACGCTGTCTATAGAAATAACAGCAATCGTTGCATAATGTGTGCCAATCGCATGTGAAATTTACCAGGATCACATCAAGTGTTGAGGGCTAATAGGCCTTCCCGTTATGGTGTTAAATACCGAGCAGGTTGCAGTGCATTCGTATTAAACTGGGTTTCGGTGCGACCAACAACTTCATGAGACAGGGTTACGACCATCTCCACATCATACATACATGGAGATACATACGAGGTGTCGAGAAGCGCTTGGAGGGTTTCCAGTACTAGAAAAGTTCTTCGTCGGTCATTCGAGACCATAGTCGTAGCCGCAGCGCTCCATCGCTCCTATGCCGTTAGTCAAAGCAGTCTCGGTAGCTTGTGTGAAGAGTGACAAGCGGCGGGCCGCTCGGGAACCAAGGGTGATCGACAAGGATATAGCCCCAGAAGCCGGAGGCGGAAACGGTGGCCATCCCAATTGGCCTCATCCATCCTGAATATTAGCCGAGCGGGGATACAGCATATGATACCACTTGAGTTACACACAAGCATGAACAGGTCATAAAGAGGGGGCCGTCCCAGTGTTGAGTTGCAGGTTTCCTGCAGCGCATTTGTATCGTCAGCAAAATGGCTTCCCCAGCTGCTCAACCAACAGCCGAACGTGCTGAAAGTCCTCCTGATGTACCTGGCGTACTAGAAGCAGAAGTACCATACCCAACACTATAGATCAAAAAATATGCTGATAAAGAGTAGGACTATGGTGGAGACACTGATTCTACATTAGACCTCGGGTCAGTCATAATGACGGATATCTTGTGGATTCTGTACTGACAATCAGCGCAGAGAGGGCTCTTCCAGTTACATGACATCTCTCAAATCAAGCATCTTTAGCTATAGGTGAGAGGTCATACTTCATAGCCGACTATGCTTCTTACTAAAATTATGTAGATATGAGGTAGGGCATACAAGATTCCTGGGTGGTTGGTAGCCTAACAGCTCAACAGCACGGCCGTCGATATCATGCATTCCACGAAGGAGCATACTTGGTGGTTAGTCTTCTCGCCTATCGAAAGTTCAAGTGCAAGCCGACTAACCATACACTGTAGCCAAACGACGATGAAGAGCAGAACCGCATGGATCTGGTTCACCATATCTACAGTCTTCTTCTCGCGGGGAAGCTTCATACTGCCCCAATTGACAATCCCCAACGTGTCCTTGATCTGGGCACAGGTACTGGCATCTGGGCTATTGATTTTGCAGAGTAGGTTATAGCCTCTTGGTAACTACTTAAAGCCCCGTTGCTGACCTCAGGAAGTGAGCACCCTTCAGCCGAAGTAGTCGGGACAGATTTGAGCCCCATCCAGCCTGACTGGTGAGTTATGAGCATCATGTCTTTTACTTTGCCCAGACTCATATTTCTATGCAGGGTTCCTGCCAACTGCGTTTTTGAAGTCGATGATTTTGAAGACCCATGGGTTTACAAGAAGCCGTTCGACTACATCCATGCCCGAGAGCTTGAGGGATGCATCAGCAACGAGCAGCAGTTCTTTGATCGTGCGTTCAAGAACCTCAACAGCGGCGGTTATCTCGAACTTCAAGCCCAGCGTGGTTTCTTCATGTCAGACGATGACTCGATCAAGAAGGCCGTCAATGCAGAGGTCTGGGCTGAAGCAGTACGCGACAGCAGCAATAAATTCGGAAAGCCTATCGACTGCGCCATGAACTGGAAAGAAAAGGTGATCAAGGCGGGTTTCGTTGATGTCCACGAAGAAGTCCGAAAGGTGAGCATTATATCTACTGAGAACATGAATTGTTAGCTGATGTTGAGACAGATTCCAATTGGTGCCTGGCCTAAAGACCCCGTCCTGAAGGAAGTAGGCAAGTGCCAGGTCGTTCAATCATGTGCAGCCATTGACTCGTATACGCCAATGCTTCTGGAAAAGGTCCTTGGATGGGGTAAAGAGGAGACTCAAGTTCTTATGGCGAAGGCAAAAGGGGAGCTCCGAAATCCCTCTATTCATCTGTATCTTCCCGTCTACTTCATCTGGGGGAAAAAACCATAGGACTTCGATCTCTGGTTGTCAGTAACAAAGAGGAGTTAGGTTCGACTGGCATGGGTGATGCGAAAAGCAAATAACAAGCTGAAATAAGTCAACAGAACCGTGTAACTTGTATCGCTGAGATACGATAGGACATAGCATACGTGCTATGAGCGCTTGCCTGAATCTCGCTTGTTTCGCAAATTGTGAGAAGAAACTTGCCGCGCTCGAGAACTATAAACTCGCCGTCATCACCCTCGTTCAATCTTGTCCATCGCAGCTCTATGCCAATAATCTTCACCCATGGCCATGAAGCCATCGCCAAGCTGCGATTTTCCGCTCCTGGGGCGCGTGAGCCTGCTAGTCCCTATCGACCACCTGATCCCTCGCTCCCTTGCGAATGCATTACCTTAAATCTGGTGGAGACCTACCTTCTAGAGGTAGATCCGTTCGATGATGGCGCATCGTGTATGCCAGTCTGGGTGCAGTCGTTGCGGTGAAGGAAGCAGAAGACGAAGTAACCCTACCTGAGCAATGAAAGGCATCGTCTGGCTGGGTGCTAACAGTGCCCCTCAGACCCACTAAATTTACAGCGCTGTTAGGCCACTATGGCCTCTGAGATCGCAGTTGACAGCGGCTGAGTGTAGCGCTTAACTAACGGTAACCGATTATCTTCCGTTACCTGGGGCAGGTTGCCTACGCCAGTCATCTGGGGAAGAAGGCCAAACAGGTCTGGTTCCTGGTTCTCAGGAACAAGACGAGATGGGCTCCATTCGTGACGGTATGCGTAAAGCTCATGACATTCAAGCTGGGAATGAAAAGCAGTTATAGTGGTGATATCCCAAGTTGGTGTGAAGTCGATACTTCGGCCTTCGATAATCCGTCATCATCTTACCCGTTTGGCTGCGGAATGGGCCGGCCTGTAAATTGTGTCAATTGAGATCTACGATAGGGCTGGTGTATCCGTACACTACATAAGTACCTAGATGTTGAAGTGGACCCCGCCGCCAAATGAAACAGCCCCTTGGAAAACGACATCGACGTTTGAGGAAGCACAATACAGAGAAAGGCATATGTACCAATCAGTGATACTCTAACTATTCAATGCTGAGGTACTCTCACATCATTGGGTTATTGATTGCCGCGTGTTTGCCCTAACTAGCCTGGTAAGCATCGTCACCACCGCGGGGGATTATCCGCTAAAACCCCCGCAACACGGCACACGGGACGTTTGTATCCACTGAAGCGTTGGGATTTATTTAGCAGCTGGACACCGCAACCAACAGCCAAACTCTGCCAACAGTTTCTTCGCTTATGGGCGTGCAAACGCAGCCTCGTTTGCCTGAAACTCTACAAGGGTTTATTTATCTTCTTATCTTTTTTCCCTCTGCAATTTAATCTTGTTACACAGAGCGGAGATGAATCGGAGCTCGGCTTCAGTTTTCCCGACAGATGGCTCCCAGCAACCTAACGGACCAACAACTGTTTGCTCTTGCCATGAGCCAACAGGCCCAGAGCCTGATTCATTTTTTCCCTCCTTCATCGCGCCCCTCACTTCTCTATTCGCGTCAAAGGGGCGCGCCTATATCTTCGAGGCATTTCCCCACCGTTGACGCCGACTCCTCTCGACCTACAACACGAATTTCGCACCATACATGCCATGAATGCAAACCACGGCGAGGCACCAGCCTCTTACGATGACATTGGGGTTGGTGACGCAAATCCAGAGGTGCAAAAATGCGTCAATCGGATCTACAAGGCATCCGGGAAATATCCCTGGGACTGGCTGCCACGCGATTACGTTCCCAAGGTCGCCGCTTGGGGGACCAACTCCGCGCTGAACCTTGCCCTTGCCGTTGAAGCTGTTCACGCCCATGGATCAATGGTTACCATGGACGAACTGCGCGATTTCCTGGTACGAAAGGCCAAGGAGCGCCAGGAATTGAGCAAGAATGGTAGGCCAGTCAAACCTACCATGAACTCGGATTGCGTGAAGGCTAGAAAGTGGATTGAAGACAACATGGTCAACTCACAAAGCACATCGAAACATAACAAGCTCAAACGGCCGGGTCGTGATGCTGCCTTTAGGCAAGCGAGGCCGAAAACATGGCGCACGCTCACTATAGCTTACAAAAAGCAACCCCAGGACAAGCTTGACGACGATGATGAAGACGAAACATTCCCAGAATTTCCCTACGATAGAGAAATGAGTGTTCTCAGCGATATCAGCAACGTAAGCAGTGCAATCGGTCCATCCGATCGTCGCCAGCCTTCCCTTCCTCCACCGCCCGATCGGACTTCGACTCATAAGCGGAATATGCCTCCTCGTATGTTTCTATTTATTTCGTTCGTGACCTCAACCCATCACTGACGCCATCCTAGCACCCTCGCCACTCCCCGAGAAACGCTTGCGACAGGTCGAACAATTCGTATCGAGCAATATCGATGACTTCAAGGAAGCATCCAGGACATTCAACCCCGAGGAAGAAGCTTGTCTCAATCAAGGTGTCAGTACCGCAGCCCAACTATTCACATGAGCGCCGATGCTAATGTTGTCTCGCTTCACAGGAATCCGTTCAGCTCTACGGTTTCAATAAAGTCCTACGCGCAATATGCGAAAGGATTGAAGATGCTGAATTCCGGAGCAGCATATACGGGCAGGAGGTTCATAACACCCGACGCAACTTAACTTCAATCAACATGGGAGAAGTCAGGCACGTTCTCCAAAAGGCCACTAGAGACCGAGACGAAAAACGAGAGGAACTCAGGCAGTTACAGGAAGAATTAAACAGCTTTACCACGATGATCGACAACCAGGGGGGGAAGTGTTCAGAGACGCTGCGTGCCATGTATGACGGCTTTATCCGGAACTGTGAAGACGCGAAAAAGAAGCTTGAAAATGTTGAAGACACTTTGAAAGCAATGGAAGAAGAAACCCAGAAGAACCTCCGGCAATACCAAGATGGACAAGATAAGATCGCGTCTTTAGAGAAGGACATTGCCAAAGAAGAAGAGGTCGTCAAGTGGGAGACAAGGAAAAAGATAACAATCGAGACGCTCCGATGTTATGTGGAGATGAGGGAGAAACTTATGTCTGCTTCCGACGAATTGTTGCGCGCAGAGCGCGATGCAGCCGTGAAAAAGCTCGAGAGCCTCTCGTAGCACAAATTTGGTTGCTACAGAACCTGGTGAGGTCCGGAGTATCGGTTCGAGCATTGTTACTGTTTGGTTGTAACAGCGACTGAGGAAGTCTGGAGTTTGTTCAAGCATTATTATTGGGTTCATGTTCTTCTTTCGAGAGCGATTACATTGTCAAAGGCTTTATGTGGCGAATGGTTGGTAATGACAAAGGGACTTGGTAGCTCATTTTGAGATGGCGAATAACTTGAATTATAGCTAGAATCAAGTGCAAACGTGGGTATCGACTTGATAATAACAAGGAAACATCAAACCCTTGCCTTCCTGAGGCCTTCTTGTCTCACCACCTGTCCTAGATGGTTGGTCGTGAGACCTGAGTTCTTCATGGAGGGACAATAACCTCGAATCCATCTTGGATAATCTCTCCTCCAAAATTCTTTCGATAACCTGCTCCTCAAACACCGCAACATCATCAAAAGAGTCAGATTCTTCTTCATCTAGGTCCCCGTCTCGTCGTCTGTGAGCGGCGAAGCGTAGCGGCGTTTGTGTTGGCTTGGCCTTCCGAACAAAGTCTCGCCGTCGTGTGTTGTACCTCTCTGACCTTGCGCTCCAGAAGTCTTTGGCCATCTCACCTAGTTCAAGAGTTTTTGCTGCTGTAAGCCCAGTGTGACTCACATCGACCTTGGACTTCCACTTGCCGGGTTTGTAGCTCGTGAAGCTCATCTCTTTGACATAATGCCGTATTCTCATGTCAAGGAAATATCCTGAAGCTGGGAGGACCTTATCTACAAGGCCCATGTCTCTTGCTTGAGAAGCAGATATGGGTAGCATAGCACGCAAAATATACCTTGCGCGCTCTGGCCCACAGCGACCGACGTAGGATAAGGAGTGATACTCAGAGCCGTAGAGCCCGAGGGTTCGATAGGCAGGATTGAGGACGACTTCGGAGCCTGCAATGACCACATCGCAAGCCGCTGCCAAGGCCACGCCACCAGCAGCGCAGTTCCCTCTCAGCGCCGCGATGGTAGTGACGTTCTTGCGAGGAAATACGTCGAGCAGCATGTGTACCACGTCATCGATGCGATTGATGTTCCTCCAAGACTCTGCCGCAGGATCATCGCTGGCTTCGATGACGTTGAGGGCAATACCGTTGCTGAAATATGAGTCACCGCCCATAAGCACGACAGCATCTAGAGCCTCATGCGAAGCGACGAATTCGAGAGCTTCAATGAGTCGCGAACATTGAGAGGTGCTCATGGCACCGTTGTAGAACTCAAAGTAGACGAAGGCCACTTGGCGCTTGCCTGTACTTGCAGCAAACTCTACCCAAATATCTTGATGGGTTAAGTATGTTGCCTTGGACCAGCCGAAGAGAGGACGTAGTGATACTGAACTGTTCAGGGAGCTTTGGTGGATGAGGCCGAGGTCGAGAAGGCCTGAGACAGCGGGGACTTTGGGCCAGAGCATTGGATCAACCTTGCGCTTCACTCGGCGGATATGAGTGATCCAGATGCCTTGTCCATCGTAGGTGGCGACGCAGACAGCATCGTCTCTGCAACCAATGATCTCTCCAGGTCCGCGCTTGCATTTCGCATCCCTCCCAGCCTCAATCGTACCTCCGTAAACGTAGAGGCCGACTCCTCCAAACAGCTTTGTGAGGCAGCCAGGCTGCGAATCAGCAGACCTAATCTTTCGCGATATCGTCCGAGCGGGTTCGCATTGGATGTCAAAGTTGCGTTCCGCTGCCTTGAGAAGGGGTCGGCGATGCGTTGGTCCGCCGAGAAAAGGCTTCCGCAGTGTCACTGATAGGCTTTTGTAACTGCGATTGGGGACAAGATCAACTGAGATACCACGAATATCCTGCTTCTGCAGAAGGGACAGTTGCGATAGAGCGGCTGCGACGCCTGAATCGGAGAAGCCGTTAGCTGCCGAGACGATGCGGTGCAGAGCAGTGGCGGTAGCAGTAATCGCTGCTTGGGTGACCTCTTTGCGGTAAAGTGTTGACTTGGTGACTCCGGGCGCATCGATGGCGATCTTGAATTGCTCAAATGCCCAGACTGGACCTGCGTCCATCTCATCAACAGCTTGTAAGACTGTAACACCCCAATGCGACCGGCCGTTCTGGCTCCAGGACTGGGATTTGAGAAGTTGGTCGGAGTCTACGACGTTGCCATCGTCGCCCATGAGCACCCAGTCGAGGGCACTGGGACCTGCGTCACCTGGCGGTCCGGGATGGATGATGAGAGTGAGGTACTTTGAGAAGATCTCGCTTGGGACTCGTGTGGTCATGAACGGGCAGATGATGACACTTGGTTGAAACAAGGTCGCTGCCTCGATCATGGCTTTGTCAGATAGCGCATACTCAATCGTGACATCGTGCTTTTGGCTGAGAATAAGATACAGCTGCTGAGAAAGCGAATTATGCGCCGTGCAGAGAAAGAGGATCCTCATTGCCGGCGTAGTAGGCAGGCGACGCTCACCCGCATCGCTCGCGCGACTGGTCTCGCTAGTACCTCGTGATAGCTTCAGTGAACCCATTGTGAGATGTTACGACCGGTGACTTTGGTAGTATGCTCAGACAGCGCAGGCCCTGGGGATGTCAGCTGGCAGGTGGGAAGGGTTTAAGTAACAATCTCCACGGGTCAGTGAATAACTAAAGGTTGCGACATAATGACTGATAGTGTAACGGTATCATCACACTAGGCAGCTCAGCTGTGAACAAACGCGCATGTGTCACTCAATCATACCCATTAACAAGCAGTGATTCATTGGCTCACCGAGATACGGCTACGATTTCGGTGGCTGACAATCTATCGAAACTCTCGCGACTAAACCAGGATCGGCAAACAACTTCCAGCACGGACGCAGCCATCACAATCGAATATCAAACTCTCGCGATAGGACTTGTGTTTCATTGGATCGTAATCTCACTTTTGGCTTCATTATTTCGGGTGATGGGTGCCCCCTTGCAGTTGCTTTGGCTTTCCAAGGGAGATTACCTGGCGCTTGGCTTTTGGGGCCTTACCGGTAGGGTGAATGATCGACATGGCTGAGTGATTAGCGGAGCTGAGCTTTGCTTCTTGTTGATCACAGGTACCCGGTTTCTGGGTCGAGATGTATCGCAACAAATCACTGAATGAGAGCTTAAATCACTCATGCTGATCAGAGGTATGCTAATCTTGAAGGGAGCATCATCAAATGCATGCCCTGTAGTGAATGGAGAGGCCCAAAATTGAGGGACTGAGCGCGCCTTATCTTATCAGGCTTTCGCTCAGACGCGCCAAACACGAAATTATGATGTCAGAAAGACTCCATATCACAAAGCCTTACACCCTGTTTTAAGTGCCACAAGAAGCCGTGCGACCCAAGCACAGCAATATGACTCAAGTCAGAGCTCAAGGGGTAAATTAGTCCAGCCGTTGGGTTCTGAGGCCTTCGTGCTGCAAGCAGCGATACGCGTCGCCAAAGGGATACGGAAATTGGTAATTCCGGCTATTTGTGGTGGGGAGAGCGGAGCGGGGCGGAGCGAGCGCACCAAATTCAAAACAGCCCTTCGCGATGCAGGGTAAGTTGATCGACATTCTCGACTTTTGAAGTGCAAAGCTAAGTGTTCTCACGGCATGATAAGTGTTGATCTCATGACTGTTGTCACAAAAAGGGAGAATTGGGAGAAATGGCTTTGCTAGATTTGGACTTCGTTTACAAGTTTAGGATGGTTTTTCTGCAACGAATATTTGCCGACCCAAGGAATGATGCATAAATTAAAATGGCCGGGGCAAGTAATGTCAACGTAGGGAAAGTGAGCATTCGCCCTGAAGTGATAGAATCATAGGAGCAATATGACAGGCATATTGTAGCCCAAGTCAATTATCATATCATTGCTTCCACATTTCTTCAGCTCTTGCTGGTGTTTCTTAAATCGTATCTTCATTACTGCGCAGGATTGCGATTTGTTATCGATAACGACCATAATGATTTGTGGGGTCAATTGTGGAGACCGAACCAAAGAGCGGAGGGTTTCCGCTTCTATTCCGTGGCCATGAGATTGGTCGAGACTACGGTCATCCCTCAAAATAGCGGCGTGAACACTGATGGCATTCATCACTTGGGCCTCGGCCTCTAAATAAATGGTACAAGTTGGCTTGCATTCGGCATGGAAACTGTAGCCATATTCTGAGGACATAATTGCGGATGATTCCGATTTCTCTGATGTGCTAGCTTGGCATACCTATCATCATATCTACGCGCTGCTCAAAACACATAAATATTCACTGGATGAGAGCTCTAATGGCATGAAACATGATACCTCTTACTCAGTCGTGGCTACTTGGGCTCAGATTGAGCATTAGGAAGTGTTACAGCGCAGTTTATGTGATCTAAAATATCCTTGTACAAACTTCATATCCTGATGATCTTGCGATCCCAGTTGAGACTCAAGAATAACTCAGCATCTTCTATGCACATAAAGAGCCGATCATAGTGTCACATCGTAGAGTCATAGTCTAAAGGCCCAGGGTGAGGCTATGAGATAAAAGCAGAAGTGATATCACAAGGTCTGAGCATGGAGTTGCACCTTTCCTTGTCTACGTACATAATAGATCTCACGCTATTACTGTCAGTGCGTAGTCTAGTAAGGACAAAAAACAGTCTAGAAGGATAATTAGAACATTAAGCTATGTTGGACAAGTTCCCATACCTACTGTTTCTAATCTTCATTTCCATGTGGTGATTAAAAGCTCCCAGCCATGGGACTCAACCACAAATACTACATCTAGCTCACAAATTAGACATTATACCACAGGGCCTGACCAGTTGCTATAGAATGAATGCTCTCCTGGCCATTCTATCTCATCATTACTTGCGGTTGTTGGTAGGATTTTCGGAGAAAAGGGGAGGATCACCTCCCTCGTCATCGTGTTGCATTGGCAATAGTGGCACAGATATTTGATACCCGCCATTGTAACAGTAAGATCCTCCATTACAGGATCTTCCACCAACGAGATATAGGGCATGCTTGTTGCAACTTCATGACAGACCTTGAGACAGCATGAATTTGCCCCCCCCTTGGTTTACCTCCTTCCTAAGTTCTCAATTCACCGGTAAACGTTGAATGTCCGTCGGACTTGCTGACGGCATTTGCGACTCAACATAGCTGATAGCAGAAGTTCATCGCTCAGCTCAACAAGTCATGGATACAGCATGAGCCCCACGAAACGAAGCTGAGACCACCATGGAATCTTTCTACAGCGCGGAAAGGGCGTCAGGTAATAATAGAGCACATGTAAAAGGGCGGGGATCTAGAGATTATTCTGGCCTAGCGACTGGCGGAAAGTTTCTATGGATTCCCGAAGTGTTGGAATCCCTAGATCCTCCAGACCCTGGGACCCATCACGGGACGGCTTCCCCTGGCAAGCCTACCCTGACCACTCTTCACCGTCAATCGTGAACTTCAGGGAGCAAGATCATCGGTTTTCATGGGCATCGGTCGTCGGGGGTAGAATACTGGCATTTTCTAGCTTATGTTTTGCCCCATTGAAAGGCGATACAGGATCGAGCCTGGCGATTCTCAGCTCTCGGCTGTCGGCGGTCGCAAACACGGACCTGTAAAGGTTTAGCGCCTCAACGCCTCGAGTTTGAGATTTGCTCAGCTCATCTTTATGTAATCGGACAACGCTTGAATGCCAAGGAACTTTGACATTGACAGAACATGGTATTGAGATGACATTAGAACTTTCCCAAGTGTCAGTTTAATGAACTGATCTCGCATGGTAATCAACTTTATAGGGACTATTTTCCACTAATGCATGCAGAAGTGCTGTTCAGTCAGCCTCCAGCGATAAGCTTATTTGTGGCCCCTGCCAAGATCACGAGCCCCTAAAGTTGACAGCGAGCTCTAAGCAAGACAACCTCAATTTCAACAATCAAGGATACACAAGTTGTTCCAGTGGGTTGCGTAGTATTTACCATGCGCTTAATGCATCTAAAGTCATTCGATGGAAGTTTACGGCTGTTTTACAGGCTGTTTATTCACACCATCTGTCATTGGAAGATGCGTAATGTTGAAACCCTAGCTGTCTCGAATACAGCAGGGTCGCAGCGGAAGCGATACGAAAATTGTGATGATTCAACATTATGAATCAATACAGTGCACTACTTCCCGCGGGAGCATACTGCGGGGGCTCATATCGTCTAAATGGCCTACATAGTAAAGGATGAAGTTTCGCAATGCAAAAGCCGTGCTAGTCTCCGTTGCGCTTGGATCTGATCGAGCTCCCAGTAAACCGGGACCTGACTAGTCTACGGTATGCCACCGCAAGAGTTACTGTTTCGGTATCGGCCCATACTAAAGTTTTGACATCAAACGTCCTGTATGTACTAACTATGGTTCATCCCGTGGGGAGGAGCCGCTCAAGCCACAAACTTCAACGCCAGTTTCACATTTCACGAAAACATGTTCGCCGAGCAAAACAAAACAGTCTCGGGCACCTTGGCATTCACAGTTGTTCTGAAGATCAGTTCATATGGTTCGATAACATGCAGTGAGTCGTTATAGCAGCGCTTTGCATGTACAAGCCGGACCATCTCGACGAAATTTGTTGAAACATGTGGAAAAATGTTTGAACCTCGCCTCGTACCACCGCAAATCAAGAATTTTGCAAATTCGATGACCTCGCTAAAGCGGTTCTAGGTTCGTTCAAGGTTAACAATAATAGGCTGTTCAGCGGTCAGCTTAATTTGATGAAGCTATGATCACCAGCCGGGGCTATCCCCCACTACTCCAAAAAGACATCGTTCCCAGACCCCTACCGCCAAGAGGTCTTGAGCCCCCCTGACTAAAATGAGCGTTTCATGGCCTCGCCTTACTTGATTCAGCGCCGCGAGAATCGCCGTGAGGACAGACTCGGGCTAAATCTACGACGGCTTTGATGGGGCTACAGAACTATAATCGAAGAGTGCAAAGGAAGAGATAGTTCGTTTAACTAAGTTTTAGTTAATCAGCCATAGCGCAGAGTCAATCTACCCGTCTTTGAAGCATAATTTTTAGGTTGTTTGGTAGCGGTTTGTGAACGAACCTAAACGAGCTGTCATAACCTTAGTTAAATTAAACAGCGTTCGTGATTGGTGCAATAACATTATGTCCACTGAAACAACCCCTAGAAAATGCGGCTGCCGCCCTCCGCACTCTGTAACAACAAGTCTGATCGAGATACCGAAGCGAAGACCACCAACATGACCGGGTTCTTTTGCCTATGGAGAAGAATGTTTTTCCCATCTTGGCGTTTTGAATTGAATGAGCTGGGGGTCAGGCGCTCCAAGGGCCAAGGATACTCTTCCACCGGATGAAAAACTGGCTCTGGTGTAAGGCCGAGTGCCGCGCCGTGCAGAATATCCCTGTGCGGCGCCAACGATCCAAGGCCGAGAGAGTCGAGATCCAGAATCTATAAAGATATCTCATGTCCTCTGTCCTTCTCGACTTTTTTCCTTCTCATCACCATCAACAGATCTTCATCTTCTTTCATTCACTTCAGTCTTTCTTTCGAAGAGCTAGTCTCTCGTTCCTTTCGTTCCAATTCAACCGAGCCAGTCTCCAGCACTACCAAACAATTTTACTATCCCTCAAACCAACTCTTTTCAAAATGAAGTTCTCCGCTCTCGCCCTCGCTGCCCTCTCGCAGGTCGCTTCTGCCCACTACTTCTTCGACGTCAGCGCTCTCAACGGTGTCGAGTCTAAGTCCTTCCAGTACATCCGTGACTTCACTCGTCCCACCAAGTACAACCCCATCAAGTTCTCCTCCAACCCTTCCGCCGACATCCGCGACAACTCTTTCGCTGATGGTGAGGACATCATCTGCAACCAGGGTGCCACCGGAACCGGTGGTAACACTGAGGTCCTTGAGGTCAAGGGCGGCGATGTCATGACCTTCAAGCTTGCTGTCGGTGCCAAGATGGGTCACCCCGGACCTACTCTGGCCTACATGTCCGCCGCTGGTAGCGACGTCAAGTCCTACAAGGGAGACGGCGACTGGTTCAAGATCATGGAGGAGGGTGTCTGCAACGCCAGTGGTGACTTCACCAAGGACGCCTGGTGCAACTACGACGCCCCCTCTTTCGACGTCAAGATCCCCCAGGGTACCCCTAACGGCGAGTACCTCCTCCGAGTTGAGCACATCGGTATCCACCGATCCCACGTCAACCAGCCCGAGCACTACGTCTCTTGCGCTCAGGTCAAGGTTACCGGTGGCTCTGACGGCACTGTCGACGCCGAGATGGTCAAGTTCCCCGGTGCCTACAAGGACACCGATGAGTACGCCAACTTCTCCATCTACGGCGGTGCTAAAGCCTTCCCCATGCCCGGCCCCAAGGTCTGGGACGGTGCCGCTTCCGCTGGTGGCTCTACCGGTGGCAACACCGAAGCCCCTGCCGCTGGCAACACTGAGGCTCCCGCTTCTACCCCCGCTCCCGAGGCCGGTAACGGTCAGCAGAACGGTGGTGAGCAGGCCGCTCCCTCTGCCACTCCTGAGGCTGGCAACAACAACGGCCAGAACGGTGGCTTCCCCGGTGCCGCCAACCAGCAGTTCCAGGGACAGACTGGTTCCAACGGCTCTCCCTGCTCCGCTTAAGCGAGCAACCTTTTTTCTTGGAGATGCTGTAGTGTTTTATTTTACTGAAGGGAGGAAACTGAAGCAAAGATGGAAGAGTTGAAGAGGTGGCTGGTCAACCTTCATGTATAAAAGAGTCCTGTTGATCGTTTCAAAACACCTAGATGAAGAGGGGATAGTCTGGTACTGTGCTCATAGTTTTTTAGCTTTGTCTGTTTAATACGAAGCAGTTTTAGGACAAATCACCGTTCTGCTCATTCATAAGTGACTTGTTCCCATGCTAATCATTCGCCAGTAAATTCTTAGACTCTAACTATCTTGATGATTACCATACCTCTTTAATTGGTGCCTCTTCTTACTCTTCAGTTGCTTGCTTATGTTCTCATGGGTCCATAACTGGAATGCGAGCTTCACTGCCAGGGACATGCTTGCCTTTGTTTCGTTTCGTGACCTGAACCTTGACAGCACTGTGCCCACTCGGTAGTTGATGTCGGAACTCTCCGTGCAGACTGGTTACGACAGGGCTGTCAAGTCAGAACGAAGCGTGTCAGAAAATGAAGAAACAACGAAGCATATCATTAAACAGTAAGAGTGAAAATCTTTATGTTGAGCATTTGCGGTTTATGTCCCAAAAGTCTTCGTCGCATTTCCTCACTAGCCAAGCTTATCGCCACCTCTTGACGTGATTAAGTCTGCGCCGTGTAGGAGCAGCCAATCATCCTCCTGTGATACAGCAAACTGAGCATGCAATACTAAGCAATCCTGACCCGATTGAACGATACTATATTTATTTATGTAGGTGAAAGAAATCTCGATCCGGACTCCATCAAGAAGTGCCCGAGCCGCATGACGTCAAGCATAAGCAGGGTGAGACGCTCAAAAATATGTTGGTACCAAAACCTCAACAACGTGAATTGTCCTGCATCCTCACACCCATCACAATGGCTCAACCAAACAAATATGATCGCGAAGCGATCCTAACAAACACTTCGCTTCCAGAGGTTTACAACAAGCTGGTCGAATTGGCCGAAGAGTTCTGTGTACTCGGTGAAATCAATACCGCCAAAGGCTTAGTATCACTGCTCCTCCAGGATACTACCTCAGATTGGCAACGCAATCAGCGCCATCATTTTGAGCCATACTTTGCGGCTGTCAACATATGGCCTGACGAAATCCCAGAGAAGGAGAGAAGTGAAGCAGCATCTGATAAGACTGCAACCAAGCATGCCCTTGACACCGACGATGTCGAGGAACAAGATGACAAAGGGAACTTCCAGGAGCAGATAAAGAAGGTCCATGAATATGGCGCGGACGCTTCAATCTTGGCTGATGCTCTATCCACTGCCTTTAGGTTGGCCTTAAAGCAGACCTCCGACCTGGACGAAGTCCAGAACGACCCGAAAGTTCAAGAAGTTCTCGAACTCCTCGCCCAGAACTTATACAAGGAAGGGATCATCTCGCGCCTGGCTGGACGACATGAACTCAGTGGACTGCTAGCTACATGCGTATTGGCTAGAAAAGTCCCCGTTGATAAAAAGAAGATTGAGAATCTTGGGCAAGAGGTCATTGAAACGTTCAGGGAGCGCTTTATCAATGGTCGAAGACCATTGGGCATAGAGTCCAAACCAATGAAAGAAGTGCTCCTGGAGCTTGAACGGAACACGAAGCCCAGATCCCTCGGCTTCTGGGAAGAGATGGAACAAGAGCCCCCGGAAACACTCTTCAATCTGCCACCGGCTACAGATGAGCAGATCACATCGCTCGAGGAGAGACTCAAAGTCACACTACCAGATGACTACAAGGAGTTTCTGAAGATCACCAATGGTTTTGGAGGTACATGGAACGGTTTTCATCTTGATCCCCCTCTCCATGGCGTCGACGACGTCCAATGGTCTGATCCGTTACTTGAAATCTCTTTCCTTGAGTTTCACGAGAATATCAGCGGTGTAAGTGAGCTGAAACTACCAGAGAGTGACGAGTGGCCAAGTTCCGGTCCCACCATTGAAATTGGTCGTGAAGATGTTCTCGGAATTCTTTTAATCACGCCCGACTATACAAAGGGAGTTTTGGAGGCATATGACGCAGCATTCAAGGGCTCGGATACTTCGGAAGATAACAAGAGACAGAATATGAAAGTCATTGAAGCACGACATGGAAGCTATGAAGAGATGAAGAAGTTGGAATGGGCTACTATTGAGTTTCATGATTCGGAGGACATTCCATGCGGGACGTTTCGGCAGTTTCTTGAGAACAGATTGCGCAGAACAACGACTGTGGGGTTCCCGGACGAAAACTCAAAGGAGGCTGGAAGTCTGGCTTATAGCTGCTTGGCTGATAATTCTTAAGCGAACAAGGAAGATATCAACATCCATGCCAGGCAACAGGGTTACAGAGATTTGTCACGACACGTGTCAGTTACGGAGGCTCATAAGTAACAAAGTATCAATTCAATTCGCGAATGGTGTATTTTATCCTATGCTGCAAACAAAGTTCCGTCCCATGATATATGCAATTTGGCTCCAAAAGATACCGCCGTCCTTGTCCCAATTTTATCCGTGCCAGCGACTCCCTGAATCCATTTTTATCCCTAAGCAAAATCCGTGCCACCCATGTTTTCATTCCTTCATGATCCGTTGCTTCCATAAACCGTAAATATCCAAATTTTGTAAGTAGGACTAGCTACTGCTTCTCAATTAGATGTAGCCAGCTACATAACAGCACATCCACCAGAGGGTGAAGGCGAACGGCTTCTCTTCCCTCGCTGAGAATGGCTCTTTGACTGCTTGGGCCTCGACGATCGCTGATCAGTCTTCCCCGTGCGTGTAGAATATTGATCATAAGGCTTGCTAGCGGTAGAGCGTTGGCCATATGTCTTGGTTGTGTGACTATGTGTTGTTGAGCGCTTATCATATGTCTTGGTTGGACGTTGAAGCCTGAGCCACCAGCAGACCTCTTCCTCGATACCGGACAATATAGCGGTGAGTCTTTGTTGCCATGGGGCGAATGTGAAAGATTTGCCAAGGCTGGGCTTCGATGTCTTGGCTTTCGACAGGGGATACAATAACTGACCCCGGATTTCGTCTCGGTAGAGCGGCAAGTTCTTTGCTGTGATAAGGTTAGATTGATTTGCTGATTGCAGGGGTCGGGATTGACTCACGGGCTGGGTCAGTGTACTTGGTCTGGCCCTTTGCCGAATTGAACAGGGCTGTCAACGTGTTTGCACCTCTGACAGCGGTATCGCACATTCTCTTCTTATCGTTCTTCAACTTGGTACGATCTTTGTGCTGTTTGGGCAGCTTGATGTCTTCAATTGCATCGACAACATCAGCAAGGTAATTGATGATGGATATCAACACCGCCCTCCCCAGCAAATCGCTATATCCACTGACACCATCTGAGCGTCGTGGAATCCGATGAGCATGCTGAGGAAAATGAATATGATCGCTTGTTCGGTCTTTCATTATGGCTATTAAAAAGAGGTAAGTAGAGATGAATAGTTAGATTAATTAAGCATTATACTAGTAAGAATAAGGATAGAATGAGATGATCCAAATGAGAACCGTTTGGTGAACAGGCAGCCGCCCGCTTTTATAGCCAGATCGACGTTGTTTACGGAGGACCATCCCGGGGCCTTGTCAAGTTTCTCGATGTGGTGGTTTATACATGGAGAAGCCCAGAGCAAGGATGCCAATTAGAGAGAGGTCATTTCTCAACATTGTACGGTTACTAACGTAGTGGAGGTCTGTAACACGTTCAATGGGGCTCATGCACCAAAATAGTGGTCTGCAGCCTCATGTAGCCAACAACGATGAACTGTTACGCGGCCAACATGCCATGAAGAACGGGTCCATCGACCAAACCAGACTTTTGCATGCCTTAGCATGTGGATTTTGGGTAAGATGGCATGCGAGTTCGAGCTGATTTGGCCATGCATGCAACGTAAAGCGGCTGTATAGTTTGCCAGGGGGTTTGCACGATTACGCTTGTCTATGATCAAGGCGATCCCATTGCTTTTGGCCCAAGTCAAAAAAGCTTGACATCGGAATCCACTATACGCCTAATAGTGGAGATGCCACTGGAGGGCCTCGATTTTGGGTCTCCATGTGCTGGGTTTGGCTCAGTGTCGTGCTGCGCTGGCAAAGCGTTCCGGTCGAATCAGATCATGAATACTTGCACAAATCGCCACAATTTGCATGACAATCGTTGTGCAGAAAAATTCTCATCAGAATTTCGCTGTTACACAAGTCACTAGCCACATGTTTTATATGGATCAGGTGACCTATTCGTTGCTGTGAGTGAGTCAAGCTGCCAAGAATAGGACAGCAAGTCATCCCAAGTCGAAAATTTTAAGGGATCCGAGCTCTACCAGCACATGTCAATTCGAATTAGCTAGCTCTGACTCAGAATTTGCGTTTCAGAAAAACAGTTGTGTTGTCAATTTGTGCGCTGTGTGACTGTTACACTCGCTAAAGCACTGCGGGCGCACTTATACCTGTCCTTCGGCCCTGACGGCAAGGAAACAATTGTCTGTTCTGTTCAAAATGGATTTCTGTGCATTTCTGTGCATAGCATATGCATAGCACATCATCCATGTTATACATGAGTTGTGCAGATCCCATCATGTCATGCCCCCTTGCATGGAACGGCATAACTGATCGCCGACATCGTTTTTGCCTAAATACATAAACTTCAGCTTACACGCTTCAGTACAAAGATCAACATTGGCAATAGAATTTCGGAGAGATTGCCGATGTTATTTCGCGGGGAAATACCTAAAGCTACGCACTGTCCCGTTTTATTGCCAGATTGATCTGCCATTGACAGAGCTTAATAATCTCTCGATGGTTATTATAGAGTTTAGACTAGATTATGGCAGCTTAGAAGAGCTCATCATAAATTATGGTAGCTTAGCTAATCTTATATGAAGCTCTCCCAGGGCTTTACTGATGTTGTTTCCTTATATCCGCAATTCTCATGGTACGACCCTAGTCCACCTGAGTCCAAAAGATCAGCCAAGACCGGACGAACAGTGAAGCTCGGTCCATTTACCCCGAAGTGAACCTGGATGCCGATTGATGGACTAACTAATACAGCATCATCGGCTGTCGATCTCAGCCGTAGCCACAATCCCAAGGCTAATTCAAATAGCCTGAATGAATTCACCAGTAGTTACTCCGCATATCATCGTGAGACATGCTGCGATATAAGACGATGGCCTTGCTTCAATCAGACGGGACGTCACAGACTATTACAGTCGCAGTCATAGCTCACCATGTGGCTCTCGACTTTACTCTTCGCTTTGTTCACCTGCGTTATCGCAGAGGATGGCATTGATGGTTGGCTGAGATATGCTCGCTTGCCATCAAGCGTCTCCATTAATGCCAAGTCGCTTCCTCGAAAGATCCATATCATTGGTGGTTCCAAGAGGAGTCCCCTCGGCAGTGCTGCCTCGGAACTCCAAAAGGGCTTCAGCGGTATTCTCAACATCGACTTGAAGACTGAGACCAACTCAAAGTCGTGCGACTTCTCACAGTCAATTGTCGTTACCACCGAGGAGAACCTCAAAAAGTCTTGCAAGGGCAAATTGTCTCATCCCAAGCTTGAGGCTGATGGCTACTGGCTCAGCACTTCTGGCAACTCTGTCACGATCATTGGCCAGAATGAGCGCGGTGCTCTGTATGGCGCCTTTGAGTATCTCTCCATGCTCGGTCAGGGCAACTTCAAGAAAGTCGAGTACGCATCGAACCCCAGTGCGCCCATTCGATGGGCCAACCAGTGGGACAACCTCAACGCAAGCTCAACCCATGGCTCCATCGAGAGAGGCTATGGCGGTCCTTCTATCTTTTTTGACGGCGTCAAAAACGTGCGAAAGGATCTCTCACGAGTTCCTCTCTTCGGACGTCTTCTCGCCTCCATCGGTATCAACGCTGTCGTCATCAACAATGTCAACGCCGACGTGAGACTCTTTAATTCTGAGAACCGCAAGGGTCTTATCGAGATTGCCGACCTGCTTCGTCCCTGGGGTGTTCAAGTCGGTCTCTCTCTCAACTTTGCATCACCCCAGTTGCTCGGAGGCCTGGATACCTTTGATCCTCTTGACGAGAAGGTTATCAAGTGGTGGCATGAATTGACTGATGGTCTTTATGATGGTATTCCTGACATGGCTGGCTATTTGGTCAAGGCGAACTCGGAGGGCCAGCCCGGACCTATCACGTATAACCGCACTTTGGCTGATGGCGCCAACATGTTTGCCAAAGCTCTTGAGCCCCACGGCGGTGTCGTTATGTTCAGAGCTTTTGTTTATGACAAGCTTGACTGGAATGACTGGAAGGCTGACCGCGCCAACGCCGCTGTCGAGTTCTTCAAGGAGCTGGACGGAAAGTTTGACGACAACGTAGTCGTTCAGATCAAATACGGCCCCATTGACTTTCAGATACGGGAGCCAGTCTCGCCTTTGTTTTCACATCTTAGAAAGACCAATAGTGCTATTGAACTGCAGATCAGTCAAGAGTACTTAGGACAGCAATGTCATCTGGTCTATCTGCCTCCGCTGTGGAAGACGATCCTGGATTTCGACATGCGAATCGACGGCAAAAAGTCCCAAGTCCGCGATATCGTATCCGGAAAAGTATTCAAGCGACGCCTAGGAGGATATGCTGGTGTCACAAATGTTGGTTTGGACAAGACGTGGCTTGGAAGTCATCTGTCGATGTCAAACCTGTACGCATTTGGACGTCTCGCTTGGGACCCCACGACGGATTCCCAGGAAATTCTCGAGGACTGGACGCGTCTGACCTTCGGACTCGACAACAAGGTCCGAAAAGCCATTACTGATATGTCTATGGCTTCTTGGCCGGCCTATGAGAACTATTCCGGCAACCTGGGCATTCAGACCTTGACCGATATTCTCTACGCCCATTACGGACCCAACCCAGCTTCGCAGGACAACAACGGCTGGGGACAATGGACCAGGGCAACCCGCGATCACATTGGTATGGATCGTACAGTCAAGAACGGAACTGGAAACGCTGGCCAGTATCCCTCTGAAGTTGCCAAGCGGTTCGAGAGCACCGAAACGACCCCCGATGACCTCATGCTCTGGTTCCACCATGTCCCCTACACTTTCAAGCTCCACTCGGGTAAGACTGTGATTCAGCACTTCTACGATGCTCATTACAAGGGTGCAGCTACAGCTCAGACTTTCCACAAGACCTGGGCGTCGCTGAAGGGCAAGATCGATGACGACAGACTGGACCACGATCTGTTTAGACTAAAGTACCAGGCTGGCCACTCGATCGTTTGGAGAGACGCTATCAACGAATTCTACCGCAACCTGTCTGGCATTCCTGACAAACAGAACCGTGTTCGCAATCATCCTTACAGAATCGAGGCTGAGAAGATGGAGCTCGATGGCTATAAACCTGTCAATGTCACCCCTACTGAAACTGCTTCCAAGTATGTCGCTATCTATACAAACAGCACTGGAACAGCCAGCACCACTCTCAAGTCCCCCAAGGGCACATATAACCTTGCTGTCAACTACTATGATATCGTTGGTGGCAAGTCCACTTGGTCTGTATACCTCAACAAGCGACTGATCGGCAAGTGGGTTGGAGACAATGAAGAGCGACTTGGTCATTGGCCAAGTGAGTTCCTTGACGGTCACTCTGCCACTCGTATCACCTTTGAAGGTGTCAAGATCCAACCAGGTGATAAGCTCGTGATCATTGGAAAGGCTGATGGCAAGGAAACAGCTGCGTTGGATTATGTTTCAGTTTTGCCTCAGGGCATTGTTGACTAGTTAGTCATTCTTTCTTGTGCTTCTTATCACATTTATGATTTAGCATTCCAGAAGAAGAAGAAGAAGAAAAAGTATTGCTCCAATATTCAAACGTCAATTTATATGTGCTCGTAACTAGCTATAATCCAGATAAAACATTCTAGGTCCAAGAATTTGACAAGTATTCTGATCTAACTTCAAATTTTTCACTTTGTTGAGATCAGCCATTCTTGTATAATTTACAGAAATGAGGGGTTGGCGTTGTCGAGGAGCTGCTCGAAGTAAGCCTGGAACCAGGTTCCGGCCTCAGGAGCGGGCCTGAAGATGAAATGTTAGCATGGGATGTAGTGAGAATATTGGATGGAGCAACTTACTTGAGAGCATCATCGAGACCACAGTGGTAGTCATAGCGAGCAGCAGAGGTATCAGAGGTACCATCAGACTCACCACCAGGCTTGACCCAGACGAAAGCGTCGGCGAGAGCATCACCAGTGTTGGTGGAAGGTCGAAGTCCGAAACCAGTACCCTTGGCGTTGCACCAATCGCCCTGAGCCTTCTGACCAGTAGGCTGCTTACCAGATCGGCCCTGGTCGACGATAAACTTGACATTGGACCAGCCCTCCTGAGCGAGAAGAGGAGCGAAGGCGTTGATGTATCGCTGCTCATCGTAGTTGGGGTTGCTCTCGGTGTAGTCGGGCTTGGTGGAGAGCTTCCAGCCGTTGTAGTTGGCGACGTTGGTGACGAGACCGCGAACGCGAGAAGGCTTGCCAGCATCCTTGTAGATCTGGGCGTAGAGCTTAGCAGCAGGGCCAATGTTGGCGGGCCAGCCGAGCCAGCCACCGTGACCGGCATCGAGGTACATGGAGACGTTGGGGAGGTTGAGTTCCTTGATAGCGTAAACGGTGAGCTCCTTGTAAGCACTCTCGGCCTTGGCACACTTGTCGACGTTCAGGTTGGTGACCAGGTTAGCAAGAGAGTCAGGCTCTGCAATGGAATTAGCTAATGCAATGTCAAGAGTGATGGTTTACTTACCAATGACAAGGATGACCTTGGTGTCGGAGTAGTCCTGGAGGATGCCCTTGATCTTGGCGATGTAGGCCTTGTACTTGTTGGCACCGTCCTTGTCGAGGGAGTACTCTCCATTGGAGGCAGCAGCAGCGCAGTCACGGTTGGGAAGATCGTAGACAACGAACTGACCAGCATACTTGCCACCAGCCTTGTTAGCCTTGCGGATATCAGCAAGGGTATCCTCCATGAGAGAAATATGGTCGTAGGTGTCCCTGAACCTTGTCAATATACGAATCAATATTGGATTTAAGCTTGACTTACATCCACTGGAAGGAGGGAACATCAGCGACCTTAGCAGCAGCAGTAGCCTTGGCACCGCTCAGCTTAGGAACAGCCAAGTTCATAACCTCAGAGCGGTAGTAGCTGTTGGCCCAGAGATCAACACCAGAGTAAGGGTTGCCACTGGCCGCAGGAGGGGCAGAAGTGACAGAGCCTCCAGCAGTAGTAGAGCTTCCACCCGTGGCGGTGGTCTTGGTGGCAGTGGTGGAGCTGGGTCCAGCAGCAGTCGATGAAGGCTCAGCAGTGCCGGGCTGGCACTGGGAGTAGAAGTCGTTGAGCTTGACACACTTGTTTCCGCTGGTGCAGCAAGGAGTGCCGCTCCAGTTCTGGCCACCACACTGAGCCCTGTTTCATTGTAAGTAGATGTCGTTGTAGTTGAGACTCGTAGACATACCAAACTCCGTTGCTGCAGGACTGGCGCTCTTCAACAGGAGCAGCAAGAGCTGTAGCCGCAAAGGCGGCGAGGATAAGCTTGTAGGCCATAGCTGTCGAAGTTGAAGATTGACTGATGATGCTTGACTATTGACTGTGGATGGGTAGAGCAGAAACTTCAAGTGAGGTCCGTGACAGACGTTATATACATTTTCAAAGCATGTAGTTGCATCGTTGAAGTTTAAACGTCCCGGAACGACGGGATCTCAAACGTTAGTGCAAGGCCACCGTCTCCATCGGCAAAGAGATCCGGACAAGAACCCACTGTCAGATAATTCCCGGATGAGATCCAAAAAACATCCGAAGAGTCTTTCACGATGTGGAAACTTTCGGAGCGTCTGTATCGAGGCCGACCCCTCACTCATCACGTTTATTCAGCCATTATTGAAGTGCCATCGCCACAAACGACTATCCCGGAACAGACAGCCGATACGGTCATGTGTCCTAAATACCCTGAACTGGATACTAAAATGATGTAACACTGAAACTGCTCATCTCGGAGGGGTTCCTCCTTGCAGTTCCTATTTGGGAAGTCCGGAGGTTTGACGCTTATATATCGAGCCATGATCCACGGAAACATCGTCCTGTGATCCGAAAAGGTTTATGGGATGGAGACGTTGCTCAAAAATGCTCAGAGGATTACATGATTGATCATTGGGGTCCGGCTAGGTTGGGAAATGGCTGGGTTAGTGAACCATAGTCTTCGGGGATGTCGGCTTGGGACTAACGCACAGAAGACAAGGATTTCCTGAAAGGAACGCAAACTCAAATCACGACCAATAAAAGCTCAGACTTGTTGATGTTGAGTTTAGCCGCATCGTACTGGTAATTTACCCCTCGTTTCAACTATACTACTCTTCACAAGATACCTGGGGCGACTTTGCCGTAACCCCTTCAAGCTAGTCCTTCTCTAAACTCCTCCTCGTCTTAGAGGCCCTACAATGGATTCTAAAAGAAACGTGGCAGTTTTATGTAAGAAGTTTTCGCTCTCGTCTATCTACCTCTCAGTACAAATATCTTTGGCTTGTTTCGACAACCCCCCAACCAGAAAGTCTTCTCAGTCCCCTCCAGGTTTGGTGTTCCATCATTTACCAACAACCTATTGTCTTCGGTTTCCTTCAACGCTTTTCATGTATTAGCAGAGCTGCAAATCGCTAGTCATAAATGACAAATACCCCTCTTAAGAGCTCCGCTTTGAGGACTCGCTTGACAGCGTTATGCTGCTGGCGCTGATCAACATGATTCGTCTCGTTCTGAGAAACCAAAATTCTGAATATGTCTCCGAGTTAAACAATTTTATAAATTCTAACTTAAAAGCTCGAACGGAAGAGAGAGTCTAGCTGGGCTAGTGGTAGGTAGTTTGAACTTTTTATGATGGCTTATTCCTTAAAGCATCAAACCTGCTCTGAATATACTCACAGCTTGCCATAAGTTTGAACAGCTAGTCATATAATTCTTCAGAAGTTTAGGGTATTTTATGATTACTTGTTGAGCTGCACGATGGCGCATTTCTTATAGCAACAGACGTGCGACTGGACCACGGAGAATGCCGTTCGCACTAACCCTAAATGCAGCCATCTTACTTTTGCATACCGGTCGTTCAGCTGTTGCTTGTGCCTGCAAAAATATCTGAGCTTTACTGATGCGAGACGTGAGATGATACGTCCAAGCATCTCAGCCGCACAGTAGTCAAAGATTCGGCACATCAACAGCCCGAGCGGCAGTACGCCTCTTGAGATGGACCAACTGTTCACGCGCGGTGACATCGTGGCGGGCGGCGCCAGCCTATGAGATAGTGTTGTGGCGTTGAGATTACATTGATCAGTAACCTCTCTCCTCAAGCTTATATGAGTGGCTTGCATTGACTTCCAAATATTCGATTAGGTCGTAGTGTAAATGCATTTATACCAACTTCCCCGCCTTTCATGGCATGAATCCATGAATCACCATCCTAAAGTTTCTTGATATACGCAACGGTAGTCTTATTGTCATTTCACTTCATTCAAAATGGCAACTCAAGCAGGTATCATTATCGAAGGGGCCAACCAACCTCACAAAGTCGTCGACAACATCCCCCGCCCGTCCCCCGAAGACAGGCAGGTTCTTGTGAAATGCCTCGCCGTAGGTCTCAATCCCATGTATGATACTGCATACCCAGTCTATGTAGAGCTCCAGACTAATGGCAACGATAAAGTGACGCTCTCCAGCATCACACTGGGATGATGGTAAATGAGTGGCCCGCAATCCTAGGCAGTGATGGCGCTGGTGTTGTCACTGAAGTTGGGCCCGACGTTGCCAGGCTGAAGGCCGGCGACTACGTGTACAGCTGTGCCCCAGTCGGCCAGAATCGGTTCACGCCATTTCAAGATGCTTACCTGGCTCGGGAAGATTTGCTGTTCAAAAGGGGCAACAACATCTCCCTTGAAGATAGCTGCACCATTGGAACATGCCTTCTGGTAACTATGAGACCTCGCAGACCAATAACCGAGAATGTGAAGCTGACAGCTCAACAGACTTCAAGCCTGTGTCTCCTTGGTGGGGCAGGGCTCGAGCTTCCTGGCGATGTGAACAAATCCCAGGAAAAAGATGAATGGATCGTCGTTTTGGGCGGCAGTGGTAACGTTGGGCAATTTGCAATACAGGTAGCAACCCGAGCCTGGCCAATCTTTTGTCTCTAACACTCTCAGCTGGGTAAAGTCTGCGGATACAAGGTCCTGGCATCTTGCTCTCCGTCTAAGCAATCTGTGAGTCCTTTCAACTAAGTGCTCATACCGTAGTGCTGACTTTTGCCTAGGTTGCTGTCCGAAACGGAGCTTCAGCGACCTTTGACAGTCGTGAGACGATTGACGCGCAAGTCGCGGAAATCAAGAAGATTACCAACGGACACTTTGGCAAAATGATGGATGCGAGCACTTATGGTTACAAGGTCATGGTGAAAGCTCTCGAAACCGCTTCTAATGCGAAAGAGAAATGCCTTACGTCGGTTGACTCTTGGTAAGTTCTCTAACCCTATTATCAAGCTTGAAAACGCCGCTCATGTATGGTTAGGTCCCCATTCTCAACACCATCTTCTATCAACGAGTACAGAGCAGACCTTGGCCATCTCTGCCGTCCCAACGAGAGGGATGGAGCACAGATTACATCCAATATCGCCAACTGGATTCCGTTGCTTGAAAAGCATATTGCTGCTGGGACTCTGAAGCCACTCGAGCATCATGTTGCTGACGGGGTCGGATGGGAGAAGGTCATCCAGGGCATTCAAGACATGGAAGGAGGAAAAATTGGGAAGAAAATTGTTGTGAGAACCCAGGAAGAGTGAAGAGGGCTTTGTTATTTTTTCCACGTTGCATTTCGTGATTGCTGATCTGCGCTGTTTGAAACAAATATGGAATGGTTTGTTGCATAAGAAGCCAATCACGAGACCTGGGCGGCGCGTAAAATGCAACACAGCCCAGTGCGGCTGAGACGTCAGGCGCTTCACAAGGCTTTCCTTTCTATTCTATCTCAACAATTTTGCTACCTTTAAACGAAAATATTGGCCACTCTTACTATGTAACATGTCTAGTTTCAAGAGTAGCATTTGCGGCCTCGGCATATCGAAACCACCATGGAAGCAATCGGCGTGGGTGCCAGCACTCTGGCCTTCGTCCTCTTAGCCCTTAAATCGGCCAAGATTGTCAATGAGTCACTCTCGTCAATCAAAGATGCACCAAGTATAGTCTCCGAGTTACTGAAAGACATAGAGTCACTACAGTCCGTTCTCGGGCGCATATCTGGTAGCTTGCTGCGACACGCACCGACAAGCACAATTGAGTCATTAAATGACATTCTGCAGGCGTGC
The DNA here is from genome assembly GCF_013085055.1 of Fusarium oxysporum Fo47. Classification (NCBI taxonomy): domain Eukaryota; kingdom Fungi; phylum Ascomycota; class Sordariomycetes; order Hypocreales; family Nectriaceae; genus Fusarium; species Fusarium oxysporum. The sequence continues at coordinate 1,589,127 of NC_072849.1, forward strand.
ACAACAGAGCTGTCGAGCATAGAATGTCGGCTCGCAAAATTCTCTACAAGCTCTGGCAGTAGTCGTTCGAGTCGCATGTACAAGGGCGTTCTCGCATACGTCAAGAAAGAAGACCTAGAGAATGCGCGAGGCAGGATACGAGACAAGTCAACGCAAATAAACCTATACCTTAGCCTTCTCCAAGCGCAATCACTTTTGCAAGTGTCATCAAGGATAGATACTCACGCAAATGTGACGGCCACTATTCTGGAGCAGATACTTGGAGAGGTATCAAAACTTCATACAAGACTTGATCAGGATGCGGCAGCCGTCGAGGTGGAGGAGCTTCCGGCGACCGCATACGATGAAGATATTATAGACGGCGCGATAGCGGGTCAGCTTGGTGCCATGGCACTTTGCTCTGAACTGGAATCTAGTATATCCCGCCTCTCTACCCTCATAGACCATGACGGCTTGACGTTGGACGCCGATGATGCTGAACAGATCATTGATGACCTACGGAGATTTGTTGCCATTGCCAAGGAGAGGTCGATTGAAAAGTCTAGACTCAGCAGCAACTCCACTAGCTACAGTTCCGTCACAGAGGATGATGCAAAGGCGTTCGGTAGAGACCTGAAGCTGATAGAAGGACTGATTCTTTCCGCTCCTATCATTGCAATCAATCAGTCTGGTAACTATATTCTCTCTTTGTTCCTCTGACCCATAACTGATCCTACATATCAGTCTCTGGTTCTCGAAAACTCCGTTCTCACCTACCGCATGGCACGATCATTAAGCAAAAGCGGCTGAGAGAGGAAATCGATGTTGATCATGGCTATCTCACGATCTCAACCAACAAGAGAAGAAGGATATGTACCAGGGGTGTCGACGCGTCTGGAAATGTCAACACCTTTCGCGATGTCGTTGCTAACATCGTGTTCCGCCCCTCGAATTATCCCTGGATGTTTTCGGTGTCGCTTTCCCAAGGGCAACTTTTCGATCGGAGCATCCAGAGTATCCCGCGCATATCTATCTGTCGCATAGTCCCGAATGACTCGCTTGTCTTTACTCTGGTGAAACAGGGCTCCCTCAAGGAGTTCATGACCATGCTACAGGAGGGCAAAGCAAGCCTGCGTGATCATGACGAGCAGGGTATGCCACTTTTACATGTAAGAGTGTTATCTGTGGGTCCCTGAAACTTTTACTGACCCTTCTGAAGTATGCAGCTACGGCGAGCGTGGAGATGTGCAAATTCTTGATCGAGTCTGGAGCAGATGTGGATGAGATGGGAGAGCATACGGGCACTGCTCTGTCGCGTATAGCAGGGCTGGACAGACACGATACAACACTAGTACTACTCGAGAATATGGCTGACCCCACGTTGTCATACCCAGGGTGGGATAACCCATTGTCCACGGCTTGTAACCTAGATCTCGTAAGTATTCGAAAGATAGCAACCATGTGTACTGACACAGTCTAGCCCTCCGCAGAGCTCTTCCTCAAGCACGGGGGACACTTCACAATGCATGATCTAGAGAGCTTCGACCTGAATGGAAGGACAAGACTTCACCAAGTTTGTATGGCAGAAAGCAGGGCAACGAGCAAGAAGAAAGCAGTTGCTATGCTGGCGGCGGCTGGCGCCAACCTTAACGCTCGCGTAGCGAAGTCATGGTCTCCGGACGATCACCAGACGCTGGGGTTCACGTGCCTGCATAGTCTTGTTTACAAAGCTCATCGAAGCAGGGATCGAGACGAGTTGGAAGCCGTAGTCTTCCTGATCCAACAAGGAGCAGACATCCTTGCGGTTGACCACCATCAGCATAGCGTTTCAATGCGTGCATATTTACCTAATGATGGCGATAACCAGTATTCGTCCAAAGGGTCGTACAGGGGCGATCTTTGGGATGCTGCTCTTACGATATGCGGCCATGATGTTAGCCAATACCGACATGCATACCCCAGAGTGCCCAGGTATAACAGAAATTACGGAAGGCAAGACTTCGAGAGATTATGGGAGGGGTATGAAGCCCTCTGCCCGTACTGGAACGATGAGCGATATCCGGAAACAGGCGGCGATGATGACTACTGGAAACAACCTGTGAGACGCTGCAAGCATATCGCATGTTCAGATTGTGAAGAGTTTCCGCCACAGGCTGATGAGCATGATGCGGAGCCAAAAAGAGACGCTGACGTCCCAGGCTACGCTCAAGCTATATATCGTGAATGGTTCTTAGCTCGCAGCCCGGAGTCTAACCCTTCCCATATGCCTTATATAGATCATATTTCGGAAGATTATGAAGATGATGACTACGCAGAAGAGGAGAGTCCATCCCCTGATATTTTTGAGGGGGGAGGGAGGGAATCGAGTGTCGATATTGAATCTGATGGTGGTGTTCGGTTTACCGATGAGATGAACAGTCTGTCACCACCGAGCAGTGAAGATGGTGAAGCAGCTTATGAGAGATTAGTCGCTCCGTATCAGCTTGAAGAAAGGGACGTTGAGGACTACCCTACTTTTGTCGATCGATGGTTAGAGCAATATATTCGAGCGGCTGAAGAAGAATATGAAGAAGAGGATGAGGAGATGGTGAATTGAACGAATCGATTACTAGTTTAGGTCAAGCCCCAATACTCGGCAGTGATCAACAACTAGATGATGTGAGATATCGGCCGAGCTCTGACTCCCGGGGTTTAATAAATGATCGCAATATGTAAAGTCGCATTTCATCAAGAATTAATAACATGCGGATCGAATTGTAACAAAACACTTCATGAAAACGGCCTTTGCGGCACCGCTTTTGCCGATAATTGCTGACAGCTCTCAGCAAGCCGATCGAGGAGTGGCTGCTTACTAGCCCCCAACTTGCTTACTATACCAGCGATTTCCGAATAACCGAGCCGCGCGTGAGATAACCGTGTCATGCAGTGCCGTAGAGCCAAGCATCAGACTTCTGCTGTATCGGCGATCCATTATCCACCGAAACGCGCGGGTAGAATTCGGGATTTGTAAGAAAGCAGAACAGCCCACATGCCTTGCGGGCATATGAAATTATTAATCTTGTAAGAAGAGCCGGGGTATTTATTAAATTAATTGCGTATAAATAGGTTGAAAACTGGATAAAGTTTCAAGAATATCTCTTCACTCATCACATAAACTCCTCCCTTCAAAGTCCCTTTATCTCATTAAATCACAATTTTAGAAAGCGCAAACACAATATGGCTGCCATCAAGAACATCGCTCTAATCACAACAAGCACTCGTAAAAGTCGAGTTGGCCCTCAGATTACGAGCGTCATCAACGACATCCTCACTGGCGATGCAGACGCCAGCAAGAACACCAAGATCTCTCTAGTTGACGTCGCAGACTTCAACCTGCCCGTGTTCGATGAAGAAATCATGCCCGCCATGGTACCCGACAAGGGATCCTTCAAGCATGCCCACTCTATTGCCTGGAGCAACGAGATCAAGAAGCACGACGGCTATGTCATTGTCATTCCCGAGTATAACTTTGGTCTTGCAGGCGGCACCAAGAACGCTATTGATTACTTGTATAACGAGTGGATTGGCAAGGGTGTTCTGATTATCAGCTATGGTATCTTTGGAGGAAAGGCTGCAAGCGAATCTCTGGATAAGACCCTGAAAGGCATGAAGCTCAATGTGGTTGATACACGACCTGCTCTCGGATTTCATGGTGGTGTTGGTGATGATCTCTGGCTTGCTGGTGCTGGAAAGCTGGGCGACGAGACCAAGAAGGATATCATTGCTGAGACGCCTACCATCCTCAAGGCTTTTGGTGAATTGAAGGATTTGATGGACAAGCAAGTGCCCAAGGACACGGCCACGAATGGCGCATAGGTCGTGAGGTTCGATCATTGTATCTTATTTATAGAGTTGGTATATAAATCTATGGATATTCTGTTCTTGTAACTCAAAGCTTTTGATAAGTTTATTCTAGGTTGATAAAGCTGACAGCTGATTGCATCGGGCGCCTTGACTCATATCTATTGACGTGATAAGAGGTGTTCAGATTTTGTTTGGATGTATAATATCCCAAGTCCACGTTCTAAAGGCTGCAAAGAAGTATTGCGCCTCCTTCCCAGAAACATGCCAACATGGATCCCCCGATCAGCAGAGACTGGGCTAGCGCCATAAGTCTTCGTCGTTGTGTCAGTTGACGTGACATCGGTCCGCTGAAGATTGGTGGCTGCCAGGTCAAATGGCTGAAACCTTTCAGGGGCGCGGGTATGCGGCGTCAAGTGTGGAGGGCTGGACCGTTCTCTCCGCAGATAAGCTCGAGGTCTAGAAAACTGCAGATCAATCATCTACGTAGAGGAGCATTCACTGGATGAGAGTTCGAGAAACGCGTCGCCTACATGAATCCGGGGATATCGTCAGTGTTGAATTTGAACGTGTGGGATTGACGTGATTATTACCGAAAGTCTTGACGGGAGCGGTGGTAGGTGGTGTTCTGGACCAGAATGTGGCTTGACGAGTATCAGATTAAACTTAGCAGATCACCCCAAGTTCTTCTGCCCTGTATCCGGGAGGAATGCAAACGCAAACTATCGCTGTTGCTTAGGTATGTGTGACTGCTACATTTGCAGATCTCCCTTTTCCTCTGGGGACCCCCTTCAACGTTCGTGTTGCATCATCTGTCCCCGAGTGGTAATGCTAGCGACTAGGACTTCATCATCAAGGCGCGGTCCTCATCTCGCCAGTTGATGTTGTACGAGACTCAGCAATCTCCAAGATGCCAATAGATCCAAGTGGCCCAACAGTCATCGTAGGATACGTCGTCTGTTACGACACGCGACATTACTGAACCATTCGCAGGCTTCTGAATGGGCCCTTATCTCCATCGCGACCGCAGTAATTTTAGCGCGACTATACCTCCGACTCGTTCTACAACGACGAAGTCTACTCGCGAGCGATGTGTTCATGTGCGCCGCATGGGCTTCGGCCGTGGCGACAGCAAGCTTCGATATTTACTTCTACCGCATAGGCATTTTCAAACCTGGTACCACATTCGATCTTGCTGGATTCGAAGGAACAGCTGAAGAGGCAGAAAGCTTCTACAAGGTATACACGCTTGAGATCACCAAGGCATGTTATCAGCTAAGATGTTGCGAACAGCTCTACTATTTTGCCAACTATCCATTTTATGTGACTTTCTACTTATCTAAGGCAGCTCTACTGGCTGTGTACTTACAGATTTTCCCCGTCTTTATGGTAAAGCGACGTCGATTCCTATGGGTTGTTATCGTCTACGTTGCCATGGGCTTCGTTATTACAATACTGCTACTCAGCCTCTCATGTCTACCAGTATGGAGAAATTGGTAAATATATTCAATGGCAGCATATGCTCTATAGATTATACTAACCTATCACCAAGGACATTATCAGAACAAAGATGCACCGTTAAAAGCATCAAAACCAACTTTGAAATTTCCTGGGTTCTCAACATCAGTGGGGACATCCTGAGTATGTCATGTCCTCACATCTTGTCAATGATCTCTACTAATCGACATTGATGTACAGTTTTCATTCTGCCATGGCTCGTTATCCCCGAGCTCACCTTGAGGAGAAGACTGAGATATAGTCTATACGCCACGTTTCTCCTTGGTCTTATCAATATCATCTTCTGCGTAGTCCGCTTTGCCCAGATTGAGCAATATGGTGGAGATTTGGTGATCACAATTAGCCTTGTCGGTAAGTATTTCCAAATGAAAACCTTACCTCTCGTGGAAGAAAGAAACTAATCAATGCCATCCGTCTCGTAAACAGAATTATGGAGTTTCATCGATGCTTGCATTGGCCTGATTATCGCATGCCTCCCATCACTACGACCCTTCTTCAACTGGCGAGAAAAGATTCAGTACTACGGTCAGAGTAGCGGTCAAGATAGTAAGGGAGACTCAAGCCAAAACTCGAGGAGACCGATGATATCGTTAGACCCAGAAATGTTGAGTCAGCCATCTAACGTTCACTTGAGTGAAGATATGCAACGGAGGTTCTCGGTAGTATAAAGATGAGAGACGAGGAGGAAACCTGATCATTAACGAAGGAATATTTGTATGATTTACCATGATATACCCTTCTGTTAAATTGGCTTTGTATTATACAAAGGTGTTGGAGGCTGAAGCGACTCAGAAACTGAATCTTGTTATTGGCTCCTATGGGAACTGGTCTGTGTATCATCAGGCCGCCAAGATCGCATGTCACTCTATATTGGCCAAAAAAAAAAAGTATGTACGTAAAAAAGCCGAGCAAGCCGGCTATCGTTGTATGTTCAGTTAGGTGCTAAGCTATGTACAATGAAGTAAAGACCGGTCCTGAGTGAAGTCCAGTCACAAGTCCGGACTCGTAAACACGTAATCCCATCTGAAGCTTCCGAAGATACAGAGAATGGCTATCTTCAAGAGACTACCATATCATCATGGCCCCCAGAACTTCTTGTCATAATGCCTCTTTACTGGGACACAGTCATGCTGGCAGAGCCAGAGCTGTAGTAACCCTCAACAGCAAGGATCTGATAGTCGTGGGTACCAAGGTTGAGGCCGACGTTCTTCCAGGCCTGGAAATGAGCACCGGTGTTGACGGATCCGCTGGAACGCTTGTTGCGTCGGACAGACCAGTACTGCTGAAAGGTCTTGTTACCGTCAATGGAGGGGGCGTTGACACGGGTGCTGACGTAGATATCGTAGACAGATCCGTCAACATTGACCTCACCCTTCTTCTGGCCACCGGAAGAGGGGTTGTAAGTGCCGAAGTTCTCAACGATGTAGTACTCAATGAGAGGGTTGCGGGTCCAACCGTAAACGGCGAGGTAGCTGTTGCCGTTGGGGTTGTAAGAACCAGAGTACTTGATGGTGCTGCACATGAAGTTAGTATGAGGCTCAGAGAGGCAGCACAGGGGGAACTTACCGAGAAGTACCAGGCATCCAACCCTTTCCACCGACGTGGTTGCCGTTGCCGCTCCACTGCATGCTGAACTGGCCACCGTTGCCGTTGGTGTAGGTGACAGAGTTGGGTGTATCAGTCCAGAAAGAGAAGTAGTAACCACCGCTTGTGCCAGTAGTGGGCTGAGTGCGCTTGTCGAGGACGTTTGTGGGAGGGTCACGCTCGACAACGCTCATGCCGTCAACGGGCTGAGCGGAGGGAAGGGCCATGACACCAGTGACAGCCGAGACGGCGGCGAGGAGGGAGGTGAAGGAAACCATTTTGATGATGTTGACTTGAAGACTGTTGGAGACTGAAGCTGTTGGTTGATGGGATGAAGAGACTGATTGATGAGGACTCTCGTCGTATTTATATTGCCAAATGGTAGCACTTAGGCGATCCTTAATTGCTTTACATCATCCGAGTCTGGCCCAAGTTCGCGAGACTTGTGGGGAAAACGAATTGCCTAACATGGATGTGAAAGTGTCCGAGATCGATCTAAGTCTGTATGAAGTGTATACCCAATTTTTCCGGCGAGATAACCACTGGGAAAGTAAGGATCGATGGAAATGCTTGTTTGACCAGTTGACAGCAGTCATCCCAATGTGATTAGTGGGTCGATGATAATCCCGGAAACTCAACCAAGTCAGTACTCAGCTCCGTACTATGAAACATGCTAACCGTAGGGGTCTGGTTTATCCGGCCTTTGTGCAATTTCGGAGGAACAATGCCCGGAACGTCCGGTTTAGGACAAGACATGATATCGAATGGGAAAGCAAGAGTCGGCATTCGTAACATGGAGCCACATGGCATCGATGCAAGTTTTGCCATAGAGCCACCTCGAATGGGGCGGAGGTTGCATTGACTGCCGAAGACCCCAGACACGTCCGCGAGCTAGGAACTGGGCCGAGAACTAAGGTCTTTGATTAGGAAGGGGAGGACGAGGATCGGTCATTCAGCCTAAAAACCGAGGTTGCGTTTCAGAAGATCAGCGTGAGGATGCATGGTGTATAGCTGAGGTCTATTAAGATGTAAAACAAAGAACCCAGTCTAGAACTTGCTCATGACTCAGGGATAACACGAGAATGCACACTTGTTTAGCGATCCTTTGCCTTGGTAATTGGTGCATTTATTCGGGAATGATCCGTGCTCAGTGCACACACGGTTAAAACCGAACGATCATGGTGTCTTTGACAGAACAGATGCGACATTGGCTACGTAGGCATTGGATAGCGGTCTGACATACAATTTGGCCTCGGCTAAATTTAAGAATCCATAGTGACAAGAGGATCCGCCAAGCCGCGTTTTAGTGACGATGTAACTCCAACACTTTAAATCCAAGGCACATATCAATGCATTGTGAGCTTGCGGGGAACGCCAAAATGATCGAATCAGGGTATCACATCGTAGCCTCTACCAAGGCATTGGACCTCTGCGCTGTCATGAAGACTTGGGCCCATTCAGGCAAAACTCCAATGCCGAACTTTCATCCAGCCAAGACTGTTCCTGCGCCGTGATTAACCGCCAAGATGAACCTTCAGCTCCGCAGAACAGCACCTCCATAGACCTTCACGACAGTCTCATCAAGCACATACGACCAAAGCTCGTAGAAAATACGGGATCCCGTCCGCTCTCCCATAGTCAAGCTGCGAAGCGCTGGATTAGTAGTTGGGTCGGTGACGACCAGCGAATCCCCGGTGTTGTATGTTATTTTTGCCCCGTAGACAAGTGGAGGAACTTGTCGGACCGGCTGCTTTTTTGCTCTGCGATGATACTCATGGGTTGCTTCGTATATTCATGGTTGGGATGTGTAACCGCCAGCTGTAAGTCGCATTATCCAGAAACTGGGGTAAATCCGTATTATGCAGACTTCGCAATCGCCGAAACTCTGTATATGATCACCTTAGCAATCTTGCCGTCATTTGCTACAAATATCATATCAGGCTGTTGTAAAATTTGAAGATGCAGGCCGTGCTGAAACTATATTATCCAGAATATTGTGAACCGTACGTTGTAGGCGTTCGTTCCGAATGCCCCAAGTAGGAATTACTTGATGGCTTCCGAGCCATGGTCTATTCGAATTGAGCAGTTTATGCTCTGCCTCTTCAGGTTCTCTGCATTTATTAATGATATTTCTGCAGCAATGTCACGCCATTTTCCTGTGCGAGAAGAGACAATTTGCAAGGTGAGCGCAGAGATTGGGCACGCTGGGAGTTGTAAGAACGTTTTAAGGGTACCCTTATGTCTGCCTCATCAGTTCGATGGCATTGTCCTCACTGACAAGGTGGTGCACTTCAAGAATCGCAAGCAATAGCATCGAATTAATCAGAATAGTTATATCAAGTAAAATTAGGTCATTCCCTTAAGTCTTTGGATGTGAGAACGGCATTGATGAAATAAGCCATATGAAAACTCCTTATTTCAATCCAGAGCCTCGATTATGGTTATGCGCCTTTTATCTGACCAAGTTGGGTTTAAAAAAAGGAGTTGATGCGATAGACAAAGATATACGGTTCAAAATCTAACATTCGATAAATGTAACAAGTTTTAACATCAACGAGTTCTCTTTAAGAATAACAGAAATAATAGCAACTCTGAGTTTTCCGATGAAGTATCGGGTAACTCGTCGTTGAGCCGCTGAAACCTGTTTGCCAAAGCGGAGGTGGGGTCATTTCTGATTTTATACTAACTGAGCTTGTCGAAAAATGAGCCCAAAAGTGTTATTGCACTATCGACAGCTACAGTACAAGACGGTTAGTAAGATCAAGCACGACAACAATTAACTGACGAAATTTCTGTCTAGTGTCAACTGATTGATCTGGGAGTTAATCCCGACAGTTTAAGAGACCTATTCATTGATTAGAGAACGTATCTCTAAGTTGGTTAGATATATCTGCCGTAGATTACCAATAATTGCTGAAACCTAGAGTTGAAAATTCGCGGCTGGAACTCTGACAGTTTGAGGCAACATGTCTAACTGGGAGGACTATTCGCTGGAAGAGCTCATGATAGGATGATAACAGACTATTTAAAAATGGTGTTCCATATATGGATAATAACCTTATCATGAAGGTTCTGCCCAAAAAACTAAATATGAACATACTTCAATCAATTGGTTGCACTTTTAGGCTTCAAGGATTATTTACCATCCGAAGATCAAAGATGTTCACGTAGTTTGATGTCGAAGACAATGACGAACCTGAGTGTTGGACTAAAGAGTTCAGCGCACACGTGGAACATCCACCAAATGCCGATGAACATGCGATCATTGCTGGGAAGTGCGAACGAACAGAAAAACAGGGGGTCTTCATTATAAGCCTGAACAAACCATATTCTTATCTGAGTTCCCCATGTACCTTGTGTTCAGTCTTCACTTACCAACTCTAAAAGACATAATTGGAAGTTTAATTTCCTGTCCTTAAATACGCATACCTTCCCCTCCTGTCAAAGGTTTATTAAGTTTCTCCTCCCATCATCAGCCCCTCGCATACTGCGCATCAGAATATCTCCTAAGCAAAAGATTCATCATGGACGACTTACCATCGAGTCCGGCGAAGCTACTTGAACAAAAGCTGATGGGAAAGCAAAGACAGGATCCATCGCTGGCCATGAATAGTCCTTCGCCAATTCCAGCAAAAACCGCAATGCCCAAAAGTTATGCTGCAGCACTCAGGGGACCACGACCAGCACCCGGACCAACACCGCTTACAGTTGGAGCTCTGTCCCGCCTCAATGGCAAAAACTTAGAAGAAGAGTTGCGAGTTTCAAAGTCTTGGAGTAGTAAAGGACCAGCCCCTCGAATCAAGGAATGGGTTTGCCGGATTAGAGATATGCAGAATGGAAGGGAATTGCTTCGTCCCGAGAACTCACCTCGGTTGAAATAATGGGATTGGTTCAGAACTTGGCCTTGGTCGAGAGACTCGAAGAAAGTGAATCAGAAATTCGGCCCTGGCGCAAGTTTCATGTTTGAGAAGGCAATACGAGGCAAAAGCGGATTGACAGAGGCGCAATGTTGGGAATGTTTGACGACGAACTTCAATTTTATTATCTATTATAACGGATTGTTACTCAGGCTGTGAATGCCTCCTTTCCGACTCGATATATGACGGCAATGAACTGGAACATCTCGCGCTGCTTTCTGGAAGCCCGATATCCTCAGCGTCGGGCTGCACATCTCCTTTCTGCTCCTCCATTGTGAGCTGTACCGGCAGTACCAGCTTCAGGGTTGTCGATGCAACATTAATCGTTAGATGTAATTGATATGTCCTGGCAATCAGGCAAGAATAAAAAGTGGGCAAAAACATTTTCTTATCGCTCGCAAAACTTGTAATGGGTATTTCGATATGGCTGCTGAATGTCTCAGCAGTCTCGGTGACAACACTGTCTGTTTGTTTCGGTGAATTCTTCTCCCAACGTAAGCCGACCTCCGACTTCTTCACGAGAGTATCGGAGCCATTATAGCAGTCTCTCGCGTTGACGATATGAGGGAGCTGTTGCATGGGCTCATCTTGTGACCATGTCTCTGACTCAATCTTTGCAGAAACACTGCATGTTTTTGGTAAGCTAGTCTTTTGGTCGCACAGCTTTAGTCTCAGGGACGTTGTAATCGTTGTAGGGTGGAAACTCTTTCCGCTGGAATCAAGAACGATCGCGTTGGGTTGATCAGTATATAACGTGATCTCGCCCGAAGAGCGACAAAAGACATTGGATTTGAGTTGCTTCGATGACCCGAACTTGAAAGTTCGGTTTGCTGTCGGGATCTTCAGAGGCGGATGTTCAACATGGCCTGGCAAGAACTGAACGGTTTCTTTGGCTTCCATCTTGGCATACTCTGGGCTTGCCGAGTCCCAAACCTGAGCAATGACACCGTAGTCAACGCGCACGCCTCTTGGGATCATGGCATCACTCTCCCAGCCGGTGATACTGGGTGGAAGATGTGAGTGCAACTGTCGTGTTTCTTGGAATATGACGTTATGCGAACAGGCCTCTGTACCGAGGCCATTGGGTAGTACAAAATAAAATGGAACCGTGTAAGTCTCATTCGCTTGTAGGATCTTAGTAGTTGGTAATGCCGCTTCCTCAATTGGCATTTCCAGATCAAGTAATCGATGCCATGTCTCAAATGACAAATTCGCATTGGGTCGCTCGACGCTTGAGTCGCAAACAAATTTTATTGAGATCTTGGTGAAAGGAATCTGCTTCTTAGGCTTGATGTTGACAGTGCCCATAACTATGGAGCCAGGGCGATAGCGCTTTGATGCATAATGATCATGGATATTAATGGTCAAGCCATTTTTCTTAGGGGGTAAAATAGAGTTAAGGCTCTGTAGGGCTGACGGATTGAATGGGCTAAGCACCGGGCGTGTCTGAAGAGGGACGCCGGATCTTTGCGTGTAAGGAGGCTCCATATTGACGATACTGATGAGAATTGATCCGACATCTTGGCGATATTTGGCCTTATTGTTATACAAGTTCTGCCTGACTAGGCATCTGCACTTTTCTCGATGAGTCGTGTCAATTGACCATGGCAAGTGACTCACGAATTCTGCGTAATACATGTCATCGGCTTAATCTGACCCGACTGTTACGCCTGGGAAAAAGATGCGCGTCGCTACAGACCGCGTAATTGAGTCACTGGGTGTCGCAAGCACAGTCATCAGCTAAATTATTCATCCGTCAGCCAATTAGAAGCACAGTAGGATCGATTAAAATTCACGATTTAAGGCTTTTCTTATGCACCCTGTTAGTGCAGCACGGCACGTATGATCCGAATTAAGGTAGTGCTCCGTCCGGGCTGATTAATACCCAACGACGACGCTAAACACCAGAGATGAATTGACGTGGTTGGAGGGAAAAGGCATCGTCCAGGGACTGTTAGCGTGAATGACAGAATCATCCACGACAGCGGAACTCATAAGTGCTCACGCAATCCTCTTGAATTACAAAGCCAATGGCCTGACGATTTGGAAGAAAATGCTCAACATCACTTACGAATCTCGGACTGGAGTCATTGCACCATCGATATCACCATTATACGGATGACAGCCTGCACGCAATGGACAACCTTTGATGCGGAGCGATACAGCGAACGACAGTCACAATTAGTCTAAGTTGGTGGTTCTGGTAAAGTCAAAGATGCAATTGGTCGTTATACGGAAGCCTGTATCTCAAATCTGGTAGTTCTGTGCTATGAGAGGGATAATCTCGGAGCCTGGGCTTGACCATATCCATAACTCGTCAGACAGTATCTCTATCCTTCATCTGCCCACGCGTAATATGCAGGCCATACGCAAGAATAGACCCAGAAGAATACCACGCAGACGTCATGACAGCTACCAGCATACGTCGATGCCCATACTAATCCGAACCGAGCCGATAACAACGATGCAGCTCAAGCTGCAGACACTGTGAATATAGGCTGCAATCATACGGATCTCAAGCACATACGACCATACCTATCAGAGAACTCGGGATCCCGTCCGCTCTCCCATAGATAAGCCGATAAGGGGCGGATTAGTAGTTGGGTCGGTGACGACCAGCGAATCCCCGCTGTTGTATGTTTTTGCTGATCTTGATAAGAGATCGTCCTTTTTGGGGTTCAGATTGTTGTCATGTTCAAGGCGAAGCGGTAGTTGTGGAGGTTCAGGTCCTGGTAAAACGTCCTGAGACGTGATTACCTTTTTTGTCTTGATGGCTATTACTACCAAAGCTCTGTAGTACGCTTTCACTGAGCAATCAGCTGCTGCCATATAATTTCAGGGAAAATCTTAGCTCACCTTTGCTCCCTTGTGTTAGATCGCTTGCAATTACTCACTCGGAGCTAACATCGTCGGGTATAGCGTTCATATTCGTATGCCTAGGTCGAGACCTGAACCTACAGAGTCACATAAGGGGCCCCTTGAGATTACTGCCTCTAGAGAACAAACAGTTGAAATAAACGTAGAAAGCTCCAAGTAACGTATGTCAGCCCAGCCTGGCACCTTATCTCATAATGGCTGGCGTTCACGTTTCTTCTGCCAAGGAACGTTCGGCAAACACCAAGTTTTAGCTTTCGCTTGGACAGGTATTTACTGCTTCAATACCATTTCAGGATACATGCAGTCAGTAATTGCAGCAGATAATAACTTTCTACCGGGGCAAGGCATGCGATGCAAAAATCGGCTGTTGGCTATATCTGACTTCGTGGTTTGAATATTTTGGGTTGACCCCGCTGATAAAATCCGTAGGCTGTGTAAGTTAGTGGTAGTTAAATAAAGTGCATTTACAGTAGGTGTTAGCATAGGCGACCACCGAGGCTGAAGCCTCTTGGCGCCAGACCCGGGACTCAAAATCGAATTCTGCAGCTGTGTTGTAAAAAAAAAAAAAAAAAAAAAAAGAAAAAAAAGATTAAATTCAGTTAAGAATAAAACACTAACAATCTTGAAACACAGTCTTGGTAAAATACAAGGCAGAATGCTGGGTTGAGCGTTGAGAAGTGAAGTCTGGCTGAGCCTGCCTCGAAGCTGAAAACCCCTGGTCGTTGCTCGTAAGAGCGTCCAATTGCTGATATTGCTGGTGAAGCGCTTGAGACTTGGCAGCGCACTTTGAATGGTGCCCTTCCACGGAACAGTATCAGCCACCGGCGGCTATGCAACAAGGCGGATTCATTCCGTGATGATCTTCAAACCTTGATAATGCCCCCCCCCAACGTGAATCAGCCTTGGAATCACAAAACAATGTCAAGGTCTGCATGGCAATGCTATTGCCCATCCTGTTTCACCGATGACTATCTTTCATCATTTGAGTATTGTCCACAACCATCGTCAACATGTACAAGTCACACGTCCTCACAACGCCGACATCAATCCGTCTCTTGGATATTATTGAGTCCCGAGACGACATCATTCGTTGCTCCATGCGAGTAGTCGACCTAAGCGATGAGAGCCTCGAGTTTGCCGCCGTCTCATACACATGGGGGAACCCTACTACAGTCCAAGAAGAACCCATGCCCGATATCGATGGTTTGGAATTCGAAGAACACGCCGATAAATTTCCTTTCGCCTATCACAGTCCAGAACTGGGTCCCAATGGCGACAAGCTGGTAATGGTTGATCGGGTCAAGCTTCTGTACTACGATATGCATCGTTATGTCCCTCGTGAAGAGGTGCTTTGGCAAAAGCGCACGCATCATGAAATAGAAGTTGACGGGAGTCGAGTCCCAATCGAGGAAAACCTTTTATCGTTCTTCGAATCAGTGTTGACACTGAGAGCTGCAGTCGTTCCAAACGCAGGTGAAATGGAGAGTTCAACTTACCGCTCAATCAACCTGCCCATCTGGGCTGATGCGCTCTGTATCAACCAGGCAGACCTCGACGAACGAGCTGCCCAAGTCAAGCTTATGGGGCGCCTATACAAGTCAGCGAGTATAGTACTTGCCTGGGTTGGCCAATATGACAGGCTTTCAGAACTGGCGATACAAGCAATGGGGAAGATTCTTGATTTCGACGCAACTCGGCTTCACACACAAGACTCGTCATACCTAGAACAAGAGGAAGTGACAATGTCCTCGGTCCCAGGGATGACAGTGGTGCACTGGTTCGCCCTCTTTTCCCTCTTCCAAAGACTCTGGTTCCGCAGGGCTTGGGTCGTCCAGGAGGCTGTTTTTGCTCGGGATATCTTAATGGTTTGTGGCGCGACACTGCAAAGTATGGACTTCATCTTGGCGGTTGCCGCGTTTCTGGAACAGACGGGAATCGATATTGAGTTATGCCAGTTTGGCCACAACTTCCTCACCAATGGAGCTGTGTCAGACCAGGCTCAACACTGGGAGAAGCTGTCACTGCTCTCTGGACAGCCAGCGAGGACGGTAAATGAGTTAAAGGTCACTCCGCGCGATGCTCTTTCTTTTATCCTCGGATATCACCATACTCGTTCGCGTCTTGGGTTCTGCAACGCTGGCCTGCCCATGGTCACCCTACTTCCAGATGAAGAAGGCCAAGACGGGGCAACTGAGAACAAATCATGTCGATGGGCCCTAGAGCTTCCTGAAGTTACTCACCTCACTGATCACGATGTAGTGGAATCTTTCAGTGAGGAGCTGGGTATGACGGGTTTCAGATTCGAGCGCCGCAAGCTACACCTACTCTCCGTCCTATCCGACTTTCGTGAGCTCGATGCTACTGATCCTCGAGACAAGATCTTTGCGTTTCTGAACCTTGCTGAGGACGGTCTCGGACTACAACCAGACTACAATGCCAACGTCAAAGAAGTCTTCATCCAAACAACGAAGGCCATGATTGAGAAACGTATTGGTTCGCACCTTGCGGTTCTATCCCATGTGCAAGACCTTTCAGACACTAGGATTCAAGGCCTTCCAAGCTGGGTCCCCGACTTTAGCGCCAGGCTGGGGCGGGTTCCGTTCGACCAAGGTGGACATGATGATCGTTTCTGCGCCGGAACTCACCATGATGTCGGTTTTGACGACTGGATAATTCACATTGACCCCGAAAATAAGCTCAGTATCAAGGCCATCAAGGTGGATACTGTCACTATGTCCACAGAGCTCAATCGAGATCCAGTTATCCAGACTCTACGACTGGCATTACATAGTCCAGCTGAATATCCAGTTCAAACCAGAGCGTGGTGTGTTGAGGATACTTCAGATCATAGGTCAAGACGATACATCCGCCCATCACAAGCGGTGACCCGGGTTGAAGCCCTATGGCGCACTCTGATCATTGATAAACTGACCGAGACGGAAAACGACTTCGGCAATATGGACTCAAGAGTGAACCTAGGGATGGGTTTTAGTAACTGGATATTGACAAATATACTAGAAGCTCGCGACTTGCTCGTCGAATGGTCAGGGCTTAGCTCGGAATCGTGGGCGTGGATACTGATCCAGACGTCGTTCACTACCCGCTTGGCTCTTTGGTCAGCTATGTATGACGGACGGCAGCTGTCTGATGAACTACAGGCGCCAGATCTTGAGACAGCTCTAGCTGATCTTACTGAAAAGATAAGAAAAGAAAAAGGCGAGCGAGGCGAAGGAAAAGAGGGGAAGGAAGAAAACCAACAAAGCCAAAAGGTGGTACAAGAAGAGGATAAGCAGGAGGCGAGTAAAGATGAAGAGAGGGAAGATGAGCTATCTGAAACAGAAGGAAGTGACAGTGAAGGTCAGGATGGTGGCGATACAACGTGGGAAACAGGGTTTGTCCCTTCAGCACGGCGTATTCGAGAGAGCTTTCCAGCTCCTGCAGTGGAAAAAGACAAACAAGACGAGGACCCGTTAGGGGGCAAATATAAGCGACCTTCGATGCAACGACTAACTCCACTGGGACGGAGAAAGCTCCGCAACTTCGAGAAACACATGCGCAATGCTACCCAGGGCCGGAAACTCTTCATGACAGAATCGGGGCTGCTTGGCCTGGGACCCAAGGCTTTGGGTCAGGGTGGTAGCAAGGATGAAGTATGGATCTTGATGGGGGCCCGGGTACCCTTTATTCTACATCACATCGAGGGTTCCAAGTATCGTGTTGTTGGAGAAGCATATGTCCATGGACTAATGTATGGGGAGGGGTACGATCGCTATGCGGGCTGGGATGAGGGCGGGCGTAGTGGCGTGGATACGATACAGTTGGTTTAGCGACAAGGAGGTCACAGAGCAAGACGCCCTAAATGGCTGAAAGGTATTGCCAGAGATAAAATATATCATTTACAGTTATGAATCATTAGAAGTATAGTTTTGAATCGAATGTTATGATCGTCGCAATACAACAACTCATGCTTCCTGGGCAATGACGTTGACAGGGGTATAGCCATTCGGGCTGCCACTGGATATATACAAGTAGGTACCAAGGCCCGGCTGGGTCTTGTAGTAAAACTCATTATTCAACTGGCCATCCACAGTGGTGCAGCCTAGGGATACGCCGTCGTCATCTGTTGGGCACGCAGCTTGGGGCGCAGTACAAGAGAGCTTGCCGCTGACGATTTGGCAGGTCATGTAATCAAAGGCCGTGTTGGGCCCAGTGTTACCATTCTGGCAGAATGCAAAGTTGGCAGGGTCAAAGATCGTGTTTGCAGAGCCGTAGTATGCGCATATCTGAATTCCCGTATCTTTATCCCGCAGTCGGCCGGTGTCGGGGTCGAGGATGATCGTCCTGGTACGGCTAGTTCCAGTTTGAGGGTTGAATAGCAGGATGCTACCATCTTGGTCGATGCCTGTGAGGGGCGCGCCTTGTATAGCGCCACGGTGGTGGTAGTCGTGCTCTCAGCCTCGGCTGTCGTAGTGGTAGATTCCACAGCAGTTGTTGTCTCCGCTTCCGAGGCTGCGGTTGTGTCAGGGGCGGTCATGGTAATAGCACCAGTCTCGGTGGATGTTTCAGATGATGCGACTGTAGGTGTTTCCTCGACAGTCGAAGTGGGCTGCGTCGTAGAACCGACTGACGTTGAAATAGCAGTCTCCGAAGCTGAATGGGAAATCACGATTAGCCATTTTCCAGCCTTATTTTAAGCATGCTCTATTTGTCGACATACTGGAGGACCTAGGCTTGTAAGGACTGGCAAGCGCAGAGTCGGCAACAAGAAGGCCAATGGCCAACAGTAAAACCTTGGATCGCATCCTAGATCAAAGGGAATTGCTACTGTAATTATATTGCTACGTACCTTAGTGTTGATGGCGATCATCTCATCTTCCCTAAATCAATAGTTTGCTCTAGTGCGCCACAAGATCTGGAGAAACTTCATACTCAACAATAATTGGCTGCCAACGTCCCATACCAAAATTCCCCGTCAATAGTGCCAGGCACCGGTCGGAAACAGGCCTAGTTTAGCCCCAATAATGAAAGCTTGTTGCGTACTGTATCTAAGTCGGCTAGGTCGGCAATCTTCAAACGATGGAGCATTACTGTAACGGTTGATGATCTAATATTTCCAGGTTGTTATTATACGTTACCAGATGATGCGAAGAGATATTGCTCAATTCAAGTTCTCTATCATAGGAGGCTTAAAAAACCATCCCTCTGCTATCGCCTTATCCTCATAAAATTCCCCAGTAGGTGTCAACAAATATGCAGATCTTCCTGCCTTCCTCCAGAGGATGGCAACATCCTTCAATAGATGACATAAAGTCACACCCTCTTCTCCGGGTGCAGGAGGATCGATACCGGCGGACTGACGCTTCGTAGCTAGAAGTTCCCCGACCTTTCAGGCTACCATAGAGCGCAAGGTTACATAATATCTAGTTCTAAACTCATAACTCTTGCTCTTGGTTCTCCCCAATTGGCCAGTCGGGCTGATGCACCATCGCCATGACCAGCCCAGGCTTATCGGAAGTGATACCGAGATGTGTCTCCAGGCCCATACGCCAAGTAGCTGGGTAGAACTTGCGATTCTGAAACATGAACATAGATCCGATAAGATGAAACTTGTTAGGCTTCGGTCCATCATCTGTTGAAACCTCATGACGAACAACGTCATACCAATTATGGTCTACCAGCCTTTGGATGACAGCTGCATCATCATGAGGTCGAAGAACATCTGGGTTTGCGAGCTTCTCTAGACGTTCGAGCCAGGCTTCTTGCGTAAGGTTCTTTCCCAGTTCTATACCGTGACCCATGCCATCACGGCAGGGCTTGTATATATAGTAATTCTTGATATCCGAGTCGGATTTTGACTCGCGTAGCAGATTTTGAAGTCCTTCTGAACCCGGGTTGATCGTTTGAGTGATCCCATCAGCAACGATGTCGGCCTCTTCGGCGGTCAGAACACCACGCGAAACCATCTTCGGAAGCTCTTCAGGTATGATGCCAAGTAGTCGCTTGTCATGCACAATGAACACAGTTCGAAGGTCATTGAGAGGAGTAAGGGACAATTGGCGGGCGACAGCTGGTTCCAGGTCGGCATACTCTTCCTGCAGCATCTCAACAAACCATTGTTCCAAGAGCCTGTTCGTGGCCTTATCCCAGAGAGAGAATCCAGTTGGAGAATTTTCATCAGGGCGAACTTCCAGATCCTGGGGGCGAACTGCCTCGACTGGCGGCCTTCCACGTGCAACATTGACAGCTGAAAGGATCTTCGAGTCAGCACCAGGCCATTTGTCTCTGATAGAGAAAAGCGGTTTATCGGGGTCGAATAGTGCCATAAGGTTGTTATAAGATGCCTAAATGGTTGGCAGAGCGTCAGCTTAAAGAGTAGGGCGCAGAAGACAGTCGTATCACTCACATCCATGCTATTCACAGGCTCAAGTCCTCCTTTACTCGCACCAAGTTCCAGAAGCCCATTTTCGCCCAGAGCAATTCCCATGACCGCATTGAGAGGCAGCCTTCCGTTGATTTCGCAAACATACGGTGACTCATCCCGCAGACCATCCGGGCTGCGACCAAACAACAAATCACTTCGCCAGCAACCGGCATGCTCGGCGTAGTCTGGAACACAACCACTAGACGCTACCCATCGGAGAAGCTCCTCTTCCGATGGATCCAACGGCATGCGTTCCGGAAAGCGTGCCTTCTCGTCTGTAAACCACCGATCCACGATATCGACAAAAACACGACCAAGAAGGACATGAAGCTGCTCAAGTCGTGAGAACAGAGGATGTGACACCGCAACAGCATGTGGTGAGATGCGCTCCATGATTCCAAAAGATAGTTCACCACCTTTGGCATCGGCGTAAAGATGCTTACGAAAAGTCTCAAGCTCTTTAGCGCGGCGGGCAAGGTTGCTGCAATATGCAGGAATCAACCGCTGCTCTTCGGCACTTCGGGAGACCGAGATTTGCATGAGGCCCGGCCGTTTGGCAATCATGGCGGGCATTTTTGTTTCACGATCCGATGTTCCTGTTAAGAATTACAGCGTATGACTAGGAGAAATTTCGAGCGTTGAAATGCCGCCCGTGACGCTTATAACTTATACAGACCCCTGTCAATCTTGATATGACAAGAAAGGGCGCGTGCGACACCACCTACCTATTCTAGTCTTATTCTGTCTCCACGATAAGCAGCGTATTACGCTGGGACAGGCTGTTCTGTGAAGGATGACTGTAGTCAGAATTTAGAGCGTAAGCGATTACGCTGCCCCAAACTCCTTCGGATTTGTCAAGGAGCCCGACTTAATACAGCAGTGACGACCAGCCTTTGTAGCATACATTATTTCTGGAATACTTTGATGGAGTCATCATTCTAGTTTTGGAGAAGATAATCAAGGTTGCAGTGGCTACTCTCGATCCCTCATATCTCATTGTCTTACCCAAGCTGCCAAGATCTGCTCAGTGTAAGCCCTAAAACCTCACGCCAAACTCAAATGTAGATTGTTTCTAGAGCCATTTTTCTTGGTTGCTTACACTTCTTCGTCATGTGATCGGACACGGTGAAGTGGCCTTTTGCTGAGCAGTAGATATAAGGATCTCAAAGACAAAGACCCTTACCAGGACATTGCCTTGTACCATCTTCATGTCTTCTCCATTCACTTTCAATAGTACATACTTTGTCAGGTAAATCTCAGCAGTCTCCAACCACAAGAGTCGACTTACAGGAGGTATATTGGTGAAGTCAACTTGGACTAGACAACGACAACCTTGCGACCAGGAGTTTGGAATTTATACTTCCTAGAACATCTGCTTCCATATGCATTTATATCTCTGTTTTTGCTTCTGTGGTTAGCCAAGTTCGATAAAGTTGTGTTCTTGATCCGAAGAACCACTGCTGAAGCCGGCGTACTCGTTCACCACGCCACGCAAAAATGCATATGTCTGCCTCCCAAAACATTCAATCCTATGTGATACAACAGCTTCGCCCGCTGATCCAGACATAAAGTGGCGATGCCAGACAGGATGTGTATACGTGAGGGGATTCTGAGCATCTCACATGGTGAGATATCCCACCAATCGGACCTTGCATTCCGTGACATACGACATCCGGTTAATGTATTTGAAGTGGAGGCATTTTGCCGCGAGCAAGTCTAGATATAAATTAAGAATAATTCACTCTGATCTTGGAGGTTTGGCCAATGCTTATTTGTATAACGATTGTCACTCTTGTTCCTTGAGATGAAGTTATTCGATCAATGCCTCCTTCTGGCAGCTGGCCTGTCTGAAGCTCTTGCTAGTCCAGTTGCCTCGATGGCTGCCCAGCCTACGAAGAATCTTATTGTTTTGTACGTTATACCAACATGACGAATCGATTCAGTCTAACCAAGGGTAGTGGTGATTCATACTCAACCGTGGGATTCTGGCCTGGAGGACAATTACCATCATCATCCAACCCCATCGGGAACCCCGGACTGCCTGGGCAGACGACTTCTGCTGGTCTCAACTGGGTCGGCCATGTCACTTCAACTTTAAATACATCTTTGATCCTCACATACGACTTTGCTTACAGCGGAGCGACTGTCGACAAGAAGATTGTCAACTCATGGGCCCAGTACTCGATGTCGGAGCAGGTGGACCTCTATAAGCAATATGTTGCGCCTAAGATTACAAAAGCTGATACCCTCGTCGCATTCTGGATTGGTATCAACGACGTGGGTGAGGCGTTTTGGAGCAAGAAGAGTGCTCTTGTTACCGAATGCGTAAACAGATATTTTGAGCTCCTGCAGGTTCTTGTCAATGATGGCTACAGCAAGTTCGTCTTGCTGAGTATCCCTGGTAAGCCCCGGCCATTTAAAAAAGAAAAATCAGTTGCCTGACTCTTGATGAAGCATACGCAGATCAGTTCCCCAAGATGATAGGTCAACCGGAAGTTGATCTGGCTCGCCTAAGATCAGATATCATTTCTTACAACAACGCTGTCAAAACCACGGCAGCTAGCTTCACATCCTCTCACCCAAATGTCAAAATTCAGATACTCGATACCAAGCCCTCATTTGACCAGGTTGTCAATAATTATGCGGCATACGGAGCCAAAGATGCTACTTGCTTCGGCGCGAGTAATTGTCTTTGGGCAGATGACTACCATGCCAGTGGCGCCATCCATAAACTGCTAGCCCAGAACTTGGTGAAGGCGGTGAAGGGAATTTTTGTCTTCTAGACAAACATGGTGGTGGGCTCTTTGCAGACTGTGCAGGATCATGTATTTGAATCTGACTCCCCTCTGTCACCTAGCATACATGTATTTTGATATGAGGGATACTCCGAAGTTCCTTCAATGTTCTCGCGTATTTGCAATTTTTCTAACAGCGATGGTCTTTCGGTCTCCAGTGCTGCCATACCACATCATCTTTCTCAGTACGCTCATAGGTAGTGAGGATTTTAGGATTGTAGTCCGGAAAATGAGACAAACGTAGCTGCGGAGTATGCTTTTTGAACTGTTTCTGCAGTGCCGAGCATAAATCCAGGGTTTGCTCTTCGGCGTTGTTTGTATCCTCCAGCACAGGTATTACTTCCATGAGGAGTGGCCAGAATCCAAATACCGGCATTACATCCTGTCTGAGTATGTTCTCGGCAGCCATAGCGGCCTTCCCGCATCCTTTGAAAGATCGATCAAAATTGAATTCCTTTTCCTCCATTTCATCCTCAACAAAAGAGATTGCATCCTCTCTGTCAATGATAACTGGATCACACTCTGAGTAGCTCATCATGATCTGGTAGAAAGCTTCAGGGCCATTGTCCACTCCCCATCGTTTAAGATGTTTAAACTAATCGTCAACAACGCCCCGTAGCTTTACCATGTGCTTGGGATTCACGCCATCAAGAAAGTCTCCCACAGCCCTGGGGTCCTGCTCCATAGTCCCAAATACAGGGACATGTGTTTTGACAGGCACAGAAGGGCTGGGATACCACGCAGGGCCCTTTCTATCTTGTCCTTGACGCGTGTCCCCGCATCTGCGGATTCCGGGATTACACACGCCACGAAATACGAAGACGACTCTTTTCAACCGCTTGATTGCCACCTTTAGTTTGTCCGGGTCCCTGTATATCGGGTCCGTGTACCCAACGTGTCTCGTATTGGTGTACCAGCTCTCATTGTTTCTCCTGTCCCAATAGTCCTGATCGGCCTGCTGAGCCAAGTTGACAATGCCGACGTGAAGTGGATAAAGTTTCCAGATACGGTGTGCAAGTTCTGGGAAATGCCACCATTCAAAAATATGTATGATATCGAACTCCGGGTTAAAGTAAAGGATTCCATAGTAGGTGCAGGTCATATGGACATATGTGCAGGGGTTGTGAAAGCGGTAGTATCTCTTGGCGGCGCTACGAGATTCGTGGTTGGTAACAAAGAGCTTGCTCATGGCGATGCGCTCTCTACCTTCAACACGGTATCGCTCGCGAAGAATTCTAAATTCTTTCGCCGGTTAGGGAGCGTATCCAGATCCTTTCGCGAACCTCAGGAGGGAAACTTGCCGAATTGCGGGAAGCTGGAGGTGCTTAGAACTGCCGGGTTGAGAATTTTAACCTCTTCATCAGAGCTGGAAGAGACTGCATCTTCCGTATCTGTGCCTAGGGGAGTAGTCATCTTGCTTTGGATCTTCAGGCGGGGCTCCCACGAATGGTGTGAGCTTGACGTGGGAGGCCTGTGGGTGTCTTATATGTTAGTTACTATTAAAGCTGGCTTTTGTGGCTTCAAAGAGCCAGCCAGTGAGGTTTGTAGAGTAAGGGTTGAAGTTAAGCTGTAAGTTCCAGGCCTCGAAGTCACGAATGCTTCGTGATTAGAACACGTTAATAGGATTTGCATAAACTATAAAGTCGAACGATGAACGATTAACAAGACGGGGACTGTGAATGATCATTGCATAATTAAATTGTTCTATGTCATGTGAATAAAAGTTGGAAACCCTTCTATGTCCCCTCCTCTATAAGCTCAAACTTCCAAATGGTTATTCCTTTGTATGGCCCAATTTCCTGTTTATTACTGGCTGACAAAAGCACTTGTCTTAACCCACTGTTCCATCGTCTTAGCACCAGGGTTCAGCTGTCGAACCTTGGCCAAATCAGCACCATAGCCTTCATCTCTGAACCAATTAACCATGATTCCGAGCTCTGCAACACCGTGCTTCAAAGCTTTTCCGAGTAAACCGAATGTCGTACCAGCAGGTCCGCCAGTGGCGTGCTCAAAAGCTTCGCTGAGTTGTGCGAATGTGATCTCATCGCCAGCTAAGCTGATAGCCTGCTTATCCCAGGCTTGCGGGTCTGTGAAAGCTTCAGCAGCGAAGAAGCCGATATCTTCTGTTGCCGTCCACTGAAGAGGCTTGTTCTTGAGAGTGTCACGAATCATGGTGAGGAAGACTTTGGTGGCGAAACCGGGCTCTAGGTTTTCCATGAAAGCCGTTGGGCGCAAGATGGTCCAGTTCATTGAGCTCTTTCCGTTGGCGGTCGAGTCGCGAAGGTAATGCTCGATCTCGTGCTTGGTCTTGAAGTGAGGGACAACAGTGGCGTCCTTCCAAGACTTCTCGTCACCGCCCCGGTCAACGCTGGAGTAGACAAAGTGCTTGATGCCAGCCTTGATCGACTCATCGATGAGACCCTTTCCTTGTCGGACCTCGCCCTCAAGAGTAACACCCTTGCCCATGGACAGTTGGACTGAGTAGACGCCCCAGAGAGGCACAGTTCCGGCAGCTTGCTTAGCGGCACTGAAGAGGGCGGGGATGGAGTCGAGGTCACCCTCA
Source organism: Fusarium oxysporum Fo47 (assembly GCF_013085055.1). Classification (NCBI taxonomy): domain Eukaryota; kingdom Fungi; phylum Ascomycota; class Sordariomycetes; order Hypocreales; family Nectriaceae; genus Fusarium; species Fusarium oxysporum. The sequence goes on from NC_072849.1 coordinate 1,614,621, forward strand.
ATGAGCTTGATGTTGGAAGATTTGGAGGCTAGCTTCTTTGCGGAAGCTGATTCCTTATTGCGAGTGGCGGCGAGGAGAAGGAAGTCTGCGTTCTTTGCGATAAGAGCATTGATGACAGAGCTGCCTTGCTTGCCAGTGGCGCCGGTGATGAGAAGAGCACGAGACATTGTTGTGATGTTGGAGTGGTGAGAATGTCAAAGGAGGTTATGTTTTAATTGAAGTTGATTAGTCGTTAATGGTGGTTGGTGATTGATGAGTGTGATGTTGTTGATGAGATTGATTGAAGCAGGCCATGATGTGTTCTATATGTATTCAATTCTCTACACTAGCCAAGTCCAATCGCGAAACAAGAAACAAAATTTCAACCAACTCCATCGACGATTTCTAACATGCTTGCTAAGAATTGACTATGTCGGATTTCCATGTCTTGACGAGCGAAGTGGATGGAAAAGGCAGTGGACATCTCGGAGATGCGACAGATGCCGATGCAGACTAGGCTAAACTGCCTTGGAGTTAGTAGCTTCGTATCACTCACTGACCAATCACTCGACTTCGCGTAATCTGCGGGTGATCGTGAGCACCAAGAGCCTTTATTGCAAGATACAAGTGCTTTCTGAGAATTTCTCACGTGGTCAGAAGTATCGTCAGTTAGTGGCACTGGCTACCCCACTTTGCCAGGATTCTCAATGCCCTTTCGCAAGACCAATCAAACACCGAGTGAGCGAAGCGCCCCCGCCCGGTCAATGCCAAGACACCGAGGAGCCAATGAAGGACAGAATGGAATTCCGCACGCTTTAGTTGTCGCATAAGCAACCTACCCTATGAGGCTGGTGATGCTGTATGTCAGCAAGTAGACAGCTTGTCGTGAATCCTTCAGATTGTAAAGTAATTGCACCATAAACAGAGTCATGTCGATTGGATTCAGAATCGCCTTTGGAGAAAAAAGAGCTATTTAATAAATCAATGTCCCAACTATCTTGAACCTATCATTCCAGCATCTCACAATCTGTTCACACTTCGATATAAAGCAACTCCAAAAACCATCACAACTACTTATCCACCAATCGCCCAACACATAATTCGCCATACCAGCACTGAGGAACTTCCCAATCAATAATATTATTTATATCATGCCTCATCTTGCCGCTCAAGTCCCCACCGCCAAGGCCCCTCTCGAGGTCCGAGAAATCGAAACTCCCCAGCCTGGACCCAATGAAATCCTCGTCAAGAACCAGATCATTGCCATCCAGCCAATCGACGCTAAGATCGCCAAGGTCGCTATGCTTCCACTTCCCTATCCGGCTGTCCTCGGCAGTTCTTTCGCCGGCACTGTCGAGAAGGTTGGCTCCGATGTTAAAGACTTCAAAGCCGGTGACAAGGTCGTTGGCATGAAGACTGCTGGAGCTAGTGATAGCAAGTACAGCGCTTTCCAAGAATACTCTATCTCATCGGAAGTCACTACTACAAAGGTTGATGATGATGAGACGATGGATCTTGCTGTCCGCCTTGTTGGTAACCTTCCTACCATCCCTGCCATCTTCAACTATACCCTCAGGCTGCAGCGACCTGTCCCTGGTCAGGAGCCCAAATCCCAGGGAAAGCGCATCTTGATCTACGGTGGAACCTCCAGTATCGGAAGCATGGCTGTGCAATATCTCACTCAAGCTGGATACGAAGTCATCACCACTACTTCTCCCAAGCACAAGGACTTTGTTTCCAAGCTTGGTGCCTCCAAGATTATTGACCACTCTCAAGAATCTGAGGCTCTCACAAAGGACCTCATCGCCGCTGGCCCCTACGATATCGTTCTTGACACAATCTCAACTGGAGCTACAGTCAAGCTTCTCGCAGATGTCGTCGCAGCTCAGGGCGGCGATTCAGTCTATGCTCTCCAGCCACCCTTTGGTCCCGAGACTCTCCCCACTGGTGTCACGCGCAAGTTCGAGGGCTGGTCTCTACTACTTGGTAAGGAGGAGAATGCAGAGCTGCTGAAGTGGATCTTTGGCACATATTTCCCCAAGGCTCTTGCTACCAAGAGTCTTATTTCTGTGCCTGCTAGAAAGGTTCCTGGTGGGCTTGGTGGAATCAATGATGCTTTGGATCTTTTGTTCCCCAAGGGTGTCAGCAGTGAGAAGGTTGTTGTTGACCTTCGGGATTAATTTTCAGCCTGATTTTATGCCTCATTTAGCCGCAGAAGTTACATATAATAATAGTCTAGACAGCGATTGATCTAATGGAGAGAAGTTTGTTTCATCACTTGTGCCAAAAATACCTCTGTTCATTTGCTGGTTGCATGTTTATCTGAATGGAAACGGCACATTTTCGGAATATCATCCCGCTTTCCCGCCCTTTGAATGAACTTTTGCAGATCCTTCAGAGTGAGAAGCATACTAGATGTACATATTTACTGATCTAGCTAAGTCCATTGCTCTGATCACGGCGTCTACCATTCGTTTCCAGAATGACGCCACCCATGCAATGCAGAGAATACTACCCAACAGATCCCAAATTATCCATCCCTGTCGATGTAACATACTAGATACTTATATTGGCAAAGATAAATCTCGTTCCATGTCCCGAGTTTGGCATATTCGGAGCGATTTGCCGAAGTTGCTACTTCAGGCCAAGGGTCCGAGCTTGGCATTGCCCGATACAATAGGGACTCTGTGTTTCCGATTCGCCTTTGTTATAAGTTCCCTGACTTGCACGCTATACCAAGTAGCTGTGATGTAGGTTTTGTCATTTTCCAAATATGAAATTTTCTTCGCTCTCTGCTTGGGCGACCTCTTTCACACCAGCACTTGCTGGCTTGGTCGGACACCCCCGCGCCACCACCTTTAACAATCCTATCATCTACTCTGATTTTCCAGATAACGATGTCTTTCTTGGCCCGGATAACTACTACTACTTCTCGGCTTCCAACTTTCATTTCAGCCCTGGAGCCCCTGTTTTAAAGTCCAAAGATCTGCTCAACTGGGATCTCATCGGCCATTCAATTCCCCGCCTGAACTTTGGCGACGGCTATGATCTTCCTCCCACCTCTCGATCCTACCGCGGTGGTACTTGGGCGTCATCACTCCGATACAGGAAAAGCAACGGACAGTGGTACTGGATCGGATGTATCAACTTCTGGCAAACCTGGGTATATACTGCCTCTTCGCCCGAAGGTCCTTGGTACAACAAGGGAAACTTTGGCGACAACAATTGCTACTACGACAACGGTATACTGATTGACGATGACGACACCATGTATGTCGTATACGGTTCTGGTGAGGTTAGAGTATCTCAACTATCCCAGGATGGATTCAGCCAGGTCAAATCCCAGGTAGTTCTCAAGAACACTGATATCGGTGTGCAAGATTTGGAGGGCAACCGTATGTACAAGATCAATGGACTCTACTACATCCTTAACGATAGTCCAAGTGGTAGTCAGACCTGGATTTGGAAGTCGAAATCACCTTGGGGCCCTTACGAGTCAAAGATCCTTGCCGACAAGGTCACTCCACCTATATCAGGTGGTAACTCGCCTCATCAGGGTAGTCTCATCAAGACTCCCAGTGGCGACTGGTACTTTATGTCCTTTACTTGGGCTTACCCTGCCGGCCGTCTCCCGGTTCTTGCACCGATTAAGTGGGGTAGCGATGGTTTCCCAATTCTTGTCAAGGGTGCCAATGGCGGATGGGGATCATCTTACCCAACGCTTCCTGGCACGAACGGTGTGACAAAGAACTGGACAAGGACTGATACATTCCCCGGAAACTCACTTGCTCAGTCCTGGGAGTGGAATCATAACCCGGACGTCAACTCCTTCACTGTCAACAACGGCCTGACTCTTCGCACTGCCAGCGTCACGAAGGACATCTACCAGGCGAGGAACACACTCTCTCACCGAACTCATGGCGATCATCCAACCGGCATAGTGAAGATTGATTTCTCCCAGATGAAAGACGGTGACCGGGCCGGACTTTCAGCGTTCCGCGACCAAAGTGCATACATTGGTGTTCATCGAGATAACGGAAAGTTCACAATCGCTACAAAGCATGGGATGAATATGGATGAATGGAACGGAGAGACGAAAGACTTGGGGCAAATAAAGGCCACTGCTGATGTGCCTTCTGGAAAGACCAAGATCTGGCTTAGGCTTCAGCTTGATACCAACCCTGCCGGAACTGGCAACACGGTCTTTTCTTACAGCTGGGATGGTGTCAAGTATGAAACATTTGGCCCCAACTTCAAGCTCTACAATGGCTGGGCATTCTTTATTGCCTACCGATTCGGTATCTTTAACTATGCCGAGACAGCTTTGGGAGGTTCAATTAAAGTTGAGTCTTTCACAGCTGCATAGGAAAATTGGGATGATGTTGAGTGAGGATGTAGTCTTGGGGTATAACTAAGATAGTACAAATAGGGTTTTAGACTCATTAACTCCAAACAATGACATTGTACCAATGACAAGACAATTTTCATCAACGACCCTTAGACAGCCAAAGAAGACAAGACTCAAGATGGCCCGGCCCCAACATGAAAGATGACTAAATGAACTTTGAGAACTCCAACTCTGCTGAGATAAGGCGATTGAAAGGGATTTTGAATGACAATGGGGTATATAAACAAATAGGAATCATTGAAGCTGGGAATGAAAACTTAGCCACATTCAACAGGATAAGCGAAGAAATGCCAACCTTTTTTATCCAGCTATCAGTGCTTCATCATGAGCTTTCTTCCCATCATCTATCTACCTTGAGGCGGATTATTCTGTGAATAAACTGCCATGTATTGGGCCAACCGATCGGTGACAGGACGTGCTTGCGTATCGTAGACATATCGGTTGATGCTGTAGGAGCTTGGTTGATTCGCGCCGTCTCGTATCTGTGTTCTTGATCCGTTGTCAGGATTATAGGGAATGAGAAGGTCACGGATGATAACCTACGAGCTCAGAAAGCTACCAGCCACTGCGACGGTAGAGACGTTGGAGGCGGAAGCTCCAGATGGAGTAGCTCCAGAAGGGGCGGACATTTTTGGAGATGTGATTGATGTTTTTTGAGCTTTCGCGTCAGATTCCAATGTCGGATGAATTGGAAAGTTTGTTGCATATTGGTGCCGTATGGGATTAAATACACGCAGAACCAAGGGGGATCAGCGAGAGCGACATGATTCAGGAGTCCCGAAGCAGGACTTCTTTCAATCGGACGCACATACATAGCCGCACAACCGTACCAAAGCTCGCGAAAATGTGGTGGGGAGATTGATGCCTCATATTACTATAGGTCAACAATGCATTGTTTTCTTCGTAGTGTGCGTCGAGTGATGCCTCAACAGACATAAAGGAGGTCTGGATTTCCAGGACTTTGTCACAATTGTGATGAGGGGGGCAGCAGAGCCGCGTGGCAGTAGACGCAAAATCACATCTGTGACAAGCTCAAAGATAGCAGAAGACTGTGCATTGCATGGGGTCTGCAGGTCTTGTGTCCAAGTGTAAAAACCCCGCTCTGAAATGTCAGGTTGCAGGCGTGAGATTGGTCGCCACGTCACCATTTTGAGGCCATCTTACAGGGATTAGTCTGACTTGAAATCACAAACGTGATATTTTCTGTCCAGTGATAAGTCTTGGTGTTATCACGCGACTGGTGGCTTTGTGATAGAGGGTTGGATTCGCTGGCAGTGTCATCATCGCACATTCATTTTCAACCATTGTCTCCCAGGCTCCCACCGCCTGCATTTCAACCCAACATCATACGTTTTGCGGCTCATCAATCAGAAACAATTTCGCCCATCATCTGGCTTTCAGTGATCCTACGGTAACGCCCGTTTTCTGTTCCCTTCTTTCCTCCGACGTCATAGCGCCGTGAACCATTGGAGAGGCAACTGTCAAACTCGCGACAGTATCAGGCAATTAGCTGCCTTATCAAGCATCTTCTATTTTCGTCCGTTGTGACTTTGCTAAATTTGCAAACAAGGCTGTGTGACTCTTCAACCTCATTTAAAAGAGCCTCTAAGTACGGCGTTATTCACCGGCATAAGTCCAAGCGCATCATCATGGTCAGAAGTCTAAGTGATGAGAGTGAACACGACGGTATTGGAAGATGGTTTGACAACGACGACGAAACGGTTCAATCGCCGCAGCCAATTTCCATGGAAGAAGACCAGGAACTAAAGGAAATCCCCATCGACGTGGTTGGCTCACCGAAGGAGATGATAGCCTGGCTGACCGACCTCCGACAAAAAACTGAAGAGGTTCGACTGTTACACCCTGTCACAGATGTGCCATCAGTATCGTCCGTGCCTTCACTTAACCTATCAGACGAGACGATGAGCTGCAGCACGCGCTCTGTTCACAATGCTGCTGGCTTATCTACTGATGACGAGACAACAGCTATGAGCCAACGCGGTCTCGCGACCATAGAGTATGGTTACGACGAAAATGCCCAAGATTTTGCTTCAGACTCTTCGTCAGACAGCTCTGGGAGTTTGTCTCCGGTCTCCTGCCTGTCTCCAAGTAACACAAATATCACATCACCTGGCTCTGATGGGTCTGACCAGGACTCCATAGAATCGATAGATGACATACCTGAGAGTGCCTACGAGTCCTATTCAGCCGAAACAGCTCGAATGGGCTTACAAGGGTCCTACTGGGCCTACGGGAGTGATCTGGAGACATCGTATTCGGATCAGCACCATCAAGCCTGTGATGCTGACGACGACGACAACAGTGAAGCGAACGAATCCACGCGCAGGGAGGAGCCTACAGCTGCTGAAGTTGGGTCTTGTACAGGGTCGACAGAAGCCAACGGTCTAGTGCAGCACAAGGATCAGCCACCTAAGCGTGCGGCTCAAGACGACGAGAACGAACACCAACAAGTCTCACGGGCGAAGAAGTCTAAAAAGCAAGAGGACTCTCACCTCAGGCTGGCTTGCCCTTTCTACAAGCACGACCCGATTCGATATCGCCGCTGTCACGCCCACGTTCTCAAGCGCAATAGCTACGTGAAACAACATCTCTTCCGCTGCCATATGCAGCCCATCCACTGCGACATATGCCTCAGCATATGGTCGAATGTCGAAGAGCTTCGAGAGCATCGTCGTGCTCAAATATGCGAGAAGCGAGAGTATATTGCCCCCGATGGCATTACCCCCGAACAAGAGCGCAAGCTACGGTCGCGGCTTGGAAGTCAGAACAAGTCGGAGAGTGATCAGTGGTTTGAGCTCTATAGCATCCTTTTCCCATATGCTCAGAAACCGAAGTCTGCATATCTGAACGGTGAATTGTCCGAGGATGCGGAAAGTCTACGCGAGTTTATTGAAGGTCGCGGTACGAATGTGATGATGGAACAACTAAAACGGTCAGGCCTTATTTTGAATGGAGAGAGCAATAGCCGGGGAATTGATATAGAGTTACAGAACAGTCTACAGAACGCTCTAAGTACTATGTTTGAGGGATGGCAGAATCAGCGAAGGGGGGTTGATGAAGATGATGGTGGTCGGCAGACCAAGAGGCTTAAACCAACTCCTGGAGAGTTTCCATCCAACAAGACTCAGATGCCTGTGAGGACTGACACTGGAAGTACGAATACTACTGCAACAATGATGGATGATCAAATTGAGGGGGAACAGACCAGGCCAACTACTTCATCCTCTCAACAGAAAGGAGAGATTGTCCTCGGATTTTGGAAGTCACCTTCCTAGCATTTACCCTACCTTGAATCTATGCTTTTCTTTCTTTTCATTTTATGATCTTGGAATATTTCTTTCTTACTTATTTCTCTGTCAAAATTGCACTATTCAACTATCTATCACAGAACCCCATTTTCTCTACTTTTGTGTATGCCCCCCATAGACCTTCAACTCTTGGGACAAGGCGCCCACCTTCCTCAGCTCTTCGACAGGCCTCTTGACAGCCGAGGTTATAAGATTGACATGATTTCCTGTGGTCTTTAGCTCATAGTTATCTTTTCCATAAAACTTGTCGAGGGCTTCCGAGAGCTTTAAAATATTCGGAATTTCGGTCTTGGAAAACCGGTGTACGTGGTTCGTTTTGTTGATTTTGCTGGACGATGTCATTGCGTAGAACTTAAGTGGTGGATCGTATCTGTAAATGAATGGATAGGTTGAATTAGCAGAAGGTCGAGATGTGTTGAGAGTTAAATTTGGGTAGCAGATGTCCAAGGTGGGCTACAATGAGAATTTATATTGAAATCTTACCCTTAACAAATGAGTGTACAACATTGCACATGATGGGCCCCTCCTTGAGTGAAGCTTCTATAGTTCACATCAAGGCATCTGAGAATTCCAATATATGCCGCGATCTAAGCTCTAGCTGTGAAGTTGGAGCATTACCAGGTTCATTTTCTTGGGTTACCGGCTCTAGAAAAGCAAACATTACACATCACCCGCAGTTCAAAGCCTATTACTCTGGTGAATCACTGAGAATAGCGTCAATATATCTCGGGACCAGATGCAAATAAGCAAAGCGACGACAAGATGTAGGACAAAATCAGATTATTCCGGCTTCCGTCCAATAGTCCACCGAACCTCAAATCCCATCACCGAAATGCCGTCGTCTACCTCTTGTTGTAGCCTGTCGCAATGCTTCTCCACATCTTCATGAGAGTGAATCCACTCAAACTCTCCCCGGGAAGCAATGCCATTCAAGGCCTGTCGTGCGTAGTTGACAAGTGTATCCCCAGCTCTCTTTCGGACTTCAGGTCCCTCACTGAAGCTGCTAAAGTCGATGTGGGAGCAATCGACGTAACCAGCCTTTCTGAAGTGCCCCTCAAGTGGCATTGGGCTTCTGTTGGAGGTCAGCGGATCCTTGATGACGACTGGAGGGAATGCTTACGTGACATCGCGTCCGACTGATAGTCCGTACCGGACATCCGTACTGATCCATTTCTGGTATGCTTCAGTGATTGGAGTCGCATTGAACTTGGTGAATCCTGTTTCGTCCCACAAAATGTAACCTCCTGGTCGCAGAAGTGATTGAAGGTTCTTTGCTACTGGCACCCAATCCCCGGCTTTGAGAGCGACCATCAAAAGTCGAACATGCACCAAATCATATTTTCCCACAAGATTCTCGGGGATTGGCTCGAAGACATCACCGAGTGACAACTTGATATTTGATGGAAGTTCGCTGGGGGGGAAGAACTTTGAATCATCTATGTCAAACCCATCAAGACGAGCGTCTTGGTGGACTTCCGGTGCGAAATCTCGTAGCCAGACCCCAGTGCCAGTTCCAACATCGGCTACTGCAGGTGGACGGCCAAGAGAGTTGAGATATGACTTGATGTTATCGGGGATCAAGGTCTTCGTAAGATGTAACCAAGTGATGTGCTGGTAGTCGAGGCGATGTTCCTCAACGCCCTTCTTGCCGCTGTTAAGAGTATAAATCTGGGGTCCAGTCATGTTGATATATATGCTTGAATCACTTCGATTAATTTGAGGGTAGAATGTAGCACTTGAAGGTGAACGGGGATACCCGTTCCAACTTATAGTGAGAAACATAACAAGACTGACATTTCAGCACTCAAAATATCTGGCTATACCCGTGAAGTGGTGCCGTTAGCCTATTGATGATGTTGGGCCATCGATATGATTGGTTCATCCCCTCTACTAAGGATTCTGATGATAAACCAGACGTGACAGCATGAACGAATCTTACTCAGCGCCACGATCAGACACGGTAAAGCGCCCATGATATAGCGTATTTCTTTCATCCTAAGACAAAAGTGCTCGGAGGGGATTTTGCGGGACTCATTATCCTGGTACAGTCAGTATTCGATTGACATGATCGCCAAACTCTTGCTGGATTGGGGTGTGTCGGGGCGGTGACTAAAGGCCGGCTTACGCGAGCTTCAGGGCTTCAGTGAAGAATGGCTCGGATGGAAGTGCTTTGCACAAAAGGTCGAAACTATGGATCACATGAATTGAGTCTTATAAGATCTACCCATCTAAAGGGTATGTCAATCAGGCATCTCGTGATATTGTTGTGAGGGAAGGACGTCTTTTATGTAGAGTAAGACTTGACACATCGTCTCTGTAGGATGCGACAGCACTGGTGTATCGTCAAAACCAGAGCGCCAGGCTGAGAAGGTGACGAACGATTTTGATCTTATCCAATTTTGGAAGATTAAGGCTGAAAGCATGCTTCATATAGAAGTCGGCGGTTTATAGCTTAATTTTATTAGCCTTGGTTGAGAGTGAGATTGCTAGTTCCTGTAACGCTTCATGTGTCCCTTAGAGGACCATGGTAAGTCGTATAAATAGTTTCTATTGGAGTATTTATGTCCGCATTTACGTTTAGTGGTGTAGAAGGTGGATCTCAGCACGAATAATGGGTTGGCTAGAATGAGCGCCATATTGTAAACTCCAACCCGAGTGTCAAAACTACTTGTCGCATACAATTACCGCTAGAGCGTATATGAATTCTTTGCCAAGTATAGTGGAATTTGTCAATGATCTAGAGCTGCCCCAGCACATGCACCACGCCGCGTAACTGTCTGGTTAAGGCTATGTCGTTACTCAGGTGCCAAGCTGGGCTGGACACCGTGACATTAGAGTCTTAAGGTTGGGTGCTGAGATAAGATGACAATACTGACATCCTAGGTATTTCCCATTCTAAAATTAATTAATTTTGGAGAATAGCGCATCATTTCAACATAAGTAATGAGGCTGAGTGGTCAGCTAGCGCTGCTATTCGTCCAGCTACTAACAGAGGCAAGGATGGTAAGCTGCCAAGACAACAGGATCGATACTAAGCCCACGTCACGACAGCTCCAAGCCTTCTTCGCTCTGAGTATGGAAATAATCTCATTCGAAATAGCTTCAGAGACGTCGCTATGCTAGTGACGCGCCGCTAAGAACCTGGTTCGCCGACACTTCGTCATGGCATCAAATATTGCGCCTCGTGATTCATCTCAAAATATTCTTTAGGTGAGGGGAAGACTTTCTATAAGACAATGGTTATGCACCCTCAAAGCAACAGTTCCGAAGCATCTTCACACCAAGACACTCATAACCAACACCTGCAAGCTCTACCGGGCGCTCACAACTCTTCACCCACCGACCTCCACTTCATAATATTTGCACTCCAAACTCAAACCGCAACAATGCCTTCCATTGCCAACATGGTCACAGCGCTGGTGTATCTCGCTTCTGCTGCGAGTGCCCTTCCCGCTAATGTCGCTCGCCAACAGACCAGTGAATGCGCGACTGGTACGTGGTACTACTCTTGTGACACCAACGTCGGCTGTTTCGACCACGATCCTTGTGCCAACCCTACTCCCGTTTCTGGCAAAACACCCGACAAGGCGAAGGGCAAACCCACTTCTACAACATCATCATCTTCGATTAAGACCATCGTCCCTGCTACGTTGTACGACATCTACCCTGAGCATCCCGATGAATCTAGTGGTCCGGTCAACGGCGTTCATCTCGAGACTTGGAAGGACAAGTCTCAGGTTGAGCAAGTGATCATTTTCAAGGACATCCCCGCAGGCGCAAAGGACTGCGATCTGTCTTGGCGTCAGGGCCCTCGCTACTCTCGAAGATTCCTCGTCAAGAACAGCGATGCACAAGCTGATGCACGACCTCTATCTGGTTTCCCCGAGAACGATGTAACATACAACTCCATCAAGCCCTTCGACGATCAGAAATCGATTGGCGGCCCCAACTTCTCTTTCTGGGATGATCGTGAGGAAGACACCCATGTTGTCGGGGGTTTCAACTGCGCTGAGACTCTTTCCTTCATCGTTGGACTCCGAAATCCCAAGGGCGATTCACAGGTCTACCTTGAGCAAGATGAACATGAGAACGGCTGGACACTGACATATCACTGATTGCTTCATGTGGTACTTGGAGAATCAGTAGATAAAGATGCATCTGCTTGCTATTCGGTTGTGTTATCCTTTAGGAAGGTCGTTTTAATGTTGGTTGGGTCAAAGTTAGCTTGGTACGATTCGATTCATGAATATTCTTAGTTTACATACTTTAATCACTCTTTCCTTGCATAGTTACCAACAGGAAATCGTCATGTCGTTTCTGTCGTCGGGAGTTGAATGACTAGCCATTTAGTCGCAATGAGCTCGTCGTCTACCTCGACCGTTACTTCAGTCATCAATACCACGTGTTGTCGGTCATTTCTGTGCCACTACGTATGCAAGGAACCATTGTTCGGGGCTATTATCATCAAGACCTCGGTTGTACGGTTCGAATGTCGCAATGATTACCAAAAATGGGTGTTCCGGCGTCCTTGATGTGAGATCAGTCATCTGTCGATCTTGAAAGGTCGAGCATAACTCAATCGATGGCTCATCTTTGTCGCCAGTCTCAGTTTACCTATGTTGCTTCCCCGTTTATGCACTCTGCCTACCACCGCTTTATTCCAGCCAGGCCTGTAGCCTCTTGTCTTGTGTTCACGCCAATATCTGCCGCCAACATCTGTCACCAACTTTCGGCACTATGACTACAGGATTCGAGATTGTCGGTACAGTTTGCGCGCTGTACCAGCTCATCCAAGCCTCAACTGGGTTCATATCTGAGTGTAAGACAGTATACGATGGGGAACCCACCACTCATCACAACATAAAAGAGCACGCCGAAAACCTGGCGCAAGCCTGTGACTTGACTTGGGCTCGCTACGAGACAATGAGCTCATCCGAAAGGCTGTCTGATGCCGAAAGACGGGTTCAGAAGACTGCAAGAAAATGCCACACTTCTGCTCAAGCACTCCTGGGCGAACTACGCTATATGACAGACAAGCAAAAATGCAACGACTGCATGGGAGCCGTCGCTTATGTGGTCAAATCCAAGTTGCACCGCAAGATCGAACGGATAGAGGCGGGGTTCAAAAACGGCCAGCAGGAGTTGCAGGCAATTCTGCAATCTGAGATTTTGCATGCACAGTGGTCTTCGTACGATTCATGGCTAACGATGGTTCTAGGCCATAAAATAAGGCTAAGAAGTATCTCGAGATGGAGGGATTCCAGAATGTGGATATGGGCATCCAAATTTTGAGAATGAGCTTCGTTGTATGCCAAGACCCATGACAACCATACCCAAAACGCCTCCGATGAGGCGTTGAATTGTTACATACGATTCCTGACGCCAAACGTGATCTTCAAAGAACGGTCTAACTAAGCATTTACATCTATTCTTGCTTAAGCTACTTCCTTAGTTTATCCCAACAGTGAAGAATCTACACCACGAATCTAATAAGCCTCTCTTCTCTTCCGGAAATCTTCTTCTTGCTCCCGCAAAGACATCGTATTCCAAGGTCCAACTACAAGCTTTACGAAAGCTGTTTTCATGAGTTCCGCAGCGATATCCAAATCGTCTTGTCTTCAGATCGTTGCACTTATGATACCCAAAGGCGTTCGAAGAGAGCTTTACCAGCTTCAGCCATCTTTGGCCAGACCCAGTACCACAGTCAGGCTGATCGCACTACAACAGGTGTTTCGTCCTGTCCGTGAAAACAGGATTCTCGGCATCACCATATTGTAAACTCCGAAGCCATTCGAAACTCAATGGGCTCCAGTATCTCCATGGGCGACTCATGTGTAATCGAAAGTAGTTCCCATTTAAGAAACCTCTCTTCTTCCAACACCTCTTGGACGTGCTACGTGGGCGTTCCCAGACGTAGGTTATGTTGCACTCTGGGCATATGTAGCAAGGACTGACACAGCCATCGTCTCTCCCTGGAATTGGCTTTGGAACATAGGCGCAGCAGCAAAGAGTGTACTCCAAGCTGTTCAGCAAGCTTTCCATAGCGGCTGAGGAATGTGGACAGAGGTGACTACAATCTCGGAGTACACCTCTCATGATATCTCGGGTCGTTGATTTCCTTCCACCTGGTCCGCTGATTTCAAATCTTAAGGAAGCCGTCGCGACGATCATGCCCGGATACTTTTGGACATCAACTTCGATAGTATGGATGCGTTGCTGTGAAATGAGGTCAGGATTCGCATCACTCCTTTCGAAAGAAACATGTGATTTATCCATGCAGCGGTCGTGGATGGGGTATCGGGCCCAAGGTTTGGGGAGCCTCCATTGAAACCCGGGTCTCCGGTGAGAGCATATATCGAAATGGCCGAGCAATCCAACACACTTGTTTCTTTTTCCACCGTTTACAGGAAAGAAGATCCCGGGATGGTCCTTCTTGCAGCCGCTGCACCTCCTCGGTTCACATAAAAATATCAGCCTTTCTCATAGTTCCTCTGTGCTTATGGCCCGGCACTCATTGAATAGAGTTTGGCGGCGAAGAGAAGCATATATCTCGCGAATATCCCGAACAGCCACTGGCGCTGTTCTATGCCAGCGGCTGGTACGTTGAAATTTGAGAAAGACGGGATCGTTGTCTATATATTGGCGGAAACCTCGTGACGTTTGGCAGAATATATACAGTGCGCTGTGGGGAAGAAATCTGAGGATAACTTCGAGTATTTCATTGGGTATTTTGACCGTATTGACTTTTGTTGGTGGAATAACCATCTCTCGCGGTGTGCCCTCGCTTTTTAGTGCCGCATTCGAAGATGAACTGATAACAGCACGATTCCCGGATCCTGGACGGCCTTTTTGTAGTAGCGAAAATAGTGAGCAATGTTGGCGAATTTCTCCATAGCGCATCGAAGGCAAAAAGTGTTCTCCTTTCATATCAAACTATGATGGGTAGCTCTTCCGCTGAACCCTAGGGTTCAAAGTTTATATGGTGCAAGGTTTTAAATCTGAGTCTCATATCACACAACCTATCTTATTGGTTTTCTTCTAACTCTAACAGAGATATCATTATGATCTGTGATAAGGTTGAGAGGTTGAAAGAGGCTTCAGCCCCAATGGTGTAACACTTGCACCGACTTCAATGTAAGGAGCTGCAGCTGCAGTAATCTTTCATCTTCCATCAAAGTCATATTAAACCTTCAGCCTTCTACTGGCCAAGAGAACGCACTATACACTGGTTATGTCTTCCAAACCGCATTGGCCAGCCTCCTTTGTTTCCAAAGCTTCAAGGTGCAAGAGCCCCGAGTGACACGTATGTTGTTATCAACTTTTTCCTTATTGCCCAGTGTTAAGTTCGTTCACAGGCAAGAGTATTGAGACATCCGCTTATGAAATCACCTCATAGTGTCGAAGGACCACATAACATCTAGGCTGATACTTAAAAATGGAACGCACTACAGATTTCAGTAATTAAACATTTAAATATAGGTGTCACTGGCAAATCTTTACGAGTAGCCTCAGAGTGTAGTATCGATATAGCCTGACCTAGATTTAACCTATTAATCGTGTAAGACGACTCAGCATGTCTAAGTAGAGTGCTATGTCTCTCTGAACTCATATTGTGTTTTACTAAGCGAATGATTGTTTCAAGAGTGCCAAAGCTAAAGACCAACAAGCGAGTGCCGTGTGGGGAGTTCTTCGAAACCAACAATTCAGCCTATACTATTGGACGGCAGGAGAACCACAAGGCCTCACTTTGAGACCGCCTAATGGAACTTTTGAAGCATGTCGCTAATACTCGTAGCAACAAGTCCAACAATCATCACCCTGGGATTAAGGTCAGTTATTGTCAAATTTGGGCCAAGGAGGTGATCTAACCTTCTTAGAGCGGTACTGTCTCTTGGTTAGGGCAAAGAGATACATGAAATATGGAGTAGATATAGCTTACCAATCCTTCTGGGCAGTAAATGTCCTTGTCAGCACATAGCAGCCAGCAGATCTCAGACTTCACTGCCTGATGTTCCTCCCTCTGCATCGGTACCTGCGAGAACTTGATAGAAAGGCTATGAATCGGTGTCAGCAAAGGAACATTTCCTATGCAGGCCGCAGTGAACTGTGGGTTGTAGTAGTGGAGCCTATGGGATATCTTGCAGAGAGGCTGCTTACGATATATCCTGATCAGTTGACAGAGCCTTTGGCTTACTACCCTTGATCTTCTCCAAGAAGGACGGCGCAGCGACGATGCCTTGGGCAAGGGAAAGAATAGCAACGGCTGGGTACTTCATGATGGAATAAGAGCTGTAGGTAAGATGTATTGGTTATTCGACTTTGTTCGATGCGATTTGGTTTGGATGGGCTGGAAAAGAAGAGATAGCTCTTGCCTTTATAGCCGACGAGATCTTTCATTTCAAGAGAAGATACAAGGATGAGCGTACCTCCAGATACGAAGCTCTTCCCGCCGCACCGGACATAACAGCATACCGATGGAAGTCGGTCCGAGACATGCGGTGAGAAATACTCTGTCCAGCAAGTTCAGAGTAATGCCAGCGTACGACGGTATCACGAAAGCCTGAAGATAACGCGTTTATCGCCATGTGAGACTTCGTGCTTCCATCGTCTGTGATTATTGACGCCCCCCCAGGAATCCTGGTAGAACGATGGGTCTGAGACATGTCAATCACTCCTTCGATGGATCTTCCGGTGTGCAACGAGCGACAGCCCCGGGCTTCTGCTTTGACTCCGCTTGGTTATACGTCGGCAGGTCGCCATCGGAACATTGTTCCTGGAACTTGGAGGTCAATACGATCAATTCGTTTACTCAAGTAATGATTGAAGTTGCCATCGTCTATTATTACTGTTACTAAATCTAGGGCTCTTGTGACTCCACCTAAGCAAGTTCAACCTGGTCGACCTTTCTATCCTTCTTGCCATCCTGATCCAATCGCCCATTCTCAATGTCATCCAGCTTACCAGCATGAAGAGCTCCGTGAGAGGTCCCCTCAAAGATGGCCTGGATTTCCTCCAGAGTATGACCCTTGGTCTCGGGGAAAAGGAACCAGATAACAACGATGAGACAGGCGAGAATGCAGCAGAAGACAATGTAGTATTTCCAACCGATGTTCTTCATGGCAATTGGGTTGACCTGGTTCCCAACGACAAGACCAACGAATGTGCTGACGTACATGACGGAGACACCGCGGCTGCGAAGGGTATACGGGAAGATCTCAACGGTATACGCTTGAAGGAGAGGGGCCCAAGCAATAGCGTAGAAGAAGAATGTGATAAACACAAAGCCGACAATGGCCTTTCCGGTAGTTGGGCTTCGAGTACTGTCGAACGAAGCACTAAGAGCGGTCCAGATAATGTACGACACGAACATGCCACAAGTCGAAAGAAGGAACAGAGTGCGACGTCCAAGTCTGTCGACTAACATAGCACCAACGAAGATCGCGGCAAGCCAGTTTGAGATCTGTAAAAGACCGTTGATGAGAGTCTGTTCCTTAGCAGCTGTGATACCAATTGTGTTGAGGACGAGAACAAGGTAGTAGCTACAGGTGACGTTAGACAGATACACAAACGTGGGGCCGTGGTTAGACAACATACCTGACGAGGTTGATACCGTTCCACTGAGCAAACCAACCCACGATAACGGCAATGAGTGTTCTCTTTCTGTTCGCAGGAGTTCTGACGAGTTCGAGCCAAGAGTTCTGTGACATGGCATCGGCTTCGTGCGTCAAAGCACCCTCAATCTCTGCCATCTCGAAGTTGACAAGTGGAGCGTTTGCGTCGCCGCCGGCGTGATACGTGGCGAGGATCTTGCGGGCTTCTTCGCGTCGACCGTGGGCGACGAGCCATCGGGGAGATTCAGGAAGGAAGTAAACGGCGAGGAGCTGGATGAAGGGGAGGGCTCCCTGGAGAAGAGAGGGGATTCTCCAGCTCCATGTTGAGTCGATCTTGAAGGTTCCGTATGTGCACCAGGCGGCAATAATACCTCCGAGGTACTGTCAAGTCAGTGGGTGCCCTCGACTATGAGAGCTGGTACTTACGAAGGATGTGTTGTACAGTGCGGTAAGCTTTCCTCGGTGTGTAGGATAGGCAAGCTCAGTGATGAGGATAGGGCTCGGCTGAGCCAAGAAACTTGTGAAGAAACCGAGGATAGCTCTCGCCGCAATGAAAGTCTCCAAGTTCTGTGACACAGCTTGCATGATTGCGAAAGCGACACAAGTCAAGGCTCCGACCATCATGGCTGTCTTTCTACCGAATCGATCGCATACGTAGGTGACGAAGAATAGGGCGATGACCTTTCCAGCTGGGTATACGGAGTTGAGAGCACCGAGCATGGCGCCTTCGGGCTGTCCAAAGTAGCCTCTCCATTGAGGGAGGGTCTGGAGACCGTTCATCATCGATCCTGTGCATGTTAGTAAGAGGATGAAGTTGTCGCGTGCGGAACATACCATCATAACCAATCGCGCCTGATGACACGAGAGGAATAAGAAGGAGAAGGTTGAGCTTCAGGAGATGCGGTACGCGATACCAAGGTCGAGCATCATCGGGAAGTACCTGGCCAGAATGTTAGCATCCAATGCCACCATTTGCATCTCAGGAGTAAACTCACTGCTGCAAGGTCATTGCCGGCAGCCGCGGCAGCACCTTTCTTCTCTGTTGGTGAGGAACCCATGACTCTTGGAGATGATCGATGTCTTGTCAGATGTCCCAACGTCAATCAGCGACTGATGATGAATGTTCAGAAACCCAAAACCCCAGGGTCATTGAGGTTAATTATATCTGAGCCAACGAAAACAGAAAAACATTATGCAGATCCAATGCTACCCCACGCGGTGGTAATCTGACACCCCATGGGGAACTTGGAGCGTTCTTTGACGCTTGAAGAGATTGACAACTTGTTTGATGGGGTCTTGGCCTGACGCGTTTGGTCTGGATCCGACGCTATTCCCAGCTGTTCCGAGACTTCGGATCAGGCTACCATTGGTCCACTGTCATGTCTTCCGAAGCAGCGTTCAGCTGATTGGCCTTAATCTCGCTCATGACTCGAGCCTTGACCAGTTTTCTAGTCTCCGTTGTCATTTTGCCGAAGCTCGTTAAAGTCCGGTGGATGCTTCATTGCCAATTGAACCAGTCCTAAGCTGAAGATATTCCCCTTCAGGACCTCCACAAAATTAGCGATCTAGTTCCCCGACGTTGACCCGCACGCAAGTCAAAGAGAAGAGATCCGGGCTTGCTTATTACTCGCGAGTATCAGCATCCGTCCCTACCCCAGTAGTTTCGAGGCATACAACGGCAAAATGGCAAACACTGATATTGATGCGATCATACAGTCACTAACGCTGGAGGAGAAGGTACGTTACACCATCAACCGTCTGAAGACGGATTCAGCTAATTCTTATCAGATTTCCCTCTTAGCAGGTCGGAACTTCTCAGAAACAGTTGGTTATCCAGAAAAGGGAGTTCCTTCGATCAAGGTGAGTTCGATCTCTTGACTCCTCCAGCTATTTACTAACAGAATCAAGACCGCCGACGGTCCAAATGGAATTCGCTCAGCAGCAACAGATCTCGACATTAAGTCGGCGTGTTTCCCAGCAGCATGCAATCTCGCAGCGACATTCGACCTAGACCTTGCCGAGAAATTCGGCAAGGCTCTAGGTGCTGAAGCGAGAGGCAAGCGAGTTAACTGTATGCTCGGCCCAACAGTCTGCATGCATCGCCATCCTCTCGGTGGTCGTAATTTTGAGAGCTACAGTGAAGACCCATTTCTTACCGGTAAAATGTCCTCAAAAGTCATACAAGGACTTCAAAGTCTTGGTATATCAGCTACGATAAAGCATTTCGTGGCCAATGAGCAAGAAACAGCTCGTACGACTGTTGATGAGACCATTGATGAACGTGCATTGCGCGAGATTTACCTCAGGCCGTTTGAGATTGCTGTGAAGGAAGCGAATCCTTGGGCGATCATGACAGCTTATAATCATGTCAATGGTGTTCATTGCGATGAGCACAAGTGGCTCCTGCAAGAGGTCTTGCGTGGTGAATGGGGCTGGAAAGGCCTTGTCATGAGTGATTGGGGCGGTACGAATTCCGTCGCTGCAGCACTCAATGCTGGTTTGGACCTGGAGATGCCTGGTCCTCCCCGTCTAAGGAAGGAAGATGCTGTCAAGGAGGCACTTGAGCGGGGAGATTTGACAGAAAGCACCATCAATGAGCGCGCCAAGTCTGTTGTTGAGTGGGCGTTGAAGCTCAAGGCGCGTGAAGCAGAGCCACACTCTGTCGCTCTTGGTCAAGACACTAATACCCCCGAACTGCGAAGCATGATTCGCGAGGCTGGAGCGCGGGGCATCGTCTTGCTGAAGAATCAGGGAGATCTCCTTCCGCTGACCAGGGGAAAAGTTCAGAAGAAGAAGATTGCTCTTATCGGATTTGCTAAAGACGCCATGGCTCATGGAGGAGGTAGTGCGGCTGTCAACGCGTACCGCAAGATCACTCCCTGGCAAGGGTTGCACGAGGCCCTTGGCGATGACGTCGAGTTCACATACGCGCGAGGCGCTCATCGCGAGCGTCTGCTTCCTGCTATTCATCCCGATGGTCTCTACGGTAAAGTCGTGGGTCTTGATGGGAAGCCCGGCTTCAGTCGGCAGCTGTTCAAGGAGGGTGAAGCTGAGCCCGTATCTACTGTTGGACAGCCAACTTCTGCATACTCGCCTCTGGGATCACAAGAGTCACTGTGGAGGAGACTTGAAATTGTCGGTGACTTTACGCCGGCTGAGACAGGAGAGCACTACATCGCCTGCTCTGGATTGGGGCCTACAAGGGTCTATGTTGATGGCGAGATTATTTACGAGCAGACTGCCAACTGCACTGATCCCATGGGCTCTCTGTTCCTCGCTGCTCCAGAGCCTGAGTTCCGTCACAAATTCGAAGGCGGCAAGACTTATCGATTACGTATCTGCAGTGATCCACCTACCAAGATCGGCCTGACCATTCTTGAAGGTCGCAGTGGCGTTCGTGTCGGCTTCTCACTTGAATCCGACCACGATGCAGATCTCGTCGGAGAAGCTGCTGACGTTGCCAAGGCTGCAGATTACGCGATCGTATTTACCGGACATGATCCTCAATGGGAGACTGAAGGTCGAGATCAAGATGGGTTCAATCTTCCTCGAAAGGGCACGCAAGACGCTCTTGTGTCTACAGTGGCATCGGTCAACCCCAACACCGTGGTTGTCAACTCTACCGGCGTTGCTATCGCCATGCCCTGGCTCGAACAAGTCCCCGCTGTCGTGCAAGCTTGGTTCCCCGGCCAAGAATGCGGTTACTCTATCGCGGATGTCCTTACAGGAGCTGTCGATCCTGAAGGTCGACTACCAGTGAGCTTCCCTAAGAGCATTGAGGACTGCCCCGCGCACGGAAATTTCCCTGGCGAATATGTAGATGGACAGCTCAAGGTTACTTACGCCGAGGGTGTTTTCGTCGGATATCGTCACTTTGATCGACTTCCTCGGGAGAAGGTCAACTTTCCATTCGGTCACGGCCTGTCTTACACGACTTTTACATATGATCTAGGCAATGTGTATCGCGAGGGTGACGATTGGTATGTCTCTGCTCAAGTATCCAATACTGGAAAGCAAGCTGGTGGCGCATTATTACAGATCTATGCTGGTCCAGCTGAGCAGTCTCCTGATCAGCCGATCAAGGCTCTCGTGGCTTTCCAGAAGATCCGATTGGAGCCCGGTGAGACGAAGTTGGTTAAGCTTCTTGTGAAACAGAGAGACTTGGCACATTTTGATACTGGACTGAAGAAGTGGGTGATTGATGAGGGCGAGTATCGCTTCTCATTGGGAGTTTCTTCAGCCGATATTGTTGGAGATACTGTGGTGAAGGTGCAAAAGGCTGTTTTCGATCCATAGATTTAGAGAGGTCAATTCTATTATAATCACGATAGTCGCTTTCTTTGTCCTAACACATTCCATGGGGTGAGAGCCGAAAATTGCTGCGTGTCTTACCTAGAGTTCACGGAATGATCCAAGTATAGGTCGCCAATAGGCTCATGTCACTAAATGGACTAATAGGCCAAATCCTCCAAAATTTCTATGCGAGTCTCGACTCTGCCTCCGTTCATCATGCACCTATCACTTCAAGAGCTCTCCTCTACTAACTCGAAGGCGCTACTTTCTGCTGCTGGATCTGGGTCTGGGTATTGGTCCGGGACCGAACGTTACCAACACGCCGGTACACTAGACCCGGAACCCAACGCGTACGTAATTAGGCAATAGTCTGCTGTTCCTCGGATCGGGTCCGAGACTTTGATCAAAGCCGTCTGACTCGGAGGGAATCCGGAAGGGGTCACGAAACCATCTCTTCCGGGGCTCCTGTGTAAGTGAGTATGGCAACACCACTTTCAGACACCAGGATGGTATAATAGAGTTGAAGTGATGAAAGGGTATGCCTGAGACAGATGAGGTGTTCTTCACACAGCCTATTTACGGAGCTCAACATCACCCGAAAACATGCCAGCACCTTATTCGGGGCAGTGCCTCTGTGGCAACGTGAAGTTTACAATTTCATCGGAACCAGTCACAGTACTGTCATGCTTCTGTGAACATTGCTGTATAGGGGCTGGTGGAACTCATCAACTGGTAAAGAATCTCACTTAATGAGTTGTTGACGAGCTAACCTATACCTGGCAGATTGGAAAATTCACGACGCAAGATGTCAAAGTCTCCACTACCGCAGAAGATGCTATTACGAAGTACTCACTCTCCGACACATCGAGCGGCAGTTCCAAAGAGAAAGCATTTTGCCGTACATGTGGATGCACGCTCTGGACTATTCCGGCAGCAGCAAAGGGAAAATTCTACATGATCCGGCTCCCATTGCTGGATGGAGGGTAAGTAAAGTAACTACCCTATGCTCATTGCGCTCAAGCCTAAAATGTGGTTTAGGCTCAAGTTCCAACCAGCGAATGAGATTTTTGTTAGAAATCGGCCAACTTGGGTGGAGCCAGTCAAAGACGCGGGTCAATGGGAGGAGATGCGAAAGTGACGCGTAGAGGAGACAAGGCAAGAGTGAGGATGCGGAGAAAGAGGGGAACCTTGCTTGTTGGTGGATTAGAACAAGGGCCGCCGATTGGTCTGGAGAGGTCAAGCTCCATCATCCACGGACCTCGGCTGGAGTTATTGAGCCAAAAGGAGATACAGGCAATATTGCAATTCAGTCACGAGAACAGTAAAACACCTCTAACGGTCAATTTTGTTGTCAATAATGTCACTTCAGCTCAGTCAGTATATCCGGTATGCCACGACTCACCGACGAGCTCCGAGTGAAGCTAATGCAGAGATTCCGTAACCCCCGCTAATGCTCCCCGGATTTTAGCCGTATTCGATCCCAGCCTCCAACTTCATAATCTTATCTCTTAATTCTGGGGATCCCCCGTTCCGAACCAATTCATGTCCATTCCGAAAATCCATCCTCTCCCGACCCAACAACGAACGACATTCCCATCGGATACGGAACTGGACTACACATGGAGCCTCCACGACGAGATGACGGTGCCTCTGCTAATCGCCAGAGTGGGGCCAAACGCCTCAAGATTGATGTCGCTTGCGACAACTGCAGAGCCAAGAAGGTCAAGTGCGACGGTGTACGACCAGGTGAGACAAACGCTCAGCCCCAGGAGGGCACAAAGGCTAAGAGGCTGTAGTCTGTGGCTCCTGTAGTAGGAAGTTGGCTTTGAGGGACAAGTGCAACTTTAGCGCTAGTTCGACTGCCTTCATACAGCATCGCCCGCCAATAGCAGCGCCTTTCACTGCAGCTCAGAATGGACGTCCCGTTGCTCCTCCAGCACCAGCATTGCCAGTGCAGAGGCAGGGTAGTTCTCCTTCTATGGCAAGCCCACCTGTTCCGATCTTACCAGCGGTGAACACATACGAGCCTCAACCGCGAAGGTCTATGCCTCTGTCCTTGCCGCCACCACCGCCACATCATCACTCCCCAGTGACATCTACCCCCGGCAGCGGTACCAGGCCGGACTCACACAGTGGCCAACGCAATGTCGGAGCTTCAGTTTGTTCAAACAGTCCTTCTGCTGTTGACTCCATGACGGCGGTCATTGATGAGGGTACCAGTACTGAGGAGTTCTTCGGTAAAAGCAGTGCTGGGTCGTTTACAGCTCAGATCAAGAAAGCTATAGACGTGAGACTGGGTAAACCCCCTAGCTCGAGTGATAATGCATCAAGTACATCTAGGTCAGCTGGTGTTATGGGCCCTGCCTCAGTCACATCACCAGACTTCTCATACGTTCTACCTCCTCGGAGGCAGGCGGATCATCTAATAGAGCTGTACTGGTTCTATGTTGACCCATTATATCCGTTTCTGGATAGGAACCGATGGACTCGTGCTTATAATGCGATATTCTCTGGGACGACGATGGACTTAAATGAGCGTGTCTTTGTCGCTACACTAAACGTCATCTTGGCTCTGTCTACACAACTTGTGGAATCGCATTCGTTAGAACAGCGAGAACAGTCGAGTGAAACATACTTCCAGAGGGCCCAGGAGCTGTTGCCTATGAGTCCCTGGGAGCCTGGATCTCTTGAACTGGTGCAGTGCCTACTAGTAACGAGCCAGTATCTTCAGAGTACATATAACCCTCATCAGACATGGATGGTTATTGGCTCCGCCATCAGGATGGCTCAAGGGTTAGGGCTTCACCTGCCCGAGACGTCGGCGAATCGCTCAGATCCTGGTGAGCGAGAGCTGTTGCGCAGGATATGGTATGGATGTGTTCTGATGGATCGGTAAGTGACCTTGACTGCATCTCGACACCCAGTGAACCTAACTCAGCCAGCATGGTGTCTGTGACCCATGGTCGCCCTGCCATGATCTCCCAGCATCCTGCAAAGAATGTACCGTTGCCAGCTGAAACTTCAAACGCCCAGAATGGAATGCAAGGCTTGGAATATTACAGCTTTTTCGTGAGATCAGTGCGACTTTACGAGATTATCCACAAGACCATGATTGCCTTCTACGACGGCTCACAGGGCAATCGGCCAAAAGAGAAGGAATCCCACTTTGACCTTGAGGGCTTGGACGTTGAGGATGAAGACCTCGATAGAGTGGTGCAATTGGATCGCTGTATCAGCAGATGGCAGTCAAAGCTACCAGATCATCTAAGATGGGAGTTGTTGGAGTTAAATAAGGACGAGATAGCACGTCGACAAGCCGTGATCCTTCGCATGAGGTACGCGTCTTCCACTTTCACCGCTATCTATGGCAACTAACTCACGAACAGATTCCTCCACGCGCGTATCCTGTTGCTAAGGCCAGTCCTATCCAGATTCTGTCTCACCCAATCTCCCCAAGATAAGAAGCCCATGGACGACAACTTGCAAGCTCGGGTCGTTCAACAGGGCGCGATGTTCTGCGTCACGACAGCTCAGAACATGATCAACACTCTGGTGAAGCACCAAACACTAGATAGCACTGTTGGTCTGCTTCCGGCATGGTGGTATCGAGTATACTATATCTACTCCGCTGCTACAGTGCTGATCGCTGCCAAACTTCGACCAGATGCTTTCTCGGCCGCGGAAATCGGAAGATCTTGGGGTCAAGCTATCTCAGTGCTCAAGGCTCATGAGCAATTCGGCCAGTCTCCCCGTAGATGCGTGGCGGCTTTACATATTCTTTCATCAAAGATCTTGCAAGCGACGCCTCGTGGCTCACCAGGACGTGAGACGGGGAACAACAGCAGACCCGGAGAAGGGAATAACCCAGGCCTCCCTCAGCAACCGATGACAAACATGGAGGTCCCTGATCTGGTTCAGCAACTTGCTGAAGAGTTCCAAACCCCGATACCGGACTTCAATCCTCAGGAACTTGCGGCTTTCAACTTGGATGTAAATGATATGTCATGGCTGAACGATATTCAGGGAGTTTGGGAGCTTTTGAACGAATAACACAATGGAAAAGTTGCTTCTATGTCTATTACCCAAATACCATGTTTTAATCTATCTATTACTCGAACACCATCTTGTTCTTGACACTTCCCAACTCGGTGATGCTAACCTCCACAACATCACCATCATTAAGATACTTAGGCTCCTTCATTCCCATGGCGACGCCACACGGTGTTCCTGTGAGAACAACAGTTCCAGCCTCAAGTGTTGTGCCTTGGCTGATGAAGCTGACAATTTCCTCAACCCCGAAAAGAAGATCATTCGTACCCTCGCTTTGTCTCTCCTCACCGTTGACAGTTGTTCTCAAGTGCAGCTTGGAAGCGTTGCCAACAACAGCAGGAGAGACGAGAAGAGGTCCAATGGGGGCGAACTTGTCGAAACCCTTGCTGAAGCACCACTGGGGAACACCGCCGGCCTTCTTGGGGTCTCGTTGCCATGCTCGAGCGGAGACGTCGTTGGAGACGACGTAGCCTGCTACGTAGGAGAGAGCGTCTTCTTTGGTGATGTTCTTGCCAGACTTGCCAATCACAATGCCCTGAAATATTGATTAGATCTGTGTGTAGATAGAAAAGCATGTAAAACCTACCAACTCTCCCTCGTAGTCTATTGTGCCATCTTGGGCGATCTTAGGAATGGGAACATCCTCATTGAAGCCAGCAATGGAGGTTGAGGGCTTGATGAACAATGAGGGATAAGGCGGCGGTGTTCGGCCACCTTCCTTGACTAATCACTCAAGTTAGTATACCCCCATACAATGGGTACTGCATCACTTACTGTGCTTGATGTAGTTAAGGCCAATGCATCGGATAATAGGCACATCAGCCGGTCGCAGAAGCTCCTTTACAGCCTTGACATGCACCTTGTCACCCTTGGTGAGTTGCGCCACAGGACTCTGACCCTTGTACTCAACAGCCCATAGGTCATTCTTGGCTAACTTCTCAGAAAAGTCCTTGTCATTCTCAACGACAGGGTCTCCAAAGGTCTCATTTCCGTTGTCATCGACAAAGCGGATGAGGCGGTTCCAAGTTGTTGAAGACATTGTGCGAGAAAATGACGATGTGAAATTTCTGCGATACAATGATGATGCGATACTGGCTATTCTCATTGTTGTATCATCGTAAAGGTTGTATCCTACCTGTTATAGTTGTTTCTAAAAGGTGTAATGATTGTGGGAGAGCGTTGGTGTTGAGATCCACTGTTGTGGCCAGTCATAGCGCGGTCCGGTCGGAAGGCCAAAGCCCGGATCCCACCGGAGTGAACCCGGAGGACGGATATTGACTTCGGCTGTTGTGGATGATTGATTAGACGCGGCACAATGTGACCGTTGTAGCAATTCTGTTGCCTATCGGTGCTATTTCCCCAGCTTTGCTCATATCTGGGGATTTTACGATTGTTATCCACTCGAAAGCCATATCAATCGTTATTTATCCCCAGAAGACTCACGACACTCGCGAGTCACAAACCAGGCCAAAGATAATCTCAACCTCATTTTATACTCTTTGCAGAAGTCACAGAAACAATGGGAAACTATACTAGCACAGTGGATTCGGGCCCCTCGGATGGCGACTCGCCAGAGATGAAGCAGTATCTCAGCGAACTACCATCAAAGAACTTGGAGCCCCTTTGGTCACAGATGAGCATGATGGTGCCGCCGACACCAAACCCCACAGCGAAACCACATATGTGGACATACAGAGAAGCCTTGCCTCATCTAAAGACAGCGGCCAAGTTGGTGCCAGAGGAGAAAGCTGAGCGACGAGTTCTGATGCTAGTGAACCCCAGCATGCGTGAGTACATCAGTCATACTACTGAACTTATCTGACTTACATTTCTAGAATCACCATACACAACAGACACTATTTATGGAGGTCTTCAGATCGTCAATCCTGGCGAGACAGCGCCAGCACACAGACATCTTGCCTTCGCAGCTCGCTTCATCATCGATGGCGAAGGTTTCACCGCAGTCGAGGGCAAGAAGATGCCTCTCGTTAGAGGCGATGTTGTCATCACACCGATCTGGCACTGGCATGACCATGGCAACGAGAGTGATAAGCCAGTAGTCTGGTTGGATATGTTGAACCTGCCTTTGTTCCGCTTTGCTCCAGTTCACTTTGCTGAGGGCTACTCTGACCCACGATATCCTAGCGAGTGAGTATCTTCATACCTTACATAATTAATTTCATCTTTGCTAACGGCATCAGGCATTGTGACCCTTGCGAGTTCCGATTCCCATGGGCTCCCGTTGAGAAAGAACTCAACTCTGACAAGAGCGACTACTCCATCTATCACTATAAGCTCTCCAGCGGAAAGCCTCTGTCAACATTCCTCGGTGTTCAAGCCGAGAGATTGGGCCCTGGTGCCACGGTAGAGTCACAAGAAAGCCAGTCATATCTCTACCACTGCTATGAAGGAAAGGGTCGGACTGAGCTTGTGACGCCTACAGGAGAGACGATGACGTTCAAGTGGGAGGCGCGTGATACTTTTGCTGTGCCTTCCTGGTGCAAGATTAAGCATACTAATGAGTCTACCACAGAGCAAGCATACCTGGTAGCCTGCCATGATGGACCATTCCTTGAATGTCTGGGCATTCAACGAAGGAATGAATAGGCTATGGTAGCCGACATATAGCATAATGGTATCTTTTTGGGGCATATTTATCACAAGCTAGCTTTGAATTCAGCACATGATCATAGATGAAATCTTTCAGAGACCAGTAACGACTTAACATTCTCTCATCTATCAAGAACATATCTTGAACCTCATAGAGAGAAAACGGCTTCATCTGGAGAGGAGGCAAGTTGGAGATTAAGATGATAGATTGGTAGATACGAAGCTGACATAGGTTCTATCTGATGTAATGGATGGGTACAAGAATGAAGGCGTAAGAGCGTTACAAAATCTTCATACTAGGCGGCAACCAAACCTAACGGCGGTCAGGTAGCTGAGCGCTGGTGCGCTGTCTCTCAATGGTAATGAAGAAGATACTGGTATCAGCACCGCCACCACCAGAGTTCTCAACGACAAAACCGCCGCTCACCGCATCATGGTCCCACTTGTCTTCGAACAGATCCTCCTCAGGAACGGTCTCAGCAGCCTCAGTGTAGTGGTGATCCTCGGGCTCGCTTCCAATAAGGTCTGTGAGGAACTTCTTGTACTCGTTGTACAGGTTTCCGTCAACAAGCTCCCCATTTTCATAGTAGACGGCAGAGTAAAGATGAGCAGAAGCACCCCCAACCTTGTCGTTGTGCTTGCTGTAAAGATCGGGGATCTCCTTCTTGGCGTTGTCCAAGCCAGCCTGATCAAGGTTGTAGTGACCAACAATGGTACCTTGCTTGGTCGCAAGGATGACACCGAAGCAGCCAGCAAAGGATGAGCTTCCAACAACATGATCCCCAGCAGCAGTGAAATCTACAAACTTAGTATCATCTTGGCCAACGTATGTTCCAGCAGCTTGGCTGGCGTCGAGCTTGCGTTTGTAGGCATCTAGCTCGGGGGTGATGACTCTAGAGTAGAGATGCTGATCATCGCGAACAGCGAGCCTTGGGGTATCAGCTTCATCGAACGATGATTATAGGTAACGGACTCACTGAGTGGTGTAGGGTGCAGCGATGCAGAGCTGAGAAGCAGCAAGGAGGAAGAACAGCGAGACCAACAGCTTAGCCCAGCCGTTCTGGAAACTCTTGGAGCCCAACATGATGATGAGCCAGATAATTCTAAAAGATTGACGGTTTAAACGAGTGTATAAAAATGAAAGACGGTTGAAAAAGACTGTATTGCTCGATGCAGTGAGATGGGTAATGAGGGACGACTTCAGAGTCTCTGTCCTACATATATGCTGGATGGAGTTGGGAAATCAGTGTAAGCTAACAAGAGTAATGCAACACTGGGATCTCTCAGCGTCAACCGTCGAGGCTTGAATCAGGACGAAATTACAGTACATGCGTTCCATAGAAAGGATCGCGGAAAAGCGGGTTTGTTGTTCATTCTTGGCAAGATCTGTCTGTGCGCGATGGGACTTGGAAGGCGGGACAAAGTTACGATCGTCAGCCAAGACATGATTTCTCCAAAAGTACTGTCCTTTCCGTCTTACCCGTCAGTCACTGACAGATTGCCGGCCGAAGGTAGTAGGAGAGGCCTTCTGAAGGTTCGTGGAGTTGACCGAGACTTCAACTTTATCTTCTAAGTTAGTCCATTGTTGATCAATCCTAAAATTGGATCGAAGTCGCATCTGCTTATTCTCATGTCATGGAAATCTATTGAGAAAGCAATCTTTTATCGGCGCCAGGTATCGCTCGGCGCTTATGGATGTTCATCATAATCTCGTGTTCCTGCATAGCCTCGAATATTCGCGATGCCGAGAGCCTTGCCATGAAAGGGATGGTTAGATTGCGACCCATAGATAAGCGTGAAGGATTCGCTTGATGTGACAGTCAGCCACCATTGCACGGCTGAGAATGTCACGGTTCCGAAGGATCGAGCCTTGTAACATGTTTGGCCCAGTAGGGCTATCTGCTATGGAGATCTTTCACGGATGGAGCATACGTTGGTCCAAGGGTCCAACTTTCTTCGTGTCATTCTCCACTTGTTCGGTTTGACTGTTATCTTATAGGCCAATTCTACGAACGCGGACCGAACGGCTGCAACGGCAATTGATGGGATGACGCGTAACATCTTTAAGATTAAGCATGTTTCTTGACTATCGCTTTGGTGGAAGTCGATGATGAACAAACCTGAGAATGAGATGATGGTCTTGTAGTGGAAGGCTGAGTCAACCTGGTGATTCACATTGAGCTACTGCTTCAACATGGAAGATGTAATTAACACGCAAGCTTTGATATATTGCGTATTTGTTGTTAACCGGATGCTCCATCTTGTACTGAAGAATGTGAGCCCAAAGAAGTGATAGACGGCTTTTTCGGTGCTAGGTCGAACTGTGACAGCGACAGACGTAAATGGAAATGCCCGAACCAGGGCGAAGCCAGAAAAAATGATTCATGTCGAGCAAAGGAAAGAGATTGAAACTGGAGATTCATCAATCATGCGCATCCTTCAGTGGTCTTTACAAGGCTGTCCAACGTCATCAATGCAACCTTACAAGTTCAGCTCCGCATCGAAAAGGAAGCGATCCACAGGGATAAGCGAGGATCCAAGAAACATTTATCAGACGGAAAAGGGAACCCGACGAGATGTGGCTTGAAACGGCACGGGCCGATATCATAACATGGCGATGAACCTACAATGTAACTAGGGTTCGATCCTTCTGAACCGTTTCAGTTGCATGCCCACTCTGTGGAACTAGCAAGATTAGGTTGGCCATAGCGTCTTGTCACCAACGGCTAGCCTACGACTCGCGAAACTTTAGGTCAGATGTAAGCCTGAGTTGGTATCTGGGTTATATACCTATCTATCGTGTCTCTGCAGTCTGGCGCGTAGGCCTAGCCCGACATACTCACACTGAGTTCTTTCATTCGTTATACACCAACTAAGTCATTCTTTTTACTTTGAGGCCTAGACAATCACTCGTTATGCGTCTGGCCGGCCTTGTTGTGGCTCTCGCCGCTTTGGCGGAGGCTCAACTCCCAGAGACTCCTGGAGCGAATGGTGCATCCACCGCCACGACTCATCACCCTCTCCCCTTTGAGACGACTTCATCTGAGATTCCTGTACTTGATAAGACAACTTCTGCAGATGTTACACTTCTAGAGACCAGCACAGGCATTCAGGTTTCTGATTCTGCATTTACTTCCACCGATGTGTTGCCTGAGCTACCTGAGTCCAAGAACACCGACATTGCGGTTAGAGGTACTACTACTGCCAATGGCGAGTCACCTCTTGACCCGAAATCTTCAGCTGAGGTCCCTGCTGAACAGCCCACTGCTGGGACGGGACAGCCCACTGGTCCCGAGACTTCGGTTCAACAGCCTCCAGCTATCGACACTACAGCATCACAAGAGCCTCCTGTAGCAGAGACAACTACTCAGCAACCTCCTGCCCTTGATACTGCCACAACTGGTCAGACACTTGGTGTTGAGACTACTAGCCAACAACCTCCTGCACCTCAGTCAACTACTGAGCAAGGCCCTGCTGTTGACACAGCCACTACACAGCAAGGTCCTCTCCCTGACACAACCACCCAGCAGCCTCCTGCTCAGGACTCCACAACTGAGAAACTGGCACCTCAGGATACCGCTTCCCAGCCTTTTGTTGGAGAAGAGACTACCAGTACCCAGGCTCCCGCCGTTGACACCACTTCCTCAGAACAACCTGTTGATGAGGTGCCATCGACGACTGAGAAGCTTGAGGACCCCAAGCCTACTACTACCAAGCAGGGGGAAGCTGAGCCTACTAGTAAGGACGAGGAGTCTGATCCCAAGTCCGAAGACTCAGACAATGAGGACCCCAAGACCAAGGATGAGACTGACCCTGAGCCCACCACCAAGAAAGACGAGGCTCCTGTCACAGTCCCTCCTGCTGCTGTCACTGCTGAGCCTCAAGAGACTATCTCTGGTGTCAGCGATAATACTCTGCATAGCACCAAGGACAGCGATGGCAATGATGTTGTTGTCCCTGTTCTCTTTGGTCCCTCCTGCCTGATATTTTGTGAGCATGCTGGCAAAGACAATGGCCCTGGTGGTATCGTTCTTTGGGGTATTGGTAAGTTCGCTGATTTCTTCCCCCCAAGGTTTGTACTGACATGAGACTTAGGACCTGCACCTGGAAGCTACGTCCTCCCTCCTCTCCCTGGTATCACACCTGCTCCTTCAGCCGTTGTCATCAATGGAGGTGTACCAACACCCGTTGGAACTCAGACACCTGAGGATCCTGATGATCAGGACGATGATGACGATGACGACGACGACAAGAGTACTGCTGAGGAAGAGACCAAGACTGAAGCTAAGACTACCGAAGCCAAGTCCACTGCTGAGTCTTCCGCAGCTTCCACTACTGAGGCTAGCACCACTGAGTTACCTCAACTAACAATGGGCGTTGAGACGGTCGTAGTGGACGTTGATGCTACTCCTACTACCGGCGCTACTTCCAGTGAAGCGACGACGGAGGTCACCAGCACTGAAGCATCTACCCAGACTACCGACGTTCCTCAACTGACTATGGGCGTAGAAACGGTAGTCGTAGACGTCGATGCCACTCCGACAACCGGAGGAACTACTGAGACTTCTGCTGCTATATCTACCGAGACCACTGAGGTTACTACTCAGACGAGGGAGCTTCCTCAGCTGACCATGGGAGTCGATACAGTCGTTGTGGATGTTGATGCTACTCCTACCACAGGAGGCACCACTGAGACCTCCGCTGAGTCTGCCACTACTGAAGAGTCGAGCACTGAGGTTTCCGAGACTACGAAGACTCAGGATACCACTACCGCCGAGACAACTTCAACCGAGGCCACGACTGTCCAGTCTACAACTGAGCCGTCAACAACAGCAGGACCTACATCTACTGAGACTTCTGTTCAGTCTACTACTTTCGCCACTACCACCACTACTAAAGGCCCCGAACGCGAGTATCCTTGCATCATTCATGCCAATCCCGGCATCGATCCTTACTGCGCCTGTGAGACTACAGTCAGCGGCAAGGGCTTCTATGTTTCCACCGATTTGATCTCATCGTCTTGCGCCGACTACACGACCTTCCCTTCCTCTATCCCTACTAATGCTCCAGAGCCCAAGGTCACTGAGAAGCCAGATCCTGAGCCTTTCGTCAAGACCGATGATGGCACAGTCGTTTCTTATCCTGACCGTACAGTCAAGGTTGGAAACTACCCTGGTGGAAAGTATACTTACACCCAAGGTGTCGGAGACGCCGTTACGCTCGAGACTCCCTTACCGACGCAGACCGATGCGAACAACAAGGGCTCTAGCCAGTGTGGCAGCATCGATGATGCATGTGACCGTGCTCTGAACGATGGTTTTGATGATGAGACTGTTTATAAGGACTATGTCTCGCGATATGCTAGGATTCAGAGTGGTATGGTCATGGTCGCGACATTTGGTCAAGCTGGTTGCACGGCTCAGTTCAAGTGCGATGATTACGGTCTTGGAATGAAGGGCAAGGATATCAAGGATGCGTAAGTCAACCCTTATACGGCCGAGGATGAGTTTATGCTAACTATTTCGCAGTGTCCAGCACATGAAGGATAACGATGGAGTGAGCAAGTGCGGAACAGCGTACCTATCCAACACGTGTCAGATCACGTTAAACTATTGTACCAATTGTCACCATGATGGTTGATTACTTATAAATCTGAGACCGTGGACACTTAGAAGGCTTTGGGCGATATAGGAATACAACTTTATTTCTGGAATATTGATATAGACCTGTTGCTGACGTGCTGCTAAGCAACTCACGAAACTGACGCGTCCAGCGTGTTGATTATCGCCAAAACCAATTAAATTCAAGTCTTGAACGCGCATGTTTCATTCACGTGCTAAACACTGCAATAACACACCAATGAGCAGCTCCAGAGTACTTCGCGGCTTGTGTAGGAATGGGTCTTCTTTTTTCCAGTGTCAGTGGGGCAAGGGAGCGTAGTTTTTTGTCCCGTCGCATCCTGAAATACAACCTTTCGACATCATCAATTGAACAATAGTTATTCTGAATTACCACCTTTATCCTTTGCGTCACAATGCGTTCTGACTATTATCTCTCTAACATCATGTAGGGGGCCTGTTGCAGTGCTTCACTGGCTTGGTCGAGGTTGGCCTCTTCGTTGGCCATCATTAGGCCAGAAAGCACTTAGTCGTATTTCTTGGAGAGTTTGTTCCCGTTGGGTCCGTCAACAATGCTAGATAGCTCCAGCATGCCATCTGTGAGACCAAACTCGGCGTTAGCCACGGAAGACGGCTTAGTCCTCTGTGCAAAGTCCGAATCGCTCCCGTCGTAATGGAAAGCACTTCTGTCCAGGAGTTGAGCAGGAACCTGCATCGGGAAGAGAGCCTTATCTTCAGGATCGAACTTCTTACGAAGCGCATCATTGATATTCACCAATAGAGGGTCAGCCTGGAAACTCATGGTCGCCGAGAAGTACATGCAATGTGTCGCTGTTGAAGAAATTGTCAAGAGAGCCTGACCTGGGGTTCGAAGTCGATCCGTGGAGAACAGTCAGAGCTGACTGAAGAGGGGGTGTTGAAGCTAACTCATGGCCCTGGTCTGGCCAAGTATGGATTGCTTGACGATACTACCAGCGTTAGTTTAAACAGCCGACCACAAAGCCGAAAATAAGAGAGCAATATGATATAAGACTGAGGTTCTTACTAATCTCGTATCATCTTGTTACTTACGGAACTTCAGTAAGCGCGATGGTTACCACGATCTCAAAGTAGAAATTCCAAGATTCAGCTTGCGAACTGCACAGCCCCCTCACACTAGCACGCTGAAATCGCCATAAATAGTTATCTGTTGCTTGGCTTTAGACCTTTTTAAGCTAGGTCAAATTTCCAGATCCATCAAAAGGCACAAGGATACAGCGACCAACAGACAGCGTACAGTAAATGTGAAATAACCATCGCAGTCTCGCAGACGACGGCTGTTTGTTAAAGCAAAGTCATTCAACAATCGACACTGAATCAGGATGTAAAGTATACAACAATCCAAAACTATAACTAACCCCATTGCCGGATGATGCATCTACCAGATCCTTTGTCCCTTTGTGCACGATGCTGTTAGGCTGCCACGATTCGAGTGTACTTTGTGTTCCTCCATATGCATGTTGGTTGTTGTTGTCACACGAAACCCTGTTCTTTGGCAGAACCAACAGAAACATGCCCCTGTATTAACTGAAACTTTACAGCGTGTGATTGCTGCAGGTAACAAATTAGATTGCTGTTGAAGCGAGCATTTACCCCCTTTTTTACCATTCCAAACCTGGGACTTTCGCGCAGGATCAGTACATAAAGGAGGCTTCGGTGAGTTTCGAGTTTGCAATGAATTGAATAAAATAAACAGTATTTTCTACTATCTGCATACATAACAATTAACCCTTTTGACCTTGACAATGGATGTTTCTCTGGACGCCAACATTCTCGACCAGCTCAATACCACTGAGACTAAAGCCCTCCACGATATAAGCGACAGTCTGAGTGCTTGTGGCGTTGGTCGTATCGTCAATCTTCCGCAAATCATCGTCGTTGGTGATCAGTCCGCTGGCAAGTCATCCGTTCTTGAGGCTATTTCCCATGTTCGCTTTCCAGTCCAAGGAAATCTTTGCACAAGGTTTGCAACTGAGCTCATTTTCAGAAGAGCTAATGAGACTCGAATCGATGTGAGCGTCAGATTTGAAGACAGATCGAAACCAGCAAAGAGATTCCAGAAGGCTGGGTTTCGTGAGGATGACTTGGGCGACATCATCACGGAAGCCAAAGAGTGCATGGGCTTTGGCAAGGCCGGGATGGAGTTCTCCAAGGATGTGCTCCGTCTTGAAATCGAGGGGCCAAAAATGTACCCACTGAGTCTCGTTGACCTTCCAGGATTCTTTCACGTGGCTACCGAAAACCAGTCAACCAGTGGTAAAGAAACGGTCGATCAGCTTGTCGAGAGCTACATGCGACAGAAGAACAGCATTATCCTGCTGGTTATCACTGCGAATAATAACCTTGCCAATCACCTAGCCCTCCAGAAAGCTAAGAACATCGATCCGGAACGACGACGAACCATTGGTGTCATCACGAAGCCTGATTTGACTCGCCCTGGTTATGATGCTGAGAAGGAATACATCAAGCTGGCCAAGAACCAGGAAGCCGCGCATAAGCTGCAGCTCGGGTGGCATGTCCTGCGTAACAGGGCTGAAGATGAGGACAGCTTGGAAGGTCGAGACCAGGTCGAAGACGCATTCTTCCAGAAGGGCGCTTGGGCGACTATTCCCTCCGAAAATCGTGGCATTGTGAGTTTGCGAAAGAAGCTCAGTCATGTGCTCTATAGTCACATTCGCAACAGTCTGCCTGGAGTTATTACAGACATCGAAACGACGCTTAGAGAGCGACAAGAGGAACTTGATCGTCTTGGAAAATCTCGATCCACTCAAGAGGACCTCAGGTCTTTTCTCCTTGGCATTGCCAGTGACTTTCAGCGGCTCGCCAGAGATGGCATATACGGCCGATACAATGACGAATTTTTCGGTGGTTTACAAGACGATCACCGAAAGTTGCGGGCACAGCTGCGGAACTTCAGCCGAGCTTTTGATCATATCCTTCAAACTAAGGGGTCGACTCATGTCACCGTCTCAGATGATGACAGTGATTATTCGGATGGTGACGACATCCCCGGGTACCTAGAAGAGTTTCTGGAACGTTATCCATACAACCCTCCCGAGCCGAAGAAAATCACGAGACGCGAGCTCGCTGAGCAACTTGAGAAACAAGCCGCTGCCAATCAAGGGCTGGAATTCCCAGGAACTCCAAATAAGGATCTTGCCATGCAACTCTTCAAGCAACAAGCAGCACCATGGAGAGGTATTGCCGAGTCACATGTCAAGCTGGTAACGACCGTTGCAAAGGCTTTTGTTGATCAGGTCTTTGAGTATGTTGTTGGATCCCCACGGACGAATCGAACTACTGAGGTGATCCTGTCAACCTGCGTCGACCCATTCTTCGATGAAAAGGAAAAGGTGCTTCAGGAGAAGATCAACGAGCTCCTGAGACCTTATATTCAAGGTTACGCACTTCCTCTTGACTTGTTATTCTACGACATGCTATCAAAAACCTCAAACGAAAAGCTAGAGAGACGCATTTCAGCTATTCTACAGCAGAAGTATCCGCACATATACGAGAGTAACGTAGCTAAGACAGGCGAGACGAGCAAGAAAGCTGACTCTAAAACAATTGCTCAAGACATCAATGAGGAATATGACCTTGAAGATAGTGAGTTTGGAATCAACAAAGTCATAGACATGATGTTGACATATTATAAGGTAAGATAACGCCAGCCCTCATAATTGCTTGATACTAACTTTTGAAGATGTCTCTGCGCACCTTCACCGACAATGTCATCAACTTGGCGGTTGAAAGTTGCCTCGTGTATGATATACCAGATATCCTCACACCCACAAAGGTAGATCGGATGAGTAAGGAAAGACTTGAGGAGTTGGCCGGTGAATCGGACGATACATCGTCTCGAAGAAAGAGCCTGCAGGAAGAGGTCAAGATCCTCAGACAAGGGTTGGCTCAATGCCGGCGATATAAGCCAAGAGCAGTAACACGTAGGTCACACGGCTCAGAAACTGAATCGTTATGATGCTAACGGGCAAGCGCTTCCTTCTGCAGCAAATGAGTCTCTAGGCAGTGTCCCGAATACATCTACCATAGCTCCTTCGGTGAATGACAAGAAGACGAGCCCACCAAGTGTGATCAACGCTCCTAAAGCTCAATTCAATGGCTGGACGACAATTCCCGACTTGCCCAAGGCTGAGAATCCCTTCAGCAAGTTCTTGGATACTCCAGCGAAGCCATCAGGTCCAGCGCCATCAGCGGCAAAGCCTGCCTCAACCTTCGGAAGCGGCGCTGGGCTCTTTGGCTCAGGAGTCGCACCTTCAAAGCAGCCGGCCTCTTTTCAGTTCAACGGTTTCGGAGACGCCACGAAGTAAACTGTTCAGCGACTTTGGTGTTATCTTGTGCTTTGTAGCTGTAAGCGAATCTGTACAGAAGGAGGGCGGGAGTGCGGGAGCGTTGAGC
This sequence comes from Fusarium oxysporum Fo47, assembly GCF_013085055.1. Lineage (NCBI taxonomy): Eukaryota > Fungi > Ascomycota > Sordariomycetes > Hypocreales > Nectriaceae > Fusarium > Fusarium oxysporum. The sequence continues at coordinate 1,652,974 of NC_072849.1, forward strand.
GGGATTGATAGCCTTGGGTGAGATCATAGTGTCAGGGTCATGCCTTAGTTCAGCGATAATACCGTGTTAGTTCGAAGTCAAATAACATTTTGAATAATGCATTTCTCAATTTGAACGATGTTGAACGTGTGAAGCAGACACTTCCCCACGAAGCTCGGCATTTCTCGGCAACAAGGCAAACCCACATCGCAAGCTCCAGGCCCCGTATAGACTGGAAGCAGAACAACTCTGGCCAACCAATGGGGCGCTGGCGCAACTGGTAGCGCGTCAGATTCCAGTTAATTTTGAGGGTTCCCTTGAAGATATGCTTGATTCCTGAAGGTTATCCGTTCGAGTCGGGTGTGCCTCATACTTTTTGTCTGTTTCTAAGAGCAATCTCATGTCCATGGGAAGGGTTGTCACCTTTTGCAGTGTTGCTTGTTCATACACCGATGCGCGATTTAACCGAACACAAAGATCCATTGATGAACAACCCGCCGGCAGTAGCCAATGTTGAAACGCCTTTTTCATTGACAAGCATCTTCATCCTCTATATTCCTTGGTATCTCCGCGCTTCGTTTGACCATAACGGCGATGATGGAGTGATTTTGGTCAGCCCCTCTTTAGCCGAGGCGATCTTGTCTTCATCCACTGGCTTCCCCTCCAACTGATCAAGCATCGCATTGATGAGGTATAAATCATCCTTGACTTCGGGCCAGTCAATGGAGTTGAGAACGCAGAGCTTCCCTTTACTAGAACTGATTTTCCGCTCAAACCTATCGCGATAGATATTGTAGTGCGCCATCGCCTCCCAAGGATCCCAGCGCCAACGGTTCTGCGATGTCGCTAGAACAGGAAACGGATGGGCCGAGGCTGTATCATGACTCTCACTTTCATCAAGAAGGAATTGAATCATTTGTTCGAATTGCTGGTCTATTGGAGTGTATATCGTTCGTGGTCCCTTTCGGCGACATCCATGGAAGTATATTTGACGACTCTGCGGTTTTATTAACAATAGGTCCCTTCGAACTGACAGTATTCCTTACCTCGGTGCCATCTTCGCCTCTATCAAACACAACGACGCCACCAAATATTCTGGCTTCAGCCCAGTATCCTACACTATCTGCAGCCCCATTCGGATATTGGTCAACTGCAATGTAAGGTCCATGCGAAAAGGCCGTTGGGTCTCGGAATGAATCCCATTTCGTCATATCTCTCGGAGAATGTCTCCAGATATCGTAGATATTATGTCTCTCGGCAACATCATCAAGCTGGAAGATCTGGACTGCGATCTGATGGCAGCTCACAGCCAAAAGCTCAAGAAGTCTCAAGTGAAATTCTTTAGACTGGGCTGATGCTTTACTGAATGCTTGAAGCAGCTTGGATCATGTCAGTCACAATATCTCTGGGGGTGATCTCGCGTTACCTACGGAAGTCTCAAACCAGAGAGATGAGAGATCAAACTTTGATCGGAAGTCAAAGACTCTTTCCCTGACACCTTCCGAAAGATTCACATGTTTAAGTGCAGGATGCCTGTCTTCCGGGAACTGGAGATCCAGGTACGAATCTCTCAAGGGCATACCGTCAAAGACTTCTGAGTATGCTCGCTCTGCTACATCGGTGTCCAACATACGTCGCAGAGAACGCTCGAATGCAGTGTAGTGTTCGATGTCTAGGTCTTTTAAGCTGCAACCCTCGCCTTCATTCCGGGACAGCATAGCAATGCCTATGAAAAGAAACAAGAGTATAAAACAAGTTGAAGGAAATAGCCACCAAAGGTAGCTGCTGAGGTCAATAAATCTTTTAGGTGTTAGGCAGGGTGAGATAGTGAAGTGACAAGTCAATTTTGCTTCAACTTACGGCCTAACAGTCTAGCGGCTGCACGTGATCATGGCTGATATCCAATAGTGTTCCTCAGACTCTTACAGTGAGGTAATCTCGAGGGCCGCAGGATAGAGCTGCAACTAGTCGTGAGTGGTCAGTACCACTATATAAATTATCACCTAGGACCTCGACCAAATTCCTTTCAGCTCGCCAAATACGGCCTCAGCAATAGGTGAAATCTTATATATACGAGTGAGACCCCAAATCAGTTTTGGTTTGCACCAGAATGCGGTCTTATCATTGCTAAAAGCTATTTTTGTTTGCCTGCAGCCTATTCATATGCCATCCAATCATCCTATAAAACCCCCTAAGGATGTCTTGCAGATTCTGTTTTGATGAAATCGCAATGCTTTACCAAGCTCATTCTTGAGCCCCATCTACTTCTTCTTCTTGGGCTTCGTCTTGTCCACAACATCCACCCACTTCGCATCAATACCCTTCCTTGCCAAAATATCCTTTGCGAGGATCTTCCTTTGATCACCCTGAACAACAACTTCCATCGATCCAGGCTTCGCACCAGCAACTTGACCTACGCTCGCAGAGCCTGCACATTTCTTCTGTAATTCCGGTGCAAGGACCTGCGGATCGATGAAGAAAGGCTCGAGGTTGGAAATCTTGGTGACAACCTTTGTACCGGTTCGCTTCTCGATTGTTATCAAGATCCGAGGTGGTAGGCCAGATTTTGGCTTTTGGTCGGGTGAGGGAGCGCCGTGTGAGATGATGTGGAAGGGTTGGCAGAGATGGGTATCCTCGATCACTCGCTTTTGGAGAGTACTTCGAGGGATTCTTCCTGCGGCAAGGAAGCTGACGTCTTCATCAGATGGTTTGTTACCTAGGATGTCGTTGGCGAGAAATGGGTCGAGTTTGACGCTGGAGTTTCCTTGGCCGCCTAATTCGGGGTGTTGGTCGATGTACGACTTGATAGCTGCTGAGATCTCCTGCGAGGTGTAGAAGTCCGTCTTGGAGGGGACAAGTGTCGGTACGAGCTTTGAAGATACGCGATAGACCATCTGGATATTGACCTTCTGCCCTGCAGATGAGCCCGACCCTGAGGCTTGCCCGGCATCTGACGTTGAAAAATCTCCACCGGTAGCCTTCGGTGTCGGCAATCGATATGGCCGGAAGCCCAACACCTGCCGATCATCAAAGTCAATATCCAGAATGACGGTCTCTCCACCATTTCTGTCCTTGGACTTTACGATCTGTTCTTTATCAAGATGCTTGATGAACTTTTTGGCGTTCTTCCATGACGTCTTCTTGATGTTGTAGTACTTTGGGTTCTGGTATCGGAGATTGGGCTGCACCATATTTGCGATGATGAAAGATGGCTGAAGAGGGAACTGTAAGCCGAAATGTGGCGGGCTGCTGGATTCTTTGGCTTTGTAGACTGCAAAGAGGAAGGCTTGATGAAAAGCATCGTCGATTTCTTTTGTCGTCGGTTCATGCTCCTCCTCTACCTCATCACCTTCCTGGGCCTCATCGACTTGTGAGTCTTGAGCAGCTGGTGCCGACTCTGCTGGTTGAGTCTCTTCCTCCAGCGACAGTTTGTTAGCTTGAGTAGCCAGCCCTGCTGCTAGTCCTGCCCATCCCTCCAAGCTTGAAGGCGGGTCGATTCCGCCGCTGCCAAGTTGCTTCCAACTCCAGCACTCATCACCAACCCAGTGAAGGGCCTTGATAGCCGCGCCCTTCTGCCCCCGCACATCATCTGGCAGATTTCGCACATCTATTTGACATGTTCCAACCCAGACAGGCACTGTGTCATTCTGCATCCCCGCGACAGCCACAACAGCGCCAGTGTTCGCTCGTGTATCCCAGCTAGCGCCTCTGGCTTTCACCAGCCCAGGAACCATCAAATCAGCACCATGCTTCAACTTCTCCTCAACCACAAAATCGGGCGTATGCAGAAGTGGAATGAGGTTAGGGTTACGCCACAAAGTGTACACCGTTGGTATCAAGCGGGGATTCTTTCCGGTCTGGAACCAGAGGACTCTCTCATCTTGATCTGGATGTGCACCTATGTACACCGTTCCTTGTTCAGTTGGTGTGATGAAACGAGCTGATGAAGTCGACTCTGGTAGAAGTGAGTTACGCAGTGCCGTTTGTGATTGTGTCCCTGATGACGCATCGTCGCCGGACTCTTGGATAGAAACTTGATAGTCGCGGATGATTTGATCGGCGAGCTTTCGCCGATCTGAGGAGCGCAAAGGCGCCAGGTTTCTGATGTCGGGTTTTCGCTTGAACATGATGACGAGATGTGGCTCGGTCTCGGAAAGTGGTGATTGTTGGAGTAAGTTCGTGGTTGCTTGTCGAGGTGAGATAGGTGAGTATTTTAGTAGAGCGGGGCAGAAGATAAAATCGCTGAGTAATCATAAGCTTTCGTCATATCCATTCGCCCCGCCACCAAATATGAAGCCTTCATGAGTCACCCACTGAAATGATTCACTTCGACTCATGTTACACAACTCTCTGCGGCCTGTTGCCTACCTTGACTTTTGCGGATCCTCAATTGAGTTCGCGTTTTAGACTTTGTCATTCTGACTACAGTCATTGGGTTTGGCATCAAATATTCACCCTTCACAGACAGTGATTTTCTTTTATGACTGCTCTCGTGGTTTGAATCGAGGTATTCCCAAACAGAATTCCGATCATGAAATCTTCCTGCCTTCAGAGGCTAGATTTTTATCGATCTTGAGTGGTCTCTTTGTAAAAGCTACGTGTTCGATATCAGCAGTCCCTGGCCAGTTCCTCTAGGCAGCCATTTGAAAACTCATATAAGCCTCTTGCATCGTGAGTCATATTTGGACAAACTCAAGCCCTTTATTTGCTATAATCATGTCAAACCTAATCACATACGCCCGTGACTTTCTCGCCTCAATTGGTCTCATGAGACCATCCTCAGGCACGCCAATCACAAGCTTATTCAGTACCCTTCCAGGCCACCACCGCATCCTCCTTAGCGGGCTTGACGAGGCTGGCAAGTCAACTCTCTTGCGCTCTCATTTGATCACCAATGAAAAAGATATATCTGTTGTCGTAGGCATGATTGCCCATCAGGTTGAAGTCTATAGATGCGGCAATGTCACTTTCCAAACCATTGATCTCGGTGGTGGCAGGCCTGAGCCATACTGGAGGATGGAGAGATCGTTCATCAAGCATTGCGATGCACTGATATGGGTCGACGACTCAGCCGATCACGACCGTCTCATAGAAGCAAGAGAAGAACTTTTCCGAGCTGTGCGCCACCAAGATGGATTGCGCAATGACATCCCTGTGTTAATTTTAGCAAACAAGCAAGATAATAGCGTATGTGGCTTGACCTCACAACAGAACCTTATACTGACATCGCCCACAGACCGCTCGTACAGCAGAGCAGATAAAAGGGTTTTATGTCGACGATTCTTCATCACCTTTAGTAAATATACCACATGTGAGTGACTCAAAGGACTGGTGCTGCATGAACTAACGATGCTGCGGGCGGTGTTTGGATCGAGCATCAAGACTGGCGAAGGGTTGTTCGAGGCTTTCAGGTGGCTCAGTGAGACTGTTGAGAGCAGGATGAAATATGACACTGGCATTAACGAGAAGGTTCCGCTATACGACAAAGAGGAGGAAGCGACTAGAATCATTATGGAAGGACTACAGCCAGGCCACAAGGAGGAGATTAGTGAGAAAAGAGAGTAGCAGGCCCATTAACTTTAGCCTTCATCATGGACTATTATGAGAAAACTCTGAATCTTTGACTCCACAACCTTGAGCAGGCCTTGTTTGGATCCATCGAATCCTTTTCTGTTCATGACGTGACCTAGACCTTTGGCTACCTATATAGATATAACTGCAGGCCGCAAGGTTAAGCTTTTGGTATACTCCTATATCTTCACGAAATCCTCAGTGAACTTTCCAAATCATATTTCATTTCACGTCATGAGGCTTTTCTATTTCGCGTGTGCGCTATTCGCTTCAATATTCCATGCTACCGCTGAACCTGTTCCCCCAGTCTATCCAGACAGACCGGAATGGCATCCGATGTTCCAAAACAATCTCTTGCCATATCCACAGTTGTGGTGGCACGACAATAATCCATGGAAAGCCGTCAGCAGGGGCGCAGAAATTGTGTACCATGAGGACAACTACGATCGCGGGATGCTAGTCGGACCTTATACAGCGTACCTGTCCTCGATAATCATTCGTTACATGATAGCTGACGATCTTGCAGTGGTTTCTTTCTATTTCAACCTGGCCTTAGACCGAATTTCCGTATCAACCAGCTCAATTTGACAGCCGACACGCCGTACTTTGTAGCTGGCCAATATCGGCTTACCATGGGGAAGATCCTCCGAAAGTTCGATTGCAGAATACGCTTCGCGTTCCCTAGTGGAACTTATTCACTTTCGGTCGTTCAAAAGAAGCGAAGTCATAAGAAGCTTCATGATTTTAGGGTGGATATTCTGGGGTTGACAGAAGACAGCCATGAGCTGAGAGTGAAGTTATGGTGCAAGAAAGCATTCACTTCTACGACCAAGGTTCAAATCAAAATTAATGGGCTCCATATTGGGGCGTTTCCGTGACATCAAAAATGGTACGGGACTGCTGATGCCTTTTCTCAGCAAAATCCTTGGCTAAATTGAAATTAATCAGATTGCACAGTCAAAGTTCGCACCTCCTGATAGGGTCTTTTCTTTTGTCTAAGTTGTGAGTGGGACGTAGCTTTTTATTAAATTCATCCTGTTACTTATCCCAAGTCTCGAAAAAGGGCAGACCATTAGATAGTTCTATAATCCTATAACTTAACGCGCTATTCTACAGTCCAGTCTTCTTCAAGTCTATAACGCTCAGGCTAACCTGGTTGGTGCTGCTAGGAGGCAACCACCCGCCTCCAATAATAGCCAAGAAGTTATCATTCTCCTTGAACACCATAAGTCCACGAGTATAGGCATTAGGCTGAGGAGTAGCAAACTCGACCCAAGAGTTCTCAGCACCAAGGTTCTTGTTGACGAAGATTTGAGACTGGCTTCCGGCACTGACGATGATACTTCCGTTGGCTCCTCCAACTGAACTCCAGACGACGGTAGGAGAGCTGACGGGGCGGGTACCCTTGTTGCTGACCAGAGCATACTCCTTAGCTGCCAGGATGTTGAGAGGGTTGGAAGTCAGGCGGTAGAAGATTCTGCAGCCTTGGGTGCCGCAGGTCTCGTAGACAAAGATGTACTGGCCGTTGGGGAGTAGGGTGATTCCTGGCATACCAGGTCGAGCGTTGTAGTTGCTATCAGCGACGTCGTTGACGAGAGAAGACCAGCTGACGAGATCGGTGGTAGTCTGGTGGGAGAGCTTCTGGCCGTGCTTGGGATCACGCTGATCGGCGTAGTAACAAACAAGCTTGTCCTGATAAACCCTGGTTTTTAGTTAGTTAAGGTTCTTGGGAGGTTGCGGAAGGAGTTCGTACATCATGTGAGGCTCCCAGACTGGTGTGAGGCCGTTGTTAGGGCGAGCTTCGCCGCCTGAAGCAATGCTACTAGCAAACTTCCATGTCTTGCCACCATCAGTGCTAGCATAGACGTCGATCTTAGTCTTGCTCAGATCGGTAGGAATGCTGTTTCCTGTGCATAGGATAGTTCCCTTAGGGTATTTTCCAATAGCTCTTGGCAGTTCATAAAGGTCTGGCTGATATCTCAATCCCCAGTTGTTAACTGTATCCTGGACCTTTCCAATCTGAGTCCACTTCACACCACCATCTGTAGAACGGTAGATGGGGAAGTAAACCAGCGGAGGCTCCGGGGAGTAGTTCTCCCAGGTTGCCAGCAGAGAACCGTCTGAGAGCTGGATGGAGCGGGCGTAGAGAACCCGAGGGTCTGTCCAGCCAGCATTGGAAGGAGGAGAAAAGATGACGTTGTTGGAGAATGTGGAAGTAGGGACAGCACGCTTGGCGGGCGTAGGAGGCTCTTGGTTGGCAGTTGGAGCAGCGAGGACTGCAGAGAGACTCAAGAGCCCTCCCCAGAGAAGAGATTGGAAGCGCATGATTACTGTGAGATGCAGGCGAGGATGCTACTGTCTCTTCTCTCGTTCCTAGCGATCCTCAACACTTCTTATAGCGACTGACATATTCACATTCCTGCCTCGGCAGCTCCCTCAGCTCGTCACCCATAGTCTTGGCGATCAACTTCGGGATATCTACCGACCATGCAGGCCGCGATGTCACGAAGTTTTCTCTCCAGCGGCGGCATCTCAATGGCGCGGTAAATCTTGCATGGTGTCATGACCTCCTTTTCTAGGGTAATAAGCCGTTGATCCCCCTGCTCGTCGCTGTTTGTGGGGTCCCCGCGTGAACATGTTTTTGTGCGGAGAAGACATTGACGCGCTTTGGCTTGATTGGGTCGACGGAGAGGGAAGCTCCGAAAATGGCTTAGACCTTGCTTTGTGAGAGAGGAATACGGACTTTGAGGTGATCTTTTGCCTGTTTGTGACGTAGCTTCAGGTATATCAGGTTCGCGGAATGATACCGTGGAAATGGTGAAGTAATCCCATTGGGTTGGCCCCTGGCAGGCTTAATTGTAAGCTTAAAACTTGATGCGCTCCAATCGTGAGGCTTCACACGGCATTTTGAGCGTGACTCGAACTTGCTCACCAAGCTGAACGTCGAGAAATCACAGTTTAGCGAAGAAATATCGCAAGGTAAAAGACAAAACATGTTGGATTATTTATTGCATCTGAGCATTGTAACCAAGACCTACTAGAGAGATTTTACTATATGACTAGCAAGTACCTACCTAGATGATGTCAAAATTCAACAGCTTACCCGGTAGCGCGGGGATATAACAAATCGAAAAGCAAGCGATAAACCATATAATCTCAATCGCACGACATACTTCTCAGGCAAGGCACCAGCTTTAAAAAGAAACCTCCTCTTATCCCAAGATAGCTTATGATTGCCAATTGACAAAACGCAAAAAGAAGCGGATAACAGTGGGATTAAACCACCTATCTTGGACGAACAGGGAATCGAACCCTGGACCACTCCCAGATTATTCCAATGAATTATGCTAAGGGAGTATTATACCACTAAACCATTCGCCCGCAACGACTTATGATTGGCTGGTAGAGCTTCGGTGATTATGCTCTATATTGCCGAAAGCATTCTGAGCACCTGGATTCTAATGTATTACCTTACCAAAACCCTCAACTGCCATGCATGGGGAAACTGCAGTCTACAATCATATAGCCTTTATTACCTACAGTCACTCAGCCTGTAGTACCAGCCTCTCAAGTCTCAGAACCCCGTATTCTCTATCATATATCCGTAGAATGTTAGAAAAGATCCAAAAGGGCTGCGATGTCTCAAAGTTGCAAAACATGCATCAAGTCTACCTGAATGGATAGGTAAAGCCGTCAAGCCACTTCAGTAAGGTCGATCCAGCCAACAGCAGAATCACTACAGGGACTAAGCCCCGGCTCAGACCCGAGCCCGGTTGAGATGGAAGTCTGCATCCGTGTCCGTGAGCAAGCCATCTTTCATGCAAGTCGCTGCTGAGGCCAATAGGCACAGATGATTCCCCAGCTGCCCACATGCCGCCGATACTTAGCTCATGTAGGCGTCTTGCTAGCTGGGCTTCCCCCATCTTGCTGAAGATATGAATGACGGTGCTGTTGGGTCAACAGAGCACTCTTCATCTCAGGGAATTGATGACAGCTGAGCTGCACATCAGCAGCTTCTGTGTTGACGACGGATATAAAGCATGTAGCTTGTGTTAGATGGAATAAACTACCATCTGTGTAAGCCAGCAGGTCATGCGACTTCTGTGAAACTTCAGCGCGCATTCGTCAATCTCTTGGTACTACAGCTATCAGTCTCAGTCGCGGAGGTTCCGAAGATCGGCATCAATTCAACCCCTGAGTGAGTAGCTACGTTGAGATCATTAACTACTGATAACTATTTGTCAAGAAGGCAGATTACAGGGACGATTGCGTCTTGCCAGAGTAGCAAAAATCTGCAAAAACACGAGAGTTAGTACGGGTCTGCTCGTCATGGTCTCACGCGCGAAACGTGTCGGCCACGTGGAAATTGGAACTAGCAACTAGCTAGCCCTGTTATCCGGCCAGTGACTGTCAGGGGTTCATGAGTCAGTGCCAATGAGCAGTCTTATGAATGTTCTAGCAACTGCCGATTTGTGACTTGTTTAGCTTGCATAATCAATGCAGACTGTGGGTTGCTGGCGGCGTTACGGTTTCGTGTTCGCTGCTGTCTCATTGGTGGTGTTTGTGCTAGGCTGGGGAATACGCGGTTGGCATCTACCCGGGACTCATGATCATGCAACTCATGCGATCAAAGAGATAACAGCCTGAGCCGTATTATGCATGGGTTCACGGTGATCATGCGTGAGAAGTTGGACTGTCGATAATCGGGAATTTTAGGAGCCGCAATTGCACCCTTGGGGAGATAACAGGATAGAGTGTAACTATCGCGACATTCTGAAATGGTAAATGCCATTCCAAGAGCCCAACGGAAGCCGTCACGGACTTTCGAGTTCCCACGTGGATGAATTCTCCTGAACAAGATTACCAGGGTATTTTCAGCCCTGAGCACAGACAAGCGGAACCTAAACCCACTACATCTCATCTCCCGCCTACTGATCATTTGTGATAGTGACACTATAGCGCAAAATGGTGTATCGGGGTTGAGGCCGTTGTCCCGCCGTTCTAAACTATTGAAGCGGATATCTGGGGTATCCACAGAGGATCGACATGCATTGATTCAGAGAATGAAAGATCATGAGCTCTAGTGCGAACAAAAGTGCAAAATGACCCGGACTGTTGGTTTCTGGAACTAGTCTAAGGATCCATTGTCTGTGGACATTCGTCTACTGAAGCTCATAAGCATAAGCGAGACAACACAGAAAGGGAACGATCGGCGATGATGTATTGGAGGTGAAACGGGCAATGCAACCACCACGTCAAAAGCCAAGTCAAGGGTCTTTCTAGAAACAGTCGATTCTTCGGCATTAACAAGCTTTCATTCAATTCATGCATGTCTCATGGAGAATCGGTCGAAAGGAGATCTCGGAATTCCCGCGAGCTGTTCTCCCAGATTGACGAATCATCTCGACCCCCGTTGGCTCTTCAACCCAAGTGGAACCACTTTTTGGCGCCATGGAATCGTAATTTGCGTTATCTCGTTTAGCGTCTCCTTGAGCCTCAAATGGTTCACTGAGTCGTTGGGTGAGGGGAGCGCATCTCACGGCCGAGTCGGTTGGCGCCACAGTAGATCTGGTCCGTTGATGTTCGGATCATGTCCATGTCCATATTTCCATTGGGGCTTGATCATGTCACGCAGCGGAACCGCAGGCGCAATTTGCTTCAATGTCAGCCCAAGTGGGTGAGCGGAGCCGGCGGTGTCGCTTCAATGTTGCATGTCGATCATCGGTGAAGATCACCAACAACATTTCAATACGATTGACAAGGGGATTTTCAGCTAGCAAAAAAGAGAACAGCAAGAGAGCAAGGCCGAATTGCCGGGCGGTTTTGTTCCATATTTAACCTGACTGTAAGGGTAACCTTTCCCGTGTCTCGAGAATTTTCCTAGATTAATGGAGCTGCTTTAGGCTCCAAAAAGTACGTGATTGGTGGAAAAGATGCTCCCAAGACTCTAGACAGATGATGCTAGACTGAACTTGTCCTAGATGCAAACCTTGTTCCTTCGGTGAAAGGGGCCATGGCCACAAAGGTTGGTCGCTCACAAAGCATAATCGAAGCTCAAGCGGCTTATGCCTTGCAGTAATGTAAACAATAACATGCGAGGCTGGGCTGTTTTGAGCTGAGTTATCAGGGCACACCACACAGGAGGAGTGCTTGGCGGGTGGTCACTGCTCCACGGACTAAAGGAAACGCCAGCCTCTGCTCTGCTGCATCTCGCAGCAACATCGTATGCACGTGGATTAATCAACAGTCTAATCTCCATCTAGATCTAGTCAGTCGCGTGGTCGGGCGGCTCGCCATGTGGTTCTCCGCTTCCCACGAGGAAAAGACTCTGCACCCGCTCGCTCAAAGAGGAATCGTTCGGCGGCCGCACGAGTAATGTAGGTCCCCTTTCCAATCCTTTATCATCTCCGGCTCCGCCATCGCATCGTCGCTCGGACCTGCTATCGTCCGCTCATCTGTGCTGCTTTTTTTTGCTTCTTCGGATCTGAAGTGATGCTTGACCTAGGAGGTTCTACAACTCTGCAGAGGCGAGCTTCAACGCAGGTATCCAACATGTCAAAGGGAACAATTACACAGTCGTCGTCGCGATTGCTATGCGCGTCAAACGATGACCGACCGCAATCAAAGGTCGGTACTTGACTCCGGACATAACACCGGCTATAACAACAACATTTGCCTTTTTTGTTCAACACCACTAACAGCTTCAAACAGGACCTCCAGGATCTCTTTTCCGCTCTCCTCGCCAGTCTTCTCCCTCTCGTCCCTCATCGCGTCCGCTTCATCAAGATCGAACATACATTCCTCGCCGAAGATGCTATCCACAACCTCGGCAATCTCAAACTTACCCAGTCAAATCGTATGCCCGATCCTAGCAACCCATCGGGCACCGTCGTCTCCACCTCCACAACAACCTTCTCCATGAACAAGAACACAGCCCGAAATTTGTGTCAGCAATTCGTCGATGCCCGATATATCGAGTCTGCCGATGGAAAGCCCGACCAGGTGTTTCAACAAAGAGGTGGAGTATGGAGACCAACGTCCAAGGGTATCATGATCTTTGACTGGTTCTGTCAATCAAATGGCCTTTACCAGGATCAGCTTAGCGAGCTGCATTGTCTCATTACAGGGCCTTTGTTGCATCTGGAACGAGATGTCAAGACCGATAAGTGCCACGTCGATCGAGCCACCACTGAGGTCGTCTTCTGTCGGTTGATCGGTGTTGACGGACGAGGCAAGAAGGGGCCTTACTCAGAGGGTGCAGCAGGTATCCGACTCCAGCCAGAACGCAAGGTGAATGGGAAGACATACCATGATACTTGCACTGGCCAAGTCATCGCTGAGTGGCTGCGAGACAACACGACATGCGTCGATCTACGAGAAGCCGTCAACATGGCAACCCACTTCGTGCACTACAACCTCATCGAGTCAGTGACAACAGATATGGCCTACATGAATCAATTCGCCGCCTGCAAACTCTTCCAACCCACTCCCATCGCCATCTACCAACTCTCCCAACGCGGTCAAGACCTTGTCGAGACTAGCTCATCGAGTCGCTGCTCATCACAAGGCAAGACAGACTCATCATCAGCAAAGGGCGGCGTCAACGAAAGCAACCGCCACAAGCTTGAGAAGATCCTTCTCGACCCTACACTGCGATTGTTGTTCCGTGAGAACCTTCGAGAGACTTACTGTGAAGAGAGTCTTGCATTCTACGAGCAGGCTGATGAGATCATTCGGGACTCTAAGGCCATGCTCGAGACGATGCTAAAGGACAAGAAGGGCGATGATGCCGCGAATGAGCTTCTTTCTCAAGCCCATGTTGTCTTTAACACCTTCCTCGCACCCGGGTCACCGCGAGAGGTCAACGTCAACCACAAGATCCGATCAAGTCTTGCTCAACGAATGACCAAGGCTCAAGCTCTTGATGCCACGGTATCAGATACCTTGAAAGAGGTGACATCGCTATTAGAGACTGCACAAGATGCCGTCTTCAAACTCATGGCCACTGTAAGTAATTCCCCATATCGCTCTGCAACATTATACTAACGGATTTCAGGACTCGGTGCCCAAGTTCCTCAACAACCCAGCAGCCGAAAGCCGACTTGTTCAGGCCGGCGTGCGATGATACCCCTAATTTTCCCTGGAGACGGGATGTTCGATGTAATAAAGCGAGCGAGCATAGCTACACCAACCACATTACCATTATTCTAATGTTTTTATTTCCTTTGTCGCATAGCAATTGTACGATGGTCGGAAATGATTCCCCCCATAGATTAAGATAGACGGAGATTTTAGGCTGAGCTGACTGTATGTATGTCATACTGCAGGGATTGTTCAAGGGTTGTGTTACTTGGCATAACGCATGCTGCATAAATTTATATAAGGCTGTGAGCATCAATACCAGATTTTGAGCCCCTCCATTCTCAATCTTTTCGTGACATCATCTGAGTCTCCTTCGAAATGGAGTCATCGCAAAGTCGTTTGTCGCCTTATTGGAAGGGTCCTCATAGAGCTGGGAGCTCGAACGCGTCTTCGGATCAAACTGAGCTCCTGTCACCATACGAATCTTTTAGAAACAGCAAGCCTCAGACCCCAGATCTCACTAGAGGGGCAGTGAAGACAGCAGCAAATTCAGGTCTTCCACGACAGACGGAGGTTTCGCCCAAATATGGAGCAAATACACTCTAAAACCGTGGAATATGTGTCTCTTGACAGTTCTTGGTACTGCATTAGCAAGCGGTCACCATCTTTTCTACCTTAGCCTTGACGGACAAGAAGCCACCAGCCAATCTCTCATGCTGCGATATGGTACAATAATTGCCTTTTGCGCTAAAGCAAGCCTAGGAACTGCTGTCGCCATGGCCTTTCAGCAGCGAGCATGGTTAATCGCCCACCATAAGATAGCGCGTCTCGAGACAGTTGATGCGGTCTTCACAGCCAATAACGACATCTTTTCCCTCCTGACATGGCCCTCCCTCAAGAACTCTAAGATCGGAACCCTGCTCGCTCTTTATTGTTGGATTACACCGTTGGTGGTAGTTCTCACAGCTGAGACACTAGTTGTCGTGGCCGGAGTCACGGAGGAGCTAGTATCGTGTCCTTCTGTCCGAACGCTAAATTTTGACAATGAGGCCAACTATGATTGGCGTGAGAGACCAGTAATGGATGGACGGACACTCCGATCTGTGGCGCATTTCAATACTACTAGCAGGGAGACGAAGCCTAAAGACTTCAATTTGACGCATTTCGACTATTGGAATGCTGCGAGTACTATGTACACGTCTGTTGTGTCGAACAAGGCGGTCTTCATGCGTGAACTCCTTGTGAGGGATGAGTCGGCCGAGGAGGTCTGTTCGGATGGCTGGAATTGCAGTTATGTTGTGGAATTTCTGGCGCCAGGGTACAAATGTGACGAGGTGGCTTCTGGTGTTGGGTCGAAGGTGAAGAAGCTTGGTGACGCTGAGCCGCCTTTCAATACTTCGCTTCTTGCCCCAGAAGGTAACTATACTTACATGTCTATGGCTGCTAGGGAGAATTACACCACATACAGTTGGCCACGGCCTAAGGACTTGGGTGTCTTCAAAAATGAGCCCATCATCTGGATTGGCTATTCAACTGTCAAGAATATCAACGAGCAACAGCCAAAGAATAAGGAAGAAAAGGGCTGAGATAAAGCCTATACGCCCGTTATCTTCGGCTGTGAGCATTATGAAGTCAACTACACTGTTAGATTCGACTATGTCAGACGTGCCCTGTCATACAAGATTAAGAAACGCGAGTATGTCAGGAAGGTAGTTAACACAACTCTAGTCTCAGAAAATACCCCCGGAAAGACTTCAAAGAAGATTTCGGTCCCCGAAAGTAACTGGGTTCATCCTCAAGACTTTAAAGAGTATCGCCGAACGGCTGCCTATCACGTAATCGGCAATGGACTCCGACGATATGTTGGAGGAAGCGTCAACACAGCAACCAACAAAACAACGACATATATTCTCCTCACATCCTCGGGGGCCAAGATAAACACTCTTCCCATCACATATCTGCATCAAGGTATACAGAAGCTTTACGAGGATCTTGTTATCTCCCTGTTTTCTGAACCATCCTTTGTTGCTGTCGCTTGGGCGTCGAACGGGAAGCCATCAAGGACTGGTAAGGGAGACGCATCTACGAGGTATCCCTGCCGTCGGCAAAGACAAACCACGCTCTTTGTTTACAAGCAGGTTCAGCTATTATGTGTTTACGCAGTGGGTATCTTATTAGCAGTCATCGGAGTATTGGTTGATATACAATCATATAGAGAAGCAGGCGTGATGCTTGATATGAAGCCTTCCTCGATTGTCGGTGCCTCAAAGAATGGGGCGTTGGGTGCAGAAAGTGGTGATGCTAGGACGGGATATGGTCTCGTACAAGACGGGGCTGAGACGAACCTCAGAGCTCCTGGAATGGAAGGAGACATGTCACAACAGCAGAGGCTATAGGCCTCGGGAGGTACAGCTTGTATATAATACTTCATGATACATGACTTTGATGACGGGAAACATGATGGACTCTTTGCCTATTGTCATCTTTTCCTTTTTATAACTTATTTTGCGTTAAACTTCTCGCCTTTGACCAAGAATGCCACCATAGCGCCTTCGCCCATCCGAAACTCAGGCGCCCCAATAACTTCTAGGATAGTAGATATGGTGAATGAGTGAGTGGTCAAAGCAATGCATGATCCCGAATCATGTCTCCAAACATCCTCAAGTAGTTCTTGTGTCCGGGCAATGTGTGCTTCATTCGACTCTGATTGATCAGCATGCCATAACACATCTTCTTCGGCGAAGCCAGATTCCAACTCATAGTCGGGATAAGAGGCTTGAATCCACTGTCTCGTCCTCCGCTTATCGCATGTATGATTGGTAAGTCGTTCTCGAAGATACTCTTTCACTATAGGCCTGAACTCTATCCCTTGTCCCACGATGATCTCTTTGAAAATCAGACTCGTTGTCTTGAGGCCTCGAGCAAGCGGGCTGGTATAGATAGTGTCGGGGACGGGGAAGCCCGCATGCCGGATGCCCTCGGCATACATCTTCCCGAGGTCTGTAGCTTGTTCGACTCCCTTTTCAACAAGCTCGGCATCAAGCCAAGTTCTATTTGCGTCACCGGGTAGCTTTGACCAATGATTCTATGGAGTATCAGCTTGCTATGATCATGTCCAAGCTACTGGGAGAGGCATACCTTCCATTCTTCTGACCCAACCTCCTCCATCACATCGTTGTGAACACCGTGGCCATGTCGCGCAACCAGCAAGATTTTATGTATGAAATATGAATTGTCCTGGTGATTTAATCTTTCGACGTGTTCAGTAAGTCTCGTCCATTCTCGATCATCAGGCAAACCGAGGTTTGGCTGAGTGGTGAGCTTCGATCCAGGACATGAGTGGGAAATTACGGGATAGTCAACAAACCAACCAGGTTCGAAGGTGAACTTATACAAGCATTTAGGATCTGACATTGGGACAGATGAGAGAAGTGGTGATAATAAAGAACCTGGATGCATTGAAGGGGGTTGTCGGCAGGTGTATTAGAGGTCACCTTGGCAAGGCAGACAGGCAATTGCAGTGAAGGCAAACTGAATGAAGCAACATGGAAAGCCTAGACCATAAGACTCACGACTCATCAAATATCGATAAAGACATGGCTGACTTCGTGAGGCAGTGAGACGGAGGCCCCTCATTCAGCGGCCAATGACGCAACGCCAACAAATCCCGCGTCATGCAGATTAGACCAGCATCTCAAAACACATGACAAATATCACTGGTAACACAAAGAGGAGACATTTCAGCCGCAATCACTAGGGCGGGATCATAAGAGCTAGTGGATGGCTAAATCTGTTATCGCAGGTCTTCCCCCGGCCTTCATTCGCTTCTTTAGTCCAGAGCATCATTTTTACCAACACATTTCTATGCTTTTCTTGCACATTAGGACCCCATGGCTCTAGACTATTCAAAGTTCCCAGTCAAAACTGGTGAATTGCGTCTAGTGTCACTCGACAGTTGGGCTTCAGATATCACCAAAGCAGAATGGAAGCTAAGAGTAGTAAGCTTGCATGATCCATTGACACGCTACCACGCTCTTTCATATAGATGGGGAGCGCCAATCAACGAGGAGCCTTTCAAATCATATACAAACGAGCTTGTCGCGCCTATCAAAATTGGCAATGGGGAACTTAAGGTTGCTAGAAACCTGCTGGACTTCCTAGTCCAGGTGAAGGAAGACCAAAGGTTGAAAGATAAGGAGTTCTGGATCGACGCGATATGCATAAATCAGAATGATAACGATGAGAGGAGTTACCAAGTCAGCAGCATGATGGCTGAGATCTACAGAAGAGCAAATCCTGTCATTGCATGGCTTGGGGACTCGGATGCGCATACGAAGCGAGCTTTCGATCACATGGCTAAGGTAGCTGATCGGAACATCCTTCCATCCTTGGGTATACCAACTAGGCAAACAGGTTCTGAGCATTCTGATGAAGACGAGGCCTGTTGGGAGGCCATTGGGAAGATTTTCGATCGTACCTACTGGAACAGATCATGGATCATCCAAGAACTCGTACTCCCGGAGCACGTAACTCTCCGCTGCGGAGCGTACTCAACAGATTGGGATGTATTCGTGAAGGCCTCACATAACATAGCAACAAGCCCTTTGAAGCAGTTCTACGATAGTCGACCCGCCGAGGGAACGTCATCTTCCACCAGCAGCTTGAAAGCGTCCCGTAACTACGGAGTGCCGGCGATTCTCAAGGCAACGAAATCAACTATGACCACAGAGCACTGGGCCAATGTGCTATTATACACGCTGATACGATCCCGTGACTGCGAGGCTACAGAGCTTGGGGACAAAGCGTACGCTCTGCTGGGTCTTATCCAAGGTCGTGAAGGTATTGAACAGTTGCCGCCATTGCTGTGCCCGACATATGGAAAGGATTGCAGTCCTGGAAAGACGTACCTCGACATCGCCACTCAACTTCTCACGGACTGTGAGGATCTGCTCGTCCTTTCTTGCGCAGAGGGTTTTCGCAATGTTAAGTTGAACGGCGCAGACCTTCCCTCCTGGGTTCCTGACTGGAGTGTCAGATATCCTCTTGGTCTCAGAGTCACAGGATATAAGAGATATCAAGCAGATTCAATCTTCTTTTCGCCGGACACGAATTTCTCACGTGAAGAGAAGCTCACCCTTTGGCCTGCTACATTCGACAAGAATGAGCTTACTATGACTATCCGCGGAATGCAAGTGGACAAGATCTCTTTCGTTGCAGAGTCAAAGCGCGATGTTGTGAATTGCAAACCTTTTCCAAGATTCTTGGATATGTTACTGAGGCTGCCTGAAAAGTATGGAGTCACTGGCGAAGGTCGAATGGAGGTTTTCTGGCGAACGGTGACTAAGAATACTTATGGAGAGGCCAGACCTTCCTCCGCCAAAAGGATCATCAATGGGGCCTGGTTTCACAAAATGGATAAAAGAGAGAATGCAGTCTGTGGTAGTGTCTCCTGAAAACGAAAATTATTGGACAAATCTCAAGGAAGCTTTCAATAAGTTCTGGCCCCATGATGCAGAATGGCTGGCCACCACGAAAGGATGCGAGTCTGTCTCATCGATGGAGTTTGGCTCGCAATTTGCGTATGGGGAGTACCTTCGACCCTTCGTAACAGAGAAAGGGTACGTCGGACTTGGCTCACAGAATTTGCAGAAGGGAGATACAGTCTGGGTGGTGCCACGATCACGGGTGCTTTTGATATTCAGGCATTTGGGCGAGTTTGATCCACAAGCGGATCACCATTGCCAGTTGATAGGAGGGGCCTATCTCCACGGGTTCATGGATGGTAGCTGGCGGGGAAAGAAAGCAACGAAAGATGACACGCAAGCTATCATAATTCACTGATCAGTGACCCTAACGCTATTTAGTGCATATAACGTACATAACTATGCGTACTATGTAATCGAGCCACAAATTAAATACATTGACTAATTTGATAGTACGTTCATCCTCCGAAACATCCGACATGGACTCCAAAGCTCTCACACGAACTAGTAGTTCGGTCCGTAGCACCCTCGCCCTCGCCAGTCTAAGATAGATTACACAGTCATTTCATTTTACGCGATGTACGTGTTCATGCAATCAGGACCATACCATTGCAGCGGTACTCGTTTGATCGCCGCTGACTGGGGCAAATCAGTAGCAGGGGTACACGAGGGGGCCAACCCATGCTGCCCGCATCTGTTTGCTCAGCTACAGAGTTACCCTCTGAAAGCCGACATGGAATGAAAGTCGTGTATTATTTTCTCTCTTTGTGAAGCTGCAATCACGTTTTTGACCATATCTCTCCTTTGTTTGTGATAAGGCCTTGACGATCTTGCATTTACGCGAATGTTAGTGGTTTCAGGGTAAAGATTTCCCCGCCTCGAGAAATAAAGGAGTGTATTCGAGCTGTAGCGTGGTTTCAGGGCTGTGTAGTTAAATGACCACCTCATCGAGGCCAGGATTGATTGGGGCGGCTTCAGGCTTTCAGTTTAGACTTTTGGCCTGAGACTCCTGACCAGGCGCTTAATGTGGATTATTGCAGAGCAAGAAATTGATAAAAGTGTTTCTGATATGTTTACTTTCAGTTATCGGCTCCTGTACATTCATTCTTTCGTTCTGTCGTTTGCCAAGAGCCACGCTCGTTAACAATTTACATTCATTATGACACTCATTTACACCATCTTGTTTTCTTTTCTTTTCCCTCTTTCCTACGCTTTCACTCACCCCGGTCTGCTGGTCACCGACACCGATATTACTCGCATCAAAACCAAGCTCGCTGAGAAGAAAGAGCCTTGGACCGCGTCATGGAATAAGCTGACAAGCATTCCATTTGCCAGCGCTGACTACAAGAACAATGCAGTCAAAGAAGTGAACCGGGGCCAAAATGGGGAGGTCCTATGGCACGATGCAGCTGCTGCGTTCAACCTTGCTCTGCGCTGGAAAGTCAGTGGAGAAGACCAATACGCAGAAACCGCATCAGAGATCCTGATTGCTTGGGCAGATACTCTAGAGATCCTCAGCGGGGGCGACGACGCCTATCTTACCGCAGGATTGCAAGGTTATGAGCTTGCTAACGCCGCAGAGCTTCTCCGTGACTACCAGCCATTTGCAAAGAACGGGCTATCCAAAGTTATCAATATGTTCAACAAAATATTCTTGCCAATGAATCTCGATTTCCTCAACCACGTCCTGGGGTCGGAGCACAATGTCAAGCACTTCTTTGCCAACTGGGAACAGTGCAACATTGCTTCTGCTATGGCTATTGCAGTCCTCACCGACAACCGAACCACCTGGGACTTTGCCGTTGACTACTTCAAGCATGGTGAGGGCAATGGGGCTATCAATAACGGCATTTCGAACATTGTTAAAGAACCTGGTACGGGCAAAGCACTTGGCCAAGGGCAAGAATCTGGCCGGGACCAAGGCCATTCGGCGATGAACTTCCAGGTGCTAGGTGCCATTGGACAGCAGGCATGGAACCAAGGGGAAGATCTCTTTGCTTACAATGACAGCCGCATCCTTCTCGGGTTCGTGAATCCCATTCCTATTTTTATTAGCTGTGATAAGGTCTTGTAAACTAACTTCTGTATACAGAGCTGAGTACTTTGCCCGATACAACCTTGGAAACGATGTACCATTCGAGCCCTACACAAACGGGATAGTCTCCTTCGATGTCATCAGCGAAGCCTCTCGCGGTGCGGTTCGACCTGCTTGGGAGCTTCTCTATAGTCATTACGTCAACATCAAAGGTCTTGACGCTCCTTGGACAAAAGCATACCTTAACAACTCTTTGGAATTCTTCGGAGGATTCGAGGGCGGAGCTGGATCTTGGGGAGAAGGCTCAGGCCACTATGATGGACTTGGCTGGGGCTCTCTTCTTCATCATCTGGATGAGTCTGACATCCAAGCTGCGAAGTCCTCCGCTGCTGGCCCTGAACCAAGTACAACGACGTCAGAAAGTCAGCCAACGGCAACAACTCTAGCGACAGTCCGTACTGTGCATGGATCAAAGACCACAACTGCCGATGAGGGCGCCGAGACCGTTACAGTAAAGCCATCTGCCGTAAACGCCCATCGTTCTTCTACGACAACTGCCACAGCAATTCCTCAAATTACGGAAAAGCCAGGAAAGGGATGTCGTGCAAGGAGGCCGAAGAGCCGCAAGCATCACTCAGTTGCGAACTAGGAAGTTGAAAGGGAAGAAATTTTGTCAAATAGCGGAGACCCCATCGGATAAGTGTCAAGAATATGCTGGGGATGAGTTTTGTTGGGATCTTGTTTCTTGTGTATACTAGAATTCTTGTAGCTGGTCTACAAGGGCAAAACAAGTGGTGCGAAGCTGAAGTTCGGTCACTATTGTTGAATATGATGTAGCCTACAGTATATATATATATTTCTTTTTCCCTTGCCGTCAGCCTTGTACGAGGCCATCGAGCTTTTTTAACTTTTCTACAAAGGCTTAAACAGTGAGACCCCTATAGCAGGCCATCATCGCAGAATTCAAAATCAGATAAGGTTCATCTGCCTCAATGGCGCAATTGCTGCTTTAACCAAGCAGTATTAATGCCAGTTACCTCTCAGCAGCTGGGTCAACCTTCTTCCTTCATCCCACCCAAAGGAATACCGCGCCTGGTCCATCCATCACACTTCCTCTCAAAGGTCAGTCGTAGCCTACAGTATATCAGTTGTGAGGCAGCTCACATGTCGCTTCACAAATTCCACTTCATATTTGCCAACACCACTCGATACCCATCAGCGTCCTCAAAAGTCTTTCCGCACTGATCCCAATACGGATTAAAGCTTGTGACAGAAACAATGCCCGCTTTCTCCATCCGCGCAACTGCATCATCGAATTCCTCTTTCTTAGGCAGGTAGAAAATTATGAGATTGTCCTGCGTAGGTGATCTACCGGCGTCATGCCCACGCTTCGCTGTGAACTCAAGATGATAGCCTGCACCCTCATGACCGAGCATTAGACCATCGAAGCCGTCGTGGTCACGAAATTCGCCGATCTTTTTAAACCCTAGATCGTCGACGTAAAAGGGCAGCAGGGCGTCGATATTGTTTGTGGGGCGGGCCACGCGAAGGTGAGCTGATGCGATCGGGGCTGACATGTTTGTCTGTAGCGAATTTGAATGAAGCGGGAGTCCGCATAACTAAACCTCGATTTTAGGTCAGGCCTGGGCTTTCTTATACTTCAATCGGGGCCCACTTGACGATTTTCCGGGGTTGCCGATGACTCACCTTTAGTCCAACATCTTTTGGACCAAGGATCAAGGAACCAAAGGCATTTGCCAAACCTACAACATATTTCTAACCGAAAATAAAATAACTGGCTCTCAAGATGTACTACGAGTCTCATAGCGCTTCTATAGCCCTTGCACTGTTCAGGTCTCCATGATGATCAACTGCTACAGGAACTCAACGGCAGGGTAAAATATTGTAGAGAAACAATAGAAACTACTTTTAAATCCTCGAGGTCTCCTTGAAACTGGGCGATGACACATCTGTATCGATATTTGGTGCCAAGCCCAACAATAACTCATTCGGTTCAAATTTGAAGATCTGACAATGAACTTGTCCGCAGTAGACCCTGTCCATTTGGTCGACGTATGCCAGATGAGGATAGCATACTGTTCAAATTTCCCTGCAGTGATTCCACTGATTCACAGCTCTGACTTGTCCTCACGATACAAGGCCAAAGCCATGATCAACTCCAAGCAAGACATCACTGATTCACCGACTTGCTCTTGGTACATAAAGTCGGATTCTTTTCTTTGAAACTTTTAATTACCCATTATTCCTTGGACCCAAGAACTATAAGTGCAAGCACACAATTTTCATTTTTCTCACTTATACTGGATCTTTTTCAATAAACATAATCATTAAAGGGAACAGACATACCCCTCGTACTTACGAAGCGCAAATGCCGCCTCAACAAGGTTGCCGGGTCTGCCACGGAGTAGGCATCTACACACGTCGGCATTGCTGGCAGCAAAGTGTGCAATGTCCACATACTTCGCAGCATTGCCCTCATGGTGGTCACACAGCGGCATGCATCGCATTCCAGCAGACATATGGACGGCCGCAGTGTCCTTGCTGTGTATGTCATGGGGCCGGACAAATTATGCAGTCCTTCTACCAAGACTACCATTATCAATGCAGTTGCATGGGTCATTACTAGACCTTTGCTTTTGTGTTACAATGTTGGCGGCCACAGTAGAGCCAACCGATATATCCTCAGCGACATGGAAAGATTCATGTACCAATTTTGTTGTGGTCGATTAATCTATTTTAAGTTTCTTTAAAGAGAAATACTATTGTCAAGTGACTGCTAATCAGGCCTCAGCGAGCAAGAAAGCTTCTGGTCGTAAGGCAAGATGCCAAAATTGACTACTCTAAGGCCCACCAAGTCTGCATCAAACTTACCTGAAGCGTTTTGTCATTCAGAATAGTCGTCTCGAGTTTTATTACCTTCATACATTGGGATCTTGTTCATAAGGACACATATTCATCCAAAACGGCATTCTACTCCTCATTCAACCAAATCCTGGTTGTCAGGATTCAAATTTTAAGGTTAACTAGGTTTTCAGTTAATCTATAAGCCAGTGCATCAATTATCCAACGGCACAGTTAGTATTGAACAAGTCTAAACAGTCGAGGGGGGTATTCGCGGATGAGGCCCAGCAAGCGGTAGGTCAAGGTACCTTACAGGATTAGAGAGACAGTAACGATGTACTAAATATATAGAAACTTGTATTAAAATCCATATTTCTTTCCTATTCCGTTTGGACTTTACTGTTTCGTACCATCGCGCACGGCAGTGACAGCAAACGGGTTGGCCGTGAAGGTTCCATTCGGGTCAGCCTTAGCCCTAGCCTTGCCAAGCCTCTTATATTTATCCGCATCCTCGTAGTATGCTTGCCAAATCTCAGGCTTACTCATATCCCAGTCTCCCCAAGAACCCCAGAGCACACGGCGGTCCTGCTTACTGAAGGGGCTCTTGGCCCCAATCATGATAGTATCGTTAGTCTTCTGCCAGTTGAGAGCATAATCTCGGTACCTGGCACCGGGGTCGTGGAAGCAGTCTAGTGTTTGGACAACAGTGGAGTCTCGCCAACTGTAGGATGTGCCGTTGTCCTTGTTGAGCAAGAAGCGAGAGTTCTTACCACCAAAGCATTGGATCTGCACCGAGAGCTTGCAGTGATCGTATACTTCTCCTTCCTTGTCGCTCTTGTCGTTGTCGAGCTTCTGATGAGGGTTGTAGATCAGGTCCAATCGCTTGACTACAGCATCAACCCAACCGTCCTTCTGAAGAGTCTGCGACTTTGTAGCGTAGGTGCGCTTGACGTAGGGAAGCTCGAACTCTCGTCGCTTGGGGAAGATCCACTTTCCAGTCATGGTATCCATGCCCTCATCAAACTCATTGATCAAAAGGGTATGGTTACTCCAGTCATTTTGAAGATCTCTGAACTGCTTGAACCAGTTGTCCACGGTCGAGTCGTACTTGTCAGTCTTATTGGTAGGGCACCATTGGGCATAGAGGACAATGATAGCAGGGAAGCTACCGTTAAGCAAGTCAAGAACATCTTTGGCTAAAGCTGTCTTGATCTTCTGCTGGATCTTCTTCCAGATGTTGTCATCTCGGAGTGAAGGGAACAGCATGGTAACGGGGAAGTCTGTGCTGAGAACACTGCAGCAAAGGTCGTAGCCTCGTGGGGCAGTACCCTCGTCAGACATCTTGGCGATAAAGCCTAGCAGACGGCTGAGGACCTTAGGCTCATAGATCCAGAGGCCCTTCAAACCGTGGGGTCCCTGAAACTGTTAGCGTGATATTGCTTGTAGCTGGCAGTTTCTCATACCTTGAAACCGTTAGGACCAGCGACAGTTCCCATGTAGCTGGAAGCGCGATAAACCTCAACGGTGTAATGAGTGATAATGCCGAAGTTACCCGGGCTGCCACCGAGAATGGCGTAGAAGAGCTCAGAGTCACTCTGCTTGGTGACGTTCTGAATGGAGCCGTTGTGATCAATCAGACGGATCTTGATAATGTGATCGCCAAAGAGACCAAAACTGCGACCGAGTTGACCATAGCCACCAGTTTGGCCGTGACCCCCGGTGCAGACGCTGAGGGGAATTAGCTTCGTTAGTTTGCAGTAGCCTGTATAGTAGACTCACTAGGCACATTGTCCATGCGGCACGAATAGGTTGACCGAGCGAAGGTAGTCGTTAAAGTCTTGCAGTCTGTTGCTCACACCAGCCAACACCAGAGCTCTGTCATCAGGAACACCGTCTTCTTCCAGGACCATCATGTCCTTGTAAGTGTTGGTGAGGTCAATCTGGATGTTCTTGCCACCGGTGGAAGAGGCGCCAGAATACTGATGACCGCCCGACCTGACAGCGACGCTAACCTTGTTGTCCCTCGCCCATTGAACAGCTTTGACGACATCTTCATCTTCCTTGGGCTGCACAATGAGAGCTGGGTTCATGTCATGCTCTGTCTGGTAAGAGGTGGTAGCATATTGCTGATTGAAGAACTTGTAATCTTTTTGGCCAAATTGAGAAGAAGTGTCTCGGGAGTATTGCATCCCTTGGAAATCTTTGATCTTGAACATGATGAATGTGATGAGAGTTGAGTTTGTGGTGATTGGCAGAAGAATTGTGGCTTTAGACGTCCCTTATATTCTGCTTGCCTGCCAAGATCCCAAGAGGGGCGATGCTGGCCACCGAACAAAACAGCGGCTGATCACACTGACTTTCAAATTATTGAGCACATGTGCGGACGGTTCGCACTAGAGATTAGCGGTCTATCATTCCTAACAAGCTGAGACATGCGTAGTGGCTGCAATGGTTGGGGATGCGGCTGAGCTTGATACCAGGGATCATTTCTAAATAGGCAACCAATGGAGCTATTGAACTGATGTTACAAGTGAATCCTCTAACCTGGTTTCCATCTTTCACTAGAGTGGGACTGTGAGACACCGGCACTTGTAGCGTGAGAATCATGTGAATTCTGACTGTAATTTGACCTAGGTACACGTAAGACTTACTGTACTGCACATGCGTGTAAGATTGGGTGGTAGTACAAACACCTTTCTCAACCAATCAGCAATAGCCTTTCATAGCAGAACCGTATTCAGCCAGCCACTTTCTAGGCATGTTTCAACCTACCACGAGGTCCGACTTCCGACATTTTACGGATAGCTCTGCGCAAGTGCGGGGGAAACAGACACTTCGAGACTGTTTGCGGAAGTGACGGCTTGCATGAGACATAAGCTCAGTCGCACTATTGACGCCAAGGTTGTGACAGCGGGACGGAGATCGCGAGAATATTACGCGCGTCCAGTACCGTTTGCAGCACGGTAGTCAGCATGCACTGCAGGAGACTGAATGAGAGGAGGGGAAACAAAAACATGGCGTTGATATGGTGATTGAGTGGCCAAAAGAAAGGTGAGACATTAACGGTAAAGGGCAGATTCTTCGACTATCCCTTGGAAATGCAATTAAAGTTCGAGGGATTGCTCTTTTGAAGAATAACGTTCAACTACTCTGTAATAAGCGGCTTCTAAATACGATGGTTCGCCAAATGCAGTAACAAGCTATTCACACTAAACGTTGCTCACGCACGACAGAACTGTGCCGCTCCAAGTGGCTTTCGCAAGGGAGAACAAACGGTCTAAAAAAACACCGTATTTTGGTGATGGCTGATCGATAGCTTGAGCCACAGAGTTCAGCTTTTCGCAAAGTGTGCATTTGTTGAGGTTTAGGGCTGCCGCATGTCCCGGTCTAGACCACGCGCATTCCATTCAAGGTGGTAAGATTGGGTTTGCAGCTAAAATGTTTTAGTGCCCATAGCTGGCTTTTCGGATGGGTTTCGAAGGCTAGGTACGGCCCGGTACTTGGAAATGAAGGACGAGGAATGCGACGTCCGTCAAGAGACGGATTGATAGGTTTGAGTTTATCCCATGTGATGGCGTTGCCGTGTTTGCTATTTGAACAAAGGATGATTGAAAGCCAATCATACTGAAGTTCTTTTGGATTATAATGTATGGCTTGTTACTGGTCAGCAAGGAGTAAGCTTTAGACCCCTTCAATCTCAGCCGCTCGTGGATGGAGGGAAGCCACTCTGTTAGGGCTGATAATGACCAAAGCTCATAATACGTATAGAAGATATATATAATCAAGGCCATCGAGAATACCCTTTCAACTCCCGCAATCTCTGTCAACACAAATCTATTGCAACATCACCAATATCAACACAATGATGCTCCCTACTGCTCCCGTTGTCCCCATGGATTTGGGTGACGACTTCAAGTTCGGTCCTACCGTTCTTGACCCCATTCAGCCTGAGGACCAAGATAACCTGGTCCCCATCAATGGCTTCCCCAGTGTTGACCCCGCAGGTGGTGATGTTGCCATGTCCCAGCTTGATGTTCTGGCACACTTCTTTGGAACATACAGCGGATTCGGCTTCAATACCATTTTCCGCCCCAATGGGTCAGTAAAATACTTGGAAGACCAGTGGAAGTGTACACTAATTTAGAAAAAGAACAACTACTCCTACACCTCTTCCTATTCTTCCTCCATCTGAGGATCCCAATGACAACATCCTTCAGCTCAACCTTACATCTGAGTCCCTAGCCTTCGCTAAGGGACGTCTTGATGATGTCCCTAACCGTGGTCTTGACACTCAGGCTGATATCATGCTCAACGGTGTGCCATACACCCAGACAATTGCTGATATCACCGAGATGGTGAAGCCACCCAAGAAGCAGCCCGTCATTCACTTTGAGCCTGGTCTGTGGATGCACGTTCCCGCCAGTGAGCAGATGCCTGTTCTTGCAGCTTCTCTGTCCCGCATGGCTTCTATTCCTCACGGAACCTCTATCAACGCCCAGTCTTTCACGGCTACCATCACTGCGAAGGGTGCACCTGTCTTCTCGCCAGTTGACATCACCCCAACTGTTGTTGGCGGCACTCAGAAGATTCCGTTCAGAAGTCAGACTCTCACCAATAACAACACTCACCGTCTTCCTCAGGATCTTTCAAGCTTCGACAAGGCCGGTACCATCACGCAGGCTATCTTGACTGACCCCAACACTGTGCTCCGCAACGCCAACGTCGGAAAGAACATCATTGAGAACACAACCTTTGAAGTATCTTCACAGGCTCAGAACCCCAACCTCGGCGGCGGAACCAGTAACATTGGTTTCCTCATCGGTGCTGACGCTGGTGCCACCTCTGCCTCAGTCCAAGCCCGAAGCGGCAACGCGAACGCCGTCACAGTTACAGCTCAGTACTGGCTCTCCAGAGTTCGAACCCAGATCAACCTTCCTGCTTGCCAAAGCGCAGACAAGAAGACTGTTTCTCCTGCTTCTCACGGTCCACGTGATGCCGTTCCCAGGTTCTTGGTCGACATTGACGTTCCGGCTCCCAAGACAGTCAACATTGAGTACATCCAGATTCAGTATTCACAGAATGTTTCCCTTGATTTCAATGGTCTTTCGTGGCCTCACGTGACAGTTGGAACTTTGGCACCAACCATCCGTCACAAGTTGTCTCAAGTTCTTGTATCTCACTAGACAGTGTTATGATCCAGGTAGCTGGGACTATCATTGAAGGATATGTAGCTTTGCTGTGGGCGCGCTACGGCGTTTTGGCCCAACATATAGCGAGTTTAAACTCGAGCTCTGATATAACATTCAATTTCTTCACAAGTTATCCTCATCTTGACCTGGTAGCACGAGTAAGTCCATAAGTTTGCATTTATTATGCACGTGGCACAAGCAGAGCCCACTAGTCGCCCTCATTTGATGCGCACTTACTTCGTCGCTGAGAATACAAGATAGCATGCCAGCTCATACCTCTTAGCCTGTACTTTCATATCTGCACAATACAAAATGAGGCCAGACACATCCACGGCCTTAGCTCGAGCAAGAGGGGTAAACGTCCTGCCCTGGCGCCACCGAAGTTATCCACGACTGAGAATTCCAAGTCCAAGTTACATTCCCATCAGTGATCGTCGTTCACCTGTCCCATTAGTGTCTTTAAATGGTTTATGGCTTGTGCCACCCCCGCCTTTTCCATTTCTCCCGTTGCTCCAACACGGGCAGGCTGTCACATTCCTGACCCCGGACGGGACTTCATCTAAAGAAAGCAGTCAGACTTGAACTCTATGGGATATATTGCATTGAACTACGGAGCTGCGGCTTAGAAATTAGGTTCCGTTTCTACTAAAATTTCCGACCGCTCAAAAGTTATTGGAGGATCACGTACTGGTTGCCTTCTTGTGCTGTTGTCAGCGTTGCAGTATTGCTTTTCTGCGTCAAGCTGAATACGGCACAGCATGTGATGGTTGCACCCCGTAGGTGATTCTGTGTCATTAAAATCTCCCCATTTGTAGACACATCCGTAGACATCATTGCGTGGACAGCTGAGCTTCCAGGAATGGAGGCGGTTGATGCATAGAGATTGAAATGGGGTTTGAATCACAATTCCCTCCTCCTGGTCATGCTATATATCTCAGGTTCCTCAGGCCTCCATAGTTCTTTTCATGTTTTCAGTGCAGACTTCCTTCAAACTATTACCTCAAAAAAATCTTATAGTCTGCAATTATCATCATGTCTGTCCTTGATCTGAACTCAGACTTGTCCATCAGAAACCAATGGGCTCGCCAGCATATCAACAGAGCCATTCGACAAGATTGGAACGCCATTCTCGAACACAGCAATGATAAATCCGAGTTAGGTTCTCTTCCTCTTATTCCCAAGGCCTCTGAGCTCCCTCGTGCCCCTGCTCCTCAAAAGTCCTCTGCTCCCCATGATCATGGAGCTCAAAAGCCTCGGGTCATCAAGATCGGTGTCATTGGTGCTGGAGCAGCTGGCTTGTTCACGGGTATGGTCTTGGACTATCTTAATAGTGAACTGAAGAAGGGTTCAATCCCTCTCGCTTTTGAGTATGATATCCACGAGGCGGCTGGGCCAGATCGAGTTGGAGGTCGCCTGTTTACTTACAATTTCGGTGGTCAACGCGATACTCATGACTACTATGATGTTGGCGCAATGCGATTTCCCGACAACCCAGTCATGAAGCGGTAAGTCAGTCCCTTCTGCTAGATGCCACTTGATAGCTTATGCTGGTCAGCACATTCGAGCTCTTTGGAAGGCTTGGCATGGAAAAGACAGACCTAAAGACGAACCCCAGCGCGCCGGATGGTTCTCTCATTCCATACTACATGGCACCTAGCCCTTCCAACACAAACCCTTGGTGCTATAACGACATCACCATTTGGGGCGCTTCTTATCAGAGTGTTCAGACATCTGCTGGCACTGTTGACCCGTTTCAAGTTGATACTGATAAAAGCATCGACCCTGAGTAAGTTGTCACATGAGTCATGACTAGTTAGGTATCGAAATCAATTCTAACTATTTCCCAGGCTTCTCAAAGTCGGGCCAGATGAGGTTGTAAAGGCCAACATTGAGACACTTCGTCAGGCTCTGAAAGAAGATGCTGAGCAGACTCCTCCTGGTGACAAAGGCTGGAAGATGATGATGGAATACGATACATACAGTACTCGACAATTCTTGGGCACGTGAGTACTTTCTGATGCTGCTTGTTTCCCTCAAAAGCTGATCCATCCAGTGCAAACCCGAATGTGAAACTCCCCAAGGACATCCCTCCACCTCCTTATAACTATGAGACCATCGAGTGGCTCGAGACCTTCAACGGGTAAGTCGCCATGACCATGATTCCGGTTTGATGTTAACGGCCTAGCAGAGGAACGGATTGGTATGACCAAGCTCACAGTGAGACTGTTCTTGAGTCCCTTGACTTTGAGTTCAGCCCTGACACCAAGTGGTTCTGTGTGCTCGGCGGCGCCCAACAGCTCGCCAAGAAGATGGAAGAGAGAATTGCTCGCAAACCCAATTATCACAACCCAGTCGCTGCTATTCGCGCCCTTGACAAGATGAAAGTGGAGCTCCGGATTGAGGCTGGGAAAAGGCTTGAGATTCGCTCATACGACGCCGTCATGGCCACTACTACGCTCGGATGTCTTGGCCGTATGGACACTCGTCAAGCTGGTCTAAGATATCCCGTCAAGCAAGCCATCCGCTCTTTGGGCTATGGTCAATCCTGCAAAGTCGCCATCAAGTTTGACCATGCATGGTGGATCCACGATCTCAAGGATTTCAACATTCGTGAAGCAGGTCTAGGTCACTCCGACCTCGCACTTCGAACTTGTGTCTATCCTTCTTACAACATCTACGACGACAAGTCCAAGACAGCTGTTCTTCTGTGCTCGTACACTTGGCAGCAGGACTCTGATCGCCTTGGATGTCTCATGTCGACAAACAAAGACCATAAGCAGAAGGTCGCTGATGAGCAAGTGCTTAAAGAACTTCTGCTCCGTGATCTAGCTATCTTGCATAGAAACAGTCAGATTAGTGAACAGGATCTGTACAAGATCATCAGAAAGAGCTATGTCGACCATCACGCCTATAGTTGGACTGAGGATGCCAACACTGCCGGAGCTTTCGCGTTCTTCAGGCCCCAGCAGTTCAGCTCCATGTGGAACAGAGTGATCCAGCCATCTGGCGATGTCATTATCGCCGGTGAAGCCTCAAGCCCCCACCATGCTTGGGTCGTTGGTGCCCTTGAGAGTGTCGTCCATGGACTTCACTCCTGGATGGGCTCCAATATCACTCTGGTTCCTGAGCTGAAGCATGCCAGAGATATTCTGGAGAAGGCCGAGCCTGGGAACCCCTTCGTCGGACTCCCTCCCTATATGGATGTAAATATCTCCAACTGGCACGCTGTCATGGGTGTCGTAAGTCGCGATAAGCATCTAGAGAAGATGGGAACGTCTGACAAGAGCAACTTGCTGTCTACTGTGCTTTCGCACTTCGATGTTGAGGTCTTGAAGAAGGATATTGCTTCTCGATAAATGGCTTGAACTGACTCTCAGCTGTTCTTTTGGGGGCTTATAAGTTACTCAGATCGAGTATCAGATCAGTATGATAGTGCTACCATCCGCTTTTTAGCTTTATAAATTATTTTCATGTTATCCACTTTCTTGGTACATTGTTTTCGTCCATGATGAGCCGCAGGTTCCATTTTATTGCAACTTTCTCAAGTCCGTTCAGTAAACTTGGCTGATGCTAGGATACATCATGACCGATTCTGATGTCACTATTCGATTGGTCCCGGAAGCCTGGATAAATCCCTCCATTGAGCGTCTTACTCAGCGTTTTTCTGTTATCGCGATGTCATGTCAGCAAGATATTTGTCCCCAATCTTTGAACTTGACTTGCGCATCTAAAAGACGCAATGTATTCCCATGAATCAACATCAGGGTTGAAGACAAGCAACTCTCTTGTGTTAAGACACTCTCCATTCTCCCTCTGGGTGCCGTAGTCTCTGCAGTCGGTGTATGCATAGAACTTGCAATTGGAGTTTTCTTTCGTCCAAACCGATGTAGCCTTGAACATTCCGGAGCAGCCCTTGTTCTCGACACCGCCTCGGATGTAGTGGCCGCAGCTTACGCCGGGCATGCTTGAACCGAAGGTATAACAGTCGCC
The DNA here is from genome assembly GCF_013085055.1 of Fusarium oxysporum Fo47. Lineage (NCBI taxonomy): Eukaryota > Fungi > Ascomycota > Sordariomycetes > Hypocreales > Nectriaceae > Fusarium > Fusarium oxysporum. Next base: position 1,686,165 of record NC_072849.1, read on the forward strand.
TTGGTTGCCTTCAAGGATTTGATACTCGGTTTCATCGTTCACGTCGCAATTATCAACGTTATTGTAAAAGGTTACTGAGAGATTAGCGAGAGCAGAGTATAAGGGACGGCGAAGACCTACTGCCCCATGCTGAAACCTTGGAGACAGCAGCAAGGATGGCAAGCGAATTGGCGATTGGGAATTTCATTGTGGGCAGGAGCGAGGCTGCGTCGTAGGAGATGCTGAAATTGGCTCGAAAGCTTTGTGGATTGTCAATAGCTCAAGTCTTGATGGGCTCCAAGATTATATATTCTTCAAGCAACTCACTCCCCCACAAAGGTCACATCACATTGTTACTCGCTTCACCAAGCCAAACATCTCGTCCCGTCATTTCTCTATCGAAAGCATGAACACTACAGCAGGTTCATGATTTCCGGCTTGGAGAGCACGTTGGTCAAAGCTTGATCCTTGGGGCATCGTAGTTCCACATTCGGGATCTCGGGTTTGCACGAAAGAGGAGAGGCAGGACTCATAAAGCTGATCATTTAGTCATCAACCGCTGATCTTGTCACTTGGCAATAGTCAAGTCAGGGCCAGTCTGTCAATTTGGGTGTAAGTCCAAGCATGAGCTGGCTCATTATCGCATCGCGGAAAAGGGTACCCATAGCCAAAAACCTTGGGTCTGTACGCCAGAATTCGCAATTATGAAATCAAAAATTGAGGAGCCCGAGAGGCTGAGTCAGTAGGCGACTGTTTCATCATATACGTAGTAATCGCCAGATCGCAAGGATCACAGTGCTGCCAGGCATAAGATTTTAGTGCATCCTTTCATCACTGAGACAATGAGGAGACTGCGAGGGCAACCCATCAGTGTGAATACCCTCAGTCTAAAATGAATATCATTATGTAATTTCCTGAAACATACTTGCTCAGCCTCGAAGGCTGCGGTCTTGGCGGTAATCAGCACTTGCAACCTCGTCAAGATCCACAGACACGGAATCCCGTTCGGTTGTCAAGTGATCAGCAGAACTCAAACGACGATATTTTCAAAACACCACATTGAGATCCCGTGAACTGGGCGACACTTAGTTAGCATTGGCTATAACTGCTCACTCAGGAAGTCAAGCAAACTTGAATGGGTAATGTACGCCTCACGATAATAAATCGCGAAATATGTCGGGTCAGCATTACCGCCGTGTGTCGATCTTGTCCAATAAAAAGTATGAGCTCGCCCAAGTTGGCCGGATCGCAGATTCTTCAACACCGAGGCGATGGATACATTTTTATCGCGAACACATTCCTACCAGTTATTCTCGGTCGCGATCAAGCGCGTCGTCAGTAAACCCGTTCCCTCAACCGCAAAGTGGGTACCCAGAATATCGACCACGCGATGCAGGCTCATGTCGACAGCAGTAGGCCAGGTTATCGACCTCCCCGACGGTAGGCGTCTCGGCTATCATGAGTTCGGTGATCCTACGGGAACTCCAGTAATTTACATCCATGGAACACCGGATTCGGGAGTCACGCTCTCTGGGTTCGAAGACCCTCTCGCGAAACGGCTTGGCGTCCGCTGGATTGCCCCAGATCGTCCGGGTATTGGGAATTCCACATTTTATCCGCACCGTAGAGTCTTGGACTATCCAGCCGATCTGAGAACTTTGATTCAGCATCTCGAGCTTCCCAACTATCGCATTATTGGAACGAGTGGAGGTACTGGCTATACTCTTGCATGCGCACAAGCATTGCCTAGAGAGGAACTTCTAATGGTCAGTATATGCGCTGGTGTCGGGCCCTGGGAAGCTGGTCAGGCTGGTCAGAGTGAGCTCATTCAGAAACTCATTATGGTATGGAAAGACCAGAACGAAGACTTCGTAAAGTACATGGAAGGCATCTTTCTCGCTGCAGCACAAGATCCCGACCCGACCAAAATGGAGGCAGTCTGGAGAGAACAGATCAAGGTTTTCGAACCAAAAGATCGAGAAGTTCTAGAGAAACCAAACGCCTTCCAGTCTGCTATCAGAGTTTTCAGACAAGTCTATGCCCAAGGAGGGGTGGGCCATGGCCGGGAGATGAAGCTCAACACTGAACCTTGGGGTTTCAACGTGGAAGACATCGACTACGAGGGTATCAGATTGTGGTATGGGTCTGCAGACGAGAATACTTCACCAGAAATGGGACGATACATGGCAGGGAGGCTACCAAAGGCGGTCTACAAGGAGTATCCGGGGGAGACGCACTATACTATTTGGAGAGAAGAACTGGTGACGGAATTTCTAAAGGACCTGCTGGGTTGAAAGAACAAACGCCTTCCTGATGAGGTTTCTGGTAGCGGTGTGTCACAGCAATTATATGTTTTTGGTAGATACAAGTCATCAAAGGACGCGAAATCGGAACAAAGAAGGCATGGGTTTGACTCCAAAGCTCGTAGTGGAGGTCACAAACCAGCAATGCCAATTGCAGAAAAGCATGCTAAGATAGAACGTGATAAGATAAGATAAGATAGGATAAGGGTAGAAATGACGTTCTTCGTAGTGCAAGACCAACGCATTGCACTACCCTAGAGATGTATTTTGACCTGCACCCTGGCTTATCGTTCGCTAACAGGAACCGTTAGGGGATGTACCTGATGAGAAAAATGACTTTTATAACGCCATGTATAACTCAAACAAAGTAGGTACTCTTTGGTCAGTTTGATTGCTTAGTGACAGCTCTGTTTGGTGAGTTTCTCAACTCATGTGCTACATGTGATTATTCTACCTGGCTTTGATGTCAACCAAACGAGTAAGCTAAAAATAGCTCACTAGACCAAAGGTGTTGGAGACGCGACGCGAGCGCGACAACAGATGGCGTACGTGTCATGATTGCCCTGCCCAACTTCTCCCCCGCATTGTTATCATAGTGCTCCGAGACTCACGTCTTGTACTGTGCCGTGAGCAAGCCAACATTCACAAAGAACAGCCCTTCAAAAGATGTCGCCTTTACCTGGAGCGTCACATTGCCATTCATGCTGTTTGACTGCGCACGCAAACTCTGATTTCGGCACAAGCTTGAGTTGCTCTTGGTCCTGCAGTGAAGCCTCAGACTTGTGCAGTGTTCAAGAGCTTATGCAGTGGCCACCTTGCATAAATATGCACAACTCGGTACACGGTTATGCAACCTCCACAAACCGAAGTAGTGCGCCGTCTCTCATCCAATAAGAGCCACGCCCGGTTAGCTCAATCGGTAGAGCGTGAGACTCTTACGAGTACGCGATCTCAAGGTTGCGGGTTCGACCCCCGCATCGGGCTGTTCCTATATAAATTCGATTGCGAGCGTTTGCGAGGCTTTCTTTTTTTGACATTTTCCCATTATGACAAAGTAGTTGATTGTATTCATGTGACTCAGTGAAAACTCGTGCATGTTATCTTTTTGCGTTGTCATCCTTTTGTTTTTGTCTCAAAGGACGTGTCCTACTGTTTGCTTGTTACTCAAAGGATACTGCCAGGCACTGCACTCAGACGTAACAATGCGCCTTGTTTATTTTTGTATTCACAACCAGAAAACTCCCTGCGTTTGCCATAGTGTCAATGAGATTGGTTTACCAAAACAGACTCAATAAATGAAGACAAACAAAAGAACATCATGAGACATCAATTTGTGCATAAAGTGACGTTCGTTTTGAACATTATGATAAATATATAATGCCTAGAAGGGAACTTCTTCCCATCATCATCTGTCAATCTGTTGAAGTCGAGACTCAACCCTCTTCCATCAAAACCATCAAAACTTTCTTGAGATGGCAACTCTCAACGCTCTCAAGAAAGCCCTCAAAAAGGTTAGCGATGAAGCACCCCGAAAACCATTGAACGACGAAGAGTACGACGATGGTCTCAGCCTCTTTTCCCAGGCCTCCGGCGAGCAGACGTACCAAAAGACTTTCATTATTCCTCAACTGTCTGAACTGATAGCCTCCCTCTCAGCACGAGATGAGATCTCAGTCGTGGAGATTGGCCCAGGCCCGGAAAATGTTCTAGGGCACCTGCCGGCCATTCTGAGGAAGAGGATCACGAAATACGTCGCATTGGAGCCCTCTTTTCAATACACTCAAAGTCTCACAAGATGGCTATCTCCTATGGAGGACGAGAGACCACTTCCCTCTTTGAAACATTTACTCGTTCGCCCGACACCCTTCACACCAGAGAGCTGCAAGGGTCAGAATTACGATGACATTCTCTTCTGCCATAGCTTATGTGGAATGAAACGAGAGGAAAAGAGTATCAGACATACTCTCACGATGCTGTCAAAAGACCCACTTGGCGGTATGGTCATCATCTCTCACCGCGGCGGTTCTCTCATTCTAGACAACCTGGTCTGTCACCGTTCGCTGGCCTTCCCTAACCCGCGCCATAGCCATCAAAGACGACGATGAAGCCATCGACAGTTTCGCTCGCTTCATCGCCAGATACAGTTTGACGGACGGAAAATTATATAAGATCCGTCAGGCCAAGTGGCGGACAATCTGCCGTGAGCTGGCGGGCCGCGACGCGCTGGACATCAGCCAGGTTCAATCATGTGTTCGATTGGCACTGGCAAACAAAACTAGCTTGGCGATCTTGGGCGGTGGCCACAGTGATCATTGCCTTTGGCCTAATGTTGTTTCCGTTGAGATGGGTGCCTTCGACAAAGTCTACGTCGTCAACACACCTCAAAATGCAGACACAGACTGTTGGGTCGTCGCCGAAGCTGGATGTTAGACGGGGGACATCATAAAAGAGACCATGCCTGCAGGTGTGACAGTGACCTTAGGCTCTCGACCGAGTGTTGGTGCAGGGTTTTGGCTCCAAGGCGGTATTGGCCATCTGGCCAGACACTATGGTCTCGCGTGCGACGCTATCGTCGGTGCCGTCATGGTTGATGCGATCAGCGGCCAAGTTCTCTGCATCGGTCACGTTCCTGAACACAACATCGACCACCGAATGCTATTCGCCACGAACATGATGAGGAACTATTGTGGGCTTTGAAGGGAGCCGGAACAAACTTCGGTATTGTCATCAGCGTTACTTTCAAGTCTTGCACATCTCAAACGTTCTCAGTGCGTAATTACGGTCAGCCAAACGACCATAACGCCGAAGAGACACTGGCAAATGCGAGTCGCGATGTATCCAGCCAGTATCCTCACGGTATATCGTCAGACTACGAAGGTGGACAGATGCGTTGTGGAATGACCACTTTCTTATGTTCCTTGAAGGGTGTCTCACACGACAGCTCTAAAGGACTGCTTCTGGAGACTGTGGACGCTATTGAGCTATTCGACAAGGAGATGTACATATCCAAGATGCATGGAGGACACGGGGGCGGCAAGACCTCTGCCTTCAAACGATGTGTTTTTCTCAAGGACATGGCCAACACAGGTGCCATCAAGGTCTTGATACCTGCCACGAAGGATGGTCCTACGCCCTACTGCTATTTCCACCTTGCGCATGGTGGCAAAGCCGTCAGGAATACCGCTCCCGAAGATACTGCTTTTGGTTGCATAGACTGGGATTTGGCTTGCGTCTTTACTGGTGTTTGGCCCAGAGAATATGATGGAACACGTATTTCTAATGCTGTTATTCACTGGGTATATCGGGTTGTCAACGAGCTCCTGCCAATGAGCAAAGGGGTCTATGGTGCAGATCTTGGACCTGATCCCCGAGATAGTAATTTGGCAACCAAAGCTTTTGGTCCCAATCGCCGACGACTGGTCAGGCTCAAGAAAGAATTGGACCCAAAGAACATCCTCGCTTACACTTGCCCTCTAACACTCATCGGCCTGCCACAGAAGCTCGTCATTCTTGTCACCAGCGAGCACGGTGCTGGGAAGGACTACTGTGCTAATATCTGGTCTGCCGTCTTCAAAGTACACGGATACAGTAGTCGGGTGGTCAGCATCAGCAAGGTCACCAAGAGAAAATACGCAGCCGAAACAGGCGCTGATCCTGATCGTCCCTACAAAGAGCAACACCGGAAGTCTATCAATGTTTTCTACAAGAACCAACTGAAGACAGATTCTTTTGTGGCAGAGAACCACTTTCTTGAAATGTTGAAAGAAAATGCCTCGGATGTGCTGTTCATCACTGGTCTGACAGAGATGGCTTCTGTTGCAACGTTATCACACCTTATTCATGATGCTAGGCTGATCGACGTTCGGGTCCAGGCGAGCGAGGCCACGCGAAACTTGCGAAGATGGGGAGACGATAGTAAATTCGAAACAACATACTGCGAAGAGTACATGTATGCGGACGGCATTCACTTACCAAACTTCAACCTTGACAACGAAGAGAATGGAGATGAAACTGTCATGTCATTTGCCAACCGAAGTCTTGTTCCCTTTTGAGTGAAGAGTTTCAGAATCTGGCTGGCATGGTGTCAACAGCGCCGAATTTTCCAGGAAAAGACATCGACTTTCGCTATGTCCTGAATATCGCCCAACAGAAGGGAGGACTCGCGCTGTGCACCTCGCTCCTGAAGAGTCACTTCTCAGGTGACTGGAAAAAGGTGGATGCTGTAGTCACTAGCGAAACCAGTGGCTACGTCTTAGCCTCTCCGTTGGCTATGCAAATAGAGATTCCTTTGGTTCTCATCGTAAAGGGTAATAAATTTCCCCCACCCACGGTTTCTGTTCAGAGACGTATGTCGCACATCTCATCTCGCATACTCAACGCGTCGGATAAGGGCAGATTTGAGGTGGATGCCAATGTAGTTAGCAAAGGCGATTCAGTGGTTATAGTCGACGATGTTCTCGCAACTGGAGAAACGCTCGTGGCGGTGCTCGAGTTGTTGGTCAAGGTTGGCCTACAGCCAGAGGATATAAGTGTCATGGTTGCGGCGGAGTTTCCTTTTCATCGTGGACGAGAGAAGTTATGGGCACATGGGTTCAGAAGAGTGGCTGTTCAGAGCCTCTTGGTTTTGGATGGGCAGTAGGAGGAAATGCTCGAGGTGTCTGAGCTGACGGGCTCGCTGAACCAATTTTTTGTATGTAGGCTGGGATATCCTTGACTCCATCTGCGGAACTCGAATGGTGCCATCTTCGTGTAAGTCTCAGAGAACCTGATAGAATTGCACCAATATAGCCACAACACTACCACAAAGAGCCTGTGATCGGGTTCAGGCAGCCTAAATATATACGAAGCCACTGAGAAAGTGGTCACTTCGCTCTGTTTGAGAATCCTGAGCCGGGATGAGCACGTCGGCTTCCAACGCATTCGGACGGCTTCCGTAGCTCAGTTGGTTAGAGCGTCGTACTAATACTTCAATCCCGAGTATCCGGTAATGCGAAGGTCTCAGGTTCAAGCCCTGGCGGGAGCAATCCCATCGCCTTCCGAATGTTCTTTTTGCCATTTCTGTAACCATCGTGATATGCTTTTGCTGGCGGATTCCGTGTGGCGTTGGTGTTGAGGCTTCGGCGGCCGTTTTGTCTCGTACCTACCACTTCAGGTGTATGAAAAAAGGAGTGAGATAAGATAAAGAAATGGGCCTTACTAGATGTGATCTGATTGGTCGCGTCGCAAACCTCAGTGAGTACAGTGCGGCTGGAAGAATGGCTCCAGTTTAGACATATTTTCCATAAGTTTAGGATGAGAATTGATGACTTTATGATGAGGATTGCCTAAGAAGAGCTTTAATCATTTGGGTGCAGTGATCAATTGAGCATTTAGGTAAACAGAGAACATGAACAACAGTCTATAGCTCAAACACTTCCTCCTGTAAAGAGAAAAACCCTTCTCTGTCAGAAACATCACATGCAGCCGCTCTAGCTTGCTTGAGAAGTTTTCTTGGTCCACACAAGTTCACGGCTGTATCCATACCAAGACGCTTAGACTTGAGCTGCCCGAACCACTGCTTTAGATCTGGTCGCCCCAAATGGATAGACCAAGGTGGCGGAGAGCTCATGCCCTGCATTTCGTGAGATGGCTCGCTCATGTGAACCGCGCTGTGCGCTCCATCAGTGACAAAGATAGATATGTCTAGCGTTGCTGGCGAATCTGGATTTGCACATTCCTTAACAAGTTCAGTAAGTTCATCTGCGAACCACTGGATATGCTGAGCATCTCTGACGACCCAGAGAAGATGAATGTGAGACATAGAATGACTGCCTACATTAATAGCTGCTTTTCTGATGATATGAGACGCAATGCTGATACCTGGCGTAATTCCAATGCCACCGGCGATGAGGACCGTCACCGGCAGCAAGCCCCAGGATACTGACCCAACACCGTATGGGCCGTCAAGACGCATCTTGAGCGGATGAGCAATGATGCTGTTCGAGTCCAAGGAAGCACAACCATGCTGATTAACATCGCTGTTGCAGTCAGCATACTGTACAGCTTTAGTGAAGCCCCCAAGACCTCGGACGGCGATTGTCGTAGTCTTCTCGGGATCATTCGGTGCACTGGCGACAGTGAATGGATGCCAGTTCACAAAGGACACCCTTGGGATTTGAAGCCAGACAACCTGTCCGGGAGTACGAGTCCTCAGACCCTTGACCTTGAACTTTGTTACGTCGCCTTCAAATGCCTCAACACTCTGCACTTGGATGTTGCGAAAATTGTACGCCAATCGGATTGCTCGATCTATGCCCCAGAGCAAAAGCCCTGGGAGCATGAATTCCGGCCCATGCGAGGCATGGATCAAAGCCCCGACGACGAAAATGAGGAACAGAGCGTGAGTGTAGTAGAAGACCTCGAAAAAGCGGCGTCGCACGATTGGCAGGGCCGTAAGGAAGAGCATGACGAGAGCGATCCAGGCCATCAAGCCCACCTGGATCCGATGGTTTCCGAAGCTGTTGGTGACCTGTTTTGTCTCGATGTAATGCTGGATATTGAACGATACATGGGCTGTTGCATGAGCAACTGTTGCAAGGCCAATCCAGCGATGGTACTGAAGGAGGACTGGGTTGGGAATACGCAGAAGGGATGCGAACAGATTGTTTCGGGATGCCATCAACAGTGCGAGACCAGCATTGGCAATTGCTAGCCAGCCGTACAGGGTGTAATCGGCCGTGAACTCGTTGGATTGTACGCTGAAGACCAAGTTAAGGGCGAGAAAAGTTGTGAAGCGAGCAACATCGGTAACGTGCCAGTCTAAGCATGGAAGAGAAAGCGGGAAGCTGTGTAGTTTGTGAAGCCAGACAGTAATACTCCAGTGCAACACATTTCGATCCTGTCGCCGATCTGGATGAATTAGCAAAGCATAAGCATGGAGAAACAAAGCTCTCACACTTATTGTATCTTTGGAAGGTGTAGATACTGAAGGGAGTGAGAGATTCCAAGGATATTAAGCCAACAACGCTGCCAAAGTAAACTCTTGCAGCAGTGTAGCGATCGATGATCACAGGATCAGTCATTTTCGAATGGCAAGAATAATCAAAAGGCATAAGACAAGGGGAATAAGTGATGGTTCAATATTGCAAATGGATATGGAGAAGACAACCACTAAATACTTGAAAACAAGCTATATTGTTAAAAGCATGGCGGCAGTGCATAGATACTGCTGCAACTGATGACTGATCAAACTTACCGTTCAAATCCTGTGGTTGACTTGATTCCAAAAAAAATAAATGCTAGAACTGGGGCTGAGAAATTAACATTTCAGCACGGTAAATGAGAAACAGTGTTGATTGATCAAATGTTCTGATGCTATCCCTGACGTGGCGTCAAGGCTATGCTTGGAGGTGCGGGCGCTGGCTGGGTTGACCACCATTGCTAATCAGAATTTCCTTTTTGGGCAATGCGGATGGAAACAAGCTTAATTTTACGGTAAAATTAGGCAAAGCCCTGCTGTGAAACATTTAGCCCCAAACTCTGAGGCGGATAATTGTCTCTGGGGTTTATTTGCTGTATCATCTAAATTGCCTCTTATAGAATCGAGGTGAAACAGTACGGCAGTATAAGAAGATTGAGACAGTGCAATGAAACCAGCTCCATCAGCAATCAAGCTCGGATTACAATCTACCTCCATCTACTGCAACCTTTCTGCAAAGTCAGCATTTACCTCAAACCTCAATTTTATACATCTATTCTTTCCACAATGGCTTTCAAGCTCGCCGCTCTTCTCTTCGCATCCGCTGCCATGGCCGCAAAGATGGGCGACTCTGGTGCCCTATCCTCGCTGGATGCTGGACTTGGCGGTACAGTTGAGGTTGTCAGCAACACTGAACTCAAGATCACCGACTACGAACTCAAAGACGCATCCGCACCTGCTCTCTACTGGTGGGGATCCAAGACTGAAGACCTCTCATCCGGCTTCCGTATCAACAAAGAGCGCATCAGCGATACCTCGTCCAAGATGGATATTATGGTTGAGCTTGATGCTGGCCATACTGCGAAAGACTTCTCTTACGTTGGTCTCTGGTGTGAGAAGTTTGCCGCCAACTTTGGTCAGGCAAAATTGACATCTGATGGCGGCTCTATGAATTCGACCGACGAGGCGGATATGAAGAAGGATGAAATGAACGGCGTATCGGGTTGTCCCACTGGTCAACCCGCCATGGTTGTGGCTATCTTGAGTCTGCTCGCTTTCTCCGCCTACTTTGCATGATGACTTGTTGGAGCTTGGGACTTGGGGATGTTAATGGGCATACAACAAATAACATGTAGTTATTTCAATTCAGTAGCGTTAGCATTAATACCCGCTGCATTAAATTATATAAATGTGCCTCTAATTGCACAAGCTTCGAGTGAATGGCCTTCTTCGATAATTAATTGTGATATTTGCGTCCATCAACTGGAGTGCTAGGACCCGCTAGCTGGTTAGGAGTGAGCGGAGTGACTCCAGGTACTTGGCGCTGTAGATCATCGTCAACAGCGGGTAGCCATCAGTCGCGAAAGAAGCCCGGGCTGCACGCGGCTGTCCTTGAAGTTAATTTCTGTTTGATCAAGAAGGCAATTATTAGTATCAAACTCGTCATGATCCGCTGAATGTTTGCCAAATACGATTTTTCGTTCACTTGTTGATCCTCCAGGCGCTGAAGATCCCCTGTACTATTGAGCAGTTTACTCGATTAGGCAATCTTGATTATGAAACTCGAAACAAGCAATCAGAACAAGCCTCACTGTCAGCGCTAAGCTTTTCAGCCCTACGGGAACCAAGGTCAACAGCTTTACTGCATTCAGTAATTCTGATTAGCTGGCGGCCAAAGCTTCGATAAAATATTGGCGAAAATGAATTCTTATTCGGTTTGAGCCTAGGCTGTGATCGACATTTGACAACTTCATTCTGTTTTTCTCAAAAGGCTGATGAAGATGGCGTCGCTCCGCCTCTCGAAAGGGCGATGTAAGCTTTGGCGCATTTCTCCGGGAAGAGTTGATGAGAGGATCAATATTGGGGTCCGAGGTAATGGTGCATATAAGTGATTGACCTTGGCATCTGTTTTCTCATTCCATCAAACAACACCACTCTCATACTTCAACCCAGTCCGATTCAATTAGATTCTTTCCAACATCTATCTCCAATACGAACAACATGGACGCAGCACACCATACAGCAACGCATGACATGACTCCCAATATGACAAGCTTTGTACCAACGCCCAATATGTCGGCCTTCGACGCAGCGTCACATACAGAAAACATGGACGGCCGACACACACCTGACGATGAACATGAGCCGTGTATCAGGACTAATGCCGGATCTGGAGGACATAACCTGTCACCCACTGATCCCGATAGTCCCATGAGTTGGTCAATTCTCAAGAAGGCCTACGTATCGGCTTGTTCATTCTTTTTTGTGTTTGTAATGTAAGTTACCCATGCCATGGAATGGCCCATTGATATTGACTTGAGTAGCATGTACGGAACAACCACTTACACAGCAGCCATCAGCGCCATCCCAGAGGCATTTGGTGTCTCACAGCGCGTGGCTGTCCTCGGCTTTACAATGCCATTCTTTGGCGTATTTTTCGCACCCATCTACACTCCGCATCTCTCTGAGCGATACGGCCGACGACCCATCTACTTCACCAGCTTCCCGCTCTTCTGCCTCTGTGTGATCGTGATCGGTCTTGCAACCAACATTTCGACATTGTTGGCTTTTCGGTTCCTGGCTGGACTTTTTGGTGGTCCCTGCGTTGTCTTGATCGAAGGCACTTTTGCTGATGTCTGGCCTGCCAACAAGACGGTGACATATTATTCTTTCTTGACTCTTGCTTCTTATCTTGGAGCTGCTGCCGGTATGTTCTGAGTTTTCTCTTGAGTCTAGACAGAAAGCTGACATTTGTGACTGCAGGCCCTATTATCGGCGGCTTTGTCTTCGCAGCCAAAGGGCCTGCCTGGCTCTCATGGGTCACTCTCATCTTCGCCACTGCAGCCCTTGCATTTGGCTCCTTCATGCCTGAAACATACGGCCGAGAGATCCTACGAACCCGCATTCGCTACAACAAGAGCGGCATCAGATTGCCATGCGCTCAAAGCGGTGTGACATTTTCTGAAATGACCCATATCACCGTCCTTACACCAGTCAAAATGCTCTTCACAGAACCCCTCGTCATCGTGATCTCTCTCTACCTTGGCCTTAACTTTGCAGTTGTATTCCAGTGGTTCATTTCTGTACCGGCTGCATTGGGCGCCACGTATGGCTTTGGAGTTAGACAATCTGGACTGGCATTCGTCTCCGCTATTGTTGGAGTGATACTAGCACTTCTTACCTCCTCCTTGATTGAGGCTCTACTCTCCAGTCGAGCTAAGCGAAACATGGAAGATATTGAGAAGCGTCTTGTCCCAGCCATGTTCGGAGCGTTCTTGGTAGCTGGTTCTCTGTTCTGGGTTGCGTTTACTGCAACTCCCAGCATTCACTACCTTGCTCCAATTTCTGGCACAGCAGTCTATGTCTGGGGCAATGCGATGGTTCTCATCTCGTTCATTTCCTATCTGTTTGATGCATATCCGCCAGCTGGAACTCTTTCTGCACTCACCACTGCGGCATGCTTTCGATTGGTCTGCGCAGGGATTGTGCCAGTCTTTATCCTCGACATGCTTACCAACCTGGGTGGAACCTGGACTTTCAGCCTCTTTGGCATAATCTCTGGTGTCATGACTCCATTTCCCTTTGTTCTCTACTGGTTTGGACCCCATTGGCGCAGCAAGAGTAGGTATGGTGCTCGCTGGACCGCAATTCCCGAGGTGCATACGATGGAATAGACACAACTGATTTCGGGCTTGATAGGGTGGTTTTTGGTTCTGTGTAGGCTGGTTATAATGTTGCGTTTCTTTTACGTCAAGCGCTTGTTATGGAGATAGACTTAAATCTAAGAAGGCACTATATCATTGGAAGTTTAAGTTCCGGCGATCTGCCAACGCATCGTGGTATTTGCTTTAGTCGCTATGTGACCCTAGAATCTCGGCATTGCTTACCGCAGCTAATTTCTATCTCTCATATCTCGTCCTATTGGATGGGGATCATAGTAGGACAACGTTTTTCCCCTGTCGGTGATTGAAGGATTCATCCAATCTCAAGGATTCAAACTGTCACATATCGAAAGGTTGACTTTCTCGCTTAGAATGCCGAGATAACCGTGGTGGGCACTTTCAATGGCACCATAGCGTTTGAAGCTATACGATTCTGAGGGTAGAGCAATCCTTCGCCCACCGAGCAACCTCTTTAATACCTAACCGAAAGCTTAAATCAGTGAAACATACAGGTGAGTCTATTTGAAATGCCGCGTTGGGCAATGGCGAGTTATCATGACAGCTCCTACAGGAACACATGCATCGGCTTTAGCAGCCTCCGTCATTTCCGATGTTCTCGATGTAACATCATTCGGCCCATTCCGCTAGTAAATCGCACTTCCTCAGATGTGAGAAGACGGCAACAGAAAGCAATTGGAAATAAATACATGCCGTATGATGCCAATGTGTGGCTTTGTATAGACACCCCAAAGCTGCATTTCAATTTGCTCTCATCGCGTTCATGATGAAGGGACTAGTCAGGTTGTTGGCCATCTCTAGCACTCTCGCCAGAGTTGCCAGTGCCAAAGCAGTATTTGCTCATTACATGGTAAGTTCCTTTCCCACTCATCTACCTTTCGTGCTCTATTGCTAATGATTATGCCTCGTACCAGGTCGGAACTGTGACCCAGGAGCATGCGCATAAAGATATCGACAATGCCAAGTCTATGGGCCTAGACGGCTTCGCATTGAACATTGGTGACGCTACTCGTGACTATGTCTCTCAGGCTCTCAGCTACCTCTTTCCGTATGCCGAGTCCGTCGGTTTCAAGCTGTACATCTCCATGGATGTCTACGCTTCTGGTGATGCCTGCTACCATGGCGCCAAGTCGGTATGAGAACCGACTTTTCTGACTTATCGTCGATGTTGGCTAACAGTCTCAGTGCCATGGACCATCTGACTACCAGTGGATCTGGGACTCCTATAAAGGAAGTTCGGCCTACTATCAAGTCAAAGGCCGTCCTCTGATCAGCGCGTTCTCTTCTGGTGGTTTTCACAACGATACTTGGATTGACTGGAAGAAAGGACTCGCAAACGACATGTTCTTCATGCCCGACTTTGACGAAACTGAAGGATACTATGACTCAGCCGATGAATGGTGGTCATACTGGGGCCCGATTACTGACGGGATCTTCAGTTGGGAGTCTGCCTGGCCTGAACGCAAAGGCTTCGGCGGCAAGTATGCAGGAGACGTATCAATCGATGTTCCCGTTCTATCCGGGGCCCATAAGCATGACAAACTGTATATGATGGGCCTTAGTCCACTGCAGTACAAGAATGCTTACGGCGCGCACGTTTATCGCCAAGGAGACCTGAACCTGCCAAAACGTATGATCAACATCCTCAACATGGATCCCCAGCCCGACTATGTTCAGTTTCAGACGTGGAACGATGGTCCTGAGGCACACTATATCGGAAACCTATGGACTGAGCAGAACAACGACACTGAACCATACTTCTATGCCAACCAGGAGACTTGGGATCATACAGGCTGGCAACCTCTTGTCTCGTCTTTCGTTAATGCTTACAAGACTGGTCAATCAGCTTCTCAGATGACACCAATGAACGGGGATGTTCTCGTCGGTGCTGCATGGTATCGAACCGAGCTTTCGGATGTGAAATGTCCATACGAGGGTAACGATGCCTACTACAACAAACCCGATGGCTGGGATGATGACGTCAACTATCTCTACTACGCTATCATCCTCAATCCCTCCTACGGATCTGGGTACAAGGTAACGGTTTCTGGAAGCACCGAGCACACAGCCCCTCTGAATCCTGGTATGAACTACGGCTATGGCGCTAGAGAGGTTCAAACCGGCGCTCAGCGGATCACCGTCAAGGACCCGAGCGGCAACGTTATTTATACTGCTACCGGAGGAATGTGCGTTAGCGATGGCTGCCCCAATTACATCTACAATGGCAATTACCAAGTCTTACCCTTGAAAAAGGGTAATGTGGACCCAGTTTGCAATCAGTGGCCTGGTATGGACCATAGTGTTTGTGGCTACGGTATTTGTCATGCCAGTGGTGACGGTGGTAACAACGCGGCGGGCGATGACTTCACCCATGTTACCTGTACTAACCCCGGAGTTACTGATGCTTCCAAAGATGCAAAGTTTCGCTGGGACTCTGTGTATGCAGACCAGGCTTGGACGTGGGGTGTTGATCAGTGGAATGCTAACCCGTTCCCTGGCGGCCTGAACTTTACAGAGCAGGTTCATAGTCTCCATTCCGACCTAACCGGGATACATGACTAACACTCTTTGGTAGTTCAGCAACCTTTTCCACGGCCCAGAGGGTATCGACTGCGGTACCATCGAGAACGACAACCCCTGCGGCTCCAATGTGGTGCAATGCAACGACGTCACGTATCCGGGAGCCTACTTTGCCATCAACTCCATGGAATCCATCTACCGCGTATGCACACTTCATTGGTCGTCACCACTATAAGAGCTTAAGCTGATCACTCAACAGGTTCACTTCAACTTTTGGGACGCACTTGACAGGGCTCAGAACGACATCAATGCTCAAGTTGGAGAGGTCTCTAGCACCTTCGCGCCCATAAAGTCAAGCGATTTCTCCGTGAAGCTTCTTCTCGACATCATTGGTCTTGGATTTTCTCTTGCGGTATCCCCGATGTGGAACTCAGGTTAGTACTGGTAGATTACATGAGTGACATTATGATGGGCTAACCAGATGTAGCTCTCAAGGGCATGCCTTACTTCAAAGCCAATCCCAACACATTGGCTACTGTAAAGGATTGGGTGAACCCAATGGTAGCAAACAGCATTACTATTGCTAAAGACACCCTAAAAGAGTAAGTGATTTCATTTACTAAGAGCACTTCAAAGACAAATTGACTTAAGCCTTACAGTGACAGCGCCCTTAGTGCCGAGAACTCCATCTCGACTAGGCTCAATGGTAGGTAGCCCATGTGCTTCTTCTCCTCATGCTTTACTGATGAAATGCTCTTTGAAAGCCATTGTTACAATCTGGCAAGCTGAGATCGTCTCGATGAATGAGCAACTTTTCAACGGTTCGAAGGAAAATACAAATTTACTCTTCAAGACCATTACGGACGGCCAGATGCTCGAAACGAAGCATCAAGATCTTGGTGTTGATGCGATTCAAGCACTTGTCTCAAAAGCGCTCTTCGCGGAACTGGTTCCAATCGCTTGGCAGCTGTCATCTTCCGAACTTGGTCCAGTGTACGTTGTCGCTCTGCTGTATTCTGGCCTTTCACTAACCTCGCTTCTAGTGTCATCGATTCAGAGCAAGGCTGCGGAGACAAGCCTGATGTGAAGCACATGAGCTCCAAGAGCTACGATTCATCTGGTGTCTGCGTCGATTTTAAGATGTACTACTTGATCGGATGCACTGGCGAAGCTCGAACCTGCGACGAGTCCCATGGAAGCTTCAATCCCGGATGCACCGATAACCTTTTCAGTAGCCTTCCAGGACTCGATGACCTGACAGGATCAGAAACAGCCTTTGGTGGTTTGACCAAGGAAGATATCGTGAACGGGTAAGCAGAACCCATACCCCAAACCTTGAGGTTTATGTTGAATCACGCACTGACACCTGGTAACAGAGCCGTCAACAGCTTTGCCGGTAACGGGAATGCTAACGGATGGTCTATGCTTGATCCTTCCAACACAGTTGACGGTATGGATCTAGTCTCCGAGTACAACGTTACAGCCCCAGGAGTCGTCATGTTGCCGGTCTGCACAGCATCCGAAGCCTTTTCGAATTGGTTCTCCTTTACTAATGGAAAGCCTAAGTCGGCCAACTACCCATGCAATTGAGCTGGGCAAAGAGTACGGCGACAGGCCAGATTCACAGATTCGCCAAGTCACGTATTATTCTTTTTTTCGTTTCACTCAAAGAGGAGTCGAATATAACATCTCACGTTCATAAAACCTTTCAATTGGCATTTGGCTATATAGCTGCAGTTTAGCTTAGGCATCTTAAGACTAGGATTGTTGAATAAACCATTTCGTTGGGTATCATAATACTTAGAATCTTCAACTCAGGTTTACCAAAGGTGACTATATATCAATGAAAATTAAAGACGGATCTGTATATAAGGCATGATCGGATATTTGTCGTGTTGAGGTATTATATAGCTCATGAACAGGGGGACTATGGCGAATGTTCTTGAGCATGTAACGGCAAATATCCATACAACGGAGAAATTCCAGAGAGCGACTCAAACGAAAGACATAAAACAGTACAGCCACGTCTGACGATAATAAGATTAAATCATGAAACGGGACCAAAGCCTCAGACATTATATACCGCAATGAAGAGTGCTCTGAAATGTGTAAACCCGATACCCTTGTCAGAATCTATGCCCCTTCCCTCTGTCACTAGTTTCGGATGTGTCGCCAAAATGTTGTCACATCTCTATTGCCCGTTTGATCAAAGAAGCGAGGAATGGAAGCTTCATCATTCTCTCTAAAAATATACTCCTGTCGTTCGTTTTGAGTGTCCTTGATGCCCGCTTCTCTTCGATACTGGTAAAGTTGTAACAGGCGCAGTCGTTGTCCCTCTTCGACTCCAGGCACGTATTCGACTCCATACGCAGTGGTTTGTTGCTTATCAAGCTCTTCGATTGTCGGGAAGTGGTCAAGACCCTTCTGGCAAAGTCGCGTATCATCCAGAAAAACCCACGCTCGTTGTCTAAATATGCTGCGTTGCAAGATCGAGGGTAGAATGCTGAATGGAGGGACGGTATCCAATGAGTGAGTAAGAGACAATCTCTGCACTAAGGAAGATCTCAGCGAGCCATCTAGACAGCTGTTTAAGTCTATCGAAAGCCTTCTGATAAGGGGAAAGCCATGATTGCGAGGGGACGGATGCTGCGACCTCCTCCAATCGGAAAGTATCGTATACAACCAGCTTCGCATATCTTCGGGCTGTGTCTTGTTTGCAAAGAGTACTAGATTTCTGAGTAGATCAAAGCCGAGGTCTGACAAATCATAAACATATCCTAACAATGCAGGAATACATTGTTGTGGCAGCTTCATATCCTTCCGGGCTGCTATTGGGTTGAAATAAAGATTATCCGGGTACAGCAGGCGTACCGGGTCGGCGGAATTGTCTCGTAAAGCACTGGAAGCATGTCTTGTCGAGCAGCGTGTAGATACTGTATAAAGAGCCCCGTGGACTGCCTTGATATACTCAAAAACGCAACAAATTGCCTCTTGCTCGTAGTTAGAGAGCTCGTAAAGTACCTTTTTGGTAATAGCACTATATTCCCCGTCGTCTAACAGCAATGCCGCCTTATGTCCATCAATTTTGCAGAGCATGTCATATCTGATAAATGCCCATGCAAGAAGCTGACATTCTGATGAAGTGAGCTCATCTAAAGTGACGTGCTCTGGACAAAAGCTGTGTTGGTTGTAGTAGAGCCCTCTGCTTGGAATCTCGATTTGAGGAAGGCAAAGGTAGGCTTGAGGTGGGTTTGAGGAAGTGGCCTTGCTGATGAAGTCTTCCACAAACATACTCATATGGGAGAACAGTTTATAGAGGTCATCAATGGTAGCTTGATCCTTTTTTTCAAAAGGATTGGGTAACGCCTTTGAGGACCACTGCATAATGATATATCTCATGACGTGATTGTCAGGTCGATTATCGGCCAGTTCCAGATAAAGCAGGCACAAGGCGTCTTGTAGGAGCTGTTCATATCGATCTCCATTCAGTAGGTTGACAACATAATGCCGTCTTATAGTTGTTTTAGATGCCCTGTACTGAAAAAGCATGATTGGAGATGCTTGGATGAGGCGAAAAATTGTAGTTGTGGACGAGAACTGAGAAAAGATTCGGATCCTGAGCTCAGCAGGGAGTTTAGAAAAGCAGTCCATGTTTGGTATTGTTCTTGGGCAGACACTGGGGGTTCTTCTGGCGGTGGTGATATTGACAGGTCGAGGAAAAGAATTGTGACAAGACAGGATCAAGCGCCTTTTTATTGAGCGTGTGATTAAGCTTTTTGAGGCCGAATCAGCCTCACGTTGACTCGATTTATCTCTTTTGGGAATCTTAACTTTGCGACGAAACCTTCATAATCTAAACCACAAGAATGGGTTGAGTTTAGTCAGAGTGAACTCTTGATCACAACGAAGATTAGTGGTTATAGTGAAAGTCTACTTGGTTTCTTGTTAGTTTTGAACGAATGAAAATAGCAGCAAGGTTTGGGAGAACAGGCATGCAGTCGGTGACAAGATCCGACCTGAAGTAACGTAGGATTCACGAAGTAACATTCGTTCACAAAACCTTATCGGAATGAGAACCATATATACGAGCTACGTATGCAATCAAAGTTCCGATGTGAATCTTATTTAACCACCTCATCATGTATCGCAGGCGATGTTTCACACTGCCTCAAAGTTTAATAAATACAAGGTGTTATTCTTGATACGCTGACTGGATCTATCTTGCCAAGATATCGATGGGTTCGTCCAAGTCCATACAACCCGCTGTGGCCTTAACTTACATAAGGCTTTACCTATAACCGTTGCATCGTGGCTCAGAGCTCAGAGATCATGGAGAAAGAGTGTCACTTAGGACTGCCTGTCTTTCGGGAGCTAGCATAAGTATCTCAATCAGACTCCCATTCCTTCTTATCTCTCTTGGTATGCCCTTTCTTCCTCCGTGGCAATGGATCAGACTCTGGCTTTTCTTTCCGCTGTGTAAAAAGAGGCGATGCAGAGGGAGGCGGCATCGGCCACCTCGAAGCGACATCTTGAGTGGGCAATTGGTAGCTGAGACGTTCCTTTCGAGCTTCTTCGTCCTCGGTTTCTACCGATGGATTACGTGGGCGAATGTAACGCGCAGAGATTCTGTCCGATCTTCGACCAACTCGTTCTCGTGATGGGCCTCCGATAATAGGTGTTCTCTCTTTCACGGTGGGTCTTTGTCCTGCACCTCGCTCATCCTCTGAACTTTCTTGATCATCGTCGAGGGCTTGGGATACCCGAGGCACTTGACTACTAGGAGAGATGTGATTTGTCTCTGACAGTTCAGCCAATTCCCCATGATCATGGTCTTGTGTCTCAGACGCTCGTGGATCCGTAAGCTGCCATGAAATGTCGAAGGAAATCTCTCCAATTCGTAATTTATTTGTACCGTCAGATTCTCGTTTGTAAAACTTGTGAACAGTGCCGTGGAGGAAATTTGTCGATACAATCCATGAGACGTCTAGCTCTACGCTAAGGAAGGTTACCGTTTGACCACGTCCTATTTTTCCGGTCTCTGAAAATATTGATAGTACAAATGACTTCGGTATGTCATACGGGACGTCTAGGACCATTGTTTTATCACTGAAGGATTGTATTAGCGTCTGTTGATATAGGGGATATATGCTTCCGCAAACTGTTAACTCACGAAACTCGCCGCTTGGCGCGAAATGCGAATTTTGAGACATTGCCTCCGTATCTTGCTTCGCAGATTAGTTTGCCAGGTTCTGAACACTGCAAATAGTTGATAGTAACGACGAGGTAACCATTCCTCTCTGACAAGACGCCTCCATGTTGTGAAACAACTTCTCCATCATCGATTATTGTATTCAGTTGAGTCTGCGTTCCCTTCTGGGACCTTTTGCTTTTGTGAATAACTCTAAGTGAGGTACCAACCTCAAAAGAATGAAAGCGAGGACCGGAAGCTTGTGTATCGCCCTTGTTAAGTTCGTCCGTCACTCGTTCCCGAAAATCAAGAGAAGTACGTTTTTGGCTCAGCATAGACTGGAGAATAGGATCACTCTCGGGACTGCTAGTGTAACCTTTGTAAGAATAAGTGTCGAAAAATAGGGTGGCTCTTTCAAGTTCAGTATGAGCGTCTCCCATGAAATTTACTCCAACATCTTGGGGCACGTCTGGATTCCAGAGCTCCCAAAATTCACCAGAGCATAGCATATCCATCGATAGCGCGTCTTCCGCTTGCCTCATGTCCCGAATTGTGCTTCTACTCTGAGGCCGCGATATATCAATGCTATCGTTGTCGCTCGTGATATCTTCTGGAATTTCGCCTTCGTAGCTGGGTAGTGACTTGAGGGCAAGGGAGCGCAAATGTCCGGCCAGGTGGTCCTCAAGACGCCCATCGACCTCATCTTCATCCTGGCCACAGAGAGGGCATGATGGGAATATCTTTGGTATCTTACGACTGTTTCTATTTGCCATGATCCGGAGCTGATTGTCGTTGAGCTTGCTGTTGTGAACATCTCGCATGTGAGCAATATACTCGGCACTGGATGTAAACGGGTCAAGGTCCCGATGAGAAGCGCAACGCCAGAACCGACGATGTTGCTGCAGGTGACTTAGCCACTCGTCACTATGGCTGTGTAGCACATCTGGCTCATCGCAATCTTCAAAAAGACATATATAGGCATCCAAGTCGTTGATCACATGGTTCCTAGGAATTTGGTAAGACAGCGAATCCCCATGATGATTCCAACGTAAAAAGACTTACTGCCACTCTCGATCGTCAAAGACTTGTTGAGCTGGAAGAACATGAAGACAATACGGACAGGTAATATCTATAAGACCCACCAGTTCTTTTTCCGAGAAGCCTTCTGAAAGTGAGCTTGCCCCATGTTCTGTAAAATTCATCTGTTTTTTCAGTTGCTCATAGCGCTTTTTGAGGGCCAATCCTGGGCTAGGGGGGAATATTAGAGCTTCATGTGAACCAAGAGCAACTGTCCTGCTTGCTGATACAACTGAAGGATTTGCAGCTGCTTTCTGAAAATTTACTGGCACCAGAGTTGTTGCACTTTTGACTTGGGAAGGTGTTGCCAAGGCTCTTCTCGACCTCGTGTTATGCTCCTTGGGCTTATTCTTCTGCGTCTTGGAGTGCTTGGACGATGCAGCTGACTGGGCATTTGGTAGCTCGACTGGTTTCTCGGCTTCTGGTTTCTGCGACTTTATTGTTGTGCTTCCCTGGCGATACCTTCTGTATAAGATGCGTTTCCTCCGAAGAAGCATTGTCTGAGCCAGTCTATCCTGAAGAACTTCGCCTAAGCCGGGGAATTTGTCACAAATATGGTGTTTGAAGTGTTCCCGTAGTATGTCCTCCACATCATTTCCTTCATCGTCTTTGATCTGAAAGCTACTTGCTTTGAGAGCTTGAGTATCTTTGCTTGCCCGACGGATTGTATTAGAAATCTTGTTGAGTCTGCTGATCTCTGACGCTGCGTCCACGAGCCCCTTCTGGAAACCTTGGTTTGCATTGTCTTGATTTGAAGACTCTATCATGGAAATCAAGATTTTGAACACTGCCAGCAATTAGTTTCTATATTAAAAGGCCAATTCGGCTTTTCCTACAACTTTGGCATCGATAGTTCAGTGATTCCAGCAGGCCAATAACAACACCTGTAACGTCAGGGGCATATCTCAACCGATGGTCCATGGATGCTGAGCCTGGGGCAAAAACGCCTATGCCATTTGCCCAGCTTGAGAATCTTGCAAGCTGGTCCTCTACCATCGATAATTCCCGAGGGTGAATCGAAGCCGCGGAAAAGAGGCATTTTTGGAAAGACTCAAGACAATCATTGGCGCAAGCAGAGATTTTTGGCCCGTTTTGCTCAGCGTTATCGCTCGGTTCGGCCATTATTGACGACTTATGCTGTCAAGATTTAAGTTTGTTGTGTCAGGACAGCAAGGCGTTAGATACGTGTGCGTATTGGGTGAGTGAGATAGTCAAGATATCTCTCAACCTATCGTGGACTCTTCTGATTGGTAGAATCGATAAAGTAGCATAACACTTAGGCCCGCTGCTCTAACAAACCCACTTGAGTCTTGACCTTTTAACACCATGGAGATAGCTCATGGAGCTCCGGCGTTACATCGTTACATTACTACCTCTGCCTTGCCAATATTGAAATAGATTTTACTGCTATATACACTGCTATTATGAGAGGATTCCATGTCTCAACGCCCCTGTATGTTATGAGATAAGATATTCTTGCTATCGTCTCACCTTTACCCCGCCTCGTCTCAGCCGCACATGCACCATTTACCGCCCACTGGAATCACGCCAGAACTTGTCATCAGAAGTCATCTTCCAGCATAGGCTTACCTCCAAGCCTAAAAATATCATGGCAATATCTTCAAGCCCAAATACGGACTCCGGCCGCCAAACCCTTCTTCTGGACACGGTCGGAACGGTTCTAGAAGTGGCAAAAATCGCTCGACTGAACGAAGCCAACCCTAAAGTGAAGGTCTTCTATAGCCACTTGACCTACCACTGTTTACTTGACCTACCACTGTTTACGATTACAGGAAGCTCTTACTAGAGCGCGACAAGATGCATCATGCCTCAATAACGATTGTCTCGACCGAGCGATCTCTCATTTTGGGGTATTGATACCAGAAAGCGGCTTAGATGAGTTTCCGGCCTTTTCCGTGACTCTTGAGTTTCGACTTAAAATGTTGAGCCTTTGGTGGAACGAGACTTGCCGACGAACAGATGACGCGAAGCTAGACTTCGTAAGTCGTTGGTTGAGACAAGACATCACAGAAGAAGAGAGATTGGAAGTGGATGAAGCACTAGAGACGTGCGCTGATGACCTGGATAAGCAGCTCCCCGAAATATCAGTCCAGAAGAGATCCAATGATTTCCCGACTCTGCACGATGGTGAATCACCCTTTGCAGTTTGGAAAGTCGCAAAATCCATCTTTGATGCACTTTTAGAGTGCAAAAGTTGCTCGTGTCCTTCAGAACACGAGTTCAAAGCCAAGCTTGAGTTAGGGACGTATCGATCGCGTGAGAAGAAGCCAGTCCTGAAACCTAGTCGAAGGCCGAATCGAAAACACGATGGAGACAGTGACATGGGCGGTTTTGAGATGGATATGTTTCTATGTATGGAGCATGATTGGCACGAGTTCCGAATTCAGGCTGCGAAAGAAACAATTGTCCGCTTTAGTGGCCATGAAGAGGCTAGTTCATGCCCAGAAAGGAAGACTCGGAGTAGCAAAAGGATCGAGAGGCTTTGCAAGCCAATCATAGAGATCCGAACAAGACCCTTGCAGCGTCTTCTTGTACGATTGAAGAGCGGCCACCTATTCGAAGTGCGGCCCGAAAAGAGCAACTTCCAGATTGACAAGACCACGGAGCCTATATCTCTTTCCGGATGCTTTGACGAGAGGAAGGACTTCTTTACCGAGAAGACTAAGAGAATTCTTTCGCTTATCATAGGCTATACCGTACTACATCTCTACGGCACGTCATGGCTACAGCCTGGTTGGGGCTCGTCAAACATCAAGTTCTTCCAAACGACAGCCTGCAAAACACCTCTCAGACCATTTGTTGAAGCCCAGCTGCGCAAGACAGATGACCCCGGGGATTACGAAGATGAATGGACCGAAGAATTCGACTCTGGACATAGCTGCCCCGAAATGGTTGCTTTGGCGGTGGTGTTGATGGAGATCTACTTCGTGAAACCTTTTAGACAGCTCGCAGAGATGCACAACATCCCTCTCATCGATACTAGAAGTGGTCGGATTACCCTGATGGACGTGGACCAGGTATTCTGGGGTGATGAAGAGGGAGAAGAAGGCTGGCGAACCCAGATCCCGGAGGACTCCCCTTTGCTGGAAGCTATCGACAATTGTCTTGATGGAGAGATATGGGAGGACAATGAAGGGGATCGTTTAGATGTTGAGGAACTTAGAACTCGGATATACGAAAAGGTTGTTAGGCCGCTAGAGCTTCATCTGAGACACGGTTTCAGTCAGATTCAACTTGATGGAGTCGACCAATATGCAAAGAGTCTGGACTTTGGGAAATGGGGCCAGGTAATTACGACGAAAGAGACAGACCAGTTGCTCCCTTTGTCCGCAGGGCAAACCACGAGCCGCGTTCCATCTCCAGCCTTGCTTCTAGCACAAGGCCAGTTTGACATCAACGCGATGTTCTCTCGATCATTCCAGCAAGTCTCGCATTTGCAGGCCCAAGTACCCTCTTCATTATCCCATCTTGGCTATGCGCTAAGTGACGATAACCTAAGCGAGATGTCTCAATTCTTTGATGACCATGTGAATGATGGGGATAAATCCGTGGCTGAGGCTGAGTAAGTCGTTGGGCTCAATTCAACCACACTCAAACTAACACCTGGTAGAACTGAGAAGTACAGAACTTGGCGATCGGAGTATGAAGATGTCTACAAGACATTTGTAGGGGACTATATTGATCAAAAGCCAACACAACCTGTCAAAATCGCTATTCTCGACACAGGTATCGACAGAGATCATCCTTTCTTGGAACTATATGAGGATAACATGAAGGGGAAGAAGAACTTTCACAATGCTTCTCAAAAGAATGTGCCGGATACGAATGGGCACGGGACATTCGCAGCGAACCTGATTCTAGATTACGCAAGAGACGCGCATTTGTATATTATCAAGATCGCGGACAAGAAGAACGCTACACCTGATGCCGCTATTGTGGCAAACGTGAGTATCATCGTAGAGCTAGCGATGAAGAATGGGCTAAGCTAACATCATTAGGCGATATACCATGCCGTCGACAAGTGGGCAGTAGACATCATTTCCATGTCCTTCGGCTGGCCCTCATCCGATATGGTTGGTCACGACGCCCTCGAGGATGCTATCGACCATGCATACTCTAAGAAGGTACTAATGTTCGCTGCTGCGTCCAATAGCGGCGCTCGATTGGGCAGAGCATACCCAGCGAGCAACCCGCATGTCATATGTGTACACTCCACAGACACGAATGGCGAAGCTTCAGGCTTCAGTCCAACAGCCGAACCTAACTCTATTAACCTCGCAACCGTTGGCGAGTCCGTCGAGTCAGCATGGCCAACACTTCTGAGTCAAGACTCAAGGTGCCTGCAATCTCGATCGGGAACGTCATATGCCACCCCGATCATGGTGGGTATTGCAGCATTCCTCTTACAATATGCAAGCCTCCATCTTCCTCAGAAGCAGGCACTGGCTTTGAAGAGGAGAGAGAAAATGGAGGCTTTGTTGAGGAGATGCGCGATTAGAGGACCAAACTATAAACCACGGGATGACTACTTTTATGTCCATCTTAGTTTGCACAAGCATAATCTGTTTGGAGGGGAGCTGGATTGGGTGAACTATGAGATTTCTAGAGCGCTGAGAACATGACAGTATAGCAATACATGATATCATTTGAACTGCAAACTTTTGACCGTAGCTTTTGTAGTACTATCACCCATCATCTGAGTCCTCGTCCTTTGGAATGGCACAGAGAACCTCCTCGTCCCCCTCCATTAACGTCTCCTCCTCAAACCCTTCATCCTGGGCGCTGGGTTCTTCAACCGCAGTGATCTTGAGGCCGGTTTGTTTGCGCTTCACATCTTGAAGATCAAGGTTAGCTCCTTTGGTGTACTGATCTTCGCTCTTAATCTTGCCAGTCTTCTTCACTCGGACCTTGCTAACACGAAAGGCAAAGACAAAGTTACCTCCCTCCCACTTGGTGCCTTGACTTGTACCAGCCTTTCCCTCAATGCCAGGGCCACCGCCAATAGGTACAGTACCGCCACTCAAGATTGTGCCATCGACTTCCACAGAAAGGTTTCCACCGACAGTGCGCGACTTGAGCGTAGTAGCGGAAGCCCCGGTCACAGATTTCAGTCCAGTGATGATGTAAAGTGGTTTAGCAGAGCCAGATCGCTCTAGCCATTCGCGAACATCCCTAGATTCGACACAATTCTGGAGATATTCTGACGTTGGAATAAACTCAGTGGTCTCCAGGGTCTCAAACTTGAATATTTCCTCATTACTGATGTCGTCAGCTCGTCAATCCGTCGACAAAGATGCAAAACTAACATTCTTTCTACCTCAGCACCAATGTCTACGCCAAACCCAAGAACACTGAGAAACTTGGTCAGGATTGAGAACTTTCCGCTTCGCAGTTTCTCCGTCGTGTATTGAACTTTCTTCTTTTCGGTTTTGAAGACGCCTGTTTCTTCAGTCGGTGGAGAATGGATGAGGGGTATGTGAGGCTTCTTGACAGAGCTGATGACATTGCCGAGTTTGATGGGGCCTTCTGGAGGATAGTCCCATGTTGGAGCGTAGAAGTAGAAAAGGTCTCGATTGGCCATTATTCAGAACTGATGATGTGTCTCTGAGAAGCAGTAAGGATATCATCGCGATATATAAAACAGCAAAGGGTGAATTAGGCATCAACAGGGTGCGGGGGTTTGACGCCATTCATTGGCGGCAACGGATGGCATAGCCTCATGAGGCCGCCGAATCCAACTTCTGAGGATAGATCCTTGCCATATTGGCTTGTTTGGGGAAGAAAAGCAGGCGTGGAAATTTAATGAACGTGAGAATCTAATTTTATTGCCTATCTTTTTGAATATAGAAGCAGTCGCCAACTTTTAGACCTCCTGTACTTGAAAGCTCCACTAATTTCTGATCTTGACCGTCCCTGTAAATGCGATATCTCTCAGCAACATTGACCATCTTAATCCTTTCGCTTCTCGATCTTAGGTAGGCCAAGCCATATTATAAACAGAACAGCCAGAATAGCGAGAATAATTGGCTGAAGAACCTGCACTCCCTTGGCCTGCGCAATTGCACCAACCGCAAAGGGCAGCACAGCCGCACCGCTTCCACCAAACGCAGCGGCGAAGCCGATTGCGCTGACGTGTAGATGTCGCGGAAGAAGCATTGTAAGTGCAACAATAACACAAGGGAACATGGGTCCTAAGAAGAAGCCCTGCAGCGAAACTGCCACGGCTGAGACGTGGAATTGCGGCACGAGCCAAAAAATGAGCTGCAGGCCCATGGTGATGGGAATGAAGATCATGAGTGACAATTTGACACCGATCTTGGGAATCACCATGCCTAAAACCAGACGTCCGATCGTGATGCCGAGCCAGAAACCGACAGCTGTCATTCCAGCGTCGAAAGGGTCAGCGTTACGAACACGCAACATGAATTGCACGACCCAGCCGCCAAGAGCGACTTCGGTACCAACGTAACCGAGAAGGAAGAAGGCACAAAGCCAAACAACACGAGCATGAGGCTTGACGAAGAGAGCGGCGCGTGTCCCTTCGTTGCGGGTGCCCTCAGTGTGAACAGTCTCGCGATACTTCTGAGCTGTCTTGGGCCAGAAGGAGTAGGTGAGAGTTGCGGTCTCCAAAACAGCCATGCCCAGCTAAAATACTCATTAGCAACCGTGTAAAATGCAATGGATGTAAAGAGAACTTACAAGCACGTAGTAAAAGTCATACCAGCCCAGATTGGCCTGAGTGATCATGCTAGTCGCAATAAGAGGGCTAACCGTTCCTCCAAGTCCATAGCTCGCATGCATAAAACCCAACAACTCATTAGACCTTGCCAAATTGCCGATGTATGAGTTCCAAGCAGCAAGTCCAATGCCATTACCGAGACCTGCGAGGACATATGCCAAGACAAGAACAGGATAAGGCGGATGCTGCGATAAGATAAGATATGTCAGCGCGTGGCATCCTCCGCACATGAAGGCGATCCACCGTTGACCGATGTTCATGTGAAGATAATTATTGACAGCTGCTGAGACGATGAATCCGACGAACGGCGAGAGGAAGATGAGTGAGACAACGAGGTAAGAGAGCTCGTAGTAAGTCTCCAGATAAGGGATCAAAGCTCCGTATGCAGCATCGTTGGCGCCTGAGACAAAAAGACTCCAGTAGATAGCGCCAACTCGAAAGGCGTTGCCAATGGGTTCATTCCACTTCTCTACAACGAGAGTGGCCCTCGGAGGTGCAGCTTCATCGCCTGAGCCAGTGAATTGATCAGACTCATGCGCATGGTCATTATGCGATCCCAGCCGACGCCCAGCTGTTGATAAAACTGGGTTCGGCTGTTTTGGCGTTGAACCGGCTTCGTGAGTGAGACTGAGAGTCTCGAGTTCAAGAGCCTGTGTAGGGTAAGACCTGGACGTAGCCATCGTGAACTGGACTGAATTGAATTGACACCTCAGCTTTTTGAGGTTGTGCAGTTATAAGAATCAATTGAAGAGCCAAGAATTTGCTCAGAGGGCGCATAAAAAAATCTTCTTGACTCATCGGCGAGAATGGCGGGGGATTGCGCTAACTCACTGGGGTGCTTATCGGAGCCGAGATGTGGCGAACTCGGGCTCTACAGCACCGAGGGCTTCTGAAGGCAACAAAAAGGCGCTCAATTCAATCGATAATGCCATGCGACAGCGTTCTATGTATATATAAGTCCCGTAATAACTCCATTGATACACCAAACCATGGATCCAAGTAAGCCAAACGGTTTTCGTCATACAGTACTGTTCGCTATTTGGTAAGGAATCTCCAGCGGGGCTTTTGGCGCCTCAACCACTGAGTGTCCACCATCAAACACTGTCGGGATCTCATGTCCCGGGCTCATCAGATTGAGTAGCCACATAACTAATAAAATGCATATTACCCTAATTTTGGGTGCTGAGAGATCTGAGAAGCCTGGGATCTTTTCCAGCCAAGTCCAGAAACGAAGTCTGCCGAGCTTCTCATCTTCTGCGCCTTGATGCATAATGATCCTGACGATGTATCCCGTTGAAACAGCAACCGAGTGACTAATCAACAGAAATATTGGTACGACAATGACCAGAGTCCTCCATCGGTCTCCCATGAGCGACCCATCGCCGAAGAGACCATCGACAATGAGAATACCATCGGTATCGGCCGCGAGGAGGATGTGAAACTGGAGGATGTAGGTCTCCAAAGAGCAACGACCTAACCAAGCCATAGCTTTGGAGTGATAATTGCGAACAGGGCCCGAAACATTCCGCATGGCGATAAAACCCAATACTGGTACAAGAGATACATATGGATGCCATTTCGCGTATGCAGCCATACGGAGACCTGAAGTCGCATAAAAGTAATGTATCGTAGCGAAGACGCCAGCCAGAGCAAGCGTTACACGAAGCCGTAGATGAATAGGCATCTTCAAGTGCCGGTTGGCAACGGCTGTCAGCATACCAACATAGACGATGAGCATGTCGAGTGTGACACGGAGATACCATTGCTTGTAACTCCACTGGATCTTGAAGACAGTGTTGAGAATCCCAAAGACCCAACGTGTAAGAGGCGTCCCCATGAGGATCATCGACAAAATAAGACAAGACATGCAGATCTTGGCCAGCATAACCTGCAAATCGCTGTTGTACCTTGGTCTAATCGCCATGGTCGCGTAAACGACGAGGAACCAGAAGGATACGAGAGGGGAGAAGTAGTAGAACATGTAGTCTGTGTCCATAAAGTACGCGAGACAACAGCTGAGTATGTTGAGGCGCAGTAATGTGGCTGAGACACGGTTGAATGAGAAGTCGTTCTTGTTCAGGAAATAAAGTGTATGTCTGTAGCCGGTTTGGAAGAGATATGCCGCAATGCAGACACGGATGAAGACGTAGATTGAGCCACCTTGTGCGCCTGTCCAGTAGCAAATGAGGATGAAAGATTGCATCCATCCTTTCCACTCATCGGTCTGATCTCGTGAGAGGAATGGTTGGTTTGACTCTTGCATGTCTACTGAGAGGTCCTCTGGAACAGGTGACTTGATGCGACGAATAGTAGTTAACATGATTGCGATACAAGGAATGCAAAGCGCGACTAAATCTTTGAGTTGCCAAAGCTTGCTACCTTTTGCCATCATCTGTGTGCGATCAGCGTAGTAGCACATCAGAAGTGCTAGTACAAGGCATCCGGCTTGCATGTTGAGCAGCTTGAAGCGAGGCTGGTCGGGACTTCGATCGGCGAACATGTCCAACACCTCGCAAATGATGCAAGCAGCCAGATACACGATTCCGAATGCCACAACGGAAAGCTGCACCAATGGCTTGACACCATAGTCGGTACAGCACGTTCTTGAATAAGGATACGGCTTCATTCGATCCAACTTTGCGTTGCATCTCATGTTGAGAAGAATATTGGCTCGAAGCTCTGCGATGTGAAACTTGACATGAAAGCCGGTGCGGAGGGGATCGCGCCAGATCTTATCTTGACCTTCGACAAGATTGGCGATAGACCAGACAAACGGAATGCTGAAGTCATCCTCCTTTTCAAGAAGCCAATCCTGCATCTCGATCACTTCTTGCGCTCTCCGGCCTCTGTCGATAATCCTCTCGGTATCATTACCCAAGTATCGCGGTCCAGCGGGAGGTGCATAAAAGATCTGGTTTCCAATACCATCTCGTGGGTCCATCGGTGCGCCGAACCAATCTTCATGTGGTGTATTATCGCCAATGAATTTGTCGACTTTTGACAGATGATCCTGATATGCCGAGAAACGATCATCCCAGGGATCAAGGGCGGTAGAGTTGATACCTCCATAGTGAGGATGAGTATACCATGCGCCTGCAGATATGTAGATCAATGCCGGGCCTTTCTGATCTTCGATCGTTGGAATCTTTGTCTTCTCCTCTGCATAAGTTTCGAGGTGGCTGACGAACTGTTCTCGACCTGGAACGCCATGTGATGAGAGATAGACGTTTGCGACGCGTTCTATCCTTTGACCGTGATATGTCATGTTGAAGGATGTCGTCTTGGTGTACAACCTGGCTGCATTATCTTTTTGGTACTGCTTATTATCGAGCTATCATCTTGTCAGACCAAATCATCTTTAGCGCCTCTTGTGATGGCTTACCAGGCTAGCTATGGCAAGGCCAAGATTCTTGGACGTCGAGTCGCCAACAATCACAATTGGACGGCCCTCAGTGCATCTGCGGATGTCTTGCGAGTTGTAGTGATTGAGGATACATCCATCAGGCTGCCATTGCTTAAATGGATCCCGATTTCCATGCTCATCACGAATCGGGTCAATCCATCGACCTGTTTTCTGAACCGCGCGACAGCGATAAGGATCATCTCCAGGGAAAAGAGTTTTGAACGCCACCAAGGCTAAGAAAAGAGTTGCAAAAACGACAGGTATCGATCTGCTCCGTGATTTGTTCATCTTGTCGTACGGCTTGCAATAAAACGTCTTTGTTGGTTGCTCATAAGCAGATCCATCAATCACGTTTTAAAGATTGCTGGAGACTGAAGTTGTGAAGAGGCCGCGTTGCGCCAAGTGAAAAGGGGATTCAAGTGAATTCCTGCCAAAGCCTTCCTTGCTCTAACCTCATTGTGGCCTCGTGCACAGATCGGAGAAAATCGCTATTTAAATTGGCCCCTCGCCTAAAGCGCCACAGACCCTCATTGCTCTAAAATGTTTGGTGACAAGCGCCCAAATAATGAAGATGCAGAGTGTTTAATGGTCAACGTGGGATCTTCTCTCCTAGAGCTTAACGTTAACAGTGTTAGCTTAGCGCTAACTAAAAGTCGCTTGCATGGAGGGCTACTCTAAGGAGGTCACCCCTGTCTTGGCGCAACGGAAGGCTCAGGCTAGAAAGCTGCATCTCGAGGTCGAATGTCACTGATTTCCAGGCTGCTAAACTTGAAAACCTTAATTTTGGATATAATCAAGCCGGTATGTGATAAAGCTAAATCCAAGCGGAACTATTACTTGGCAGTGAATATGCTAAACTCACTGCTTTTAATCAGTTGATGACCGTGCTGAAGGTCCAGCAAATGGTCACTTGAACGGCCGAGGCTAGAGGTCAAACGCAAAAGCATTACAAGCTTGCTTGGCGTCGGAAGACGATATCGGCATGACTATTGAGAGACAATCCCGACTCTCGTTCTCTGACTCAAGATGCGACTATGGCCTGCGACTGTTGCGTATTTGGAGTATAGGTATCTCGCGGAAATATTAACAAGGTTCATACAACCTCATTGCTTAATTCTGCAGACTAGAGAAAAACCAGGATGGTCAGAGATGGGAGGCTTAGTGGCGTGATGGGCTTATTTTGAATCGCCAGGGAAGAGTGACTAAGTTCTCTGTGCTAATCTAAGCTCTCAGCCACAAGTCTCAACTGCAAATAACACATCTGGCTCACAACTTAGACATTATACCACAATGCCTGAGCCAGGAAAGAGTGACATTTGAGACATCAACGGCTCGCGGCACGTCAGCCCTGACTTACTGCTTACCAGTTCACTAAGCCTGTTAGGTGCTCTCAGCAAACTTGAGAAGCTCATAAAAGCATCAATACTCATTGGAATTAAGACATGCTATTCATCGCCTAGCTCTCCAGTAAGTTCATTTCGACCAAGAGTTCGAGGTTTAGTAGCCAGGTACACATTTCTCGTACAGGAGGTCTATTATCAATGTACTATATACGCGACATAGAGGCCATTCTAAGTCAAAAGCACTTGGTGAATCTCAGTCGTGGCAAAACAAGCCCGAAGGAAGAATTCTGGCCGCCACCATGATGTTAAACGAATGACAAATTGAACGAGTGAATGGTATTGAAAAAAATTTGTTAAAAATTTCTCACTGTTCAGAAGCCGAGAGATTACTCTTTCTGAGAAATTTCTTATGGCCGCGACTGAACACGTCTTGGAGAGGCTTTGCGCGCTATAGGTAACTAAGGTATTGACCGACCTTGCCAACGAAGGCTATAATTTTAAGCTCAAGTCTCAATGCTTACTTTGAAACGTGTGCAAATTTTTCGATGAATCTGATTAGCTTAATATAAACTTTTAAGAACATCTGGGCCCTATCTTAAGGCGTGGATTGCATCATGTTCTGTCAAAACCGTCACATTAGTGGTTCACTAAGCCCCGCGGTTTGAAGTCGCGGCGGGTTTCATAGATTCTAGACCACTAAATAAAAGTTTATCGCATCACCATGCATAGCTATTCGTGCTGTAAACCACTGACTCTTAGGGTAATTAATGCTCATTCTCGCCCTGCGGAGCTAAATTATTCTTATCCGCACCCCGTTGAGTTGCCCGACTACCTCCAGCCCGCAAAGAGAATTGAAACTGGCCTGAAGTTTGATTACTAGACATTTTGCAAGTCGGCCTCATCAACGGCAACATGATATCCCGATAAAGGCACCTCTCTTATTTCGCTTGTATATAATCTCATATGAATGAATCTCAGCATCAGAGCTCAAAACTTCAGCCCAGTTCATTGGCTTTTCATGAATGGCAGCTCTCATTATCCTGTTTAGGTGCTGGAGAGCTTACCCTAGACACATCGGTTTGGATATGTCCTTGAAAGGGCAGGTAACAAACCAACATGACACGCGACCCCAACCTCCGTGGTTTTTCTAAGTCTCGTGAAACAATCATGGAATGACTACGTGACTCAGAAAGGAAAACAATTCCTACCAATCGACAAAGGGCTGTACCTCTCCCAGGAATGTGATGTTTCCTGTCTCACTCAAAATCGAGACTTTTCCTATTAGTATTCCCGTTCTACATCCAAGCACCTCGGCAAACACTCTTTCATCGGCGAACGGACAAGATCTTCTCCCGACGTCATCAGATTTCGGTGCATGTTTTTCCGCTTATTCCGTGCCGTGATGCCGGCGCGCCATGCCAATTCAAGATCTTGCGTTGCATTTTCCCCGCAAGTTTCATCACCGCTTCCCCAGATTCCGAAAGCTTGACCAAATACAGTAACCTCAACGCCGGTCGTTGAAAGCTCGTGAGGTTTAGCCTGTTAATTTTAAGGGCTTCAAGCATGGCAGATGTAAAAGGGCCGGTGATACGCCGACCGGGGTCAACATCTGGTTACCGAAGATAAGTATATGGAGTCATGTAGTTTACCATGAAGTTGAATGACTAGGTAGATGATCTGACAGGTTTTCAAGATGGAGTCGGTATATCGTTTGTTGTTGTTGGCAGCACTACTGCCTTTCTCTGTTGCCGTAAGTCCCACGGTTGATCTTGGGTATAGCAAGTACAAAGGCAACGTACTTGACAATGGCGTTTCGGAATGGCTTGGTGTTCGTTATGCTGCCGCACCAGTCAAGGACTTGAGGTTCAAGCTTCCTCAAGATCCTATCCGCATGAGAGCGGTCCAGGATGCTACCAAGGTAGGTCACGCCACTTCTCCGTCGGCCCAATGACCCCTGCTAACACTCTGCAGCGGGGAACAGTATGCATCGGAACAGATGCTGATCCCAAGATCATTGGCGATACTCAATCTGAAGACTGCCTCTTCCTCAACATCTGGGCACCAACAAAAGCCTCAGCGAAGGACAAGCTTCCAGTATACATCTATATCCAAGGCGGCGGCTTCAACGGCAACTCAAATGCCAACGCAAACGGCACTGCCCTTGTCGTTGCCGGCGACCTGGACATGATTGTTGTTTCCATCAACTATCGCGTTGGTGTATACGGTTTTCTCAACGATGCTGACCAGGTCACACCAAACGTCGGTCTCCACGATCAGCGAAAGGCGTTCCAATGGGTCCAGAAGCACATTTCCAAGTTCGGCGGTAACCCTGACCATGTTGTCATTGGTGGCGAGTCTGCTGGTGCTGCGAGTGTCAGTCTGCATCTCAGCGCTTATGGAGGCAAGGATGAAGGTCTTTTCCACGGCGCTATTGCCCAATCTATCTCGTTCGGATCTCTCCTTACAGAGAAGGAATCTGTGTATCAGTTCAACACTCTGGCGGTGCGACTAGGCTGCGTTGGCGCGAAAAAGGATATTCTTCCTTGTATTCGTTCCAAGTCGCCCCAGGAGATCCAGAAGATCAACAAGAACCTTCCGAACCTCGGTAGCACTACGCCACCTCTGTTCATGTGGACTCCCAGCATTGACGGAAAGCTCGTTCCTGATGTCACCTATCGGGCTTATGAGGAGGGGAAGTTCGTAAAAGTTCCTCTGATGACTGGCGATGACACCAATGGAGGCACCTACTTTACGCCTGTCAACACATCTTCTTTGGTGGAAAGCAACGAATTTATGAAGGCCAACTTTCCCTTCCTGACTCTGGAGCAGTTGGGGCAGATCAACGAACTCTATCCCAACAAAAACGAGTCTTGCCCCAATCCTGGATGCTGGTGGCGTCAGGTCAGTGACGTCTACGGAGATATGAGATACATGTGCTCATCAATGTATATCTCAAACGCACTGTCACTCCATGGAGTTCCCAACTCTTGGAACTACTGGTACGACGTAGAGGATCCAGCTCAGATGGCCGCAGGTTACGGTGTTCCTCACGTGGTGGAGAATCAAGCTGTATTTGGACCAGGACCGGGCTCGCCAGCCAGCTACCTCAATGGCGGGAAGAACGTCCCCGTGGTCCCCGTGATCCAAGCCTATTGGACAAGCTTCATTCGTACCTTGGATCCCAACACGCATCGTGATAAGAGTGCTGTCAAGTGGGAGCAATGGACTGAGAAGGGCCGTAAGCGAATTAAGTTTGAGACCGGTGGAAAGACCAAGATGGAGAGGCCTAGCAAGGATTTGCAGAAAAAGTGTGATTACTGGGCCGATATCGGTCCAAGTATTCGGCAGTAAATGAGATAGGGTTGCAAGGCGCGAGATCAGATGACACGTCTTGCGGAGAAATCAACTAAGTTCTCTGCGGTGATATAAGCTCTCAGCCACAAGCCTCAACTGCAAATAACACACCTGGCTCACAACTTAGACATTATACCGCGGAGAAATCAACACTCCAATATCAAATTTAGGTTTTCGAAACACCACGGTGACAAAGACTACCGTTTGCCTGTGCAGAGGAATAACGCCTTTTGAGACGGTTGGATTATTCTGTTGGCTATTCTAGTCAATGTTGGGGTTTTCAGCATTAGAACCGAGTCTCTGAGCACAATATAAGAGCGATCATCCCCTTAGTCTGCCATTTGAACTTCCTTTTCTTCAACCTTGCTCATACCATGACCAGGAATTCATTCCACTTATCCCTTCACTCTAGGAAATGCCACTATGGCGTTCATACAGGAGCTGCCTAATGAGCTCATCCTAATGTTGGTAGTTGACATGCCTCTATCTGCTTTCGCCGCTCTACGACAGACATCCAAACGTTTCAATGAAGTCACGATTGTCACCTTTGGGAGAAGATTCTTTCACACCCGCAATATCATGCTCCATGAGAAAAGTGTCCAGAATCTTGACTCCATCGCGAAACATCCCGTATTTGCATCTTGTGTTCGCAAGGTTGGCTTTTCACCCACCCGCGTGAAAAGTGACTGGTATGGGTTTGAAGAAGAATGCGAGGCCCGTCAGCACTATGGAGGTAAAGAACAACATTGAGCTCTAGGAATAAGGATGAAGAAGTACTAACATTACATTAGCAGAAGAAATGACATTTGAGAACATGCGCGGTATACCTCAACGACTGCCAGCCACGGCCTTCATATTCGCCGTAGACCAGGCCTTTGCGAGACTTTCAAATTGCAACACGATCTCGCTCACTAATGCCCAGCGACCTTGGGGCTTACGTACACTTATAGCAGACGAGCTTTCGGAGGTTCAGAGTTATGAAGAGTCCCAAAAGTTCAAAGGCAGATGGTTTATCCGATATTTGATCGGGTATATCTTTGCCTTGAGCATCAAATTTGGCATGGAGAATATCGAGATCTTTGCCGACAAGGTCTGCCACAAACCTTGGAAAGGGTTGCCTTGCCAGTCTTGCAGCACTATCGGGATCTCTGATATCTGTATGGCACGACCTGCTGCTAGCTCGAACCTGAAGGCCTTGAAAATGACCGTCCACACACATTATCGGGCTTGGCCAAACGACGCGTTCACCCAGTTGATTTCTTGCTTTCCCCAACTATCAAGCTTAACATTGGACTTTGACACTAGGACTTATGAGTGCCTCTACTTCTCGGAATTCAAAATACCAGGGCTCAAAGAGCTCACCCTCTGCTGCAGATATTGTCACCCAAGCGAATTAGCAGACGTTATAAAGCGACATGAAGAGACCCTGGACCGTGTGGCTTTCCACGATGTCTACTTGACAAATCTGCGAGACTGGCTCTTGTTGATGGAAGTTTTGTGTAAGATGTCGAACATACATGTACACTTTGAGTGGTTCAAGGGGAAAGACGGGATATTCTGGGCTGGGCGTACTTCAGGCAGGCCAGAGCTCGATGCGTTGTACAGGGAACTGTATAATACCAGTGATTTGAGGAATGACAATGACAAAAGAAAGATGCGGGACTTGCTCCATCAAATTGGCGATCAAGATGCCTGGGCAGCCATTCAGTTGTGAGCCAGATGTGTTATTTGCAGCTGAGACTTGTGGCTGAGAGCTTAAATCAGCACAGAGAACTTAGAACCTAGGGCAGCCATTCGTTAGAAAAGCATAGTTCTTCTGCTAGTCAATTTGCGCTTAAATATATCTCAACAGCTCCAAGCTTCTGACAGCCGGTGATTGGCACTTTTGTTTCTTCGCTGATGAACTGGGCTTATGTCCGCACGAACGGAGTGTGCGTGGTCGACGTCTGTTTCTTTCAATATGCTCCAGGAACCAGAATAAGAAGGTAATATTGACTGGGAACTCAGATTGTACTAGTCCTCAGCATTTTCAGCCAGCGGCATATTCCCTCCCCTTGTTCCGTTTCAGCATGTGACAATTCCCGAAGCAGGATTCGCACAGCAGCTACAAACGCACCAAACAACGCCATAATCCTACGAACTATCTTTTACATAATTAAGCAGCATGCTTCACATGTAGAACCGATGAAGAATATTCAG
The DNA here is from genome assembly GCF_013085055.1 of Fusarium oxysporum Fo47. Classification (NCBI taxonomy): domain Eukaryota; kingdom Fungi; phylum Ascomycota; class Sordariomycetes; order Hypocreales; family Nectriaceae; genus Fusarium; species Fusarium oxysporum. The sequence continues at coordinate 1,725,148 of NC_072849.1, forward strand.
AGTTGCATTCCTCGGCGAGCGAAATCCGTGTATCGGCCGATCGCCCGCTTTGGGCCTTAATTGCGATCTTTTAAAGATCTACAGAGGTCATAGCGCCCCATGGGGAAAGCTGTGCCGTTCTCGACTGGCCGAGAAACGAGGGGAATCCTGGCATTGAGGTTACAACGGCATGCGAAATCGTGGGGAAGTGCAGTTTATCAGGGATCTCTTGGACAGGGAATAGGGCTCACATGGCTTCTGATTCATTGAAGGAAATTGAGAATGCCGAGCTCAGGAGAACATGCGTGATTGAGACAGGAAGTCAATGTTTATATGTGATGTACTATAAGAGAATTCGTCTATAAATACTGAGCCTTTGTCCTCGAAGCAGACAACCAACCATCTCAACACAAACACTCTACAATTCAGCCTTCAGCAATCAATCAGAAACCACTCTTCAACATGCAGTTCTCTACCTCTTTCCTCGTCGCTGCTCTCTTCGGCACTGCCTTTGCCATGCCTCAGGCCAACCCTACTGATTGTCCCGAGACCTCTGCTATCCCTACCTGCGGTGTAAGTCATTCCTCAAAAGCCGCAGTCTTTCAAGTGCTAACGGTGTTTTGAAAGGCTCCTTGCATCACCTCCGCCGCCTCCGCCGTTGGCTGCAGCAACATTGCTTGCCAGTGTGCCAGCTCCAGCGCCATTCAGGCTTCGGCCATCAACTGTGTCCTTGACAACTGCGGTTTCCTCGAGGCTCTGCAGGTTCAGGCTTCTGCCGCCGCTGTCTGCACTGCTTGTGCTTAGATACAGGCGTGAGGATGGTCTATCCCAAGTTGTCTTGCCAACTCGCTGCGGAACTAGTCTCCTTCCAAGTATATAGTATCCAATGAGTTAGAAATAGCAAAGAAGAAGATTCATTTATACGTGCCCTGATTGATGATAGATATAACAAAGATATGCCCTCATTACCAAACATGGATGTAACCCTCCAAAGCGGAACCAGTGACAAGTCTCAGTAAGCCTAGTACCAAATGGCTATTGCCATGAAGGGGACGGCCTAGATCAATGGCTACTGATTGCTCATCAGCACAGACGTCGAATGAGCATGCCTTTGATAAAGTATGATGAATGCCTCGGGCACATATGAACCCGACTGGTAAAGGTTCATGTTTAACTGTCATCATAGTCAGCTCTCTGTAACAGGTACAAAAGCGCTTTCGTTAATGTATTGTAATCAAGCCTCGAAAGTAGTCTTCATTGGTTGCTATGCCATTAAGTCTGCCGTGGTTAATACGACGCAATTAGGTCTAGAATGAGGAGCCAGAGAAGGGTTGGGGTTGTCAAGTATATACAGAGAAGTTGAAAATTCGAATATAATGGGAGCCAACGACACTACAGTTGGCTTTCCCGTGGTCCTGGTAGATTAAATTCAGTTAATCGCCATCGTCTAGATACCTTTAGGCACGATATCAATCAATACAATCAAGAGAAACTACAACCGTGTGGATTGCAATCATCTGGCATGCAGTCAAAGGACGTCGGTCAACACGTGGATGGCTTGACAGGACCGACGGATCCGAATATCGAGGGAGGCATGCAGCAGCGAAGGTGGGTGCCCCAAAGTAATAAAGTTTGAGCAGCCCAACATAGACTATCCAGGCCAAGTATACGAGCTTGCCATGTCAAGCCGCTACATTCTACTCAAACCATTTATAGTTGGCTCCAGATATGTCAAGATGACGGCACAGCGAAGCTGAAAGGAGCTGGTGATGGCGACTACCTGGTTTAGTAGTAACTGAATGGGTTGGCCATGAGATACTCTGCAAGACGTAAAAGAGACCAACTGCTTAATTCGATTTGCCAAGTAAATCATAGCACATCACTTCTACAAACGCATAGTAGGCTGAAGAACAAAGATCGCAATATTCTGCCAAAATCAAGCTTCGTTATAAATACTTTGCTGTCAAAAGCTTGAGTAAGCACAAGGGTATTGAAGAACTTTGAGCGCAAGATTCTTTGACCCAACAGATCCGGGAAAATATACGGCATAATCTAGCGGGATATGCGTTCCACCGGCATGTTTATTGAGTAGGAGTTCTGCCAAAATAGGTTTCCGGCTAGAAAGGCAAGATTCTTTATGGCAGTTCATATCATTACTGCATGTTTTCAAGAAGAGGCAATGATAGATACGGATGCTCGGCAATACACTTCAAATGTCCAACACTGTGCTTGGTCCCCAGATGTGTAGAACAAGTATAAATATGGTGGTATATTCTGTATCCAAGCATAGGTCTTCACAGATCTTTCAACATGCCTCGACACCTGTCTATCTTCTTCGACTGCAACTACATTCGTGAGCGCGTGTGCCTTTCCGGCCGTGGTCTTGAACATAGTGAAGCTATGCCTGAACGAGATACAAAGTTGCCTAACATCAAGTGTACCTCTTTACACAAGCCTGACGTTATCGGAGCTCACAGATACGAGTTCTTTGTACACGGCACTGATTTGGCGAAGAAGTATGGGAAGGTTGCCTTACATGATGAGGAAACCAAAGAAATCTTGGCACTTATTAATGGCTCCTCTGAATCCTCGCTGGAGGCTCTGTTGGCAAAGTTTGGGCACAGTGATGCGAAGGAGGGGGAGATTCAAGATGAGTAGGAGTACTGATTCAGCGGGAATGGAAGTGTCTACCCGTGATGGCATTGTACTGAGCTTCATACAAGTTTGGGTGCTAGGATCAGCTCGCTAGGTATATCAAAACCGGTGATTCTTCAGCCGTAACTGCATGATATTTGAGCGCGAGATGAAGTCACGTGGGCAGTGACTCAAGACAAGATATTAGTATATGACCCGGAATACGTCCAGCAAAATTGAAACATCGAAACAACTATGCCCCGGAGAACCAGAAATAATCAGGAAGCCTCAAGAATCTCACCATTGACGCCAAAAGATGCAGTTACATCAGATACATGTACCATTGCCGGAGGTGCAGACATTTTCTTTCTGCGGCGACAGTTCCTGAGCCTTGTAGTAAGGGAGAGAATGATGGAAACTGTATACCTACAAGCGAGAGAGCTAATACGGACATTTTTTGGTGGCATTGCAACTTCTGCTTAGACAAGGAAAGGAAGAAGAAGGCGAAGGGAAAGAAGTGAGAGGACCTAAGGAGGAGCATTTAATCTCCGGTTCCAAATATGAGTGAAGAGGGCACTCGGGTGGCTATGTGATTCACGAATCATAGATATAAACATCTATAAAGCTACAATTTCATCCCATATTTCTTTGCCTGCTCCAAACCTCTAAATTCCGATAAAATTAAAAAAGCCATGCTAAAAAGGACTACACTCGAATACTTATTAGAGAAATGTGCTTCACAAAATATACCGACTTCCGGTGCGCGAAGTGCAATCATCTTCTCAGCTGGAAAACAGACCATGAATGTTACGAGCATCCAGGAGATCCGAGAAAAGGCTGCAGGATAATCATCCAGAGGACAGACATGCTTTGGTCGAATAAGACCTGTCGAAAGTGCAAAGGGAAGAAGAAGACGAAGCAGGCAGGAAGAGAATGCGTCACAAAGACATGAAGAGGCGATGGATTGGATATGAACTGAAAGTCTGTGATTCAAAGCCAAATTTGAGTAAATGGTCGACTCCTACGCGATTCCCCTATTACTCGAACATTCGTTGAAATTAACCTATCTCTTAGTATAGTCCAATTCCCCCTGGTATGAATTTGCTATGCCAACTTTGAGAGCGACATACTTCGATGCGATTTCGTCGCGGACAAGCCAGGTGGTTGAGAAGCTGCCGTATCCGAGCTTATGTATAACGCGATATCGGTCAGTGAGATGGTCTCCAATACAAATTGGATGATAGCCACCTGGGCTATAGCCATACGGGCTTTCAACGTCCTCTATTGGAAGGTACAAAACTGGAGAGGATGACGTTGCTGTTGTTCTAGCGCAGCGTAGACTTGTGCGTGAAGGAAAGGTCAAATGATGTCACAAGGACAAAGAAGAAAAGGGAAATTGGGTTCTCAAGTGCTGAAGTGCTACGCTGCACATTTTGACAACGCTGATGATGATAAGGTGAGGGACTTGAGATGCCCAGAGGCTCTGCTTTACGCATTTGTTTTCATGAGAATGCCTGGGCGGCCAAAAGTGGATCCCACAGTCGTTTTCCGCTCCTGGTCACTGGCTTACCAACTGTACGATTGATGCCTACAGATGACCTTGGGATCTGGTTCAGAAGGCCAACTGTGAGTCACAGCGCCAAATTTCACCCATGGTGCACAGATACCTACTAGGTTGGCTTACTTTGAGATATAATAGACATTTTCAAGTAAATTGGGTTTTCTGCCATTCCAAAAGAGAATGCTTCAGGTGACCGTATCTCCCAGGGGAGGTGGCTATTTTATAGCGCATTGCCAGCGGATGGCCCGCTGGAGAAACTTGACATGGCCAACATCATTGGCACCGCCGCGAGACGAAGGGCCGGAAATAAGCTTTAGCAAACTCAACTGTGAATCGCTCCCATTCACCTCCCTTCATCAATTATCGCGATGCGACAGTCTCTACGGCGAAAGTCTTGCAGTGCTTGCGCACGCTCCAAGCGTCGCTGCAGCCTCAGTGCTCCCAGTTGCAGTCGCTGCGCAGCGAAAGGCATGGAATGCTCGTATCCCACCTTCACAGCTGTGCCGCCTCCGCTCCCAAGTGCCTCTGGCAGCCCTCTCAGCGATTCAATTGACGATGCTTTGCTTTCTCTTCAGATACCCTCATTCATCTCCACGACTGAAGCATATGGCATGCAGCTCGACTCTGCGGAATATCCTCCCCATACAGCAAACGATTTTACAGCGCGCGCAGAATTCTTGGCTCATTTGATGTCATTGCAGTCCACGGCACTGGCTGAGAAGGGGTTCAATGTATTCATTCATCCGTCGCAGACTCTTGCTTCAGATGCGTTACGCGACGCGTTAGCTGGCAGTGCTCTACACGCCGTGCGCAATCCTTCCAACGCGCGCTTCGTCGATTCTGAGATTACAAGGCGCGCCTCGCACATTGTCGCGGTCTTATATGCGGCGTCGATAAGCGACGATACTGTCGACTTGCGAATGCTTCCTTCGGTCCAAGCACTTCTTATCTATCAATGCATGCGACTGTTCTCGCCAGGCAGCATCAGTCAACAGGCGCAGGCGGAACGCGATAACATTGTTCTTCAGATTTGGGCATCGCGTTTACAATTATTGTTGGCTTGTGATGACGAGCTCACGGAAGCGAGCTGGGAGTTTTGGGTTGAGAAAGAAGCCATCCGTCGCACATTAATATGCATAGAGCTTGCGCAAGGCACCTACACGTATCTTCGTGGAAACTGGCCCATCGGTGTTCGATGTCATCACGACCTAAGGTTTAATGCACAAAAGGCCCTTTGGGAAGCCAAGTCAGCTGCAGAATGGCATCTTGTGTCTGACGATTCCGCGCATCCCTCGCTGCCATGCAACATGCTTCGCTTACATAAAGACATTCGCGACGCAATGCCTGGTGACTTGGATGATATAGGGGTTCTATTGCGAGCTGCGGGTGAAGGGCTTGAGAACATGAATACCTGGCTTCGTCACGATAAAGAAGCCTTGCAGCGATGGGGCCAGGTCGGTGTATGACTCGTCTTCAGCATAACAGGAGTACATACAAGTTCTCGCTCTTGGGTGATCTGCCACTACAAACCATGTACACCAATGCGAAGGAACTGGCCGTCCTTGTCAAGCCTATCCCTAATCGGTCCACTCTTCAACTCATCGACATCCCAAGCTGACCACACAAATCGACCATGCAAAAAAGCAGCTTCCCCCGACGCGCACCATACAGCAAACGCGCCTGGAAGACTCACTACAAGCCGTTAGGCATGGGTATATTGCAAAGACGCCTCACAAAGCTTACCATCGTCCCAATTCATCGTCGTTTCTGTCATCCCTTTCTCTCGAGCTTGGTCTGTCAGGATGGCCCCTGGATGGAAGCTTACGATCTGAGTTTGAGATGCATCCTTCTCGTCTGCAAGTTTCTGGAGAAGAATAGTCCCAGATGCCTTGGTCAATGAATACGATGAGAGATTCTTTGGGCTACCGAAGTCATGGATGGCACCCGTTGAGACATTGACTATATGGTACTACCAAATGGACTGTTAGCAGCGTCTTCGAAGAGAAAGTTAGGCATATACTTTTCTTTTTCTTTGTACATCTTGACGGTGCAATCGATCACAAAGCTGGTGCAGCGCCCGAGTGTTGACCACGAACTGCTCCCACGTCTTCTCCCAACCTTGACCCGACAACGTCCCTTCAACGTTGAGAGCAGCAGTGAGGACCAAGACATCCACATGAACACCATTTGCACCCAAATTGTCAAACACCTGATCAATGCTTCTGGAGTCAGATATCTGACAGACTACCGCCTCAAATTTGGTGTCGCAATCGCTATGATCATGAGTGAGTCTTGCCATCGCTTCGTCAAGCTTTTGGCGCGTTCTTCCAGTGATGATGATCTTGTCTGCACCAGCCAAAGCAAAGTTGTTGGCGATGGCGTATCCGATACCAGCAGATCCGCCAGTGATGAAAACAGTCTTCCCGGCTTGGGAAACTGAAGGCTGTGAAGGATCCATAGCGTCATACACCGATGTATGTAGTTTCTTTGTTAGTGGTACGGGTTTGTACACAAAAGCGGGAGATTCGGCGTTGTTTGGCATGATTGGGAAAGTCTTTGAAGATGAATGCAGGAGGTGAGGAGGCATGCCAGGCAACGGATTTAAGACCCAGCGACGTCCATTTTATAATGGTTCTCTAACTGTTCATTTGGAGTATTGTATTAGGCGGGCATCTTCCATGCCATTTGCGGACTATTCTGGATCATGATTGCGGAAATCTGTTATAGAGAGCGGCCTGTTGTGGATCCGACAACGGAGAGCCACAGTTGACCGCATTGATAAGATAAAAGGGGCGTTGTCGAAAAATGCCTCCTTTTGATTTCTGGCATAATCTGAATGGGAAAGCGTCCTCGCCAAGCTCACAATGGGTGGATACCAGTAGGTATCCTACATGGACTGGTAAGGGTAGATGGATTTATTACGAGCTAGCCAGGATGCCGAGCGCACGCGCATGCGAGGGTCTGCGAATGCTCCGAGCCCTTAAATCAACTCTTGACTCGAGATGTGAGATTGTGATTTTGTGACAGGCTTTCGGTGGGAGCCTATTAAGCGCGATGCCCTTCTTTTTGTCCTGTTGAGATTGGTTGGCTGTATGGATGATGAACCTTGTTTGTCACTCAATTATAAGCATTCTTCATGTGTCAAGTTCACGGGGGTTTTGTTTCAGAACCTCACATGTCTAGGGCCGATTTATCCAGAAGACTATGCGGCTTTGATTCTACCAAACAACTCATGATAACCCCTCATTTAGTCTCCTTCTTGGCTGGAATACACTCCAGGAACCTAACCTTATCCCTTCGCAGCGCGTCTTCAAGTGAAGTAAAAGGAATACCAAACTTGTCCTGAACCTCTTTGGCTCCTCCTTCAATAAAGCCAAAAGGCTTCATGTTGGCAAAATGCTGAAACATATGGCCATGAACACCGATACCCAAGTTCTCCACCTCCTCAGGAGTGCGCTTCACGATCCCGACTTCCTTACCGCTGACCTTGACCAGTATATCCCTAACCTCCTCAAAGTCAAGCAGTTCATTTCCAAGATCAATTTCCTGGCCTCGGAATCTGGCAGGGTCCTGCAGGACCGCAGCAGCGTACTTCCCCACGTCATGAGCATCAGTGTAAGGAAACTTGGCACCACCAATAAGAAGATCATCTATTTCTCCGTCTGTTGGGAGACGAGGAAAGTTATTGTAGACGCCTGGGATAAGAACGTCATAGTGGATAAGTGCGGGCCGAAGAATTGTGTATGATTCGAATTTCCCTGCGCGAACAGTATTCTCGACTTCATATTTGCAAGTATAGTATCCATGGAGATGAGGAATAGCTTTGACATTGTCGTTATCCCAGATATCCTTCCTGTCAGCACAAATGACGGTAGCGGCAACGAGATTTTTAACGGCAGCCTTCTCGCAAGCTTCAACAATTGTCTTGGCCTGGAGAAGTTCCAGACCAGGGAAGGAAACTGTGTTGAGAAAAGCGGCTTGACATCCCTGTGCAGCTTCGAAGATATCGTCGAGGTTCTTGCTCTCTCCCTGGAAGAGAGTGATTTTCGGGTCAGTTAGCAGGGCTGGGATCTTTTCGATGTTGCGGACGACAGCGTGGATCTTGTGGCCGGCTTTAAGGAGGTGCTCGATGACCCATTGGCTCTGTTGACCAGTGGCCTGTGTGACGAGATAGGTCGGCATTTCGAAGCTGATTATAACGTGACTATGGTAATGACAGAGTGACACGGTTGAGATAACGACAGATGAGTCCGAATTATTGAGTCGATGCTCTGGAGTGAGTCTTCAGCGGCATATGTACAGTGTGTTTTTTCTCTACGGATTCCGGCCATGTCCCGGCAATTATTTCAATGTCTTATGATTTCTAATATGTCCTGAGCTGACGAATATCCATGATCCGGTACTTCTTTGGAGTCGGAGCCTTCGCAGGCATCTTAAAAGTCCGGTTGTCTTTGAGGCTTAGCGTAGAGAAGAACCCGATCTTACCTTCGATAAAAGTTGCTTCCAGTGGGGGACACATGATGACAGGGGAATGTCACCTCAATTGATCATTGGTGCTTCTAAACTTAGTGCTGATGACAAATTCCTTGTCTGCTTATCACCTGCGAGACCTCATCACCAGCAATTTTGACCGAGATTGAGATCTTACTGCTTTCATCTACCGTACGATATTTACTGCTCGAAACGAATCGAGCGGCGTTTCGGACCGACTTTTTGAGATGAAACCCCGAAAAAGCTGTTGGACTTGCGCAGGTTAGTGGCGGCAAAACGGCTTGCGAATTGGCCATCACTAAGCATCAGCATCAGCTCGCAAGATTCAATGCGACGGAGTCCGACCGAATTGCAACAAATGCAACCGTTCTCAATTGACCTGCCAAGGCTATGAAGCTCGATTATCATGGCCCCGAAAAAATGACAGGAAGCGAGCGATGGTATGCACTACGGCAAAGCAAGCGCCTGTATCCTTCCAAGAGACGAGCGAGATACCTCGTCGCCTTTTCTTGATCAATACATCATTTCGCGATGTCGAGCTACACAACTACTTATCGTCACAGTACCACCAGGCTCAAGTTTCCGTATCGCCTTCAAAACCACTCAAGCAGCCCGCGATACATACCAATCAGAATGAGCTGTTACAGTACTGTGAGCGCTATGGCACATCCACAATGTCCACGTCTTCTGACTCGCATATTAGTTCATCACTTAGCGCATCTGTCTTTGGTCACATTCAGCACGACAACGGCTGGAATCCGCGATACGCTCATGAGAATGGCTATGATTAACAACAGTGCTTCAGCCTCGGCTCTTCTGCATGCTCTGCTAGCCTATTCATCCCTTCACCATCATGGCCTGAGCGAAACATCTCTCAAATTCAAAGTACAGGCACTTCATCTACTATCTACCTCCGCCGAAGATGGTGAATTGTCCTTAGTAAACGCCTCTCAGCACGTGGCTGCGTCCATGCTGCTTGGATCATTTGAGGTATGTGACCCCGGAGACCAATGAGGTTCTGCTGACATTTTAGACTTTACGTCCTTCTGAGAGCTCAGGTGAATGGTTGTGGCATATCTGGGGAGCTGTGGATGTCATTCAAGCCACTCAACTCAGCGATCATTCTTCTGAGAATGAAACATACGTTCTCATTGACTGGGTCAACTATCATTATACGCTCTCACGTTTCAGCACGCAGCATTGGCGACATAAATCACTGGCTTCAAAGGCGTCCAAGAAACCGATGCAACTCTTTCGTCGCAGAACGACCCCGCCACTGTCAATATACAGACCCGTATGCTTTCTACAAGAACAGACTTGGAGCTTAGTGGCTAACCAAAGTTTCAGAATCATCCCTTTATAGATCCGACGTCTTCTATAATGAGCCTCCTTTTTGAAGCATGCAATACTTATATGGATCCACAAGATCCCCAAAGTCACAGTCCGGAATACCGCAACTCGCTCCGACGGCTCGAAGCGCAGGTTGACGATCTGATTGCTTCCCCAGTCCCGAACGATCTAAATCCTGAAAGCGCATTTGCGTTGGAGTTATACCGTGTAGCAACACGCATATACATAGCGCGTGCCTCCCAAAGTCCATGGGAAGCACCCGCAGTGTTGGACTCGCTGGTAGATGCACTGTTCAACGGTCCAGTGGCGTCGTGCACCTGCATTCATTTCTTTCCGCTATTGATTCTCGCATGCGAATCACGAAGGGATGATCAACGGGTGGCAATACTTAATCTGATTGACAGAACTCAACGCGATGCACGAATCAGGAGTATGAAGGCTGTGACGAATGCTATTCAGGCTGTTTGGGTGCAGCAGGATCTTCATGCTGATAGTGAGGTGTTGGTGAATTATATGGATCTCCTCAGTATTGGAATTAGCTCAAGTAGCAGTATTCCGTCCTTTGCATAATGTTAGGCTGGAGTCAGTAACTAAGTTCTCTGTGCTGATATAAGCTCTCAGCCACGAGGCTCAACTGCAAATAACACATCTGGCTCACAACTTAGACATTATACCACAATGCCTGACCAATTGCTACAGCAGAAAGCTACAATCATGAAAACCTAAAAGATGGCTCATTTGACCGCCATCACCGGTATAAGAACTCTGATGCGTCCCCCAAGACGATCCAACTCAGCACCAGGAAATTCAAGGACGTATGAGAAAAGGTTGACCTGATGAAAGTTTCGAGATGGCACGTATGTCGGTGGTGTCATGGGGGAAGAAGGTTGGACTGGAAGAAGGTTTGGAGCAATCAGAAGGCCGTGGCGGTATTGAGTTTATGAGTCAGTCTAAGGTCAGCAAATACGCTTCTGATTTAACACAATGGCTGGAGTCAGTAACACCGAGGTAGGCAGAATATTGGATGAGATTGGAGAACCTGGGTTCTGAAATTCGACCAAAAGCAAGGAATCAAGAGTCTTATCTTCTTTTGCGAAACGAATGACCATCTCTCCTCGTGGCCCGGATTTCGTATCAACATCGAGTAATGGCCTGGCCCGAATCCTTTGCTGACTGGCGATCGTTGCAACATGATTTGCTGGTGATAATATCCTTTATCAGTTAGACCCGAGTCGGCAGTGAGACATGCGCCACATGCTCAAATGTCTTGTGTGAATGTCAATGTCCCATTGGTTAGCCACCTTCCTAATGCAGGCGCCACGGTAACTTGAGATCAGACATTGATGTAGTATTGGGATTTTCGGAGTGATGAAGTGATCACAGGAGCAATTTTAGGCGCTTGGAAATCTCCGAGAGGAATTACCAAGATGATAGCTTCTCGCAAATGCCGGAGGTGATGCATGTCGCTTGGCATTTGAATGCCTCCAACACACTACGTTACATCTATAACACGATATTCTGTCCGTTGCGCACCTTGCTTGGGAGTATAAAACCCAAAGCAGATTTTCTCTCCAAGGGCTATCGCTTGCTTCAACAGGATGTCACTGGTCGTGCCAGCTCACTAGCCCGGTGCCCTCATCACGCTCTTGCGAATACTACCTTAGTTTGTAACTACGATAAAAGACAGCTGGAAGAGGATATTCCGTTTTGGGTTACATCGTCAGTATCAGGCATAAATCAAGTGACGTGCGACCAGGTACCTTATCTCGATGTTTCTTCTGCTGTCGCCAACCTTATCGGAGAAAGCCTGTTTATCAACCCTACTGTCAAATCATTGCGACAGTAAATCGCAAGCGACAATATCACCCGACTTTAACTCATGAGTAGTTCAAAACCCAATATTCGGGTTCACTATTTCCGGGAACTGCTCTCGCCTGTGTTTATGAGAGTGTTATTTTGAGTTGATAGACCTGACAGCTGATGCTTACATCGCGCGCCTTACTTGTGAACTGCTCTCGCCATGTGTTCTTGACAGTTGCTATGATCGTCGTTGCTGAAACAGATCTGCAACGTTGCAATCGGCCATGTATGACCGCAGTCTCTCCATTAACCACGGCTATAATCGCCTTTCCGCAATGTAATTCAAGTCACTGCAGCCTTGAAAAAAGTCATTTGAGTATTCTGCACATGTTCTTTCTTCCAACGCTGCAACTCAACATGTCTTTCAAGACCCTGCTGAGACGAGTCGATGACTTTGGAAAATGACGGGTTTCCTCTTATCTGCGGATTATGTATTTGACAAAATGTTTTTAAGAATGATTTCGGACGTATATAATACTCCTGAAGACCGATATTCGGCCAAAGGATCAATAACAATTACAACATCGAATCACAATCGCACCACATAAACATTTCCCCTTACGCAACGCAACATTCACAATGGTCGCACTCGACGATATGACTTCTGACATTCCCGCCCTTGTCGTTCCAGCCAACAATGATGACATCTCTGAGGAGGCGACGGGTAGTGTCAACGCCGTTTACTTTGTCAACTGGTTCGTCTTCCTTCTCACGTGCTCTTGGTTCATTCACTCATCACACGCAGGGGTATCTATGGGCGTAACTATCAACCCCAGAACCTTCCCGCATCGCAACTGACTCATGTGCTTTATGCTTTCATGAATGTGAGAGCTGATGGGACTGTGTAAGTATTCCTACTGAGGAGACGCCTTGACTCAATGCTCACGACATACAGCTACACTGGAGATTCCTATGCCGATCTTGAGAAGCACTACACTGGTGACTGTAAGGTTATTTGCTTCCTAATACTCAGAAAGTATGCTGACTCCACTAGCCTGGGAAGAGCCCGGTAACAACGCATACGGATGCGTCAAGCAGCTCTTCCTCCTCAAGAAGGCCAACCGAAAGCTCAAAGTCATGCTCTCCATCGGCGGCTGGACCTGGTCAACCAACTTCCCAGCTGCCTCTGCCTCAGCTGCTACCCGATCCACCTTCGCCAAGAGCTCCGTTACTCTCATGAAGGACTGGGGCTTCGACGGTATCGACATCGATTGGGAATATCCTGCCAACGCTACCGATGCCAGTAACATGATCCTTCTACTCCAGGCCGTGCGCAACGAGCTCGACTCTTATTCTAAGCAATATGCCAATGGATATCACTTCCAGCTTTCCATTGCTGCCCCTGCTGGCCCTGATAACTACAATAAGCTCAAGATGAAGGACCTCGGATCGGTTCTCGACCATGTCAATTTGATGGCTTATGACTACGCCGGGTCTTGGAGCGCCTTCTCGGGGCATCAAGCTAACAAATACGCCAACACCAAGATCCCCAACGCGACGCCGTTCAACACTGACCAGGCCGTCAAGGCTTACGTCAACGGTGGCGTTCCGTCCGCCAAGATGGTTCTCGGTATGCCCATCTACGGCCGCGCATTTCAGAACACTGCCGGTCTCGGGCAGCCATACTCTGGTGTCGGATCTGGAAGCTGGGAGAACGGTATCTGGGACTACAAGGCCTTGCCCAAGGCTGGAGCTAGTCTTGTCTATGACCGCGATGCTCAGGCCTCTTACAGCTATGACTCCAACACTAAGGAGCTTATCTCCTTCGATACCCCTGGTATGGTCGGGAACAAGGTCCTTTACATCAAGAACCGTAAGCTTGGTGGCAGCATGTTCTGGGAGGCGTCTGCTGACAAGACTGGTGCTAACTCTTTGATCGGCACCAGCTCTAAGAAGCTTGGAACTCTTGATAGCACTAACAATTGCTTGACCTACCCTAACTCTCAGTATGCCAACATTGCCAAGGGGCTTTCTTGAAGAGACAGTGGCAACACAGTTGTGTTCGTGAGAACAAAGGTACAGCTTAGCTTTTGGGGATACGCACTCGTGGCATAGACTCAAATTATTATACCTTCGCTTTAGATATTAATAGACATTCGTTTGGCATTACTTCTGGACGATATGTAGCGGCATAGTGCCGCAACTTCACTGTATACCTTCGAACGAATTAGATCACAGCTACGTATATGCTTACACCAACATTACCTATGCTGAACTTCTCTGGGGACTTGTGTCGTTGCGCATCGAGCGCTTGCGGCAGTGCGCTATCCATCAATGATATTGGAGAGGCTCGCGGCCCGCGCATCGGGTAACGCACTTCATAAGCGGGTATCCTATCCCTTTTTGAAGAGCGGGTAGTGTCACAAATACAAGCATCATATAAATACCGAATCCCTTATCTTACGCTACTTCATATTGGAACGCCACTTCAAGAATGTTTGTTCTATTCACAACTAGGCTAGGTCTCCCCTCCCTTCCCCTCCCGAATCGGCCGCTATGGGTCGACCCACGAAACGCTATTCTACAGCTCAAGAGATGGTTCCAGAGTTATCAGCACAGTTGAACACCTTTGCAATCAGACCGGATCGGTAGGCATCCTGGATGGATACAGCCACACTGTAACTTCAAGGGGGTTAGCTATCGCACATATCACAGGGGCGGTCATTTATTGACTTACGTTCCGGCAATGACCATGAAGGATCCAACGAGTACGATGAGGGCATGTGACCAATACTTCGCCTTGTTAGATGAATTACCCGTTCTATAATGCTTAAAATCCTGCATCCAAAGGAGGGCTGGGAAGATCAAGCTGAAGGGAGCGAAACAGACGGCTCCGGCAAGACCCAGGAGGTAGTTGAGAATAGGGACAGCCTCGGCAACGATAAAAGCAAGGATTCCGAGAGTAAGATTGCTACCAATCCAGGTAGTCCAATGAACCATCGTGTTCTCCTGAAGATGGTGCGAGTCGCGGAGGGTTCGGACGAAAATGTACTTCGCGGCCACGTGCTGGTAAATACCGACACCGATAATGAGACCTGGAAGCGCAATTCCATACGAGATCTTCTTGAACAGAGGGCCTGCACTTCCGAAAGCAGGGGTCGCCAGCCATACGCCGCACCATCTATAGATGACGAGGGAGAAGGAAAGGTACATAGCAAGCACGAGGACACCAGTAACTAGCACGGCCTTTCTGAAGTGCTCGGGGCGTTTCATTTCTGACAGCACAGGCAGATACATAGATGAACCACTGTTGCTGATAAAGATGTTGGCAGAGGCAGTGATGCCCGCTACAAACGTAGGGTGAGCGATGGCAGTCCAACCCAGTTCGTAGTCACCAGTCTGAGGAGCCATTGCAGGCCGGTCTTGCTGGGTTACAGCAACAACGAAGATGAAGACAGCCACGAAGAACGTGAAGAATCCGATCCATGTAAGCCAGCCGAGGCGGCTGAAGGTTCGTACCGAGGAGAACAATGTGATTGAGATCGCACCGATAAGGGTGAAGATAACGGTGCATGCGCCGTGGTTGGAGATGGCGTTGAAAGCTGTCGAGATGGAAACGATGCCGGCAGCGGAGATGAGAACCTGGGCGACCAGAATTTGAAGGCCAACAAGTTCTTTGCCAACACGTCCCCAGAGACGACCGCACATATCAGCGAGTGCTATTCACTCTGTTAGAGCTAATGATGTAAGCTTAAAGATCGAGGTTGAAAACGTACTGTGGCACTCAGGATGACGGTTTCGGAATTCGCCCAGAATGACTGCCGTGTCTGCATAACAGTTGTTAGTCAATCTAAGCCTCTTTATCTTACCAATTGAACACTTGACTTACAGGTATTCAGAGTATGCCAGCCAACGAGCGACAGACCGCCTCCAACAGCCCCAAGCGTCGCAAACGCACCAGGCACGCTCAGAATGCTCATGGCGAACTGGATCTTGAGAAAGATGATGGTGGCTCGCTGCCAGCTGACAGTTCTGAACTGCACGCCATCATCTGTCTGCTGGAAGACTTCATGAGACTCAAGCGTCTCGCCTTTGATGGAGACAACCTCCTCGTCGGCCGGTCTGTATGGTGTGACTTTGTCATCAACCACTTGCTGCACTTCTTGGGCAGCCATGCTTGCCTCTGAGGTGTGTTTCTGTGGAGATACGCGTGAAAGGGAAGTCAATGAAGATGAAGGTGAAAGAGGAAGTGACTCAGTCTGTCCTCACAATCTCAATGGGCGATCTTGTCCTTATTTCTACTGGATCCGAAATCAGTTGCTACCCCAGGTTATCTACCCCGACTTTATCTTTACGGTCTAGACTAAGCCTGCATATCGTGAGCTAGACGGTATCAGATTTGGTCTCGTGGGGTCTTTTATCAAGTGCAAACCTTGTCGACCACTGATATTTGCCCGCTTATCAGAACCAACTTTGGCGATATCCCCGTGTAGAGTTGCCCAATTGCAGTGAATACCTTGTCAGCGACAATCGGCTACGGGGCAGCAGAGATTAGTGATAGAGGGTTCCGCACGTGGAAAGGTAAATTCCGCACTCAGATTGGGACACGATTTGAGGCGTCGTGATCTAACCAACCTACCGGGACGCATTTTCGCGAAGTCAGTGCTATTGGTGTCGCTTCCATTATGGTTGCAGACTCGCATTGGTGTCTTATCACTAGTTATCGGGTATGGAGAGAAAAAACACTAATCGATACAGGAATGTCGGCTACCGGGTGGTACATATTCTTGCTATAGTACCTCTATTGAACTGGGTGGTCTCGGGCTCATACAACTGCCGGCTCGTATTATTTTCCAGCCTCTTGGGTTCTGCGTTACAGGTGATGCTTTTCTCCATCTTCCAGTGTTCATTCATGAATTCAGTACATTTTCGATTAGCTTCTAGGTAGTTGTATCATCAAGGACAACTGAAAAAACGGGAAGCAAAGGCGTGTCGTTCTGTTATGACTCGGTTACAAGTCCCATGATGCCAAAGCCACCAAGTAAGGTGAGCCTTCTTCCAGCTAGACGGGTTCACCACTTATCATCAGCCTCACAGACCTGTTTCAAGTACCGTTTTTCTTAAAGCCAATCAATGCATAGCGTCTCGGACACCGGCATTTATACATATGCGGTATGTGGTGACTAGTAATTATAGACGTTTCCAATACTTGGTCGCGGGCCGCTCAGCGGAAAACGCACGCTCCAGGTGCCCATACCCGCTATCATTCAGTGGGCACAGCCGCTGGCAGAACCAAAATCTGAGGGAGATATCCGCTACCATTTAGCTCTATCTCGCCAACTCCACCCTCGTATCTGACTCAATTGATTGTAATCGTTACTAATGACCTCGTGTCTATGGCGGGTATAGTTGAATGAAGATGTGGACATTGACTCAAATGGCTTCTGTCATGAGATCAGACGATATCCTCCTCATGATATCTCGGCAATCCGGATATAGACAACTGAATCAGGATATCTCTCGATGCCGCAGTTCGTTGCTTAAGAAGACGGATGATAGCTTCAATCGAATCCATGACCATAGCAGCAATTCCATCAACACTAGATTCCAGCATATATCTGCCTTGAATCATATTACATTATATATTGTCCCATTACACTTCATTAGCCATGTACGCAGACATCAGCAAGCCACCAGCCCCTCTCCCATCTATCAATCTCAAGGTCCTGAGGCCTGGTCTATCTTTGCTGTACCCACTCTCCAGACGAGGCCACGGCCCCGGTCTCATCATTCTCTCCGCCACTACTGAGGACCCTGTGACTTTCTACGAGGGTGTCCCTTCCTCGTTGGTGAAGTGGGCTGAAGAAGGTTATGCCGTTGTTCAGATTGAAGCCGCTGCATTTGAAGGAAATGACAGCGGAGTTGTTCTCAAAGAAGCCATCGATGCTTTGAAGCAATGTGAGAAGTGTGACCTGAACGATAAAGTTGGCCTGGTTTGTAAGTTGTCATTGATGCGTTTCCCTCTACTTATCCATGCATTCTGACATGTTTCCAGCATATGAGCCAAATTTATGGAACATCGCTGCTCCTGGAATAGACCAAACCCCAGAGATTGTTGCCAGTGTTCTTTACGCCGACGAAGAGTCTGCAAAGACTCTGACCTCCAGCGAAAAGCCTATGTTGAAACATATTGCTGGTAAAGATTTCAAGCCCTCGAGTCAATCACACTACCCCTACAAGGAGTCTTCAAGCTATGCTTTCGCGACTCCAGGGCACCCTCACTTTCACTATACAACTGAGTCGGTATCTCACACCCGTAATCTCCAGTTCCTGAAGCCCAAACTCAATGGACCCTTCTTTGACCTCGAGGCTATTTGGGATGAACATACCTGGTACGAGTTTAGTGATCGATCGGTGCAGCATACGATGAGCACAATGGTACAGGAACCTTATGTGAATCATGTTCCAACTGTTGGTCTCCTTCTGAACATACAAACGTCCAATTGACTAACGATATCCAGTTGACTGGCGGTATCGGCCGAAGTAGTCTCACAAAGTTCTACCGAGATAACTTCATCTTCAACAATTCCCTCGATACTACGCTTGATCTTATTAGTCGCACGATAGGCATTGACCGTGTGATTGACGAGTTCATCTACAAATTCACCCACGATCGTGAGATTGACTGGCTGTAAGATCCTGTATCCTTAGAACTTATCATGGCTTCTCATGCTAACTACCGTCCCCATAGCTTACCTGGTATTCCACCTACTTTCCAAAGAGCAGAGATTCCATTCACAGCCGTTGTCAACATCCGGGGCGATCGCCTGTATCATGAACACATCCCTTGGGATCAAGGCACTGCTCTCCGACAGCTTGGACTTATGCCCGAGTATCTGCCATTCCCTTATGCGGTCCCCGGTCAGACAGGAGGTCCTGGTGCAAAATATGAGTACCGAGTTCCTGTGATCGGAATTGAGACTGCGGATAAGATGCGGGATAGGAACTCGGTTCCATCAAATGGCATGTTCAGCTACAAGGTTCGGCAGGTTCAAGATGGCCCAGAAAGCTTGAGGAAGGAAGATGATGTCAAGCAGGAGGAAGATATTGTAGGTGTAGCTGCTTGAGCCCTGTTCAAATTGAAAGATAAATCATATATCAAATTGAATGTCTTACATGCAAATCGTCTTGATTGAAATTCCTGTTATATCGTCTTCTTTGCATCATAGTATTCCGGATACGTCTGCTTGTAGCCTAGCACAAATCTTCCCCAGTAGGCGGCAGTTGTAAGCAAGATCCGACTGACCACCCGACCCAAGAATTCCCACGGAATCGGAATTACCAATGGAGTATCGGCGCTATGAAGAAAGACGAGGAGCTGAAAAATACTAGGTGCACTACCCGACACTTTACAATCATCCAAGTACCCGAAGAAGTTTCTAAAGAACTGCTGTTCGTTCTCATATGATTCTGGAGTCAGATGAATATCCACCACGAGATCTCTGTCTTTGGCTGCATTTTCAAAGCGGTGAAAGTATCCAGCCTTCACTGACGCTGTAGCTTGACCATCTGGGTCGTCAGACAGGACGGCAAAGGGCTTTGAGTCAAGGCCGCGGTAGAAGTTCCCTATGCCGGACTGGACGCGGAAGAATTCATCTTGGTAGATATGATAATGAAATGGCGGGGCGATGATTGAAACACCATTTTCTTTATCTGTTGGTGGGATCCGATGGGTCATGATGTATTTTGAGCCTGGTCCCGAGAAGGTGACGGAAGACTTGCCGCCTTCGTATAGAATTGGGTTGTTCTGGGCATTTTGAGTGCGCGCTGGCCCTGACGATCTCAAGAATGAAAGCATGTTGCTGGCTACTGTAATATTCTGGAGAGATATGCCGAGTCTACTGAATATTTAAAGATGAAATTAGATTATAATCGCTCTTGGGCACCAAAGAGGAGGGTCAGTCAATGCCGAGTGGGGAAGCCATCGCCAAGACATCCCATAGCCGACCCTAACAACCGCCGTGTAACAGAGCGAATTAGTAGATCATTACCTTAGCATTACAATATACTAAGTTTGCTCTGCGAGTGTCCATACGTCATCGCGGAATTGCGATTTACGGCCAGCTGTCGATCCAATCTGCAAGGGAGCTGCGAACCCTTCAACAGCTGAGTTGAATGATCATCGCCGACTTACTCAACACTCACTGACAGCGTCACTAACGGTATCGGAAGCTCGTCACAGTTTGTCCCATAATAGCCTATACACGAATCTTCGAAGAAGGAATTATGGAAAGCATGCAATTGCTTCTTCTCGAGTAGCGAGCGGCATTTCATGACATTGACAAGCCGTGCCCACTTTATCATCATACAGCCAATTAGGAATGAGAGCATTATCAAATGTCTTATCTTATCGATACGCTGGGTCATGTTGGATAACCTGGACCATGTTTGAGAAGGCCAACATCGTTTCATTTCATACTTATATATAAGTGCATAGTATACAAGTCTGCGATTTCATCGCTTTTCATAATTTCCCCGAGGAAGTGCAGTCAATACTCTTCCTTTCGTCCTGGAATTCTTTCACGAGCTCAAGAAACAGATAAAAATAGGAATAAGAGAAGAACAACAACGATGGTTGTATTACAGGAGATAGTTTATGGAATTCATGAGTTCTCAAACCAATATTTCAAGAAGGATTTATGAGACTGGCCACAGAATTCAACATCTGGCCCAGCGTATGACCAGCTCATGGACCCTCCACACGCAAGGCTGAGTAAATTTCTCTGTACTGTTGTCCCATTTAGAGTCTAGCTAGAATACAAATAATATTAAAAGTCTATTCATGGATGTACCAAATCTTCACGGGACCCATGTGACTCCCTCGATGTTTCTGGTCTCTCCAAAGACTGCATCTCCAAGTCCACCTTGACATAAATCTTCTGGCTGGATGTGCCCTCAACATCATCAAGCTGCTCCCAATTATCGCCAACCTCGCCCCTGTGAGTTCGGCGTGCTGCCGACACTGATTGCGAGGTGATGACAGCTCTACTGGTTCCAGAAAATGGCGTAATGTGAGTTGGGGAGCTGCCCGTCGATGAGTCGAAATGAAAACGAGAGCTGACGAGTTTTCGTAGTGACGGTAAGGACCCAGCGATAATTCCAATTCCCGACTCTAGAGTGGACCAGAGGACGATGTTTCCGACATTGACTATTCCTGTTAGTATGGTAACCAGAAGGCTGTTCTCCTGGGATACTGACATAAGTAATTATCAGGATGTGAGAACGCTTTCAAATAAGGTAGTCGAATAATAGTACAGAGCGAGGCCCTATTGCAAGGTTAGACATGAAAACTGAGGGCGACATTATAGCTTACAGTGCAGCCAGACCAAGGATAATGCTGACAGAGACCTTGGTGGCTTTCCTCATATGGGACTTGTAGAGCATAAAGATAGGCAAAATAGCACAAATCCAATCCGAAATAACTGCACTGATGGACACGACATAGCCTAGACTCATTAAGAATGGCAATGAACATTTTCCTCGGTTGTCCCAGTTGGCAGAGAGCGGCATGCATGCGAAAAAAGTGCCGATGCTGTTATAGAGCATAGTGACAACAGTGAAGATGAGAGTTGCCCAGACAATGATTCGATGAGTTTTAGTGACGGCGATGCGTAGGAGAGTAACGCAGATGGACGACTTGAGAGGCGTCAATGAGAAACTATAAATTACTTGGCCAATCCACATCCACTGTGTCCTGATTAGCAGGGGCGTTGAGCTGATACTCGAGATGAAGTACCTTTCGACCATCGACTTGCAGGTATGCGTTCAGGTCTTTATCTTTTGTTCCCACGCCTGCGTAAATGGCACGCATACCAGCAGCAGTGAATGCAACGTGTAGTATCTGACTGGGTTAGTACTGTGTTTTGTTTTGTCTCACTGTGACACAGACTCACCCATCCGATAAGCATGAGACCATCATCGATACCAAAGAGACGATACTTCAATCGAACAAAACATCGCAGAATAACAATTATCGCTGTAGGGATCAAGAAAAAGATGGAGACAGCAAGCAGAACACGCGCCAGGCCCTTGGGGTCCACTGACGTCGCGCTCTCATCAAGCATGATGGCGATGCGATGTCGAAACCCACACTCACAAGCGCAGAAACAAATACGAAATCCAGGCAGCGCAGGGCTGGCATTTTGAGCAACTGGCCCTCTCTCTCTCCTTTTTAGTAACGGCTCCAAATCCGTCGGATATTACAGAGTTTGTCCCATTCCCCGCGTTTTGACTCTCCACCCATCCCATCTTTTTAGTAGCACGGTCTAGTGAACCTTATCGAAGCTCGCGAACCAAGGATATCTCGCGGATAACGCCTAGTCCGGCCAGGGTGCTGACTCGTGAGCTCGATCGATGGATCTGCGCCCAGCGCTTCGAGTGACTGCTTTCAGTTGAAGCGTCGACATGGCTTGCTGGGGTCACGCCAGCTAATGTTTTTGCTAAAGGCTTTTTTGCGTGGCATGCACAGCTGAATCAGTGCGCAGCCAGTCTTATCTCTTATCTGAATCCCCGCGTAAATCTAAGAAACCACTAACTTAAGCGAACTTTTGCTTCTTTGCTGACGCTAAGTTGCAGAGTTGGTGGCTTGAAGCCCTGCTGCAGACAATGACTCGACCCAGGATACTGGACGCAGGTAATCGCATGATTGTAACGCAAAGCCACAAATATACAGGATATTCTGTGGACATTGTCAGAGCGTATAGTCATCCGTTGCTGATCTTGTCCGCCAAGCTCGTTCAAAAGTTCATGATGCTATTTTCCACCATAGATAACGGTTAACGTTAGGTACGCGTACTCCATAATCTTCCAGGGAAAATGGTAACCTGAAGGGTCAGAGCTTGATCACAGATTCAGGGGCAACGACAGGGGTTATATGCACGGCAGATTAGTGCGATTGCAAGAGGTCCTCGCTTCAGAAATCAGGCCCTATGGCACTATTCCCGAAAGCCCGATAGCTTCATTTGCTGGAGAAGCCTTCATACCTGTTATGGTACTTGTTAGCGGTGGATCATTAACGATGTTGGACGAAAAGCCTCCGAAAACCGATCGAGACTTAGTACGGCCAGGCCAATGGTTTTTAGACCCGGAGTAAGAACTAGGAAGCTATTCCCATGCATCCGGTACGCTACTGATATGACACGAGTTTTGTGGCTCTGTTTGGAAGAGACAAGACTTGGCCGTGCTTGGATCGACTGGACCCCTGATTTCATCGCTAGTAATGATTTCCGGAGACCCTTTGAACACTATGACGACGCTATTATGTGGCTTTGTCTCTAACCAGCCTGCTGCATCCCTGTAACGGCTCGTGGCCCTCATGCTTATAATCTGGAACGAACTACTCACTCTCTTTAGCCCGACGAACAGCAGCTAGTTTGACATTAATGATGATCTAGAAGATACACAGACACAGACATCTCGTCTTTGTCGTTTTTGGACTATTACTCCATAGTACTGAGTAAGTTACAGTAGCATATCCCTCGGCATTGTTGCAACCCGAGCGGGTCATTACTAACACCTTCTTTAATTAGAAAAGAAATCACTTGGCGTTTTTATCGATTTGTGAGACAATGAAATATGCAGTGATCACCAATAATTGTGCGTGGAAGTGCTTCTGTTTCTATGAACAGATCAAAGCCCGCGGAGTTAAGGCCATGCCTCGGGTAAAATATGAAGTCTTTAAATAGGACCGAGGTGAGTAGGGGGATTTACAGTACCCCTCCACGGAAGCAATTAGAATGCCTGCATGTAATGAAGATGAAAGTCTAATAAGCGAAGGCTGAACATGTCAATCGGCCAAAATCGCCGTTACTTTCCTCCCGACTGTGATCCTTGGCGTCGGTCCGACATTTGCTCAGAACATGGATACAGTGATTTTGCAGTCGTACGAGATATAAATGGCTATCGTCCATATTATTTGCGGTTTCGATTATAATGCTCGTGGCCCGTTTCTTTCTCATCCCTGTGAAACATTGTCAGCTGAATCCAGGATCCGATCATCGAGCGCCTAGTGAAGATAGAAATGGTCAAATTGACAATTCTTCCTCTATGCTATACGTGATATCCTTCGCGTGACATTATTTTACCGGAGTAAAAATAAGTTTTTTCCATCTGTAAACAAATATTTATATACCCTTCTCCTTCAGTTCCGATGTTTCGTGTGGGTATGTCCCCTTGGACCCAGCAACCCAGACACGCTACAACGACACCTGCGCTGGCAGCCAATGCACTACACATCCAAACAAGCTGGTACCAACTTACAACCTGCCACTCCGAATGTGACGAAGTGTAATAAATTGCCTCGGCCGATTGCCGACTTATATTTCTTTAATTAAATGCATGCATTACTCCGCAAATTGGAAATTGACATCTCGATCTAAACTCATACAGGGTAAGTGGTAGCTCAACGCAACTTGCACGGATTGACGAATCAAGATGGCTGATGGAAATAATCGGAAAGGGCGCCGAGAATCGAGTGGAAGCATTGCAGTCAACGCCACAGCGCACTTTCACGTAAGCTTACGCATAAGATTGCCGATTCGTCCCCCTGTGATGACAGGCGAAGATCTGACAAAAAAATTGGCATCTGCGTTGGTACGCCTTGCAACAGAAGCCTCTGGTCCTGGATGATGCTTGTCGAACCTGTCGCCGACGGAAAGGCAAAGAAATCGCGGGTTGATCATGTTTCGCTGCTCTACATCACATGCTAGTCTCCATGAAAGACGCCAAGCCCAATCGATCTTGTGTAGCCCTACCAGTGTTACGGAGATACTAAACGGAATCCCGCTTTTGCCCCGGGGAGACGTCTTGACGGTCGATGAGATTTTAGTTCGCTTGCTTGCTGGTGAGACAACAGGAATTCTGACCTAACCTCAACCTGTTGTACCAGAGTCCCCCTTTTCTTCAGCGACAAATGTTATCAGCACAATGGTATCCACGAGGCCTTTTTCTCTAGCCAGAGAATGCAACAGACCTCCCGTGGTTATGGGACCGTTTCTTCGTAGACCCTGAGCTAGTGTCACCGTCCCGTGCCCCTGCTTCATCGATGGACCCGGGAGACGAAGAAGCGATACTCTGTAGATCACCAACTAGCCAAGATGAGTGGGCGTCTACGACGTTGCACTCCCGCTTTGTTCGGAATGAACTAACAATCTCATCGCCCCATGCCGTCATCGACTCCTCCACTTCTTAAACTCAACCTTGAACCATTCTCGACACGTTGGACTTCATTGGTGCATCTATAGATAGAACTACAAAATGACCGAGTCACCACAAGAAACCGTTACAAAACACCTTTCGCATCCAAGCAAACCGCTGCGGCCGATACTTACCTCTCTAAATGGCGATAACAGCTGGTTGATGTCCTTCCCTAGGCCTGAGGCGGATAGGGCTGCTACGGGGAAGGTCTTCTACCATCTTGCTTTTGAACCATGGCTGAATGGAGCTGCGCATGTTGGACATCCATGGATCGTACACCTTGCTCGTGTGGAAAAGGAGGGCATTTCGACCTTTGAAGACCTGGAGAATCTGATTCGCGAGATCGAGCAAGCTGCCTCTGCGCATTTGCCACAAAAGGCTCAAGACCAAGTCGTCCAGCAACAGTCGACAAGACAACTCGATGCTATCCTTCTTGGTTTCTTTTACTCCGACCATCTCCATCCAGAAACTCTGAAAGCGTTTCCTCCCGAGATTCCCGTTATAGTAACCGCACCTGGAGCTGCCATCATCGAGCCATGGAATCATTTCAAGACCATCAAAACCATCAACAACTTCGATTCCTCGTCGACAACTTGGAACTCACCAGACCTGCATCCAGGCGATCCTGTTCCCAGCTGGTTCACACCGATGATGATACTCGGCAAAAGCGAATTAAACTTTGTCTTTGCCATAATCTGGTCTCATACCATCAACGGCGAAGAAATCCACGAAGCAATTCTAGACTCTCCTCACGGCGTGCAACTCGACGCAAAACCCCTCGAGGCATTCCTTGCATCAGAGCCCAAGATAAAGAAACTAGCTATGCTTCACGGTCTTAAAGAAAGTCATACTGGCGGTATCCAAACATGTTATGGCGCAAAAGGTGGTCTTGGACTGCATCGAAAGGTTGGAGGCGTAGAACATTGGGTTTCGACGCACTCTTCTGAGCTGAAATATACTGGGATATTCATGAGACTTGTTTGGACTACTGATACGCCGAGGACAATTGAATGGGCGTTGGAGGAGGAGAAGAAGGAGCATCCTGATGAAGAGTTGTCTGGGCCACCGAATTTCATTAATGTGCCGAATGGTGCATCGACGGTTTTGACGTGTTAATGAAGCTGCACGTTTTGTTATTCGCCAGACGAGAACCAGCTTGTTTGGGCTAGGTGATACAAATCGGTTTGTTAATGAGGATATGACTACTTGAATACGATATCATTCATTGCGGAGACAGATGCCTGGGCCTGGAAACTGGTGTCCCTACCGTTGAGATTGAATGCATCGAAAAGATGAGGCTTGTGAACATTATTGCAATGGCTTCTCAGAGACAGCGGCCCAGGATTGTTCGTGGTTGTTGAGCAGGGTGGATCGCGCTGGGAAACAGCGGACATCCCCTAAATTATAGCGGCCCGTTTCACTTTCTTTCCAACAGCACAGTCAATCCCAGGCGTATTCTGACCAGCAGCACATTATCAAGGCCTGACATAAACAACAAAGTGGTCGGGGATCTGAAAGAAGAATACTGTCGTAAGGATATTGCTGTTTGGGTGAAGAGATTTAAGCGGTACTGTTCAGGCACGGATAGTCATGACTGGATGCACTGGAGTAGACAATCGGTATCCTGTAGAGGAGAACTCTATCCTCAAAGGTTTTAATAGCTC
This sequence comes from Fusarium oxysporum Fo47, assembly GCF_013085055.1. Lineage (NCBI taxonomy): Eukaryota > Fungi > Ascomycota > Sordariomycetes > Hypocreales > Nectriaceae > Fusarium > Fusarium oxysporum. Next base: position 1,751,881 of record NC_072849.1, read on the forward strand.
AAATTTTTATGATCAATTCATGCGTGAGCTCAATTCTACTATGTGTGTATCGACATAGTCCTCTATGATCTGGGGCATTGTGCTACATCTGATCTGGCGCGTCGCTCAACGAATGCATCAACCCTCAATGCCACCATTTATGAACCCTTCCAACATTATAGCAGGTGTCGTAGAAGTGCAATCAAGTTGCCGATGGGGTTATTGAGTCTGCGCGAAGCGTTGTCGGGGACAGATGATGCAGATGCGCTGGGTGTTGACGCGGCGGTGCTGCCGCTCGTTGTCGCTTCGGTAGCGGAAGCCTTGTCGGGCTTGGTAGCGGATACTGTCTCTTCGGCCTCAGTCGTAGGCGCAGAAGTCGTCTCAGCGTTGGTGGTAGAGACTTCAGTCGCAGTCGTCACAACAGCGGTTTTGGTCGAACCCGTCAATTCAGCAGTTGAACCCGACGATCTCTTATCACCCTCATTGCCAGGCAACAAGTTCACACCAAGGTTGAAAACACTGTAGGCATCTTCTCCACCACAGGCATCATTGGAGTATCCAGGGCAAGGCGTGTCGCACTTGTCGTCGTCTACCAAGGCAGACTTGGCCGGGTAGATATCGGCGCAAATGCACTCCACATCCTTGAGTATGGCTACAGTCTTCTTCTGTTTCTGGCAGTAGTCGGCACATGAGCCGACGGAGTTGAAGGTGTTGGATCGTCCATCGACTTGGCTGGGGAGGGAATCGAAACAGCCCTGTGGGGTGATTTCGCCGAGAACAGGGCTTTCGGCGGGCCTTTGGAGCGCGTCCCTGGCGGTGACCAGCGAAAGAAGAGAGAGCAACGCGACTTTGGTGAATGCCATGGTCGAAATGGAATTGTCTTGTGTCTCTGGGAATGAAGAGTGAAGGGCCGACAAGGCGTTGTTTATATCCGTGAATTCTCCTCGGTTGGTCGGGGGGGAGTTAAATTAGATGCTTGGAGTGCCAATCATGGCGACCCGCTGTCGTCCATGAAACGCGAAGGATCGTGCTTGTCTTGCTCAGCCTTGTGCAACAGTGTCATAGGCATCACCGTGGTGTCATTGCAGCAGCTGATTCAGTGGAAGGAAGCCTTGGCCATATAAAAGAAACAGCGCACCAGACGCGTTGCTTCTGTTGGCTTGAAACAGTGAATGTTAACACGGCGAAGGAAGATTAAGGGAGATTTCTCGAATCCTTCAATTGAGCTATGACCTCTGCCAAGCAGCAATTTTCCGAACCACCGTTTTTTAGTGTCTGAAAAGTGAGAAGAGCGGGATCCCGATTCACTGGTGACATGCCAAATGATTACGCTGGGGGGCGACAAATTGGACATGAGGCTCTGTCGCTCTCTACGAGGAAACGCAATTGCCAAACAAACTTATGGTGCCGTTTGAGCCCTGACAACGTCATCGCTTATCGGACCAGCTGACAGCTAATAATTGGGATGTAATAGCAGCCTGCAAAGCGAGGCCATGAGCGCAATGTGATATGTGGCTGCTTCTCATTTGAGTCTTCAAAGAACAATTTCTCATCCCGTTTAACAGGGAGATAAAGGAGTGGCTTTGATACGTGAAACATAAGCTGAAACAGAGACACATCTCCTCATCGCTAGTCGATTGGCGGGTTTAGCTCAGTTGGGAGAGCGTCAGACTGAAGTCAAACTTCGGGAATCGTAATCTGAAGGTCATGTGTTCGATCCACATAAACCGCAGTCTTTTCTATTTTTGCATCCTTCCTCTTTTTAGGTACACATAAATATCTTTTTCATCAAGACCTTAAGAATTTTAAGAAGAAACCATCGTTTTTGGTGCGGTAGTTGCCCTTCTTTGCCTGTGTATTATGCATGCATAACCAACTCCTGCCCATCATTGAGATAGCACCTAAGCCTCATGTAGCTTGCATGCAATGATGAAGTATTATGCCGGGATATCCGTGTTGAGTAACTTTAAACTTAAGCATCTTGCAGCTCAATACGAGCTATAAAGCGGTCATTGAAGACCTCGTATTACATTACAGACGCATCGACACGAGTGCAACCAATACGTGTGTTTCAGCTGAAGCCTAGCTAGCACCAACGCCCCGATATAAAGTTCTTCGGGGCCTTTCCTCTAAAAGACCCAGCATAGGAACATAAATACAGTGACGTATCCCGTGGTTGTTACTGTTACGTGTAGGTAAGCTGTGACGGAAGGACACCTCACATCAATGACCACGGTCGTGTGAATGGACTTGCCAGGTTGAGGACATGCATGGAACAAGCCAAACCGCCGGAGAACGCGCCAATCGATGTAGCCGAAGCCAAACCGAAGCTCGACAAGCCACCCGCAGCTCGCCCTGCCGATCGATGCTTACCCCTCTGACGATGAAGTCATGATGAATGGACCTGTCTGACATTGGATCCCAAAGCGTCAATTGAGTTCAGCTCAGATGCACAAAGAATTCCCAATGGACGTCCCGAAGAAACAAAGTGAGACGATCGCCACCAACGCTCTCTCCGAGATTAGTATCTCTGCGCATGCCTTGTAACAAGTGCAGTGAAGGAGCTCTTGGTAGCACTGCGTCAGCTTCATCGACAGCTGAGAGCTCTTTGAACTATAGGGCTGACAAGCTGACAAGGTACCAAGGCAATGTCGCTTGGGCTTGAACTATAACGCCAAGGCGTCGGAAAATACGATGCACCCATTGAGGTGCAATTGACCAATGGAAATACCACAGAATGAGTGCTGCACATTGTGCTGTAGACATTGACCTGCTTGACCTCACCTTGAGCTCAACAAATTTCAAGCCCCCTGTAGCTACTGATGCCATAAAAATGAACAAGAAAACATGCTGTTGACCTAGCGGATCACGGTCGCTCGTCAACTTGCTTTGAGGCTGTATCCGTTCTTCGGGTGTCCCTTTGGGTGGTCAGCCTTCTCGTCCTCCCGATTGGCCTGGATATCTCCAGACTTTGCACCCTCGATCTGAGCCGCTGCAACCATTGAACCTTGAGCTTGAGCTAGAGTTTTGGACGAATAGAAACGTGAGTTGCACGTGCGTGCCGGAGTCTTTCCAGCCTCCCAAACGGCGGAGCTCGCGTGGTGGCTCATTCCAGCTCCATTGCCCTTCTGTTCTTGGTGTTTTATTGGACTTTCTCAAGAAGTAGTCACCTATATAAGCTGATATCCCCCATGTTCTTTGGCGAATATCCACGAAAGACTGATCACTTATCGCTGATAATCACTCTTTAGACAACCTGGGACTTCGTATCACTCACAGCCTACGTCAATACAAACTTACAACCAGTTTCAAAATGAAGTCCTTCTTCCTTTTCACCACTGCCCTTCTCTCCTCGTCTGTTTTGGCGCAGTCATCTTCCCAGGCTGGAGGACAAGGCGGCGGCAGTGTCCTTCCCACGTGCGCAGTAAGCCAATCATACCACTACTCTCAAGGCTGAACTGACATCTTCAAACAGCAACCTTGTGCCCTGAGGGCCATCCAAGATAGCAAATGCGGCTCTGAGGATCCTGGTTGCGTCTGCAAAGCTCCGGGGTTCGCCGAATCCTACGTCAGCTGCGTCAACACCAACTGCAGCCCTAGTGATGCCGCTGGTGAGTTTCGATACTCTCGTTGACATAACGTGAGCATACGCTGATCTCAATAGCTGCGATTGCTGCTAGCATTCGACTCTGCCAGGCTGCTGGCGTCACTATCACCGCCGTTCCGAGCGCCACGGCTGAGTCTCAGGCTCCTGGATCAACATCTGTTGCACCCGTTGTTCCCGTCCCGCCTGTCGTAAGTCCAGATACTGAGAAGACTTGATGGAGAAGCTGACCTGTGTAGGTTCCTACTGCCCCTCCTGTCGCCACTCCAACTGCACCTGCGCCTATTCCTTCTACACCGGCGTCTATTCCTTCTACACCTGTTCCCACTGCTGGTGCCAACTCTCTCAACACCGGAGTCGCGGCTATTGGAATGGTATGGGCTTCCATGATGTTCTTGTTTGCTCTTATGTAGGAAGATCAATTTTCACCAAGCAACGATGCTTTGCCTTAAAATGGTCCAAAATATTGTGAAACGCACATCGGATTGGATACGCGAAAGTTGAAAGGATCTATACGTACATACGCACAATAGTATTGATATTTGTTCTGAAACATGGTTTTCTTCTTGCGATTTGGATATACTCAAATTCCACGCGCCCGGATGCACGATAATGGGGCTTGTCCTTGAAGTAGCATGAGACTTGAGACCTTGCACCCAGCAAACTACCACCTCCGCAAGTTCAAAGTCTTCAAACATCTTTAGAACCTAAACAGATCATCCCGTTTGTTTATTTATGTTTATTTTATAGTTTCTGTTTGCCCTTCCTCAAGGACATCGTGGTATCCATGACAACCACTTGCTGGCACTGTAGGAGATTGGGCATTTTCATAAACACGACGCAAGCACAGACTTCTTGATGATTTCAATGACTCACAGCCTATGAAATGTAGGCTGTGATGTTACACAGCATGAAGAGTGAGGCTGCAGTCACGTGCTTGCGTTGCACAAGCGCGCTACAGCTCATATGAGAGTTCTGCTCTTCTCTCTTCCTTTCACCTTACTCTTCACTTCATCCCCATGACTGACATCCTGTTCACTGCTACGCACCCTGCCTCACTTCTCAACCTCGTCGCAGTCATGGCCCACGCTGAAGAGGCAGCAGCCTCGCCAGCCCAGCCATCTCCCACTCCAGCCGCAACCCCGGCCGCTGACCTCGAGGAGATTGTGATGCCGCCGAATTTCACTCACAACCCCAAAGAAATCCAATCTGTTCGACGCTACGTTCGACGCATTGAAGCCGTCATCGGCCAGAAGCCATGGGAGTGGTTGGCCGAGTTCCCACCAAAGCAATAGAGTCGCAATTTGTTGGGAGACTTGGCCAACCTACTCGAAGAAGCCATCAAAGTTTGCGACGCGTCTGTCATCAAGGATCATCTACATGAGAGAGCCAATCCACCACGCGGTGGTCAGCATAAGGTACTTCGTGCGGGAGATATCAAGGCTGCCAGGGAGTTCTTTGGTGCAACCAAGGGCGCAAACCTCACTCGAAGTGCTTCAAAGCCTACTGCTCAGCGTGAGGATGACCGTGAGATTGGAGCGACGGATGACGATGACGATACTATGGCCGACGAGCATTCCCGTCGAGGAGGTCTCACAAGCATCTTGGCTTCCATCAATTCACGAAAGCTCTCAGATGCCGCCCTTGAGCATGGAGCCACCGCAGATAGTATCGTCGCCGCCAATCACAACGAAAACACCATCGCGCTGGCCGAGTCCACTTCACCCGAAGAGGCTCCTGCAACACCCTCACCATTACCTTATCCGCCCACCAATAAGCGAGACCGTTCTAACTCATCGATGTCCGCCAACCCGTCCAACAAACGTGTCTGCAACGAGGCGGCATCATCTCTGCAGCCTCTTCAACCGACCGCTCTTCCACCTCCCATGATGACTGATCAGCACAATGTAAGTTCTCAGCCCGTACCTGCAATGAGGGCTTTGCTAATAGGATGACAGTCTGACGACCATTCTGCGCTGATCCAGGCGACTGACGCTTTTCATCATCACCTGGAGATGCATGTGCAAGACTTGCGCAAGCAACATGAGCAACGCCTCGGCATTGTGGAACTTCAACAGCACCACATAAACCAAGAGCTGGAGATCCACCAACCCAGCCTCGAGGCTTATCGAATCGCACAAGAATATTCCTTCCAAGCCGAGGCGAAAGTCGAAAACCTTCGAGCGGACAACGAGAAGCTCAATACCCTCCTCAAAAGTCTCGCCGACTCGAAAGATCTCTGGATGGCATTCTCCGCTGAGAAGTTCGAGGCCATGGAGCAAGACTTGGTGGCTCAGTTGGCCGCCAAAGTCAGCGCTCTCGAGGAAGCTGAGGCGGAACTTGGTGCGGCTCAGTTGACATGCCATCAGACAGAAGAGGCTGCGCGCCCTGCTATGGAGTTTATGAACAAAGAGACGCCCCAGCTCGAGGAGAAAAAGACAACTGCTGAGAAACTCAGCGTGTATGTCACGTACACCGAGTTTCTTCAACTTTTGGTCAGAACTAGTCCTTCGGCCATTGCAACTCTTGACAAGTTACTCCAGGAGAAGGGTTCGTCGCTCCAAGAACTTCGTGCGGTGATTGAACAGCATGGACAGCTCGCCCAGGTGGATGGCCAGCAGGCAGATGTACCCATGGCCTGAGTTTTGAGTTACCAGGCGCCATTTCTCACCAGTGATGAGCGAAACTCGATATCGTGTCAAGGGGTAAGGAATGGGATACCGCTGGGATTATAGTCTTCACAAGACTCATGTTGTATCGTTTGTTGGCAAGGATATGTTCAGTTTCGCATCAATGGCATTGGCCTGAAGCATTGGTCTCGTCATCTCTGGTTTTGGTATGATTGAGCTTTTTGTCCGCATCGCAATAGCGGACGAGATTTCAGAGGGAGGAATGTTTGTTAGTCAGGATGCAAGGCCAAGGTTGGCATAATAGTACCTGCCCGAATTACTTTCGGCCACAAAGATAGTTTTAGCAGTGAGTAGCTGGTATGCTCCTGTACAAGTACCATACAATACGAATATATTTACGCTAATACGGTACAATGCTCTCATGCTTCGCCAACTTCTGTCTTGATCCATTCATTTCTATTCCGCAACTCACTGGAGCCAAGACATGATTTCTGTTTAGAGCCGTGATGAGGGTGCTCTGTTGGGATCCAACTCCTCCTTCGCCTTCTCCCTCAGCTCCCGTCTCAAGATCTTCCCGGACTAAAGGCACAAAGTTAGCGACATGGCCCAAAGCTCGTAGGTATCACTTACCGGGTTCTTGGGAATCATATCCACGAAAGACACACCGCCCTTGAGCCGCTTATACTTGGCAACTCTAACCTCCATCCAATCAATGATCTGCTGCTCGGTGATTTGTGATCCAGCGACTTTGACGAGATATGCGCGAGGGACCTCATCGCCCTCATATGGTACACCAACGACTGCAGCGTCTGCAATCTCGGGATGATCTAAGAGCACGGCTTCCAGTTCTGCTGGTGCCACTTGATTGCCCTTGACTTTGATCAACTCCTTGATTCGATCAACGATATGGAAGATAGCTCCGGGTTGGAAGGACTCGACGAATGCGATGTCGCCTGTCTTCAGCCACCTCGTACCATTCTCATCAACATGAATCGTCGAAGCTGTAGCACTGGGGTTCTTCCAATATCCCTTCATTAACGTAGGTCCCGTGACCCAAAGCTCACCTCGCTCACCGGGCTTCGTCACTGGCGTCTTTCCGTCCAAATGCATGAGTCTTGCCGAATAGTTCGGCGCTAATTCTCCCACCGCAGAAGGATCGCACACAGCCCGGGGGTCCCAAGTCATACTGGTGCAGGTAACCTCTGTCATACCCCAACCTTGTTTCACGTTGACGCTTCCATTAGCCCACAGTCTCTCAACACTCGTGGCAACTTCTTTACTCAAAGGTGCAGCGCCAGATCCGACGCGCTCGACACTGCTGATGTCATACTTCTTGACGAGCGGGTGCTTTGATAGGTACACCAGAATGGGAGGGACGCAGAGAAGGCTTGTGATGCGGAAGCGCTGAATGTGCTGTAGCATCTTCTCAAAGTCAAAGGCCGGCATAACATATGCAGGGATGTTTAGATGGGGATAGATGGAGATGAAGTATGTTTGCGCGTATGCATGGTACATGGGGAGAAAGGCGAGGCCCTTGGTGCGCTTTTGGAGCTCGGGATCAGGCTCTAGGTCTGAAATGAGGACAACACCTAAGCCGTTGGCAACGTATGAGGTGTGACTAATCTCGACGCCTTTAGGAACACCGGTCGTGCCGCTGCTGTAGTTGAGGCAGCAGCCCGCTGTCTCTGGCTCTGCGGGTTCGGTCCATTTCCAGTTCTTAGCTTGTGCTTGGTTATCGGCTACAAGATCAGTCCACATGCGAAGACCATCTTTCGTAATCGAGGGTGCAATCGGTGTTGTTCCAACAGGCGGGAGCACAGACGGATCGATAACAAAGATGTTCTCCTTTGGAAGGCCGACCGTCTCAGCAGCCTCTAAAGCGGTAGGTAGTTGGTTTGCAACAACAAACATATGCGTGCTCTCAGAGTTTTTGAGTTGATACGCAAGCTCTCGTGGTGTGAAGGCGGGATTGGCGCCGGTGAACATAGCACCGCTCATCAAAATACCGAGAAAGACGCATGGGAAGTAGATGTTGTTGGAGGAAAACATAAGCACTCTGTTTCCTGGCTGCAGACCGGCTTTCGTGAGACCGAGGGCAACTTGTTTGGAGAGAAGTCGGAATTGCTCCTTTGTGAGGAAGTGCGTGTCTGGACGGTCTGCGTCGATGAGGATGGGCTTATCGCCCTCTTCCATGGGCCCGCAGGCTGAACCAAAGACCCATTGCTGCAGGGAGCATTTTGGAATGGGTTTAGACCATCGTGAATGAAGAGCCATATTGAATAGAGATATCAGACAAACTTGAGAACGGAGCAAACAGATTTCACAGTCATTCAAGGGAGATCAGGCATGTAAAGAGGAGAATTACAGATCGATTACGAGCTATTTAACACATTTCCCCAGCCTGCATCAAGCTGAACAGCAAATCCGGGGTAGACAAGGCCATTTCGACCACCAAACGGTGAATTCCCATGGCAAACCCGTGTGGGGTAGCAACCAATCTTTCCTCCTTTTGGCACTGCAACCCCGCGTTTCGACCCTCGGCTCGCTTGCGACGATCGAGCAGTCGAGAAAAAAAGCCGAGGCACGATCTGGTGGACGGATTGAGAGATAGCTTGGAAACGGCGGCGGGTTCCCTGATCCGAAAAAGGCGGGGGAGGTTGAATGAGGAGGGTTAGGTTTGCGAGATGGAAGTGAGGCTTTGGTGATTCGGTGAATGTTTGACTTTCGGTGTTTTCAATTGATGCAACATGGTAGGAAAGTCAATCTGAAGGATTTGGTTCTGAGTGGTTGGACAAGAAGGTTCACGGCTCAAAGTGGTAATGAATTGATAAGTGTGTACCACGCTGACTCAGGCTTGATCAAGGATTAATTGAAGACCAGTGACATGTAATACAAGCAATCTCACTCTTGTCAATCGCTCATCCTTCTAGATATGGGCTGTCACCGCGACTTGGGAGCCATCTACGCGTCCTCATTCACCCAAGACCTTCTGCCTCGGCTGCCAAGACTAAGTCGCGAAACGAAAGTCGAGTCTGCATGTAAATCAGCAAGTTATAACATTTTCGCCGCTGCCGAACGGAAACTCACCGCTTGTTGCCCTTATCGGTTGTGGTAGTCCTGTAAATATGCTGCTCCTCTGGGGTCATGGCGTCCCATTTCTTGGCCCTCTGGTTGTTCCTCCACCTGTAATAAAAGAATGTCCCGGGATATTGAACGAGCTGTGAAGATGTGAGTCTGGCTTCATAATTTACAAAGGCGATGATCGATACTTACACACATCCATACACAAATGACGAGTAGACCTGTATTGGCTTTGAAGTATCGTGGCGAGTCGCTTGGCTGATAGACTACGACATGTCAGTGACTCAGCTCACACGGTGCCATGTGAACTTACTGTTTGCTCCGATCATTCCACTGACTTGAACCCACATATTGTAGAGTCTATACATTGTCAGAACAATAATTAGTAGGGGAGTGAGGAACCTTACGATGCTGAAACTGTTCTGTTCTGCACGGACCCCGCATTCCTGCTCGTCCATGCGACTTGGATGGGATGAGTACTGGGCGCTGTTAGCAAGCCTTTTGCTGTCGGTGGAAAGGATACTCACTATGGAAAAGACAGGAGCACGGTCGAGATGGCAAAATAGGCCCAAGGGCCGATCGGGTCAGGCAACGCAATCAGTGCCACGAAGCATGGGAGCAACCAAGCATCCTCCGCCATTGATACGAAACTTCGGTTGTTAACGAGCTCACTGAACGCTGTGATGGCAAGCATTGTGATGCAGGATCCGACGATATATGGAATGGACAGAAGGTTGGTCTCGATGACGTTGAAGCCCAGTCCACGGAAGGATAAAGTGAGGTATTGGTTGACAGGGTACTTTGGCAGACCGAAGAGAAGACCGAGGGCGTAAAGCGGCCACATATCGTAGTCTTTGGTGCATTCCCAGATTTGACGGACGGATAGACCTTGTCGATTGTACATGCCCCCCTTCTGTGGGTCGTCACGGATAACTGCGCATCATCAGCATTAAATGTTGACGCAGGTCAAAGAGCGGCTCACCAGAATTGACAATGATCTTCTGTTCATGCTCGGTGAAGTATCCCTTTGGGTTCCACCAACTCTTCGTTCTAGCTGGTGATTGAGGCATCAGGAAGAAGGATGCAACGCCGATCAGAACTGCCATTCCGTTAGCATAGCGATTCTCATGGGCGGGATCTCAACGTACAGGTGAACGCTCCTTCGATGAGGAAGAGCCATCTCCAACCTTCATATCCAAGCATTCCACGCATGGAGAGCATACCGACGGCAGCGAAACCAACTCCAATATCGACTATACAATGTCAGCCAGTGGATTCCAAAGACAGTATGGATCTAGTCACCTACCAAGTTGCGAAGACATCCAAAACCACGCTAGTCGGATTGGGAGCTGGAAAGACTTTTAGTATCGCGTGCGTGTCTCCAGACGAGTCAACATACCCTTGTGCCAGTATACCAGTAACTAAGATACAAGATAGTGTCCCTACGACCCGTTAGTCTGATGCAGAAGCTCAGGTCAGAGATATGCACTTACGGAATGAAGCCTCCTTGGAATGTAGCACTGAGAAGTGAGCAGTTTGTCACCATTAGAGCTTCAGGAAACTTACATCAAGTATCGTGTAGCAAGAAATGATGCGCGGCCCTTCAGGAAGAACTGCATCGCGGATATCAGGCTGAAGATACAAAGCTGGATAGGAATCCACATATCGGGTCCAATTCTGGTTACAAATTTAGCAACACGACTAGCAAGAGTATTTGACAAACTTACCGCTTCGAGATCAGCTGTGAAGGTAACTCAGCAACAAGGAAGCCAACTCGAGAAATGGTTTGTCCAATATTCTGCCACCGTCAGCGTTGCGTCTCCCATCTGTTGAAAGGAACTCACGTAGTCGGCGTGTGTAATGCCCAAATCATCAAGCATGTTATCCGATACAGCGTTTTGGATATTATTCCTATCAATGTTCAACGCTGCAAACATGATACACATCCAAACCTACAAAAGTTAGTCTCCGATACCACTTCAAAACTGGTTTTGCTCCCACCATGATCTTCCAGTCAACTTTGTGGCGAACAGCATTCTCTTCACGCCACGTCCAACGGAAGTTGGGATCAAAGGCTGACCAGTTCTCCCACTGCGGGTGGATATACAATTCTTTGTATCGCTCGATGTCGGGTGAGTCCCAGATACTGGGCTGCGTCGCGACCTTTCTTCGAGTCAGTAACCCTCTCCATAAAAAGTGTCACTCGTCCGTACCGCATCGAGATCGTAGATGTCGTTCCTTCGAGGTTTTCTTATTCGCAGAAATCGTAGGATCGCATCTCCCATTGCCGCTTCCATACGCTGCCCCTGCTGAGCAGCCAGGGCTGGGGCGGTTGGAGGCACTGAGTCGCTGGGATATCCATCGTTTTCAGCCTTGTTTCTGCCCTTCAAACTTCCAGTGTCGGATGGAGAGTCTGATACTCCCGACGAAGGGACGACGGTAGGCTGATGAGGCGACATAGTGCAGTCTTTCCAACTTGAACAAGCCTTTGGATGATGCAGCACGCACAAACACTACAAATCGCAAAAGATATGGTCACATCACTGCTACTTAAACAACTGCCAATGCGCAAAGCAACCCTGCCAGATATAAGCCCCAAATAATAAATTGGGGGTCGGCCATTGCGAGATCAACGTGCACCATCGCTTCGATAACCAAGTGGTTCTATGCGAGTAATATCAATGCAAAAACTACCTATACTAGTCAACAGGAGACATGCTTCCGACGAAAATTGGTCGATCTTCCGAGGAAATGCAGGAATTTTAAAGAATCGTTACATCAGGGTCCATCGCCATTGACTTTGTTGCTTGCGACATCGATTGGCAATATGCGGATCCAATGTCGTGATCGTTTCAAAAAAGTCATCACGACAACTATGGGGCAAGAGACTTGGCTTAAGCTTAGAAACAAGTTTATATATAACATCTTTGTGTTTAAACATCATTATGTATAGCAAATAAACAATGAGACTGCTAGTTACTCAATTTCTTAAAGATTCTATGACAATATTCGGATGTTGTTTGCCCATGTTGCTCTTCCAGCGTAAGCCAACGGAACGACATTCTAAGCCGATGAGACATGGCCTTAGAATCACCATCGGCCAACTTTTTAAGGTGTGACTACAGTACCATCAGGGGTTGGATTCGGCCGACTCAACGACCTATTGCAGTGACAGATCTATTCTTTACCGCTGGGAGGCTCACCTGCTTAACAAAACTGGATCCATTGACAGTAGCCATTTGTGAGCTTGTCTGATAAGATTCTGCCCGAGTTGACCGCCAGATATCACGGATCTGACTTTCTTGATCAGCTATGAGACGCTGTGTCAACCTTTGACTAGTGCGTTACTACGACAAGTCAAATCTCGGGTTATGGCTGGAACGAGATCATGTTCCAACTAGTGGTAAAATTATACTAACCCCCCTCTTTCAAGGCTCCATCAGAGCCACAGTATGAAAAGAGAGATTCCAATGGTGGTCGTGGTACTGACGACACTCTTGCGGTTACTCGAATTCTTGAGGCATCTGATATTCCATGTTGCCTTGTGGGGATACCTGCGCTTATCTTCTATGGCGCCGCGAGGGTATGCCCGGTATGTGTCATCCACTTTACATGGCCGGCCAATAGCACTGCTGACTCCTTCGTATCAATTCATCAGGACTGGGAAATCTCTGACCTTACAGAACTCATCGCCAAAGCTACACAGCTGTTACAGTCAGGACCACATTCGCCCTGCTTCCCTTTAGTGGATTCTTGACCCTATCCAAGCACATCCCTTATACATACCTATCATCATTTCAAAGCCAAAGGCACCAACTTCTACTTCATCCTGGTTCCTTCGCAGGATGTTCACATAGCTTGCGAGCCTTCAAATATTACACGTAGCCTCAAAGAGTTACTTTATCCTAAGCTCAGCGTTTTTATTCATAGTTGCTTGGATACTCGCAATCAAACGCAACTTTGCAACGTTATCAACGGCACCAATGTATCAGAAGAATAGGGTAAAGAGAACCTTAATTTTGAGGGGTTCAACTATATGGAGTAGGCCAAAGATATCCAAGCGAGGAACCGAATTTAACAATGGCAAATTTGCGCACTAGGGTCTCTTCGCCTGGGATGGCTCCAGAAGTAGGAGGGATATATGGCAATCCCTGGTGCAGAGAAAGAAAGATAGGCTGGACTGGACAAAGCCCAGTGATGACTTTATCACACAGTACCGTATCATAGACGACCCAGACCCATGGACTATTCTTTCGGATGGTTATTAAAGACTTGATGCATGGTCATAATCTACACACTACTTTTGGTCATTCTTGCTGCTCTCTCCCTCCTGCTTATTCCACCCCGGAATTAGTTTGTTATCAGCCTCTCCTTCGTCATCGCTTGCATCCCTATTCTTCCTCACTCTCCTCGCCGCTTGTCGCCCTACTACAGGAAGCTTCTCAACACCAAGATCCTTCGCCGACTGCGGTAGCAGTTTGGGATCGAGAAGTCCTACTTGGACTAACACGCTAGCTTGATCCCAGTACACATGTTCCTGATACAGTCTTCCTCCTCTGATTGCGACGATGCTCACCATAAGTATCTCGATCTTCTTGTTGGTAGGTGGTACGCCCGGCAGCATCCATTGGACTGGCTCAGTATGTTTGAACTGGACATGCATTTCGTCGACAACGCGATCTACTCCGATGGTGCGCGATAAGAGTGTGATCTTTAGTGACGGTGGAGTTGTGAATGACTCGGAGTAGAAGCGCTTCAGTTCAGCTGCGCCAGTTGCACCTGTTAGAGTCGGCATGTAAGTGACATGAGGGGTCTTGTGCGTGGTGAAAGTTGACAATGCTTGACCAAGGTTCTTCGAGAAGAATTTGCCTGTTGAAAGTCAGTTTTGTTCAAAGGCCACCAATCGCGAAGTGACCGAGACTTACTCTGCAAATTATGCTCTAGAACAAGCTCTAGATCGGGGTTGATACCAAACACCTTCCTAGCCGCAGCCAAGCTTCGACTCCAGGCCAGCTCCGCCGAAACACCATCGTACTCATCCAAATCATGCTCAGCGAAGCCAGGCTCAGCTTCATATGTATAACTGGGGTACGCGAGGTCGAGTTTCCCGCCAGTGCCCATACCACTCTGAATTCTGGTGCGTCTCACGCGTTTCTTGCCTTGGATGCCAACCATTTGAGATTGCTTGACGACACCAACTTCTTCGCCTGCTGCTAGATGCACAAGGGCGCTGATGCTGCTGGGAAATCTTCCGTTGGTGTCTGGGATGCGAGTTGGGTAGTAGGCAATGAGAAGGCCGAGCTTGAATTCGGGGTTGTTGTCGAGAATGTGAAAGTGCTCGAGACAAATAGCTGCTGCGTCATCGTATGCTACCTTTTGTTAGCACTCTTTCAACAACCTCAGTGACATGTTGACCTACCGACAATTCCAAATTTCTCACAAGGACCTAAGTTCTCCCTGCTCAACGACTTGATCTTCTTCAGATATCCATCACCGCAGCTCTCCATTGAGATATACTCAACATCAAAACCTTCGTCCCTCCATTCAGCAAGAGTGACCTCGTCAAAATCGTCATTTTCACCGGTTATGTAAAGTTTTGGAGGATTGCGCGGGAAATCGCCCGAGAGAAAGTTTTGGTCCCTGTGATTGGTCCTGTTGTCTGAGATGATCTGGACGTTGCGCCCCTCAGCCTCGGGGACGGCGGATTTAATGAGATTCGGAATGTTGATGTTCATATTGGCAATTATTTAATATAAGAATTTACAGAATATGAGAGGTTAGAGGACGTGAATAACCTGATATATTCTTGTCCACTTCCAACTTCCAAGTTTCAGATCAATCGATTGACCCGGTTTGAGCGTGATGATGATGTCAGAACAGTACGTGTTGCAGCTGACTCATCGGATCCTGCGTTCTGATTTGGCCATTTTGAAGTCTCGTCTACCCTGCAGTTCCTGATCTTTCGCTGCGTTTCCAACATTCCGACTTTGGGAAGAATGGTACTAGCAATAAATCAGCTAAGGGTTCTCAAATCAAATTTCTTACTCTAATGTACTGGGCTGCTATGTCAGGATCTAGTGCCGCTGCAAGCGATCCACCTCTTCGTTCTGGTCGTGTATTGACTCCCCGTTTAGATAACTGCCCAATAAATCTGAAGCCATATGTCGATAAAGAGTCTGCCAACGTAAGCACGATCCGGGTAAAATCACCAGTGCTTAGACAAGCCTCAAGACAACATATGTACCTATGACTGTGTCAGTGAGACATTCTAAGATCATTATCAAGCAGTAAGACTCCTGTATCAGATTTTAGCTTATCACTGCTTAATTATGCCCCAGGAATCTAGACCTAACGATTATGCATAAAAGCCTTACCCAGAACGCACTCCTTGCAGGAGTGAATGTCCCAAAAGCGAAGCTGTTCATGAGGGAGATGATCAAATCAAGATTCTTGCTTAGCAACCGGTGGTCAAATAACGTTGAGAATGATCAGATCTTTATGCATTGCTTATCTTCTGACAAGCGAATGCGGTGGTTAGTGCGAGTGCGAGTGCGACTCTGCAAAATAACGTAATACTTCAATACAGCCGTATTACATGGTGTGATGCCCAAAAAAACATTGATAGATTGCTCTCAGACTACTTAAGATGCTATGGAAACCTAATGGGCTCAGAAATGGCGCCAAGAGTTTGCCGAGAGGTTCTGAGTGATGGCTGGTACCGTAATGGATCCCGGGGAGCCCATGTCAGTACAACTCATCAAACAAGAACACAAGGATTGCTGACCATAACATAGACACCAGGAGGACACCAAGTCTCCGATAAACGCTTCTTTAGGGACTGAAGACAGGGAGAAGTCTCACCCACCGGCGAATCTTGAGGCAGGTATCCGTCAAGATGAGGCTGTTGACGGAGAACCATCACAGGAGGAGGATAGCTACCTCCATGGATTACCCCTAGTACTGATGTCACTTTCACTCATGGTTGGTGTATTGATGATCGCTCTGGATAATAGTATCATTGGTAGAGATCCCTTTATCCATTTTTGAAATTCCACTGACTGGCTGAAGCTACTGCTATCCCAAAGATTACGAGCAAGTTTGATAGTCTGGGCGACGTTGGCAAGTAGATCCGTCTGTTCAAAGAAGTTATTCTGCTGATATTCTTTCGACAGCTTGGTATGCATCGGCCTATCTCCTCACCCAAATGTCCTTCCAACCTACCTTCGGCAAGATATATACCTTCTTCAATCTCAAATGGGTATACTTAATCTCTTCGATCATCTTTGAAGGGGGTTCTATTCTTTGCGCTGCAGCACCGAGTTCAGCAGCCTTCATCATCGGTAGAGCCATAGCTGGGCTCGGCGCAGCGGGGGTATTCTGCGGTGCCATGATCATCATTTCCAAGATCGTTGAGATGAGAAAAAGGCCATTACTGCTGGCCATAATCTCCAGTATGTATGGCATAGCGTCTGTCATTGGCCCATCTCTTGGTGGTGTATTCACTCATTCGAAGCAACTTACTTGGAGATTTTGTTTCTGGATCAACTTGCGTAAGTTCCCCTTTAACAACATTCACCCGAGTGTTAATCAATGGCGAAGCTCTGGGTGCCATAATGGCTCTCATAATCTGTTTTTATTATCCTATCTCCCTCGGTGAAGCTCCAGACAGCGACCATACCCTCAAGGAAAAGATACTTGGCCTCGGCCTCAAAAGCGCAGTGATTCTTGCAGGAGCTCTAGTATGCCTCTTCCTGGCTCTACAATGGGGAGGCACCAAACATCCTTGGTCCGATTCACGGGTCTGGGGCTGTCTTGTTGGTTTTGGTCTTCTTCTGACGTTCTTCGTGTACATACAAATACGACAAGGAGAAGCGTGAGTGCCTTTCCTATCTGACGTCGTCATCGCTGACTCGTATAGTGCATTGATCCGTCCTCGCATCATCTCACAGAGATCCGTCTTCCTTGGATGCCTTTTTTCTGCGCTGTATCAAGGAGCTATGACCACGCAGAGTTACCATCTGCCGTTTTATTTCCAGACTGTCAAGGGAGTGGACCCCCAATCATCTGGTGTTGACATTCTTCCCCACGGGGTTACCGTCACGATAGCTACTCTTATTACCGGCTCTATTATCACTTGGCTGGGATACTACGTCCCATTTATGTGGGCTGGCTCGGCCATCTTCACAATTGGTGCAGGTCTGCTGTACACGATCTCACAAAACACCCCACTGGCGAGATGGTTTGGCTACGAAGTTCTAGCTGGAGCTGGCTTCGGCATAGCGATCCAGATCCCAATCTTTGCCGTACAAGTCGTCTTGGTAGCAGGTGACATTCCCCTGGGAACGGTGCTGATCATCCTATCCCAAGCCCTAGGAGGTTCGGTGGGTCTGTCCATCTCCCAAAACGTCTTCCAGAACTCTCTCCGCCAAAGGCTAAAGACAATAGCCGACATTGACATCCAAGCTGTTATCGCGGCAGGAGGGACTGATTTGGAACATGTCGTGTCGGCTGATTCTCTCGCCCACGTCAGAGATGCGTTTAGGTATGGTATCTCAAATGCCTTCCTTGTATCGACGGCACTTGGCGGCGTCGCCTTTTTGGCAAGTATCGGAATGGAGCGAAAGAAGATCAAGTCAAAGAAGGAAGGAGGTGAGTAAACGACCTCGTGGTCGACCCTTGGAGGCGATGAAGAGGGTGTATAGCGACGGCTATATAGCCGAGCGGGGAAGGATAGTATGAGGTCGATATCAACTATGATGCATAGATAGCACGCATCTCGAGCCTATCTTGATAGAATCACATGTTTATTCGGCATTTCTATTGAGAGAATAGCATGTTTCGTTTCTTTCACCGTTTCGGCAGAGAATTAATTCAGCTGATCTTCATCTCCCCCTGTTGCATCGTTCGGATGATATACCCTTTTTGCTGTATCAACTCCGTAGAGCGACATTTCCGCGAACGTGATTGGGCAATCGACAACTAAAATCAAGGTTTGGTTCGGAATCCCATGCGCTCCTCACGGTACATTCACACATGACCCCATAATTCGGAGATAGTGTACATTCACACATGACCCTATAATTCGGAGACAGTGTACGAATTGGATGCTAGATTCGGTGGAATAAGGTTGATCATATGTTACTGGCTACTAGTTGACTTGTATAAGACCGCACGGCCTTTCGATGTTTCTGTCTTCTCTAGTCGAGGCTCAATTGATACGAAAATGACTCTCGCTAAGGTTGCATTCACTTTGGCCAATTTGGTGGCCGTGGGTTCGAGTGCAAAGAATGTCGCGGATGGGTTCGTTGCTGCGCCATACTACCCAGCTCCTTATGGAGGATGGGATGAAGCATGGGCCGATAGCTATGCCAGAGCTAAGAAGATGGTTGATTCTATGACGCTGGCTGAGAAGACCAATATTACAGCTGGCACAGGTCTCTTTATGGGTAAGAAAAAGAAATCTAGGGTGAGATAGACTCGTCACTAACAGGAAGCAGGGTACGACACTTTTCTCTCACTTCACTACTTATACTGACATAACAGTCCTTGCAACGGTAACACTGGATCAGCTGACCGCGTTGGCTTCCCTCAACTCTGTCTCAACGACGCTGCCAATGGCGTTCGACTTGCCGACAATGTCACCGTATTCCCAGATGGAATCACAGCCGGCGCAACTTTCGACAAGAAGCTGATGTATGAACGTGGTGTAGCAATTGGAAAGGAAGCTCGTGGTAAAGGTGTCAACGTCTGGCTTGGTCCGTCTGTTGGTCCTATCGGTCGAAAGCCAAAGGGCGGACGCAACTGGGAAGGCTTTGGAACAGACCCATCGCTGCAAGGTATCGGTGCACGCGAGACGATCAAGGGAGTTCAAGAGCAGGGAGTCATCGCTACGATCAAGCATCTTATTGGAAATGAGCAGGAGATGTATCGGCGACAGACTACTGATGTTGTATCTCCTGCATACTCGGCAAACATCGGTTAGATCATTCCTCGTCCCTGACAATGCGTTGCTAATCATATTAGATGACCGAACTATGCATGAGCTGTATCTCTGGCCTTTTGCGGAGGCAGTGAAAGTTGGAGTTGGAGCGACCATGACAGCTTATAACCGAGTTGGTCTATCTAACGCTTCTCACTCACCATGGCTAACAAGTGTAGGTCAACGGCACTATATCCAGTGAGCACTCATATCTCATCAACGCCTTGTTGAAAGAAGAGCTTGGCTTCCAAGGCTTCGTCATGACAGACTGGCTCTCTCAAATCACTGGCGTACAGTCCGCCATTGCAGGAATGGACATGAGCATGCCTGGTGATACCATCATCCCTCTCTTTGGCAATTCTCTATGGATGTACGAGCTAACCCGATCCGCACTCAATGGCTCGGTTCCCATGTCGAGACTGAACGATATGGCTACTCGTATCGTGGCAACCTGGTATCAGTTCGAACAAGACAAAGACTTTCCATCTGTCAACTTTGACACCAACACATACAACAGAGTCGGTCCTCTGTATCCAGCAGCATGGCCTAACTCGCCCTCGGGAGTTGTCAACCAATATGTTCAAGTTCAGGACGACCATGATGAGATCGCCCGACAAATCGCCCAAGACGCTATCACTCTCCTCAAGAACGACGAAAAGCTTCTTCCACTGAGCACCAAGAGCTCACTTAAGGTCTTTGGCACTGGCGCACAAACCAACCCTGATGGCGCCAATGCCTGTGTCGATCGAAGCTGCAACAAGGGCACGCTGGGTCAAGGTTGGGGCTCGGGTACAGTTGACTACATGTATCTCGACGACCCCATCGGCGCCATCAAGAAGGCAGCCGGAGATGTCACGTTCTACAACACAGACAAGTTCCCATCAGTTCCGAGCCCTTCTGATGACGATGTTGCAATTGTCTTTGTTACCTCTGATTCAGGCGAGAACCAGTACACGGTTGAGGGTAACAATGGTGATCGGAATGCGGACAAGCTGAATGTATGGCATAATGGCGATGCACTTATCAAAGCTGCCGCAGCCAAGTACAAGAATGTCGTCGTTGTCATCCACACTGTCGGGCCCGTCCTCGTTGATCAATGGATTGATCTCCCATCAGTCAAGTCTGTCTTAGTTGCCCATCTCCCCGGACAAGAGGCTGGAAAGTCTCTCACCAACATCTTGTTTGGCGACGCGTCGCCGTGCGGTCACTTACCCTATTCCATCACCAAGAAGGAAGACGACATGCCCGAAAGTGTCACCAAACTCATTGACTCGGGCTTCATCGATGCGCCGCAGGATACCTACAGTGAAGGACTGTTTATCGACTACCGCTGGCTTAACAAGGAAAAGATTCAACCTCGTTATGCGTTCGGCCATGGACTCAGCTATACCAACTTTACGTACACGAATGCGACCATCAAGAGAGGCACCCAGCTGAGCCAGTATCCTCCCAAGCGACCCGCAAAAGGAAAAGTTCTGGACTATTCGCAAGACATTCCAGACTACAAAGAAGCGATTAAACCCAGCAGCTTTAAAACCATCTGGCGCTACCTATACTCTTGGCTCTCCGAATCCGACGCAAAGTCCGCCGCCGCAAAAGCCGAGACATCCAAATACCCTTACCCAGACGGCTACTCCACCGCGCAGAAGACAGTTCTCCCCAAGGCGGGCGGTGTTTCAGGCGGCAACCCTGCTCTCTGGGACGAAGCTTATACTCTGTCCGTAGTGGTGACTAACGCAGGTTCCAAATTCTCCGGCAAAGCTTCTGTGCAGGCCTACGTCCAATTTCCGAGCGTTGCCGGATACGAGACTCCCGTCATCCAGCTGCGCGACTTTGAGAAGACCAAGGTTTTAGAGCCTGGCTCGAGCGAGACCGTGCAATTGACCTTGACCAGGAAGGACTTGAGCGTCTGGGATGTCAAGGCTCAGGACTGGCTTGTCCTTGATGGGGAGTTTAAGATTTGGTTGGGGTCTGCAAGCGATAAGTTGGATGCTGTCTGCTTCACTGACGACCTGGGCTGTGAGCACGACGTCAAGGGACCAGTATCATACGATTCGTAGATATCCCGACATCAATCTGAGGAGAACCGAGGTTGCAGCCGGGGATTGATGAGATTCTAGGCTTGGGGAATTAGCTCTGATCTATCAAAACATCATGGTCGATCTTCATCTTTTGACCAGGCTGTGCTGCACCTTAATAGGGGATTCCTTTACGATTTGACCAATAGCAGAATTTCCTTGCACTCAGATCATGAATTATGCACTGTCTGTGCATTTACCGCCCACTTGCCGCGATACTTTTATGTAAACTCTGCACAGAGTTTCAGGTCGGGCAAGAAATCTATTTTAGTGGAATCACCTTGTCGTCATCGTGTTGCGATAACGAAATATGGAACTTTTTGAAACGCAGATTTCTCGCGCTTAGGTAATGGAGAGTCCACATTTTGCAAATACCGTCTTCTCGTTGGATGTAATTCCAGTGGAGTTTGTCTCAAATCTTGGTGCTAATTTGCGGATCAAGAAGCTAACATACCTGGCGATCGGGAGCGAGGTCAAGATTGAGCCCCTGTGATCAGAGGCGCCACTTGTTTATCGCGTCGTGAAATCGCCCGTAGTGCGGAATTTCTGGTTGACGGCGCGGTAATGAAATTAAGTGGCGGCTGCCTCTCTCATTTCTGCTAGGGAAACTCTCAGTGAAGGACGTCAGATGTAACGTCGACCCTTGTATGATTGTCCTCCATTCTCCCGGAATCCTTGGGCGAATCTCCCCCGCCTTAACCGGCGCGTCGGGCTAACTTTTCAGTTTTTTTGGGCGAGACAAGAAGAGGGAAGGATAAATTCCGCTGACCATTCAGGCTCTCCTCGTGATGAGATCCTCGAGCTAGCGAATCAACAGCCTTTTAGTGCCACTCGTTAGGCCGATCACCAGGGCCAGGGGTACCTTGCGGTGGGGTACGCCATGGAGACAGTATTCTCTTGGGCGAGAACGTGCAAGTGTTTGCTTGGCCAGTCTCGTTACCCAAAATAAGCATTCTTTGCGCCACGAGCAGGGTCTATACGAACCGACTTGCATTCGATCTGCACGTCGCTTCAGTGATTTCATAATATTGCAGCCTCATGTTGGTTGCAACAATAAGCACCAAAGGTTCCCCCTCAGGCCCCTCACTGCAGCGGTGAACTTGGAGACAGGGGAAGATGTATAAGCAGGTCGGTTTAAATCACTCAATCAGTCAGGATCTTTGAGTTTTTATCCTGCACGTGAGCTTTCTCTCTTGTCTCACGTCATCTCTTTGCACGCATGCACACGTGTATTCAAACCCCTCTGGGCATCAGTCACAGTCGCAGCCGCAGCCGCAGTCAGGGCCAGACCCAGACCAAGGTAGACCCGGCCCGGGCAGCCCAACACACTGACCTTCAAGTACCTACCCCAACACAATAAATGACGATGTACTTGCGCTTGGCCTTTGTGGCTGCATCTTACTGACATCCACTGATTGGTCTCGCCGTTTCAGCTTACAGGGGTCTTTCTGCACATACGCACATTAGCCTGCAGCAGGTCTTTGCTGTATTCGGGGCTAACGACGGCCAATCTCGTGGTGTGAGTTTTCGAGATGGCAGTTCCTCTTGAAACTAAACTTGGTGTACAGCCTGGCCCAGCCGAACAGTTGAGTTTGCTTCTGATTGCCCAAGCGTCGACGCCTCAACTGAACGGGCCAATGTAACTTGCAGTTCCCGGCAGCCGATGACTTTTTCCGCCTGTGCGTCTTTGTTCAGCCCGTCCCTTCATAAAAAGTCCAACTCTGTTTTTTTCTGACCCGTCCTGTCCATGTTTAGTAACGCCCGAACTGACAGAATGGGTGTGCACACTGCATCGGGCTGCATATTGTGCAGGTCTATTGCATGTACCTATTTAGGGGCGTCGTAAATAGAACGAAATCAATAAATATGCATCGTCCGTCTCCTAGCCCTCTCCAGCCCGCTCGTTCACTCACTCCCTCCCGTTTCTTCTCTCTTTTTGCCACTCTTGGTTTAGGCTGGTGACTGTCGCTTATCTCTCTTCCAAGATGAAGTCTTTCTACAACTTGGCTTTGTGCCTTGGTGCCTTGTTCAATGCAGCCACTGCCATCCCACCAGAGCAGCAGGGACAACAGCCTGGAAAGTTCGCAGCTGCTCCCCCAGTTGGTTCAAACCCCATTGACCGCAAGGGATGGACTGTCAAGTGTTCCAGCCAGGCCTCAAATTACCCTTGTGGTAGAGCCATCGATGGTGACAAGAACACCTTCTGGCAGACTCCCTATGGCACAACCAACACGCCGCCTCCTCACACCATCACCATTGACATGAAGCAGACTCAGTATGTCAGCGGTCTCCAAATTACCCCTCGCCAAGACGGCAACACCCGTAACTGGATTGGTCGCCATGAAGTCTACCTCAGCTCTGACGGTACCAACTGGGGAAAGCCCGTTGCCTTTGGAACTTACTGGGGAGACAAGTACCCCTGGATCACAAACTTTGAGACTCAGCCTGCTCGCTATCTTCGCTTTGTTGCCCTTTCTAACGTGAACCCCGACTATCCTTGGATTGCTATTGCCGACTTTGTTGTCTACAACGCTCTCAAGTACAGCCCTCCTGCCAAGGGCCTTGGAAAGTGGGGTCCTACTCTTGACTTCCCCGTCATTCCCGTCGCTGGTGCCGTTGAGCCTGTCTCCGGAAAGGTCGTCATCTGGTCTGCTTACCGATATGATGCTTTCCAAGGCACCACTCCTCGTGGTGGCTTCACTCTCACTTCTATCTGGGACCCCAAGACCAACGTCATCTCCAACCGCAATGTTTCCAACAATCATCACGACATGTTCTGCCCTGGTATTTCCATGGACGGCGAGGGACAAATTGTCGTCACTGGTGGCAACGATGCCAAGAAGACTACCATTCTCATGCCTGATGGTAACTGGGTTCCTGGCCCTGACATGCAGATTGCTCGTGGTTACCAATCATCTGCTACTTGCTCTGACGGCCGCGTTTTCACCATCGGTGGTTCATGGAGCGGCCCCCGTGGCGGCAAGAACGGTGAAATCTACGACCCCAAGGCCAAGACGTGGACCTCCCTTCCCAAGTGTCTCGTCGGCCCTATGCTCACCAAGGACAAGGAGGGTGTCTACAAGGCTGACAACCACGCCTGGCTCTTTGGCTGGAAGAAGAACAGTGTTTTCCAGGCTGGACCCAGCACAGCCATGAACTGGTACTACACCACTAGGGGAACTCAGGGTGACACCAAGGCTGCTGGTACTCGACGAAAGAACGGTAGAATTGACCCTGACTCCATGAACGGCAATGTTGCCATGTTTGATGCCCTCAATGGCAAGATTCTCACCTTTGGCGGTGCTACCAGCTATCAGCAGGCTCCTGCCACAGCCAACGCTCACGTTCTCACCATTGACGAGCCCGGTGCTATCGCCCAGACCGCCCTCGTTGGAAACAACGGTGCTGGCATTCACGCTCGTGTCTTCGCTACCTCTGTCATCCTCCCTGACGGAAACGTCTTCATCACTGGCGGTCAATCCTACTCCGACCCCTTCACCGACACCAACGCTCAGCTCGAGCCCGAGATGTTCATTTCCTCCTCCAACACATTCACTAAGCAACAAACCAACACTATTCCCCGCACGTATCACAGTATGTCTCTGCTGCTGCCAGATGCTACTGTCTTCAACGGTGGCGGTGGCCTTTGCGGTGGCTGCAAGACCAACCACTTTGACGCTCAGATCTTCACCCCTCAGTATCTTCTCGATGGCAACGGCAACCTTGCTACCCGCCCCAAGATCACTGCTGTTTCGGCAACTACTGCCAAGGTCGGCAGCACCATCACCGTCACTGCCAACAGCGCCATTAAGAGCGCCTCGCTCATCCGATACGGAACTGCGACACATGTTGTCAACACTGATCAGCGCCGCATTCCTTTGGCCTTGACAGGTGCTGGTACCAACAAGTACTCTTTCAAGATCCCTAATGATTCTGGTATTGCCCTCCCTGGCTACTGGATGCTCTTCGTCCTCAACAACGCTGGTGTTCCCAGCGTTGCCAGCACCATTAAGGTCACTATCTGATCTAATGCCTACATTGCGATAAAATGATTTCTTTGCATTTATAATACTAGCGAGGATAGTACAAGTATCCTGATTCATTATGTATATACTTTGATACCAATTGCAGTTGGATATATTGACACAGACGTCACGCTACTATCTAATACAAATTTCTTGCATCAATTTTCTTTTTGGATAACTTCGTATGTGACTGCACTTCTCACAATGGCGATGAACCAATTGCGAGCTGACGCTCATCATCCTGACCATGTCACTAGAGATAGTAGAACCGTATTCAAATGCCGACAAAGTTTATCTTCAGATCCATGTTAACCTTCGTGATCGGGCCATACCGTAATCTGTACAGCCTCATGAACACGCAACACAAACCAAGAGAAGTCAAAATTGTTTTACGACGACGTTTAACCCATTGCGCTGGGATATCCCGACATACCAAGAACACGGGTTTCCAAGACATTTGTCTGTTCAGTGACACTAGTGGCCATAGAGTTTAATGAACCCGGGAACCAGGTTCACAACGCTCACAATTAGAGTTTTGAGGCTTCACGGGTAATGGCTGCAGAAACATTGCACATGACACTATCAGACGACAGAAATAGATATATTGCGTGTCACTGTATGCTGCGACCCTGTGGCTCACCCGAATGCAAGCCAGGTTCGGCACGTACGGGAAAGCATTTCGTTCCTGCAGAGACATGCAGATGGCTTAAGCAGGGTCGGGATGAAGTACGCTCGGACGGTGCGTAAATTATGCAGCTGACTGTCATTCATAAATGTGGCACAGACGAGAGGACGCCACGAAAGACTGAGGTTCAGTTAGTGGCTCGTGATGGGTGTCATCAGGATGACAGACGACATGTTCACGCTGATGACAGCTTCTGTACAAGACAGCTCTAAGACATCTAGCACAGAAACATACTAGCCATAGCGGGAAACGTCCTATTTGTTGAAAATGACTGCGTCATTGTTGCTGACAGCTTCACGGAGTCGTAGCTTTCATTTCTGACATGAACGTTACAACAGCTGGGCTGCACAGCTAACATCAAATGAACTAGTTAAGAACACCGTATAAGTATAAAGCATAGAAGTAAAGTAGCCACCTAATTTTAGTATCATACTCCTGCCACCGAGCTCCAAAGCACCTACTCAGGCTTCTTCAATCTCGCCTCCAGCATCGCAGTACATCCATAGGCAGATGGGTAAATTTTGACCAACTCCAGACCAGCAGCTTCAAAAATCTCTTCGAAATCGGCTTTCTTCTTCTCCTGGCCGGTCATGGCGAGAAGTGCAAAATCGAGCCAGTACAGATCTGTGAACTTGTCTTTCTCGACCATGTCAGGAATCAGCTGGTCGCATATGATCAGACGGGAATCGGGTCCCATGGCTGATGCGGTGTTCTTGACGAATTCGATACAGACTGGAGTATAGAAGTCGTGAAGGAAGCGGCGCATGAAGTAAATACGGGCGTCTGCGAAAGGTCAGTCGTTGCTATGAACCAGAGGCGTGGCTACGATGCGCTTATCGACTCCGGGGAGTCACTTACTCTTGACAGGCTGCGGCGTAAAGGCATCGTAAGTCATAAGTTCAAAGTCTGGATAGTCCTTGGGATCCATCGAGTCAATGACACCAGGGAGGTCCTGTAGGATATACTTCGCGTCAAAGGCATCACCAATGTCTTTGCGGATGGCGATGCACGACTGACCACGGCCAGCACCGATATCCACCAAGAAAGGTCGTTCAGGATCCTGAGCCACCTCGTTTTTGAGCGATGCAAACGGGAACATGCCAACGACAGGCATCAACTCATCAACAGCAACCATGTTGGCATTCCAGAGCTCGCGTCGCTCAGGATCAGGGTCCATCTCCAGCAGCTCATAGTATGACTTTCCAAGATGTTCCTTGCCAACCGAGTAAACAGCAGGAGATTTAGTGAGATCGAAAACATCTTCAGGCTTGTGAGACTTCAGATATTCGGGAAGATGCATCCAAGCACGACTAAACTCCAGCACAATCATGAAGAATGAACCCAACCCCCTGGGGTTCAAAATCAGTGAAAGGTCATTATGAGCATAGGTATCAGGCGCCGTCTCAACGAAGACACCATGATTCACAGCAACACGGTAAATGCGTTGAATCACAGTAGTAGCCACATTGGTAATGCGAGCCAGTTCCTCAGCGGCGATGGGACTGCCATCTTCGGGCATGGCGTGGTATGCCCGGATTCCAAGAATTGTATGGAAAGCGCATCCGAGACTGAATTGCTCCATTAGGTGTGTCATCTGATCCATGGGATCCTGGAAAGCTGAGCGAACTGCTTCCGTCTGCTTGAGGACATTTTGGTGGCTGATGGGATCATCCTCGTATGATTCGAGCTGGGCGACTAGTTTCTTTGCCTCTTCGAGGGCCTTTTCAGCTTTGGGGTGAACCATTGTAAATATTTGAGATTTTAAAGATATCGAGATGTGGCTTGAAGGATTCAACCGCTGGGTCTGTATTTGCGGAGATGGCAATTGTCACCGCATGTTCCGTAGACCATGTGAATAGTATATTCACTTAAGAGTGCTTCAGGCGGGGCAGCAGCAACAGCCAAGCAGGGACTCAGATCATATCAGTCCATGAGCGTTCGCTTCCTAACAAAACAGGTTAGTAAGTGGGTATATATCCAGCCGAGGTTCTGTAATCCCGGGTAAAGTGCCTCAACCATGCAGATCACGACCCAATCAGAATATTATATCCGTGATAAACTGGAGTTTGAACTGCGGCACGGCCCAAGTGATGGAAGGCTTGGTCCGGTGGCATTTATCGCAGTATCGCAGTATCGAGGATGATTATCACTATGGCGAGTTTGTTTAGATATTTGCTCAACTTCTCCTTTTGTCCGTGTCCACTTTGCATGATTCTGATGCACAAACGATTGTGATACCAACAGTGCCGTAATGTCGTCTCCTCGTGCTCCCGAAGAAGAGGCTATACAGCCTGACACTGTAAGTTTATTCCCTGTAGGGCTGGAATCGGACTAAACGGATTTGTCTAGGGTTTGCAGAGTGTCACTGACGATGAGGTTAGTGGGCCTATTGATGCGACTCATCCAAATGGCTCCACTTGCTAACCAGCAATGTGATACAATATAGGCTTACGATAATGAGAGTGAGCGGTCATCTTTGACATCTCTGACATCTTCTATTCTACATGGAAAGGTCGAAGGCGGAAGAACCTACGCCGTGTATGGCAAAGAGGGCAAGTCTCTCAGTAAATCGCTTAGCCAGTGCTAACAAATTTCAGAATATGGATTACCAATGGATGAGGCTGAGCTTGATCGCATCGATATGTGCCATGCTAAATATTGCGCGTTGATTGGAAAGAACCGTTATTTGGCGCCTCTAGAGAAGCCTCAGAGAATTCTAGATCTTGGCTGCGGCACAGGTTCGTGAAGCCTCATTTTCTTTGGTGTGAAAGGATTGTATCGATAAGGGATTCCTTGCTGACAATGTTGATATCAGGGATATGGTCGATTGAAATGGCAGAAGAGTTTCCATCTGCAGAGGTGAGTACAGGATCTTGCTGCCATGGTCACATCGGGTGAGCTGTGACTGACGAGCTCCCAGGTCATTGGGACGGATGTTGCACCGACGCAACCGGACTGGTAAGTGATCGATGCGATCCCAACTGTGAGACTTTCTGATACTGATTTCTGAAAGGGTACCACCAAATTGTCACTTTGAGGTCGACGATATTGAAAGAGAATGGACATGGAAAAAAGATAGCTTTGACTTCGTTTTTGCCCGAGATCTTCTACTAGCAATTCGAGACTGGCCAGCCCTGATTGACCAAACATACATGTAAGCCCTAACTCTTCTCGCATGCGATATCAATAACTAATTCCACCAGACATCTTAGAAGAGGCGGATGGGTCGAATTCCAAGCCATCGTCGGCGTTCTCGGTTGCGACGACGACTCCATCCCTGAAGACAGCTATCTCCGCAAATTCTCAACAATGATGGAGCAGGGCTCTGCGAAGTTTGGCGCCAGTCTGACAGACCCCATGCGGTGGAAAGGCTGGCTTGAAGAACGCGGATACCAAAATGTCACAGAGCGAGTTTTCAAGCTTCCATTCAACCCATGGCCCAAAGATCCGCGTATGAAGCTCCTGGGGGCTTGGGAGATGGAGAATCTGCTAAGTGGACTTGAAGCTATGGTAACGAGGATGTTTCAGAAAGGTCTTGGATGGACGGATGCTGAAGTCACTGTCTTCCTTGCATTTTTGAGAAAGGAAATTAAGAATCCAAGAATGCATGGGTACTGGCCTTAGTAAGTTGCCCCTAAAAATCTGCGCCTACTCCAAGGGAGCAAGTTAGTTCTCATAATCATTCTAACATTTCTTTAGCTATGTTGTCTATGCTCAAAAGCCACAGGGCGACTAATGGCAACAAGAATGATGTTTCATGTGAGAGTAGACTCGCCATTAGAATCTGAAGATAGGATACCAGCAAGCAGATTCACCAATACAAATCATTTGACGAGGAACTCAATCGGATTATTGGTATTCTGTTTATTTGACTCTCGATTACCCTGTAGATTAGGTTTGTCAAGTCTTGCGAGTCAGGGTCACATTTGACGCTTAGACCTTTCCCCTGTTCCTCGCGTGGCGATCAGGGGTAAGTAGAATTAGAACGTTGTCTCCGAGCTATCTTTCAGGAATTTTTCGACGGATTCTCTCTTATTGTCATTTTTCTGTCTGGTGGAAGATTACTTGAGGCAAGGGAAAGATTCCGTGATCATGCAGCCCCATGCTTAAGTTCGGTTGATGCTTCATCCAGCTTTACGACAATCCTCCTGCTCTAAGACATCATTTGATGTCTAACAGAGATGAAGTCGCTCGAATCTGTGAGTCTTGCTTACATAGGAACACCAATGTAGATGCAATGGATCACTAAGACTCCCGTGACATATAGATCATGCGTCTACCTTGAAGCCGTTTTTGACAGATGGATTTCATTGCACTAGCATGACTCAATATGGCAACGTGATGAGCCGCACGGTTATACGCCAACGCATGCAATTCCCAGACTCCGCAGTAATCTATTATGCTTATCCAAAAAACGTCACACTGAATGAACGCCCTTCAGACACCAGCCGAGCCATCAAAGGCTGTCCCAGAACCAAGGAAAAGGAGGTATGGCAAAATGAAAATGAGTGAAGTTTCGTTGTCTATTGCGATATTCCTCAGCACGGGGCGCTTTTGTCATGGGCGCTCAAATGTGCCCTCAAGATGCGGGTGTAATTAAACGAAACGGACGGTGGATCGGCGTTGCATTGGCGAGAGTGCTATCCCGAAGATCCCGCGTCATAACCTTTCCATTGCCATTTACCATTTCAAGCCAATGTCAGTCACTTGAAAACAGTACCTGTGCCTGGAAGTCTTTGAAAATTTACATACGCTGGTTTTATGGGAGGATTTATCTCGATACTGAGTTGCAGGTCACAGAGGAAGCTATCCCCAACTCTCAAGACCCCTGCAACTTGACTTGACCGATGACACGCCAGAGTGCCATCGACGTCATCCTTCCAGCAACACAAAAGGACGATCTCTGGCGGAATCCAACGTTTTGTTTATTGCGATCGACTCGGCAGTTGGCGATGTTTCATCGCTCCACAATCGCGTGTTTCAACACCAACCATCGAGCCAAACAGAGCAGCGATGAACGATTCCCCCGGTCCATCCCAACTGTCGGTTTCATCCGATGTGCAAAAACGGCTTGAAGATCTAACTTTCGCTTATGCCGTGTAGTATCGTCTCCTATCTAGGGTCACTATCTATGTCTGCTCAAGATGTATATAAGAAACTCCAAAAGTCAATCGGTTTGGACCTTCACCCAACCATCCACTCTCACTTCTCAACCCAGTCGCTCTTTTTCAAGCAAAATCTCACCAAGTCACTCTTTATTTAGTTACGTTTTTATTCATCATGAAGTTCAGCCTTTTCTCCCTCGCTGCTCTGGCCGCTTCGGCCATGGCTGCTCCTGCTGCTCAGGTTGCTGCTCGTCAGGTCCCAGCTGTCCCAGCTGTTGCTCCTAACGGTGCTGTCAGCCAGGTTGAGAGCATCGCTACCTCTCAGACCGTCACCAAGACAGTTACCAAGAAGATCACCGCTGTCAACGTCTCCAACACTGGCGGTGTTGTTAAGGTTCTCACCATTGCTGTTGAGCAGGTCAAGAGCCAGACCACCACCATCAGTAAGTCAACTAACCATAGGGTCCAAGTCACATAGATTGTTAACAATATCTGCAGAGGAGGTCATCACCAAGGTCAAGTCCAACGCCATCTCCAAGGCTGCCGCCGTCAAGGTCGTCACTGCCGAAGTCCACTCCCTCAACGTGCTCCTCACCGCCGTTGTCAACCAGCTCAAGGATGTCGTTAGCATCAAGATCAACATCCCCGACGTCAAGGTCATTCTCGGCCTCGTCATCCAACTTCTCCACGAGCTCGTCGGTGTCGCCAAGGAGGTCCTGAGCATCCTTGGTCTCGACAACGTTATCGGCAGCGCTTTCGAGCTCCTCTTCCAGACCGTCGCCACCCTCCTCGGCCTCGTCACACAGCTCATCGGCGACATCGTTCCCGGTCTCGTCGACATCCTCTCCAACATCCTCAACACCCTTTCGGGAACCCCTCTTGGACCCATCATCCAGCCCGTCTCCAACATCTTCGATGGCCTCACTGGCTACCTCACCCAGGGCACTGCTTAAGCGACACGTTCAAGATATGAGACCAGGGTATGCGGGATATGCCCCTTAGAAGACAAAGGCAAGCATAGAGGGAGTTTAGACAGTGGATCTGGTTCAAATCATGCATAATCTTAGTTAATTCAATGCTGTATATTAATTCATACGACCTCTTTGCCAAAGGAATGTCCATAACTCGGTCTCATGATGCCATTATCGTCTCAGCCATTAGCCCATTATCATCTCGCGCCCATTAATTCATTATATCTAAACTCATCGGTCGTGAAATCTCAGTTGCAAACAGTCTTGTAGCTGCTGAAGTGAGAAGAAGTCTCGCGACACTGGTCATCCTTGACAGTCTTCTGTCCACGCTTGCAGTTGCTGTCTGTGAAAAGAAGAACTATAAACATGTCAGCAATCTTGCACTTGTAGTGACAAGGGAGTTATTACGCTTGCAGCCCTTAGCATGCTCATACTGGCTCACAGATTTGACCTTGTCGGTGAACTTGAAGCATTCATTGAGCTCATCACGATGCGTGGTCAATTCACCGAGGTTTCCGTTGTTGTTGTCACCTCCGCAGTCTTTAGAGCTCCAAATGCGGGCAGAAATGACGTTGAAGGGGAGATCCTTGGAAGCAGGCTCAGCAGCGACGCCCATGACGAGAGCAGCAGTAGCGATGATGGTAGCAAAATGCATTTTGGTGGTTGAAATGTGAAGATGTGAAAGTGTGAGCTAACTTAGTGCTGTAGTGCGGGTTGATTGATTGATGGCTGTTGAGTGATGATGAGAGTTTGGTCTATTGCGGGAATGGAGTTGACTTTAAATACAATTGAGATAGTCAACGCAACTTTACATTCTACTAAGGCAATAATGGGCTAAGAGAGAAGATCACTACGTCAAGTCTGTGGCTGTAAGTGTCTGATGCTTCTGGAAGTACAGCTGAAAATTGAAGCCCAATACAGAACCAGCCGCGATACGAGCTGCACTGTCAGCACTAGCAATACAGCAGTGTGAGCCCACTACAGCTCGTATCTTTTCCAGCACACGGCCAAAACCGATCAAGTAAACGCTTTTCCCAATCATTTTCACAGAGAATGAACTCCGCTGCTATCAGAGTCGATCAGTGGAACTTGAGAAATATGCAGCAGGTATCATGTGCCGGGGACGGACTGTGCCGTGTCAACGCACCATGGCCCTATTGGGACGATCCATGTGATGCTGGTGATGTCAAATACGAGCAATGACTGTAACCCTCTCGAAGATCTCTCTCACTTCACAACACAGCAAGGCGATGCAAATCTCGTGTATGTATCAAAACCTCAGCATTTAGAGTATCCATAAGTCCTATCCTATGCTTATTCAACTTATGACGCGGCCATCTCCATGCCTCCCGATTGATCACCTCCAAGCATCGATACCTAAATTTAGTCGCGGCTAAAAACTCCGACCCCACGTCGAGATAGTTTACATCATCCTCCCCCGCATTTCCCGCCGATAATCCGGTTATGATGGAATCTCACGATACTCATGATGCGGGAGCCGGTTCATCCGCTGATTCTGCTTCTACGCGTTACATCGTCAAACACGACGTATATGCAATGCAACATGGACCACAGTTCTCGAAAGTTGGTCACGCTTCTGTTCAGGTATCACAATCTTGGCTGCCTTGATCCATAAGGTTCTGGAACTCCGCTTATTCATATAAGCATGTTTGGATAAGCATACGAGCTAGACTTTTTGCTGTTTTATTTTTAACCTGACTCTTTTGTTGACGATGGAATCACAACATCCCCCGTCCACTCCGTTTCGAAAGGATTTTATGTCTCGTTTGCTTGCAGGGTTATCAAGTGACACAGACAGTGGCGGCCGATGATGCACTAGCGGTATGCAGTTATCACTCTTTTTCTGGGAATAGACATTTTTAATACATGATATATAGTGATACAACCGTCTTACAACCATATCCTCATCTTCACCGTCTTCTGCAGCAGCACCAAGCCAACCATTTTATGCGTTGGGGAGAGCGACCTTGAAAGCTGGCATGTTGGGCTTGCACCTCGTACCAACATCTGGAAGAGCGCCGTCAACAAAGTAAGCAGCAATAGCCTCAAGAGTACAGTTGGAAGCATGCGATGTGACTCCATGCTGTAACATGTTAGCTTAAAATCTTGCCAAAACGATGGAAGCATACTTACCCCAACTCCCTCATTAATCAACAGTCGACTCTCTCTAAATCGAGAAGAAACTTGCCAAGCATGGTTCAGGGAAGTGATAGGATCGTTTGCGTTGTTGACAACGAGCACTGAGAAGCTTGTGTTGACGTTTCGGAGCGTGTTAGTATCAACGCCCTCAGCCGCGTCGAACTTCCAAGCAGCGCAGGCGACATAGTCAGCTGCGATGGCATCTCCGAAGGAACTTCCAGCTAGATGAGCCTGGTACATAGAGTAAAGGTCCTCAGGGTTGCTGACACGGAACGATGACTCGGAGCAAGCAATACCCTGGAATGCGTTAGTACCAAGGTTCCACTCGGATGTATCCTCCTTGTAGACGCTGAGAGCCTTCTTGTAGTCTCCCTCAAAAGCGTAAGAGAGAATCTCTACCACTGAGGGATAGTTGAAAGGGCTTGATAGCAAGTTCATAATACCGTACTTCAACTGCTTCAAGATAGAGTTGCCGGCGTAGGGATAGTCCTTGGATGAAAGACCATCAGGCAGAGTCTTCAGGTCTTTCAACTTCTGGAAGGTCTCAACCGTAGCATCTCTCAAATCCTCAACAGTAGTGCTGCTACCAGAGTAGTTGGCCACTTTGCAATACTTGGTACCGAGCTCAACACACTCAGCAAACAAATGCACAAGCGACTTCTCAGTGTCATGCGGTCCACCAACACCAGTCGACGTAAGGTATGCGTCAGCCAAGGAGTTCGAGTCAAGAAGAAGACGACCAATGCGATCAGGAAACATAGCAGCGGCGACTTGGCCGAGGATAGTTCCATAAGAAATGCCCCAGAAGCGAAGCTTGCCATCTTCACCGAGAGCGTCGACGATCTTCATCATGTCACGAGCAGTGAAAGCTGTGCTGAGGAAGCGGCCGTGTTCCTGCTGGGTTTCGTAGCAGGACTCAGCAATAGCCTGCATGGTCTGCCAGCCCTCGTTCTTCACGTATTCCCAGAGGTCTGCTTGGGGAAGAGGCTCTAGACTGCGGCGGGTGAGCTCAGTAGAAGCATTCTTGCCACAGGCAAAGGGAATGGTTCGGCCAACGCCTCTGCCTGGTGTTAGTGTAGCTCACTCAATACGGTAGACGGGCAAATATACCGAGGGTCAAATGAGATGATGTTGTGATGGCCGCCCATGATGCTAGAAATCGTGTCAGTTTGTCTCAATAGCGCACCGGAGGATACTTACTCGCGGAAGTCCTGTCCGAGATAAGCAAGAGTCTCGATACCAGAAATTCCCGGGCCGCCGGGATTCCAGAGAACGCTACCCTTGAAGGGTTCCTTGGTAGCATTGTAGCGGATCAATTGAAGTTCGACCGTCTTGTCCGACTTTTTATCCGTATAATCAAGCGGAACTTCAATAGTCGCGCAATCACCAGCCTTCAACAGTTCCTTTGCCGCATCGGGAAGATCGAGCTTACAAGGCTCCCACTTCAGCGATGATTCTGCACGGGCAACCAGCGAATCAGCACCATTTGTCGCGGTTGCAAGGCGCGACGCGCCGAGGAGTAGAGGACCAAGAAGAGACTTCATCTTTGCTCCGAAGCGCTTCGACTGGTTGACAAGAGGAGTTTGGGCAAAGTCCATGAGTTCGCAGTACACGGATGGGAAATCTCAGCGTGATATAGAGTAATGTGAAGTGGAGGCTGCAGGGGTACAGATCCCAGCGGACGGAGACGGAGACGGAGGCGGAAGTATCCGTCGATCAAGATCCTTGAGATTTAATTTAACGATTGATCCTTTTGATAATCAATCAGCTTTTGTCGTGTCATCATCGGGCGACACCGCAACAAGACCTTGTTTGTGCTGTGCAACGTTGGCGGGCTCGATTCAACGTTGCGCCAATGACGAATGTAGGCAGAGAAAACTAATTGAGGAAAGTCAACGTCAGTTGTTTGTTTGGGCACTCGCGAACAAACAACAATCTTTAGTTCAATCTGATAAGGCTCGGCACATCGTTGAAATTGTCGCGCTAGGTGGGTTCTGCTAATCTCCCGAGCCTGTCAGCAGAGAAAATTGAAGCGGAAGGATCTCTTGGCGTAAGCAAGGCTCCGACAACCTATCCATTCAGCACGTTCAATTGCCATATTGTGTACATAAAGAAGTGACAAATGCCGCGGTCTTTTGTTCATTGTCATGCGGCGATATGACCTCAAGTAAGCAGACTGTCAGCTTGAGGGCAGCCGGGGACCAAGAGTCTTAACGCCATCACCAATGAACAGATACTTGAGGAGCCATGTCTTAACGGTACGCAAAAAAAATCGCAGCATAAGAGTAGGCGCCTACGAGATGTCGCCATGAACAAAAGGAAAAAAGAATGCGGTTTGTGTGGATCGAACACACGACCTTCAGATATCGTTTGATATTGATTGAAGTTTTTACTTCAGTCTGACGCTCTCCCAACTGAGCTAAACCCGCTGACTAATAATTGATGGTATTTGAAGCTCGAAAGCAGAATTATATTTGCAAGGTGCCTAGCGGGCAGTCGATGATGTTTCTTGACATTGTTGGGTAGCACCCTTGTACAGCGTTCTCATTGATAAACCTTTCTTCTTTGACGAAATGGATGTGTGACTCAATAATGTGGCGAATCTGAAATAGACGACCCATCAAGGAAACTCAATTTGTAATCGCTCTCTTCATCCCTTAACCTAACCTCTACCCATACGGCCAACCATTGTCCTTGCCCTCTCGTGGTTCGAGCATCTAGAACATTAACACTAGAAAGTTGTGATTCGGCGTCTTGATTAACCTGGGCCTTCGCAGGTTCACGTAGACAGTGACTCGGCTTTACAGGTCGAGCGACCGTTGAAGTCTCCCATGGCTACACCTCAAAGTACAGATCATAATGGTTCCTGCATCCCGAATTGAAGCCAGCATCACATCCAGGACATCGGTTGCCGCTCCCAAGATATTCTGCAATTGTCAGTTCCAGACAACAGTTGCCGCACAAGACGGCCAACTCCTGCTGCTCTGCCTTGGGCCAGACTTGATTGGGATGTCCTGCTAACTCTTCATGGCAGCTGATACACCCGTAGTACTCCATGCAGCATTTGTGCCGGATGGCAATAATGTCAAGATCTGAAGACCAATGGTGGCATTGAAGTTTTGGGCTGATGTTTACTCCATGAACAATTGGTGGTTTTTGCGCTGTGAATATTTCTGATTCGTGCTGCGGCATTTAGAGAGATGCGACCGATGAGAATCTTGTCAGAATTGATGATGTAGAAGTAAAATAAAAGATGCGGGTCGTGCACAAGATATCGTTTCGTGGAAGCGACTTCGAAGGGTATCGAAAACGGGATAACATGAGCAGAAGTGAAACGGACAGCACAAGTTTGCAAGTCGTGGAGATGAGCCGTTGGTGTTTGGGGTTGTTAGTGTAATGATAAGAAGCGATGCAACCATAGCGGCAAACATGCCTTTATCTTGTCGCCTACTATTTTCGGCCTAACAACAACCGACTAGCGGAGCCGAAGGCACGAACACTGGGTCAATCCATCAAAGAGGATAGACAAAGAAACTCTTAAGGCATCGGGAACATAGCAATTGAACAATGAGGGGTACAATAATGCTCACAGACTTTTCGATAATAGTAAGCACCATTCAGGCACGCCACTAGAACATTGAGCCAAAGCATTGTCCAAGCAATAAAGACCTTCTTGTTGATGCAAATGAACCTCATGATATCCCAGACAAAGACCTGCCATATCGATAAAAGAACGACAAGCCATAATGATCACAGTTGTTCATTCCAAACATCCCAACATCTAAACAAAAATGCACAGAAACAACCCCCGTACAATACTCACAGCCCAGCTCCGATCGAGCACGACCTCAATTCAGTATGTTCATATTGACATTCATCCTTGGCTCTATATGCATTAAAGTTCAAAACTATCTAGGCACTCCCAATACATACGATAGTGTCTGTATGGAACGAATTCGCCTACCGATCCAAAGATTCAACGAATGGGCACCAAAACTTGACGACATCAAAATTGATATCCAGAATGTTGCGCAGGAGTCAAACGATAAAGAGCCATCACGGGCTCTTGACGCAGTCTATATACCTGTGGATATTGCTACCAACCTTCAACAGGAAAATCAGCAGCTGAAACAAGCGATTAGCTGCGAATTCGACGACCCGAGACTTCTACAAATCACGACGGAGAGTGAGGCACTTCCGAGCCACCCCGAGAATCCTTCTCTTTGGACTCGGATGACCGTCCCGTCCAAAGAGAGCTGCTTAGTTGGCCGAAACTAGAAGTTGCTTGACCGTTTACAGAAGCTACAAGAGCCCAGAAAAGACATCTGGGCGAAGGTCAGCGGTCAGTTCCGCCAAGACCTCAGCAAGATCACCTATAGTGTATGCTATGCTTCTACACAAGTTGAAGATCTTGCACGAGAAGCCAAAACATTCGATAAGCCGATGCTGCGACGATTGCAAAAGGTAAGTGTTGCCACATACTTGCTTTGCCAAGAGAGTCGTAGCGATGCTCAAAGGGTCAACGAGCTTGTCGACCAGCTTGGCGTTCAACTATCACTTGTTGAAGCAGCGATAAACAAGGCCAATGGTCTTCGTAACATTTCTTTTTCGAAGAAACAAGGGGTCAAACAGCTATGGAAGTACTTGATGGCCAAGAGTGTGACGACAGAGGAAGAACTTGACAACTACGAGGCCGAACTGACGATGATTGGACGGAGTGCGATCGATATGCTGGATGGTGGATTTGTTCTACCATAGCCGGCCTCATTGTGAAGCTGAACGTGGTGGGTCGCGGCGGAATGGATGAAGACTTCCGCGATCCAATCGCGTGTCTCTTCGGAGGCGATTTCTTGGTCCTGTCAATGGCTTTGCGACAAGGTTTGGGGGTAGCACATAGTGGTAGTAGTGGGTATTATCACGGAGGAAGATAACCGGCAGAGTTTCCATATATTGTAGTAATTGCACCTATCGTCTTACTTGCATTCAACAATGTGAATATGCATGTAAGAACCAAGCATCCATTACGGAGTGTCTGTTTCATCGTAACCGAAAAAGGACGAATATAAGCGAATCGAGCCGATATGCATGTGACTCGATAAGATACGTCATTGGGTATTGCCAATATGTGAGAGTAAAAGCAACTTGCGCTTTCACTATCTTGCAGGCGCCTTGATAGCCTATCAAAGCATTCGCCAAGATATGTTGGTGGGAAGTATCGCAATAATAGCCCATTTGAGCGCTCAGCTCGTCGGCAATGATACGCAAGCAATTCACATTATGCAACAAAAGACGAGCTTTTTACTCGAATGAGTGAAACATACATACACTTGGTGGCATCCATATGGGCAGCCAACAGTCTTATTAGCATATGATACGATTCTTGATGATGTCTTTGCTTCTGAATGGGAACAGTGCATGAAGTCGTTGTGAATGAAGTCGACCCCGCAGCTATGAGGCGACTGTGTTGCTTGTTCTGGGTGATAAGAGAGGATATTAGAGGGCGAATGGTTGCCACTCGTTTGATGGCGAGGGATGACTGGCGGCGGCATGTGATGTGATGGACGGACAAAATAGTGTTATAGCCTGTATTTCGTGTTGATACGCAGGATGTTGACGTCGAATCGGCATTCACTAGCCTTATTATATGCCAAGAGCCTTAAGCTTGAACTGCCGGACTCTCATAAATCTTCACCGATCCCTTTACCGCACTATGCAATGACTCAGTCCAACGCACATGTTTCTCTTTTCGTTGGGGCACATTGGAGTCACGGTTCTAGGTCGTATCAGAATCCTTAAGCTTGGTAATGATTACAGCCATTCCTTGATGGCCACTCTCGAGTTGCAAACGCATCACTGATCGTTACACAAAGGCCGTTGGTGGAACCTGGTCACGCCGCATAATGCAAGTTTACACCCTATATGCACTAATAGTCACACACAATGATCGCCGTCAACAGGAAATATGAACGCCACAATTCTGAGGTTGTAGGAAGCATATATGGCGGATGAGACTCTGTTTACGACACCGGTAGACCACCTTCAATCTCATCTAGCCAAGCAATTCTAAGCCAACCGTCATGCTGAACCTCTCAGTTTCTCAAGGGCTTATGCTCTCCGGTGCAACTGTATGTACATTCCATCATCTGCCTAGCACTTACTCGCGCTAATATTGCAGTTTGCATCGTGGATCATCGGCGTTATCATCTACAGGTTGTACTTCCATCCTCTCGCAAAATTCCCAGGACCCAAAATAGCTGCATGTAGTGAGGTAAAGTCCTCCTTGCCACCCCCCATTCCCTTCATAACTAAGGCCTTGAACAGTTTTGGTTCTTGCGCAGTTGGGCCAGTGGGTACTATGTTCAAAATATTGGCGACCTGCACCGCAAGTACGGCGATGTTGTCCGAACTGCCTCCAATGAACTCAGCTTTAGGTCTCCAGTCGCACTCAGGGACATTTATAATCATGTCTCCAAAGACAGACCTACGTTCCTGAAGAGTGACACCTTATACACTGTTGATCCGTCTGTCACGCGCCCTGATATTGTGTTCACTAGAGATCCACAAGATCATCGGCTGCAGCGAAGATCTCTCGCTCATGCATTCAGTGCAAAGGCCTTGAGGGATAATGAAGAGTCTGTACAGTTTCACGTCAAGTTACTCCTAGAACGGCTCGGGCAAAATGCAGGACCTGGGACTGGAGGAGCCAACATGTCAGAGGTCTTCAACTGGTTGACCTTCGACGTTATCGGTAAGTAGTGTCCTCAGCACCCATCATCACCAAGAAGACTGACCAGAATCCCAAGGCGATCTGACGTTTGGCGAATCATTTGACTCGCTGAACCAATGGAGACCTAGCGAATGGGTAACTTGGCTTCTTGGATTCATCTCTTCGCTCACTTTTCTCCCCTTCATCAACCGCTTCAAGATACCAATGACACTAGTCGTGTCTGTGATGCCAAGCTATCTCAAAGAAAAGATCGACATCCATACAACTGAGAAGATCAAGAAGCGAATCGGAATGGGAAACTCCCGCGACCGTGAAGATTTCTTTGCTTATATCCTCAGGAAAGAAAGTGACAACCTGGATCTTGTTCATTTGCGTGAGCAGGCCAAGGTTCTCATGATCGCGGGGTCTGAGACGACAGCAAACCTACTTGCTGCTACAACTTATTATCTGCTGAAGGACCCTGACAAGTTAGCCAACCTTCAGGCTGAAGTGCGCTCAGCATTCTCGGCACGAGACGAGATCACGGGTGATGCAGTAGCTCATCTTCCATACTTGAACGGCGTCATCGAAGAAGGTCTTCGTATCTTCCCTCCAATCCCATTTGGTCCCCCACGCGTCTGCACAGGGGCCACTATCGACGGACACCACGTCCCCAAAGGCGTCGTTGTATCTGTCGATGGATTCGCAACGACGCATGATGAACGCAACTTCATTCGACCAGATGAGTTTCTACCAGAACGATGGATCGGTGAGGGCTTTGGAGATCGGAAAGAGGCTAGTAAACCCTTTTCGCTTGGCCCTCGAGGTTGTCTGGGTATCAATCTTGCGTACATGGAGGCGAGGGTGACAATGGCCTCTCTTGTTTGGAAGTACGATTGGGAGTTTGTCAATCAGGATCTCGACTGGCTCGCGGACGTCAGGTTGCATCTCCTCTGGGAGAAGCCGAAGCTCATGGTTCGCTACCATCCACGAGACGAAGTCGCAACTACTTGAGAGGAGATTTTCATACACCATATGAACGGAACATCCAATAAGAAGGGATATTTAATGCCTTTGGGGATTGCACACGTCACGATTTCTGCTCACTCCTTCAAGACTTTGGGCAGCGACGCGGAAGGATGAACGCCTTGAGTCGGTTATGTACCAGAAAGGTCTTCATTTATGTATATTCATAACTCTAATGCAATTCAGAATATCCGTAGGTTGTTAATTTGAACGGTCAGGCTGAAACACTCCAATGCTAAATTAGTTTGTCTGCCATTCTTTGTGGCGCGCTACCTCAGCTGATTGGCGATTATACGAACTTCGGACCACGGAACGGAAATTTCTTATCGTCAGAGGCGTTTTTAGACTTGGCCGCCCTGTCAGGGGGTTAGCGCCTCAATCGTTGTCGAAGATTGCTGATCTATTACTGAGGCAATATGGTTTCTATCATGATGTCAAGGCTTGAGGCCTCAATTCCCCCTCATCTTGAGCACATACTGTTCACGCTTAGAGATGAGAAAAAGATGTATGATCGTATTACAATAACTTAATTATGCAAAAATGGTATCAGAACTCGCTAGTCTATGAAAGCACAGCCTTGTCGGCCTTGAGTCTCGCAATCACTGTGGACATATCCACGTCTTGGATGTTCACGCCCTGGTCGATAGCAAGGCACGCCGCAGTAGCAGCACCCTGGCCCATGACCATATATGTAGGCTCCATGCGGATAGCTGAGTAAGCGATGTGAGTAGCGCTCATTGTAACGGGGTTGAGGAAGTTTGTCGCATCGCTGGGCTTGGGGAGAAGAGCCTGAAGAGGAATGTTGAAGGGGCCAGGAGTAGCGATGTGGACTTTGCCCTCGTCGCGGATCTCTCCATTGTAAACGATTCGCTCGACTTGGTGAACATCGAGAGAGTACGCACCCATACCGATGCTGTGGTTTGGTCGGGATGGGGGAGTCTGAATGTCGCTTTGGCGCATGGTGTAGACACCGTTCATGCGACGTCCCTCTCGGATGTAGATCTCATAAGGCCAGTTGCCGTTCTTGGTGTACTCATCCTTGGCGTATCCCCATTCATTGACTCTATCACGCAGAGACTTGGGAATACGGGGATGGTTGGCCATAGCCCAGAAGAAACCCTGAGTGTAAGACTTGTGTGTGAGGTAGATCTGTCTACGCTTGTCATAAGACCAGAGAGCGTAGTTGCCATCATCATCGTAGTTAGCGCCAATCATATCAGTGCTGACTTGGCTCTGAGCATTAGAGTCAGTCTTGATGTTGGGCATGAGCTGTGATGTGAAAGGAGTTCCAGTGTATCCAGATTCGTAGTAACGGAAGAGGAGCTCATAACGAGACTCGACGTAGTCGGCAGGCTTGGTGAAGGGGATCCTGTTGTTGGTCTGCTTGGTGAGAGTCATGCGGAAGTTGTAAGATTGAAGGCGATAGTCATCGCCCCTACCCTTGAGGGAAACGGCATCCTTGACAACTCGGCCAACACCCTCGATGAGGCCACTGCTTGAATCGCCCTTCTTCTTCCAGGGGTCAACCTTTGAGAGTTGATCAGAGCCGCCGGGCCGGAAACCAGCGGCATCTTCGTTGTAGTCACTGATGCTCTCACGTCCAGTGCTGTATGAGATACCAGCGGCCTCCATGAGGTCACCCTCGTAGCTAGCGTCGATGAACATCTTGCCCTGGAAGACACTTCCCTTGGTAGTTCTGAAAGAGGTGATTTGACCATTCTTCTTGGTCACACCGCTGCTGGATCGATCAATGGGCTGGTTGCGGAAGATAGGAATCTTTCCATCCTTCATCCACTTCTCAAGAATGGACTCAGCAACCTTGGGTTCGAAGGTCCACTGAACCTTCTTGCTCTCATCAATAGCAGGACCGGG
This sequence comes from Fusarium oxysporum Fo47, assembly GCF_013085055.1. Lineage (NCBI taxonomy): Eukaryota > Fungi > Ascomycota > Sordariomycetes > Hypocreales > Nectriaceae > Fusarium > Fusarium oxysporum. The sequence goes on from NC_072849.1 coordinate 1,795,782, forward strand.
CTGAGCTCCAATCTTTCGTCCAATATATCCCGAGCGCGTCTCCTGTGTCCATGCGGTACTCTTCTGGTAGTAGGTATAGACCTTGCCGTAAAACTCCCTGGCAATGCCACCAATAGAGCTTCCCTTCTTGGAGTCTGTCCATCCAAGACCAGATGATGTCAGACCACCCAGCGTGTTACCGGGGAAGACGATAGCAACACTCTTCTTCATGCGCTTGGTCTGCACAGCAGCTGCTATCGCAGCGACTGTGTTGCCGTAGATGACGACATCATACTGGACATCTGCTCTTTCGGATGGGGCAGCTGAAGCAGTTGTCATGAGGTACGACACCATCAAAATGGTGAAGATGAAAATGAGGAGACGATTCCTCAGTAGAGCTGCCATTTTGGTTAACAAGCGCATATGGCCTTGCAGCTTGAAGGTGAAGAAGAGAGTGAAGAGGTAAAGGAGGGAAAAGAAAATAAGGTATTAAGGTAAAATGAGTGGCGTGGAAGTTTGATGGCCGAACAGGACGCCCACGACCAAACAAGGGAAGGATTCAGATGACAATGGCTTTATGAGCGATCGCAGTGACATGCGGTAGCGGGCCAGGGGGTTGAGTAGTCTAATCTTGAGCGCAGAATAAGGTAGCGGCATCTCGTATTTCTAGGAAAGTAAAAGAGGCCAATTTGGGGACCAACAGATTTAACCTCCGGGGTCTAGACCACAAGAGTCTGTTGGTCACATTCTAACCAAGACTGCTCTCGCCGTATTACGGCATGCCAAAGGAACAAAAAGAAAAGGCTAGACCGTAGGAAAAGGCATATCATGCGGTGTGAGCGTGGATCTGGGTACCAAGGGAGAATTGGGCTGTGCAGTTGTAAATCTTGGCCCCGTCCCTTACTTCCAGACTATTGGCAACACTATCGACACTGGACAAAAAAAAGACACTCAAACTTACAGTGGCCGAGGAGCTTGAATGGGTGCGCCCAGACGGGCGAGGGTCTATGTGTCTGCGCTTCTAAATCGAGGTCATACCTTGTAAATTGCCATTCGCGCAACCTCCGTATGAACGACCGAACAGGCATTGTGTGGCTGCCGACCAAGATAGGAAAAGGTCAGGCACATTCGAGACTCTCAAAGCCAAGACGGTCGGTTAATTGCTTGGTGAGCAAGAGGGAGAGAAAAGCGTGTTGAAGATTATCGGCCCTTGTTAGAAATGGGGTAAGTTATGAACCCTTGATTAGCGTCATGGTTCAGGGGTCATTATGCAGAGAAGAGGGGGGGAACGGGTTCCGGACTTTCAACTGTTGCGTAGCGCTATTTATTCTGAGATTTTAGTGCACCCAGCGTGCTACGGTTCCGGCTAAGGTGCCGTTTTGGCGCTGCTGGATCTGAACTCTGATGCGATTTTACAAGGGGCATTCCTGGTACGTACCTCGAAAACCTCGTAAAACTCGATGGCCTCATTTTACTTGCATCGTGACTGTAAACAAGGGAGATTCATGAAATACCATTTAATCAACGGCATCTCCGTTCATTATTTTTCTTTCTAATGACGAGCTAGAACTGTTGGCTCTAGACGGATCATCATTCAATAGTCTCGCTTTCTCACCAGTCACCTTGGAGGCTATCGTATCACTAATGTACCTACATTGTCGATCGCTTACCTACAGCAACAGGCCCAGCAACTTCATGATCTCATCTTCGACAATCTCGGCCTTGACCTTGACTTGACCCTGAAAGCTTTGGTCAGCTTACAGACCCTCCTCTTCTATCACGGTAGCCTCGGCATCTGAATGTCACCCAGCTGGGATTGCCACTATTGAATCGATAGCGTCCAGGTTGACCAATTGCAGGGCGCTTATCGCCAAATAGGGCTCTTTTTGGCGCAGCTGGGTGTGGTTCAGGCTAACGTAATAGAGGCCGACCGTCGCGCACGCGCTCAATGTCATTTCATCGCTCGCTAAGCGGCTGCCCTTGCCGTTACGCCACGTTTTGGTCGCTCGAATTACAAAATCTCGATGAAATGAGCTTGCGGTTTTCAGTTGTGTATGTGTCGATCAACGCTGTAAACGTTGATCACAACATTGTCCTGTTTTTAAACTTTTGCCTATTGACTTTGTCTATTGACACCGACTCTTCTTGGCAATTGTTCAGCCGCAGCAGTCTTGCACAAAACCGCACAAGGCTAGCTGTACTCTTTATTGTCTGCATTGTTCGAGGCCAGTCTTTTGTGCTGGCTTATCAAATAGCCTGTTTTCACCCCCCTGATAGGTCAATGCCCTTTTTGACGTGTACGAACTTGGGTGGCCAATTGCAGAACCCATCACACTTTTACCAGGATTTAGAGCTTGCATTGGTTCCATTCCAAATCCGGCCAAGACCGCCATGGTGCTTTTGCTCCTGGGAATCTGCACCTGTAAGGCACAGTCTCCAGGGTCGAGATTCCTGGCCGAAAGTGATCGGAGACTCGGTCTAACTATCCTGCGGGTGCGGATAAGCTCTACAGGGCCGGCGGACAATAAACCTTCAGATACGAGTTTGCGTCTTGGCAGTGTAAGCTTAAACATGCTTACCACTTAAACTTGCAGGACGAGGTCACCTGCTTTACCACGCCATGCTTAGTTTGTATGATAAGAACAAGGGAATTGTTTGGTGCCTGTTGCGTAGCATTTTAGGCAGACAGTCCCTTTGTGCATGTTGAGATAAGGCACAAGCGAACTGGCCGAAGCGAATCTGCCAAGAATGATACATCATCAGATGGATTCACAGCCCTACGCTACCCAATATTCGGCTGTTTCCTGTTTCAGTAACATACGCCAGTCCCTTCTACTGTAACCGGATGATTGCTGCACTGCCATCACCTGTTCCCGAAAGTCAGCACGGCTCAATTCTCTAAAACACGCCCTGTTGCAACCATGTGGGTGTCTAAGACGTGGCTGTGTAGTGAAACAACCTCATATCCGAATTTCCAATGACGATTGGGTTAATTACCTTCGTATATGCATCTGAACGGGTGGCTGAATAAGGTTAAAAATGTTACGCTAGCGGTCTCAGTTCGTAATGGGATATCCTGTTCGCTTGAACAACCACCACGTAAGGCAGTAAGACTCAAATTACAAACATGAAATCAGCCTGTTCGTGGATTCTCAGTAATATCTGGTTTAAGCAGACGTCAGATTATGTCTTTCTCGACGATTTTGCTCGTGAATTCTCGGACATTTGAGAGAACTTTTGCTTTCATATGACTTCATGCATCCCGCTTCATGAGTTTGATGTATCAGCGTTTTCAGCCTGATCTGACAACAATATCTGAATGCAAAGAAACTATGTTATGAACTTTTCAACTAGAGTAATGCCCGTTAAAATTATTTCCATCCAACCAAGGAAGATATGATAGTTACCATTACAATAGGCCAGATCATACTGGTGCGCTCCTACCCAGTAATTTCTTAACAATAATCTAGCTAGCAATAGCTCCATGGGAGACTTTAGTCCATACACTGGTCTTTATCTTAATTCGGGATACTATTATCTGGAGTCCAACTCAGGGCTATAACTATGCATATTCATAAATCCTCAAAGTTGCATCAACAACTAAAGGTCATAATTTACCTCATACTTTTTTTATCTTTATTAACATTCTTTTATTTTAACTACAATGTTTTATCATGTGTAACGATCGTACAAAGCCCACTTCCTTCCTCAACTACACTCTGTGTCTTATTTATCATCTCGCCGACAGTCGCTTCAGACTATCAAAGCCCTAACTCTTTAATCGAATCTCAACAAGGAAAAATAGAAAGAGAAAACGCCGATGAATAGACTAGAAAATCATCTATAACTGTAAGCCATCGGTGAGTACCACAACATCCCTGAAATTAGGCCAATACGCGGTCCCTGGTGGCAACTGCGCAATGAAATGGATCTGACCACCAGGTCGCATAAGGCCCTTGAAGAGGTAAAGATAGTTGAGGGTTTGGACACCTAATTTAGATATGAATGTAGACTTATCTTCGAGATAACAAAGCCAAGATTCCTCTCCTTCTTCCCCATTTGGAGTCTCGAAATCATATCTTGCCAGGCATGGGACACCTAGGAGTATCAGTGTCTTCAGATTTAGGTGACACGCCGTCTCCCTGGTGCGCAGCCCCAGTAGGACTGAATTGCCCTTATCTACGGTCCCAGTCATATCAAGACAAAGTGTTTCGAGATTCGTGAGTAATTCCCACTTTGGGCACAACGCAGAGCCCATGATATTAAGTCGATAGCCTCTTAGCCATTTGCGCCATTTGTTTTCGTCGGTTGCAGTTACAAGACAACTTTTGAGCTCTTTAAGGATGCCCGATAGATCCCTCGGGGTGAAGCTTTTGCCTCGTATCATGAGATGTTTGATCTTCTCGAGGGTCAAATGGGAGAGCGGGTGTATCTAATGCTTGAATCACTCCCGCAACTCAGCGATGCTGCATCGGAAGTACCTCGAACTTTCCACGAGTAAATGTGCCGTCCTCCTTCCTATCACTACGGGGGTAAATGACTGTGGTATGTTCCTGAAAACCGTCGCACAGCAGATGGCCTTTCGAAAGATGGTTTACTAGGCATATAGAGGCCTCTTCAGACTCCTCGATAATGCGAAGAGTGAGCTCCGGTGGGAGAAAGGGGAGGCTGCGACGTGGATGATCACCTGTGGATTGAGACATGATGAATATCTGGATAGGTTGTTGTTGCTAGTCCGGTGGCGGGAATCTCAGCACTGAAGGGTTTTGTTAGAGTAGAAATGCTCTGGTATGCAGTGGAATACTGATGGATTGATCCGGTGTCAGAAGACTGTTGAGTAGTCAGGTGGAGAAAGACAGAATCCCAATAGTTGGGGGGCAAAAGACTATATTTATATGGGTGAATCGCAAGTGACTGGCAGGATATCGTTTGTTACTTTACACGGGATACACAGCGTTCTTATGCTCAATAACATTGGCGTTCATGACACTGCCGAACAAAGTTTGCCCATGGTATTGCCACTGCCTTCACTATCAGCCGTCACAGCTACTCTGTCAACTGATTTTTGGTCAAGGTTGCGAATCTCTCGTCGCTACTGGAAAACAGAGCGTTAGTGTCTGATTGAACGCCTGTTTGGCTTGATAAGCCCGATAGACCAATGTCGTGACTGAGCGTACGTTAAGATAAACATAAGCCCAACAAAGACACCTGCCAGCACATACGACCATACCCACTGTTGAGAATTCGGGATCCCGTCCGCTCTCCCATAGACAAGCCAGTGAGGGGCGGACTAGTAGTTGGGTCGGTGATGACCAGCGAATACCCGCTGTTGTATGTTTTTTGTTTTTTACGGAAAGATTGAGCATGCATAAGATCTTGATATTTTTACTGAGTTTTAAAGTCACATCAAGCACGCTAAAGGGTAAGGGAATTTGTTCAACCCCGTTGCCACTACTACTGGATGTTTAGCCCATGGCTTACAAGAAGTAAAGGAGGCAGGTTATACGGTTTAACCGGTCAATAATAGTGATTTCTTAATACATTCTGAGCCAGACAAGTCTTATTGGCGTGTCTGTAGAGACATGAAATCTTATTGAATTCCCGTCGAGCATATAATAGTGTGCATTGGTATGTCACTATTCCTTGCTTACGATCAGTTCAGTGTCCAACGAGAGGCCCCATACAGCACCAGGTACAGAGGCTCCGGACCTTTGACATGTGAACTTATCTAAGCAGAACCTCGAGCTATTTTTCACCACCGTGGTTTGTGGGGTCCCTTAGTTGGACGTCAGTGCGAGATGTCAAAAAGTGCAAAAAACAAGGTATAATGGCGGAATTAAACCGCCTGCAATGGACGAACAGGGAATCGAACCCTGGACCACTCCCAGATTATTCGGATAAATTATGCTAAGGGAGTATTATACCACTAAACCATTCGCCCGAAGGATATCATGCCAAGCTGTTATTGAGGCAAAACAAGGAAGCGCACACAGATAATTGACAACCTCTCTCAACCGAACAGTGGCTGCATCCAAGCCAGCGATCATCTTGAGCTGTAAACAGTTGAGACTATAGTAATGACCCTTAGCTAAGTAGGCACTAAACATTTTACACGTAGATGACCTCAATTCAAGATGTCTTAATCGAGGTCGCCACTAGAAGTTGTGAGATCTTAAGTATCGAGCAAACGGCCAAAGCCACATTGGTTTTGGTGCCCAGCGATAGTTTGCTGTATGTATCAAAAAGTCAAAAACAGCTCAACGTCTCTGCCACCTTATCCCACATTCACTTTCATGCTTGCAGCTGCGATTGTCAATAGGTAAGAGTCCAAAATGAGTAGGTGGAGATTGCTGAGGGAGCCACGTGATTCTCAGGCAACAGTAGCTACTCTAAGGTGCTGCTTACATCCGCTATCTTGTCAGCAACCGGTTTGTAGTACCTACCTTATTCACAACTTCTGATTCACAAGTTTACTCAATTTTTCTAGACTGCTGCTCTTGACATGGTTAATTATGGCGTCTCTCGCGCGTGCGAGACATGCAAAAAGCGGCGTAAAAAGGTGCCGTGATCTGATCTTCATCAAGGCAAGCTTGCTAATCGTTCGCGACAGTGCGATGAGACTCGTCCAGTGAGTACCAAACAGGCATAGCCTGTAACCCTGAAGCATTAACGCCGGATTTAACAGGCCTGCCTTCGCTGTGTAAAGTCTCGCAGGCGATGTCCTGGCTATAAAGACAACACCTCACTGTTATTTCGACACTATCAGCCTTCAACACCGCCGTTAGAGCGATGGCATCCCAGCAATGACTTCATTCTTGAGGCTACTGCACTCGATATCTTTCTTGATAACCTAGTGGTTCAATCTCGCGATCGAAGTCACTCACGTGGTTTTCTCGATGGGATGCATTATCTCTTTGCTACCTCTGCTCCAATGTCAACTTTGATGAGAGCTGCCAGAATTGTTGTTCTTTCATCACTCGCAAACCGCTATAGGCGAGACTCGCTGATGAGTTTAGTTCGGAGACAGTATGGACAGGTCCTAGTTGATTACACCACAGATTTGTCACAGCAAACTGCGAGTCCATCTGTAGAGCACTTCTTCACCGCAGTACTATTGGGTTTATACGAGGTTAGTTTCTTACCAGCCGTGGGATGACTTTTCGTTGACCAGTATTAGCTTGTAGCAAGTGACAATGCCTCTCCGACCAAGCATCTAATTCATGTTCGGGGGCTCGCGTCCATCCTCTCAGAAGGCATTACATGTTCGGCACCAGAATCGAAAGTGAGCGTCTATTCTCCCGGAATGCGTCTCGTCACAAAAGGCATCATGGTACGTATCTCATGATCTATCAAGGACAAGCACATGCTTACATCGACATCCTCAGACTCATCAAACAGGCACTGGTATTCTGTGCCCTCCTCTTGATGATACCTATCGTCGATCTCTAGATGACATTATCATCAAGATGTCACCTCTGACAAGTCGAGCGGAGAAGCTGCTCGCCGATCCCTTTCCTCCCGTGTTGGAGCTTTTGGAGCTGCAACAAGACTTGTTGGCGATTGATGATGAGATTACGTACTGGGCCTATGACCGGCCCCCTAGCTGGAATCCAGAAGTGGTCGGTGAAGTCTGGATAGATCCGGCAACATCAGAAGAGGCCACTTTCTATTGTGCCGGCCCAGTTGAGAAGTACTTCGATAGTAAGCTGAAACTCCCACCACGTTTATATGAGTGTGAAGCTAAATTTGCTCAACAGTATACGTCGCAACTGCATGGAACTCATGGCGTTCAATACACGCCCTCTATCTTGACCACCTCGTACATATTGCTAATACCCTTGGACAGTATGAGCTTGTTCCTCTATATAAAGAACGAATTGATGACCTGGCTGCGGGGATCAAGGCATCCATTCCGTTCCATCTGTCTCACGACGTTGAGACCTACATCCAGCAAGCAAATGCCGGAACTCCCCTTGTCCAGTCAGACCGGTTGGTAGGAGGCCTATTACTTCTTCATCCTATGTATGCCCTTGCTCGGTGTACCATTGTCGATGACACAACCAGAAAGTACATGTCCAAAACTCTGAGGTGGATCGGTGATGAGATGGGAATTCGACATGCGACCATTCTTGCGGATGGCCTTCAGCCTGATATGCAAGGACCTTCTGCGATGCAGAGCTCCAAAATGACGTTTATTGATGGACTCGATGGGCATTTTCTGATTACCGCGAGCATGATGTTAGAGCCTCAACAGGTCCCAAGTGCCGTTTGAGATGAAGTGCTGTTTGAGATGAAGTGCCTCGGTAGTACTCTGCGGGAAAGGTCTGTTGAGCCTAGCATAAAGACCATTTTATTCGCTTATAGACTATATAATTGATGAGAAACGCAGCATTCCTTTACTTGCAACATGATCATGCCCATCCCGATCCGTACTAAGACTGACATCCTCCCAACTACTCGCAAGCTCAAGCTGCTCCTTACACTTCTGCTCTATCAACCGTAATGCATCACTTCCAAGAATAACTCTCACCGGCTCCGGCCTTCCAGCACTGGCCCCCTCGACCTTGACGCAATCCACGATGCGCTCTGACAACTTACTGATATCACCTGGCACATTCGGGCCAATATCCGAAATGAACACGTCCATCAACTCCTCAAACCCGGGATTATAAGCATCTATAGCAGGCTTGTACTTCCCGAATCCTTCGACTGAACCTTCACGAGGTTGACCGAGCTGAGACGGGAAACCACCAGGTTCGAAAATGATGCACCGAATATTGAAGCGGCGTACCTCTTTGGCTAAGCATTCAACAAAGGCACCCAGAGCAGCCTTAGAAGCGGCGTAATGGCCTAAGAATGGCAACGGACCCCAACCCACGCCAGCGCCGATGAAGGCAATCGTGCCGCTTTGTAGGGCCCTGAAGTATGGCAGGATAGCTTGAGTAACATGTACCGTTCCAAAGAGGTTGACGTCGAAGACGTTACGAACAAAGTCGTCGCTGCGAGACTGTCAGTATCTGTCACCAATGCCAGGTTAGGTAACCTACTCTGCCTCCTCAATACTCTTAGGTGCTGAAATGCCAGCATTGTTCAAGAGAACATCGATGCGTCCCCAAACATCCCAGGCTCTCTTTACTTGCTCGTCGATCTCAGCTCGAGGCGCAGTAACATCAAGATCGAGAAGAAACACGTCATCAGACTGCAAATGCTTGAGCCGTTCCGTTGCCCCTCTTCCTGTCGCGATGACCTTATCACCTCTCGCGGTGAGGTTCTGCACCACTGCGGCACCGAGGCCCGAAGTAGTAGCTGTTACTAGCCAGACTAATTGAGGCATGTTGGATCGCTCTTGGAAGAAGTTTCGTACCACGCAGATAGCGATAGATGATGCTACTTATACTCAAGACTAATGAGCATCGTGACCGCTCAGCTCGCTATCGAATAACCTGCCCAGCCAAAAGTTCGCCCGTCTTCGGCAGGTGCATCCATACCATTCAGCCCTGAAACCCATAAGATGGATCTTGGTCCCGTCCGCAAGACCCCATATCGCTTGTTCATTGGGTCAGTTGCGATAATTATCAGAACAGCGCAAAGCTAGCTTGTTTTGGACAAAGCGAAATCTTTTGTTTTCGAACGCTATTATCTGACAAGCATGAGTGAAAAATAACTCAATCCGTGATTGGCGGGCTGCATGACGACATTCTCATGATTGCGACCTTTCGTGTTATAAAGGCACGGCTTTTGAGACCTTGCAGATGGACCCTGCCCAGCAAGAGTCTCGAACAGCGAGCATCAACACACTGTTTAAATACCTTATCAATATCTCGGATCAATGCAGAAGCCCCAAATCAGCCAATCGGCAACCTTCAGGTGACTCCATGCACTGAGTAACAAACAATTAGTATACAAGAGAACAATACTTTCAGTTATGTGTGCAGCCCATGATATCGTGATGCATACTCATTTTTCCTCAAAAGATTCTTCTGATCAGAAAATAGTGATCTTCTGCGTTATGGAGATCTGCCCGGAATATGAAAACTCCAAAGAACACGCTAGGTATCCCAGGTTTGGATCGTTGACGTCAACACCTCATACCAAGATTTCCGCCTGCTGGATTTTCGCATCAAACCTATTTAAACAAAATTTCTCAAATATTCTTCATACAGATGAGGTTGTTTCGATCTTCCTGTATTTTTAGAAGCCTTGTTTCACACGCAATGACCGTCACGACAGTCCCTGCGACGCATCCCATTGCAAGACGTGGCCCGGTCTCACAAATAAGTACAGCAGAGTTACACCAATCCAGCGATCTCCAGCACCAACGTCGCGAGGCTCACATTCCCAAAGGGTCAAATGACGATGAACAGCTTTACATCCTGACACTTCTTACCGACAAGCGACACCATGGTGAGATGACTGCGCTGCGACGGCAATGGTTTCCTCCACGATTGCTCAAGGTCGACGCTCATATTACTCTGTTCCACGCGTTGCCTGGTTCCAAACTGTCAAAAGTTAAGGCAGATATTGCGGATGTCGCAGCTCGAACAGCAAGATTTCCGATTGGTGTCGGGGATCAGGACGTTTACGAAATGGGAAAAGGTGTTGGCATCAAGCTCTATGCTGGTCAGAAGAGGGCATTGAGCATACGCAGTGAATTGAGGGACAAATGGGAGCCTTTTCTCAGCGATCAAGATAGACGAGAGAAATGGAGAGGTCACTACACCATTATGAATAAACAGGATGATAAGGAAGAGGTACAGAAGTGTTTGAACTATTTGAAGGAGGGACATGCAGAGAGTAAAGGTACTGTTGAAGGACTGAATCTGTGGCTATATGACAGAGGTTGGTGGAGGGAAGACGAGATATTTAAATTCTCGGAAGAAGCATAAAGATAGACTTTAGATTGTAGAATGAAATCGAGTTTTGGCCGAAGTCACAGCTGAATCGTCAACCTGTCAGCGCCGCGCGATCGACAAGAGGGGAGACGGTACAACCACGACGTCGCGAAAATGTGCGCAATTGGTTTCTGTTAAGCAAAAGACCAAAAAGATAAGCGAAACGCAAAAAGAATCGACAACGGCAGGATTCGAACCTACGCGTGCGAACACAATGCCTATGATGTCTCAGAAGAGATAGCAGGGCATCGCCTTAACCACTCGGCCACGTTGTCTTGGAGACGATCTCCAAGTTCGGATCTATATACGCAGCAGGGGCATTACGTTGACAATGGAGTTTACCCGTGGGTCAATTTTTCGTGCTGAACAATCTTGCAAATATCGAGGTCAGTAAAATAGAGGTCAATTGGGTTCGTTGACCAGTTGAAGAGTCGAAACCCATGGTTTACCGCTGAAGGCGGGCGACAAGCTTTGGCTCTGTGGCAAAAGGGCAAGCGCTGGAATGGTGCCAATTCACACGTAAGAGAGACAGAATGGATGACTGGGCAAAATGACAAGCAGATAGTGAAATTATTCTGCAGCAACCAAAATGCCAGGATTGAGAAAATGAACTTATAGCCAGGCATTGAACAAATCCAAGTCTCGTGCGAGGGACAAAACTCTGATGTTGTCCATGAACCATAATTGCCAATTACAGGGTAGCCACGCAAATGGTGGAAGCGAAAAAATTTCTTTAGGTCCAAGCTTATCAGATAAGCCCGAAGTGGCGTGTCAAGTGAAGTTTATCTGTTAGTATAAAACATCTATACCAAATTTCATATAAACTCAAGATCACCGCATTGCAGGTCACAATGCCACCAAAAAGACATCAATTGATTTAAGCGCTGTGAAAAAATAAGAATGCCTGTATTCACAGGCGGCTGGAACTCTCCCGCCGGGAATTGAACCCGGGTCTCAAGCGTGACAAGCTTGCATACTGACCACTATACTACGGAAGATGATGACTGTGAGCAGTCACTGTAGCGGAGTTCGATGTCACGGTGAGTTGCAAATATGCTTATGAGGGCTAAAGGGGGCGGGTCTTGTTTACTGTGGACATCTTCGACGCCTCTGATGAACTTTGTTTTGTTTGCCAAGCCTCAAGTGCGGGCTGCATTTCTGCTGTATTAACACTCGTGGGCACGCTGGAAGAAATGACTCGATGTTAACCAGCAACGCGTCATGCAGCTGGGTTGTCAGCAGGTTGAATAGATGCCGGTGAGCTTTGGACCACGGAATATTATGGTTGATTGCCGTGTTTTGTCTACATTGTTCTCATCGGGCCATAAGATTACAAAGTTGGCCAGCCTTCGAATTGATGTAACTCTGTGGGGTTTCGCTGTTTCAGACAGCTGCAGCTTGACGTGAGCTCACATCTCAGCTCACTGTTGTAAACCTTCACGATTCATTCAGCCATTGCTTATTGTTGCACAAGGCTATGCCCTCAAGACCCAAAATAGCGACCAATATTGGAAATTTTGTACGTGTTATGCATGACGCAGCCCTTCCCCGACCGCCTAATTATTGAGAGGTCTCTATTTTTGGGCCTCTTGGTGCGCTGTTACTGCATCGTACGCATAAACACAAAAACCTCCGCCACTGATTTACGATTCGCTGTAGTTGCACCTGATCCCTGCTTGTGCCACGAATCAGCAGCACTGATCAACAGGACCAATTCTTGGCTCTTTGGGAATGAGATGCACGGTTGATCATCATCTCGGAGGTTGGGATTTGTGATTCATAAATATGCTTAATTCTTCCCACCGGTTCTGAGCTCTAGTCTTCATTCCAGAGCCACATCAACTCTACCTCGAATACCTGCAAAATGTCTTTCCTCGCCAACACATTCACTGCGCTGACTTGCCTTTTGGCTGTCGCTGGTGCTGTACCTACAGCGCTACCCCGCGCAAGTGGCAACTGCCCCTCCACTGGAAAAACAACCCGCCAGGAGCCATCAGCCCTGTACAGCGTATTCCCCGGCTCTCCCGACGTCGCGAAAAAGTCCGTCGGCTTCAACGTCGCCACGTACAACAACGCATCTCAGATCGAGCAGCTCCTCGTCTTCACAGGCATTCCTGCCGAGGCTAAGAAGTGCACTCTTGGCTGGGCGCAGGGTGAGCAGCCTGAGCGTCTCTTCATCGTTAAGGGTGGAGATGCTTTGACCGAGTTCAAGCAGCTTTCGGGCTTCCCTGGCAAGGCCGTTACGTATAACACCGCGAAGGAGTTTGACACTGCTGGGGAGTCTGTCGGCGCTGCTGATTTCACCAACTGGGATGACTTGCCTGCGCAGACCCATATTGTTGGTAACATTGATTGCAAGAGCACCGTCTACCTCAAGGCTGGGCTGCGAAACCCCAACGGCAACACAAAGGTGTTCCTTGAGCAGAGCGACAAGAATGGGGTGTACATCGAGTACAGCTGCTAAACGGCTCATTGGATTGGCACTAGATTGGAGACATTACGAAAATTTCACTTCTCAATAATACTGTTAGGGATACGGGGTTTTATCTGCATGGAAACTGGACTACGGGCATTTGGCAGGGAGAGATTAGACGACGGCTCACTGAAGCTTATGACATGTTACGACACACAAACTCGACTAGATAGACTTAATCAATTGGAAAGATTCAAACATCAACAAAATTTTACTTTTCCACTCACTCGTGGGTCCGTAACGACCGCCCGTTGACAGGAACATGGTCAGCGTGTCGCTCGAGGCGTAACAGCAGCACGCGCTGGTCTACCAGTGATCAACGTCAAGGCGCTCCAAAACAGCTCTTATCCAATGGCAATCTAAGATATCGCATCATTGACTGAGCCGCGACATGGTTGGGTTGTCGCTTCATCAAAAGCTTCCAGCAAGTGTACTGTAGCTCTGGTTCACAGGGCCAAGAACCCATTGTCCAGTTTTGGAGTGGCACGGATTGTGGCCAAGCCCGTCGCATCAGACAAGACTTCAGTTAACGTTTCTGGACCATTTCCATTCAACATGTATCGATTGGATGAACCAAACCACCAACTTGAGTGTCAAAGCTTGTATTTTACTAAGTTCTGTGTGGTGATATAAGCTCTCAGCCACAGATCTCCACTGCAATAAACACATCTGGTTTGTATTTTACCTCACTTTACTTTTGCTCTATTATCAGCGGGGGCGGAATTGACCAATATCATATCTACTACGTAGCTGATTGCTGGCCATAAGGTTAAACTTTAGCCTGCAAACACAGATAATGAGGAGACGGTGTTTTTTTTTTTTTTCACAAATAAGTTTCTGCCCAAAAAGATCATACGATGTTTCAATTGAGTCAGTAAAAAGTAAGCGTTACCCCATCGGGCTCTGAGGCAACATTCACGCACCCGGAATTATCGACATTGCAACACTGCCAAACTCTCACCTCCAATTCTGACTAGATATTGGACCCTCGAGCTCCTCCATCGTAAGTTATTCCCTATTGCCAGTGGCAGCCATTGGCGAAATCTCAATTTACAACCTCCTTTTACCCCCGGCTAAACCCAGACGGTCTAGACGGGCGGGATCATCTTGGCTATTTCCGAGATTGCCAAGAGACCAGCGGTGGACCAAAAAGGGATAGAACCGAGATACTTTCTCCACTGATTTTGTTACCTGGAAGGTTGCCATTGGTTGTTCTATCTCAGATTTAGGGGTAACTTTTCTGTTTCTCGCGATTTTAACTCAGGGTCTTGCAAGAACATCCATCAGCTGAGGACCCTGGATTTCGATTGAAGCTTTAGTCCCCTATCTGATACGCTACCTTTTACTCTCAACTCTGCTACTTTGTAGCAGCACACCACGATATCCTCTGTTTCGGCCATTTGCCACACAGTCAACATGGAGGAGACTATCGTCTTCCATCCTCAGCTGACAAAAGCTGATGCGCTGATCCTCGAAGGTCTCCGCCAAGACATAAAGGATTCATCATCTAGCAATGCCGAGACGTCAACCTCAACACCCACCGGTTCGTATCACCTCATGCCTATCTAATATCCAGCTAATTAACAGCTCAGTAGCCCGCGATGAAGAACTGCTTCGTCATCTCCAAGCAATGAACGATCCCAAAGATGCGCACTTTGAACCAAGCGTCACGACCAATTGGGACATTGATCAAATCAAGCTACCACTATTCCTGGAGAAGACCGTGCTGAGACCTTATATTCGCCTGGCGCGGTCTGTTGTGAGGGTTGAGACTGATGTCATCATGCTTACGCATCTGCTTCTTTACTTCTCAACCACGATTCCCAGTGCCATCTTTTTGTTCACGAATTTCACGTGGATTCATGGTATTCTTCACTTTGTTATGCAGTTCTCTTACATGGGAGCGTATACTTTGCTGATGCATCAGCATATTCACATGAGAGGTGTTTTGGACAAGAAATTTGCCATCTTTGATCATCTGTTTCCATATATCCTTGATCCTTTGATGGGACATACTTGGAACTCTTACTTCTATCACCACGTCAAGCATCATCACGTTGAGGGCAATGGACCCAACGATCTGTCATCAACTATCCGATACCAGCGAGACAGCCTTCTTCACTTCCTTCACTACGTCGGCCGATTCTTCTTCCTCGTCTGGGCCGATCTTCCCATCTACTTCATCCGAAATGGCAAGGCCATGACTGGCTTGAAGGCTGGATTCTGGGAGTTTTCCAACTATGCTTTCCTTATCACCATGTTCAGCCTACATAGAAACGCCACCATCTGCGTCTTTCTTATGCCGCTGCTTCTTCTTCGTCTTGGGCTGATGGCGGGTAACTGGGGTCAGCATGCTTTCGTTGACGATGTTGATCCCGACTCTGATTACCGATCGAGTATCACACTGATTGACGTTGCTGTAAGTTCGACCTCACATATTTTACGAGTAAATGTATACTGACTATGAATAGAGCAATCGGTTCTGCTACAACGATGGTTATCATACCTCTCACCATCTCAACCCTCTTCGTCACTGGCGCGAGCATCCTGTTTCTTTCCAGAAGACAAAACACACCTATGCATCACAGCACGCCCTTGTCTTCCACGACATCGACTACATGATGGTCACCGTTCGATTGATGATGAAGGATTACAAGACCCTGGCCAGGTGCTTGGTACCTATGGGAGAGCAGATCGCTATGTCGTTGGATGAGCGTGCTGCTATGTTGGAGACGAAGACTCGTCGCTTCACAGAGGAAGAGATCCAGAAAAAGTTCAAGAAACAGTGATGTCAGTGGAAGGACGTCGAATTTTGAGCATTTTGAAGGCGAATGGGCATGCGTTGTTGATAGAGCGCTGCATTCAACGGAGTTGGCGGTTACATTTGACAAGTCGATGGATTAAAAGTATTATCGTTAGTTGAGATACAACAGGCAAAATATGACCCCTTCCGGCATTAGAGATTATTTGTCTATTAATCAGAGGACATCTAATTCAGATCTCGGATCACAGATGTTCGGCCACGGGCTCACAGGCATTGAGGAATGTCCCGTATCTCCTAGTCACCGAGACTGCCTGCATGCAGCAGCATTTCTTGATATTCTATTCATTGTAAGAAGTGAGTCTAAAGTTTTACACGAGTCATTGTCAATACTGGATATATAATTGATGTCGTCAAGATTGCTCAACAGGACGTCATAAGACCATCATAGACTGTCTTCAAATTTGCCCACCAACTTCTCTAACATTACCCCTAAGTGTAAAATTTTCTTTTCGCATGTGTGACTTTACCCGCATGGTGTCTCTGATCTGCCTATCGAAGCTACGAATAAGGTTTTCAGATCCAACTTGTCGATCAACCTCAAACAAAACGCCAATATGGCAACATTGAATTACGTGAAACGAAGCTCAGAAACCATCACAGACATCGCCAAAGATGTAATACGACTTCTAAAAGAAGAGAAAGAAACTGTCGGTGTCGCCGAGTCCTTAACAGGCGGGAGTATCATGGCCGCCCTAACAGCAGTCGAAGGCGCAAGTTCTGTCTGTCGCGGCGGCATAGTTTCCTACAGCATTGGCATAAAAGTCAACATACTCGGAGTTAGTCAATCTATCATCACGAAACACGGCGCTATCAACGGGGAAGTCGTGGAACAAATGGCTGCTGGCGCTCGCAGCATCACAACGCTCGATACGCCAACGACGTGGGGACTCAGTACTACGGGTGTGGCAGGACCCGGTACTGAGGAAGGAAAAGCACCTGGGACGGTGTTTATTGGAATCTCGAGGGCCGGTCAGGATAGGGCCTTTGGGCCGTTTTACTTTCCGGGGGATCGAGATGCTGTCAGGAAAGCTACCATTACGAAGGCGCTGGAGCAGTTGAGAGAACTTCTACGTGACCGAGATCACATGGATGAGCGACCATGAAAATCAGCAGGAAAGTCATAGGTCATGAAAGAGCGCAACTCAGCTGGCTTGGTCACGGCAGGGAGCCAAACTTCATATCGCCACTCACCCGCAGAGAATTTCTGACAAGCCAAAACTTCTGAGAACTCAATAGCTCCAGAAGAAGTGAGAGCATGGCCGAATCTCTTCTCTGATATCCAGATACGCCGTTTCTGTTGTTTCGTTTGCTGTCCCGGACGCATTGGAAGCATTGATCATCAACCAACTGGTCTTCAGGTGGACAATCAGCCCGCTACCATGCCTTAGAAAGGTCTGGATCGTAGTTCATAGAAAGGATCTACTGGGGCTACCGTATTCAATTGTTCACCTGGCTTTTTGGTAGCTTGACTAGTAGTAAGCTGACTACCGGACTTTGGACAACGCAAATTGTCCGGCGCTTATAGAATGGACTTAGAAGGACTTAACTTATAGAATATTTGTCATTATAAATCACTATTAATAATAAACCATAGGTTTAAACCGATTTAATTCTAAGCGATCCGTCTTTACCTGTTCTTCAGTGCTTGATCAACATGCGGAGCGGATATAAGCGCCGATGATACTTGGTTTTATCGGAGTTAAAGACCTTGGAGCTCATAGTGCAAGTCGTGATTATTAAGAATGGTGAATTATTCGATTAGGAGATTCTATATGCCAAATTTACTTGTTGATGCGGGTCGTGTATATAAGATATCGTGTCAACTGTTTACACCGTTGTCAACGCATCGCTGACAGCCACGTAACAAGACCATCATGCATCTCAACTTTCTCGCCCTAGTATCGCTGCCACTTCTGGCGAGCGCATGGACAGCCAGCAAATATGGAGACAACTCATTGAGTTTCAATACAAGCTCTGGTATCTTTGCACCATTCTTTGAACCATCTTACCCAGACGTTGCCGCATTTCTTGATATCCCATTCGCAGAGACTCCGGTCGGAGATCTCAGATTCGCGCCACCTCTTGCAAAGAAATATCCTGGAGATAAAGTCATTCAAGCAACAAAACTCCCACGGGGATGTATTCAATACGTGCCTCTGTTGCTCAGAGGTACTGTTGCTGATAGCCTCGTTTCTGCTGCCAATTTCCAGCGGGGAGACTACGCGAATACCACTGAAGATTGTTTGAGACTCTCTTTGTTCATCCCCAAGAACTCTATCGCCGAAAAGAAAGGCGCGAAAGATGGACGGTTGCCTGTCGTGATCTGGATTCACGGAGGTGGCTATATGATTGGGGGCACCAACGTCCCGTATCAACTTGCCCAACCCTGGGTTCAGCGAAGTCAGAAGCACATCGTTGTACAGACCCAGTATCGACTCAATATCTTCGGATTACCGAATGCTGCGGGATTAGCAAAAGAAGGAAAGAACTTGAACCTGGCGCTGCTTGACCAACGTCTCGCTGTCAAATGGGTACGAGATAATATTGCTCGATTCGGCGGCGATCCCAACCGCATCACGCTCTGGGGTGAAAGCGCAGGCGCATATGCTACGGATGGCTATCTGTTTGCATGGCCTCGCAACCCGATTGTCAAGGGTGTCATAGCCGATTCTGGGAACGCCTTGGCGATTGAGGGAAGTCTGGGGGATGCCAGAAACCACAGTACCTTTTCCATCGCCGCGAAGCACCTGGGATGCGGCGACTTATCGCCTGAAAAGGAGCTCCAGTGCATGAAAGGGGTCCCCGAACACAAGCTTAAGGAATATCTTCAGGCAGAACTCGGTCAGGGAGGTGCTGCTGATGATAGCCTTGGGTTCTCACTTATACCAGATAATGTCACCGCTTTCGCCAATTACACCGGGAGAATCACTGCAGGCTCATCCAAATTCCCAACAAACGTTCCTCTCTTGATTGGAACCAACACGAATGAAGGAGCTGCCGTCATTCCCTACAACTTTCCCGGCTACGAAACAGCTACAGAGATACCGGCCAACCTCAAGCCTGTTGCCAATGGGTTTGGCCTCAATCTCCAATGCACTACCCTCAAAGAAAGCCGGCTGAGATCTGAAGCAGGTGCCAGAACTTTCCAGTACCTTTACGCGGGTAACTTCACCAACGTTTCCCCTCTACCCTGGCTGGGCGCGTATCATACGGCTGAATTGCCTCAGATCTTCGGTACACACGATATTGAGGGCCCATCAACCAAATTCGAGCGAAAGGTCAGTGAGAGAATGCAAGATCTCTACCTCAGTTTTGCCAGTGATCCTGTTCACGGTTTGGAGAGGGATGGATGGTCGGTAGCACGGGCACAATCGGGCAGGTCGAAGCTTGTCAGGTGGGCGGGGAATGGCAAAGTCGAGCAGATCGTCGATGCCAAGAGGTTGATCAATGAATGCACGAGGAACGGAATTGCTGTATAAGTCCTCTACACGGCCGCCAAACAGGGTCAAGGCCAGAGCTGATAAATTCGTTTGATGTTATTAATCTTTAGCATTGATCACGCGTTATGGTATTATTTGTCCCTTATGTTTCTCGCGAGGTAGGCTTCGGTAGTGAAATAAGGCACGCTGGTCGGTTTCAAAGATACACTAAGCTGTTGTTCCACCAATGGATAAGTCCCAACCTGTGACCTTGTCTCCCCTCGCCTTTAATTGTTCCGTTTTGCTACAGTATTCCGTTCATCGTCTTGGCAATCTAAGACCAAGGCGCGATGCTATCACACCTTCCGTATACTGTAGTGATCGCCAGTGACTTGTTGGAGAGGGTTTATTATATCTTGCTTTGCTCTTTATGATTACCAAGGATAGTTGCATTTCTTTTTTGATCATTGGGAGATAAGTACTTGACTGCTCAAGGACCTCAACCCCAAAGTTGATTTAGAATGGACAATAATGAAATAAGCTACTGTTTAGCTCATCAGGCTCGCAATTAGAGTTGTTTCACTCGAAATGCTCCGCTGGGCTGGGATTCGATCGCTTCAACACTCTAGCAACCCTCGTAGGGTTTCATCCCTAAAGTGGTCTGAGCAGCATCCTGCCCAATCGTAAGCTTCAGATATGTTTCGAACAGGACAATCGGATGAAGATACTCCGTATCATTTTACAAAAGTGGCCATGTGAGCCGATAGATGAAACCTCAAAATGATAAGGGTCAAGTTGATCGACGGGAATAATGCAGATTATGGAAGCTGATATAGTAGCGGTATGCTATAGACTGGGCTGTGAGTAGTATTTAGAGCCTTGAGCATCAACATGTCCAAGAGGCGTCCTCATCATTACGGTATTCATTCTCACGAACATTCGTCATGCGGTTTTCTACTATGTTCACTGCCCTCGTGGCATGCGCTTCCACCACTTCAGCCGCCATCAACTGGTCCCTAGAAAAGGTCTCCAACCCATCAGCCGACCAAGCCGATGCCTACAGCCGCATTGAGAATGCCATGCGCCTCGCAGCAGCGCGATACAACCGCTTGGGTAGAGCCACCAAGACCATTCGCGTCTCCTACGTTCCTGGCGTCCCTACAGCCGATGCCAACTTCAATGGCAGTCTCCGCTTCGGCTCCAACAGATCTTACATGAGCGAACGCACCGCTTTGCATGAGATCTCTCACACCCTTGGAATTGGCCAGACTGCGGCTTTTGATAGAAAGTGTGCTGCGAATGACTGGCGCACAGCGACTCCCCTGCTTCAATCTTGGGATGGTGCTGGCGTTCGTATCAACTGTGGCGGAGGACATATTTGGCCCTATGGTCTTAACTATGATAATGAGTGGAGTGAGACAAACGCCAATCGACATGTTCAGCTTGTCAATGCGATGATAGCTGATGGCCTTCAGGGCTGAAGTTGTCGTGATGATAAGGCCAATTGCCTGACCTCCTCGGCTGATGGGCTTTGATGGATACACATGAGACATGAATCTGTTTGCATTTAAAAATTCACTTCGAGAGAAATATATTACATTGAGCTTGCAATGATCACGTATGGTTCTGAAGAACACTTAAAGACCCCTTCTTGACAACACCTCTGTGGCCTGTGAGCCCTTTGATTACTGAAGGAATCTGGTGCCTTATCCGCGTGCCCCCACAACAAGTCAAGTCTGCTGAAGCGGTTACGTATTCCTTTCTGAGAACAGTCCATCGTAGGGTCCTTGAAAACAAAAAGGATGTACTTCAGTAGCTTGTAACGCAACGCGGATTCGCATCTCAGTCCCCTGGGTATTGGCGCCAAATCCTAGACATGGATAAAATTTGCCGGTCGAGAAGTCGTGATTTAATTTGCCGGTCAAGGAGTTGTGATTTTCAAAGGCGTCGCCTAGTTTTGAGTCAGAATTGCTTGCTCGGTCTTACTGCATGGAATAAACATACCAGAATCAAGGAGGACTCCATTCTTAGTGCGATATCCCTTACCGGTGTCTAAATTCATACCACAGCCTACAACATCGCCTACATCGAAAGTCTGGTCACTTTCTCGACTTGTATGCCATCCTTCCTCAACAAATAATCCCCCATCATCTCCATGATAGGCCCACGATCCTTTGTGCCAGCCAGGCAGCGATCTCTGAGGAACAAAAGACTGACAGAAGCCAAAGACACAGCGTCTTGATTCAAAACATTAGCACAGGCTGAATAAAAGAAGTATGAATAAAAGAAACGAGAGATACGGCAAGGACTTACGTTGTATTGCTGACACGAAGGACCTCTATTTCATAGTAAAAGCATTTCGAGTTGGGAGGAATGGCCTCTTGAGTGCGAAGATAGCAACCCATCCCCTCTGCGGTTGGCGGTACATTCATGTCTAATTGTCAATATGTATCAGTAACAAGCCATAGCACAATATAGAAACCACCAACCTAGGATGAAAGACAATGATGGCCTTTCTGCGTGACATGGTGATGCCATAAGTTCTGGTCCCTCGTAAACATTAATGAAAGTCGATGGTTCACGGTACTTATGTGTAGTGAGGTCTCTTGTGGAATTGTCTTTGCGAAGAAGCTCTTCGAGTTCCTTGTGATGGAACCTGGCAGCGACATCGGCGGGTGTCCAGTTGTCTTCGTCAAGTTCATGAACGTTCACTCCACTATGGCGAAGTGCTTCGATCCTCTCTTGTCGACCAGCTTCAGCCAGTTTATGAATAGGAAACCGCAATTTGTGTTTTGGATCAAGGACGGCGCGCTCCCATTCTTCCCAGAGTTCGACGCTATCGACCACACTAGCGTGTTTCTGAACAATTCGTTCCCAGCCACTCATGAAGAACACGGTAGGCTTCGTGTGATGGTGCAACAGCAATGTGGTCAGACAACTCGGATATGGTAGTTCAAAAGCGAACTCTAGAAGATTGAGACCGTCACACTTGGCTGCGCCCAATCCACGCATGATTCTGGGGTCATCGAGCAGCATTTCCAGAATTTCGTGGTTCTTGTTGACCATAACGAAATGAAGTGGCGTATAATTGCTGTATCTTGTTGCTTTTCTGTTAAGGTCTAGCTTGTCTTTAAGTTGGACTGACTTGCGAGCCTCGAGCAATAGCTTGACGACCTCGGTACTGTTTCCTTCGCACGCCCACGCTAGGGGTGACTTATCAAACCGCGAATCGCCTTGATTGATATCAAAGCCATCAACTTGTTGTTCAGCCATCTCGAGGACCGTTGAGATGAATCTTAGTGGCCCGCCATCCAGACATGCCCACATGAATGGCGTCAAATACTGTTTCTCAGTAATGATTTGAGGGTCAGCGCCGCTCTTTAGGAGAAAAATACTAGCATCTTCCTCGCCTTGCATAAGTGCTAAGAACAATGCTGTATGTCCCTTCTCATTCTGGTCCCTGATGCAGTCAGGTGACCTTTTCAAAAGCTTCCTGGCAACATCTTCTCTCCAGGTAAATGTTACACCACCAACCTGCAGCCGAAGCCCTACTGCATGATGTAGAGCATTGTTGCCTTCGTCATCCTTGATACCCGGATTAGCCCCTTTCTCAATAAGAATAGAAACTATTGAGCTCTTGGAGTTCTGACACGCAACATGTAGCGGCGTACGGCCCCGTTGATCCTCGACATCGACATTTTTCATGGCTGACACAAGCCACTTGACGATCTTCTCTCGATCCTCGTCATTGCAGCTTTTGCACTCAAGCACATAGTGCAATGGAGACTTTCCGTCCTTATCCACATCATTTGCAGCTTGCTTGTTCATGGATTGGACCATTTCCGCTTCGCCATGGAAGCAGGCAAACATCAATGGAGACTGATCTTTTGCCGCATTAATGCCTGCTTTTGCCCCAAGTTCCAGTAAACAACCGACGAGCCGCTTGTCCTTACGCTTGACTGCGAGGTGCAGCGGGGTCTCACCATTGTTGTTGCTGTTGTCGATCGTCAATTTGTGTTGGTCCTTCAGTGTTTCTATCGAGTCTTTGTCTAGGAACTTGATTGCGAGGTGCCAAATAGATTGGCCTTCATTGTCTTTCCGCTCGAAGGCTTTCGAGTGAACCTTGAGAAGCAGTTGCCCGACTGATCTTTGCACGTCGTTCTCGTCGTCAAGGTACGAGAAGAGCGATTTCCCATAAATATCGAGAGTATATGGGCTGAACTTGAGCTTGCCGTTGTAAATTAGCTCTTGACAGCACTCATACTCACCCTTCGCGACGGCGAGATGAACCGGATTCCGCTTCCAAGAATCTGTCGGCAGTTCGAATTCCTGTAAATGGCCAGTATTCGTAATGACCTCGATGCACTTTGGGTGACCTCCCTGCACAGAAAGGTGTAATGGGGTCATCCCATCTAATCCTTTCGTTTCTAGGCTTGATCGTGCATCCTGATCTGACAGGCTTGCTAACAGTCTCTGAAGAAAACCATGGTTTCCTGTCAAGCAAGCCACATGAATTGGGCTTCTGCCAAAATTGTCGAACCACCATGTCTGTGGGTGGCTCTGCCGTAGAAGGGCTTTGAGACAACCATCAAGGTGACTGTTACGCATGATGTGTTGCTGGCACTCCTCGACAAGGTTGAATTCCTTGCAAGAAGCAGCATAGTGCAGAGCTGTCCAGCCAAATATGTCTCGCTTCTTCCAATCCTTCTCTAAGTTCTAGTAAGTAAGAAAGCCCTCCGTGCCTCCGTGATACAGTGTCTCATACCTTGAAATGACCGCAGATCTATAGGGGCCATATTGGAAGCCTGGTCATGGAGAAACGTGAACCTGATTTGTTTCATCAAGCTTTCCTTCTCGTTGTCATACACGTGCGACCAGGGTTTCTTTATCTCCCCACAGCGGCTCTCAAGCTTACAGAGAAAGTCTTTTCGTCCTTGTAATTCGTAAAATACTGAGAGTTTCTTGACTGCGTCTGGGTAGAACTGAGAGATATGATCCAACAGCTTTTGAATGTCGCCAGAAGACTGTCGGCTAAGAGACTTGGAGTTCGCACTGGAGTCGTCCGGCTTGGGAGCGGAGGCTCTATCATCCACTACAGGCAAAGCCTTCCCATAAGCCATATTTTGATCATCGAGAGCCATAAGGTAGATATAGTCCAATGCGTGGACTACTGAAGCCAATGATAGGTAGTCGTCGAAACGGCATATAGAATCCTTTGCCATGAACTTTAGGAGAGCCAAGTAAGCTGGTGCGTCTTTTACCCATGAGCTTCGCCCACGCAGGCCAGGCAAGTCAAGTTTCAGTACAACGTCGTTGGGGAGAACATCTTTGAGGCTGAAGATGGGGATGAGGCACAAAAGTATGTCATCCAGTACTCCAAGACCCTCTTTCTCAGCATGAAGCGCGAATCTGGTCAGTTTAGTATGACTCAATTTTCGGCCTGTGCCAAGTTTGCTCGACTCCAAATCTAAGGGCTTAGGTGGTTGGATGCTGACAGATTCATGGATGTTTATGGAGCCTTGATCGAGGAAGTCTTTTGGTAGTTGATCCAGATCAACAACCGTCCATACGAAACCAGTGAAAAGGTGCTGGGCAGCAATGGTGGCTAGACCAGCCGTAGAGTGCTGTACGAGTAGCTTGTGAGTGTTTTCAGGCTGGAGTGGTCCCATAAAGCCAATAACCATCTTGATATCATCATGCCCTGGATCATCGCAATGATATGAAGCCTCGCAAGTTTGATGCCTGGAGCTAGTTGTTTCCTCCTCCATTTTCTTGGCCATGGTAATCTCGGTCACAGCCGGATTGCCCACCCACCACTTGATGTCTCGCTCCAAGACACCGCGTTGGTCACTAGGGCCAAGAATCCTGCAGTAGTCAACTCCCAGTGCTATACCAGCTTTGGATCTTTGCCAGTCAGTATGTTCTTTGTCCTTCGTTTTCGCCGCTTTAGTTGCATCCAGGTGGGCCATCCATAGTGACAAGATGGCTTCAACCTCGCCAACTTTGATCTTCCAGCCACTTGAGCCTTTCTTCGTGATTGCAAGTGTCACAACACATCGCTTATCTTTCGAGTCTTTCATAGGAACTTTCCATTCTATTAGATTCTTGTCGGACGCGACAGGCATGAACTCGTCCAGAAATCGTTCGATGGAACGAGCTAATGCCAGAGCTGGCTTGAATGCTTCCGTCTCCCATCGAACTAGATCTCCTAATCGCTTTCGAACAAGCATGATCCGCTGAGCCTCGTTAGATTGATCGGACTGGGAAAAAGTAGAATCCTCCTTAGTCAAGCTCGAGACACTCTGATTCAAACAGTTTCCAATACGAAATGAGTATATGCTCTGTAGTCGATGTTTTGCGGTATCAACTCTCCACGTCCAGTCTTTTTGAGGAGGCTTAAAAGGTGGGTTAGGAGGTCGTGGGCTTGAGAATTCGACGAGTTGAGTAGCGAGTAGGTCTAGCTCATACCGAGAAGGTGCATGGCAATAGTTCGGATCGTCTCCGAGCCTTCGGCGGACTAGGGCCCTGATTATAGCCATAGCGATAATGGCACCAAGCTGAGCAACAGCACAAGGCCATGGTAGTCCCCTGAGGCCAATGAACTGAATTGTGAAACCCGCACCACCAGCGAAGATCGCAGTTACTGCTAGAAAGTCTGACTCCAGTCTCCGGTCTTCGTCAGAATCGACTGGCGTTTTCGCTGTTGGGTGCTTGTTGGTTGTTTCGTCATCAATGGGGTCGATTTTGATTTGGTTAGATCCTTTGTTTCCCGTGTCGTTCATTCCCGAGAGAACATCTTCTCGTCGACTAGAAGTTGAGATAAACTGCTTATTTCGGGAAGAGATCACGTAGGAGTCGAAGTCCTGATCACTGACGCGCTGCGTCCGTTGTACCCAAAACAAATCCATGGATTGATCCCGGACTTCAGAGGGCTTCCTTGTCTCATTAGTGATGCCTGAGCTGGGCCTCCATTTGAACTCCTTTGTGCTTCGTTCAATAGCAACAGAGCATGAAAGCATACCAATGAAAAGAAGAACCGAGCCACCGATATAGCAGGGAAGTCCCCAAGGTTGAGACTCGTAGCCCTCAGCACGGTAAGGGACTACACCAGCTATAACAAGAAGGGATGCCTGCAGAATGACTGCAACAATGGCGGCCAAGTGGAGTTCAATGCTTCTCCGTCTTGGCGATATCTTCTCGGTTGCAATGTTCAGCTGTAGATTGGGGGATTTCAGGGAGTCCCAGTACTTGGGAAACCTGTCGTTCTTTTGCAATGGATTTGCCCTTTTGATCCTCGAGACAGAACGACTAAACCCGGTTTCTGCTTGCTCGACATCCTTTTTGCGAGTATCCGTACCTTTGAATGACTTCAACCAGTTTTGTGCCGCCAGGTCAAGTTCATCGGTATAGCCTAGCATCCGGTCAACACTTACGGGAGAAGCACATGCTTTCACGCCATACCTTCCTTGCACAAAATACCTTCTTGAGATGCGGATTTCAGAGTATGTATGCCGTATGATTGATTTTGCGCACCATTCTTCTTCTTCAGGAGTTCATCGGGGAAAACGATAAACTGAGCAATTTCGGGCTGCCCCATTGTTCGAACGATGCCTCTTCCATTGAACAACTCACCGACCTCGGCTGAAGTGGAAGACATGTACTCAATCTCCGCAGCCGCCTTGTTCTCACGAGCACGACCGATGAAGGCTTTGAGAAACTTGTGACCTTGGACCCGGATCGCACCAGCAATTGCCGTCATGATGCCCAACGGAACGCATGCAAAGATGACATGATCGTACCAGGTGAAGGTCTCACTTAGGAATTGTCGAGCAAACTGTTCACCGAATAGTGCGAGGACGCTGGATAGCTGGGTGAGCTCTCATTATCGAGCAGTTGGAAGAACGACCAAGCAGAATATCAAGTGTCGGTGACTTACGGGCCAAGGTCGGAAAAGACATTCATAAGAAAATCAGTATCATCATCATCGGCAAGTGCCTCTACGACCAGTAGGAGTAGCAGGGCAAATGAAAGACGGAGAGAGCTTTTAGTGCGCATCGTGGCGTGTTTCAGCAACACTGTAATCGCGAAATTGACACGAAAAACGAGAGACGCTAGAGATCGGGTTGATGGGAAATGAAGTAATCAAGGTTGCCTCGCTCTAAACTATCATTGAGCCGCATTGCACCACTACCCATGCCAGAATCCCTGTGCTGGTATGCAGTTGGCGACTGGAAATCGCCCAACATGAACATGCTTGCAGCGGTTGAAAAGCAGGCTCTGGGAATAGATTGTTGTCAGTGGCTGCTCATCCAGGCTGTCTCCTCTGTTGCTGACGGGCTGCTTATCCGTCCGGGGTTATTATTGGTGAAGGTGTAGAGCGTGATGCGTGAATTAATACCCACGAATAATTGCCTTGAAATACTGAAATGGTGGTCACATAACGGAAGATTTGCGTAGGGTAGCCTTGACGTGTGTCGACTGGACCATGATAAAGTTGAAGGAGCGGAAAAGCTGTCATCGCCATATGTCAAAAATGGTGTCATCGATTGATAAGAAAGGTCAGTTTAGCGAGATTAGATGGATGAAAATAAGCTTCTTTTTCGCGAGCATGATTAGTTTTAGATGTGGGGTCGGTCGCGCCATATTTTCATCATGAATTTTTATTTACTCAAGGCGATTTCTGGACTGTATCTGACGCATCCGATGACTTTATCACCGAAAATACGACATGTCTAATATCACCATTCAGCCAGCGACGCATGATGAGATCCCCACTGTCGTGGACTTCATAACAAAGGCCCGAGCGGACATGTTCCCGTTCCTCGACCAATCATCCAGTGATCAAATGGCCCAGAAAGAACTAGACATCTTCAAGGACAGATATCTTGACCATCCTCAAGGCGCGTTTTTAACAGCTTATTCCGATGGGCGCCTGATAGCGACAATCGGCTACGTTGCTTACGATGGTCGCTTCTCACATATCACTCTCGAACCTGAGAATGTTGTCGAGATACTGAGATTATACGTTGAGCCTGAATGGCGTCGCGCAGGGCTAGCTTCCAAACTGCTCGACACGATAGTCGAGACCGCCCGGAAATCTAGCGTCAAGCAGCTTTACCTGCATACGCACCCGTTCTTACCGAACGCGATCGACTTCTGGAGACGAAAAGGGTTCTCGATAATTACGGTGGATGAGGATCCAGTATGGCAAACGACGCATATGAAACGGTCGCTCCAGGACTAAAGTCACGGTAATGAGGTGTCCTCCGCGCATGGTATCTCGGATAATGCTGACCGCGTATCGTTGTTACCAGGTTCTTGTGTCAGACGTGGAGATCAAGACATCATTTAGCGGGGTTTAGTTCATGACCTGCATATGCAGGGAGAGCAAGTTCACCACGATCGGGGCTGAGTCGACGTACCGAAGACACTTCTCGAAACTTTCTGGACCTATTAGATATCAGCGCAGGCAAAATTATTGGATATTGTACAGTCTTCGGCTTGTCATAGAAAGTTCAACTGATGAGTGTCGCAGGGTATATGTATTCATGTCTAACGTGAAACGTCAATATTCTTCCGGCTCGTATCAATTACAAAAGATCATGTCTTGTTCTTCAACCCTTCCCAGCGTCAATAGCGGGGCACTTAGTATCGGGTACCACCGTAGCCCTGCTGGCCATATCCGCCCTGGCCTCCGTAGCTCTGGCCACCGCCGTAGCCCTGATCTCGGCCACCATAGCCGCCTCCGCCATATGAGCTAGAGCCTCCATAAGAACCGCCTCCATGTCCATGTCGAGAGGAGTTGTCATACTGAGACTTTCCATAGGCCAAGTCATCGTCCTTTCGTCGACGTCGCTCATCACCAGAGTCGGAGTCACTGCTACTAGTTGAGTCGCCGGTGAAAGCTCGAGGGCGTCCGTCGCGGTGATGCTTCCTGTTCTTCTCCTTCTTGTGCTTCTTGAACTTGTGCTCGAGGAAGTTTGCGCCAATGGCACCAGCAGCGGCACTGGCTAGACTGCCGAGAAGACCGCTACCAGCTGTGTGAGCGGCCCAGCCGGCTGCACCGCCTCCTGCAAGTGTAGCACCCAGTCCGCGCTCTCCGTCCGGACCTCCCGGGCCCCCCGGACCGCCGGGACCACCTGCGCCGTCGGGGTATTGGTTGGGTCCGCCGCCGTATTGTCCGCCTTGGTGTTGGCCGTACGATTGATCACGGTTGTCGTAGCTGGGCTGGTTGGAGCCGTAGTTGGATCCTTGAGAGTATTGTTGCTATTGAAGCTCTGTTAGTAACTGCAGCTGGAGCTCGGAGCTTGATAGATAGCTTACCTGCTGAGGATAGCCCTGTTGTTGTTGGCCATAGCCTTGTTGTTGTCCGTAACCACCACCTTGCTGTTGCTGCTGGCCGTATCC
Source organism: Fusarium oxysporum Fo47 (assembly GCF_013085055.1). Lineage (NCBI taxonomy): Eukaryota > Fungi > Ascomycota > Sordariomycetes > Hypocreales > Nectriaceae > Fusarium > Fusarium oxysporum. The sequence goes on from NC_072849.1 coordinate 1,825,776, forward strand.
ACCTCCACCACCACTGTAGTAATCTTGAGCTGACATGTTGTTTGTGTTGTTTATGTGTATTCGCGAAGTTGTACTGTAATTCTAGCTTTGAACAGTGATGTAAAGTGAGGGGTCAAGCTCTACTTAAGTAGACACTGTCGTCATCAAGCCATTCAGCTCCAACAAGGTTTATTGATCTTGGCTGATGTGATCTCGCTCTGGGCAAAGGTGGCGCAGTTGCCCGAACCAACATGTTTGCGGCGCGGGTCTCGGCACTCGTGGTCACTTGGCAGCCGGATGCATCGGCATGCTGTGGCTCGGCGTTCGGACATGCACCAAATGACCCCGGGGCTGAGCCACCTCGCATCGGAACCGCCGAATCATGTTTGTCATGATGAGCATATGCCTGTGGCTGGTGGTCTACTTGGCATTACCTTAGGGACGCGTAAGATGACCCTCAAGGCCAAGACACCAAAATCCACTCATAGCTTAGCGTTCAGCGCTGAGATCTACCATTATCAGAAGATGGGACTATAAATAACATAATGTCTCAGACGGAATGTGATGGCAGTTCAGTATAGTCGCCTAAATTGATAAGATCATCTGATACGGTATTCACGTGCTGCCACTGAGCCTCTAAGTGAAGCGATCACGAAACCTCGATATCCCGTGACCCCACCATATTATGTCGCCATCGAATACGAGGAGCCATACTAAGAATCATGCATGATTTTGATGGTCCTGAAATCGGTGGAATAGTATGGCTCAAAAGTGAAGATAATGGAAGAGTGATGCTAGTCTGATACAAGCATATGACGCAACCAGAGATCATTTCGCATCTGTTGGCAGGGCTTTTTCGTTTGATATGTTCACGACGATTGTCTGCTTTCTTCCATCGAGAGCATCGCCCACTTCTCAATCAAGGTGCCCAAATTCCATATCGAGCATTCTTGGTCGCTTCCATCAGATGCGAGGACTTCCTTGACCTCTCCTCGAGGAGGCAAGGCAAAACTCATTGGCAAGTCCTTCTCAACTGTTTCTTGAGTCCATCCTTCCAGATATTGCCGTGCAGGTTCCGGGATGGACTTGTCCATAGCCCAAACGAAAGCTTGAGTCGCTTGTAGGAGAACTCCACTGAGTCTAATGCTGCGAGAAGACAACTGTGCCATCCGACAACTTTTTGTAAAGAGATCTTGTGCCGCAGTTTCACCGAGTATGGGGACCAGTGTTTGCATTGATATGTACAGTTGATGTGCTACCATTAGGTTCGTAGGCCACTTCTTGATAAACGACGCGATGATGTCGGTGTCATGGCGACAGTGTTGGATGCGGAGGTCCTTGACTGTCGAGCTGTATGGGACACCAAACGGTATCTCGGCAGGCATATACTGAAGCAGTGTATATAGTATTAGGTTCTCGTCCATTCTGTAGTCTTATTAGTGAAGGAAATTTCAGAGAACTAGATCCTTACCTTAGGAAGCATGTTACTGGTGTTAAATTCCGCTCCAGGACCAGCTGGCGAGGTATGTCATGTTTCAGCTGTATAAGCCGAGAAAAGAATAGCCGTCTAGCATGAATATCCTCCTCACTTCCCCGTCTGACTCTCGAGGTCGTGAGATACTGCATGGTCTCGTAGAGAAGTTCGGAAAACGAGCATGCAGCTGCCAATACTCCTGGTGGTCGAGGAACAAGATCAGAGGAATCTTTCCAAGGCCTGTCAAGAACATCCAAATTCCCTTTATGAGTGAATGTAAGAATGGAGAGGAAGGGCTTAGGGATTTGAGGCGGGGGAATAATAGAGGGCTGGTTGTAGAAATAAGCTATCCGGCTAAACGCTCCCAGTCAATACAACGTCTTATGATTGGATTAGCTCGATCCCACCTCTCTAGTAAGAATATTCCCCAAAGCGTCTTGGATATCAGCATCATGTCGTGAGTCTGAGGTGGAACGTTGTTCTTTGCTGCCTTATACCTTGCTTCTAAGCGAAGCTGTTTAAGCATTTCATAGGCTGTGAGGCGATAGATCAGACCAGCTCTGTCTTTCCCCGTGGCTGTCATGGTAAGATATATCAGGAGTAGTCCTTGAACAGTTGGTATCGATGGTCGGCCTTGTTCGGACTCGAAATGGCTCTTGGCCTCAGCTAGGAAGCAGTCGGAGAGGTTTCGACCTGTCATCACACCGAATTGTTTCCCTCGTTCAACCATCAGCTACAGTTGCTTAGTGATGGCCCGAGAAAGTCAGCTTGCCACTTACACATCTCTTGGCGCAAATAGCATTCACCAGCAAAGGAGAGCACCATTTCATTTCTGTCTCATCGCCCGCTCTCATCTCATCCACAAAGGTGACCCTATCGAGCACAGGGAACATATAGGAGTTATCCCAAGTGAAGAAGTCCGTTATTAGCTCTGACACAATCCCATCTCCGGCAACTGCTGTCCATGGCTTGGCAGGAACTTGTATAACACTCGATTCGAATGCTTTCTGGTCGAAAAATGCCAGTCTGGGATCGGAATCCCGTGTATTTGTAGAAAGTTTCGGTAGAAGAACTTCGGCTTGTCTTACAGATTCGAGAACAGTAAGGGGCTGATCCGAACTTCTCAGTCGGTTGAAAATCTCCTGCGCCTCGCACTCTGGCTTCTTATTTATGGCGTCAAATAGTTCTCGATACTGTTGGTTTTCGACTAGCAAGATGTCGTACTTTTTCTGCAGGGCGACAGGAACCGATGGGGTTTCGTACGAGCATGCCTCGCTTTTGGAGAAGCAACGGCTACAAGTTGGTTTTCTACCATCGCACTACAGAAAAGCCTCATTAGCATTGCCTATGACTCGTCAAATGGAGATCAATTTCGTACTTTTGCTTTCTTTCGGCGACATCCTTCACAGGCCACGGCGACCAAGACCCTCTTTCTTAGTCTGTGCGGTGGTGATGAGGGCCCAGGCGAGTGGTCTTCCCCATAGATATATCCTGAGGTTTGCTGAGCGGGTAGGATCGGAACCAGTCTCCTGGTTTCTTGGGGATCCATTGCCAAAGACCCTTTCAGCTGGAGCGAATGATCAGATAATCTGGATGGGGCATAGTGAGACACATGGGGGTGAATAGGTGATCTGATAGAGAACAAAGGATAACTTTTGAGTTTGGTGGGCAGGAAAGGATTCAGCCCTGAACGCTAGATGGGATTAATGAGCCCACTGTGTCGGTATTAAAGTCAATAACAGTGATGTCGTAGACTGTTTTTGGCTAGTATGCCAATCAAGCCCGGCGGAGTTCTCCCGGTAATTGTATTGGTTAGAAGCAGGTTTGACAGGTAATTAAACGTCATTCTGACGTCAGGCCGCAGGGTGAAGAAAAGAATCATGCACTTTTGTGTTTCTTTGTATGATTCTGCCACCAAGTGAACTCTCGGTTTTTCTTCAGCATATGCTTCTAATTTCACTAATCAGAGATCAAAAACGAGACTATCACATCTCACTACTTCCTCATCCTAGTCAATATGTGCCGGGAGGGTGCTAAATAGTTAATATTAATGCCGCTCGTTTAACCCACTTGAGAATGTCACCATCCTCGGTGAGCCAGAGACACTCCGCCCTTTTTACATCATGAGTCCTCTGATCTACAGACCTCGGATGGAATTAATCTCTTGATGGTATGAAATGACCCTTCAGATGACCTTGTTTCTTTATGATGTTCATCACGCGAGCACGTCCCGCCCTGGCTTGGTTGTCAGGCCACGTAATAAGCCAACACAGCTGCCGAATCGATACAGCGCATTCAATGAGTGGACAAGTCGATGGCGTCACTTAAGGAAGGCGCCTGTGAATTTTTTTTTTTCGAGTCTTCGAGAATGTTATATCCAGCCCTCACCGGTTGGTCATGGTCTCCACTGCCAACCTACCAGGAAGACAGCCTTCGGACTTGATAAGTAAGACGGCCTATTTGACGCCTGAGTCACGGGAAGTGAGTTGAAAAGTAGAACTGATCTTTAGTATTTGGGAGTTTCGGGTGAGTACACATGATGCTGGAAAAGCTCCTGAAATTAGTGCGCGTCATCAACAATCCTGACATTATCCCCGGTGTGATAGCCCTGAACGACACAATTCCCGTCCCTTTAATGTTGTTCTACGCTAAGGTCCTCCTTTCAGGGATGGAGCGGCTGGATAGATCGATCTTTTGGTTGTCATCGACACAACGAGATCCGTCTGCCTTGGGCATCCGGCTTTCCAAGATTGGCAGGTCAACTTTTACACCGCCAGGAAGCGCATTAACATATTTCCTCAGAAACTCTTTTTGCATCGCATAAGCTGTGTTACCTCGTATAGCGGCATAATAGTAGGTTCGCGCCCTGAAGCGTAGCACCACAAATTCTCACTACAAACAGAAGTTTTCTCATTCTCTCAGAGGGAAATGACCAGGGTACGGTATCAGAGTCTGTTGTTGGGTTTCAGAAAGGTTGGTCATAAGGCTATGGGGAGGGTATTAGAGCTTTAAGCGATGTGCCGTACAACGGTTTCAGAAGTAACTCGTCACAAGGCTGAGATCAAGATGACTTCAATCAGATGCAATCCTGTTGATCTTGTCGTGTTATTTTTGCACCATGTGGTATACCACATTCGACAAACTGGGCTAGATCAAGCGGTTGCCGACAAGGATAACTAATGACTCAGCACATTGATCGGAGAAATTAGGGGCTATCTCGCTATGTTTCAGCCCACGAAAAGTGTCTTCCAATTAATTGACAGTTTACGGGGTTGCAAAAGCCTCTTGTTACATCTGATCACCTGTCGAAAAGGGGGTCTCCAACGCGTACTGACATTTTGACTTTGACACATTTCTTAGCACCAACAAACAGCGTTAATATGGCTGCTAAGCTGTTCTTGGTGTTTCTTGGATTAGGCATGTTCTTTGTGGCTCTCGGCCTCTATCTTCGGCGCATTAACCGTCTCTTGAAAGAGACGCCTCCTCAGGTTGGACAACTTAGAGGCAAGCCTTGGACGCCAGAACTACTGAGACATACCTACGAAGTTCTTGAGAAGTCTCCAATTAACTTTGATGGGCGTTTACCTCCAAAGCTCAACAGACGATACATTGTCACCGGAGGCAACGGTAGGTTCTCTCCGTCCATGAAGTGTTAGTTAGTACTGATGTATGTGCCAGGGCTCGTAGGCGGATACATAGTTCTCCAGTTGTTGGCTCGTGGGACACTGCCTAGGTGTATTCGAATTGTTGATGTTCGACAGACTGAGCGAGGTGATCTTCGGGAAGGTCTAGCTGCCCAAGTGGACTATGTGCAGACAGACATTACCTCCAAGGCTGCTGTTAGCGATGCTTTCTCTAAGCCGTGGGATCCGAAAATAGCATCTTTACCACTCACTGTCTTCCATACAGCTGCTGTCATCATACCTGGAGCCAGGTCCAAGTATCTCTACAAGTTTACTGAATCTGTCAATGTACAAGGAACCAAGAATGTCTTGGCTGCTTCTCGTGCAGTCGGCGCCGATATCTTCAGCTCAACATCATCAGCTTCAATATCCATCCGACCCGTCGAAGCCTTTGTAGCACCATGGGCAGAGCCGAAGCACTATTGGCAGGTCATGGATACACAGGACTTCGATAAGCCATTACGAGAACATGAGGAATACTTTGCCAACTACGCTGTTTCGAAGGCCATCGCAGAACGCCTCGTATGTGCTGAGAATGAACCCTCTTTTCGTACAGGATGTATTCGACCTGGGAACGGTATCTACGGACATCCCTCCGATAATCCCATCGGAAATCTTCTGGCTAGGGATGTCAATCAAACGTAAGTCTCGTCTAATATCATCTCTGGTCATTCCTAATGCTCTTATAGCTGGGTCCCGCATATCGTACAGAATTTCGTTCATGGCGCTAACGTAGCTGTCGCGCATTTATATCATGAAGCTGCACTAGCGAAAGAAAATTGCACCCAAGCTGGTAAGCCGTTCGTGGTCACAGATGTTGGTCCACCAATCACTTTCGGAGACGTTTATACTGCCGTGGAAGTCTTATCTATTCACCCCTTTCGAAATGTTATCGTGCCGCCTTTGATCATCCCTTTGATGACCCATATCGTCGAATGGTTCATCCTACTTCCTCATCGCCTCCCATTCCTCAAAGGAATACTCCCAGAGGTCAAAGGTGATCTCAGAACAGTTCAGCCCGGGCTCATCACAATATGCACTCATTTGGTAGCATCTGATACTGAGGCTAGGCAGCCTATCTCTGAGGGCGGACTAGGGTACAAGGGACTTTTCACGACATTGGAAGGGGTTGTCTCGGTCATCATGGACTGGAACCGAGAACATGCAGGCGAGCAGACCAGAGAAGGAAAGAAGATCTATCAAGGTTCGTTGCGACTGGCCGAGATGTTGGAAGAGGCTGGATCGTCTGTTCCTCTCTAGGACGACTCCCTTCTGTGGAGAGTAAGTTGTCCCAGCATGACCTCAGCTGATTAAATAAATTCTCAAGCTCTGTATAAAGCAATAGTATTATCAAGAGGAATCCCGCTCAGATTATAAAGGCTGTATAATGTGCAATTGCTATATATCAAATCATGAAAATAGAAGTCGTAAACCTTACAGCTCCATCCGTCTTGATCTTCTCATCCGCCAACACTTAGTTCTCATTCTACTGCTTCATCAGTACTTGAAGCGAGGCTGGTCAGTACCAGCAGCCCGTCTGTTTCTCCAGACATAGTACCCATGCATGGCGATGCAGCCAACGCTCACGAACAACAGTAGACCGGCATTTACCCAGTGCCCGGTGGGATAGCCCTTCTTGGCTTCACTTGCCTTGTAGATCCAGACACCAACAATTTGACCAGGAGCTCCCATGGAAATGTTGAGCGCAATAGCCAAGCCGATGGCCGCCGTGGAGTGAAGGTTGGACGACAGCCAGCCCAGGAGAGGTGGGATACAGGCGAAGGATCCGCACGCCGCCACGATCAGACAACCATAACGAGGCTATAAAGTTAGTGATTTGCATAGGATCAGAGTTTCAGACAAACGTACACTATAAGAATCGGCAGGAAGAGTTGCAGAGGCAATGAAGCCGACAGCACCTATCAAGGAGAATATAGCAGAGTGAAGAGCACGGCTAATGTAAAATTAGAGAACGTTGACGTTGGCGACATTGAATCATTACTCACGCATTGTGTCGGTCTGCTGACCATGAAACAAGCAGTGTAACGACGTAGGCAGCTGCGTAGGGAGGCACGGTCATCAACTGAGCTCTAAGATCCGCAAACTATATGCTGTTAGCTGATGTCAATCTCCAATATTCCTGTTACATACACCGAGGCCGGCTGTGATTGAAGGCGTGAAGAGCGACAGACTGGAGAATGGGGCTGAAATGCCGAAGTAGATCTTGACGCGGTTAGCAAAGGGCCTTACTGTCAGAGAAGAGCAATACGCACCAGGTAATGGCACCAGAGGCGCCATTCTAGCAAAGTTGACTTGGCATCCTCCCATGTCATGGATTTGCTGTCACCATGTGATCCCTGCTCAGAAAGTCTATATGCTGCAATGTCCTTTTCTTCTGCAGAGAGCCAGCTGGCTGACTCGGGGAAATCTGGGAGTCCGAACCAGACGAAAGCTGACGAGATCACGGAAGGGATACCCTCGAGGATGAAGAGCCATCGCCAGCCGGAAAGCCCATGTACCTGGTTCATATGGCCAACTCCATAAGCGATGGCGCCGCCAAAAGCTCCGGCCAGAGTAGCAGATGCCAAGATAGTTGCAACTCGAACTGAGCGCTCTTCAGGCTTGTACCAGAACGTCAGATAGTATACTAGACCAGGGAACAAGCCGGCCTCAAAGACACCCAGAAGAAATCGCAGAACCGTGACAACAGCATAACTGTGAGCTGCACCAAGACAGATCGTGATAGTGCCCCATGCAAACATGAGGAACGCAATCCATCTGCTCGGCTTCATCTTCTTGAGGAAGTAGTTGGACGGAACTTCGAAGAGAGCATATGCGATGAGGAATACCATGAGTGCAATGGTAAAGTCATAGTTGGTCATGTTTGTTTCCGTGAGAAGATCATGACCGGTCGTATGGTTGAGAACCTTGGCGTTACCAATGTTGGAACGGTCTAGATAGCAGAGCAAGTAGATACCCGCAGCCAAGGGAATAATGCGAACATCTTGCTTGCGCACCAGCTTATTCTCAAGAGCTGGATCAATTGCCGTGGTGCTCTCTAGCCGAGAATCGGAGTTCTGCTTAGGGATTCAGTTGGGGGCCTTGTTGGAGAAGGCGGGAGACGTACCTTTTCATCACCAGCCATCTCGGGATTGCTATCAAAGTCGTTTCGCGCCGCCATCTTAATGAAGCCGCCTCAAATCTTGAGGATATCCCTTTGCAAAAGTCAGTGAAAACTCTGGCAAAGGAGGAGAAGGGCCAAGAAATAGAAAAAATTAAGCGAGGCGAGAGGACCGTTGCATCTCATCTCGCGGTGACCAGCCGGAGGTAGCTATCCCCGCATAAACCATGCCCACTTGGTTCCAATTACATACAAGATCTGCATCGTATTCGCGGGGTTGAGGATCTCGGTTTCGGTGGCCGACGCCGAACCCCATGTTTCACGGCGCCGAAAGGTCTGAGCTTTGTACGGATAACCGGCAAAGAATAGATCGATTAACTTGAAGATATCGTCTGGGGAGAAGCTTAGATAGTGAATTGTTCAAGGCTAAATATTGGTTGTCCAATCGGTGCGGAGTAGGTTCAGCCCCCCCCCAATGCCAAGAGTGACCATTGATATTCCCGTTGATTACCGCCATTGCCAAGCCTCGGCGTATTCAGTCTCAAGAAAGGCTTGGATCAATTCGATACATGACTCCGTCTTTGCTCTTGTCCATGTTTGCCTTGGACTTGGACTGCCTCACAGGTGCAGGTATTAGGCGAGGTAAGAAGGCTTAGGGTCTACAGTTATCCCATAGATAAGTTTAGGATAGACGTGGCAAGCTTAGTATATACTTAGTAGGCCTTTAGACTAGTTACTTTTGGTACCCTTGTGAAATGTCAGAAGTTTTTTTTTGCTCCCTGGAAAGGCAGCAAGGCTAGGCCGTCGTAATCGGATCCGTTGGTGGGCACGCCCAAGGTCTCAAATCTGAAAGCTGCCTGTGGTCTGTTGTTCCTCTATTGGGGCGATTCCTAAGTTCTAATCGTTCCACTATGTTGCTAGGAAGGGAGCTTCCCACATTTGAACACCGGGGCTAATTCCTTCGGCGCAGCATCGTCAACAGCTTAGAAGACTAGCGGAGTTTGGTAGCGTCATGTCTATCAGTGATAGGATAAGCCAATTCCAGAATCTCAAAGTTCACGAGATCTTCAAAGATGTTTCGTCAATTCTGCCTTTGCCATTAGTGGCAGACAAGATCCTATCGTAAGACCATAGGTACTTCTTATCGCGATGCCGATCACTTGCACACCCTGGGCCTCATAAGTGTTCTGAATTTATTGTAATGTAGGTATGTATATATAATGTATACTAACCACTTCATATGTCGACAGAAACCTCAATGGTTCTGTTGAATCTGGGCTGGGAGGATTCAAGTAGTGACATCGAGAAGTAAGAGGTAGCAGACACGGCGTTACCATTGGAGCCCTCCTATGATAACAAGTAAAGTAGAAAAGCATTTTGTGGGATGATATGATCAAGACATTTCCATTTGGGCTAATGCAGTGACTCAGAGGGCTCAAAAGATCATATGGTTACTCGTTCTGATGCATCGTGCAGCATATCGCCGCGACGATGATGGAACTCTGTATTATGCCGATAAGACTCCACCAGCACCCATAAAAAGGTTGTAAAACACAGAATTTAGTTTCTAGGACCTTGGCAGCTTCTTTAAACGTGATTCTAGCAATCATAGGTCCTTGGGCTATCTGCGAACATTTGTCTCTCCCAGACTCCGCCAGACGAATATCCTTCCATACAACGAACCAATAGCCGTCACATACATATACAGCTATTAGCAAGCAATACATACAAAATATTATGTGCTTTCTTGCTTCATCAGCAACCGCGACACTCTAGCGTGGGTATCTAGAAAGGGCCAATTACGTGGTGCGTAGGTTGACTGACGCGATCGGAGGGAACGATTAGCACATATATTTGGTCACATGGATCAGCATAACCCCGAAACATGGGAATATTGGTATATCTTCCTTCGCCAAAACTATGCAAATGAGGCTTATAGAACTCCTGTAATTATCTTGCATTTTCGTCATTTCATATCACGCCATGACGACACTGAGAAATCCAGGCTCGCAAGGCTACGTGCCCCTGGCCGACGCTTCACCCGAGAGCACTGAGGAGCATGTAGTTTTTGAGCCAGTCAAAACATGGAAAGGATACATATGGGATACCTGGGAGCTACCACAGGATCAGAGGCGTTTACTCTTCAAGGTCGATGCCTTCATCCTGACCTTCGCATCAATAGGATATTTCCTCAAGAACATCGACCAGACCAACATCAATAACGCGTTTCTAAGCGGCATGCAGGAGGACCTGGAGATGTTTGGAAATCAGCTTGTGACTAGTGAGTTCGCAAGTGGCACTTCTTCTTGGTATCATTTCTCACATTAAAACCAAGCCACTTCGATATGGACATTTGGCTATGTCATCGGACAGATACCATCGAATCTACTACTGACTCGAGTTTCACCACGATGGGTTATTCCATCGCTTGAAGTGGGATGGGGTATAGCAACCATCTGTACATCAGCAGTTCAATCATACAGAAGTCTTTATGTACTACGATTCTTTGTAGGCTTCTTCGAGTATGTAGCGTCCTCTCTCCAGCCCCTCGCGGTACCTTTCTGTCGCGCCCTTTGAGTCTAACATCAATACTAGGTCAGGCTTCTATCCCGGAATTCATTATATGCTCGGTTCCTGGTATACGCCGAGAGAGATTGGAAAGCGGGCCATGCTATTCTGGCTGGCTGGATCGGTTGGTTCCATGTTCAGTGGCTTTCTTCAAGGAGCTGCATATACAAATCTCAATGGCGTTCACGGACGTGCAGGCTGTAAGTAATCGGTTCCAAAGATCTCAGCCACTCGCTATGCGAGAGGTTTGATCCTGTGATCTGGGAATATCTGACGCTAAGCCTTCCTCTAGGGCGTTGGTTGTTCATCATCGACGGCCTCATTACCATCCCACTGGCGATTGCCGGATACTTCTTCTTTCCGAATCTACCGCAAGATGGCGAGAGAACTTGGTGGACAACTGAAGAGGAACATATTCTGTCAGTCAAAAGGATGCAGGCAATTGGCCGCGCAGGCAAGCAGCCTTGGACAAAAGACAGGGTCAAGAAGGTTTTGTCTAGCTGGCACACTTACCATCTTCGTATGTTGTTCCTCGAGTGCCTCTAAAGCCTCTAAGCTGACCAATAGCGTTGCTGTACATTCTTTGGAACAATGGCAACCCGCAGGCCGCTATGGGTTACTGGTTGAAAAGCTTCAACGGCCAGCCTCCTCCGGTCCCCGGGACCTCGTTCACTGTTCCTGAGATCAACAACTGTAAGTCATTCCTCTAGCCATGCAATTACCATTATTCTTCATGACTTGTAACTAATTCGTGCGTCATCAGTACCTATCCCAAGCACAGCAATATTCCTTGTCATGGCCCTCACCTGGGGCTGGTTGTCAGACGGGCCTCTACAGGGAGCTCGTTGGCCCTTCATATATGCTGGAGCAATACTTATCGTAGGTTTACGGTGATTCCTGTGCTCGAACATATCTATCTGACGCCTGCAACTCCAATAGATCATCTTCAACATCCTCCTGTTGAATATGCCACTCTACTCCAATGTAGACGGAAGAAAGGTTGTCTACTGGCTCAGCAACATTGGCGTACGTTTCACTCCTTTCCTATTACTCCATCTAACACAAACTCAGCACGGTGCCGGTCCTCTGATCCTCAGCTGGATTAATGAGATATGTTCTGCCGATACGGAAAAGCGAGCCCTTATCGTAGCTGTAGCCAACGATTTAGCATATGTTCTACAGGCTGTCGTAAGTTAGTCGCTTACCTCTCTCTTGCTTTGACTAATCCTTCAGGTGCCCATGTTTATGTGGAAAACAACAGATTTTCCCGCTGCGAGGAAGGGATACACGTACTCCACCATTTTGCAAGTACTGCTGAGTGAGTGGCCCCTCCCCTCCATATTCTCACGCATACTAACTTACGTGTTCAGTTTTGGAGACTGCTTTTATTCAGCTGTTATTGTGGTGTGATAGGCGTAGGCCCGTGAGGTCTCGTGGTGCCGAGTCGCCGCCTCCGCTCATATACTCGGATGAGGAGGAGGGTGAAGAGGGCAACAAGCCTGGAGAGCCTCACTATTCTCATACTGATTAGACAATGATAGACCACACTGGACTATAGAAGATAGAGATGAAACTTAACGCGGATGGTTGGCATCGAAGGGTACGAGATGTAGTTTCTAAATTCACTAACGTTGCATGTCTAACTCCATTCTTTCTCCAATACCCATACGCCCGGCTATAAACACTCTCTATCCAACACTCTCATTACGCAACAGGACTTCTAGCGGGCAGCGGCGGTGGTGGCCCAGGAGGCGGTGTGATGAAGCTATCAATGGTAGTATACGGCGACTGTGATGATCCATCATACGGCGACCGAAAGTCATCCTCCAGCCGAACATCCTCGTAGGTGCTTGACTTATCGTCATCAAGCTTCTCCGGATGACTCAAGCTCTTATCCTCCGGTGTCGTACTTGTGATGGGCGTTATCAGGACAGGTTCAGTCTGCGTACCAGCCTCAGATGTCGTATATGTCCTGCTCGGCGTTGAGGCATAGCTGTCTCGATTGCTCCTCGTTCCGGTTTCTAGACTCCTTCTGTAGAACTTTTTGTACGTCGGGCTGTTGGGGCTGGGGTTGTACTCGAAGGCTTGACTTGATGGCCTTGAGTGAGTTGCGGCATCACGGATCTCGAGGCCTTCTTTCTCGAGGGCGAGAACACCATACGGATCGGGATCTTCTGGGTCCGGAATGCCGAAGACTGTTCCCTCACCAGGAGCCTCGACATCGACGTCTCCTGGCGCGGGTTGTCCTTCCAACTCTTCCATCAATTGCTGGTCGACATCTTCTCGGCCCTCGGCTGCCTTTAGCGTCTCCATGAGCATCTTGATTTCGGGAGGTCGACTTGTTTTACCAGCTAGGATGTCTGCCACTTTAACGCCCTCCTGTCCATAAAAGCGAGCGTTTTCATCTGTTCTCTCAATGATGACCGTACCATCAACTTGAACTCCAGCATAAAATCCTCTTGACTTCAAATAGGTGAAGACTGGTCTGTTCGCCTGCTTCCATTTGCCATCGTTCTCAAGCACTCCGCCTGCTCCGACGGGTCCGGCAACAGCACTGATCTCTCCTCCGAGAGTCGCTCTGATCTTAGTAAATGCATCCAGGGCTTTGCGGTTGTTGATAACAACAACACAATCGTAGATATCGACTCCGACGAGGAAACCAAGACCCGCTGTGTGAAGCAGGATTCCAGATGGAGGAGACCATGAGCCATCCTCCTCGTTTCGGGCTACGAGGACTCCGGATCCGCCGGCCCCAGATACCCAGAGGCCGGTTCGCATGGTAGTAAAGATAGCAAGACCGACAGCATTCTGTATCACCTTTTGGGGAATTTTCTTCAAGACACGCTGCTTCTGCTTGGGACCAGCCTGTTCGCCATCAGCCGGCTTTTCCTCCTCGGTATAGAAGCCATCCTCTGTTATCTGGTCAGTCTGCCTCTCATTTCGCTAAGCTATATCTTTGGGGGGGACTTACTGCAAAAGGATCTCAATATTCTGGCAGCCTTGTCGCTCTCCTTGTCCAGAGTCGTAGGCCAGAATGCCTCACTGCCGATACGGTTGGAAAGTCGATTGATTGGTGCACCCAGCTTGTCAGCCCAACCCCACACTTTATCAAAGCCCTTTTTGCTTTGGGTCTTTGTAGTGTCCCATGACGGCAGTCTGGCTTTGACTTTCTGCATCTCGACGAGGGTGTCTATTGGTATGAGAGGCGTAAAACAAAGGAGACACGATATCACGCACGGGATTATCTGGAGTCTCAGCTGAGCTCAATACTGGCTGTTATATAAACGCGTAGCCCAGCAGACGTCATTCCGCCCCGTTGACCAACGTTTGGCCCCGAACTTCCGTCTGTTCCGGGGCTTGCCACGACATCTCACCAACCAGATAAAGCCATGCGGATTGTCCGGCTTGAGATGACTAACATTTGCTCAGTTTGTCAGAACAGCCTGCGCGAGCTTTTCGGTCGGGAGCGCCGCAGTATCCCGCGACACCGCGATCCCGAGATGAGAGAACACTGGACGCCTCTCTGGACGCCTAGAGGGTTTTTGGGCGCGCAGGGCAGGTTTCAGTGGAATTCGGTGGAGCAGGCGATAAGCGACGCATTAATAAGATGTACTGGCATCGACCCTATAATAACTAGTGTATAGAAGTACATTTTAACAGATAACAGAGTCCGCTAAGCCCGATCAGGTAATCCTGAACCTGCCAAAGCAGCTCCTCTCCTTGGCATCACTGCGACTTGAAGATCTCAAGTCCATTTGGGGCTCACTAACCGTACACAAACAGTCGTAACTCCAACATTTGCTTGGAGGTTTTATACACGATTGATTGTGGATAAATAATTAAGCAGTCAGTCATCTGTATAGCCGCAATCACCCTTGCTTGCTCATTGAATCCGGAGCTTTGGCCTGAATCTCTCTCTTTCTTATCTAGGGTAAGCAATGCAGTGCTTCACCTCTTCCATGGTTCGAGGTCTCCATAGAAGGAAGGCGCGTAAGACGTTCATCATCTGAGGGTAAGCTTACGCCTTGGAAAGGCATCCAAAGCCGAAAAAAGGGTTCCCGAAATGCGGGAACTTTTGTTGAAATGCGAAAACTGAGATAGATGACATTATTTATAATCCTCGTGTCTTGCCATAACTAAGTATTGTGTTGTTAACGCTCGTGGTTCAATTACTCTACTTTTATCGCTCTTAATTTACAGCACCCGAGGTACCGACTGTTACAATATCATCATGGGTGGCGGTCTGGATCTCTCCAAGCGAGTCCGTCTCCGCGAACTCCTGCCTGAGCTCTACTTGGGCAGATGGCAGCCAGGTCATCTAAACTCCATCACCGATGTCCCAGGCGTTCTCGTTCACACCGAGTCAATCCAACCAGACCAGGATGTCAACACTGGAGTCACCGCTATTCTTCCTCGAGCAGACTGGTTCGACTACTCATGTCACGCTGCCATCTTCAAGTTCAATGGCTGTGGGGAGATGACGGGCTCTCACTGGATTGAGGAATCGGGCACACTGACATCACCGATTCTTTTGACGACAAACTCATCCATTGGAGAAGCTTTTCGAGGCGTTTATGACTACGCGACTAAGTATCACGCGACTAAAGAGGGAGACGTTAACTTATTTGCGTTTCCTCTTGTGGCAGAGACATACGATGGATACCTCAACAAGCAAACCCGCTTTGCCTTGACTCCAGATCATGTTGTCCGGGGTATTCGCAATGCGTCTGCTGATGCAGTACCTGAAGGTTGTACTGGAGGCGGCACGGGAATGATATGCCACCGCTTCAAGGGAGGGACAGGATCTAGCAGCCGTGTTGTGCCTGGCTTGGATAGTAAAGGCAGCACAAAAGATTACACTGTTGGCGTACTTGTCCAAGCCAACTATGGACTCAAGGAAGACCTTCACATTGGCGGAGTTCCAGTTGGAAGAATTCTGATCTCAGAGGCTCAAGCGCCTTCTTCATCAGAGATGCCCGCGATTCACGGACCTCACGTCGACGGTAGCATCATCATCATCATCGCTACAGACATTCCCCTGCTCCCAGTTCAGCTTCAGCGACTTGCCAAGCGCGCTACTGTAGGACTGTCACGCGTCGGCGGCTATGGCAGCAATGGCTCAGGCGACATCTTCCTGGCCTTCTCTACAGCCGCCAAGATTCCTATGCAACGTCTGGAAGGGGGAGATTTGGATCCCTTCATACCTACGTCTTTCGAAGTTGGGACAGTGCACAATGAGACAATCAATGGCGCGTTTGAGGCTGTTGCGGACGCGACCGAGGAGGCCATCTGCAACGCTCTGTGCATGGCGAAAACTATGACTGGATACAAAGGGCGCACTGTCGAGGCACTGGATCTCAAGAGGGTTAGGGAGATAGTGACAAAGCGACTGTAAAAAGGTACAAAGATTGGAGTTTGGTCATTCAGCTAGACGCGAAATAAGACACGCGTTAGGTTGGCGAACAAGTGAGTTCAATCGCGATAAAGTCAAGGGCGCGGAGACTTTACCTGAGAGCTGACGGATTCGGGAAGAAGCCGGCTTGATGCAATAACACTAAGATCGAGATCAGTTGAGAGTTTTACCCGTTTGGACTGTCTTTATTCCGCTTCAGTTCTAGATCAAATCACGCGATGCGACGTGTTGGTTTGGTGTGTTTCATGAACGGGTATCATCTGCTACTTGATGCCAAATGCTCGCAATCAAGGAAGCATACTTAAGACAATGTACTCTTAGGTGAAAGGCCCCTTCGTGATTGTTTGCATGACCATCGTGAATAAGAGTGCAGCGACCAGGAAACACATAGACCACGTGTTTCATTTTGACGTGTCGCGACATCTTCACATAGGACAGATGGTACCACGCGACGACAACGATCCAATATGCTTATATGAGGACAAATTGTTGAGTATATTGACACTGACAATATTTTACAGACTATCTGATTGTATGAACAGGCGATGCTTCTGATGGCCGGGGCAGTATAGTACATATTTGTGACAAAAGAAACTAGGGAGTGGACCAGTACGATTGTGCCTGGTCCTTGGTAAGAGCTTCAACGTTGATGTTGTCAAGCTCGAAGTCGGTGTCATCACCATCATCATCCTTCCAAGATCGCTCGGGCTCGGGCTTTCGTTCCGGTGTCTTATCACCATTTTGAGACACTCTGTTTGAGCGGTTCGAGGGTCCAACACTGTTGACACCAAGGTAAGTTGACTCCTCAATCTCTTCCAGTTCGCGATGTTCCATGGCACGAGATGATCTTGCGGTCTTGGCTTCATCAAACGTGTAGTCGTCAATCCTCCTAGTACGACCGAGTAGCATTCGGAGGGAAGGGAGGCAGGCTGTGATGAGGCCGATGTTGACGTCAAGGGAGCTCCATAGCTCTGCAAAAGGATTAGCTCGATCATGGGAATGTGCATCGGGGATAGAACTTACCGATCGTGCTAAAGGAGCGGAACGAGCCGTTGTCTCCGAGCTCCACGTTCAAGAATCGGACTAGAGAGATGGCGATGTCCAGAAGACCGACCAATGACACAAAGTACAGACCAAGCTTAGCTCGCTTGGTCAAATCGAGATCATGAACGACAGTGAACGGAAGAATCAAGACTGCACTGCGTTAGTGAATGCTTTGGCCAAGAGAGGCGAGATGCTCCCAACGTACTGAGAAGACTGCCCAAGAAAGACAAAGCCCAAGAAACCTGAAAGACGATACCCTGCCATCGCCAGTCGCATGCGGTCAAAGGTCGAGTGATGACCCTACCAGATGTCAGTAAATGACCCAAAAGTGAGACATCTTTGTAAGACGTACCAGTGCCTCTCGATAGGCATACAAGAAAAGAGCTGCATGCAAAGAGTCGCGGCATACGCCAGTCCACAGTAAAAGACAGTGATCCAGAGTGTCTTACGACGCCTTCCCATAAAGGCGGGGAAGATCTGGAAGTACATAGATAGAAGAATTGCTTTAGATAGATATGTTGTCGCGTAGAAGGGGATCTCGCTGGCCCAGGACATCTTGATGCACGTTAGTACCTATCGTGGTCTGCATGTTTGCACAAATCTTACCTTGTAGATGTATTCAACCTTCTCTTCACCCGGATTATAATTCTCAAAGCCAACACTGATTCGAGGCCTGAGAACATCGAGACTGTAGAACACGACGTCGAATGCCGCACACGATATAGCAGCACATAATGCCAGGATCATAAACCAGTCACTCGTAACCAACTTCTCCCTCTGGATTCTCAGTCGGTAAAAGAATCTGGTAGCTATAATAACAGCCGCGAAAGCGATAAGACTGAACGTCGCGCCCTGTGAGACATCAGCAACCAACCCTTGACTTGCACAGACGAAAGCGATGTAAGTGAGACATGGAACGTACCAGCACGGCCGCACCCGTAGGTGGAGGAAAAGCCTTTGTCAGAGTCATTTTCGATAAAGAGCGTATCAACTGTACCGAGAATGAGAGACAAGGTGAGACAGATATGTGATGAAATGAAAACAAAGGCACAAAACGGATGCGTCCTTGTCTTATTGTTCCGCAAGGCCGTGACACTAAGTTGGATGCGGACAGGGTCCTGGAATGCGGCGGCGCTTTTCGTGGCGATTCGCCCTGACTCTAGCCTTGCCTAGCGTCATGAAAATGCAAATAGGCAGTGATTTGGCAATTGCTAGCCAGGGCGCGGAGCCCGTGGAGGCTTGGGGTTAGGTTTTGCTAGACGACATGTGCATTCCTTGTCCGGAGGGTTTGATAGATCGGAAGGGTAGATAAGGTTTGACAGCAAAGGGTCCTCGATCGTCTTTGGTATGGTTCCACCTCCGATCTGGGGCTTTTGCGTCGTTGTTATAGGCTTCATGAACTTTGTGGAAACGTCCGTGGTGGTCTAGTTGCATCACCTGCATGATGCAGGAACCCGATGCAAGGGCGAGAACACTGGCCAAGACTCAACGATGAGTTTCTTGGACGGAAGAGAAGTGCTTAACATCGAAGTGGAACACAGAATGGCCATGCTGTTTTGTTTGCTCAAGGGACTTTGTTGATTTGAGTCTTTTAGTACCTGAGTCGCAGGACCTTTCGCGTGGTTCGTGTAAGAGTTTTTCAAGGCGCCGCCATGGCTATTGGTCACGCACAGCCATTCGAAGCCGTCTCTGCCTCTAAACAACGTGACGCCCAGTGATTGCCGATTGACAGGCAGTGGTGACGTACTTCTACACATACCGCATTCCGCTGAGGATCGGCACTGATCTTCTCACCACTTTAACTAATCCAGAATCACAGAGCTCAAGGGAATGCAGAGCCGACGTCAATCAACGTTAGAAAGGTATGTGGTGGCACTGAAGCCGTTGTCAATCGTTAGCCACAATGACATAGCCAGTTGATGGCTTCAGAATGCTGTGATCTCATCAGAAGAGTGGTATCATGAGCGTCATATTGACATATGCACTGTTTAAATGATACGAATACATCATATTACGAGAGGAGATATTCATAGTGAAACATGTGACAGTATTGATGGTTATCAAAGAACATATGTTGCATTTTCTATGGTAATAACCTCAATCTATCCCAAAAGCGACGTGATGATTCTCAGACAAACATCTCCACGAGGGGAGAATGCAATCTACTATTTCTGTTCGGCGATAAGAGTGTCAAAAAGCCCCATTCTGACAGTATCCAGTTCCTCAACATCATTGATCTCTTGGTCAATCTGATCCAGACATTTCTGCTCGCTGTCCTGTTTGGGCCTCCAACCCAACGCAGTTCCGTTCGCCGGTTCAAGATCACCACTGAGACTGGTCAGCATTTGTATCATTTCGAGGTCAAGAGAAACTTGCTTGGGCATGCACATGGGACGAATGAACTTTCGTGGAAATCCGAGGGCATCAGCTGCCACGTCATAGTTGGGCCAGATCTTTGGTGTCGGCTCATCGACAAGACCACGGGCGTAGAGCCCTTCGGCAATCTTATCCATGATCTTCCACCAGCTGATGCGATGAGCAACTGAGAAGAAGTATCTGTCGGTTCCAACAGCGATGGGCTCCTCTTTCAGGATCTTGTTGAGGATGAGAACGTACAGATCCGTAAGATCGGAGATATGCACATTTCCAGGAGTCTTGACATGTGTTAGACCGGAATCTCTTGGTAGGCAAATCATGGAAAGTTCTTACCGAGTCTTGGTCGAACTTGTGGACCGTCTTCAACTTGATGCTCGTCCGAATCAAAGCAGGAATGTTGACAGAGAGCTTTCTGCACTCGCCACTTCCACGTCCATCTATGCTAACATTAGTATTATGTAACAGAGTGGACAATGTAAAGGATATCTACAAGTGAGCTGGATGGGGATGTTAAAAGTCTCGACGCCCTGGGCCTTCCCTTCATCGGCAAGAACAATGTTCGTCTAAGTTCCGTCAGCATGAACAGTCACCTTTCATATTGGTTTCCAGCTTACCTTTCGAACGGGGTTGTCAAGGCCAAGCTCCCTCTGCCTATCGATGAGGGGATCAGAGTCCTTGACCTTGCCGAAAGGCCATCCGCCTTCCTCGGTGAACATGGACGCAACCGAAGACTGTTAAAGTATTAGAAAGACTCCAGATATACCTAGGAGGAACTTGCATGGATCAGGTATGTTTTGTTGCCGGTAGCTCGGCGGCGATCTCCAAGACCACTGAGCAGGTTTGACAACATGTCTGGGAAAATGGCTCCAGCTGTATGGATGACGATGTCGACTGACGGAACTTTCAGATACTGTGAACTCAGAGATAAACGGAAAGCTTACTCCCGTATTTGGCAATTGCATATTCCACAGCAGGCTTGTCTTGGAGGTCGACTAAGAAGGCATGGACTCTGTCGAGCTTGGATATCTTATCGACCTGATCTTGGTTTCGAGCAGCCGCAAAAATGTTGACGGCCTTCAACGTCTCATCGGTACGAGAAAGAATATCGGCAATGACAGAGCCACCGCTGTTCATAGTTAGCAAAGGAGTGATCGATCAAGATGGCTCACTTACATGTAGCCAGCGGCTCCAGTGACAAGGACGTTGTGAGGCATGATACTGAGAAGATAATGTAATGTAACAAATCGAATGTTGTTGTGCTATAAACTTCACTTAACTTCTGGATAGTTTCTCTTGAGCAAAAGAAATTCATTTATAGTAATTATCTCTCGATCTTAAGATACCCATCTCCCTGCCAAAGGTAATCCTTCTGACATCAAGAGGTGGGTTTGGCAATTGTGATTGGCTCAGCTGACTCCACAAACTGACCAATACCTGGGAAATCCGCGCGTTTCCGAGAGGTTTGTCATCGGCAGTCCCCTCTTCAATATCATTATAATGGGAGTCTGTCAATGACAAACTTCTACCAACCAACTAATCAATATGGAATCCCGCGCATCTCCGACGGAGAAGAGAGGCTTCGACCGCCCTGCGATCAACCGCCGCTCGGTATGGACCCATACAAATCTCCCAATTACTGTTCACTGAAAAGAGTCATTGACTGACGTGCTTGTTAGTGCGATCAATGCCGAGCAAGAAAGGTACCTTTAATCTACAATATGATTGGCATCTACTAAGATTTCTCAGATCGGATGTGATAGAGCAACGCCTTGTTCTAACTGCGTATCAGCCCGCGTCGACTGCACTCACAGCAGGATCGCGCCTAAGACAAGCACTGCCAGGCAGAGAGTCTTGGTCTCTGAACAATAGTATTTAGAGTCCCCATGGTTGTGGTGTTCTAGACCTAATTATTCTGAATCAGTGAGCGAAAGATTGATGACATTTCTCGTGATGTCAGTAGCATCAAGTCTCTGCTGGCAGGACTCGACCTGAACAGAATCGCATCAGCTCAAACATCACACGAGCAACATCATTCGGCTTCTATATCTTCAAGTCCAGCTGAAGCTAACAATTCGGAGAAGCTCCGACCCCCTGCTACAACTGCTCCGCTTCCTCGCTGGGATTACTCCGCCCATATCATAGACTTTGTTCAATCCATTATCCAGGACAATGGCTCAGTTCAAGAAGACACCGAATGGAGCAGCACCATTTCTTCGTTGAAGAGTCTTGCCAATGCTTTGGAGAGCACTCGGATGACGCGAAGCCAACAGAAAAAGCCTCATGAGCCACCGGAAAGTATCCCGAAGCCCCCATTGGAAGCCATCGTGGAAATTCTGCGATGGGTCAAAAGTATGTCAACGCATGCTTCTGTCTATCCATGCTGACAATGTTAATGTAGATCACTCAAGAGATTATAGAGTAGTCTGGATATGCCGCTTCCTTCCGCTCGATGTCTTTCTAGACATATGCAACAAGGTCTATTTCCGCGTCGAAGATCATACCGAGGCTGAGTTTATTATCGCGAATAGTTTCTTATCCTACGTTTTTGCTGAATATGCAGTCATTCACGGAGATGCGAAGACACAAGAATATTGTCGCTTTTACCGATCCAAAGTTGGCAACGGCCTTACGAAACTGACTCTGTTGGCGACACCATGCATGGAGCTAATCGCCGCGCTTGCTCTTGGGGTATGCTCACATCAACTGTGCCTCCAAGACAAAAGCTAACTTTCGTAAGGCAATTTACTTAGTCGAGGAAAGTCGAGCATCACAGTCGTGGACCCTGATCTCAACTGCAATGACACTATGCCAGACGCTGGGCTACCATCGGCTTGACTCGCCTAAAGATGGCCATCAACATATTCAGTCTGACCTGTTCTGGGTCGTTTACGCATATGAAAAAGGTCTTTCATTGAGACTGGGACGATGCTCTGGTGTTCGCGACTCTGAAGTATCGTTGACCCGCCAGGAAAATCAGCATCGATCCATTCGTCTCGGGCGGATACAGGGAAAGGCATATGACCAGCTATATAGCCCTGAGAGCTTGACCACATCGAACGCTACCCGTTGCGAGGTAGCTGATAGTCTTTCACAGGAGCTACAGTCGATTATAGATGAGACCCATCACGAAATCGCAGTACGTGCTGCTCCTTCTACCTCGTCTGGGTGACTAACATGGTATGTAGCAAGCTTTGACGGAGAGAAGAGATATGAACGATGACCCTATGAAAGTAATATACCTCCATTGCGATCTTGTTTGCCAGTCAGCTTTGACGGCCATGGTCCTCAGGGTGCTGCCTGGCTCTCAAGGTATGGAGGTCCATGAAAGCTGTCTCACTGTTGCTCGCAACACTTTAGACTTGCATGATCAGTGCATGAAACTTGTCAACGGCTGCAAAGATCCTCTGTTGATCCGGAGATATATAAATTGGTAAGCAGACTATTCTTCAGCCGCATTTCCTACCGTCAGCTGACTTCTTGACAGGGCTATCTTGCATACACCGTTCTTTCCATTCAGCATCGTCTTCACCCATGCAGTGCGATACTCAATTGTGGAGGACTTTGACCGCCTAGACAGATTCGCATCATCGTTTAAGCCAGAGTCTAGCCAGTCAGAGCCAGCGACGCATCCCCATCGACTGTATGAACTTCTCAGCAAAGCCGCCCGACTCAGCGCCAAAGCATGCCCCGAGCTGTCACACACGAGCGAATCTCTATCAAGCTCAACCGACTTTACGATGATTGATCCCGAGGCAGTAAATACTGTGGATGAAATTGCTGCGACTGATGCAATCGGTACCGAATACGATGCGTCGTTCCAGATCGGGGATTGGTTTCACAGTAACCAGCAATTTATGAGGCTCCTGCACGAAGACGTACCATATTGAATCAGCTCTATTACACTTTCTTGTGGATGACGTTATACATGATAAGACAAGATGCAACACAGTAAGCTTATGCGTTAGTGAGTGACGTGTCAAGCTCTTCATATGATCATAGTAGCTGAAGCAGACCTCGAAGGCACATGCAGCCAGTTTTCAGTCCATAAATACTCTTCACATGGTTTTCTTTATTGCGGAAATAATGTGGAGACTTCAGATGTAATTAAAAACAAGGTTCTCATGCATAAATGTTCTGGAATCACAACAAGACACACGGTGTAAGTGCGGATCCCATCACATGCAAATCCAGGTACTGTTGGCTTCGCAGCCTAAACCTCAGCGGGTAAAGACAACAAAAGATGTGCCGTGTCACGGGACGAATGGAATGTTGATGCATCGGGCTGATTTTGTCGCCGATCGTTCCGTGTCGGACTAAATTGCATCGTCAGATCAGCTCATGGCCAGCTAAACTCTTATCGTCTATCGGCCCACGCGGATGCCGAGGTTCAGAGATATACCTGTCAACTGCCCCAACGGAATTACAGCTTGGGGGAAACATGTTCTTTAATTACGAAAATCTTTCAGCCTCATTTTTGGAGAAATGTACTAACTCTTTGAAACTTTGCATAGGCGTCTGTCAGCATCATGCAGGCCTCGTCGACGAACCAACACAATAACCAGCCTCTCGCTGCTGCTTTCAGCGGCGTAGCATCAACACCATATTCCCTCTTCGAGATCAGGTATGCATCTTGACAAAACAATATTTCGGCTATGATTGACTCGTTATCAGACTTGAACGGGAATTTGTCGTCTTTTGGGGTAGCCGATATGAATCAACAGATCAACTACTCAAGGGCGTCGTAGTCTTATGCTTACAATCGCCGCTCAAGCTCGAGGAAGTCAGACTACGTCTTGATGGTACTGTACGCCATGCGTGGCTCAACGATCCCGGCGTGGCCCATAACACGAGCATCATGAAGCACAAATGGCCCTCATTGATGGAAACTGGTGGCAAGAGCGTCACTCTACCAGCGGGCAACTACGAATGGCCCTTCGAACTGATGATGGCGGGAGATACTTCCGAGAGCCTTGAGGGGATCCGGGATGCTTCCATCACGTATGGTTTGAGAGCAACTATCTGCAGAGGCAAGCTTGCTAGACATATCAGCTGCAGCAAGAAGCTTCGAATTATCCGCACATTTGCGCCGACTGCCTTGGAGTTTATGCATAATATGAGCGTTGAGCAGACATGGATCAACAAAGTCGACTACTCTGTCTCCATACCGACAAAAGCTGCTGTGTTTGGAGGGTCCATTGTTCTCGAAACACGATTTACACCACTGGTCAAAGGGCTCGAAATTGAAAGGATCGTCGCAACTTTGGTGGAGTTTCAGGAGTTCAGCATGCACAGCAGACACTACATCTATACAAGAGAACACAAAAGCAAACGCGAGATTTCCCAATGGGACTTCGAGATGTCAAGAGAGCAATACTGGCAAGACACTATAGAGGAAACGGGTCAAGAGGGATGGGTCGTGAAGAAGACGCTGCAACTACCGAAGAGACTCAGCGAATGCATTCAGGACATAGACGCACAAGGGATCAGGGTCTACCATAAACTCAAGATACACATTCCTATTCGGAATCAGGATGGGCATGTCTCCCATGTAAGTCAGCCCTGTTGAGGACACGCAGCGCAAGGACTAACTTCTAAGCTTGACTTGGGCATTCCGGTCAATATCTTCATTTCACCGTCCATCACTCTTGACGACCAAGGCAACTTGATAGACCAAGCCCCTAGTACACAAGGACCACCAAGCGAGCTAATAGGCCCACCAGTGTATGGTGAGCATATTTTAGATCAGCTATATGACAGTCTAGAGGACTGGCAAATCCCTGGCCAAGGCCCCCATCAAGGTGAGGGGGAAGGATCTGGTACCAGCACTCCTCATCACACAGACTCGAATGAGAGCCAGACATACGAGAGCTCCAACACGTTTGAACCGTCACAGTCAAGTCAGAGTCACGATCCATCGCGCAGCTCATCTGAAACTGTGTCTACGGATTCAGAAGAACTTGCTCAGCTGAGCAAAGTTCCGACATACCGCACAGCGCTTCGAACTCCCTTGCAACCACATAACCAGCAAGGCGGAGCTCTGCCTCCCGATTACAGAACGGCAGCGGGAGCAGTAGCGAATGATAGCTGACCTTGCATTGCTGCAATCGTTTTTGAACTGGTTCCTGTGGGCGCCAGAGCTGTGTATTCGTCTCGCCTTGTCATTATGGGGAATGTGTGGTTTCAACTGGGCGAAGGGCAGTGGAATTACTCAGTGATACAAGAGATTATGCCTAGATTGTATTATTACCTTATATTTCATGTTTCGTACGCAGTATCTCAAAGAACAGTCGTTCGCTACGTAGACCTTACAATTCGAGCGGCTTTCGGTCTTGCTTGGTGCTGTCGTGTCACTGAGTTAGTAATGGCATGGTCCAAGGTTCTCTTCAGCCATTACAACTCCGTAGGGTTATGACTTATGATTCAATTTATTAAATCTTCATGTTCCTTGTATTTACTTCCTAATTCACACTCTTGTAACACCGAAAGGAATGGTTGTTGGTACATGACGTAGGCTACCTAGGTTGAGGCATTGAGCTACAACCTCGCGACATCGAAGCGATCCTGGTCACTTTGCGAATAACTTGATGTGAGCCAGAACTATAGATTCCTGGTTAATAAGTGGAAATTAGGCTATGTGGGCGGCCATAATGATGACAAGAATGATACTGCAAATAGAATTCTGATTACAATCTAACTAACTTTCCCTCCACTTTTCCTTCAATGCTTTTCTGTTGCCTTTCATCCCCTCTCATCCCTTGACCTCTCTGTAACTCGAAGAAGCTTTTCTCTCCAGCCAGAATTGGCATGCTCCAGCATCCACTTGCCTCTCTCCTTAACTTGACTGCCTCGAGCTTGTCAACATCATCCCCTGCTGCTTCTTCTACTACTGTTCACTAAACTGCCTTTATTGCCCCGTATCAGTTTGCTCAGAGGCGGGACACGCTGCAGTTGGTGGGCCCTCCAGTTTCGTACCAGTAACTGTATGTATCATCACCTTCCTTTATGAGGAGGAGGAGGTCTTGTTCCCATCGCTGATTCATTTCATTATGGTACTCCTTGCACACGAAGAGCTTGTAAAGAGTGTTAAAGGTCTGTGCACACTCCCATTCAGGCATGCATCTCTCAGGGTATTTGCGTTGAATGAGGGCACGCTGGCACTTTCGGAAGCTCTGCTCACCTGTAAACTTGTTCTTGTTATAGTGCCGGCACTCGAGTGCACCGTAGACGGTGTGGCACATATCGGGTGAAGGTTTCGGTGTGTGGTTGTGAGTTTGCTGGAGTGACTTGCTAGAAGTTGAGGATAACTTTGCTGTACCAGCTAGGGCGGTATTGAAATGAGAGTTATTTCAGTTCTATGGGCAGGTGAAGTATATTTATATTCGTTTTCCCAATGGAATTTACTATATGTTGTTGTTCGTTTTTCTGTGAATCCATTGCTAGTTGCTTGATAACTCCACGAATCCGTGGGGCTGTTCTCCAGAAACCCCCATGCTTGTTCGGCTCTTGCAAGGTGGAACAAAGGCCACCGAAGCAATGCCTGTCATCCAAACATACTCTTCTACCTTTTGCTGCTACTCTGTTATACTGTCCCCAGAATATAGTACGAATGAAGTTGCTGTTTGTTACTTATCATCAAATCCTCTAACATCCCAGTGAAATACATCAAGCCAGCACATTCAAGACTTTGGTTCTCTGCGTAATGGGCCAGATGCTACTTACGAACGTGAATGCTATTATTAAGCCATTTAAATCTCAATGTGTGTTCTCGTGTTCTTAACTCAAAGACCAGCAGGCGACTGTGACATTGCTCGTACTTTCAGAAATCAGAATAGGTTGGGAAGCCAGTGATCTGAAAATAAGATTTCTAGAACGAATATTAAGTGATGGTATGCTAAATTTACTGCAATATGCTTGTAACTGACGGACTGATGATAAACCGAGCATGGTGGTGAAGTACAATTCTTGACATTTATCGTGAGTTCATGACCTCCAACACGATGTAGGCAAGCTTTTTGGGCATACTCAGGAAAGGGCTATGAGAGGAAGGCAACCGATACTTCTGAACGATGACCCCCTGTTCTTCAACCTTCTCAATCATACCCTCCTGCAAAAAGCTGAGCAATCCTTGATCCTCTTCACAAATGATGTACGTCAGTGGAACAACATGCCATGCCACTTTCTCGCAATTGATAGGAGCGTATTGAACATCCGTACCATGGGCAACCATTGTATTCTTGGCCCATTGAGCTTCCTCCTCCGGCAGATCATTGTAGAAAAGATGAATGGGATCAGTCGGCACAAGAGTCCCATCAGATTTAGGAACAAGCGCAGGAGGCAGCTTTCCACCGAAGAGGCCGGCCAATGAATCATTTTCCGAAGGAACAAAGGCGGCGATGAAGATCATATCAGTGACACCCCCTTCTTTTGACTCAGGCGAAACAGCAAAGCTCGCCAAAGCTGCAGAAGCAAGCATGCCTCCCCACGAATGACCAATGACAGTGAGATGCGTGCCTGCAGCAGCCTCTTTGGAGACGATGTCTTTGATGAAGTCGATGTCATCTTGGATTGTTTTGTTTGGCGGCACAGCGTTATTGTTTGTTGGAAGGCGCTCACAGATGACTCTTATACCATGTCTCTCCAGCTCATGAATGAGCTTTTTGTAGTGCTCAGGGACGTGCCAGGCTCCTGTGATCAAGAGGACTGCGTTGAAGCCTGCCATTGAAAAGATAATCAACTTCTTAGTTCTTCGAGAAGAGTGTGATGCTGTGAATTCATGTCGAGCTTTTGGTTGATGGAAAGGGATTTATATATAGCTTCGCGACTTGCTGATGAAACTAGTCGGTTGTCCATGGTGTCGCCCATGCTTGGTGAGAAGGCCCAAAATGGGAGCTCATTCGAGGCGCTTCAAGTATTTGGCGGCGGTAATTCTAATAGCTAGTAAGCAAGCCTGTTTTGGTCTTGTCGTGACCTGCAAGTCAAACCAGTGATTAGTTATTCTGTTCAGCTAAACTCTTGTCGTGGAGAGTAGCTAGTGAAGTCTGAAGCCTCCGGGTCCGTAAAGAGCAATCCATGCGAGGCTCTACAGTGCTAAGACGCCTGGAACAGTGGCTCAGGACCATCACTATTTGAGCGTCATTGACGTACAGAAGCTTTTACTCAAAGAACGCTTAAATATTAAAATCATAGTGGAGGATGGAGGATCGACAAATGATACAAGAATAATTATTTGAATACATGGTAATCTATCAAGAATATGCTTTGAACCAAATGACGAACAGTCGCCTACAATCCTCCACCAATCTTGCCTACTCAAGGAGCATTGGGGTCGACACGGATCAAGCAAGATCCCATTCCAGGGACCTTACCCCAAGCCTCATGGGGCTCCCGCACGTTCTCCAGATCCCACACCTTCTTGATCGGTACCTGAACCTTTTCGTCAATGAGAAGATTCATGACGGCTTGAAGATCTTCCATGAATGTCGCGCGATCGCGGTCAATGTAGTAGAATGATGTGCTTCTCTTGGTAAACAAGCAGCCGTTCTTGGCCAGAAGTTTGGCCATTCCGACATACTGTGATCGCGGTTTGGCGTCATCGCCCTGGAGAATGTTCATGTTACCACCGAAACCGACAAGACGGGAGGGCTCGTCGGTGATGAGGATGTCCCATGAATCATCGTAGTGCTCAAAGCCAATGGGGTCATAGACTACGTGTGCACCACCGCGCTGCTTCATTTCGCTGACCCAGTTCTTGTTGGCGTAGGTGAAGGGTATTACTCCCAGCTGGCGAAGCGACTCATGGTTGCGCTCTGAGGCAGTACCGTAAACCTCAGCGCCCTCCAGAAGGCACAGAGTCATAATGGCATAGCCTACAGCTCCACTAATGGAATGAACGAAGACGCGCTGGCCTTTACCGACCAAATTGGTCGCTCGATGAACAAGACCATAAGCAGTGTTCCAATCAAGAAAAGCAGCGACCGCCTGTTGCATATCAACCCGCTCAGGAATAGCGATCAAGTACTTTTCAAGGATATTGATCTTCTGAGCTTCAGCGTCGTACACGCTAAGAGCGCCAACGAGCTGACCAGGGCGGAATTTGGAGGACTTGTCCCCATTGGTGCTGACGCGACCAACGAAGCAGTAGCCGGGTGTCAAAGGTGCCGCCTTTTGCATGGGGTATGTGCCAAGTCGCATTTGGATGTCGGCGCCAGAGAAACCTGAGTAGATGACATCGACTTGGACTTCGTTCTTTGCTGGATGGGGGATTTGAGCTGTGACGACGCTCACGTTGGAGGGACCGCCATAGGCAGAATAGACGACTTTTCGGATGGTATGAGTAGCCATTGTGTTGGTGATTAGATGTTAGAGGGTGGTGTCAAATTAGATTGATGTGTTGAGTGAATGCTTTGTATATTGATTGAGTGATGATGAATCAGAAATGAAATAAAGGTTTGTCCATCATTTATATATATTGGCTTGATCTTCAATTGAAGCCTTGAACTCGCCTTCGCTGTATTCGCAATCCTCATCATCAACTTCAGCCTTGAAGCTCATCTCGCTCGATTCTCGGGGCCCTGTGGCCAATCAGCATTGTCCGTTCAAGAACCTCGCGTTTCGCTGGCTCTGTCGCGAGCCTGATCTTCAGTGCAAAAGTCTCCACAAATGCGCCAAAAATGAGTGGACAAGTTGGTTCGAAGCTTTGCCGTAATAGGGAAAGTAGTTGAACGATCCGGCACAGTCAGCAGTGGATGCCCGACGGAGCGGAGCAAATGTTAGCCCGCTCAGGTCTCCATCCTGAGTGACGAAAAGACCTGGGCAAGTTTAGTATATATTTGCAGGCATTTGGACCAATTTATTTTCGCACCTGGGATTTCCCCGCCTCTCGGAAGGCCCAATGTGCTGTGCCTCAGCATAGCCACAGAGCACTCTGACTCGTATCCTAAGATGAAGTCACTCATGACTGACTCAACAGTCCAGTCTTTGAATATACAGGCTTGGTAATCTTGCTATCCTAGCAGCATGCTGAACTACGGGAGTAATTGAACTGTTTCATTTCCTTCATTCGATGTAACGAGTGTATTCGGATGGGTTGAGCCATGCCTGGTCAAAGCGCAGAGTTGTCCATGCGTAGGTAGGCCAGAAGCGACGATAAAAATGAAATCAACAATCGTGAGGACAGTTTTCTATCACTTATCTCACAAAAGCTCCGCCAGACTTCAAGATGCATCGCTACTCGCTTCAAAAGGTAGGTGACCAGTACGTATACACTCGCATTTTCGAAGAGTGGGAAGACTCGGACTATGAGGATGGGGGCGATGATGAAGAACTTGTCATCAACCAAGATATCGCTCAATTGATTGCCTGGATTGACGAATTTGAGGATTCTATGCCCACTATGGAGGAAGTACAAGCGAGATACCATGAACTGTTCGGGAAGCACATCGCAGACAACAGTTCTCACAGAGAGGATATCGAGCGTTTCTGGTTACACAGACTATTGAATGGCACAGCGGTAGGTCCAGAATCTTCCAAACTTGCCTCAATAAGGCAATTAAATAGATGAGATGCTAATCCGCCCCGTTGAGTTAAGAAGAGAGATGGTGTTCTCAGGCTTCCAGGATATGGCCTCCCCTTGAGTTTCGGGATAGACAACAACAAACGCCAGCCTTTCCTCCTTGGCTTGCATGCGGAAGATTGGAAATCGTGAAGTGTGCATGCTCAAGTTGGAAGAGGAGATCATAAACAAGGCGCATTGGTGGGAGAAAGTCTTGAATACTGATATTGTCTCCAAATGGAAGCAAGAAGCGCTACAAATGCCATGGGCCAGCTATCAGCACAATGGTGATTTTACGAGCAAAATGGCAGACGTGGTAAGTGCCAACAGGACTGACTGATGGTACTTTTTGACTGACGCTTTCCAGTGCTTCAAGGATCTTGCGGCCAAGGCTAAGATTTACCAACAAACGAAGCTAATTCCCGTGATGGAATCTTCCTCTTGTGTCATCAAGTCTGACACGCTTCTTCCCAACGAGTTGAAGCAGAGGCTCAGAGCTGCGGCTGCATTGCTTGAAGACGTTCCCGGGTCCCAACGAGACTGGCATCCAGGAAGCGACGAGAAGGTTCTGGACCTTGTTCATCCCTCACTCTGGCCATTGGTGTTTGGCCGATCTCGAATTATTTCCGACAAGCACATAACGCTGGACAAGTGTCTTGATCATTGCGGCTCGGGAAAAGTCATCCCTGAGCCCAAAAGGCCGCATCTCAGAATGCCAGATGGCCTTCGATCTTTCACCGAAGATAACGATAAGAGAGCTTTATCACTACGATACCAATGGCTTCCATGCGATGTTGACCTGGCAGGTGGTCGACCACGAATCAAGAGCTACATCAACAATCTTCACCCTGTCCGATACAAAGCCATATATTCTCTCATAGAAGAGCTTATTGCGAGATCTCTTCCCGCTTGGGATATTGTCTGTCGCTCGGCTCGCAAGGAGTTTAGGTAAAAGAGATTCGGAACTGTTCACGAAATCAAATGGACGTGTAACGTGCCCGAGATCTGTGTGAAGGTGCATGGCTGCTATCAGAGTAATAGGCCGCTCGCAGACGGCGAGGATTACGACAGTGGTTCGGAAACTAGTTCTGTCTTTGAAGAGGGCGAGCGGTTGAACTGGGAATGGTGGTCGGAAACTCACAAGATTAACTGCCCAGAACCCTTGGAGGATGCAAGATACCCCCTCGATGCATCCCACTTCCAAAGTGAAGAATTCTTCAATAAGGTCTCACAGATCCAAGTCATTGTTAAGATGGCAAACATGCATCTGACTCCCGAGAAACTCAAGTATGATGGTGGCTCGTGGCACGTTTAAGGGGCAACTCAACGAACATATCTGCGCCACGGCGCTGTTCTACTATGACAGCGATAATATCACCGAGTCTCGTCTTTCCTTCCGTACTCAGGCGGATAGGGATAAACTTAGAGATAGGCTCAGTTACTCTCAGGGAGACCACGATGGTATTGAAGCGATCTTTGCTATTAAAGCTAAAGGGGATAAGATGCAGAATCTCGGGAGTGTCATGACGCGAGAAGGCCGAGCCTTGTTTTTCCCTAATATCTATCAACATCGAGTTGAACCTTTTGAGTTGGCTGACCAGACTCGTCCTGGGTATCGCAAGATTGTCGCTCTGTTTCTTGTTGACCCAGTCGTCCCGATTATCTCGACAGGCAATGTGCCCCCACAGCAAAAGCATTGGTGGAAGGATAAGCTCAGGGAGGTAGAACCGCTCAATAGCCTTCCTAGTGAAATCAGGGATGCAATAACTCAAAAGGTGGACTATCCATATGAAATAGATGAAGCAAGACGGATTAGAGAAGATTTAGTATCAGAGCGAAAGGTTGTAAACAGCGACAGCCTCAGACAACAGGCTCAGAGTTGGAACTTCTGCGAACACTAACTAAACTAAAAGATAAATCAGTATTGCTCATCATTATTTTATGCTATATCTCGACTAAATCCACTGAATGCTGCCAAACAGCGCCAAACCTCCATGTTTCTGTTCAGGGACTTCTGGTAGCCTATTATGAATGGAGGATGGGCGGAGTATCGACATCATGGCTGGAGTTGAACCGGTTCATATGCATTCACACAAAATGCAACTCAAGTTGTCAGCGGTACCTCCCAAAGGCGCACAGCGTCGAAGTCGATACTGGCAAGGAACAGCGAACACTTAGAGTGATCCTCCCAAGCTACCATTTCGTAGCCCCCCTTACTCGTAACCTTACCATGTTCGTTCCTCCATTTTCCCGCATTTGGCCCATCTTCTGTTCCACCTCGTGCAAACCGCCATTTGACTTCCTGTTTGAGGTCATACACTTCAATACTCCAGTCACCGAAAGTCCAAACCGCAAGCTTGTTTCCATCATCAAAGAACCTCACTTCCAACGTCCCAACAAAGTCTCTCATCATATCACGAGACTCCTTATCCACTGTACAAGCATCTGTAGAGAATAGTCGTTTTTGCAGTAACTTCTTCTCGCTAACATCGAGTAGAAGTAGCTCGCCACTGCTCTCTCCACCTACAGCAAGCCACGGGTTAGTTGGGTGCCATGCAAGAGTCCTTCTCCAGCGATCAGAACGTTGTCCTTTGTAGACCCAGTGCTGCTCTCCGTCAGCCATGTAATAGATCCATATGTTGCTTAGTCCGTCCGTTGCTGCGAAGTAGCTCGAGTCGGGACTGAAAGCACCAGCCCAGTTCTGCCCCTCGGTCTTGAATCTGTACTTTTGCTCTCCTGTAGTAGCATCCCAAATACGAATAGACTCGTCCCATGACACAGAAGCAAAGACTGATTCATCAGGGCTCCATCCTGTCCACATGACTGCATCGGTATGGCCCTTCAGGAGCAGCCCCTTGGAAAGATCGTCCGAGGAAACGATCTGAATATCCCATGGATCATTCCCATTCGAGATAGGTGACTCTCCAGGCAAATATGTCATCCAATTTCCCGAAGGGCTGAAAATTTGAGACTCATGAGCTGAGTGTAGTCGGCCTTCTATGGTCACTTTACTCGCCGCGATGTGCTTAGAGACGGTGCGACTGACAGCAGGTCCGACAGTTCGCTCTAGATGGCGGAGTTCGTCTTTGCTCAGATTGATACCGGCTTCGGCTAACTTGTCTGCAGCAGCTGAAAGAGCGGCTTGACTGGCATTTCGTAACTGATCGTCACCCAGTCTCGGTGCCGACCTTTCTTCTTCGATGTTCCACAGAATGATCGTGGGCGGTTCAGTATGCCCCAAATCGTCGTATATCTGCTCTTCACACGAGACCAGCACATCCGAGCGGCCAGACCTGAACGCAAGGGTATCAACTTTGTTTGTATGACCCCTCAGAACTGCAATAGTATCCCAGCTCTGGGTATCGAGGATATGGATGACATGGTCGATTCCAAGAGCAAGATACTTTCCATTGCTGCTCACAGAACCAATATGAGGCTGCCTTTTGAAGGTAATCTTCTTGATCTCATCATCCCATTGCTGTTTGCCATTCTCGGCATATGGGAAGGGGTTCCCTTGAGATGTAGTGAAGTCTTGCTTGACGGCGTATAGCCAATCCTTCAATAACTGGTCACTTGAGTAACCGGGCATGGCTAATTAAGAATGAAAGTTGATACTGAAAGGCTCATTGAATATTCAGAGTCTTTAGAGACAAAGCTGACGTACATATATATGATACGACATCTCGCGGGGTTGCTGCCTAAAGTCCTATGAGTCACGTGTATGCAGCTTGTTGTCGACCAACAGTTACGAAATAGGCAATTGCTTTACTCGATGGGATGGCATTAGTCCGTCTTATGGTTGCTAGAATTGGAGGGCATACTTGGAGTTACCATGGTACAAGATCTTTAAACAGCAATGCTTTGGCAGTGGAGAATCGACGCTATAAAGGCGTTGGAATCTTTCACTGGCCCAATTAAACGACAGATCGCAGTTAATAGGTCTGTGTACTCTGTTCCTTGATCCAAATAAACTTAGAACGGCGTACCATGACTACCCGTGTTTGATATACCTGGAGAGCAAAACATCAGACCTTAAGCTGGAGAAGCAACACTAACTGTTCTAAACGACTATTTGAATTTACCAAAACTTATACAAGTCTTTTCACTGCTTAGGATAGAGGTCCAAAGTTTCTTGCCTCCTATAGATATACTCTCTCTATGAAACTTGGCAGGCTAAATATGCCTTCATTACTTGTTGACTCATCCTAATACCCATCCTTCGATAGCTTTATTGCGTCTTTGGCAGCCCATCAAAAGAGTTATCGTCTCTCTCGCCTCTCTCCACGACATTAGGTTGGCTGACTGATGTAACCTTTCCTTCCCATGGTGTTATATTACATTATGGGGGCAGGAAAGGCAGCAGAATGAGGTTTGCTAATCTGTTGCCCTATTTTCGAAGGAAACGTGCGTGCTTTATACGCCCATCGGATCGCATGTTGATAGATAAAGTCTATTGCAAGAATATGCTTTTGGTCGCATGTGTCACAGACTTCTGGGGAAGGTCGACCTAAGCAAATGTAGTGGGTCCACCACGTCAGAAGGTATATATACCTTGCTTTTCCCACAACAAGTGATGCGATGACAGAAAAAATTAGGAGCTCACTGCAATATGGATAACAGAGTTCCGACGTCACACAACCAGTAGGGTGGCAAAATCGACCTGTTTGCTTCTGACCGACCTTGCAACGCACCATATGAAACCCGCCACGGCATTGGGCCTGTCATCAACTGTACAGTCAAGCTGGGCCACCATGAGATTTTGCATCACATCCGTGGATAAATCGAGAAAGAACATCGTATAGCAATAGCCTCTCTCAAACAATTCTTTCCGGAGGATCTCCCGAATATGGATAGTCGTGAGGCCACCCAGTTTCGCAACAAGACAGTGCCTCTCTATCTGCCCATCGCAGATGGTCCCAGAAGAGAGCTTGAACAAATGCTTCCTATTATTATTTACAACTATATCTATCGGCGATGGTTTCAACCATATCGAACAAGCATCTACCAGGGGCAATTTATTATAAAGATCATACACCCAGACCATCAGGTCTTGACGTCAGATCTCGACTCTGCAGTCAGCTTGGCAATGCGTATGCACACCATGATCAATGATCGCCTTGACTCTATTGAGGCAGAGCCATTCTATACAACACTGCCACTATTCAGAGCCATAATGATTGTGGTTACAGGGCAGCTCTATCCAACATGTGGCATTCTGAGAAATATCACCAAGATGAGCGTCCTAGTTATGGCCACTGGAGAGCAAGGCGGTCTCAGCGCATCGATATCATTTGACTCAATCGCGAATGGAGCCAAGCCTATTTGCGTTGGGGGTTTAAACGGGGTAGAAACTGATCTTGAGACTGCAATTGAATTTTTCATGTCCTTGGAAAAGCGTAAAGAAGCTTCTCTTGGTCCGCAGCCCGACCCAGTTGCTGCGTTGGGGAGTCTGGCGTGTTCTCCGCGCCAAGGGCGGTATAAGCAGAGCCGATCTTACGCAGACAGACTGAGATGGATGGGAGACACGATTGTCGGTCCTAGGTCAGAGTGGGTTGATACTGAGGAGTACAAAAGATGGACAAGTGGTGGCGCCTATGTCGATGCTGGCATGATGACCTAGCGAGAGAAGATCGTGTGGAAACTGCATGACAAAGAGTGCATGTGTTATGATGAAACGGAGGAAAGATGTGCGGTTCTGTATTCAGAAGTCTTGAGTCAGACAAGGTAGCATTGATAACGTTGAAGCGAGCTTGAAGGACGTGTTCTTGAACCTCAAAGACGATCAGGGACAAGGCTAACTCTTTGTCGGCAAAATTGGCTCTTCTGGGTTTCAACTGCTTGAGACGCAAGGAAGAGCTTTTTTACGGGCAAACACTGAAAATCGGCGATGCGAGGCGCGTCCGTCGAAGCCAAGATCTGTATCAGTGGGATCAGGGGAACGGACGGCAAGGCAACAAACCGACGAAAATAAAGCCATAACAGTGAGCTACCTATTGTACCCTGCCATGCTTGTTGTTTCTCCATACATATATACTCCAGATGATTGAAATGTTCAAATGGAAGCCTTACGTACGCCCAAACCTATCAACTACTCGATGGCGAGCAATACTAAGATGCCCATGAAAAGGTGTCAAATTCGACATAATTAAAAGGCAATGCTGGCGACAGAGGCATCGGTCAATAATGTGAGCTTTCATCAGCAGCCAACACGTATGCGGATAGCTCATAGACATAATTGAATTCCATTAAAGAACCGCAAAAATGAGCATGTTTGCAAAAATAACATACAACAGCGGGGATTCGCTGGTCGTCACCGACCCAACTACTAATCCGCCGGTTAGTGGCTTGACTATGGGAGAGCGGACGGGATCCCGTATTTTCCACTACCTTTGGTCGTATGTGCTAGTGATACCTCCAGCTACGGTCTATAAATGTAGCAAATCTGCCCTAGCGAATTATGGTGAAGTTAGAGATCTTCAGTGCATGCTTGCACTACCGAAGAGACTGCATGGTAGAGGAAGCTGACTAACTAATGCAGATTCAAATACCAAATCCGTCTTAGTCAATTCCGTTTTGTTGCTCTTATCAGCCGTGATTTCTACGATGCAACCTCGTCTTGTTTGACTCGTGCGTGAGGCATCGCGTCCCTTCATCGACACACGTGTGCTTATCGCATCCATCTCAATAGTCTAGACAAGCCATCTGCCATAGCCGATCGCCAGAAATCTTGAATGAGGCTTGAGTTATTATCCAAACTAAACCTTCGTGGTTGAACTGATGAATTGGATTGGTCGGTGAATAGTCTCATGGTGGAACCACGTGGGATGTAGACCAGCTGTAATACGGCCACCCGGGAACTAGCCGTAGATCAGAAGCTGCCGCATGATCAATTCGGCACTTTGCGGGTATTTTCGCATTGCTCTCGCTAATTCTTATACATCAAGATGCGTCCTCGTCTTGCGGAAAATGTTACAGTCATAGCAAGTATCTATGCTGTCCGTGTTTCTTTGCCTCAACTGCAGGAATCATGAATCTCTCGGGCTACTTTTGTAGTCAGACTAACAAGGACGATATAGAATATCGACCTCTTCGGCCAACCAGCCCGACGAATGAAGATGACTTGAAATCCTACGCAACATGCTGTTCTTCGCGAAGAAGACCATGTATAAGAGGCCGGAGGAAATGGCTGAGTCCGTTTCTCGCAGCTTTTGCTGGAGCATGTCTAATCCTGTCAGTTCTTATTCAACTGTCCGTCGCATATATGGGCTGACGTCTTGACCAGAATCGCCTTCTTCGTGATGACATTTGTTATCGAGCGCTATGCTGTCTACACCTTCGAAGCTTCTGGCCTTGCCTTGGCCGATCCTATCGAGCAGTACGGTGATGCTATAGAAAGTGCCAAGAGATGGGTTGAAGTCCTGTCGCCTCAAGTAACTCCAGTTATGGTCCATTCTCACAACGACTACCTGAGACCACGGCCGTTGTTCTCGGCTTTATCTGTTGGCTGTGCTAGTGTTGAGGCCGACGTTTGGCTCAGCAAGAATGGAAAAGACCTCTTGGTTGGCCATCACTGGTGGAATCTCACACCAGAGAAGACCCTGAACTCTCTCTACATTGAGCCACTGCTGGAGATTCTCGACTCTTTCAACTCCCCACAATTCTCGGATGAACTCGAGAGCCAAGGACATCATGCTGGTGTTTTTGCTAGCCATCCAAACAAGACACTCATCCTGTTCATCGATGTCAAGGACGACCCAGAGAAGACTTGGCCGGTAGTGCTGGAGCACCTGGAACCTTTTAGGCAGAAAGGATATCTTTCATATCATCAAAACACTGGATCAACACCGGCAGACCAGTCATTTCAGTCTGGTCCGCTAACTGTGGTCGGAACAGGCAATATTGGCAAGAGGCGAGATGTTAATATTGGTCCTGACCTGGCGAAGTGGCGGCAGCACCACGATGTGTTTCTTGACGCATCTTTAGATCTCCTATCTCACCCGGGATTTTGCGAGAGAAATGACACCCTTTGTCGCGAAGTGGAGGAAAATGAGTTTTACACAGCTTCCGTATCCCTCTTCAGAGCCATTGGGACTGTCATTCCATACTTCAGCAAGTCACAACAGGAGAAGCTGGCTGATCAGATCCAACTTGCAAAGAAGTTGAACCTGAAGTCGAGATACTGGGAGCTACCAGGCTGGCCTGTATCCCGAAGAAACTACGTTTGGAGGACACTTCATCACGAGGGGGTTGACTTGATCAACGCGGATGATATAGTCAGCGCAACCACGAAGCAGTGGCACTCGAATTATGCCATAGAAGGCGCATGGGTTCTCGGTATTGCGTCATGTCTTTTTAGCTTCCTCCTTACCATTATGTGGTTAGGAAAAAGGATGTTGTTTCGTATGATGACTGTTTAGA
Organism: Fusarium oxysporum Fo47; assembly: GCF_013085055.1. Lineage (NCBI taxonomy): Eukaryota > Fungi > Ascomycota > Sordariomycetes > Hypocreales > Nectriaceae > Fusarium > Fusarium oxysporum. Next base: position 1,865,403 of record NC_072849.1, read on the forward strand.
ATGACTAGCTAGCTTAGGATACCCCTTTCTCAAGAGAGAAATACAATATAAAGCTCACGATCATTATCATGAGTTTCAATTGCAACTTACCTCTACTGTGTTGGTTCTTGTCATCATATCTTGATAGGCAACTAGCTGGTAGGGCAAAGTTTCGGGGATATGATGCGCGCCCTCATACCGTACTGGTCAGTTGCGAAGAGCATTTCTGCTTTTCTGGTATGCTCCATTCATATGAAACCATGGAACTCACGAATGTACAGTGGGCCGATATCTCGTTGTCGAAGCAGAGCCCAACTAGTCGGGACTAAAAGTCAAGCTTTCTGACAGAGAAACCTTGTCACATTGGGAACTCGGAGTGAGTTGCGATATGCCTTCAACAACTCCGTTGACTCACAGGTATCTGATCATTTCGGGCGACAGTGTTGTCCTTCCTAGAAAAATGCCCTCCCAGACCGCAAGATGCCCCATGGAAGCACGGACAGGACCGATGCTGGGCAATTTGCCGCCTTAACCGCTTCGGGGCTTGGCGCATGTCCAGAAGACTTTAAACACCAACAACACACAAGCCTGATACACAACGTCAGCATCTGAAACCAAAACTCAGAAGTTACAGGCTCGTTACAAACCAATTAGTTCTTCATTGGGGATTCTGGCAGATTGTGGCAACACCCCATATGCAGTGTTCCATTGGACATGACGACGCTCCTGTTCTAAAAATACCAATCCCTGCATCTTCATTCGCAACGGCCAGTGGTAGTCCAAACGCCAAGACAGCAATGACCAAGTCAAGCCTCCGCAGTCAATACGTGGCATCACTCAATCTTCTGAGGCTGTGCTGATGATAATCCACATTTCCCAGTCTCAGGCTTTCCGATTGGGTTTGGTCAGGAGGGTTGATGGAGACGTCAACTGTGGCTGGGAAGACCATCTTTGCCTCCGCCTCGGCAGTTGACATATATAAGCTGCTTCCCGACAGATGAAGCAGAATTCATCTCTTGGTATTCTAAACATCTTCAATCAAAATGACTTACTACGGCCACAACGTCAACTTCCAGCAGCAGAACCCTGGGTATAACCAGGATGGCTCCGGCCAGGGAGGTTATGGCGGTGACGATCAACGTCGCAATGACCAAGGCGGCTATCAACAAGGCGGTCCTCAGCAGTACGGTCAACAACAGGGAGGCTACCAACAAGGTGGTCCTCAACAAGGAGGTTATCAGCAAGACCGCCCGGGTCTCTCACAGTCCTACTACTCAGAGTCCTCTCAGTCCTCCCAGTATCCTCCTGGTGGACCTTCTGGACCTGGACAATATCAGCAGGGCCCCCCTGCATACAACCAAGGACCCCAAGGTCAGTTTGACGGCGGCGATGGTCCCGATGGTGAGCGTGGTGTAATGGGAGCCCTTGCCGGCGGTGCCGCTGGAGCTTTCGGTGGTCATAAGATGGGCGGAGTCACCGGACACAGCAAGACCAGTACCATCGTTGGAGCTTTGGCCGGTGCATTTGGCGGTCACAAGCTGCAAGACGCCGCTGGAGACTGGAAGGATGAGAGAGATGAGAAGAAGGAAGAGGAGAAGCGACGAAAGGAGGAAGAGAAGAGACGCGAGGAAGAGGAAGAAAGGAGACGAAAGGAGCGCCGTGATGATGATCGTTATGAATCTCACCACTATCGTCGCCGAAGCCGAAGCCGAAGCTCTTCTCGTGGCTCTAACCGACGTCGTGGTGGTCACTACGCCGGTAACTTCACCGCCTCATCTCGAGATATCAGACTCGATGCTCACGGCGACTACGTTCTGCACGCTTCTTGTAAGCGCGAGGACGGAGACTACCAACACACATCCATTTCCCTCGACAAGGTCCTCGAAAACGACAGAGGAAGCTTCCGTTGGTCCGCAGGTGGCCATCATGGTAGCTCTTCTTCCGTCACAGTCCAGCAAGGCGATACTCTTCGAGGCATCGCTGCTCGATTCAACTGCTCGTTTGAGGAGATTGCACGACATAACAACATCAACAATCCTGATCTGATCTATCCTGGACAGACACTTCAGGTGCCTGGTGGTGGTCGCCATGGTGGTGGCGGTTTCGGATCTTCTGCACGACATGTTCGTCTTGTGGATGGAGGTCAACGACTTGAGGGTGAGCTGTCTCGAGATGGAGACTGGGTTCTTAGCTCGATCATTCTTGATGAGAGAATCAGAAACTTCAACGGCACCTTGGAGCTTGTCTAAGTTAGAAACTGAGGCGTGTAAAATAGCAACTGGAAAGCGCATGATATCAGAAAAGATTGTTTATTCTTGCAACATGCTGAGATCTTCAGAGCCATGAAATCATGATAGTGTAATCTGTAATGTCTGTAGTTGATTTTCTGATCTGGACAGCCCAGCGTTTATCACCATCTGCAGTACTAGTTACTCCCCCAAAACAAACACCCCTCTTTTGGTTATTCTGAGACGCTCACTTCTGTTCGGTCTCAGGTTTGCGGCCCCAGACAAAGCGAACCTTGAAGTAAGGGTGAAGTTTCTTGTTCCTAAGATCCTTTCGTACCTGCATGAGGAAAATCTGATACTCCTCGGCTGGCCACTTCAGAACTTCATGCCAAATCATTTGTGAATAACCTACGGGATACACGTCAGTAGTCCTTCTTGCTTACCACTCTCTTGAGACATTGGCGAAGACTTACCAACAAGGTCGGATTCTAGACTGAGCTTCGCATACTGGCCGATCTCCGCCATCTTGGGATCTTTGGGCCATGAACCGAACGGGATCTGTCCAGGTACGGCCAGTTAGGACAGTAAGAATAAAAAAAGGCTCTTCACTTGCCTTGTAGAATGTTTCCTGGATATCCACGAAGCCAGCTTCTTTCATAGCCTTCATCTGGAGATCTTCCGTGAGGACAGACAAAGAGCATCCGGTTGCTTTGCCTCCCTCAATGAACATCTTATCCCAGGTTCCTCCCAGAGCGGTTAATCCGTCATTGGTCACGGTGCCATCGTCGCTATGTGTCATGGGCTCGGACTCGCAGGACTCGACCCAGCCTCCTGGCTTGACTGCATTGTATGCCTCTTTGAAGAGTGCAGTCCAGTCTCGAATAGCACCAAACAAGTAACGCATATGCACAAAGTCAAAGGTATTTGCGTTCCAAGTCCAGGGCTTAGTGCAGTCATCGATCTCGAACTTGAGATTGGGGGGCACCCAGTCTGGCTGTACAGCGGACAAGTCTGTACCGATGACAGCGGTATTTGGGTGCTCATCAGCATAGTCTCTGGTGAGTTCGGTCAGTGGATATGTCATGGGAGATCAATGGTACAAACATTGCCCAAATTCCTTTGAAACTGATTAGCATCTTGTATTTCCTGTGCTGACTAGACGTGACCGACCTGTTCCCGTACCAACATCTAGTACTTTCTGTATCACGGAAAGTGTCAGCCCTCCAAATCTTCATTTTCTCAATGCTCTCCCTCGTACCTGAACATCGTCCTTTATAGGTGCCAGATACAGCTTATCGTCAGTGAGTAGTGTCAAGAAGTGGTGCCTACGCCCAATCAGTAGCCGCTCTATGCCAAAGGAGTAGAGGTTCCAGGCAACATTTACTCACATTAGATCAAAGTTCTCGAGGGTCTGCTCGTCAGTGGGAATCGGATAGCTGCTATCGTGGTAGGTAGAATGATACGACCTTCCCTTGAACTTTCGGTACTCCAAGATACTCGAAGCAACAGATGCCGTCGATGAGTCGCTGGCGACGTCAGTTATGGTCCAAAGTCAATTTCCCCAAAGGGATTATACACTCCGGCGCTCAAGGCAGAATCATCGTCATCTACTGTTTCATGATCAAGTTGAGGGGGGGCAGCCGGCTCAAGCGGTTGTTCTGGCGTGTTTGCATCTGCAACTGAAGGCGATGTCTGAGTAGCCCGCTCAGACGATGAGACTGGTGCAGGCGCAGGAGGAGAGGACATGGCACTGTGATTATTGGCGTAGCACTTCGATGAGCAAATTTCTCGGATGAGTGAAAAGCCAAGTGAGGAGAAGGTCAAACATTTTGTAGGGAACACGCCACGCTGGTCGTTGGTCGTACAGATGCTGAAGTTATGCGCCGAGGCTTGAGAACAGCCGCTGATTGGGCATATCGTCCAGGGATATCGCGTGAAGCATCCGATAACTCAATCAGGCAGTTCGCATGGAGTGCTCTCCCAGACCAAACAACTGTTTTTTTTTTTTTTTTTTTTTTGGATAAATGCCCTGTTTTCCATGCAGTTCGGGGCTATTTTGGCAAAAAATGTCCCATCAAGACCACGGCCAGAACGGGAGGAAACCCTTGGTCTGAGACTTCATCTTAACACAACGTGAAATCATGCGGCAAGGGTTAATGACCCCTCATTTCGTAACAAAGTAGTTCATGATGCCCTCGACTTCCATGAGATGTTACAGAATGGTGTGGCTCAGTTGGGATGCTCGTTTTAGCAGGTGTTAGTAAATTTGTCCCGATCAGCGTCGTAAACTCAATTCGCGTCTCAATCGCATCTAGGTCAACTTAATGAGCTTACTTCACTTACTGAACAATAAAACGACCTATAAGTAAGATGACCAAGTAACAGCCTTAAACAATATTACTATTCTCCATTGATGGCCTACGGAAATAGGTTTTCTGCTTTTTGAACCAACGCAGGGTAGGCGAGTCATGGTGCAGGTAGCAGAGGTGGTGCCAGCGCAGTACTCGCAAGCTACCATCAGTTCGGCGCATCCTAACAGGAGCACAGTGCAGCTTTACCAACAGCAGCGCTGGGAATCACCATTTCAGGACACTCTCTCCAATGACCCCACTGTATTTCCATCAATATTTAGGGCCTTTGCACTAACAACACGGAGCCCAAGGCAGCCTAACCACCATTTTTTAGCTGCTCAGATGTGGCATCCATGACGTATGTTTGCAGAGTCAAGGGAGGAGAGTCAGCGGGGAAAAGATGAGGGCAAAACACGCTTATCGCGGTGCTGGGGATGTAGAACGCATGATGCTACATACAATCCATGATTTGACACATTTCCCACATTATTACTCACTCATCGCTGCCGAAATCTGTAATCTTCAATCAAGAAAGCTGAGCAAATACGAGGGGATTCGGTCGGAAATACCATGATGCGGGATAATCTGATGTCGCATGTGTCAGTGATTGGCAAAGACCTCGTATCGACGTCCAATTTTAACATGCAGGGGAACGAGAAACGCACCAATTATGCAGCTAGACGAGCTCAAGTCTCCGCTTTTGGCGTGTTTCCCCTCGTTAGCTTATTTCTAATTTCCCATGCCAACCCCGTCCATCCCGTCTTTGTTTCTCCATCCGACAGACTTCAATTATCAACTTCAACCATCACCAATTCCATCAGCTCGATTGCTTCCATCAGTGAAGCATCTTTGGTAGTCTCGGGTTAGCTTGGCTGAACAGTGTCCGACACTCTCGCTTCATTTTCCGGACCTGAACCCCTGTTGAACTTCCCCGCGCCAGCCGAAAGTCTGTCATCTCGCGCATCATCGAAACATCAACAATGGTTCACAGTGTCGCATTTTACTGTCGCATATAATCCAACAGCTCCCGCCGTGAGCTCAACTCGAGGCACGCAGTCGCATCCAATTATCAAGTCAATTTCAGCGGTAGCCGACCGCATCAATCCACCGCCATCATGAAGCTATTCACAGCATCTCTCATCTTATTCTCATGGCTCGCCCAATTTCCCGCCGCAATGGCCGACAGGGTTCTCGAGTCAAAATCGCTCAACAGCTGTCAGCAAGGCTCGCTATTGACTGCCAGTCTCTTTCACGTTGTCGTCACGCCAAACAACTCACTGGCCACCATCAACGTCAATGCTCTAGCATCAGTTCAAGGCTATGTGAAATTTGATGTCACCCTCGAAGTCTATGGTCATCAATTCCTTCACGAGATTGTCGATCCTTGCAGAACTAGCTTCGACCTGCCGAGTCTATGTCCTATGGCACCCGGTGATATCGACATCAAGTTCAACGTCCCGCTTGGCAATGCATTGGATCAGATTCCTGGCATCGCGTATGGCATTCCTGATCTAGATGCCACCGTGCGCGCATATGTCAACATGACCTCCACGGGCGAGAGTGTTGCCTGTGTCGAGGCTGATTTCTCCACTGGTAAAACCGTTGAGCAACTCTCAGTCAAATGGGTCACTGCCATCATCATTGGAATCGGTCTCATTTCCTCAGCACTCATCTCGCTAGCCGGCTACGGTAACGCTGCTGCTCATCTTGCTGCCAACACACTATCCCTCTTTGCCTACTTTCAGGCGCAGGCTATAATCGGACTTACTGCTGTCACGATGCCGCCGGTCGTGGATGCCTGGACGCAGAACTTCCAGTGGTCTATGGGTATCATCCGAATGGGCTGGATGCAAGATATCTTCACTTGGTATGATCGCGCTACAGGGGGAAAGCCCGCTCGTCTCTTTGACAATCTCGCTACCGCTTCGGTTCAAGTTGTGAAGCGGTCCTTGGAAAACATCCCTGGTGCTGCAGCTCTGATCCGTCGTGACTTCGCCTTCTCGAAACGAGGCAATATTGAACTCGAAACCGGCTCATATTTGGTCTACGGCATCCAGCGTGTGGCGTTTCGTTCACAGATTGAGACAACGAATCTCTTCCTGACCGCCATCGTCTTCTTCGGCATCTTCACTGTCTTTGCCTGCATCCTAGTCTTCCTGTTCAAGCTCGTTCTCGACCTGTGTGCTAAGCAGGCTTGGATCAAGCGTGATCGCTTCCTCGAGTTCCGAACAGAATGGCGCACCATCCTCAAGGGAATTCTTCTTAGACTCACCCTCATGGGCTTTCCTCCCATCACCATTCTTTGTCTTTGGGAGTTCACACAGGTTGACTCGGCTGCGCACGTTGTCCTTGCGGTCTTCTTCTTTTTCACGGTTTTGCTCACCCTCACCATGGCAGCTTTGAAGATAGTCACACTCGCGAGACACAACAACCCAGTTGTCACTCTGTACTCGAACTCGCGGATCTTGAACAAGTGGGGATTCTTGTACATCCAGTATCGAGCTACTGGCTACTACTTTATCGTGCCTCAGCTTGCCTACATCTTTGTCAAGGGCATGTTTGTTGCTCTGAGCCAGAAGAGCGGCGTTACCCAGGCAGTTGCCCTCATTCTTATCGAAGCCGCTGCTCTCATCGCCACCAGCGTCATGCGCCCCTTCATGGACAAGAGCACGAACTCGTTCAACATTGCCATCTTCGTTCTAAACTTCCTCAACGCCATCTGCCTCTTCATTTTCACCAATGTTCTCGGCATGCCTCGAATGGGTCCCTCCGTGACTGGCCTCGTTCTCTTCGTAGCCAACGCCGCTTTCTCCCTGATTCTGCTGCTCATGATCATCATATCGAGTGCTCTCGTGTTCTGGCGAAAGAACCCAGATGCGCGATACCAGTTCATGGCTGATGACAGAGCCTCGTTCATGAAGTCCAGATCGTCCACACAGATCGATACCATGACGCAGCTCGATGCATTGGCCGCCACAGCCCGAGGAGACCCAACTGGTCGCTCTCGCCCTGTCTCGAGATCTTCGTCAGAGCTTGCGGTGCCTGCATTCCCCAATACCGGGCCCAAGCATACTTCAACTTCTACTCTATCTTCAAGAAGCCCGCATAAAGACTCACAAATAGACGTCAGGGCAACAGAGCGGTAGCGCGCTCTCATCGACATACGATAATTTTTTGTCAGACGGAATAAGATAAATTTATATTGTTTTATATTGTAAACATTACCTGCGCTTATAAGGCTGGGGTTCAAACATTCCTCGCAAGATCTAGTATCAGGAGTTGATGTTGTATTTACTTTAAGCTGGCGAAGTTCTTCATGAGATAAGGTGCACTGTGATTTATAAATGTTAATAAGATGAAAACTTAGATTATGACTCTTTTGCCTCCCTCCAAGAGGTACAGTGCCTCCAATGCATCCGCTAAGACGATTTAACTTAGCATTCTAAATTGTAAGGTTCTTGGTTTTTATAGTACCAAGCTAAATCGTCTTACCAGATGCATTAGGGGCATCATCGTATACCCTTCGAAGGGCGGTTAAAGAGTCATAACCTAGGTTTTCATCTTATCAGCATTCAGTCAGAGAATTATTATCATTAGCTCTATCAGGTTACTATAGTTGCGTATTTTATCCACGATTATGATATCCCAACCCATTCCATGTTCTCTTTTATGCCATATTACGCCCATCTAAATCTGTATGCATGTCTACCTTCTTTTAGCTGATCCATTCTGGCTTTATTCCCAAATCAGTCTCCTGAATGAATCTGGCTCTCCTTTTGTCTCTTTTCTCTCTTTTCGCTCTCCAGAATGCGTCATCGTCATCATCATCGGTGCTATCTTGCTCAACGGTAACACTAGTACGAGGAACATTAGATCTATTGTTATCCCAGTTGCTGAGAGACATTGTGTCGTCGTTCTTGGGTGCTTTCCCCGAAAGTGTTTGTGTCGCAGCTTTGGAAACTGGTCTGTAACGACTTGGAAGACCAACGATATTGCGCTCTGAAGGTGCCACTGAGGCAGCATATCCCCCGGGTTGTTGAAAAACAGATCTCGCGTAATTTGATGGTGCGTAGTTCGACTTTGAGTGGTTTGAAGGTGCGTAATGGGATGGCGAATACGTCGACCCAGCACCGGGAGGTCCCAAGTTCATGACCGACTGCTGAGATGACAAGGCATCCCAAGGCTGGTTGCTTCTCTGATTCATGGTCGCCATCGATCTCAGAATCTCAGTTTGAGCCTGTAAGAAGTTGAACATCTCTTGATTGGAAGTAAGTGGGGGCAACTGAGGGACGGCAACGGGAGTCTGAGGCCTGGAGAAAGCCATCGGAGTCTGCGTGCCAGGCAGGCCAAAAGAATGTGCAATTCCGACCGGCTGAGTCGACGCCTGCCCCCAATTGAAGGCCTCGTTGGTATCAGGCAGAGGTTGGAAGCCGGTACTTGGGGGCACACGACGCGCCTTCTTGGCGCGCTCTTCGCTCGCTATCACGCCGACCAAACCACCTGGGATAAGTTGCTGGTTGTTCATGGGCCAGGCATTATGGGGGGCCGCAGGGAAGATATCCTGTGGAAGACTTCTTGCGAATACCGGCATTGGTGTTCGTGAATTTTGTCGAATATTGTTCATCGGTTGGGGCTGCGAGTTGAATTCTCCCTTTGTATGACCGGAGTTGATGATGGAAGGAGCTTTGCTGCCTGACCGACGCTGAATCTGCAGTAGTGCTAAAGGCACATCCTCATCTCCATCTTCATTGTCCTGCCTCGGGGTGATGTCTTCCGTCAAGCCTTGGAAGGTCTTGAAAGACTTCATGGACCACGACGACGAGATGCGCGAGTGAGAACGCAACGGTGGGAGATCAGGCCCATTTGTGCTCTTCATCATCCGTTGTCGATAACCGCCGTCGAGGTACGCCTGCTGCTTCTTACGTTGCGCTCTCTGTTTGTTCAGAGCCTCGGTATCGTCTATACACTCGTAGTCTACTTTATCGTCTTCCTCTTCCTCCCCGCCGTAGAAGCACCTTTCAGCTTCTTCTCGAGCCTTGCGCTTTTGTAGAGCTTCGAACTCGGCCGCTGTCATAACTTTGCCATGGCCGATTCGGGATGTGGGAGGAGGTCGCAAAGGGTGTGCTTCTATCTCGGCGGCTTCAGGTACTGAGTCTAGAGGCGGAACATATAGGTCGGCGAGATCTTCTAAACCTTCGTGGATCTCGCATATTGGCCTCGGCCTTGTCGTTGGAGTGCGGGAGGATGGAAACAAGGGCACTGAATCTACAGAGTCTGGTGTATTTAGGCTATCATCATTGATGAATGGCCACCGGGGAGCATGGCCGGCTGTTGGGCCAATGAGTTGCTCGAATTCGGCGAAGTCATTCTGTGTTCGATCACCGTGGGTGTCTTTGGTATTCCAAGATTGTGAGTAATGCTCGATAATGCCAGCGTTAGATGAGAATCTCAACGTTGATGGATCACTTGGTGTAGTCGGATAAACGGCCTGAATGTCGCTTGAGGTACGGACATTTGTATCGATGGGTTCAAGGTATGTTCCCGATTTAATGAGCGGTCGAATCTTAGCAAAGTCTAGGTCAAGAGGACTGGTTCTGTGTAGAGTCGACGCCGTCACATCCATGCTACGACCTTGGGCATGGCCATGTCGTCTTGATAACGACAGCGAGTTAGTATCGTCATGGTTCAAATGAGTGTGTGGTATCGTGCTCAAAGACATGGAGGGCAGATGTCGGTTAAGCGCGAGTAAGGACAGGATTATCACAGGACCGAAGACTCATGGGGAGATTGTCAGTTGCTGAAGAATTACCTTCAATCTGTCATCATGGCCAAGACATCCCTTGGCTCATCGTCCCTCCCTTAAAGGGATGGTGTCTGCCTTGGAGAGCCTCAATGTCTCAGCCTTGAAGGGAGTGAGGCTCCCTTGAGTAACTCGACGATAAAAGTGGAGGGCATTCTTAAAATAAGCATCACCGTTTCTCAGAACCTTGAAATCGACTTTAAGTTCTTACTCTTCTTGAATTGACTTTATTATACCCCGTATAGATAATGACAAAGCATATATGCCCACCACAGTACCTCCGTGATCTTGAAAGTAAGTTTCGGCAGCCCAGCTTATGCGACGCAAGACAAGTCCCTCAGTTAAATACGCCAATTGTGGATATAGATAAAATGTTTCAAGATGTACAGCATGGCCGCGTTACATGAGGCTATTCACAGACAGTATTCTTAGCCATACCATTGACTGTGTCGGCGATCTCCTGGCTGTGTTGGTCCCGGCCGGTACATCCCGCTTCTATGACCACGAGAAGGTGGAATCTCCGATGCAGGCACCTGTGAAATGCGCTAAATTCTGATTTAGCATAGCGCCTTGGTGCGACATCAACAACTGCCGGTATAGCCTAAACGACTCCCATATGTGAGCCAGCTCGTAATGATAAGGAGAGTCCATGGTATTTGAGAAACGGTCCACGGGTCTAGAAACAAAGGTGACATGCGGTAAAGTGCTAGTCGGTGTGCCGACAACGTGCCGACGCCATGAGGGTCTAAGGAATATGTTTTAAACTCAAGACTACGGTACATATTTGCCGAGCACGCTTTATTAAAGTTTACTGAAACAAGCGATTGCAACATAGGAAATTAACAAGATGTCATTGCTAATTGACCTTCCTGAAAACGGTCACTTAGAGTTGTCTCAAAGTTTAGGCGATTGCTGAATTGGCCAGACCGCCGCAAGGACTCGTATGATGAGAATTTTATAGTCTCAGATAGATTCGCACTAACATTCGAATCAACCCTATTTTGCATCTTGACAGCTGCATCCAATTGCTTCCCTCAGACTATCTCACTTCGCCCGCCTTTGCGCCCATGTTGAAGATTCTCACTTGCAGACCCTCTCGAAGGTCTCGTTCAACTTTCCACCGCAGTTCTGAATCTGCTGAGCCTCATACTTAAGACTAGCATAGATCTGGCAACCTTCACCACCCATGATCCTGCCAGTCTCCCCGCTGCCTCCGTACTTGAGAACCCTGGCTGCCATTCCGGCAGCAACGGCCTGGTTCCTGGTGGGGTCGTTCAAAGCCGTGCCATTTTTGAACTTGGCTGCTCCTGCGACTGCAGCGTAGCCTAGACGACGCGCGTACAGAAAGCTGATCTGCTCATCGATGGCATCGATGTATTTGCGCGCACATGCAAGAGCTTCGTCAGGATCGTTGGACTTGCAGGCTGATGCTGCAACAGGAACATCGTTGAGACAGGTGACGTTATATGGATAGGTTGTGCTGTGAGCTGATGAAGCAGAGCCTGGGTAGTTGTCCGCTGTGGCATTGATAGATGGTTTCTCAATGCATCTTGTGAGCTTCGCGGATGATGGATGACAGGATCCAGTAGCTGCAGCTATGCAGAGCGAGAGACCGATGGAAAGGGGCGAGGTTAAGTGCATAGTTGATACTTAAAATAAAGAATAAAGAAAAGGAAAGGAAGAACGAGATAAAACAGAAAGTAAGTTAGAGAAAAAGTATATTATAACCTTGGGGCATTACCTAAGTGTACTTATATTTATATAATTACAAGATATAAATTAAAACTAGGTAATTATTAAATATACAAAAGAAAGATTATAAAAAAAGTATAATTAAAATAAATATTACTTTTATAAATATAAATAATAAATATATAATATAAATAAATATCTAATTTAAAGATTAAAATATTTACTTAATAATATATAAATAAAGCTAAAGACTTAAAACTAAAATAATAAGATATAATATTTGTTTTTAATATATAATATAAGATAATATATATAATAAGTAAGTAAAATAAATAAATAAATAAAATAAAAATCTCTTACCTAAGATTAATATTATTTAATTAATTTTTATTTAAATAATATAATATTTTTTTTCCCTTACTATTAGCCTTATATAAGGCCATTAAGCTTTTTAACTTTTCTATAAAGGCTTAAATTATTATAAACCTAGTAATTATATTATATATACCTTATATTTTTTACTAATTTTATATAATTACTTAAAACTAAAAGATTCTATTTATAATTACTAAGACCTAGTTATAATAATTACTTTAAAAGTATTAATAATTCTTAGAATTACCAAGTAATTATAAGGACTACTTTATAACTACTTTTATTATATAAATTATATTTATTAGCACTTTTATAAATTCTAACTTACTAGCTATTAATAAAACTTTTTTATATTAATTAAGCCTAATATATATTAAATCTACTATTAAGAGATATAATACTTTAATAAGCTTAGTTATATACCTTATATAATCTTCTAATAATAAACTTAATATAGCTTAATTTATTTATAATTAAAAACTAATTATAATATATTAATAACTCTTATATAGATTATATTTTATAATACTAAGTAATATAAATATAATATTTATAAATGTTAACCTTTAGGGTTATTAGCTTATAAAACTTATTAACCTTATACTAATTAATTACTTATTAACTAATTAGAATATAAATAATATAAATAAATCTTCCTAGAGCTTTAATAACTTAGAAATTAAATAACTTTATAAGTAACTTAGGAATATTACTAATAGAATAAATAAAATATATTAAATACTAAAAGAGTTTATTACCTTATAGTACTAATAGAATTAAAGTAATAATAATAGCTAATAGGAAATATATAACTTAGCTATAGTAGCTAATAGTAAAAGAGACCTAGAAGAAATCCTTAAGCCTAATCTACTTAAATACTTTAATAAAACTCTAAGTAAATTACTTATATTTCTTATATAAAGCTAAACTTTTATTATATATTATTTAAACTAATTTTATAATAATTCTATTAAGATAAGATATATAATAGAAAGACTTATTAAGATTATAGCCTAATAATTTTAACTTAATATAAATAATTATATAATAAACCTATTTTATAATTTATAATTATAACTTTCTTTACTTTTTAAAGAAAATATATATTATAAGATAAAAAAAGTACTTAAGATAATATTTTAAACTATTAATAAAAAAAATCTAAGTAAAAAGAAAAATTAAAATACTTAAATAAATTAGATTAGGCAGGCTTCCTTACTGCCTTTATAGGTAACTTAGTTACATATAAAGAGTGGCTCTTTAATATATCTAAAATGGTTATTACTATTAAGGAGGAGCTACTTCTAAATTAGTAAAAAGTTCTAAAATAAATATAAGGTAAAGGCAGGGTTTAAAGGAATTAAGTTAACTTTTATATAAGTTAATTAGTAAAAGTTAAATTAGCCTAAAGTTATAACTAGCTTTATTAATTAAATACATATAATATAGTATATAACTAATTAACCTTATATATAAAGTAAATAAAGTAAATTCAGTGAAAAAGCAGTAGTTTAAACTAGGATTATTTTAATATAAAAATATAATTTAATACTTAGATACTTATAGCTAATATATTATAACTTATAATTTAATTAAAAAACCTAGCTAGGTAAACTATTAAGATTACCCTTTACATAATAAAAGTAATTTAGGCCATAATCTAAGATTGTAAACTTTAACTAAAAAGGGTAATAAAAATAGAAGTAATAAGATATTACCTATTTTAAAAGGAATATAATATAAATACTATAAAGGCAAGGTTAAATATATTAAATAAATAATAATAACTCCTAAGGAATAATTTAAATAACTAAATTAAGACATTAAATAAATAAAATAAATTATTATAAAAGAATCTACTAAATAACTTAAGAATATACTATTAAAGTATTATATCTATAAGAAATTATTTTAAGAAGAATTAAATATAAAGGTATTTTAATATATAAATTATAATATTAAAAGTATATTAAAAAATAAAAAGAATTTAAAGTTTTTCGTTACTTATAATTTATCTTAAGATAAGCTAGGAATACTTAGAAAATAAGAAAATAATATATTATAAAAAGGATATATTAGATTATTAAAATCCTTAGTAGATTTAGTTATATTTATATTAAAACCTAATTTAAATAAACTAAGACTTATAATAAATTATTAATAACTTAATAAGATTATGAAAAAAAAACAGATATTATTACTACTTATTATTAAACTTAAGAATTACCTATTTAGTAAAAGCTAATTTATAGCCCTTAATCTTTAATCTACTTATAATCTTATTTAAATAAAAGAAGGTAATAAATAAAAAATAGCCTTTTAAATAAAATATAAATTATTTAAATATTTAATTATACCCTTTAGATTTATTAATATACCTATATTATTTTCATCCTAAGTATTATCTAATCATATTTATCCTTAACTTATGTTTCTCCTACTATATTATCTTATAACCTAATCTAATCTATTATTAACCTATTAAACTAGCCTTAATGTATTAATATTTATAGTTTTTCCCTAAATACTAAAACCTTTTTTTCTTAATTTGCCTTTTTCCCCTTTTTTCCCTCTTATTTCCCCTCCTTTACCTTATAATAGCCCTTAATTCTAATAATTAAATATTTATATTATTAATTTAATTAACTTAACTTTATATTTTATCTCTATAAACTATACCTAATATAGATTATTACTACTACTTAATATAATACTATTAATAAAGGCCTACTATTACCTTAATATATCTTAACCTTATCCTAAGTAAATAATTAGGTCTTTTAATACCTTTATCTAGCCTATAATATATTTAATAAAAAATATATCTTAGTTAATACTAAGAAGCTATATATATTAATTAAAGATTATAAGATTAACTTATTATATTAGTTATAATCTATTAATATATAATAGGTATTTTTTATAATTTTATAATATTATAAAAAAGAATATAAAATAAAAATATATTTAAACTTAAGCCTATTAATATCTAATAGAGGACCTATTATATAGTTATTAACTACTAAGATTGAATAACTATAATTAGGTTAATTATTATTAATAATAATTATATAATAGCTTATCTTATAATAGAAGTTAAGGTTCTTAGCTTATTTTAATATAATCTTTAGGGTTAAAGCCTTAGTAATAATTACCTTAATTAGGTAATAATAAAGAGTGCATTTAGCCTTCTAAGGATAGGGAAATATCTTTTTTATACTTATAAATTAAGGCTACTTATTTAATTAGATCTTAAGGTTTAAGGCAGTAACTATATAATCTACTAAGAGTTAATATTAAGGTTATTATATTTTTTAATATAGTATATAATGCCTTATATTATATTATATTGAAAATAAATACCTTATTTTATTATCTTGCTTTAAGGCCCTTAGCTTTACTTTATGTATTATTAGATTAGTATTTTAACTTTTAAATGTTATTTTAATATATAATTATAAATATACTTTAAGAGCACCTTAATATCTTTATAGTTTACTACCTAGATAATATCCTTATTTTCTTTAATATAAAAGAAAAATATATAAAATATATTTATAAAATTTTAAAAGTATTATAAAATATTAATATACTTAGGATATAAAATCATATATAATAAGATTAAGATAAATAAATAAAAGATTATAATAATTACTAAATAAAAACTACTAATATTAATAAAAGAAATATAATCCTTCTTAGGATTTACTAATTATTACTAATAATTTATTAAAGACTTTAATAAACTTATTATCCCTCTTACTAAAATTACTAAAAAAAAATAAGTAATTCTAATAAAATAATAAGGCATAATAAGCCTTTAAATAGCTTAAATTAGTAATTATAAGTAAACCTATTCTAGTTATATTTAACCTAAATTAGTAAGTTAAACTTAAAACTAATATTTTTAATTTTACCCTGAGAGAATAAATAGGATAATAAGATAATAATATTATAGTATATCTTATTACTTTTTATTCTTATAAGATATATAAAGTAAAACTTAACTACCTTATCTATAATAAAGAGTTCCTAGCTATTATTAACTACTCTAAGGAATTTAAATACTACCTTAGAGGAAACAAGTATCTAATAAAAATAATTATAAACTATAAGAATATAGTTTATTTTATAATAATATAAAAACTTAACTAATAATAATTATATTATATTAATTACTTATATAAATTTAACTTTACTATAATATACTATAAAGGCATAGATAATAAATATATAAATACTATAAGCTAATAACCTAACTTTAATATAAGAACTATTAAAACTAAAAAATAACTCTTAGAGACTAACTTTAAAGAAGAATACTAGTTTACCTAACTAGTTAAGATAATTATAAAAATAATAAAAAGACTAAGACTTTTACTAAAATATTAAGGCTTATTATATTATAATAGAGAATAAAACTTTATTAACTAGCTTAGAGGATTATATTATAACTAAAATAATAATATAACTTACTTTAAAGAAAGAATTAAAATCCCTAATAAATATATATTAATAATCTTTAATTAATATTATAATTTAATCCCTTATAATAAAGACTATAAAAAAACATAAGACTAAATAAAGGATATTTATAATAGTATTACCTTAAAATATTAAGTATAAAACCTAATAAAAGACTATAAGAAATATAACCCTGCTAAAATAATTATAAGGACTATAAGCAAAATAAAAACCATATTAAAAAAAGAATATAACTTCCTTTGCAAATTCTATTTATATCCCTTACATAAATATTAAGAAGTTAAAAAAATATTAAAATAACTCTAAGAATAAAATTATAAATATAAGAAAAAAGATATTAAAAAGGTTATTAAGTAATATAACTTATATATAAGGATAAAAACATAAAGATATAAACCTTATAAAACCTATAACTACTACTAGTAGTAAAATAACTATAAAGTTTAATTATAATAGACTTTATAACTAAGTTACCTTTATTAAAAGAACCTTTAACTAGAATCTTCTATAATAGTATTATAATTATTATTAAATAACTTATAAAATTCTTATATTACCTATCTAATAAAGAGGTAATAAATACTAAAGAATTTTCTTATATCTTTTATTAATATATTATTAATATATATAAAATACCTATAGAAATCCTTTTAAAGAGAAAACTTATATTTATAATAACATTTTAGTAATTACTTATAATATAACTTAAACTAAATTATTAACTTATAATAGTATTTTAATTATAAGTTGACAAATAAACTAAATAAATAAATTAAATACTTAAATAATACCTAAGGTATTATATTAATTATAAATAAAATAACTAGGTTAAGAAATTACTAATAGCCTAACTTAGTTATAATATTATATATTATAAAAGTATTAAGTTTATATTAACTTATATTAGTTTTAAATTTATATTAAATGTATATTAGTCTTAAATTTATATTAAATATATATTATAATATATAATAAGAAAAATTAATTATTTTACCTACTATACTTAAAAGTAATAACCTTGAAAATCTATATAAAGAAATAAAAATAAAACTTAAATTTATTAGAAAGTATATAAAAAACTATTAGAACCTAAAAGAGTTATAAGGATTAACCTTTTTAAAGGGAGGTATAATATACCTAGCTATAAAGAATATTAAATAAATTAATTAACTTATAAATTAAATTATAAATTTATTAGACCTTATAAAATACTATAAGAGAACTTAGAAACTAATTCTAAATTAAACCTATTATTAAAAGTTAGGCTTTATTTAGTCCTTTATATTTTATTACTTAAAATTAGTAGCTAATACTATATATATTAGAATAGATAAGAAACTTTAAAACATTTTAAAACTAAAAGTCTATAAAGTAAGAGTAATTAAGAAAACCTATATAAATAATAGTTAAAGGGAATACTTAATAAAATAGAAAAACTACCTAAAAAGCAGAAATATATAAAAACTACTAAAACACCGTATTAATACCTAATACCTCCTAAGGGAATTTTACTCTTAACTATAGAAGAAGGATTAAAAATAGCAGACTAATTAATAAGATTAGTAGTATTAGCCTTAATTAACTTAACTACCTTATTAGATTTAAAAACTAAATTATTTACCTTCTTACTATTACTTATTATAATAAAATCCTTTTCTAATACTTATAACCCTTTAGCCTAAAAAAGATACTTTTAAAGGCAAAGGCATATAAGTTTAGATAAATACTTATTTAATTATTACTATAATTAAATAAGCTCCTTTTTAATAGCCTTCTTATAAGCTTTAATTTAATTTTTTTTAATTATACTAAATAATTAGCTAAAATTATTAGTAAAAATAAAGAATATAAATTATAAAAAAAATAAACTCTTAGATAATATAATATCCTTCCTATTATAAGAATAACTATAATACGTATACTCTAAATAATTCTTTTAACCCTCTTTTATTATATACTTTATATAATTATTAGTATAAATAAAATAAGGCATAATTTCATAACCTATAGATATAATAAGTTTAACTCTTATAAGATAATACTAAGTTTCTAGAAATACTATAATTAGTATATTAAGGAAAAGTTTATAAAATTAAGTTAAATATATATAGGGAGGAATTAATATATTATAGGTAAGTAAGGTCTTAAGGGTAAGACTAAGAGAGGGAAAAGGTTAGATTATAAACCTAGTAGTTATATTATATATACATTATATTTCTTACTAATTATATATAATTACTCTAAACTAAGAAATTCTATTTATAACTACTAAGACCTAGTTATAATAGTTACTTTAAAAATATTAATAATTCTTAGAATTACTAAGTAACTATAAGGACTACTTTATAACTACCTTTAGTATATAAACTATATTTATTAGTATTTTTATATATTCTAGCTTACTAGCTATAAATAAAACTTCTTTATATTAATTAAGCCTAATATATATTAAATCTACTATTAAGTGATATAATACTTTAATAAGCTTAGTTATATACCCTATATAATCTGCTTATAATAAACATAATATAGCTTAGTTTATTTATAGTTAGAAACTAACTATTATATAAATAATAAGACCCTTATATAATAATTAGTTTTCTAAACAGGTAAACTAGTTTATATTAGGTTTATATTAATAAAAATATAAGGCATAATACTTAGTAATATAAAGTATTATATCTCTTAATAATTAGGTAATATATATAAGACTTATTAATATAAACATACTTTATTAATAGCTAGTAAGCTAAGTTCTATTTATTACTAAATAGATATATACATATACTAAGATATATATAAGTTAAACCAGGTTAGTTTAATCTTATTTATCCTCCTTTATTATATAAGTTAAATAATACATATTTAAATTATTATAAGGTAGGTAGCTAATAATTGGATAAGAAGGTAAGTTACTTATTTGTATATATATTAGAATATATGAGGTTATAATATAATCTCTCCCCTCTCTAGGATCCTATCCTTAAGGCCTATAAATAATTAAGTATAAAGTTTATAGGTATAGCTTAAACTTACTCTTATAAATATTTTCTTTATGTTAATAATATATCTAGTTATGTTTCTAAGTATATTAATATTCCTAAAGTGGCTTCTAAGTATTATAAAGATATTTCTAACCTTGATTTATAAATTCGGTTTTAAAATACCTTATTATTCTGCCGATTTTTATATTAACTATCCCTAATATATAGTTTTAGAAGGCAAATAATAATATAATTTTTAAATATCTAAGAAGTATATTAATTATAACTTTAGTAATATAACTTCTTAGGCTTATATATTTATCTTAAGGGTTTTCCCCTTCTTATTTATTTTATTAATTTTTATAATAATAAAAGTATTATATAAAAAGGATTATATTAATAAAGAGAAGGGATAGGCGAAGGCTAACCTCTAAGAGGCTTTTACCTGCCTTTAAAGATTATATTATTAAGAAAAGTATTTATATAAAGAGGCTATTAAAATAATTTATTATAGTTATAAGAATCTTAATACACTAAAAGTATTAGAAAACCAGGAGTTAGCTAATTATTAGGCTATAAAACCTTTTATTTTAAATAATATTTAGCTATTAGAAGATTATAATATTATTAATTAAAGTATTATATTTAACTTATTTTTCCTTAGTATTAATAAAAGTTCTTTAGGAGTTATTAGGTATTAATAAGGTATGTTAAGGGTTTTTATATATTTTTACTTTCTAGGTAGTTTTTTTATTTTATTTAATATAGTATCTATTTGTTAATCTTTTATATATCCCTAATTTTATCTGCTTTATAGATTTTTAGTTATTTTACTTTTATTAGCTTATTATTTATTTTAACTTGAATTATATTCTTTACTAATCTAAGTAATAAAATATAAAAGATTAAATAAAGCCTAACTTTTAATAATAGGTCTAACTTATAGTTATTCTTTAATACCTTCTTAATAATCTTATTAGGTCTAATATACTTAAAGTTTAATTTATAACTTGGTTATTTTATAATAATATTTTTTATAAATAGGTATATTATATCTCTCCCTAGAAAAGTAGGCCTTTTTACTTTTTTCAGGTTATAATATTATTATATCTGTTTTATTATAAATTCTAGCTTTATTATATAGGCTTTTTAAATTATTACTTTTAATATTTACTATATAGTTAGTAGTTTTAGGGTTTTATATATTATAATATATATTTAATATAAATCTAAAATTAATATAAGCTAGTATAAGCTTTATACTTTTACTATAAATAGTATTATCTAATAATTAGGTATATAATAATTTCTTAACCTAATTATTTTATTTATAATTAATATAATACTAAAGATATTATTTTAGCACTTAGTTTATTTATTTTAATTATGTATTTACTTAATGTCTAAATATTATAATAAGTTAATAATTTAGTCTTGGTAATACTATAAGTGCCTACTAAAATTTAATTATAAATATAAGTCTTTTATCAAAAAGGATTTTTATTAATAACTTATATATACTAATAATATTCCTATAAAAAATATAAGTCAGTTTTTTTTATATTTATTACTTCTCTATAGGGTAAATAATATAAGAACTTTATAAGTTAATTTATTATTATAAAGGATTTTAATTAAGGGTTTTTTTAAATTCTTTTTCCCCCCTTATTCTTAGCCTTATATAAGGCTATTAAGCTTTTTAACTTTTCTATAAAGGCTTAAATAGTAAGACCCTTATAGCAGGCTATTATTATAGAATTTAAAATTATATAAGGTTTATCTGCCTTAATAATATAATTACTACCTTAACTAAGTAGTATTAATACTAGCTCTTAGCAGTTAGGTTACCTTTTTTCCTTTATCCTACCTAAAGGAATACTATACCTAATCTATTTATTATACTTCTACTTATAGGTTAGTTAGACCCTAACTAAGTTAGTAATTAAGTATAAACATATAAGCAAGTTTCTTAACCTAGCTTTTAACCCTTCTTACTAATAATATAATAGCTATAATACCTTAATAACTATTATATAAAATAGTCTATAATTATACATTTATACTTATTATATAACTAGCTATAACCTTAATCTAGCTATTAGGCCTATTCTAAATATAGCTATTAAAAAGAAACTTAAAGAGATTTATATAATAATAGCTACAATTAGAAAGAACTTCTTATTAAGATATAAATCTAACCTAATTAACATAACTATTTTTAATTATAGCCTAATTTAGTTAATTAATTATAAAAACTAAAGGTATTATATTAATTTAATTAATTTAAACTAAGTTAATTTTAAGCTATTAGGCCTTAAGGACCTAAAGAAAGGCCTAAGAGAAGGTTATTACCTTTAGTTAAACTAGGTAGCCTTTCTTACTGCCTTTATAGGTTTAATTATATATAATATTAAGGCTTGAATAAAATAGCCTAGAAATTCACTATAAGTACTAGGATATATTATAGTAACTACTAAGGCAGAAGAGGAGGTATTTAGAGGATAAAAAGTTATAACTGCAGAATAATAAGGCATAAGGTAGGAATTATAAGTTAAAAGTAGGTCTATTAAATAGAGTGAATCTCTCTAAATTTATTAATATATTATATAATAGAAAAGTTAATAAGTCTCTAAGAAAAAAAGAGTTCCCTAAGGAGGAAATTATAGGTCTTATATAGACCTCTAAAAGAGTAGATATTATAATTCCTAGAGCAGGGTAGCTTTAATAATAATAAGAAGACTATTATAAAAACTACTAAGATTCAGAGAAAGATATATCATACTTTTTACCTAATTAAAAAGGCACTAGGCTTTAATATACTAATAAAGGTTAGATAGGAAAATAAGATTTCTTATATTATAATATAAATTATCTAACTAAGGGGTAAAAATCTAATATACATAATCCTTATTTTATAATTATTATATAAGCTATATTATATAACTTTCTAATTAATATTTCCTTAGTAAGAAATATTTAAAGTTTATAAAAAGACTTTAATATATAAAACTTACTTAATTCTTTATACTTTTGCTTAAGTAAGTATATTAAGTAAAGGCCCTGATTTTTCTTATTATTTTAATATCTATCTAGCCCTAATTAGTTATTTAAAATATAATATTTTTTTTAAGTTTATAAGTTAGCCTTAAAAGCTATATCTAAGTATCTCTAAAGTCTAATATAATTTAAATATTTCTTACCTCTTAGTAAATAAAGCTTTATTAAGTTAATATTATTATAATTAGCTGCCTTAATTATAGCCTAAACTTAGCTATATATAACCTAGCTAGAAAGCCTTACTTACTTTTTAGCTGGCCTTAATCTTCCTCTTATAACCTACTTTAAAGGCTACTTTTTTACTAACCCCTATAGATATTATACTTAAATTCTTTACTATACTTCTATAATAAGTAATTTAATTTAAGTTCCTCTCTTCTAATAAGAAGTTCTTTCTAATAGTAGTTATTATTATATAAATCTTTTTAAGTTCTTCTTTACTAGTCATATCTAAGGCAGGCCTAATAGCTAAATTAAGGTTATAGCTAGTTATATAATAGGCATAATTATATAACTATAAGCTATTTTATATAGGTATTAAGGCAGTATAATTATTATATTATTTAGAAGAAGGGTTAAAAGGAGGGGGAAAGCTAGGTTAGGAAACTTACTTTATAATAGATAGACTAGGCATAGTATTATCTTAGTCCTTTAGGTAGGATAAAAAAAAGAAGGGTAACCTAACTACTAAGAGCTAGTATTAATATTGCCTAGTTAAGGCAGTAATTATACTATTAAGGCAGATAAACCTTATATAATTTTAAATTCTATAATAATAGCCTGCTATAAGGGTCTTACTATTTAAGCCTTTATAAAAAGGTTAAAAAGCTTAATAGTCTTATATAAGGCTAATAATAAGAAAAAAATATATATAATAATAAAAATTAGAATAAACTAAGGAAAAAAAGAATTATTAATTATATTAAATTCATAATTTTTAATTATAAAATCTTTATATTTCTATAATTTTATTCTAGCTAATTAATAAAGGCTTTTTTAATTATAAAATAAAACTACTTTATAAGCTAAAAGGGAAATTACTTAAAGAGGTAAACCTAAGCTAAAGAAAAAGAGAATTTATTAAGGCCTTTTACCTAGGCAGCTTATATAATAAGTAGCTTAAGGCTATCTAATAATAGGCTAGGAAGGTATTAAAGAAGACTAAACCTTAATAATATAATATCTAAGACAGAAGAGGGATAACTAAGAGAAATAAGAAAAAAATATATTAAGTTTTATATACGTTTAGTTGCCTAAAGTTAAAGACCTGAAGTTATAATGTTAGTTTTAGTGGCATAAGGAGGGTTAAATAAGTCACGGGATAAAGTATATAATAGACTTAACGGATTAGCTAAATATTAATATACTATTAATATAAATAAGGGTTAAAATATAATATATTTCTTAGTTATATAATAAGATAACTTACTATATAAAAAGTAGCTCTTTAATATATCTAAAAGGGTTATTACTATTAAGAGGAAGCTACTCTTAAATTAATAAGGGCTTATAAATAGGGAGTTTATATATAGAGTTAAATAAACGCAGGGTAAAGGCGGGGTTTAAAGGAATTAGGTTGACTTTTATATAAGTTAGTAAGCAAAAGTCAAATTGACCTGAAGTTATAACTCTATTAATTAAATGCACGTGGTAGGGCATGTAATTAATTAACCTTATGTATAAGAATAGTTAGAGTGAAATTAGTAAAAAAGCAGTGGTTTAAACTAGGGACTCTAGCTAATATAAAACTTATTTTACTATCTTATATACTTTTATTAATATAACTAATTAACTAATTAATTTAATCTTAGTCTTTAGGTTTAAAAAAGATAATATAAATATTAGCCTTTTTACTTATATTATCTTAGTAATTATTATAAAAGTCTTAATTATTAAAATACATTATATTTATAAATATTAAGCTATTCTAATTAAACTAAGGGTTTTTAAGTATTATATATAAGATCTTAGAAATACATTTTATTATATTTACAAGTTTATTTATAATTTCTCTACCTATTTATATATCTAGGGTTATTAAATTAAATAAGGAAATACTAATTTCTTTTATATAAAAATTACTTTTAATATAATTATAAATAAGAGTCTAGTATATATTTAAATTATTTAATCCCTTAATATTCTTTTCTTTACTAATAAGATTAAGACTCCTTAAATCTTTTTTTTATAATTCTCCTCTTAGTAATTCTAATAATTTATATTTCTTTAGTATCTTTAATATAAATATACTTCCTTATATTTATATTTATATTAATATTAGAGACTTAAAGGTCTATAAGTAATAGGATTACCTAATTAGTTAATTCCATACTATTACTAATATTAAATATAAGGAGATCTATTTAGGCTAAGTAATATTATTTACTTTATTAATTACTTCTATTAGAAGATATATATTACTATTAGGATAAGTATAAAATAAAGTATATATCTTTAAGTATAAAGGGCCTTTATATAAGTACTTTTAAATAAGCTTACTTAGTTTACCTAAGATATTTTAGCTATTGTTTTTATTATTATATTTCTTTATACCTATTATATTATAATATAACTAAGAGTTAAAAAACCTCTTAATTTACGTATAAATAAGTCTCCTAATCCTAAAATTACTCCTAGTTTTATTAATAAAAATACTTAAAATAAGTATTTCTTAGAGACCTATCTAAACTATATTACTTAATATATTATAATTAGTTAAATTATATTTCCTATTATACTTTTAAGTAATAATAAGTCTTTAGAAAATAACCTCTTTTAGTATAATATTAACATTACTACCGTTAATTAATATAGTAAGTATTAGTATTTATATTAAACTTATTTTTTAATTAATTAATAAAAATAATAATTATAAAATAAGTTTAAATTCCTAGACATTAATAGAAAAATATTATTTAATTTATTTTTATTTCTTTTTTTATCTAAGTATTAAGTGATTTAATATAACATTTAATTAAACCTTATTTATATTAATAGTGTATTAATGTTTAGCTAATCCGTTAAGTCTGTTATATATTATATCCTATAACCTATTTAATCCTCCTTATGCTGCGAATGCTAATAGTCTTTAACTTTAGGTAATTAAACTTATATAAAACTTAATATATATTCTTCTTATAAAACCCTATAATTACCCCTCTTCTATCTTAAATATTATAATATATCATGCCCCTTATCTTAGTTATACTTTTATAATCTAAGACTATAACTAGCCTAGTCTATTTATTATTAAGGTTTAATCTTCTCTAATACCTTCTTAGCTTACTATTAGATAGCCTTAAGCTACTTATTATATAAGCTGCCTAGGTAAAAGGCCTTAATAAATTCTCTTTCTCTTTAGCTTAAATTTACCTCTTTAAATAATTTTCTTTTTAGCTTCTAAAATAGGTTTATTTTATAATTAAGAAAGCCTTTATTAATTAGCTAATAATAAGGCTATAAAAGTAAAAAGATCTTATAATTAAAGATTATTAATTTAATATAATTAATATTATTTTTTTTTTTTCTTTAATTTTTAATTATTTATTATATTAAAGCTTATTATAATTATCTTTCTTAATAGCTTATTTAATCTTATAAGTTATATTATAATCTTTTATTAGATAATACTTATTAAAATTAAGTACTTATAGGCTTTTTTTAATAGCAGGTATTATAATAGTAAAGCTATAATACTATTAGTAGTTATAATTAGAAGTTAAATTAGCATACTTATTATAAAAGTATAATAAATAATTTAAGCATGGTATCTATAGGGGTTAGTAAAAGACCTTTAAAGTGGGTTATAAAAAGAAGATTAAGGCTAGCTAAAGAGTAAGGCTTTTTAGCTAGGTTATATATAGCTAGGTTTAGGCTGTAATTAAGGCAGCTAATTATAATAATATTAACTTAATAAAGCTTTACCTGCTAAGGGTTAAGAAATATTTAAATTATATTAGACTTTAGAGATACTTAGATATAGCTTTTAAGGCTAACTTATAAACTTAAAAAAAAAAAATTAACCTTTAATTAAGTCCTTAATAGTATTTATTAAGTTAACTTATAGCTTTTATATTATTTTAATAAGGTTATTCGTACTAAGCTCTTTAGCTAACTTAAAGTCTTTTTTAAGAATAACCTTAAAAAGGTTTTTAATAGGTTTAAGCTTTTAGACTTTAAAGGTATTTTTAATTTCCTTAAGGTAATAATAATTCTTAACTTTAGTAATTATATTACTAGGAGTTAATTTAATTATTTAAATAAGATTCTTATCAGATATTACCTTGATTTTATCCTAGGTTTTTTTTATATTATAAGATAACCTTATTTAAGACTTCTTAGTAAATAATATTAAGGATATTTATTATAACCCTATAGTTATAATATATATACTCTATATTCTTTAACCTATTACTAAAGACCTTTAATATAATTATACTCTTAATTATAATAACTTATATAAGATTATAACCTTAATTATAGTAGGATAAAGGAAGAAGGATAACTTAACTGCTAAGAGCTGGTGTTAATACTACTTAGTTAAAGCAGTAATTGTGCCATTAAGGCAAATAAACCTTATCTAATTTTAAATTCTATAATAATAGCCTACTATAGGGGTCTTACTATTTAAGCCTTTATAGAAAAATTAAAAAAGCTTAATAGCTTTATATAAGGCTAATAATAAGGGAAAAAAAAAATAAGTTAATTAGTTTATTTTAATATTTTTTATAGCTAAGTAAATTATATTTCTTTTTAAAAAGGTTAATTATTTAAATTATTTTAAGTTATAATAGTTTTTTATACATTCTTTAATAGATTTAAGTATAATAATTAAGTTAATTAATTTCTCTTATTATATATTATAATATATATTTAATATAAGTTTAATATAAATTTAAAATTAATATAAATTAATATAAGTTTTAAATTTTTATATATATATAATATTATATATAAGTTAGGCTATTTTCTTTTCCCTTATTATTAGCTTTATATAAGGCTATTTAGCTTTTTAACTCTTTTATAAGGCTTAAATAATACGACCCCTATAGTAGGCTATTATTATAATATTTAAAATTATATAAGGTTTATTTACCTTAATAGTATAATTACTACCTTAACTAAGTAGTATTAATACTAGCTCTTAGTAATTAGGTTACCCTTCTAACTTTATCCTACCTAAAGGACTACTCTTTAATTAACCTTTACAATATACTACACCTAGTCTATCTATTATAAAGTAAGTTTCCTAACCTAGCTTTCCACCTCCTTTTAACCCTTCTTACTAATAGTATAATAGCTATACTGCCTTAATGCCTACTATATAAAATAACCTATAGCTATATAATTATGCCTACTATATAATTAGCTAGAACCTTAATTTAGTTATTAGGCCTGCCTTAGATACAGCTAGTAAAGAAGAACTTAAAGAAATCTATATAATAATAGCTATTATTAGGAAAAACTTCTTATTAATATATAAATTTAACCTTATTAAGATAGCTATTTTTACTTATAGTTTAATTTAATTAATTAGTTATATAACTTAAAGGTATTATATTAATTTAATTAATTTAAATTAGGTTAATTCTAAGCTATTAGGTCTTAAGGACCTAAAAAGAGGCCTAAGGGAAGGTTATTACCTTTAGTTAAATTAAGTAGCTTTTCTTACTGCCTTTATAAGTTTAAACTTAGTTATATATAAAGAGTGGCTTTTTAATATATCTAAAAGGGCTATGATTATTAAGGGGGAGCTACTCCTGAATTAGTAATATATAAACTAGCCTAATTATAATCTTAAGTTATAAGAGTATAGCTAGGGCTTATAAACAGGGAGTCTATATATAGACTTCTAAGATAAATATAAGGTAAAGGCAGGGTTTAGAAATTCTATTAAAGTTAGAATTAAAGGAATTAGGTTAACTTTTATATAAGTTAGTTAGTAAGAGTTAAATTAACTTAAAGTTATAACTAGCCTCTATTAATTAAATATATATAGTGGGGTATATAACTAAGTAACCTTATATATAAGAATAAATAAAGTGAAATTAGTAAAAAACCAGTGGTTTAAATTAGGGATAAGTTAGGCTATAAGTAGTTTTTTAATTTAATTATTTTATTTATAATTAATTTAATATCTTAGGTAGTATTCAAATACTTAATTAATGTATTTAATATATATATTAACTTATAGTTAAAATACTATTATAAGTTAATAATTTAATTCAAGTTATATTATAAGTAATTACTAAATATTACTATAAATATAAATCCTTTATTTAAAAGGAATTTTATAAGTAGCCTATATATACTAATAATATATTAATAAAAATATAAAAAAGTTCTTTTATATTTATTACTTCTTTATAAGATAAGTAATATAAGAATTCTATAAATTAATTTATAATAATTATTATATTATTATAAAAGATTTTCCCTTGTTTAAACCACTGCTTTGTTACTAATTTCACTTTATTTATTCTTATATATAAGGTTAATTAGTTATATATATTTAATTAATAAAGTTATAACTTTAAGTTAATTTAACTTTTACTAACTAACTTATATAAAGATTAACCTAATTCTTTTAATTCTAATTAAGGCAGTAATTATGCCATTAAGTCAAATAAACCTTATATAATTTTAGATTCTATAATAATAGCCTGCTATAGGGGTCTTACTATTTAAGCCTTTATAGAAAAGTTAAAAAGCTTAATAGCCTTATATAAGGCTAATAATAAGGGGAAAAAAAAAAAGAAGATTTTAATTAAAGGTTTTTATAATAAGAGTAATTTAATTATAAAATTTATTATAATTAAGTCCTAAGGTTATTATAG
The DNA here is from genome assembly GCF_013085055.1 of Fusarium oxysporum Fo47. Classification (NCBI taxonomy): domain Eukaryota; kingdom Fungi; phylum Ascomycota; class Sordariomycetes; order Hypocreales; family Nectriaceae; genus Fusarium; species Fusarium oxysporum. The sequence continues at coordinate 1,895,190 of NC_072849.1, forward strand.
TACTAATAATAATTATAATTATTTATAAGGTCTTTTTTTTTCCCTTATTATTAGCGTTATATAAGGCTATTAAGCTTTTTTAACTTTTCTATAAAGGCTTAAATAATAAGACCCTTATAGCAGGCTATTATTATAGAATTTAAAATTAAATAAGATTTATCTACCTTAATAATATAATTATTACTTTAACTAAGCAGTATAAATACTAGCTTTTAGCAGCTAGGTTAACCTTCTTCCTTTATCTTACCTAAAGGACTAGTCTTTAAATAACCTTTAAAATATATTATGCCTAGTCTATCTATTATATAGTATATTCCCTGAACTTCTAGTTATACTCACTAATATTAATTATAGCTATTAATTATTATATAACTAGCCCTGTAATATAACTTAATAATATTAATATTAAAGAGATCCTAAGTTTATATTTTTTTTCTTTATTATTTTAAAATTATAAGTAAAGACTTATTATATATTAGTAAATTATAATTAATATAATAAGTTAATCTTATAATCTTTAATTACTAAATATAATATAGTTAATAAGCAAGTAACCCAGTTAGGCAAGTGACCTAAAAATCCCTCACCTTATATCTAAACCATCTAATTAATTAATTCTTAACCACCTAGTATATCACAGTCTTTAAATAAAGCTAGAATCCTTCTTGCCCTTTAGGCCCTTTAAAATAATCTAAAACTAAGTATATAATAGGCAGCAATTATATATAAGATATATTACTATATATTATAACGCCGCTATAATCATATATAAGTATAATATAATTTTATCCTAAATTCTTAGAAACTATTTAATCTAGAGGAATAAATTATAGTTTAATTTATTCTTAACCTAGATTCATAAGGATTCCCCTTATAACTGCATTTTATAGAAGAAATAGCTAATTCCCTGCTTATAGATTATAATAAGCCACCTATTAGTAAGTACTAGGCTTATAACTTTATTAACTAATAACCAGAGCTAAAGATATATATCTTTCGGAGATATAATTACCAGAGAGCTAAATATAAAGATCTAACTATTATTTATAGTTAGTTTAGGCTTATATAGAATATAATTATAAAGTATAATATCTAATTAGATAATATCTAGAACTTTAATAAGACTGGCTTTATAATAGGCCTTATAATGGCCAGAATTGCAGTTATAGGCTTAGAAAGGCAAGAAAGACTAAAATCAGTATAGCCTAGAAATCAGGAATAAATTATAGTAGTTTAGGTAATTAATATAAAAGGCTAAGTAATTATGCTATTTATTATTAGTTTAGGCTAATATTACCTTACTAATTAGTACTAAGAAAGTAACCTCCTACCTGACTAGGTTATTATAATAAGTTAAAATAAGTAGATAAATAATAAGCTAAGTCTTAAGTAGCTAAAGCACTTTAATTAATCTATAACTAATAGATTAACTAGTCCCTCTTATCTCTTAATCCTTAATAGTTATAAAAACTACTACTTAGCTAATTTTAAGAGATATTATTAAGAGTATAAGATTATTACGCTTTATATGCCTACTTATATATCCTACCTACTCTAGCCTCTTAATATTAGGTACTTTATAGTACTAAAAAAGGCTTATAATTAAGAAATAAAATATCTAATTAGATACTTTATAACTTATATTTCTAAGACTAAGTTCTTTCTGGCCTTTTATGCCGCTTTTAAGGTTACTTTTATAAAAAGTAATATCCAGGGGGGATTCAGAGGAGCTAGAATTACTCCTCTTAACCTAGAAGCTATAATCTTAAAGCTTAATATATAGCTATAGACTCTAACTCCTCCTAAGGAGGTTAGCTAACCTTTAACCCCTTAGGCTTTAAAGACCCTAAATATAATATAAGAAACTAAATCTTAATCTAAATATATTACTAGATAAATTAGAAAATATTATAGTAGCTCTCTAGAGTTAATTCTTAATACCCTTAACTATCTTTCTAAGGGGGCTAAGGTAATTATATATAAGGTGGCCTTATTAGCAGCTAAGAATAGAGAACTTTAATAAGCAAATAAGATACTAAGCTAGCGCTAAAGGGCAAAAAGGATAAGACTATAGAAAGGAGGGATAATAATAATACAGGAAGTATCTTAAGTAATTAATTAGATAGATATTAATATGCAGGTAGTGGCCGAATTATCGAGAAGTAGTGGTTAAGGAAGGTTAGTTAGACCGGGAGTTAGGTGTTATAGTATCTGCAGTAAGACTAGGCATAATGCAAGGACCTATCAGGAGGATATTTAGGCCTTAGGAGAAGAGTATAGTAAGTAGTTTTAATTAATTAGATAGGTTATAGTAATCTTATTATCTACATAATAAAATTAGTAGGGATTTTTAGGTCACTTGCTTAACTAGGTTACTTGCTTATTAACTATGTTAGCTTTATAATATTATATATAATATATCTATTATTAGGTATATTATAAGCTAAATAAAGGTATTAAAAGACTTAATTAATTACTTTAAATAAGATTAAAATATATTAAGGTAGTAATAGGCCTTTATTAATGGTATTATATTAGGTAGTAGTAATAGTTTATATTAGGTATAATTTATAAAGTTAAAATATATAATAAAGTTAATTAAATTAATAATATAAATATTTTATTATAAGAATTAAGAACTAATATAAGGTAAAGAAGGAGAAAAGAAAAAAAAAAAAGTTGCATAAAAGAACATGAAGGCAAAATAAATTCAAAAAAAAAAAGGTTTTAGTATTTAAGGGAAATCTATAAATATTAGCAGATTAAGGCCAGCTTAGTAGGTTAATAATAATTCAAATCAGGTTATAAGATAATATAATAGGAGAAATATAAGTTAAGGATAAATATAATTAAATAATACTTAGGTTTTTATTTTTATAAAAATAGGTTTCTTCTTATTTATTATATATTATATATAGGTTATTCTTATCTCTTTATAATAGCCTTAGTTTATTAACTATTATAAAGGAAATAAAGTTTATATTAGCTTTACTATTTATAAGTATATTTAGTTACTTATCTTTAATTTTAACTTTTAATTCTAAGTAAGTTTATTAATATCTTTTTATTATTACTCTTAAAGCTTTCTTAGGTAATATTACCTCTAATTTCTTACCTATTTAATACTTTTTTATAAATAATATATGCCTTCTCCCTATAGGTAGTTTATATTATATTTACTTTTAATATAATTAATAATATTAAGATATTTATTTTAGATAGCTAGTTATTACTAATAGATAGCTTTTATTTTTCTTATTTTATAGTCTAAGATAATATCTATTTTTTTTTTTTTAATAAGAAGTTTTTATTTTTCCTTCTTAGTTTATAATAATTATTCTTATACCTATTATTTATCTAGCTATTTAAAGATATCTTTTTTATCTTAGGATATTTCTTCTTCCTATTAAGTAATATTTTTATTACTTTAACTAAGTCTTTTATTAAATAACTTATTTTCTATTATTTTAATTTCTTATTATATATTCTATTTCTTTTATATAATATATTAGAAGTTCTAAATATATATTAAAGCTTATTCCTATATCTTTATATACGCTTTAAATTTTACTCCTTAAGATCCCTTATACCTCTTTATAATTTAATACCTAATTATATTAATAATTAAATAAGGTCTTTATTCTTATTATTCTTAGACTTATATTAGGAAATAGTTATTTACTACTTTATCTTATTAATATCTTTATTAATAATACTATATATAATATGTATAATATTTACTTATAGTTTAAATAATTAAGGTATCTCCTTAGGTCCTTTTTAGCCTAAATATATTCTTTAGGAGTAATAAGGTCTTTTAATACATTTTTTATATAGGCCTAGATATAAATATTATTATCTTATTTTATAATTACTTATCTTTTAGCTAGTTTTATATACTTTTAATATTTACTAGCTTATATATAATTAGTTAATTTATTATATTATAATATAATAGAAGTATTTTAAATTATTTTTTTATCCTTAATTTTAAATTTTCTAATATTAAATTCTCTTTAAACTTTATAAGCTTCTAAGTAATTAGGGTTATTAATATATTACTTTACTTATTATAAGGTAATCTTAATAGGAATATCATTAACTTTCTAGTTAACCTTCTTAGTATTAGGTTTATTATTCTTATTAGGGGTAATTTCCTTTTTCTTTTTAATTATAAAAATAGATTTTCCTTTAGTAAGTTATTAATTATATTTTAGTATTAATACTTATTTTACTTTAATTATTTTAATTTTTTAATTTATTATTATTATTCCTTTTAATAATTATTTCTTTTTTCTTTTTCTTCTTTTTTACTTCTTATATAAAGAACTATTATAATAAGGGCTATATATCTTAAAATAAGTTATTATTTTAATTTTAATTTAAGATAGTATCTTTTAAGGGTTTTCTTTTTACTAAGAAATAAGTTATTCTTTTTTTTTAAGTTTATAAATTAGCCTTAAAAGGTATATCTAAGTATCTCTAAAATCTAATATAATTTAAATATTTCTTACCTCTTAGCAGGTAAAGCTTTATTAAGTTAATATTATTATAATTAGCTGCCTTAATTATAGCTTAAACCTAGTTATATATAACCTAGCTAGAGAGCCTTACTTACTTTTTAGCTGGCCTTAATCATCTTCCTATAACCTACTTTAAAGGCTACTTTTTTGCCAAACCCTGCAGATACTATGCTTAAATTATCCATAGTAAGTAATCCAATCTAACTTCTTATATCTTCTGGTCATAACTACTAATAGTATTATAGCTATATTATAATAATACCTACTATTAGAAGAAGCCTATAAATACCTAATTTTTATAAGCCTTATTTAATAAACGATTATAATATAATTAATATAATTAACTAAGCTATTAAGAACGATAATTATAATAAGCTTTAAAGTATAACAATAAAAAGTAAAAAGGCCTAGTTATATAAGGATAATACTAGCTGTATTAGGTTAATAGCCTTTAATTATAAGATCCTCCTACTTATATACCCTCTTTATAACCCCTACCTTCCTATTAAAAATGCCTTTTTTAATTCTAAGATAAAGAAACTTAATAGGCTAAAAAGAAAGCTAGCTAGAAGGGCAAATCTAAGCCAGAAGGAGAAGAAATTTATTAAGGCCCTTTACCTAGGCGGCTTATATGTTACGACCCCAGCGGTTACGTCACGTGTACCCCACAATTTCACTCCTTTCAAGAACCAATCACGATGCAACCATGCAGGGACGACCAGCGTAGGGACGCCGTCGTCCCATGGAACGAAGCGTCCCAAGGACGACAGCGTCCGCACATATCGTCGTCCTCACATCACACACAGTAGTATATAGAACACATTCATTTGCACTTTCATAGAACTTAGCTCACCAGCTATCAATAAAGCATCTTTACATCAATAAGCCTAACACGCATTACTTGATCATTAAGAAACGTAAACATATTCGGCATCGCTGCGGCATCACAGCCCGGAAAAAAAAAAAGAAAGCGAGAAAAACAAAAGAAAAAAAAAAAGAAAAAAAAAAGGCCCAAAAAGCTACGTTTTTCAAAAAAGAAAAACATAAAACCATAGCAAAAAAAAAAACGGACTAGCTTTACCTGTTTGGAAACCCAACCGTTCTAGTACGTGTGATAGCTCTTGTCAGACCGTTACCGCGTAACGGGGAGGGTCGGGGAGTGAGAGGAAAGGAGAGAGGGCGCGTAGGGGACGCCGTCGTCCCAAACGAGTGTATGACAGCGTCCCGTACACATATCGTCTTGTTCCTCAGAATACACACATTATGCACTTTCATAGACTTACTCACGCAGCTATCATAAAGCATCTTTACATCAATAAGCTAACACGCATTACTGAGCAATATCCACGCAATGGCACCTGCTACTCCAAACCGCCCTTCAACCGCAGGACGTGGCCCAGCACCAGTTTAGCCCTGTTTGGAAACCCAAACGTCGTCCACGTTGAATAGCTCTTGTTCAACCACGTACCGCGTAACCCACAACAGAGGAACTGCAGTCGCCCAGCAATATCCACGCAATGAACGGGACGAAGAAAAAACCATACGCTACTCCACGTTCGACCGCCCACACCGCAGGAACGGTGCCCACTGCACGTTACTGTCCCCCGCGAGAGGAAACCGACTACCTCCGTCGCAGAGGAAGGAACTGCAGAGTTGCCCAATGGAAACGGACGAAGAGGACGAGATACAGAGTCCTCCTATTCATCCGAATTCCATGAGGACGAAGTCAAGAAGCTCAAGAAAAGACTTCGTGACCTGGGAAAAAACAGCATGACACCCTCCTGGACAACGCCAAAAACAACGCCAAGATCGCGCAAAACAGGATCGAGGCCTTGGAGAAGAAGGTGGCCGACCTCGCCGAGATTGCAGAGTCACTCGGAAAAACAGCTGAGAACAGTCAGAAGCTGTACAAGGAACATATCGAACACACCGCAGCTCTTACTGCTACCGGAAAAGACCCTCCTGGAGAGATCCTTAGACCCCGTCAGCCTGACTCGTTCAACGGCGACGCCGATAAATTACAAGGATTCCTCACCAGCCTTCGGGAGTTACCAAATGTACTACCCGATTCAGTTCACCACCGAGGAACTGAGGGTTCGACACGGGATGGGATTCCTCAAGGACAAGGCGTTACGAATGATGGAAGCCTATCATCCGCGACTATGTCAATAATCCACCCCACGAACGGAAGCAAATGACCAAATATGTCTATGAGAAATACGAACACTTCGAATCCGAACTCAGGAATGCTTTCGGAATCATGGACGAAAAAACGAATGGCGGAAATGAAGATCCGGCAACTCAAACAAAGAGGATCAGCTGCAGACTACCTAGCTGAATACCGCTACCAGGCAGCCAAGTTTAAACTGGGGCGAAGAGGCCCATATGGCACAGGTATACTTGGGACTCAAGTCCGAAGTAAAGGATGCCATGGTGAACATTAGGCCCAAGCCCAAGGATTTAAACGAACTTGCCAGCATCGCTGTAGAAATCGACAACCAGCAGTATGAACGACGTAAAGAAAAACAGGCTGAGAAACACGGAGGATCATACAACCCCCGGTGGAACACCAAACAGCAAAATGCCAATCAAGGACGCAAGAGACACGTCGACACTCAACACGGAACTGAGCCTGGACCCATGGTCCTCGGGGCCACACAGCGAGACAACAACAGAAGACCCCGCGACATGTCCAAAATCAGGTGTTACAATTGCAACAGGATGGGACATATGGCCAGCAAATGCCCGGAACCTAAGAAACCTAGAGACCCTAATCGAGGTAAGCAAACACTAGGAGCAACTAACGAACAGGACCCTCAGATGGCCATCAAGACCCAGACACTGGGAATGACACGAAGTCTGTACGACATGGCGGAAACCACCGCCCTGTATGAAGACTACACGCCAGCAAAAGAATGGAACCCGCACCCGGACAGCTCAATCAGAGAGCCCCGGGATATATTTCCCACTTACGAGGAAGCAAACAAAGAGAAACCAGAACCACGAACTAGGGAAATCCAAAATCAACTCCAGAGAGAAAGGCATGCACAAAGGATGCGAGACGAAGAAGCATACCGCAAAAGGATGGCAGAATACAACGAAAGGAGAAAACAGAAACTTCGCGACGATCCTGAATACAGAGAACGAACAAACGCCCGACACAGAAAATACAAGCAAGACAAGAAGAATAGCACACAAGATGCACCCACCGAAACCCTAGGCATGATGAGAGAACAAAGACTCTCAAAACAAGGAACAAAGGAATACCTAGAGGGTCTACAAGGGAAGGACGCTACCCCTAACAAGGGCAAGCAACCCGAAGTACTCAAACAAGTGGATGATATCCCAGTTAGAGTCACCCTACAAGACACCGAGCAGGCATTCCAAAAGGCACGAGAGGCAGGAGCAAAGATCCGCACCTACCACCATCGACAATCCCGCCACATGGGACACAGAGGAGGAGTAGCACGAGAAACCGCACGATACCTCCGCAAACAAGATGAACGCCTGGAACAGAAATGGCAACAACCCTACGAACAACTGTTCGACGAAACAGGCAGCAGGATGTGGACCTCACCCGAAGACAGGTACACCCAGGAAGCCAGAGAACATGGCGAAACAAACAAACTCGCACCCCTGAACATACGCGCCTACCACATGGACACTGCTACAAACCCACTCCACAGGGAACCAAAGTTCAACGTCAAGGACGATGTAAGAACATTTCCAACGCATTCAGAACATGAGGAACTATCGTGGCTCTCATGCAAATATCATTGGTGTAAGGAACATAGACAAAACAAGGAAGACAACGACTGCTTTCCTGTGACGATTCCTGGCACACCGAACGACAAGCCCTACCTAGCAACTGAAACAGAAGGATACCTAGTACACCTATGGTACGAAAATCTCGGAGTAGTGGAATTACGGTTCCATATGCCGTACTATCGCGAGATCCAAAAGAACAAGAACCTCTGCGAAGGAATCAAGCAAATGACGCTGGAAATCACAGAAGTTGAAAAAGAACTCGAAGCCTTGACCTTGAAAGAATGTGCGAAACAAGGAAGCACCTTCAAATCCATCGACTTCGGCGAAGGATTCGATCAGGCTTCAATCGACGACACCAGTTCGGAGGACACGATGCCAGACAGCGAACTCGAAGCCATAGAGGAATTCTTCAAAAAACCTCACGACACCAGAGGGAAGCCAACAGACGAACAAAAGAAAGCATGGCGACGATGGTGCAGATATGAGTTAGAACTCATGAAAGAACGACAAGAACTAAGCGAGGTGGATCACATCGAAGGATGTACGGATCCGGAAAAATGTCACCAACTATACCTCGAAAACATCGGAGCGTTACATGACAGACAGATGACGGAATCCGAAAAATATGAAGCACGTCTAAAGACATCTGAAAAACAATACGAAGAATTGGAAATACGCTTTCAACAGCGACTATTCGACGACGAATTCAGCAACGATTGCACCGACGGCGAAGAATGCGCAGACAGCGACTGCGAACAAACTCACAAGGACGCCTCGGGAAAAGAGATACGCTTCCTGTAACAACAGAGCCACAGGAAAGCGCCAGACAAGGACGGACAAGACCCGTACCTACAAGTGCTCTGGGAGCCACACAAGACAACAAACCCGATCGCCTAGTGCTACGAGCTCAGATCAAGGGAAGATGGCTAAACGCATGGATCGATAGTGGAGCAAAGAAGAACTTCATCGACCCAAGAATAGTCACAAAGCTAGGATTACCATGGAAGAAGAAGCGACTGTCATACCGACTTGTGAATGCGGAAGGACAGTACTTTGATTACAACAACGGTATTGTGGATCAAGAGATTGATCACCTCAAGGTCCGTATCGGAGGAAAGAATCAAGGGATAAGCTTCGACATCATACCTTTGGGAGAGAATATGGACATTCTACTTGGTATGAACTGGCTTAGACGACAAAACCCGCACATCGACTGGAGGACCGGCCAGATCACTTTCCCCAGTGACCCCGACAGCGATAGTAAAACGATCACGATGAGCAAGAAGAGATCTCAATCCACGACTAAAGGAGAAAGCGTGGACCGGCATGGAACAAAGATTCCACCACCTCCAAAAGGAGTACGACACAAGCACAAGAAAGGCCAAAGAAATAAAACAGAAATCCTAGGCATTCTCCAACAACAAGATCCAAGAAAGGACGAACCACCAACGACAAGCCAGGACCGACTAAAAAACATTCCGAAAGAATACCGGATATACGACAAACTGTTCAGAGAAGAATTAGAAACAGGAGTCCCCGAACACAGCCAATGGGACCACGAAATCAATCTCACAGACGACAACTTACCATTTCAGAAGTTGTATTCGCTCAACGAAAAAGAGCTACGAGTACAGAAGGAATACATCGACGAGATGCTAGCAAAAGGCTATATCAGGGAATCTAGTTCACCCTCAGCATCATCCATGTTCTTTGTACCAAAAAAAAACGGAAAGGATAGACCCGTCATCGACTACCGACCGGTCAACGCGAAAACCATCAAAGATCGAACCCCGCTTCCGCTCATCACGGAACTCAAGGATCGGTTACAAGGCAAAAAGATCTTCACAGCTCTAGACCTTAAAGGCGCGTACAACCTCATCCGTATCAAGGAAGGAGACGAATGGAAGACGGCGTTCAGAACCAGATTCGGACTGTTCGAATACCTGGTAATGCCTTTCGGTCTCACCAACGCACCCGCAACGTTTCAGCGGATGATCAACAGCGTACTTCGACAATACCTCGACATCTTTGTAGTCTGTTACCTGGACGACATCCTAATCTTCTCGGACAACGAAAAAGAACACAAGGAACACGTCCACAAGGTCTTGAAAACACTACAAGACGCCAAGCTATTGGTCGAACCAGAGAAAAGTCACTTTCACGTTACGAAGGTAGACTTCCTGGGACACACCATCACACCCGGAGAAATCCGAATGGAAAAGAAGAAGATATCCGCGGTAGCAGAATGGAAAGTACCCAACAACGTCAAAGAAACGCAAGCCTTCTTAGGCTTTGCCAACTACTATAGACGATTCATTAAGGACTTCAGCAAGATCGCGAACCCCTTAACAGAACTTACGAAGAAGGATAAGCCCTTCACCTGGAACGACAAGGCACAAGAAGCCTTCGACGGGCTCAAACAATCAATCCTCAGCGAACCCGTACTAGCGATGTTCGATCCCGACAAGGAAATCGAACTAGAGACGGATTCATCGGATTTCGCACTAGGAGGGCAAATCGGTCAACGAGACGACACAGGAAAATTGCACCCTATTGCCTTCTATTCACACAAGTTGCACGGAGCAGAACTTAACTATCCAATCTACGACAAGGAGTTCTTAGCAATTGTCAACTGTTTCAAGGAGTTCAGACATTACTTAATGGGAAGTAGACATCAGGTCAAGGTTTACACCGACCATCAAAATATTTCGTACTTCGCCACGACACACGAACTCAACCGACGACAATTACGCTACGCAGAGTACCTATGCGAATTTGATTTTGTAATCATCCACCGCAAGGGATCCGAAAATGGAAGAGCAGACGCAATCAGTCGACGACCAGATTACGACACTGGCACTACCAAAGCAAGAGAACAAGTGCTAGAAAAGAACGAAAAGGGAGAATACCGATTCACCCAACAAATGCAAACATTGGGATGGATACAAGCAGCAGACACCAAAGAAATTCCAGGAGATCCACAAGAGTTTATCCAAGAATTCCACGCACATCCACTACATGGACACCCAGGGGTCACCAAGACCCTGAAACGGCTATTACAGCAAGGATATCGCACGACACGAAAGGTAGTAGAAGAGGTTGTCAAACAATGCGATGTCTGTGCTAGAACGAAAGCACGACGACACAAACCCTACGGAGAACTACAACCAATCGAAGTTGCAGAACGACCATGGAGTTCAATCACTATGGACTTCATAACTAAATTACCGTTATCTGAAGACCCCTCAACCGGAATCTTTTACGACAGTATCATGGTTATCGTGGACAGACTCACGAAATTCTCAATCTACTTACCCTACAGAGAGGCAACGGACGCAGAAGTCATGGCCTACATTTTCTACGACAGGGTAGTAAGAGAACGAGGATTACCCAAGGAAATCCTATCGGATAGAGGACCGACATTTGCCTCTAAATTTTGGCAATCGCTTATGGCACTCATGGGAGTCAAACACCGGCTCACAACGGCTTTCAGACCACAGGCAGACGGACAGACAGAACGAATGAACCAAGTGCTAGAACAGTACCTTCGGTGTTACATCAATTACGAACAGGATAACTGGGTTGAGAAACTACCGAACGCCCAGCTAGCCTACAACACCGCCTACAACGAAAGTACGAAACTCACGCCGTTCGACGCAAACGCCGGATTCACCCCAAACGCGTACTACGACGCTCAAGAACCCAAGAATGTGAACCCCGCAGCCATTATCGCAAGCGACAAGCTGAAGGAAATACACGACGAACTCAAGACAGAGCTAGAATTCGTCAGAAAAAGGATGCAGAGACACTATGACCCTAAAAGGTTGAAGGGACCAACCTTTAAGGAAGGGGACATGGTCTACTTATCCACCAAAAACATCAAAACAGACCGACCAAGTCACAAACTGGACTACAAGTACCTAGGACCAGTTAAGATCAAACGGAAGACAGGGGAAGACAGATACGAATTAGATCTACCCCCGAACATCAGATGTCACCCAATCTACCATATCTCGATGTTAGAATCAGCCGCCGACACAATACATGTCAAGACCGGCAACGAACCCCGACAAATCACAGGACCAGAGGTATACGAAGCAGAAGAAATCAGGAAGATGCGCAAAGAAAACGGCAGAAAGGAATACTTGGTGAAATGGAAAAACTACCCAGAAAGCGAGAATACGTGGGAACCAACTAAGCACCTTGTTGGTGCCCAGCGGCTCCTGAAGAACTTTCACCAAAATCAAACAAAGGCGATGCGTTCAGAAAATCATCCCCCAAACCAAGAGAAGACCAGTCAACATCATTAGGAACATGATCCACTGGAGATCACGCACCACGGCATCTTCATGAGCATCCAACATGGACAAGATACCATCCTCCTTCTCGACTTCTTGGAGACCACGGCGAGTGGCCTCAGAACGTTTCTCCTTCACCCTAGCACGAATCTTCCGGATACGAGACAGACGCCCAGCAGCCGCAGCAAGACGAGATTGCAAGGCCGCCATTTCCTCATGAAGCTTCAAAAGGTCATCGCTCGCTTCATCCTCATCCACCTCCAGTTTCTTCTCCTGCTTCATAAGGGAAGATACTAAAAGCAATCAGCGACAAACAAGAAAACACAGAAAAGAACTCACGAGAGGACGCCACCCGCGTACCATCACAAGGTTTTCTCTTGCGCACACATTCGCTACAACGACTGGAATCGGGAGACATCAAACATTTGTCCCCATTACCTGCCCTAAAACAACGGGTGCACGGCATATCCGCTTGCTCGCCGGACAACGCAACGGACTCAGCAAGTTTGGCAACGTCACGCTCCTTTTTTAATTTTTCTAACTCACGTTCCGCGTGGGTCTTGCGAGAATACTGTTTGGAGACACGGTCAGACATTTCGCGACATGATGATGAAAGGTTTAGGTTAGAACGCACCAAGTGAAATTCGGGATGGACAGGGTATGCAGGTCTCGAGGACGAGGCCCAACGGAGGGGAGAGATCGTGTTACGACCCCAGCGGTTACGTCACGTGTACCCCACAATTTCACTCCTTTCAAGAACCAATCACGATGCAACCATGCAGGGACGACCAGCGTAGGGACGCCGTCGTCCCATGGAACGAAGCGTCCCAAGGACGACAGCGTCCGCACATATCGTCGTCCTCACATCACACACAGTAGTATATAGAACACATTCATTTGCACTTTCATAGAACTTAGCTCACCAGCTATCAATAAAGCATCTTTACATCAATAAGCCTAACACGCATTACTTGATCATTAAGAAACGTGACACTTCGCATCGCTCGGCATCACGCCCTACGTTATCTGCAAACATAAACCTAGTACGGACTAGTTTACCTGTTTGGAAACCCAACCGTCACATTATATAATAAGTAGCTTAAGGCTATTTAAGGGCAGGCTAAGAAGGTATTAGAGAAGACTAAGCCCTGGTAAAGATAAGTGGGATAGTATACTATAGTATCTAGGATAGAAGAGGGGTAATTATAGCGTTTAAGAAGAAAATATATTAAGTTTTATATAAGTTTAATTATCTAAAGTTAAAGACCTAAAGTTATAATATTAGTATTAGTAGTATAAAGAGGGTTAAGTAGGTTATAGGATATAGTATATAATAGATTTAATAAATTAGTTAAATATTAATATATTATTAATATAAATAGGGGAAGAAATAAGTTATATATATTAATAGTAAGTCCTAGGTTAAATAAGTTATACTTTAATTTAATTGTATTAATAATTTTAATTATTATTTATAATTTATTATTTTTTCTAATTATATTAATTTTCTTACTTTTAGGTATTAATTTATGTTTTTAATTAGTTTTAATAGGGTTCTTATATTCTTATTTATAATATTCTTTCTTATTATAATTATAATAAGTAACTTTAAACATATTTTATATAATAATTTTAATATTTATTAATCCTACTTTAGTGTTATAAGATATATTAAGTTATTAAACTTTTCCTTAGTTAATATTATATTATAATTTATTATATCTTATTATTTTATAAACTATAAGCTTTTTATATAAATTATTAATTATTAATTATTAATTCTTAATTATTATATTAATATACTTAACTAGTGTTTTTAATTAATTTTTCAATTATAATTTAGCTTATATTAATTCTTTTAGAATATTAAATTATAGGGACATAAAAATACTTTCCTAGTTTAAGTTATTACTTTTTTATTAATTTTATTTTATTTATTCTTATATATAAGGTTAATTAATTATATATTATATTATATATATTTACTTAATAGAGGTTAATTTAACTTTTATTAATTAGTTTATATAAAAGTTAACCTAATTCTTTTAATTCTAACCTTAATAGAATTTCTATAAATCCCTGCCTTTATCTTATATTTATCTTAAAACTCTATATATAAACTCCCTATTTATAAGCCCTTATACTCGTATAGTTTAAGACTATAATTAGGCTAGTCTTTACTAATTTAAGAGTAGCTCCCCTAAATAGTAATACCCCTTTTAAATATATTAAAGAGCTACTTTTTATATATAACTAAGTTTAAACCTATAAAGGCAGTAAGAAAGGCTACCTAGTCTAACTAAAGGTAATAACGTTCCTTTAGGCCTTTTTTTAAGTCCTTAAGATTTAATAGCTTAAAATTAACCTAATTTAAATTAATTAAATTAATATAATACCTTTAATTTATATAACTAATTAACTAAAATAGGCTATAATTAGAAATAGCTATTATAATAAGGTTAGACTTATATCTTAATAAGAAGTTCTTTTTAATAGTAATTATTATTATATAAATGTCTTTAAGTTCTTCTTTATTAGTTATATCTAAGGCAGGCCTAATAACTAGATTAAGGTTATAGCTAGTTATATAATAGGTATAATTATATAGCTATAGGCTATTTTATATAATAGGCATTAAGGCAGTATAGCTATTATACTATTAAAAAGAAGGATTAAAAGGGAAAGCTAGGTTAAGAAACTTACTTATAAGTTTATAATTAATTACTTACTTAGTTAGGGTCTAACTAATCTTTAAGTAGAAGTATAATAAATAGATTAAGTGCATCCTTTAAGTAGGATAAAGGAAGAAGGGTAATCTAACTGCTAAGAGTAGGGCTATAGCTAGTCCGAATACTCCCTAGTTAAGGTAGTAATTATATTATTAAGGCAGATAAACCTTATATAATTTTAAATTCTATAATAATAGCCTATTATAAGGGTCTTATTATTTAAGCCTTTATAGAAAAGCTAAAAAGCTTATATTATAATCCTAGTAGTTATATTATATATATCTTATAAAAAACCTTATAATAAGTAATTAATTAAATAAGGATTAATAAATATAAGAATAATAATACTTTAAGACTATATTATTCTAAGATTAATAATAAACTTATATTATAATACTTTTATATAGATATTTTAAGTATATAGAATATATTTATTTATACTTTTATACATTCTAGCTTACTAGCTATTAATAAAACTTCTTTATATTAATTAAGCCTAATAAATATTAAATTTACTATCAAGAGATATAATACTTTAATAAGCTTAGTTATATATCTTATATAATCTACTAATAATAAACCTAGTATAGCTTAGTTTATTTATAATTAAAACTTAATTATTATATATTAATAGCTTTTATTTAACTTATATTATATAATATTAAGTAATATAAATAAAATATTTGTAAATAGTAACCCTATTTAATAGTAAAATATAACTATTAACCTCTAGGGTTATTAGCTTATTATATTTATTAATCTTATATTAATTAATAACCTATTAACTAGTAAAAATATAAATAATAGAAATAAGTCTTCTTAGAGTTTTAATAACTTAGAAATTCAATAACTTTATAAGTAACTTAGGAATATTACTAATAGAATAAATAAAATATATTAAATACTAAAAGAGTTTATTACCTTATAGTACTAATAGAATTAAAGTAATAGTAATACTTAATAGGAAATATATAACCTGGCTTTAATAGCTAGTAATAAGAGAGACCTAAGAGAAGTCTTTAAGCCTTACCTACCTAAATACTTTAATAAAACCCTAAGTAAGTTACTTATATTTTTTATATAAAGCTAAGCCTTTATTATATATTATTTAAACTAATTTTATAATAATTCTACTAAAGTAATATATATAGCTAAAAGACTTATTAAAATACTAGCCTAATAATTTTAACTTATTATAAATAATTATATAATAAACCTATCTTATAATTTATAACTATAAATTACTTTACTTTTTTAAGAAAATAAATATTATAAAATAAAAGAAGTACTTAAAATATTATTTAAAATTATTAATAAAAAAGGCTAAGTAAAAAGAAAAATTAAAATACTTAAATAAACTAGATTAGGATTTACCTTAGGAGTTAAGTTTTTATAATTTATAAGTAAATTACCTTAGGACTAGGATATATTAAAATTATTTCTCTTTAATATACTTAATGAATAAGTTTAATAGGAATTATAAGAAAATAAAGAATAATAAGATAATAAACTATATTACTATATAAACTAAGAAAGACCTTAAAGTTAATACTTAATATAGTATTAAACTAGGGCTAATTGATTTTTAAATAATAAAAAGAAATAAGTTAGGAATTACTTATTATAATTATAATAAGAAAGGATATTATAAATCAGAATATAAAAACCCTATTAAAACTAACTAAAAGTATAAATTAATACCTAAAGGTAAGAAAATTAATATTATTAGGAAGAATAATAGATTATAAATAGTAATTAAAACTATTAATATAATAAGAAAAAATAAATATAATATAACATAAATATAATATACTAATAATTTTAATTTATCTCTTAATATATATAATTTATTTCTTAGTAAGGAAGAAACTTTTAAGAAATACTATCTTAGATTAGAATTAGAATAATAACCTATTCTAAGATATATAATACTAACTATAGAAGTTACCTATATATAAAATAAGAAAGAGAAAAAGAAAAAAGAAATAACTACTAAAAGGAATAATAATAATAAGCTAAAAAGGATAAAATAATTAAACTAAAATAAATACTAGTATTAAAATATAATCAATAACCTACTAAAAGAAAAACTATTTTTATAATTAAAAAGGAAAAAAAGGTTACTTCTAATATAAATAATAAACCTAATACTAAAAAGGTTAATTATATAATTAATAATATTACTATTAAAGTTATCTTATAATAATTAAATTAATGTATTTATAATCTTAACTACTTAGAATCTTATAGAGTCTAAAAAGAATTTAATATTAAGAAACTTAAAAGTAAGAATAAAAAGATAATTTAAAATACCCTTATTATATTAAACTATAATAAATTTAATAATTATTTCTAAATTAGTAAATATTAGAAGTATATAAAACTTACTAGAGAATAAGTAATTATAGAATAAGATAATAGTATTTATATCTAAGCCTATAAAGAAAATACTAGAAGATCTTATAACTTTAAAAAATTATATCTAGGCTAAAAAAGACCTAAGGAGGTATCTTAATTACCTAAACTATAAATAAATATTATAAATATTATATATATAATATTACTATTAAAGATATTAATAAGATAAAATAATAAATAATTACTTCTTAATATTTTTTTTTCCCTTATTATTAGCCTTATATAAGGCCATTAAGCTTTTTAACTTTTCTATAAAGGCCTAAATAGTAAGACCCTTATAATAGGCTATTATTATAAAATCTAAAATTATATAAGGTTTATCTGCCTTAATAATATAATTACTACCTTAACTAGGTAGTATTAATACCAGCTCTTAGCAGTTAAGTTATCCTTCTTCCTTTATCCTACCTAAAGGATATATCTAATCTATCTATTATATTTCTACTTAAAGGTCAGTTAAATCCTAACTAAGTAAGTAATTAAGTGTAAACTTATAAGTAAGTTTCTTAACCTGGCTTTTAACCCTTCTTGCTAATAGCATAATAGCTATACCGCCTTAATGCCTGCTATATAAAATAGCCTATAGCTATATAATTATGCCTACTGCATAACTAGCCATGACCTTGATCTAGCTATTAGGCCTGCCTTAGATGCAGCTAGTAAAGAAGAACTTAAAGAGATTTATATAATAGTAGCTACTATTAGGAAGAACCTCTTGTCCTTCTTAGTATAAGTCTAAGAATATTAAAAATAAAAACCTTACCTAATTATTAATATAATTAGGTATGGAGTTATAAAGAGATATAAGGGATTTTAAGTAATAAAACTAAATATTTATATAGAAATAAAAGAATAAGCTTTAAAATATATTTAAAACTCCCAATATATTATATAATAAAGATAAAATATATATTAAGAAATTAAAATATTAAAAGATAAGTTATTTAATAAAAGACTTAGTTAAATTAACTAAGATATTACCTAATAAGAAACAAAAATATTTTAAGATAAATAAGATATCTTTTAATAATTAAATAAATAATAATTATAAGAATAATTAATATAAACTAAGAAGGAAAAAAAGAGACCTCTTACTAAAGAAGAAAAAGCAGATATTATCCTAGACTATAAGGTAAGAAAGATAAAAACTACTTACTAATAAAATTTAGCTATTAAAAATAAATATCCTAATAATATTAACTATATTAAGAGTAAATATAATATAAATTACCTATAGGAAAAAGGCAAATATTATTTATAAAAAAAATAATAAATAGGTAAGAAATTAGAGGCTAAATTACTTAAGGAAGCTCTAAGAATAATAATAAAAGGGTTCTAATAAACCTACCTAGAACTAAGACTTAGAATTAAGGGCAAGTAACTAAGTATACTTATAAATAATATAAACTTTATTTCCTTTATAATAGTTAATAAACTAAAGCTATTATAAAGAGATAAAAATAACTTATATATATTATATAATAAATAAGGAGAAACCTATCTTTATAAAGATAGAAAAGTCACTAAAGAGATTAATTACCTTAAGGTATTTATTAATAGAAAGAATTAAGAAATTAACTTTAATAGTATTTTAAAATAAAAATATAATCTAATACTTAAATACTTATAGCTATTATATTATAACTTATAATTTAACTAGAGAACTAGCTAGGTAAATTATAAAGATTACTTTTTAAATAATAAAAGTAATTTAGGCTATAATATAAGATATTAAACTTTAATTAAAAAGAGTAATAAAAATAAAAGTAATAAAATATTACTTATTTTAAAAGGAATATAATATAAATACTATAATGGTAAGGTTAAATATATTAGATAAATAATTATAACTCTTAAAGGATAATTTAAGTAATTAGATTAAGATATTAAATAAATAAAATAAATTATGAGTATAAATGAATTTAATACATAACTTAAGAATATATTATTAAAGTATTATATTTATAAGAACTTATCTTAAGAGGAATTAAATATAAAGTTATCTTAATATATAGATTATAATATTAAAATTATACTAAAAGGTAAAAAAAGTTTAAAATTCTTTTCTATTTATAATCTATCTTAAGATAAGCTAGGAATACTTAAAGAGTAAATAAATAATATATTATAGAAGGGATATATTAGACTATTAAAATCCTTAGTAGGATTCTTAGTTATATTTATATTAAAACCTAATTTAAATAAGTTAAGACTTATAGTAAATTACTAATAACTTAATAAGGTTATAGAAAAAGATAGGATATTATTACTACTTATTATTAAACTTAAGGACTGCCTATTTAGTAAGAAATAATTTATAACTCTTAATTTTAAATTTACTTATACTCTTATTTAAATTAAAAAAGGTAATAAATAGAAGATAGCCTTTTAAATAGAATATAAATTATTTAAATATTTACTTATGCCTTTTAGGTTAATTAATATACTTATACTATTTTAATATATAATTATGAATTTACTTTAAGAATATCTTAATATCTTTATAGTTTACTATATAGATAATATCTTTATAGTTTACTATATAGATAATATTTTTATCGTCTCTAATATAAAAGAAGAATATATAAAATATATCTATAAGGTATTAAAAGCATTATAATGTATTAATATACTTATTAAACCTACTAAAAGCTATTTTTATTAGTCTTAAGTAACCTATTTAGGATATAAAATCTTATATATTAAGATTAAGATAAATACATAAAAAATTATAATAATTACTAAATAGAAATTACTAATATTAATAAAATAAATATAATCCTTCCTAGGATTTATTAACTATTATTAATAATTTATTAAAAACTTTAGTAAGATTATTATTTTACTTACTAAGATTACTAAGAAAAATAAATAATTTTAAAAAAATAATAAAATATAATAAGCTTTTGAATAGCTTAAATTAGCTATTATAAATAAGCCTCTTTGAATTATGTTTAACCCTAATTAGTAAATTAAACTTGAAATTAATACTTTTAACTTTACCTTAGGAAGATAAATAAGATAATAAGATAATAATAATATATTATATCTTATTACTTTTTACTTTTATAAGATATATAAAGTAGAACTTAATTTTCTTATTTATAATAAAGAATTCTTAGCTATTATTAATTACTTTAAGGAATTTAAATATTACCTTAAAGGAAGTAAATACCTAGTAAAAGTATTTATAAATAAATTCTAAGAATATAACTTATTTTATAATAATATATAAACTAAACTAATAATAACTATATTATACTAAATACCTATATAAACTTAACTTTATTATAATATATTATAAAGGAATTAATAATAAATATATAAATACTATTAGTTAAAAACCTAATTATAATATAAGAATAATTAAAACTAAGAAATAACTCCTAGAGTTTAATTAAAAAGGGGAATGTTAATTTACCTAACTTATTAAAATAATAATAAGGATAATTAAGTAATGAAATCCTCTATTAAAATATAATTATAACTTTCTTTATAAATTTTATTTATACCTCTTATATAAATATTAAGGTATTATAAAAATAGTAAAATAACTCTAAATAAGTTTAAAAAGAAAGATATAAAAGATATTATTAAATAATATAACTTATACCTAAGAATAAAAGCTTAAAGATATAAAACTTATAAATAGTTATAACTACTACTAGTAATATAATAACCTTAGGACTTAATTATAATAGATTTTATAATTAAGTTACCCTTATTAAAAAAACCCTTAATTAAAATCTTATATAATAGTATTATAATTATAATAAATTCACTTATAAAGTTCTTATATTACCTACCTTATAAAGAAGTAATAAATATAAAAGAACATTTTTATATTTTTTACTAATATATTATTAGTATATATAAGTTACCTATAGAAATCCTTTTAGATAAGAGACTTATATTTATAGTAATATTTTAGTAAGTACTTATAATATAACTTAAATTAAATTATTAACTGATACTAATAGTTTAATTATAAGCTAATAAATAAACTAAATATATAAACTAAGTACTTAAATAGTATATATAATAGTATATTACTTATAAATAAAATAATTAGGCTAAGAAATTATTAATAGCTTAACTTACTTATAATACTATATATAATAAAAGTATAAAGCTTATACTAGCTTATACTAATTTTAAATTTATATTAAATATATATTATAATATATAATAAGAAAAATTAATTAATTTAGCTATTATACTTAAAAGTAATAACCTTAAAAACCTATATAAAGAAATAAAAATAAAACTTAAATTTATTAAAAATTATATAAAAAACTATTATAACTTAAACTAATTAAAAGGATTAATATTTTTAAAAAAAGATATAATTTACCTAGCTATAAAAAATATTAAAATAAATTAACTAACTTATAAATTAAATTATAAATTTATTAGATTTTACAAAGTATTATAAAAAATCTTAGAAAATAATTATAAATTAGACTTATTACTAAAAGTTCCCTAGTTTAAATTACTGCTTTTTTATTAATTTCACTTTATCTGTTCTTATATATAAGGTTAATTAGTTATGTACCCTATTTTATATATTTAATTAATAATGGTTAATTTAACTTTTACTAACTAACTTATATAAAAGTTAACCTAATTCCTTTAATTCTGACTTTAATAGAATTTCTATAGAACCCTGCCTTTACCCCGCGTTTATCTTAGAACTCTGTATGTAGACTCCCTGTCCATAAGCCCCTATGCTCTTATGGTTTAAGACCATAATCAGGCTGGTCTGTATATCACTAATTCAGGAGCAGCTTCCCCTTGATAGTAATAACCCTTTTAGATATATTAAAGAGCCACTCTTTATATATAACTAAACCTATAAAGGCAGTAAGGAAGGCTACCTAGTCTGACTGAAGGTAATAACCTTCCCTTAGGCCCCTTTCTAGGTCCTTAAGACCTAATAGCTTAGAATTAACCTAGTTTAAATTAATTAAATTAAGATAATACCTCTAATCTCTATACCTAATTAACCAGATTAGGCTATAATTAAAGATAGCTATCCTAATAAGGTTAGATTTATATCTTAATAAGAAGTTCTTCCTAATAGTAGTTATTATTATATAGATCTCTTTAAGTTTTTTTTTACTAGCTATATTTAAGGTAGGCCTAATAGCTAAATTAAGGTTATAGCTAGTTATATAATAGGTATAATTATATAATTATAGGCTATTTTATATAGTAGGTATTAAGGCAGTATAGCTATTATACTATTAGTAAGAAGGGTTAGAAGCCGGGTTAGGAAACTTACTTAAGTGTAATAGATAGACTAGGCATGGTATGTTATAAAGGTCGATTAAAGAGTAGTCCTTTAGGTAGGATAAAGGAAGAAGGGTAACCTAACTGCTAAGAGGTAACTGGCTTTAATATTGCCTGGTTAAGGCAGTAATTATATTATTAAGGCAGATAAACCTTATATAATTTTGGATTTTATAATAATAGCCTGCTATAGGGGTCTTACTATTTAAGCCTTTATAGAAAAGTTAAAAAGCTTAATAGCCTTATATAAGGCTAATAGTAAGGGAAAAAAAAATACTTAAGGTAATTATAATTAATTAATAAGGTTATTAAATAATTAGTAGTAATTTAAGTAGATTAATATTAGCTATACTAGATTAGTTTTAATTATAAATTCTTAGTATTAATTATCTTTAATAGGAGATATAATAATTAGTAGAAAATATAAAGTCTATATAATAAAACTATTAGGGTTATAATACTATTAAAAGAAGCCTATAGGTACTTAATCCTAATAGGTTTTATTTAATAAAAGGTTATAATGTAACTTATAAAATTAAGTAAGCTATTAAAAAGGATAATTACTATAAGCTTTATAATATAATAATAAAAATTAAAATAAATTAAAAAAAAAGATAATACTGATTATATTAAATTAATACTTTTAATTATAAAACCCTTTTACTTTTATAGCCTTATTATTAGCTAATTAATGGAGGCTTTTTTAATTATAAAATAAAACTACTTTATAAGCTAAAAGGGAAGTTACTTAGAGGGGTAAATTTAAGCCAGAGGGAAAGAGAATTTATTAAGACTTTTTATAATAACTTATATAATAAGTAACTTAAGAATATTTAGTAATAAGCTAAACAAACACTAGAAAAGATTAAACCTTAATAATATATAAATTTAGCTACTTATAATCTTAAACTATAAAAGTATAATTAAGATAGAAGTAAGGTAATTATAAGGTTTAAAGAAATAAGAAGAAAATATTTCAAGTTTTATATAAGTTTAATTACTTAAAGTTAAAAATTATTAGTATTAATAATATAAAGAGGGTTAAATAGGTTATAAAATATAATATATAATAAATTTAATAAATTAGCTAAATATTAATATATTATTAATATAAAAAAAAGATAAAGCTTGTTATAATTATTTTCCTTAATAACTTAGTTAATTATATTAATTATATTATTACTTTTTATTAAATAAGGCTTATTAGAATTAAGTATTTATAAGCTTTTTTTAAGTATTATTATAATATAATTATTTAAAAGTTAAAATACCTATTAAATAATACATAAAGTAAAGCTAAAGGTATTAAAATAAGATAATAAAATAAGGTATTTATTTTTAATATAATATAATATAAGGCATTATATATTATATTAAAAGATATAATAACCTTAATATTAAGTCTTAGCAGATTATATAACTACTGCCTTAAACCTTAAGATTTAATTAAATAAGTAGCCTTAATTTATAAGTATAAAAAAGATATTTCCCTTATCCTTAGTAAGTTAAATATCCTCTTTATTATTCCCCTTTTAAGGTAATTACTATTAAGGCTTTAACCCTAAAAGGCTATATTAAAATAAGCTAAGAACTCTTACTTTTATTATAAGATATATTATTATATAATTATTATTACTAATAATTACTTAGGCTATAATTAGTTAATTATAGTAATTAATTACTATATACTTAGCCCTCTAATATAAATTAATAATATTAATATTAAAAAGATCCTAAGTTTATATTTCTTTTTTTATTATTATAAAATTATAAGTAAAGACCTATTATATATTAATAAGTTATAATTAATATAATAAGTTAATCTTATAATCTTTAATTACTAAATATAGCTTTATAATATTATATAAAATATATATATTATTAGATATATTATAAGCTTAATAAAGGTATTAAAAGACTTAATTAATTATTTAAAATAAGGTTAAGGTATATTAAGGTAATAATAGGCCTTTATTAATAGTATTATATTAGGCAGTAATAATAATTTATATTAGATATAGTTTATAAAGTTAAAATATATAATTAAATTAGTTAAATTAATAATATAAATATTTTATTATAAGAATTAAGGGCTATCATAAGGTAAAGGAGGGGAAATAAGAGGGAAAAAAGGAGGAAAAAGGCAAATTAAGAAAAAAGGTTTTAGTATTTAGGGAAAAACTATAAATATTAGTAGATTAAGGCTAACTTAATAGGTTAATAATAGATTAGATTAGGTTATAAGATAATATAATAGGAGAAATATAAGTTAAGGATAAATAAAATTAAATAATACTTATATAATATAATTATAATATTATTAATAATTTTAATTAAAACATATAAGTTAAAGTTAAATTAAATTACTTATAATAAGAATATAATAAATAATTTAAATATATTATTTATAGGGGTTAGTAAAATAATAATCTTTAAAGTAAGTTATGAAAAGAAATTAAGGCTAATTAAAAAATAAGGCTTTCTAGCTAGGTTATGTATAACTAGGTATAAGCTATAATTAAAGTAGCCTATTATAATAATATTAACTTAATAAAGTTTTACTTATTAAGAGGTAATAAATATTTAAATTATATTAGACTTTAGAGATACTTAAATAAATTTTTTAAGGCTAACTTAGTAAATTATAATATTTATTTTTCATATAATATAATATAAAGTATTATATATATATATTATTATTTTTTAAATTTATATCTTATTTTAAGGTTTTTAATAGTATTTTATATATTATTAAATTAGTATTTTAATCTTTAATATTATAATTTATATAATTAAAACTAATGTATTTTAAATAATATTAATTTCCTTAAATTATTATTAATCTCTTAGTAACCTTATTAATCAATAATAAATATTATAATATATAAAATATATTTATTTATACTTTTATAAATTCTAACTTAATAATTATTAATAAAACTTCTTTATATTAATTAAGCCTAATATATATTAAATATATTATTATAAGATATAATACTTTAATAAACTTAGTTATATGCCTTATATAGTCTACTAATAATAAACCTAGCACGGCTTAGTTTATCCACAGTTAGGAGCCACCTGCTACATATTGCCTTATCATGATGCCGTATCAATCAGCGGCTAATCAATACTAGGTCAAGCCCCATAAAAGTACCTCAAGAGTACACTCAGATTCTGAGGGACAGTTCACAACGTCATACATATCTACATGCATTTAGCGCCCATCTTCCAACTTTATTACTTTATGCTCTTCCTCTTAAAATGGATGAATGTTGGCAGCAGGAAATATTCTCTTCGCGGGCCTTTCATAATCGGAAGTCTCGCAAATTCACACCACAGGTTTCTAGCCCCTTAAGCATTACAAGAATCCTCGGCCCCTACCAACTTCAATGTCCCAAAGCTCATTCCCTGGTTCGTGCCTCTCAATGCAATCGCAGTCCAGCCAAAGATGAAAGGGACGTAAAGCATAAACGTCACCCCGCGAACTCGCCGCGGTTTGAGATCCATCGGTTTACAGATGAGGAAGATGGGTTGGAGGGCGACTTATTTCTTCCTGCCGTGTTGGATGCTTCTTTTGTCATGGCCGGAAGTCGGAAGAAAATCCATGAGATCCTGGATCGGGCAAATATCTCGGAGGAACCAGATTGCCATGCTGATGGCATAGCATATAGCCCTGGGAGAAGATCAGCGGATGACTCTGACGCTGATAATCAACAACACGAGACCTGTCCCGAACAGCAATCATCTGAGGTTTCGGGAGATGAAGATGATCGCCCGAAAGAGCCCCATGACTGCAAGACCACTGAAGAGCTGCGGTCTGACAATTTTGAGAAGAATACTTTCCGACAACCAAAGTTCTGGCTTTCATGGAGAGGAAAAGTACTTGTAAAGCCTGAATCGGATGTAGTCCCAGAGGATCATTCACCACTCGACGCGATTCAATCAGGCATTGGTTATATGGTCTTTACTGGAAATAAGTACCAAAAGTTCAAGGGTACCATCAGTTGTGATGTTCTGGGTTGGGACAATGTTGCAATAACTGGTTGGAAACAATGAACCCTTTCCGTGGAAGGCTTAGACTCTCACAAGGTATAGACTAAACTACGTCTTTCAAATAGAAACATTCAGCTGATATCCTCACTTGATGCTCTTGAGCCTCTCTCACTGCACTACTCGCATATGCTACTATCGCGATCTTATAGATAAAGAGTTTGAGCTTCGTCTCACTGTTATCCAGACAAGATCAACCTCAACAAGAGCATGGCTTGTGTCAGGATCACGATGGATCAACCAACCGCCACACGACAAGTGAATATGTAGCAGCATCTGATGTACAGTGGTCTGTCTTCTGTATCATGTTCTTTTCAGCTGATCGCCATTATTGCAGTAAGCTTGTAACTACTTGAGTAAACCTGAGCAAAATACTGTCTCTTCAGCGGCTGGAGAGCACAAATCTAATGCAGGGAGCTTAAGCAGGAATACGGAACCCGTACCGTGACGAAAGCTAGCACCCTGCGGAAGTACATTATCCAATCCTGCGACACGTCGAAAGGCAGTTTGAACTTTACAGCTCGGGCTTCGATCGGCATTAACTGAAGGCCTTCATTCCGTTACATGTGCATCTTATTGGTACGCGATGCCAAGCCTGACGTGAAAGGAGGGAGCTGTACCGATGAGGCCTCACTCCTCAGCTAACCTCCGCAATAGGTTGGAAGGACGAAGAGAAGCGGATGATTCGTAAACATGAGATGTACCAGAGTCATTGCATACAGTGACATCAGGCAACTTACCAAGTAAGGAATGGCTTCCATTTATGGCGATGGTGTTTTTGTGTGGGCACTTGCAGGTATTAGTGCCATGGACGAAAACCATGCTATAGTGTGTATTACCTCTCCTTGGCTGGCAGTGGACTTGAATACCAGGGCCGACGACTAAGCTGATGCGAATCCAATCAAAGTATTTCTGTCTGCACATATGGCCATGGCGACCAGAAGAGCAATGGGTGAGGATATTGCGCTCCTAACTTCAATTACCATGAATCATTGAAGACTCGAGGTTGTGAAACTCTACAATGCTTCTCACGTTACACGGCTCCATTGTCATTTTAGGGATCCGCCGGAGTGCGGAAACCATAGATGGCATAAGACTCACGGAGATAACTGGGAACAGATTTTGAGCATGGCAATAAAGTTAAACATAGTGGGGATAACTAAGTTGAAGTATGGATGATAAGAGTCCGATTGAAGCATTTTCGGATCGAAGGAGGACTCTCAATCGTAGAAAGTGCTGGAATCGGTAATCTTTCGTGAGCGCTGCTGCATCTAAATGAATAGCGAACACTCGTTTAGAGCTTACACTGCATGCGGCTGAGTATCTAACAGTCAATAGTTTGAGCTTCTGGCAAGACATCGCCAAGGGTTATGTCTTGACCATGCTGATAAACTCAAGTTAAATGGACCTAGACCTTGAACTAATGCAGGTATAAATCAACACGAGGACTCAACTGTTTCACATCTGACGTGATGTTGTGATCTGGCCAAATCAGGATCGGGCTTCCATTTTGAGGTGTAATTGGTCCGAAAGAAAGTCCCCGATAAAAGCTAAAAATACCCTAAACGAGACTATTGAATGTTGTGCAGACAGAACTGGACACCCTCTCAACAACATTCGCTCTGTTGGTGGACAAATGAGGCAATACGTCTCACAAATATCGCAATTCTCACTAGTGGCGCGAGACTCAGGAGTCGGTTGATGTTAGCAACGACTAAAGATCACGAAATACAAGTTATGACTGTAAGCCATGCATTAATGCATAAGACTTGACACGAGCTCCTAGGCGGGCACCAATGGTTGTCCCTCCCAAATGATTATCTCCTAATGCATAACAGAAATACCGCGATCGAGCTTGCATGAGGCGCCTGCACAATTACACTCACATATAATGTTGGTGATGGAGGACTTCGGTGTTGGATTTGGTCAGTACGATTCGCATGCTTTCTTGAATCGCCCAGAGCCAAATCGATCAATGAAAATATCAAGTCAGGCTAAGCTGAAACACTTGGTTGACTTGATGTGCATGTTAGAAAGCTTAAATAGAGTTCTCTTACTCAGTCATGGCCGATTCAAGATGACACTGTAACCATGTCAGCGTACAAATCTAGCTCTCAGGTTCTCAGGTACCTGGAAAATCTCGCTTGATAGCTCCAGGGACAGACATTTTAGAGACAGGAACAACCATAAATTTTAGCTTAGACTTGATACTAACACAGAATTGAGTTTGGATCTGACCGTTACAGGTGCCTCAACGTTGAGGCCGGTTTGGCTTGATACCCGCATTCCTGAGCATGCAACCGCTGGCGATGTCTTGATTGGGGATGACCAACTCGACCAGACTTATTTCGTCCTACACACAATATGCATAATGAGTAGCATATTGTGTTGTGTCATGCTCATAGCATTATCCCCGGAAGCCTCGGTTGTGAGATCTGAGAAAGGTACAGCAGCAGCAACGAACCGAAGTTGCGGAGTGAGAAGCTGTTCTTGCGCCAACAAAGCTCTTTCGTTCTATTTCTATTCGACCGTCAATAAATACGATCTATCCCATGAATTACTGTTTCACATCTAATGGGTTATTTTATCTAAAGCTGACCTATGGCTGTCTGGTCACGGAGAGTCCATTTGTCCGAACCGCACCTGAAGACCAATTGGCCATAGTAACCCCACAAGTATTCTCAGCATTCTGTTGGTGGGATTTACCCTTGACTGTTTCAATATTCAGCCTCAGGGGAACCGTGACCCAACCTTTGCTCTCTGCTTCTGCATGAAGACACCACATTCAAAAGTGCATGCATGATACGAGAAGACACAAATTTCTGTTCGTAAGCAAGCCACCACTTGAAGGCAGACGACAATGACAACACCATTCTGCAATAACGCCATGTGGCAGTTTTTTTCAGAGTGTCAACTCCGTATCGACAGAAACAGTCATGTCGAGCTTGGAGCATCAATGTCCTTGTAGAAGCCAATCGCATCTAAGAATCAAGGCGGAATTTCTCATCCGAGAGGTTAGACATCTATTCGATTTGAGGTTAAGAACTAAGGCATCATGATGCATGCCTGTCGAATATTTTCCAAGGGAATGTAGGTAGGCATGCCACCATGAACTCAACGTGGATTTCACTCGATCCCAGCCGATCCATTCACGATGGAGTGCAGCACGTTGATCGAGGTCAATGTAAAGGTATTGTATGGTTCTTCTCAATGTCTCGTCCAGCGACGAGAAACGAACATAAAAGCTCGTCGTTTCCCCGTCGAAATCTATTCTCGTCCCTCCTCATCCGCCTTTCACTTTCTCAACTTCACTTCTTCAACTGTCTCTTCACTCTTTAGAGGGACTTGACAATCTCTTTACAATCTTTTCTTCACTGCAGCACAGCCCTGCCAACCATTTGCAAAGATGAAGCTGTCTGCTGTTACCCTCTTGGCTCTGAGCTCGGGAGCTGTCTCTGCTCCTGTTGCCGAGCCTGGCAGGGAGATCTCCTACCATGAGTACAAGCCCAAGCCATACGATCCCGGCTGTGGTATAGAGAAGCCGAAGCCTCACAAGCCGTGGGAGAATTATCCCAGCCAGCCTGAGAAGCCGCACTATCCTCCTCCCAAGCCTCACAAACCAGAGCCTTGGCATCCTAAGCCGGAGCCTCACTATCCGCCTAAGCCTCATAAGCCAAAACCGCATTACCCACCTAAGCCTCATGAGCCAAAGCCTCACTATCCTCCTCCCAAGCCTCACAAACCAGAGCCTTGGCATCCTAAGCCGGAGCCTCACTATCCGCCTAAGCCTCATAAGCCAAAACCGCACTACCCACCTAAACCTCATAAACCTGATCATCCAGGCAAGCCTCATAAGCCGTGGGAGGATAACCCTGGTCAGCCTGGGAAGCCTCATTACCCTCCTCCTAAGCATCCCAAGCCTGAGCCTCACTACCCACCTAAGCCTCATGAGCCAAAGCCTCACTATCCTCCTCCCAAGCCGCACAAGCCTGAGCCTCACTACCCACCTAAGCCTCATGAGCCAAAGCCTCACTATCCTCCTCCCAAGCCGCACAAGCCTGAGCCTCACTACCCACCTAAGCCTCATGAGCCAAAGCCTCACTATCCTCCTCCCAAGCCGCACAAGCCTGAGCCTCACTACCCACCTAAGCCTCATGAGCCAAAGCCTCACTATCCTCCTCCCAAGCCGCACAAGCCTGAGCCTCACTACCCGCCTAAGCCTCATGAGCCAAAGCCTCACTATCCTCCTCCCAAGCCGCACAAGCCTGAGCCTCACTACCCGCCTAAGCCTCATGAGCCAAAGCCTCACTATCCTCCTCCCAAGCCGCACAAGCCTGAGCCTCACTACCCACCTAAGCCTCATAAACCAGATTACCCAGGACCTGGTAACCCCGATAAGCCTTCTACCTAGGCCAGCAACTCAGGGCCATCCTTCCATGCTTCAACAAAAGCTCAGCTTGATCTTGCTTGATGAAAAATCACACTTACGACTGGCCCCAAGTCTGGGATCATTGGGCCAGAGGACTCGTGGCTTATGTGCTAGGATGATGACAATGTTTGGAGGATGTTCACGCAAGGCAATCAACACTCGTTCCCTCACTTCTCACACATCTCAACGAGAGAACTTCTGTTTCACTTTTTAACTTTATGATTTCTACTCTCAGTCTTTGACATCTGTCGTTGAGTGGTTTCTTC
The DNA here is from genome assembly GCF_013085055.1 of Fusarium oxysporum Fo47. Classification (NCBI taxonomy): domain Eukaryota; kingdom Fungi; phylum Ascomycota; class Sordariomycetes; order Hypocreales; family Nectriaceae; genus Fusarium; species Fusarium oxysporum. Next base: position 1,926,966 of record NC_072849.1, read on the forward strand.
TCTTCTTCTACTCTCTTTAATCCTGTTCTTCAATACTTAGGTTGAGAAAGTGGAAGGTGAACGCGACCTGACACTACATACTATCATTTATATCAAACATGTTATTCTCCCAAATTCCATTTCTGTGACTGTCCTGTATCGTTTTGAATCTCTGAACCATGATCCCTGTTCGTTGTGATCCAATCGCCATTATATACCGTGGAACTCACTAGTACTTCAGCATGGCAGCTTCAACTCATACACGGCTTATTTCTATCCGTTTCTATTAACTACACACTATAAATGCCTGGTGCATAGGTCAATAAAGCTCAGTTCCGAGGGCAGTTCCGGAACCGGACTCTAAATTCCGATCATCCGTCATCAAGCGGGGTCAAGCACCCCATCTCACCATACGAACCTCACATCCTCATAAGTAACAGGTACACAGGTTTTATGCATCATTTCGTTGATTTGAGCTCATAAGATGACTGTCCATAGTGGCCCTGATGACTCGTGGCATGGGTTCATTACTTCGGACGGCCCATTCCAGCCAGAGAAGGACCGCTACCATCTTTACATCGGACTGTTCTGCCCTTTTGCTCACCGAGCAAATCTCGTTCGGCATCTCAAAGGTCTTCAAGATATTATCAGTTTATCCGTCGTGAAGCCATACCCCAAAGGTGATGATAAGGGATGGCCGGGTTGGCAGTTTCCGAGTCCTCCGGATGATCTCTATGAAGGGGCTACCGAAGATCACCTCTTCAAATCAAAGTATTTGCACGAAGTTTACTTCAGAGATGATCCTGATTATAAAGGTCGGTACAGTGTACCTGTTCTCTGGGATAAGAAGGAGAATCGAATGGTCAATAATGAGAGCCACGAATTGCTTCGTTGGTTGCCAACAGCCTTCGATTCCATCCTTGACTCGAACAGCTCCGGGCGAGACGTTGACCTCTATCCGGAAAACTTGAGATCGACCATTGACGGCATCAATATCTGGATGCAACGAGACCTCAACAGTGGCGTCTACAAAGCCGGTTTCGCAACGACCCAGGAGGACTACAACAACAATGTGCCAACAGTCTTCGCGGCACTTAACAAGCTCGAGGCACTGATCTACCAAAATGGAGGACCCTATATCCTTGGCAAGCAGCTCACCGAAGTTGACATACGCGCGTATGCTACTGTCGTCAGATTCGATGTTGTGTATGTTGGTCACTTCAAGTGCGACCTCGGAACCATTCGCGCCAATTACCCAGTCATTCATGAGTGGCTCAAGAACCTCTACTGGAATGTTCCAGGTTTCAAAGAGACGACAGACTTCAGGCATATCAAGGAAAACGTAAGCGCATAACTAATCTACCTGGATAGGACTAATTTGGGGGTATAGTATACAAAAAGCCATTACAAGATCAATCCTCTTGCTATTACACCTCTTGGTCCCTTTCCATATATGGAAGAGGGCGTTGACTTGGACTTTGGCAAGTTGAAGCCAGGAGTGATTCGTCACCCGGCTGTGCTTGAGCGTCAGAAGGAGCTGTATGGTTCGGAGGACTTTAGTCAAAGACTCTAGTAACCGCGTAGATATTACACTACTACATGAATGGATACACATGATGTATTAGATTAGCCTTCGAGTATTTCGCGCCTGATGGTCGAAACGACCTTTATGTTATCTTGATTCGTATTTGCTCCATGCGAGCATCATTCTTGGGCTGAAGTTCTGAGGCCCACTGCCCAAATCCATCAAGACGGCCCCGTGTTTCCTGCATTCAATTCCATGCCTGTAGCAGACTGTAGCCATGTGTTCCAGTCAATGTCAGTATCAATATCCATATTGATATCGATGTCTCCTAATCCGTTGCCACTTTGATCCATGTCGGTCCAAAGCCACGACGCAACATCTGCATCTCCAGGCTGGCCATCGGCCCATGTTTGGCGAAGCATGGTCATCTCTGTTGGCATTATATCACCAGATACGCCCATCTGAAGACCAGGGTGGTAAGAGGCAAAGTCGAACGAGGGGTTTGCCCACTGAGTGGCATTGTCACCCATGGCCTGATTAGCTAGAGATTGCGTTGTGTTGCTCTCACCGGTTTGAGGCACAGGTTGCTCGGAAATGCCATAGGTAGTCTTGCCGACAGCGGAACGCCAATGTTCAAGAAACCGCTGCTGCAAATTTGCCTCCCGCGATGATTCCGGGCTGACAGGAATAGGAAGGGCGCGATCAACCTGCTCCAGAGTCTCGATCACAGCAGTGTTGTTCCGAATTTGCACCAATTGCTCGTCCCTGTGACTTCTCGCTTTAGCCATTAATCGACGCAGCGGAACCCACATACGCGCATTCTTGGTCATGTTGTGCTGCGATGGTATCAACCAGACGCTGTGCAGAGCCACCCATGCGCGTTCAACAGTAGGCGACCACTGCCGTCTGGATATCTCAATCAGAAGCCATACAATGGCATACCAGTGAGTATACGTCTGGTAGATCCATCGCCACTGACGGCATTTCGTCTCAGCATTGAGCGCGTGGTTATGCTCTGCGACCTCAATAGCGGCGACAAGCAGTTTGTCTCGAATCTCGTCCGAGAACCGCTCATTTGGTGACGCAAAAAGCGACGGAAGATACACTAAGAGTGTCAGCTTGGAAAGCACAAGCCGCGTACACACGATCCCGACCCAGTTGGCTATATCTTCTGGATGTGCGGAGCGGAAAAGGTAGCCATTCTCGAGCTTTTCTTGGATACCGTCGAGCAGCTTAGCCTGCTCCCCGAGGGTAGGCCCAGATGAGTGAATACTCGATGCCATCAACTGCCTCGAAACTCGAGCTAGTTCACACATGGCGAGTGCGAAAGACATGTCTGTAACGCCTTTGCGCTCTGGAGGAGTCTCCTTCGTTTCGGGCTCAATGTCCGAAGTGTTAACGTTTAGAGGTATCTTGGTATCGAAGCTGTCTTGTGTGATTGAGAATTCAGTCCCCTGATCTTCAGACGCACGAATGTCAACCGTAACGATCATCCACCAAAGACGACGTCGTTGCTCAACTTCAAACGGTGAGAGATGCTGGAACCTTGAACCGTCTCGGTGAAGGCCAACAGCGTGAGCCATACGAATCATCAAACCAGTCATCATCCAAACGTAGACAGGGCTATCGTACCGCCTCGCGAGAGATAAGAAGATGACCAAGGCCTGAACAAGGACAATGTCCGGGTTGTTGAGGAAGTCTGCTCGTGCCAAAGCCTGTTCAAGGCCTCGACGGAACTTCATATTGAGCTCCGTTTTCGTAGATCCAAAATTGGCTAGCACATCGTCGTCTTCCATGGACGTGATGGCAGCATAGTAGATAGAGAAGAGCAGCGCTTGGTGCTCGAGAGATACCTTGGCCGCTGTCCCAGGTGAAGGACGAACCATCTTTCTGATGCTCGGCATATGCACAATGTGCATGATGAGGTTGATGTTCTCGTCGAATACGTCCAGTAAGAAGGGGATCTGTGATGGTAACGGACTGAAGTCCTGTTCGCCAGGCGATGCAGGAGCTTGGCTGTTTCGAAACAAGAAAGCATGCCGCTCCGATGGTTCTCGGTAGAGTTCCTGAGTTGAGGGAGTGCTGACCGGAAAGTCTTCATCTTCGGAAGACTCATCGTCATCTGCCATCCTACGAGTGTCCATCTTTAACCCATCGAGCTGCAGGCAGTCAGAGCGATAAACGGGAAGAAGCAAGGCTGGAGTTGACGTACCTCATCGCTGATACGGGACCAGAAGCCACTAGCTACATACTTCTCTCTATTCTTATCCTTGATCACCATTCTCCCAAAATGTTTCTGTACATCTGAAGCCGTCGATGTCGACGACGGACTAGCTGCGTCCTTTACGACATCCTGAGGCGACGGAGCATCCGAAGACGCACCCCTACTCGCAGCAGCATTAGCCACCTCAAGCTGTCCACTCAACTCCTTAACCAAATTCTCCAGCGTCCGCAGTCTATTCATAACCTGATCCGTACCAGAGCCACCCGCACCCTGTCCTGCGACACCCTGTCCATTATCGGCGATGCGCTCCAAGCGCCGTGCCCATCTTGGCGGACGGTCATTGGAGGGCACCACGCAGGGAATATTAGCCTTGCGACAGTTTGAACATGGCGACAGCTTGTCGCAGCGCACTTTACGACTGCGACATACAACGCAGCTGCGGAGCTTGGCTGTGGAGGCGTTCCTCGCGTTTTTCTCGGGCGCGGAGGCCGAATCTGACGCGAGAGGGGTTGGGACAGCGGGGGAGGGCGTCATTCGTAATGAACAACGATAAACTGACGGGCAAAGATGAGATGGCAGCTTGTACACACAGCTTCGTCTGGCAATAGTTTGATCTTTTTGTCGCGATAGAGAGTCACGTCTTTCTACGAGGGAAATGAGCCTTTCATCGGGTGAACTATCGTGGTAGATGCGCTGCTTCCAACCATCGCTATCATGTATCATCAGTCACTACTTCATCACTGCTTTCGGCAAGCTAGGGATTCATCATAGGTAGAATTTCTCTCATTACTAAGCCTTCTCCAAGTGTCTCTTTACTATTGAACTTGTAATCAGCTGTTAAAACATATACATGATCTATTGTTATCCATTTACTCTGATCCCCAAGCCTGACTGATAAGTATCTGCGATACCGAGTGTTATAGCCCTGATAGGTTATCTGAAAGTGAAGATAAGCGCTAAAGCATTTTGGGACAACTGTACCATTCTGATTCTCCCCAGCACTGATGCCTCAGGATAATCGGTCATCATGTCAACTTCTCTGAATCGGACACCAAGAGTTGATTCAAGACGGCCTGGGAATCTTTATTGTGATGATTATTATTTGTATCAAGTAAAAACTAGACAATACGAGCTAATTTATATATACGTCCACGCTGTGTTCCCAAGCAATTCCCAACGCCTTCTAAATGCACCTTATTCCGTTGAACCCCTCAGTAGGTGATGGATGCAATCTTGTTCACGTACTCAGCGTGCGTCTTTACCAGCAGTTTATCTGCCAGCCATTTCCCAGCGTCCTCTCTTGAAATGGTGTATCCGATCTCCAAAGACTCTATCCCGTTCTTGGGGTCCTCGATGCCCACGCGCACTGGCGTTTCACTCTCACCGTCCACCAACAAACTGCCCCGCACGATGGTAAAGTCCTCACCACTATCGGCCAACTTGGTCTCCATGATCTTTTTGTCTTCGTGGGGGACCTTCAAAGCAATCGCATAGATAGGGTACAACAGAAGGGGATAATCGCGCCCAAAGTCTGACATGCCAGTGGTGCTAAAGACAGTGATATGCGGTCTTCCAACGGCACCCTCTGCACGTATTTGCGCGAGCGCATCAAGAAGGACAGCGATGCCGACCCGACAGCAGTTGGGATCATCAATCGTCATTTTGTGAATGATTGGTTTGCCGCCGATCGTGGAGACAACCGCATCCACGATTGAGCCATCGTCCTTCTTCAGACAAGAAGCTACTGCCTTGATGTCGTGGGCATTACCTTCAATAATTTGTAGATTTGGATAGCTTTTTGGGGAGACATGAGCCTCGAGTTTTGCCGGAACTCGACATAATGCGACACAGTTATGCCCTGCAGCCAGTGAATGCTTCAGCGCTGAGAGGCCTACGCCTGTGCTAGCGCCAAAGAAAGCGATTGTCTTTGGTGAAGACATGATGGTGCGTGAGATGGCGTTTAGGAGATTGAAGAGGGTCGGGTATGGTTGTTTCACTAGAGGAATTCTTTAAATACAGAATCTTTATTGTTGGAGTCTATTGTTGATTGTCGAGGCCGCGACCTTTCTTTTGTAGAGTTAGCTTGAGGCCGACGGTTGACCGAAAGCGAACAGGCCTGTAAAACGACTGCTAGAATCTCGCTCTTTTTTCGCGTCCCCTCGCCTGGCTGCCTGGCTGGACAAGCAGGACAAGCTCAGGGTTGGGCGCCAACCGCAATTTAGCCGTACCGAGTTCTTGATTCCACCTCTTATGCACTGAAGCATAATTACCGAACATGTAGAGGTTTTGCATGACTTGTTGTCGATGGCTATCGCCAGCATACAGCCCGCAATGTCTCGAGCTGACCGATAACGCAATAGATGAGGCTGTGGCCTTGAAAATGCATTTATTGGTTACACCCAGCATATGCAGTCAGCATTTTACTGGACGCCATCCCATCCGCGTGAAAGCAAGTCCCTAAAGCCACGGCCCAGAAAGTAAAGCGTCGCGAGGTCTGCGGCTGAAACTTGGTGTCTTTATCATCGTGGTTTGGGCACCTGCAAACTAAATTAGAAGCGGAGTAATACTGCGAAACGAAGAAGCGTCAGTTTCGTTAGACCGCCATGGCGACGCAAATGGCTCCTTCAAGCGATAAAAATGCGCAGAGTCTCTGGGATCAAGCCTTCAGCTCCCTCAGCGCAGATTTAAAAACAGCACTTGGCCAGGCTGCCACCCATAAGCGCGACATTCTAGCCGCCGCTCTGGAAGCAGCGGAGAACCGCAAAGCTACCAGTCTCCGCAAGCGTTGGAAGTTCAAACGCTCAAATGGAGAAGTCGTGATTATCCGAGATGTCCTGGAAAAGATCGCCAAATGGATTGATTCCTTCAAAGCAGTCGGCGATGCGGCTGTGCAGTTTGATGCCAGCAACGCTTCGCTGCCCTGGGCGGCTGTCAGACTGCTTCTTCAAGTGACGGTTAACGATGTCCAACAATATGGAACCATGGTTCAGGACCTCGAGGTGGTGTCTCGGATCATTGCACGATACAAGGAGTTTGAGAACTTACATCTTGGTCGAGATCAATCCGCTGAGCCGGCGCTCGAGACGGCACTGACCGTCCTATACACAGAAGTCTTGACTCATCTGGCACAAACTATTGCGTTCTTTTCGCAATCAACTGCAGGCATGTTTACAAAAGCATTGAGAAAGGCAACCACTGACCCGAGCAGTGCGACTGGCCAAGAGTGTCTTCTGGACGGGTGACGACGGGATCCAGAAAATCTTATCTCGAGAAGACGAGGTTCTCAAACTGGCCAAGCTTCAGGACACCTCAGACCTGCGATTTATCGCGAAGACAGTTCTCCGCCTCAAAGATCAAATTAACAACAACACCAAGCGCATCGAAGAAGAGTATTCTATCAAGATGATATCCTGGCTTTCAACATCGCCTTTCTCAATCCACCACGAGACCATATCCGAGTCAAGAACGCCAAACTTTGGCCAGTGGCTTCTGCAGCACGAGGTCTACAGAAACTGGTGCGAGTCCAGCTCTTCATCAACACTTTGGATACGTGGAATCACGGGCTCTGGCAAGACCAATCTATTCTCTGTCATTGCCGACTCATTGTTGGCCACCAGGGCTACGAACCCAGAATTGGCTCCCTTCGCATACTTCTATTGTCTCCAAAGCGAGTCAGAACTGGAGAGATCCTCAGCAGACGGAATCCTCCGTAGTATCCTGCGTCAGCTGACGATTACAGAAAGTCAAAGCGATGTTCGCAACTTTCTATACTCCGACTTCCAGAATCGTTCGAAGTCTGCTACTCTTCAGGGCCTGGACCTTCCTAGACTGAGTAGGAAAGACTGTGTAGACCGTATCGTTCAAGTGGCCCGTGAAGACCCCATCACAATATTACTCGATGGTGTCGAGCAGGTTGAAGACGAGAGTTGCGGTCTTCTCTTGCAGTCATTATCTGATATTATGTCAAGGGCTGAGAATGTTGTCAAGGTGTTTATCACGAGCAGAAATAGCTCTGATATCCTCTCATCGCTACCGACTGCGAAAGAGATAGTTGTGACGACAGACCAAGTCCACAATGACATGGCCCGGTTCATTACTCAGAAGATTGACGACGCCAAACTCATCAGTGGGAGGCTCTCGCCGAACACAAGAAGCTGCCTGATAAAGGAGTTGCTAGATGGTGCGGGCGAAATGTAAGTTCTTTCTCACTCACCTTTCGATTACTGGCCTGACGACGTGACTTTATCTAGGTTTCTATGGGTCCATCGACAGATACAGCAGCTTCGCAAGGTCAAGAACGAACATGATCTTCTTCCGGCCCTACGGTCCAACATTCTCTCAGATCTAGACAAGCTTTACGAGAACGACTTGGGACAGATCCTACAATCAGGAGACACATCGCGACAACTAGCTATCCAAACTTTCTCCTGGCTGCTGTACATGAAAGCACCGTTGACTCCCGAGGCGTTATTAGCTGCCATCGCTACCGCAAGCATAGGGAATGTCCCTTGCACGACGGCTGACATATCTGTTGTGTGCTCGAACTTGGTGATTATAGACCTCAATCGCCAAATCGTCCAACTTGCTCATCATTCAGTCAGAGAATACTTCATACGTACCCAACAATCTCTGTTCTCCGCTCCAGTAGCTAATAGTCTTCTGGCATCGATCTGCATAAAGGCCAGCTCGCGTGGACCGCCTGACAACGGAAGCCTGCAACAGCAAGCCAAAGGCTTTTTCTTCTATGCTGCTACGCACTGGGCAAGCCACTTTGAGAGTTCAAAGGTTACCAAGAAGGAAGAGAGGCTATTTCAAGACATGCTGTCTTTTGTCTTTGAGGATGAAGACTATGATGTCAGCCTTTCCTTCGAAGCTTGGCTGGAAATTGCGAAGGAGATTGCAACACTCCTGCCGAGGAATCACCCTATGAAGCCTGCTCTTGATGCCATACCAAACGAAACATCATCTCCTCTCTTCTTAGCAGCTGTCTTTGGTATAGACGGCCTGCTGACTCTTCTTTCAGGATCGGAGAGTGATATAGACTGGGACCAACGAAATGACCTTGGGCACACCGCACTCTACGTCGCCGTCGCTACAGGTCATCTCTCCACTGTGACGACTTTGATTGAGAAGGGTGCAGAGTTGAACATCGAATGCGGTGCATACGGAAGTCCGTTGCATGTTGCGTGTTTCAGAGGATATGAAGAGATTGTTGAAAAGCTTCTTCAAAACGGCGCATCTCCGAAATGTGGCTCGAAGTTTCAGAGTGCTGTTCAAGCTGCATCTCATGGAGGGCATGAAGATATCGTACTCGGTCTCATCAGGTACGATGCTACTATTGAATCCGAAGATGACTACGAGCAAGACATACAGATGGCAACGGAGTATGGCTTCATCAGGGTCATCGATCAGCTTCTCAGGCCAGAGTTCAAGCGCTTTATAGACAAGGAAACCCCGGACAAAAACAAGATGCGGTTGGCCAAGGCGATAAAAGGTGGCCAGTTGTTTGTGTTACAACGCCAGCTATCCAAAACATCATCTGATGCGAAAGACATCTTCCCAAAAGATGCGGTTGCAATTGCGGCTCTCTATGACCATACAGATATCGTCAAGTATCTCCTGGAACAAGGTCTTGATATCGAAGCCGAAGGTCAGTTCGGCACGCCACTCCGCTCGGCTTGCTTGATGAACCACAAATCCACGGTCGAAGAGCTACTCCAGCGTGGTGCCAATGTCAACACAGAGGAGCGGAAAGGCAATGCTATTTATGTCGCCGCTGTGAAAGGTCACGCAGATATTGTCAGGATCCTGCTGGAAGAAGGTGCAGATCTTCACCAGAAAACGGGGTCTTCTGGCACAGCGTTGCAAGCTGCAGCGTACTATGGTCACAAGCTTGTTGTTGAGAGGCTTCTTGACGCGGGGGCGAATGTCCATGCCGAAGGTTCATCTCCAGATGCGTTCCATGCCGCTGCTGAAGGTGGGCATCAGGAGATCATTATGCTGTTCCTGGAACGAGGTTACAAGTTCCTTTACGAGCCGCCCGGTCCCAAGTACAGCAGAGCTCGACCCTCGCCATACAGGCCGCTTTATCGGGAGGCTTCTCCTGGAAGGGATAAACACCCTCGCTCTAAACTGTGGCCGCACCTTTACAAGCGGAATGCCATAACGGCCGAACATGTCACTGATACAGATACCCGTGACAACATCACTCGAGTCGAGACTGATGATGGAATGGAGATGTTCGCTAATGATCAAGGGGATTTTCTCCGTAGCGATGATGATACCCAGGACGGTTCTCAGAAGAACCGCCCTCTTGAAGCTAGTGCTGCCAGAGGGAAGGACGCAGTTGTCAAGGTATTACTGGAGCAAAAGGAAAGTTTGGGATTCTGGGATTATGAGGTTGGTACTGCTCTCAAGGCAGCTGCCTCCAACGGACACTTGAGCACCGTTAAGATGTTACTTGATCACGCATCGAGGATGAAGGGTCCTTTTATTGAACGCATCTACACAACTTTAGAGAGCATACCTCAAGGGCGTCACGATATCTTGCAGCTTACTCTTGCCAAAGCGTCTGAAGTTGGCTGCACGGCAGAACAAACTGACCAGTTGAGGCTGAAACTTCCACCAGGAGGAGAAAAGTACAAAGTCGCGGTGATTGAGCCACATGCTCTGAAGGCAGACTTTCTGGCTTGCTGCACTTCTGGTAATGTAGCCGTTATGGAGGCTATCATGAGTTGCAAACACCAGCAACTACTGCAATACAACGATCTCCTGGAAGGCCTCCACAAAGCTGCAGAGGAGGGTCACGTCTCAGTAATCAAGAGCTTGCTTAATCTTAGTTCTGATTTACAAGGCGTTTCGATTCCTGAAAACACACTGATAGGCGCTGCTGGAAAGGATCTTGAGACATTGAAGTTTCTCCTTTCTCAAAAGGTCGATGAATCTCATTCCGAACTCCTTCTACGCCGATTGGTCTATGCGGCTTGTAGCAAGGGACAGCCTGACATCATCGAGTATCTCGTATCCGAATTTGGTATCAATGTCAACGCCAACGTTCCTGAAGACGAGAAACCCAGGTATCTGAGACGTTGGAGGCAGTCTGTCGACCCTCGCCTTACCAGTGCCCATATAACTGCCACTGGTGAAGCAGATGGTTCACAGTCGACTGACGGTCCTCGTCTTGTCAGTCCTTTGCAAGTCGGCCTGAGCGCTTTTGACAGCTATGAGCTGCCCTACTATGCGAGATATTATAGAGAGAAAACAATGCCTCAGCAGCAGAAAGTCATCCAAACACTGCTGAAGCTAGGGGCCGATCCGAACAGTCTAGGTGGAAAGGATGTTTATCCTCTTCAATACGCAGCGAGAGTCTGTCCAGATGTCGTGGTAAAAGAGCTGCTTGAAGCTGGAGCAGATGTCAAGCTTACCGGGAAAGGAGACTCGGCTCTTATGGGAGCAGTACAGAGAGAAATGGAAGCCATGGCGGTTACAACAAGACTATTTGACAGTGGTCACCAACTTCCAGACTATTTTGATGGAGGCAAGGTTCTTCTAGCTAAAGTTCTCGCGTTCTTTGAAGGTGATAGAGAGCGACAGACCTTCCATAGCATTATCGTTGACCCAGACGGCCGCTTTTTACAGGCCCCGTCTTTGGAGTACGTCTTCGAACAAGGACCAGGAGCGGTACTCGAGTTCCTTCTACAGAAGTATGATACAAGCAAGCTGGAAGACACAAGATATGAGCTAGTTTTTCAGATGGCCTGTGTTCTCGGCAAAGCTCCTTTTGTCGAGTTGCTCTTATCTCGAGGAGTCGACATTGACGCCACGGGATACTACTACGGGAGTCCTCTACAGGCTGCGGCACGGACTGGCCAGCTACAGATTGTCCAGAGTCTATTGAACAAGGGAGCAAACGCAAATGTGATACAGGGTCGTTGGCACACATCCCTGCGCGCGGCCATTGTCGGTGGTCACCTCGACATCGTCGAGCTTCTGCTTCAACATGGCGCAGATTCTAAGTTGAAGTACCAAGCGGAACGACAGTCAGAGAACGAGAGGGAAGCTGTATCATCAAGCACGCTTCAGATGGCTCTACAAGAAGGACATACAGAAATCGCAAGACTACTCCTCGAGACAGACCCCTCACTGAATAATGAAGAGGGCCGCCTCCAACATCCTCTTATCATAAGCTGTCAAAAAGGAGACCACGCCATGACAGAGCTGCTACTAGAATCCAATGCTCTAGTCAATGTCCGGGGCCACAAGGAAGCGAATGTGGCAAGTATAGAGGCTCGAGATGCGAGTCCTTTGCATGCTGCTATTTCTGGAGGCTATGTCAACCTCGTCGAAATGCTTTTGTCGAAAGGCGCTGACGTCAACATTGAAGTCGATGACTGTGACTGCCGAACACCTCTGCTAGCAGCGATTAAAAAAGCAGATTTGCGCATAGTAAGACTGCTTCTTGAATCTTGTGCAGATGTTTCTAAATCTACTGGTGCTCTTTCGAGTGCTGTGGGAGGGAATGCAGGTCTTCAAATGATCAATGAACTGATTGCGGCTGGCGCAAAAGTCGACAGTTCCAGCCTTCAAGAAGCATGCAGAAACGGAGATCTTTCCATTGTTGAGGCGCTTCTTGAACAGCTGTTCATTGACGGGGTGGATCCATCTGAGATCGTCGACGAAACCTTGGACTCACTCACAATGGGAAAGTCTACTGACTACAGAACACTCAATCTTCTACTTGACTATGTGCTCCCAACTCCCAAAAGATTTCTCTTCACATGTTCCTCAGGTTCTGTTCCTCTGGTGAGAAGAATGATTCAACAAGGCATGAGTGTCGATGGCAGCAACGAAGAGGAGGATAGCCCGTTGCAAGTGGCTTGCTACTACTTGAACTTTGAAGTTGTACGGCTATTGTTACAACGAGGCGCAAACGTCCGAGCGAGATCATCTCAGCCGGGAGACCCAATTACGCTAACGCTATGGGCTTGCGCATCACCATTGCAACAGCAATTGGAGCAACGTGGAACGAGACACCAAAAGTACCTGAATTCAGAGGTGGTGGACTACCGAACTACACAGAGATGCACCAACATTGTTCGAATTCTACTTGAGTACGGTGCCACTGCTGATAATGGAACAGATGAACTGGAGAGCCCACTCCAGCTGGCTTCTTTCATTGGCAGCTTCGAAATCGCTAAGCTTTTGATCGAACATGGAGCCAGCCTGGATAAAACCACTGGAAGCTTCAAGACTCCCCTCTTTTCAGCTTTACAGGGAAACAACAGGGGCATCATATCACTGATCCTAGAAAAGGGGGTCGACGTCAACTATGTACATACAACTCATGGTACAGCATTACACTTGGTATGTCAGTACAACGATGAGTCACTTGTTCTCCAGTTGCTTCAACACGGTGCCTCACCCGCTTTGAAAGACGCAAACGGAGACACTGCTCTTACGCTGGCACTCCAGTCTGCAGCTTCTCGTAGCGATTATGGTGTAAGCCAGAAGATACCCCGACTCATTTGTCAGCACTCGACAACGCTCGATATCACAGATAGCGACATCATAGCTGCAGCTCGGTTAGAGCCCAGTGATTTACTGTCCTTTCTCCTTGTCAAGAGAGGAGAACAGCCAGTGTCCGAAGATCTTATCATTCGTTTCCTCAGCGAAGAGAGACGGCCAAGTCAGGAAAACCTGGAGGTTCTTTTTGATCATAGTGGGGGACTGGAAATAACTCCAAGGATGCTGAACATTGGCCTCTCAAAGCATGCTTTCAAAAGTCTTAGCAAGGCTCGCGAGCTTTCAGTTCACATCACTCCCGATGTGCTCGAGTCTCAAACAGATCTCGGGACCTTGAAAGCGCTTATAGAGTATCAACCCGGCATCGAAGTAACGGAGGGTCTCGTGATTAAAATATTGTCAATGAACTCGCCTTGCAGAAGGTGGGGTCAACCGGAAGAGAATACTGAGCTTCTCTTGTCAATCTGGCCTCGAAACTCGTCACTTCTGGTCACTGACGGCATGCTGAAAGCAACCACATCGTTGCTCCAGCTTAAGTTCTTACTTGAGCGCTTTGGTCCAGCTCACGGAAAGTTGCAAGATATCGCGATATGGATTTGCGAAAAGGGGACTGAATATTCCGGCAATCAGGCGGATATTTTGGCACTTGTTTTGCAGTCTGACTCAGATATTAAGCTCTCACCAAGCCACCTTGAAAAGATCATGCTTGGTGCCAAACCTTTGATGTTAGATATGGTCTTGACGCATACGCCATCCCTCTCAATCACAGAGAAATTGTTTCTCAGTATCTTCAGAGAGTATCCACGAGCTCGAGAGGAGACGCGGAAGGAGTTCGTGGGAGTACTCATGAGGCACAAAAAGAAAATTGTCTTCACTGAGAAGATTCGCGATGCTATCGATAGGGCGTATCAAGAGCATTCTGACATTGAGAAGAGAGAAGAATGGTACACTTTGAGGGAAAGGGATGAGACTCAGGAGGAAGCTAAGGCCAGGCGGTCAGAGGAGAATGATGGGAACAAGAACGACGATCAAATTTCTCTTACAAGACAGGACCGGTAAGTAACAGGAGCTATGGCAGCAGTAGGTCACGACGTCGGAGAATGGCAAGCATTGCCGGGGCTGACATCGTATGGGACTTTTCGTAGGCTATTCCTCAGGGGACTTTGTCAGTAACTGGCGGTCGAGGGTGACTCAAAGCCAAACATCTCAAAGAAGAAAGCTTTCACGATAAATGACACATGTACTTGAATGAACATTTGATTCGAAATAGCTAGTTGGGGTATAAGGTACAGAGGCTAAAGTACGAGTTTAAACAATGCACAGGCAAATTCCAGGCACATTTCCAGACCACCGGACCCAAAACTTTGAGTACTTCTCGACTACTCAGGGACAGGGCAAAGATCATAATTGCCATTGACGTTGTTTCCCCACCAGCTTGGGAAAGGATGCCCTGGACCACCAGCTCCAAACACGGCGAAAGAGAGGATGAAGAGGACTGTCAGACTAGCACCGTCAAAGGCACCAGTGACAAGGTAAGAGTAGTCCCTGAAGATGCGAGGTCGGTAGTTTCGGAGGTAGAACTGGACAAAGAAGCCGGAGAGAATCTGGCTCAGGATAACGCAAGTCTGACTCTGGTTGTAAGGAATATAACCAGCGAACTGGATGAACTGGGGGAAGTTGACATCGGCAACATCAAAGTTCTTGATCTTGGGGTAAAACTGGAAACTGTTAGTCAGTTGTTACAAAAACTGATGACCGGGGAAATGTACCTTGTAAAAGATTCGGTGGAGCACAACCAAACCGGCACCAACAAGCAGACCGAAAGGAACGAGCTCATAAGTACCACCAAGCTTGTAAAGATAACCAGCAAGAGCCCAAGAGGTTGCGTTGGTGTTGTAAGATTGCATGGTAGCACCACTCCAGGACGAGTTACCATCGCCGTCACGAAGGAGGTCTCTGTTGCTGCCGACGATGCTGATCATGATAGCGTAGTTGATAAAGCCACCAAGAATAGTTCCCCAGATTTGAGTGAGGAACATGACACGAGGAGGGATTTTGACTGTATCCTAGTTAGTATAGACTTGGTAAGATTGATGAGTAAAACTTACGATATTCGCCCATCTTGAGATCACCAGACAGGTTGACAGCGTTGGAGATGACGTTGTGAGACCATGCAGCAAAGTACATGTTACCGACAGGCTTGCCAGGAAGCATAAGACCAGCTATCATCTTGGAAAGGTTGTTGGTCGCAATACCGTTTCCATAACGAGAGTAGAGGAGAGTGCTCTAGAACAAAGGTCAGTTCTGCTGGCTATATCATGGACCTTTTTAACTTACGACTGGTGCAATGATGGAACCCATGATGAGTGAGACCACGTAAGCCCAAGCAGGGAGAGTAATGTTCTCCTTGATGACGACGATCAAGCCGAGAACAAAGCTTCCCACGAGGACAGTGACATACCACCACCATGGAGCTTCCTTGTAGTGCTTGGCCATGTGCTCGTGGTGGCGGTCGTCATATCGTCCTTCCCTGGCGCTCTTGAAAGCCTTGACGACGTCCTTGCCCCAGAAGAGGATGCAGTGAAGGATGAGAGCACCGATCTGTTGCAAGTTTAGCTTTTGGTACGATCAAGGTAGAGTAGGTGACTTACAGCAGCATTGGCCATGAACATGGCGTAAGCAAAGGTGCCAGTCAGTCTGGGAAGACCAAACTCCAACAAGCGTGACTCGTTCAGGACTCCGCCTTCGAAAACCTCAGCAACGGGGTAGGTAGTACCATTGGCCAACAAGAGTCGAGTAGACATGAAAGGCAGGGACTTGGCTCCCCAACCATCTCCGTAGTAGATACCAGCCATGACGATATAGCAGACCACGAATCCAACAGCCATGTGAGCTTGAAGGGGTAGAGGAAGAGAGGTGTTGAAAGAGGTAATCTATACCTGTCAGCTCAAGTTTCATATTGGTGTTTAGACTAACTTACATATTGCCAGTCCAGAGAAACGCTAAAGAGGCCAAGACCCTCGTTGTTAGTAGCGCCACCAAAGACACGGGTGAGGTTCTTGGCAGTGTTTCCGGTCGCCTTCATGGCAGCCAAGCACTTCACAAAGCGATTAGCAAGAGTAAATTATAACCAATGAGGGTGTAGCTTACAGGAACCGAGACTGAGTTGAGCCAGGGGAAGATGTAGGCAGGGAAGAACTCATAAAGAGACATGCCACCGAAACTGTACCAGAAGACTCGGATAGGCTTAGAGTCCTTGACCTCCTGCCAGTGAAGACCCTGGAGAGTCTTGACAGTTGGCAAGTTACTCCAGAAGACAGCATCGACATGCCAGACGGCAACTGGACGCATGATACCGCAGAGACCATAACCGAACAGACCAATAGAAATGGTACTCAGAATAACAGTAGTTGGGCTCAAAGGCATGTTGTAGAAGAGATCCTGAGCCGCAAATACTTGAACACTTGCAGCGGCATTAGATGCAGAGGTGGCTGTGATGGCACAGATGGCGTGTTCCTTGAGACCCCAAGGTCCAGGGTTGATGAACTTGATGAATTTGATCAGGAATGGCAGTGAACCAGTGTTGCCCTTGGCTCTCCATCGAGCTTCGAAGTTGTCGCCGCGGGGGAGGGCAAAGGCCCAAGCGTTGCCGATGAAGTAGGAGATAAGGACGATGAAGGTACCCTGAATGGTGATCATGGTTGGTTTGAACTATAGTTGATCATGTTAGATGGTATCCCATCGAAATTGAAGTGTAAAGAATCACGAACTGTGTAGATCTGGTACATGACAGCTTGGAAACAAGCAAGACCGGAGGCCAAAAGAATACTTCGGAACGTCAAAGCGTTATCGTGGTCGTCTCTCATCGGGAGCAAGTGGCGAGAGGCATCAGCACCGGTAACAATAATGGCATCTTTGCTATCGCTGTCGCTTTCATCGGTATGGGATGCATCGTGAACCTCGGGGCCAAGAACAGCGTTCTTTGCGTCACTCTTCTCATCGATGTCCGTCGGGCTAGGGACAGGGAAGACCGAGGTCTCGAAGGTATCCTCGAGGCCGTGAGGCCCCTTGGGCTCGACATTTGTGGACGACATGCTTGAGCTGTCCTCTTCCTGTGAATGGTAAAGAGGGGTTTGATGTCGTTTGTGTAACAATCCACAGTTGGCTCAAATTATCTGGGCTGCAGAGTCAATCTACACATGGGGCAGCAACGCATCTTTATCTAAAACCACATCGTCGGTGATACCATCGCATTACACGATGAGCGAATGTAACATCCGTTGGTTCTGGAACTTCGATATCGGGTACCACGGCGATAAGGACCAGAGACGTCGGCCGCGTCTCACTGAGTTCCCAGTTTCTTGAGGTCCTTTTGCAAGATCAATTCCCTTCTTGGACATTTGCCTCTGGGGAGTTGGACCCTCGTGGTCCCGTTGCAACATACCGAAACCCTGTTCTCCTGCTCTTTTCGTACTAGCCGCGTCCCAGTTCTGTAACCCTCCCGCGCGCATATCGTGGAGGCGTTAGCGTTGAACTGTCGCCTCAGGTCCCCGAGGCTAGAAACGTCTTGGCCTTTGCCTCATCGAGCAATGCCTCCATGTTGCGCTATCGATTGTATCCTCGGAAGAGCCGCACTTGAAATCCGCCTCTTCCGATTCCACCAGGAACTTGTGTTAGCGACTACAAGTGTTTGTGACATCGCCTCAAGGCCATTGGTTGTTGAGTGGCTAATGTTGGATCAATGTTGATTGCGACATTCTGATTAGCAGGGGTCTTTTACAAAGGGTCTCAGACTGCTATAATCAAAGTGCGGTTATTGGTTTGAGCCTCGGAAGAGCTCATGCTACAGGGACTTTTTTATGGTGTTGGCCTAAACCCTTGTCAATTTAGACGGAATGGTACGTAGCTATTGTGCACTAAGAATCCAGAATTCTGGAACGCGCCATGTCAGCACCCAATTGATAAGCTTTAAATGATGATGTAACATATCTACAACATATTAATTGATATTTGAGGGCGTTGTCTGAGACCTAAAGAACATCTTCAATGGCAAGTGGGGATGATATTGATAGACCGAGTGTGGACTGTATTTCTTGCAGAATGACACCAACATGTCTTTGGACATCCCACATTCCAGTGTTACATGGCCAGTGCAGCCGGTTCAGTGGGATATGGGGGATCATTGGGCCCAATCGCTTGACCTGGGGGCTATTGACCTTTTGCAACGCACGTCAGATACAATCGTTCCTCTAGTTTCCGGAACCTTTGATCATCAAGGGGTCAAGGCCGAGACAGTAGCAGAAGCGCCGACAGTAGATTCAAGCTTAAGTTGACTTAGGGTTAAGCGGCAGGATTGGGTCGCTTGTTCTCGATCTCCTTCATTCATTTATCGGCAGACTCGCCCTCTTATCTGGGTCGTTTTCTGCCGTGATAACCGGAAACTAGTCACGTGGCCCGGGTTTGCAATTAAATCGGGAGGGTCTTGAGGAACTTTTGCTCGGTGCAACTTATTCGTCAACAACCTTTAAAAAGGCGTCATCGAAGCTTCCTTTTGAGGGCTCAAGATGCGAAGGTCCATTGCAACGAGTTGGAACTTCAGTTTATTGTAATTACTGTCATTTTACACTTGAGAGTCTCAAAACTTTCTTCGTCTTCTCTCATATCAAAACGTTCTACATATAAATAGCTTCGGCGGGACTTATCTGCTCTAGTCCGAATTCGAAACATTCCGATATCTTGATACAGTCTAGCACCAGCCCGTTCCAGACGCCAAGAATACTGCCAAGCCGGCACTGATCGGTTTCTTGGAGCTCCCCATCGATACGTGCGGCCGCTATCTAAACGTGAGGCATGACCCCCCAGCACTTCGCCGCTTTCCACGATGCGATGGCCAGGTCGAGACTGAACCTCACTTTTGGATCCTTCAAGTTGGCAGCTTTCGCCGTCGTCTACCCCGGTAGTCTTTTGTAACGGAACCCAGTACCA
This sequence comes from Fusarium oxysporum Fo47, assembly GCF_013085055.1. Lineage (NCBI taxonomy): Eukaryota > Fungi > Ascomycota > Sordariomycetes > Hypocreales > Nectriaceae > Fusarium > Fusarium oxysporum. Next base: position 1,946,201 of record NC_072849.1, read on the forward strand.
TTGAACTTGCCTAACAAAACAAATCGCCTTCTGAAGTTGTAGGGAAATGCAACACTTCTAAAGTTCACTAGCTGCGTAGTACGATGTCAAGAAAGCTTCAGTCTGGCAGGTTGCTCTGCATCAAGCCTATCGATGTGACATCGCTTGGCAGTTATGCTTAAACTGGTTGGGGGGGTTTTCTTTCTGGGGGTAGCAGTTTTGATCCTCCCACAGCACGCATCTATGAAAGAGTCTAGCTCGAAGGATTACGACAAAGGTCCCTGATTCATATGATAGTACTGCCATAGAGTACCATCACAAGAAGATACGCAGATACAGAGGTTCTTCGGATCCAACCAAGGTGCATAAGCTCTTTCCATGGTGGCGGGTCGAGATATGATAGACAGGGAATCAGACAACTCCAACAGTACCTTGCAACGTACCATTTAACCCCGACCTCCAACACCAACTCTACACCTAACAACGATTGTGCTTAGGGGATGTGTACATGCAGTCATTCAACCGGGCATCTCATGTCGTTGAAAACGTGTAGCCCTATAGCCTATTTCTATTCCCATACCCAACAAGGAAGGTCGGTGATGTCTTATCACTTCAATGGCTGCTGGTTATTCCCGCGGCTATAACGGCTTCTTATGTGGCAAAGCGTAGCAAGATTCTTCCATTATGATGCTATTGCGCTTGATATAATAATCATCACGCCATGGGCGTCGTTTCTCCGTTGATCTTACTCTCGCCCGCCTCGCCACCGAGAACGACATTTGCTTGACCAACTGATTTTGTCTGTCGATAATCGCAGCGACATTCCAACATCATTTCGAAAAGCTGGAGACTAGTCGTGACAAATACTATCGATAATTGCAAGATCATTAGTCAACATATTGCTAGACACCCATGTCATAAAATATCCATGATAGATCAGAATACCAGTTGAAACATGATATGAATCTTGTTTAAACCCAAAGGGGCAATGAGCTGTTGCAAGTTATATGCAGCGGAATGGGCGACAATCAGCAGAGAAAGTACATTTCCATAGGTGACGATGCTAGGAGGTTTGAAGCGGTCTAAATGGACTTGTGTGAACAGGTTCTAGTGTCCAGTATCGAAATGATTCTCCAGGGTCATTTAGCTGTCTTGATACCGTCAAAGTTAGAAGAGTCTTTCCTTACTCTCATACATATCGCTGAGTACCTTACTCAATTTTAGCTCTCGGGTAACTGACTGTTGATTGATGGTTGAAGCTTATGATATCTCCACGAGATATATCAAGCCACTACCCTATATAATGAATGAGGATATCAGATCTAGCACCATTCAAGGCCAATTACAGAGTTCAAGAATGTGGCTAGGCCCCAATTACAACCGTAATCAAGTACTTTGAACTGAATCTATTATCGGACAGACAGTGGCACAAGGGCTCCATTGCTCGTAACGATGGGATTTGGGAATCTAGGATGTCAAAGTGTATGAAATGTTCTAGGTCAACTAATATGCCGTATTGAGTTTAGGTTTGGCAACTCTGCAAAGAAGGATTTGGGGTTTTTTTTGGTACTTGGTGGTCTTGTTCCCCTATCACTGTAACCAGCTCGCTGGACTCACGACAGACTTACCGCGAAGCAGGAATACCATATGAGTCACAATACGAATCCCGAGATTTACGTTTCAGTTCGAAAGTAATTGCTCGTGGTCACCTTATGGCTTCTCATGGCTTTCTTCTTGACTACTGTTTCCAGTTGATTTGACTTCATGATGCCGGTTATCATCAATATCATGCAAGATAATAGACAAAACCCGACAGAACCAATGTATACACTTTTTTGAGCTAACCCAAGTCTTATTATGTAATTTGAACTATGTTTCGTTTTCATAGTCACGCGGTGGTGTGGTGTCGCAAAAGTCTTGCCTCGACGAAGGAAGCAGCCTCCAGTAACCCGACCTTTTCAGATGAAGCTCTCAACAGAAACCCGGCCCAGCACCCCCTCTATTTGTTATTTTGAACCTGTTTCGAAGAGTAGTGAGACACTATCGGTGTTCAGAACCTGGTTATTTTGGCGACGCTCAAACTTAATCACTCAGTCTTCCAGTGGTTCACAACGCAACCATACCAGGCGATCACACCGATAGATCGCATCACAGCACATATCAAGCTATCATATCTGCACATTACGTCCCGTACCAATAAGTCATGCTAATGCAACATTCCGAGAGATCTTATTATATACTTCTTATTTACCAAGCCTACAGCAATACCATACGCTCTCGTAATATTCATCACGGCCAGCATGCAAGCCAGGTGTTATAGGTTAGGTGACTTAGCCAACTGAACAGGACTAATAATGATCGCGACCTGGCAAATAACCCATATAAAATAAAAGAAACTCTGTAAACCATTTTCATGCCTCTATGAAAATGAGGCTCTAATAAGGTATAACTCTTCTGCATGGGTGAGTCTTGCAATAAAGCGAAGCAAGCCGTGGTGAATTTAACGAGAGGTTACGGTGATACACCAAGGAAGAACGAGAATAGCATCCATGTTTCCAAGCGCTCACCGATAAAGTTCAAGTAAGCGATCTTCGAGGCCAACTATTTATATCAACGGCATAGCCACTCATGCTTTCATTAGTATTCACTACATTTAGGTATCCAACTTGAAGCAACAACTGCCGAAACTAGACCACCTTAAGATAACGGATCATTGCGTCCGCAGCGAGCCATGGTGAATTTATCAGGCCGGGTGTTTAGCCTTAAGAGGGAACAACCTTCAAAGGTCAGCCCTAATTTCCAGGGGTGAAGGATCCAGTTGTTGCACCAATGATAGTCGCTTACAGGGCATTTAAGCTTAGTGCTCACACTGTTGAGCGGCTCGGTGCTTAGTCTACAGCGGGCCGCTGAGCCATCGTCTTGGCAGCACGACAATGCAATTGAGACTCGTGCTGGTGGGAAGAAAAGCGGCAGTTGGACTTGGGAAAGGTCGTATTTCCTGTTCAAATCAGGATGTCCTCTCCGGAGCATAATCCAACTCTAAATATCATCTTAAGGTCGCAGTCCACTTCCCGTGTCTTGCTGGGCATAACCCTGTAAGGACACTGAAGAGTAAGCACTAGCCCCTCAGAATGACAAAGCAGCCAACCACGAGCTCCTGTTGAGTCCCCTGCGAAACGATCGCTGCCAATTCTGGGTCCATCACCTTTTCTCACGCACCAAAGTCCCTTCAAATCTCCGCTCTCGCTGTAACGCGATGCTGGGTAAAAAGTCCAATGGATGCCCATGTGAAGCTGGGCCGTTGCTGCTTGGCCTTGGCCCTCTCGATACCATTCTCTTTCTGTCAGCGTCACTTTCGCTTCTCGTCTTACGCTTTGATGGACGTGCTGGTGTTTGTTAGCTGACGAGGCTGGAGCCTGTGCCTCTTTTCTTTCCATCTCAACGCCATTCTCTCGATATTGGACGATAGTCGACATGTCTCGCTCGGCGATTGCGGTTGCGTGCCTTTTGGCAAGGCCGGTAGTGGGTTTGGCTGGATGGTGGACTTGGTCGCCCTACACTCTGACACCGCATTTCGCATACCAAGACCCGGGATCTGGTGATATTCTGCACAGCTCGTGCAATAGCAATGGATCAGCTTCCTTTTCGACGAAAAACCCCAATAAGCTGCCACTCAAGGAGCAACCCAAGGCCGCGACACCGCTCGCTATCTCAGGTTGGTGGGACGACGACCTCAATACGCCAATCGTGAGCATCTTGCAGCTCTCGTTGCCGAAGTTTCGCTAATGTTCTAGGCCTCCGTCTTCTACCAGAATGCCGACGACGGTATTGTGAATGCGTACTTGATATGCGACAACACAACAGGCAATTACAGGCTCGACACCGATGGCGAAGAGGTCGTTTCCGACTCGGGTGGGCTGCCCTCGGTGAACGAAAAGACTGGATTGGCGGTCGCAGAACTAGGAGATGCGGGCGGCTCCCGAGTCTACTACCACGACGAAGATGGACGAGTCAACCTTCTCGCATACGACGACGATACCGATTGGCGATATGATGGTCCGGTATCACTGAAGAAGCCGGGCGGTATGACGATAGCGGCTGTACAAACGAAGGGTACCAATGTTTCGGTGGTGTATCCTTACGATAGCAAGGACATTGTTGTTGCTCGCTACAATAACGATAACAAGAGCAAATGGCGACTAGGTAAGAAGACGAGCATTTCACTCGAGGTCAACAGTGTAGCTGACGGGCGCTTTAGAATCCTTCCCGACACCGTTCGATAGCCCAGCGCCGACGAATGCGACCGAACCTTCAGATATACGACTCGACACATCGACAGCGGCATCGCTCACACTCCCGTCCTACGACAACACCGCCGTCGATCTAGGCATTGCGAACCAAGCTGGAAAGGGATTGACAGTGTTTTACATCGGCAAAGACTCCCAATTACACGCGATAACACATAAGAATGGGGCCTGGGCAGAGGAGGACAGCCCTGGGAAGAAGAAATGGCCCGAAGCAGACGATGCATCCGCGCGCTTGGCTGTTGTATCACCGCTGGACTCGGACGAGATCTGGGTATACTACATGAGCGGCGATAAGATCCAAGAGCTACACAGATCCGACGGCGGAACTTGGGACAACGCGCAGACACCATCGTCAAATAAGGCTACGGACAGCGACTCCGATTCCGAAGGCGGCGACGAAGCAACAAGCACAGGTGGTAATTCTGGCGCAAAAGAGACAGAGAGCGCCGCAGCTGATGCCGGCACGGGAGGAATGACAGCTGGAGCAAAGGCTGGCGTTGGCGTTGGTGTCAGCGTGGGCGTGCTAGCAATCGCTGCTGGTGCGTTTTTCTTCCTGCGCAGAAAGCGACAGGCACCAGTTGACAGCGAGCGGAAAGGGTCGGCTGAGCTGGCTAGCTATCATCCTGTTGAGCTACCGACGGAGGTGCATGAGCCGCAGGAGTTGTCGGGGATGCAGAACCAACAGTATGAGCTGCTTGGCGACACGAGGAGAGCGACGTAGAGTAGTCCGGTTCGCAATATTATGCCTTGTTTAAGCCACAGTATAACATGATGAGCCTACAACAAGGCCGTATTCCCTCTATTGACCTTATTCCCCGCATCGATTGTCTTGTCAGCTGCCACTCTACAGATCCAGAATCAAGAAATATGCTTAAACAGGCCACCACCATCTTTCCCTTGCAAATAAAACCCACCAATGTCCCCTCTCCATTATGTCACTGACCATGAATCCTCTCCTGCCAAGCGCCAAATCCACTCACATTCCAAGGTTTTCCAAGGTAGGTTAACCTTAACCTCTCACTCCACTTTTCAAGGCACAATTGCTCCGGGATGCACACTTGATCATTGACGTAATGTTCCAGGAACGCGATCAAACAAACTCGAGCACGCGACATGTCAAAATTCAACTCTATAAACACAAAATTACTGTAGAGAAGAGTCAACATGTCGAGCAGTGTTGCCAGCACCTTTGTCGGCGCCATTCAGGCGTCGGCGTCTGTTCTCTTGACCATCTTTTATGGTGTCGTCGCTGGGCAGACAAAGCTTCTTAGTGTTGAGACGGGACGGCAGATCTCAAAGATCTGCATCAAGATGTTTCTTCCTGCGCTCTTGATCGTCAATCTTGGTACACAGATTGAAGCCTCCAATGCGCTTCAATACGTTATCATTCTCGGTAAGTCAACAATCTCTCTCCCAAGTCCGCAAGTCTAATGTTTCGTAGCATGGGCACTTGTCTACAACCTGGTCTCAATCGGAATCGGTTACGCCCTCACGAAGGTCCTCAGTCTCCCGAAATGGTTCACGCCGGCAATCACCTTCAACAATACCACATCTTACCCTCTGCTCTTGATCCAATCCCTCGGTTCAGCTGGTGTTCTCTCTGCCCTTGCAAAGTCCGACGATGACACCAGCGACGCAATCATTGATCGAGCCAAGTCCTTCTTTCTCGTCTGTTCCGTCATCTCCAACATGCTCACCTTTGGTCTTGGTGGAACCCTTCTTGGAGTCAGTGACGAAGACCCAGTCGATGCTATGGATGCAGATCTGAGGGACCGAGCGGGACATAACGATACACCAGATGAGAGTGGCTCGGACGAAGAGAACGGAGAGTCCAACGAACGAACATCTCTCCTTCCTGGACCGCTCCCACGATACGCGAAGAAGGCATCTCGTGGTACCGCGCAGGCTCAACACGCCGTATGGGACAAGCTGCATCCTCGCATTCAGCACATGCTGGCTCTCACCACTCAATTCATCAGCCCACCATCTGTCGGCGCTACCATCGGTGTCATTCTCGCCTTTGTGCCTCCTCTCAAGAAAGCATTCTTTGCCAACAGTGAGGATGGCGGCATCTTCAACGCTTGGTTGACTGTCAGTCTCAAGAACATTGGAGAACTCTTCGTCACCCTGCAGGTCATTGTCGTCGGCATCAAGCTCGCTCACAGTCTTCGTCGCATGCGACAAGGACATGACTCGGGTAGTATCCATTGGCTTCCTCTCTCCATCGTTGTCCTGATTCGCTTCTTTATCTGGCCAGTGTAAGATCGCTCCCTGAACTCCATCCGCGTATTTACTACTGACACTGGCAATTAGGCTCAGCATTTTGTTCATTCGAATGCTCATCACACAGACTGATGTCCTAGGTCAGGACCGTGTCCTTTGGTTCACCATGATGCTCATGCCCGCTGGCCCACCAGCCATGAAGCTTGTGGCCATGGCGGAGGTCGATGACGCGGACGAGGATGACAAGATGTCCATCGCCCGAGTTCTGATGGTAAGACACTCCTTGATCAAATTTTCATAAGTCCTACTAATGTGTTTTGCAGACTTGCTATGCTATTTCTCCCTTGTTGTCTCTCGCAGTGGTCGCAAGTCTGAAAGCCTGTATTTGATCGGCGGTGCCGTGTCGGCGACATGCTGAGGAACGGGGACAGCTGCCACAGTTTACCAGATTTCCCGAATTGCAGAACCGGTCCCACTGCGGCGTCTTTGATGATCCCTCAAGCGATCTTGTGCCGTGCGGCGGAGCCTGGCATCCTTGCGTGGGAAGCACCATCCACTGGGCCCTTTTTGTTCATTCCCTAGACACAAAAGCAAGATCGACGGAAGGTGTCATTCTCATTCCTTGATCATAGACATATACAGCTGCCTTAGACAGGATGACAGAGCAACACCAGATCATGGAAGACTAAGAATACAAAAACGTCATTCTCCATCAGCTCTCATCGTGGCGGTTCCCCTTTCCATATCGCCATCTTGTGTCCGTCTACCCATTAGCTTTTCAAAACAGCCCATGTTAAGAGCAAAACAGCCGTAGCCACATTCCCGGCAACCTTACTTATGCTGCTTCCAATGTTCCAAAGTAGTGTGGCAACGCCAGCCTTGTACAAGCTCATCAACCCTAGGAGCGTCGTGACTCCAGTGCTGTTTCCGTTTACCTGGTGTACCAACAAGAGGATACCAACCGACACCTCCCAAGTGCCCAGCATGTAAATAGGTGCCGAGCTTGGGTCATCCTTCGAAGTGGCGGTATGCTTTAGTCCATTGAGTGCATATTCGGCCTGCGGGTTGATGAAGGCCATTATGCTTCTAGCGATACAAGCGAGGCCTAGGGTGTATATTGCGAGTTCTGAGAAACCCATCGTGGTAGAGATCAAGCCACACCTGTGGTGCTTTCAATGTTAGATGTTGCAGAAATGGGGTGGCAGTTAAGAGGCTCTATGAAGATGAAATTGTGTGGGAAGGAGGATCTTAGTGGAGATCGGCTGACGTGAGATATCTTGTCCCAGGACCCACGCAACGGGAGGCAAGAAAACTTAGGACCTCTTGTCTAAGTGATAAAAACACTTAGATAAACTTGGTATATCTTCTTAGGCTTTTAGATCAGTTTATTTTGGCACCCTGATTCAATGTCAGAAGTTTTCTTGCTCCCTGAGGTCACTCCAGGACCGACACAAGAAGGCAATAAGACCATTCATGCATTTGGGCCACCATTTGGACTTTATACGTTCATTCAAATATTCAACGTCTATCATAACAGCACTCGAGACCAGTTTGACGGAGACTTGTTCCTATCTAAGTGACAGTGTAGCCTCCATCAACTCGAAGATCCGATCCAGTCATGTATGAAGAAGCATCAGACAAAAGGAAGGTCACAGGTCCCATCAAGTCTTGCGGCTGGCCCATTCGTCCCTGGGGGATGAGAGACGTCCACGTCTTTTCAAGATCCGGGTTGTCATTCAGGATTTTCTGCGTTCTGCTGCCTGTGAGTCTAAAGTTGAATGGAGGGTCGGGGGATGACTTACAAAGCAGTCAACATGTAACCGGGAGAGATACAGTTGACACGAATGCCAGCATGAGCCCACTCGACTGCCAAAGAAGCAGCTAAATGGCGAACCGCCGCCTTGGCAGCGTTATACGGACTAATCAACACCATCAGCAATCATTCTTCTCGATTCCTTAGAGGTGACTTACGCCTGCGGTTGAGGAACATTGACGATGGCCCCAGACATGCTACCTATGACAACAATACTTCCAGGCGCCTCACGCTCCATGAGATGCTTGGCAACAGCGACGGCGAACAGATAAGTTCCATCGACATTGACACCCCATAGCTTGCGCATACGTTCAATGGGGTAGTGGATCGCATCAAAATTCTCAGTGAAGCCGGCTGATGTAACTAGGCCATCGATCTTGTGATGGATGCTGAGAATTTCGGCGATGCATTTGTTTACTGAGTCTTGGTCTGCGACATCTGCGTAGTGAGCTGTGACTCGTGGAATTCTGATGATCTGTCAGAAGGTGAATTAGAGAAGGGCCCGTATACTGACTTCTGGCTGTTTGGATTCTCTCTCTTGAAGGCGTCCGTCAACTGACCAACCTGCGACTGCGCTTCATCCTCTGAAACTTGTTAGTACCTCAGATCACTCGGAGTGGTCACATACTATTCAAGTCAACAATCGCCAAATCAGCACCTGAGTAGACAATTCCCTGCCCCATAACCAACCCCAAACCTCTCGCACCGCCCGTGATAACAATCGTCTTCCCCTCAAGCGACAACGACGCCAACGTCGGCTTGGAGAACTGTCCGCCCTGACCGATCAATGGCTTACTAGCGGGAAGTTCATGGTGCTCAGGGTACTCGACGCGCACAGCAGCATCGGTACGAGAGTAGGATCGCTTTGGTGGAACTCCAGGAGGCATATTGAGGATGTAACTATGTCAATTGATGAATAGATATAATATAGAGGATCCAAGTGAGGGGATAGAGGGTCAGTTTTATTCAGCCCTCAACATCTGGTGATCCTTTCCGAATCCCGATCACGGCACCAAGAAAAACATGACATTCTTCTGCTGATCCAAGACCTCGATTTTGGTGAGCTGCGAGGGGGGACGCGTTATGTAGGTCTCAGCTGATTGGCAAAGATTTCCTATTGAGTAGCGGTCAAATCCATCACCTTCCTTGAAAGAAAAGAATGTATCTAGATAGATTCAGAGTAATATTTCATCCCCCGCGTAGCGGTTGACCGATCCGGGTATGCCGAGTGTTGATACGAGCGTGGGTGTCCACGTGAACCCCCACGTTTTCAGGTCCCGTTACCCTGGATCAGATCATATTGAAGTGTCTGACAACGACATCGACGGCCATTGTTGGTTGATGTCGCTTTGAATTCAATGGTCATCTGCTTTCTAGAGTTTTATTTGTGGAGATCGTATTATTCTAAGTTTGAAATGAGGCGAAACGGAAATGCAGCCCTGGAGAGCTGACCGGATGCAATGCGATGAACCCAAGGAAGCAGATCGATTCTTGATAAGTCTTGATTTTAGAAGTAAATTGAAGATGCACGCCAGATTGAGGTTCAAGTTCGCTGTAAACAAAACAATAGCTCATACGTAACCACAACAATGCCGGCCGCATTTATTACAGTGCCGCTGCCCTCCTCTCTGCCTCCCTCTTCACCTCTGCACTAAACCCTTCAAAGTTTCTCTTCGCACTTCTTCCTATAATCCAACCCGGCTTCCAAAGAAACACAATGAGACCGTGCCAATTCTCTCTTTGCGTAAACGTCGTTCCTCCAGGAGACTTTCTGCTCGCTCTCCAGCTAAACTCATGACGACCTGTAACAAGCGGCCATAAACCTCCCTCCCACTCGAATACATCAGGATCATTTCTCTGATACTTAGTTAGGAACGTAATTTGAGGGATCTGAAAGGAATTACTGACGAGGAGAGTGGCTGTGAGCTTTGCATCTTTGACGTCGACCTTCATCTTCTCCATCGGCATCAAGTCATCGATCTTTTTGGATGAGACTACTGGTTCGATGGACCAGCTGCTCCATTCTGGGAAGCGAGGAAAGTCTTTGAACTATATGCTATTACATATAGGTCAAAGCTATCCGGTACTGCCTTACAAGTAATTTGACGACCTCAACTGGAGCATCGATCTCGACTTCGATAACCAAGGATGCTTTTTGGCCCATGATCACGGTGACTTGAAACAGAATTAGCCTGTGAGTATCATTCGTCTATTATAATATCACGACACATGCGAGAATGTTCATGGAGTATCTATGATATATGCATCTCAAGAAGCGGACTTGTCGGACTTTGCCTTGGAGCAGAGTGTCAGCGGAGGTAAGATATCGGATTTCGGGTAAGCTGACAGGAAGAAATGAGCAATTTCTCAAAATGGTAGCTCCTAGCTCCTGAGGTCTTGCGAAAGAATTGGCCATGCTGCATATGTATCACGAGTTGCGATGCTCTCCTTGCCTCGTGACCGAATGGAGGATTCGGCCATGGTGACTTGACATACATGATGCGCGAATCGTTAACGGGAAGCATTATCAGTGCAAATCTCTTTGCATACGAAACGAGCCTGAAATCTTGATAATTGCTGGCTAAGTTGTCGAGATAGTCTATGTCTCTTGTCATGCGCTGTGCAATGTTCAATTTGGTGGACAAGGAATCACGGCACGGCAGTTGATCCAGCTGCGACTCCGGAACCTACGGAAGTATGTCGAACTACCGACCTCACTTTGCAGCGTTTTTGTTACGCACATCTCACAGCTTCTCCAGCGAACAATATATTCATGGTGCAATTTAGTTTATGTAGCGGGCAGCTTTTGTGTGGCCTCTCACTACGTTCAGATTTGGTCGAGCTCGTGAATTGCAAGCTCAAGCTTAATCGGGATGCGGGGTCAGCGGCCGATGGCGGCGCGGGGAGGTTCAAGATGAGATAACCACCACCGCCTTAAGGCGTGTGCGCTGTGGAATGGAATGAGACGTAACATTTCACATGAAATTACCAATGAATCATCTTAATTGAGTTTGTTGTGTCGCTACAGTGATCCACGTGGCTACCGAGATGCCGCGTTAAACAGAGAGGGGGAGGCACCTTATCCACCAGAGTCTTACAAGGAAGCTATATGCTCAATGCTACTTAAATCTTTACGTCGCCAACTCTTCATGAGCATTGACCTCTACCAAATCTACAACAGTCACAATGGCACCTACGGAACTCACCCCGGAGCTATCCCAGCTCTTCCAAAGCATCGAAACCCGCTTCAAAGACACACATCTAGGCGACGAGCGCTGGTATCTCCTCGTCATCGCCTGTCTTTCCGCCAGTCCCGATCCCGAATCTGCAGCAGCTCTATACCAATACCTCACCCGCCAGGAAGTCTATCAGACCAGCGGATCGCGTCAAGCTCTCGTACGACGCCTTCGCGAAGCCCTCATCAAGACCACCATCCTCGTGGGCGTGTGCAAGCCCCTCGAAGCCATCCTGTCAATCATGAAGGTAGAGAAACCCGAGGACCGAGACTTTAGCCAAACGCGCGACGGATGGCAGGCTGATCAAGCAAACCACGACCGCGGAATCGATTGGTTCAAGAAAGTGTATACTCGAAACGCGGGGGATACGATGGGATTGTTTGACGCGCACAAGGATTTTGCATGGGTCTCGGCGGAGATCACATATGGATTGTTTCTATCGGATCGGCAAGTCTTGGACGATACGGACACGCAGCTTGTGGTGCTGCCGGTGATCATGAGCCAGAATCTCCCGCTGGAGACGCATTGGCATATTCGGGGAACGCGGCGAATTGGGGTGTCGAAGGAGGATGTTCAAGTCATTTGGGATAGTGTCAAGGAAGTGTCAAAGTTCTTTGGGGTCGAATTGCACAAGGTGCCGACGGTGGACGAGGTTGAGCCTGATGTGTAGACTGGAACAGACATCGACGTCATGGAATAGATCAATATATACAAGGAAAAATAGATCAATCATGGACCAGTACATCACAGTGCACAAGAAACCAAGCCGAGCCATGTCCACAGTGGCATTGACTTTGGCGCAATCCAACTTGGTGAGAAGGCATCGCGACAACACCACCGACAGCCGCCCTCATCACGTACGAAGGCGACGCCAACAGCTAGACCGCGCGCCGGATCTACCAAAGGCAGGAGAGTCTCAATAGACCAAGGCCAACATGTAGTGTATTACCGATAATAGCGGGCTAAAATGACGCGGCTCGTCTCGGGAGGAAGAGGTACGTGATGGAATAGAGTTCGGAAGGACAAGAGCTAGAAGCGCTGGCGACGGGAGGGTTGAGAGCGGGACGGGAGAGTTAGACAGCGCGAAGTGGGAGGCTACTGCAAGCCCAACATCCAGGCATTCACGGTCGTCTGGTGGGCGAAGACATGCAAGCATGCAGAAGGAATAGTGTTAAGTTGGAGTGACAGTCGGACAGATTAGGCCCAATGCACAGAGCATCTGAAGTCGCTGACCATAGCCGCATGGAAAGCCGAGCAAGACGGCATTCACGAGGGACCGAGACGCGAGTGGCAGTAGAGCAATAACTGCTAAAAATGGTGGGAGTCAAGATGGACTGAGGCAGACTGCCCGGCTGCCAGCCCAACGTTGGGGCCTTGCATCGGTGCAGTGCGCCCCGAAACTATCTGGGCGCAGCTGCTGGTCAAACACAGGGCAGAGATGCACGCGAAATGCACTAACAAACGTTGTGCAACACCAAGCTGCCGACCTTGCTGTCTTTTCGACAAGGGTGTCCTCTTTGCGAAAGGTACATTCAAGCTTGTCGCTCTCAATGTACCTTTCTCTCGTGCCTCTCCAACCATCTAATTTTGGTTGCTCGCGTCGCGAGACAGCAAACGCGTTAGTGGGGCTTTGGTCCCGACGCGTTAAGTAGAGTTGGAAAACTGGGGCTCAGGAGGTGTCTCGTGTCTGTGTGTTTGCCTGTTGTGGCTGGCTCATGTTTGAGGTGAGACGACTCAGAACAGGGGAGGACGGAGATGACGATGGTGGCTGGGAGGAGTTATGAATTGCTTATTTTCTGCAGAGTGGGTTTATGCCATTTTACTGACTTGTGCACGCTCGTTTACAATCTGGGCAAAATGTTGAACTGCCCCTCACTTGTCAAGTTCGGTCGCGATATGGGGAGCAGCTGTTGCTATCGACCACGATCTCTCTCGTCCGACTTTGATGGCGGCTCCAACATGATCGCGCGAGGCCTTTATGTCTGCGCTTTTTTTTGTGTCGTAAATAAAGAAGCCGTCACCAATAAATATAATACAGCCCTTCAAGCGTCTCTCATCACTTCGGCACAGTGAAAGCTAAATCTATCTTCTTTGGTAAGGTTACAGGCTTTTTGCATACACACTGTCAAACTCGAATGCGGACCGTCTCTCCGCTCACCTCAGGGCAAGGGCTCTACAGGTTTCACACTCATCTCTCTTCAGTAATTGGGCCCCCATCCAGACAATAAAACAGAAAAGGGGAAAGTCATCCAGCATCCCCGGATGTTGGCGGAACTGGGGTTTCAGCCAAGCGAAGACACGGAGGCGGGACGGCATAAAGTGGACACCGGCCCCTCTGCCAGACGCTCCGAACCGTTTGGTCTCCACTATCAACGCCAACAACTCGCCTCCAAACGCTTGATGATAACTACTACTGTCGATAACCGCAATCTAGACTTCATTTGAAACGAAATGAAATGAGTGAGTCATAGGCCGAAATACCGGTGAGAGTCTTGGTCCTACTTCTCTGTTTGATAAGACTGAGATCTGATGGAAACAAGCGCTAGAACATGGCAACTCCGATGATCGATGGTATTGCGAATACGCTAGACCTCAATAGATCGGAAATATATCACATGTAGCCCAGTATGGGAGGAAATAGCCCCTGTTCCTCATTTACAACAATAGCTATGGTGGCGCATACGCTTGCCAACACTGTAGCAGAAGAGGTCATAGCCAAACGCCCCGTGCCCGTGTTGGCTGGCGCTTGAAATACGTACCTGAGAGGATTTCTAGAACATTAGATGTCGGATGAGAGAGTATTAAGGTGTTCATGCTGAAACATAGTGGCTCGTGGCGCTGTTCGTTAGTACGAGGATGGCTGTCATCATGAAGCGACAGAACTGCCTCTAAGATAGAATGGAATGAAATCGCCCACAATTATAACCTTGCTCCTCTCAGTGCTATGACAGTCAAGCCAAGAACCTGGACTGCTCAAGAGTATCGTCGTACTGATCGCCCCACGATATCACGGCGCAAGTAATCATCTATCTTCATAACATTGGCAAAGGGTCCAACAGATCGGAACTGCCCCATGACGCAGCAACCCTATCTCCTACCCACCTAATCTCTACAGCAGCACAGACATGGGACAAGGGTTTTACTCACCAGTCGGTGGGGACAGTAGCACATCGCTGACGTTGATTCCCGTCATGTTTCCAACGCCACGCCGTATAGTGGATCCCCACCTAACGGTTATTTTTGGTACATCACTATATCAAACAGTCTAATTGACAACTGGACATGTGATTCTGGAAGCGATGGAAGGAGTCAGTGAAGTTCAAAAGGTCGGACGACTCCATTCCTGATTCTGTTAGAAGTTCTTCTTTTCAACTACTATCAATAGTATCATAACCGCGCTTAAGCAAACTTTCACTCTTCACCTTTGATTCGCCTGCTCGCTTCACTCATAACATATCCCTTAACATCCTTAACTCTTTGAGATTATGTCTGAAAACAATAACATTCGACCATACCTAATGCCTGCCCTCCGAGAGACCCCCTCATCACAACTTGCTGTGCAGCGTCGACCACTCCCTTCGTCGGCCCCCAAGCGCCTTGCAGCTCAGACGAAAGAGGTAAGATATACACAATGGCAAACACTACACAACAAAGCTGACTGACGTAGGATGCAAACCGGGAGAGCCCTAGCACCCCACCGAGGCGTGCTCCCCGCCGAAATGCGCGAGGCAAGAAAGTAGCTGGAAGGCCCAAGAACCAGCGTGATGAGGAGGAGAAGAAGAACTCACCGCCGAGCCCTTCAACTCCTTCGCTGGCCTTTACGAAAGAATATGCAGTGGCTACCCATTGCACGGTAATCCCGGGGCATGGTCACGTATATTATGCGGAAGATCATAAGCCGCTTTTTGTGCCGACCGCGGTCATGCATGTTCACCATACTCCGGATATACATACCTGCCCCTGTCATCAGGCACCGGCAACGGGCCTAGTTCCGATACCAGGCATGCAAATGCCCTCTATTGGGGCCCTGGGACGCGGATACGGTGGAGAACAAGGTAAGTTTACTAAACACGGTTCAATGTTCCAAGACTAATATTGTGACTTATAGGGTGGAACGAGAACACCTGGGGCTATGTCCCAGGGTTCGAGCTGGGAGACACCTCCCAGATGCATGGAGGCTTTAACCTTAACCATACTGGTTGAAGGTTTGGTCTAAATGTCTTCTGACATTTCCAGGGCAGACATGCGGTTTAGAATGTGGATTCGGGTACAAGTTGGCTTATCGTAATGACAGGAGGTGATAAATGGTTTAAAAGCGACATCGGTTTCTGGTTTGGCATTTTCTAGACATATTTTCTTTATTTCCTTAGACCACATGGTACTTTCGGTAATAGACATCGGGAGACTGGCACTGGGACTCTCCATCAGCCACCCATCACTACACCCGTGGCTGTACGAAGGACGAGGTCTTTCTGAAAGATGTTAGTAGCATTTCTATTACTCGTCGATGGGTGTTGAACTCTCTCGAGAATCCTGCAAACCCCTGCTACGTTGAGAACCATGCTCATCTGGATTTCCTTTTCCATCTTCTGTTCCTCAATCCCACCGGTGCCATCCTCTTTGTCAGCTTTGGCCAGCTCGGCGCCACGAGAACACCATGATACATGCCGTAGATATCTTTAGGTCCACGGTAAGAATTAAGCTTGTTGATTGCCAACTGAATACAATCCAGCTGTCTCTCTAAGCTAGCTGTCACCTCCTCCAATGGCTTTAGCATATTCCACTCGTTCTCCTGGCCAGAGCAGAACCGATGTTCCGTGTCAAACAAAAAGTCGCTCACACTTCTCAAGTCACCGAGAAGTTCATCGATCTCATTCTGTGATGGGTATCTATGAGAAGGCGGCTTAGCGGGTCCAAGCACAACAGCCGTAAGGTCAGGGTACCAAATCAGGAAACGCGACTGGGCTTGGTGGACTTTCTGTACCTTGCCTAGAGCGTCAATTGATGCGTCCATGAAGATGCCTTTGTCTAGACCTGGACCTTTCTTTGTTCCATATCTTTTGTATACTTACAGCGATTAGATAAAGACAGACATTGCCATGAACAGAGCACTAAAGCTGCGTCTCTTATGAAAACATGCAGAGTACAAATAAACAGCATCTGGTTGCAAACTGAGCACCGTTCTCCCATAATGTCAGCTTACCTTGGAGGCACGTGCTTAAGGTGTGTATAAGGGCTTCCAGCAGATAGCTTCCACACTGGTATGTTTTCATGTTCCCAATGACTATCGAAAGTATCGTTCCCTGCGACGTCTTTCGAATTAATTCTCCCAGACCCGTCTGGAGTCGTCATAGTCATCATTATCGAACATTTCCTTATCCAGTCTATCCATCCTGTCTTCGTCATACTTTTCGAGCCATTCATCCATGGTCAATGTCTTGGTCCCCGATCCTGATCCCCACTGCCCTAGCCTCTTGTTCTGAGATTGGGGCTTGTACTCTGGTGAGCAGGCTTCGACCACACGACGCGCACTCTCGTGCATAGCCTTTTTCATCCATTGTCTGTTAATCCGCTTTGTGTAAGTATCTTGTAGCGCAGGCAGGTGTACAACGTCATTGATGCAGTATTTTTCTGCTTCAGCGTTTAAGGGGCGGCGGGAGAAAATGTTGTCAGCCATGCGAATTTTAACCGCCTGCTTGGTTCCGATCCATCTGTGGAGTTCCATGAATCCCAGTCTTAGATCCTTCTCAACACAGCTGTCAAGCCCACGGACGTACGTCTTATCGCCAACGCGGGAGGCATTCTCAAGGAGCTGTATGTCCGTTACACCCGCAAGACGGACCTTGTAGTGGGCCAAAGGGCGTCGGCGTCGGCGTCGTTGCGTACATCCCAAAGACACTTGGATATGAGAGGGTCCTCGAGGACAACCTTGTTCGTTTTACTCTCAATTGTGGAATACTTCTTCACTGTGTCCTCTCTGTAACGAAGGCGGAGACAGGCTCTATTTATACACCATTTTCAACGGAAACTTCGGTGGTTTCATTAAATAACTTCACAGCCAAAACCTAATATGAGGTGGCCTCTGGGCTTGTAATGGCCTCTACACTTTTTACCTCGCAACTATGAGGCTGAAATGTAAACTTTGATAGCATCCTGAGTACTACTCATAATACAAGCTTTTAACAATATTGTGAAAAATATGCCGTGTTCTTT
Source organism: Fusarium oxysporum Fo47 (assembly GCF_013085055.1). Lineage (NCBI taxonomy): Eukaryota > Fungi > Ascomycota > Sordariomycetes > Hypocreales > Nectriaceae > Fusarium > Fusarium oxysporum. The sequence goes on from NC_072849.1 coordinate 1,963,972, forward strand.
ATCGCCGGGATTGTCTGTCAGAAGTTTGTTCCAGTTATCTCTTCTCAGTTTCTAAGAGGGGCGCCGAATAACCGTTTTAGGTACCTGACTGCGATTGGTTATAAGAATGTTGATCTAAATGCCATGGTCGAAGACGTATCGGTACACAATAAAATCAGTCAAGGCGTTGTCAAGAACACGGACGATACTGTTATGCCGAAGGTCCGGCCTTCAGTAAACTTGGATCTCCACCCACCAGTTGCTCTCGCTCAACAGTCATACCCTAGCATCATCAGTAGTATTCATGCTTGATAACAAAAGAACGGGAGTTGATAGAAAGTAACCCTGTAAGTTGACCTGTTGTAGCATCCCTTACCAGGATATGTCGATCACTTGTATCAAGACTAACCGACTTGAGTGGGCATAGAGAGATGTAAGCGAAGTTTGGTCAACAGTGTGTCAAAAGCAAGGAAGAACTTACATCCAGCCTGCAGATCATGTCTGTAGCACAAGTTTGGGCAGCTCCAAATTAGTGACGCATGCACTGATAACAAGCCTGGGACATGATCAGGAAGCCAGCAAGGCAAACTTTTACTTCACCTCTGACACTCTGAAGCATCATCTTACTAATGAGATCACTTATCAATTGACTGTATTCGCTTGTTGCAGCGCCGCTATGCAGTCAGAATGCAGCGGAGGGTTTGAGACCATTAGCCAAGAATACCAAAGCGACGATCCCTGTCTAATTCGGATATGGACAAATAAACGAGACCCCAACCCTAACTCCTTTGAGTAACTCGCACAGGCCAGCTCATGATTGGCTACAGAGACACCAAATGTGGATACCGTAGGATTAAACACTCTGAAACTCCTCCACCGAAAGTGAACAGTTCACTCACAACGCATCCCCCTCCTCGTGTCATCTCGGGCATTTGGCTCGCCTTCCCCATACCGTCACGCCACACTCTTTCGGTCCCGACAGGGTAAACGCGTGGGTGATGGAGCAGACAATAGCTCTCAAGCCTAAACCCAAGGCCTCTGCTTCCTCTGCCTCGTCTTCTTCTAGTGGTGGCGGTGTGCAACCCCCTCGCGGCGGCGACCCGTCCTCATCTCAGATCGTCTCGGTCCCGGCCAACAACAAGCCACGGGTGAGCAAAAAAGCACAAAATGCCGCTAGGGCAGACCCGTTTCATGTCGTCGGTGGCTTACTTACATGTTTTATCTCTTGGTCGCCTTAGATCCCGAATGCCAATGTGGCTGTCCTTGACATTGCAGATCGTTCGGGCCAAAATGCCGCTAAGAAGCCAAAGACCAAGTCTTTCAAGACACGTACTGGTTGTAAAGAGTGCAAGTTCGTGCAGACAGACACTCAACTGTAGACTGTTGCTAATATCATGCAGGCGCCGCAAAGTGAAATGTGATGAGGGCAAACCAATCTGTAACCGGTGCAAAGCCGTCGGTCTAACATGTCATTTCCCGCTCAGCCAATCCGTCAGCTTCAACACCACAGCTACAGCTACTACAGCCGTGACAACAACGCGTGCAGGACCCCAGTCCGACACACGCATCCTAGCCAAGCCAAACTACATCCTCTCGCTCTTCAAAGACCAAACGCAATATGACATGTTCTCCACTTTTCTCTGGTCCAACGAGCAGGGCACCACCCTCCCTCACAACACCTTGGCTACCATCACGCCTCAGCTGGCCCATGAGGATGCCGCCGTCCGCGAGACGTGCTGTGCCCTAGGCGGTGCCGTCAATGCCTTCACGCAGCCAACCATCGACTCTGTCGCTGCTGATAAGGCGCATCAGCTGTCACTTCAGTACTATACACGTACTGTACGTGCTGTGACGACTGCTACCTCTACACTCCGTGCGCTGCGTAGTGTTACTCACGTGGCTCTTGTTTTTCTTACCTACGATATCCTTCGCGGGGACATGCACGCTGCTGTTCTGCACCACGATCACGCTGCTCGTCTTTTTGAAGCATACCTCGGTAAACGATGTGCCCAAGAAGGTGTATCTTTATCGGACTTAGTATTTGATGATTATGAGAATGCTCTGTTTGACATGATACAGCGATTGAGTACCTACCCGTGGGCCCTGAGACTGGGCATCACCGGGGATACGGATGAGTTCCTAGCCGCGAAGCGATGCCTGGGAAGACACAGGTACTCCATAGACAAAATGCCCTCTTCGTTTCACGATTTGGATCAAGCGTTGAGGTGGTGGGATGTCGCACAGCACCACCTAGCTCATCATCTTTTGGACGACGATACAGAGACGACCAAAGCAACATGGGAGAGAGCTTTCTCGGTCCTGTCAAGCTGGCACAACGGTTTTGTGCTGTTATACCGCTACACGCAGCAGCGCAAAAATGAGGAGCCGCACAGCTACGTGACAGCCAGTGTCTTTGAAGCACTGTACCTGGAGTGTCTGTCTAGTCTCCACCTACAGCTCAACACGGATGCAAAGGTGCTACCCGACGCGAAGCCCGTGTACCGCGAGATCATCGCCACGACGCACCGTATCCTCGACGAGCTCAAAGGATCGCAAGCAAACTTCCGCTTCATGGATAACAACGTCATGAAGCCGTTGTTTGTTGTTCTTTTCAAGTGCAGTGATCCTGAGATCAGAGAGGGTGTGAAGAAGGTGTTGCAGCATGGTGTCGCAAAGTTTGGAAGTGCGTGCCTTGCTGGGATTGTACTGGGCATGATGCACATGAAGAGCGAGCACGTTCCCCAGATTTTGAGGAACGTTGAGAGAGCGGTTGGATGGCATTTGACATCTGTTGGATGCGGTCCTGGAGTGATTACCGCTGGCTAAAGTTACATAGATACTGATGAGAGCGTGATTTCATAGAATATACGACAGTCATGATAATGAGAACAAACACTTGGGTTGAGCATGTTGAGATGATGAACACAGTGCAATTTCGGATCCCATCTTCTGTACTGAGCGGACATCGGAGAGTTTTCTTATCTTATCAGAACCGTTATCGTAGAGACTCTCCTCCATGTGAAAAAGGTACATCGTGCTTACTGTGGGTCTCGCAGAGAGGTACTTCTCAGCTGGAGAGAGAGAGAATTTAGTGCAAGTCATGCCCCTGCATAGGTGGAGAATCGCGCACGACTCAACTTTGTGCGCGATTTCTTGGTTTTGTGTGCCTGCTCAACTTATGCAGCTGTGCAGACAGAGACTGAACAGCATTGCATTATTCACAGCCAGCATAAACCATAAAACAACATGTGTATATAGGATAATAAAAGAGTGTAATTCGCTGTGATATCTATAACTTGTCCCTACTCAACTCCAACCAAAGTCTTCTTCGCAAACCCGATCCTCGTCTTTTCCGCATCAAACACCACAAAGGCCGCCTTCAAAGCAATATCACCAAAGATATTGATATCGCCCGCACTCGACTGCAATCCACCGTAGCAAGTCCCAACCTCCCTCTTCCCTTCCTTCTCCCCCGGAACAGGCCCCTCAAGCGGTGCGAAATTCATGTAAGACCCCGGGACTGTGATACCCGTCTCCCCCATGTAGAACGTAAAATCGGGCATTTTCGTGTCGCACGGGAAAACGTAGCCTCCCGCTGTTGTGTCGACTCTGGCACCGTCGATCTGTGAATAGTACGCCTTGTTGACTTGTTCGGGGAGGAACATGAGTGATGTCCCTGTGTCGGCGATGGCGGTGATGGGCGTCTTGGTGATATTGCCTTTTCCAACGGCAAATCCCGTTGAAGTGAATGTCCACATTCCCGTCGATGAATCAACAGCCGTATACGTAATATCCCCCTCGTATGCTGTCTTGTTAATGACGCCAAAGGTATATGTACCTGGAGCGTCATGCTGTAAATCCGCGGTAAAGACCCCAGTGCCATGCTCTGTCTTTGCATTCTCAAAGAATGTCTTTTGTTTCTTCGGAGTGACCGTGTTGATGGAGCTGAAACCCAATCCTAAAAGGCCGTCCAAGTCTTGCTGCTGTGCAAAAGACTCATGTACCTTATCGGCGACTTGTACCGCCTGAGCCTCCACTGACAGGCCGCCGATGGAGACTGTATCTTTCACAACATGACCCGAAGCGCCACTTCCATCACCGTACTCAATCGTCCACTTTGCACCGGCCATCTCCTCACAAGACTTCGAATTGGAGGCATTGTATCGGTTGCTGCTACCGCCAGCAGTAGCTGCATTTGAACCATATACCCAAAGATCCGATGATCCTGTATCTAGATCCATCTGGAATGTCCTTGGAGGATTTCCGATTTGAACCGGTGTCAACCACTCGGAATTATTCTCGATAGGTTTATTGGCGACGGTGCCCGTACCATCTCGACGAGCAAGTACTGAATTTTCGAGGTATTCCGGAAGATCGATGTGATATTTTCGATATATCTTGCCGAGAGCTGCAATTCCATTGCGCTTATATACTGGATTTCGGACTTGTTGAACAGAGTGTTCATTTGATGATGTAACAGTCGGAAGGCCAGCGACCAGTGTGAAAGATGCGAGCCCGCTCGTGACAACTGAAGAGAACTTCATTATAAAAGCAGAGTAGATAGATACAACGAAAAAGAAGAAACAATAAAGTGAACGTGCCGTACAGAAGGAATGGCTACAGCGAAGCGTACATCAGAAACAAAAGTCTCTTAACATGGGGAAGAACAAAAGCTCATATACTCCCGCAGTTCCCAACAGATCGGAACTCCGCATTCTGGACTCGGGATGAAAACTGCAAAACTTGGCTTTTTGTTAGTCTCACAGAACGCGTCAACCGGCACAAGAGCCCCACGAAACGGACGAGTTTTGGAACGATCATATTGGATACCGGGTTGCAACGTGGGGCGATCAACGGCGGAAGAGAATGTCTGTGGCGTTTGACGTGGGTGGGTTGGCTACAGTATGAATCGTGTTGTGGGTTGGTTGTTTGTACGTCAGCTTGGTGGTGGTGGTGGAGGTTGACACGCGGCTAGTCAGGGCGAGGTGTTTCATGGGGGTGATACACGGGAGCTTCCGTCACAATTACAGCGAAGAACATGATCTCGAGATACGACGTTAAAGAAGTTTGTTGAGAAGTTGGCATGCACTTGTAGATATTCACGTGGGATAAGAGTGAAAGATCGAATGCAACGATGAAAGACGTTGATCTACGAGGGTATCCAGCGGGATCCTCCCTGTGAAAATGTTTCAACTCCACTGAAAACGCTTTTGACGTGCCCTGCATTAGCGCACTGGTTAGTCAGTTAGTGCGTGGACTGGAGAGCCCGATCTGCGACAATCGCCACATCCCGCCTTGGAGCGAGACAGGGTTACGAAGTCAATCACAAGGCCCCGGTCCAGACATTCTGTCGAGCCAGAGGATGTTAAATGTTGCCCATGATGCTGTCCACTGAGTCTTCTTTCTCTTCACAACACAAAGTAGCAGTTCCTCATACGAAAAATTAAAGACAGTGTTCGATTACCTAGGTATTTAGGACGCCATAGACGTTGCTAGCTACCTACTTGAGACAATCCCAAAGCATGATTGGTGAAAGAAATCTCACGTGAGGGCTCTCCAAACCCCGCCCCTTCTTCACCATGAACATGCTATAGTCTCTACAGCAATCGGTTGCATTAGTAAACCTACTCACTCACAAACGAACATGTCTCGCTATCTCTTGCCAGGCCCGGCCCCTGAAAATCTCCAAATTCTAAGCCAGAGTCCACCACTGGTCCCAAACCTAGGAAGACAACGTAAAGCCATCACTTTAGCCTGCGAACCATGTCGTCAGCGCAAGTCCCGAGTGCGCAGTTCCATGTTTCCTCAGTGTGCGAGACGATGAGTTAACAAGGTCTTTTTTTCTAGTGCGACGGCGCCAAACCTCGATGTTCACACTGCATCAGACGAAGGACGGAGTGCCACTACCGGACTCCCCTTGAACAGCAGGGGGCGTATCAAGAACTATTCCGAATTCTAGCGACAAAGCCAATGCATGAAGGGACTGATATCCTGAGAAGAATCCAGAGCGGCCATGATGTTGAGTCGATACTTGACCACATTCAACGTGCAGATCTTCTCAAGCAGGCGCATGTAGTGCCGGATCACTATTACCAGTATGAGTTTCCTTATCGCAGAGAAATGCCTAGCTTCTTGATCCAAGAAGGCAACCAGTACCTTGATTCATGGCTGTATAAATACTCATTGAGTGAGACGAGGATACAAGATAGTGACAATCCACCAACAGAGTATCCTATAATTTACGAGGCTCCTTATCATGCAGCCGAAATGGTTGAGCCTCGACTAGACCATATCGACGCGCGGAAATGGACGTGCATCATCGATGATAACAGTTTATTACGGAAGCTACTAGAGACGTATTTCATGACCGAATACACTTTCTATGCAGCCTTCCAAAAGAACTACTTTCTGGAGGACATGGCAGCAGGCCGAAGCAAATACTGCTCTTCCCTTCTAGTCCATGCAGTCCTTGCATCTGCTTGCGTGGGTAAGACCCCATAGTTTATCAGACCACCGAGTTCTAAATCATTGTTTCCAGCACGGCTACTCCAAGATGAGTCATCGGTCTCAGTTCTGGAATCCACGGACTCTTGGGTATCAGTTCCTTGCAGAGGCACGCCGACTATGGGAGCTGGAGATTGGCAATGCTCGACTTACGACCATCCAGGCTGCAATTGTCCTATCGCTTGTGCATGATGCCAATGGTAGTGATGAGGTGGGAAGATCTTACCTGACTCAGGCCGTTGCGGCTGCGCATGCAATGCATCTATTCTCTACACCGACCAAGAACAGCGATGATCTTGAGTATTATGCAAGAGCTTTTACAGCATGGGCGTTATTTGGACTACAGGCGTGAGTCCCACTTCCTCACCTCATGACGAAGCTGACAGACAATAGCGTCCATAGCTTCCACGTGTTCAAAGCACCGCTACTATCGATGCCTCCTAGCATACAGCTATCTACGGAAGATGACTGCTATGGCGACTTCGGGCTCCGTTACCCATCAGCGAAAGGGCCCGTATCGGTGAACTATGCCAATACCTTTCGGACACTCTCTGAATTCCGGGTCATCATCAATGATGTCGCTGCTGTATTTTTCTCAGGTTTCAAGAACACTCCGGACACCATTGTGGACAGAATTAAGGGTTTCTGTATCCGTCTTGACAGCTGGTATCGAAATCTTTCGCCAGGTCTCAAACCAACAGAAATCCTTTTTCCATGGCAACTCAAGCTCCAGTAAGTTAGACAAATCATTCACTCTTTGATCAATGCTAACCCTCTTCAGTATGCACTACTACAACCTGATTGTCTATCTTCTGGAAACACTGCGCATGACAACTGCGCCTGCACTAGTTGACGACAGTGTCCAGAAGGCTTTAAGCGACGCCAAGATAAAAATGGAAACATTGCTACGCTTATACTACCTGCGGCATGGATTCGAGTCGTATGACATATTCATTATAATTCTGCTGGCTTTTATAGGCTTCATGCACGCAAAAACCTTGGATAATTCTAAGATGGTAGATTTGGAAAGCCGAAAATCGACCGTTGTCCTCGTTGTCAAAGGTCTTGGAGACCAGAGCAATAACTGTTATCTGGCCAGAGTAGTGTTTCGTCTACTGAAGGGTAGTATTGGAAGTAAAAACGACTTTCTGCTAAAAGAAGTGGGTATTGTGGAGGAAGATGGGGAGGATGAAAAGGCAATGGAGGAGCAGGTGAATTCGTCTTGGCCCGTCGACCTGGAGTGGATTGATGTTGATCCAGAGAAGAATAGATTAGACAATGTGATCAGGAAGACAAAAGAACTAGAATTCTGAGTATCCATATTCCAAGAATTATAACTAAGATTCATCTCACCCTCAGAGTCCTCTTATGTGGATATTATCAATAACTGGCTAAGACATCAGATGAGTTGGCAACCAGTTGTCCAGCACATTGACCGCAATAAATCTGGATGATCTTACCGAGGAGTCGAGGACATCAAAGGTGCATTAAACGGCAGATCTATAAGGATTATGCCGGCAGCCTGCGACTAGACTTCTGGAGATTATTTGACTCACCAATTGTTGAGCATTCGGCTTTGAGTCTGGACAGTACGACATATTGATGACACGGAGATAGCAGCATGATGGCTTTAGCCGGCTCCACCGGGATAACGTCATGACTTCACTTGAAATAATTAAAAGGCGTGTCTCTCATCTCTAACATAGCATAAACAACTATCGCACCAACAATTATGGCTTCTTGGTACACCAATGAGACGACACATCAGGCTTTTGATAACAAGCCTACGCCGTTGATCAGCTTTGGCCAGCCATTTCAAGAAATATGTCTCAAACAGATCCAAGACAGGTTCAAAAGCTCACGGGTTTTCATCATAGCATCTCGCTCGTTGTCGAAGAACACTTCCTACGTTGAGGACCTCAAATCTGCCCTGGGAGATCGCATTGCTGGCGTTCATATCGGCATCTCACCGCATACGCCGATTCCGGAAATCGTGGACATCTTGGCTGAAGTCAAGCCCCTCAACATCGACTGCATCGTAACTTTGGGTGCAGGAAGTATCACCGACGGAGCCAAGCTCGTGCGGTTCGCTATTGCAAATGATACTTGGACCGAAGAGGAGGTCGGTACGCTCTGGGGCGGCAAGTCGCACAACCCTCACAAACGGGAGGATTTGCACAAACCTACGATTCCGTTGATCTGCATCCCGACTTCGCTTTCTGGTGGTGAATACCAGGCCATAGCCGGAGCGACAGACTCAAAGAGCAAAGCCAAACACACCTTTGAGCCAAACGTTGATCCCGACTTGGTCATACAAGACCCGCAGTTAACAACCATGACACCACAAAAGATCTGGCTCAGCACCGGTATCCGTTCCGTTGACCATTGCGTTGAGACTCTATGCTCATTGCAGAGTAACGATGATGGTGATGCATGGGCAGCCAGAGGTCTAGAGAAGTTAATCTCTGGGCTTCTACGATGCAAGCATGACTCTCAGGATCTCAACGCCCGCCATCTTTGTCAAACCGGCGTCGTCGAAGCCATGCGCGCTGTTTCTTCAGGTGTACCTCTCGGCGCAAGCCACGCGATAGGCCATCAGCTTGGACCCTTAAACGTCGGCCACGGCGAGACGAGCTGCATCCTCCTACCAGCAGTCTGCATGTTCAACGCCCGCAAGAACGCCAACAACGATCGTCAGAAACGTACAGTGGACATTCTGTTAAAGCAGGACACTGTAAAATCTCTACTGGCTGAGAAGAAGGTTTCGGAGGAAGGTGTTGATCTTGGGGATATTCTTGATCTGATCATTCGGGAATTAGAAATGCCACGGACTTTGAAGGATGTTGGTGTTACGTCTGAGCATTTCCCTGGTTTGGCTGAGAATAGTCTTAATGATATTTGGATCAAGACGAATGCTTATCCAATTACGAAGACGGACGAGGTTATGGAGATTTTGGAAGCTGTTGCTGGCAATTGAGTAATTATTTATGTAGGCTGGACTTTGGGTGGCCCAGTACCAGCGCAAGTGGCCCATGACAACCCCATTCAAGGATCACTTCAAGACACAATACGCATAGTTATGTCATCAATTTGGCTTTTACTCTATCCCAGCATCTAGTTCAATTTCGGATTGAGCAGATGTCTTCAAATGCCTTTATCAGATCATCCCTCTTTCACTACCTCCAGTCGTTCTATGACGAAATCATAGCTCCCGATAAGATAGTCGCGGTGAGTAACTTGCCCCTAAGGAGCAAGAAACCCTCTGATATTAAATCAAAGGGTCAAAAATACCTAATGTAAGCTTTACTAAATCTGTACTAAATTTACCTAAGTCTTTTTGTCATTTAGGATAAAGTCCCAAGTTTTCTAGCCTCCCCTTGCTTGCCTCTGAACAAAAATAAGCATCTTTCCGCTAACCTATCTTCAAAGGCTGGATTGGACATAGAAGCCGAAACTCTATCGGAACAATTCCCATCTTAACCTTATAAAACCCGTAAATATCTACAGGGCACCACGAGCTGCCTTTCCAAGTAATTCACCCTAGGCTCGGTTCACCACCCGGACCCTCATCATCTCCACAACCAAGGGGTCCAAGCATTAACATGGCGTTTTAAGATGGTAATTACAATCGCTACTATTGGTTCATCTCCGGACCTGCATCTTTCGTCCGAGTCGCGCGGCGATTTTGCACCAATCTCGCGACTCCAAAATAACGGCTTCGTCCTGTTTCTGCAAGTCGTCCGTGAGCCTCGGCATTGACCGCGACAAATTGGAGGGAGCTAAAATAGAATGTGAAAGATGATCGTCGCTCAGGGGAAGATGTTGATAAAATGTCGTAAGGAGACTGTCCTTGCTTGTGATTTTGGTTCTGTATCCTTTGAGCTTTGTTGGAAGAAATCACGATGCTTTTTAACGTTGCCTTCTTTTGCTCTGCAGCTCTGGCTGTTAGCGCCAGCAATGAGTGGCGCGCACCTACGGCGTCTGATCGTAAGTTTTATCATACCGATGATTAGGCCGTGACTAATAATTACAGGCCGAAGCCCTTGCCCCATGGTGAATGCAGTCGCCAATCACGGATATCTGCCTCGCGACGGCCTCCATATCTCGCTTGAGGATCTGATCGTCGCCTTCACCGACGCCATCAACCTCGATCCAGCTGCGACAGCTCTCGTCGGCCAAAAGGCTCTCACCACTGGGAACAATGGCACTTTCAACCTCGATGACCTGAACAAGCATGGAGGTGCGTATCCTTACGTATATCACGACGTTACAAGCTAATTGAACTAGTTATCGAGCACGACGGCAGTCTGAGCCGCGCCGACATCTTCTTCGGCGATAACCACAGCTTCAACGAGACCATCTGGGCCTCCACAGCCTCTCACTTCACCGAGCCAACCATCTCCATCGCGACCGCCGCCAAGGCTCGCAAAGAGCGCCTCAAAGCCGCTGAAGCTGCCAACCCCGAGTTCTCCCTACCTGCCGATCTTCAGCAGTTCAGCTTCATCGAGACTGCGCTCTACCTGTCTGTCTTTGGAAATTTGAACGATGGAAATGCCAAGACAGAGTGGGTCAAAACATTGTTCCGTAAGTGAACCTGTCCAGTAAATTGATATGAAGCTGACGTTTTGCAGAGGAGGAACGCTTGCCTATTGAGGAGGGATTCAAGAGATCTGACGATGTGATCACTGCTGCTGGTATCCTTGGTCTTGTTGCCAAGGTGGCCGTTGCTAGTATTTAAAATGATGCAGCATGGTTAGATATTGATAGCAAATCACTGAGTATGTCAGCTACCTCTGGCATGTCCCTCTCCTTTGTGTTGTTGTGACGGAAGAATGGCTCGGCTGAATCTTATGACCGGCATTTTGATGAGAAGCTACTCGATTTAATGATAATCTCATGTTGTTATCACGCAAAGGTCCATTGTTCAATCAGAGTGACTAGAAAACGCCATGACACTCACCTATGCAACTGGCGAGTTGCATTTTCATGTAAGCCCTAGTAAACTTCGCACATCTGATCTGCATGGCAACAAATGTTGAGATGTGTTCTCACCAAATTCTGTTATCAAGTAGTCCGACCATATATTGTCCCAACGTTAGTCATTTTGTTACCAAGGTCGATTAATTATAACGCCTCCAAAATGCCCTCAATCACCGCCATAACAATCTTCATCTTCGGCCTCAGCGCCTTCAACCACGGCGTCAGCAATCTCATCTCCCCGCGCAAGGGCCTCACCGCAAAGCAATTGCCAGAGTCTGCCCTCCCCGCACTCAACGGCTTTTCAGTCGCCATCATCGGAATCGGCATCTATTACATGCTGGCTGCCTATCAAGAGAATCGAGGCTTCTTTGCCCTCACCCTGGCGCGATTCATTTCAGCCAGAATCTTTTGGGTGCAAGGACCTGCTTGGAGAGTAATTGCAACGTGGGAGGCATTCTCAGCTGGTCTCACAGCTGTCGCTCTGGCTTATGAGGGCTACTATGGGAGGTAAGCAGGATGGCCAGATGGGAACTCTCTAATAAGTTCCCGAGCATCGAGAGTCTAGCTAGGGGAGGCAAGAAAACTCAGGGCCTTGATCTTGAGTGATGGGAAGACTTAGGTAATTTAGCATAATCTTTGGATTCCCTTTATTTAGTTTATCTTAACATCCTATATCAAGGTCGGATGTTTTCTTAGTCCCCGGGCCTAGGCACGAGTTTTTGTGATTAAGAGAGTGTCATCTGGATTTATTGAGAACCTGCTTCAGACTGCTTTTATTGGCTGTTCTGTTGGCCATCGCGGAATCTTTTGAGGAGAAGCTGATGAAACAAGATATGGTGTCGCCATACACCCGTGTTTACAGCATGAAGCTTAACCTGATGGCCAGCCAATATACCCTGAATATTTGAAATGGAACAAAGTGTAATCTTTGAGAGTTTTGACACAGCCAACCAGCTTCAACTATGCATAAAACCTTGATACGTCATGTAGAGAAGTCATTTTCTTGCCGAGTGACTTACCAATTTGCGATTATATAAGGGTTGCCTTCCCGGCTACAAAAATGTGTAGCAGCATCAGCAGGCTGACACCGACAAGGCGGGGTGCTGCTTACACCGTCTGCAACCACATTCTGCAAGCGTTCGACATCTGCAATCCGCCACAATACATGATCAGCAATCCATCAGCCATGAAGCTACAAGATATCCCCGTAGAGCTACGGCAAAACATATTTGAGTTAGCTCTAACGGCTCCGGTTGCACCATCGAGTCCCTCAGAGAGCCAACATGGCCGATATCGACGAGCTCACCATCCTCAAGACCGTTACTGGCGTCCTACGGGCGTCTGGGAACAGGCACCCAAGAACAAAGCTCTGAGCTTGCTTCTGGTCAGTAAGCAGTTTCACGCCGAGGTTCAGGATGTTGCCACTCGTCTCCCAAACAACTACCATGTCGATATCATGTTTGTCAAGAACTATGGCCTCTGGACTACATGGGATTTTACGAAGCGGCCGACATCAAGATACATCGACAAAGTCACATCTACAATTCGTATCTTCGACCCAACCGACGACCTTGACGATCGCTTTAAGGACAGCTTGATCTTCCTAGGTGGCTGTGGAGGACCGGAGCCCGCAGTTTGGGCGTTTTACGACCTTCTCATAGGCTTGATAGAATATGGGCCTGGATACCTCGGCCGCCTGGATAACTCCTGCTTCATCATCAATGAAATCGAAGTGGATGTTGTCGCTCCAACGGACGGCGCCGCTCACACCAAGCTTGAGTGCAGGGACAACGAGAATCCTGTTTGGCTGTACCAGAGTCGCATCCGCTCCAGGGACGAGCGGGTACCGGAGAAGCGACTCATCAGTTACATGACCAATGAGTTGGACTACGTTTTCAGTGCGACCCGTTATACCATTGAATATTGTTTGGAGCTGCACGAACATATCACAGAAAGCATCATATTCAAGGTCAACGGGCAGGAGTGGAAGAAGATACAGATGAATGAGGTTCTGCAAAACTGTGATATCTCGAGATGGCAATACGATGTGGGTTTCCGGGATCGCAATGCGATGAAGATGACGAGATGGCTGAACTGGGTTCTTGACCGACGAGAGAGGATGAAGAAGGGCCTTGAGCTGGATGAAAACAGGCCTGATACTTATCTTCTCTAAAGTAGTGATCAGGAAGCTATCACGGAAAGGGAATTCGAAGGAATCTCATGACAGACGTTGTCGCTGAGAGATGCGCGAATAACGGCGTCTTGCAATGCATGACCATCCTCAACACAGGAAATATGCGTGTCTCAAGGGCCAAGTGTTTCAAGAATAGGCCGTATCGAATTTTGTCAAGATCCAATTATTTTCAAGAATACACCTGATTGACGTTCCCTTGTGGAGATCCTTACCTGATCAGTTTCGGACTTAACGGCCGGGAGGGTCATCATCAAAGTACTGTAACGGCATGACGTATTCGACCGGATATTTATATAAACAACTAGGAGAATTCTGGCTTGCCATAAAACTTTGATCAAAATCATCTTCTTATAGTAAAATGGCACCTTCAGGTCTTGCAATCATCATTGGCGCCGGTCCAACAAGCGGTCGCGGCATCGCCCGTGTTCTCGCCCGTCAAGACGGCGGTAACCTCGCCGTCGCCATCTTGGCCCGCAACGCCGATAACCTCAACAGTCTGCGCGACTCACTCCGCAAAGAAACCAACGGGGTTCTTCATTCTTTCCCTACAGACACTCAGCCGGAAAACCTACGCCAGGCGTTCAAAGACATCGCCAACCATGAAGACTTCAAGGATCTCAAGCTCAAGCTGGCAATTTATCACGTCAAGCACGCCAGCAAGAAGCCTTTCCTTGAAGAAACGCCCGAGGAGTTCAACGAAAGCATGCAGGTATACACCACCGGCGCAGTAGTCTTCGCCCAAGAAGCTCTCAAGCTCATGTACGAGCAAAACGGCGGCCAGACCCTTCTTGCCGATACAAACGGTGCCAAGAAGGGTACTATTATTTTCACTGGCACACTGGGAGCTATGCGTACAAACACTGGCTACGCAGCTTACGGAGCGACTCGCGCCTCTGCTAGAATGGTTGCGCAGGCTATTGCGAAGGAGCATAGCAAGTTTGGCATTCAGTGCGTTCATGCTATTGCGAATGGAAGGATTACGGATGAGGATACTGAAGAGACGAGGACCGGAAAGCATATGAGGGCTGAAGATGTTGGACAGACGTATTTGTGGCTTTCGCAGCAACCGAGTTCGCTTTGGGTTCATGAGTTGGACTTGAGACCTGCGCAGGAGTCGTTTTAGAATGTCAAAGTTACTGATGTACCTCGACACGGTGATAAGTTCAGTACATGCGTCAAAAGTAAAACACGCTACTTACCAACGTGTGATGTGACGTTTTGTGAAAGGTGGCTATTGGCATGAATGGTGAAGCGAGGAGCATGTACTTCGCATAAGTGTCACAATAGTGTGTTTCTGAGCTTCCGGCCTCACCAACAATAATTTCCACTCATATTACAGTGCCAAATATCTAAAATGCTAGTACATTTCCAATCCACCACTAGCAGATAAAGCTTGCCCTGTAATCCACCGACTCTCTTCTGAAGCCAACCAAGCAACAATCTGTGCAACATCATCAATCTCACCCAACCTATTCCCTGCAGCGGTCTGTTTCTTCTGCATCTCGATAATCTCCTTAGGAATATTGTCCAATAAATCGCTCTGCACTGGTCCAGGATTAACAGCATTCACTGTATGTCCCTCTTCTCCCAGCTCAGCTGCCCATGAGCGCGTGAGTCCTTCAAGAGCTGCTTTGGAAGCGCAGTACAGGGAGAGATTCTTGAAACCGCAGCGGGCGCCTACTGATGAAATGTTGATGATGCGGCCACCGCCGGACGAGGGGAGATAGGGTTTTACTGCTTGGAGGAGCAGAAGAGGGGCGCGGACGTTGAGGTAGAAGATTGAGTCAAAGTCGGATGTTGTGATGTCGGCATGAGATTTGACGACTTCCATGCCCGCGTTGTTGACTAGGATATCGATTTGAGGACCAAATGCAGCGACAGATTGACGAATGATCTCTGCGGGAGACGACTCGTTTTTGAGATCTGCTTTGACACCAATGCATTCTGATGGTGGATCGAGTGATGCGATTTTGTCAGACAACTTCTTCACTAGCTTTTCGCTGCTTGGAGAAGTGTATGTAGCCACAACCTGCCGTGCTCAGTAATGCTGTTTAACGACACTCAAGAGCTTCCTCACCTTTGCACCTCTTTTTGCAAGCTCATAAGCAAAGCCAGCACCAAGGCCTCGAGAAGCGCCTGTAACGATAGCGACCTTGCCCTTGAGGGTTTGGAAATTTCGTTGAGTCTCCATGGCTATGAATTAGATGAGATTTTGATGGGAAATGATCTAGTCAGCAATTGCGATTGCATTTCGACGCTCATTTATACGCGGCTCTCTAGAGTCTTGGCATTGCGATCCTTCTGATTTCCTGTTCAGTCCCGAGCTGAACGCCGATGGCAACGGAGATGTGACGCAAGTGGGCTTCGGCGATAACTTCAACGTCAACCATGATTGGTCCTTTCTTAGGGGCGATATTTCGGCGTTAAGACAAACAACAATCAATGTAATTCTTACTATAGCCGAAAAGCTTCATTAAATACACGACGAAAAACTAATCATTGTCTGATTTTTAATAATGCCTTATTTATATCTCGTGATATTTCCATTCGAACAAGAAGTAAAGAAGAGGGTTCAAGCACCATGTCCATGGAGAGTATGCATCTGGGCACTTCATACTTTCAAGCTTCATACAGGTGTTTTTTCTATACCCAATGTTAAGTCATTTGGAGGAAGAGTTAAACAGGAAGGGGTCAGAGAGTAGTCGCTGGTTTGAGAGATCGAGTTTCACTCAGTCGCAGAAGGTCAGACCTGTAGGGGGGCGCGCAAACTTGAAGCCCAATCAATCAAGACGGAAAACGAGATTGATTCATTGTAAAGCGATGATGAAGTAAGGCTGTAGGGTCATTTTGTAATAGCCGATTGGTTAATTTCGATATGGTGAGAATGAACCCGTCATGCACTACATAATATGAGTTGGGGGAATGGATTCAACAACTCAAATGACTCAGGTTAGTCGGGTAACTCTGGCAGATTGTAGGTTGTAGTCGAACTGAATGGCAGAACGACTGTCTTGATATTGATTTATTTATGGGATTTGAAGTAATCCAATTACAATTTTACCCCTTTCAAATGCCCCATACGCGTACGTCTCTATCGCTTATAAATCTTGAGCTCAAAGTATCGCAAGACAGGGAAGACAATAATAGCGAATCCGCAACCCAGCCACATTCCCAAATCCGCATTAGAAGCAGCTTTAGAAATAGGACCGATGTACCAAACCTGGGACATGCCGAGGATAGCACCAACCCAACCAATGATGAAGCTTGCGAGAGCAGCAAGACCAATGGGAAGATAGTTCTTGTCCTCCCAAGCGGTCCAGTCAAAACCTTGGCGACCTCGGAAGAACCAGTGTTCCTCCATGACGATGCAAATCATAAGCATGACCCAGTAACCCATCAGACTGACAAAGTTCTGGAAGACAACGAACAGGCTTTCACGACCGGCCATAGCGAGGACGAGAGTGATGACAGACATGACGGTTGACCAGGCCCATCGTGGAACAGCCTTAGTATAGCGACCGAGAACCTGGCATCCAAGTGAGGCGGAGTACAAAGATGGAGTACTGTTGGCAATGACACCAAGGGCGATGATAACAGAGCAGAAGTTGCCAAAGCCATGAAGAGGACTATAAGCCTCGACAATGAGAGCACCGGTGCTGATGGCATTGGCATCAGACCAAGCCTTGTTATCAACAATACCAGTAGCAAGGCCAATAGCAATGAGATACACAAGGGTAAACGACACTGTCAATCCAGTGACAGTGAGCAAAAAGACCTTGAGGCGGGAAGTGCGCTCTGGGTAGTAGACATAAAAGTCAGAAGCAGCAGCAGCCCATGAGTTGGGGACATAGAAACAGAGGGAGAAGAACGACAATCGGCTGGCAGCGAGTACATTGCCAGAGACAGTGGGTTTAGCGGCGGCATTGAAGGAGGGCCCTGCAACGCCGATAAGCACGGCAAGGACAACGACCTGAGCGATCCAAGCGTATCTGTGCCGCGTCAGTACATGCGCATGCATAATGGATGAATGGAGACGTACCGTTCATAAGTATGGAAGATCCTCATGCCAAAGACGGCGACGACCCATGAGACGATGGCGACGACGATGACGCCAACCAAGATGGTCATGGTTCCGCCACTGACGGCTGACAAGACCTGTCCACCGATAATGCAGTCAATGGTAGCATATCCGACCATGAGAACGATGTTGAGGAATGTCGGAAGCTTAGATGGCCAGTAACCCATGAAGTATCGCAGAACAACCTGTGTCACAGCGTGTCAGTCAACACCATCACCACCGATACATTTACACTTACCATGGTACGATTCCCACTCTGCGGCCCCCAAGTCGCCATGTACGCCGTTGAACAAGCCCCAAGAATCGTTCCAAAGACAGCAAGCAACGCGCTATCAAGAAATCCCAAGCCAAAGACCATAGGTCCAAACAGACCCGTCGCCAGGTTGTTCAGCGACAGATTCGCACTGAACCATAGCACCGCAACCTGCAAGTCAGCAGCACTAGAAGCTTCTTGTCGTTCCTCTGGAAGAACACGCTCAATACCTCGGGCTTCAAGCCCAGCGAGGCCTTCGATGCGATTATTCAGCTTCTGGAAGGACGACAGGGAGATGCTAGGGGGGTTTGAGCTTTCATCGCCCGTGGGTGATGAGCTCACGGTCGCTGACTTCTCATGCGTGGCTTCTGCCGTGTGTGTTGGTAGAGACATTATGAGGTCAATGGCCGCAGTGTGGAAATTAAACAGGAGAGGAAAAAGGAAATGTATGCACGGCACACAGAGTCCGTGTGGTAAAGAGGTTGCGTTGCAGGAGTTGAAAAAGGGAATGCAAACAGAGTTTGTTTTTGTCTTGCAGATAATGAACCCATGTAAGCTGTCTCGGTTGGAGCGAACGGATGGGAATGGGAGACGGAACGTTACCGACCTCTCATTGACGGTAAAAAGCTCATGCATGCATGCTTGACTGGTCCATGGTATTGGTGTTGGTTGTGGCTTGAAGCTGACAACCAGGGTTTTAAGGTCTAGGTCCGTTAGTCCATGTAGTTAATTTAGCAATGAAACCATCCCCCGTGTGCGCTAGCAGGAATGGGTTTAGAGGGGAGGTAAGGATCGGTTGGAGCGGAACCGTGATGGCTACGCCGCGGAGCGGGAGGGAAGGGAAGGGGTCTTGAATCTCCATTACGGGCACTAAAGATATGCCGGTTTTACTCTTGGCGATTAATGACTTGGCGATGAGGGAATAAAACATGTTCGTATAAAAGTAAAGTCGTTGTAACATGTTCATGCTAGTCTAAGTAATACACAATTGAAGAAATGGTCTATGTCTGCTTCGTGCTAACCTCCACGCTCGTAACAACTGTAATCTGTCCGCTACGAGCCCTCTCATGCTGCTGCGTCCCACTGCTAATTTTCGCTTCAGCGCGGTACGGCCGCTGCAGCAGATCCGGTCCATGCTGGTCCACCAGCTCAATCTGGCTTCCCTGCTCTGGCGAAACGTCAGTGCGCACGCCATCCTCATCCTCCAACTTAGCCCAGATTGAAGGTTTGCTTGACAGCGGGTGAAGTCCTTGAGTTCTCCGTCGCGCTGAACCTTCGGGGTATGAACCGTTGCGGTATGGAGTGTTGGGGTATGAGGAGGGGTCGGTGGAATCGCCTTTGGAGCCGATGGCGAGACGCAGAACGGGCCAGCAGAGAGGCAGGTTTCCGACCCAGAGGGCGACGCCGCCTTCTGCAACGTACCAGTAGAGAAAGACGTAGGAGTTGGGGTTGCTGAAGTTGTAGTAACGGTTGAGGACGGCGGCGAGGATCTGGACTATTAGCGCATGTCAAGAGGAGTTGGAGAAGAACCTTACATTGAACAAACCGAGGCCAAAAACGCAGCATAAACCGATCTTGCGCTTCTTGGGGAGACTGATGTTGATGACAATTGGGATCGGTAATAAGATCAGCATGATGTCGCTTGCGATGTTGCAAGCCGTCGCAAAGATCATATGGTTGTAATACGTCGCACATTGCACTGCACCAATTAGCTCAATCCCTCCCCAAACCATTCTCGAAAGACTCACTCTTCTTGGGGTTAACAGGAACGGACCAATATTCAGGCGTAGGCGAACACCAAAAAAATACAAACATGAAGGTAACAACGATGTATGTGACCGCGCAAAACGCAGAGACAAATCGTACTGCCCATTTCTGTCTTATCGATGTGCCCTGCGTCAATCTCGCGTACAGAAACAAAAGACACGCTTTGATGGTCCATGTACAAGTAAGTGCGAATATTTCGAGTACAAAGGTCATTTTACTCCCGATTATAGCTTGTTGTCTTCCATCGGGGGTGAGTTTTGCGGCGACGTCAGCGGGCATGTAGTTACTGCCTTTCTCGGCGACTTCGTTGATCGAGACGACGACTCCTGTAAAGTTGACCTACAGCCCAAGTATTAGCAACGGTTTGTTGGTGAATTTGATGGATGAAACATACGAGGGCAAAGACCATGAGATAATCTTCAATGGCGAGACGACTCCATTTTCTAAGCTTCATGCGTCGTGATATCCTGCAGGAACAAACATGTCAGTAAAAACGCCCCAAAAAGCCACGCATGGTGATGGATGGCTTACAGTCGACACACAACGACAAAGAGACCCAACACCCATAGAACCCAAGACTCAACCAACAACTTGTGCAGAAAGTCCATAGCGAAAAATATAAAATGAATGAATGAGTGACGAACGCTACAGTTGGCTGCTCCGGAAAGATGAACCTAAATGTCCTCCCAAGATTCGAAGCACCCCTGAGTTTCTGTCAAACGATAAGCTTTATCGCCGGCGCGGGAAAATGGCACGACGAACATGGTCGTGAACCCAAATTGCAGGAATAATCTCAGCTTGACACGAAGAGGCAGGGGGGAAGAATGCAGTCTGCATGGCTAGTCGTTTCCCCTGCATTTTTCTTTTTTGCATTCATACCGGGATGAAGATGTTGGCAGAGAGTTGCGCTTAGATCGGCACGTCAGAAAAGCATGGATTTGGAAGTCAGTTGCTGGAGACGATCGAAGTGATAGACAGTAGTTAATCGGAACAGCGTGTCGATTGACAGTGACGATCTTGATCTCGGTATGTACAGATTCCACCAACAGCCTCAAAAGCCACGAACTAACACCAACAACCTGTTGAACAAGCCCCCGTCGTGTAGTGTACTTCCGTAGCCCTCCCACTACCCGTTCACTCCAAGCTAGACGCGGCAGATGAAGAAAAACCACCACCGGAAGTGGCTTGCACCTAATACTCAAAACACGAATATTGCAAAAGAACAAACCGCTTGATAAGGTAAGTATGGTCCGAGACAATCGGCTCCCACAACGGCGCAGCCACGCTCCCCGGGGAAAGAAAAGAGAAAGAGACAGTCGAAACTCTGTCTTAGCAGATCCAATTACCGTCCAAATCCTCAAGGATCCGGTGTCCCCGGCCCGCATCCGACCCCTGCCCGGGCCGTGGGGGGTGATCCCGGCTGGGCAAAAGCTTAGAGTTTTTTTGTCATACGATGGTGGACGGGCTAAAAGCTAATCTGCCCCGTTTACACTAACGTAGTACTGTAAAGATCTAGAAGGGACCTTTTTGGGGGGACGTTTTAATGCTTGGACGCACGGCAGTTGAGATTTCGATGGATAACAGTTACGTTGGGGGTTAAAAGTTTGTCGGATTGCGTGATTCTTTGGGTTAGTAACTCGCAGCTAGCATTTGCAGGACCCTTTTCTAATTAATATTGCTCGTGTAACGATTGTGGCTCGTGGATTCGATCCTGGTGTTTTCTTACAGGAGCCAATCATTTACGTATCCAAAGAGGAAGCTAACAACCAACAGAATATTCCATCAGGAGACTCGTAACTGCAGAGAACGCCTCCTCATGAACCTGGTACTTGCACGCGAAAAAGAAAAAAAAGAAGAAAAAAGAAAGCAGCCAGGATCCTCGGTTACGTCGGATCTCGTTCTGCAGAATCGCTTGGCGCTGTTATCTCTTTACCCCGTACCAAGAAATCAGCACATTCCCCCAAACCACTCACTCACTGTAGGGGTGCTATTGGCTCGTCTAGCAGCGGGGGTCGTCTCCGCGCTTTTTTCCGAAATCTTCAGCAATCTTCCCGCTCTCACAAGAGGCGTTATAACTGTCTCACTTGCTTGGTAGCACCGCACGATTCTACACTAAAAAGATAACACACAAAATTAATCATCAATCATGAGCCTCAACCCCTCTCTTCGCACTGTTGACCAGTTCACACAGCTCGTCTTTGACTTTATCGTCATAGGCGGCGGCACAGCTGGACTAGCGGTGGCAGCGCGTCTCGCTGAAGCCGACGCCTCATACACTGTCGGTGTCATCGAAGCAGGAGGTCCTGTGCAGAATGATCCTGATGTTGATATCCCGGGCCACTATGGTAGGAATCTTGGAGGTAGCTACGATTGGCACTTGGAGACGCTGCCTCAGGAGGGTCTCGGAGGAAGAACGCTTCCGTGGCCGAGGGGGAAGTGTGTCGGCGGCACAAGCGCCCTGAACTATATGGCGTGGAATCGCGCTAGCAGGGATGATTATGATGCTTGGGAAGCTTTGGGGAATCAAGGTTGGGGCTGGGATTCTCTTCTGTGAGTTTATGCTTGTTTTATTGGATGAGACGCTGAAGCTGATCGTTTTCGTTATGTAAAAGGCCTTTCTTCAAACGCTCTGAGACATTCCATCCTCCTAGTGAGAAACTCCAGCGCGAGTTTGAGATATCTCACGACGCAGACACCTTTGGTGATTCAGGTCCCATTCACATATCATACCCAACCTCGTATTCACCATCGCACGCGTTATGGCACAAGACGCTTAATGCGCTTGGTGTAGAGACTAACCCATCCCACGTCGGAGGCTCAAACGTCGGCGTTTGGACATGCGTCAACGCCGTTGAGCCGAGCGCCGCGCGAAGATCCTACTCGATCGACTACGCCACTGGATCGCGTAACCTGCACATCCTTACCAACGCCACGGTTGACGAGATTCTCATTAACCAAGCGCTCGTAGCCACTGGTGTGCGGTTCACGTACGGTGGCGTCGAGTATGATGTTTCAGCTAGACGCGAGGTAATCCTCTCAGCCGGGAGTGTCAAGTCCCCGCAGATCCTTGAACTTTCGGGTATAGGAAATCCCAGCGTTCTAAGTAGTGCTGGCGTGAGCGTCAAGGTTGAGAGTCCGCAGGTGGGGGAGAATCTGCAGGAGCATATTAGTGAGTGAGAAGGTTTTTTGTGATCGGCGTTCTGAGCTAATTTGTGTTATCTAGTGCTTGCGACGATCTTTGAGGTTGATCCATCGCTCGCTAATCGGGATGATCTTATGAGAGATGAGAAGCTTAGTGCTGCTGCGAAAGAGGAGTATACGGCCAAGGCAGATGGCCCTTTGACGGTGCTGCCTGTATCTCTTTGCTACGTCCCTTTTGCGTATTTTGTTCCAAAGAATACTCTTGCTAGTCTTTATGAAGATGCAGACAAGGTATCTGTGTTTGACTCGGACAAGCAAGATATTCTTCGTGAACGATTGGATGGAAACTCTAAACTTGGTCAGATAGAGTATATCTTTGATCTTGGGAACTGGAACCCTAACTTCAAGGGTGAAGAGGGTAAGAAGTACGGCACTATGCTGCAGATCTTACAGTATCCTTTCAGCGTTGGATCTATTCACATTCGGCCAAGTGACCACGCTACAGCTGAAGATTCACCCGCCATCGATCCGAAATACTACGAGGGCCTCCATGGAAACCTGGATATGGAGGCTATGAAGCAATGTCTTCAATTCGTCGATAAGATCGTACACACAGCTCCTCTATCAAACATAATCCGCTCCTCAGCATCCCCTTCCACCGCCGTTATCAAAGATGATAAGCGTCTTGGAGAATGGATTACTCAAAACACCATTACGGATTGGCATCCTGTCGGAACATGCGCCATGGGCGGTCGTGCTGGCATCGAAGGAGGAGTCGTTGATGAAAGACTTCGAGTCTATGGCGTCCATGGCTTGAGGGTTGTTGACGCAAGTGTTATGCCGTTGCAGATCAGTGCGCATATCCAAGCTACTGTTTACGCTATCGCTGAAAAGGCGGCGCATATGATTGTTGAGGATGCGAGGAGTGCGGATAGGGAGGGAAGAGAGTTGGTGACGAAGCAGGCTAGACTTTAGACGAGATCGGTACTCTAGATAAGCGGAATAACATTGTTATGTGAGAGTTTCTGATATGATCTTCGAACGAGGGTGACTTCAGTCATTGCGAAGCCATGCTCGAACGATCGCGCCAATAGCTTCAGGCTGGTGATAAGGAGACATATGTCCCGCTTCATCAACAGCATAGAAACTCAACTGACCATTCCCCTTCCAGAAGCCTCCCTCCTTCACATTCCAACCATCAGCATCAGACGTTAGTTCGCCATCCTTGTAGTGCCAGGTTTCGTAGCCAAGTTCCCGATAGTTATCCTGTCCCTTCCATCGCTGTTGGTTTAGCATGCGCATTTGTCCGGGGGTGTTACTACAAAGGTTAGCGAGCAGGTCAAGTAGAGGCGCGTTGGAAGTGCTTACATGATTATGTCGTTGTTGCCGTTGATGAACAGAACTCGTATATCCGTCTCATCAAGAATCCACGTCAACTCGCGCGTAACAGGTATATGGATATTCTGCGCAATATCCCAGCGCTCATTGGTATCAAAGTCGATAAGGTAAAATGGAAAGCGGTCGAATCCAAGTCTTTCTTGAACCCAACGACGATTCAGGAACTTCCATTCCGGTCCGTGGTCCATGTTCGAGCACAAAGGAGGCTTCTCACACGGGTGTCTGTCTGCCAAATATCAGTACACTTCGTGTCACTCGTACTGTACGACGCGATAAAAGTGGGATACTCACTATCATAAGGATCCCAGCCACCAGGCACGACGCCTTCCATAAAGTACTCTCCCAACGACTTCTCACAAACCTCATTTGCCGCGCGACAAGTCTCTATATCATAAAAGTACCGACACTGACTTCCCATTTTATGGCACTCCGGTATCGCAGCAAGCATATTCTCACAAGCCGTCCGATTCATCAACGGATATTTCCTTCCATCACCAGCCCAATCCTCACAAAAGAAGTCATAATATCCCATGAACTGCTGCGTCGCGTCAATATACCCATCCACGATAATCGCAGATGAGATCTCGACCCGAGGCTTGATGCCGCGCTTCGCGTTCTCGCGTTCGTGAGAGACGATATGTTTCGTGTAACCTGTGACGTAGTGGCCGCCCATGGATTCACCAGTGATGTGCCAAGGTTTTCCGGCGAGGTTGGAGAATACGTCGTGGGAGAATGTGGAGAGGAAGGTGTGTACGTCTTTCGCGCCTTGTTCGAGACCAACGGCGATTTTGTTTCGGTCTGTGATTTTGGAGAAGCCGACGCCGACGGGTTGACTATCAAGTGTCAGTCAGAGCGGTGAGGCTGGTTTCGGGACATACTCGATGTAAACGACGTTGGCGTGATCGATCCACGAGTATTCAGCTCGTTTTGTTGAGTTCCCATCGGGATTCACGGTACAGGGACCACTGCCCATGAATAATCCCATTTCTCCAGATGCGCCCGGTCCGCTGATACCTGCGTTAGTTTGGCTTGACTTGGCGTTTAAGGTTTGCTTACCCGCTCATCCATAGTAACAAAGGATCAGTCTCTGGATTATTGCGACTCTCAAAGTACCCTTGCATCATCAGTTTCCGAACTCAATCAAAACCTGTGTACCTACAGAAGAACATGGACTTATCATCCGTCACGTTGACCGTCCCGGTGAATTGGCGAGCGCCCGCATCGCAGAGGTCAGAAGATTGTTCGCGGACAGTGAAAGCGGGTTTAATCACGGCTTCATCTGTTAACGGCTTTTGATCCTGGCCAACGACATGGCTAATCGTTGCGAGGAGCGACACTGTAACTGGGCCAAGCCACATCGCGAATTGTGTTGAGATGGTGAACTTTGATGGCGCTTGAGAGAATTACTAATGCTGACACTGACCAATCAATCGTTCTCTGGTCATGGTGGGATGGCCTGGAGATAAGGATAAGATAAGGATTTGTTACCGTTGCCTACCCTACATGTTTGTGTTTGTATTTCTGAGATGCTATGCTAAGCGTTGGAATGTATAATGAGAAAGTATTTTCAGGATAAATATATTACATTAACTCTATTAATATATTAAATGTTTCTCTTGTTATTGATAAAAAGAGTGGTTTGCTGGCTGGATATACAAGGTCATCTAAATGTCGCAACACCAAGATTGAAAACAAAATCTTCATCTCAACCCTCGTCGGGTTTAGATTTCGAAATGCTTTGGTTTGCGCAGGCAGCAATGTAAAATCCACTGAAAACAACGGAGATTAGTCATGATGTCATTATCAAAGCGAAAGTGAGCATCTGCCTTAGGC
This sequence comes from Fusarium oxysporum Fo47, assembly GCF_013085055.1. Taxonomy (NCBI): domain Eukaryota; kingdom Fungi; phylum Ascomycota; class Sordariomycetes; order Hypocreales; family Nectriaceae; genus Fusarium; species Fusarium oxysporum. Next base: position 1,990,099 of record NC_072849.1, read on the forward strand.
ATAGCAAGGAGTGACTGCTCGTATGGCGAGATGCTTATAGCGCGACGCGACGTAACGACAAGCGCGTTCCAGGCTGACATCCAACTCACCAGGAACTGGCGCTCGCTCTTCCTGCAGCAAGCCTCTCTCGTATTTTTCATCAGGCATAAATTAAATAACCTTATTACGAGAAAACAAAACCGTGATTGTGCTACCAGCTCGTTTCCTCAAAAACCAATACAAAGTCGATAGGTTTCCAGCCAGCAAACTCAGATCGTCGCCTTGAGCTTTGTCTTTGAGATATAAGACAAGGCGACGGAGAAACGAATATGTCAGAATGAGATGAGTGGTGAATGAAGTAAAGATCCTATCTTTCTCTTCTAGAACACCCGACAACTTGGCACTTTCTCCTTCTCCTATCTAAATTCTGACATATCAGACGCCACTTCAGTAAACGCCGCCCAACCTGTGACTCAAATTCAGCCATCCTCACATTCCGGAACCTCAATAATTTCCCGTGCGGATGATTGGTCACCACAGCTAGGGCCTGTCTCACAACGTTACACCAAACGAAAATATCGAAATGACGACTACAATGTTTGCCCAATTTCCCGCATTCACCATTACCTCCATTTTCTCTCCAGGAAAGTAAATTCACTTCACGTTCGTTGTCATGAGTTCTCATTCATGTTGAGTAGTGATGTGAGAGTGACCGAAACTGCCGCCAAACGCCTCTGACCGGGGTTAGTCACACAGCGGAAGCGCCTTTGTTGACACCTCATCAGACAGGCAGAACTCTGCGCCTGCATCACACTTCTTTGTTCATTTCTGTCATTACCCAATAGCGCGATTCTACAGCTCGGCTATACTAATATCTATTCCCCTTCCTCTCGTTATACCTATCTCTCAACTCAACTCAAATCAACTACTTTTGGCGACACTACTTGGATAGCAAACTTTTCATCCGATTCTGCCGCAACTTTCATCGCGACACAGCGATCTCAATAGTAATGTCTAAAAAAGGTGAGATCGCCCCTCAGACTGATTTATAAGCCGTTTTACTTACCTTCCTAGTACTCGAACCATATCTTTCTCTCATGGCTACGCCTGAGGAAGAATGTATGTTGACTCCACTTCAACGTGTCAACTTTCGCTCACAAACCAAAATCGCGGAAGACTACGACGATTTGATTTTCATCGGCGCCTACGACATCCAAATAGAATCTCATATCCAGAACAAGAAAACAAGCGACGTCTCTTTCCGGATAAAATTCAAGTTCAGCCCAACCGACACCTGGTCTCGTGGCTGGGCGGAAGAAATCGATCTTCAGAAATACTACCAAGACATCGTCCTCAACTACTGGCGCAGCATCGGTGGGCGCTGTGAAGCGACGAAATTCCAGATGTACAAAATACTCAGAATAATAGCGGAAGAGAAGAACAAGTATCGCGTGCAGTGGGTTGGCTATAATGCGGAGGAGGATACGAATCTGGAGCCCAAGAAGAAGGTCTGGTCGATCGCGCCCAAAGCTGTCCTTGCGTGGAAGACTCGCGCAGTGGAATAGCTTGCATGGCGTTGGGCATGAAGAAGCAAAAAAAGTGATTTTTTTCTAATTGGTGGCGCCAGGATACCCAGCATGGTTTTTTTGAGCAGGCGTTTTGGTATTTATCATGTTGGCTACATCATACCCATAGCGTGTTCTTTCTTTTGTTTTCACAGCCTCGCGCAAGCAAAAGTTCAGTATATTAATATCATCTCAAGAGCCAAGCAATAGCGCTCTTAAATTCCCAAGTCCACATCTCAGTTATCCTCGATTGCCTTTCCCTCTTGCTGACGAATCTGTTCCTTCGCGATCTTCACCAATACATTTTCTTGCTCTCTTGCTATGTCTTCTGCCTCACCCGACAATTCACGCATTGATTTCAAACAGCCCTCGAACTTTTTCAAGTCCTGGCGATATTCCCCGACAATATCCACTATATCTCGGTCTGATTGTCGATTACTTGGCCCCTCTCGCGCTTCGGCTACCAACGACCGGAGTCTATCCACCACAACCTTTTGTCGCGACAATAGCGACTCTGCCTTTGCACACTGATGCAAGAACATTTTCTCGAGACTGATTAGCCTTACTAACATTGCGGAATCAATTCTGGTTGTTTGTGGCTGGGTTGGGTTTGCCCCGTGTCGTGCGGATTTGGATTGGCCTTGGTGGCGGTTTGAAGACATGGGATGTTAATGTATTGAAGAGCGTTGACGAAGGCAGTTGCTGCGCGTTTGGCGAGGTGCCTTTGTTAGAGAGGTATTTGGATTGTTAGATCTGATTGAGGCTTTTATCTGTCAAAGAACTTGAACCGGTATGGTCTGGAAAATCAGGTATGCATGCCAGCGCCGAGATGCATACTTACTCACTTATGTCAAATACTGTGTATCATGGTTCCCTTTGTCGCAAGCCCGTCACGGACATATAAATTCGTGCAACATCACCGAGGACAGCGGCAGGCCATATGCCCTGAAGCAGTATCATTGTTGATGCTATCGTCGTTGCCTTGAACCAGAGCACAGAGTAGCCGAGCCGAGATCCTGCCAGGCCCCGAATCAAGGGAGGATATGTCAGCGCATCCTGCTAGTCGACAGCGCAGTGACAGACGACAGAAGTCTTAGGCATAGAAGTGATTGTTTGCACATGAGGACAAGTATCTGTGAACAAGTCACGATAGAGAAAGTGATGGTGGTGAGTACGCCTCACAGGACTTCATCACTGCGCTTGCTCTGAGTGATCGAAGCCCTCTGCGTTGCAACTGAAGCCCATAAAACACCCGAGGCACCCCAAGCTTTCTCAGTCGGCTGTCAAACACAGACACATTACCAAAGACACAAATCCGCTCATCTCTACAATCACCAAATACGTCCACAGACCATGTCGTCGCATCGCCACCGTAGGGAATCCAATGACCCTCGATCCCGTGACTCACGACCTAATGGCCCAAGACCCATGGAACCACGACCCAGTGGTCCAAGAACCATCGATCCACGATCCAATGAACCACGGCCCATGGATAACCAACCCCAGCCCGGAGCCAGTGGGGAAAGGGGTCCGAGAGAAATAGGAAACGACAGGTTCAATGAAGAACTGGCACGCGTACGTCTGGAGTTAGAGAAGATATATATCCAGAAAGCCAAGGAGGTGGAAGAGGTGAAGGAAATGAACGAGAGAATAGACCGCTTGAAACACGACAGACGATCAAAGAAGACGATAGAGAAGGCTAAAGAGGAGTTGAGAAAGATGGTTGACACCATGGAACGGACTATACTTATGGTGGAACAAACTAGGCAAGAGGAAGAGGACATAGTCGTGCAGAGGTGGCGTTTCCAGCAGGGCAGGTGAGGGATCTGGGAGAGAAGCTGGCTAGAGGGGAAGAGAGAAATTGGGATTGTTTAGCTCTATACCTGCTAGATCCAAATTATAAACTGATTGGATTTTGAAACGATTCTTTATTTGATCTCGTGATTAAATGGCAATGTAGTGACTGCTGCCTTTTCTTAAGTGCCTGAGACAAGAAACCGGAGACGGAATACGAAATGGAAATTCATTAACAAAGCAGGATAGTTACTAGCGAACCCATTGCAATTCTTAAGATGACTACAGCAAACGTTTGTAACTAATAGACCTTGGTTTACGACTTTGTGATGAACCTGCTGTCATTTGCAGTTAGGACCAGTGGCAGATAGCTGCTAATCACCACTTAGTTTTCTACAGAATCTAGTGAACGGACTGCGATAAAGGCAGTGCCAGTGACGAACACGCCTTGGAGACTTCTCCACTGCGCTGGCTATGAGTGACCATCATCCATTCCTTCTTGGTCTCAGATCCAGAGGACCATAAAAGACCCCAGCCATCCCATGATTTCTGAGTCGGTCCTCAAGCCAAGACAGATCCAAACAGACGACAACTACCGGTCTCTACACTCGCTGGATAACTACACAGACCATGTTCTGGAGTCGCCGCTGAAAGGAATCACATGTCTCGCGATCCACGTATCACCATCACCGGTCCCGATCTAGAAAGGCAAGATGGGAAACATAAACACGCATTAATAGGCTGAATGAGAGGTTGAATGGCATACGTGCGGAGATCGATGAGATATACCGGAGGAGAGAGTGAGAAGAGCGGAAGATGAGGTAAAGCGACTGAAACGTAAGACACGGCGAAAGCGGAGGGACATAGATGATGCCAAAAGAACGCTGCGTAGCAGATTTCATGATTTGAAGGAGATTAAGCGTGCCTTGAAGCAAACGAAGCGCGAGAAGAAGTCTATTGCCAAGAAGAGGGATAGTCTCGCCCGGTGCCTGTAAAGGGACTTGGAAGAGGACCGGATATAAAGGATTACTTGGCTCTTCTCTAGTGATTTAAATCGCAACTTCAGTGAACTTTCCATACGATCTTATATTGATCTTGGGATTGAATGGCTATTTTGCCACTGCTACCTTTTCTTACACCTCTCAGAAGATAGGACACGAGGCGGCAAAGGAAAAAGAACAGAAGAATAGAACACGACTTTTACCAGTACGTGTGCGATTGACTTGAAATGATTGACATGAAATATTGGAACTACCAGGTGTTAAATCTCGATTCGGGCATTGTAGTGGATTCGTGGTTGAGCCGAATGTTCAGTGCACACAGACCCCAGCTGCTCGTGATAAAATGTCCACACAAGGACTGTTCATCACCACCTCTAAGCAGCAAGGATGAACAATGGTCAGTACATATGAACAAGAGCCATTGTGATTCCCCGTTGTGTGGTGAATGGCTTCGGTATAAAGTTGCGAGGCTGGTTCCACTAAGTGGCAGTAAACTCATAGTTATTCAACCGAATACAACAAGCCACCGACAACACAGGATACTCCTGCTCAAACATCTTACATAAGTCTCGATTCAACATGTCCGACCGAGCAATAACCATAGTGGAGGAGGCCCCGTCTCGCGATGAGTATGAACAACGAAGCGGCAACCTGGAAAGGAATCTCGACCTCGCAAGGAAGAACATCGAAGATATACAAAAGACCATTATTGAAGTTGAGAAGGAGATAGATATTCTCTGTGGTACGAAGGAAAATCTAGACAAGGAAAACAAGAAACTCAAACTTGTCATCAAGAAATCAAAAAGAGAAGGAGCATCACACAAGGCGTTGAAGAGTGGGAGGAGAAGGTTGGAAAGTGGTAAAACCAAGAGTTTCGATAGCGGAGAGTTGCTAAACAAGCTGGAGGGCGAAAGGGAAGAGCTTATAATGAACAAGATGGCTTGGGAAGATTGGAAAGAAGATCTTGAGAAGGAGCGTCGTCGGAGAATGGAGTATGAGGCCTGGATGAGGGAGGAAGAGAGGCGGAAGTATGAGGACTGGAAGAAGAGTAGATATCGTCCAGTGAGGTAAGCAGCTTAGGTGGGCTTAGATTCAGACCGGTGCAATTCAAAGAGAGACACGATTCATTGCAGTCAGGAAGAGACTTCACACCAACGGCTCTGTTTATAAAGCAGTGTGAAGCGACTTGGGGCCAAGGCGAACATGGTTGAGACAATATTGCCTAAATCCTGCAATAACTTCACAGGAGTATAGCTATATCATATGAAACCACAGTTGAGGAAAACAGAAGCATATTGAACATCGACTGAAGTATCTGTGGACGGTTTGGTAAGATCTGGTAGGCGAGGACGAACAATGTGAATAGGACATCAGCTGAGTCCTCAGCGACAGCACTATCTTTGGCTCTGAAAAGGCCACAAGAGCTGAAGCATTCGGCACTGATACGACAGAAATATGCTCAGTGAAACAGAAAAGCATGACTGTGATCAGTTACAAACGACACAAGAATGTACATGATTCATCGCGCATCGGGTGGTACATGTACTGAATCAAATCGTGACATGGATTGGTGCAGTCTTATATCAAGGCCACATTGCTCTGCACTCTTGTCGTTCTTCATCAACCACCATACGAACAAAGAATAAGACGACCCAACTGTTGCATAGGAATTCCTATTGTTCCACTATTCCCCTCTTTCATATACCCCATGCCGGAAGACAACCCCCCAGAAAACGATCTGGCCAACAGGGTCGCACCAGAAGATATGACGCAGAGCCTGAATACGACTGCACCTACGGATATGGTGGCATATGAACACAAGACTGAACCTCAGGATGAGCCAAACGACGTCCCACCAGAGGTTACGGCCAGAGATACACCTCAAATCATACCCCAGGACGTGCCGGAGAATGTGCAGGTGCACGATCAACCTAGACCTGACAAGGGAACATCTCGGGAGAGCGTTTCTCAAGAGCAAGTATATGGAAACAACATACCCTTGGTAGATGAACCAGTTAGACAAACTGGTAGTAGGTTCACATTGAGGAGAACTCACCCAGTAGATGCTCACGGGAGAAAGAGCCCCGGAGAAAGGGATCTGACAGGGGAGACACTCACGGAGGAGAGTCTCACAGAAGGGAATCTCATAGAACATACTCGCGCAAAACTGAAACTCACAGATCAGAGTCTCACAAAAAAGACTCTCATAGGTCAAGCTCTGACCGAAAGGATTCACACAAACTAGAATCACGCAGGTCTGACCCTCACAGGAAGGACTCTCATGGAAGAGGCTCACACAAGTCATCAAAGATGGAGGAGTCTCACAAGAAAAAGAAGATAGATGCTACAGCCGTGTATGGACGACCCTCTTTCCTTGCCACCATAGGCCACTTGGTTGACAGACACTCCTTATGTGAGAAATCCGCTTCAAACAAAGAGGAAAGGAAATTGAAGGTAGAATGCTAGGCGCTCTGGACGAGGGAATAGTTATGTTGTTATCGTTTAAGAGAACCAAACCCGTTTAAGAAGTTGAACAGAGCCTCTTAGGTAAAGAGGCGAGAAGACATGTTTCTGGACCATTGTTACAACGGTATTTCCACTAATAAACATTAGCCGAGCGAGTCATTAAATGCATCCATGGGGAGAACGTTATCTGAGCCAAAGCATCCTTATAGTTCTTGCACAGAGCTTGAAATGAAGAAGCCTAGTATCATGAAGGTCTCGGTGAACTGAGGCGCGAAAGCCTCTTCAACTCACAGGCAAGAGCCTCGACCCTGAGTTAGCACCCATCACAAACTACCAAGTCAAATGAAACCAAAAAAACAAACAAACAGATAAAGTCGGGCTGAGAGGATAATGACTGCTAGTGGTGAGCTGCGAATGGGGTGATTAACCAAGTTTGGCGTGGATCGCTGTGGGTTTTGGCTCTGAACAAGACAAAGGACCCGTCACTGGTGGAGTTCACAGTGACTGTCTACAGTCAAGTGCAGGAAGGTGGTCGAGAGTGATGAAGTTTGGGTTCTCGGAAGAGTAGGATGTCTATGATCCACCCACGATTTGCGAGGAAAGCCGCAGTGAACATAGGCCCCAGATAGGGCCATGGAAGATTATATCTGAACAAGGCTGCCCCGATGCATTGCAGTTGCGCACCAGTTCTTACGCTCCTATAAAAAGATCCAGCCGTTATAACACAAGAGATCTAAATCATCATTATTCTACTAGTTCAACCAGTATACTCTGGCAGTCACTCACCTCACGACCACTATCCTTCGTCTTCGACAACAATGCCAAACAAAAACTACCCCCATTTACTAGACATTTACGCGTTCAAGATACACGGCAAGGCTGTTAAGGAAACCAAGAAGCAGCTCCATAAAGTCGAATTTGAAAGGGCAAAATTGGAGCTAGATGGAGAATATGCCGAGAAAGAGATTAAGAAGTTGGAGCAGGTTGAGAGGGGGCTAGAGAAAAGTTGCAGAAAGGTTGATGAATCGGAGATCAAAGAGGATATAAGAGAACTTCGAATGGAGCTGAGGAACCTGGATATGGAGAAGGAAAATCGAGATCGTGAGCAGAAGAATCTCAAGGAGACTAAGAAGAGGCACCGGAAGTCGATGGCCAAGCTACAGAGGAGATAAATACCCAGGATGTTACGATCGGTAGAACAATAGATTTTGAAACTTGTAGCCTCAACGGAGAAATCTTGGCTTTTGCGAGTGGGATCGCTGACGATTATGCACCCGAAGCGAAAGGATGCATATCGTACTGATAAGAGTGAACGCCCATCGCAATAGCACAATACATATATAAGGTACTGGCGTTCCGACCGTCGAGATGCTGCCTATACTTCGCCTGTGAAGTGATTTGTATCAGCAACAATACATTCTGAGAGCCGTAGTGGGAAAGGAGAAGAATCAGAATTTGAAAATTGGGGTCTTCTGAAAGCTCTAAGAGAAAGAAAGTGTAAAGAGCTGATTGACTGCACGGTAGTCGGCCGTCTCTGAGGAACCTTGGTTGAGAAAAAATTGGTAATGAACAAGTGCTGGACTTGGCAAGTCGTGAATCTTACGGAAGCTAGGGAGCGAGCGAGTATATGAAGGGGAAGCTCCTCTGATCACTCAAACCTGTATATTAGATCTCATATTCTAGGCGTACAACAAGGAACCCGACACCTTCAACGAAACCTGCTCCTACCTCTGTAACTATCTACAGGGCTAAAGAAATCATGGAAGACAACAACGCTTCAGGGAGCAATACAATTAAGAAGGGAGCTGCTGAAGAATTACCCGAGAATGTCGCTCAGAATATGCCCAAGCTTCTCGCCAAGGGCGAATCTGAGGAGGGCCATTCTGAATCTGAGGAGGAGCAAAGCCAGGAAGATGGCTCTGAAGAGGATGAACCGAAGAATGATGGAACAAAGAAGAGGGTTAGATTCAAGGAGGACTTGCACGAGAAACATTCACGCAAGAAAGAGTCCCACAAGAGGGATCCTAGCAAAAAGCACTCTCACAAAAAAGAGTCATGGAAGAAAGACTCCCCAAAAAAAAGACAGCCATAAGAAATCTGAACCAAAAAGCTCCCGTATTGACTTGTTTGATTCATATACACTGCGAAGGTTGGAAGGCATGTGGAACAAAGGTTTCGCTGATCTCAAAGATGTCCAAGAGAAATTGGAAAAGCTTGACAAGAAGAAGAAGGAGTTACACCAAGAAGAAAAAGAGCTCAAGGAATGGCTTAATAGGCTTCATGAAAGTATCAAGAACAAGCGATCTTGAGATCAATCATGGAACTAGGTCGAAGCAGCAGCTGGGTTATTACTGATTATAAAACAAAAGACCTTTGAGATCGAAAGCCAGTGTATCTCTTTGTGATTGTCAAGGAGAGCAATTTGGATAAAGAAGGTGCCAATCATACTCAGTATCTGTTTCCTTGAGATGGAACCCTTTCCTGTCATCTGACAATCCCATCTCATGCTATCAGTACTCCAGCGCCCAGCATCTCAACTATCAGAGATGAACCTCCTACCATACTGCCATCGACTTCCCTCCATAGATCTGTTTCTGGATCAAGCCCTTTGCCCAACAGGAATCGAGTATACCGTTGACATCTTCCTTTGACGGCATACCAGAGGAGTTCCTTGCCATGCTCATTAATGAAACCGGGTTCTCCTACCAACCGTTCTGTCATCAAGATCGCCATATCATCTTCCCGAGCTAGTGCCGCTGTGATAATCGCATGATGTCTCGTCCACCTTCGAACAAGCGGGTCAGCGCCGCCCTCAAGAAGCAATGCCAAAATTGGCATGTCTCCTCGTATGACAGCCATCTCGAGTGCATCAGCTCCACGAGCCCCAGTCTTGTCTTTGCGAAAAACGTCCTTTTCGATGAAGAAGCTTAGGATGTCATGCTGAGGCGCACCTACGGCGATATGCAGAGGCGTTTCACCCCAGTCGTCGCTATCATCGATATATGCCCCGCTATCAAAGAGCAATCTCACGATATCGAGATATCCTCTTCGCACTGCCAGCAACAAAGGAGGAACATCGCCATTGACGTGGGAATTTGGATCAACACCTTGATCCAGCATGAGCTTCACTAGATCATAACTGCCAGTCGTCACCGCAAAGTACACAAGATTATCCCCAACCTTGTTCCTGCGGTGAACATCAGCACCTCTCGCCAACAGCAGATCCACAACATTCCAGTACTGTTTCCTTATAGCTGGAAACAAGGCAGTCTCGTCTTCGTCGTTGATGATGTAGTTGATATCAGCACCTTGATCCAAAGATCTCTCTACCACTGAAACGAGGCCCTCTTCAGAACCCCACTGGAGGGCTCTGCACCTCCAGTGCGCATCCTCATGATACACAAGGTCATTGGCAATGAGGTAAAACCGTTTGTTGGTTTGGCAGAAGGCGTTGAGGTCTGGGCGCACTGAAAGATTCTGTACGATCAGTTCGATGACCTCTGTTGCTAGGTCTTGAAGCAACATATTGACTGACTTAGTATTGCGACAGTTGGAATGCTTGGAATGAATAGAGGGAGGAATTAATTCTTCAAAGTGCTGAAGGAATGAGAGAGACTGACGTGAGATTTGGATCACCGACTTCCGATGATCAATGGAGGATCGGGTAGGTTTCTGTATATGGAGCTTACGTGTTTTTTCTCATCAAGTACGTGGCGGCATCAATGCACCAGAATAGACCTTTCAATAAGCATGGGAATCAAATGATCGGCAAGGAGAACAGGGCTCATGCCACATTCATCATAATCAATTTCTGTTTGTCGTAAAGTACGACGGGACAGGAAAACTTATCAAGTGGCTAGAGTTGGGCGTCCGATTGATTCGAAGCTATTCCCAAAACCGCTAACTTGATCAATCCTTCGCTCGTATCAAGTCTCACTATCCTCGTTGACCCCTCCAATGCTGGATGGATCAGCTGTCACGAAACATTCCCCTTCGCTTTCTTCTTCATCGCTTCAATGCATTTGGGGCATTCCCTCGAATGCATGTACTGATCTCTCGAATCAATCTCGATCTTACATTTGGCCCGCGGAGACTTTTTCTTCTCATCACATGGCGTTTCGTTCTGCTTGTATCTGATCAAGTAGTCACATTTTTTGTCGTTGCAGTAGTATCTCACAAACGTGGTGCTGCACATGTTGGCGGATTGTGTACCTGTCTCGACTTCTTGAACGTGCAGGATCTGTCCGTTTATTTTCCTTTCGAGAAAGTTACGAGGGAAGCAATGCCATATTTATGCCCACAAGGAGATGACGGCCCCTGATTTGAGCTGTTCACAATAGTTACACTGAAGAGAAATTACTTACTTATTCACTAGTGAGTCTAGGATACAATGAAAAGAGAACCTTTCTCGTTTGTTAATAGAGCAACAGTGACTAACTCTTTAGTTGCTGTAGTGATTTAAGTCACTTCCTCTGCTTCCTTTTCTTCTCCACGCAAACCGAACACCATAGAGGAGAAAAGTAATTATTTACGACTGTAACCTCGGATTGCATTTCATCGTATCCTTTGGCGTCCCGCACGGCGTCACAGTCGTATCGTCATGGCCGAGGGCCCAGCAATCTTGGCATTGACATCGGATGCTTATTGTCTTGCACATGTTGGCGACTGTAGGCTCAACGGAAGGAGACAATTTATTGTTTATTGTTTGTTCTGTATGATGACTTATTTGATGGAATATGTCTGAAGTACGGCGTGCCAGAAAGCAAACAGTAGGCTGGGTTCATATATTGCTTGTTGGGCTGTGAGTATGCTCGGATTTAACCAATACCTACTCGACATTAAAGCTACGGAGGGACACTCAATGACTCTCCAACTCTGAATGTCACTCGATTATATTTATTAGAAAGTTCTATTCATCAAATTGATAGAGTGATCAACACCCGCCTCCGTGCAGCAATCCGCCATAACCCTCATTTCTTGCTTGTCTTCTTCTTCTCCTGGCACTTGTAGCAAAAGTCAACACATAGATAATCGGTCTTCTCCTCAAACTCGGCTGAACATCCTTTTTCCATATTTCCTGGGTTCTGGCATGGCTTCCCGTCTATCTTGAAGCCGATCCGGTGGGAGCATACCCGGCACAAAGACGAGGTATGTATTGTTCTGCACATATTTGCTGCAGAGTTATATTTTTAACTGGTTCTTTTAATGTGGTTTTCGTAAGTTAGAAGTTTTAATTGTTTGAATATCAGTACAGGGACGGCCCAAGGCCTGATTTATATAGTTCTACAGCGATGTTATCATTCGCATGGATTCACAGTAATAAATACAGGGGATGAAAGTTAAACGATGATCATTCGGGTAGCTTACTGTCGTTAAGAGTCAAGAGACATCCTAAAACTCTCCGAATCTAGGCCATCGTATTCCATCATGACTCACGCAACGCTTTCAACTTCTCCCCCTCCTCCTTCTTCCGAGCCTCTTCACAAGAGCCACATTCTTTATAGAGAAGTGTGTCTTTCGAATCGAAGTTTCTAATGCATTTGTCTGCGTCGCAAAGCTTATCAACAGTCTCTGTACTTACCAAATGACCACAATAACCTCAGTATCTTATAAATGTAGTCGTGCACATGGTTAGCTCAATGGAGCAAGAAGCTTTGCTATTTTTGATATGATGTTTGAGGAAATAGTTGAGCGTAATTGTATTTATAGACGTTGGGAGAATGCTGAAGGCTTGGCTTAAATACTTTTCGGCTTTTGTAGGTGTGCCACATCGAAGTCATGTGTATGAAAGTAAGAGAATGAAATAGTTTACCACTACAATGATCACCTGCAGACGAGATTCGATTCACCGACCGCTGATACCTGTATCGCTTCAGGCAACTTAGAATGGACCTGTCCATGAGTCACTGCATCAGGATTTGTATATTATATAAGGCCGTGATCGACCTCTCTATCTCTTGATGATACCGCTTTCTCAGTCACCTGATCAAGATCGCAGCATTAAAACTCCATAGCGTTCATCTTCCTCTCATCCTCCTCTTTCCTCTCCCTCTCAGTGAAGCATAGATTGCACTCTATGAAGCCATCGCGATTATCCTCAAGATAATTCACATGACAATACTCAGTGCCTTGAAAAGCACATGTTATGAATTCTGTACCTGAACTGATACCATGGCCGCAGCAGCCTACATACTGTACCAATACGCTGTCGCACATGTCAGTGTCTGTTGATATGGTAGATGTTCGGTAAGAGATTTCTATCGTAACGGAGATTGATAAGTTGGGCAGCTTGAGAGTTTGGTACGATTGGCAAGTTGAACAGCTGGACCTTTATAGAGGGCCAGATGCACCTTGTTAGGGACATATATGGAGAGTGAAGGCCTTGATTCACGGAGAGAGATCGCTCTGACGATAATTTAAAGCGTCAACAGCTACTGTCATGTCTGCTGAAGAAGTTGTTTTCTCATACGTGATGCTGCTGCTCACCGGGGTGATGGACGGGTTTGTTTTGGGCAAAGAGATATTGGAAATGGAGACTCATGATGACAAAGACATTTTCAAGAGAATCACAGATGTAAAGTATACAAGGCTATCAATAGAACTATTTGTGGATTTGAGACGAAAATATGGGAGAAACTATGGGAGAAACTATGGAAAAAGACCCTTTTATCAAGACCGGCCGAGCTTAAACTCCCGAGGAGAACTCCATACAACGGTCCAGATGCATTCACCCTTGACTACTTGATTGCCTTCTTGAGTTCAGCTGCCTGTAGCTTCAAAATAGCCAACCAATCTTTACCGATATTGGCATAGTCGGCAAAACCTGCCGGGTCCTCTAAATACGAGTACATGATGTCCCAGTTGAGTGCCAGGAGAGGACCCATTATAGGAATCAGACCCAGTCCTGCTCCGACAGTCTGCTTGACAAAGGTTGACCATGCAGATTTATCAAGGGGCGCATAGACGAAGCGAATACCTTCATTTATAGACGTCCAATCGTTGCCCTTTCTGTGGAAGTCTCCCGAGTCCCACTGACAAACGGAGTGGTCTTCAGCGTTGAGCGAGGCTGCTTCTCGAAGTAGCCAGATAGAGTCAAAGCAGATATGCGTGCCATCGGCGCGGCGGGCGACTCTATCGTCTGGAATGCACAATGATGCCATGAGGGCTTGGACATTAAAGCAGAGAGCTGCTCCAGAGTAACCAAGTCCCCGGCCGTTGGTGATGTCCAAATGAATGGGGTCATTGTCCCAGTAGTTCCTTAGGGTCAAGCCTTGCGCGGAGAACTTGTGAAACTGAACGGTTCCAAGTCTGCTGAACCCCGGATAGCTGGGATCCTGGAAGATCTGGGGGAAATAGAGTGCTCTGATGGGCAGCGTTGGGTCGACAAAGATGTATTTGTGGGACTTGATGTTGAAAGCCAGATAGACGTTCTGGTCTGTTTCAGTGTACCACTTGTAGGTACTCTGCCCATCATTATGGACAAATGGGCTTGGCGAGTCAATGTATGTGTTGCCACTGGTGTCTTCAGTGTCATTGTAGAAAACTGAAGTACTGGCAAAGGTTCCCAAGACATCTCTAAGTGGTGAGTGTAAGTATTCGAAGTTTCCCCGAGGCCAGTTCGGCTTCTTGATCTTGTTGGAGTTTGAAGCTTTGTCATACACTCCATTCATGACAACTTCAACGATGAAGGACTTGTAGAAGCCCGCCTCATTCTGCATTCGCGCTGGAAGTGCAGACGTAGCCGTGTAGCCTATTCCAGTGGGTGGAGCATAAGCATCATAAGCTTGGGGACTAACGTCCGAACTGTCATTGCTTGGGGATATGTTTGGTGGCTCATGTGAGGCATGGCTTCGCTCACCATCCGGGGTTTGTTCGACGGATGCATCGGCCATGACGAAGTAAACAAGAGAGAATTGCTTTTAGATTGTATGCTGGTTGTAGAGTCTAGGTTATCTCTCAATTCTGTAGGATGTTGCAGATAAAGCCTTTCTTCTGCCTAGATATTCGACGGGCTTTATATGTTACATGAAAATGTAGGTAAGAGCATCCCGTAAACTGTGCCGACGCACTTGGAATTTGCGGCTGACATCTTCTCTTGCCGTAACTGTCTTATTCTGCATCTTAGGCCTCCCCTCAGACACGTCAAGAACCTCAACACCAACACCTGACGCATAGGTGCGCCATGTAGGACTCTTGCATTGCGTGTAGTCGTCACGCCCCACCAAGACTGAAATGTGATAGAGACAGGGGCGGTGAATTGGACATATCAACCGGGGGCGTGTAATTCTATACACAAATACATCTAGTGTGTATATAGCAATTTACCTTCCGCCTAATGCCACATTTGTTATGTCACTCATGGTGAGTCTTTGGGATGGGGTTGCAATAGCTCAACAGGCTTTCGGACTTGTCCTCGGCGTTACCAACCAATAAATTACATCAGTTGTACAGCACTCACCTTCTGCTAAGTGCGTGGCTGCTGTGGGAGAACCACGAAAAGTCCGTTTGGTTCACGGTTCCATACTGTGTCTGGCCAGACAACTTCTGAACTAGTACCGAGGGCTGGGATGAGGTAGCTGCTGGGCATAGGGTCACAGATTCAAGCTTAATGGCTCAATTATTCTAGAAATACTAATAGCATATCCACTGATACAGCAGAAAATTCGATCTCTCGAAGAAGGGGGCACGTTATTATTCAGTATCTGACTTCTTTACTCACTGCTAACAGTCCGGTAGATTCAGTACACCCCGGTAAAAATGTTACTCAACGGACCATCCAGCCACGGGGGAAAACCAACGAGAACGGTATACCGATTGCGAGAAGTAGATGGCCCTTGGAGCCTGCGCTCCACATGTGAGATGATTGACTAGAGTTGAAAAGTAGTCTTTCCAATCAGCTTGCACATAAAGGGTACCGGAGCTCTTGTGCAAGCTTAATGACTTAATATCAGCCCGCGGCAGATGCTTCTCATGAGAGGAAACTGGCTTGAATCCCTGCATAAATGGTTGTTGCAATACTTCATCTCCATGCAGAAACGAGTCTGAAGTCAAATTGAAAAGGTGAATATCCAGGTCTGTAGAGAGCAGGAGGTGTCGTTGGTTGGGAACGGGCGTAACATCATGTGCTCCATCCCACCATGAATCGTCCCATTCCTCGTTGAGCATTCTCGCAGGGCCGATGGGCTCGACTTGAGAAGGTTTTCGAGAGAATGAACCATTTCTATACTCATAGCGATTCAGCTGAGCTGTCGAGGGACTCTTCCCTTGAGGAGGTAGATCATTCCCGACGGCCCAAAGACTTTTTGTTACTTGGTCCCATACAAGACTGTGCACTGCCGGAAGGCCGTCAAGCTCTTGGAGGAACTCTCGATATGGGTTTGAGGTACCCGAGGATGCGTTGATGATCTTGATGTTTCCTGTTGCTTCATAGGAAGTCGTTGCTATAGCGAGTTTCCCATCAGGGAGAGGCTCGATGCCGTGAGTTCCTCCCAGACCGGATCGGTCCAAACACATGCCGAAAGTTATAGCCTTGTCCTTAGATGGATCGTCGGGACAATGGTTGACGACGACGACTGCATACGCAAAGACTGCCACAACGCTTCTTCCGCGATTCGCCCATTTAGCATCTGTCACAGAACCCCCATTTTGCAGACACTCATTGAGCTTCTTTGGTATGTCTTGGTCAACGAAGTCGATCCTTGACCAATTCCATGATGCATGGCCACTGGTATTGTGGATGCTGATCTGAGCAGGTTTGTACTGGCCCGTGATAATCTGAGGAGAAGCCTCTTGAGGGCGAAATATATGCTGCAAGCCATCGTGGCTTCCATTAGCAAGGACGAGATTGGTAGCCATGATAATGAACAGCCCAACCCGAAAGGGCCATTGGAAGCCGTTGGAGGCCATAGCTTAGGCGCTTGTGAGCAGGAAACAAAGGTTTGCTGATGTCAGATGAAAGCTTGATACACCGCGGCGACGGAAACTGTGATTGTAAACAAAGCAAGTCACTCTATTATCTGGTGTTGGTCTTTGGTGAGCAATGGCTTAGGTCAGTCAGTATCAACTTTGCATATAAAATACTGGAAACAAGCTGGATGAGAGCTACGTAATGATAATGTGGCGGAATCATGTTCTCAGCTGAATCAAACACAAGGATGAGACACGGGACGGACAAGTGACAAACTATGTCACTCAAGACATGGATCAAACATGCATGTATGTCATGAAGCTCGACCAGGACTCGTTGGTGAAATGTTCCAATGGTGACTTAGGAAGCGGTATAAACTCTTTGGTCACAAACATGACAGATAAGCCGGCGGCATCATGTCCACCGTCACATAAAAAATGTGACAAAACCAGGACACTAGAAATATGTCTCGGCTGTCTGACTTCCCGGAAGCCGATGGCGTTATGCGTGGCACATCAATGCCGTAAACTGCACTGATCCAAGACACGGCTTGAGCCGAAAGCTAGAAATGCTGAGCCAATGGATTGGATGATAGATTTTCTCGTCTTTGGCGTCGTTGTATAGTTGTCCGTCGGTAAAGATCATCGCTTTTCAGCTCAGCCCTTTTCAGCCACTTTCATCCGAGGGGCATCGCCGATCTGCCGATTTAGGTGACGTGCAGGTCGATTCAGTGCAGATGAATACTGGATGAAATCACCGTGTCTTGAACAATAGAAAGGCAATGGCCAACGATCCCTGACCTGATGGACATCAATATCTCAGCTTGAACCGGGCCGTGCCGAGCTGGCACTGAAGCTCTAACTGATAGCCCGCGGCGTCAATCATTCCCCGGTACCGCCGGAATGCATTTCAGCTTCTGCAACTATATACGCTACCTGGCTCCCGCTCATGTGATCTGTCACTACTCTGAGTGATCTCGATGAACCTAGAGTTGCCCCAAATGGCGACTAGCCTGGCCGCCAATATGACACTACGGAAGCGTTGCGGTGGTTGATGTTACAAGGATGGTAGGCTGTGATGCAAGGAGGCGGATGGTGGCATACCTAATGGGCGCAGAGAGCTGGGGCCTCTGACCTTCCATCTGTGATCTGCTCTTCTGCAGGAGCCTATGTGGGTGATGTAAAGATGAAAATATGCGCAATTGTCCTACGTGTGTCAAGATTATTAAAGCTCCCAGACATGCTGCTGTTATAACTCAAAGATATTCTCATCGTTAATAAGTTTCAGATTTGGATCAAGCCTCGACTAATTATCAGGATAAATACATCCAGCGGGCATGTGGGATCTGAAGTATACCGTGAAGTCATAACCGGCCTACCGCTGCTAGCCGACGCCATGCGAATCACAGCCAGAGGAATTCTTCCCTGTATGTCCGCACAATAAGATGAATCAATAAGCGCCAAGCCGACCATGTCCACTGGCGCTTCGGTACTCACTTCAGAAGTTCAGCATTATCGCTAGTTATTGTACTACAACAATGCCATCAAGATCGTATCACTCGAGAGTCTGCCTGAAGCATGAAACACATAATATTGACCTGCTTGCTCAAGATCTGAAGTCCACCAGGTCCTGAGTCTTGCTCAGGGTATAACCATATTACCACAGCATATATTAGTGCTTACATCGTGTCGGATCCGGGCATGGGTCATGGTACCCTGCCCCCAACTTGAAATCCACTGGAGACGGAGTGAAACGATTGTCAGCATGTCTCCGCGCCCTATGTTCGTCCGAATTTCTATCCGAAAGATGATAGGACTAAATCGCTTATCATAGTGAGATCATTTGCGAGTTCGGAGGTTTCGTCCGAAGAAGGATTCCGTGATTATCAAGTCTTACATATTTAATCTCAGCATAAGTCGATCAACAATGGATCTTCAACTTTACACTCATACAATTGAAAATGAACGAGAACGACCAAAAGCCAGTCATACTTCTAGTTCACGGTGCTTGGCATCGACCTCTCCACTACCGTCTCCTCATCCAAGCTTTTCAGCAACAAGGCTTCACTGTTCTTGCACCGCCGCTTGCAAGCTCCGGCTACGATGATTCGGTAGATGGTAAGACATACCACGATGACGTAAAGAGAATCCACGACGCTGTTCTGCCTTACATGGACAACGGAAGAAACATGATTGCTGTTGGTCACAGCTATGGAGCTATCCCTCTTACCGTGGCGATTGAAGGTCACAGTATCGCAGAGAGAGAAGAGAGAGGCCTTCCTGGTGGCTTCGGCTCTGTGATTTATGTGGCCCCAACACCTGTCCTACACAAAGGCATTTCTATGTATAAGGCTGCGGGCGAGCATCGCAAGACACCATTCTTTCATGACGTAACAGTAAGTCAGCACTCAACTCGGAATCCCAAGCCACCGAACCAATTGTTTGTTAGGACACACGTATGCCACTTAAGCTGGATAGGGTCAAAGAAGCATTCTTCTCAGATATTGATCAGAGCATTGCGGATGAGATTATCCCTACACTTTGTCATCAAAGCAAAGCTCCCTTCGAATTTCCTGTCGTTTGTACCCCAGCAGACTTGAAGATTCCCAAGACCATGGTTATCTGCAAGAATGATCCCATCTTCGGGAGGGAGATGCTTTTGGGCGTGGCTCAGAATTGGGTCGCTGACACTTTGGAGATGGAATCTGGACATAGTCCGCACCTGGTGGAAGAGCACAGAAAGTGGCTCGTGGAGCTTGTATCCCAAGAGACCAGGAAGATATGAAACAACGGTCACGATTGCTAGTTATCAAGGGTTAGGGCGAAGGATGCGATCAGGGCGATTAAAACTCCACTCGAATCATATCTTCAAGAGTGCCAACAGACTATTTGAGATTGCCAACGGGAACCTTCGTGCTTGTAGCACAACATGATCTCAAAGCGATACAGGCTATTAGATTGATGGCCTAGTCTCAACGTCAATTTCAATGACCCTATCAGGGCTGCGGCTTTGATGATGTGTATGCCGTTACGCCGTATAACCCAACCATCCCGGGTCCAGACTGCCGTAGGATGGTGGCGATAATACCTAGGTCAAGCCGTTGTAAAAGCCACTGATGATAGATTTGACCCGGTTAGAAACCTCGTTGGCTTGAACGAAGGTTATGTGCTGAGTTAAAAATAAGTTAATTTGTGGCGTAGGTCTAGACCGCTGCTCATACTGTGGTATGTATAAGAAGCGGATCTTGCCCAGGATTTCACGCTCAACACCAACGGCAGAAGGGTTTCCGAATCTAATTTCGCCAAGATACCGAATTCCGGCAAGCATGATCTAATTTCTTAATATTCTGAACACTGGAGCAATCTGACAAAGACGTAACGTTACGATCTGACTCATATTATTGATTACCCACGTGATGCGACAGCCAAGCTTCGACAACCCGTCGATCGAACTATAGCAAATTGACGACAAGTTGAATCAGAAAATAGTCTTTGAAACGGTCAACTATGGCGTCCACTCCTTCTGGCAATGTTGGATCCACCATCGAGGACCTTATCTCCTCATACTCGATCCTCATTTCCTTAGCACCGTGGCTCTCAACCCTTGACCTCTATCATCTCAGTCTGGCAAGCAAGTCAGCTTACGAGTACATCCAATCGTCACCAACAATCTTCAAGTCGCTCAGTCGTCATTGCCTCTGCGATGGTCGTGGCCTCGCTACACGTCAAGCCTATGCAAGTCCCTATCACAGGAACCGTATGGCCGGTCAATCGACGCTGAGTCCTCATCTCAAAGGCGACGAGGAGATCGAAGTACGCTTATACAACACCAAATGCGATGAGGCGGGTGCATTACCGTGTTTAAAATGCGAAATTAACGTCTGTGAGGAATGCCGATGTTATCCTCGTGCAGCTCCGCCGAGTGCATATCCGAATCGCAGACCGCATTTGAGAGGGAGTTATGAGCTTGATAATATCATGTGCTTGTGTGAGGATTGTGACGCCAAGACTGAGAAAGAAGTATCAGGGATGTTTCTGAACGAAAGATGCGACTGTGATGTTTATACGAGGTGGATTTGTGTCAGATGTGAAGAGGAGGAGCGCATGACGGCGAGGAAATACTTTGCTGAACGAACAGAGATGGAATGGAATTGGATTGTCAGGGAGGATATTGACTACGGCGATGATTTTGAACCCTCAAAGACGCTTCATGACCATGCTTTTGAGCGAGCGGTATGACTGCCAAATCAAGAATGCTGAGGTAAGCTAACGAATTGATCCAGTTTTGGTGTACTTGCGGCAAGACGGTCTCCCACAGGACAGTACCACGCTGTATCTGGTGCAGAAGAAGGCATCTGCCAGAAGGTGAATGGCATCAAGAGCGTCAGGATATTGGCTCGAAGCATCCATTTTTCGACAACGTAAGTCGCCTCCATCTAACTGATCGTAACCTTCTTACCTTTCGGAACAGGATCCTGATTATCCCCGATGGGTAAGCGATGAAAATAACAAGTATCCGACTCCTTATCCAAGGTTAGGCTACTAACGCGGGGTAGTAGCTGATGAGGAGGTTGTGAATGGATAGTTTGGGGAGCTCGAAGTCTATACCTTGCGGTTTTGGGAATGATCAGATCATAACGGGTATCTAATGTATTGTGAGGGATACTTCTCCTAGTTCAGGACATATCTGGCCATTTAGACTGCCACAAATACATCATCGGCCAATTCATACCGTAAGTCAATGATGATGAAACATGGAGGATTATCAAGGCCGCTCGAATATAATATCATTCATACACAATTATTAATACAAAGCCCATACAACAAGAACCACATTCAACATCTTCTTCTCCATGCCGCAACTCTGTGTATCCCTACGATTCATCGGGTTCTTTATCTTCAAGCTCTTCAAACATCTCAGTACCAAAAGTGTCAGCAAGAAACTGACGAACCTCCGCATTCCCCCCTTCTCCCACCGTTATTCCCCGCACGTTGCCTTCTACTTTCAGACCACGAAGACCTGTCGCCCTCGATAACGCAACGTATACCTGCCCCTCTGCAAAAGCCCTACTCAGATTGACGATGACACGTTCGAGAGTCATGCCCTGGCTCTTGTGAATGGTGATAGCCCAACCAGGTACAAGCGGAATTTGTGTTCGGTGCAGGAAAGAGCAAGGCCTAATATCACCAACCGGGTTCATCACACACCAGGGATAGATTGTACGGGTACGTCCGTTGCTGAAGCGCACGCGTGGCCAGACATGATTTCTCTTATCGGGGTGAAGCTGTATGTGTTTTGCAGTGAAGGCTCGAACGAGGCCTTCTCTATCGGTTGAGTACTCGCCTTGGAGTGCCGGTAGTATGGCCATGTCGATCCTCTCCCAGCCGCAGATAACGCCTTGACTTCCGTTGACGAGTCCAGCTCTGATATCGAGGTTCACTTGGAGCATGACTTGCATTGTTTCCTTAAGGTCGACGACCAGGTCGAGTTGGTGTTCCTTGTGTGCAGCCAATGTGCCGTCTTCAGACGTCGTGCTATACTTAACATCCTCCCATTTCAGTATCCCGTTCCAATCAAAGCCTTCAAGAACTGTCTATCGCTTCGGCTTATATTCTGTGATTGCTTGGAACTTGGTGCGATTGATCGGGTCAACCTCTTCTCTGGTGCAGAGGAGCTGTGGCGCGTTTTCAACTTCACAGTCGTGATTCATGAGGAGGTCTATATCGTTTTCAGTGAAGGGGATTCCAAGTCGGCATTTCTGCAGGATTTTGATGAAAGTGGGGTCGTTCTGACGATGAATGTCTCTCAAGTTGAAACAGGTAAAGTTGGCCTCAGCCCAAGCCCTGCTTCTGAATGCCGCCAAAGGGCAAATGTCGCTTGTCCGCTCTCACATATTTCAAGCACTCATTCATGCAGTTTAAGAAATCGCTGCTGATCATGCTAACCTCATCGATAATCAGTACCTCTGTTCTTCTGATACGCTTACGAGTAGTCTTGTTCTTGAATGTAATTTCCCGGAGCGCGGCTATCCCTTTTTGGATAAAGGCAGGCGACCATCCCATGTAAGAATAAGTAGTCGTGCCGCCGATTTGCACAGCTGCACGACCTGTAGGTGCGCAGATTTTAACGTCCATGTCTAGTGCCCTCAATCGACTGATGGCGATTTTGAGAACGGTTGATTTGCCGCAGCCAGCTGAACCAGTGAAGAAGACATTGTGTCTGCCGCTCACAATGGTGTCGAGCAGGTGTTTCTGCTCATCAGGAAGCTCTGGTTCAGTGTTGATGACTGGTCGATCGTCGAGGGGTTCCAATTGGTCATGCTGGGCGTCTTCATGGCCGCCTGATGAGATGCTGATGAATGATAATTCGCGTTGAGTCCGTTTGGGTGAAGGAGGAAGCGTCTGTGACTGATGGTCGTTTTCGCTTTTCGGAACCGCATCACTGGCCTTTCTCTTCCTCTGCAAAGGCGGCGGAGTGGGAGGGTAAGTTGGAGGGGTTGGACCTCTCATCCTGGGCATGGGTATGGCACCAGTGATTGTATAGGGTATGAATGAAGGAGGTAACTGTACATGATGTAAGTGCATGCTTGCGGTGAGCGGGAGCTATGGGTGTACCCACATGGCACCCAAAGGAAGTCAACGTACGCACGCGTAAGGCAAGCTGATCGATCGCGTTGATGAAGGTTTGGATTGTGAGAGGGAACGCGCCTGATTTATTACGGAGCCAAGCTCAAAACGCGAGGTGGCGTCGTGCATGTGATCTGGCGTATCTGACGCAATCATGCCTCAGCCTGTCTTCTCCAATTTGTTATCTTTTGGAGTTTTGCTTTTTTTTATGCAAAACCATCATCGGCTGGAATCTTCCGCCGATCATATTGGACAATGACGCGGCGTTGTTCGAGGCTCGTCGCACGGTTCGCGACTTCAAATGCCGATGCAAGGGTATTCTCATCCCTCAGTGGGGCTTCTGGGGTTCGCACCGACGCACTGTGATACAGTATCAAAAAACGGTTATGATAGTCAACCGTTATAAAACGTTGCCCCATACAAACTCAACAGCAATATTTAACATGGCGGTCATCTTATCGCTCCCCATCTCCCAACTCTGCAACCTCTGAGCTTCAACCGGATTTCCCGCGTTTCCTTTCGCTTCAACAAGCTCACCCAATGTAACGATAGGACAGCTCATATCAAAGAAAGCCTTCTCCGTCTGCCATTCTTCGAGGCTTCTAGCTTCCCAAAGCAGTTTGCTCGATGGGAGAGGAAGATTCTGCACATCGCTACAGCTACTGCACGTCCTGCCGTTCTCGATGGTTATCACGCAGCTTATGATAAGCCAGAGACAGGACATTCGGCGGCGTGATTCTGCGAATATCCAGTCTTGCCATGTTGAACTTGGCTCAGATATTTCAGAGGTCGAGTAGCTACCGGTGAAATCGAGGAATCGGGTACCGATGAGCTAGTACAGAATTAGCTCAATATTCATGGTAAAGCTTGACAGCACTGACCTCAGCTGTTTCGAAGAGCCTAGAAGTTCGCTCTTTGCTTTCTGAGTCGGCTTCACTCATCGACATCATCATATAGATAATCATAGCCTCCAGACACAAATGCACCTCACGAGGAGAAAACGTATGCAACTGGTTCGTATTAGCCGATGCTACTCGAAAAAGCTCGTCATCTTTACCTTTTCCCGAAAGCGCCCCTCCTCAG
Source organism: Fusarium oxysporum Fo47 (assembly GCF_013085055.1). Taxonomy (NCBI): domain Eukaryota; kingdom Fungi; phylum Ascomycota; class Sordariomycetes; order Hypocreales; family Nectriaceae; genus Fusarium; species Fusarium oxysporum. The sequence goes on from NC_072849.1 coordinate 2,014,520, forward strand.
CAGCGACCATTCTCCACAAGAACGACTGGGTTTCCGGTGTTCTCGCGGCAAAGAGCTGAGAAAGACTCATGCAGTTGCCCAACGTCTCAGGGAGAGTTTTCAAATGCCAATGGGGATGGATGAACGGCGGGAACGTTTGCCGACGGAGCATCATCTGCGGATATGCGTAAAGCATCTGCATGATGACTCTCGACGCGTGCTGCATGCTTGAAAGGCGATTAGATACGCGTGTTAGATCTCCCTTGGAGGTGAGCGATCTCGGCGGCACGCGAGTCTGCATATCGTTTGTGATGCTGGGCGGGAAAACGTCAAGAGAATTTGGCATGAGTTCAGACGGATCGGTAGATATGTTGTTCAGCGACGAGATGAAGTCGCTTGCGAACTCGTCTAACTCAAGAGAAACACGCGGAGGCTCACAGGAAACTAATCCATTGACGCCCTCCAGCTCGTTGCTTGACCGAGCATTGAGATTCTGGTAATGCTCAATCGTCGTCGCAGCTCCATTGCGAATTGTACGGCCATAAGCGCATCGCAGATCCTTCTTCGTGCATCTCGAACATGGCTGACCAAAGTCGCATTTCGTCTTGGCTATTCTGCAGGAAGTACAAGACTTTGGGCGTCCTTTGCGTTGAGTCTGAGCGCGGCGGCAATAATTGACGTGTCGCTTGTATGGGTGCTCTGGCGATGGTCAGCAACTGGTGGGGAATGCTTCGGGCGGATATACCCTGAGTGAAAGTCTTGTCACATAACTGACACGTTTGAAAGAACAGAGGCTCTGACAAAATCTCCATTGTAATTGATACGAGTTTTCGTAATTGGGGATGGCATGGAAGAGAATACAGGTGCAGGTTGGTAAGCAGAAATGGTCTTCGGATTTAACGCTAAAATCCCGCGGCCAAGAACCTGGACAGGGTTTCGCTTACGCAGGTGACTACCTAGGCAATCACTAAACTACCATCCTATGATATACAGTTGCTCTCTACAGAGAAAGCTCTCCATTACGGTCACTAATGGTCTTGGTAGGCCCATCCTCCCCGATAGTCGCCATCTCAACGATCCTTTCGGCACCAGTCTCAGGGCTCGTTCCCCACTCGTGATAATTGGTCAAGCCTGTCTTTACCAGTCCCGGACAAACAGAGTTGACCTTCCCACCAACAGCATCCAGTTCGCGTGCGAAGTTGAACATGAGCATGTTGACTGCCGTTTTACTCGCGTCATAGGCTTTGTAGTCAATGTTGTAATAGGTCGTGGTTTCGTCGGTTGCTTTGGTGAGACTGCCCATGACGCTCGTTACAAATACGATGCGCGGTGGAGAATTCTTCGCTTTGCGCACGAGTGGGAGGAGGCTTTGAGTCAGACAACCATTTCCGATGACGTTTGTAGTGAATGTCTTGGAGAAGAGATCCCAGGTCGAAAGACCTTCCTGCCTATCAAGCAAAACACCAGCGTTATTGATGAGAACATCGAGATATCCGTACTTCTCATCGATATGCTTGACTACTTTGTCGATGGAGTCAGCAGAGGTGAGATCAAGCTCTACGACTGAAGCTTCATGGCCTTCTTTGCGAAGATCAGAGGCGATTTCTTCTCCGGCTTTGGTGTTTCGAACGCCAAGAAGGACATGGTAGTTGTGCTTGATGGCGAGCTCTTTGGCAACTGCAAGGCCAATGCCTTGAGTTGAGCCAGTGACAAGAGCTAGGGTACGAGACATGATAGGCAAGCTGAATTATATGAAGGATGAATGTGTATTGGTGGTTGGTGATGATTTTAGTCAAGAGCTTGAACATGAGGTCTTTATATAGGCAATTTCCTAGGAATGACAACAACCAGTCTTCCTTCGACATACTCTATCTTTCGAAAATCAACGGCCAAATTGGCATACGAGTTCCATATTTTACTAGTGTTCCCGGACGCTTTCCATGGTGTTGTCTAGATGGATCATGGCGAGTTTCTCGTGTCCAAATTCGCCGGCTTAAAAGTGGGGCTGCAACGGCCAATTTGGCCGATGGTAACTAAAGCCAATGAGGTCCCGTTAATATGAAGGGGTAATTTTTTTGATCCGGGGAAAATGGAATTCATGGGAAGTCTTGAAAGCGCGAGTGGGCGGATCTTATGCTTATGCAAGCTTGGGATTCTCAAAATTCGAAGAAGCTTGTTGTATCCCTCATCGTTTAAAATCATAACCAAATGTTTTAGGTTGCGAGATGTAAGTCTAATCTCTCTTAAGCCTTCTATTTAAGTTTCATCTTCCTTTCCCTTTCCGCGATTTTAAAACAATATATCCTTATTCATTATGGCTGGGTTGGTGCCGCTATGTGGAAGACAGACTGTATTTAGGTCAGGTATAGGTTATGGAGAGTGAAACCTAGCGCTTTGAGGTGAGAAGGATCAACATCTCAGTTGCGCAATATATAAGATTATATTAAATTGCTTGCAATAACCAAAAAAATAGTACGTCAACTGTATAGTGATTTTTGCCTGGCAACATTATTATCAAAGCATTTCCATGTGTCATGAACCATAACATAATTCGAAACTGTTTTTCTGATGTCATGCATTCCATCTTAGAAACGCAATATCATAGAAAAGATCCAGGAACAGAATGAGTTGAATCTTTGACATGTGATTTGAATAGGTTATCTGCTATCTCAGCGATATAATTCCTTGTGTACCTTGACACATCCTACAATAGTACATCAATGTATGCCGAGTCTCTACTGGATCATGCGAACCCACAGACCATTCTGACCTGAAAAGCCAAGGCGTGGGGAAGTCTTGGCCAGTAGCAGCCTCGAAGCTTGACAGAATTGGCAAGTCGAATGGATCTATCACTAAAGTCATCCGACGATAATCTCTCGGGCGAATGGATATTTGTCAAGTCGGCATGCCTTTTGTGAGAGTTCTTACGGTTATTCCCTCATGCGCCGACTTGAGGATGCTTCATCAATACTAAGGCTTCAAGTACGTGACTGTGAAAGGCGATGAGCTTCTTGGAGTCCCTCTGATCATGGTATCAAGAAAGGCTGATAATGAGGCCGCTTCGTATCTGCAAGATACAACATCGTGTCACTGACTCGTTAATACACGCGTGATGCACTCACTTAACAAGCAATACTACCTTCCATATCAAAAGCGGGATGATATCAATCAGAACATCATAGCACAAGCATGTAAAAGGCAGTTCACATACCCAAGCGAGCCTTAATAAATCTCGCAGCTCCCCAACTACCCCTCTTTACAATAGATAACAATCAACCTTCCTGCAAGTCATAAACAGCGGAGTGATAATTGATTGGCCCACCGTCTCGCATTGAGGGTGGTATTGCCGGGAGACATGGCCCAACATGGAAGGTCCCCAGATATGCAGGGATGTCGTGGTAGATCACACGGATGTCGTTCGTTAAAAAGAACCTTTGCCAAGAAGACGCAGGGGCCGTCGAGGCGCTTGCAGAGTGCAGAAATAGTCTGGCGTCTTTATCTTGCAGATCAGAGTATATTGCGGTGTAGTGATCTGGACTATGGACTTCCTTTTGGGGCATGATTACTTGGATAGTGGTGTTGGGATGGTAGATAGTGTCTTTTGTCCACAGCCCTTTCATTCCCTATGCTAGTATGATCATATCTATGACTGCACCACTTCATTTCTAGCGCCCTAAATGCTCCGATGATGTGCTAAGAAGGTTTATCATGCTTAACCTTACTCTTAAGCTTGCAATAGTGACTAGTTACTAGTCTTCGGCGCATACATACCAATCAAGCTATACACTCCGCACCCTTTCCCCAAATTGTAAATCTACGATGGTTCGTCCCGAGCCGTTTATTCCCTCGGCTGTTGTTTGTCCGAGAAGACCTTCCTATCTCGCTGCCGCCGAGATATTACGAAGATGACGTGCTAACCCTTAGCGGGACTGATGGCCAGGAATAAGTGACCCCAGATGGCAATGTCGCATGACTGTAGTGTTTGTGAGATAGTGCCTAGACAAAAGACCCTTCTTGCAGCGCTTATATCCCAGAACAGGTCAGTGGATAGTTATGAGCTTTTAGATATTCGAGGCCAAGATATACAAAAGTCCCGGTTGAATTGGGAAGTTGGAAAGAAGCGTGGATGACTGGAAGCATAGTATTGTAGACTGTAGAAGTATATAATAGATCCTTCGAACATGTCTATCTGAACTTCACGAACATCATCATCAACTAAGCACTTCACTCTAGTGCAGCTCATCAAGATGCGTTTCTCCGACTCTATCCTCCTCATCGGCCTCTCCAGCCTCGCTGGTGCTCATCCCAGCAGAAGGGCTCCTAACCCTTCACCGCTGAGCAAGCGTGGCCTTGACCTGGAAGCTTTTAAGCTTCCTCCCATGGCCGAGTACGTTCCTCAGGACGAGGTTCCTGATGATGTCAGTGCCAAAGTCGTCACCAAGCGAGCCGACTACACCGAGACTGCCAAGGACTTGGTCAAGTCAACTTTCCCCAAGGCTACTTTCCGTATGGTCAACGATCATTATGTTGGTACCAACAAAATTGCGCATATCCACTTCAAGCAGACTGTCAATGGTATTGATATCGACAATGCTGATTTCAACGTCAATGTGAGTATTCCGAAGTTTCTAGATGATCTGGGATAAACTGACACGAATACAGATTGGCGCTGACGGCGAGGTCTTCTCCTACGGAAACAGCTTCTACGAGGGCAAGATTCCCGGCCCTCTTACCAAGCGTGACGAGAAAGACCCCGTAGACGCTCTTAAGGACACTGTTGATGTCCTTTCTCTCCCCGTTGAGGCTGAGAAGGCCAAGGCTGAGAAGAAGAGCAAGAACCACTACACCTTCACTGGTACCAAGGGTACTGTTAGCAAGCCTGAGGCTAAGCTCACCTACCTCGTTGATGAGAACAAGGAGCTCAAACTCACATGGAGAGTTGAGACTGATATTGTTGACAACTGGCTGCTGACTTATGTCAATGCTGCCAAGACTGATGAGGTTGTTGGTGTTGTTGACTACGTCAATGAGGCGACATACAAGGTCTAGTACGTATTTCCGTAAATTGACGATTGGGAAAGAATTGACCAGTTTATCATAGCCCCTGGGGTGTTAATGATCCGTCCAAGGGATCTCGCAGTACTGTTGAGAACCCCTGGAACCTCGAGGCCTCCGAGTTCACCTGGCTCAGCGACGGCTCAAACAACTACACCACAACCCGCGGGAACAATGGAATTGCACAGGTGAATCCTTCAGGGGGCTCCACGTATCTGAACAATTACCGTCCTGATAGTCCTTCGCTGAAGTTCGAGTATGACTACTCCACCAGCACAACTACACCCACCACCTACCGCGATGCTTCCATCGCCCAACTTTTCTACACAGCCAACAAGTACCACGATCTCCTGTATCTTCTTGGCTTTACCGAACAGGCTGGTAACTTCCAGACCAACAACAATGGTCAGGGTGGTGTAGGAAGCGACATGGTTATCCTCAACGCTCAGGACGGAAGTGGCACCAACAACGCCAACTTCGCTACACCTGCAGACGGCCAGCCGGGCCGAATGAGAATGTACCTCTGGACTTACAGCACACCCCAGCGCGACTGCAGTTTCGACGCTGGTGTTGTCATCCACGAGTACACCCACGGTCTCTCCAACCGTCTTACTGGCGGTCCAGCCAACTCTGGATGTCTTCCTGGTGGTGAATCTGGTGGTATGGGTGAAGGTTGGGGTGATTTCATGGCTACTGCCATTCACATCCAATCCAAGGATACTCGCGCTAGCAACAAGGTCATGGGTGACTGGGTGTACAACAACGCAGCCGGTATCCGGGCGTATCCTTACAGCACAAGCCTTACCACCAACCCATACACTTACAAGAGTGTTAACAGTCTCAGTGGAGTACATGCCATTGGTACTTACTGGGCTACTGTCCTGTATGAGGTTATGTGGAACTTGATCGACAAGCACGGGAAGAATGATGCGGATGAACCCAAATTCAACAACGGCGTTCCCACAGATGGCAAATATCTTGCTATGAAGTTAGTAGTGGATGGAATGTCGCTGTAAGTTGTCTCTGGGATGTGTAGGAGTTCTTATCTAACGTTTAATAGGCAACCTTGCAACCCCAACATGGTCCAGGCCCGAGACGCCATCATCGATGCCGACACCGCTCTTACCAAGGGAGCTAACAAGTGCGAGATCTGGAAGGGCTTTGCCAAGCGTGGTCTTGGAACGGGTGCCAAGTATAGTGCTTCCAGCCGAACCGAGAGTTTCGCTCTTCCTTCTGGATGCTAAGGGGTGAGAGGTCAAGAAAATGAGTGGATGAATGAATGATGGATTATGAGTCGGAGACTGAGGTGATGTCTTTATTGTTCTTGGTATATATGGATGCGTTGTACATAGTATCCTCATATGTTGACATTGACTTCAATTGCAAGTACATGAAACTAACGCTGCTTTCGATGATTGTATTTGCGATCAGGTTATTTTGAGTGGAGAGTGGGTCTTGCCGTCTCCTAAACTCATATAAATTTATGATGATAATACTGTAATTTTCTAAAAGCCATTCTAAAGTCGTCCCAAACTCATCATAAGAATAATCATAATCGAGGAGAACAGGGGCTTTGAATAATTACCGAGTTCGCCATTCATTTCCAGTCCGATGGAACATGTCGTTCCGTTCTTTGAACCATTCTTTAGTCAGAAGACTTGATGCCCTCGTTTACCACAAGTGTTGCATACCCGGAGGCCCGACGAATAGTCAAGGTGGAGAGTGCCACAGAGGGTTTCAATGCCACAAACGCCGCAGGTATGATGCTTGGTGGCTTTCTCTTCCATCTTGCAAGAGCATAACCTGGTTGGAGAGACTCCAGCCGCGATCTATTGGTTGGCAAGATCTGCGGCTCACTACGTGCCTGCCACATCTTCCGTTGGTCACCCGTTTTTGCTAATGCATCCTGCCCGGCTTGAATAACAGGGCGCAGCCAGAAAAAGTCTGATCCGTGAATCGTGATCGCTGTAAAGAAGAAGGTCGGGTGTTCCTGTGCAAGACGTGGTGATGTATAAATGGTCCGCGATACAGCAGATTGGCGCAAGATCCATGGAGGCGGACGAGGAGCGAATGGCTCCGCAGTTTCTCAGCAAAAGTCAACCACTTCGGCACGGGTCATAAAGGGGGACTTCGTCCTGTCGCAACAGCGCTACTCTCATCCGAGGACTCGCTATCGGTAGGAGAGCTCTCCGTCAGCGCGGGTGAAGATTCGTCTGCTGAGGACTCGGCGAAGGAGGAGTTATTGGTGTAGGGCGATTCGTCTTGTGCCATGCGCCTCTTGCTTGGAGGAGTGGCCGGGGTGGGATCTGGCGCCATCAGCGATCAAGGCCGATATAGCTTTGGAAGCATTGGACGCAGCATGTCTGCGCTTTCGTGAAGTCGTCGGCCGCGGAAATCGGTTGGTATCTGAAGCCATGCCGGAGAAATTTGTCTATCTCACTGCACGAATTAATACAAAAGAGTCCGTTGCGGATCTGTCTTTCGCAAGGTAGTGGTCTGGAGGCAATTCTTAGAGCGTCTGTCGAGTCTCAGTTGATCTTCTGTATTGCTTTGTTGTGAGAACGAACGGGAAAAGAATTGGCGGGATTCTTTTCACGATGCAATCTGTGTCGTCCTCAGGGGGAAGGAGCAGACCTGGGTCACGACCCAACTCACCCAACACCACCTCGCCTGAGTACGTACCTCAATGAACCCGTGAAAGCCGTGGCCAGGAGTCTCTTTAGAATTGTCGGTCTTTATCTAATTAACTAATGTCTCATTATATGAGACTGCCAACTTGAGCGGCATCATTAACTTGAATGCCCTCTGTTCACATAAATACACGCTTCAGAGATTACACGACGCCAGGATGATCGTCTGTTTTTCTGTAAATATATTTGGCAGATGCTTGGCGAACATCGATCTTTGTCCAATTTGTCGATGTCTCTTGCATTGGTCTGCCCTGCGGCATAGTCGACTTGAATTCCATCGGCGAGACTAAGCGACGCGAGGACGAACGGTAATCCAGGAGATGTTGTTTTGGTTGCTCCTATATCTTGTTCAGTGACCCACTTTCTCTCAACACCAAAAGCTCGCCTCCCGCAACATCTCCAACACATCAGTACGTGACTTGGATCGGTCACCCACAACGCGCATCTTATTATAATATAATAACACTTCATTTATATAATCTACAGATCAAGGCGACTCGGTTAATGAACTTTTTAAAGTACTGCGGCATCGGCGCGACGTCTAGATCGCAGCAGCAAGATCAGACCTCGGAGTCAAGCAGCGGGACCCCAGCGCCCACACATGCGGCACCAAACGATACCAACAATAACAACAATTCAGCTTCGCCGACAAAGAACTCTGCAGAAGGTATCGCAAACTGGTACTCCCCTCAATGAGAATCTGTCTTTACTAACCAATCAGACGAACAAGAGGACCTCACACAACAGACCGAACCGATGGATCACGTCGAGCCCGATACGATTCATACACCTGCTCACGATCTTTCCGATAAGGTTGACGAACAAGAGAATCCGACACAACAAACCGAACCGATGGATCACGTCGAGCCTGATGCAGCCCTAGCAGCTGCTTTCCTCAATCTTTCCGATGCCGACGACGAGTCTGCTGTTCCCTTGGTGCCCACAAGCCCTCCTTCGTCCCGTGGCTCTCGTTTGCAAAACAAGCCTATCCGTCCCAAGCCGACCGGTGCTCTTAGTTCCAGTACAGATCAGGAACAGAATCCCTCAAGACTCCTGGGTCCGACAAACTCTACACAGCCGGAGGAGACTCATTCATCAAAGAAAATGACAGACAGCAAGAAGCGAAAGAAGCCACCTACGAAACAAGGGGGCAATCCCAAGCAGCTCAAGAAGACCAACACCGACAAGAAAGGTCCGTCCGAACCAATTGAAATCAACTCAGATGACGAGTCACTGAGCGACGAATCAAGCGACAGCGGCGGATCAAGCGACGCACTCAACGACTTATTGGACGAACTAAGCGACGAACCTGAGAACTCGGATGATGAGGAACAAAAGACCGACGACGAAAAGCATCTACCTAGACCGCCCAAAAAACCAACCGATGGGGAACTCAAAGTCACGGGTTCCAAGAAGATCAGCCATCCCACAGATGAGCTCGAAGAGGGACTGGGCGAAGACGAAGCTGGGATATTGAAGGATGGGGAGGTGCCCGCTCACATCCACATCGGGGACACCGACGAGATTGTAAGCAAAGGTCCGAAGCCAGATCACAACACGATGGCAAAACCGTCGGTCAAGGATAGAGCAGACCTTGAGCAAGGCAAACCAAAAAAGGAAGTGCCAATCAAGACCTTCCAGCTCATGATCCACTACGCTATGCGAACAGTCGGCCTTGATTCGGACGAATACCCAGTCATCTTCAACATGGCTGTAAAATATATCAGCAGCACCAACTTCTTCCAGGCCAAGGTCTTCTCTGGCTGGGGCGCACAAAAGCGTATCAACACCGAAGCAGATCTGCTACGCGCCGCAAGTGCGCGGTATCCTCACTACGTCTTGACGATGGCGCCCGACTTAATCCTCTGCCTGATCGCGGCGATGGACTTGAGGCCCGATGCATATGGGGAGCCGAACGGACGTGGAATCACCATCATCGGTGGCTTTCATGTCTTTAACCACTTGCGGTCGGCGATTGAGCTGGGCGAAATGATCTCTTGGGGCAAGGGATCGCGAGGCCAGCTCCTCATGCTTGGAAGAAGAGGCGAGGAGGAATCAGTGCCGCTTGATCTGCCGGTTCCAAAGTCGACCAAGGCACAGACCAAAAAGCGCAAGAAGCTCTCTGAAGCCGTTCCAGAGCCATTTCCAGCAAACGCCGTAAACGTTCAGCAGATACCGACTGGATTTATGCAGCCTTACCCATTCCAACCGACTCTGCCAACAGCACCGATTACAAAGGTGATCACAGCGGAAGAATGGGACCGACGAAATGCGCATTGGCTGGATAGACTGATGGACCCAGAAAGCACGAAGGAAATGTTTGGGTCGACCATCGAGGAAGAGGTTACAGAAGAGATCTTCCCACTCATCTCTAAGGCTCGCCGTAATGTCCTCAATCGATGGGCAAAGTCGGAGGACTTTGACCTTGACTCGAGATTACTTGAGGCCCCGATCCTCCCACAGGTAGAGGTGGAAGACGACATCAGCCAAGAAATCCTCAACGTCGAGACCGATACAGCCCGACGGTCAATCCGGGCCATTGAGACCGTGGCTTTGAGCCTACCAAAGGCTCATCAGAAAACAGTTGCTGTAATCAAGCAGCATAAAGACCGACTGTTTGCTTGTCGAGACCACGAAATCGACAATCATACGCTGATGGCCCAAAGCGTAGCCAAGTTGCGTGAATCTTCGTCTGTCAGTCGAGCAGAGGTCAACGGCCTATTTGTGGCTAACGAGACTCGACTTCGGCGTCGAGTCGATCCTGCCCAGATGGCACGAGATGAAGGATTGGAGGCGCTGGAAGCGGATATGGAACACGCTTTAAAGACCCCGACCGTAGACGGACCAGCGGACCAGCTGGTCGTGTTTCTGAAGAGTCATTGGCGAATGCGTGATGAGGAGATCACAGATTGGAAGGGCATGGCAAACTCGGTCTGTCATACCGCAAAGGATGCTGGTCATCCTATCAATCAGACCGACCATGCCACTTGGAACAACTACAACTGGGATTCTCTTCTGCGCCTGGCGTTTCACCGGGGCGGAAAGGCCTTGGTCACACTCTTAAACATCGAGCGTTACGATCCAGATGAGGCCTTTTTGGACCTACGAAACCAGTGGTATAAAGACACTCTGACCGACGAAGAGTACGACGAATGGATTAATAGGTTTCCCATCGATGAGGAACCTTAGTCTAGCGAAGAGCAGTCTTAGTCTGACGAAGAGCGAGATAGATCTCGGATTTTGGTGACGGACAGGCCATGGCATGAGGGCAATAGCTTGCAGCTTGTGGTTTGCGAAGCAGTACATGGAGGCCGATGGGATGAGGGATGGCAAGCTTTTGGTAATGGTTTGTGGTCTGGGAAAGGGCAAGAGGTTATATCAATAGCTATATAGCCAGACAATGCAGACCGACATTGCTAACACATCATATTTCTGGTCAAACCTCGAATCTGTGTCTCTATCAAGTTGGTGGCAGGTTCCAACTAATAATTTCCGTCTGTCGTGCGATTCAAAATGCCAGGAGTATTATATATACATCTGCCAACTTCGCGATCTGGCAGATGTAGTAATTATGGCAAAGGGTCTGCGATATGCTGTGACAACACATAAAACGGGCTTGTATAATTAATGGGTTTCAATTCCATAAACAGATCGAATATACCATAGGTTGAAAATACCACAGGACCAATAATACGAGAATCCGTCTTCCATAGTGGTTGATGTTTACCAATCCGTCATCAGACGAAATCTCCTACGTCGTTCCTTCGTTGTCCTTATCTAAACGTTCGCGCTAATACAGAGATTGGCGATGATAGCGACCGACTAAAATTACATGCCACTGTCTTAAAGTCTGCGAAGGAAGCGTGCTTTTAGTCTAAAGAACACGGTCGGTCTACCCCTAATAGAAACACCATCTAAACGAGGTAAGTCCCGTGACCCAAGCATCAGTTGTCAGGTCTGTCAACTCAAGAGGGGATTTGCCTCATTTCCAACGTCACCAGGGGTATCGTTTGGATTCTTAGTCAACGTCTTCTATTCCGTCAAAATACAGGGCAGATTAGTAAACGAATCGCGCAGACTCGATGCTGGTTTGATTACTTTTGCGTTAGGGTCGACCAAATCGCTGAAGTCGAACTCGAAACGTCTGTCTGTTTTTTCTTCGCGAACTGTGATGTCGAATTCTCTTGGTTGCGGGGGATTTTTCGGTACCACAGGGCACACTGCTTCATCGATAACATCACCAAAGGTACCACTTGTATTCTTGGAGTCGGTGGCCTCTTGTCGGCTGAGGACTTCAGGGACAGGCGGAGAAGACGCGAGACCAAGATAACCACCAGGATTTCCGTCACATACCTCGCTTCAAGACAAGCTGCTAAATTCGAACTCGAAATTCCTGCCTGTAGTCTTGGTAGGATGAGTTAATATGATCTTCTCCCCATCTAAAGCGCGAGTCGGTTGAGGACACGCCGATTCGCCATTCTCATCGGAAAAGAGCATTGTGAGGGAGCAGGGTTTTCGTTCGGGGGTTGAAGGAGCGCCATCGTCCTCAGAAAAAGTGAAAGCAGCTTTGTGGTTTTCGTTCCGACCAGAGGAGACTCACGAGTTCGGCTTGATGGTTCGACGTCACGATCGACTCTTCGTTCAAGATCTCCAGTTTGTCTAGCTGGTCAGTAAAGTGAAAGTTCGATTGAGGAGAGTCCAAGTTTGCGGTACCTTTGACAGAGTTGTTATCGCCGACTTCTGCCGTTAGATGATCTGCCTGCTTGACTTCTATATTCCCCTTCTATATTCAGTGGGGGACCTCATTTGCGAGTTCGAACTGTTAGTATCGGTAAGGATATTTGGTGTTATATATATAGGCGCTAAGGTCCTGCTACTTGGCTCTGAGGTCTGATCTTACTGTTGTAATCTAGTTATTATACTAATACTATAGAGCTCCAAAAAGCTTATTGACTATATTACTGCTGCGCGGTGCAAACATCATTTATAGAACACACCCCGGTAGCATACCAACTACCCCCAACTAACCACATGATGAGCCTTTCAGTTTATCGAAAGGCTTTCCAAGATTGATATCAGGTCATGACAGTGAGCAGATTGTAAGTCCAGAGATTTCAACAATGAAAGTCATTTATTCACTAGTGTGCTTTGAAATGCTATTAATATGGCCTCTCCTTCGCCATTCCTTCGCCATTCTCTCACTCTCCTAATCTAACTGTTCGCATTAAAAGCACAGTAGTCAAAGTTGTCCACCTTGTTTCCTGCCCAAGCTGGGAAGGGAACCGACTTTCCAGAGCCACCAAAGACAGCAAAAGTCGCAATGAATACCATGACCTGGGTACCACCATCGAGAGCAGCAGAGATCAGGTAGTTCCACTTCACGAACCACTCAGGGCGGTATCGTCGGAGGTAGAACTGACCAAAGGCACCAAGGATGAAGTAGCTGGTGACTGAAGCGTTCAGACCGACGAAAAGGTAACCGAGGTACCAGAGGATGATGGGAATGTTGAGGTAAGAGAAGATTCGGATGTGAGGGAAGAACTTGTGAGCGATGTAGAAGGGGAGAGGAGCGGCGAAGCCGATGAGGTAGGCGATGGTGACCCATTCGTAACGAGCGCCGATGGAGAACATCTTGGGAGCGATGGACCAGGCAATAGCTAGGGTGTTGAACTGCTGGACCTGCGCACCACTCCAAACATTGGTACCTTCAGCAGACTTGAGGATGGCGGCTTGATTGTCAACGATGCTACACCGAGTCAGCTTCAAATGTCGAGGTCCATAGTTCATAGACTCTTACCTGATCATCATGACATAGTTGAGAAGGGCACCAAGGATACAACCAATGACCTGAGTAGTGAAGGTGGCCTTGGGAGAGAGCTTGTTCTGCTGAGCGAGCTTCAAGTCACGGAGGAGGAGGAAGCCTTGGCTGAGAGCGTTGTAGGTGTACGAAGTAAAGTACATGTTGGCTAAGATGGTCAGTGTTGTGGACAAAGCAAATGATGGTGATATCCTTACCAAGAGGGCGACCGGGGAACATGTAGCCAGCCAACATCTGGAAGATAGGTTGAAGGTTGAAACCAAATCCGGTGATGGCATACTGAGCGCCGAAGAAAATCAAGAAGACTACGAGGAAGATGATGGCCAAGATGAAGCCCCACCACGGGAGAGTCGACTTCATAGCATACAAACAAGCCAATCCGATGATGATGCTGGAGAGAAGGATGACGAAGTACCAACTGTTAGGAACCTCGTCGTAGTCGAGCATGAGCTTGTAATGAGGGTCGATGGAGGGGTCGTCGCGGAGCTTTTGCTTCTCTTCCTCGGTGCGGGTACCGACATGCTGCCAGAACTTGTATGTCTCAGGGCGAAGAAGCTTCTTCATGTTGGCGACCGTGATCCAGGCCCATCCCAGGCTGACTTCGGCATAGTTCCAGAGAAGCATGTGCACGATTGTGGCAGTGAGACCGGCGTTAGAAGTGATGAGATAGTTGATGTAGGTAGCGGTCAAGTAAGGAAGACCTTGCTGGTCGACGAGATCATTATTGACGGTGAAGTCGGGGTTCATGATGGCAGTCTCGTTGTAAGGAATATGGCTGGTAGTGTTGGAACTTCCATCGTAGAGGAGCTGGGCCATGAAGGGGAAGTCCTTTGCGCGCCAGTAGTTTCCATAGTAGAGACCCATAGACAGAGCGATACCACCGATGTAACCAAGATAACTGTTGAAGAGTGTCTGAAGGGGCATCCAGAGAGGTGAGCCGAAGCCGGCGATGTAGTTCCAATCGAAGCAGATGCTCAGGAAACCCATTCCCTCGTTACCTTGTGAGCCGCCGAAGAGGTTTGTGAAGACGGGGTTGTGACGGTCGGCGAGGCAGAAGACGGAGACAGCGGAGAGGAGAGGGAAGATGTACTACTATTGTCAGCATGACTTGATGAACCTGAGTTGGTTCACTAACCTCGGGGAACCACTCCCAGCAGAAGATGGCAACAAAGACAATCCAGAAAACTTGGAATCTCTTCCTGGTCTCTGACTTGGGCTTATGCAAAGTTTCCATGACAGTCGTGATGGGAAGGTTGGCAGGGTACAGCATCTTGGTAGGGTACAACAGAACACTTCTCATCATACCAGCAACACCATATCCGATAAGCTGAGACGACAAGGTGATGAAGATACCGGCTGCTTGGTCGGGGTAACCGCCATACCAGAGTTTCTGGACAGTCAATGCTTCGGTGGACAAGGCTGAGACCGATGCAGCTGATGCCATGAGCACAGCGGCGGTATGTTCCTTTCTGTTCCAGGGACCAGGGTTGAGAAGACGACCGATGCGACCCCAGCGTGGGATGATGTGAGCGAGACCGGTACCGAGCGTCTCAGCAAGGACGGTCAAGAACATGACGGAGACGTAGACGACCTGGGGCTTGAAGTACATGATCTCTTGGAGGACACCACCAAAGGCAGACAATCCAATGCCTATCACCCATCAGCATATTACATCACAAGAGTAGGTAGTCAACTAACCAACGACAAACATGCGAATGGTCCATGGGTTCATAGTAGGGTCATCATCAACCTGAATGACATGTGTGACGATATCTTCAGCAGTCTCAAGAGGCTGCTTCACCTTATCAGAAGACATGATCTCAATATCATGAACATTCTTGTCATCCTGAGGAAGACCCCTCTTCTCATCAGCAGGATAGATATCCGCCTTGGAAGAAGGGCTCTCCGGTTTGGTCTCCTTCTCAGAGATGCTCATTGTAGCTTAACAAAGAAATTAAAACATAAACATAGAGAGGAAATGATGTCGATGAAACCTAAATCTTGGCAGGGCGATGCAACATGTTTTGTACTCAATATCTAAAACACCAAGATGATCATCGTCAATACTACAACATAAAGTCGTGCTAGACCACCAAAGGCATTCCGGGTTTTCGGCACGCTATCGTACTGGATAGGACGGCAATACCCAACACAATGGCCCAGGAACTTTTCAAAAGGACCAACCTGCCAAAAGTTCCTCTGTTGTTCCCGACGTTATTCGCGGCTACAGCCCCGGGCTCATTTCGTATCTGATATCGACTGCAAGACATGCGACTCCTCCCCAATTTGATATGAGTCCAGCCAGCAATTGCAAGCCAGTGACATGTCCCCTATTAACAGCACCTTGCCCCCTTCCCCGCAAGATCACGCGTCTTTGGCTGCGAGCTAGCAACAAAAGGTCCTGGTAAATCGGCATTGGTGCGAGGTGACCTGCCAAGCTTGGCTAGATCAGCCGAGGTCGCGCTGGATTGGAGCAGTCGGTCCCATTTTCAGACCCTGGTCTATCGAGCTATCTATCGCCGAGTTAGCCGGAAGACACGTTAAGTACCGATGGTATTAATCGTTGATATTAGCAATTCTGGGGGTCTCATATGCTTAATCTTGTAATTCCACAATGATACGTTGTCACATCATAAAAAAGCGTGAGATTTTGCCCATTTTTTGTCGCGTGCTAACGCGGGTCTTACACGGGAATAGAACTGCTAACGGCTAACGGTTCATACTAAAGAGGCGAGAGATAAGCCACTCACGCTGAAGAGGTGGCACAGATATGGAAACACGGCTATCGGCCTCCCGTTGCTAGATCGGCCGCTCGGTACAGCACCAACGTGTTCTAGTGCGCCTTCGAAGCTGAGGAACTTCTGTTTTCCATGCGGGCGACATATTAAACGCCGATGCCGGTTTACCGGTCCCCTTATCCATCACGACCCCATGCTACGATAAGAATAGCCTTAGGTTAACGTTCGTGGGGAAGGTCATTTCCTGAATTCATCGTGTTATAACCTTCAATACTTCCAAATCTGTCATGAGGAATGCAGCCACAATTTCTGGGGAGAGGAGGCAAAGCAGCCAGTGATAAACACGGAAATGAATATTTTATGTACAAGAATCTATCTAATAGGCCATTCGCCACCGATTTTATCCAGAGCGTAACATAGTAGTACAATCGATCAGAAGGATTCCGTCCAGAACTTCTGTTATCATTACAACACCCGCATTCTCCTCAATCCTTCGTCATAGACGTCTTTTACGCCACTGTAATACTCTCCTTCTACTGGCTTCTCAATATCAAGCTCCTCCGTACCGAAGCCGAGATGCCCGACTGAACTCTCATCACTCTTGCCCATGGACATCCTTCCCCATTTGATCTTTCGCCTCGACACATCCCTTAACTCTTCTACTTCTTCATCACCTATCAGTCGAGCACTCATACTGTCGTACTCGTTACTCCTCATACTCATCTTGGATGTGGCGCGGCTAAGGGATTTGAGTTTTGTAGAGGGGTAGTGACAAGCGGCTGATATAACTGCCGAGTTTGCTCCTGCGATAACCATTACGCCTGGTAGTTTTACGAAGGCGAGGAAGAGTGGCGTGATGGCGACACCGATCGATGCCAGGAGACCGACCAAGATAGCCTTGGATGAGAACTGGAGACCGACTGTGACGGTTCTGTTATACGGATATCCTGGGGCGTATGCTATGGTGTGTCAGCACTTTGATCTGGACAGCTAACTATTTGGGGTAAGTATGCTTACCTTCGTAATTGCTCACGTAAATGCAGTTGGAGTAGATCCAGTGGAGCGCAATACTAATGATGATCAAAGGGATCGAGAACCGATAAGGAAGCTGAAGGCGATACGTCGCGTTCTGCGAGCCGTGCGGCTCCGTGACACGCAGAGAACGAAACTGAACACTGTACTTTGACCACTCAAACTCAGCCAACATGCGTGTGAAGAGGCCGTTGTATGCGAGGTAGCAGATGGAGAGGATAAGCTGCGGCGTGTTGGCAACCATGGTGAGTGAGATGAGAGGGAGCCTATCTAGATGGGCGTCTCTGACGTCTTCGTTCTGCGGCGCGTGCATGAATTTGGAATTGCTCCTGTTGATGCGGTTAGGGTCTTTCATGTGTACCACTAAGAGAAGGCTGACTTACAGAGATTGACCCTGGATGGCGATACTTAGCATGACGGAGGCCACTACGAGAGAACATCCGATGAGCAGAGATGACAGCACCCAAATGTTTCGAGGAACGGCCTTTCCAAACTTTCGTGGTGAGTTGTTCTGCCACTGTCTCGGTCCCTGCAGCCATTTATAATTCTGATCCGTCTCCCCCAATCTCGTCGGCGTAGGCTTTGCCGTCTTTCTCAAATCCTCCATAGTCAATGTACACATACCCCTCGTCTCCTCATCCGGTCTCGAAATAAACGACGCAATCGCATCTCCCGGCGTCATGAGCGGATTTTCATTCCCCCAAACACGAAGTTTCAGAACCAAAACGCAGAGAAACGTCTTGAAGAGACACATAACGCAGACAATGAGCAAAAGACTATTCGCTATGCTCAATCTACACGGCGCCTCGTACTTCTCCGAGTAACACCGATCAACCTGCATAACGCGATACTTGTGCTTGAAGACTCTCGGATCTGTGATGATGGCACCAGACTGGGCGTCGTAGACATTGCGAGTACCTTGCATATACCACGTACCATAGAGATTTATGCCACCGTACCCATCCTGGAAAGTGCCGCCGGAATCGTATCCTCTGGAGAGATAAGTGGCATCAGGGTTCGACAAGTACTGATTGTTACTGCCGCTCGCCTCGCTTGTTCTTCCGGTGCGTGTGAAAGAATCCACCGTCCAGAGAGGATTCATCACGTTGAGATCGGTGGTGTTGGTCGTGTTCATCAGTACATCAGCTCGTTTCCAACCAACTGTATCATTTCGGTATATATCGTCGTAGTCGTAAATTATCATCATCAAATGTCTCCAGTGCGTCAAGGCTTGTTCCGGATTGTTGTATCGATCCATGCACTCGCCCAGCGTTAGTTGAACCCAATTTCCACTCGTCGAGTTAACCACGAAGGAATCATTGATAGGTTTTAGCTTCTCCAGAGATTCGGGGTTACCGTCGCCCTGTGATCGATCGCTGTAGTTCAGTTTATCATAGTAGGCTGCTGTGATTGAGGGAAGTCCCTTCCAGCCACCTTGGGTGAGCTCCTCAGAGCCGATCATGACTGTAAAGCCATTGGTGCCTTTACTCTCGAGCACGCAACCGTTGAAGACGAGATGAAGCGGAACAGAGCTCACAGAAAAGAGAGACCAGAAGAGGACTTTCCGCCAGCCGAGAAACCGGAAGTTTTTGAGGGATTGAACTCCAATCTCCAGCCAATGACCGGAGCGATGCGCAGCGTCGACTTCAGCTCGCGTCGGCGCAACAAGACCTTGCATGAAGAAGTTTGACGATGCTAAAATGCCAGTACTGACGATATTTATGAGCAAATGAATCCACAAGTTCGCTTTTGCAGTTGTATCGCAGTTCCCCTTGTACAAAACACTCTGACCCAGCGCATCACCGGCATCTCTCCCGTCGGTAACTGTATCCTCTTCATCGTCGCTCTTCAGCGCAAACAGCGACACGAAAAGCGTGACAAAGAGGAGCGTCGTGAGCGTACTGACGAGAATGGTGAGGTACACGGCTGTGAGCTTCCATCCCGAAAAGCGACTAAAGCAGCCCATGGTGAATGGCTCACCAGCCAAGGCTGATGCGGAGAATTTGGGCGCAATTCAAGGCAAGCAAATCAGCCCTACCAATCAAACGCGTGGATCTCTAGTCAAACAAAACACGCGACAGCTCGGTTACGAACTTTTGGTCCCAGCCTTACGAAGACCATGAGAATCCTTCGGAGGATCAGTTATTCAAAGGAGGCTTAGAGTAGAGGGAAAGCATTTGTAATCTGGAAAAGTGTCCTTCTTCCAGGTTTCAACAAGGTATCATCGGTATTTCGTCATCCGATTTCTTTTTTTTACTTGCAGAGAATATCCTACCCAATACCGTCGTGGCTGCGCCGAAGGATCAGCGTCGAGGGGAGAAGACCAGTAAGAGTGCTTCGGTTAAGGTGATGGGGTCATTCCCAGTTTCACTACATTCAGTATGACAGAAATAAACAGACAGTTCATCATTATATGCAGGAGGAGAAGTGAGGAGGATTTTGTCACTGCCCCTGGTTTAAATTGACGGCCCCCAAATTCCCCCTCTGAGTTAGCAGAGCGAGGCTGGCTATGCAGTGAGATTTTGGTTCACAACGGGAGAGACGGGCGGCCGGAGTTTTAGATGACCCGGATCTGGAAATAGAAATGCATGAGATAGGAGAGGCTATTGACCCGGAGACTTTTCTGCTGACTGATAGATAAGATTAATGAACTTACTGTTCCTAGTGCAGCGATCCAAAGATGACGTAGTGTTTTCACACTGTTGACTTACCCTGTGTTGAGAGGGAATATTTTAAATACTCTTAGTTTATACGCTTTACAGGACGGCAAAGATAGTTTAAAGGGAAGATACTGTAGCCAATCACCTCTGGAAGCAATAACTTTATGTTTTTAAACTAACATTTCTACAACATTCTCACGTGTCAATTGAGCCACGTTAAAATCATGCTTTGAACCATTTCCGCGAAAAACATTATTAGAGCACTCGCAACAGCAAAACCTTCACGATAAACAAACGAAGACCGTGCATATTCCCAGAAAAATAGAAAATGACCACCGATGTTTGTTAATTTAAAATAATGGGTAGTCTAGATCATATTATTAACCATGAGGTTATGGACGTGATCAATGGAGTGTACTATCATGTTTGCCACAGTGCCTCGAATTAAAAGCCAAAGACCAGTTGTGAGAAGAAAAAAAATCGAATGGGATATACGTGTCGCGATAGCATACTAAAGCCAAGTTGGCTTAAACCCTAGGCAGATATTGAGTAGGAAGTTAAATATGGTAGTAAATATGAAATATGCTCAATTAACACCAAAAGCTTATTCGTTTAAGCTAAATTTGTTAGAACTTTCATTGTTTATCATTTATTATAAAAGAGTCAAATCTGTATCTATCCTCGCAAGACATTTCTCTCCTCTTTATATCACCAAACAACCATGGCGACCCCATCTTTCACTCATCTTTTCTCTTTCCCTGAAGAAATCATCGACATATTATGCCAGCAGCTCTGTCCCCACTGCAGCGAGAGAGCCTCTCCTCGACACTTCTTTCGCTACGAAGAGCGGAAACCGGCTCATGACAGAAACTGTCTATTGGCATTATCTCTGTCATGCAAGGAACTGAGGCGTATATCGCAGCCGCACTTGTATCATCGACCGATGGGACATGGTTTCTTTGGTTTCATCGACACCATTGCTGGAACACCCGCTCTTGGTCGACATGTCAAGGAGCTCTGTCTGAACGAGCACATGATCCGGTGTTTGCTTCCTAAATATGATGACCAAGTTAAATTTCTTGCACAGTGCAATAAACGGTACTGCACTCATCTTTGCGAACCTGCCCAGACAAACCAAACGGCTCCGGTTGACCAATTCAGGAATGCAACGGAATATTTTGGAGAAAGGAGACGAACAGTTGGGAATGCCATCAATTGCCTCATGTCTGTTGCTGTCTCTTTAACACCAATGCTCAACAAGCTTGAAATTCATCTCGAGTCCGACTGGAAACTCTCTTCGATCCCGTCTGGATGTCTTCCGAATTTGAAGAAACTCACTATAACCGTCTCATGGAGTTTCCCGACTGACGACCTTGACGGTCTGGCTGGCCTAACTGGACGCAGCACCTCGACTGGAAAGAATCGAACTGGTCAACTTGGAAGTACGGGATGCGACAAAAAAGCCAAAGACGAGTTTTTGCCACGACACTGTCAATGAAATTACACTGAGATCATGCATGCTTCACATCACTCAGCTGGAGGCCATCATGCGTGGTTTCCCAAAACTACAAACTTTCCGGATCGGTGCACCAAATCATTGTAAACGCGCTGATACCCGAAGTCAAGACATAGCTCTCCTGTACAGAATTGAGGATCTTTTGATGCTGAGAAGCGACACGCTCAAACACCTTACACTCGACTTTCCTGGCATTCACCTCGATCACCCAGGTGAAATAGTGCTCCAAGATCTCTCAGGAATGAAAGTCCTTGAGACGCTGTACATAGACAGCGGCATGCTGCATCGCCGATGGCAGGGCCATCGGCCTGGACGAAGGATTTGCCAATTGCTTCCAACATCCATTAAGGAGTTCGGTCTAATGGGGAGCGCATATCCGCTGGTACATGACGAGGTTTTGGAGTCAATCAATATCTCGGCCTCGGTATTTCCTCTCCTGAAAAAGGTAGTTGTTGCGGAGTTTGGGAAAAAATGGCTAGTTGATGGGGATAAATGGGAACGGATGTTTGCGTCGGCTTGTGAAGCTCACAACCTAGAACTTTCGTCGGAAATGCCTCAAAGCTCACAGGGTTTGGCGCTCCCGGAGCCGTATAGGGATTAAATTTGAGGAGGTGCTGGATAATTGCGATATCTTTCCGAGGCTTCCGTTTTGTAACCGCATTCGAAACCCGTTCTGCTGTATTATTAAACAGAAAATATTCTATATCAAGACATTGTTCATGAACTTGCAGAATTTAGAATTAGACAACAAATTAAGCATGTAACTCACTAATCCACGAACGGCAATTGTCGCGAATTGAGATATGATGGCTGAGCTAAGTGAGACCGGTCCAATTGGTTCACCTTCGATTCAGTTTGTGGGGTTCACACCATTATGATCTTACGCGAGGCACTTGGAACCTGGAGGCTCGGATGACCTTACCTTAAAGGCGATAGACCTCGGTACCAGTCAAGTGGGAGCTGATATTAAACGTTAGTGATAACGGAGCTAAGGCTCCCGAAGGTTATGACCCGGTATAACGATGGATCCTGGCGCTGATCAAGATGGCGATGGAACAGAGTTGTCTTCATTTATCTGAGGATAGGCCTCGGTAAAGTTGAACTGGTGGTGAGTTCGATATGGCTCCAAGACTGAAGATGGTGTTGAATTAATCTATTCATGAACCTCGGCTCGGAACGAGATATTGTTAACTTGAAGCTGTATTGATATTCGACATTACTTCGCCTCAAATTGACAACAGCGTCGATGAGCCTCGGTTCTGGTCACAACCTACAGATCAAGATGGTGGTGAGACAAGCCAGTCTAGAGCTAATACGGTGTTTCTCGCGACCATGGAACCTTGGCGATGTTCGGAAACCGGAATGATCATCAGCCTGAAGATGTTGTAGTCTGCAGACACTGCATTTCGATCCAAGGTGGTGTCCAACTCCGCGAGCATCACTACCGGCGCCGTTCTCCCAAAAACAAAATTAGACATACTTTTAGACATATTCCGCTATCGGAACGACAGCAAGCTTGAGCGTTCTTGACACCTTCTAGTGTCCGAGCACAAGAAGATCATCAGTTCATACCGAGTCATGAGCCTCACTTGTCCAAGCCCAAGGGATCAAACATGCCAGTTTCAACTACAATACGAGAGCGCTAAAACCTGTTAGACTGAAACTAGAAGTCAAAGTCACCTTGACCTTGTCGACAACCAATCTATCGAAAACTCAAATTCCATCAACGAGGCGCCTGTTTTAATGCTCTAGCGTTGAACTACCCGCAATCTGGCACTTGCGTAGCCAATACAACCTTGCACTTGCGCAAATAGCGTCCATGGAACTTACCGAACCGAGGTCATTTTCAATTCCTGACACCCAAGACTCATCAAACTCGGATTGGTATGGGCTGACCACGTTAGCGGGTTTTAGTATGAAACCGGGAATAAATGCGCACTGCCACCACTCCCCTGAGGCCACCATTTCTGTGGTTTCAGGTCCCTGTCTAAAAAAGCAACTGTCAAAGCGGCGCACACCGGTTCCCAGCAACGTGGTCATAGGGCGCCGTTTCATACTGTATATTGACTGTTTCGATGATCAGTGGAGTTTGCTCGACTTGGCGCAACGGGGCTCATTTCCCGTTTTGATGAGGGCTTGCGAAGAGACTACTGGTTTTGGCGGCGGCAGGCAAGGGCTTCTCGCATGACTCGGGAGTTGAGATTGGTGGGACGAATGGTGATAGGTTTGAGAACGAACGGGTTTGGTGGTGTGTGCTCTTAATTTGTTTCCGGGAGATAGAGGTTGCTTGATCTTTGCTTCTTGTTCTTTGACCTGATGGTACCGAAAGTGATCCATCGTCTGTACTCTGAGTTATTCCAAAAGCGTTAGACTTGCGAAAGCACAGAAGATGGATATTTCGTTGGACTTCTTAGATAAATACCTGAGATGGCCTCGATGTTGATGGGATGAATCAAGCCTCTCAGTCACTCACTCAACAGCCTCTCTTTCAAATCCAACTCAACTGTCTTCGATTCTTCTTACTTCTCTCGCCTCAACCGCCAAAATGAAGTTCTCCATCATCTCTACTCTTCTCGCCGCCACCGCCTCTGCTCTTCCCGCTGGTCAGGATGCCGCTGCCCTCGAGGCTCGCCAGCTAGGCGGCAGCATCACCCGCAACGATCTTGCCAACGGCAACAGCGGTTCATGCCCTGGCGTCATCTTCATCTACGCTCGCGGCTCCACTGAATCTGGCAACCTTGTTAGTGCCCTTTTCATCCCCACTAACCACCCAAGTGACAGATTATAACTAACTCTTTTATTAAGGGAACTCTCGGTCCCCGCGTTGCTTCAAAGCTGGAGGCCAAGTACGGCAAGAACGGTGTCTGGATCCAGGGCGTTGGCGGTGCCTACCGCGCTACTCTCGGTGACAACGCTCTTCCTCGTGGAACTTCTAGCGCTGCTATCCGCGAGATGCTGGGCCACTTCAACGACGCTAACCAGAAGTGTCCTGATGCTGTTCTCATCGCTGGAGGTTACAGCCAGGGTGCTGCTCTCGCCGCTGCCAGTGTCACCGACGTCGACGCCGGTATTCGGGAGAAGATTGCTGGAGTCGTTCTCTTCGGATATACCAAGAACCTCCAGAACCGCGGAAAGATTCCCAGCTACCCCGAGGACCGCACCAAGGTCTTCTGCAACACCGGTGATCTTGTCTGCACTGGTTCGCTCATCGTCGCTGCTCCTCACTTGGCCTACCAGAGTGCTGCTTCCGGCGCTGCTCCTGAGTTCCTGATCCAGAAGGCTGATGCTGCTGGAGCCGCTTGAGCGAGTTGATGGAGGGAGAAGGACTAGGCTGGCCTGTTCTTGTATTTTATGAGGTTGACGGTTTTCATTAGTTTTTGTTTGTATCTACTTCATGGAGGAATGGCTTTAGTGACCATGGACACTGAGACTCAATACGATAGCGCAATCGCATTGACTTGCAAAAAGCTTCTTCCCGGGAATGCGAACTGCCGTGACAAGTTGCTGACCATTATCATGACGCAAGATGACTGTTAAGAAAAGATGATATTCGATATATCATATTCTCAGAACATGGATCAATACGAGCAAGCCACATCGCAATTGGTGGTTTCGTCCCATCTTGTCCCCTGTATGTTGTATCGGAAGTGTCTGAGGTGCCGACCAGGGGTTCCATGCTGCAGGGGTTAGCATGCACGCATTGCATATGTTAGGTCACATGTGACGATACATCTGACAGTGGGGAAATTGCCAAGCATGATAGGTACACTTGTGAGGAAATACTTGTTCGGTAACTGCGAGATCTGACTTCACTTGCGACAAAGCTCTCACATTGGAGGAATCAGCTTTTGCGTGGGATTTCACATTTCCTATTTGCATTAGCATCATCACACTGGTAGTGGGGGGCCGTAATATTTAATAACTTGGCGAAAGCCACTGTAGCATCGAGCTACTGCTCATTTTATAGGCGTCAAATGATCTGGAGATTAGGTTGTTGCCGCTGGCTCAACGAATTTCGGTCGGAATAAGCTTAATACTATGGAAAAAACACCCCTCGGTGTCTCGATACAAAGATTTGAGGTTGGAGAACAGTGTCGGCTTTTTGTATGGCGAATACGTGGTCTATTTTTAGGCTTTGTCTAGTCTATGATGTCTACTCTACAGCCTCATTTCACCAAATAGCTAACCTTTGACTTTCCCTTACTCCTCGCAATCTTCTTAACCGTCGTCTCACCACATAGATCCGTAGTATCAACATGCGTTCCACCGCATGGATAAACCTCCGCTCCAACAATCCTCACAACACGGAACTTGGTCTCTCCAGGTCCCAAAAAGCTCGCGTCAGGCGTAAGGTGTTCAAGACCGTTCTTGCGAAACTCCTCAGCGTCCCACCAGTCAATCTCAACTGGCATCTTGGCGGCCAAGAATTCATCGACTTTCTTCTGGATGGGCTCTTTGTACTTCCCGTCGATGAGGCCTTGGAATTCGCATGATGCGGAGTCGGGGAAGTGAGAGGCTTTCAACTCCTCAAAACCCTCGACTGTGTCTTTGAGGAGATGGTTGACTGCTGAACCTAGGACGTGACCAGCGGTGTGGTATCGAGAGTAGAGAAGACGTTTCTCAACGTCGATTTCTTGCGTGACTCTGTACCCTTCTGTGAACTTCTTGTCTGAGTTGAATCTTCCGAAATGCAAGACCTGGCCATCGCGAACTGCGTCCATACGAGCAGATGCAACAGTGAAAGAAGCTCCAGCCTCATCAGTTATCTTTCCAACATCCGAAGGCTGACCTCCTCCTTGTGGGTGAAAGATTGTCTCTTCTGTAACGACTGCATAGTCTTCGTCGGTGCCTTGCTTAAATAGCTCACGATTCTCATCCTCTAAGCTGCTGAAAGGTCGGATTGCTTTGACCAGTGTTTGAAGGGAGTAGAGCTTTGCATTGCGCTGGAAGGCAAGCACAGTTCGTGCTGCTGATGCCATGTTTGCGGGTGTAGAAACGAGTTAAAGATGATGATGGGGATGGAAATATGCGAGGGCGAAGAAGGAAATAAAGTGATGAATCAACGAATGAGAGAGGCGAGCACTAAAGCGAACGGGGTTTAGTGCATAGGTTTCAGTGAATCACTGGGCGCGCCTTTGCAGCTTATCACTTATCTAATTGTTAGTGCAAGACAGCCTAACCTAGAGAAGAAGGTATTTGTTGCTATTATCACTATTGGAAACAAAAAGTAGCAAATAGAACAAATGATTATGAAACCTGGTTAATATGTGACTATGTTTGACGCGGATATGAATTGAAAGAGCTCCACGAAGTCATCCTTTGGGATCGCGCCTCACTTTGTTTACAAATATTGTCATAGTGACCACTTCAGTAGTCGGGTAGAGAGGGGCCATCAAACAACTCGACTTATCGCGCAGTATGATATTTACTCAGAAATGAAATTTAATCACACCAAATGCCATTTGCGTTGCTCGAGCCGAGCTCTTGGCGCTCTGAGCTGAGCTGTCGCTGAGCTTGGGCTGAGAGGTGTTTCAATACGCGCCTGCAACTTGCGTGCGGCTGAGATGTTCGAGGCAGCAGATTCCATAATGATTTTTGGCTTTAATTTCTCAGTTCGAATTGGAGAGCATGGCTACAGCGAGGCACGGAACGACATTAAGGGAGTACTTTTCACCATTTACGAGATCATTACTCGCGACGAAACACTGCGTGCCATTCGGCACGAGGAGCAACACGTCCTGGAAATCGAACAGAAGGATTGGATCCAGCATTCAGATGTCCAACTTGACCGCCCAGTCTCGGAGTTTAGCGAGGTCCTCAGAGAGTGGCCTGAAAAGCGTCGCAGAGGCAAACAGATCACTGCCTACAAAGACGCGCCCGACTTCATCGATTGGCCCGATACTCCTCAACCGCCGCCTTCCGAAATGGTTTACTACGACGGCAAGCGTACTACCGAGCTTAAAGTGCTCTGGAGCACGGAGAGAAAAAGGTTGTCAGATAAAGGCAAGACGGTTCTGAACTGGCAACGGCCGCCGCAGTGCAAGCTTAAACCTGGGGAGAGGATTCCGGAGACTGGCGAATTTATTACGCGGGCCTGATATTTTTTGTTGATTTATTTCGAGCCAGCGCTGAACGACCCATAGACAAGGTAGATTGATTGTCAAGTGTCCTAGAATGGCTGGCGATTTCACTATATGTACCTACTCGGGGGCTGTTCCCTACGTGGCATTCGCTGCCTCTTCTCGGGCTGTGAAGCAGAATGATGTGAATTCGTCGTGACTTTGAACAAAAGATATGTTAAATAAATTCTCACTGGATTGGATCAGCTTTGTGATGGAAGCAATGGAGGATGAGGTGTCTTGAGAGGTCCGCCGGTTCGCGGCAACCTGGGCCCAATTGGCGAGAGGTGCTTACCAAAACATACCGAATCATCCCCGTAGCCTGAACTAACAGTCAAAATATTACTACAGAACAGAACTTAAAGGAGTCAAATCGGAACCTTACCGATTTTTTGGTGATGTTATTCGGAAATTACCCCGCATGGAAACTTCCGATGCCTTGGTAAATGCCGTTGACCTTGCGAAACCACCAAGCATGTATCACGCGGGGTAGAATGCTGTTAAAAGCAATGGGTCGACCACTGCTTTGACACGCATTATTATGAATCAGAGAAGATTTGCGACTTCTGATAAGTATCTGAAATGATTCTGGATCTCTTCCTTCAGCATCCATGGGCGTATCTGACAGCTGCCGTCGTGGGACTACTTGTGACGAAGCTCCTCGTCAATAAGTACGGTAATGGCTTGAACGGAATCCCCGGACCAGCTTTGGCGTCCTTCACCGATCTCTGGCGCTTTCTCGACGTGTATAGAAGGCGACCAGAAGTGACGCAGATTGCTCTACATGAAAAGTACGGCACCGTCGTGAGACTCGGTCCCAACACAGTATCGATCGCGGATCCAGCTGCTATACAGACAATCTACGCTCACAATTCGGGATATACCAAGTCAGATTTCTAGTAAGTCACCAGGGCGATGAAAATAGTTGCCCAGGCTGACAAGCGGTAGCCCGGTGCAGCAGACCATCAACAAGAGTGGCAAGAGACTCATCACCCTCTTCACCTCACAAGATGAAAAGTTCCACTCGCAGCTTCGACGTTCTGTATCAAATGCTTATGCCATGAGCACTCTCGTTCAGTTCGAACCATTCGTCGACTCCACTACGACAGAGTTCTTCAAACAACTTGACCAACGATATGCAAACCAGAACGACATCCTCGACTTTGGCACATGGCTACAGTACTATGCCTTCGACGTCATCGGGGAGCTTACTTACTCCAAGAGACTAGGCTTTGTGGACCATGGAAAAGACGTGGATAATATTATTGGGAATCTTGAATGGTTGCTCAACTATGCAGCACCTGTATGTATACCAATAACCGTGACTGGGTCTACTAATCTGATGGTCATGTAGGTCGGACAATTGCCAATCCTCGATAGCTTACTCCTCAAGAACCCATTAAGGCTACAGCTTACAAAATGGGGCTTCACAAACTCATCATCACCCGTGGCCATCTTCGCGCGCAACCGAATGCTCGCCCGCGTTGATCCCGAAAAGCTAGGCGACATGAAGTTTGACCAAGACAATGGCCGCCGAGACTTTCTCTCACGCTTCCTCGAAGCCAACCAGAAAGACCCGGAGTTCATGAATAACGATCGAGTGCTCGCTCTGACTGTAGCAAATATGTTTGCAGGCTCTGATACAACAGCGATTACTTTCCGAGCTATCTTTTATTATCTCATGAAGAACCCCGCTGATATGAAGACTTTGATGGCTGAGCTTGCAGAGGAAGAAAAAGCCGGCCGATTTGCCCGCGAAGATGGCCTTGTCAGTTGGAACGAAGTCCGAGACCTTCCTTTCCTCAACGCTGTTGTCAAAGAAGCTCTTCGATGCCATCCCGCTGCAGGTCTCATGCTAGAGCGTATTGTCCCCGCACGAGGCCTCGAAGTCAACGGCCATCATATCTCCGGTGGCACCATTGTTGGAGTCAACGCTTGGGTTCTACATCGCAACAAGGATATATTCGGACATGATGCAGATCGATGGAGACCTTCGAGATGGATTGAAGCTTCGACTGAGCAGAAGAGACGGATGGAGAACTATATGTTTGCATTTGGTGCGGGTTCGAGGACTTGCATTGGAAAGAACATCAGCTTGTTGGAGATGTACAAGATGGTACCTGCTTTATTGAGGCGATACGAGGTAAGTTTCAGTGTCGATTGAAATGCCCTTTACTGAGACGTTGGGTCTAGCTTGAGTTCCCGTCGGCGGATAACACATGGCATTTGAACAATGGTAAGCTTTTTCCGACAGATCTCCCTTTGTATCTGCAAAAGCCATCTTGTGATATCCTTTCTTGATACTGACCTGTAACCAGCATGGTTCGTGAAACAGAGCAACTTTAATGTTCGGCTTAGGCGGAAGCACAAACTATCATTTCTTCCAGACGAGAGACAAGATTGAACTACTACGGAAGTAAGGGATCAGCCAATTGATAGCATGATGTACATAAAGCTATTTTTAAGAGAATATTCGTGCGTGACGTCTACCTTAAGAATGTTTCACAGTATTTGCTCGTGATGATAAAATTCAGCTTGGCCCAGAGGAGACATTCCGGCACATGATAAGATAAGAGATGCCGGCTTAAACTTTTCTGATTCGCTTCCCATTTCCAGGCTTCTCCACATTCCCTCATTCAGTGAGTACGTACTGCGCCGAAAGCGATGCCACCATCAAAGAACCGCGCTGGGCGAGTCGAAACCGATGTCTTACTCGCCATCAAGCCCGAGCACTTGGAAAATATCATCAGCAGAGAAAAGAACCATGAGTATCGCAAGTACCGTCTGAAAGACGGTGTCTCGCGCCTCTGGCTTTACGAAACTGGCAGTGGAGGCGGTCGCTCATCAATCACGTATGTTCAGCACAGCAACACTACTCTATACCAGAGATAAAAATATTTGAACTAATTGATCAATAGACACATCGCAGTGATTACTCCAAATACCCGCCATGAGCCGGGTTTTGTGCCGACCGAGCCTTTTGGTATTGGCAATGAGGACTTCAACGCTGGACTCAAGGAGTTTAAGTACGGATATCCAATCCTGGAGCTTTACGAACTTACAAACCGAGTTACTCTCAATGAAATGAAGACTCGATGGGGGATGGGTGGTGCGCCTATGGGATGGCAGTACGTGGCATCAGATCTCTGGGAGGATAGATGGGGCGAGGACGAGGAGAGAGGTGAGAAGGTGAGGAAGTTGTTTTAAAAGATAACATCGGTTGCTGGGCGTTTGGTGTTGATACCATGAAGGTCAATGATAGCTTTGCGCTCTGTGAATTCTAAAACTCATTCTATCCAATTGTTCTGCCTCAGCCATGCCTCGCACATAACCGGCCACTTTGATACAGGCAACTCCCTCGGGCTATCCAGCGCAAACCCGTGAGGCGCGTCAGCAAAGATATGTAACTCGACCGGTGCTCCGCCCTTTGTAAAGCCCTGTGCTAAGCGATACGCGTTGACGACAGGTACAACTGGATCATTGTTGGAGTACACGATGAATACTGGCGGCGCAGGAGATCGGAGCTGAACATCTGGTTGTACAACATCGTACAGTTCTTGTTTTTCTTTCGGCGGCAGAGGAGGTTTGTTCTCAATAATTGTACGGCCAGCCGCATTCGTTGAAATGGGTCCGTAACCCAATACGGCGAATTCGATTTGCGATATTTCGGGATCTGGTGATGTCCAGACTTGAGGATACTCTGCCAGAAGAGCAGCGCCGAGATGACCGCCAGATGAGAGGCCGCAGATGCTAATACCCTTTGGCGCAAGTCCACTCTCAGAAATGATCTTCAGAGCTCTTCTTCCATCATCCAACGGCGCTTGCGCACCAGTCTCACTATTCGGGAAGCGATGCACCAGGACGAACGCGTAGAAACCAAGACTGTTGAGCCATTTTGCAACTGCGACGCCTTCGCGACCGACCATGAGTTGAACATATCCCCCACCTCCGAGAATAAGAATGCCGCGGCCATTGGGTTTCGAAGGGTGATAGCCGAATAAGAAAGGGCGATGGACCTTGGTCACGACGGCGTTGTCGCCGGGGCTGTCGAGATCGAATGCTCCGTCGAGGGAGTCATTGCCCCATAAAGGCCAGGACTGATCTGAGTCAAGCATGGTGAACTGATTGTAGTCGTACTGGCGCTATGGGACTAGAAGAAAAGATGCTGTATGGGAATTGGAAACAGCAAGATATGATGTAGGTTCGTGGGGTTCTGTGTGGAGTTGCTACTACGTAGTAGATTTGGCCTCGCGGGAACATCCAACCGAGATGCCGAACATTGGGGGTTGGGGTTTTAGACAATACCGTCCTCTCCACACTGCAATTCTTGGTACCGCTCAGCATTTTACGTATTTGCATCACTTTTTCGAGAGACTCTTGGCAATCTCTGATTTCCTGAGTCTGAATATGTTTGGATTACTTGATACACTGTGTAGGCCTGCCTATCATAATACTAACACCAATTCCCTCACCAGCATTACTCGATCCTCTTAGCTTGTAGTCGCATCAAAAGCAAGGAACGTCGAAGCCTTTCCAGCTTCATCCTTGTCCTGCGAAATGTTGTTCTGCAACTTCTTGTTCTCCTCGGCTAGCTTATCAGCGACATCCTCACCCTGCGCTTGCTGAGCCTGAAGCTTGAGAATAGTAGCAGTCAACTTCAAGACCTTGTTCTTAATCTTTCCGCGCTGTAAAACCGTTAGCATTATTTCTCTATTGACCTTCGACAGAAAGGCTTACCTGAAGAGCATCGGCTGCTTCGCCGGAAGCTGCGTCGATAGCAGGGTTGAAGGCCTCATCCTCAGCATCATTCGCAATCTGATTGACACTGTTGAGGAAGTCCAAGTCAGACTTTTCAACCGTTGATAGGTCAGTTGGCAGACCGCCAAGCTTTTGCAGCGCTTCTTGCTGGGCATTTCCTGCAGTGCCACCACTGATGGAGAGATCGTCGTATGTTGTCTGGCTGAAGACAGCGCGCTTGCTGATGGGGCTGGCGATAGCAGTGGCAGCGAAGCCAAGAAGGAACGAGGTGAACTTCATGTTTGCGTTTGAGATGTGATGCACGGAAGAGGACGGAAGTCGAAGTGGTGGAGGGTGTGAGTGCAAGAGAACAGACCAGCTGTAAGAAGTGAAAGTGAATTGAGTTTGTGATACTAAGACTGAAGTTGGAATAAGTGGCAGTGTTGTCGAGTCTTTGTATGCGACAGAATCACCGTAGAAGAGATTCTCATTGGCGCTAAGCGAGCATGAGACGTTTCTCACGGAGTATATTTACGCTTCATCTTCAGGATGAACCTATTCTGGGGTGTAAGCGCTGTAGTAAAACAGTGTATCCTCGTTGGTGATCATACTCGTGCTGTCGAGGAGCAGGATGGAACACCGGATGAGCGGTGATCCGAAGTACCCCAGCTTGTATTTACTATAGTTCATCGGTTGGCGGAAACGTCAAATGTCAGATCTTGGCCAATGTCGCAATTCATCCTTGGCGTTGCTCCATCTTGGTGAGGAGACTAGGGGTATCCCTAAGTGTCGCGCATGGTTTCATCGTGCCTCAGATCACATTTGAGACAACCCACTGCGTCAGGTTCGCTCCGTGAGTTCATCCCAAGTCGTAAAAGGGTTTTAAGTCTAAATATGTGCTCAAGCAATTATATTCATTGCGATGCGCCGCGTCTTGCAGAGCGAGTCACGGGTTTTGCTACTGGAGCTGCCTTTGCAGTTGCACACGATGGCTCACGTCAATCAAGATCTGAGCAACATACTCCAGGCGGTAACTTGAGCCTCAAAAATAATGTATCGAGGATGCGTGTTCCGGTACAGTTAATTTTTGGAAGTGGAAGATCGTGTTGTTGCGCTGTTTGTCGATGGCCTGCTGGAGAAGTTTGAAGGACGCATACTGTGCTATAAGGATACTAAAAAGCAAAATTGAGAATGACAAGACACTTAGGGTAACAACGAGTAAAGAAACTACCTCTACAAAAAATGTGGTATAAAGTGTCGGAGTTTCCAGCATCAGCGTGGGCTGGCGATCGGATTTGCGGATGACTTCCACACAGAAATCCGATGACGCGTGGCTCGGGCTTACGCTCAATCAGCGCAACGCATCCTTCCACTCCACTCCATCCATGTAAGACGCTACAAACATGCTTAAAAGGTTGTACAATGACTTTATCGGATCAATTTTAATTGAATAATACGAGTAACATCCCGATGATCGGTATTATGAGGCTATAATACACTCAATCTGCAGCCACCTTGGCTATGGTGATGATGATGAATATGCTGCGTTGCCGGAAGCCAAGGTCCGCTTTGTCTGCAAGTTGTTGTGTTGAAGGATCAGGATTACCAATTGTATGATATGCAACATGAGTATAAATACTTGAAGGTCCTAAAGCTTAAAGACTTGTGCAACCCAGAAGACGATAACATTGATAATCCGGCACTATGAAACTTGCATCTTGGAGCATTCTTGCTGGTCTAGCAACTGCGCTTCCAACTAACCCTCCAGATCAATATGAGTACATCATCATTGGATCAGGGCCCGGTGGAGGGACTTTAGCGTCAGTATTTTTTCTCTGGTGCAAACCTTTGCTGATAATTCTTCCAGTGCAAATCTTGCGCGAGCAGGCCACTCAGTCTTCTTGATAGAGGCTGGTGGTGATCAAGGCAACACGCCCTTACAGCGGATTCCCGCCATGTAAGTGTATGGAGCTATTCTAGACGATGATAAGTACTCACAATCTTCAGGGCGGATCAAGTCGCTGAGCATCCAAGCATGTCATGGTCCTTCTACGTGAACCACTACCAAAACGAGACTCAAGCGCGCAGAGACTCCAAATATGCATACAGACTATCCAACGGCACTTTGTGGTCTGGTCTTAATCCCCCCGAGGGTGCCGAGCCGTAAGCCATTCCTTTCCTCCTCAGCTAGGGACCTGTTCTGACTCGATAGACTCGGTATACTGTATCCTCGTGGGGCTACACTTGGTGGTTCTGCTCAGCTTAATGCCATGAACTTTGCTCTGCCACCTGATAATGATTGGGATGCTATAGCTGAGCTTACCGGCGACGAGTCATGGAGGTTTCACAAGATGAGAGAGCTGTTCATTGAGATTGAAAACTGCACTTATGCTCCCGAGGGGACTCCTGGCCACGGCTTTGACGGGTTCATCCAGGTACGTACCCGGGGTGCAAGGGCTATGATTCACTGACAAGCCCCACAGAGTAACCGGAACAACATCTCCTACATCACCGATCGTCCCGGCGTCGTACAATCTCTGAAGCATGCATTTGAGCAAACTGAAGGCATTCAAGTCGAAGATGCCGCTGAAGTTGGAAGACTAATGCAACGAGACATCAACCGACTGGACAAAGATCGATATTCGCCTGGCATCTACCAAATACCTCTCCATGTAGACAGTATTCGACAACGAAATGGTGTTTGGCGACATCTACACGAGACAATGACTGCCAGAACAGCAAATGGCTCTTCTTTGTATCCCCTGACTGTCAGTACCCATTCGTTGGCTACCCGCGTGCTGCTCAAAGAGGGTCGGAATGGTAAGCCGCAGGCTTATGGAGTCGAGTATCTCAAGGGCGAAGGGTTGTACTCTGCCGATAAACGCTATGATGAGTCTGAGTCTGGTCGATTGATCAACGTCACCGCATCGAGAGAAGTGATTGTGGCTGGTGGTGCGTTCAACACGCCCCAGATCCTTAAGCTCAGTGGCATAGGCCCCAGGGAGGAACTCGAGAGTCTTGACATCCCGGTCATCATGGATCTCCCCGCAGTGGTGAGTCTTTTATCTGAGGGTTCCAGAATACAACTGACATGGACAGGGCAAATATCTACAAGACAACTATGAAGGTGGCGTAACCGTTGAAGCTTCTGTACCATGGGAGAATAATCCCTTTGGGAATTGTCCCTTCACACTTGAAGCCAACGACACATGCTATCAAGAGTGGAAGCAATCTCATACCGGGGGTTACGGCGAAGGCGCAGCTCCGATTTCACTTCTCTACAGGTCCAGCGTCAGCGAGACAAACGACACAGACTTATACCTCTTCGGAGCAGCTGGCACTGTATTTCGCGGATACTTCCCAGGCTACTCAACGTGGCAGGCCCCTCCAACCTCATGGTTCTGGTCTATTGTCAAGATGCAGCCAGGCAACCAGGCCGGAACAATCACTCTCCGCTCAAAAGACCCCCGGCAAGCTCCAGAAATCAACTTCAACTACTTCGCCGAGAAGGGAGATCGGGATCTTCAGGCTATTCAGGAAGGTGTTGAGCATACCATGCGTATCTTCAACGCTACCGGTAAACCTTACGCTCCATTCAAGGTTGTTGAGCCTCGGCCTGGCATCAGTATTCGACAGGGTATCATGGACGATGCTTTTAGTCATCATGCCACTTCATCTTGTCGCATGGGACCTGCGGGTGATAAAAACTACTGCGTTGATTCGGAGTTCAAGGTCAATGGCGTTGATGGACTTCGGGTTGTGGATGCCTCGATCTTCCCACGTACGCCGGGAGGATTCCCTGCTGCGCCGACGTTTATGATCAGTCAGAAGGCATTTGGAGTGATTATGGGAAGCATCGGGGGATAGCATGAGGAAGAGTGACTAAGCTGAGAGTGCCTGGCTCAGATAAACATATACACTTTGAGACACATGCATCTTTGCTTGGAGGGGCCAAGTGTTCTGTGAGAGAAAAACTCTATCATGTACTATATATCTATGGAGCCCATAGTCAAGTTCCCCCTATCATGCAGTTCTCTTTCATCCGGTCAATACTTCTTGAACAACTTCTGGTATTTCGAAAGTGTCTTCTTGTCTCCCTTCCAAACACTTTTGGCATCGTCCACTGCATCGATATGCTCGCCGATGTATGTAGCGACCATGCCATTTCCATGAGCTGACTTGTCAATGAAGACATGCTCATCTGGTTCAACGACATTGACATAGTAAGGATGAGAGAGCATATCAATCAAGACATCAGCCGACTCGTAAAGGAACATGGCGATTCCGTCAAAATTCACGAGGTCATTCGATACCGGCTCGGTGACGCCGGCATCGGTTGGGACAATCTTTCCTGCGACTCGGACCTGAGCAAAGAAAATGTCAGTCCGATCCAAATACAGGGAGACACTATAGGAGTGGGATAGGGTCAAGCCTACCTGTTGGTATCGAGCGATGCCAAAGTGCGTTGCTAGAGGGATCACCTTGGGAGCATGATGGGTATCCCAATACTGCCAGAATTCGTCGAGCGTCATGTTGGGGTTACGCTTGACGTACGTAACCATCTGTAGCAGGCCTGTGTTTGATGGAGGGCCTTTAGGTGATGCAGCTGCATTGCCGGAAAGGGCAGAGGCGAGAAGTAATAGCGAAGCGAGTTGGTTCATGTTGATAATCTTGGTAAGAGGTAGTGGCTATACAGAGCCGGGGGAGATTCTCGAGGATGAAGACTGCAACGAAACATGCTCATGGATGTGGGGGGGCTTTATGAATGAGAGTAACTAATACTGAGATGGGAGTAGAATGTGATAAGAGATATGGGCTGCATTAGATCTGTCCAAACACTTGGCAATTAATGTCGGATTCCTTCGACCAACATGGTTCTGGAGCGAATAACGACACTGCAATTAGCCAAGATGTTCAGCTCAAGCTCATCCCAGCAGGATGAGGGACTTTTGTGTCGCGCATAGCCTTTTATTGACCTTCGGAAGCCAAGAGAGTCTTACTTTGTAGTTGGGTTGCTGTTCATCCAGCCAGCTGTTATCAGCCCATGGTTTTCCATTTCACTGAAGACCTCCCTTCCGCATTCCTGCGTCCAACATTCGCGCATCAACGACCAACCAGAAAATAATCAGTCGACTGAAAGTCTTGTGTGTCCCATTGGAGTCAAAGCTATTTGCTCTTCGTCCGAATTCCTTTGCCAAGGCATGGCTGGCTCAATTAGCCAGTGGGAGGCGCTACCGGCTCCTATTGACACCCATTTCTGGAAGTATCACCAGGGCAAACATTTGAGACATCGGTGTGATAAGACATGCATATTAACAGCAACTACCAACGCTTATCACGATTTCCGACGGTACTAGTACGTAAATCGGATGCTTCTGGGTCAAGCTCCGAGTGACTGCAACCGATCCACCTCGCAGCCACATCAGTAGAGGTAGGCAGCAGTAACGACTGTACAATGACCAAGATTGACAAGGTCTGTTGGCTCTATAGACCTCTACACTTGCAGCTGTTTGCTCGGGCTGGCGTTTTCTATCGAAAATTAGCTTAACAAACTGATTCGACAACTCCTTCGTGAAGATTTCGGACCTTGGCTGAATAGAAACGAACCAACACAATGCGCATTGATCATATTGTAACCATTCCTACATATAATACCAAGACGACTCTTTTCCGTAGAAATGAATAGATCATATCTGAAATGTCTTCTTATCCAGTTAATAACGGTGTGATTACGTTTCTGCCGCCGCCGGAAGGATATGTCGTCGACTTTAACAATCCTCAGCAGCAGGATGCACTCAAACATTTCCTTATCTTCGGCATCCTTGGGTCTCTAGCAATCTTTTGTCTGTTGCAGAGACTATATGTAAAGTATTACATAACGCGAGGATTGAAGATTGACGATGGTATGTGATAGCTCAAATTAAGGGAACTGTAGCTGACCCGGTGGCTTAGTCTTGATCACACTAGCATGGGTAAGGCACCAAGCGAAAAAACGCATCATTTATGCAAGACTGACATTGTGATTTCAAGATCTTTTCCATCGTCATGCAGTCGGCTCAAATATGTCAGTACACTCCCTCATTGGCTTGGGCCTCTGCTAAAACCTCAAGGGTCAATATCTATCGGAGGCCTATGTCATCATGCATGGGAAATGCCCATCGACGTCTTCGAGAAGCACATGCTGGTATGATCTCCACCTCAATGCTACGGTAATCTTCTTACGCCTCATAGAGTTCTTACATCGCCGCTCCAGCCTTCATTATCTGCAACGGTCTCACGAAAAGTTCGCTCCTGACTTTCTACCTTCAAGTATCGCCCCAGAAATGGTTCAGAAGAGTGATCTTTGTGACAATCGCTTTCGTTGTTCTATACACTATTATCATCGCCAGTCTGCTGCTTTTCGGATGCCAGCCAAGAGAGACAGCATGGGATCCCTACTTATTCGCTACCGGAAAGTGTATTGACTATGCCGTCATGTATATCATCATCGCTGTCGCCAATATCATCTCAGACATCGTTCTTTTCGCCATTCCTATGCCGATGATTGTCCGGTTGAAGATTCCGCTGGGACAGAAGATTGGCTTGGGCATCATGCTCAGCATTGCTACCATGTAAGCTGAATGACGAACAACACTATCGGCGAGTAACAGCAGCAGAACTGTCACAACGTCTATCATTCGCATGATCTATCTACCCTCCCTCTTGGGAGCATTAGATATTCCGTGGATCGCGGCACCAGCAAACGTCTGGTCGTTCGTGGAAGTCAACCTTTTCATCATATGCGGCTGCATGCCGACATTTCGCAAGTTCTTCAAACGCTTCGCACCGAAATGGATGGGCTCTTCAAGCGACGCAGCCTGCTCCGAGCCTCCTTCGAGCGATTTGCTGCAGAAAGTACAGAGGAAGAAGCATACAGGGTATACCCAATTCGATACATGTGGTTCTTTGGAACTTGCGATCTACCCTGATACCGTGAGCCGAACGGCGCAAGTTACGACCGGAAGCATTTGCAGTGGAGTGATGGGAAGCGCATTGGATAATGCGAGCGAAGAGGCAATATTGCAGCAAAGCAAGATTGTGTGCACAAAAACATACAATATCTCACATAGCGAATAGGAATAAATAGTAATAAATACAAGATACTTATCTCAATATCATTTTCACAAGCAAACGCTGGATAAGATGTACAGTGCTCCGACTTCGCAACGTTGCTATGGTGTTGGTCGTGTTGCACAAACTCCCAAAACAGAGAACGAACACGTCGATCATTAACCGATCCCGATCGGCTACGTCAATGCCACTGTCAAAGCAAGGGCGCATTCTGAGCTTATATCCGTTCAAAAGCCAACCCTTCATCCTCAATCCTCCCGACTAACCGCAATTGTTCATTCTAATCTTGACTACTTACTATCGAACAATTGATTGTGAAGATGTCGTCTTCCTCGGAGACAGCTTATGCCATGGAGTCGTTGCATGAACAGCGGTGCGGGACTGATAGTCCGCCTGACACTGAACGCCAAGAAGATGTTTCTCAGTCACCGACAGATTCACTTCCACCTACAGACCGCGGCAAGGACGCATATCTAGCTTTGATGTGCTGTACAATGGCACAGCTACCAATCTGGGGTATCCAACCTCCTCAACATCACACTTCAACACTAACAAACAACAGGCTACTCCGTCTCCTTTGGCATCTTCCAAGAATACTACAGCCGTCCAGGAAGCCCCATCAGCACAGCATCGTCCGGAACAATCGCCACCATCGGAGCCCTACAACAAGGTGTAATGTATCTCATGATGCCGTTTGCCTTCCTCATCCTCACGCGGTATCCGCGGCTGCGTCACCTTTGCGGGCCGCTTGGTCTTGCAGTGACGGTCGCTAGTCTCACTGCGTCAGCGTTTGTGAACACTATTGCGGGGCTTATTGCTACACAGGGGGCGCTGTACTCTATTGGCTGTGGACTGCTGTTTTGTCCGATTTCGCATTATATGAATGAGTGGTTTGTTGAGAGGAAGGGAATGGCGCTGGGGGTTATGTGGGCTGGCAAGTCGGGGACAGGTATGACTCGAGCTTCCGCCATGTTGTTGTTACTGACAAGATGAAGGTATTGCCATGCCGTTTGTCTTTGATGCTCTTCTTCGCCGAATCGGTCTCAAGGCAACTCTCTTAGCCTGGGCTGGTGCATCAGCTGCAATGACACTCCCAACTCTGGTCTTCATCAAACCAAGAATCCCACTACACACTCAGGTTCAGGTTCAACCGCTATCTTTCCGCTTCCTCCGCCATACATCTTTTTGGATGATGCAAGCCGGTGTGATCATACAATCACTTGGATATCTCATGCCGAGCACGTACCTAGCCAGCTATGCATCAACGATCGGTCTACCAAGTATCACCGGTCCTATCCTTCTTGCTTTGTTCTCTGTAGCATCCGTCCCCGGTGGTATCGTGCACGGCATGCTCGGGGACAAATTCTCAGCAACAAAATCCGTAACAATCGCATCAATAGGAAGTGCCCTGCCAATCTGGCTTCTTTGGGGTTTATCGCTCGACCTTGCAAACCTGGTAGTGTTTGTCATTGTCTACGGCTTCTTCGCCGGCGGCTTTAGCTCAACATGGTCCAACATGTCAACCGACATCCAAAAAGACGACTCCGCCGCAGATTCAGCTCTCATTTTCGGCATGCTCATGGGCGGACGAGGTATCGGCTTTGTCACCGCTGGGCCACTAAGCGGCGCATTGTTACAAGCAAAAGCACATCTGTCCAACCAGGCACTAGGCTACGCGACGCAATACGGACCCATGATCATCTGTACAGGTGTCACTGCTGTGTTTGGTGCTTGGGCGCCTATATGGAAGGGCATGCGAGTTGCCCTAGGAACATGCAAAAGTCGCTGAGGTTTCACGGGCAATGTTTCATCGACGTTTGGAATGATGAGCTTGTGCGGGGCGATGAAGATAACTGGGTCAGTGCGTACCTCGGTCAATAAAACATCGATGCCCTTGATAGATAGCAAGGTTCATCTCAATGAGGGGAAAACGTGGTCTTAGCCCGGACTTAGGCTCGGCTTTAGTGTAACCCTCATACCTTGATGTCATAAGCAATTCGGTAAATGGAACGGTAAAGAAGCACTCAGTGTAAGCACTTAAAAAGAACCCGGATGACACCAAGCACAATAGGCAACTGAAAAGAATGCGTGTGTGTAGTGCTAAACCTCAAACTCCATCATCTCCAGTGCAGCAGGCGTCATTGAAGCTCGGAAGTGACTGTTCGCCGGCCTATGCCCCGCTATCTTGAATTATTAATACTAACGACCCAATGACAAGACCTTGGCCTGTTTGAGGCTGGGGATAGTTCCAAGCATTGGGTCCTCTGATTGGCTTGGGAATGAGAGCTGCTACGCTAAACTGTCGTCAGTTGTTTGCGTGGAGCCATCATCGTTGTATCAACCATCTCAATACCCCTCATTTCGCTTGGACCATCCAGAATGACATCAATTCCATTTATATAAGAAAAACGCCCCTCCTTCTACCTACAAACTCTCATCTCCATATCTTCTCACCCAAAGTCAATCGCCAAAATGCCTGTTGAAACCGCCTACGACCCCAAGGACATGCTGTTCCGCCACCTGGGACCTACTGGTCTCAAGGTCAGTGTCTTCAGTCTCGGTGGCTGGTTGACATACGGCGGTACGCAAAAGGGCGATATCGTGAAGCAGATTCTTCAGAAGGCTTGGGATCATGGTGTCAACACTTTTGATACCGCCGAGGTTTACGCCAATGGTGAATCTGAGGTTGAGATGGGTCGTGCCCTCAAGGAGCTCGGCTGGCCTCGTGATGAGTAAATATACCAAGCCCCCAAACCTCGATTTATACTGACTTGCCTAGGTACGTCCTCACCACCAAGGTCTTCTTCGGTACTGGCCGCAAGGAGCCCAACACTCGAGGTCTCAGCCGCAAGCACGTCGTCGAGGGTCTCAAGAGCTCTCTTAAGCGTCTTGAGCAGCCTTACGTCGATGTTGTCTTTGCTCACCGTCCCGACTACGCTACTCCCATGAAGGAGATTGTTGAGGGATTTACTCAGGTCATTCGCAACCTGAACCTTGCTTACTACTGGGGTACTTCTGAGTGGACCGCTGCTCAGATTACCGAGGCTACTCACATTGCTGAGCGCTACAACCTCATTGCTCCTGGTAAGTCCCTTGATGACTGGAGGTTGTGACAGATACTGATGGCGATATAGTCGTTGAGCAGCCTCAATACAACGCCTTCCACCGTGAGCGCTTCGAGGTCGAGTACGCTCCCCTCTTCAACCAGTTCGAGTATGGCACTACAATTTGGTCCCCTCTCGCCTCCGGTCTCTTGACCGGCAAGTACAACAACGGAATTCCCGAGGACTCACGATTTGCCACCAACAAAGCCTTCTTCGAGAACACAGTCAACGAGCTGCAAAGCGAAGCCGGCAAGGCCAAGATCGAAAAGGTCAAGAAGCTCTCCGAAGTCGCTGAGCGTCTCGGCGGAAACGTCGCTCAGCTCTCTCTTGCTTGGGCCCTCAAGAACCCCAACGTCAGCACCGTTATCCTCGGTGCGACAAAGGTTGAGCAGCTTGAGGATAACTTCAAGGCGCTTGAGATTTACAAGAAGATCGATGATAACGTTTTGGAGGAGATTGAGAAGATTCTCGATAACAAGCCCAAGCCTGCTCCTACTTACAACCGTGAGAGGTAAATAAAAGTTTTGTTATGATCTAGATATGATCTAGATATGAATAATAGATCAATGATGACTGAACATGAGATTTGAGCTTGGCGCGATGAGTGACGTGATTGATGAGATTGTTTATCCTTGGGCCCACAACAACTCTTATCGTTCATGACTGATTGGACAGGGTCAGCTTCACGGCATGCATTACGTGTGAGGTTCTCGCGTCACCTTCGCCTCAACCAACCATGTCGCGAAAATGTTCGAACGACTACCCCAGGAGCTTTTGAAATTCATCATCAGTGAGGTAAGATGAACTTATACTATTCTCATCGCATAGAATCTCATAACTACCGTTGTAGATATCTATCAAAGACGTCAAGAATCCGTCTCAGACGTCAAAACACTTCCATTCTTCTACTCTGCAGACCCTCTGGGCATCTGTAGTTATCCCGGCATGGAGTAAGAACGATACTTACGGGATTTATATCGACGACTTTCCGATCGACAGATTAGTCTTTAAGAAATCTATTGGTCTACGATTCGTAACTGAGAACAATGCAAGAGCTTGTCCGCATGGTCGAAGACTGCAAACCTGTCAAGAAGCAAATGATGAGGAAATCGTCGACGAACTCGGTTCCTTTGTGAAGTTTAAGGAAGTTATTCTCTCACTACTCGAAAAATGTGAGAAGGAACAGTTAACATCGTTCAGGTTTGTCGATTGCCTGCAGCAATCCTGCGAAGAAGTTCTGACAGAACCAAACCAAGCTGGGATCTAGGAACGTGAATACCGACTCCCATTTTAGGAACCAACGGCATCGTCACCCGTCAACAGTCTACGCTTAGTAATTTGAAGCTAACGATATATCTGCTCTGTCAACGCTACAAATCCGGCGAACGAAAGATCGACCTATCCGCTTTTCACCATCTTCTGAATCTCAGTTGGAGGGGCCTGAGCTTAGATAACCTCAAAGTATTCGCCGCTGCACTCAAAAACAACAAACCGCACCTTCAAACCTTGAAGCTTGACCTTGTCG
This sequence comes from Fusarium oxysporum Fo47, assembly GCF_013085055.1. Taxonomy (NCBI): domain Eukaryota; kingdom Fungi; phylum Ascomycota; class Sordariomycetes; order Hypocreales; family Nectriaceae; genus Fusarium; species Fusarium oxysporum. Next base: position 2,058,603 of record NC_072849.1, read on the forward strand.
GCTGGCCGCATATGCGAAAGGCGCTAGGCTATCGAAACGATGCAGAGAGAGTACACGGATTACCAGCAAGAGATTACATCGACAAAATGGTTCTTGGTCTCGACATACGCTCTCCACAAATCACGGTTCCCAACTTGCATACTCTAGTTCTAAGCCACGTACCTATGAATACAACCCTGGTACAAGCTATTGACTTTGAGGTTCTCAGATCTCTAACAATCATGTCATGCCCACACTGGTACATCTTTGTGCTAGCAGTGGGATGGCGCCAAGTCCCAGTCAAATTAAAGAAGCTGGAGATTCAGGAATCATGGCCCAAGCTGGTACAGCAACCGATGTTGAACACAGTGATCCAACGGAGATTTTCTTAGATTATTTCCAGGGCCTGGAAGAGTTCTATCTTGACCAGGCCGGCGCGGTAGTTTCAAAGTATACATGGGAGAGTGTTTGCCATCATAGCTCTACACTAAAGAGATTTATAAACCATTCAAGATTCTATGATGAGGAGCTGGAAGACTAAATGAACTTACCAAATATGATGATTAGTGAGCGTGATAAGGAAGGGTATCGGAATAATCCGACTTGATCTCCTCTTTATCACCTGAATCTCGACTTCATCAGGCTGTCTTGTGAACCTATCAACCCGGTAAGCAGTCAGGCGTTACTATCTTCATATACTAACCCCGATCCATTGGCCAGACGTATTGAATCCATTTTCCAGAAAGGGTTGTCTTAAGATTGTTCATGTTCGTCAATCGCGTAAGAATATGGAGTACACATCTCGATCATGGGGGATTATGGTGATAATAGACGATGAACCCGTCAATGAAACCACAGCAGTGGACAAAGGGGAGAATCCTAGTAGCGAGTATCTGGAGCCTATGTTCTGGGCATTTGTTGAATGGGAATTTTCTTACAAGGCCATCAAGTCCCTGGAGCACATCGTGTTTGGGGATTATGGCCGACCTGAACAAATGAGCAGAGGAAATCTGCTGATATATCGGGAGGGTCATTGATCAGAAGATTTTCGCATCATCAGGGAGTCATATCCGGCTCCTGATTGGGATTATATCAAGAACGAGTATGGGGATGCTTTGAGGTCCTGTCCCTCAGATCCACTGTTTGAGATGCCGAGAAATCATGCGCATTAAACACCAGCTAGCTCGATTCAAAGCAAATGTAACAAAATCCCCGTAGCAACATTGGAAATATTCCCAACCACATCCCAAAAGTTCGTATTACTCGTATTCCTCGTCTGCTCCAACTCTCTAATCCTCGCCTCCATCCTCCTTTTCTCCACTCCATGCGCCGCAACCTGCGCGGTACTCGCATCTCTGATCTGCCGATTCAACCTCTCAACCTCGCCCCTCCACCTCCCCGCCTCATCCACAGCGCCTCTCTGCCTCTCCTCAATCTTCCTAATCGTCTCATCATACTCCGCCCGATCCTCCTCACGTGCCTGCTCCATCTCGAGCTTTAACGCGCTGACCATGCGGTTCGATTCTGCCATAGCAGCTTGAAATCGCTCGTTGGCATCTGCGCGCTCGGTACTTAGTCGGGTTTCCAGGTCTTGGATCTTGGCTTCTCTTGCCTTGCGTTCGCGCTCTAGACGGACGAGTTGGTCGTTGAAGGCCTGTTCCATGCGGCGTTGCTGTTCGCGGCGATCGGCGTGGAGGGCAGCTTGCTCGCTTTCGAGACGGCGCATGAATTGTTGTTTCTCTTGTTCGAGCTTGTCGAGCATTTTCTCGAGTTGGACGTCCCGATCTTTGATGGCTTGTTCTTTTTCTTCGCGGATGGAGTTGAGCTGGGCTTGGTGTTGTTCTCGTAGCTTGTTGAGTTCCTCGTTGAGAGCTTCACCTGCCGTTGTTTGGTCGACTCCCAGACCTTGCTCTACGATCTCTTCTTGGATCTGCAAAGTTACGGCAGGGAGGTCAACTAGCTCATTGACTATCTCAAGAGCGGATTCTCGAGTGTTTTGAAATCGTCGAATTCTTGAGCCTTTGTTGCTCATATATCCCCACCATTCAGGAGTTGAGATCAGCTCATGCTCTCTAGCGGCTCCCTTGGACTCATCCTGCAGCTCATCCCAGAAGGTAGTTGCAAGAATGACGTTCTCAAAGGCGCCATCACCACAGAGGTTACGGAACATGGTGAGGTTTCGCATGATGGCATTGGTCATTCTCTCATCTTTGATGCGGTGGAGGTAAATGATTCCACTGAGCTTGACGTTGTTCATGTACGAAGAGCTGAGGGCTTGAGCGACATCGGCAAGAATATCTGCATCGCCTCGGTACGTGTCATCGAAGCCGGGCGTGTCAAAAAAGACAAACTGCTGGCCCTGGATGAGGCACTCGTAGGCTTCCGTCTTCTGCGTGCCTGTTGGCGATTAATGTTCGCTCATCATCCATAAAGTCTAGTGTTGACTTACATGATCCAAGTGAATGCCCGACTTGGGGCCCGTCTTCATCGTCTCTGCCAGTCAAGAGCCTGAGAAAGTTACTCTTTCCAGAGCCAGTCACTCCCATCACCGCAATCAACAGTACTGGCGGAGGGCTTTCCGACTCATCGCTTACCGACGTGTCTGTTCCCACCGACGGAGCTTCTGGCAAAGACTGGGCAACTTTAGTCATGATGAAAGCTTACAGGGATCTCAATAAGTGTGATACACTAATTTACAGCTTCCAGTCTAGATTTAAGAGTAAGAGAATGTCTCTTGATAAATACAACAAGGCAGACCCGGTGCAATCACTTTATGCCGACATATCCGATCCTACAACACCCAAAATCAAGCTTAACATGGCATGAGGGGCAATTCACACTCTATTCGTCAACGATAAGCACTAGCTTTACAAAACGACCGTTCTATTTCAACCTCCGCGCTACAGCAAAACCTGCATTTCAAGCTGAACACCCAAAAAGTGATATCAACCATTAGTCCGCGCCACCATCCACTAATACCCTGCATCCTCCCAATTAGATACCCAAACCTGCGCAGGCGACCAGACAATGCCTCTCCCGCGATTCTCAGATTCCACTGGCTCCGAGACAATGCGCGGGCGCACTACCACACAAATCGGGCGGCCGTCGAACCGCTTATCACCTTTCAAAAGACCGACTGTTGGATGCGCCTCCATGTCGCCAAACATGCTCTGGAACCGGTAGAGGGTGGCATCACCTAGCGCTTCGATTCGGATATTGGTTGTTAGCTTCCAGAGTCGTAGCGCAAGGCTGCATGTGGTCTCGAAAAGCTTGGTAAGCTGCGTGAGGCTTTCTCTGCCGAGGGGCTCAATGAGGGGTTGGTATGCCTTTGCGAAATTCTCGGCACATGTTTGTAGTGCTTGCTTTTGTGGGGGGAATGCTTGCTCTAGGTATTGGCAAGTCTGGATCCTCCACGTCACTGTGGCTTCTGCGCTGGCGCCTGGAGATTATGTCAGTTTGCCTTGTTGCCTGGGATTGTGAAGTGTACAAACCTCCTTGCAGGGCTGTTTTGTGCAAGCAATTTTGGCCTAGAAAGAATGGATCGCTGAGAAAGATCTGAACAAGTCGTTTTGTAAGTGCAGCTTGTAGCAATATCGCTGTGGCTGTTCTGTGCGTCATGTCGAATCGTAGATACTCCTCGCAATCTAGATCGTTGACGATATCTTCGGTTAGCAGGAGTTTTCGCGTCTCTTCGACGTTGGTGATCCGTGGCAAGCGATTGTCCATACACCACTCAGAGCACTTCTCAAACAGATCCTGCAGTTCAGTTCGAACCTGATCGTCAGGAAAATCGCTTGAGACATGACCAGCCAGTAGTGATATAGCCCTGGAGTGCGCCTCAGTCACTACTCCCTCTTGGTTCTTGATATCTTGTCTCAGAGTCTTGTTCACATCCCTTTCCTCATCGAGCTCAGTTTCAAGATCTTCCTTTGTCCGCTTGAGCTTGCGATAGTCATCAAACAAGCGATCATAAGCGGCTTTCGATTTCCTGAGTTCCTCTCCTCGTTTGCGCCAGAGCTCATCGGACTCATCTTTCCAGTCCTCCCATCGCTTGATGAGACGCTTTTTGCTATCAAGATCTTTGGTTTGTAAATTAAACTTGATTGCCAAATCGTTGAGACTTGTGCTCAGAGACGTTTTCTCAGCTTGTAACTGGGTTACTTCCTTTTGAAGTTTCTTTTCTCTTGATGTTTCTGATTTCTGGCTCGGGTGCTTCTCATTTACTTTCTCGGGAGTTGTAGAAGGATCTGAAGAGCCGAATGGGTTCAGGGACTGGGTGATACGCCCAATCACTCCAGTGCTTTGCTAGAGAATCTCTCAATCTGTGTCTAGTATGAATGAAATGTCGCTTGAACTTACCTTCTGGTGATTATTCGATATTTTCACGGTCTCCATGACACCAGACATGGTCGAGTCCGCTGGAGGATGATATTTCGGCCTCTTGTCATCGATCTTGGAGTAACTCGGCTGTTGCAAACTTAGTAAGAGAAATACGGCGAGTTCAAAACTGAATACCTCCTCATACGGTCCCTCATCCTCACTTTTTGGTTGGAGTTGGTCACCAATATCCTTCAGAGCTCCACCAGGACCATCCTCTCCAGATCGTCGCTCAGATTCTCCGCCCATTGTGATGCTGCCAAAAAGCGTTATTGATCGAATGGCGTGACGATACGATCATCCCCGACTCAATTAACAAAAGCACTATTTATAACCGGAAATGGACGTCCCGCAGGAAATCAATGGTTTGGCTCCCCCTGCCCTCCATTACCCTCCCTGTAAACCTTAGCCTTTTCAGCCGTGATAGTGGCTGCATATGCAAGGCCGAGCCCCAACAAAACGCCAGTACACGGCAAAACGCCCATGCATTTCAACCACCCCTGTAAGGCGTACTAAGATCAGCCGCAAACTCGGCGAACTGTTTAAGCTGTCGCCCTGGACCAGGTGGCCATTTGAACATGATGTAAGCCATTCCATCAAGATACCAGAGCCTCAGTCGAATGAGCTACAGTTTTTTCCCTCATCGTAGTTGAGGACGCAAGCACAAATCCGTTCGACAATCATGCTGGCTGTGAGAAATAGGACGAAGCTGATAGTCGGCATTGACTACGGTACAACATATTCAGGTCAGCACACTGCAACTCAATGACGAACTCCCGTGGCTGATCTTCTCAACACCAGGTCTCAGCTTTGCGCTTTCCAATGCCGCAGACTTCAAAGACATTCACCCATGGACAAAATACCCCGGCTCATCAACCCACATCGCAGAACACTGTCACAAAGCTCCCTCATGGGTCGCCTTCAAAGATGAGAACCCCGATCTCGATGAGAACGCGTGGGGCTATCAAATTGAGCCTGGAATGAAGACCTATGCATGGACAAAGCTCCTCCTCGATGATCAAGCACTCGCGACAGAGTATGATGATCCTGATCTTAACAAGGCCGCCGGAAACGGACTTATGAGATTACCATCTGGCAGAACTGCCAAAGACGTCGTCACTGAGTATCTCAAGGGTATGCATTCTATGTATAGGAAGGCTGTCATTGAGAAGATCGGGGAGGATAAACTTGAGGATCTACCTGTTGATTTCTGGCTAACTGTTCCGGCGACTTGGTCGGAGCGAGCGAAACTGATTACGAGGGCTGCGGCGTTGGATGCTGGCTTTGCATCGAGGCCTATTGATCGCTTGAGTCTAATTACGGAACCAGACGCTGCTGCGCACATGGCTTTGAAGTCCAGTATTCATCACGTTGAAGATCTCATTGATGTAGGTAGCGCCGTCTGACTTTTTGAGTCCATACTTACACTGCGTTTAGGTCGGCACAGGCGTGATGGTTTGTGATCTTGGTGGTGGTACTGTCGTAAGTCCAACTTTACTCAAGGCCTTGTATCTTGCTAAGAAGGCTAGGATATCACGACATCAGAAGTAGTCAGAAAGTCACCTTCTCTAAAGCTGAGGGAGATAGCTATCGGGGCAGGTAAAATAGTCTTCATCTGCAGATGGAACAGTCATACTCACACTCTCAGGTGGTAAATGCGGCGGGACATTCGTCGACCGTAATCTCTACAAACTCCTCTCCGAACGCTTCGGAACTGCATTCACCGACCTCGGTCCACAGCATGTTGGGCCCGGCAGTCAATTCATGGACCAATTCGAGATGCACAAACGAGACTTCAGCCTCGACACACCGAGCAGGAAGTCTTACAAAATAACCCTACCAATGCGAAGACTGGTGGTCACTCCAGAGATTGAGAAGTACTACGATCCTGACTTCAACTGGGTGCTTTTGAGCAAAGATGATATGAAGAGTCTTTTTGATCCAGTAATCGACGTCATTCTCAAGCTTGTAAAAGATCAGGTTGATCAAGTCAAGAGAGACAATGAGCCCCGAATCAAGACCATGTGTCTGGTTGGTGGGTTTGGTTCCTCGCCTTATGTCAAGGAGAGGTTACTTGAATGGTGCTCCGAACAAGAGATACGGCTGACGACACCGTGGACAGGAGCGTAAGTACCCCCTTCGCAGGAAATATCCAGTCGTGACTGACAGATATCCAGTTGGGCAGCTGTTGTTTGCGGCGCTGTCTTGCGGGGTGTCGAAGGGTCTATGTCCAAACAGAAAAAATGTCGTCGGCATTATGGACATACCATGTCTCGAACATATGATCCAGCTGTGCATTTCAACTTTGATGAGAATAAGCGAAGATTGTGGAATGATCCCTGGACAAAGGAGCAGAATCTCTCTGGGTTCATGAATTGGGAGATCGCAAAGGTGAGTTTTCATCAGGTGGTGTTGGCTACGGGATGTTAGACTCACGATCCATAGGGCGCCCTTCTCGACGATGATACCGAGATTAGCACGAGTTTCTACTCACACTTCTCGGAATACTTTGACGGAAAGCATACGCATGACCTTTTCTCTTGTAGCTTGGATGAGGCACCTGAGACTATTGAGAATGAACGTGAGTATAACCACTATGGTAGGAACGATTGAGCTGACGATGGCTAGGAATCGAGAAAGTTGGGGAAGTCTTGTATACCATTGATGGTATCGACAAGACCAAGATCAAGAGCATACAAGATGCAAATGGTATCCACTGGTATCAACTACTCCTCACATTGACGATTCGTCTAAGTGACGATGAGGTTGGTGTATTAGTTTGTCGGATCTTCTATCGAGGAAAGGAAGTTGGGAAGGCAGAGATAGGGTATTCTTTCACGTAGTTGTGTTCCATCGTCCATCTGGTTATCTGGCTTTGCGACGCCGCTTTGTGAGGCGTTGAAGGTTGCTAGTCTTCTAGTCAATTCTGTAATGGTGTTTGTCGAGGCTGCCTATTATGGTTCTTGAGAAACTTATAGATGCATTGAATGTATACTGCCTGGAGTTCTAGATTACATTCAGAGATCACCAGTTGACGATTGTTCTAACTTGACTGTAGCACCGCCTAATAGCTTTCTCCTCTGAGAGATCAGGCTGGCTCATGATGTCGCAGAAATATTCTCGCAATGAATTTGACTAACAAGTCTGGGGAACCACGCCTATTTCGAGCCCAGCCAGGACCTTGGAATACTACCGACAGTATCAGTCTCGCGTTCTCAACAAGCAAGGAGCCGGTTCTTAAGTCCGCTAAGCTCCGGAACAAGACTAAAAAGCAAAAGATAATATGAGTCACAGCGAAATAGAGAGGGCATATAGTAATAAGCTTTGCTGGGTTTGCTTTAGTTATATGGACTTGGTGACATGCTGCCGGGGTATTCATGTGGGATATTCATGTGGGATAGATGTCACGTAATCCGGCGTCGGGGTGCGGGGGAACACCGAGCTTCCCCGAACGCGCGCATATTTACCAGCGATCAATTGGAGCTCCTCACCACCAGTATATAAACCTCTGTGTCTTCATAAACGATCAATTGCTTAGAAGTGAACATCAAAGCGCTTCCTGAAACGCCCAAGAATGGCCACATCTCTTTTCTCCAGCCTCAAAGGCTATACGTACAAGACCATCCCGTACAAGTCTAGGCCCAGCGGCGACATCGTTCTTGATGTGGTGTACCCAGAGGAAGCCGACGGTTCGCCGACGACTGTTCTCATACATATCCATGGCGGATTTCTCGTAAGTCTCCTCTAACCATATTGCAAACTTGACTAACATGGGCGCAGATCGTCGGTGACAGATACAGTTTTGCCCCATACTGGCTGCTCAACGCTGCAACTGCTCGGAGATGGATCTTCGTGAGCCCTGACTATCGCCTTGTCCCAGAATCTACTGCACATGCATCACTGGATGACTCCATCGATGCGTACAACTGGGTGCGCTCGTCGCTGGCTGACGCAATTGGACGTCCTATTGGGTCCGTCTTGCTGTCTGGGTCCAGCGCCGGCGGATATCTCGCACTCACGACTGCTAATGCGGTTGAACATAAGCCAGATGCGCTGTTGCTCATCTATGGAATGCTTGACGCAGCTGGTCCGAGATATACGACTCCTGGGACCAATATTTGGGGCGCACCGCCTTTTGACACCGCCTCGGTCTTGAGCCAGTTTCCCAGGACAAAGCAGAACGATGATCGAAAAGCCATATCTGGATATCCCCCGCCAGAGAACTTCCAGCAAGACCCACGGTTCCAAGTTACTTCAGCTCTCCACATCGACGCCCTCTTCCCAGACTACATGACTGGTGTTGACGGTTTGAGTCGTGAGATCGCAAACAAGGGCATCGATGCCATCCCCGAAGAACACCGACGGTTGTTCCCTCTCTCTTTTGGCGATCTTTCCAAGATTCCCCGCACGTTCTTGCTCCATGGCGTCAACGACACTGCTGTTACCATTGACTGCGGTATCGTAGCTGAGAAGAAGCTTCGTGAGGCAGGTGTTGAGGTTATAAAGGACTTCCCGGAGAATGCAGAACATGGATTCGATGTTAGAACTGGAAATTTGGATGTTGAAAAGGCGGATGCGGATGGAATTCCTAATGTTGAGAGTCTGAGAAACGCCATTCGCTTTCTTGACTCCTCTGTTAAGAACTAGATGTAACGAGATACTGGGCTCTGAATAGACCACATATTTGTTACACGTTTCAAATTGAACTTCGTGCATGGCTTACATATTTGAAAGATATCCTGTTCTAAGCTGGCACTTAGTTGATCTCAGCTACGACACTCTTGATAATCTCCTCAAGATTCTCCTCCTTCAGCCCAAGTAACCCAATCGCATTCTCATCACCCTTCAACGCGTGGCCAGCACCATCGGCAAACAGGAACTGCTCGAGATAATTACCAAAGGCACTAAAATCTCCTTTAGCAATCTTCTCGTCCCCCGTCTTTTCCAACTCAGCGCCAGTGACATGAGAAACCTCAAACTTGTCACCAGTCAGCCTCTCGACAATCTTCAGGACCTCATTCTGAGTTGTCGTAACACCGGCGATATTGAGATACTTGTTCTTTGTCTCTTCTGGCTTCTTCAGAATAGCAACTACAGCTTCGCCGACGAAGGCGAGTGAAGTTGTGGAATAGGGTTCATTGCCCGAGTCGGTGATGCGAATCTTGCGATCCTTGATGTTGATGAATCCCCTTGCACTTTTGAGGCCCTACAACCCAGTCAGAAAACGCTGCCGTTTCAGTCAAAGTCAAATAACATACCGAGTCAAGGAACAGTCCGTTGGAAAGGCCAGTCCAAGAGAACCAATCATGCTTCTTAGCAAGTTCAATCAAGTAGTCAGTGTTTTGGATCTTCGCACCGAGAATCTTTCCAATCTTGGTATCGCGATTCTGACGAGACGGAATTCCGAACTCTGAGGGAATGAAACGTGGAACCTTTGCTGCAATTGCAGCATCGATAATGATCTTCTGGCTTCCAGCAGCAGCAGTTGCGGCGGCTGACACCACTGCATCTTGGCCGGCCAGAGCTTCCTTAACTGAGTCGACGGAGGTGATATCGACTCGCTTCACAATCACATTGTCGGGAAATTTGGCGGGAGACTCTTTTCTGGTAATAGTTGTAACTTGGAAACCAGCTTTGAGGAGACTGTCCACGATTTTTGATCCGATGAGACCAGAGCCCTGGCTTAGTTAGTTCGGTGCCCATGGTCCTCTAGGGTAAATAACTCACTCCAACGACTGCGACTTTCTGAATGGCCATTTTGATGTTGTCAATTGATGTGCTCTTCACAATAGCATTTGATGAGAGGTGATTTGAAAATGATTGACTATGAAGGCTTTATCTTGGTTTTTGACGTTTGTTCAACCCCGCCATTGTAACATTTTGCTGGGGATGCAACCATATTGAGCCATACACAACGCATGATTTTCGTCGTTATCTCCACTTCCTCATGATGCCATACTGGCGAGAGATTCTCAACCATGGGCCAAGAGACTTGCGTATCTGTAAATGGTGAGCAGTCAAATGCAGCACTCACGTCACAAATAATACATACCCGAGAGGAGATGTTTCCGAAGGATAGAGTATAAGTTTCTTGCTCTACTGATTGCACTGACCCAGTGCGGCTCTAGCTTGTTGGACAGCCGAGGAGTAAAGAGAATAATCCAACGTCAATTCAGATCACATTGATTGAAAATTGAAATCTCCATTTTGGAAAGATATTGAATAAGGCTATACTCGGTAATTACTAACGTCAATCAGTTATCCCTTGTCTTTTACGGAGCCTCAGCAGAGGTATCCCTCAAGTCTAGCGAAGCCTCAAGGCCTTGGATAAGGTTATACGGCACCGGCGGAACGATGCTCGCATACCTTACGCCATAGATTTCAGTAATGAAGGACCGGCTGCAGCTTCAACTTCAAAATGACGCTCTGTTACTGTTAGCGACTTGATTATTTGAGAAAACTCGAATGTCCAGCGAATTGCCAAGAGGTTTCCTGGAATTAACGGAAAGAACCGCTATATGTTTAGAACTTTTGACGGAACTTCCAGAATCACGGAAAGGGAGAGTCATCCGTTAGTCCCGACCCTAACCAATTCCACTACCGACATCTCAAAATAGATGTCTCAGAATCCTTCAAGCAGAATCAGACGATAAACACCGCCGTGAAAAGTGGGAAATCCGCGTAACAACCATAGCAACTGAGCACCATCTCAAACAAACTTTTAAACCAAGTAAAAGCTGTCAATCAATCTGACAGCACTCCCGTAGATCTTGGACAGCAACCGCATTAGAAAAAGCTCCAGTGGCTAGGGCAGACAGGCCGTTGTGCCGGGTAACCGGACGCCACTGTGGCTATCACCATGGAAAAATCTGGGGAATAGACACAATGACGTTGGCAGAAGTGCCGGTAACCTTGATTTGTAGCCTGGAGATAACTAACTTGACACGTAAACGTGCAGCAGCCACATTGTGAATAAATTATTTCCTTGATTTTTGTGCAAAAACGCCGATCAATGAAAAAAGTAATGCAAAGCGGCGTAGTCACGCGAGCAAAAGTCCTTTTGCTTACAGCCACAGAAATTGGGTGAAGAATTACGTCCTGAATTGGAATGTCAGATGCTGAGCCAGTTTCTGACCACCTCGGCTACGGCGGCTCAATCCTCCTTTCTCGTATGGCTAATCTGCATCCTTGCTTACGTATTTCCTTGTGAAAAAGCAGCGAGTAAAAATACCAGAGTCTTGTTGGTGCCTGATTCCTCTTCACCCAAAAATAGTCACATCATTGCAGGGCATGTTTTCATCTGTGGCGCGTCATTGTGCTGATGAATATTTAAGCTTTTACTGGTCACTCTGGATACTCAGCGGGAAACTTTACGCAGAGTCGTCGCTGGCTGGCCGCTGTAACAGTCAGCAAATGGAGAATTTTAGTGGACAAGGTACCTAGATTTCATGGAGTCCGCGGATCGAGCTTAATGACTTTTCAAGGCGTCAGTGTCAACCCTGCAGTAAATCCATTCTCCAAGGGCAAAGTGAAACCTCATTTCAAGAGCAGAGCAAAGGGCCCCTCTTCTTACGAACCCACCAAACATAAGAGACACGCGACAGGAGTGTCAAAGCTGAGAGATCCCCCCCCCTTGCATGGGTAAACAAGGCCATTGTCTAGACCAAAACAAAAAAGCCCAACTTCTCCACGCTCGCCAAGAGATCGATCGACGACTATACTCAGGGGTAAGCCAAGAAAAAACCAAGGCGCCTTGCGTACTAAAGCAGTCATCGTGTAATATTTGGTAGAGGTGCAGACAAAGCGCAGCGTTCCGCCTCAAGAAGGAATAATGGCGCAGCCTAGCGTGAAATTAAGCTGTTCCATGATTGAATGGTCGACCCATTAACATTGGTCAAGGGAGGGCTAAAAATGGGAAAAGTCGGCTAAGCGGCTTTTTTCTGCTGGTTAACCTGGGAATAAAGGGGGGACTTTTTTTGCCCGACGACACCGGGCCATGCAAGGTTTCTTTTTTTCTGGGGAAGAAGCTGAGAGAATGTACGAGTGTTGCAACCAATTTCATGCCCTCATGCAGAGAAATGCATTGTTTTCTGCATGTGCTTATTTGTTGTTGATCAACGTGCGTCAGCAAGGAGACTTGTTGGGCCGGACACTATCGACGCCTCGTGCAAGCCATGTCGGCCCCTCATCATCACAGGAGCGTTAACCTTAGACTTTAAATTGAGAGAGACTCACAGAAAAGCAAGCGCTCAGACAAAATAGCCCATTCCTTGCATTGTCGCGTGACCTTACTCGCTGAAGCGTAATTCCCTACAGCACCGGCTTGAATCTGTTTAGCTTGGCGACCAATTCGGTGCCGTGCTGTTAATTTTACTCTGCATCCCCCTTCTTGGCCAATTGGATGCAGGGGAGCGTTCGGTTAGTCGGAGCCGTTTAGTCAGATTGAATTGGCAGATGAGAATACGAGCCTTGAAACCGCCACTGGCCGAAGAGTTTTTAGTGGTGCTGTACACCCGTCTAGCCCTACATGGATCCAATGCAGAAGTGACCGACGCCAGGGGTCGAGGAGTGCAAATTGTCCGTATTCAGCTAATGAACAAGTCATGGTTATTCCATGTTACGTAGCAGATTTAATCTGGGCTGAGCTGTGGCACACACACTCTCACAGAACACGCGAGCAGTTGCTGTTTTTACAGTAATTCCCCATTTAGTTTGATGTTTTAGTGACCTTTTAGTTAGGGGGGGTCCAACGCCAATGTAAGATTTTACGACCGTGATCCTTTTTTAACGACCTTGGATCCTTTCTGCTCTACTCTTGAGGCTTCCTTTTTTCCCTCTCTTGTCCTCTTTCTCCGACCTCTTTCCATGGAATATTCAGCTATTTTTTAATTCTGTTTTCTCTCATCCACTGGAGAGCAATCATGTTTGCGACACTCGTTCCCTTTTGTTTTTCGACGATATTTGTTTCATTGACGTTTACTAAACTGGTCCACCTTTCTATCCACGCCAAGACAATCTCTCCCGGCGCTTTCGTCCTTTTTCTGCCCTCGCTTTTACTTCCTGATGTTTTAGTCATTATCCTGTCGCGCCTGGCGCTGCGGCAGCAGAAGGGCCTTTTCTCTGTTGGAGCTTGTGTTTTGGGGTGCATATTCTCGTATGTTGTTGTCATGCCAGCCTCAATTGATCGCTGCTAATAATTGCAGATTTATTCTTCTCGGCGCATCGGCTTCACAACTGGGCTTCTTTTATTCGACGGGCAATGAGGTTAAATGGTCAGAGGCGTTGAGCTATGCTGGCGATAAAGATGGGATGAAAATCCTTCTTAGTGGGCTTAACTCTGTCCTTGCGGCGGGAGCTCTCATCGTCGTCGTGGCTTGGGTTGCGAAGTGGTTTCTCTACAGGGCCGTCGGTTCATTAATTGCAACGGTTGGAATGCCTGTTGTACATGGTACATGACCCTCTCAATGATCGTCAATTCATACTAACATTACTCCAGCCTGGCAGTGGTTCCGACACAGAAACGGTCGATCCCCTCAGTCACTAGCTTATGACTCCGACAGCGAACTCGACGAAGACCTCGAGGTCGCCAAAGAAGGCGCACGACTCATCCCCGATACTCACGAAGAATCTCGAACGAGGCCTCGAACATGGATTATTCTCGCCCTCATTTCGGTCTTCCTCTTCCTCACGACGACTCTCCGACCTGCCGCTCCTTATACCATGATGTCCATGACACTCCCCGCCGCTATGCTGGAAATGTTCAAGTCTCCGGCCAAGCTGTGTAACAATGTCGAAGGCGGATGGCCTCTCCCTGATCTCATCACTCCCGATAATTGGGAGGAGCCCAATGGACGCTTCCCCGGTTGGACACCCGGTAACGACGGTGATGCTGCGCGAAAGTACCGAGACACAGTCCCTGAATGGCTACCCAGCGACATCCCCGCGGGCTTCTCCAAGTGGCTTTCCAAGCCAAACAAGACCACGGATGAGGAGCCTGCAGCAAGCCCTAGCAAGGCATGCGAAGTCCCCAAAGCCGACGGTACCTTTTACAACCCCGTTCTCGACCCTCTCAAGATCTCCAACCTCGACACCGACATCATTGACGTTATCCGCGACACTCTCAAGGGCGGCGACGTCAAGATCAAGCACGTGGCACTAATCATGATGGAGAGCTATCGCGAGGAACTCTTCCCTCTGCAGCAGGGCTCAAACTATCACAAGCTCATGGTCAAGTCGCACAAGGGTGAAGACATCGACGAGATCAACGAGAAGCTTTCTCGCATGAGCCCCGTCGCCGAGAGACTCACCGGCAAGTCAGGAAACTGGAAGAGAAAGGATGGCTCGGATTTTGAACACGTGGCTATCCCGCAGTGGAACGATACAGCGCAGGAGGGGTACGGAGGTATCAACGTTGTCGGCGGTTTCACAACGTCTTCGTTGTCGTTCAAGAGTATGGCTGCTATCCACTGTGGCGCCTGGTCCATGCCTGTCGATGGCTTTGAGGAGTCTGAGACGGATGCGTACCAGGCTTGTATTCCTCAGGTCTTCAATCTCTTTAACAAGCTCAAGGATGATAAGAAGTCGAAGGATTTCTTGGAGCAGCAGTGGTATCCTGCTTTCTTCCAGTCTATCACCGATGGTTATGATCGTCAGGATAAGTTCGACGACAAAATTGGCTTTGAGCATATCGTTACACGAGGCCGTCTCGAAGATGATCGCAAGAACGGCGAGGAACTCGAGGAGATCAACTACTTCGGTTTCCCTGAGACGACGCTCAAGGGGCACATTGAGGATTACCTAAAGGAGGTCAAGGAGAAGGGCAAGCGCATGTTCTTCTCTCACTTCACCAGCACCACTCATCATCCCTGGGGCGTACCAAAATCATTCGAGAAGACCGACTTTCTCAACACCGAGGGCAAGATGGGCTGGCACTCGGAGTTCAACGACTATCTCAACGCGATGCGATTCACCGACGCCTGGCTAGGCGAGTTGCTTCAGACATTTGATGACCACGGTCTTACAAACGAGACATTGGTTGTATTTGTTGGCGATCACGGACAGGCTTTCAAGGAGGATCAAAAGTCCAAGACTGGAACCTACGAGAACGGCCACGTTAGCAACTTCCGAGTCCCCATCACATTCCGCCATCCTCACATCCCCCGCGTTCAATACAACGCCAACGCAACATCCCTCTCTATCCTCCCCACCATCCTCGACCTTCTCATCAATACGGGCTCCCTCAACGAAAAAGACCAAAACGCCGCTGAGGACCTTATCCACGATTACGAGGGCCAGTCCCTCATCCGCCCTTACAAAGCTACCCACAACGGCCGCCGCGCCTGGAACTTTGGGATCATTAATGGAGGAGCTAGCATGTTATCAATGACATCTGCAGATGCACCGTGGCGCATTGTCATCCCGCTCGATGACTCTACACAATATAGATTCACAGATCTCAAGAATGATCCGTTAGAGAAGAAGCCGCTTGAGAAGTGGACGCTTGAGCAGTTGACGTATGCTGTTCGGAATAAATTTGGGGAGGAGGCTTCCAAGTGGGCTGCTGAGGCGGACGCTGTGTCCAAGTGGTGGGGACCTGAGAGGAAGAGATTATGGGGATATAATCCTTCGCATAAGGAAGATTGATGATAGTATTTAAATGTAATGCGAATGTTTAATGGTTTCAATTATGTGTCTGTGTCTGCGATGTCTGTTGCGCCAGCAATATGGATGTGACTTTGAAACGATGAGATGGACAGTCTCAACCTTGCCATCTTACATGTGACCTGGTTTGAACGAGATATCGATTGCTTCATGGTTCAAACTGAAGTTAAGAAGTACGTGCCTTACTTCGGGCTCGAGAAGTTATCACCATCATCCAATTGCAATCAGAGTTTGAAGTTGATCATTCTGGTATTTCCATTCCACGTTCATGTTAATGTTTCATCTATACAACAAAAGAAAATGCGCCGTTCGATCTATAACCTGACCCGATATCTCACTCCAAAACCACCCAATGCAAATTTTGATACAAATTAGTGATCATTCAATGATCTTGGTTTCCATTTAATGCCCAGCAGCTTGCTTCTTCGCAGCAAGTCTTCGCTCCTCAGCAGCGACCATATCTGCATATTGTTAGCCATTATCCAAACAATTGATAAAAGTGACTTACCCTTCCAGAGGTCCTGTCCCTCATACTCCTCCTTGTGGATCTTCTTCTCAATGATCTTTGTGGGATCATTAGGATCCACGACCCGAATGGTCTGCCATCTGCTATCACCGTTCTTGAGATCATTCATCTCAAAAACAGCAGACACCAACAACACAGCCAACGTCAAGCCCTGCGCATAAACACGAGCTTGCACAATCTTGTTCGCCGTGTTCATAGGCTGTCGACTAACAATCGCAAACGCAATACCCATTGACGCCAACCACGACGCGAAGACAATGGGATATCGGTTCTCCTTGGCATATGACTTGAAACGCTCATACGCTGACTCATTTTCTCGGATGAGTTGTGCTGTGCGCGCTGCTTGATCTTGGTAATTGCGCTTAGGATCTTGGGCGATTTGGTATGCGATACTCCATCTCTCGGCATTGACGATGGCGCCGAATGTACCCGTTGATGTCACGAGGAATGCTCTGAAGGGGAGGGTGAGGCCTCGGAAGGTTGGGTAGCGTTTTGATGCATAGTACACGCCTCCAAGACCGAGACCCAGGAAGAGTGTTCCGCCGATGAGGCCGCCCTTGACGACTTCGGCGTAGTGGGCCTCTTCTTCTGCCTTGGTGAGAATCTTCATGATTGGTGATGGTGGTGATAACGATAAGAGATAAGCAGTGTGATAAGAGATAAGGATAAGGATAAGCTTGAATGGGTAGGTGGTAATGTAATGTGTGTATGATATATGGATGATATGTCCCACTACAGACTCCTGGCAAGCATGTTTATATAAAGGTATCAAGTCTGCAAATTTTACCGGGCAAAGCCGCTACGAAACGGATTCCTCATGTCATGTTGTCGCATGATTATTCAAAGTCGGGATGCTTACGCCGCAGCGAAATCCTTAGTCATGATGCCGCACTCGCCGCAACTTCCGCTCACGGTTCCGCCCGACTGCCGCAGGTGGATGATTTGCGGCGCCGCATGGCCGCAGTTGATTCCAGAGAGGAACGAGAATTTTGTAAGGGCATATTTTTGGGTGATGAGCGAGATCATCGGGTACTGTGCTGACGGTCAACGGCGATGCCGATGATATGTCCAAGGAATAGCGTTGGTATGATGTATGGATGTCTCTGGGAGGTGAACTGCATAAGATTTCACATCCTGAGCATCGCGACCGTCTGGGAACAAGCAACGTCAAGATGGATGGTTAGTTTGAGAAGTATGGAAGGATTGAGGGCCATCATGGGTGTTATATAACTATTTTTACAGCATTAGCGCGCTGAGGACACATTTCTCAAGCCCCGTTGTCGGCAGTCATTAACGACGGAACGAGGTCCCTGTAGCCAATGATTTGGGAGATCCGGTCTCTAGTGAAGTTCGATTATGTGCTCGATTCATCTCACAACAGGTCTTGGCAGGAAACTGAACCCATTCGAGTAAGACCTGTCAGTGAAATATCACCCTCGGCCCGTATGTCCCTATCAAAGTGAGGCTTCTGGCTCTCTGCCGATTGGCGGCCCCGACACATCGCCACCCGTCTCAGATCCATACCCAGCGATCTCTTTAGATATGATATGCCGAGAGATTGCGGCACTTCGCATTCCCCATGTCACTGACGTACATGTGTGCAGGTCTCCATGCTGACGTCACGGTTTGCGGCATCCTCAGAGAACTCTATGCCGCAGCCCTATAGGGCAGACTCGCCATCTTCTCTGAGCTCTTAGTAAACAGCGATAGCATATCGAAATGATCATTCTTGCCATTGACAAGCCGCGTAGATACTTTTTGAAGCGTAGACACAAGATATTAAGCGAAGTCAGCACTTACGATGTATTTGTGCTCGTAAGATCTTTCCAGCCGGATTTCCCCCGCGCTTCACCATAGCATAAACCCGCGCATTTCTCCCTCCCCAACTCGTGATATCCCAGAAAGGACATTATGATCGGTTCTATACGAAAAATTATAACCAGCGGACCTGGACCTGATCTAGTTCCTGAAGAGTGCAACAGTCGACGCTAAGCAACTTTTGTTATCCAAGAATGTCGAAGACAGCGATTCTCTTGAGTAATCATCTCTGCTGTACCACTGTACTGAGGTTGTAAGTCGTAATATTTGAAGATGTCACGCTAGTGGCAGCTCAGTGATAGTGACACAGTCTGAGGATAAACCTTGTTACCAAGAGGCAAATGCTGTGAAAAATATCCAGAAGAGAAGTACTTGCGATCGCTAACCCACTGATCGAAGAAAGAGTATGAACGAACTCCGCAGGTAAGGATATTTGAAGAGTCTCTTTTGCGGAGAGCCCATCCAGACTTCATATAATCTGGAAAAGAGGGGATCGTGGTGGTCATATTCGATCTAAAGGAGCAGGTGCCACAGGAGCAGGCTGGTAGTAAGGTTGCTGCGGACAAATAGGATCGTAAGAAAAGCCTCTCCAGCGATCCTAGCCCCCAGTAGGACTGTCGTAGTGTCTATAACTGAGGCTGCAAACGCCGTGATCGAGCCAGAACAACTTACCCCTCTGGGCATCTGAGTTAATGCCCTTCTGAAACTAAAGTATCGTCGACTTCATGATCACTGAAAGCATTAAAGCAACACTCAAAGTCATCAGGTAGAGTTAAAGAGTGGCTAAATTCGACTATCCTAGCTATAAGTGTGATGCCATCGTCACAGATCTAGTATGTGCTTTCCCTCGGTTACTACAAGTGCAATACCCAGCATCAGCGTCATGCCTCAGCCCGACCCCCATAGAGATCGTCACTTAGGCTTCGGTGACGTTGGGTCGAGTGCCCCACTCATCAGTAACACCCACAACATTGTAGGAAACATCCGCAAACTCGTCCGCGCCGTCCCGCTGATAGTAAACCTTGATCTGGAAGCTCTTCTTGTCCCCAGCCGACTGGAAAACGTTGGCAGCCAAACCGCTGACTTCACAAATAGTGAAGTCCTTGTCATTGAAATCCAGTCCATCGTTCCAATCTTCGTCTTTGTCACCAACACGGATGATCTCACGGAGGAAGAGGCTGTCTCTGTCGACATAATAGACTCGGACCTTTTTGGTTGCAGGGTCAGTAAAGAAGTATATATAGGCAACGACGCGGCTTTTACCTGAGCTCTGCCGCCGCAAGACTCTGGGTGAGTAAACGCAACAGCCGAGATAATGGGCAGCTTTGGGTTGACCTTGATTGACTTTCCCTTAATCTTGAGCGTGTTCATGTCATACTTCTTCCTGGGAATTCTTTCACTGGGAGTGCGACTCTCATAGAAGATGATCTCGAAGTTTTTGTTAACTTGAAACAGAATGGTGTTGCCGTCGTTCTGCGCAACAGCGACCATGTTCTAATGATCAGGTCGTCAGTATATAGCTCTCAGATAAGTCATGAGGGAAGTGGTAGAGGCTACCTGAACGTGAGACATATTGGCTGAGGAATGGTCCGAACGGAAGTATTGAGAGATTGGTTGTTGTGTGAAAGGGTTCTTTGGATGCTTGAGATGATCTTGTGCTGAATGATAGAGGTCTTGGACGGGGTCAGTGAGCTTCTTTATAGTTTTTTCGACCTCCTCCTTGACCTTCTCCTTGACCCTCCCCTTGGCATCGTCCTTTTTCTCCTTAGCCTCGAGTGGTATACCTCGCTGGCCGTGAATGGTGAGTCTGATCACGACGATGACTAGGATCAAGCAACTAGTGCAAAGTATACACACTAGGACGAGGCAGATGAACAGAAGAGGCAGGATGAGGTCAGGTTCTAGGCTCGGAACTTGCATTGTAGCTTCGGTTTGTTGATCCAGCTGATGAAAAAGTAACATTTACTGTGGGAATGAGCACTATTGGCTATGAACGAGGTCTTGGTGTGTTCTTAGCCTCAGCTCAAATCATCTCCGGATACCTTGTTGAGCTATAACATGTGGTAGACTTACTGATGAGAATTCTTGAATGGGTAAGTGGAGAGCTTCGTGTAGACGTTGGTGTGGACATAGGACGAATAGGATCGTGAAAGAGGGGCATAATATCCAGACTCGGCGCATGCGTGTTCGTCCAATGTTCTCTACAAGCTGGACTATTAGCTAGCGACGCAAGCTTTCTACTAAACTCCTTAAGTAACAACTAACTGTGTTAAGAAGAAGAGTGTCTCAAGCGGCTAGTGACTTGGTTCACCAACCCGTATGCATATCGAAGCTGCCAAATCAAGCGGCAAGCCAGAGAGTTGGATTGGATTTCAGCTGGTCACTAGCCAAAAACTATCTATACAACGAACTTTGGATTGACAGAAGCTTCCATGGTGGTGACGACTACCACGCGTTGCAAAATGTTAAACTTTGACCCTGAAAATCCCCTGCAACATCTTAAAATCCGGCACTCCACTTCAAGTTACCGAATAGAGACCAGCGTTGAGCCCAATCACTTGGAAAGGCGGATTGAGAAAGGGCAAGCTACTTACCGGAGCAATATCCGTAGCACAAGAAACGAAGTTCTGTGTGGGCAATATTTTGTCTTCCGAGCAGGAGAGACCTGCAGACTTCCACTCAAAGGCAAAGCACTGTTAATTTCACCTTCACGTGTCCCATAGGAACATCGGCTTCCTCCCGCTCGGGAAGTGGGTGTAGACCCGAAGCTACAAGCCATGACCCCTCCACCGCTCGTTCGTTCTCTTCAAGCAGAGAAAGGGCCTAGCGGGCATTTCGGGAACAGCTACTAGGGGAGGCTATTTGATCCCGCGGAAACCACCCGCGTTTAGTGGCCTTAGTTCCGATTCTAATCAGTCCAGACTGTACAAAGTTCGATGGTGATGTTGAGTTGTCTTGGCTGTCTTTTGTTCGGCGAATGATATTGCCAAAGACTCACACATACTGAGAGCTGATGACTTAACTACCGCCGAGCAGTGTCTCTCTTTTCATTTCCTATTGTGATGCCTCAAACGCCCGTACACGAAAGCCGTTTCTTTGGGGCTGCTAATGCCGTTGTGGCTTCACGATTAGAGTATGACGATCGGCACTGTACCGATGGTCCGTCAATCTCTTACTGAGGCGTAGTTAAGTTCAAAGTCCACCCTTCACAACGGCATCGGAGATTCGGCGAGATGCGCTGCTGCAGCCCGTCAGGTGGACACGCTAATGAATGGCATGGCGTGATCTTTGCGAACCAAAAGGTCTAAGGGCCTGGACAGCATGCATTTCGTGAACCTATATCACGTCCTGGGCTTCCAACAAGGTGAAAAAAGGCTGGCTGATGCTCCCAAACTTCTCTAGAAGGTTTCAAATTACGAGTTCGTGGCAGGACAGGAACGGTCCGAGCGGTACAGGGATCCCAACGGTCTAAACCTGGGGAACCAATGTCAAAGCTTCATTCTCCCATGAGAAGGTTTATACTAGCGGCCGCTCTGCCGCCGATGCCGGATTCGCGGGGTCATGATGGGTGTGACGGGTCGTAAACTATTGACGAATTATGGCAAATAGTTGGGTGATAAGGATGCAGGTTTATTGTGGCTGGAACCTGGGGGGGACTGTCTGTCGGGGAATATGAGGCTGGCTGAGATGGCGCATCTAAACTCTCTTTGCGCGCCTCAACGCTGAACTAATGAAGATGCTGCATATCCCGAAGAATATCGCTACGAGCTCCAAAAGAACTTCAGGCAGCCCCTAAAGGCATAGCTCGTAGAATACTTATCAATGACAAAGTTTGGCTACGGAAAGTGGCGTGCTGAGCAGTTACCGATGCGCGTCGAGACCCTGCAGCTTTCGGAAACTAAAGAGAGCGACAGGCGTTTGCAACTGCGGCCTACACGAACTAGACTGAGCTGGTATTGTTCAACTACTGGGCTACAGCATCCGACAACAGTGAAAAGACAAATCTCTGCGCAGCTTATCTTTTTGGGGATAGTTCTGCAGGCATTGGTTGTTAACTGAGCGCATGATCTACGATCTAGATTGGCCTGCTGGCTACGGTTATGGATTGATGAACCTTAGTACGAAATTATTGATTCTTCAGATTCTAGCTATGACCTACACGTGGCTGTCTAGTCAAGTCCATGGCTATGTAACTTGGTGTAAACACATGAGCTTGTTAATTCTAGCTATCGGTAGATCGGATCAGGGTCAACGCTCTAGACTTGCGCCTAAGCTTGTCCTCCGAGATTCATTTCATCAACAACTACTTGCGGAGACTTCAGTCCTTGCTAAGTCAAATTGACACTAACGCACAAGAATGGCATTCCACAACTCCAACGTATCACTAGCTCTAACCTCACACGCCAGTATCTCCCTCGCCAAAGCCCTACCAATCCGAGACTTTGTTACTGATAACCTTGCCCAGCCACTTCTTATGCCCATAGCTGTACTGATGCATAGTAATTTTGGGACGTCCATTTTCGCCCTTTCCTGAGGCAAAAACCTTAATATCGGTCTTGTCAGGCCAGGTATGAACGCAGGCGGTTAGCGAGGCATCCTTGTCAACGTAAGGCCTTCCCTCCTCCTTGTAGCCAAGAAGGCCATGCTCCCATCCAGTGCTAGAGCTGAAGGAGACCTCTTGGATATAGCCTTTGTTCTCACATTGCCCCTTTTCGGGAGCAATGCAGTAGATGCGGATCTAGAAGGTCAGAGTGCCTCATGAAGGCTGGTGTCAGAACTTACTTCTTGGCCGTTTCCTCCCTGCCAAGCCGCTGCGGCGATTTGCCTGCTGCCGCACTTGACCTTCAGGTCTCCGTCTGTGAGCTTGACGACGCGAGGGTCATAGTCATCGGTTTCCGGCCCAGGAGAAAGGAGGTAGCAGAGCTGGTGATTCGAGTTGACGAAGAACACGTAGGTCATGCCCTTCACATCAACCGCAGCAATGTCCCTGGGGAGCTCCTTGAATGCCTCTGCGGATGTCATGACTGGTAGAAACTGTGTCTCGCAAATCTCACTCGCTAGTAATTCTGGTGATGGCTGTAAATTGAATGCTATGCTATGAGAATAATCGTTTAATGGTTTCGAACGAGGCGAGTGCCTGCTTTTATAGACTCCAGAACCTCATAGCTACTTTGGAGTCCTCGAACATCTCTCGTGCATACATAGCCGTCACTCGCAGTGGCCCTTGACTGTGGCTATGGCCGTAGAAGAGAGGCAGCTCGGCTCAGGACAACTCAACATTGACTCAAGACCAGAGCAGTCAGACGATATGCCTTATTTCCGGCTGTGCGTTAGATCTGGTAGTTTGGAGGCTGGCTAAACTGTTTAACGAAACTCGCGCTCGGATGTTTGAACATGTATGTACATCCAGCCAGACACTAATCTCGCCATATCTAGGCAATTCAGGAACTACTGCACGTTGTTGTTTTGTGTATTTGTCTATGTGGCTGCTCTGCATGGCATCTGATGGTGTCTCTCGTGATACATTGAGACATACTGCACGTTAGAGAAGGCCTCAAATGTCTAACCTGGACCAATAAAGATGAGACAGACAGGTAACTCTCACGGCAAGTTCGCCTAACACGCCCAAGTTCAGTGATTCTGCTCAGCGATGTAATGGTGATCTCACTATCGCCCAAATTATGTCCCTCTGAGGCGTCGTGTAGCTGGATCAACACGCACTAGACCAGCCAGCTCGAGCTACCATGCGCAGCACATTGTGTACCAATTGTGTGTGTGCAGTAGATCATTGAGGCGCACCTACTTTCCAAAAATGAACATTCAGCTCTGAAATCGGATGAGGGGAAACGCCAATCGTGCCCGTTTTAGATCCATTCTGAACCGTTGTCCGTTGTGGCTTGGTCCCAATCAGTCTAGACTGTAGATAGCCGGCTTGCTACGCGTCATACCAGCCAGCCACCTCCAAGAAGTGGATTTTGGGGTAAATAGGCTGACTTCTTGCAGTGGACTGCAGCTGAAGATGCACTATCGCCTGCACTCCATCGCCAGTATCACAACCCTCACCTCACATAGTTCGATAATTGCTTTAGCGTTGAACCATCTAGGCCCTATGAAACTACGCAGCAGACGCCCCCAGGGTCCTCGGAGGAGACCCTACTCAGTAGATGGTTGGGAGTTAGTCAAACTCAATTCACTTGAGAGTAGCTGCAGGCCAGAAAGGGTCCATTGTTAGATCTAGACTACTTCGAATAGCTGGCTTGGACCCCTGGGTAAGCTCTCTAGCTCAGTAGAGCTATCGAGCTGCATTTATTTCGAAGCTGAGGTCGTTCTGATAATCCTGCCCTCCCCTCGTTCTTTTTAACCAGCTAAGTGAAGCTGCAATCGCAAGCTACCCTCTGTCTTCATTCTCTCTCACATCCTTTCACTGTAAATAAGCTGTTCACGATGTTTCCCCAATCTCTATCGCAAGCTGCCATCATGGCTACTCTTTGTTTCGCAGGCCTGGCGTCTGCCGTGAGAGGTAAGCTTTTCCTAGACGTGGCTCCAGACCGCAATCATACATGGGCCTTCAGTAACAAATTACAGAATCTGGCGATCCCAGTCCTGCTATCATCTCAGTGTCGACCTCGACCACGACCTTAAGGGCGGACGAAACCCAGACCGGTAACCCTGACGACAAGGTCATGGTACCTTGCGCTGGCCATATCACACAGTGTGGTGTTGAAGACAAAGCCAAAATTATTTACGTACCGAAATCAACCAGAACCATCACCAACAAGATTGTCACAACCTCGGTCGTGGTAGGTTTCAGTCGCAAAATCCTCATGCTCAAGACAGACATGCTGATACAGAGATCAGGTGCTTCCAACGTCAACAAGGGTCATTGAGAGCGTTACAGTTTCAACCGTCACCAACACAACTAAGGGTCAGTACATGCAAATCCAGATCCTACTATTCGGGCATAAGAAACTGATCTTTAATGACATTAAGGCCACTGTCGTGAGACTCACTATCTTCCCGGTGAACCCGTTGAAGTCACAGTCGATGTCCTAATTGTGACTACCGAGGAAATCCAACCCATCTCAAACACTACCACGTGGATCACCAGTGTGGTTACCGCCAGTGCCATCGAGCAATGTTTTCTTGAGAGATACACTATCCTCGGACGGGGTCCGGGAAGCCAGGGCAGCCCAGGTGCTTCAGCAGCAGCTGAGGCGGCATCTGCCCGCTCATCCGACAGTGTCAGCCCGGCCGCATCTACACCCGCAGCATCAGATGAAAGCCACTCAGACGATGATTCTGCCCAGCAGCGTTTGGGCACGGTTGATGATCTACCCGAGGTTATCGGGTCAGATGGAGAACCCTTGAGTTAAAGTGCCCAACCAAGGTATGACTTGACCTTCACACAGGACATGGGGTTCGATACTGTTTGACAAGGAGTCGGAGCTTGATTTCAAGCCTTTTGTGTCAATTGTTCTGTATATCTGTAATATGGAATTGCAATGAGATGTAATAATTGTTCAGAAATCCACTTTTGATTCCCTTGCATTGACAATGTAGGTTTATCCTCAGATTACTAGGTCAGCACTGCTTTCTAGCGTTATAAATATCTGGAATGCTTTAACTTCCAAATGCAATACATCAACTTATAGTAGTGATGTCAAAGTACCCCCTAAAGTGTTTATGAGGATGATCGCGTTTGTGGATGCACTCAATAGCCAGCTCGGTGCTTCTCTGAAGGCCTGGATTATGAGTATACTAGTGGTTTGCAATGATGCACTGTGCGCTTGTTCTTTTAACACGAATGGGCCTCATATTTCTCTTTACCTCCTTTTCCCATGTCGGTAAGTTTGTTCTTGGGTTAGGTAAATGGGACTTGGTGGGCTCGGCTTAGTAAACTATCATATTGTGACCACGGGAGAGAGGAAGGTGGTTCATGTAGTCTTAATATCTGACCACAAAGAGTAGTAGGTGGACTACACTAAGAAAGCACTCATCATTTTACCCATGCCATGAAAGCCCTTTCCTAGGCATTTTCCGGTATGTCATAGGACCGACTATGGCATATTGCAGTCCCAGACCTTTTGTGATAGCTATCTAAATATATCCTCGCGAGCTATAACTTGAGCTGCAAACTGATATCAATATCTAAATGTCTCCCATGGGATGAAAGAAGTGAAGGGAGAGCAGTGTCTATTAAACGCGATTCTTTTGATCACGAACATTTAAGATATATATGCAAGAACTCTGAGCTGTAGAAACATGGAGAGATCAACTATGTTCTCAGGTTGTAAGAGAATGGAACGGATTGTTTTGGAGTGAGTGCTCATCAATGCCAGAGAATAGGAGCCTGCCATCACAACTACTTTCGTCCATCTGCACAGACCCCTGAAATTGCCCTTCCTCCAATTTGACAAATTCCTGGCAGTGACCTGTCATCTGTTGTTCGGTAGCTACAACAAAGTAGTATATCCCCGCGCTATACGCTCCGACCTCCATGGTTGGCTGTGTGTTTGCGGGGACCCCACACATGAGCCAGGCTACATTTCTCGTATCAGTTTGAAACCTGGAGAAAGATAGAAGGCAGTGAGCTACTATCGGCAAAGGATGTTTTTTGCCGAGCAAGCCGTCCGAAGATGCTAGCATTGGTGAGCTCGCGACATTGTAGTTGAACGGTGGTGCACCTTAAATTCGACTGACACATCTCCAATCACAGGCTCTGGAAACACATACACAAACGAACTATATTTCATCAGCACGCGTCCCAACCAGAACGGTCAGCCTATCTGTGGCAGCCTCCCAGAAAACCCCTACGGAGACTACAAGATCCAGGCCACGTTGGGCAAATACGTCGCGTCCGCAGCCAACGGCGACCACCTCTCTGCGTCAGGCACCCCGGCCAATGACACTGATGCCTTCTCTAGTGCATATGTACCTAACGCTGGGACCCTGCAGCTCGCCAGGAGCAACCAATACGTGAAGGCGGATCAGTCCGGCGCCTCTGCGCCCTCTGCAACTCGTGCAACGGCTAGTACCTGGGAGCGGTTCATCACTCGTCAGAAAATTGGTGAGAGCCAGGGTGTTTATTCTATCAAAGCGGCTAGTAATGGGAAGTATGTGAGAGTTGGCGGTGATGGGGCGCTGGTCAATGTTGGTGCGGTTGAGAACGACGCCGCTGGGTTCCGTTTTGTCAAAGCCTGAGATGCCGCCAGAGAATTTCTTTGTGTTTTGGACTGCAAGGTATTTAGTACTTACAGCCGGCTTACTCTCTTTCTTACTCACTTGCTTACTTGGTTATTCCTCTTCCTCTCATGGGAAAAGATTTGTTTTCATCATTCACAAAGTGGAAAGAATACTGCCCTCTTTAGCCTATTCTCTTTGTACATCCTACGGCTTGGGTCTTCTTCTATAACCTTCTTCTCACACTATATGGATATTACATTTCTATTCAAACTCTTCGTTCAAACTCTCACAACAGTGGTATCTCAAATGTCTCTCTCTCACTTGACTGACTTCTTGAACAGCTTGGACAGACTTCCTCTCAGAGACATCTTCTTCGCTCCTCTCAACCTATCCCCAAAGCTCTTTTTGGCAACAGTTTCGTCCTCGCCTCTCGCCTGTACTTGTATCTCTTCCTCCCTAACCTCTCCTTCACCAGTCTGCAAATGCTCCATGACCCAACAAACAGCCTCCCTCACCGCTTCTGGTTTCTCAATAATCACGTCATGACTGACATCCGGGATATGTACATATCGATTATTCCTAGAAAGTTGCAACTGTGCTTTCTTCAGTCTCTCATCTTCTTTGTCTGTCGCGTCCAAAAGCTTCTTCTGCATCAGCAGGGTCGGGCTAGCGAGGTTCTGCTCTGCAGCGATAGCTTGATCATACTGTAGTTGTTTCCATTTCAGAGTGTTGCCACGAATGACAACAAGTGGTTTGTTCCCCAAGATCTTCTTATCGTATTGTCTTTGTTCGAGTCGGGCGTCTATCGTTGGCTCTGCACCCGTCTCGGCGAGGACTATTCCTGCGACTTGGTGCGGTCTCGCTTCGAGGAAGAGCCTTGCGAAGGTGCCGCCGTATGAATGCGCGATCAGCACATATTGCTTAGGCGTGTCCCTGCTGTCGAGAAAACCCAACAGTTCGGAAATAGCTACATCGGTTCTGACATATGGATCTTGTCTATCCCAGAGCAGAAGGTGGTACGCAGGTCGAAGCAGTTCTGCTAAAGCCCCCCAAGACTTGCAGGAGTCGCCTGAGCCGTGAAAGAAGATGATCAAAGGATATGAGCTGCCTGTGTTCCCGACTATCTCAAACTTTGTGATGGTATTTTGTGTCGCTTGTGCCATTTCTTTTGTTGTTTTCAGCACTTCATTGAAATGGCTGAGGCTTGACAATCGGTGAGAGTAAGCAGAGTGGGTCAATGCGACTCAACGGATTGTTGGGTTTCATTGCTGCCTGCGACATCACGAGATTGATAGCATATCTTCAATTCCAAAAAGCTGATGCCTGGAAACACAATCCATGAGCGGTGTCCAACTTATGAAGAAATGATCTCGGAATTTGCTTACTCCGGCACTCGTAATATGATTATATGGAGCAGGAGAGGAAGCTATGTCGAGCAATGAATAGTTCGCTCGAGAGCAGATAATCCAGTGATAGCCTTAGTACACTGAAGATATTTGAGAACTCACCATATAATTTCTAGCCCGCGACTCAAGAAAATAGCTTGCAGACATTTCAGGATGAGAAGTCCTTTTGCTGTTTCACGCATGATGTCACCTGCCGGGCCGTTGCACAAAGTGAGTAAGCTTGATTCAGGGTCGAACTCAACCGCCACCAACACATAGGTTCACAGAGGTTAAACCAACATCGTATAACACTAGTCACCATCAAATCAATCCATACAAAGCGTAAGCATATCCCGTTGTAAATGATCCAACAAGAACACAAGACCGACCGACAAGAGTTTGTTCCTTACCCTGCACCGCAAGCCCGCCTCTACCCGGCAATCCCGTAGCCGAGGCTTCCAATCGCCTTTCTCTTCTCACAAGCAGGAGTCATCCCATTATTACTCAATTGTGTTAGCGACAGGAACAAGGCAAAAGTTCCGCCGTGAAGCTATCCACAGTCGTGCTATTTCGATCATCAGATGAACTGCAGGGTTTGTCATGATTGACATAATTGACCGAGATGGCTACGACTTGGCGGAGATGCGATGCAGCTTAGTGAAAAAATAAGTCACCAATATCTCTCTGCAAGATCGAGGGCAGTGTAGATGGTAATTTTGGCTGTAATTCAGGCCAGCAAGGATTGTCGGGAATTTCCCCATGCGCTACTCACTTCCCCATGGGAATCATGGCTTGGTCCTGGGGATTAGCACTAAAAGAACATGGTATCCAGCAGCTAATTCGAGTGCCACCGAGTCACAGACCGAAGTCGGCCCAATGATTGGGAACAAGAGGGAGTGGTGATGCAATGGCTGCATGTACCCTCGGATGGCAAGGATGCGCCACTAACTGATCACACTCTGACACAAGGTGAGCGGTGTTAGCCTCGGATCATCATCGAAGAGTGGTACCTCTCACTTCTCGTCGCAGCCACACTCACTTCTGAAGCTCATCAAACCAACCCACGATCATTACCCAAAGTAAACGTGCTCCGTCTCCCAATCCCAATTCATTCGTCAATGCCTCTCATCCGCACTCACGAACTTCTTCAATTATGCATAACGTTCGGCCCGACATTGGACCAATCCCATTCTTGACTGTTACTCACCCAGCCGATTAATTTTACCAGCAAAGTTTTCTTGTCTTTGACCTTCTGTAAAAAAGATGGGGAAAGCTTCTGCCAACCCCGCAAATGGAGCCTCCGCCCTCAAAGATCATGCATCCCTGCACAGCATCACGCAACGAAAACCTGGTCCCGGCTCTTTTCTCGGCCATAACCTAGCTTAAGCTTGACTGCTTTCTTCAAGGGTTCACGGCAATGACGACCGTTACAGCGGGTTTTCTGTACGGAGCCTCCCTCGCTCTGTTCCTGAGCGGCGGAGTCTCCGCCGACCTGGAAGGTAGCATGCATCATGACGAGACGATTCAAAGTCACCATGCCAAGAACGAATCTGTATATATAACCAAGCATGATGGCTTGATGGTTTTTCTTGCTCAGCAACCAGCGCTTCTCATTTCAATCATGTTCTTCAAGACGCTGCTCACTTCAGCCGTTGCCTTTGGCACTGCTTTTGCGCAGAGCAAGGCTGGCGTTGAAGACCTCGACAAACCCCGCAGAGACCTCTTCGAGAAGGATCTCTCCAAATGTCCCGGCTACAAAGCTACCAACCACCGGGAGACGAAGTCAGGCTTCTACGCTGACTTGTCTCTTGCGGGACAGGCCTGCGATGTCTTTGGCATTGATCTCCCCGAGCTGAAGCTCGAGGTTGAGTATCAGACTGAGGACCGTCTTCACGTCAAGATCTTGGATACGAATAACACCGTCTACCAAGTACCTGATGATATCTTCCCTCGTCCTGGCTATGGACAGTGGGCTTCGCCTAAGAACTCGAAGCTCAAATTTGACTTCAAGGCGGATCCTTTCTCGTTCACTGTGACGAGGAAGGATTCTGGGGAAGTGCTTTTTGACACTTCGGGTAGCAAGCTTGTTTTTGAGAGTCAATACTTGTATCTCAAGACGAAGCTTCCTGAGAGGCCTTATCTTTACGGTCTTGGTGAGCACAGTGATCCTTTCATGCTCAATGCCACCAACTACACCCGCACAATCTACACTCGCGATGCTTATGGGTAAACCACTTAACCTTTCTTATCAATTTGATGCGATTGCTAACGCGTTTCAGTTGCCCCAATGGACAGAACCTCTATGGAGCTCACCCCATTTACTTTGACCACCGCAAGGGCGGCACCCACGGTGTCTTCCTCCTCAATTCCAACGGCATGGATGTCTTCATCGACAAGAAGAACGGCAAGCAATTCCTGGAGTACAACATCATTGGCGGTGTTCTCGACTTCTACTTCATCGCTGGTCCTACGCCCCGCGACGTCGCCAAGCAGTACGCCGAGATCACCACCCTTCCTCTCATGACGCCCTACTGGGGTCTTGGTTTCCATCAGTGCAGATATGGATACCGAGATGTCTACGAAGTCGCAGGCGTGGTGGCCAATTACTCTGCTGCCAAAATCCCGCTCGAGACTATGTGGACTGACATCGACTACATGGACCGTCGTCGCATCTTCACTATCGACCCTGAGAGATTCCCTGCTGATAAGTACAAGGATCTCGTTGACACTATCCACGCTCGCGATCAGCATTACATCGTCATGGTTGATCCAGCTGTGTATGATATGGAGCCCAACCCAGCTCTCACCAGCGGTCTTCAGTACGATACTTTCATGAAGGAGCCTAATGGTTCAGACTACAGAGGAGTTGTCTGGGCTGGACCCAGTGTCTTCCCCGATTGGTTCAACCCGAACTCTCAGCAGTACTGGAATGAACTCTTCCAGAATTTCTTCGACGGAGAGCATGGTCCTAACATCGATGCTCTCTGGATCGATATGAACGAGCCCGCCAACTTCTTCAACCGTCCTTATCCCGGCAACAACACCACTCCCGAGAACTTCGCCAAGGTCGACGGTGATCCTCCCAAGGCCCCTCCCGTCCGAGACGGCCCTCCTGCTCGCATCCCCGGATTCCCTGAGAGTCTCCAGCCACCCTCCCTCCGCTCCACCAAGCGCGAAGTTGCCACTGTCGCCAAGACCACCAAGCGCTCCGTCGAAGTCCGCACCACTCCTCGCAACCGCGGTGTTGGTCGCTGGGCAGCTACCCGCAAGGTCTGGGGCCAGAACAAGTACGGTCGTCCTGGCCAAGGCTGGCAAAACGGCAAGAAGACTGGCTCTGGCTGCGGTCCTGACGAGTGCAAGGGTCTTCCTAACCGAGAGCTCATCCAGCCTCCTTACATGATTCAGAACGGCGCTGGGCCTACACTGGCTGACAGTACCACCGACACCGATCTCGTTCAGAGTGGAGATTACGTTCAGTATGATACGCACAACTTATATGGTGCTCAGATGTCTTCTCACTCTCACAACGCTATGCGTGCGCGACGCCCTGACAAGCGTGCTCTAGTCATCACACGAAGTACCTTTGCTGGTTCCGGCAAGGATGTTTCGCACTGGCTTGGCGATAACCTGTCTCAGTGGGATCAATACCGCTTCTCCATCTCTCAGATCCTGCAGTTCGCTTCTATCTACCAGATTCCCGTTGTCGGTGCTGATGTCTGTGGATTTGGTGGCAACGTCACCGAGACCCTTTGTGCTCGATGGGCTACCCTTGGAAGTTTCTATACTTTCTTCCGTAACCACGCCGACATTACTTCTCAGTCTCAGGAGTTCTACCGCTGGCCCAAGGTTACTGAGGCTGCTCGCAATGGTATTTCCATCCGATACCAGCTCCGTAAGTCACCGATGCCCCTCATTTGAACAATCGCTAACAGGAACAGTTGACTACATCTATACTGCCATCTACAAGCAGAACCAGACCGGTACTCCTACTCTCAACCCCATGTTCTTCAACTACCCCAAGGACAAGAACACCTATTCCATCGATCTCCAGTTCTTCTACGGTGATGGTATTCTCGTCAGCCCCGTCACCAAGGAGAACAGCACCAAGCTCGAGTACTACCTCCCCGATGACATTTTCTACGAGTGGTCCACCGGCAAGCCCGTCCGCGGTAAGGCTCAGTACGAGTCCGCCGAGGTTGACGTCACCGACATCATGGTCCACTACAAGGGCGGTCTTATCTACCCTCAGCGCGTTGAGAGCGCCAACACAACCAAGGCTCTCCGCCAGAAGGGTTTCAACCTCGTCATCGCCCCTGGTCTTGACGGAAAGGCCGAAGGTTCTCTGTATCTTGATGATGGCGAGTCTGTTGTTCAGGACACTGCTTCTGAGATCGACTTCAAGTACAACAAGGGCAAGTTGAGCTTCGATGGAACTTTTGAGTATGATGCGGGTGTTGGTATTGAGACCATTACTGTTCTGGGCGTCAAGTCTAAGCCCAAGGGTACGGACCATGCTGAGTATGATGCTAAGAACAAGAAGCTCGTGTTTACTGCGAATATTCCGTTGACGCGCAAGTGTCACGTTGACTTGTTCTGAGATGAACAGGATGGGACCTGGTTATGATTATGATTCTAGCTATGACGATAGTTCACGGAAAGTATTAGCTTTCGTCTGACATTTATGAATAAATATTAATCGATTATTCTTGTGGATGTCTGCTCTTTGTGACCTCCAAAAGCGTGTAAATGTCGAGAATATTGCTTGAAGATCTATTGTTAGGATAAAAGTCTTCCAGTAGCCACTAATTCAGTACGAGGACCCAGAAAGGTTAAAGCTCATACAAACGGAGTGAAACTCAAAGAAATTCCTGAACAGGCTGTAGAATTCCACTGAACGTTATAGCCTATAGGTATTTATCGAGCAAATCTGTTGTCGAATGACAAGGGCTATTCGATTAGTAATTGACCAACGCCATGCGATGGCCCAATGATATAGAGTTGACGTAGTAATGAGTGATGAAGAGAGTGGAGATGTGCGTTGACGTTGTCTGATATGGGGATGGGATGGTCGCAGGTGGTTTGCTGACTTATTTTCCCGAATAATTTAAGCGGCCGATGACTGAGCCATCTACCACTACAAAACCCCACGATGCAAACTTCTCTGCCTTCATCCAGGACAGATCATTATATTTCTGGGAAGCATTCAACATGGCCACAACTCATACCACTCTCCAAGCGCCCTTTGAGACAATTTCCCTGGCAAGCAGGAGCCAGAATGAAGATCCCCCAGAGACTCGTCGGGCGGGGCGAGTCTTTGAAGCTGACCCTGCATTCACGACAAGTCCAGCATCACGTCGACTGATCATCTCGCTACTGGTTTGTGCAAATACGATCCAGGTAACTGACCCATTTGTATAAGTTTTAAAGTTTTGGTGAATCATGTACTGATCTTTCCTCAAGTTCATGTCCAATTGTGTCACCATCGCTGGCGGTCTAGCTCTGAGTAAAGATCTGGGGCGTGAATCAGGTCCCGGCAAGGCGAACTGGATGGTCGCTTCGTATCCGTAGGTATATTCCCTCTCATTCTCTCTTGTATACGCTTCTGATATCTATAGACTCACTCAAGGTGCATTCGTCCTGGTGACTGGCCGACTGGGCGCCATCTACGGCCACTCCCAACTCACCCTTCTCGGCTGTGCAATCTTCACCCTCTTCTCTCTCATCAATGCCTTCACCAAGACATATGACTCTTTCATCGCCATGCGCTCTTTGACAGGTGTTGGTGGCGGTGTCTTTATGCCCAATGCCGTCTCAATTATTACCACCATGGTTCCACCAGGCCGATCGCGAAACGTCGTTTTGGGTTTCTTCGCAGCGTCGCCGCCTCTCGGAGGAATGATTGGCGCATTATTCGCGGGTGTGTTTATTGATAATGTGAATTGGATGTGGCTTTTTGTTCTCATGTAAGTATGTGTATTGTTGCTTCTTGAGCCATGATTAACTTGTCCATTAGTGCTGGTATCGCGGCTTTCAACCTGGCTTGGTTGGCGTACCTCATGCCGAAGGAAACCCCAGTTGACAAGGGTGGGCATATCGATATTCCTGGAATCATCTTGGGACTGGGAAGTTTACTACTCTTTAACGTAGTATGCAAGTGAGTTCGAGTTGCCCTTCACAGTCTCATCTGTGACTGACCATCGTAGCCAAGCACCATCAGCTGGATGGAACGCGCCCTACGAGATAGCCCTGCTGGTTCTTTCCGTGGTCATGTTCCTTGCCTTCCTGCTCTGGGAGAAGCGTTATGCCAAGGACCCCATCATGCCATTGTCAGTCTTTCAAGCGCCGACCTTCACAGCTCTGGTCTTTGTTGTGCTCTTGGTACGTCTTGCCACTGTCGGAGCTCTCTTAGCGGTTGATACACTAACGCACTAAATAGAGCTACATGGCATTCGGAATCGGGCTTTGGTATTCAACAAGCTGGCAGTACCTCCTGCGCGGAGTATCTGTCACCCGAATTGGCATTCATTGGGTGCCATTCGGGCTCAGCTCTGTGCTCGCTGTATTTATCGCAGCATGGCTAATCCCCCGCGTTGCAGCGCAATGGATCATGGCGATCGGTGTGACTGTTACTCTGGTTGGCAATATCCTCCTCGCGACAATGCCAGTACAACAAACGTACTGGGCGCAGGTCTTCCCAGCCATGGTTCTCTACGGTTTCTGCCCCGACTTGGTATACGTCGCCGCACAAGTGATCGCCAGCAACAGTGTCAATCGTCGTCAACAGGGCGTAGCGAGTAGTCTGATTGGAACTCTGAACCTTTACGGAAACAGTTTAGGTCAAGGCTTTGCTGGGACGATTGAGACGGAGATTGGAACAAACAACAACGATGAGGTTAGAGGATACAGGGCAGCTCTGTATTTTGCGGCTGGCCTGGCACTGCTTGGCTTGGCTTTGGATATCTTGTTTGTCAGGGTGCCGAAGGATCAGCGCGAAGGATGGGATGATCCGTCCGATAGCGGTGAACAAGAGCTGAATGGCATGACTACCGCTATTGAGGGACGGGCCTCACTGCGAACTTGAACCGTGTGTTGGAATGAGAAACAGTGATTTGAAAGAGAGGGCATGTTGGCTCAAAATAAACACCTATTCAGTCGAGGTGGACGGTCCACTGTTTCTCCCCTTTGAATCCTTGTATGGGTCCGACCGTGGGGGAAGGATGAATCAGACCAGACCCGTCATTGCCTGAGCATGGAAAAACAGCATTCATAATCTGCCTGTATGTTACAATGTCTGCTTGAAGCTAGGAGGTAAAGGATCTTGAACCCCGACATAGTCCGTCGGTCGCGTTTCCTGGCGAAATACAACTACATGATAAGAATTGGAAATAACAAGAATGAAAACCTGGAAGTGTCTAAGCCTTATGGGCCCATGGTCAATGCGCAGCAAAAGGACCCAAAACTCCGTTCAAGAACAGGCGATGCTTCAAGGGTAACACTGAAGGATCGCAGCCAAGACCTTTAGGGAGAGGTCTGCGCAATGCCCGATTCGCCAGGCTGCTGAAGGATTCAAGACGAGACAGGTCCTTATTTCGATTAAGCTGTTATGGTAACCTCGACCCAAGATGCTCTCCACCTGTCAATGCATTAAAGATGTCGAATTTCCATTCTTCAGGTTCCATTGCAAAGCAACTTGTTCACATTGTCGACGATCAAAATGCCTTTCTCACAAAACTTCGCGTCGAATATGCTACAACGACGAGACGATGACGAAACAGAAGATGGTTGGTGCGAATTCGCGACCATTGAGGATCAATTTCTCTGGCCTGGTGAAGGCAAAACTTGGGTGCGTGGACAAACACAGATGGTAGGCTGGGGAGCCGGGCGCGACATCAACGGAACATGGGGCGAAGGGAGCACCAAAGTCAAAATGGAGTTGAGGTGGTGGACAGGAACATATGGCCCAGGCCCAGACGATCTAAAACCCATAGTGATATTTGGTAAGTCTGGTATTGGATCTCGTAACAAAAACAATGCTGACTGAGTATAGACAACAAGACCTTTGACTATCCTTCCTCTGACTGGAAACTATGGAACCCCAACTGCACAGACACATACATGAACTACACTTGGACAATACCTATGGATTTGGGCGTTGGCGACTCGAAATTCACAATGACGGTGTACGACGTGACGAATCGCAGCGATATAAGCATGTTGCAAAGTAATTTATTCTTCATCAACGCGGATAACGGAACATCAACAGCAGATTCAAATGCTAGCACCTCAACACCAGAATCTTCACAAGAAACATCAGCCTCGACAGGACTTGCAACCGGTGCAAAAGCCGGCATTGGCGCAGGCATCG
Organism: Fusarium oxysporum Fo47; assembly: GCF_013085055.1. Classification (NCBI taxonomy): domain Eukaryota; kingdom Fungi; phylum Ascomycota; class Sordariomycetes; order Hypocreales; family Nectriaceae; genus Fusarium; species Fusarium oxysporum. The sequence goes on from NC_072849.1 coordinate 2,095,897, forward strand.
GCGTCTTGGCACTAATTCTTCTTCTCGCCGGCTTCTTCCTCTACCGACGCAAGAAGCGACAAACAGCAAGCATTGCCCCAACAGACGGGTTTGAAAAGCCAGAGTTGGATGCAAAATCGACTGGCATTTCTGAAGTTGATGGAAGCGGGATATCTCCGCACCAAGCTCTGGATAACGCGATATACGAGGCACCCGGGGTTTTAGTCCATGAGGCTCCAACTGGAAAGGAGCAGACGGTGGTGGAGAAGATGAGAGCAGCTCGTCAGATTAATGAGGAACCGATTGAGATGCCGGCGGATTCACCTATGTCGTCGCCAAAGACATCGCAGGACAGACTGAATAGGACATAGTATTAATATAAATTCGGTAGCGTCGAACCTGAGTCCCTGCGTCTCACTTGGTGAACCGCAGCCTCAATTGAGGCCACCCAACTCGTAAAGAACGGGTCGACGTCTTTTATTCCAACATCTTCAGCGTCGCAGTAAAGAATGAAGTATCTCATCACCACGTGCCACAGCAGTCTGACATTCGTGGTTAGTGTATCACTAGCAAGCCGACCCCTGCTATAAGACCTCACACTAAGACGTCTCATCCCCTCGCCTCATCTGACGCCGCGATAAATATAACGCGTCGAAGCCTCCGTCCTTACCACGGCGCGCGATGTCCTCAAAACTCTGTGCAGCATGTCGAGATGCATTTCTCTCCGAGCCAACACGTCTGTACCGAGACTCCACCATCAGCTATTCTCCCTTTCACGAGGCGCCGTGGAAAGCCTTCCAGAAGAATGCAGACTCATCTCAAGACATAACCGAGTCTGTGCAAGATTGCAACTTTTGCTCTTTTGTTGTCGCGTTCGCAGCGGCGGACCAAGCCCTTGGCGAGGATGGGAACGGATCCTTCGCGGATGAAAGCAAAGAGACCCGGAAGGCAAAGGGCGAGCCGATGTTAGCTCTGTGGCAGTATCATATGTATACATATGAAGGCCACCTTTCGGCGGATCTCGGTCTCAGGAGGCATAATCTTCGCTATATTGATGGGCTTGATATACGGCTCTTTGGGACTGATGGTGCGTTATTTGGCCGTTGCTCATATCGTTAAACTAATTTGGTATAGATCCTCGTGTGAAATGTCACAGACCAATTGACAAGACGTCAAAAAGTACATCCAGCGAAGCTAGTTTCGAGTGCTTATCTAAATGGATCAATAACTGTTCGGATAATCATAAATCATGCAACAAACTACATGCCCGCACTGGTGAGAACAGGGAATGGCTTCCAGCTCGACTGGTCAAGATCATCCGAAATGCAGATGGCGTGCCTGAGATTATCAAAGTGGTAGAAACAAACAGAAGCAATGACCTTCCACCAAAAATAGAGTATGCTACGTTAAGCTACTGTTGGGGAAGACAGCCTTTCACCAAACTACTCAGATCTAACATTGAGAGCATGGCGACTACTGGAATGCCTGTCAAAGACCTCCCTGCAACATTCCGTGATGCAATAACTGTCACAAATCATCTTGGTCTGGAGTATATCTGGATAGACGCCCTTTGCATTATCCAGCTTGATGCAGAAGACTGGAGTTTGCACTCGGTGACGATGGCGAAAGTTTACTCATGCTCAGCAATAACACTTGCTGCAGCAGCATCATCGGACGCACATGGGGGACTCTTTCGCGAACGCAACCCTGCAAGCATCAATGGTGCGAAGGTCAATCTCAAATGGCCATCACACGAGCTTGAAGGGGAATTTTATCTGGTACCAACAGACCCCTGGGAGAAAGCAGTTGCAAACTCACCACTGTTGAAGCGGGCATGGGTATTCCAAGAACGCCTTCTATCACGAGGAACCGTTTACTTTGCTCACGATATGCTTTATTGGGAATGTGGCGAGCTCTACGCTTCGGAGCTTTATCCTGAGGCAGGACCTTGGGATCTGCAGTACCGATACAAGAGATTTGATGTTGCTGATAGGCTTCCCTCTGGTGTGCAGTCAGTAGAGGATTACAGGTTCAAGCATGTATACACAGAACTTCTCACGCGAGAACTCAACGCAGAGAAGACAGTTACGGATGAAGAGATGTTTCTCTACGTATGGGCTTCAGTGGTAGCTCAGTACAGCGTCGGCAAACTGTCGAAAGAGACTGATAAGCTCATTGCTATTGATGGTGTAGCTGAGCAGTTGACGAGTATTGTACCGAGAGAGCAGTATCTCAAGGGACTCTGGAAACAGGAAAGTCTTCCACTCTCTCTACTATGGCGCACCGAAACGGAAGAGGAACCGCCGAGTACCCGCGTCGCGCCGAGTTGGTCTTGGGCATCTGTTTATACGCCGGTTGACTTCAACTTCTTGTTCCGAGCGCAGACTGAACCCAAGGTCGTCACGAAAGTCATCGATATCATCGCCCCCGACAATGAGCCAGAGAGTCTCGAGATATCACGCCCTCCGGCACTTGTTCTTCAGGGCCCTCTCACCGAAGTGCGCTTTAGATCTGCTTCACGCAGTGCACTAGGACCCTTGCATTCAAACTGGTGGAAAAGCCACAACACGATAAGAAATCGCATCAAGTTCTTGAAACCACTTGACCTGACGCCTAGACTTGTATTCATGGGGAAAGGCTTGAAGGCCGATTATCCATGTGCTATCTGGTTAGATAGGGAGGTGCCAAAGAATAGTCGAATATTCGCGCTCAAGATTGCGGAAGCTGATATTAGACATCCTTGGCAGAAGAGGTTACCATCTGAGTGCGGCTTATTATTAATCACTGATCAAGAAAGAGGGACTTTTAGGAGAATTGGCATGTTTGAGATTGCTGTTGAGAAAATGAAGAGGGATTGGGCGGACCAGAAGACATCGTTCACGGCGGTATCGAAGTTGAGAGACGGAATATGGAGTGATTCAGGCATAGACAAGAGGTTTTATTTGGGGAAGGATGAGAAAGACGGATATACTATCAAGATAGTCTAATAATGAGGTTCCATGCCGTTGATATTCTTGATCATATGGGAGGCCAGATGTGTTGTTTGCAGTTGAGATCCGTGGCTGAGAGCTTATATCAGCACAGAGAACTTAGCATATGGGAGGCCCAGTGCAAGCAACGTGGGTCGGAAAAAAGATTTAATTCCAACTATCAAAATGATATGGAAATTTTTGGGAATGAATCCTGTATACGGAGTACTGACAGGGTCAATTCTGGGTGAATTTGTCGCTGTGAGCTGAACTGAAGCCATTTGGCTCTGGCGCTAGTGATACGCAACGACATGGACAAGGCAGGGACCTCGGCATATCGGGCACCGCGGACGGTTACGGAGGCGGTCAGTGGCTCAGCCATGCTAATCAGGATTTACAGTTTAGCAGGAAATTACCGTATGCAACACGAAAATTGAGCCTCATGGCACAAACAAGAACGTGCGTGAGTCGGTCTAAAATGATTGGTGTCACATCAGCATCACAATGATGCCGTCCAACAATACTTCAATCTCGATGGATCATTGAATCTATTCGAGGCCCGAAATGTCTCATATTCACCGCCAGTTCTCATTATTTATGCTGCATTACACTATAATTCAGAAGAAAATACCTAGCGCATAAGCCAGCCACCAACATGTCTCAAGCGACCTTATCTTGGCACCAAACAATTAAGCTCACAACGCGCCCGCGCACACGCGTCCGCTTGCATAACTCAAACCAACATAACTTTAAGCCAAGCCACGAATACTCTAGCCATGGCCGGGCTGTAGATCCACCCGCTGATCGATGACGATGTGCCAGCCACTAAAACTGCCGTGATTATTATCTCATCCCTTTGTACTACACATTCCTCCTTCTCCTCCTTCACCTTTCTCACGACATCTCACACTTACTTCTCTGTATACGATACCAACCATGGCAAGAATTGCAGAGGGCTTGCCGCGGGCTGGCTCGACGACTACCATTACGACGCAGAGAAAGAAGAAGCCTATTGAAGCGAAGGCGCTGACGACGGAGGTTCAGATGTTGGCTGGTGCTGATGTTTGGGGTCGTGCAGCATTTGGGAGGTCGTGGCTGCGATCTCTTGTTGGTGCATCGCCTTTGTTTCTCGCACCGATGGCTTCGATATCCATATTCATCACATTGGCCGAATACGAGGGGTCACTATCCCTCTTCGCAGACGCTGTGAAAAAACACGGTTTCTGGACCATTTGTGCCCAGTACGGTCCTCACCTCACCACCAAAGGCATCGCCGCAGTAATCTGCTGGGTCGGAATCCAAGCCCTTCTGTACTGCCTACTACCCGGAGAACAACACCAAGGCCAATTAACACCAGCTGGCTATCTCCTCAACTACAAAATCAACGGCCTCTCAGCCTGGATCGTCACGCATCTCCTTTACGGAGTTCTCAGCTGGTTGGGGATTCTGGACCCTGGCTTCATTCCCCGCAATTGGAGTAGCTTGATTGGAGCTATGAACCTAGCTGGATTCGTTATCTCGGCACTTGCGCTCGTCAAAGCGTACGTAATGCCGACGCACCCAGAAGATAGGAAGTTCAGCGGTGAGACCACCAGTTTTTGAGTTTTGAGTGTAATTAAACGCTAATTTGATATGAACAGGGTCCTTCCTATACGACTTCTTCATGGGCATTGAGTTGAATCCGCGGTTGGGTGAGAATTTTGACCTCAAGCTTTTCAGTAATGGCAGGGCTGGAATGATGGTGTGGACCCTGATGTAAGTCTGATCACTTTGATACGAGAACGCGAACTTACATGGGGCAGCGACTTTTCGAATATGGCGTATCAGTACCAGAACCAGGGATATGTTGAGCCATCGCTTATCCTTGTCACCGCATTGCAGACTCTCTACGTGGTAGATTTCTTCATTAATGAATCCTGGTATTTGCGCACAATCGATGTCAAATTCGACCATTATGGCTTCTATCTCAGCTGGGGCTGCTTCTGCTTCTTACCAACAACATACACGATCCAAGGCCAATATCTCGGCCGCTACCCGTCATCAGCTCCAACACCTTACCTAGCATTCTTCTTCACCCTCGGAGTAGCAGGTTACATCATCTTCCGCTCCGTCAACCACCAAAAAGAAATCGTGCGACGAACAGGCGGAAAATGCACTATCTGGGGTAAGCCGGCAGAATGCATAGTCGCATCCTTCAGAACCTCCGATGGTCGGCAGCACAGGAGTCTACTCCTCTGCAGTGGTTGGTGGGGATGGTCTCGGCACGCGAATTACCTGGGCGATCTGATTCTTAGCTTCAGCACTTGTGCGTTGGTGGGTAGTACAAGGGCTGTGGTGTGGACGTACGCGGTGTGGATGACGGTGTTGCTTGTGCATCGATGTATACGTGATGAGAAGAGCTGCTCGGTTAAGTATGGTGCTGCGTGGACCGAGTATTGTAGACGTGTACCTTGGCGATTTATTCCTGGCGTTTGGTGAGATTTTGGAGTTTCAGGACCTTGGTCGAGGGAGATTTGTGCTACGTCTGGTGTAAGGTTGTGAAACAGCGTGGGTAGATGGTGTTACTTGTGCCCGGAGTGAAAGCTCAGCCCAGGTCTAGACTCGATAGATTTAACTTGTTGTGCAGTTTATACATATTAGACTCGTCAATGAGGAGTTTTTCTCTGCTTGTGTAACGAGCGTGTTACCACATCGCTCGTAAATTGCATCAAGGGATCAGGCTGTCTGTTGACACATAGATTGGCGGGAGAGGTCGCATGTAGGCATCATCACCGCCTTTTTCTTCCCGTCTGCTGTCTCAGTCTGATCATCATGATGTTGGTCAAAGTTATACCATCCTTTTCCTTTACTCGAATTCTACCATGTATGGGGTCTACCAAGTTAGCCTTGGTGCAAGTGCTCGAATAGGGAGATAGACAGTGCCTTGAGGGTACATATTAGTCGTATCTGTCCAATGTTCGAAGCTGTCCCCTGTCATAGCTCATGCAAGCCGTGTTAAGCCATGGAGCGGCATAACCAAATTCTCCAAGATATTGCGGACAAAATACGCGACTTCTACAAGCTCCGCCAGCCATATAGCGTTTTTCATGGTTCTTCAAGCAGTACTCGTCCTCGCCATGCCACTGACACGAATATTATCGAAATCAGCATGCTATCCCAATTTATCTCCGTGGACTCCGCGCAAAGAACCTGTCTTGTGGAGCCCAATGTACCGATGGACCGACTCGTCGAAGCCACGATGCCATTCGGCCTAATACCTCCAGTCGTTATGGAATTCCCCGGGATCACAACAGGAGGGGGCTTTGCGGGGACTTCTGGGGAAAGCAGCTCATTTCGACATGGTTTCTTCAACGAAACTGTCAACTTTGTGGAAATGATACTTGGAAACGGAGACAAAATTCGGGCATCGCGCGAAGAACATGATGATCTGTTTCATGGTGCTGCGGGCGCTGCTGGGACTTTAGGCTTGACGACATTGATGCAGGTCCGACTGGTAGAGGTGAAGCAATTTGTCAAGACAACGTACCACAGAGTTGGCAGCGTGTCAGCCGCTATCTCTACAACGAAGAAGTGTTGTAAGAATGTGGACGTCGACTATGTTGACGAAATATGGCCACTTTGGCTTTGTCCTCTGAAAGGCTGTCGAACACCTACTTTTCACCCTGTTACGAAAGGCTCTTCAGATACTGGCACTAGAGATAACATGTCGCAGCCGATGCTCAACATTGGTGTTTAGGGTTGGGCGCCTTTAGACCCAGAGGAGTTCAAAACAAAATACGAGGCTCTAGAGAAGAAGTTGATGGAGTTGGGTGGTCGAAAATGGCTCTACGCACATACTTACTACACCGAAGAGCAATTCCGGGAATTAAACGATCGCTGCTGGTACCAGGAGCTTAGAAAACGCTATTTTGCCACAATGTTGCCAACCGTCTACGACAAGGTGAAAAAGAGTGGCCTTGATGCGGATGAGAGGGATGAAAAGGGTTGGGGACTCGGAACTTTGTTGAATAAGTGGCCCATTGGTGGAATCTATGGCATGATTATGGCGTTTTACTCTGGGGATATCAATTTCCATCGACGAGCGAGATGGAGGTATGTGAACCAGTAGTATACCCGAGGTTGAGTCTATCTCAAGCTGGTTCCTCCAATTAATCTGTCATTCGCGGGGAATTTCCAGCTTAGCAGGGATCTCGGTGTTGCACCAAGTTCTAACATACCTTCATCGCTTCCGAGCCAAACAACACAAGACCCTCAACTCCGATAGATATTCATGATATTTTAGGTAACACCGCATAGTCCAACACGCCTGTATCTTAGCCACAGTTATGTTATTCACAAATACGTTCTGATTAATTGGGCTACCGTAATGCTTCCCGACTCTAATGCTGACATGCAGATCAATATCTTGGCAGACGGCGGCGTGCATGAAGATGACGTTTCAGTAAGTAAGGCTCTCCAGGCAGCAAGACACAATCACAATCTCAACCTCTGCTCTAATCATCCAAATATCCCCCGTTATCAGGAACTAAGCCTAAAGAAGACCCGCGCTTTCGTCGAAATGGTAGAAAGGAGTTTCCAGTACCTCCCAAGGCTCAACTTCACCGACAGCCCATTCAAACAATTCACCATCCCCCAGGACTGGAGAGCATGGGAGGTCGCATGGCTTTATCGCCTACCTGCCATCATTACCCATGCTAGCTATCCTGCTAGGTTGATCGAGAACGGATGTATCATCGACAATGTTACCAATTGTCATAAAGCGTGCGGAAGCGAAGAGCACATGTTTTCAAATCCCGAAACGCTATGGAACTGCCTTACTTTGGCAACTGTTGCTATGATGTCTACCAATCGTGGGCCCGATACCATCAGCAACCAGACATTAGAAGAAGTGGGTAGGAAGTTTAACACCGGCCCGCTGGACGAGTTCTGGAAACTTGGTGCATTGTTGAGCTACGTCAAATGTGCGCTACAGTCTTGTTCAGACTCCAAGTTCGGCGGTTGTCCGCCGGAATTGTGGACTTTTCAATGCCAAATGATCACATCTAAGAACATCAAGGACTTGGGCAGAATCATGAGTACCGAGTACTGCGACAAAGCTGATCCTGGAATTGACTACGATATTGCAGGGCCTGGTGTGAGTTCTACAGCACCAAGAATGAAAGATTTTACTGACCACCTACAGATCATCGTGGCATATCTGATTCAGTTCACGATAGTCCTATTCTTTGCTTTGTTCTACAAGATCACCAAGACCTGGATACGGAACTTCACACTGATTTCACTTCTCCCTTTTCAAGGACCTGCTGCAGCCGTCGAGACAGCCTTTCAATGGCAGAAAATGGTTTCAAGAAGTACCTTTGGTGTTGCAGTAGCATCAACACTTGTCGATCTGCAAGAAGCTCAAGCTGTGTTTCTCGGCACTATTTCTATAGCCGCTATCATCACCTTCTCAAGTTCTAGCGGAACGGGACTTGGTAACATCAGTTCACTCCTCTCCTGGCTGACAAACAACCTCACTGTGAGAGGCATGGTGTCGGCAGGAATGTATCCCCTACTGTTTGTGCAGCTTATTCTTCAAAAGACTCACAATCGCTGGTGGTATACACTTGTTCTTGTGTTTATCAACTGGGTCCTTGTTGTGCTCATTGCTAGGCCCCAGACTGTCGATGAGCCTTCGCTATTAGAGCACTTTACAGACTCATCTCCTTTGGAACGCTGTGGGAATCATAGTGGGCCCAGGACGTTTTGTCAGACTTTCAACAAACCCGCCGAGAGAGGTTCTAGTTCCACTACGGGTGAAGAGTTAGGTCATTTGGATCGAGATGCGGAGAGCTTCTTCAAGTTTCATTCTAGGATACAGGCACCAATGCATGTAATTATGGCATTCCTGATACTTGATTGGATCCTTGCCATGATTAGGATGCACCTCTTCGAACGGGGTGACTGGTTATCCCACAAAGCCCATACTTTGATGGATAGCTTACCGTTGCGTCTGAAGTCGTTTTATACCCGGAGGTACTTCATGCTCTTCACAGAAGCTATCTGGATCTCCATGGAAGCCCTCACTATCGTCATGGGCGCAATTGGAGTACATGAGTTTGCGGCATTTATGCATCTACTCAGCGGCGGGGAATCGGGCAACGAGAGCAAGGTTGCGCTGTCGAAATGGGGTTTTGGACAACTGGTAGCAGTTTGCGTCTGGGTTCCTGTTATCCTCAAATTCGCTTGTCTCATGGTGGGTAAGTTGAAATCCCTATCTTATCCCGCCAAGTCTGTGTTTATAGCTGACAAATTGAAGACGGGGCTCTGCCTGGTTGGAGAAAGCGGTTGGGCCAATTCATCGAGATTACGCAGCGCAAAGAAAACGACCCAGATGGGAATGATGTTGTTATGGAAACTTTGCTTCCATCCAGGCCGACCAAGAGGGGCCAGACGGATGAAGTTGAGGGGCGTACTTTGACGGCGAGGCGGTCTTGGGGCAGATCATATGATTAGTATTGAATAGCTCGATATATGCACAAAGCAAGAGACTTCTCTGCCGGAACGTGTCATGGTGGCATGCGCGTTGTCAAGGAGTTGCTGAACTTACCTGGCCAATCAGCCAGCCCATCGATTTTTCCAGGCCTGGCTAATTGTCTCAGAGGCCCAGCTGAAAGATCTCGAGAGACACTATCGGTTTTTAGCGTGTAGCTTCTACCCCGAATGAGACATTTATATAGAATCACCAGACCATTTCTAGAAACAATGCTCCCCCATCATCCCTAATGCATTTTGCAGCATTTTGTCGCGTTTCATGCCACTATGGCTTCATCTAACCCTGAAAGAACTTACGCTCGTTGGTCTCTCCGAGACGTGCCTCATACACCCGCGACAGACGTCCTTCCCATTGGGCCTGGAGCAGATGGAATTGAGACGGTGTTTGACGATGATTCACGTAGATTAGTTGATCCGGCTCACATCCAGCCTGGAGGGAAATATCATTGTAGGTTTCCGAAGCATTTTGCTATCAACAGCTCAAAGTCATGCTGAGTCTGAATTTGGGCGTAGCTATTGTCAAGCTCCAGATTCAATTCGAAGGCCAGGATCCTAGTGACGCGCGTCATGCTCAAGCTACAGGATGGCTAATCATGCCCCATCTCATCATCACCGCCGCACATTGCGTTTATGACCATACATACAACTATGGCAAAGCTGTTCATGTCCGTGCTTTTGTGGGATACAATGGCAAGAACTCTATTGACCAGCCTAGCGTCCAATTTCGCAGAGGTCTTAGGGCTGTCATTCCGAAAGACTGGATCATCAGTGACACCAATCGCGCCAGCGATGTCGCTTTCATCAAGGTGGAAGAATTCAACAACATTGTGCGTATCAGCCAGCAACCCACTACAGGTTTTCTGAATAAGATGCTTTTGAGCGTGGTTGGGTACCCGTGCGACAAATCCTTGGGCGATGAACGGGGCGCGCAAATGTATGAGATGACCAAAACAACAGATTGCGATCTATCAAAAACCGCTTTTAACATGCTGGAGCACACCATGTCTTTTGCAGGTGGTAAGTACCTGTTTCCGGCCCAAATTACTTGCAATACCCATCAACTGTACTAGGTCAATCCGGGTCGCCTGTTCTCATCAGTGGCGAAAGCAAGGCTATCGGCGTCTCTTCGTATGGTACCGGAACTAGGAACACAGCAACTGTGTTTCGAGGTAAATTCGGAACCTACCTCAGCAGGCATGTCTACTGTCATGTATGCCTTGGATCGTGCTCCTGCTGGTAGCGAAGATATCAGATACATCATGACCACGGGCCACCCGGAGGGCAGTGCGACAGAAGAGCCCCTCAGTGATGTTAAAGCCTTTTGGGCAATTTTCAAGAAGGTTACCAGCGTCGGCCAAAGAATTGATCATTCGGTATTACGAACTGGGTCCCCTTTCTTGGGCCAGATGGGCAGTCCTATCGCCGCCGTTGCAGGTACCGCACTCGGTGTCATGGGCAAGCTTGGTTCAGATTTTTCCATCGATATTGGGTCCGTCCACTTCAATTACAGGCAGGGTGCTGCCCGTGCCATTGTTGCAGAGGCTGCTATACAGACTGTCCTGATGATGGATCCTCACAAGGCGAACGAGTTCAGAATATTCGACAAGATGGAGGATCAATTCATCGAGACGAAGGATGTTGTTCCCAGGGTTGCAAATCTCATCACACCTGGTATTATTGAGTCTGCACTCCGGATCTCAGTCAATGCGCAGGCTGCGGGCGAGGAAATGTCTAGACTCTACCCAAAGCTCCCTCCCGTGAGCAGCTCTCTGGGCGACGGTGCCAAAAGATTTGTTGAGGCCTTCACCCGGTACACAAATCAAGGCGATGCCAATGAGATGTCTGAGTTTCTTGGAAGCATCGTTGAAACCGCCTTATCTGCTAGTTCTCCCAACCTCGACGGCATCACTCGAGCCATCGGCGAGTCTGAACTGAGCGTGACCGACATGTCGACTCACGTCGAGATTCTGTGTCACAGAGCTCTTATTGGCGACACTGCTCTACAGGGTCTCATAGCCATACCTCTCGATCAAATGATGCAGAATGGTCTGTTTGATCATTTTGTCAGTACGGTTGGGAAGATTGGAAGAACGGTCATTGGAGTCGCTCCTGTTGTCATTCAGAATATTTTGGACAATATCAGACGGGAGGAATAACCACAAACTGGAAGTGGTCACAGGAATGGCTCTCAACGGAAATCATTATGACGCATGGGAGGTCTGTAGCTTACAGTACTCAACGTGGTCTTGAAGGCTTGAGAGAATATGTGGGAAGTTTAATAACACTGACTACACAGTAGGGAGTCCCCATCCAGGTGATCTAGCCAGCCGGTTCAACAGGGACAGCATAATACCCGAATATGCATCAACATACTTGCATATAAGGATGAGAGTCATGGCTAAGATTTTTTCCATAACTATATGTAGTAGAGATAATACAAGATCCGATACATGAGAACGAAAGTTGTCAGCTACAGTATAATCGAAGGCCATTTTCCTCCATAGCTTACCACCCGAACATCCGTCTCTCTCCGAAACCACAGCTCAAAAAGCGGTTTGGCTGATCGATGTTTGTCGCACCCGAGCACAGTAGAGTTACTCGTTCTTGTCGGACACCATCCACATGCGGCTAACGATATAAGGCTGGATAATAATGGTGACACTGGGAAACGGAGGGATGACAGGAAGCTTGATGTCATGGTTGATAGTGGTGATGACATGAACCGTCTGAGGGTCAGATGCGCCCGTGGGAATCTTATTCCACGCAATATCCCACTTGATGAAACCATTCTCAAACTTTGTGTCGACGAGCTTCACATATTCGGGGTTGAAATCAATTTTGACTCCCGAGCTGAGCTCCTTGGGGATCAAGGCCGAAAGAAGAAGAAGACCCTTGTCTGTGAGGACATAGGGAATTGGTGGGAGAATGACAGTGTTCTTGCCCTCCTTAGTCTCCGAGCCAGAGGCACCAGCGTCGCCTTCAACAGACTGGACAGCGACGGCGTTATCCTCAGGATCCTCAGGCCATTCAAGATAGACGATTTTGATGTCGGAGGTACCGAAAGCGGTCTCAACAAGGACAGACTTGTTGTTGAAATGGGGTATAGGCAGAAGGATAGGAAGCTCAAACTCAAACTTGACTTCCTTATCCTTAGGGACCTTCTCAAAGCCACCGCTGTAGGCCTTGACGGAAAAGCGAAGACCGCCAGTCCAGATTTCCTGCTCAAAGAACGGGGTGAGGAAGTATCCAGGGATAGTGCCCTTGGCCTTGAGAACGAGCTTGCGGCCGAGACCATGGTAGTGGGCTTCGATGCCCTTGGGGTCGATGGGAACAAGAGAAGCCATTGTTTAAGAGGCCTTGAGTTATGTAGTTGATAGATAAGTAGAATTTTTTGGTTGTTGATGATTTGATATCTTTCCAGCAGAATAGTGATTGGTATTTATAGGCAAATGGAGGCCAGTGTATATCAGATTGATGCCTTCTGTGGCTGTCATTCTCCAGCTGAAAGCAATCTCTTCTGAGCTGATATCACAATAATATGATGCCATATCCAATATTGTCTGAGAAGGTTTAGATATCACATCCGCATCAGGTCTCTTCCCCGACCTTGATTCTCGCATTCAAGAGGCTCAAATACGACAGACCTATGAACACTCTCACATTCGTCCTTGGCCTACGTCTGGAGTAGCACACCCATGCCAGAACAGACTATGTTTCACCGTATTAGGCTCACCCAGCTAGCCACGGGCCGCGGAGAGGCCCGAAGCTGGCCGTTCATTGTCTCAGTGCGATACTCAGAAGTGGAAACGATCACCTCGTTCTCGTATCAAATCACAGCGTTTAGGCAATGTCACATATCAGCAAGGGATAGTTTATGTGATAATGCAGCCTCGTGCACTAGAACGGCCCATGCCACCCTCAGCTCCGCCCGTTGTAGACGTGGCGCATATTTGAACTACCTTATCAGGTTAGTCGATGCAACGCCTACAAACTCCATATATTTTTGTGACAGCCATGGTTCGTTGATGTACAGAAATTCCATCATGTTATTATCTCAGAGCGGCGCCATTGATATGAACTTTGAGACAATTAGAATTTGGCTGAGCTGAAAGCTTTTCTTTGAGGGTGATAAGTGTTGATCGTGGAAGTAGATGTCTCACCTCCCCAAGGGGCCTTCTGTCACATCAACGCTCTACTAGTTCTTCAATGGCAATACCCCTTTCTTGCCAATCACCTTTCCATTGCCTTCCCTCTTGCATGACACCTCAGGACTTTTGTTGGAATCGCGAGTTCCGATTTGCTGCCTGGTCGCATGAGCAGGGCAGCTATTGCTAGGCCCGACATGGAAAAGTCAAGAAGCTCGGCGATAGGAATTAACGGCTTGAAGCTTGATCAGAGAGAAGTATGGCGTGTCCTATTGCTGGGATAGTGACGAAGGTCCAAGTTCCCATGACCTAATCGTTGCGAACAACTCTAGCTTAAGCAGTACCCAGTCTCTACTCGTGGATGGCTCATTCTTCTCTCAGTACAGGCTCTGTACCGTCTAGCATTTTCTGATGAAAGATATGAGTATTTTTCATAGTAGGAGTTAAAATTCTTGCTCGCCTCCGCGCTGTCGTCAACTCCTATGTCAAAATGTAGACAAGTTTTGAGGTGCTCCAAGGCCAGCACTGCCAGCATATTATATGAGTTCGCACTACCCAAGCCCGGGTATCAGCGTCACTACTGACATCGTGTAGAAATCCAGTAAATAAATGATGGATCGCAGTCGCAGATTCGTCTTTGACGACCTCGAGCAATCTGTCGCAAGCAGCTCGACCAAGGTCATTGCCCTACCGGAGATTAAGCTTTAGCATACCAGAAAGCCACAATGCAAGCTATATCAGGCGCAACGGTTTGCTTGCATGCGTCGCACAAATAAGTATCTTGGTTTGCTGTTCCATCGTTACGCTGGTATGGCGGGCAACTCAGCTAGTGTGTCATAGCAAACCCCACGGAGGGCTCTGAAGACGCGACCCAGACTGGTAAGTTAATCTTAATATTTAATAAGAATTAATTTATATTTAACTTATGTTGTAACAAGTATCTTGATTAACATAATATGTATGTAATTTAGTTACAACACAGCCTGAAGTAATTCACGGCTAAATTCCAAAACCTCATGCATAAGCCATGCCACCAAGGAGTGGCTTAAGGCGGAGTGGTAACACTTGGGCATAATCGCGTTTAGTGCACTGCAATGTTGACCTATAGATTTGCTGGAAATCTCTATTTGTAATCCTGAAAACTGCCCTGTAGTAGCTCAAACACGTAGTGAAATGTTATTGGTAGCCTCGTTCTGTACTTGTACAGTTGTACTTGAAACCCGCTTCACAAATCTCTCGTGTGAATTTTCCTTCCTTCTCTTGTGTTTCTAATCTCTAGTAGTCATGGCAGAGCTGGCACTGGCTATTATTCCCCTGGGTGTAACAGTTACATCTGGTCTCGTAAAGTATCTTAAAACCTTTAATGATCACGATGACGATCGCGCTCGACTTGTGCGTCAGGCTGAACGCTTCGAAACCACGTTTCAATCCCTTCGAGCTGCTTTAGATCGTCCCCAGCTCAAACCCAGAGCTTTCTATCTCAGCATCAGAGGCTTCTGCTTGTCTCAGAGAATGCCAAAAGGCATTGGAAGAACTGGACAACCTTCAACAGAAAACCTTCGCCACCATTACCAGCACCGTAGCGACGACTCCCCATGCGCGTACAAAAGGCAAGATCAAGGATGGATATAAGAAGCTCTTATATCCGCTACGAAAGTCCGACATCGAAGCTCTAGAAGGAGCTTTGGAAAAGCTTTCGACAACGCTCAGTCTAGCTCTAGGAATACTTCATCTGTAAGGCGCCCCAGTCTATATCAATTACTCCAGCTGATGAGCTTCAGAGATGAAGAATCTTTAACAAGGAAGATTTTGAATGAACAAATGGTCGAGATTCAGAAAAACACAATCGTCAACTCCAATACATCGACCGCTATCAAAGAGCTACACCAACCTATCTCGCGGATCGATTTGGCCGCCCCCGTTCTCCAGACTTCCGTTGATGCTATTGTTCCCCATTTCGACCAGAGGTTTGACCAGATATCTTACCAGATTTCTTACCAACATGTCCAAATGCAAGCTCAAATCAAGTCACTTCTCGATATGGCCGGACTTGCAAGATATCAGGATCACCTCGGAACAAACCAGCAGCCTTCATACAATCACTCTGGAGAACAAGGCAACTATATTGCGGCCCGTGAGACTGAACAGGAACTGCGTACGCTTTACAAAAGAGCTGATTCGGTGTCGACGTGTTCTTGCCACTTACAACGCGTGCGTCAGAGCAAAAGGTTTGCTCTGGGGCCGGTGCATTTCGCAGAAGAGATGTTACCCAATCTCTCTCACGAGAAAGACTGTGTCTTCTTCATCCCGTCATCAGGCTACGAAAAGACACGAACCGTTCGTTTTACTGGTTTGGCTTCTTTGTTGAAAAAAGGGGTTGAAGTATCATTCTCTATTCGCGCTCGCGCCGGGCGGTTCAGTATCAGCCCTTCTTTTACCTACTTTCCCGTGGTTGATAAGAATGTCGCGCCAGCATTTTTAGTTATGGGCCTTCCTCTTGACGCAATCAAGCTCAAGAATATTAATGAGACAAGATCGAGAGTAATTCTGAACGCGACGCAGCGAAAGCTCCATGAGTTGTTTTGCTCGGAAAGGGCAAGTCCTAACGACGTAACCCAAGATAGTTCTACCCTCCTTCACTTGCTAGGTTTCACAGTAAGATCATATGAAATCAAAGCATAATAGACTATTTAACTAACTTCTTTAGGCATATCACTGGTTAACAACTTTGCAAGGAGCAAATTCCCCATTCGTGCGTTTGACGTGTGAAGCTCTGGTCAATTTTCTTGTTGCCGCAGGTACATCTGTCACAGTTCGCGACAGATATGGAGTGTACGTGCCCCAAAAATACACTGATACCTTCAACTCAATAATTTTAAGTTTAGCATTGCACACAGTAATCGATGGGACCTTTGTTCCCGCCTCCATCTATGGCCAGCTGAATGCTGAGAACGACGTAGAAGAAAGGAGCACTCTATACTTTTCACCTCAGTTTGATAGGCGTGCGCTTCTCGATTATTACGATCATAACCAGAGTGTGGCAAGTAGTAAGTTCCACTATCTTATTGAACCCTGTGTTGCTACCCTTCCTATGATCTTGAAGGCTTACGGCATGTACCAGTTCAATATGGTCCTTTAAGCTTAGCAGTCATTCGGAACAATCTACAAGAAGTGGAGCGACTCCTCTCCCTATATGCTCATATGCTCAAAGAGGTAAGCTTCTACGGAGAGACGCCGTTACACATAGCCATCTACAGGCTGGATATCTTGAAAACACTGGTCAAGAAAGCGAATCCCGAAATTTTGATTCAACGCAGCAATTATGGCGCGACTGTTCTTAGCCTTGCAATACAAGTCAGTCATGAGATTTGTGATAGGGGAAACGCTTTGGATGAGTCATGTTGTCCTTGTACGTTACCGCTTCGGATCATTTTAGCCGCCGGATGTTCCATTATACCTCACCGCGATTTCCTTCAAGATGGTCACCGAGATATTCCAGGATGGTCCTTCTCTGAAGCTTCTCTCCACTGCAAAACACTTCTGGCAAAAGAGCTGCGAAGTCGCCGTAGGCAGCTGCGAGATTTGGTCCGAAACAAGCTTTCAATCACAGAGTTCAGCAAATTTACACCTCTGGAGGAAGTACCCGACATTGACGCCATCGCGATGGATAGGCTACTTCGCCAAAAAGGGATCCTTGGTCTGGGACCCCTCTCGACTTTCGTGGATGAAGACCTGCCTCAACATCCTTGTCGGGATGTTGTTTACTATTCTAAATCAATATTCTTCGACCTGAGGAAGCCAGAAGATGCAGATATCTTCGTTGACTCCGGCTTCAAGATGGTCTGTGCTGATCAAGATCATGACTCTTCATTAGACAGAGCCCTTTTTAACAGACCCGATCCATTGATAGGTTCCATTTCACTCAACTACGCAATATGGCTATTTGATCATCAAGCCCCTCTATGGAAATGGAGCTATAGGTTCACTAGTCCGATGCCTTCTATTTTCGTTCTTGCGGATATTCTCAGTATGCAAGACTACGAATGTCCTTGCCAAGACAACACAAAAGACAGGGTAGAGATTTATCTTTCCGAATCAGTTTTGGTCGACGACTGCTCTTGCCTGTGTTCGCCAGACGGCTGTACTCCCTTCACCTCGAGAATGAGGTGGCTGGCACACCCCTATGAGCAGGCTCAAGACCTCAATCCTCGAGATTATGCCACGCGTTTCGGCTCTTATGTGGAAATATATGGCAAACGCTTGAACCTGAGCCATCACGTCATAATGGTGCGGCAAGCAACATTTGCTGCGCTGGATCTAAAGCATACGTGTTTGGAGAGGCCAGGATATCGTTGGCCCAGTCGATTCCATTGGATGTACTTAACGGACCCAGTGTCAGAACTGGACCCGGATGAGAAGGAGTTCGAGATTCTCAATGTAGATGCGGAGGCAATCAATCAGCTGGAGGATATGGTCGTCATGTTTCAGGACTTTGTGCTAACTGGGCGCCAAACGACTATTTCAAGCAATAGTGACAGTTTTGATATCGATTATTCAGCTTTCAATGAGCCGAGTACCCTTGGTATAGACAACCTTTACTACCAGCGAGCTTTGGAATTCTGGAAGCATATATGGGCAAATAGGATGCAGATTGCCCTGGATACTGTGGCCAAAGGATGGGATAATAACCTTGCTGGACTGAATGATCTTGTGCATATTTCAACTTGCGAGGAGGTAGTACAAGAAACAAGAGACAGCCTTGATGAAGGCGATGATGAGATTTTGAATAGGATTATACAACGGATTCAGGATATCTGAAGAGTTTAATATCTAGAAATAGTTTTTATTAGTTAACTAAATTAAATTATAATTAATATGTTACTATACCTAGTATATATTCTTCTTATTGAAATCTAATTATAGAATATTTGACCTTTATATTCATGCGTGTAGGCTTCTAATAATAACTAAAGAACTCTGACTTGTGAGAGATTAGAGCCGCGGGGAAGGTTCTGGTACTTATAATACATGCTATGAGATGAGCCATGAGTGTCGGGAAAATACGGTTAAAAATAACAAGTCTCTAGATTACGCCGGCTGTTCAAGGACTACCTTCTAGGTCAATGTCTCTTGATAAAATGGCATGTCTTTGGTAGGCTCGTGCTGTCCACTGTTTCATATACCCTGGCTCACGTCGATCACTCGTTTATTTTAGCCATAGAGTTAGTTTAGGACATTTAAGGTTTCTAGCCTGGGCTGACTGGGATTTATTAATTCCGCGCTACTAACATACAGCCCCCAGCCGTAGTATACTGTAATTGTCCCAAATTTATCACACCATGTCATTCTAACGGCACCAGATTTCCCATACAAATTTAGTCGTTGTCAGGCTCTCAGCTCATACAGGCCACTACTTGATGCTCTTCGCGAACTTCGACCACCGAAGTATTACCTCAGTCCAACACCACCATGTCATCCCAAAATACCGACCCTCTGGCTGGACTTGATTCCATCGACTGGTCTCGTCTCAACCACGCCTACGGCCCAGCTGATGATGTACCACTTATTCTAGGGGATCTTCAGTCAAGAGATCCTGAAGTCTACAAGACAGCGCTTGATGCGTGTTGGCCTAACATCTATCATCAAGGCACTCGCTATAGTTCTTCAGTTGCAGCAATTCCCTTTCTATATGCTTTACTTGATAGCCCAGCGACCAAGGACCGCGAAACCCTACTATACCTGATCGTCAGTCTTGCAATTGGTCATCCAAACTGGGCGGTTCCTAACGGGATTGACATCCAAGAATGGGAAAGGCGCCTTGCGGTTATGGACCCTGAAGACCGTGGTCATGCAATGCAAGAGCTCAAAGCCTACAAGGCCGTCGAGCTGGGACTGTCTTCGGTCATGCGTTGCTTGGACGAGGACTCAGCGAGCATGCGAGCCAATGCGGCTCATGCTTTGGCATTCTTCCCGCGTCAATCTGGTCCATCAAGAGTAGCTCTCCTCGACCTACTGAGTCGAGAGACAAATGATAATGTTCGCGGGACAATTGTACTGGCGCTCGCCATCTTATTCGTTAGGGCGGATGATGTGTCAGAGAAAAGGAATGTTATTGAGAAGATCAAGGAGTACTACACGGCTCCCTCGATCCGAGAAGCACCTGACTATATCTTCACATGGTCTTGCGCTGTTGCGCTCTTGATGCTAGATTCAGAGGAAGATGGGTTGGCTGAAACTTTGCAGCGTGTACGAGTGGATGAAGCGTATATGTCCAAGTTGGAATCAACCATTGATCCTAATTCTTGGTTTCCTTTCGCCATATTGGATCTCCGGGATTTGACCAAGTCAGTATTGGAGAACCATCAAAAGGAAGCAGCCGGTTCCTGAGCCTAGACTAAGAGTAGGATAGTTGTATAATGGTAACTTCAAGCGCTCAAAATAGTCACCCTTTCCACTAGGGATTTGAGACTTGTTAAGGCTCTTTTAGCCTCCAACCCCCTGACATCATGTTTGCAAATAGAAATGTCAAATTTTAATAGTAAGGATTATTATAGAATCTATATGTGAGTATATTTACTACTTACTCTTCAAGACAACGTGTCTTTTACTTGTACTTATTGACCTGCTCCTCAGTCCACTCCCAGTACTTTTTCCCAAGGTCAGCATCAAGAAGATCTTTGCGGCACGGCTCGACCTTTCCAAAAGGAGAAACTATTCAACGGATACAGTTAGCTATCAGACTTTTTAAATCGCCGCCTACAATGACGTTGCAGGCATCTTGGAATGACAAAGACTTACCCCAACAACCATTTTCCTTCTCTGTTATGGTAGGAGAATGGCTTGCAAACAGTTGTGTATATGCGCCGTTCTTGGGTGCATGAGCGATGAGTTTCTACGCGGCTATCATCAGTCTATAGTTTCTACATCTGTAAGGCGTTAACTTACGAAGATAGCAAGCTGCATTCTCGGCATGTTCTGCTGTAGGTTGGTCACAAAGTTGCCAGGGTTGAGGGCCTAAATACAATAGTCAGTTTCCAGCATCTTTCAAACGAGAGGATATTGAATGACGAACAATGCTGATGATGCCTTTTCCGGCAGTCCTTCTAGCATACTCAACAGCGTGCAAGACGTTTCCGGCCTTACTTCTTGAATACTTCGGCCAGATCCCTTCTTCATTATGATAGTCCATGTTCGTGAAGTCGATGGCGGGAGTCGGAGCGCCATCGGCAGCACTGGAGGATACCCAAATGATACGAACAGAGTTCTTGGGGGCAATCTGGGCCGTAGCAGCAAGAATAGGATTGAGGAAGTGGGTGAACAAGAACGGCGCTAGGTTGTTCACACCAATCTGCAACTCGTAGCCTTGTACCGTCTTTGACCCCTGCGGAGGCACCATGACACCAGCGTTATTATAGAGTACGTCGAGGCGGCTTTCCTGTGCTAGGAACTCTTGAGCCGAAGCCTTTATAGTGGTGAGATCGTCGAGGACCAGCGGTAGGAAAATCATACTGCCGGTTGAGTTTGGATGAGCCGCCTTGATGTCTCTCATAACCTCGTCGGTCTTGGATCGAGAGCGAGCGGCCATATAGATCTTTCCATTTCTCTGGTATAGAATTGAAGCAAGCTCCTTACCCAATCCGCCAGAAGCTCCAGTGATGAGAAAGACCTAATGGATGTCGTTATTAGACAAGCTACAGTTGTATGTGGTGTAGATTAGCTCACCTTGCCTGCTTGGTCAGGAAGATTTTTCTCTGTCAGGGTCGGCTTGTTGGGAATGATAGTGCTTCGGCGGACACTCATGATGGATAGCTTTGCAATTTGGAGTTGCCAGAGGAAATAGCCTGTCAAAGGATCAGAGGGATATTAATTGACCGTGATGTCGAGATCAGAAAGTATAAAAACCTTGGTGGATGGTGTTCTGGGACTACTGGCGCTGCCTTGAGCTTTATATAGCCAGTTTGTTGTCAATGACTGACAACGAAATGATCATATGTCCGAGGCATCATTAAAATCATGATTGAACTAACAGTTCAAGATGCGGCCGCACTGGGGCGAGTCACGTCTGACGCTGAGCGCCA
This sequence comes from Fusarium oxysporum Fo47, assembly GCF_013085055.1. Classification (NCBI taxonomy): domain Eukaryota; kingdom Fungi; phylum Ascomycota; class Sordariomycetes; order Hypocreales; family Nectriaceae; genus Fusarium; species Fusarium oxysporum. Next base: position 2,117,602 of record NC_072849.1, read on the forward strand.
CTTGAGGTGATGCGGCTTCTGCGGCCGCACTCCGCACTCCGCTCCAGCACGTTTCTGGGAGGGCGACTAGAGCAATGTTACGGCAAGAAAACGGTTCACTCTCTTCTCTTTCTTTATAACAGACTTATCTGTCGGGAATAATGTTTCCTCATTCATCAGAACGCAACTAAACTACTCTATTGTAACGTCGTCCTAGCTTCTACCCTTGCTGTGACGTCGTGAACCGCCAACATCTCGCGGTACGTGCTACCAAGCCGCCACCTTGAACTCATGGTATCCAGAAACATATCCAAATCAGCAGCAGCCGTGCGGTAAATTTCATTCCCGCCTTCACCAAGAAGCCAGTGAAATGTCGCTGCACTTGCGTAGATAGAATCCAGCATGAAAGGGCTTACTTTGGACAGCGAGGATATTCCGTCAGTTCTGAATGCGGGTAGCAGTTCCATACCCAGAGTGTGTAGCTGTTCGCTGGCCTGTTCGATGATATGCATGGATTGCCTCTGAAGCTCGATCTCATTCTGTGTCTTGTCACCCGGACTATCAACATATCCAGGCTCTGCACTGATCTTTTCTGGGCAAGTGAAACGGTCGAGAGCGACAAAGAGCGCTGAGCGGGCAATGCATCGCGGTGCGAGAAGTATGGCACTTTTCTCGGGACTAAGAGTCGTAGTCTCATTATCCACGATTGCCCCGAAATCCGACAATTCGCCTGCGAGAGACATGATTTGTTCAATACGAGAACTTGTCATGGCTAAATTATCCCGCGCAGAGCTTATTGCGCGTCCGAGATATATCGAGGCTTGACATAGTCTTGCGAATGGAGACTGCTGGAGCTGATATGATATTGAGGTTGAGTGACTGACAGCCAAGTTTACTTCGCCGCGGTCCTAGATGCGTGTCAGTTGATATAGTGTGAACAGTGTTGAGGTTCTATTAACTTACCCATACGTCGTCATCGACAGGCAGTTTACACTGTGGATGTATATCTGGAAGTAAGCAACGCTTTCTGCTTCCCAGTGACATGAGCTTATCGAGGATATAGATACTCCACCATACTCTCCTTCTCTCTTCAGCCTCTGTCCATGTTGTCTAAAGATATGTCAGCGTATTGCGTCCCTTCTCTTTGTCAATGGGGTCAAGCGACACTGAGCTGATCTTTAAACAACTGCCAAAATATTGAGGAGACATACCACTTGACCCAATGGAGAATAGTCACCGGGAGTGATGCCCAAGACATCAGAGTAGCGAGCGCACGACCCAGCCGTCATCCAAGCCGCCGGATAGATTGCATGGGAATATTCATACAAGGCTACGAGGATCATAGCCTGAAGACAAAGTAGTGAGATGACGCCGTTGCTCTCCAGACTAGCGAGGGAGCTTTTAGCTGTATCATACAATGCTGAGTCGGTTATGTCGACAGCAGGAGTCGTAACAAGCTTCATCCCAAGGAACAGCATCGCTAGATCAGGGCCTGCATTCTGCACCGGGAGGCCCATATCCATCCTCTTTTTAGATATCATAGGAAACCAGGTGTGCACAGTCGCAAAGTAGTTTTGCGATACATCTAGAACGACGTTGCCCTGGCTGAGAAGCGCGAGGACGGGCTAGCAAGGATTAGAGCACTGAACAACAGATATAACAGCGCAGGGATAAAGTGACGATGGAAATTACTGGAGGCAGCATACCGCAGGAATGACGCCGCTGGGGACAGGCAGTCTGGCATGAGACCATATATAGCAGTCAACATCGAGAAACATAGATGCCGGAAAGTGTGTCACTGAGGTTGGGCCTGGATATTCGACGGTGGAGTAAGCAGGCGTGAAACCGATAGATTGGGACGACGAGTTGACGCTATTCGACCCGATGCTGTGCGTATCGATGGAGTCGCAGAATGTCGCGCCTGACGTTGAGCCTTGTTCCAACACTGAACCCGACGATGGGCCTGAAATTGGGCTCAAGATTTGCTGCTCAGCAGCCCTCGGAGAATTGGCCAGACGATTCTCAAGCTCAGTGAGACGCGCCTGCATCATGATCCAATCGCCAGCACTTGGCTGGAAATCAGCGGCAATGCCATACTCGCACAGACGTTGAGTCCGCTTGCATAAGCTACACTCAGGGAGAGCCTTATCGCAGCGCCGCTTCTGCTTTTTGCAGGCTTTGCATGCTTGCTCGCTGCGGTTTGCCATTTCTCGATTTTCGTTGTGTATTATTCATTCAATCAATTGATGGAGACGCGGATGTCAGCCGCACGTTAAAGATATGCGAGTCGACGTACATACTGCCTAACTCCGTGCTTTTACCGCTGTCGGACTTGAAAGGCGGAGATGAGTGCGGAAAATGCGGCCGCATCAGTGGGGCTAATTGATCCCGTCAGTCCGGAGACATCCGTCCATAGCTGCTACCAAATAACCAACCGTGCCTCCCGTACGGATCAAAGTCAATCAATATGCAAGAGTCTCTTATAAAAGAACTGATCTGAGCTCCTTGACAAATGCAACGATATTGCGCTATTCTGCGACCATGCTGACTCATGAGCATCGTCCACTTGGAACGGATTCACCGTCGACATCTCATGGCCGGAATGAGATAAGAGACGCCACAACTTAATCGCTCTATAAATAAATGGAGGCTTTGCAAGTTAACTTGCTACGTAGTATTGCATTCTTGCTTTACAGAGTGGCGCCCGGAAAGCCACAAAGTCAGCTTCGTTGTCTGGAATGCCAGCGAGGGCAAATGAAGTCGCTACCCTACAGCATGCAAATATTCCTTCAACCGCACTTTTCCCTGATTTCTATGCTATCTTCTCCTACAAAAGATCCTTCTACGTCCGTAACACGATACTTTACCATTTTAGATAATAATTAAACACATGGGAAGAGGCTTATGAGTCTCGAGATATCTGGATGCAGTATTAGTCGTGTAACGCCGCTGATTGCCGCATTGGGAGAGGATGTCATGCAGCGGAAATTTACGCTCTTAAGCTAGAAGTTAGAGTTATCATGCATACCAATATCACGGACGGAAGCTCAATCATTACTTCCAGCAGAATTTTCACAAATAATTCTCGTCATTCTGGGCAATGCCTTGACCGAATGGAAGATCAAAGCCTCAATCTCGATCTGTTGTTGATCGTCAATTGAGAATACAATCATTAGACGATGATCTTCCATGATTCTCAGTCTCCAGCAGCGATCGCAATTACATCATCACAAAGCTCCAGTGCCGAAGCAACGCACGTGTGTCGAGCTTTGGCCTCGCATCGCTAAGATTACCTCAACAATAAACACGAACATGACCTTCACCGACTCTGCTTTACGAGGTCTCCTAAGACAACTTCGCATTGAGTTGAAATGCAAGGGCAAGGGACAAACAATAGTTCCTGCTGATCCGCTCGTATTGCCAGAAGCTCGTTACTGCTTCTGGCACCAAATGCGCAGGGGTACAGAATCTAAGAATAAATCACGCCCTGATTCGCTGAAAAAGCGTCCCGCTAAACTTGTACCGGTTAAAGCTCAGCCGTAGCTCTAGGGGTTCCCCAGGTCTCGAAGGGGCTGGCCGGACAAAAAGACGGGAAATCGGCAGATGGGGTCAGTGAGAGAAATGTCTGGTCTATTCTGTCATACCATGGAAATGGGTTCTAGAATGTGAGGCTGGGTCTAAGCCTGGATCAAACGTTACCATCAACTGATCAACTGTAGTATCGGCTAGAGCGACATCAGAGCTCAACACTATGGAGCCGATGAGCCGAGAGATATGAAGTCATGAGTCTATTAATACCTTTGCAAGATCTATAAAGACTCACTAATCAACCTGCGATTATTAGCATTCTCATCATCAATCATCTCATCTTCTCCACAAGCACTCTTCACTCACAACCACCAACTCTTTACACAAACAACTCTTCCCACCTACATCTCTTCCACTTTCAACCATCAAAATGAAGTTCACCGCTGCTCTCATCGCTCTCGTCTCCGCCACCGGCGCCGTCGCAGCCCCTGCCCCCGCCGACTCCGTCTCCATGATGGCCGCCTCTCCCCAGTGGACAATCCAGTCTCTCTCCCGCTCATGCGACAAGGCTGATACCACCTGCACTTGGAACTTCAAGATCAACACCGGCAGCGGTGCCGCCACCGCCTGCAAGTACGTCGTCAAGGGCAAGCCCGCCTCCAAGGCCAACGGCGGCCCTGCCAAGTGCGGCACCTTCACCATCACCTCTGGCTGGAGCGGCCAGTTTGGCGCCGACAAGGGCTTCACCACCCTCTCAGTCGTCAGCAGCAAGAAGCAGATCATCTACCCTAGCTACACTGATAAGCAGCTCGCTGGGGGCAAGGTTGTCAAGCCTGACCAGAGCTACTCCCCCGCTGCTCTCCCTTAAGCGGTTATGAGATTACGATTTAGATGGAGGATATGATTTGGAGGACGAGCGATAGTAATGTTAATAATTAGAGGGTGGATTAGAAGAATATATATCAGTATAGACTAAATAATCTGTTACACACCATTTCATGAACCTGCCCATCTTGGTGATCTCAATTGGTCTTCAGCTTACAACTGCATGTCGCGAGCTGCGGCTCAAGGTTTACAGGCAATTGCATCTTTGCCGAATCATACAAATCCCCGATAAGCCTTCGGCAATACCCGCCGATCGCCAAGCAATCACATCAGATGCGGGGTCGCATCAAAAAGGGCGCAAGGCGGGAGAAACGTGGACACCAAGATCTTATCAGATCAATCTAACTCGCACCATCACCAGATCGCCCTAACTGGAGCGATCAACTTTCTCTGCCACAATGGTCTTTTACCCACCATCATGGGTACCAAAACTGCCGATAGGTACCTACAAAAAAGCATTGTTCCGGCCAGGTCGCTAATCTCGCCCAGACCCTCCGGATTCCATCAGTGTTGCCGAGTTCATGAGCTCGGAAGAGTATGGCCAGTATCCCATTGCGAAAGCGCGACATCCATACACGTGTGGATTGACTGGAAAGACGCGTACAGCTGAAGAGGTTATCCGCAGAGAGGACCTCCTTGCGCGGGGCATCGGCAAAGCCCTTCAACTTGACTCACAATCCGGGTCGGAATGGGATCGTGTCTGCGTCATATTCTCTCTCAACACCGCAAGTAGACTGATTCACAAACAGCTGAATCATTTGGGCTGATCTTGAGATAGATTGACTATATCCCCCTCACGCATTCCATCCATCGTCTAAATGGCATCGCCAGTCTGAGCAGCGCAGCCCTGTCGGCATCTGAGTTGGAGCACCAGCTCCGCGCCTCACGCGCAAAAGCAATTTTTACTTGTGCGCCCCTTCTGGATACTGCGCTCAAAGCTACAGAGGTAGTGGGTATATCGCGACAAAATGTGTTTCTGCTTCCAGTGCCCGGCGATACGAGTAGGCACGGTTACAAGACAATCGACGACCTCATTCAAGACGGAGAGAAACTACCTGCGTTGCCGTCGCTGCGGTGGACGAAGGGACAAGGCGCTCGTCAAACAGCCTACCTCCTGTATTCGAGCGGAACATCCGGCTTGCCAGTAAGTCATCAGTCAGCGCGTTTTATCTTTCGCTAACTGTTAGGAAGAAACCCGTCATGCTCTCGCACTACAACATCATATCAGGCATCATTCAGACATGCACATTCGACTCGGTCTCCCGAAAAGCTGACGGCATTGATACACAAGTGATGCTGGGAGTGTTGCCATTCAGTCATGTCTTTGGGCTGATGCTCATCACTCACTTGGGGACCTACCGCGGCGACGAGATTATTGTTCTGCCTCGCTTCGAATTCGAGCCCTTTCTAGCTGCGGTCAGTCGCTTCAAGATACAGCAACTCCCAATTGTCCCCCCCATTGTGATTCAGATGCTAGATAGGAGGGAGCTATGTAGCAAGTATGATTTGAGCAGTGTCAGGTTTGTGTATACCGGTGCTGCACCGCTTGGAAAAGAAACTGTGGATGATCTGTTGAGTGTCTATCCGAAGTGGCGTCTTGGACAAGGTTACGGTAGGCCGATGAGTACCACGGTATTTTGTCTGTCATTAACTGGTACTAGGTATGACCGAGACTGCTACCGTCTTCATACAAAGCAGCGAGCATGATACACAAGTCGGCACAACGGGATCATTGCTTCCTGCAGCCAAGGCCAGGATCGTTGACCCCGATGGACGAGAGATCACTGAATACGAAAAGCCAGGTGAACTGCTGATCCAAAGCCCAACTGTTTCTCTTGGTTATTTCAACAACCCAAAGGCTACTGCTGAGACATTCTTCGAAGATGGTAACGGCCGCTGGATTCGAACGGGTGATGAGGTGCTAGTTCGCATGGCTGAGAGTGGGAACGAACATTTTGTCGTTGTTGATCGAGTCAAGGAGCTCATCAAAGTCAAGGTTAGCAACAAGTATCATCTCCAACTTTTCTCGCCTCACTGATGACCATATGAATAGGGCCATCAAGTCGCGCCTGCAGAGCTCGAGTCACACCTTCTCACCCATTCCGCCGTGAGTGACTGCGCAGTCATTCAGATTCCCGATGCAAGAGCTGGAGAGGTTCCAAAAGCATTCGTAGTCAAAGCAAACCATGCATATCAGTCTGATGAGGAGCTGGCGCGGGATATCCAGCGCTATGTTGAGGAGCACAAAGCTAGGTATAAGTGGCTGAAGGGCGGAGTCGAGTTCATCGATGCGATACCGAAAAGTCCGACTGGGAAGATCTTGAGACGCAAGCTGAGGGATAGGGAGAGGGAGGCTAGAAAATCGAGAGGAGCAAAGTTGTGAGTTCGCTGGCATGCTCTGAGGGAACTTTCAGGGATGGATAGACGATTCTTACTTCTGATCATTAACAAACAGAAATTCATTACTTCATATCGTTAAAACATCAAGACAAATACATAAACTGAGAACAGTCCATCCCAGTGACAAGAAGCCGCATGCAATTACAGCGCGCTCTCAATCTACAGCTCCTCGGTTCCCTCAGTCTCCTCATCTCCTCGAGTCTCCTCGGCTTCCTTCTTAGCACCTTCTTTAGAAGACCTCTGAGCGTGTAACTCAACCGTGATATGATCTCCAATCTGGACCTTACCGCCATACCCAAAGGTATACCTGACACCATCACCCGCCTGCTTCTTCTTATCCCAGTTGCTAAAGTCAACAAGATCATCTACTCCCGTTAGTTCAAACCTCTTCACGCGTCAATGTCACTTACCCTCACAAGCATCCTTGCCAGGCTCAACCTTACTCCCCGCAAACAAAGGCGCCAACCACGTAACAACACCCGGCGCAAAGAAGGCACTCCCATCAATCTCAGCGATGAATTTGCGCTCCATCTGCTTACCCTCCTTGACAAGCTCCTCATGATACTTGCGTACCGCCCAAGGAAGATTCTTGTAATCAGTCCGCATAACCCTGAATCCATCGGGATGCATGAAGCGATCAAAATCCCCAGGGTACGGAAGATCACGACCGTCGTCTGTCTTCCAGTGATTATCGAGGAAGTTCATCGCCCATGCTATTTCCTTAGGTGCGCGCGAGGGATCTTGAACGGTGTAGATCTCAGCTTCGAACTGAGAGCTGACGCGACAATCTGTCTTCCAGAGAGACTTTTCGTGCGCAGCATCTGCGATGCGGATTTGATCCATTAATTCGTGGGCTTTGGCCGTATTGCCGTTGACTTGGGCTTCAGCTGCTTGGCGCATTATGTCGAGTCTGGCGGTGTCGCCTATCTGAATGTCGATGAGCTGCGCCGTCGCCTGCGAGGCGAGCACAGAGAGGATCGCGTTGGTTGGCTTCATTGTTGTTGGCGGTGAGATTGTGATGTGAAACGGTGACAGGCTGACAAGGCTGGGTGGGAATATTTATCGCAACAGAGCTCGGTCATTTCCTGTTGGAGAAATTACCGGTTAAACGTCTGAGCCAATAACTTGCTGTAGGATTAGCTACTGTTGGCTCGGAGCGGGTTATTGATTTTACTCTTTGACAAGGCTGACACGGCGCTTAGCTTGACTTGACGTGGCACAGCTCACGATAAGCGTAAGATCAATGCACGCAGTCTATGGTAGCACTAATATTAGGCAGTAGTGCCCATGCACGGGGGTCTGAGTCATGGAATAATCTGGCACTTTAATCACCAAAGGCAGAAAACTCGAACAGTTCAGCCATCGTCCCGCACAACCTCATCTCAAATCTCAACATGTCGGATCAATCACCATGCGCAATTCTTCCAGAGTCTATCGACATTCCCCGCATCACGCTTACGAAACAAGAGTCAACACTGAATTACTACGGCCCTATTGACGCTTCACTTCCTATCGAGGCGTCAAAATTCCTCGCTCGCAATACCGACGTAGTAGAGCAGGAATTGAAACCCAGCATAAAGGCGTTCCTAAAGACTACGCAAAACGACTGCTCTGGCCTTACAGAAGAGAAAAAAGCATGCTGGCTTACCATCCGCATCACAAAGCCTTGTAACGCATTCAAAATCCCGAGATGGCATCAAGATGGCCCTATGTTTGAGTACGACCAAGGACGCGAAGATGTTGTGAGAAGCAAGTATGCGCTCACGTTACTCGGGCCATCTACGCTCATGCTGCAGCCGGACGAACATGTCTTCACCACGCAGCATGAAGCGGAGGCGCGGTATTACTGGTGGCAAAACAAAACCGATGGCCCTGAGCCCTCCGAAGACGAGATGTATGAAGCAGATGATCTATTGCGGGAGTCGCTTGGCAATGCATTCAAAGACACTCCTAGAGTTCAGGTTGGACACGGTCAAGTCGTTCGGTTTAGCTGGGGAAGGGATGATAGCCCCGTGCATTCAGAGCCCGATCTTGTTTCCGATAGGGTTTTCATGACTGTGTTGTATGGAAGTGAATCGGAGTTACGAACCATGAGTAAGTGGAGAGAGGCTGCGTACGGAGTGTTCTCTGTAGAGTAGCTGTCTGTCTTCTTCAAGGTTCTTCAATCTTGGTTTATCGTTGCTGGACGCTCGAGAGATATAAGTAGGAAGTAGATGGGTTTCTTATTTCCTAAGACCTGGTCTTGATGGACTATCATTTTTCTTGTTTTATGTTACGTTTGGAATTCAGATGCACGTTCTCAAGAGGCCATGCGTGCTTATTGAAGAACTAGAAATCCCTTCTATCTGGGGGCGTAAGCATGACCAAAATGCCAAGGTTATATATAAGGCGGGGCTGCTGCCTAAGAATATTCTCATCTCGTCGTCCCACAAAACTGATTGACTTGAGACGGAGAAACGCCTTGCTCTACTAAACTCACTCAAGCGTCAAGGTCGGCAATATGAGTTTCCATTCGCTGCCCGTTGAACTGGCCGAACATCTCGCGCTTTACTGCGCGCCTCAAGACCTCTCGCGTCTGTCTCGCGTTAACCACGCGTTTCACGCTATTTTCAACTCGGCCCTCTACAAGCGCAACGCCGCTGTCACAGGCCTGCCATCGTGTTATCCATGGACCAACAAACACGATCCACAGTATTGTAAGCAATGTCCCGCCGATAAGGCCTCAAGGTCATGTCTTCATTGGGCCGTCGATCACGACTCACTCTCTACAATCAAGCTGGCGGTTGCTTATGGGTCCGATATCAACAAGATCAACGACGTTGCCGACTACATCCCTTATGAGGAAGACCCTGACTCTATTCCTATTTGCGGGAGAATCATTCGGGTGCAACTCGCAACGCCACTGCATCTTGCCATCTTTCAGAAGCGCTTCGAGATTGTACGATGGCTTCTTGACAATGGCGCTAGTACGGATGTCTGGCCAGATACGCTCTGCAATTGTCGAAAGAATGCAAGAGTGGTCAATAGGTATGATTGGCTACCACTACACTATGCTATATGCCACAGCACCCATGAGATCTTCCAGCTGCTGCTAGAGCGAGACGTTATTTACTCTGCGATTTCCGATGATGGAAACATCTCTGGGCTTCATTGCGCTATCGCAGAAGGGTCTCTTTCTGCAATTGATGCATTCATTCAGCATAAAAGTTTCAGTCCTACTGATCGAGACGCTACGCGTCAGACGCCGCTCCATTGGGTTAAACATTGCAAAGACCAGGAAGTAGCCTGTGCGATAGTTGAGCAGTTAGCCCAATGGGGTGTCCCTCTGGATGCGGAAGCTGAATCTCAGTGGGGAGATTGGCATGGCGGCACAGCCCTAAATATGCTTATCGGAAGGAGAAAGTTTGAACCTGCTGTTAAACTACTACAGCTTGGAGCAGATCCGAAGATCCAACAAGTCGAAGATGGGTGCCTGCGGCTGTTGGACAACTGCATTGAAGGTCGTGATAGAGAAGACATGTCCAACTGTTCGCCGGATCGTGCGGAGAGAAGGAGAGAGGCCGGGTTGGAGTTACTGAATCTCCTGATCCAAAAGGGAATCGATCCTGGCAGACCTCGTGAACTCGGCAGATCCCACGATCTAGAGAACCTAGACCTTGACGAGCCAAGACCGCTGTTATCAGCACTCATGATGTCCGACGCGCGATGCATACAAGTTCTTCTCGACGCCGGAGCAATGGCTCGTGAAGCTATTTATGAGAATCACCATGATAATCTTCTCCGAGACTTTGTCGAGATGATGGTGGATGCCATGGAAGAGGGCATATCTCTCCGAGAGATGAGAGACGAAGTTGAGTCGCGCAAAGAGTCTGTGTGTCTGCTTCTCGATGGAGGGGCTCGAATAGACTCGAGAGACGGTCAATACTCGGCGTTGAGCAAGGCGTGTGAGATTGAGCAGGGGTTCGGGATAGTTAGCTTTCTGGCTGAGAATGCAACTCGCAGGAATGCGGAGGTGGAATATGTTGTTGCTTTGAGGGACACGTATAGGAGGGATGAACCTGTATGGGAGAAATTGGATCGGTTCTATCATAAGTTGATGGCTGAGAAGAATGATCGAGAAGGAATGCAGGACATCAAGGACTCTGCATGAAAGAATGCATTACTATAGGTACATGCGGATTATTACATTCTCATCTAGGTGCGCAACGATCTGACAGGACTAGGTAAATGATTGCATGTGATAATCCGTGAATGAGAGTATCAGAAGCCCAAGTATATCCAGCTAAACTTCAGAATGAGAAACGCAATAAATACACCACCCAAATACAAGAAAATAGTCGGCGCCGCCCTTTTAACCTCCTGAACTTGCTTCTTCCAAATCGTTCTCGCAAGTGCAGACCCTTCATTGACACGTGGAAACGGTACATCTGGAACATCTCTTCTGAGAAACTCGCACAGGGGCTCCCACCCAGGACTAAGCTTGTACAGTAACAGATTCTCAGGGGGAACGAGTTCTTTGACGGTATCGTTGTGTCTGTCGTATATTACACGTAGATTGGAAATGGCTTCGTCAACGTTCTACGAGCGAGTCCATCCTAGCAGCATCTTCTGGAGATTCTCAACATATGAAGTCTGCCCTTTACCTCGTGTAAGAGGCTCGACCCAGTCGCGGATGAAGTTCTGCACTGGATCAAAGTTCGACTTCAATAGCTGCGTGACTGATGGTTCCCAGCGGTCGAATGGCCTTTCGCAAAGGATAACCTTGGCGTCAGGATAGTTCCGAATAAGAGACTCAGAAAAAGGGCCTGCAATATCGGTGATGGCTTCGCATGGTCCGAAGAGCTGATCCCAGTCTTCTGCCACCATGCCCTTTCCGTTATAGGATTGGAGGGTTGGGAAGAGTCGGTTTAAGGCTTCGCCGAAGAACATCCAGTGCTCAAGGTTGTCTAGCGTGTGCATGCAGTGTTAGACATCTTTATAACCTAGCTCTGAGAGGGCGAGACACATAGAGTAGGAACCTGTTCGGGGGGGACCAACGCTGAGAGCGGCCGGTTTGGTGGCTGGGGCGCTGAGGATAGGCGGATTTGCTTTTCAGACATTGTGAAGAACTATTTTACTAGAAGTTTGTTCCACATTGACTAGCTTTACTGGACGATGACCTAGACGTTATATAGCAATGAGATCTATTTACCCCCAAGAGAGAACTATCTCCAAGCCATACCCATTGATTAATCTGGCATATGTCTGGGGTAACACCGAAGACAGTATAATCCAACCTCTTTCCAATCACCATGGAGGATACAGGCGCAGCGCTTGGCAGCTGCTCTATGCTGACACCGAAAGCTGTCGGACGTTGTAGTCGCCATCCACTAACTGCTCCCGCTAATAGGAGATAGCAGACAAGAGCTGCAAGATTACCTTCTGAAGTTGCCAATCTGATGGGACTGGCAACATAAGCCATGTAGAGTTTTGGGGGCTATACGCCCGATCGAACTCGGGTTCTTGGCTCGCCACCGTTATGGCTACATCTTATGTCATGTGAGTCTTGGCTCTATACACGGCATGCCTGGAAGACAAGCTGTATTCTATTGTGAGCTTTCTCCTTGGATCTTGGCGCTCAATTACTGGCGGAATATCCTACCGCTGGTGGCTAATCCTCCGCTAGGTATCGGATTATGGCTAGGCGTAAGCTTGAGAGCAGCAAAGCAGCGGTAAAGGAAGAGAAATCTACGTCGTGAGAGGGTTCAGTCGCGCTTTTGGCTGTTTTCGCTTGATACATAAGTGACTTCTACGCTGGTGAAGAAAGAGGGCACATCTCCGACCTAAATAGTATATCGATTCCATTGAACCTCACATCTCAAGTAACAACAGAGCCTTCCATCAAAGCCCCAAAACATCCCGAGTAAAATACACAGATTCATAAAGCTTGAAATAGGAAGCAAAACTATGTTTACAGCTCTTACTCGGATGAAAACTCCTGACATCCCATAACAAGCATATTTTTTTGCAACAGTCGTTTAATCCTCAGCCGCAAAACCCCTGAAATTAGACCCTCCCACTATTCTGATTCAACCCTAGCAGGTCAGCTAGCGCCAGGGGTCCTACAAGTTTATCGATTTTTGGGCTCAATAGCGCTGAAAGCTATTGAGCCCCGAACGTTCCAAGGGTCCACCAATAACGCCTAAAAACACCAAAATCCACTTAGAAATGCCACGATGAGAGAAAGCGTTATGGCTTATTCCATTTCGTCTATTTACCTCCGCGGATTTTATGGGACGACTGCAGTAGTTATCTGCTAGATACCGGCTGAATGAAACGCCTCATGAGGCTATTGGGAAATATCCGAGCGGTCTTTGCCGTAGCTAAATGAGTATGCGCCTCGTGATATTGGCGATGGCTTTATAATACCGATTTCCCTCTCATTCCCGCCACACTCTTGTCGTTTTACCTGTCTGTCTCTTGCGTTCACCCAGTCACTCATTCAATATGCGTTCCATCCTGGCATTGGCGGCCCTCGCCGCCGTTGACTTCGTCGCCGGAAGCGCCTGCAAGCCCAAGTCCAGCAACACGATCCCCACGCTCGTTTCATCCTCTACCGACGCTACCAGCTCGTCGACCGCTACAAGTGTCGTTACCCTCCCTAAAGTCCGGAACCTGGCCACCAATGGAAACATGGCCGAGGTCGATCCCAACAACCCTCTCTCTGTTCCTGGTTGGGAAGTCGATGGCGATGCTCGTATTGTGGGTGGTGCTGGACGTGAAGAGCCTGGAAGTACTGAACGAGGTTGCGCTGCGATGAGTGCTTCCAATAATGGCGATGGAAAGCGTGCTTTGGGTATTTCTGTTAGTATCTCGCAGAGCATGTCCAACCTTGATCTCTCGACGCCTTACACCATTCGCTTTTACTACCTCGTCGTTACATCACCTGCAGCCATCAACCTCTGCCAGCTGACGGGCTTTCTCGGTGGTTCCGTGTTCTACCAGAACTGGGTTTTCAGCACTGGTACAGCCGTGTCTTGGAACGAGGTTCTCCAGGCTGTTACCCCGGCACAGGTCAACGCTCCTCTCCGCATCGCGATGAACTGTCTTATTGGTGGTGGAGCGACTGTGCTTGTCGACTCTGTCTTCATCTCCAACGCTGTCACGCCACAAAACATCAACGACTTTGCTGTCAACTTTGGTAATACCGGTACTGGTGCCAACCCTCCTCTTGATCCTCCTGTGGTCGGTCCTCAGACGACCACCAGCTCTTCTCAGCAGGAGACTACCTCTGTATCCCAGAAGCAAGAGACTACGTCTGTCCCTCAAAAACAAGAGACTACTTCTGCTGCCCAAGAGCAAGGAACTACATCTGCCTCTCAGAAGCCAGAAACTACGTCGGCTCCTCAGAAGCAGGACACCACATCTGTATCCCAGAAGCAAGAGACTTCATCGGCATCCCAAGAGCCAGAGACTACGTCTGCCGCCCCAGTGCAGCCCACCGAGACAGGAACCACTGGTCAACAGAACCAGGCAACTTCAACCCAGCCTGCTTCACAACAGACCTCAACTGGTAATTCCGATGTCGAGACTACTAGCAAGCCAGTCTCTGAAGTCCAGTCCTCAACTGTACCAGTTGTAGGCACAACCAGCACAGCACCTGAGCAACCGTTCTGCTCCAAGGCTCTCAATGGTGGCTGCTGGTGGAAACGCCCCGACAATGGTAACGACATGGTCAACTGCGCCAGCCGAGGTTCTTGGCCTGGATCCACTGGACAAGGCCGTCTTGTCCCTCGTCCCGACAACTACCCTCTTCCCTTGAGTCAACTTTGGTGCTTGGGCTGGTGCTCTCTCTCCCCTGGCTGCAAGTCTGTTGCATTCATCCCCGAGGACCGCTCATGCCGTTTCTCGGAGCATCAAGTTCAGGACGCTGACTTCGTTCCTGGTCCTGATCCTAATCTCGACACTGAGGGCGTGTTTTACTGGCATGATCTGTCTTGCTTCAACTGTCCTTGTAACGATGAGCCTTCTCCTACCTCTGTTGCATCAACCACACAGTCAGCCGAACCTACCGATCTTGTCAAACTGCCCGCTGCGTCAACTTGCCCCAAATCCCTCGAAAATGGATGTCAATGGAACGAGAGGTCTCAGGGCGGCAGTCTCACCTCTTGTCAGTATCGCGGTCGATGGCCGGGAAGTGATGGCGCTGGCTTTGCTGTTGAGCAACCCCGTGACTATCCTACGGCCTGGAGTCAGATGTGGTGTGTTGCCTGGTGTTCCCTCTACCCCGGTTGCAAGTCTGCAGCTTGGATGCCAAGTGACAGATCGTGCCGCTTCTCCACTCATCAAGTCTCAGATGCTGACTTCGTCATGGCTGCTGATCCCAACTCAGATTCCGTTGAAGATGGCATTTACTACTGGCACGACCTTGACTGCATGACTTGCCCATGTCATGATGACCCTACCAGCGAGACCATCTCTTCGCTTCCTGCAGAGTCTACCACTCTCACCCGCGCTGTCACACCTAAGCCAAATACCCCAACAACTGTCACGGCCACTACCAAGGCTGTCACAGGAACCCCAACACCTGGCCCCGTGGAGCAACCCTGCGATTGGTCATTCGGCCAGGGTATCTGCCAGCGACCTTTCGAGAAGGAGCAAGGACCCTGTGGTGGAAAGCTCATGATTGTTAATCCATCACAGTACACAAAGTTACCACTGAACTGGAAGCCCGAAATCACAGAGCCTGTCCAATGTGCGATCATGTGTCATACCAACCCTGATTGTTACGCGTGGGGTTTCGAGTGGAGCAGCAACATGAACTGTGTTCTTTCCCTTGGACAGACGGAAGTTGACCAATTGGAGGTTGTATCTTCAGGAGCTCAGTATCGCTGGTACTCCCATACCTGCTGGGAGTGCAGAGACTGTGTTACTCAGTGGAACTGGTCTTGGGATTCTTTGCCTGCTGGAAACTGAGAAGCGTAGATTATAGACATATAGGCAAATGGCGCTGATTTAACTTCTAATATTAATATATTCATTTATTCAGTGTGGTGTTGCCGTGCAAATTTGAAACATTACGTGAATACGCCAGGAGAACTAGTAATGAGAGTTTGTCCCACGCGGATTCGTGATTCACTACCTTGCAATCTCTTACGCCCTTGCTTCAAACTGATTGACTTGTGCGTATGATGCTTTTACCACGTCATGCATGGCGACTTCTATGAGAAGAAGCGCCTCGACAGGGGTGTCGAACACTCGATGTTTTTGAACCATCGCTTTACCGTTCCATGTACCCATCTTACATTCAATTTCCAACCAATGGTGCTTATACCTTTCAGCCTTACCTGTCTTGGGGACTCTAGTACTGTAAAATTCGTCCACTGACTCATTGTAGGTAGCTTATAAGATTGAGGGGTGAAAAGAAGATTCGGACTCCGTACAGCGGCAAAGAACATATTTTAACATACAACATGGAATCAACCTTTACCCCTCTCTGATGCTTAACATTTGGCTTTGAATAGAAAGCTAGGTATTATCACGGCTGAGAACCTCCTCTGTGCTGCAGTATGAAGAACATGGCTGGTAAGTCACTAGCTAAGTTCTTTGTGGTGATCACAAGTTCTCAGCCACAGGTCTCAACTGCCAATAACACCTCTGTAGCTCGCTCACAATGCTTCCACGAGTATATAACCCGTGATAGGATATCCTCAGTCGAGAACAGTATTCGCAATCACAACCTTTGGCTTTTGACCTCGACGACGTTTCAGAGCCTTTTGTCCAAATTCCAAACAAAATGACTTCCTCAACCATGGCCCAGAAGGCACCTAAGCCAGATCTTCCAGCCAAAGAGAAACCGGTTTCTCAGAAGAGCAAGACAAACATCACATCCACTATCAAAGCTGATAAGAAAGGCAACACGCCGAAAGTAGGATTGGGGATGCCTGGGGTGTCCTTCCCTTGTAATTCCGGGTGCGATGAGTTGAACATAACATTCACTGTGCATAAGGAACACTGAAGCATTTATGGATTTAGTTGCTGCCCATAGGGTTAAACTTTAGGCAGCTAAGAAATATAATGGAAAGACAGTATCATTTTCACGATACAAGCTTCTACCTAAAAGATCCCTCGATGGCACTGAATCATGGAACCCAATGTGTATCATTTGCAACTTGCTTGGCCACGGACCGTAACCAACGTCGACTCTGCTTGTGGCCCGTAAGTATTTTAAGATGGAATCTGGTAATATCTAAAACAACAGATTTACATGTAAGATGGCATCAATATGTCCAAGAACCTTGCTGCATTGTCAATTTGTAGTCAATGATTCACCTGGACCCGCCATCTAACTTCGGTGAGATGGCCGAGTTGGTTATGGCGCCAGGTTAAGGTCAACCTTAACACCAATTTCCTGGTGGAGCAATCCTCCTGGGTTCGAGTCCCAGTCTCATCAGATCTTCATTTTTGCACTTCCTCACTTCGTCTGTATCTCTGATTCACGACCAGATGAAAGATATAAATACCTGCCATCCTTGTCGGTTCCTCTCTGCTTTCTTCTCATTATAATAAAAGCGTTCTAATGACTTTTAACCTACAACTCACTATATATATAACAAAATGACTTCATCAGCCAAGAACCCATCCTCTGAAGCTCCCAAGAAGGGCGATAAGAAATCTGAGGCTTCTGTTACTAAACCACATGTTTCAACAAAGACAACAGTCCCTGCCCTGCATAACAAGGGAGACAAGAAAGAAGGCTCTGCGAATCCAATTGTTACCTTTGCTGCCGGGGTATGGTATTGTAGATGTGCCCGACGTGTGCGAGATTACTTCCTAAGAAGCTTTACGACAGGTTAAACTAGGTCTGCTGGTAGAGCGCAATATTAATACTTAGATTCTGAGTATATCTTATCGTGCTGTGTAAACTAAATGCAATAGTAAACGTTGTGTTAAGGAAGGGCATCAGACTAATAGCAGACACCTAATAATTTAATCTAGTCCTAGTCATAAGTAATCTATACTAAAAGATTCTGCTATTATTATAGATTTCCTAAACCCTCTTAGGTAAAATATTAGTTACAATTTATATTACACAAGACCTTAATAATTCCAGTATACCTAAAGGACTAAGAAATAAATTAAATTATAAGAAAAGCTTAGAAAGGTAACTTTATAAAAAAAAAAGAAGACCTTTTAAAATTAGGTAATGCTCAAAAAGGTCGACCACGCCAGGAGTCGAACCTGGAATCTCTAGAGATTTCTCGATTTGCTCGAAAGCCGAAATCTAGCGCCTTAGCCATTAGGCCACGCGGCCGGTTTCTTGGATGACGATGGCCTCGCTCCGAGGCTCCATACACTGAGACGTTGAGAAAATTTGATGGAGACAGATGGAGTTTGTGTTTCTGGCCTGGAAATTATACATAATTTTCATTTAGCTAAAGGGGTTCAATGATCAATGCGATCAGTGATTCTGAGCCCGAGAGCTCAAAGACGCGTGGTATTTATCCAAGGTTCCAAGAGACAACAACCGGTGCATCAGGCTTTCTACGATGTCAATGCCGCTTCGAAATCGTTCAGGAATTTCCACAGAGTCTTCTCCTTCCAGCCCTTTTCCTTCCAATCATTCGCTTGCTTGGGGAACGTATCAATAACACCAAACATGGTCATATCATGTGCAAACACGAAGAAGATATTATCCTGAGCATCTGCTTTCTGAGCCTCTTTGATCGTCTTTATAGCGAGTTCCTTGTCGAACCCAATGGCTGGGTCAAAGAACGTTTCACCAGCGGCTCGTCCACGCTTGACGTTCATATTGTCGAAAGCACTTCCGGGGCACTGTGAGAGGTGAAGACGGAGAGAATCGGATAGTGATAGATGCCCTGAGAGATTTGATGGGTATGGTAGGTACTTTGATGGACGTAGCTCGCCACCATGATGGCATAGATCGCCTCCCATGAAGATGAAGGTATCGGGACCGGTAGTTGTACGAGCAAGACCTGCTAAATGGCCAATATCATGGCCTGGCGTATCAAGAAGATAGAATGAACTATCGCCGAAGAAGTCAAAGGCACGAAATGGGCCAATCTGAAGGGGTTTGTCGTCGAAGTTTATCTCTTTCAGCTCTCTGTCCCTGGGATCCTGTCAGCTGTTTTGGAGAAAAGATCGCGACGGTGATACCTACTCAAAGTCTACTTCACGCACGGGAGAGTCTGGGTCAGCGGGATAGCCAGGTAAAAAGGCTTTCTTAAATCCGGGCCCAACGATGAGGTTAGTTGATCCAGGGAAGGTTGTGATATCTCCGATATGATCAAAATGGTGATGACTAGGCAAACATCAGTAGCTGACTCACGACATGGACATTCTATACTACAAACCTCCAGATCACACTGTCAATCTCTGAAGGCTGCACATTATTCTCAGCAAGAATTTCTGCGACATTTTTCGGAACATCCACGTCCCAATTCGAATTTCTTCTTATTGTATCAGCGTACTTTGGCGAGAAATTCTTCAACGGCTCCTTCGGAACACCCAGATCAAAGATTGCTTTCTTTCCAGAAGGGCTTTCAACAAGAAATGACCATGTCGTCAAAGTTGGCATCGCATCGAGTCCTTTCATCGCAGGTTTCATAAGATGAGTGACCGGCATACCCGACAATCTTAAGCTGGAGTCGATGATGCTGACTCTGGCTGCTTTGCCGTCTGGCACGTCAAATCGTGGTCGTTCAGCCATCCTCAAGAATTGATTGAACAGGCGAGGATGTGTGCTAATTGCAAATTTGCCAATGAGAAGGCATTGTGAAAGGATTTATACCGATGGTCGGATGACGGGTAGTAAGGTTAGCACGGAAGACACGGCTTATAAATTACGACGTCATAGGCGGCTTACTCAGGCAAGACGGACTTTGAGCCATTGCCCGCTTTTGTAATCCATCTCTACAACTGATTTAAGAATGAACTCGTGGTTTAAGAAACGAAGTCGGCATTAGAGGTTGGATGAACTGGAGATCAGGTTTGTCATGTGGTTTTCCCGTGGTGGTGTCACAAAGTCTCTTAATTGCATCTCAATTCGCGAAGCCGACCAGATCCACATTCAACATCCCCCAACTTTCGTATGTGTCAGTAACTCTTCGATGCGACCAAGAACGTCAGCAGGGAAGTCATCGCTTGAGGAAGTAAGATCCTCGCCAAGAATTGCTGTGATAGGATCAGAGAGCTCAGCTCTTACGGCTGCAGGGTAAAATGAAAGAAATGACCCAAAACAGTAAGCATATTCGCCAAAATCTTACCATACTCCACAACAGCTGTGACCACAAGACGCACTTTGCGGCTAAACGAAAAACCATTGAAGATTTGCTAATGTTGAGTCAGAGAGGCACAGCTCGCTCTGCTATTTATGCTTAAAGGTAGGGCGTGGGTGACTTACAGGCCATACCCTTGACCATGTCATGTCCAGTTCAGTCAGCCCTATGCAGAAATATGGTATTTAGAGGCTGAAAAGCCCTTTATTCCCCCATGTCGACTCTTCGTAACCAGCTACGATGGAGGGATTGAAGCGCCTACTGCTGTTCACCAATAGTGACTTCGGTCAAGCCAACGTAGTTCTCGCTACCGCCCACGAACTCGGTATTGCCTGTGAAGATGTCGAAATCCATATTGCTTCATTCCAGGACCTAAGAAGCGGAGTGGATGATGCCTCAAGATTCATGCAGACAACTGCAGCTCAACAGAAGAAGAAAACCCCTCGACCCTTCGTGTTTCACAAGATCGAAGGAACGAGCTGGGGACCGGCTACCAAGCGTCCGGAAACGGCAATTTTCGAAACGCTCGAGCTGACCCCGGGAGTTGTGAACTCGGCAAAAGGCGTGGCTATTTTACCGGCTGTCATGATACCCTGGAGCCCGAGAGAGTTTCTCGATATGTACAAGGAAACAGAACGTGTATTCGATGAAGTCAATCCAGATCTCACTATCGTTGAACCGCTGTTTACCCAAGGCTTGACCTTTTGTCATTACCGAGGTGCCAGGTGGATGGTCCTTTCGCCGAATACGATTAAAGAGTTTGCAGTTCCGGTGCAGCCAAAACTAGCTGCTCTGTGGAAGTACCCCATGCAAGTGATCCCTCCAACTACAGATGAAAACCCTTGACTAACCCTAGTAGTGCTTGCTCGGCCTTGCCTTATCCTATACCATGGAGCCTCATTCCATGGAATATTTACTTTGGCTTTGTGGCTGGCTACACTCTACTCACAGATACCCGACTGAAAAAGACGACTGAGATTCTTAGAGATGAGATAGACCCTTCCATCTCGCTCATGACAATGATGGAACTAGGCGTTTTGAGGCCAGCGCCGCCAAATCTTCCTATCCTCGTGGCCAATAGTCCTGATATAGACTACCCGTTCAGTATCATACCCCCACAGCTGACATTGTGCGGTCCCATCATACGAGCTGCTCCGCCTATCAGGGAAGTTGACGCAGGTTTAGCCGAATGGCTCAGCCAAGGTTCAACTATATACGTCAATCTGGGCACGCATCACAAATCGAATCCCACTGAAGCTCATCAAATGTCCAAAGCCTTCAGAAAGGTCCTCGAACACGCTGATACACTGCATTCTGCGGGGAAGCCTCTTCAAATTTTGTGGAAGCTAGGACGCGTACCTGACGAAGAAGGCAACGCCCCAAAGCGAGACACTTATACCGGCGAATGGGCTCTGGTGACTGATGAACTACAGGCTTACATCAAATCAGACAGGGTGCGTCTCACGGACTGGCTTGTTGCTGAACCAAAATCTGTCCTGGGATCGCAAAACATCGTTTGTTCTGTGAGTCACGGGGGAGCTAATTCCTTCTACGAGGCGCTATGGTGAGTTCATTCCCGAAAATGTGTCGCGTCTTCTGACAACATGGTTAGTTCTGGCATCCCTCAGGCGCTTCTACCTGCTTGGACGGACTGTTACGATTTCGCGAACCGTGTTGAGCTACTCGGCATTGGGCTTTGGGCGAATAAGGAGGCGAAGCCCCGATGGCAAGAGGACGAGTTCGCCGAGGCGTTGTTGGAGATTTTATTCGGACCGGAGTCCGCGGGGATGCGAAAGAGGGCAGAGGAGGGTGCGAGTCGTCATCCGGAATGGGAGGGTCGGCAGATGGCTGCTCAAGAGATTCTCAACTACTTGATGAGGTTGGGATAATTAGAGAATGGGAGATCTAGGCTCAGTGGTAGACTTGACAAAATCCACAGATGAACCTATATGATGCCACTGTGAGGTCAGAACTGCAACATTGAATGGCATCTCAAATGAGGTTTCTGTTATCGATGTAGCCATTACTTCAATAGCAACCGTACGGCTTAATGCGCGGCAAAGTCTATCGATAACGATAATACAATACCGCATTTCGATGAGTTCTGGTGTTATTGAATGCTGCTGGCATGGGATCTCCGCAAAATGTAACATGACGTTCTAGCGAAGGATTGAAGGATCGGCAACCTCGGCACGTTTTAGGTGAGGAGAAAGACTAGGGAAGATCCGAGGCGCGTCTCACTCACCTCAACTTAATTCTAAACACCCCCCAAAACCATCTAAAACCACTTGTAAATTGAACAAAACTCCTATTGAACCTCAAAATGGCAGATGAGGTTGAACCTAAGAGGCTGAGCCAACCATTCTCAATCCCAGACCCAACCAGCTTCTCCAACTTCCAGCGCGACATCTACCAATCCTTCCGTCCACCAATCTTCTCAACAAACCCCACAGAATGGGAGTCCCTAGCTAAGGAAAAGATCCCCGCTACCAATTTTGGCTACGTCTACGGTTCAGCTAGCAGTGCTGCTACTGCGAAAGCCAATAGTGAAGCGTTCAGCCGATATCGGTTGAAACCGCGTTTCCTTGTCGATGTCACCAGGCGCGATGTTGATGTTGAGCTATTCGGTACAAAGTACAAGAGCCCGCTGCTTGTAGCGCCTATTGGCGTGCAGAGTATCTTGCACCCTGATGCGGAGGAGGCTACGGCGAGGGCGTGCCATAACGTCGGCATGCCGATGATTCTATCGACTGCTGCGACGCGCACAATCGAGGAGGTCGCCGAGGCGAATGCGGATGGCGATCGATGGTATCAGCTCTACTGGCCGAAGCCGCAGTTTGAGGAAGTCACAGCTAGTCTTCTCGCGCGCGCAAAAGCTTCAGGCTACAAGGTCCTCGTTGTCACGCTGGATACCTTCTCTCTTGGCTGGAGACCTACAGACCTCGACACGTCCTACTTGCCGTTCATCTGGGGCCAGGGCTGTCAGATTGGCTTTTCGGATCCTGTGTTCAACAAGTTGTTTGATGAGATGCAGAAGAATGATTCTCGAAGTATTGCCGAGAAGCTTTCTGAGCTCTGGACGATTATGAGACGACCTGGGACTGTCTACGGCGCTGCGAGGGTTCTCGCTAATGCAAAGACTCTGATCAAGTCGAAAGCTTGGATTGATGTGATAAACTCTGGAACATATCGCTCGTGGAACGACCTGAAGATCTTGAAGGATCTCTGGGACGGACCGATTGTTCTCAAGGGAATCCAGACAGTTGAGGACGCCCATCTTGCTATTGAGCACGGCATCGACGGCATCATCGTCTCCAACCACGGAGGCCGCCAACTCGACGGCGCTATAGCATCCCTGGATGCACTGGCGGATATCGCTGCGGACAAGAAGGTCAAGGACTCAAATCTGACCATCATGTTTGACAGTGGTGTTCGAACTGGTTCAGATGTGCTGAAGGCGTTGGCTCTTGGTGCAAAGGCGGTCTGCATTGGAAGGCCGTATGCTTATGGTCTTGCTGCGGGTGGACAGGAGGGTGTTGAGCATGTTTTGAAGTGTTTGTTGGCGGATATGGATAATATGCTTGCGAATGCTGGGAAGAAGAGTGTGAGGGATTTGAGTAGGGATGATCTTCAGATTTTGCCTCTATCTAAGATTTGATCGCTCTTATGCGTAGTATCTATGTTCTAGCTAGCCATCCCAACTTTGTTGCAATCCATTAAATACCCAAAACTGCCCCAAGATCTACTAAAGTATATATCATCAAGATGATGAGAAGAAAGAAATACTACTCTTGAACCCTTCGCAATACTCATAACTCAAAGGTTACTTAGAGCAAGGTTTGCCATCAGTGTTGCCGCACTCGTTGGTATCGGTGCACTTGGACCCACAACCATAGTCAATGAAGTCAGAGGGAGTAGTCTGCTCCCAGTTATCCATGCACTGAGTCTCATCCCCATTACCCCAGTTACACCTCTGTCGACGATACCCCTTCTGCCTCATGACCTCCTGCTGGGTCCAAACAGTATGACAAGCGCCATCATCCCAAGTACAAGCAGTCAGGTCCTGAGCCTGCACACACTTGGACTCGGTGTCGGTAGTCGTGAAGTCAAGACCAAGACTGAAGCCCTCGATCTCACCGCCGACGCTGACACTCACGCTGTCAGACCTCTCCTGGCAGACCTCGTTTCCGACGAGCTTGGTGGCAGTACAGACTTGAGTGCCGGTGCAGTAAATGTTGCCGGAGGCCTTCTGCCATGGGGTATACTCCTTGGAGGTCTCGAGGACGAAGTAGTCGTACCAGCATTTGCGGACTTTGGGGAATTTGTAGGGATGGGTGGTTCGGTCGGAAGTCACGTAGGTTCCTTCGCCATCGGTGTAGGGACCTTCGTAGGTCCTGGAGGTGTCGTCGCAGACTGGGAAGCCATCGCGCTTGGCGAGACCTTGGACAGAGATGGTTGGACCAGCTTGGGCGATGGCCAGGAGAAGGGAAGAAGAGAGAAGGTTTTTGACCAGCATGGTGAATGAATTTGCTGAATAGTTTTGAAAGACTGAAAGGTTGAGTGAGTGAATGAATGTGGTTGATGTTGAGATTGAGGCGCTTCACTCTGGGCTTTATAGTCATCCTTCGTCAGTTGATTCTCCTATTGATCCATTTAGCTGTCCTATACAGTATAGATCATCCCATAAGCCGCCAAGGTCTCAGGACCGCCGAAGCTGAGAAGGAGATCTCACGATACAAGACAAGACACAACATGATCATGCATCTTCCTTGCTCGCCAAGTCCAGCAATGTCCACATCTATAGCCAGTCAACGGCTACGAGTAGCAAAGACGAAATTAATAGTAAGCTTTATGATCTCAATGGCTGGAGCTGAAACATCTGGTAGTAATACAGTTACTGAGCATGGTAATTACACAAGAGGTTGCCGACCAGCTTCGCAAAACTTAGATCGTGAATAGCTGATACATCTATGTTCTACATATCTTCTTGCATAACAAGAATAAGGCGTCATTTCTCCATTGGGTTGTACAAAGCCAAGCATTCTACGAACTAGTTCACAATAGCTTACTCTACGATCTTCTCGAAGCCTTCTCCTGAAGTCTTGGCCCCCATACTTGGCAGCTTACTTTCGGGACATCGGGCTCCACTCGTTTAATTGCAGATAAGCGGCGACCACAGCTGCCAAGTGACGATCTGCCGGTTTATCCAAGCGCATCTCACTCCTACATACAAAACTTCGCCTTATCGGAAGCCAGCGGCTATAACCCCAATCGCGGATCGTTGCTTCACGCCTCCTTTTCGCATCCGCGTAAAAAGACAAGAGACAGAATGAAGGAGCCTTGAGATCAGATTTACGTCAAGATGTATCTGGAACGTTGCAAGGGACTGTGCTTTTGATGATTCCAGTGGCGGACTTCCATGCTCTGTCAATGACTATGAATAGTTCCTCGGCAGGACTGGCAATTTGGCAAGCAATGGACTATGAACTTAAAGAAGAGGTACCGCCGGATCAAGGTCTCCTGGAAAGAAAGTCTCTGTAAAAATCTCACCGCACCTGTCCATTCTTCCATGGTCTGTGTAAGGCGCGCAATACAAGCATGAGTTGTCAGGTCTATCAACTCAGAATAACACTCTCAAAAACACCATTCAGGCAGCATACCAACTACCCACATAATAGACTTCCATCTTCACTGGAAAGTCCTTGTCACATCGGATCTGGGAGCATGTTTCCACGCCAGAGGTCGAAGCCTGCACCATCAGCCCGGCCCATTGAACTGGTCTTTACCTCTCGCAATGTTTTTACCCGATATCCCAGCAGTAGACTATGTAGTCGATTGCTGCCTGCAAGGTTAGGCTTTAGGCTACCAACACAGGTGATAAGGGCACGATACAGCAGTAGAAGCTTATTTACATCTTCCAGTGCACTAGTAAATATTTCTGTTTAGTCAAAGTACAATTCGTTTATTTTCCAATGAACTAAGATGTTAATCTACATGAAATCTATATCGAGTCGTCCAGAAGCCCCGCAGTGACATCAATTTGTGGCTGAAGTTCCTGCGGGAGGCCTACCATTGTGTCTAAACATAAGAAAAGGGCATCGTTCCTTTGCCCCCTCCCCCTTCTTCTTTTTCCCCCGGATACGTACACCGTCTATTTTGCCCTGGAAATATCAGAGTCGACTGCTCCCTGGCGCAAAGATGCAGTCACCGCCATATGAAGAATTTGGCGCTTCATTGAAGAAGTATGTTCTTATATCTTCACCCCTACATACCAGCGATTAATAAAAACAGCTACTTCAACAATACAACTCTTTCCGATGCCACGATCAGATGCGAAGGTCGGTATTTCTCAGTCCACAGTCTTATTCTCTTTTGCCACTCCGAGTATTTCAGAAAGCAGCTCGATGGACCATGGAAGGTTTGAAAAGTACTTTCTTCCACGCAACCAACTAAGTCTAACAAATAAAAGGAAAGCTCAGAGCGAGTGATTGAAATTCTGGATTTTGATCCGCCTATAGTCGAGGCGATGACACTTTTCCTCTATTGTTTCGATTACGAGTCGCCAGCTGATTCGTCAGCTATGATGTTCCATGCCAAGGTCTATCAGATTGCTGATAAGTATGGGATTGAAGCTCTGAAGAGATTCTCTGCGACGAAGTTTCGCGCCAGCATTGATGAGAATTGGAAGACGGATGACTTCCCAGTTGCAATAGCATTTGCGTATACGACCACGCCTCCGGAGGATAGGGGATTACGCGATATCACTGTGCAGGTAGCTTTCAACAATATTGGGACGCTGATGAGTCGGGACGCATTTTGTGAAACAATGAGCGATAACCCTGATCTGGCCGCCGATATTATTCGTTTCATGCATGGGAAATGGGAAGAACTTGAGGAATACAAGTGCTCAGCTTGTGAGAGCGTCTTTTTAATAGGCACTGTTACGATTGAGATTGGCAACTCGCCACCCATGTACTGCCCAAGATGTAAGGCACGTAACAAATCTCGGCGCTAATATAATGATGAATTTACTGTTCAATCCTTAAATTTTCACCTTTACAGTCTAAGTTAAAAGTCTTCTGTCTGAACGAAGATTTGAAAAGTTATACTCGATACCTCGCTTCTAATTCAGTATCCATTGACGCCAACTCTGAAAAGCGAAGCGTCACTCTCGATCTTCTTCCGAAGACGTCCCGTTTTGAGCTCATCGACATCCCACTTGGCCCACACAAACCGACCGTGGAGGAACTCGGCTTCTTCAGACGCTGCCCAAACAGCAAAATCGCCTGGTAGTTTGACTGCACCTTTGTCAGTATGGTATAGGCTTATGAGAATCAGTACATACTATCATCCCACTTGAAACTGTTCTCATCGGTGAAACGTTCGAATGATTCAGTATAGTGTAGTCCTGGCTCAAAGGTGATGACCTGCATCTCGCTGGAGGGAACGGTCATGGCGATATGCTGCATCATCATTGTCCCAGCGCTCTTGGTGAGTGAGTATAGAGGAATGGGAACAGACATCTGGGTATTATGAATTGCAATGCTGGACAAGTTGAGAAGAACCTGGACGGCGTAAGATTATACAACAACATGTGTCATGAGGGCTCATCAGCTTACCAGCTTTCGCGAGGGGTCGGTTTCTCGCTGCTTATGAAACAAGCTAGTCCATAGATATGGAGCAACAAGATTCACACCGAGTCCATCCTTGAAGGTCTCATATCCGAGTCCAAGAATAGTATTGGGCAGCCACATTTTCGCAGCACTCAAAACGAGAACATCAACAAAGATACCATCTTCTGCGAGTTTCTTCCAGAATTCTCGTGTGGCATCCTCGTCAGAAAAGTCATTGATAGTCGGGATGACCTCAACGTTGGAGTACCTCGTCTTGATCTTAGAGGCGGCTTTGTCCAACGCGTCCTGGCGTCGGCCGGTGATGATGAGACGAGTCGCGGAAGCTGCGGCAAACGACTCGGCAATGCTGAAGCCAATTCCAGTAGAGGCTCCAGCGACAAGTACAGTATGGCCAGCCTGAGAAAGCTCAGGTCGGGTGGGTGAGATCGCCTCATATGACTCGCGATGTACTTTGGTTATGAGATTGCTGCCGTTGGTAGGTGCCTCGACATTCTCCCAAGGGTTTTCCTCGGGCCTAGTCTCTGCTGCGGAAGGCATATTGGAAAGCTGTTGCAATGTATTTGGATATTGAAGGCAGATTAATTAATGATGAGATCTGGATTTATAGCTTACGATAGTTGGATACTCATCCATTATATACAAATCTTCGGGTTGTTCCATTTGTCGCGTCATGAATATAATCTTGACATGTCGGAACTTTGCAAGCGAATCCATGGAAACCCGCCAGAAACCCGCCTGCTTTTCCGAAAGCGCTAAATTTCTAGGAGCAATAAGCTTATCTCGGAGGGGTTTCCGCCAAAAGCCCGCAGAATCTCCGCATGACAGCTGACAAAGGTCGCTAACGTTAATCCGATCTCCCTAAATCTCCCCCGCAGCCAACTCCAGAAACCCGCAATCTTCCCGCATCAACATAATCACAATGGGTTCTGCGACAAAGCTCAAGGCGTGCTATTCGTGCACGAACGGAAAGCGGAAATGTGACAAAGCTCAACCTATATGCGGGCGCTGTAATGATCGGGACGTTGAATGCCGATATCCGCCTACGAAGCGAAAGAGGCTGCACCCGTCAGCACCAGGAGCGGATAATGGCGGAGAGAGTCAAAGCAGACTCAGTGTTGGACCACCGAGTCTGATGCAAATACCTTTCTCAACACCAGATAATGGCTTGATAGACCTCACTCAGTGGGCGGCAAGTTTGAGCAATTGGGACACTCTCCCTGCTGCTGAATTGCCAGACGACTCGCCCGCGACGAGCAGTGAGACAGTCTCCAGCCAGAAGGATGCTGTCGACTTCTTCCTCAGACCTGATGCGTGGGCCGTTCGTCACATCCCTTTTACGACACCATCATTCCCAAACTCGGTCTGCATGAATTATGTCCACGGTATTCATGAGTTCTTTACTGAATGGGTCACCAACTCTCACAGCCCGTTCATACACAACCAACTCTACGCCGATGCCGGGCTGCCATTAACAATACAGGATGCATTCACATGCATTGTCCTGCATAACTCCAAAACACCCGCGAATGAGACGGTCATTGATGAGCTACTGGCATCGAAAGTATCGGCATTACTCAAGGCATATTGCCCGGACCTCGCTGGTCCTGAAGCGACGATTGGCATTCGTGAGCACCTCTCTCGAACCCAGGCGTTATTCGTCCACCTTGTTCTAGCGCTGTTCTCACCTTCCATTGGAGCGAGAGCCAATGCAGAACAGCAGATACAAACCCTTTTGTCATGGACTCGCCAGCTCTGGGAAGCCGCTCTTCGCGACCCAGATATTGGCCTACCTTGCGATGGCGGTGACAACTCAGCAGCTGCTGCCTCTGCCAATGGCATCGTTTTGGACTCCATCTTCGACGGTGACCCGCTACCCCGAAAGTGGCGTTCCTGGGTTCTTTCAGAGAGTATCCGTCGCATATGGCTAATGGCAACATCGACTATCGGAGTGTACCTTACACTTAAACAGAAATGGGCTGAATGTCATGGCGGTATCTACTTCACGGCTCATAAAGACCTATGGGAAGCTAAAACCGGCTTTGCATGGGCAGCAGCATGTCGGAAGGCAGATCCACTCTTCATATGTAGTCTAGACTGCGAGGGTCTGTTCCTGAGTGCAAAGGCTTCGGATGTAGATCCGATGCTGATCAATCTGTTTACGATTATGTGGGGTGTTGAAAGAGTTGAGAATTGGGTTGCGAGAACATGTGAACCTGGAGAGGATGTAAGGGTTTGGAGGGGGACGGATTTGCCTATGGAGAAGGGAAGGATTGCACCTTCATGAGATTTGATATGTGCTAGATAACGACCATATTCTAACCATGCTCACTTATTCTGTGAAGAAACATCAGCCGTGACATCCACCACATTCCGCTTCGATGCAGGAGACTTGTACGACTCATCAAAGATACTCCGCAGAAACCCAAACGCTCTTGGCTTTCCGTTATCAATCTCAGAAACATGGTTCCCCACCGTATTCCTCTCAAACTTAATGTCCGCTCCTTTCTCACAGAGTCTATCAACCGTCGCATCAGTAAGGTCTATAGTGCAGAACTGATCCTGTATAGCCTTGTACAGAAACATGGGCATCGTGGGCGTGTCTCTGTATCCCAGCTTAGCTTGCTTATTGTAGAGTTCTTGTAAAATCGGAGCTCTTAATTCCGCACTTCCACCTTTGAAGAAAGTGTATATGTCTTTCCCTGCGTATTTGCCGACATTTTGAGTGACTTCGGTGTTCACTGCTGCCATAAACTCGTCTTTCATCTCTGGGACAAGACAGCTTTCCAGATAAGCTCGTGCCTCGGGATATTGCGCAGTAATTCCTATCAAGAG
Organism: Fusarium oxysporum Fo47; assembly: GCF_013085055.1. Classification (NCBI taxonomy): domain Eukaryota; kingdom Fungi; phylum Ascomycota; class Sordariomycetes; order Hypocreales; family Nectriaceae; genus Fusarium; species Fusarium oxysporum. The sequence goes on from NC_072849.1 coordinate 2,148,137, forward strand.
GGCAATCAGAGTGCCAGCGATCGGACTCCTGTTGATCTTGTCCAGGGCGGTGGAAATGTCATCCACGAGACCGCCGACAACCGCTGCTGAGATACTGAGATCTGGTGAATAAGATGGTTGTAACTCAGCCGCGGCGAATGTAGCAATCGAGCCCCCGCTATATCCCCAGATTGCAGTGTTAAAACCCGGGTGCTTTCTCAAATTGAAAAGTCTGTGAACAGCGCGTAAAGCGTCGAGGGACGCACGGCCTGCTTGAACACTTGCGCCAAATGCAGCGGTCGGCCCAAGGTGATCTGGAGTGTTGATGATCCACCCGAATGACAGCATCTCAGTGATTAGAGAAGTGCTCGACTTGATACCAAGATTCGGTTCGCTTTTTGCCATCACTCCAGATAAAGCGAACGATGGGCCAGAGTCGACGTTGCATGTATTGTATGCGAACTGATACGATAGTATCGCTGCTTTGCCTGATGGGGAACAATAAAATGAGTTTGGAACGAAGAGCGTAGTAACAGCCCATGATGCCTGGCCCCTTGAATCTGTTGAGCGGTAAAGAATATGGTAGACTGCTGCTGAGCCCTCGACAACATTGGTGAGGTTCGATGCAGAACGAATGCGGAGAACATCGCCAGGTTGTCTGATCTCCCAGTCATCGGGGGCAGAATACCATGGGTCTTTGCTTGGTGGAAGCTGATTCTCGAGAGGTGCATCGTCAGTGATGATACCGCTGCTGGAGGCTTTTGCGACGGCGCGCAGATCAAGTAGCCATTCTAGAGAAGCCATTTTGAAATAAGGTTTGTTGGAAGAGCAAGAGCAAAGTGAAGGTCAGCATGAGATGTTCTCAGGCCACCGCGCCTCGTGCTGGCATGCTGATACAAACAGCAGGGATCGCCCACCAGAGAGACAAATCAGAAAACCCTGGTCGGATAGGTCCGATTATCCCAGACGGAGGAGAAATATAGAAAGAGTAGTTGTCTGCATCTCGAGCTCTTCATTTGGCCATATTTCTCGATTGAATTCATCTTGGGAATTTTAAGCCAGGCGGCCCCGGAGTGAGCATGCTGGTGATTGCTACCTGAAGAATGAGGCATTGCAGTGCTAATTCTTGTGCAAGGAAGAATGGTGGTGTTGGAGGATATATCGATTCTGGGTGTGTTCGCTATTTTTTTATGGATAGGTAACAGTTGTGAGAGGCCTGAGTATGTATCGGCAGTCTTTCCTTTTAAAGAGCTAGCATTCAGTCGATGTTACAAGCAAAATAGAGCTACTGGCAATAAGAAGCTCGCCGTACAGAATTCCCCAAAAGCGTAATATCACACGGACCGCCAACAAAGCGGAAATCTCCACCTGCGCTGTTTTACGTGAGACAAAGTCTGACGTGTGAGATTATAGTTCTCACTACAACTACCGAAGGAGTTTGCAAAGCATTATAATTAAACCCTGGCATTCTTTTTTTCTTTCTGACGGGCTTCACATTCAACACCAACATCCAACATGACGAAGCCGCAAATCGTCGTGAAAATACCCCCAGGCTCCGATGCGGAGGATAAAAGTCTCGTATCAGCCCTGACTGATATTGTCAACACTGCCTACACGAAAGCCGAGTCAGATATCTTCATCCCATCATACCAACGGACCTCCACCGCTGAAATCGCCAAATTCTTAAGCAACGGCCAACTCGCGGTCGCTTACCTCCAACCAAATAACGAGCCCATCGGCTGCGTCTTCGTCAAACTCATAACACCCACCCTCGGAGAGTTCGGCATGTTGGCACTTGACCCACAGTACCAAGGCACTGGTACAGGGCGACAACTAGCGGTCTTTGCGGAAGATGAATGCAGACGAAGAGGGTGTACGACGATGCAGCTAGAGATTCTTGTGCCAATGACGTTTCATCATGAAGGAAAGGCGAGGTTGTTGGGATGGTATACGAGGATGGGGTATGAGCTTGTTAAGTTGGGGAACTTTGCGGATGATTATCCTGAATTGGTGAATTTGCTTGCTGGGCCGACGGAGTACAGGGTTTTTGAGAAGAGTCTTGTGTAATGATGAAACTAGCTGTGGTGTGAATATAAAAAGGCAAATGAGTTCATGATTGCAGTCTGGCTTCTTTGATAGTCTCTTCTCGTAGCCGAAGATCAAGCCGGATATGTTGATGTCAGAATCAGGTCTTGGCATGAATGTCAACATCATCCAGAATAGCCTCATTCCTCTTCGCAGCAGCATCCCTCGCCCTCTTAAGCCGTCTCGTCGCAACATCAACTTTCCAAGTAAACGACCAAGTGATAACATTCATTATAATAGCCATACCAATAAAGCCCATAGCGATTCCAAATGACGTGGTATACCTAGGTGCAAAGCGCGAATTGAACAGCTGTGATCCAACTGCGCCTCCAATCTGCCCGTAGCTATTGGCAAATGCAATGGCAAAAGCTGAACCGGTGGCTCCGTCTGTGGTTTGGACTCTCCATGGCCACATCATTGTATACCTATTTCGTCAGAACACGAAGGAGACAGGGTCTATGTGCTTACCAAGCGATTGAGAAACCTCCTGCTATTACGGTAGCTGCATACACACCGCCTGTGTTGGGAAAGGTGTATAGAACAACGTAACATGCTTCTATGATTATCATGAAGCTCAGCGGAATCAGAGGTAGGGGGAAACGACCGGTGTTGGCAACCCATCCGAATACTATAGTGAGTACACAGGCAAAGATGGCTGGGGGAATGTTTAGCAGCTGGGCTTCCGCGATGCCACTGCGACGAACCAATGTCAGCTTCTACGTTACCTCAAAACGGTTTTGTGGCGACTTACGTGAATCCCAAGTTCGCAATAACCGTCGGCTGATAAAAGTTAAGCCCGGTCGTGCCAATGGTATAGAATGCCCAGCAGAGAAGAAACAGCCAGAGCTTGTGGTCTTTGAGAGTGTGCCAGAACTCTTTCCAGTCAAAGTCCTTCTCAGCGGCTCTGGGGGCGTTGATGGGAAGCCGAGCTTGGACGAATGCCTTTTCTTCTTCGGACATCCAACGAGCTGTATCTGGGACTGGCTCTAATATTAGCAGGGGCCGGTCTGTTTGTAATTCTTTGTTCTTACAGTCTGGCATGAAGATGTATGCAAAAATACCCAGAAGAATAGTAAATACTCCCTCTGTCAAGATAAGCCTAGAACTTGAGTCAGCCAAGCTTTGGGACATCTTTGCTGGGTGCGTACCATTTCCATCCCGACAAGCCCTGCGCATGGACTCCATTAAATGCAAAGGCAAGGACACCGCTAACGACAGCACTAAAGTTACCAAGAATAGTAACAAGAACAATACGCGACGCCATTTCATCGGGGCGATACCAGTAGCATAACTGCAGAAGCATACCAGGCCAGAGTCCAGCCTCGAAGAGTCCGAGAAAAGCGCGGACTGTATACAAGCCGGCGGCATTTTTTACGGCGGCGTGGCAAACGAGAACGATGCCCCATGATATCTATTGCACCGATCAGTCTGATGAGCTGGGGACAGAATGGGGAGACTAACCATAATTCTCGCTTGCCAAACTGATGGCTTGAGGCGCTTTACCAACAGGTTTGAAGGCGTTTCTGCCAGGATATATGGAATCTATCAATTCATGAGTGATATTCGTGAGGGTCGACATTTGACACATACATAGTAGGCCATAGTGACAAAGTTGTAGTCATCAGCCGAGATGTTCAGCTCCGTCATGATATTCCTCGGCGTTCCGCGATCCATGATTCGAGCATTCGAAACCTACAACATTAGCGTGCAACACCAAAGCTAGTGCTTCACTTACATTGGAAGCATCAATTGATTTGACCATATACATGACCGAAAGCAAAGGAATGAGATGCCAATCAATCCTTCTCAGTAGTTTCTTCTCCTGCTGACTACTCAACCTAGTCCGCGCTCCCATAAGTCTTCCATCATAACCGACAATATTATCGTTTATATCATCAGAGGAAGGAATAGATTCTCCACGGGTGACGGTGTTGTAGTGTTGTTTCACCGGTGGCTCTCCGTAAGAGGAGTCGGGAAGTTGATGAGTTTTCTCATCCAAGGTTTCGTGGCCTTTGGAGATACCAGAAGAAGCCATTTTCGCGATGATCCTCTCCAAGTTCCCTGAAGTCTATCATGGCATTCTAATAATGATATAAGTCTTGGCTTCTTTGCCTGCGTATCCTACTCCTCACCCTACGATATGTCGACATCCGCGATCGGCATTCCTCATCTTGGCGTGCGGGAGGGATATAATTGCGCAACACCCAATTCCCGGCTGTTATCTCCAAGAACTATCTCTCAAATAATACTACTCCAAAGACTAATGCGAATAATTCTCTAAAAAGGTGTTGCCATCTCGGCTTTGAGATAGTATCCGAAGTGTATATCCCCGCTTTTGGTAGATTTCGAAATACTCCACGTCAATGGTGACATCTGTACAACGATAAAAAAGGAAATTGATTGGCTTTTCAAGATTGCTTATCAATTTGGGACGATCAACGTTATATCAAGATACACGGAACCGAATTTGGACGAGTTCATATCTTTTACCCCTCTTTGTTATCTGCAGGCTGTTATCGACGATGAAGCTCATCAACACCATCCTCTTCACTGCCGCTGCGGCGACGGCGTTCAACCTGGGAAGTGTCCAGCTTCCGTTCTCTCATGAATCAGTCAAGTCGTCAGCACTTCTTGAGCTACACAAATCACTTGTCGAGCGACCCTCAATCACTGGCTCTGAGAAACACGTCACGGACTTTCTCCAAACATATCTTCAAGACGCGGGTTTCACCATTGAGACTCAGTCAGTCGCCAAGAATCGCGATAACATCTTGGCTTATTACAATAATACGAGACAGACAAAGGTTCTCGTGACTTCTCACATTGATACTGTTCCCCCATTCTGGCCTTATGAGCGACGAGGTGATGAGATCTGGGGGAGAGGGACTGTCGATGCAAAGGGCAGTGTCGCGGCGCAGATCATTGCGGTACAGGAGCTGCTTGATAAGAAGCAAGTGAATGATGGCGATGTAGCGCTGTTGTTCGTTGTGGGTGAAGAGACAGGTGGACCGGGAATGGGCAATGTCAATGATCTAGGTCTATCCTGGGAATCTGTTGTCTTTGGCGAACCAACGGAGCTCAAACTTGCTCGAGGACATAAGGGTGGATTGGGATTTACCATCAAGGCGAACGGAAAGGCTGGTCATTCTGGATACCCTGAGACGGGAAGTAATGCGATTGATAGCCTTGTTCGTGGATTAGCGTCTCTTCAAAAGATTGAGTTACCTGGGAGTAAAGAGTTTGGGAACACTACTCTCAACGTGGGTAGGATTGAAGGAGGTGTTGCTGGAAATGTCATCCCGGCGAGTGCTTATGCTACCGGAGGAGTCAGAGTCGCTGGCGGAACTCCAGAGGGTATTAAAGACTTGATACTTCAAGCGGTTGAGGAGAGTGACCCGAGCCTTGTCGTTCAGTTCTCGTATGGTATTGGACCAGTACCTACAGACTATGATGTTGACGGTAAGTAAGATCACAAGAAGATGGGACTGTAGCTGACATCTGATAGGCTTCGAGACTATAGTTCTGAACTATGGAACAGATATCCCTCGGTTGAAGGGGAGCCATAAGAGATATCTGTACGGACCTGGCTCGATTCTCGAGGCGCACTCTGCGCATGAGCACTTGAAGGTTTCGGATCTGGAGCAGGCTGTTGAAGGATACAAGAAGTTGATATCTCATGCCCTTGATCAGCCTTCTGAGCTGTGAGGGGGGATAAGTCAAGATCAATTTAGATCCTTGGCTCAGAAATTCCTATGTGACCATCTTCCAATAGATCACTGCCAGTCCTCAGGTCTGGTAGCAAATAAGACATCAAAGTTCAATGACTTGGAAGGTATGAGCCCGGCTGTGTATAAAGAAAGTCAATTTCCTCCTATATCCAAACGCCCGCTTTACTATCCATGCTTAGACATCTAAGAACTCGTTCCATGCTATATCGCCAGATGCAACCCGCACATCTGCCCATGACTAAGCCTCTTCTGGCTTCCGTCCTGTGATGAATCGATAACTCGTGATCAATCTCAACTCACGACTTCGAAACTCCCTCTTCACACCCTCCATCAACACCATAACCTGATCGTGCGAATAATTCCATACGCGCGTGAACAGAGCTGGTGTATGCGACTCAACCGACATTTGCATATGCGTCAGCTCAAACTTTCCCAGCTCCTTCAGCGTCGGATCTTTCGCCCATGAACCAATGGGTATCTATAAAGATCAGTAAATCGTCATCGAGACAGTGAGATAAAAACTTACTCTGTAAACTCTCTCAACAACATCTTCAAACCCAGCATCAATCATCCACTGCTTATGATACTTTGCAACATTAATCTGCTTCCCAAACATCTTACTCGCCTCATCAAGCTTGTTGACCCACTCCATCGTCCACGGCGCCCTATCACAACTATCGTCGTCGCTGAAGATCCACGCATCATACTCCTGCATCTCCATGTACCCGCCTGGCTTGAGATTATTAAGCGCCTGCTTGTAAAACCTCATCCAATCTGCACTCGTGCCGCTGAGCGCCCGACCGTGGATGTAGTCAAACTTTTCACTTTCGCGGTACGTCCACTCATCTTCGTAGTCGTCAACGTGAAACATGCAGTTACTGGGTACCCAGTCCGGCTGGATCGGGGAGAGATCGACGCCGGCGACTGTTGCGTTGGGGTACTCGTCGGCCATTTCTATGGCCCAAATGCCAGTGCCGCAGCCGAGATCTAGGATGCGGTATTCGTCGGGTGAGTCTGGGTTAGGTAGTGGAGCTGTGTGCAGGGCACCACCGAGGAGTAATCGCCAGATGTGATGTTGAAGATCTAGGCGCTGTTGCTCCTGGTCGTCATTGGGGAGGACGTATTGACCCTCGCGAAAAGCGTGGTAGCGACGACCATTTTCATACTGGTAGTCGTAGATTGATGACGTGGCGGAAGCAGTGTAGGTTGAGCCTCGGTCAGAGCCATAAGTAGAGTCTGCGTCATCGCCAGCTATTTCATCCTCCTAAAAACGATCAATACGATAAAATTATTCATGTGTCAATGAGTGAGAGCGTACATCAACTTGGAGCGGCGCATGCTCTTCTGGCTGTTGGTCCTCGTCATCTGCGGGCGATCGGCGCGTCTCGCCAGGATCTTGACCCGACAGAGTGGTAACGGGTGGAGGAGACCCTGAGGCTACGGGCGACGAAGAAGTCTTGGGTTTGGAATCCTGTTCAGAGCCCATAGTGGTAAAGTTATCGCCCAAATAAGCACTATTAGGTATGTGAAACCGTAGTCGATAGCGTCAAGTCTGGTCAAGCGGAAAATGAGTGAGGGAAAAGATGATCAGCCACGTGGGGAAAGGCACGGGACACACGGAGGAAGAGGAAAAGAGCACAGAGAGAGAGAGAGAAAATTGGAATTCCAGGGCCGTGGTACGATTGGGGAAACACGCGAGGATGGTCTCGATTGGGTTTAGTAACATCGATCTAGGAATGCATCTCCGTCTTTAAAGAGGGGGCCCAGACTCTAGCAGCACTAAAGCCAAGTCGGCTAAGGAAATAACCCTCACCAAATTTCTTCCTTTCTCCTCTTTCCTTTGCGGAACCAACAAGACTGACAACAAAAAGCAATGGCCAACGATAAACTCATCTGCGTCATTGGCGCCACAGGCAACCAGGGCGGCTCCGTCGCCCTTCGCTTTCTGAAAGCGGGCTTCAAAGTGCGTGGCTTGACCCGCAACACCGCCTCACCCTCCGCCCAAGCCCTGTCATCGGCGGGAGCCGAAGTCGTGTCTGTTGATCTCAATGACGTCTCGACTCTCAAGAAAGCGTTTTCCGGGGCGAACGTAATCTTCAGCGTGACTAACTACTGGGAACCGTTTTTCCGACCAGATTGTCGGGAGCAGGCTGCCAAGGAGGGTATTTCGTGTCGAAAGTTTGCGTATAATGTTGAGGTGCAGCAGGGAAAGAATATTGTCGATGCGGCTGCTACCGTGGTGGACAGCCTGGATGATAATGGATTTTTGGTCTCGACGTTGAGTCAGGCTGAGAAGTGCAGTGGAGGCAAATTCAAGGAGTTGTATCATTTTGATGGCAAGGCTGATGTTTTCCCGGCGTATGTTGACGAGAAGTATCCTGAGCTTGCGGCCAAGATGTCGTGCATTCACACGGGGTACTTCTATACGAGCTTCAACATTTTGCCCAACTCTTATATGAACAAGGTAGGTTCATCCACGTTTGCCATGGGCTGGCACTGATAAGAAGTAGCTCCCTGATGGATCCTTTGAAATGTCCTTCACTACCTCCCCCGACAGTCTCGTTCCTCATCTCGACCCAGTGGGAGATCTAGGCAACTTCACCTACGCCGTGTACCAAATGTCTCCAGGCAAGGCTTACATGGCCGAAGGCACAACCTGCACATGGCCAGAATGGATCGAGACCTGGGGTCGCATCAACAATGTCCCTGTCAAGTACCGCCAGGTGACACCAGATGAAATGACAGCCGCTACACCTGATCGAGATGCGGGAATTGAGACAGGATATATGTTCTCGTATACTTCTGATCCGGGATACGATGGCGGCATGAAATTGCTGAAGGCGGAGGATATCCGAAAGGTATGTGTTCTTTTCTGAGAGTTTGGAAAGATGCTGACTTTACAGGCTGGCATTGACTGCCCCATGACAAGCTGGGAGGAATGGGCCAAGAAGTACGACTGGTCTGCTATTCTTAACAAATAAGGGCTCCAAGATATATAGGCATGGTTATTATTAGCGCAAAGTCTGTTGCAGAAAGAACTTATTAGAGTAGACTACATTACGGCCGAAAGCATGATGAATAAATACGAGAACTATCGGTTTTTTTCTTTTTCCAATTCGCTGTTGCATTTCACTTCATGTTACCTCGTGACCAAGCAGTCATGAACTCGTTACTCCTCCAGCTGCCATTTCGCAGCGCCTTTCGCATGTAACTCAACGGTATCAAACATGGGCATGTCAACGTCCCCCGGCCTTAATATCATCTGCAACTCTGTACACCCCAAAATAACCCCTTCGGCACCCCTCCCATACAAGTCCCTGATCTGATCCAGATAAAACTCCCTTGACTGAGGCAGTACCTTATTACACGAAAGCTCTTCAAAAATCACACGATCCATCCTCTTCCTCGCCTCCTCCCCCTTCGGCACAAGTACTTCAACCCCAAACCTCCTCTCCAGCCTCCCCTTCAAAAAGTCCTGCTCCATCGTAATCTGTGTTCCCAGCAATGCAACTTTCTTCAACCGTTCTTTAATGATAGCATCACCCGTAAAGTCAATGATATGCAGCAGTGGAAGACCCGTTGCATTTTCAACATCTTCCGCCCAGCGATGATTCGTGTTGACGCAGAGAACGATTGCTTCTGCGCCGATGGACTTGAGATTCTTTGCCGCGCTGCAGATTTGGCGGGATACTTCGTTGTAGTTGCCTGTTTGGAAGAAGCTGAAGAGCTCGGCGTGGTCGAAGGAGTGGAGGAGCAGTTTGGAGGAGTGGCCGCCGCCGAGACTGTGTTGGACGTAGGCGTTTATTTGTTTGTAGTAGAGGAGGGTTGCGTTGTAGGTTGTCCCGCCTAGAAGGCCTAGCACGCGCATCTTCGCTGGGTATCGTGCTGGATTTTCCTCTTGATATGATGGAATTGAGGCAGATAGTTGAAGCGCAACAGTTAGTGATGAGGGGAGTTTGTAGTGATTAAACCACTTCACGCTTGAGTTGAGTGGAGGTGGGGTTCGTTGTGTTAGTGCAAGACCTCGAAGGAGCTGGCTCTAGCACGCTGGAAGTAATCCTATTGGCAGGAAGTTCCTTACCGGGTACCCTGACATCGTTCGTCTTTCCGCTGGACCCACTGCATTGTACTACTCTAACGGCCATATTCGAGTGAGCATTTCTTCTAAATACCACGAAAATCTCATCGTCCACGCCTGTTTCGAGATCCAACCACAATTCGTTAACATGCTGGGTTCGTGATTTCATATTCGACAATACCCCGTTCTTGAAAAGGTACCTTGCCAAGGAGTATCTGGAGGAAAGTAAAAAGAAGACGATGAAGTTGCAGGAGCTCTTTGTTTCTAAAGGAACTATACATCTCCGTAAGTAGGAGGACTTATCATACTGCTTATTTCTCTGCGGAAGGCTGTAGAATTTGAAGCGTACTAATACATGAAATGATATATAAACCGCAAGTTTGTTTGGCCTAGAAGTTACTTAAGCTCCATGTCACAAGGTGCAATGAGTCTTTATAGAAAACCTGTTGGGGGTCGTACGTCATTACATATCCCTGTTTTAATTCGAATCCTGAAATGAAACAAGCGTAACCACGACTCATGTTCAAATGATTATAGTAAACTCCCCTTTTTCCGCTCGCTATTTGTTAATCTAGCCAGTCTCGAAGCCCATTTAGTTAAGAACTTTGGTGTTTGAGTCTACTAAGCATCAGGTCCAGCTTCGTAGCCTAGAATCTGAGCATGGAAGGAAGTGGAGAAAATGGGAGTTAAGTTAGCCAGTCTGTAGGTCTCAATCACCATGTCAAACGCCAAATGTTAAGTTAGACGGATAACAGGTAGATATACCACTTACGCTCCAAAAGGCACAATGTACGGAGTACTGGGACAGGAGTGAGATATTTGGGCAAAGTAAAAAGTAGCCACGTGCACGGAGCCGGGACTCTTGGCAACGAATCGTTCACAAGTACAAGACTATGGCTAGAACGTACGGATAGGCGCTCGCTGATGGTTTAATAGATTATCTGAAGGCATAAACCTGTACAGTATACCCCCTGAATGCTTAAGTAGTAAGGGTATTTCTATTTTCCTATAATTCTATATAATAAAGCTTTAAAATATCTAAAAAATAAAAAATAAATTTTTTAGAAAAAAATATCATTTGTTTGTTTTCTTTTAATAAAAAAATGTTAAATATTAAGGAAAATAAGAAAATCTTGCCATAACCCCTTTAACTAGGTATCGCACTAACAATCATTCAGGGGGTATACTATATATATCGGTAAATGCAAGTGCAGGGAAAGCAAGCTAAGCAAGGGTTCCCTAGAAGATCCGGTTCCAAGTGCTCGTATCCCTCGCCCTGTTTAATTTTAAGCTCGTTCTTCGCTCATGGCAGGGCAAACTAGTCCAATTGAGGTACCAACTACCGGGCGCAGCGCACGTGCCAGATTTGGACACGAAGATGGTATATAAACGAAGAATGGAAGCCCAACACGATGCGTATAGAACATCCAGCTCCCAACGTTCTAGAAACTGCGCATCATGATGAACAAGGCGACAGTGCTGTCACTTCTTCTACCCGCAGCGGCATCGTCCATCTGTCAGCCGTTAGCAAACAACCAGACTCAACCTACCAACCAAACACAACCCTTGGATCCGAATACGCCTACGAACGGGACCGGATCTACCAACAGCACATTTCCTGATGATAATACTCCATGGGTTCCGACTTGTAAGCTTCCCAGGCGAGACTTCGCATGGCAGAGTGTCGGGCATGGTTTTATGAGCGACTGCATCCCCAGCAAGGGTACTATTCAGGGCTTTATGATCTTTGTCGACTTTTCCGACGCAGAGGCCCTCGAAGAATCTCCACAGGACGCTTACGATTTCCTGGTTCCCGATGCAAACAAGTGGTTCCAAGAAATCAGCTATCACCAGCTTGGACTGAATATCACCGCCGATACTTCCAAGTTTTATCGTATGCCTCATTCCGCAGAATCCTACGATTGGGACTCGGGTTTAAGTAACCAACAGCACTATGCCTACGTTGAGGATGCATTGGATGCATATATGAACAATGGCGAAAATCCACCTCCGGCCGCGACGGATATCCTTTATGTCGTACCTACGCGTAACGCAGCATGGATGACTCGCTCTTTGGCCTCGTCCTTCGGTGCATTTACCCGAGACCAAAAATTCGTGGCGAATAGAGCTGTTACCTTTGGAGTTGACCCTTATAATAGCTGGGGCTATAAGGCGCTTAACCACGAGACTGGCCACTCTATGTGTCTACCCGATCTATACCCCCTCGATCTAAACTTTCCTACCGGCGAATTTGTCGGTGGCTGGAGTGTCATGGGTAATGTTGGAGGAATTGCTCCCGACTTCTTCGCCTGGGATAAGTGGAGGCTAGGTTGGATACTCGATGAAGATGTCGATTGTATTTTGGAACACGGTACTACCAGACATACTCTCACACCTGTTGAGACAGAAGGGGGCACCAAGGCTGTGATTGTCGCAACTAATAAGACTTCAGCTCTTATTGCTGAAGCCCGCGTAGCCAAGGGTGCGGATGAAAAGATATGCGCACCTGGTGTTCTCCTCTATACGGTTGATACTACTCTCGCTACAGGGCAGGGCCCTATTCGTGTTCTCGATGCTACCCCTGGATCGGACAGTTGCGGTAGTGACGTTAGCGGTTGGGAGCCGTTGAACGATGCAACCCTGTCCATGAGTGGTACAAAGTCATATGAGGTGTCTGGGTGGGGTATTAAGGTTACTCTGGTTGACGAAAAGGATGATCAGTTCAAGATTGAAGTAGACTACTCCTAACAAGCCTTGGAGGTCTGGTAGAATTTAGACTATGAAAATAGCAGCTATTTATTGCTACCGCCAACACAAGAATACAAGGGCGCTCTCCCAGCTGATATAATTGTTGTTGATATCAAACAATAAGTGTCTTATCAGGACGCTAGATTGGCAAAACAAAACGGGCCAGATCGCCGGAACAGGACGTATCTTGCTATGATGCTATCAGGCCAATGTCAGTGCGCCAATTCGGCTACGAATAGATCACCTACCACAAAGCAATAGAGGAGAGTGAACTCGGATCACACTCAAGCAATCAATACCAAAGAACCCCAAAATCGTGGCTCGCTTGATTCGTCCATCCTGGGCATGGCATTTACCTTCTCTAGAAATTATTATTTATATTATATAATAGCCCTGGTGAAAAACTATATTTCTTTATCAAACTAGGGTATCAATTATTAAGATAAGACTTCTTATAAGGTTTATATCTTTAGATAAATTTAGCTAGAACTTTTAACTCTAATCTAGGACTTTCAGACTAACAGCCTAAATCCTATGGAGAAGGGGGATTCCCGGATTTTCCAACATTTTATTTAACTGAGATATATACTTCCTATGTCAAAATGTTTCGCTGACTCAGAGAGGTATACGAATCAACCAGGCATCGACTATCTTCATGCCATCATGCCACGATATACTTTCTTGTGAGTCAAGTTCCGCAGGCCCGGAGCTAAGGTACTTCACATTGTCATGTTCAATCAGTCATCATTACGGCCATATCGGCAATCGCTGAGTTCAATATTTGAACTATACCGGCCCGTACGGGACTTCCCATAGTTCTAATATCCCGATGAATTATAATTTTTATATCCCGGTGGGGAGCCGAAAGTCCGATAACCTATAATAGCATGAACGAGGGGCTGAAGGACTGGTATGCGGCATGCGATGATTATGGTACTGGCCTTGAAGCTAGAAAAGCAACACATCAGGATTGTTGAATAATATCAGGGCTGTAGGTTCTTCACTCACACTGACCAGATCGCCAAGTCAGATGTGTCGTCTATCACGTTTGTTAGCATTGCAGTAAAACCTAGGGGGTTGTATACATATAGGAGAAGTCGGGTCTTGCTAGCTACGGTAGCCCAATGAATTTTTAAATAACTACTATAATGGCACTAAAAAGGCAATCATAAGTAAGTACTAACTTGTAAACTTCTGTGCAAAAGGTTCCGACACATCCGGGATCAACCCCAACCACCTCGATTCCAACCATCTACATCTGACTGAAATTAACATAGCAATTGCTCTTCAATTCAAATGAATGTTATATCAAAATGAAGCTCAAGTAAAGAATAGTCTAATGATAGAGATCAATACTTCGTATAATACCCCCCAGCTTGCCAGCATGCCTCAACGCGGTCCTTCATCGAATTTATCACCTTTTCGATAACCTCTTGTTTAATCTCGAGCCAAACTTCCTGTGCAGCTTTGATCACGATATCGAGAGCTTCCTCAGAGACCAGATACCATGCTAACCCAAATTATTTCTCACATAACCTTTTTTTTAGTATTTTCTATAGACTTTTAATAGAGTTAAAATCAGGACTGTAAGGAGGCCACTCGATAAGGACGGCCTCCTCTCGTTCTGCCTATTTCTTCAGCCATTCCTGCATAATCTTAGCTTTAAGATTCGGTCCGTTATTATGATAGAATGCCATTCACTCTTCAACTATTGCAGGAAGCTACTCCTTTAGATATTGCAGAATGACCCGTCACGCCTCTACGGTTTGCTGCTGGGTCTCCGTTAACAGGGACGAAATTAGTTATAAATAGAAGAGAAATTGCTGTAAAAAAACATCTTCTTATGTTTCAAGGGTGCTTTGCGAGGCTGCACTTTATCCTTCCCTAGTCTCTCTCCCTGTGTTGCAGACAGGATAGGGAATTTGATAATAAGGGATTTAACTGACAGATCTGTAAAATGTCCACTTGGTATAATCACTGTCTATACGATCGATTGAGACCTCGTCAGATAACCACAAATTATACTAAAAACTCGCCTCATGGTGATATCTCTCAGTAAGAGCCAGGTATTTTGCGATAGCTTTTAGGCCGAGAAACAGGCGTCGAAGTGCGTGCTTATGTTGTATCCCCTCCTTGATCAGCCAGCGGCGAATTGTGGTTCTATGTTAATAATTATGTGTTTTTTTTTAATAAGCAGATGCATGTAAAATCTCAACCTATAAACAAGATATTGCAATAAAAGCAATATAAACTATCTAATTAATGAAAATTAATTATTATACTATTCTCTAAAGACCTAAATACCTTCTTAATAGGTTTTAATATTATACTTAGTCTTACTATATAATAGAACAAGTTCTAAACAGGTAAAGTAGTTTATAAAAGAGTAGCTTGAATTGGTTTGGTGTGTTAGAGGGCTGGTTTGAGCCACGTGCCTATATGTAATAACCAAGCAAGTAGGCGCTTTGATATGCTGCATAAATGAATGTCTAAGCCAGAGAGGGCTTTGATATGTTAACTGCGTAGATAGCCTATAGTGCTAGTGCAGTTAGTCTTTAAGGCGCCAGTAATCGGTCTTTAAGGCATGCTTATACTCTAAGGATAAGAGCTATAGTTATGCTGTGTGAGGCTCTGAAATATAGGGATAGTTTTAAAAGAGCTGTTTTAGCATTCTGCTGGCATAAGAGACGATTCTCTATATGCATTCGGTTTCTTAGTCTATCTCCTGTTACAGTAGATATGCTGTCAGTAAGCAAAACTAGGAAAATAACATCTTAATATAGCTTCTCTGCTACGTAAAACATAAAACATAATGATCTAACTGGTAAGCTTTTTAGTCCTTTTACTTATAGTATAAAGCAATGTTAACGATGATGAGCTCTGCGTCTGAGTAATCTTAGGAAAAATAAACTGTTTTATATATATCAGACAGACTTTAATCGTGGAGGAGCTTATTAAGGACACTGAGGGTTAGACCATATGGTTCTAGGTTTTCTGTTAGCTGCTAGATCCTACTGCTTACAAAAAGCATTGCAGGGTAATGAAAAATGCCGGCAGGAGGAATTACCTTTAGCTTTTTGGATTATAATGGCTGCTACCTGGATAGGTGGCAGTTTAGCTGGTGTTCTTTATATCGTAATTAGAGTTGTAAGAGGGAAAAGAGATTACATAGACTGTTGATGAACTTTAATAGTATTGATAATAGTATGCATAGAATTTAATAGCTCTTCTATCTTATTGCTATTATATTTATTATATTTGGCGTTAGTAATCGTTTGTAGAAAATTAATGGAATGCGTTGAGTGGGTAGATAAAGACGATATGCCCTTGATCGGATCGTCCTTGTCCTGATTATGCTTTTGTTTATAGGGCGTTTTGTTACTAGGGGCAGCCAGCTAGAATAGTCATCACTCTTCAAGGGAAGGTCGTGCTGCCTAGTAAGATAGTTGCTGAGCTGCCTCTGTCCTGAATATGTATGAAGGCTTATGTAACTGGCGCTTTTATAGAGGCTGTGGATCGCTGGCTCTCGGTCTCTTCGGAGGCTAACGTTTCTAGAACTTGACTTATATGGTTGAATGTTTCGTTAATGTAACTGATTTTGCTATTGTTATCTGGGTGTTAGTAGATTGATGGACTCTGCATTATATGCAGAAGATGGGCCTTTACTTACTAGCTAGAGAGTACTAAGCTCTGGCGTCGCTTTGCTCTAGCCATACGGGGCGACGTTACGCACTGGCGGCCAAATCAATGATTGGGGCTAGTATGGAATCGGGGAAACCTCTAGCAGATATTTTAAGGGGCTTGCATGCCAGGGCTATTTCTGTTGCTTTCTTGCGCAAAATCGCAAAATCGGGCTCTGCAAAACCCGTGGATCCGTACGGCAGACCTAATTCGCTGCTCCGGTGTTTTGCATAAAATCATCTCTCTCATCTCTACCAAACAGCTTTACACCTGCGTACCATGCATGATGTAAGGGCTTGCCTTGGATAGAAGACACATCAACTTGTCAAATAATGAATTTTCCAGCATATTTCTGTTCCCACAGAGCAAAGATCCAGAAAGTCGCTGTTGGTTCACATCGCAGATAGCTACACAGAACCCTGCGTTCAGATAAGCCGTGGCAATGGCTCTGCCCAATCCCCCACCGGCACCTGTGACTAGGACTGAAAGAGGTGAAGACAAACTGGCCATGCTGAGTAAGTTTTGGTGATGATTTGCGAAAGATTGGCGTCGTAGTGAAACAGTTAATTGCTAATTAGCGAGTTCTTAAATTAGGCTTTGTAACGGATTGCAAGAGCCCCGAGTTTCCGGATTAGTAGCTAAGATCTTTTCATTTTGGACCCATACCCACATCGACTTTCATCTCCATGGAGCAAATAATTTATCTCTACCGGCAAAGGTTTTCAAAATTTCCCTTCGTATGCGAACAGACCCCCACATCCGATTGTGGTTTTCTCAAAAAGCCGCAGACCCAGATAGTGAGGCAGAAGGATAAGTCGGTGCAGCGCAACCTGACTCGGGAAGCTAAAATTCTGGCTCGAGGCTGGCTGGCCTTGCCACCGGTATGGTAGGCACATTATGTGTCACTGCTTCGATGACTTGGTCTGTATTTCTCGTATATTTACGCAACAGGCTTGCGAGCCACCATGAGGTACATGGGGGTGAAGAGATGATCCCGACCACCAGCGACTAGACAGTCGGCAGCGAGAGCCAGGCTATCAGCGGTCTTCTTGGTTCCAGCGGGAGCAAGCTTGAAGATCTCAAGGAGGCCAGCAAGGCCGTGGGCGATAGTTCGACCCCAGGTAGTCATGCGTATAATGGTAAAGATATCACCAATGGACTGGATATAGCTGAGCTCACCGGCCACAGGCCAGAACCAAGGAAGAGCATCAGAGCGCTCTGCTAGATCCTCATAGTGGAGCATCTTAAAGCCAGAATCCTTAATAGCAGCAAGTCCCTCAGAGACCTTACACATATTAGAGATGCCGCTACCCTGCTCAATACCTAAGCGGATCTCGCGGTGGCGGAGGTTATCGTTATCATACTTATCAGTCATAAGCCACTCATATACACCAAAGATACCACCAGGCTTAAGAACTCGGAAGATCTCGCTATAGATACCATTCAGGGTAGGGGCATGTACGGTAGCCTCAATAGCATAGACAGCATCAAAGCTATTATCAGGAAAAGACATTTGCTAAGGCTGGGATTAGCTTAAATGCGCGACTCTGGACTGCTAATAAGTACGAACCATAAAGTCACCTTTGACGAACTTAAGCTGATTTGATAGACCCTCCTTGAAGGCGTAGTGGGTGGCACGCTCGATTTGGTAGTCATTATTATTAAGACCGGTAATATAGGCACCTGTGAACTTGGCGATCTCACGAGCAGGGCCACCAATACCGCAACCAACATCAAGGACCTTCATACCTTCCTTAATACCAATATGGTAGGCAAGGTAGTGCTCATGACGGGCAATGGCCTGGTAGAAAGGCTCACTCGGAGAGAATCGGCAGAAGTGGAAGGACTGACCCCAACCATATTCATATAGATCGGTAGCAAGGTTGTAGTAACTGTGAAGCACCAAGTCAGTATATGATCCAACACAAGGACATAGAAATTTCAAAACATGACTCAGAAAGTCACAGAGAAACAAAGGCAGGAATCAGATCACTTACTGTCGGGTCAAGGTGGCGTATTCGGTTTGACGAGCCTGGCCGCTGTATTAGTCGCTGCCATGGGGAATAGGAGGGGCATATCAGGGCATCTTACAGCGCGCTCCTTCTGAGTCTCATTCTCCGCGGGCTTGTTATCCCAATGCTTGAAATACTCATCGATAGCAGCCTGTTTAGCAGCACTGCCCTTGCGGAACATGGCAGCAACGCCACCTCGAGCCTGGGCTGAGGTGCCATGCATAGCTTTGTTGAATTCAGCATCGCGCTGGTGATCCTTGCACTCGAGGTTGGAGTTCATTGAGGCAACCATGTTGAATCTGGTGTAAAGTGTTGAAGGGGAAGATGAAGAGGATTAAAGCGAACCAAAGAAGAAAAGGACAACAGGCGAATTAAAGATCAATGGAAAAATCGAAGCTCAAAGGCTGTGGGCTTGATTTGATAGCAGAAGATTGCGCAGAGCTGTGACTCAGCTTCCACTAATTGATGGATGTTAGGAAGAAGTATCTCGGATGCTCACTTTGCGAGAAATGAATGCGGATACGAAAACGTCTACGAGAGTAGTAGAGCACATTAGCTGTCCGATCTGACCATCCCAGGGTTAATATGGAACACTGCAATTTTAGAAAAGAGGAGCTGCATCATACTGCACACGAGAAAGAGCAAACGAGATTTCCTTGATTGGCGTTTCCAACATCTAGTCAAACCCGGCGCGCCATACGGAGCCTACAGGCCACGATTCGGCGCCATCAACTACGCTTCTCTCTTGGTCAAGGTAGATCAGCGGGGGCCGAGAATCCCGTAGCTCCGTGCCCGGCTATTAGAGACCCACACGCTATCAGAGGGACCCGCCATTCCCGGAGACTCGGAGGCCAGAGAGTGCGAGTTGAAGGAATTTCGGTGCTATCAAAGCATTCTTTTTGAACAGGGCTTGTCTCTCCGTTACACGAAATGTTTGTAGCCCTACCTCTAGGGCTTGTGTACATAAGGGATCGTCGATTTCACACTTATTATGCTGTATATCGATCCCTCCTCTTTTCGCCGTATTAATTCAAATAATTGGCCTGTCGCAGCATCAATACACGACCGTATCAGAGTGCCGGTACTATGGCGACCCTCGCCCAACCTTCCACTAGGTGAAATTCCATCGCAATTATCTTATGATTTACGTTGACGTATTGGTTGATTAGGAAGACACCTCCTCAAGCTCCCACCAGGCGCAAGTCCCCGCCAGCCTTGTCCGCGGCCGATATCTCCAAGTCCAAGGCGCCCACCAGCCGCACCTACCGAAAGGGCGAACGCATCGATGGCTGGGAAGTCGGCACTGACCCCAAAGTCAGTACCTCAAATGAGTTCGAATTCGGTGGCAGCCTTGGCGTGTCGTGCTTGATGATAGGTTTTCCCCTGCTTATGTGGTATATGTGGATTGGCGCCACTTACTATGCTGGAAAGCTGCCTCTGCCTAAGGAGGACCAAAGCTGGGGCGAGTTTGGCAGACATTTAGTTGAACTCATCTACACCGGTGCTTACCCTTCTCTCCGCGCTTGGCGTATCTACTGGACTTTCTTTATCTTCGAAGCTATCTGCTACTGTGCCCTGCCGGGCGTTTGGGCCTGGGGGAAGCCTCTACCTCATGAGAATGGAAAGCAGCTGAAGTACTTGTGCAACTGCTACGTCAGCTTCCACTTTACAATTGTCGTTCTGGCCGCCCTCCACTTTAGTGGTCTCTTTCCGCTCTATACTTTTATCGATGAGTTTGGCCCTCTGATGTCGGTGGCTATCCTTAGCGGTTTCCTTGTGGCCTTTGTTGCATACTTCTCTGCTCTTTGGAGAGGCGCCCAGCATCGTATGACAGGGTATCCTATCTATGATTTCTTTCTTGGCGCCGAGCTGAACCCTCGCATGTTTGGTATCCTGGACTTTAAGATGTTCTTTATGGTCCGAATCCCATGGTTTATTCTCTTCGGTCTGAGCTGCGCCACCGCAGCGCGTCAGTACGAGAGGTATGGATACATCTCAGCCGAGGCGCTTTTCTTAGTTGTAGCGCACTATCTCTATGCAAACGCGTGTGCCAAGGGCGAGCAACTCATCATTTCGAGTTGGTACGAGTCTTCTGACCCCCTACTGCTTACTTGAGGATTTCTAACACCGCTCTAGGGATATCTATTACGAGAAATGGGGCTTTATGCTCATCTTCTGGAATCTTGCTGGTGTCCCCATGTCGTACTGTCACTGTGCTCTCTTCCTAGCTAACCACCACCCATCCGAGTATAAGTGGAACCCTATTACGCTCGCGGCCTTTTATGTCCTGTACTTTTTCGTATATTGGGTCTGGGATACGACGAATAGCCAGAAGAATGGCTTCCGCGCCCAGGAGCGCAACCAGCTTGTTAATCGCAAGACCTTTCCCCAGCTTCCGTGGCAGACAGTTAAGAACCCCAAGACCATTACCTCTTCTAAGGGGGATGTGATTATGGTTGATGGCTGGCTTGGCTATGCCCGCAAGATCCACTATTCTTGCGACATCTTTTTCGCCCTCTCCTGGGGCCTGATTACGGGCTTCAAAAGCCCCTTCCCTTGGTTCTACTCCGTCTTTTTTACTATCATGGCCATCCACCGCGCCAACCGCGACGCCCGCCGCTGCCGTGAGAAGTATGGCGAGGCTTGGGCCCAATACGAGCACGAGGTTCCCTACCTTTATATCCCTGTAAGTTTTACGGAGGTGCGAAACATGGTGAAATCCGCGACTGACTTATGTGCAGTACGTTATCTAGGAGCTGGAACCCTTGAAATCACCCCTGTATTTGCGCTGTTGCATGCCATAGTCCTTGGCTGCATCTGTGTATGCCCTGCTTTTGCCTATGGTTTTGCTTTTATAGTAGGATTTCTATATTATCTTTTAGATATAGTAGACGAAAATACCTAATTACCTATTAAACCCTAACTTATAAAATAAGTAAAGAAAAACTTATTTATTAAGAGAGCGACTTAAATCATTAATAGCTTTAATTACTAAGAGGTACTTATTAGTATTTAATACAAAGTTAAGATAGTTAACCTTAATAAAAAGCTATTAAAATCTAAGTATTATGATAGTAATTATTAAGGCTGGCAATTAAGTATCTGCTCTATTCTAAGTCAGCCCTCCATTTCTCACAAACTCCTCATATGTGACCAGCAAGCCGCCAACAATCTTAAATAGACTTTATGTTAGTCACTGGTTACTTGTTTACTTTCTCTTCTCGTTACTTACGTTCTGATTCATCTCTAAGCTTCCATTAAGGTAATAAGCTGGTCCTCGCATAAATCGATACATATCGAGAATCTCAATCTGCCTCTCCGTAGTGTTTGATCCTGAGACAGGTCTCTGACTAAGAAACTCATCATCAGGAACCTCTCTAGTCACGCATCTGAAACCATGGATTAGCTCGAATTCATTGACCACAGCAGCGATTTCATCCAGGGTATAGCAGGCTTGAGCAGCATAAACCCGCTTTCCGAGGAACGAGTCTCTCTTAAGTGATGCCGCGACAACAGAACGACCAATGTCTTATCAATGTCGATGAGGGGGAACTTTGTAGAGCTTGTCGAGACAGGCTCTTCGAGCTGCAGGAGCTGAGCATCTTGGCGCGACCTGGTTAAATACTGGCCCGGAGTAAATAGACTCATGTAAAATCCCGGAAGAACAAATGTGGCAGGTTTCTCAAGTTGACGGATGAATCGTTCAACTTCCGCTTTACTGTCAAATTCTTGGGCATGTTTCAGTTGCCCATTTGTGCCTGCAAGTCATGTTAGCGCTGCTAAATATTATCTATGACGAGATCAGTCGTGGATCATTTTCCTTTCACGCACTCTCGGTCACAGATAAAAGTGAGCTGAAGATCTAGTGACCGATTCCAAGCTCCTGCAGATCAAATGTCAGCCGGAACCAATGACGAATTGTACATTCACACTTCTCGCTACCTTTGACACTCTTGCAACGTTCTTGCCCTGGTCGATTTCGATTTTCTTATTGCAAGAGTTGCTAGAGTAGGCCGTTACGAGGAATACGACACTGGCTCTTGTGAGAACCCTTCTGACATCGCTTTCTGAGGATAGATCCGCCTAACATATCGGTAAGGATCGCATTGTCCCCGGCTAGTGTATAGAACAACTCACCGATACCACCTCCACTCCACTTGCTTTCAGACGCTTGGCGGAGGGTTTCTCAATGTCGCGACATATGCCCCGAATACTGAATCTTTCGGAAGCTTCCGGAGACTCTAAGAGTGGAAGAGTAGAGCCTGACGCGGTGCTGTTATTTTCGAAACCATCACACACGTAAATTCGAGATCGTTCGCAGTTGTAGCATTTCGGCTGGCGCTCGTCGCACTGACGGCATGGGATAAGTGAATGACACATCACGTCGTAGAAAAACACCGCACCTTGATCTTGCGTGTTCGACAAGTCCCGCAGCCCTGCTTGCAGTCAGCACCATGGACCGTCAAGTCTGCAAGGGAGACTGCGTTACAGAATAAATCTTGCCTCCCCGCCGACGCTTGCGAGGGGGAGGGTTGGTCCCGGGCCTCTCGGCCCCGAAAAGTAACCGTTGAACATCAGTGAGTTGATGATGACTGTCCGGATCGATGGAAATCACTGTCTGAACATCAGGTTCAGTAGAGGCTACGTCTTGAGTACTCATCGGTATTGCCGCATTAATGTGGGAAAGAGTAGTTCGTTCCGAGGTGGATGATGAAGAATAGAGGGGAACAAGTTTTAGCGGCGCTTGGGGCAAATAGACTGACTACCTTATCGTTCCCCAAACCACAAGATTAGTACTGCGATACACCAGATAACTAGGTAGTGTGCGGAGACCATCAACCATTACCGTCTTCGAGTTTGGAGATCCATTTTTGCTTCTCCCTAGCAGGCCTTTGACTCGCAAGCTCGTTTAGGGTAGCCAATTCTTAGGTACTTACAGTACTTAGCGCAAAACCTCGGCACGAAAACCTGTGCTAACTACTCCGTACAGTATACTACTCGTGGATGTAACGGGAGCCCCACTTATAGAGTGGGCGGTAAAATTCTGGGACCCTGTTTATATACATAGCTAATATTTGTCCCATACTTAGTATGCTGGGAGATGTTATCCCTCCAAATCGGGGAATTCTTCATGGATTTTGAGAGATTTCCATGAAGTTGCTGTTAGAGAGTCCTGTCAAGTATTTGGAACAGCCTTTAGCTATAACATATTATTTGATGAGGGCCCCGGTCGAAATACAACGGCACGCTATCTGTCAAAATACGTTATTGAACGGTCTCGAATGTAGCGTTTGCTACACCACATTGACACCTATGATTTCTCCTGATAGCAAGATCACTGCTTTGGATCCTGGTTGTAATCAGAAACCAATCATGCTTAGGGCTTTATCTACGAGGTATATAGTTATGCTGATTTAGAACCCAATTACCTAGGGTTCTCCAGATTCTACGACCGACGCAGTTGCATCAATCCAGATAGGTTAGACATTTTCCACAAGCTTTCTGATAAGCCATCCCGAATCCTTGGAATAGTAGCACCCTAACTGCCAACGATGATATGGGGTATCTGGACGCAGATGCTATTGTAACAATCTAACAGGTTCGGGATGTCCACTAAAGCTTTTCTTATCAACTCGTTAATCATTGTAAATACTCGTGACGTTGTATCTGTTTTCTGCCCTAGACAATCACATCTTGTGTCAATTTGCAATGCATTCTTGTCAGCTTCTTCGACCTATATATGAAACCGAAAAGTAGCCTTTTTGACTATTTCACCTGCTGATGCTCGAAGCATCACGAGCATCCCTGTCGGTCAAACCGCTCTGACTTTATGTGCGGAAAGCATTAGTGATATGTCTTTCTAGACGGAGGTCAAGAGATGGCCTTTTGCTTCGCTGTAGTCCTTTACGTTTTCTAGTATAATTATTTTATAAGATATACTCGGTTTAGAGGGCTTTAATAAGTGTTCAGAGAATGCTGCTAACGCCTTTCCAATTTTAGAGTTGCCTACGGCCCAGCATGGGTTTCTCAGCTGTTCGCTTTGCCCGAATTCACTTCCCGTTCTAGTTTCAAATACCAGGGACAATATGTCATTGCGGCTCGGTGGCAGGCAGCTGTCTCAGCATGCTCTATGCTAGGTCAGCTACTTGGTTCGTGTGTTATTGCGATCATCATGGTGAGCCAACCTCTCAACAAGAATCAATTAGAGAAGCATAGTCTTGTCTGTTTTACTGTGGCATAGGATAAAATCGGCCACAGACCATCTTTCATGGTAGCTCTCGTTCCGGGAGCTGTACATGTATTCATGCAGCCCGGTATGGTTCATTCGAAAGGGCAAGGTTGCTGAAGCTGAAGCTGCTTTGGACAGACTCGCCGCTAAGGGTTACGATGTTCGTCAGGATCTTGAAAGTATAATTGAAATCGACCGCGAAGAGCAAGCCCTCGACAAGTCTACTAGCTACCAAGAGATCTTCAAAAGTACAAACCTTCGGCGCACTATTATTGCTTGTGTGTGTTTCAGCACCATCATCACCATCATCACCACCGGAAATGCCCTCGCAAATAACGCCGCCTACTTTATGATTTGTGAGTACTCTGGAGCACAGTGGTGTTCTCTCTTGAGCAGGATGTAAGGCTAACAGATCTCTATCAGTGTGCGGAGTTTATGTCTCATAGGGCTTCTTCTGGCTTTTAGGGTGTGGCCTTGCGGCCTTGGTGGGCGCTTTCGCCAGTCTCCCCATCCTGGCCAAGTGCCGCCGAAGACCAGTCTACATCTGGGCTCGGTTCATCAGCGCCATGTTGCTGTTCCTCATAGGCTTTGTGCAGCTAGCTCCGTATTATTATGAGAAACACGTTGCTATTTTTGCCCAAGGTGCACTCATGATTCTCTTGATCGTGGTACACGGCGCAGCCATCAGTCCCATTTCTACGGTCATCGTGGGTGAAGTTCCAAGCAACGCACTTCGACCCAAGAGAGTGGCCATTTCGAACATGGTACAGTAGATTATCGTTGTTCTGGTTTTTGTTATTAATCCATACCTGCTTAATCCCGAGTTTGCCCATCTGCAAGGTTTTTTTTGGCTTTATTGCCGGGGCTAGCGGTCTCCTTACTACTATTTGGATATACTTCTATGTTTGAGAAATAAGTTTGCTGACCCAGAAGCTGGATTTGTTGTTTCAGTCTAAGATCAAGGCGCAGCACTTTACTGTATATAAGGTTATAAATAAAGAAAGCTATAAGTCTACTTTATAAAGTATCTATTTATTAGTTAAAAGTATAAATATAGAATTAAATAAGTATTAAATATAAGTAGAGTTTAAAAAACAAATATTAATTTAATTTATTTTATAAATTTTAATTATTTATTCTTATTTATATAGTTATTTAAATACTTAAGACTTAACTTATGCTTTAATTAACCTTCTATTTCTTTTATAGTTTAAAAAATAAAGAGTTGGTTAGTATGAGTCTTAAGAAAGGTGATGTATGCCTGCCCGCCCGGAGTTTCGGCGATCACGGAACGCGAACATGGAATCTGGCCTCGGTCGACCTCCGGCCACAACTTGTACTGATCCACTGCACTACAGAAATACAATCAACTGGTAACGCTGTAATGGTCGCTATAAAAATTCAGAAAAAGCGGTATCTTGGTATTGCCAATCGCGTTATTTGAAGCAGTTTGTAATTCTACGTTCTGAATAACTAGTTAGGCCTTAGTAAAATCTCTCTGCCCTCTATAGTGGCAAATGTAGGTAGGCAACGCTACAGCGCGATCTCGTACAGCCCCAATTTAGTTTGTTGCTAAGTGGGCAATGACTAAGTAGTAGGCCAGTCTCACCCAGTGTCACTCTCTTGTGTTTTCTGCTAAATTACCATCCATCCCCCCATGCTCCCCCAGTCCCCTTTTCTTGGCCACTCTCTTTCTTCCTCCATCCTTCCTCCGATCTTCTTTCCCGTCTCTCGCTTACCTGCAGTAGCTGTTCTGTCACGCGTCTTGGCAAGTCACTTCAGATAGCCTCCGTGTAGTACTTGCTTGTTCTGCGCACCACTCCCGAGAAGTAAGCAGACCTTAAACCCAGGAGCCTTCTGGAGTCTCGCCACAACCTAACATTGAACCAGTTTCCTCAAGATGAGTGCTTCTGAAGACTCTCAAAATTTGGCTGTGGAACATCAACTTTCACCCGGGCATCCAGCTCCAGTCGAGAAACGCGCCGACCTGACCGATGGCGATGGCGATGGCGATGGCGACCACATCCTCGAAAGCCTTGGCTACGTGCCCGAGCTGCAGCGTAATCGATCGACTCTTCAGGTTGCCTTCATGGCCTTCGTGCTGGCTTCGATCCCTTACGGACTATCGACGACCCTTAGCAATCCCATCACGACTGGAGGTCCAGCCAATATAATCTGGGGCTGGCTAGCTGTCTCGGCTCTTATTGTCTGTGTGGCCTTATCGCTCGGAGAGATCACCAGCGTGTATCCTGTCGCCGGAGGTATTTTTTACCTTGTTTTTAAATGCTTGAGGACGTGTAATTTCTGTTGTTATACATCCAATCACCTACGTTGGACTCAGCTTATGACAATGGAGAGACTGACTTGATTACTACAGGTGTCTATTATCAGACCTTCATGCTAGCACCGATGCGTTGGCGCCGTGAGGCTGCTTGGATCTGCGGTTGGCTCTATGTTATTGGCAACATTAGTATCACGCTCTCTGTCATTTTCGGTACTACCGTGTTTCTGGTCTCGTGTATCAACGTTTTCGAATCATCGCCTGGGGTTGGTGTTCTTGCTGGAGAACCCTATCAAGTCTTTCTTATCTTCGTCGGCCTCACTTTACTTAGCAACGCCGTGTCAGCGCTTGGAAACAAATGGCTTCCTTGGTTGGATGTAGGTGTTGCAGTCTTCCTTATGCACTCACTACTGACTTGTAAAGACTGCTGCCATCTTTTGGACTTTTGCAGGTGTTATTGCTATTATTATAACCGTTCTCGTCATGGCTAAAGATGGAAGACGCGATGCTAGCTGGGTGTTTACCCATTTCGAAAATAACTCTGGCTGGACTGATGGCTGGGCTTTTTGTGTGGGACTTCTCCACGCAGCATATGCGACCTCGTCAACAGGCATGATTCTCTCGTAAGTTGCTGACTCCTCTACGTTATTGACAGGACCCTGATAAGTGACAGCATGTGCGAAGAAGTCCGAAAGCCTGATGTGCAGGTTCCCAAAGCCATGGTTCTGACTGTTTGTATCAACACGGTCGCCGGCATGCTATTCCTTATTCCCATTACCTTCATTCTTCCTGATCTCAAATACCTCGCCGACCTCGCCTCTGCGCAACCCATACCCCCGACCATTAAGGCTGCTGTCGGCTCATCGGGTGGAGCGTTCGCATTGTTGATTCCTATCATCGTCCTCGGCATCATCTGTGGTATCGGCTGTATCACCGCTTCTTCTCGCTGTATTTGGGCCTTTGCTCGCGATGGAGCCATGCCAGGCTCTAAGTGGTGGGTTATTGTTAACAAGCGACTTGATGTTCCTCTCAATGCTATGATGCTAAGTATGGTGATTCAACTTCTCCTGGGTCTCATCTATTTTGGCTCTTCGGCAGCTTTTAACGCCTTTGCAAACGTTGGCGTCCTAACTCTCAACGCGGCCTACGCAACGCCAGTCGTTATCAACCTCTTGACGAAGAGACGGCAAGTCAAAAATGCCAAGTTTCCCCTCGGTAAGCTTGGGTATCTTGCCAATTTCGTGGCTGTCGGTAAGTTATCTATTCTTTCCTGTGAGCTTATCACTAACACCCTGGCAGCATGGTCCATTCTCGCAATCCCTCTTTTCTGCATGCCTTTGCGTCTACCTGTAACAGTTGTTAGCGTTAACTATGCCTCTGTCGTGTTTGCCGCGTCTTGTCTAGTCTCGGGTGTTTGGTACTGGGTTTGGGGACACAAGAACTACACTGGACCACCTACCAATGCTTAGAGCACTTGGTGTTGATCATCTGTAACATAACCAAGGGGCGGCTCTAGACCCACGTTGGTAGTTTTTGTAGTTGGTGTATTAGTATAGAGCGAGCAACAAAAATAGCTCATGGCTAGGACGATTTCACAGGCCATTAGACTATTAACCATTAACAACCATGTCGTCACTACCAAGAACTTCGGCCGGGTCGACTTCATTCTCCATTTCTCTACTCCAACCGATTTTCAGTTCAGGCAATCTCACATTCTCGTATCTTCGATCCCATCTTAACGCTTCCATGGCGGCTGATATTGGTGCATGGTATCTGAAATGAACAAGATAATCAACTCGGAGACAAGCTTATTCGAGCGAATTCTTCTGAGAGGTAAGAATTGTAAGGCATCCAATCGCTGATGCCAGGCTTGCACTCTAAAGTTTGTCACTGTGGAATGCGACACTGCTTGTTGTAGTAGAGATGGGTATGGAAGCATCCTTAGTCGCTTGCCAAACTAAGCAGTTGGTCCATGTATCCATGGTATTGTCACTTAACCCAGTTCGGACTTGGGAACTTTGGACAGCACGGCTTAGTTGGTTTCTTCCAGATACAGTAAGGAACGTGTTGATAAATTATGCTGGTTCCAGTACCCTTTGCCCTGAGCAAGTCTTCAGATTTTTAAGTAGCTATAAAACAGAAACAATGCCTATCTTTACAAAAAAGAACTATCTATCAAATGGCACATGCTTAAAGCTGGCCTGTATAATATCGAAAGGGAAATTTATAGTAGTGAAATTACAGGTGGGTGTGACCGTAGACAGGAGATAAGAGTGTGGTGATAAATGATCACTCACTCTTTCTTGGTCTTCTTGTTCTTTGGCACTCTTGCCAGCCAGTAAAGGAATGTTGCGACAACAATGTTGAAGACGATAAATGCCCATAGAATCCCCCAGTCTCTCCATCGGTTCTCAAAGAAGATATTGACAACCCCAAGGAAGTTGTCAGTATTAGAGATGGGACAGAATTGACACTCAGTGGTAGACCCGGCATCGACAAGGAAACCGTCGGCGGAGGAGATGTAGTCCTGCATGTAGTCTCCGCAGGTCGAACCGTTGGGAGGCTTGAAGGTCAAGAGTTCGTTGGAAGCACACCGAGCCGAAGCCTTTGCGACGGCTGTCCCAAGGAAGCCTTCGACAAAATACGTGAAAGGGTTGACACGATACATGAAAATCCAGAAGCTAGGCATGGTTCCAGGTCCGGCAAGAACACTATGGGCAGTCAGTACATTGCACTTTGACAGATCTTGAGCTACAACTCACCCGTTAAATGCAAACATGATAATAGTCAGAAGCCCAACAATACCACCCGCAACTTCGTAACTGTCGATACCAGCAATGATGAGAAATGTAAAGCTGGTGGTAAAGACAAAGAAGAGCCAGATGAAGAGAAAGACTAGCGTGGCACGGGAGTGTTCTGCGCCGGTTTCGCGAGCATTGCGATAAAGACCCATTGGGAAGTACCAGAGAAGAAAACTAAATATCGCCATGACCTTGGGCGGCATTAGCAGCGCCCATACTGAATGAATAGGAAACCTACCGTGTTCCAGAACATTTCAACGATGATATTGGCCCCGAAGAAAGCTTTCCAAGAGTAGGATTTCGCAGGACGTTCGCGGGCTTCATACATGCTGCGCTGAGAAACAAAAATTGGCAAAGTTTGGTCGACGAGTTGACTGAAAACGGTAAGGAAGATAAAGACACCGAACATCTGGTTCTGTAATCCGCTTTGAGTGTTGCTCACGTTCAAGAACGAGAGACCAATGAACAGAGCCTATGCTTGTTAGTTACAGAAAAAACGAGATTCAGGTAATCACCACTTACCGCGCCGATAGAAAGGAAAGCCTTGGAGTAGATGTAAGAGGTACTCCGCCAATATTGCTGAAAGACTCGTCGGAGAACCTCCTTGAGCTGCAAGGAGAAAGGTGCAGCAAACTCGGAGTAGCTAGATGAGGTGTTCTCGGTCGGCGGAGATGTTGTGGAAGAACCAAGGCGCTGGAGTTCGGCCTGTACTTGCTGGTATTCGGGCGATTCACGCCAGACGTTGGGCCAATCGACGCTTGTGTGAGCTCCAGGGGCAGCGCCAATGACTTCCAGCATATATTCAGCTGGGTTAGCGCCAGAGGGTAGCTGTGGACCGCCGTTTCGAACGAAATAATCAACAAGAACGTGAGAACTTTTGCCAATATCTCCGAAGTATACAGTCTTGCCTCCCTTGGCCAGCAATAACAAACGGTCGAAGCGTTGGAACAACATGGCTGATGGCTGATGGATCGTACAGAGAATCGCTTGACCGTTCTGAGTAAGCTTTTCCATCAGGTTGCAGATGGACCAGGAAGTCTGACTATCAAGTCCTGAAGTCGGCTCGTCGAGAAAGAGTAAGAGTTGAGGACGAGCAGCGAGTTCAACCCCTATGGTCAGCCTCTTGCGCTGCTCCACATTGAGGCCCTGTCCAGGGACACCAATGATAGCATCTGAGTATTCTTGCATATCAAGGAGGTCAATGACGGTATCTACGTACTCAACCTTATCCTCGGCACTATAAGTATCAGGCTGGCGGAGTAGAGCACTAAATGTTAATGCTTCTCGGACTGTAGAGGTATGAAGATGCAAGTCTTGTTGTGTCACATAGCCGGTTTTGCGCTGGAAAGAAAGGTCACGGGGGTGCCCGTCGATAAGCATGGAACCTGAGATAACACCCATCGTGACCCTGCTTGCTAGCACATCAAGGAGTGTCGTCTTGCCAGCGCCAGATACACCCTGTTTCTTGTCAGAAATCTTCATATAATAAAGACGTTATTACATACCATAAGAGCAGTCAATGTTCCGGGCTTCACCCACCCATCAACATTATCGAGGATGCGTCGATCTTCGTCCTTCACTTTCACGGTATAGCACACGTTTGACCAGTGAAAGACTGACTTCTGGGACTGGAAAGATGCCGGACTGCCGTTCTCCTTTGAGATGGGCGTACTTTCCTTCGGGGCCTGGGACTCGACGTCTTGTTTAGATGGCGTCTTACCCTGGCGCATGGCCTTCCGGGTGAACACCAACACCTCACCTTTCGATCTCTCTGAGGCAATTAACTCGGTGGCGATGAGATGAAGAGCCATGAAGAAAATCATGAATACGATCATGATGCCAAAGTTCCTCCATTTGTGCGCGTTGATATAGCCGTATGAAGTTTTCAGGTATGCCGTTCCAGAAACAATATCGGCACCAGGTTCTGCACCTGCAACAGAACAGACGCGCTGTTCCGAGCCAACGCCTTCGTATCCAGTGCCTGATGGAACGAACATAACACAATCGAATGTGCGGCCCACGAATTCATTCACCATCATCGACTCAAACGCATAGTGAGCAGGATTAAGCCACCTCAGCCAAGCAAGCCAAACCTGCATGTTTTGCACCTTGATAGCGAAACCGGTGTACAGCATGATGATCAGAAGGATAACAGAAGCAGGCGCAAGAGATTGTGCAATCGTCTTTGTAAGAGATCCGAGTAGCCGAAACATCATCGACATGGTCAGAGTGATGAAGAACATGTTGAGGAGAAAGAAGAAAAAGGGGCCCGGCTCACGTCGCAGATTCGTCATGAAATACAGCGTAATATTGCTCAGGAGGCAATTGACGATCTTATATGGCAAATCGCATATCATGGCGGACAGACTCTCAGCGCTAGGGTGGTATAGAGCATACCGAGCGTGTTTTTCCACAATCTTGCGTTTAGCATACAGGGTCATAATCTCCAGAATGCTTGCGAAGGCGTTGGTGAGAACAAGGAAGAAAAGGAGGACACCTCTGCGAGATATACTGTTGGAATCAGAAGGTAGGTTGTAGAAAATGCTGCCGATGATGAGAGCGTTACAGACGTTGGTGACAAGCATGGTGATGGATGTGCTAGGATCGCCTTTGAGCAAGAGCCAGCTGCGCCAGAGCGTCAACATCGTCTGATCCGTGTATGAGATCGTGAAAGGCGAGTGGCTCCGTTGAGAAGAGGCTTGATCTTGACGTCGCGAAGTCAGGAATTTCTCGTAATGCTCGCCGTGAAACTGGTAGGTTTCCATATACTGATCGATCTCATTGTTCAAGAGACGGCGGGCTTCGCTGTCCTTCCAAGCTGCCGCAAACTCGTCAGCACTTCGAGGAGTCTTTCCCTCCCAGCCTGGGCGAATGATACGCTCCTGGTGGCTTGTCATCGAGGTAAGGAAGTCTGCAGTTGTCTGTTGCTCAGGGCAAATGAATCCGAGGTTCTCAAAGTATGTTTTGGCTTGATCAGTTCTACCAAAGAAGATCTGACGGCCATCATACAAGACGATGACCTTGTCAAAGACCTAGATGCAAACTGTTAGACTCCTGATTACAAGATAGTTGTACGTCGGAGGGGGGTCTCAACTTACGTTGTATGCATCCTGCGAGGCTTGATAAAGCGAGACGCAAGCTGTGCTGTCCAAGATGTCGGCTTGAATTCGCAGCGTGCGGCAAAATTCCAACGCATTAGCACTATCAAGTCCTCGTGTGCTATTGTCCCAGCACTGAAGAGGTGAATGACTAAGGGCAGCTTCTGCGATAGTGACTCGCTTTCTTTCGCCACCACTAACTCCTCGGATGAAATCATCACCAACTCTTGTGTCCTTTGTGTGCTGGATTCCGAACATAGTCATTGTGACATCTCGAAGGTGCTCAGCATACTCGCGGCGAGTCGTATTGGAAGGAATAGTCCTCGGGCAGCGGGCTCGGGCGGCGAAGTAGAGGGTATCCCCAACGGTCATGTGGGGAAAATGAGCATCAATCTCGGCCGTGTAGATAGCTTCCCCCCTGAAAGCAGTCTTCATCTCCTTGGGGGTGATACCCTGGTAGTTAATGTTCGCCTGTTGGCTGACATGAAGACCATGAGTATCACCGGCGATGAGCTTCAGCAGTGTAGAGCAGCCTGAACCTGGCGGACCTAGGACGGCTAGCATCTCTCCCGGCTGCACAACTCCTTCCAGGTTGTGAAGGATGTTGATGCGTTGTTGCTTCTGTCCTAGCAGTCGCTTGAACATGGTGATACCCTCGAGAAACACATTTCCGATGGTTTTCTGGAAGTCGGTGGGCGTGCCATAACCGTGAACGCTCAAGCCGCGGAATGCGATGCTGCTGGTTCGAGGGGGAGCATCACCACTCAGATCGCTTCGCAGATTGTAGTATGCCCTGGCCCATTTCCTTGCGTCGAACTTTTCGCTATTGGGATCAAGGGGTCCGTCTGGCTTGCTCGGGACCAAGATACTCGGAGAATGGGATTGCGAAGTGTACCGCCTAACCAGGTGGGACATTTGATCATCCATGACGGATCGTCTCCTGTTGTCATTGTCGTGCTCGGAACCAACGGTGGACGAGTTAGACTCATTTGCTGGAGTGTTGGAACGCTGATTGAGTTCCATCTCAATATCTGGCGGCTGAGTGACCATGGCCCCCAGCAAAAAGGAATGAACTGAGCTCCAGCGAAGATTGGCAAACAACGAATAATACTCCGCGGCTAAGGTGTGGAAGTGATAAGCTAGAGAGGCAAGGAAAATATTATTACAAAGACAGTAAAATATAATGAAAGGAGACGTGTGATATTTGGAGCTCGTATGATTGCTATTTGCACTGCAGAGATGGAGGTATATATTTTATCATATCTCGGAAACCTGCTCTGGTGCTGCCCCTCCTCCTTGCGTTCAAATTGTGCTTGTCTCAGAATTTTTACCGTCCGGAATTTCGGGGGCAACGAATTCCGGCGCCGGCGTGTGTTATACGACGGACGCTCAGTGCCCCCGCTCCATGCCGAGTTGATAACCAGTCCGTGAGACTTTTTACCAGCTTCGGCACGGAGCGCGTGCATTTTACTTCCATAACCTCCCAAGTCACCTTGCGGGCAAGAGAACGAATGAGTGGGTGTCTTGGAACATGTGGTCAGCTCACGGCTTCCTTACCCTACACCAAGCAGCAAGTCGCCACCAGTTGCTTGCAAAACATTCCTGCCACTCTCACTTTCAATAACGAAGTTGTAGTTAACGAACACTCTGAGCTGTCCAACGATTCTTCATCACTAGATCATGATCGATGTCACGCATGCACTGTACTTTCACTTGGAAGGTTTGTCACCTAGCAGCTAAAAAACCAATTTCCCTCACTAAATACAACTGTGCTCAATTTATGCAATAAGTTAGACAGGTTTGCGGTAATCTAAATTTATACGGCCTTTTGTAAGCCTAATATTTTGCTTCATAGGTTTTTTTTTTTGTTTTTTTTCCGACTTTACGCCCTGTAGGAGCACGTAGCGCGATATGACTACGTCACTGGCTGACGGTGAAATTATGCTTAACGATTACGGTTACGACTAAAAAAATTGCGGGCGTCTAAGTGATTGTGGATATGTTCTTGGCATAAGCCACTAAGGATCGCCCCGTTTGACGGGTTTGGTGTCAAGCCATCATCAATTTCCCATAGGTCTTGCGGCATTCTTGGCTCTCCACCCTGTAACTCCGCGGAATCCGGCACTTGGGAGCCTTTCTGTCCCATCAGCTCAGACGATGCGACATATGAGACTGATAATCTGAGTTTTCTGGTCAATAATGAGCGTTGGTAGTCTAGCTTTATACAAACTTGATCTGTATGTGTTGACCAAGTCAACAATTCGTGTTGTCATCTCCTAAACAATTTACCAACATCCCCAAAGCAAATATCGAATAATTTCTCTCGCGCCCATGGACCTCACTAGCACGTTTGGCTCTAACGCTTGCTCTGAGCCATCTCCAGCTCAAGACCAGAAGTATACGGTGGAAAAGCGTTCTGTAAGATTACAGCCCCTGGCCCAAACCACCAGTGATCTCCGGCTAAGACGTGACGCGCCCTCAGTGTAACCAGTGTCGACAACGAAAGGTATGGAGAGCCCCACCCTAGTCATTACGTGTCGTAACACTGATACTTCTTTTCGCGACCATGACTAGATTCGTTGTGATCGCGCCAAGCCTTGCCATCAATGCTCAGATCGAAGCATTCAATGCACATACCCTACGACCATCACAGCTCGCCCGAAGCGCAAGCGTAACCCTGCTACCACCGAACAATTGTAAGCTTGGCCAAGTCTTGACAACCATGATGGGCTTCTAACTATTTATACTTCAGTCACAGGAAGATTGATGAAATCTTAGACAAGATAGACCGTATCAATCTGGCGATCGGAAATACCCCCTTGTCCTCAGTTTCCGTCTCACAGTCTCCAGATAATACTTTCTCCCTTCCGTTGCACAATGCGTCTCCCTGTACCGACACGGTCGACAAAGTAATAGACTCGACTCAAGGTTCTTTGCTGATAGAAGACTGTCAAGTTAGTCAAACCTCTTCTGAGTCTGGCTTAGAAGACGATGACCACTTGGCAACACAAGCTACCTTTGCCACCAATTATCTGCAGTTCACTATCGAGAATCACCTCCCCAAGGTTCCTGCAGAGGTAAAATCAAGCTTGGATGCCTTGAAAAGGATTGTGGGAAGACCCGATGACCAAACTGTAAATCCTCAACCTGTCTTCTCGCGCATTGGCGTCAGTCGGGACGATCTACGTCTGCCTCCCATATGGTTGGGAATGCTGGCTATCCAGAAGGTGAAGGGTCAGTTAGGAACGGACCAACAAACACGTCAAATCGCTAACATGCTCTTAGACATTCCTTCCCTGGATCTATCGTGCTTGCTTGAGTTCAATGACGTCAGCCATTTCATTGATTACTTCTTGAATGGCTATTCCGAAAAGGCCTCCCTTACAGATTTAGTCATTTTGCATTGTGGGCTATATGACATCTTCGTACACTACGGCCATGTTGAAACAGACCTAGCGTTGAAAGAGGAACTCTTTGCTGCTCTTTCACTGTGCCGTACTAATCTTGATACAATGCTGGCAAATCTTCCCTTCAACTTGCCTTGTAACATCCATACCACCAGAGCTCTACTTATGACGGTAAGAGGAGTCTATGAACAGATTGTCTCAATCTAGCTAACTGCATCTAGGCTTGTTATTATTTAAACGAATGCAAAATGTCTCTCGCTTGGAATCACATTGCCTCTGCCGCTCAAATGTGCTTCAAGTTAGGGCTTCACACTGATCTATCATTCAGTCCTGGATCACAAGACGCTCGCTCATCTAGGGCAAGGTTATTTTGGTTCATTTACATGCTTGATAAGATACTGTCCCTGCGGCTTAACCGACCGTTTGTTATTGACGACAGGAATGTGTCAGCACGATTAGATTGTATCGAGATGATCAGCGGGAATAGGCTTTGTCGTATCATACCAAAGTGGATTAAGATTTCAATGATGCACGGTAAGGTATATCATGATATATACTCAGCCAAGGCTTTACTAGAACTACAAGACGTACGAGAAGCGCGAGCTCGAAGCCTGGCAAATGAACTGGAAACCCTTTTTCACTCAACGGATCCAGTGGAAGTAAGTCAACGAGATGTCCCAAAGAGATGAGGAAGGACTCAGATAGCAGATAACTAAAATGTGAGTTTTATATGGATGCTGACTCTTACCAGGATCAATTTCTCGAGACCATGGGCCAGAAACTGGGAAATTCCGTGGTAGATGTTCAGCGAAGTGCCGACCTAGTCTCCCACCTGTCGTGCCTCACTTTGATATATCGCAGCATCCAGCCTACTGAAGCTTCTAACACAGCCTTCTCAGAAGAGTGTCTCGCAACCGCCAGGAAGTGCCTCGAACAACAACGGGCTTGCTTGGCCCAACTTGAAGGGGTTTCACCCTTCTCTCTTGATATATACACTCAATGGTAATGGTTTGCGTAGTTCAGCATGAGAAACATTCTAACCATGCTTTAGGGCTATTATTGGATGGCCGTTTGTACCGTTCGTGGTTATGTTCTGCAATACGATCGAAACTCGCGATTCTACTCGACTGGCTGAGTTGTTAGGCGTCATAGAGCCTTTGAAGGCTATACAGAGTATCTTACCAACGACTTACAAGAA
Source organism: Fusarium oxysporum Fo47 (assembly GCF_013085055.1). NCBI lineage: Eukaryota > Fungi > Ascomycota > Sordariomycetes > Hypocreales > Nectriaceae > Fusarium > Fusarium oxysporum. The sequence goes on from NC_072849.1 coordinate 2,185,462, forward strand.
GCAATTGCGGCTGCTTATGGTCATGTACGACGTCGCGAGCAAATACCTCGACTCTCGATCTGATATGGCGCAAACGATGGGGTTTCCATTGGACACTCCGTTCAATCTTCTGTTTTCGCAAGTCGGCAGGTCTGTACCAAGCCATGACGCGCAGATGCAGCAGGATATTAATGAAAGCCGAGATTACAACATACCGGAGCAGACTGCACCTTTGGGAACTTCACAGGCAACTCAAATGGATTATCAAGGATTGCAAAACATCGACTACGGCAGCCAGTTAGGGCATTGGTTTGAATACAACCAGCAGGTACTTCAAGCGTTGGAAGGTAACTTTTAGGGCTTGAGGTTTCTCTTTGATTTATATAGAAGTTCTGTTGCACGAACAGTGAACGTTGAAGATGTTATAAATTTTGTTCCTCCTTGGATATGAGTCTGAGCTTAGAGCAACAGCCTGTACCCCAGCAAACAGAACAGCGACGATAAAGGTGTTATGTCACTACGAGGCACAGCGAGAAGAGGTAGCACTCTACAATCAATGATATGGTTGGTTGGGTCAAGCGTCCGATTTCAAGATCCTGAGTTGTCGTGTATGATAAATTCGTGAACCGTTCCATCATAATTGACAATCTAGATTGCAGTACCCACATTTACAGTACTAAGATGGCCCCGGAAACGTGGGGGGAGACTCCTCGAACATATCTATGATATGTTGACTTTCTCCTAGCCATTGCTCCAATGCGTCAGTATTGGATGACCAAACCTCTGAATACATGCTTTCTGGCTCCTGCGCAAGCATCCCACTACTGCCACCAGCCTGCACAGACTGTGAGCTGATCCCAAGATTCCACTCAGATGGATTGACCTGACCCGAGAATGGGAAGCTCAAGCTCGTTAGATGGTCCAGCATCGGGTTTCGCTCTGCATAGGTTGGGTCATGTGATGACGGGGAGCATTCAACATAACGTAAAGCAACTTCGTAAAGTGCTTTGAACAGAGGATGCATCCTTCCTGCAGCCTCCACAAGGACCGAATTGGATTCCATGGACGTGATATAGTCGTGTAGTCGCTCAAGATCTCCTTTATCGCAATGTTCTATGACGTGGCAAACTAGAACAATGAAAGGAATAAAGGGAGAAAAGTTTAGAGTCCTGTGGATAAGTGTGAGATTGACATATCATGGTTGTGTTGTGCATTGTTTGCAAGGGCTGAGGGTGATAGTGCGCACCAGTGAACATATGTTGATAGATAGAGTGGATTTATATCCTTGAAAGTTACGAGGAACTCATGATGCCGTTGCATCGTCATCCTCGCCGCTTCAACGCAGGATCGAGTGAGTGCTGACGGGGGTTCCTTAGGGGGTGGGCTAGCCCGATATACAAGAGTGAGAAGCGAGGCGCGCATCACGTCGTCAGAAAGTGTGAGAAATTCGATCATGCTTTGGCCGAACTTGTCTCTCGCATGCTGCAGGTGATGGTCCTAAAAGTCGAAGTCAGATTCGCAAAGTTTCTTTTTTCTGCTCACTGAGGCTCATACACTTATTTCTCGAGACTTTTTATCGAGCCGATAGAGCTCGGTCGAAAGAACCTCGACTCGAGATTGTCGGACATCAGGGGGCTGAGCCAGGGCTTCGGGGCTGTATAACTGCTTATAGATATTGCCTTGGCATCGAGCAGTATCGATCCACAGTGCGACTGATGCGTCCAGAGACGAAGGGCCCTCATGTAAGGAAAGCATGGGCGTGGTGATGTCCCAGTCCTGGGTAGCCGAAGAGCGACCTACACGTAGCGATAGACTCTTTTCCATAAGGTATGTCATCCAAAATAACAACTGTTTTGTTTTCACGTCATCAGAGACTGTACCATCTTGCGAAGGGGAAAGTTGGTGATAGCCAAGCGTTTGACATAGCTCTAATGCCTTGGAAGATAAGCTAAAGGCCAAAAGCGGCTTCGAAATTTGCATAGTATGGATTGCCTGCAGTAAATGTCAGCCCATACTAGACTGTATTCCATTCCAACCAAAAACCTACCCCTAATAGTAAAGCAACGGCCATTTCTGCGGTTGCCGGGAGATAAAGCGGCAAGTCAGCCAGAGCCGACTCAAGATTAGCACGGCACATGAGAGCATATTGTTGGCTTTGACCTGGGTCCTCTGTCTCAAGTTGTGATCGTGCGGTAAATAGCTCGAGCAGACCATAGTTGGCAATGATGCGGTCACATTCTGAGGCATCTTCAGAAAAGTAGACCCTCAAGCACATGTACGAGAAAGACTCGAGGGGGAAAAAATCGCTAACCCATGTCACTGTGTTGAGAGGGTTTGACGAGTGGTGGTCTGAGACGTTAATATCGAGCACAATGGACAAGTAAAATAATGGTAGCTTGCCAGCTCACCTTTTGCGGTACGTATAAGCTCTACTACCTCTTCAATTGGCGGTAACTCGCACTTCGGTAAGGATGGTCGAGTGACTTGCTTTGCCACGGGAAATGATGCCTGGTGCTTCCACAGACCAAGTTTCATTGTTTTAATGACACAATGAAGCGATTCTAATGCCTCTTTGACATCATGGTTAGAGTCTGTCAGTCGATTAATGCCGGACTTCTTGTGAAAGAAGTCATTGGCGAAGTCATAGTGGACGGCTAGCGAGTGCTCGATCTCCGGGTCTGTGTTATTTACAGTCGACTTAGTAGCCCTATTAAAATCTGCAGATGACAAAGATTGAGCTGTATTATTAGCTTGGTTGCCGTAGCTAGATGTCGATTGGATTGGTTGAGTATTCAAGGCGGGGATACTGGTGCTGATATCGTGCAGGAGCCGAGTGATGTCGTCGAGCCGATGATCTATGAGGTCGATTTTTTCTTTGCTGAAATGCCCTAGTTAGAAATTATATCCACACCTCGTCAGGCAGACAATGGATGTGTCAAATTTAAGATGGCGAGGGGCTTGAGGAGATACGAACTATCTAGCAGACACTGTTGCAGGGATTTGAGCCTTTGCTCTGGGTTGCCTGCCTGCTTTATTGCAAGCAATGTTTATCTGGAGACACTGTGTACATGGGCAATTTCCGTCACATCGGATCTTGGAGAGATGTGTCAGAATGAATGTCCAAGTGATCGGTAAATGATTTGGTGGAAATATCTTACCTTGCGGGAGCGACATTGCTCGCACTAGGCATGCATATGTCAGCAACATGCGCATAGCTTGGTGATTTCAGGGTGACTGACTGCTTTGCGAAGGGACGCTCCAGATGCTGATGGTTTCGGCGTGCCCCTGTTGGGACTTGCAGATACTCCTTGAGAGTTAGACATGTTTTATAAAGATTCTGGTTCGAAATATGGGCCGAAAAGGGGTCCCATATTTTGGAAAATGATGCAGAATGACTGTATGAGAAGTGATTCCCTTTAAAATTTCAGAGGCATGCGGGGCGTAGTGCATCGGTCCGAGATGATCCGGGGCAATGGACAAAAGATGCATCCTCTGACTAAGCGAAATAAAAACATCTAAAGACCCTGGTTGGGGTTGCTATGACGTTCGTGAGAGTTGGAGTGGGTGATGAGACTTAGAGGTTAAGGGCCCAGAAATGGGAACAGAGAGCGGCACTGGGCTGCCGCTTAGCCAAAGAGGTGATTAGAGCTGATGCGGGCTGAGCGGGGCTGATGAACAGCTGAGCCGAAGTTGAGCCAGCGAGCGAGGAGGCCATAAAAGGGGCGATCCGTGGTAGGTCACGTGTCGCTTGAGTTTCGTCTCATGATACCAAGTCAAGATGTTTGGAACATTGAGGTCGAATCTCTTGGATAAAATTATTACTTTCATGTACACTTGCACTAAGCCGTAGTCTCCTGGCCCTAATTTCACTACTTCGGCTTGAAGTCTCGCTTTCCATTCGTCAAACCCTCCAGACTCTAGTGCTTCCAATATTTATCAAATCGGAAAATTACACGGAAACAAAACACTTTTCAGGAAGAAAATGTCCAAATGAGAAGATTGTTTTTTTTTCCGTCATACTGAGGAGGCAAATGGCTTTGTTGATGAACATATGCGTATTCTGTTCAATAAATAGAGTGATGCGCTACCGGGTAGCATCACCGACCTCAGCAAGTGACAAGTGGACGCGACAACACCACCAGCATTCGCCGTTTGCGCAGTTTTTACGATTAAATAGGAAGAATACAGACTCTCATTGCTCATTGATAGTATGCTGAGCTCTTCAACTTCTCGTCCGAGTCTCCAATTGATAGTTTTCTGGGGTCTGTACGATGACGCCGGAAGCCCGCGGGGCTCGGAGATGAGTCCGCGGTGATATCTACATATAAAAGACATTAACTTAGTCTGCAGCGATTTATGCTATTCCCAATCACATCTTTACCACATCGCAGTAGGCACCATTTATTGATGAATAGCTTTTTGAATTGCACAAAATGAAATCTAAACCATCTCACGTTGACTGGACATCTTCACCCGACAAGTACGAAAAAGGCTTTGAGAGTATTTTCATCGGCGAACCAGAAACAACCCAAGCGGACCTAGAAGGACGCTTCACTCAAGACTATACATCAATTGTGGACGGAAAATGTATCAAATTTCCCGAATTTGTTGAGCACATTCAACATCTGCGACAGGTTACAACAGCTATCAAAGTCCAAGTGACGCACTTCCTTCGCGAAGGTAACCAGCTCGCCGAGCGTCATTTTGTCACTGCAGAATTCTCCAACAAACCTCCATCTAAGTATGAGGTCTTTCTCTTCGCTACCGTTGACGAGAGTGGAAGGATTGAGAGACTGGTGGAGACTTTGAGGCAGACGGATGGTTTGGAGGAGCATAGGGACCTGGGCAGCGCCAGGTCTTAAGCAGTTCAATCAAAGTACTGGGAAAATCCAAAGCAGGAGCATCGCAGGCAATGATCTTAATTCCATCAATTATAATCATCATTAGGACTCCAAGGGTATAATGCTATCTAAAATTTCCCAAAATAACTATAAACAACCAAAACAAAGAAAATTATTAGGTTTCCTTGACTGCCTCAATCAGCTTCCATTCCCATGTCGTCTGATGCTGGATGCACTCTTGAAGAATCTCAGGATCTTCCCACCACCAACGTTCAGCGACGATGTATTCTCTCCACACTTCCATCCAGAGCATACGGCCCACAAGATTACGAAGTTCTTGTCTCAACCCTTCTTCAGATATGTGGCCTTCTCTCACATACTGAAGCTGACTATTGTTAAGAGGAATGGCGAAGAAGGATGTCGTCTCGATACAATCGGGATCAACACGCAGTGAGGCACCATTCAGCCAGAGAGGGAGTAACTTGCTTGGGTTTGTGCAACGAAAACTAGCTTCCAGATTGAAGAGAAGATGATCTTCGATCCAGGCCCGTAAGAGAGGCCCGAGAGTGCTAGTGACGGGAAGTGGATCAATGATGGTGAGTTGTAGTGAGCCACCCGGCTCAAGACATCTATGAATGTTTCGTAAAAGAGCGGGGATGTCTTGTGATGGCATAGCGAGAGGAAGACGTAGTGAGTGAACGGCTTCAATGGTAGATGGAGCGACGGGGAATGCGGAAGGTGATCTAACTGGTGTGAGAACAGGATGGATGTTTGGGAAGGAGGCGGGTGATAATGGTGCTGCTGAGAGATGGTAGACTTGTTTGCTGTGATTCACGGCAGCGAGATACGAAGTCACAGCTGGGAGATGTTAATTGAGTGAGATGAGTACGTGAGTGAGATTACTTACCGGGCGTTTCATAAAGAGCAAGGATCCTCTTCGGCGGATCCGTCGACTCATCATCGAGATGATCATCATTAATCTCAGAATACTCTGGTCCGTCCATGTTGAACATAGCGGAGAGCATCCACTGCATCTTCTCAACCTCCAGATCCTGACATAAACTTGGTGGATTCTTGGCGCCCTGCGACTCAGCGAGACGCACAAGTCTCACCATATTGTCCTCTTTGGCAAGTTGCTTGACACCCAACTGCATCGCGTTAAGTTCCTGCGGGATGGTAGCTTCTGGCTCAGGGACAGGTTCATCTGGGAATTGAAATGACGGCTCTGTGGGTGTGCATGCCCACTCACTGGGAGGGCGCCAACTATCGCTGCTTTCAACTCGTAGTGAAGCTGTGGATGATGGCATGCGTCGTGGAGTCTTGGCTTTAGTTGGTGATCGACTGCTCTGCGGACGCTGAGGCTGAGATCTAAATGAGGTAAGCGGACTGACGTTGTGAATGAAGATTGAGACTGACTGAGTACTTGGTGAACGAGCGCGATGCTTAGACTTGATACTTGGTGTCGCCATTATAGTAACACCGCAATTGATGAGATACGGCGTGTCGGAGGATGTACGTGGAGATGTTGTCGCTTCTGTACTTCGCGCAACAAAAGAATCATCGCTCAAAGTTTGAATGAGAGGCCAAGGCCGGATGATGACACGCTCAAGGGTTTCTGTATCCCACGGCGCAGTCGACGATGTGAGCGTTGGTGAAGGCGGATCAAGAAGCGTATTATCCTCAACGTATGCTTCTACCAAAACATTAGCATGAGGCGAAACAACCACTGCGCGTTGTCGCAAACCTTGAGAGCGCTCCAGAATCTGCACATTTCGCCTTGCGCTGAGATCAACAACCCTCGCCATATTAATCGTCGTCTGCTCACTCCCCGTCGAAAACGTCGAAGCCTCATCTGCCTCTAGTTCATAATTCCCCGCTCCAGCGCTCGCTTTCGAAGACGTTGACGACACAGAGTCATCCCCCCTCTCCGCATTCTTTCGTTTATTATAAAAGCTCCCTAACGACGGCGCCTCGCTCGAAGAGTTGGACCCGCGACTAAAGATCGATCGCGCCTTTGTCGCAGATTTGCTGGTGGTCGCTTTGTTCTCACGGTGTTCCTTTCGCGACTCCTTGGGAGCAGCCCAACTGACTTCCCACATGTTGAGGCGGTATCGATCAAGGTCTGAGATTCGGAGGGCAATGTTCGATGCTGGTTTTCGGAGGATGGAGTAGAAGCGGTCGCGAGTGGAGGACTCTGCCGCTGCGTCTGGCTCTGTTAATGAGGACGGCGCCATGGTGTCATGCATGCTGAGCTGAAAGACAACAATAACGACAAAGCGCAAAATTGATGGTGGAACAGGGAGCAGGGGGGAAGAATCGGCAGAGGGCTGCATACGAAATTAAAAAAGAGAGAAACATACCCAGGGGATTGGGTCAAATGGGGTGAGCGGGCTTGCAGCTGGCGAATGCAAGGCTGAACTCTGTCGTCTTGTGGAGAGTGTCGAGGCCTCGCTGAGAACGGGATTTGCCGAAGTCTAATAGCGAAAAGTGGCTGGCGGAATGGAGGATCCGAGGGCCTGGGAATGCGGTATGCCAGCGGAAGAGAAGGGGTTATTTACGCGGACCGCACGTGTGACATTAAGAATACGGTAGCTTACGATTTACCCGAATTGAAACGGTAATATTCTGTGAAACCGAGAAAAGACTGTTAAGATGGGGGAGATTTCAGCTTTGCTCATGCAGGGGAAGAGGCAGATCACCCCATGCCATGGGTCTCGATGCGGCCTGGGCGTTGGAGTGGCTTGCGGCTATCAGACGCCCTTTTCATGCACTGGCTGAGCATAACTTAGATGCCATTGTTTGCTTTGACAATCAGCATGCCGATGTCTTTTGCATTACACAAAGAGATTACTCAATGAAGTTTGTCAATAATGTTTGCGCTCATCGTTTGATGATTATCAATAATAAGTCATGATGACTGCTACGTACATACAACACTCAGCTTGTGTTGTTTCACGATAACTTTGATATTCTTAACAACACCGTAATTGGCTCAAGCGGGAAGAAATGCACGTACCATGGATCAAATACCTCACACGAATGCCGAGAAAGCAGTAGCTCAAAGCATCACTTTCGCATATCGTGGCTTGAAGTTCTAGACCATTTGCGGGGACGTGATCCCCAGCCCAAACCCGACACAAGTCTAGTCCCACCTGAATCTCGATAAGCCAGCCTGAACTAAAACACCACTGCCACGAGTTCAACACTCGCACAACCTTTTCCGCATTGTTGGGTTCTCGTGGCTTGGCAGAGCAAACAGTACAGTACAGCCCAGCGGTCTGTGGGTAGCACAATCAGGTCATGTTTCTTTTGTTATTTCCTTGGATTAACGGAAACGAGGGTCCGAGGGACGGGCACCTGGTGTACCTAGTGCTTTGATTGCACTGACATATTAGAGGTTATTCTCGCCACTCTTACACCCAACATCAAGACACAATGGCCATTTCGTATGATCGAGATAGCGCATCTAATTAATCGGAAACCACAAAGGAACGAGAATCACGCGATTATTAACTCCCCCCTCGCTAAACTATTGAAAGTCTCGCCCCATCAATTTCCCTCTCGTACCTGAACAAGGTGCAACCACACATTTTTGCCTTTTTTACGAGACCAACCCACATGGTAGCCGTGGCTTTTAGCGTTCCTCAGCCAGCCTCACCAACTACCCGGATAACACTTCCACAGAGACCGATTTCGGTGACTCCCGCTAAAAACGGAGTTGGTGTGCAGCCTTGATTCTTATTGATCAGTATTGTTTCGCGTGGCTTGTTTGGCGAGACGTAATCATGCAGAGCGGGAGGTCTAAGCGAGGTGTCAACTATTGTTGGCTGCGTTATTATTTCTTTATCCCATGTTACCCGCCATTCTTTTATTCATGAGCTGTATTTTCTTTGTGCTGAAAAAAGAAGTTGTTTGTGACCGACAAAGAACAGTCTAGAAGCAGTCATGAGAAACCACGCGGCAGATCTAGCCACAAGGTTCAACCGGAGTGTCGCAACCTCCTTCATTGGCCGGTTCTTCAGGCTACAAGGCAGTAGTCACGTATGTTTCATTCCAGTCGCAAAGCACTCCTTACTAATCTGCTTTTAGAGTAAGGAGATCGACGGGACGACATTCTTGAAAGAAGTTCGTGCTGGGGCGACGACCTTTGCTGCTATGACGTATATCATTGCTGTTAATGTAAGCAGTTGGTGAGGAAGAGTGGGAGAAGAAGTGCTGATGAGATGTAGGCTTCGATTCTTTCGCAGACGGGTGGACCTTGTGTTTGTGATGAGACGAATAGGATTGATTGTGATAAGATTGATAGTTATGCGATATGTAAAGAGGGTGAGTTTGCATTTACTTCAGTAAGAAGAGCACTGACGAGATTACAGAGGTGAGGCGAGATCTCGTCACGGCTACATCAGCCATCGCAGGACTGGCCAGTCTTGTCTTTGGTCTCTTCACCAACCTTCCAATAGCCCTCGCGTAAGTACCCATCTCCAAAGACTTCACTCATCTAACGAGAAACAGACCTGGTATGGGCCTCAACGCCTACTTCGCCTTCCAAGTAGTAGGCTACAATGGCTCAGGCAGTATTCCTTACGGCGTCGCATTAACAGCAGTCTTCACTGAAGGTCTCATCTTTGTCTTCCTTGCACTGACGGGCATGCGACAATGGCTCGTCAAACTCATCCCGTCAACCATAAAATCTGCAACGGGAGCTGGTATTGGTCTCTTTCTTACAGAGATCGGCTTGTCTTATGGTTCGGGTATTGGTGCTATTACTGGGGGGTTTAACGCAACGCCTTTGGCGATTGCTGGATGTCCGGTTGATAGGATCAATCCGGATACTCAGATGTGTGAGGGCGGGATAATGACTAGTCCGAAGGTAAGTCAATGATCCTGGTTGTGAAATGACATGCTGACATGGATGAAAGCTTTGGACTGCAATATGTGCTGGTGGTTTACTGACGGCGTATCTCATGGCTTTCCGGGTCAAATACGCTTTCGTAATCGGCATAGCATTCGTCTCCATCCTCTCGTGGCCGTAAGTTATCCCCAATCCCCACTGACTTAATGTGTTTCTGATAAGAAGCAGACGAGATACTGCCGTCACATACTTCCCTCACACGCCAGAAGGGGAGTCTCGATTCCAGCTCTTCCGCAAAGTTGTATCTATCAACCCAATGAAGCATACCCTCAACGCTCTGGACTGGAACGTCGGCCAACACAGTACTCAATTCGCCCTCGCGCTCTTCACCTTTCTCTAGTACGTTCTTCATCCACTCTGATCTTCCCTTCACTGACAAACTCAGTGTCGATATCATTGATGCAACAGCAACAATGTTCTCCATGGTCCGTTTTTGCGGCGTTGTCGACGATCGAGATGGAGACTTTCCCCGCTCAACACTCGCTTACTGCTGTGATGCAATCAGTATCTCTATCAGCGCTCTCTTTGGTTGTTCACCTGTTACAGCATTCATAGAGAGTGGTGCTGGTATTGCTGAGGGAGGACGCACGGGTCTTACAGGTATGACTACTGGTTTCCTATTTCTTTTGTCCATCGTGTTTGGGCCGATCTTCTCGTCTGTGCCGCCGTGGGCAACCGGACCTGCTCTGATTTTGGTAAGTTGTGAAACAGACATGGGCCTGGATTTGACTGATGTTATCTAGGTCGGATGTATGATGGCCCGTCAGATCACTGAAATCAACTGGCGTTACATCGGCGACACACTCCCCTCATTCGTCGTCATCGCCTTCGTCCCATTCTCATACAGCGTAGCTTACGGCATCATCGCGTAAGTTACTCTCCACTTCAAACCATTCCCCAGCTAATATCCCCTTAGCGGCATGTTTCTCTACACAGCTCTAAATCTCTTGATTTCTCTCACTGTCCGCATCTCGGGCGGTAGAATTGAGCCAGATAACTACGACATGAAAGAATACTGGACCTGGAAAGCGCCCGGAAGGAAGCCCTGGTTTGTACGAGCTTTTAGAAACGCTACCTACTCAGCAAAGGATATGCATAAGTCTAGTCCTCAAACCTTTAATGCCCATGGTGGCTTGGACTGTGAGATGTTGAGGGTTGCGTCGTCGGATGAGAGGAAGGATGATGCGCGCGTGTCGGTTTCTGTACCTGTGCCTGCGCTTTCTAGATGCTCTCGTTAAGTCACTCATGGTTTCTCGACTACCTGGCTGTCTTTCATTCACGCGGCTGAGGCACATTATTTAATTCTTGTACATGCTTATTATTACTGGACCGGAGATTGATCAATCATTTGTTACCAACTAAAGATGTGTTTATTGAACAAGTAGATGAATGATAGCTGTTCTCTGGGATGCCTTGAGCCAACCGCAAATCACTGGGAACCTCAATGAGGCCTCTTGCATGACTTTGGCTTCCATCCTTCAGGTTTCAAGACCTGTCCAGCCGGATCAAATCCTGGTGCGACTATCACACGTTAGTTCATCTCTCCACCCACTCAATATCATCTCATTACTTACCAGTTGTCCCAACAAGAGTCCAGTCACCTAAACTCCGGGCACTCTGCCACTCCTCCGCCGCAACAACAACCTGAGGTCTCTGTCCACTGAAGAGATCATTTCCCATTACATGATCCCTCGTACAAGAGCCATCATTCTTCGACAATGACAGAACAAGAGGTGCACCAGCATAATAGTGCCAGACTTCCGCGGCGTCGAGTTTATGCCAGAGAGATTGTCCCGCGGAGCCTTCGAGCAGATAGTAAATAGCTGTGCTGATGGATCGATTGGTTCCTGGGACGGTAGTCGGGTCTACGAAAGTTTGGACGAAGTAACCCTTTTCGGTGTTTGGTTCGAGTTTGAGAAGGTCGACGACTTGTTCTGCTGAACAGTCTGTGATGGGTTTATGTTTGGTGCGGCGGTCAAGAGATTCGGGGAGATGGAGGGCTAGGCTGAGGGGGAGCCATGACAGAGCTAAAGCAAAACGCATGGTCGATGAATTAAGTTGAAAGAGTTATCTATATAAGAGTGAGAGGATGCTGTCGAGTCAATGGTCCAGCCATTTCAGGCGGAAATCCTCCATCCTTTTGTACCTCATCTCTCAAGCCATGCTTACTCCCGGCAGTTTCGGATCGACAATGATGCGGGGTGGCTGGAGGTGTCAGATTCACCGCTTGCAAGCAGTAAAGCGTGAATTACCAATCTCACTCATGACGTACAGTCTTGCACATCCTCATTTCACGGCTGAATCAGTCATGAAGGAGCAAAATCCTTCCGTTATACGCTCACATATCTCACTGACACGGCTGGAGCTACCAATGGCGTGTCACTGAGCGTATAGAGCGGGTACCGCCGCGTGCCGGGGTCTGGACCCTTAAATGTCTCAATCGGGAAGCCCCGATATTGGAGGAGTTATCAGATAAGAAAGTCTACTTGAACGACGAGTATTCCTCTCAACTCAAGCAGACTTCGACTTTCTTGTTATACGCAAAATGGCAGCCAAAAAACCTCAAGAGATTCTTGCTGCACTTCTCCAAACGGTCGAGCGCGACATCGTCCCCTTGACGAGTGATGGCGTCCGCTCAGGCAGCAAAGTCTTCGGCGCATCAATCCTCTCATCTCGGACCCTCGAACCTCTGACCGTCTCAACGAACAACGAGCGCGCCTCGCCTCTTCTACACGGGGAAATAAACTGCATCCAAACATTCTACACACAAACATATCCCGATCCCAAATCTCGACCTAATCCCCGTGAAGACTGTGTCTTTTTCGCAACGCATGAGCCTTGCAGTCTATGCTTGAGCGGAATCACATGGTCTGGTTTCAAAGAACTGTACTATCTGTTTACATACGAGGATAGTCGTGATCAGTTCGCTATTCCGTATGATATCGAGATTTTGGAAGAGGTTTTCCGGGTGAGGGCTGAGGGGGAGAGTGATGAGGCTGTTGCGAGGAGAGCGTTGTATAACAAGAGGAATAAGTTCTTTACTGCGAAGAGTGTTAAGGATCTTGTTAAAGAGATTGAGAATGGGGATGAGAGGAAGCAGTGGAGTGAAGAGGTTGATAGAGTGAAGGCGTTGTATTCTGCGTTGAGCGATGAGTATCAGAAGAATAAGCAGAGTGGGATACAGACATCAAGTACTTGGAAATAATTAATGGACTTGGTGGATTTGGGATGAGCCTTGGGTTCTTTATGCCTTGGCACTGTTGAGGTACCTACAGAAGACTGCTGGAGTGACCAGTATTCTATCACACTAGCCTAAGTACAGCTTTCAAAGAGAGTTGAATACAACGAATATATGCGTATCAAAATAAACCACCAAAACCATCACTATTAAAAAAAGGAACTAGTAAATTACAGTATGAACAAAAGAGAACGCTTGGTGACGGTGCATCTCACAAGCGATCTCAGCTGAACCGCAAGCCTCATGGACTAAAAATAACTACCGTGTTTGCCACGCTTTGCCATCTCCAGACCGCGATAAGATAACCATTCCTAAGAAAAATCGACTTTCCCATCGGAAAAACAATCCCATACAAATCTCAAAAGACGGATCAATCTCTCCCTAAAAATTGATGCTTGAACAAAACCCCGATCGAAAAATCGGAGCCCGAGATCTGGATCGGGCCGCTAGCATCTTAGCGTCGGCCTAAAAGCCTGGAAGAAGGGTCATTCCCCCGTAACACCGCTACATCATTTGTTCATCGCGTACGACCTGACAATTCATGCTGCATTATCGCGAGAAGCGCCTTGCCGTAGACTAGCCATCTTAGATGATCCTTTAATAGCAGAATTTCGATAATGTTTATGCACCATAACGGTGTAGACTGTAAAGAGAACGGACGATGTGAGGTTATCACGACGTGTATGGATATCAGGAGATAGTTAACTTGACTTACAGTAGGTTTCATGAAGATCATCTCGGCTAGTCTCGACGTCATGGCTTAATGTTGCCTTGGCAAACCCACAAAATAATACCGCAGTGAATACAAACTTTGCTTCGTCAACATTCATTTGTTGACGATGGAGTCCGACATCGCACATGATCTCGACAAGCTCAACATTAGCGATATTCTCAACGCAGACTCACGACCTACGTTTATCATTGATCTTGATCCTGATGATGAGACACCACTGCGCTCAAAGGCTATTCAGCCTGTGTTTTGCAACAGTGCGCTTGCCACGCATGAACGACTCTTAGATGCCGTGCGCGGTGAGCAGAGCGAGAGTGAGTATGGGGAGTTCAAGACTTGGGCTACAGGGATTACAAAGCAGGATGATTCGAAGGATGTGTTTCCATTGTTCTTTCTGTACAAGGGCTTGCTTTGGACGGGGTCGACTGTTGCGAAGAGATGGAGATTGATTAGTGGGAATCGACTTTGGCAGCACCCTGATACGCCGGCGAGTTTATCATCGGCTGCGCTCTCAAGAGCGAGTACGCCGCGCCTCAAGGATCAGAATACGCCAAAGGCAGAGGTTTCGAAATCGCCAAAGCAAGACGAGGCGAAGGAGGCCCAGCAAACTCCGAGCGAAGATACAACGCAGGAAATGACGCCCACGGAAGCAACATTGATAGCGTCTACGCCCCGGAAATTCCCATTCAGATCTTGGTGGCGAGGCAGTACCTCAAAGGGAAGTTCGGATCGTAACACGGGTAGTTCGAGCAGCGGCTCCATCATCCTAGGTAAACCCGAAAAGGCCGTCGCAGACTGGACGGTCACGAACCCCAAAGGTCTCTCATCACCCTATATCCGCCTCCTCCGCGCCATAGACTGGTCCTCAACACCCCTAGGCCCGATGTCCTCCTGGTCCCCCGAACTACGCCAAGTAGCCAATCTCGTGGTCAACAACCCCCACCCCGCGAATATCTTCTGGGGAAGCGATATGACGATGCTCTACAACGAAGCGTACGCACTTCGCTTCGCGGGGAACAAGCATCCGTCTATGCTAGGGACTGGAGCGTCGGGGCCTTGGTCGGAGGCTTGGGAAGTTCTTGGGTCAGCGCTGCAAGAGGTTGTGCGGACGGGTGTTAGTTTCAGGAGTGATAATGATGATCTGGCATTGTACAGGAGGGGCTTCTTGGAAGAGACGCATATTTGCTGGTCGCTTACGCCGTTGTATGGCGGGACGGAGAGGATTGTTGGGTTTTATAATGCGCCGTTTGAGACGACGGACTTGGTCTTGAGTCAGCGACGTATGGGGACTATTAATAAGGTCAGCGAGTCGTTGAGGAAAGCATCGAGTATCAAGAGTTTCTGGAAGTCTGTTCTTGATGGCCTTGAGGATAACCATCGAGATGTCCCGTTTGCACTTCTGTACTCTGTCGGCGAGGCTGAAGAAGCAGATCATCAGTCTAGTTCGTCGGGGAGCACGATATCAAGCAAATCGTGTTATTTGGAGGGGACGATTGGGATACCGCTTGGACATGCTGCTGCGCCGGAGCAGATCGATCTCAAGAGGAGTTATCAAGGCTTTGTGCCTTCGTTTCGAGAGGCGATGCGGACGAGGGAGCCTACGCTTGTGAGGATTCGGGATGGCACGTTGCCTGAGGACTTATTGCATGGGATTCAGTGGCGAGGATTTGGCGAGGCCGGTACGGAGGCGATAATCTTTCCGGTTCGACCTACAAATGGCGAGACGGTTCTGGCGTTCCTCGTGCTGGGCGTCAACCCCCGAAGACCTTATGATGAGGGGTACATTTCCTTCGCAACACTTCTCAACAACCAACTCGCTACTTCACTCGCATCAACCATTCTTTTCGAAGACGAGACCCGACGCGGCCGCGACGCAGCAGAAGCAGCAGCTCTAGAAAAAGAGGAACTCAGACAACAAATAATTCTCCAAGCAAGTCGTCTTCGACGAATGACAGAGCTATCGCCTCTGGGTATGTTTCTCACCAGTCCAGAGGGTATCCTCCGCGAAGCAAATGATCGCTTCTACGAAATGACGGGTCATAGTCGAGATACTCAGGGTGATGTGTCCTGGGCTGATCTCATGAAGAACTCGAGCGGTGTAATGGAAGAAGGATGGCATCGGCTAACGAAGGATATGCTCCCTTGGTCAGGAGAAGTTAAACTCCGAGAAAGTTTTGAAAACTCCGTTAACATCCACGGTGAATCTATCGACTTTTGGGTTCTCGTCACAGCCCATCCTGAAATCACCGCCGGCGGAACTTTGCGGTCCATCATGGGTTCAATAACGGATATATCTCATCTCAAATGGGCACAAGGTTTACAGAACCGAAGATTGCAAGAAGCAGAAGAAACGCGACGCCAACAGAACGAATTCATCGACATAACATCCCACGAGATGCGCAACCCCCTGAGTGCAATTCTCCAATGCGCAGACGACATCACCTCAGCGATGCAAGCATGTCGCACCAACGGAATCGCAGCTTCACGAGAAGTCATCGAGTCATGCCTCGATGCATCGCAAACGATAGCGCTTTGCGTCCAGCACCAAAAGTCAATCGTAGACGATATCCTCACCATTTCAAAACTTGACTCTAACCTGCTCTTGATAACGCCTTTGGTGTGTCAGCCGCAAGCCATCGTTGAGAGGGTGGTCAAGATGTTTGAGTCAGAGATGCTAGCGAAGGATATCACGCTTGAGATTGACATCAGTTCTGAGTTTGAGGAGTTATCTGTTGATTGGGTTGCCATGGATCCGAGTCGCGTTCTCCAGATCCTTATTAATCTCATGACCAACGCTATCAAATTTACTGCGTCTTCGACAACGCGGGTGATTAAGGTCGCGGTGGGAGTGTCCAAAGAGCCTCCACAGATCGACAACATTCCTGGCTTTGCGTTTGCGCCTACCAGAGGTGAAATCGGGAGTGTTGTTGGATCTGATGAATGGGGTTCTGGAGAAGGTCTATACGTAAGGTATCGAGTGCAGGATACAGGCTGTGGATTGACGGATGATGAGAGAAAGTTGCTGTTTCAAAGATTCAAGCAGGCTAGTCCACGAACGCACTACAAATATGGCGGTAGTGGCCTCGGACTGTTTATATCGAAACGGCTGGCAGAGCTACATGGCGGTCGAATCGGCGTTGCGTCAACGGCCGGCAAAGGCAGCGACTTTGGTTTCTACATCCAAGCTCGACGATGTTTACCTCCCAACGAGCAAAGCTCCCCCCAACCAATCCTCTCCGAAATACCCTCTACCAAAAAGACAGTCCACCTCCTATCCCCCAACCCCTCCGCCCGAACCCGCCGCGAGAGCATCCTCGCCGCCGTCTTCACGCCCAACTCCCTAACAATCCACATCGTCGAAGACAACCTCATCAACCAAAAAGTGCTAGTAAACCAGCTGCGCAAAGCAGGCTGCACAGTAAGCGCCACGAACGACGGGCTTGAAGCTCTAGAATTCTTAAAAAAGACACATTTCTTCAAAGCTGGGGGATCAGACTTGTCGGTTATCCTGATGGACTTGGAGATGCCGAACATGAATGGGTATCAGTGTGTTAGGGAGATTAGGAGGTTGGAGAGGGAGGGGATGATAGCGGAGCATGTTCCTGTCATTGCGGTCACGGCGAATGTGAGGGATGAGCAGATTAGGATGGCGTTGGATAGTGGTATGGATGATCTTGTTTCGAAGCCGTTTAGGATCCCGGAGGTTATGAGTAAGATTGAGGGGTTGTTGAGGAAATATAATAGGTAATTGGGTTGGAGTACGGGTTCTTCAGGGTTAGATTTATTGTTAAGCATTAGGCGTCATTATAGAGTAATTTATATTCGACTGGTCCATCAGCATTTAATCTTGCAGACTGGGTATGAGTATACTTGATAGGCGAAAGTATGATCGGCTCACAACCCGTATCGGATGAAAGGACACCGCGGGTCACGAAGAGTGAGGCGTGATGGGGTGATCCCTGAATGCCCTCATACGGTTGGGCCTCAAGATCGGCGCTGCAGTCTTGCAGGTCCCCCACGTCCCTGATCACGCAAGCTCTTATCGTACACAATCGAATGAGTGCAAAATATATGGAATATTTGATGCTATTGAAATCTACAATCTGCTACGCTCAAAACACGCTATGCTAATGCTCCCTAATAAACACTCCGTCTATCCACACTCCTCCTATCAACACTCATCGCCCTCACACTCCTCCCCCCACTCCTCCCCGAAACCACACTCCGCCCCGACGAACTTCTCCTATCAGACCCAACACTCTTGGCCGGCATGATCCTCTTGTTCAAATCCACAGGCCTAACCTTGTCAAGATCAAGCGATCTAACGTCAAAGTCCGGCTCCCTCTCCATCTCCGCAACTGTATGCTCTCTCCCAATATGGTTGACGAGCGTATCAGCGGTCGGACACAAAACATCGCCATCGCGGAAGCGGGAGCACAGCACACAGGCGAATTCTCCTTCTGGCGTGTGACACTTGATAACGAAGCGTGGACTGATGTGGAATTCGAGTTCTTCGTCGATTTCGCGCTTATAGCCGCCTTGCTCTGTGATAACGCGCGTGGCTGTTTTTCCAATTGCCCATGCGTCGTCTGCCTCAACGTCTAAAAAGACATCGCACGCTGGACAGAGACAATCACCCCGCGGTGCAAATGTCGATGCGAGGGGTCGTTCTGGAATGTATTGTAGATCGAGAGCGTAGCGACAGTAAAGAGGATCGTCCTTGATAACAGTCGATGCTCGTTTCGGCGGCGGTAACGCTTTCGGCAGCGCAGGTTCTTCCAGATCCATAAGTCTCTCCCTTTGCTGTCTCAACGCCCCCAAAGATCCCTCCCTCGCCGCATCACTCGCCGCTATCAATCTCGCCATATCAGCCCTATCAAGCTGTCGTCCATTATAAACCGCATCCTGCAGGACATTAATGACAGTCTGCTGCAGCGCAATAACCTGCGCCTGCAATTTATTCTCAGTGATGACATCCCCGATCGCAAAGCGCTGCCCGTAGCGTTGGTAGCCATCTTCGAATTCGCGGTTGATCAAGGCGCCGGAGCGCTGGAAGGAAGCTTCGACTTCATCGCGGGCGCGGGAGTTTTGCTCGACTTGGGCTTTGAGCTTTTTTATCTCCTCGTCTTGTGTCGTGTCGCGCTTGGCTTGCTTGCGCTTTTCTTTGACGCGGTCCCAGAGACCCATTGATGATGTGAATGTTCCGACGAGGGTGCTGCATAGTGTAGCTATGATGAATGTTTTCTGTATAGTGGCACGCATTAATAAACTGCAAGTCAGTAGAAGAAGGGGGAATAGTTTACCTTGAGGTTTTTCTCCTCAATCATATTGGCGTAATTCATCTTGCCGATGTTGTTTTGCGTAAGTTCTTTGTCTCAGAAGATAATCCTTTTTACCAGTACATAAGAACAGTGCGTAAGTTTGATGCCCAACGACCCGAGACAAAAGAAGAAAAGTCGCAGATCATCGGCGTATATATGTCTCAACCCCGATCCAGGGTCTTCAAGGTTGCACAATGATGGCATTTCCGTCTCAATGGGTTGCACACCGCTTAATACGTGGTCATCAGCGTTATCCCGCGTTTTCTCTGTCATAATACATATTTCCCGCAGCCAGTGACGTCAGTTGCATCGAGATGTGCCAAGTTTTCTGAATCCTTCGCTGATTGGTGGATCTAAACAATGACGATGCTTGTTTCCGACAGTTTATTGCACTTTATCCACCCTCGCTTTGTCTCGTTTTGTCTTTGACAGTTTAATTTTAGTGTTTTGTTTAAAGCCAAGATCACTTTAATATTAATCTGGAAATAGTGAGCGTGAGCTCGTTTGTTCTGTGAGAGTTGGTGTCACGGAACTGACGTTACTCCGATGGACATGGCTCGGCGTTTCGGAAAACCAACGATCATGTCTGCTGACTTTCTGTGCAAGGTACATGGTAGTAAATTGCTATCATAAAATAATGCCCAAGATGTTTATGGTACCGTGCTTTGCTAAGATGGGGTGTCAACTCAAGAAGCATACAAAATCTCTCTTTCTGATCAGCTTTATGAATTCATATGTGATTATAATAAGATATTGTTTAAACAAACTTTTCTGTTGGCTACGGGTTAATGCTATACGCAGTTACGAGTTAAGATGCTTCCATCCCACAGGGGTAGAGATGCGGTGCTAGAGCTTGATCTACTACCCTGCAGTGAGATGACTGACCCGGAAGATCAATAACCCGCCCTGATGAAGATGAGGATGACTGTTAAATGCTGACGATACTCACTTCCTCACCGTCACGGTCTCGCCTGTTCTCCACGCTGCCTTTTCATCCAATAATTCAATCCATCGGTAGCTCATCCTATTGACGCAGTGAGATAAGAATGAATCAACAGCGGCTGATGACTGAGTTCCTTCACCCAAGCTCTACTGCGAAACAAGACCCTTCACCCCAATCCGGAAGCAAAGCGAGAAACATATCGCCACGAAAATGCAAAGTCGCATCGCGTCACCATATCGAAAGTGGCGCAGCTTCAGCCTCCCCCTTCTTCCTTCTGCCCCCGGAGATCCGTCTCTACATCTATCGCCATCTTCTCATCTCAAAGAACTACGCCGAACTTAACCACTGCTCTAAAAAGTTCCGTCTCATCCCCAAAGAACCATGCGATTGCCCTCTCGAGATTCACCCCAAGATTCTACAGACTTGTCGGGTGGTGAACAAAGAAGCTACGCCCATCTTGTACTCGGAAAACGTTTTTCGGAGAGGCTATTGTTGGCCGCGCCACTATGTTGTTGGCCGAGGACGCAGGATGTGGCCGATTTGTGATACGTCGCCTCTGAGCAAGGTTAATCTCGCCTATATCTCACGGTTACACCTCTTTCGAGATTACGATCACTGGTTCCGTGATGGGGAGCTCAAGATCTTCAATGACGTTCCGCATCTGAAAGATCTCGATATTCACATTGATCAGAATGATTGGGCTGATGAGATCAACATGAGCGAGCTTCCATACCAAACCCTCAAAGCAATCCGCTCAAATCTTCGATCCTTCAAAATGGAAATCCGTCTCGATTTCCACGAAAAAGAACATACAGACTGGCTAGCCAAATGCAACCGCAAGACGGAGAACTTCAGTCTTCACTTAGACAAGAAACGCGTGCTGGAGACATGGTTGGAACACGAGGGGCTGTTTACTGATAGATCACTTTTCTGGAGTTTCAAAACGCAGCGCTCAGAGTGGTGCGGGCCGTCGTGTTACATCAGTTTTGCTTTTGATGATAAGCGCAAGGAGCATGAGTATATCGATTTGCAGGTCTGGGATGACAGTGAGGGGAAATTTGGGAGGCTAAAGACCTCCGAGGAGAATGCGAGTTCGTTGGTTTTAAGGGAATAAGCAAAGAAATAAAGACATTCTTTTAATGAAACATCGTCGACCCGTCCCAAGATTCGAAATAGCGTCGACGCCACTGTCAGCTCCCGCCATCCCCGGTGTCATAGCGAAGCAGGGTACCTGTGCGATCACTCGCCTGTTTTGGTTTGGTGCAGTGTGATTTGACTTCCCGTTGGAATGATGGGCGCTGTAATCATTCCTCGGCTAGAGGGGGGGGGGCATAAAACCGTTGACCCAGATCTGGTGGAGGCCAGTCTCATGTTTTCTGTCCGGTGAGACGGAATCGATCTGGTCCAGAATGGGGGTATTGGACCAGGAACGTTGTTGGGCTAATCTTAGCGAGGTCTCTGTTAAGAACACCTTGGGGCCCGGGGGGTTATTCCGTTTCGTTCCTGTCTTCTTGTCTTGCAGAGCCTCAAAATGATTGTCTCGAGGGTGTTGTTCTTCCTCTGCTTGGCAGTGTTGGCGGCGGCCTTTTCGCTGTCGGATGTACCGTCATGTGCAGTAAGTATGCAGGTTTGTTTACTCCATTGTGAGACTGACGGGTGCAGATACCATGTATTTTCGAAACGATGGACTCGTCGGGCGAAACGAAAGCGAATATCAGATCGATGTGCGATAACCCGGCTTTTCAGACCGATGTGTTGAACTGTGTCACCGGAGTATGCACTGCGCAAGAGATACAAGGTATATTTAATAGATAATGGTTGCATGTTGGTAGCTAACATCATGTAGGCTTTATAGTTATGGGAAAAGAGCTATGTCAGATGCCGATGCAGGATAATCGACAAGAGTATCGAGCCACCATAATTGTGTTCGCCACGCTGTCATTTTCTTTTATTGTACTGAGGGTAGCGTCGAAGATAATCACCAAGAATACATGGGGCGCTGATGATACCTGGGCAGTTGTCACCTTTGTATGCTGGCTCTCGGTTTGGTGATTATCCTACTGACGATGGACAGTTCATTCTCATACCATTTACGGTGTTCACACTACTCGGTAAGACCTGTTCATGCTGTATGTCGTCCAGCTAATGGTTTACAGCAATACATCACGGCATTGGACTCGCTACGCCATTGTTCACCAAGGATGACCTGTCTCAGGCCCTAAAGGTACTTGAACAAGTTCACATTCAGATACTTGCTGACAATGCCACTATAGGAGGTCTTTACCCTTCACCTTCTCTACGTCTGTGGTCTCGCAGCAGCCAAGACGTCGATTCTTTTCTTTTATCTGCGAGTATTCCAAGACACTACATTCAGAACCCTCGTTTGGATAACACACGCCTTCAACGCCTTGTCTACTGTCACCTTGGTCACTCTTGGCCTGACACTCGGGCGGTCCGTGACTTATCTTCTTGGCAGTACTGCAGATTCCGTATCCAATATGAACAAATACTCGAATACTCTCAAGATTGTCCTGGCGCACTGCGTGGTCAACCTGGCGCTTGACATCTGGATGCTTATTCTGCCATTGACTCAGCTTTACAACATAGGACTGAAGCTCAACAAGAAGATCAACGTGATGGCCATGTTTGGTCTGGGTTTGTTGTAAGTCTATTACGGTGTTCTGGCCATTCGGTTCCAGTCATGTCTGACAAATGACAGCCTTACAGTAGTCAGTCTGGTCCGCACGATACTTCAGTCACAGCTCCTCTCTGATCCCGAAGAAGCGCGTAAGTCCATTTTGGCAAGGGACCTATCATCCATTGACCAACATTTACAGAAACGGGCCAACAACAAGTGGTTCTTTGGGCGTGTATCGAGACATACATGGGCGCCATAGTGGCCTGCGTGCCTTCAACACGGCAACTTGTTCGGAAGGCGATTTACAAGATGCGGAAGCAGAAAGAAGGACAGTCAACAAATAAACCTATTTTCATCAACCGGTCGCTGGCGCCGATACCGGATGAAGAAGATATGCTGACGTTGAGTGACGTTGGGGGATTGACGACTGTTACAGTGAGTAGTAGTGGACGGACGGCAGTGTCGGGGACGGAGCACGAGATGGAGATTATTAGTAAGACAGATCGATGAGGCTGTCGGCGGATAAGTGGCCTTCAGATATTTCTTCTATACTTATCCGAGCCGCAAACTGCTTCAGAGCTTAGTGCAAATCTATAATTTTCTTAATAGTGCCAATTTATAGTTTAATCTTCAGGAGTAGGCAGTAAGAATATCAAGAAATCTACAGCCAAGATCAACCTAACCATGCTTATCTTGGCTTAATTTCCCTTAAAGCAAGCCACCAGGATATATTAGTCTCGCCTCAGCCGTTTCATCTTAGCCAATTTAAAGTCTCTGAAAAGCTCATCCTCAATCGCATCTAGTTGCTTATCATCAAGCGCAGCTAGCTGCTCATCAGAGAATCGCTCTAGGTCTTTGTATAGAAGGGTCTCTTCAACTTCCTTCGAAAGACTTATTTCTCTCGTTCAATCTCCTTGCCCATTTTGATGGTGGAGATGTGACATCCGGCAAGAGTTTGCTTCCCAACCCATCCGCGGACTACTGTTGTCCAAGCTGTCCCCATTCCACGCCATCCAAGCCTGTTAGGGAGTATTAATACTTATGCGGGTCGCTATCTGATTTAGACATACCTTCATCCTTTGCTTCTCTTCCTTCCTGGCTTTGTAGGCCTTGTAGGCCTTATACCCTCGCTCACACAAGTTCATAAAGAGTACAAGACACTCCAGAATTAGCAAGATGTCATCTATAGCATCTGGCCCAGACATGTTGAATATAAATTCCGTTGCGTATAATGGAGAGGGCTTGGATGGGAGAGATACAAGCTGTTCCGAGGTATGCAGATGCCTTGATATATGTATTACTGAAATTTATAGGGTTTCAGTTAACTTTGTGCAGTTCAATTTAGATGTACAGTTTGGAGGACTATTGGCGTTGAGGCTTGTATGGTTTATTTGCGCATGCTTAGGCCATTGTGTTAAATCAGAAGTGTATTTTCTAACCTTAGGACTGACTCATAAACTCAATACCGGATAGAAGAACGCCCTTGTTGGTGCGGGAGCTGCCATCTTGAAGATCTGGGGTTTTTGTGGTGTTGAGCTAACCTATCTTGGCCGAGGGATTGGAGCATCTTACATGCCTTCAAGGCCGGTCAAAGAGCCATCTTTAGGTTTTCCTCATATCAGCTTTACGCTGTAGCAATTGGTCAGGCATTTTGGTATAATGTCCAAGTTGTGAGCTAGATGTGTTATTTGCAGTTGAGACTTATGGCTGAGAGCTTAAGTCAGCACAGGGAACTTAGCGCATGCTTAGGGCTGAACCTTACCTCGAATGCAGGATGTAACCTGATAGTTGAATGAAGGCTATAGAAAAGACTAGAAAAATTGGGTTCTGTGTGGAAATTATAAGCTCTCAGCCAAAGGTTTCAACTGCAAACATCACATTTAGTTAACAACTTTGACATGGGAACACGCAACTGTACGATATTTCGTGTGGTGGGAATCTGATTAGCACTGAAAGGCATTAGGTCTAATTCCTATGCGCCTCTATTCACACCAGAGGGCACACCAAGTGCAGTGGCTATTGGAAAAAGAAGGTCTAGGGATAGCATGTTTGGTTCAGTCGGCCACTCCGCAGCATCTTGGAACACTTGATATTCCAGTGTGAATGGCAAGCTCAGCGCAGAGTATCTGTCCCGCGGAGGAACTTGGTGATACCCTCCGTAACGTCGAAGTGAAGTCCTTTTTAGTATTTCCACCATAAAAAGCCAGCGATTTCCGCTGCCCGTGCCGCATGACGGATCATCGCACCAGAGCACACTTTTGGTGTTGTCGTTGAAGATTGGGTGCTCGACTGTATCAAACGTGAGATTGGAAAGCCACCCAAAGCTATCTGGACCGGTGTTCCTTGAGAGCATCACAAGCCTAAGAGCAATGCAATCACCTTCGTAGAACCAAAAGTAACGTGCTCCGCAATGGCGGCAATTGTAACCGTGGTTTGGACACCGTGCCTTTAGACCATATGGAGCCTCGAGTTTGTGAACGGGTGTCCCAGAGGCGGGAAAGCAATTGCACTCATCTGATATCATGCACGAGACGATGGCATCGATCTGTGTTGAAGCATGTTGGCAGAGCCCTTCAACGCCCTTTCCCTTCAGTCGCTTCAACAGATACGCCTGCAGTGCTGGCATTCCCGGGAATTGTCGTTGATTGATCTTGACCATTGGGAAAGATCTATAGTAGTCGATCGCGTATATGCCTTCTAGGCGTGAAGTCCGAATGACCGGGTGACACCCCGTGACGGCTGACGATGCCTCAGTATCTTTGCTACTCGCGGCGTAGTGCTCGGAATGTGTACACACGATACCGATTTCGTGCTTGCTGTTTGGTTGCAGCTTAGCTGAGACATTGATATGCTTGCAAAGGGCAAAGTGGCCCAGAAACCCCACACAAGTATTGCATTTTTCCTTGCCTTGGGGGAAAAGAAGTTCCGGGTAATTTTTATTGCATCCAGCGCAACGGATAGGTTGCCAGAGTCTCCGTAATCTGTTTTCCAGCTCACCCGAGTCAAAGAGCTTGCCGCAAGGTTCACATAGTGACCTCTGCAGGAAGATCCGCTTGATAAGCCGAAGCTGGTCGCATAAATATGGAGTAATGCGCCAAGTCTCCTTTTTGAAGTGCAGAATGTCCTGCTGAAAATCCTCAAACTCAATATCGTTCGTCAATTCATGAAAGGTCTGGCAGGTTTGGCGAACCATGTAGAGAGAACTATGTGACAGAAAGATCATGATATGGATCAATAGCTCTGGCGGGAGTTGTAATAGTCTAGACCCTAAGTTCTGTTGAAGTTCAAGGTTGAGAGGCGGTGGGAGGTCTGCATCCTCTGGCACGGACGAATCCAATTGGACAGTTTCTGCATTATTAGTGTCCAGAAGAGGGATCTGATATGTGCTGCATCTGAATCGAATCCGGTCGATCGGGCGTGGAACCCAGGATGATGAATAATATGATTCTAATTTGAAGTGAGGCATGACAGCGGTATCTTTGTTTGTGAGGTGGTGGGGAAAAGGCAAGAGTTGGAAGAAGGGGGAGCAATGCAGGGAGAACGATTTATAGTTCCACAATCTGTGCCTTGTAGCCTGATGTGAAAGAGAAAGTCTAAAGTGTAGATGCATGGCTTTACTACCTAAGTTTTATGTGCTGATGCAAGTTCTCAGCCAGAAGCCTCAACTGCAACTCACACATCTGGCTCTCAACTTACCTTAGACATCATGCCTCTCCAAGACGTGTGTTTTCGGTTTTACATGGGGTTGGCGAGGTGTAAATCTGTAGCGTTACAAGGAGCCGTAAAATAGTCGAAACTTTTCCAACATCAATGGGCTCAGACGCGAAAACGAGACTTTATCTACGTTTGCCCTCAATTCTCATCTCAACTTTAACTATCTTCGGCAACCTTCTCAAAGGATTGGCAAACTTTAGCCCTAAGACCCCGAGGATGACGTAACCATGTAATTCATGAGTCTACCTTTGCTTAGGGATAGCATTAACCCGCGCTAACAGAAAGATTTCTTTTCATCATGACATACGAATTCACAAACCTGATCAGAAAGAGAGAGGTTATATGCTTCATCAGTTGACAACGCATCTTAGCAAAGCACCGTACCATAAACAGAGTCTTGATCATCACGACATCCCAGATGTCCAGTCTAAAAAGTCTATGCCGCACTCATATCTAAGCAAATACACTTGTGCCTGTAATGTCGTAATATCCCCAACTCCAACCTAGCCAGCCATGTTTGTTATAACCTCAGTTGCGTCCTCGCTTTCCGCGTCCATTATCACCATGTCCACCAGGAGCACCATGTTTCTGACGAGGTCGATCAGCAACCGTGTTCAACCCCCGCACACCTCTCAAACCCATCTTGCTAGCCGTGCTCTTCTGAATAGTTGGGACATCAGGAGAACCCAGACCCTCGCGTGCGTAAACGTTGGCTTGTCGGACGAGCTCCTCCTTGTCCCACCGGAGAGACTTCATGTGACTGTTGTAGTATCCCAGCCAAGCTTGGTAAACACGGGACTTTTCGTCGTCCTCCATCTTCTCGGCAACTTCCATGACGTCTCGGCTGGGTGAGAGATCGGCTTCGCGGGCGATGAGGTTGATTTCTTTGAGAGAGTACTTGGGGAAGAAACCCTCTGCGTCGCAAACGATCAGGATTCCGCGACCTTCAGCGTCGGCTCGTGCTGTTCGGCCAAGACGGTGGATGTAGCTCTGCTTGTCGGCGGGCATACCGACTTGAATGACGGTGGTGACACCAGGGAAGTCCATTCCACGAGCGACGACATCGGTAGCAACGAGAATAGCGCTTCGAGCAGTTCGGTAGTCGTTGGTGATTTTTGTACGCTTGTTCTGACTCATGCGACTGTGCAGGATCGAAACCGGAGGAAGGCCGGGAAGATCCTCCAAAAGGCGTCCGTAGAAATCAGCGATGGCAGCGGTAGGCGCGAAAAGAATCGCCTTGAAGGCCTGGCCGCGTGTAGCTTCCTCACGAATACAGCCAACCATGGCGGGCGCAACGTCGGCAAAGGTAGGAACCTGGACGAGGAACTGGGGAACGCGCTCGTGGGTGTTGGCTTCACCGGCGGGGATGGTCGAGATGAACTTGTAGCCCGGTGAGAGGACGAGACCAGCGACTTGCTCAACGTGGGGAGCGATGGTGGCGGAGAAGAGCATGCCTTGTCGGTCGGACTTGGTCTTGTCGGGAAGACGGCTGACAATCTCGCGGAGATCTTTCATGAAACCCATGTCGAGAAGACGGTCGGCCTCGTCGAGAACAAGAGTGTTGAGTTTACGCATGCTGTACACGATATCCTCATTGGACATGTGATCCAGAAGACGACCAGGCGTAGCGATGAGAATCTCACAACCAGCAAGAATAGCTCTCTCCTCACGATCCTTGTTCGTTCCTCCGATAGCAACCTGAACGCGATACTTGGGCAGGTTTTGTAGCACCTTCTTCGCCTCGGCGGAGATCTGAAGCGCAAGCTCACGAGTCGGCGAGATTACAAGCAGTGAAATGCCATCGCCGGCAGCTCTGTTCTGGTTAATCATAGTCTGCAGCGCAGGAATCAAAAACGCCATGGTCTTTCCGGTGCCGGTGCGCGCCTGAACGAGACAGTCGCTGCGGTTCGGGGGCAGAAGCTCATCCATGGTCGCAGCTTGGACGGGCGTCATGAACTCAAACTTCATGTCGTTTGTGATG
This sequence comes from Fusarium oxysporum Fo47, assembly GCF_013085055.1. Taxonomy (NCBI): domain Eukaryota; kingdom Fungi; phylum Ascomycota; class Sordariomycetes; order Hypocreales; family Nectriaceae; genus Fusarium; species Fusarium oxysporum. The sequence continues at coordinate 2,213,759 of NC_072849.1, forward strand.
GTGCGCACGATGAGAGGGTTGACCTTGTTGTTTTCCAACAAGCTGTCGAAGCGACGCGACGTAGGAGCTTCAGTGAGCGGCGCGGGCGCGGGCGCAGGCGAAGGTGAAGCCATCTCAACATCAGGCGAATCATTCTCATTCTGGGGCTTTGGGTTACGAGGCTGGTTGCGAGGCTGGTTTGAGCGACCACCGCCGCCGCCACGGGAGCTGAAGCCTCGACGATTGCCGCCGCGACCGCCGCGACGTCTTGAACCACCGTCCATCAGGAAGGGAGAGATAGTGGGCTGTTGCGTGATGAGTGATGTTAGGGGGAGAAGTTGGCGTGGGTGCTGAAGGATGTTGTTGATGGGAAGGCGAAGGCGAAGGCGCTGCATTTTTCTTTGTTGACCTTCCAGAGAATTTGATAACGGGCAAAAAGTCTCTGCTCCTTGTAGTACGGCGCTAAGCCAGATCAGGTAACGGACAACGGATTAGGCGAGGAACGCTAGGCCTGATCTGGCGAGAGGCGATAAAGCGCTGCACCTCCATTTCTGAGCAGCAACAGTACCAGAGCAACAAAACCTCTGAGACTAAGCTAGGGTGCTAAGAAGACTTAATCTAATGTTTACTAAGCATATGCTAAGTGATAATAAATTGAGTCAAATCTTTTTGATGCTTAGGATAGAGATCCTAAGTTTTATTGCATTCCCTTGCCAGGTAAGAGAGAATACACCTTATAGTAGATGTTGAGAATATTATATTTCATGATGTAGAAGCTACTTAATACCAGATGATAAGATAACTCTAGGACCTGATAGAGGCCGCTGAACGCGTTACGAAGTGATAATAATAGCCTTGATGATGCCGACGACGTCACCCATTGCGTCAAGTCAGGAACATTACCGCTCTTGATATTGTGTACTCTAGCCTGGCCTTTAGTCACCCCCTTCAAAAGCTCAATCATGCCGTACTGATACACAGCAAAAATCTTTAGCCTCTCCGCAAACAATGTAGTGCACGTCAACAACATGGTAACCTGGGTAAGTCAACTGTTTAAGAGCGTCCCCACTGTGTACCGAAACGTGGCTCGTTCGGGATTAAGCACCATGTAGTTGTCCTATTGCTAGGTCAGCATTCATTGAGCTATTGTGACGAAGAATCTGGCCTCGACCTTTAGAAAGTCGGACGCTTCTAGTCGTGGTAGAACAGACCCGCCAAGTGGTAGTGCGACGGCAGACTTTTCCTGTTTCACCCTTCACCTCCCCCAAGAGCCACTTATAGGCTTTACGACGCTCTTGTAGAACGCTTGTTGAAGCTCGTCCGTCGAGGCCCCTTCAAACTCTGATCTTAGACATAACTCTGCAGCCCTCATGTACTCCTTTCCTCTCGATCGTCCAAGTTTCGGCAGTGCCTCGGTCAATACCCATTTCCGAAACGCAGCGGCAGAATGCTCGTAATTCTCGGCCTGGGTGGCTTCTTCATACAACTGGATAATTGGCTTTTGGAGGCCGAGCTCGAGCAGAAGAATACCGATGCTATAGATATCGTGCTTCATTGTAAAAGGAGTTTTGGTTGGTTTACCTTGACCATCCTGTGAAGGCTCCTCGGGTACGCCTTGGACTTCTTCATGTCGGTATAGGTTCGCTTCGAGGTCATCTGTCACGCCCTCTGTTTGTCCTGGTGCTGAAATCTCTCGACTGTACTCGAAACCGGCTAAATACGGTTCTTCGAAGGAGATATCGCCCGCGTCATCTTGGAAGTACAGAATGTTCTCGCTGCGTAGCCCTTTGTGCAGCCAGCCTGCCAGGTGCAAACACAACACCGCTCGTGTCACGCTCTTCGCGACTTTGAACCAGTCATCGAGATAGACGTTGTCCTGAGACCCCTCAAGAATAGCCTTTAGTGTTGTGTACTTCTTGGTCGGCACGCAGAAGATGATTCCGTAGCGGACTTCGTCGTCGGAGAGTCCGTCTCGTGTGATGACGCCGATGCAGTCCAATGTTCTGAGATCTTCAAGCCTAGAACTCCATTTCAGGAGACGCGCCAGATTCTTGATACGATTTCCAGCCATCGCACGATATGTTGCTGCAGTATGTCCAGGAGGGATGTGAGAGCCATCGATGAGTTTCCACTCTACCAGGACATCTGTGGAAGTGGCTCCCTTCCGGAAAACACCAGTTGACCGTTTTGTTCGCTCATCAAGCGGCCCCGTCTCACGTAGTGACCGATCCTTCTCATCGACCTTCTCTGCATTACGAGCACCGAGTTGAAGCTGCAGGACCATGACCTTGAGAAGGGCTAGACTCTGCAGCATCGAGTCATCGGGAGCACCCGCAGCGACAGCGTTGAGCTTAGAGATATTGAGCGATGAGAGTAGAGAATTAGCAACTTGCATAGCGACAGGGTCATCCTCAGGCGGTTTAAAGAACTTGCAGAGATCATCAATCATCGACTCGAGAAGCTCGAGTGTCTTTGTGATCTCCCCTTCTTTGAGAGCCCACCGCAGCTTCTCCGACACTTTAGCCTCATCGCGCATCGCTTCAAGCTTCTTCGCCCACTCTTCCCGCTCTTGAGAGTCCTTGAATGCCATTCGGAGCATGGCCCCAAGCGAAGTCGCCGCCGAAATAGGTACATTCTCCGCAGACGCCAACGCCGGGAACTCCTGTGATAGTTCGCCCAACGAGTCTAAGAAGCCGTAAATGATAACGACGTATTTCACAGCAAGGTCGCCGTTCTCGATGAAGCGATCATTTCTCCAACAAGCTGCATCGGGTCCCCTGTCAAATCCCCAGTCCAAACCCCAAGCTTTGAATCGCGCAGCCTGCATCTCAAGACGAGCTTTGAAGATAAGCGCATCGGAGGCTAGCGTCTCGCCCTTTTGCCAGACAGAAAAACCGTCGACGCAGCCTTGGAATATTTGGAGAAAGAGGCTGGTCGCGCCGAGGGCGGTGCCAGCTGTGCCAGTTGGATCCGCCATGGCGATAATACCAGCAAATGTCGGCAAGAAGAGAAAAGGGAGACTTATGAAAGTAGGCTGGTTTACCCGCAACACGGATGTCCGGCACCACGTCGATGAGGAAGCCTGGGGGGTTGAAACCAGCTGAGCTGACAATTGGTATCATTGGCTACTGTTCAGTGTGCCTCGTGAGGGGCAGCGCCGCCACTATCAATATTGCTCACCAAATATTGAAAAGTGCAACGAGCTAACTGAGTTAGTGAAGTGCGGCTGAAACCGCCGTCTTGAGCTGCGTCTTAGCTCTGGTCTTCAAAATATCGACGTCCCCAATTCCATATCCACTTTGGTCCAACGGCTTCAAACGGGCCGTACCGTGGTGACGTTATTCAAGTTTGCACAATGGCGAGCGAAGCTAAACAGCGCGATCATGATCTTCTATCATTCATGTCTACCTTTCTCGTCACGCACCAGCGTCTCGATCTTTCTCTGACTTTACTTAGCGTTCTTATTGACGATGCAAGTATCGACGTTCAAGTCCGGTCCAACAAAGGAGGCTATTTCTCAGTATGTCTCGCAAGGTCGAAAGATCTCCTCGAGGCCCGCTTCCTCAATGGCAACGACGACATATTGCCAGACGCAAGAAATCTACCAGAGCTTATCGCAGTCAAAATTCCGCGGCCAGATGGTGATCTTAACAGTGCTCGGAGTCGCAAGATGTGGTCTTCCATGGCCATGGAGTTGCAAATCCTGCGAAACAGATTTATCAAGAACCATCCCAACATTGTACAGTTCTTGGGTATCTGCTGGAAGACTGTCAAAGATGGAGTTTTGATGCCTTCATTTGTACTCGAGGCTGCCGAAATTGACCTGGAAAAATACTTGGACAATCCGAAAGCTGTGGAATATCGCAAGGTATTGGGTCTCGCCGTGGATATTGCCACAGGCGTTCGAGCTTTGCACGACGTTGGAATCATACATGGCGACATCAAACCAGCAAACGTTCTCATCTTCAAGGATCCCCAACTGACGTACGTCGCCAAGATCGCTGACTTTGGTTCATCCCTTCTTCGCTCAGACATCAAATCTCCGATGAAGCTCTCATTCGGCTCAGGATTCTGGCAAGCACCCGAATGCCGCGATCATCTGGACGGTGAACAACTTACAAAAGCGGATGTTTACTCTGTCGGCCTTGTTCTCTGGCGATTACTCGGTGGTGACATGATGCACCTGTCACTGGACGCAGTAAAGGATGATGGTTTGACGAGAGATGCGTTCTTCGAACAGATGAAAAGAAATGACGAGAAGAAGATTCCAGCTCTGGTATACCATTGTCTCATGCGAATGGAGAATATCCTGGGCCCCGAAGAGAAATCAGAGGCTTCAAGAAGCATGTATTCGATCCACAAAGTCGTTGACGACATGGCCTCCGTTATCATGATGACATTGGTCCAGCCGAAATCGCGATCTAGTAGTAAGTCGCTGTTGGGGAATATGAGGATCGTCATGCATCAGTATCTCATATGGGAAGAGTTTCGTGGATTCTACACGGAAGACTTCAAGAAGAACGGGCCTACTAAGCTGAACCCGCAAGAACAAGACATATGGCTTCAGCCAGGTAAGATTCTTTAACTTCCTGGTAAAGAATAGCGGCTGATCAGGCAGGCCTTGACGAACCGACCGAAGACGATGTCAAGAGAGTCCTACGTTTGGGCAAGTCTATGGAGTGGCTAAATCAGTCTCTCAGCCACATCAGACTTGGCGGTTCGGTCTCAGATGTCGCTGGAATGGACCAAGTGCCTGAGAATGTTGCTGCTAGTCATGTTGGCGAAACCTGGAAACGATGGTAGGAGCTCGTCATGCTATGGCTGGCGTTACTAACTTGAATAGGCGAAAGCTAAGAGATCCGAAGCCCGACGAGGCGATAACCCTTCGACCGGGACGAGCGGTACTAGAGGTGCGCGAAGTGATGTTTGAATTGTGCTGTGACATCTAACACTATGCGTAGGCAGACTCTTCCATGGGAACTTTGAGAGTCTTACCACCCGAGATCATCAGTAACGTTATGCGAGAAGTAAAGAGAGTCGCGAAAGACCCTAAGGAAGAAACAGGTCGTCGTACAGAAGCAGCATGGCAGTACGCAATGTTCTACCTTCGAACTGTTCAGCTCCACCCCAAAAGCCAAGGCACAATTGATGAATCACTTTCACTGCTTCTTCAAGCAGCAGAAGGAGGTCACTCGGGCGCTCGCGGGATTGTTAGCCACCTTTACCACTCTCTGGAGAGAGAGTTCCCGAGGTCGAGGGAAACAGAGCTGGCCTGGCTACGAGATGGTGTTTGCCACGGCAGTGAGACTGCGAAGCGCCGCCTCCATTTCTTGGATCTGGATTTACACGTCCAAGCGACAGATTTGCTGCGAACAAGGTACTCTGGTCTCGGAATCGAAACTCCACAGCAATACTGGGATCAAGAGACTCTCTCCGATGACGAGTTATTTCGTGAAACTCGAATTCGCCATCGTATTGGTATGGATGTAAACCAAGAACAAACAGGACTCCTATGCGCGATATCTAACCGCCTTGATCTCTTGAAGCAACTGGTGGATCATGGCTTTGTGAATGTCAACCATCTGAACGAATGGAACGAGTCACCCCTTCTATGGGCGTCAAGAGCAGGGCACAGAGACGTTGTGTTCCATCTTTTGGACTGCGGTGCTGATCCTTCGGTCGCTAGTAATGAAGGGACTACTCCTCTTCATTTTCTCAGCTCCTTTGATGACGAAGATGTTCATGAGGTGTGTCGGCGTTTGGTCGATGCTGGTGCTGACCTAGAAGCTCGTTCTAAATCTGGACATCGGTATCGACAAGGCCTGGATTCTACATACGGAGATGTTGATGGAACACCACTCACTTGGGCCGTTGCAGCAAATAACAGAGTCGCCGTCCAGGCCTTAGTCACATCTGGCGCGGATCCATTTGATCTTCCCGGCTTGGAGATTTCATACTCTGATACTTTTGGAGGCATGGCTCACGTCTCACCCATCTGGTTCGCTGCGATGAACCATCAACACTACATGCTTGAGATCCTATTGCGGAACGTAGCTAAAGAGGAGATAAAGGACTTTCTCAACACGTACCGACGAAAGTTTGGATCAAATGACATCTCGGGGCAGGATAATCCGATCATCGCCTGGTGCGTAACATATGCCGCCCAGGGTATCGGACGGAGAATTCTTTTACATGGAAAACATCACCAAGAAGCTTTTACCAAGACTTTCGACATACTGGTTGGCTACGGCGCTGATACAGGCGACATTCATCGTCTCGCAGTTCAATGCGGACAGCCGTTCGTCCTCGACTACCTCCTCGGCTCTGGAAAGATACCCAAGCCAACACCACGGAAATGGATGGAGTTTGTCCTCATCGCAGGCGCTACACAAGATTGGATAACGTTTGATGTCCTGCTTCGACATTCGCAAGCAGACAGCCTACCACCAGAGCAATGGCATCTTTACTACGGTTCTTTCAGGGGCTTGCCAAATAATGTCGAGTATCTGGACGTATTCCGGAAACACAGAGACCCCAAGACAGATTTCTACCTCCACTACACCAAAGCCCTCAAGAGTGGAAAGTTCATTCTAGCTCGCTGGTTCTACGACACTGGTTTGTGTGATCTTACTCAACAAGTCAGTACATCAGACGAGACTATTCTGGGTCTACTCCTCCGGCGCTGCAAATCTTACTCCAACGCGATTCTTCAACTTGAGCAGGTCTTACAACTGGGTCTTCCGGATTCTTGCTTCTGGAATGTATGCAACATGTCTGACTCAAGCTTCACAGCTCTTCACCAAGTTGCGTATTTTCCCGAGTATCAAACCAGCAGCACTATGGCCAACACCGCGCTGAGACTGATCGTGCAGAGATGGTATGAACCAGAACATCTCAACGCTCAAGTCACAGAGGGGGAGTTCAAGGGTCGCACAGCACTGCACATAGCCGCTCTGACAGCCAACGTCGGCGCTGTTCGGTACTTACTCCAAGAGGAAGAAGAGTCTCTTGACCTTACACTGCTCGACTGCAACAATTTCAGCATCGTCGACACAGCAGCATGGGGATTAATGAGTCAACAAAGTCGCATCAAACTCTGGGATCTTCCTACAGAGTATCATAAGTCAGCGGATTTAGATCACTGGCGAAACGTCATGGAGATCTTAGTACGGCTGTTGAAAGCTGGGGCTAAACCGCATAAGATTGGTCTTGCTGTAACGAGAACCGAGCAGGAGAAGATCCAGGTTTTTGACCTTGACAAGTTCAAGGTGTTTACCGTTCCGTTCTGTAAGTCTTTTTTAGAGCATTATGTGAGCTTGACGGCGTTGCTGACTTGTGACAGTGTTTTTTGGAGATAAGTTCCCGAAGGAACTAGGAGGGGATAGATTCTGGGTTGAGGTTTCGAAGTTGAAGGTTGATCAGACGTTTTTTATTGCGAGTCCGGAGAACTTGAGTGTTGAGGAGAGGGAGGCTGGAGTTATGACGAGAGTCGCGTCGTTCTACTAGATTAGTCAATTGTTCAACGGTTGTGGATCCTCGGTCCATTGAGTTGCAATCGCTGCCAGATCCCAACGGCGAACAAGCGGCATAAACTTATGATGAGACTTTACTGAAGCTAACCATATTTATATAAAAATGTTAAACCTTAGTCTAGGGGATATTAAGCTTTGTCATAAATCTTCGCAAATATTTAGTACATTATCCTAAACAGATCATAAAATTTGCTTAGATATTAAGGAGTCCCACCAAGTCTTGATGATCCTCTGGTTCAGAGTCATGTGCTGGGTCGGGTTATCGATAACGGGTCGCGATGGTATGCAAGGCACAACCAAAAAGTTTAATAAGGGGTTAGCAGGCATTGAAGAACGCGTGATTTTGAGTTTCGTGAGATTCTGACGGAGACTGATAAAGTCTAGAATTATAAAACGCAATGAAGTACAAGAATGAAAGCCTATAGGTCTAAAGGATGCTGATAGTTCTCGATACATGAAAATGGCTCTTACCGAGGTAAGGTGCGCGCAACAATAAGCTGTCATGTTTATCTTGACTGTCCAATATTATGCATATAAAATAATCTAAAGGCAAGTTTGAAGCTGAGAACTTGGTAGATAAGTTTGTTAGTAAGATAGACTGTCTGAGTTAACATTGTGGCTTGCCTGGTGCCATACCTTCACTTCACACATGTAGTCCTTGATGCCAGTCACTTCCTGGAAGTCCGGCTCAGACGGATAATGATGAAAGTTATCAAACGAAGCGAGGGAATGTCCAGATATTTATCCTAGTCCCTATTTTACCAGATTCCTATTCCTTGAATCTCCCTTTCCACTAGGATCATCAACGACGGTCCCCGCGCATGAGTCCAGGCAGCCAAAATGATGTCTCCTCAAACGTCTGGTATTCCAAGCTCAAAGGGAGTGCGACCATAAAATCAGGTCCCCGATGAAAAAGGTTCAAGATCATCCGATAACAATCAATTGTAGCTCTCCTGAAGATTTCCACCATCTTCAACCAACGGTGGCCACAATTCGTACCACAAGAAGGATCGCTGCACCACAGTATGCCTTCAGTATAGCTATTCAAGATGGGATGGCCCTTGCTTTCAAATGTGAGGTTTGAAAGCCAATCCATGCTGTCCGGACGAAGGTTGCGTGTTCTAATTCGCACATGGAGCGCAACGTAGTCCATGTCAAGGACCCAGAAGTATTGTGCGCCACAGTAGCGACAACAGTATTCGTGTCCGGAACACTCAAGTCTCGAATGGAATACTAAATCAGGTCCATGAAACAAAGGCAGCTTGGAAGCAGGGAAGTCATAGCCGGAGTACTTCAAAAGAATGCAGTCATCCGAGACAATGCAGGACACGATGGAATCAAGTTGATTCGAAGTATGGAGACAGAGACTACCTGGCTCCAACTGCCTTATCTGCTTCATCAGATGTCTTTTCAGAGCTTCTAACTCGGGGTAGTGTTGAAGATTAATTTTTGCCAGGGGGAATGTTCTGAAGACTTCTGTCGTAGCCCTTTGGTATGTTGAGTCCACAGAAATACCCGCGCGATACCTTTGGAATGCTGGCAGATTTCCAGAGTCTTTTCTGTCGATAAGGACATGTTCTGGATCTTTGCAGTTGATCGTTGTCTTACCTCCGATGTATGACTTGATCTTACCCGAAACTTTGAGATGTTTGCAAACGTCAATTTTGCCGAGTAGTCCAACGCACGTATCGACCCCTTGTTGGCCCTGGGGAAATAGAAGTGATGGGTGGTCTCGCTTACATCCAGTGCAGCAGTGTGGTCGCCAGAGTTCCTTTAACCTATTTTCCAGTTCGCCCGAGTCGAAGAGACGGCGACAAGGCGTACATAAGGATCTCCGTAGCAGTATCCGCTGAACCATTCGAAGTTCGCCGAACCCGGCTTCAGTGATACAGGAGTGCTCTTCCCCACTTCGAAGAATATCAGTCCGGAAAGCTTGGAACTTAAAATCGTCGGTCAGATTTCGTAGGGCGCTGCAGGTTTGGCGGACCATATAGAGAGAGCTGTGTGGTAAAGATAGCAAAATAAGGACCAACAACTCTGGTGGGAGTTGTAGTAGTCTAGCTTCTTGACTTTCGTCCTCGAGAGTTGTTGAAACAAGAGCCTCGTCAGGTAGAGGTGTGTCTATGCCGAATCTCCCTCCTTCTTCAAAGACAGGAACGGGATAAGTGCCCCGGTTGAGATGAAAATGGTCTGCAAGGCGCTTTATCGGCGAAGATGAGTAGCTATATTCTAATTTTAAGCGAGGCATGGCGGTGCTGCTTCTAAGGGGTATGTGGTGAGGAAAAGTGACGATAACTTATTTGAGGGAAGAGATTATGTATGAGCATTATATACATGGTATAATGGCGGTAGCCCCTGGCAAAATTTGAAAATGAGAAACTTTGAAATATAGACATCCATAGAGAAGGATCAGTTGCTCTTAGAGTTTTATCACAATGCAGGCTAAGCTTTATGTTCAAAGAGGTGATTTCTGAGGCCCCACTCGCCCGCCGTATTTTCATCTCAACTTTTAGGTAACCTACGTAAAAGACTGACAAACTTTCGTATGGAGAGCACAAACCTGATGATGGAATGGCCAAGTATTCCGTTATTCTACTTAAATATAGGCAATTCTGTACTAAATATTGAAGGACGTAATGGAGGCTCTGAATCAGTTTCAGGCGCCGCCAACGTCCATACTCTCCCCACGTTACTGTGGCACCACCCTAGATCCTCAGGCTCTGCTTTATGCCAGTATGCATAATTCTGGGTTGCAAACAGATTTAAGTTTATAATATCCCCTTTCTTTGCCCTGTGCCTCCCTGACATAATACACACCCTACTCGAGTGACATGGTGAGCCACAATAGTCAGGCTCTTGATCATGTCGACGACGACACTCCGCAACTACGGTCTCTATACATTGAATTCTTTCTCTTCTTCAATCTGATTTTCTTTCTCCCAGTCATCATCTTCGCCCGCGCTCGCCGAGATGAACCAGATTCAGTCAGATATACACGTCGAGGGTAAATCTTTCTCTGATCACTGCTTCGCCAACTTGTCCTCTGGTCAACAGCCAAACTATTATCACTCATCTCCCGCTGTTTCCGGGTTCACTGATTGCTTCCTCATCTCCTCGTCATGCCAGAATAAGGGACATCCCTGGCCAGTAACCCAAGTAATCGGAGTTGAGGATTCGCCCGATAGCGATAGCGACTACGACTCCGGTGTTATCCGACTTTACGAAAACGTCGAGAAGGTCTTTCGACATTAGCTAATTCGACTTTTTCTTCTATGGCTTTCTCCTGTACGGCAACTAAATGGAACTTTGGCTTTTTAGCCGATCGGGGCTCTACTGATCTGGGCTTTTTCCTAATACATTGACACTAACATCTTCACCAGCTACACCATAATGAATGAGTAGAGATCAGCTCGGCTTCAATCCCATCATTCACGGCGACGACGACGGATCGCAGTACATCTACATCAAAGGCAGCGCGAACAATAGGGAGTCATATGAGAGCGAGCATCAACGAGCTTACACGCTCACCCTCGACAAACCTACGATTTGGCTTCCTCCCGACCTTGCCAGCAGCGCCCCTACATACTATCGAGCCATGGATTGTCACGGCAATGAGTTCGTCGTCAAGTTTCTCATCAAGAATGGAGGAAAGTCACAATGAAGAAAAGCTTCTACGCCTCACCAAGGCGCGCAACGTCTGGTTTATCACCGAGCTTATCGACTACCAATGTCTCGACACCGATGCCATCACTTTGTCCTGCATAGTCGCCTCCCCCTTTGGTCGCCCTGTCAAGGAGTATCGCACAGTCTTGGGGGTTCTGGAATGTTTGCGCGACACAATCAAGGCACTCCGATCACTGTATCTGGATGCCAAGATTCTTGATCAGGATATCTCGGATAACAACATCCTCATCTCTAACGCCGGAAATAATAACCCAGACTCACCTAAAGGAATACTCATTGATTTCGATAATGCCATAGACGTGGAAATCGAACCCGAGAAACCTTGCTCTTTGTCTGGAACCAAGACATTCATGGCCATTGACTTGTCGCGCGGCAGCGACGATCGCGTCCACCATACATACCGCCACGATCTCGAGTCTTTCTTCTACGTGTTTTTGTTCATGGCTGCCTCTGGACATGAGAGAGCCTCTGACAAAAGCCGATTGAGACCATGGGAGGTAGTGTGGAGGAACTGACCAGAGATCGCTAAGAAGAACGATATTTCCAACGACAACTTTGCGGCCATCCTTGCCGAGTTTCGCCCAGGATTCAAGGGTCTCGAGAGTCTGGCTCACTCACTTCGCAATGCGCTCTTCTTCCCAAATGGGAACGAATTCTTTACGGGCACAAGCATAGATATTAGGGAGACCGAAAAGCTGTATAGCGCCATGATCGGCGCATTTGAGAAGGCGGTCGTTGAGAATAGAGAATGAAGCTGAGGAATATTAATAAATAAGCATCAAGTCTTATAATACTATTACTACAATTGGTGAAGGAAGTTCATTCAGGACGATTCATAAGTGATGTAACCAAATGTGACGTTGATAACTCCATCAGGCAATTCAGATCAACGCCCATCTTCGATTCTTCCCCGAACACGACAAATTACGGGGTAAAAAGACGTTTTATCTCTCATCCAATCAAGAAACCGCTATTAATCCTGATCATCCCCGGTAACCCAGTTTTCCAATACGCTGATCCCTGAACACAAGTCCCATCAGCGCTATCGTAGCGTCACGCTAGGGGTATTCCTCCATGAGCGATCCACCAAAGGGGTGTCTCGTATTCGGATCTTGAGGATCCGACAGACTAAATCTTGGATAAGCGAGGCAATCGATCTACTATTTAGTTTCTCGCATTACCTGGAGCGCAGATTAATCTTTGAGAGATCAGAACTGACACTGAGACGATGTTTCGAGAAATTGTGTACGGTGTTGCGGGCTTTGTCCTCCTTGCCTATGCGGCAGAATGGATTCTCTCACTATTTGACGATCCAAGGGAGCCCAAGAGACTTCAGTCAAAAATACCTCTCTTCGGACATTTATGGGGTATGATGAAGTATAGTTCTGGCTACCACGGAATCACAAGGTACTCCAAATACCCGAATATCTCAATGCATACTAACACCAGAGAAGCAAGCAGACAAACGAGGAAATGTACACAGTCGCCATCTTCAACACAAAACTCTACATCGCCAAAACATCCCGTCTCATTCCCCTGATCCAAAAGACTTCCAAAACCCTCTCCTTCCGACCTTTCATGCAAACAGCCGCCAAACTCATGGGCGATGCGAAACCCGAGACTTTTGAAGTTTTTGGTACAGAATGGGTTGATTCGTTTAGTCATGCTCACAAGAACGGTCTTGCTACGGGGCCGTTTCTGGATGAGCAGAATCTTCGTATGGGAGATCGTGCGCTGATCGATATTGAACAACTTCTTCCTGTGGAAAAGGATGGTGTTGCAAAGGTTAATTTGCTGGAGTGGGCGCAATATGCTGTTGTTCAAGCTAGTGCTTGTGGGATCTTTGGTGTTGAGCATCCTTTTCTTGATCCAAAGGTTGACCAAGCTTTTTGGTAAGTCCCTCCTCTCCCCCGATCATTTTCTGGGCTAATTTGATAGGAAATGGCAATCATATCTTCCTCTTCACATGGTAAACCTCGACATCACTGGCAAAGGTTACGCCGCCCGCCAAATTGTCTTTGACGCTTTCCGCAAGTATAACAAGAATCTTCCCAGCGATGTATCTTTCATCTACAAAGAACGTCTCCGATCAATGCAAGAAGCTGGTATTGATGAAGATGACATCTGCAAGCAACAAGCTACTTTCGGAACTGCTGCTTTCGCAAACACTGTTCCTATCATGTACTGGACTATCTACGAACTCTTCTCTCGGCCTGATCTTCTTGAAGAAGTGCGAAAGGAAGTTATCGAGCAAGCTGTCAGTGGAGATAAGGAATCTGGCTTTAAAGTTGATGTCGCTGCTTTGAAGACGAAGTGCCCTTTGACATTATCTGTTTTCCAGGAGACTCAAAGGCTAAGGCATGTTCATGCGAACATCCGCAAAGTAACAGAAGACACCCTCCTCGATGGAAAATACCTCCTCAAAGCAGGCCACTACGTAATGATGCCCGGCCAACCCGTCCACACAAACACTTCAACATGGGGCCCCACCGCCGGCCAATTCGATCCGTATCGCTTCACCAAAGACTCATCAGACCGAAAAGCAAGCAGCTTTGTCGCTTGGGGCGCACCGCCACATCTTTGCCCAGCGCGTCAATTTGCCACCACCGAGATTCTTATCGTCATTGCTCTTCTTGTTGTGAGGAGTGATATTGCACCTGTGAAAGGGGAGTGGGTGAAGAACCCGGCGCTGAATACGGGGGATATGGCGACTGTTTATACGCCGAAGAAGAGTGTTGAGGTTGAGGTTAGGAAGAGGTGTGACTGGGATGGTGAGTGGAGTTTGAGGATGGGGGAGAGCAAGACGAGAATTTCCCTTGCTTCTGGTTGAAATTGCCTTGATTTCATTTTTACGTAAACTTCAGAATAGAGACGATCAAGTTTCGAGATATCCAGTGCACCGTCAAAACTCATGAGTGGATTCTTTGTAACATGCGGTTTCGCTGTGTAACAAAGGTACCATCAACTCCAAAATTAATCACGCACAGAACAAGCAACAATATTCGCAGTTACTCACTCTCTCATACGAATTCTGAATCATGTGCATCATCATGAGTCACCGCGTCAGTGGTAAGCTGACGATCAAGGTCTGCAGACCAATATTCGGAATACCTCGATTTCGGCCGCCCGATAATTCCGAGCTGAACATCTCACGCGACGCCAAACCACCGAAGATCCATGAATATCCACTAAAAGTCCCTGGGATCATTCGGGACGCCTTATGAGGCTGAAAATTGTAGTCATTGCCTTGATTCTTTGGCGCGGTTGCCTGCCGTCAGGGAGAAAGAAAACATCTAGCCAGAACTGAGGCTGATATAATAAAGAAGTCTAAAGTTACGCCAATTTTATCCTAAGGTTGCATGAGTTTTTTTGTCGATCAGAATAAAGGTCGCAAGTTTTCTGACCGTCGCTAGAGTGCATCCAATGAGAATTGCCTCGTCGGTGAGCGATATCCACTTTTTGGGGCTGAGTAATAGATTCATGCAGGTTCGATGAGGGGTCACAGACGCAAGACGCAGTGATTAACAAAAGAGCTGCCTTGGCTGATGCAGCGTAAGCAACGATTACTTCAACCTCCTTCGCCTCAATCTCATTTTTATACCTCTCATCTTCAGCTTCATATTAGTATACTGTACACGTCTTATACATCACCGCCTTGACATCTTCAGTCTTCAACCCTGGACCGCCAGGATGACAATCGACCAGGATCCCATCCTCACTAAACTCCGCGATGTATCCCTCTCAGCCGTAGAGAATGGCGTCAGCAAGCATCACACAACAGAACAAGACCAACTCGCTACTGCAGGTCTTCTCTCAGAGCGAGAAAGCGAAGCCTGGCAAAGAGCGATAGAGAAGGTCGTTCGATGCGTTGTGTCGGTCAAGTTCTCGCACCCTTATTCGTTTGATACAGAGACTAGCAAGACGAGCGAAGCAACAGGCTTTGTTGTCGATGCAGAAAAGGGAATCATTCTCACTAATCGACATGTTGTCGGTCCTGGGCCCTTTTCGGGGTACATCGTCTTCAATAACCAGGAAGAAGTCGATACATACCCTATTTATCGCGACCCAGTGCACGACTTTGGCTTTTTGAAGTTTGATCCCAAGGCGGTTAAGTATATGGATCTCACCGCAATGGAACTTCGACCCGATCTCGCAAAAGGTAGGTCCTCAACCTCTGAGACAAATCTTGCTGCTAACATGAAGCAGTTGGAACCGAGATCAAAGTCATCGGTAACGATAGCGGCGAAAAGCTCGGTATCCTCTCTGGTTTCATCAGCCGTCTTGACAGAAACGCTCCTATATACGATGGCTACATGGACTTCAACACATGTTACTTCCAAGCCAACGCTTCGGCATCCGGAGGAAGTTCCGGAAGTCCCGTTGTCAACGTCGACGGACACGGTATCGCGCTTCAAGCAGGTGGTCGCACCGACGGGTCAACGGATTACTTTCTACCACTTGATGGGCCGTTGCGTGCGCTGAAGCAGATCCAACGGGGTGAGAAGGTGAAGAGGGGTGAGATACAGACTGTCTTCAAATTAAAGCCTTTTGATGAATGTCGACGGCTTGGGTTGAGTCCTGAGTGGGAGAGTGTTTTGCGCAAGTCCTTTCCTGGAGAGGATAACGTCATCGTCGCCATGGATGTCTTACCCGAGGGGCCTTCGGACGAGAAATTGAAAGAAGGCGATATCCTCCTTAAGATCAACGGGGATCTCGTTACCCAATTCCTCCGTCTCAACGAGATTTTCGACTCCAACATTGGCAAAACAGTCCGTATTCTCGTTCAGAGAGACGGCCAGGACGTCGAAGAGGATATCCTAGTCCAAGACCTCTGCGAGATCACACCAGACCGCTTCGTCACCGTCGGTGCAGCCTGTTTCCACGATCTATCATACCAAGTCGCCCAACGATACTTCCTCCCCTGCCGCGGCGTGTACGTCAGTAAATCCGGCCCGTTTCACCCCACGCACGATAACTACATCATGGTCGATAGCGTCAATCACAAGAAGACGCCGAACCTCGATGCTTTTGTGCAGGTCATGAGGGATATCCCCGACAGAGCACGCGTGGCTATCAAGTTTTGGTATGTTTGGGAACCGCAGACTGTTCGGACGGCTGTTGTGCCGATTGATCGGCATTGGTTCCAGCGCATGAAGATGTTCAAGAGGAATGATACCACGGGGGTTTGGGATGTTGAGGTCCTTGCTGAGCCGCTGCCTGCTATTCGGCCGCCGCCATTGAGTGCGTCTTTTGATGCGCTTGAACATATTGCTCAGCGGGAAATTGCTGAGATTGCTAGGAGCTTCGTCCACGTGCGATTCTCTTCACCGGTCCTTATTGATGGACAATCCACGCGTATTAAACTCGGAATGGGCCTTGTTGTCAACGCTGATCGAGGCTACGTCATCGTCTCAAGAACTGTTGTGCCGACAAAGCTTTGCGATATAGAATTGACCTTTGCCGATTCAGTCCTTGTTCCCGGCAAAGTCGTATTCTTGCATCCTGCGCATCACTACGCTATCATTCAATACGACCCTAGCCTCGTCGACGCGCCCGTCAAGAGCGCCATCTTCAGTACTGAGAGGATTTCACAGGGTGCACCGACTTTCTTCGTTGGGCATAATGATTGCGATGAGATGGTATATGCCTCAACAGCCGTGACAAAAGTCATTCCCCTTGAGAGAGAGCCACCAAATCCACCCCGCGGCCGCCCTGTCAACGTCGATCGCATTGACGTGGAGACCCGAATCGGAAATCACTGCGGCAGTGGCGTTCTGATCCGTGAAGACGGCGTCGTCCAGGCCCTTTGGGTCGTCTACGAGATGGAAGATCTCGACGAGGCCTGTTTCGGTCTAAGCTCCCAAGCCATCGCGCCCATCGCTGAGAAACTAAGCCAAGGCATCGTCCCAACCCTGCGCAGTCTCTCCATCGAGCTAGAGGCCGTGACGATGATCGAAGCGCGAGTCATGGGTGTAGCGGAGGAGTGGATAGAAAAGGTCCAGAGCAAGTCCTCCTCCGACCGACGACTATTCATGGTAAAACGTGGCCCAAAGCAACTCTCCGGTCAACTCGGCGAAGGTGACGTCCTGCTCACTCTCGACGGCAAGCTTATCACGCAGCTACACGATGTGGATGTCATGTACTGGAAAGAAAGCCTCGACGTCGTCGCTGTACGAAACGGAGAACAGATCAGCTTCAAGGCACAAACTGTCTCTGAGGATGAATTTGAAACTTCGCGTGTTGTTAATTTCTGCGGCTTGACGGCGCAAAAGCCCCATCGTACCGTGAGGCAGTGCATCAAGAAGCTGCCGAGCGAAGTATACATCACAAGTTGGTTCATCGGATCGCCGGCAAACTTGTATAACGTCTACGCAACGACTTTCATCACACATATCGATAACAAGCCTACACCGGATCTAGAGTCACTCGTGGGGATCATTGCGAGCATCCCTGATAAAACCTGTAAGTTTTCTCCAAGGGATGCAAAACTTGGGACAATTTATCAAAAGTGGTAAAAGATTATTAAAGGGTCTACTGACTTGATAAACCTTGCCTAAATCTTTTTACCACTTAGGATACCAGCCCTAAGTTTCCCTAATATCCCCGTTCATGGGAAAACATAACTAATAAGAGTGTAGACTTCAAGATCAAGATGATGAACTACACCGGAACTCCCTCCGTCGTAACGATCAAGAAAGATGAGCGATACTGGCCTACCGTTGAGTGGCTTCGTGACGAGACGCATGTTGAAGGATGGAAGAGGGTTACATATGAGAATGGTGGGGTTATACAAGGCGAAGGTCTTTATGGTATTACACTGTGAGCGAGGTGTTGGTAGACAATGGGCTTATGACTTGTATTATATAATTATCTCCATTCATACATCGCTCTGAGAGCGAACTCACTGCTGGATCATGACTCGCGCTTCTAGTGATTTGTGCTCACGACGATGAGATGCAGTTCTCGCAAGTGAGACGGTGAGTGAGTCGTTAATTGACAACCCTGCAACTGTAAGCACTAACTAGGCTGCGGGCCAGAAAAAGCAGGAAAAATTGAAACCTGGATCCTAAAGCGACAAAGACAGCTAGGCGAACTAAGTACAGACTGTACAAGATTTAGGCAAATTTAGTATAGACTTAACGTCAGATCAGTCCTTTTTGGCACTTGTAATGTAGCTCAACTTCGGAAGATTTCTTACCAGGAAGCTCCTCTTCCAGCGGGTCTAGCGCGCTGACTGCCTACCAGATCTAGGCACCAGCCCCATTTACAGGGGTTGCTCTAGTGCCGAGCAGAAACTTATAAGGCCCTCATCCAACGACTTCAAAAATGCTTCAGTTCAACTTCACCAATCTTATCTCGACTCAACTCAACTCACACATCATGTCTTCCGACGACTCGAGACTCGTCACCGAGATATGGGACAACATCTGTTCCTTTCTCACACCACCGACCCTCTCCAATCTCCGTCTCACATCTCACAGACTCAATGAGATCGCACGACCGTGGAAATTCAGAAGCTTACGCCTCGAAGCATTCGCGCCTTCATCTGTTGAGCGGTTTATCCATATAGCCAAATCCCCTAAACTACGCAGCTTAGTTAGAGAGATCACTATCGATACGCGCATTGAGTTTGACTTTGAGTACCTCTGCAACGAGTCATTCAACTTCCCAATAGCCTTCATGAACGCGCTCCCCCATTTACGTTGCTTCACCAACGTCACGGCGCTTCATATTCGCTTTGAAGAGCACTGCGGCGAAGATGACCGTTACTATCAAACTATTGAAGAAACGTTTGAGTTTCGGTATCGTGTGTTAGATACCATTCTTCACTGCGCTGCGGGCCTGTGGACGCTGGAGAAGCAGATCAAGATTGATGAGGGGATGGAGGGATATATCTATCTTGATGAGGATGAGAATTTTGATTATAGTGATCAGGATCTTGAATTCGCTCACGACAGGCCTTTTCCGCTGAAGGAGTTGACGATCACGCATCTTGCGGATTATGACGATCCTAACCTCGCTCTCTCTGAGGCCTGGAAGACGATAATCTCTCTACCAAGTCTCGTCGACTTTAGGGTCTTTGTGACAACAGAAGAGTGCGAAGCTTCACCTGAGAGCACGATTCACTATGTTGAGAAGTACAATTTCTTCGGCAACCTCCACAACACGTGGTTGTCGCCCAACATCGCGGATCATTTGCGCGTACTGTCGTTATACTTCAAAGACTACTGGGGCTGGTTTCCCATCATGGATTTTCGAAACATTGGCGAAGATTCACCATTCCCTCAACTCAAGGTTCTTGCGCTCGGGAACTACGTCTTTACTCATGAGTGGCAGATTGAGTGGTTTGCGAAGCTCGGCAAGGAGAATGGGAGTGGAGGTCTGGTAGAGCTGTATCTTGATGATTGTCCCATTCTGTATCACGCACGTCAGCTTCGTATTGGAAATGATGGGTATGCTGATCATACAGCTCATACAGCAGGTGGAACAGGACGAGGATGGAACCCTATCAAACGCGACTTTCCCATCCGATGGCATCAGATCCTTTCCCAGTGGAAGGATTCGATGAAGGGGTTGAAGACCCTTCGCGTTGGCCATGGATGCTGGTGGGATTGTCCAAAGGATACTCGCCAAGCGATTCTACAAGACCCCGATTACAAAGACATCGACTTACAAGCCATGGACCATCGACTCTCGCGAAACCAGCACCGGAACTTTGCTTACCCTCCCCCAACGGAGGAAGAATACTGGGACAGGGAGAACACCTGGGTGTCTGAAAAGCATAGATATGGGACAGGAATCGACAACGAGAGAACGAGTCGGATGCAGTATATTGAGTATAACTGTGGTATTGGGCCATCGGCTTGGCTGGAGAAGAATTCGCGGTATGATTGTGATGAGAAGGGGTTTGCGCCGGAGAAGGGGACGTTGGAGAAGGATAATGCTGCGTGGGGGATGATTATGGCTACTACTCGAGCGAGGCGAGAAGGCAGAGCTGGTTAAACCACGTACAGCCGGGTTTTCAGAGATCACGCACCTACTTTCGTGCGCATGGGAACATTCATCTGGATTGTTCCTTGTCACCTGTTCACTTCATATGTCAGATGTTAACCAGTATGCTGTACTGTCACATATAAAGCAGAACATGTCATACTTCGTGAAGACGCGTTTTCTTTTGCGAAGTTCCATGGGAGTCTTCATTATTATGAGTCATTTCATGACTTCATCATTCAAAACGTGAAGTCAGACCGTGAAAAGCTTAACCGTTATCACAAGACGCGTTTAATTCGTGTTCTACCAATACGCAAGAAGGCTTAAGTTACAACAGGACATATTAGGTTCCACAACTGAAAGTTTTTCGGCCAGGTAAAAAGTTTAGGACTTTAAGTTATACTGCCAAAATGTCACAATATAAAGATGAGCACCTGCTGCCACTGTCAGACGTACACTGACACTGCCAGCTCAGCTTGTGACAGGCCAATCCTATTGTTCACGTGCGCCACCCATTGTTCTGATTCCTGATGCGTTACACAATAATGAGAATCTGTCAACAGTCACGCAATTTCAAACTTGACTCTTACATGCACAACATCGGAGCCGTCGCGCACCCCCACTCGTTGCGATATCATCATAAGATATGGCTCCTGTTCGCAAAAATTTAAAATCTCAGCCTAAGGCTGCCGCCGACAAGCATCGTGCCGTCAAACGCGCCCCCAAGCACTTGCCTACGCGTGCTGCTGCTCCCGAACCTCCTCGCCGCACCGACATGATCCTCGCAATGAACGACCCCTACATGCAACAGATCATCGATGGCACCAAGACATACGAGTTCCGAAAGTACAACATGGCCGGCATCCAGCGAATCTGGTTCTACCGCACTGCTCCCCACTCCGCCATCACACACATCTGCCCGGTCAACGAAGCCGTCACAAGAAACCCTGATGACCAGCCCCTGCCTGAAGATGGGCTTGGAAACAAAGAATACAATCAGAAAGACCCCGATTATGATGGCTACGACTACGCTTATCGCATCAACGCAGTGTATGAGGTCAACGCTGAGGGAGGGCAAGGCATCACTTGGGCAATGATGCGGGATGAGCACGGAATGAAGATTGCACCACGAGGAAGAGTCAGGGTCCCCGAATCGATGATTGCGCAGTATAGCTTGGAGGGCCAGAATAAGGTGTTGTGAGGGGTTTAGGTACCGAGAACAAGTCGGGCTATAAGCCATAAATACAATTTTGGTACAGTGGGAGCACATAAAAGGCCATATCTGCTGATGCATTGGTGACTGTACCTTTGTGTGATATTGTAAAAGGTTGAATCTTTATTATAATGAACTTTTTAAAGTAAACTTATCTAATTTAATAAAATTCTTATATTAATTACAATATGTTAAATAAACTAGTTTCTAAGTCTAATGATTTAATAAATATTCATATGAACTACTGAATTCTTTTTATAATTCATATACTTCTAAATAAGTTTACTTTTTTTAAACTAAGGTGAGAGATGCTTGCAATACTACAAGAGTACTATAGAAGTAACAATGTATTGTGATACAAAAGGGAATATACAAGATGCAGGGCCTCCCTACAGTTCAGCACTTTGAATATGTTACTTTCTTTCTTCACCCCAGGCAGTTAGTCAATCAATAATAACTATAGACTCTTTATTCTATTCAAAATCGTCACAGAAATGGAACAGTCTACCCCTGTCGCGTATGATCTTGCTTCCCATCATGCTCTTGGTGGCGGTTCATATGCCTTCAAAACTCGCTACCCATTATATCTCAAAACACTGCTATCTGACCCAGGTCAGCGGACTGAAGTCAACATCATAATTCAGCCCAATAGTCCAGCTCATGTTGGAACCATGTGCAGTCTTGGCCTCGCATTCGTCCTCGCCCGACGGCTCCTTGATGAAGGGCTGGATGTTTCAGTTACTTGTGATCTCTGGGACCGTGCCAAAGGCGAGCAAATGACGATTGACGGTTTCGTTTACCAGAAAAGTCTTCGTGATAAGGGAACGTTCCAAAAACATCTCCCGGGCTATGTTCAAATCATAAACGAGCTTGCTAGCAGGTACAGAGTTTATCATCGCATCAGAATGGAAGAGGAGTTTATGAGTAACCCTGAGATACCTGACGTCCTTCGCGAGATAGTTATCAAACGAGGCTTCTACGGCAAGGTTCTGGCACCGGAACGAGGCTCACTTGCTATTCGGGCTTCATGTCCTGAGTGCGGATTGGTGGAGAATTATGGTACTCGCAATGTGTATGCGGACGATGGCTCGACCGTCACATTTCAATGTCCTTCACATGGCCCTTTCACCTGCAATACCCAAACAGAGAGCAACCGATTCCAGTTCAACTGCCAGCTCTTCAATCTTGTCCTTGGACTCTTCTACGAAAGAACGCCTTACAACTGGATTGAGATTTGCGGAAGCGATTATGCAGGATTCTGGCAGGAACAACTACTATGGCGATTTCTGTCCAAACCAGCAATCATCGTCTATACCCCTCTAATCTCTGACTGGTCTGGATCCAAGGTTTCAAAGTTGCTTTACCTTCAAGACACAGCATACCAATACTTGCGGGACTCTGGGCAGGAGTATCTATTGAATTATGAAGTCTGTCGCCAGGAGAATAAAGATCTTACGATTTTGTGGAAGGAAGTTGAGTTGTGGGTTGATGAACCATATCGACTTTTCCGTGGCTACAGCATTCATTACTTACATCTCTTGTTCGAAGGGCAAGCAATTAGGCTTGGAACTATCCATAAATAGAAGCGCAGTTACAGGTTTAGTCAAGCTTTCCGACATAACCGCGCTTTTTAGCTTATTCTTTCTTCTTGCTAAAAACTACCTTCATTGCTAATAGACCAGGTGCATATCCTCGTTGTTCATCATCGACATTATGTCGTATATATGTATTGATAGGCCTCAACATGTAGCATAACGCTGTTCACATATTTTTGCGATCATAAAATGAACGGATTCTTATATTCAGGAAGGCCCCTTGCTCTCACGCCAGTGCAGCTTGCCCGTTTTAAGAGCAGGGGTGCAGCCCTGGGGGCTTATAGCGACCCTCTTTCATCCCAGGACTACATTTATCGATCAAAGGTGACTGCCAAAGTGCCGCTGTTTTCACCCAGACAAACCCTATGATCTTCGAATACAATGTCAGAGTAGATGAGAACACGAGTATAACTGTGAACATACAACTATTGCCATCCGTTCTTGGCAATGTCCTCCAGGCCCACCAATAGACTGGAGTGTTAACACTGTATCAATACCTGTTTGGGCCTTGGCACAAGCTAAGATTGGTCGAAGTACTTACATCTCTCGTGTTAATGAACTTCCTTTCCAGGCATCTCCCTCAGAGCCTGCCGAGCAGTGATCGTATTGGTTGAAAGGCCGCTTCTCTGCCAGTGCCAGTGAGCTTTCACTTCTCATGATGTGCGTTCTGGTGTTACACTGCCAGATCTGGAGGAGAATCTCCTGAATAAGGGAGTTCGCTCGCTGTAAGTCAGGATCTTTCAAACTCTTCCCTCTACACACTCTGCAACACTCTTCGACTGAGATATTTTTGCAATATATCATCTCATTCTTCATCAACTTACATCAAAACACTTCTACTTTTGTCTCCTTACTTCTCTCAACTCAAACCAGAGCACTTCGACTTTCATCGGCATCTCACTTTCTATCGACTTGCACCACGGCACTTCGACTCTGATCATCATCAAGTCTTATCATCAACGACAACTCTCATTATCAGCAGCCCTCATCACCATCTCACCCTCTGTGAACTCACACCACAACACTCCGACTTTCATCATCGACGACTCAACACTGACACCTCACCCCTTCTTTCGACACCTTAACTCTCAAGATGCTTTCATTCTTCACCTCTAAGAAGACCGTGGCTCGCAACCGCGAGCTCGGTCCCGGCGGCGTCCATCTCAAGAACTATGGCATTCCTGGTCGTATCAACCTTGTCGAGGCCCTGTCTGACATGGGCAAGGATGAAGACCGAGTATCTGATCATCTTGATCAGAATGATGCTTGGGTCGACTTGGATGCCCAGAAGGACACCATCAAGTCCGCCCTTCAGCCCAAGTCTGACGTTCAAGTCACAGTCGAGGCTACCGAAGAAATGATCAATGAACTTCAGGCTTGTATCATTGATGATTACTGGACCGAAGAATCTATCCGACTTCGAGCCATTGGCGCTCTCCATGACTCGGTTGAGAACTGGTTGGAAGGAATTGGCCAGGCGGATGATGCCCACGACTCATCTTCTGATGATGAGCATTCTGTTTCCTCAAAGGAGACCTCTGGCGTGAAGGCCAATGTCTATCAACTTCCGAAGTTTGAGACCTTCCAGAAGACCAAGTTCAATGCTCCCATCTTTGATAATGAGACCTACTTGACCGCTTACAACGACGTCATCCTTTCCTCGGCCGTCTGCTGGGGAAAGTCCGGCGAGGAATCTGATTATGATTCTGCTGACGACATGCCCACTTTTTTCAAGTCTAGCAACTAAATGTCTGGCAATGTTGGTACTGTTTGGATCTGAAGTTGTAGCACGATGATGCTCCTTCGGAAATGTTTCCTTGCTGAGACAATTGTTTAGGTTCAGAGTACAGGCTGGAGAGGGATTTGCATTGGGCTTTGGAGTTGTAGTATGGTAATGCTCCTTCAAAAAATATTCTCTCGGCCGGTATGAGAAGGTGGTAGACTACAAAGTTGCTATGGGATCCGGTATATGTCTGGGATAGTTTCCCGAGATTGATGTCTATTGGGATAAGTAAGCTGGGTCTAGATATTGGCAGAGGTAGTCTAGCATGAATTGAGTAGTATCAAATCCTAATCCCAACATGCAATTGTGACAAGCCCATTTTTTGCCGATATTACCATTTATGCAACCTCCTGCATAAAACTCGCACGTACCTCGGATGACACCCAACAATTCACATCTGACAACGGGTCGTTTCGTCCGTCTATCATGGTCCAGCTCCCCCGTCAACTGTCGCATCCAACGGTCGAGCAATGCCGGGGTAAATGATGCGACCGTTTAAACTAAAATTTCACTAGACCCATTACGTGTCACCTCCCCCTTGTCGAAAAATTCAGGGATTTTGTTCTGCAGCAACAAACAAGTGGGTGCTCTGTTCTAGGCAGGCAAAAGACTGTCATGGTACGGTGCAGGGGAACCCGAGCTGTTGGCTCTAGCAGTCAACGTGCTTTAGCGTTGTAATGCTACGACGTTGAGATGCATGGCACCCATGGATTTGCGGGAATTAGACATGTCAGTAGCTTTTGCTCCGCTTGACCTGAGAGTGGACGAGTTATTATCAGTCGAGGCAATGCTAACTAACTGCAAGCGTTTCAGGGGATCCTGATCTGCATTGTGTCATCCACTTAGCCGGATCCTTTGGTTACCTTCGGATGGAGCAGCGTAGTATTCTCGCAACCGTTGTCCGGGCCCGAAGTGGGTATACGACCCGTGTCGTTGGTCCAGGGTGTTCAGCACATGTCATTGAAGACCGTGGGCCATGGTATGATTTCAGAACCCGCGTAGCCTCGCTTGCTGAGTCGAACTGCAAGTCAAGTATGTTGGATGCTACTCTGCATGTCTCCACGCGTACTTCTCGTCACCATAAAAGCGCCGGGTCTTATCACAACACCCATGCCCATGCCCATGCCGGCACTCCCATCGAATCACACCAAGCACCGGGTCATCACGTGCCCGAGCTAGCAAGCAAGATAATGATATCAGTCAAAAAATAAACACCCTGGATGCAGAGCCGTTGGGTGGTTTATCACATCCTTGTTAGCTTCACTTCCTCGAACCCCTGACGCGTTGTAGCCGTTATGGAGTCGTCCCGAACCGATGCTGCCGTCGTCAGTTCATGGTCCATTCACCGCCGCGGCAATCGAAAAAAGAACATAAATCCTACGGTGGCGCAATTCCTCGCGGGAAGTTCTGGGTAGATCCGTTATCCAAGCTTCCTCTTCTTATTCACATACACAATGCCTCACAAAGAGTTGCCCATTAGACCTCTGGTCCGTGCTTTTGACCCGGTGGGACCAGACACTCTTGGACCTCCGGACCTTGACTTTGCTTCTCTGTTCAGAGAGAGAAATGTCCCTGAAGATGCCCCTCTGACGCTGTATCCCGAACAGCTGGGCGTTCCATGGCATACTTCTCTCCCATGGGTGAGACAGTCCAAGTGGTGGGTACAGGGTGAAGCAGCTGGACGGGATTTGGTGAATCGAATCAGTGCCGACAAAGCGTCTGAACGAGGAACTCTACCTATGGAGTTTATGGACGAGCGCCGAAAGGGGAAGATTGACGAGCTCGTTGAAGATGCTGTCTCATGCGCTGTGTACCTCTATCCATCATCATCGCCCACCCGAATAGAACTGCTGACGCAGGCACTTCTGCTTCTATTCTTCCATGATGGTATATTCACATCCACCCTCAACGTGATGAGTCTCGCTGACACGGATATCTAGATGTTATGGAACGTGGTGCAACACAAGATGTACGTTGAACAGAGAATATCTTTTTGCAAAGCTGACCCCGTTCAGGAAATAACAGTTGTTGACGAGTTCGTCACCATGAAACCCAAGAACAAACACATGAAGCGATTTTTCACAGAAGTTCTAGAATGTGATCCCATTCTTGGCCCTGGTCTCCTCCGAGCCATCGGCCTGTTCGTCAATGCAGGCCGTAAAAAATCACCATTCAAGCAAGATAAATATGCAACATTGGCCGAGTACTTGGATTACCGCCGCCACGACATCGCCAAGCCGTGAGTTCACCCATCCACCAAGCCTATCTATAACAACTAACAACTCTCAGCTTCATGATCGCTGCCATCCGCTTTGGAAGCGGTGTTCACCACACCCCCGAGGAAATCGCTCCCTTTGACGAGCTAGAAGACCTCTACGTACAACACTCCATCCTCATGAACGATCTCTACTCCTACGACAAGGAGATCTACGAGGCGCGCACCATCAACGGCTCTGTCGTCAACGCAGTACACGTCATCGAGAAACTCATGTCTGTATCGCCGACCTTGGCAAAGACTATTACCCGCACCATGAGCTTCGACGTTGAGAAGAAGTACTACGCCCTGTCGGAGAAGTTCATGCGTGATCCTTCGTTGAACGATAAGCAGCGTACCTATGTCATTGCGCTTTTTGATTGTTTGACTGGGAATCTGTTTCATCATGCTACTTTGGGCAGATATTCTCGATATGCGGAGTATCCTGTTGACTGCAGGACTTAGGATTGTTTGGGTTGTTCATAGCTAGCATTACATTGTCTTTCAATAACAGCGTATACGATTTCT
The DNA here is from genome assembly GCF_013085055.1 of Fusarium oxysporum Fo47. Lineage (NCBI taxonomy): Eukaryota > Fungi > Ascomycota > Sordariomycetes > Hypocreales > Nectriaceae > Fusarium > Fusarium oxysporum. The sequence goes on from NC_072849.1 coordinate 2,241,318, forward strand.
TTTTTCTGACTCTCAAATCATTTTCGCTTGCGTGAATTATTTCAGAGTGTCACCTTGGCAAGGATTGATGATTCCAAACCTTCGGGACCTCGCAAAGGCGTCAGAACTAAACGAGATTCAGTGCAACTTCATGCCCAACCCGAGCGAGGAATCAACTGATGTAACGTCACATCGCGAGTAAACACCATCGGGTTCACCGTTTCACCTCCATCCGTAGTTCGAACCAGCAAACCAGTCGCATCACTTGTCGTGTCAACAAAGTTCATCCGGGGAAGCTTATTCATCCTCCCTGAATTCAAAAACCCTCAGAGCTCCGCGTACGCATAAACCCCGAACCAGGAGAAAGTTATCGTCTGATACGTCGATCCCATCCCGAAAATGGAACTCTTATCAGAAACCCATGTTGATAGCAACCCCTGGACATTGCTGACATATTTCTGGGGTAGTCATGAAGAACTACTCCGCAGAATATGTATAGCATGCTCGAAATGGATAAGATGTGATACGCCAATCATCGCGCTCCCGTATGTCCGTGGGGTGAAGTGCTTCACCGCCTGTTGGTTGTGTTTACGAAGAGGCTGGGTTCGTGCGTACGGCTTGGCTCCGATTGAAGTAGCGGGAATAGAGGGCTTGACTAGTTATAACCGAACTCGAGCTACTGAAGGATTGGGAATGGTATCCGAAGAGAAGAGCCGCGTGTAGTGATATGATGTTAACATTGGAGAGCTAACAACTGAACCCTGGTATTGCTACAACTATAAACAATCGCTAAAGGAGCGGTACGATAACAAAACCAACAGAGAGTAACACCCAACGCCATAGAAAGTCAAACTCCCGCTATCAACATCCTAGCACTTAAACGAATGACAATATCCCTGCCATACTAGTTCGATCCGACACTGGTCTTCAGAGACCCATGAAGACGCAAAAGCGGATTCTCAATCCCACTACCAAGCGCATCAAATCCTCGCGTATCATCACCGTTAATCTGAGCTCTAATCAAATCCCCCAAGCGTTCACGCAACTCTGGCGTAAGTTTGCCATCAGTCACTGCCAGACCGCCTAGGAAATCGCTCAGCATGTTCATGAGAGGGTTGAGCGATGCTTTGAGGCTGAGTTTGAGACCGAGCGTCTTGATGAGGTCGTTGATGATGTCGAGGAGTTCTTTGACGAGTTCTTCGACTAGGTTGAGGACGTCGGCGCGTTGGTCGCTGGTGAGTTTGAGGTTCTTGGTGGTGGAGAGTCTGGTTAGTGCGCCGGAGACGGCGGCGCGGATTTGGATGATTTCTTTGAGGGCGTCGGTGGTGCCTTTGTTGCGAGTCTCTGTTCCGGCTTGAACTCTAAGGAGCGTTCCATCTAATAGCGTTAGTAAATATTCCTAGACCTTGATCTTATGAACAGTGGGATACATACTGATTCTGTCACCTCGAGCAGCGATTTGAGCAACAAGACTATCCAAGGAATTAACAAGATCCTGACCGTTCTTGAAGCCAGTCGACGAAGACTTGAGCAATCTCTTTGAATGAGTTGTCTTGGGCTTCTTTCTAGACTTGGTCTTCTTGACCGACGCCTTGGCAGAAGGCTTCTTCGATGTCTTCTTCTTAGGTGTAACCTTAGAGGACCTCATGACTTTTACATTCGTGGTAGCGGTTTGTCCCCCCTTTTGCTCAGCGCGGAGTGCGTCGACATCGACTTTGGCACTAGGAAGACCATTGTAAGGGATCGTGTCGATATGATAAGATGATTTCTTGACGAGGGCTATGTCTGTAGCTGGTGCAGCGAAAGAGCTGGAAACCAGAGCTACGGCGGCGATCAAGAAGAGTTTCATGATGAAGTTTTGAACAGTATAGTAGACAATTTTGTTCTGCGTGGTATGAACATGCTGATCCATCACAAAGGCGACTTGCAGATATTTATAAAATTCCTCACAGAGTGGATATTCAGAATAAAGTTGGGATTTTCCTCATGCGACAGTTGAAGTTATCGTCATATTGTCGATCCTCTGATCAGTCAGCCATCATATCATGATATGACATAGCTTCTGTTCTGAACCAACTGTGAGTTCAGGGCCACTGACGTGAGTTGCGTTCTTGCAAGGCTATCTACTATGAGCATGAAGGTTTGCGACTGGTATGGGTTACCGCGAAGAGAAACTGTGGCTTGCCGATCATATCCACAACCTCATCACATCAGCTATACATTAAGGTTGAGAAGATCTATTGTCTGATCCGGACAATTTAGTCTCGGTAATGAATGCATCAGTCTCTGGTGTGCCTGGTAGATCTGCGAATCATAATGAAGTTGTGACTGTTTAAAGTCAGGTACAATCGTGGTCCCTTGGACCCTTCATAACTTGGGCTAAGCAAATGACGTCGCTTCAGGTTAGACGCGTGAACAAATTTGATAATGATCAACCATCATCTACAAGTGCAATATTGGGTCCTGCCTCGATCAAATATGTGACACTCAATAGATTTATCCTGTCTCATTCCTTACTTCCCTATGGCATGCTAATCCGGTTCCATGGTGTGATGTTGATGAATTGCAAGGAGGACGACAGGACGTTTCACTACGTACCGCTCAGCAAAGACTATTAAAGATGAGTTGCAAGTCTCCAAAGAGAAGAAAACATTAAAAAGTAGATAAATATTATACTGTATTGGAGATTTATTCAGAAAGTCTAAAGAAGTACATTACTATATAACTACCTATAAATAGGGTCAGATGGGTGCAGGGTAAGACAAAATCCAGCAAGGATGCTCCACCGATCCCACCACCCGCGGAGAAAAAGACACATCTCCACAACACCAAAGCAAAAAACAAATATCGCAAGGACGTGCACAGCGCAAAATAAAGGGTCTGGCCGGGGATTGAACCCGGGACCTCTCGCAAGCAATGCTGTAGGGTTTTCCCTAAGCGAGAATCATACCACTAGACCACCAGACCGGTCAGGTTCAGAAGAACTTGCTGTGGATTGCTGGTTTCGGAGTCGAGAATACTGGTTATGAATTCTACAGAACCAAGGCAAGGAGCTTGATAACCTAAATCTGATATATTAACTTAACTAGTAGCCCGTGAGTTACAACGCATTAACTTAATGGAACACAGCATGAATGAAACTAATTATATAGGGTGAGCTATATGGATTAGACATATCGGAACTGGGGGTCCAATGTCCCTTTCAAATCGCGCCTTACCATAGTTCTCAGCAGATGCACACTGGCCCCAGCTCTTATATCTCATCAAGCCTGAATGATACATCAAACAAAGCATCCCATAGCCTTGGTTGTTGTTCTTAGTAAGACAAAGTTATTTAGTATATCAGTTGCATAAGAAGGCCGGCGCTGGACGCATCACAGCCTTGTTTTCTTATTCGAAGTGTACAAATCCAATGGCACCACGTGTCACATCACATCATGTTCGGCTTATGTCAAAGGGAAAGAAGCCTCATCTAACGAAATGTCCATTTTAATTTATCACGTATATCAGCAAACACGGTGCTTGATTGACAATCATGACACCGAGCCCATTTCTACTTCAGCATGAACCTGTGTAGCGTTTGCAAAGAGTCTTTTGCCTGGACGGCTGCCAAGAATGACCCCTCCCGCCAGAGTTCCAAAGCCATCATATTACTCACAGAGACTGGGTGCATGCGGTCAAGCAAGGCTGCAACATTTGTACCTTGCTGCACGATTCGCCTTCACCAGGAGTCGCTGTTCACCTTGAGAAGTTTGATCTCGGAATCATCAGGAACACGAGCTGGCGCCCTACAAAGGCAGAGACTCTGGATTGCTTTCGTATATGGACACAGCTTGCTGTTTCCCACCGACACCCAATTCTCAGGATTATCTTGGAAGCCAATGCGTCAACGAAAGGTTTCGAAGGCCCGATACCAGTGACAACTAGTGTGACTATTATTCAGCAGACCTCTATCATAGCTCTATAGAAAGTCCCATGTCCTTGCAGGAGGCTCTTGGCCTTTCCAGTGATTCGCATGCTGCTTGGAATATGATGAGGAATTGGATCAGTCAATGCCAGCAAAAGCATATTGGCCGCGGTCTCCGGGCTGGTGCGGCGTTACTATGGTACCCAACTCGCCTGCTGGATTTAGGAGGCCCAAAATCGATAAGTGTGCCGCGGTTGATTAAGACGGCAACAAACTTGTCATCAGGCCCTTACCTAACAGTCAGCCACTGTTAGGAAAGAGCAAGCATATCTGTGCCACGACAAACAACCTGCAAAGTTTATATACTGGCGTACACAGTCTCCCGAAAACATTCCAAGATACAGTGACTGCAACTCGTAATCTGGGCTATCGATATCTCTGGATTGATAGTCTATGCATTGCGCAAGATGATCAGGAATATTGGGCCAGAGAAGCGGCTTTAATGTATAAAGGGTATACTTACGCAGAATGTAACCTTGCCGCGGCAGCTTCACGAGACAGCAGTGGAGGCCTGTTCTTCAAACGCACTGGGCTGTATGGCCAATGTGTCGCATAGAACGTGCGGGGGGTCATCATTGACTGCTTGCCAACGATGAACTATTCCTGAGGGAGATCAACTGCTCCCCTCTGCAGACGGTAATGTAATCCCCTATCTCTGTAACAGCGTCTATCTGGTGAGATTCTGACAGTAACTAGCATGCATGGGTGTACCAAGAGTGGTTAATGTCAAAAAGAACGGCTCACTTCGCCAGAAATCAGGTCTTCTGGGAGTGCGATCATCTTTGCGCTTGTGAGGTATTTCCTGATGGGCTTCCCGATTGTATTAGATACGATGGGAAGAAGAATTTTGCAGAGGACCTTGGTAATGCATTGTGCCTGGCGAGCCAAGACATAAACGCAGATACAAGTCGCATTGGCCCAGACCTAATTCAGCTCTGGGAAGGTCTCATTTCCGACTATACATATCGCGAATTGACGAAATCGAGTGATCGGTTACCCGCCTTATCCGGTATCGCGAAATGGCTGCAGTGGCATCTCGGAAATCCGGGATACCTGGCTGGCCTTGGAACAACAGCGATCTTCATCGCCAGCTGGCGTGGTTCTCATGCACCACCCAGAATCCAAGGCCGCGATATAGAGCTCCAAGTTGGTCGTGGGCATCAATTGACGGCTGCATAATTTGGACGAAGCAGCCTGGAATACTCACTCCTCATTCAGAGATTATCGACATCTCGACCACTCGTGGCGGCAGTGGTCCCACAGGACCAGTCATTGGTGGTCACATCCTGATTAAAGGTAGTCTGGGTCGCGTACAGGTTATCGATCATAAGACGGGTCCGATTCTCTGCAGAGAAGACGAGATAAAGGAGACTTATGGAGGTCCTGTTACTTTCCGCGGATTTGATGTCAGCGGCTTGCAGTTTGGCCTGTACTACGTACTGCTCCTTGGCACATGCACAACCGATCCCGATAAGATACACTCTTCACTCTTAGAGGACGACTATCCTTTGGCTACATATTTGGTTCTTAGACCTGTGATTGGACAGCATGGGACTTTTGAGCGATGTGGGCTTGTCAGCGAGTGTTACACTGAAGACGATGAACATCGAACACTCACGGGCAGAGGGCCACAGAGCAGGCAAGATATACCCTGCGAAGAGTATGCCGAACATGAAGGAACTTACAGGATCCGCATAATCTAGGATCTGAATAACAAGACTGTTAATACGTAATGGCAGGGTGATAATGAGTGCAGTAAGGATTAACTACTGACACTCATACAGAGCTAAGAAGTCAGCTGAATAGCATGTCCCGCTTGCTAATTGACTTTCTACTAGCGTAAGTGTTGCACGCGTAGAGCTCCCGGGTTGATATCAGAGTGGGCATAAGGAACTGGTCACTGGTGCCTTAAGAACGGGCCCCCACTCTTGAAACATGTGACATACGTACACCCCCAACAAGCGTTTAAGTATATTGAATAAATGTTTGCAGGTGTCAGCGGCATGAGACCCGATGGTTGTTGATCTCTATCTAACGAGTACTGATCCTTCTGGATTGCAAAGAAAAGATAAGAATGTCATAGCACGCAGCATGGACTGCAGCCAGATAATAAAATAAGCAAACAATACGTAGTAGATGATGTGAGCTTTAACTAGAGATATGCAAGCATTTGTCTATCGGCCGGTGTCATAACAAACACCGAGATCCACATTACCCCGGATTTAGTTATCCATCATCACATTTACGATCCAGCCAAGGATTTAAACCAGATACCAAGCCGGATACCGATCCTTCGCTATGAAATCTACCTTATCTAGACAATTATTACCAGGTCCATCATCGCCTGAACGTAGATCATGGCAGAAATTACCCATTTCAGATATTCACGATGACCCAACCAACCAACATCGCTCCGACAAAACAAGCCCCCAATCAAAAGCCATATCCCTTGTGGCAAATCGCACGAATCACAGTATCAAACTCTCACGCGGCTGGAACTCTGTGATGCGGGGGCTCGACCTAAAAACTAACCTCAAAACGGTAATTTTAGTCTGATATTCCTCCTTCACCACCGAATTTGTGGAGTTCGCGTAACGCCTCGTGGTTTATACTAACATTCGAGATCGTGCCGGTCTGGAACACTCGCTTGCGGGCGCAAAGGATCTGGGGTATTACGTTTTGAGTTGACACTGGTTGTATCTCTGGTCGAAAACATGGGCGATATCGATGATGCGCCTGTAGCTTTTCGGAAATCTACCTATCAAGTCGTTGGATCGGCGTCATACTACTACCAATAAACAGTACCTAGCACTGCCTCGTGTGTTTAACCGTTGACCTTATTCTTTGAAGGGGGCGTTTCCCCGCAACCTTTGGGTTCCCGACTAGCTGGGACTCTCAGCATATACAAGCCGAGCACCTCGCTCTTCATTCTCCAGAATTGCCATGTTTTAGTGAATAGCTCTTATCAGAAAACATCGCAATGACAGACCATACACATAATTCCCAAGGCGAAGGCCATCTTCGGCCTCGCCTATCAAAGATCACCATGGTAGCCATGACCTTTGCCATTCTCAAGTGTGTCTCTCCCAACCTCTCTGTCCAAACCATGTTCTGATCTGAAGTCCAGTACTTGGATCTGTCTAGCAGGAAGTCTATCCATTGTTCTTCCTTCTGGAGGATCTGTTGCTTTCTTGTATGGCTTTATCTTCTGCGTCTTGTGTAATTTTGCGCTGGCGGCCAGTTTGGGTGAGTTGGCGGCGATTTGGCCGACTGCTGGTGGGCAGTATCATTTCCAGTGGGCATTGACTTCTGAGAAATGGAGGAAGGTCATGGTGAGTTTTGTGGTGCGTAATTGCTGGGAGAATATTGACGATAGCAGAGTTTTGCGGTTGGATACATCAATATTTTTGGGTGGCTGACTCTCGTGACGACTGAGGGTTTCTTCGCAGGTTTGTAATTCTGCGCAGTTGAGAGCCTAAAATTGACCGTTTACAGCACAATTCATCTCGGCTGCCTGTGTCGTAGCATCCAACGGAAACTACGTTGTGGCAGCATGGAAGACGTACCTAATTTTCATGGCAGTCCTCACATTCGGCACTCTCTCCATGACCTTCGGCAACCGGATTCTGGGTGCCTGGAACAATCTTGCCTGTAAGCCTTCCAAGTCCCTTGACCGCGAGCTTTAACTTACTGTATAGTGTACTGGTCCATTCTTAGCGTTTTCGTCGCCAGCGTCGTCCTTCTCTCGACATCCGATAAAACCGACCCCGAATTCGTCTTTGCGACATTTGCGAACGAAACAGGCTGGAACGACGGAATTGCGTGGATCTTGGGCCTTCTGCAGTCAGCGCTGTCACTAATTGGATACGATGCTGTGCTGCACATGACGGAGGAGATGCCGACGCCGTCTCGTGATGCTCCATTGGCGATGGTATACGCTGTTGGTGTCGGAGGAACAACGTAAGTCAAGCACTGGCTCAGACAACCGCAAGCTAACGAAGGGACAGCGGTACAATCTTCATCCTCGTCATGCTTTTCTGTCTCACCGACCTCTCCGGCATTGTCGCAACATCAACAGGCATGCCCATCGTCGAGCTCATCCTCCAAGCAACCGGCAGCCGCGCCGGCACCACATTCCTCACGCTCATGTTAGCAATCTGCTTCATCCACGGAACCAACGGCTCGATTACCAGCGCGTCCCGACTCCTATACGCTATGGCTCGTGATAAAGGTACTCTGTATCACGATTACTTCAGCCACATCCATCCCAGATGGGAAGTACCCATCAGAACTATTGTTCTTACCTGGGTGTTTAATGCGATATTTGGATTGTTGTATCTCGGGCCGACTGTTGCGTTCAATGCGTTTATTTCGAGTTGTACAATCTTGTTGAACATGTCGTATGCTATTCCGGTTGCCACGCTTATAATTCGCGGCCGAGATACTTTGACAAGGTTTCAGAGCGCGGATACACCTTGGAGGTTTGGCAAGGTTCGGGGTTTGATCATCAATTACGTTGCTGTTCTTTACGTCTTCATCACATCGATTGTAAGTCATACTCTCCGCCAACACTGCCAAGCTAACCCGTGCCTAGTTCTTCTGCTTCCCGCCTGTTCTGCCAGTCGATGCCAGCTTGATGAGTACATCTCCCTCTCCCTCTTCTCTAGATTATACGCTGACAATAGATTCAGATTACGTCTCGGCTGTCATTGGCATCTTTGCCATCTTCCTGACAGGATACTGGGTCTTTTACGGAAAGAAGACATTCCAGGGCCCGGTAAGTTTCATTTCACGCTCTCTGGGAATATTACTGATGATTGTGACAGGATCTCGATGTGATTCTTGGAGAAAGACCGGACCTTGCCGAAGCCACGGATGAGTTGGCGATGGAAGAAAAGAAGGTCGAGAGTCCAACGAAGTGATATGCTGTACCATAACGGGCTTTATATAGCTTACATTTAATGACTTGAATGAACTTTTATGATGATATTGCACCCAACCAGCCATCTCCTGTAATAGGCAACGTATGCATCTTGTGCCGAAAGCTGTTGAGTAGGGTTAGCGGAAGCGCATTGTCTTTCATTGGCTCACCAAATTCCAGCTCTCTTAGCGGATCACTCCGCCTGGCCTAGCGAATCTGCTTATCGCCACTGACTAACAAGTACAGTAATGCATCATTATCCGTGGCTTAACCCTCCCCGGAACTGTGTCGGAGCAGAGTGCATCTCAACAGTGACTCGATTTTACTACGACAACTCAAGATCTTATACTGTAGTGTCAGTGACCAACTACCGAGCCCTACCAACACTTGAACTATCTTCAATGCGACGTAACTCCCGTTAGACCTCTCGGGCTTGCGGAGTTGCAAATCCGTCTCCAACAAATCACAACCTAGCTTACCAATTCCGCGGCTCCCGCTAAACCAATCTCATCACCGCGCCCTCTAACTTCTGCGGGGAAGCCCAGTTCACTTCACTTCAATTCTTATCCTTGAGTTTATCAATCGCCTGAGCACGTTTTCTCAACTCAACCAGCCCCATAAACTTGCTCACATCTTGTCTAAGCTTATATAAACTCAGCATGGAGGAACCGGAATCGAGTGCCAGGTCCACTGCCAAACGGAAGCTGCCCGTCAGATCGAGATCCGGATGCTTGACCTGTAGGACCAAACACGTAAGTCAATTTCCGGAAGGCGGATGAACGCGACTGATAGGGAATAGTTGAAATGCGATGAAGCCAAACCAGAATGCCAGGTTTGTATATCGCGAGGCGTTCAATGTGGAGGTTATCAACGCGGTTTGAGATGGTCTACCAAACATGAAAAACCAGCCGAACTCGCCGAACACAAATTCCGAACATCACCAAAACAATCCTGCGGTACCAAGAAGCGCCGCGGTAGACCGCCAAAACGGCAGCTCGACACTGCATCGACGGCATCGTTCACCACCGCTGGTTCGGTCTACAGCTCCAACGATGCGAACCAGGGAGTTTTTGGTGAATTCATGCTGAACACACAGCCTTTGGAGGCTCAACAAGATGCTCAGCTTGTGGGGTCTGAAATGAGTCCAACCGATGACTTTATTTCTCAATTCCCGCTCGATCTTCCCGTTGAAGGACTTCCGGTGCCAGAGTTCGAATGGACGCCTAACGCGCTGGATCTAACGACACCGACATTTGAGGACTTTTCCGATACAAACACCGACCTCGCTCTCTTCCCAGTTCAGCAAAACTTCTCAACGCTCTTCGTTCCTCCACCGATAACAGATCTATCAACTCAACTCGTTGAATACTGGTTTCGCGATATCTGCTCTTTATGGTCGCAGTATGACTCACCGACAAACTCGAATCGCATGCTAGCAACAACTTTATGGTCAACTTCGGAAGCTGTATCAACCAGTTTGCAGAGCATGTCATCGGCGTATCTCTCATCCAAGATGCCGCATATGAAGAAGACTTCTATCGCTATGATGAAGAATGCTACTGATGTTATCGAGGCGGAACTGCGCGTTGTCAAATCATCGCCGAATCTCGACACCGTACCCATGGGTCTGATTTACGGGTTGTTCTGTATAGGGACGAGCATATGTTGGTTGAACGCGACGCAACTTGGTATACCCTTCCTCAGAGAAGCAAAAGCTCTTCTTCACCGGATAAACAAGCAAAAACGGCGCCTGTCAGAGGAAGAGCGGAAATTACTAAACATCTTCAACAAGAGCTGGACATATTGCGAGCTACTACTCTCCGTGGTTTCAGACACGAATCCATACATCACATACGAGGCGGAAGAAGTCGAGGATATCAGCGCAGACGAATATCCAACAGCTCTACCGACCGAACCTGTCGTCGATGACATGCCGCATCCATGGACGGGTGTTTCAAATACAGTATCGCGACTTCTGACGCAGACTTTGAGACTCTGTCGTAATTACAGATACCATGTCAAACATCCTGGGCCTTTTGCGACGCGCGATCACGCTACTGCGTTGAATATGATTGAGGAAGCAAAAACGTTGGAGGAGAAGCTTTTGGGTTTAGACTTTGAGTCGGCACCTGCGAATACTGAGACGGGAGATCAGAAAACACCATGCCGTCATCTAGTCAACGTCGCTGAGGCGTATCGTCTCGCTGGCCTTATCCATATCTACCAAACCTTTCCGGAGCTGGTGCTTCTGAGATTACCTGATAATCTCTCCGGCCCAGCAGATGCACATATCCCATGGGAAGAATGCATCACACCACTAAGTCTCCGTCTAACAAAATTGATCGAGCAACTCCCCGCGGACTCGGGTAGTAAAATGACCCAACCCCTGCTCTGCATCACCGCCAGCACCGGTCTTCGCTTCGAGCCCTCCGATGCGATCTCAAGCCCCGAAACCCAGGTCCCTCTCGCGACACCAACGCCTTTTGACCTCGGTAGCACAGAGCATTGCGGGTTATCAGATTACATCGGACAACTCATCCAAGCAGACGAGGACATCGAGCGATTATCTACATCTACTGCTACAGAGTCGCGCATGAAGATTGTTGAGGCGAGATGTTTCATCGTTGGGAGGCTCGATGCGTTGGAAGCGCTGTTGCCGCCTAGACCAATTGTTGTGGCCAAGACGTTGGTGCAGACGATTTGGAGTGAGTATGATAAAGAGAAGTCGGGGGCTGCGAGTGTGCATTGGATTGATGTTATGGAGGAGAATAATCTGCGGTCGTTGTTTGGATAGTGATACCCAGAATGAGAGCCTGAAATTGATTATGAAACTTCCCGCAATATCCTCTCAGTCTTTATGTAGGGGTATGTTTAGACTAGAACGCCTGGCTTTCGCAGACCGCTCAAGATTCTGTTTCCAGGGGCTCGCTACGAGACTGAGTATCATTTATGCAATGGTCTTGGGGATCACTATTGAGTTCAAACATGTTGAAACTGAAGTCTCTATATTAACTCTTGTTTCTATATACCTCCGGCTCGATATAAGCCCGAAAGTTCGAGATTATATACATCGAAAGCAACATCTCCACTGTTTCCCAGTGATTCCAGAGGTCATCAATACCCCTACAAACCACTTAGATAGTTCCGAAACCAGCACTGGCAGCAAGGCCAGTGACGGAAGAAACAGGCTTTGCCTCAGCACCCTTTCCACCGAAAGAGCTGAAGAAGCTAGAATCGGTACCAGACAGCGAACCGGAGTTATCGTACTGGTTAACCTCGCAAACGTGACCAACATCACTGGAGCAAGCAGCGTTGGCGGAAGCATCAGGGCTGGCAAAGATGGCACCGGTAGATCCCTCCTCGATAGCGGCCTTGACGTCCTGGAAGAGGTTTCCCTCGGCGAGAATCTTGGCTTCGTCGCTGGTCTCGAAGGCGTGGCCGGAGTTGTCGGACCAGTAGTTGTTGACGGCGTGGAGGACGGTGTTTCCGGCGACCTTGGGGGCGCGGCCGGAGGTCTTGGTGATGTAGTTGTTCTTCATGGTGATCATCTGGTTATTATTAGTATAGATAGATTAGAGATAGAGGGTGAGATCTGGGGACTTACGTCGCTGGAACCGGTGAAGTACATGGACCAGTACTGGTGTCCATCACAAGTAGCAGACCACTGGCTCTCGCCGTTGATGTGGTTGTTGGTGATAGAGACTCGATTATCGGCGTTGGTGCCAAGGACGATGTGCTGTCGGCCAATGTTGGAGGTTGTGACGTGATCGATCCAAACAAGATCAGCTCCATCAAGGGTAATAGCGTCTCCACCCCAAACATACTGAGGGTTCAGTTCAGTAATATGGATGTTCTGAATAATAATATTCTTGGTCCCCTTGATATAAAGACCTTTGCCCTTGATAACACCATTCGCACCAACACCAACAATCGACTTATCCGAGTTGACGATAATCGGGTTCAAGCCCGCCTTATCGTAACTAACATCGACCTTGGGGGCATCAGGTTGATAGTTGTTACACCAATCATCCTTGTTGATGGCCGTCTGGCAGCCCGAGCCCGTACCCCAAGGAGCACAGCCCTGCTCGGACGCAGTGCCCTCGGTACCGGTGAAGTCGAACTCCTGGTCGAGCAAGATGACGCGCGTGGTAGAGTCGCCAAGCATAGAGACCAGCTCATCGGTTGACTTGGGGTACGCGCCCTCGGCGCTACCGCCGCCTGTGACTTCGGAGGCGAATCCTTCGGGGGTGCCGGTTACGCCGGCGGCGGAAACGTTGGAGACCAGCGCGGCGACAGCCACGGAGAGAAGAGAGAGAGACTTCATGGTGAATAAAAAGGAATGTGGTGAAATAAACAAGAAACGAACGAGTGAATAGCAGAAAATGGAATAGAGAGATAAGTTAGTGGGAAGGCAATGGTATATTTATCTCGGCCAACTTCTTCTCTCGCAGGCTTTACCGTAAGCAGCGGAGAATATGTTTTCCTAGAATTCTTCCAGAAAAATGGCCCTGTTTTGTTAACTTGAAACTTGAGACAGGCCGTATCGCGACCCAGTCGTTAACATCCCAACCACGCCAAGAAGAGGATTATACTGTTATTGGCGGACTTTTGACATTGCTGTTTACTCCGTGGAACGTCGGCAGTATTTTTGGGATATGAAACTTGATGACATGGTTGAGCTTGGGATTAAAGGGTTAGTCTTTTGTGGGGAGCGTGTTTCAATGATGCGAGTTGAAACGGAGGGATCAAGCTTCTTTAGCTTAATGCCAAGTCTTGCTAGAAGTGATGATGATCCAGTTGTAAGACTAGCTAAGAATCTTGAACTAGATTTTACTAAAAGTCTTGACCTGAGCCTCATTTCATGACTCTCTATTAAACCTCACGATGCGTCAATTGCTTTACGGTAAGGATCGAGGTTGATGAATGCGGAGCCGCATCCTGGTCAGAACAGTGGGCCAGTAGTAGGCCACCAGCACGGCCATCTGTTTACGCACCACGGGATAGTGTTATGCTTATCCCGGAGACGAAAGGCGATGAAACCTGGATAATGAAGGTTATCGGTTTCACATAAGAAGAAGCAATCAGCTCATGACGCTCGATGCTTTATATCAGTGAATTGAATGCGTCGTGTGCCAAGTACACACGGGCTGAGCAGCTTGTCGCTGAACATTACTACTCTTTACGACAATTCTTCAAGACAATTGACACAGCTTGCGGGATGGGTGATGCAATTCCTCTCAGCACCGAAATTAATACGCGTTTACTCCATAGATGAGCGGCAATGTGAGATCAGCCTTGGAATTAACCCGGATATATCATTTCCTAACCCCAAAGGCATTGGTGCGAAAAAGATGGTGCCGCAATCTAATCTATCGGATGGTAATTATGATCAGCATCGTGGATCCGAATTACGAAGCCCGGAATGTGGTTCGCGACGCGACGCTGATAGTGCCTATTGCCCAACAAGATCATGCCGCTTGGAAGTGAACAACAGTTACGCCGCGGCGAATGTGAGGCTTCTTCTGGGAATAATAGCATTCATTACTTATTGGTTGCACCCAAAGCTGGAGCAAACTATACCGCGCTTTCGGCATGAGGCGCTCGGTTTCAAGGCTCTGAGCAAGCAAGTCGTTTGTTTACCATGCATAGGCACCTTGGACCAAGTCATACGAATGGTTATGCTTGGCATAAGAATCGTGTACAATGGCCTTGTTGCACAAGCCAACGCATCCGCGTAAGACCTTGCCGTCATTGGCCGCCACTAGATGTGTCCCGAATTCCTCCCCGAGAAGCACTCCATGGTTGATCTTGAGAAGCCATCCAATCTTGTACGCCAATCCCAGTAGAATGCACACAATTGTCAGAGCGACGTTTGTGCCTGTCGGCAGTTACATAGTCCAGTGCACTGTACTCGACATGCGTTTTCAGTAGTACAACTCCGGTTCCAGACCGGAAGATATGTCATCAGCAGCTAGCTACTTAACCTGCAACTTGATTCCTTCTGTTCCATCAATGTGCAACTGGCGAAGCATAGCAATCCATAATACCGCGTCATTTCCAAATCGTCTAGATTCTTTAAACGTATTCTCCTGACTTACAGCAAAAGACATTCCAGTCACTCCATACGCTGGGCCATCAGGCTATACCCCGTTTTACATATCCATTTATGACACATATGTTCTACGCTTCTCTATGCCAGTTTACTGGGGCTGTTCTACAAATAATGACCTCCGCCCGCTTTTCTCCGGTAACTTCTCCAAGAGACATGTCGACATCGGCGTTGGAACTGGGTACTTTCTAGCGGAGGCTATGCGTGATGCTCACCGGGAGCCGAAGATCAGCATGTCACTTTAGTCGACTTCAGCGAGCATTCCCTCACCGCAGCAAGAAAACGCGTCTTATCTCGTTATTCAGACGTTGACGTACGCCGCACCTCATTGGCGAAACCACCTCAGCACGGATGACCTTCCCGGGCTGTTGGATCATAAATTGCGAAATGATGTGGTCTTTCCATTTGCTGCGTATATTGCCATTGCTGGTGAGGCGATTAGGCAAATCACGCATTCGCCTCGAGACTCTGGCTACCGTCTACGCCACACTGTGGCTCATAAAGCTTTGTTGCTTGCTGATACAGTGGAGATCTCGACGAGCCTACGCAATCACAATCTCAACGACATGGACAGGTCGTCGTGGTACGACTTTACAGTCTCTTCATACAGTGGCTCGTTTTGGTCCAAGCACTACACGGGACAAGTACGTATCATCAAGACAGCCACACCAAGCGGGTGGACTCCGGAGATACTCCCCGCAATGCTGACTGCTCGCGGATATACAATCAGCTATCTCATGTATGCTTCATCTATGGTTCCCACTCCTGGGGTGTGAAGAGCGCCACATCATCAACTACGAGTGAGCTTGTCCACACCGAGATCACCATCATCGAGTCACAGATTCGCTCCCATTTCACTCTACATCCAGCTACCATAGATGCTGAATCTCGGCTACTCATACTGTCGGAGGCTCGAGGCCTGGCACGAAATGTACCTGAGCTTGCTGTACCTAAAGTCATTGAAGATATAGGAATCAGTGCAGGGGCAGATATCCTGGACGCCAGAGCATGGAGACGATTTAGAGTTGTGCTATGCGTGGAGGTTTATGCACAGGCAACATCGCATTCCGCGCTACGGGTATTCGGTTCAGGCCCCTCGATCACGACAATGCCTCTTCTAATCTTCTCGATGATCATGCCATAGCACGACTCCATTGGCTTCCTCACTTTGGGTTTGTCGATATCTCAACACTCATCAGTTCGCCGGTTGCCGATAGAGAAGAACTGCTATTTACGAAAAAGATTGACCCTATGTTGCATTATCGAAGTATCAGAGAATTAAACACCTCGAGCCCTGTCAGCCTCGCTTTATCAAATATCGAAACTGGCTTAGCCAACAGGTATCAAAACGGAGGTAATAAAAAAGACGACCCAGATGTCGCTGGGGGAAATAGCGAGGTAGATAAACATCTTAGTATGCCATAGCTGTTACATGACTATAGCTAAGTAGCCACGTGATGAGTTATACGCCACACTGTAATAAAAATGACAATTAATTCACCTTCAGCCTTCCATCAGTCTTTAAAAACTCAGCCCCCTTCCCCCAACTACTATTTCAGCAGACACTGTGTAAAGTTTCACCAACTGGAGGCATGAGACAACTCGGAAGGATCGGAGGGATCGGATATGTGATCTTTAATGAATACGTACCACCCATAATCCGGACCATTTGAATATGTATCAAGATTGAAATAATGCTATTTAATCAACGATTTTCTAACCTGTGAAACCTGTATGACTACATGGTGTCTTTCTCGCTAAGCCCAAGCTTACGAAGCACTTTCCTGGCTGTCTCTTGTCAAATCAATGTAGTCGCTCTCATCTTGACCTGCATCCTGAAATTGCCTCTTCTCGCTAGACTCTTCCAGGGGACTAGGAGGCCGTGAAGGATTCGGCTGGCCAAATTGTCGTCCGGGAGACAATCCCCGCCTTTCAGGTGGTGATCGACCAGTGAAGACCGGTGGCCCAGAAGGTGTTGTTCCCTTAGATATCTCTCGAGACACATTTCCAGCTAGCGAACCTGAGCCTCCAGACATAAGTATAGAGAGCAGCGGTGAGCGAATCGGCTTTGGAGTAATCTGGCCGCCAGAGATAGATGGGGTTCCCCGTCCATCTTCGTCGGGGCTATTGAAGAGGCGATCTGCTTTCGATGCTGATGGCTGGACTTCCGAACCTTTTGAAGTACCCCGCGTCAAACTATGGAAAGAAAACGGATAGTCTGAAGGAAAGACATCTGTAGTATTTGAATGAGGAGGCTCAAGAGCCAGAAAGGATGTCGTTTGAACAGAAGCTGAAGAATCTTGTGACGGCCTGTAGTCGGAGTCGTTCGGGTCATCGTCGTCAAGTTGCAAGTATTGACTGGTTTGACGCGACCCGAAAATCGATTCCTGGTAGTTAGAATAGGAATCAGACTGTGACTGAGATTGGGCATTCTCTCCTCCTCGGGAACTATACCGCTTACCAGCTGCCAATCCCTTCATGGACAGCCCCTCTAATTTCTGAGAAACGACTCTATCAACTTCACTAGTTATAAACTCCTTCTCCGACGAGCAGATTTGATGCATTAGTAAGCCTAGAAATAAAGGAGTCACCTTCGTATTGGCCATTTCATCAAGTTCCAAGGAGGCTCGGTCATCTAACAGGCCTTGGACTATCGGAAGAATGGCTCGTCGCTGCTCAACTGTCTTTTCGCGACGTTTCTTTGACAGGAAGAACGGACTATGACCAGAAGTTAAGCTGACAGTTGATTCATCGAATACATGCTGCCACTGTTCAATGTACGAAGACATTAAAGGTTTAAAAGCTCGTGTGGCCCAGGTATGCGCGTTGTCAAGGATCATTTGGAACATAACAACGTCAGCAAGCTTGGTCATTTCACCGTTCCAAATAACGCGCATAATCTCAATCAAGGTCAGCTAGAGAACATGGGTAATCCAAACAGATAGATAGACTTACACATCCCTCTTTGCGTCTCTTCACTGTTACCTCTGTGGTTTCTCGGTGGCCGCACGGGGCGTCGAAATCTGTGGCATAATACATGATCCATACTGTGACGCTAGGTCCGATAGTAGTGATGACGGGTATGGGGGGGATGTGCGCATGTTTCGGCAGCTTTACAGCATACTGAGCTGTGTGCCTAATCAAACCAATTGCGCACGCTGCAGCATTAGCGGCCTGGCAACACACATCTCGCACGGGCTGCTCCTCTCTCTTGTGTTCGACTACAAGCCAAGGGTAGCATTTGAGATTGGCTTCCAGTGGTGGTTTTTCAAAAAGGCGGGAAGGTGCTGGTTGGAGGCCAAATCCGTGTAATTTTTGAAGCGTTGACCATGTAAACGGTTCCGTGGCTGATATCTCTTGAGCCCTATTCCACTGTCTAGCATTGGGGTCTACCACAGTAGGAATGCCGGCCGGATGGCGGTCGTGATAAATGGGAAGGAAGAAAGCTTGGTCCGGTTTAGGGCAACTGCGGCTCTCAAATGGCCCTATTCCGGCCTCCTTATCTTTTTGAAACAGGTCCCAGAGCACATCGGTCTCTCTTGACGACTGTGTTAGCGTTTTGGTGGATAAAACAGAGTTACAAGTCTGCATACCTCGTAATTGCGTCGTAATAATATTTGTTGTATGACACGCTTGAGTTCACAATCAGCTCTAATGCCTAAATGAATTTTACAACAAGTTTACCGTCTAGTATCATCTTTGGATGATGAAAGAGAACCGTCAAGTCTCTGGAAAAAGTCCGCGTCGAAGAAGGTCTGCCACTTCGGCTCTTTGTAGCCACCGTTGACGAGACTGTGCGCCTTGCTCAGAGTCTTCTGCGCCGCAACTAGGGAAGGATCTGGATCCGGGCCATATAGTGAAGGCTTCAACTTATCATCGGAAATAAGCCCATTCTTATTGACCAAGCCTTCCCCGTTGACTACACAAGAAAGGTCCGTGATTAGTCTCCGTACGCGCTCTACGTGCGGAGGGAACACGTTGACCGGGATCAGGGGTCTCTTTTCATCGTAAAAAATGTTCTTTTGGCCAAGTTCATATCGATCCCAAGTCATATTGTGCTAGAAGCGGAGAGAGTATACTGGTATGAGGGAATATCGAAGGCGAAAGAGGTTGCATGTGAAGAACCACACGGCTATATATAGAGCAGCTAATCAGCCTTGACCCCTCGCTCGTACAGCGAATGATTCGGCGCTAATTCCGTTGTAGAAGTTTTCTCCTAGCTTCCCAGGGACTGGTCATTTTCTGTTGTCTCTTTTACTTGTTCGCTTTGACCATCTGTTGGTTGACCCATGCAACTTATCAACCAACTGCATAACATGGTGTCTCAGCTGTTGGCTGGTAAGGCTGATAGGGTGTAAATTGTGGAGTTAGTTCCATATGTGGAAGGTCCTCTGGCCACGTTGTATTGCGCAACTTACCGATACGGCGAATCAACCTGCTGTCCCATGAAGTTGGCCGAGGCGCAGCTGGTAACCATTTTCTTTCTATACATAAGCAATGCTTTCATCAACATTATCTATCTAAGTACTTAGATCTCTGACCAAGCTAGATGTGTTGGGCACAGTTCCAGTATGCCGTACGCCGATTAAAAACATTACGTTCGAGGATCCTGATTCACTCTCAACACCTCGTTGAGTACATCCTCAAGATTTCTCGTGCATTTGTGAGGCGAAGCCGGCTGTCGACGGTCTGGGGCGGCGGTTCACTACAGTTCCTCACTTCTGATACCAATGAAAGATTATTGAAAGGAACGCCTCAGCCCAGTTGGGAACTAAAGCACGGTGGCGGTGCTTGATCTAAGTATTTCCAAAAGTGGAACTACTAGGGCGCGTAGCCTATTTTACCAAAAGCACTGCCTGTTCGCCTAACTTCCAGTTCCTCAGCCCGATCTCAGCATTAGTCCATCTCAAAAGCGGAATGTATTCATTCCCCGGGATGGAAATGGTTTTCAGTACATTTGGCCTTGATCCCTGAGATTTTAAATGATATAGAATTTGGCTATGTCAAGTCCAGAGTTGCGGGGCACATATTTTAATTAATCGAATCTATTAGAGTGAGCAGAAAACAATCAATTGACTATTGTAACAACACGAGGCCTATTCTAAAATTCACCATACTTACAACAACCTTGAAGAGCATGTAACTAGTCTAAGTGCAATATGTCTCTATTGCTAATTCGATAGGGTCAAGTTTGCTCCAATGTGATTATAGATATCATTGGACCAGTCCCTTGGCGTATATGGGTCTGTACCACGTACTTTAGTTACCGGGAGCTGAAACGCGAAATAAACTGTAGTCCTACGTTTCCCTGTTGACTTGCTTTTGCTTTCCCAAATGCTCAGGTTAAACAACGCTAGCCCAGGATCAAGGCTAGAAGGGAATCCGTGAGCATCTAGATTGGTGGCAGAGTATCCTAGGGCTGAAAGAGATCAAATCACTGAACTCCGACAGTGAATCTTATTAGCCGATATTAGTTCTGAGGCCTTTAAAGCCATCTTTATCAGATGCGATGTTTTTATCCATGAACTATAAATGACTTGCTATCAGTATTACCCGAGTAATTCGCTTCATCCAAGAAAGTCAAAACATGAGGAAGGTGGTTCTTGAAATGCCGGCAGATCTATCGTACCTCGATGCCAATGCTAATACTCAGAGCATTAGTTCCTAATCCTCTTGCTTCTTACTTTCTTGTTGGCGGCTTCGGAGGTCTCAGTAAAGCTTTGGCGGTTTGGCTAGTGGAATGCAGGGCCAAGCATCTGGTGTTTCTCTCAAGGAGCGGCATGGCAGAGAGCAAGTTCTCTGCAGAACTTGGAGCCATGGGATGTAGTGTCATTACAGTCAAGGGGAGCGTCAACAATCTGGAGGATGTCGAAGATGCCATCAAAAAGGCCCCCTGTCCCATCAGAGGTGTCTTTCACTTTTTCATGGTGCAAATGGTAAGTTGCCAATGCAGACAATAAAGCAATCGACTGACCAGTATAGGACTCTCCTCTTCTGGATATGACGTGGAAATATTGGAAGGATGCTAGCGAGCCCAAAGTGAATGGTACCCTGGAACCTTCACCGAGCGCTTCATGGCCAGCCACTGGATCACTTCTGGTTAGCAAGCTCCATAGTCACGGTTGCTTATCAGTCTGGCCAGGGCAACTACAAAGCTGGATGCACATTCATCGAATCATTTTGCCAGAATAGACACTCTCTCGGTCTTCCCGCATTTGTACTCTCAATACGTAGTATCGAAGACATCGGATACTTGGCAGAGAATCCGTCATCACTTCTCAGCTCTAAACGCCAGGGCCTCCACCATGTGAGAGAAAAGGAGTTCCTCGAAAGTGTAGAGGCTTCACCGTTTATCTCGACACCAGGCGGCCGGAGCTCTACCAGCGATAGTTTCGAGAATCTCTCGTCAGGTGAGCTGTCGCCATGGAAGAACAATGGCCATATTATTATGGGCTTGAGATCTCATCTTCACTTCGACGATCCCAAGAATCCTACCAATTGGCGTCGTGATCGTCGATTGGGCGCATATCACAACCTTTCAACAGGAGACCAAGCCGACACGCGAGGCGATAGTAGTCAACTCAAGTTCTTTCTCTAGAGCGTCAGTGAAGGAGATGCCATTGAAACACTTGCAAAAGAAGAGTCTATTGATTTTCTATCTATGGAGATCGGTACAAAGGTCAACGAGTTTCTTCTCAGACCAGATGCACCTGTCGATCCTGACCTCAAATTATCCGAGATGGGGCTTGATTCACTTACTGCGACTGAGTTGCGGCGATGGTTTGGCCAAGTCTTTGGATTGCAGGTTAGTGTGTTAGAGATGATTGGGGCTGCGTCGTTGAAAGAAGTTGTGCGGATTGTAGCGACCAGGTTGGGCGAGAAAATTAATCTACGGGACATGTGAAGATTTTCTTTTAGGTAGTAGTGGCTGTTGTGATTCATTTTGCTAATCTAATGGACCATATCGAAGATCTGGTACGAAATCCGCATGAACTTTGTTCTTGACCTCCTGAGGAATCTTGGCCATTGACTCAACGCCTTCAAGAAGAACCAATTGCTGCCCAGCCTTCGGGATGTTAGCTAATCCAGCGATCAAGTGTGAGGGGCAATATCGACTTACCCCAAAATGGTGAATCATATGACAGTGCAGCATGCTGGCTGCAGGGAAAGTAATCTGATACCGTATAACAGTCCAGTCGCCTGTAGCATTCCCAAGCCTACATCCGTCTCGAATCGGAGGATCTTCAAAGTTAAAGAACTTCCCGGCGCCCTCATCGATAGCTTCTTCGATGGTTGCCCAGGGGAAGCCACCATGCCCATAACCAATGATCCAAGCCTTATGGTTATGTTTGTGGAATGGGTGTTGAGTCGTGACGTTGGCTCCATTCTCAAAGATAATATCTACAACAGATCCGTTCAGGAGAGACCCATGACTTCCAAATGTGGTATCACCTCGAGACTCATCCTCCCAGAGCAATGGGGGCAGTTGCTGGCGAAACGCCTGGTGAGACCCCAGTCCCAGCGACCATGCAGCCGGTCCAGTCATGTTCACAAAGAGCTTTAAAGTGCTATCCGCAGTGCGAGGGGGTGGTCTCTCAGGAAAAGGGGCCAGCTTTGTCTCATCCATAGCTGTCAATGATGATGACACTAGAGTGCCGTTGAGGTGGACCCAAGGTTCGGTGTTGGGCACAACAAAACCAGACTGGTCCTTCGCTTTAGAGGCATAGCGGAGGATACCCAGGCCTTGAATGACCTGCTCGACGCGAAGAGACGTCAGCCTTATGGCGTAATCGCCTGGCTTCTGGTTCAAATGCACCAGTATACTATAAAGTTGTGTCAGACTTCCAGTTGAGTTATAGCGTGCGTTTGCAAATGGGGGTCTTACCTGATGCGCTCTCCAAGATTACAGTTGGCAGCATGGACCTTTTGAGGATGAACAAACTCTCCATCTGCAGCAACTACATAGAACTCATGCTCGTCGATACTGATCTGTAGTTCATGATGTGCCCCAGAATGGATGAAGTTGATCCAAACCCATTCTTCGCCCTCCTCAGCCATAATGACCTCAAGCTCCCCGTTAGTAGCTTTGCAACTCTGTGGATTGGCGTATATGTCCTGCCTATCCTGGAGCAAACAGCCTAGATCATTTCTCCCAGGTCCTCCAGAGTCTTCAATGTCTTGTTTCGAATGGCAGTATGTTCTGCCTTTTCCATTCAAGACGATGGAGTTGCTGCACCAGGGAACTATATTCGTGTCCCTGTACATGATAAGTAGTATGTCCATCGGTTCAGCATTCCAGTCGCTGATGACAATATGTCTCGGGTTTGCTTCCGCACGCTGCATGCCCTTGATGTCGCTCGAGGATGATGAGATGGATTTGTAAGGCCGTGGACGCCATGATGCTGGTGATATCCAAATAGGCCCTCTTTGTCCATCCGCAAAAGCGGGACCAAAATGGCCGTGGTAGAAATAACTTCCGTACTGCTGCTGAACAGTGAATCTATATGTGTAATTATCGCGGGGTTGGATCGAGTACTGTGTGACTCCGGGTACGCCGTCATTCCATGGTCTATCGACTTGATACACACCGTGCCTGACATATTAGCTACCGCGTCATCAGGTCTCGGCAAAGCTTACCAGTGCATGGTAGTCTCTGTAGCCAGCTGATTGTCCACGAAGACTTCAATCTCTTCGCCCTCTTCAGCTGTAACTAGCGGGCCAGGAGTCTGCCCATTGATGGCAAAGACAGGTCGGCCATGACCATCAGCAGCACTCCATTGGCTAGTTACAGTGAAGTTATACCGACGCAGGCAGTTCGCAAAACAGCTGAACAGCAAGAGAAGGAAAACAAAGCTTAGTATTCTAGGTGTCGTCATTGCAAAGTCTGAGGAGAAATGATTACAAGTAGGTTCGCAGCCAGTCGCTGGCCCCGGGGGGCTCGTCTACTTAGAACTAGAGCAGCAATACCATATAGGAGAGCTACGTTGGTATCGGCCCCATACTCTGCAGCGGAATAGTCTTGGTGAAGATCAAACTAGACTAAAAAGTGCCGAATTCCAAGAATAAGGCGATGTACCATCTTCCTCTCTAACGCCCGGCACTGCAGCCTCATCTCCACTCCTATCGGCTCTGGTGTACTTTAGGGCAATCAAGGTGACGATCTGATGGCGCTCCGCGGTTGGAGGATGCGGAGACGAGACCAAAGGCTGTGGAGGCGAAAGACGGGGTTCATTGTCGAATGACAAGGTCTATTACGAACCTGCTGATACGTTCTACCGAGAGTTTATAATCTCTTGCTTGTATCTAGAGCGGCAATGAGTGTTCTTGGAGAATCTGGGTCTAGTTTATAGTGTTTCCGAATCCAGTATTCTGTCCTATCTGCACGAAATATTAGTTATTCCATGCCTCATAATGGCAATCCAAGATTTTTTCTTTGCCTTGTGACTACTCTTCTCTCCAGACAGTAAAGCCTTCTCGCTATCTTCGATGCT
The DNA here is from genome assembly GCF_013085055.1 of Fusarium oxysporum Fo47. Classification (NCBI taxonomy): domain Eukaryota; kingdom Fungi; phylum Ascomycota; class Sordariomycetes; order Hypocreales; family Nectriaceae; genus Fusarium; species Fusarium oxysporum. The sequence goes on from NC_072849.1 coordinate 2,265,785, forward strand.
CGATACTAAACTCTGTAACATCAAGACTCGCAGATCTCGCAATCAGCATCTTCTTTGGTCCCCTAGTCCGTGCTGTCTGACGCATTGCCCTGACTCGAAATTTCCTCTCAGAACAGTAATAAGGTTGATCGCAATATTTGTTAGTTGAAACAGCTTCTCCGTAGTCCCCACCTCAGCCAACTTGTAAGCCTTGGAAAGCGACTCGCTCACTCGTTCATGAACGAGCTTGGTCAAGATAACCTGGCTTATAACCAAGGAAACAAGGACTAAGAATATGCTTTAAACTATTTGTAGCATAGGTCTGCTCAGGTACTCGATTATCGCACCAATCCACGTTTCAGACGCAGAACCCACTATGGGCAGGGCTTAGAAGTTTAACTTGTGGGCTCGCGAGACAGATCTCTTCTGTATCGAGGTACTATCTCCGACTTTAATCGACAAGTGAATTTCAATGATTTCAGCAATCATTACTCATCAGAATCCGGACACAGTGTATACAACGTACAGACTGTCGATGATGAAATTTGGGATTTGGTAGCGGCCGCAGATGAAGACCAACCGAGGTGAGAGTGTCGATCAGGCACCAATACTTCGGCATATCTTCTCTTTGTGTATCATTGCCTGTGGGTTTACTATCAAAAGATCTGTTCATGCTCGGCTAGAAATCACTGGATTTTTGTACAACTTTCTTGCAAGATGAGCTCCAAACAGACCGCCCTCGCAGAGACGAAGCAATTTCGCTCGACTTCCTGGAACGTCTGGCTATTTCTTGCTGTCCTGACTCCCTTTACGATCATTCTTCTGTTCTGGAACGACAATCTCCATCCTGTATTATCATACTGGCCTGAATGGAATGCCCCAACTGAGAAGCCTCACGCTTTGGTTCGTAGCTATCATCTGGAAACAGGTGTAAGATGGATGAATCCAGATGGTGGTCGGTGGAGAGTCATGTTCACTTGCAATGGCCAAACACCATGTCCAATTATTTATGCTGATGAAGGTGATATTGTCAAGTTGTCCGTCAAAAGCGATATTTACGCGCAGTCCTCAATTCACTTGTATGTCATCAGCTTCTTGACCAAGAGACGTCTGGCTAACAAGATACTTCGAGATCCGGAATTGGGCACAAACAGTAAGTTAAGTTTCCAAATACTCATGCTACCAACTAGCTCAACTCTCGGCAGGACTGTTGGTTCCTGGAACGATGGAACAGCGGGACTATCTCAGGTAATCGTCGACCTTGATGGGACTTCTGTGTAGCTGTTGGTAACATATTGTAGTTTCCAACTCTGCCAAGGAGTAATTGGACCAACGCATACGACACATCAGGATCATGGGGGCTGAACTGGTTCATCGATCATACCACGACAGCTTCGGCCGACGTAAGTCAGACAACTCACGAGCCCGCTATGGCTCTTATTCACAACAATGACTGACATTTCTCGTAAGGGACTTGCTGGAGCTCTTTACATAGCACCTTCACCAGACCGCCCTCGACCATATGACCTAATCACAAACGACACTCTTGAGCTGCGCCAAATCAACCAGGCGGAACGCGAGATCCAACACCTTATCATTCAGAGCCATCAACATCGCGACACAGTTTGGAAGCTACTTCGAATGAGAGCCGAAGGTTCAGAGTACTACTGCTATGATTCCATTCTGGTGAACGGTATGTATGCAACAACCTTGCTTCGTTAACAACGAGCTAATCGCACAACCTTAGGAAAGGGGCGTGTGCATTGCCGTCAGCCAGATTATGGTCATATCAAGGGGCAGAAACTAGATCAAAAGGGCTGCGTTCAGCCCCCAGGCCTGCCAGACGAGACCTGTAAGCAAAGCTTGGCAGACTACGAGGTATATTCCCCTTTTCTGGACGTATCGATCCGTCGACTTACCATTGCAAAAGGTTATCGAAACCCAAGGTCGGAGGTACATGATGCTGAACCTGATGAACATCGGTTTTGAGCATTCCGTCAAAGTGTCTATTGACCATCACAAGATGATTGTCGTGGCTAACAATGCCGGCTTTATCGTGCCTGAAGAGGCAGATGTAGGTCCATTCTTTCTCGATTGCGAATTCAACTGATGTTGGGCAGGTTTTGCATGTTCCAAGTGCAAGCCGAGTGACGATTCTGGTCCGTCTCGATGCTGAGCCAGATGACTATGCTATTCGCATTTCTTCAACCAGTGTGCTGCAGAACCTCCATGGCTACGCTGTTCTCAGATATCCTGTATGTGTAAGCACGTAGTGGTGTACCCAAATATGGCTAACTGCCACAGGCGAAGCGTTTGCCCCAATATGGCGAGCCCATGGCGCTCCCTTCAGTAGCGCCAGGTCTAGTCTGCGTTCTTCCCGACGGCGGCACGCAGCCCAACTGCAGCACAGCAGAAGGTCAACTACTCCCACCTTATCCCCCGCAACCACCACCATCAGCGGGCAAACAACATCTAGGCAAAGTAGACTTCACGTTCAGACTATCAGCAGGGTCTCAGCGATCAAAGACAGAAAAGTATGTCCCAGAATACTTCCTCAATGAGAAGCCATGGCAGCTGTACCACGGCTCGATGCTCCCTCTCTTGTTCCATGCACCCAACGAAACACTCGTCAAGCCTATCATCGGCAATCTTCCTCTGGGTTCTGTCGTCGACCTCATCATTGAGAATCAGATCAATGAGACAATTCCACTCTACAAGCACGGGGATCCGTCGTGGTTCCTGGGTTCGCGTGGGCAGCAGAGGTTCCCGGGAAATACAGTTCAAGATGCAATTGACAGTGACAGCAAGTCGCTAAACTTGCAAGATCCGGCGTTGATCATTGTGCATGACTTACCAGCGCTTGGCTGGAGTGTCTTGAGATTCAAGGTGACGTCGCAGCAAGCGACAATAATTCATGCTGCCAAGCTGAGATATTTTGCTGTAAGTTCATGTTCCCAGGCGGGCATCCACGGTTTACTTACTAATGGGGGACAGTTGGGCATGAGTGCGCCGATCTTGGAGGGAATTACAGAGGATACTCCGATTAAAGTTCCAGAGTCGGTGGTGAATCGGCCTCATGTTGAGTTCAAACCAGCTCATGACGGAATCTTTGGGTGAGCTTTCAGAGTCTAGGATGAATGTAGCCAGAGAGTGGGGATGGGCTTGCATACCTTGTGGTTCGAGCACTGGAGATATTCTGGTACATCAACAGACCGTCTGGCGGAAACATCATCATGATTATAAAAGGAGATATTAATAGACCTTGACACTATGTTAATTGGTTCACTTGCGATTCACTCCGGCTCGGTGGAAGCCTTGGCCACGACTAAGCAAGCTGTTCCACGCAAAGTTGCCATAGCCTTCGTGTCATGGCAGATGGGTTAGGTGTCTACAATGCATCTACATAGCCCCCAATGTTACCTTCATCTAGCACATACGACCAAAGGTAGTGGAAAATACGGGATCCCGTCCGCTCTCCCATAGTCAAGCCACTAACCGGCGGATTAGTAGTTGGGTCGGTGACGACCAGCGAATCCCCGCTGTTGTATGTTTTTTTGCCTGTCTCGACAAGTAGAAGAGGCGCTATTCTTTTTGGTGGACCCTGAGTGGGACGGCGATGGTTGATGTGAGGATGATGTCGCTGTTAGAGGGATGCTCAAACTCGAATATTACAGGAGAGATAGAGCATAATAGGCTTTCGAGAAACGAATCGAGAACAGGATGTCGCTACAGAGTAATCACAGAGGTGAGTCAATTGCGGAGATGTTCCAGGATGCTATGGTATCAAGTGGTCACGCTTTGGATGCCTGTCTAAAGGTACCGCAGCAAGACGTATCCTTGATTGCGATAGGTCTCATGCGTTCAACGACGGCGACGTCAGGTGGAAGATTGGTGCGAACGAAGCGTAAGCGGCGTTTTGGGTTTAGGTAGGCAGCGTTTCGTTCGCATCCCATATACGCGTGCAGGTGTTATCCTAGCATCTCATGGGGTTGGTGCTAGAGTAGGTAAATCGTAGTGTGTTCGGTCAAAAGGATAATGGCGACGATTGCGATGGAGAGCATGCACAAGGTAGGGGATAGCATGGTCAATGGACGAAGATGATCGCTTCGCGTATACCGCAATGTCTTGACCTTCAAAGTGGTTTAGCAAGTAAATGTGATGCTTCATATCGACCACAATGAGTTCCCGCCTATTGCGGCCTCATGACAACGCCATAGCACAGTTTGTTGTAATGCCAAAGGGCTATTGTCGCGCCGTGCATCTGCCGCTGTTGGTGTGTTTGCGCATACTGGAAGGAACCAGTCGGTGGCGGACTCATTCAGAGCATTCCGTCGATCTGCGCAGAATGCTCCGTCTCGCAATGCTAAGGGCCGGCGGGCGATGGCTTGCGCTCGCCTGGTGGCGCAAGACGCTTGGGCGAGAAGCAGCAACGCAGATGAAGCAAGCGTCAAGAGCAAACGATATCGGTCGACGAGGCGGGTAGGACGTGGAGGAGGTTTCCAAGCATCCCTCGATCATTCAAGCCTCAGCGCGTACGATTTGGGGAGGGCATTTCGAGCAGTCGCGCGCTGGTGGCTGATTCGACGGCATCAAGCCTTGGCATAGGAGATCATGTGTCGCATCGTGATGCACGTCTTGAGAGACTGTTGCTGATGAACTGCCATGGTCGACAAATGGGTGCTTCTCCCAAGTTGACTCCACGGCAAGGGTCACACCAAGGAGAACCCCGGATTAATCTTACCCCGCGCTTACTGTGCTTGAGTGTTAACCAGGCATTCGTTACCCTGCAGCAACTTCCGATATCTAGCAGATTAATCGCTATAGAATGTGTAGTACGATTACAAGCTTGAAATAATGACTGCAAGTAATCTAGTTTATGACATTTCAAGTCGTAATGCATTAAAAATCATGGAAATGTTCAGGAGAGCAAGTTTACTAAAGCTTAATCTTTTCGCATTCATTTGATTCTGTATGATAAAGTTTACTATAGATCTTCAAGGCTGATGAGGCAGCAATCCCTGTCCCGCGTCACCATCTCCGACTCTGATTGGCCAGAGGCAAAAGCCCCGCTGCAGGCTTTCACGTCAGACGCGTCTAAAAAGAACGACGTCATCGTTAATCGCCAAGGCTCGCATCACGATCTCAAATTCGCCTGCAGAGTCATCACTCACTTTGCGCCTCCATCGCCAAACCCTCTCATCCCCATAAACTCATCACCTTATCACCAAAACAACACCATCGCAAATAACTCGATGGACTTTTCCTGCCACGTCCGCATAAACAACGAATCCTCAGAGGATCTCCTCCTCGAAGACTCCGGCCTCGAGAGCGGGAATTGGCCATTACGTCAGCCCCTCAATGTGATTGAAGCGGGAACTCAACAGACCATTTACCTCGCGCAACCGAGCTGGGGAGGTTCGAAAGCATGGGTCACGTATGAAGCGAGATATGGTCAAGGATGGAGGAATTTCACGCTCGAGTTTGAGTGTCCTGCTATGCCGCTCTCAAAGAACCATGTCAAGGTGAAAGATTGCTCGAGGGTCTTTGAGATTGATGTTACGGATGTTCAAGAGCGGGGGAGTCCTTTGACTGGTATGTTTTGAGTCTTTGTTATCGTGAGTGTGCTGACAGATTAGCGAATGTAACGATCCGAATGGACTCTAAAAAGTCTTTGACCACCAAGAACAATGATTTCCGAGCAAACTATGACATCGGCGTCGGCGTCTCCTTCCCCACGAAAATGGACATAAAATTCCCCGTCCACGAAAGTATCGTCGTGGCAGCCTTTATCGAGTCCGACATGACATTTCCCCGCGGAACAGTCTACAACAACATCAACGACAAGCAATGGGAGTTTTTCCGCGGCGTAGTCTGGAACGACGATCCGTCTTGTCTACTCTTCGAGGACGTCACCGAAGACAATCGCATGTTTGGCTTAGGTGTCGAGTGGCTAAATGCTTTCAAGTTTGGCGATGAGAAATGCATGACCAAGCGATCGCACATGGGAGATCTTCAGTTCTTTCATGGCATGGGCTCAGTGATGGGTGAGAAACCGCAGAAGACACGCAAGAATATCCTTACGTGGATGGAGGTCATGTACAAGCTTGCATGCGGCGATCAAGGAATTTCCGAAGACGACACTCTCGACAACGTTCTACCGGGTTTCTTCACCAAAGAAACCGTCCCCTCAAAATCCGACACCCTCCGCGATCTAATCCTCGCCACAACACCAAAATACAAAGACGCCAACATCCGCAAACGCGCATTCGGCATCTGTCTCCACATGATCTCCGACTCCTACGCCCTAGGCCACACGCAGCGCCGTCTACGCAACCCGTCCGACCTGATCGAGCGCGACACAGCAGGCTACATCCGCTTCAAGCCCGACACCTACGGCGACTGGGGCTCTATTCTTTGCTTCCACACATACAACGACCAAGACGGTGATCGCCATTCCCACTATGATGATAAAGACGGTGAACAAGATCCTGCGCCGAGGGATGTTACCACGTTTAATGAGATGATTGGAGCGAGGAACGCTATTGCTGGTTGTACGAAGATGATTAATCTGTTTATTAAGAAGACGCCTTGGAAGGAGGGTGTGAAGAAGTTTCTGGAGGATGAGATTTTTGTGCTGGACAGGGATGTTAAGCCGTCTGATCATTTTACTGACGAGAGTGTTGTTTCGTATGTTTATGCGCAGAGGGATGAGGAGATTGAGTATCGGGCGGGTTTGGAGAGGAAACTTGCTTCTTTGGAGGCGGGTGGACTGAGTGTTGTGCCGAATCGGTGCGATGGAAGGTCAAGGGTTGTTACGGCGCTGGCAATGATTTGCCTTTTCATCAGCGCCATCTTCTTTACGTTCTTTACGATGAGGATTCACGGGCTTATGATGTGTTAGGGAAATGATGATTTGGGATTGAGGGCACAGGGACAGATTGGGATATTGGGTTAATGGCAATGGTTGGGACAGCGTTGTATTTATCATTATACCACTCCAAAATTGATAATTTGTAATACCGCAATCCATTGTCTGATCCATATATCGTATTTGCCTTCGGCCCTTCGTCTCGTTCAATATCCATGACATCAAGCCGATGTCGGTCGAAGGCCAGTGTGATCTTCGCCTCGCGCGCCCATTATGCAGCCACCTTCCGCGCCGCCTTGTAAAAGGTTATGAGTAATCTTGCTCACTGAGAGGTGTTTTGAATTCTTGACTTACCAATCAGAGATCATCAAACGACCATATCCAATCCTAGCATCCTCTTTCGGCCATGCCCTATTGCGATCGTCTAAATGATCCAAACGATCAAACAAAACGTGTAGACGATTTTTCATATGGAACTGGCCTGCCCCTCCGATCTGTCCATTCTCTGAGAGACTTGGGTGGCTGCACGAGAGTGAAACGTCCTCGTCGTAGGGGTGCGTTCAATGGTGTTACATAGCAGTCGGTGCTGACTGGTCGTGCTGGGATGTGCAACCCGGCGGTTGAACCACGGTCTGTGTATCGAGAGATCATTGTGTGTGAGAAATATTAAGAGAGAAGTAGGCGAGCCTTGGAAAAAGTTGATGTGAGTCTGAGAGAACGAGTTCTGGCTCATGAATTGATGAAATGTTAATCGGGTCAGCAAAGTCAGAAACCAGTATTTTATATCCAAGAAGACACAAAGTTTATTTCCCTTTGAGTCTAACTTATTGAAAAGGTTCTCCTTGTAGGGCTAACAGCATTTTGGTTCAAGGGATTCTGCCAGAGGTGAATAATGCATCTTGCATATTTGTTTGGTGAAGTTATCGCCGCTGGAACTCACTCTTACTGGCCTGCACCTCAAAGTCAAACGCTAACTGAAGTTTGATCCAATAAGGCACCTCGCCAAGTGTCAACATAAAAGCATATTAAGGCTGTGTGAACGGTCTAGTCCAGTAACTAATTCGCATGCACGCACAACATCCTTTGTTGTTAGCAGAGACGTAGAAGGTATAATAGTCTCTTGTTATGTCTCCTGCTTACAACAAATAGGTCAATGGACCCCACTAGAAATGCAGAAAGAGAAATGAAAGGGAAAGAAATATACCATTCTTCAAACGGCATTGGAGCAGTAATCAAGCAAAAAGACAAATTCGTAAAAACATGAAAAAGAACGGGCTCCACCGGGGATTGAACCCGGGACCTCTCGCACCCAAAGCGAGAATCATACCTCTAGACCATGAAGCCGATTTTAGTAATTGTTAATAAGCGGCTTCAAAGTAAAAACTATATAGCCCGCCAAATCTGGTCGTTTTCACAACAGCAGCATTATCAGCACAGGAACCTCCACGTGGAACTCCCTGTACTCCATGCCAGACACAGCCCTGAGACCGAATCTCGCTCCTCGTAAAGTCTCGTTCCCGTTGAAACACGATACCCGCGGCTTCCCGAGCTCTGGACCAAGCGACACGCCAACAATTTGTATTTCGCCATCAGGGTCAACACCGTATCATATGCATCCTCTATCGCGAGTCATCTATCACAAAAGCTGCACCTCTTGGCCACTGCATATGTCAAAGATCACTCGGCAGTTACTATTGGGACCACTATTTTAGTCACCGATCACATCTCTCACAAACAATCCTCATCACCTGATGACTTCCTCAAACCTGGAAGCAGCATTTATGTCCCTCCAGTTCAAATCACACACAAAAGCACCTTCCCGATTAACCTTCGCTTAAGCACAAAGTTATAGATCCAGACATTATAGCGTAGATCAGGCGTCACGAATAGCCCAATCGAGAAAACTGCGGTGCAGCTCTGCCACCGTAGTATTCAACGTTAATATCTCTTGCATATACTTTCGGGGAGCGCGCCACCCGCCAAGATGAGACAAACTCTATTAAGGTCTTGAATCTTGGCGTTGATCTTTAACTCGAATGGTTTGAAGCCCGTTATCAGTTATGAAATGCCGTCTACCGATTGGTCCACCATGTTCACATCCTTGCATACGTTCGGGACGCCGGCAGCAAACCCCAGTGTATCACCGCGGCAATTGCGACGAACTCCATACCTATTCATTGCTAAGACTTGTCTGTTTCAAGAAGAGAAGGTGCAGAATCTCAATCCAATTGTGGATATTGGGGACAGAAATGACAAAAGCCACGTTGCCGAGACAAGGATCTTGATTGGGGTTTGGTTGATAAGAACTGCAGCGCCGTTATACGCAAGGTCGCGAATGTAACGTTAAGAAAATACTCGAGTCAGTCGCACGTTGGAGTTTCCCAATGTAGCTGTGCTAGGGGTAGTCAAGATGAAACACGGCAATTCAAGGACAAGACGGTAATACCGGCACCACCTGATTCTTCACGGTCATATCCTTCAACCCTACCATCAATAGCCTCAACCTTGACAAAAAGAGGCGGAATGCCCAGAATAAAAACGGTGACGTCGTCATCACATTTCCTAAAACTATGCATAATCCGAAACTTAAATAGATACCAAGACTCTCGCTCGCAACACGAGGTTCAAAAACATCCCTGGCGACCCGCCTCGTTTCGGACGAGTTGACCCCCTGATAATGGTAGCCGAGCCCGCTGTATAATATGGAGAATGCAACGAATATGTCCCACCGCTAATCGCGAGGTTTATTCTGTTAGGATTTGTATAATGATTTGCATTGCCGTAGCTGTTAAAAGCCCCCATGTCTCGCTCATTTTAGGTCCTGGGGAGTTTCTGGTAAAAGACTATGCACAATGGATGTTGACCCTTTGGTAGTTGCTGCCTTTGGCCCACCGCCTGAGGGGATAGATCTCTCGGCTAATAGTGAGGCCAAGAATGCTGCTGTTGTTCTTACCTTGTTGCTTATGTCTGCTTTGTTTTTGGCGGGACGCCTTGTGATTCGCACGCAGCAGGTTTATGGTTTGAGTCTTGATGACTATGCGATTATTGTATCGTGGGTGTTTGTGGCTGCTACTGGGGCCATGGTAGTAGTTGGTAAGTCAATTGGTTCTTTCAATTGATAATTACTAATATTGTCAGTTGGCCAAGCTGGCGCTGGTAAGCATGTCTGGGCACTCACAATAGATCAGATGGTTGAGGTCTCCAAGGTTCGTCAGCGCCATGTATTGACTTTCTCATACTAATGTTATTAGCTCTCATACATATACACTTACCTCTTTGCAATATCCGTCTTCACAACAAAAGTATCGATCCTGCTCTTCTACCGACGAATATTCAGTCGGGGTGGCCTCTCATTCAAGATCGCCTTTTGGTTTGGCACTTTTTTGGTGGCATCATATCCCGTGATATTCCTGTTCACCATGCTATTTTGCTGTACACCATTGAGCCATTACTGGACACAGTTCAAAGGGACTGAGGGATCATGCATCGATGTTGGCCATTTCTTTGTCATTCTGGCCATTATCAACCTCTTCACCAACGTCATTGTGCTATTGATCCCGGTACCTGAGGTACTCAAACTTCAAATGAGTAGAGAGAAGAAGGGTGCTGTGTTTGGCATCTTGGCGCTTGGAGGCTTGTAAGTCGCATCGACTGGTTGTCTGAAGAATATTACTGACACGTCACAGAGTCTGCATCGCCAGTGCTGTACGTGTATACTATCTAGACGTCTTCTCCAAAGCCGCCGACAACACTTGGGCCATGGGTACCGTAGCCATATGGTCCTCCGTCGAGCCATCAATGGGCATAGTCTCAGCCTGCCTCCCCAGCTTCAAGTCATTCTTGCGATACCTGCGCCGCAAAGGCGGTAGCAAAAGCAGATCAAGTTTCCCAACCATCTCCAACGGAGGAAAAGGAAACAGACTACGATTTGATGATGAGATTGCGCTGAGAAGTCAGATAGTTGGTGGTGAGGGAAGTATGCATAGTGGACAGGGAAGTGAGGCTGGAAGACAGATTTATGTCAAAACGGATGTTGAGCAGGTCATTACTGAGATACCCGAGGCGATGAGGCGAAGCAATGTTTGAAGTGATACCAATTGAGTTTTTGCTTTGCGCTGAATATATAGAAGCGACATTAACTTTATATCTTTAGCATTTATATGTGAAAATTTCAAGAATTAGTTTGGTGTCCGATGTATTCTATCGGCTTCAGTATCCCGTTGTCTGTCTCCCAATTAGAACTTGGAAACATTCGCTCGCCCAACATCGATACCAAATCTGCCAGGAGTCCTTTGACCTTCCTGTGCCTCATCTGGAACATCTCTGTCTCCCAATGTACTCTCACCATCATTCGGCTCTTCTGACTCCACCGAAGCTTCTTCTTTCTGCCACCACCCAAGACTAAACACCCAGCCATCAAAAGCCTCCTTCAGCTGTCCATCAGTCATGTACTCAGCTCCTTGCGGTATAATACCAGCATCTCGATCGCATAGCTGAGATCCAGCCAGGAATGCCATGGTACTCGCAATACTACACGGATTGCGCGGAAGTGTTCCGTCTATCTTTACAAGAAGATAGCTCGCTAAACTGAGGAGGGCCATTAAACCTAGGAGAATTTGTGGTAGGAGCTTTGAAGTCGTGTGAATGGCGAGACGAGTGACTTGTGCCGATGTCGTCCCAGTTATCTCGGTAGCGACTGATGATGGCCTCGCGTTCGGCAAAGCTTCGGCGGAGATGAGATCGTCATGAGCGTTGCTTCTATTTGCACGAAAGTTGAGATCAATTACGTGTCTCATGTATTCACTGTAGTCTCTTTGGACAGCGCGAATCAACTTCTCAGTGTTGCTTGGCCCAAGGAGACTCTCCCTTTTTATTCTATTAGGACCATGCAGTAGGTGATCAAAAAAGGGGTCGTCGTCTTCATCAAACGTCCTGGTATCAGATTCATCGATTGGAAACGGCGTTAGATCGGCGTCGAGAAAGCGTCCAGGCTGGTATCCGAATGCTTTGGACTTTGAGGTACCATTGACCCATCGCCATGCCTTTTCTAATTCCAGCTTCGGTGGATGTCGCTCATTAATCTCTCTGAGGGACGGATTGCCCGTGTATGTGACGGTTACAGGGACTTGTTCAAGTCCCTGAGTGCATACTAAAGCTGTCATGTTCCAATCGGATGTATCGTTGCTTCCCATCTGTCCAAAGAGCACCCCGATCGTCGGACAAGAGGCATTGGAACCAGTCAGAATTGTGTTCAGATCCAGGAACCTACCAACCCACCTCGGGGCCTCAAAAGCACCCCTTCCCTCCGTCACAGTGCCAAATGAGAAGGTGCCGTCTGTATCATGGCCTTCACAGCCTTCTGGACGACGAAGGGTTACTCTTGTGCGTTTGAACGAACAGTCCTGCTCCTCGTCATTGCCTACAAGACGACAGCCAACGTCCCTCCACATTGTCATTGTCAGATTATCTTGTGGAGCTACGGAGCATCAAGTAGTGGCCGTAACCCTCCTATGGCGTATGTGTAGTTGGCAAATCGGTATATATCATCAGATATGGGAGTAGATGAGGTAAGGCTGACATGTGGTAGCACCAAATCTTGCCAAATGCTAGAGGACGTGTTGGCACCACCATATCGAACCAGATTGAGAATCACTGCTGCCCCGCCATCGTCAACAGCCCTAACAGGCCATGTAGACCGCCAATTTCCCACCGTGGCAGAAAATGGTCCCTCTAAAGTGACAGGACCAGTGAGAGTCCATAGACCAGATACGATAATTGTAAGAAAGCTGCTCAAGAGAGAGGAGATGTTGGAAGCGGCGGGGCCAAAATGACAAGCCCTCAATGACTTGAAGAAGATCAGGAATGGAGACACAGAGAGCAAATGAAACAAAATGCTTCTTTCAGGTGGTGAGTTGCCTCCCCGAAGACTGCTATAAGGAGCAAAGGCTGTTATAGTGAAGTCTAGGCTGTTGACCAACGTGGCTATGGCAAAGACAGTAGCCGTCGAAGCTATGCGTATAGTGTATGAAATGGAGGTTGAGTCGGTCCTATGCATATCAACAAGACCTTGCCTCTTGTTCGACAGTTGCTGTAAGAGTTCAAGACCTCCTATGGCCAACAAAGGAAATGCCAGTGTTGCGACGACGAACCAACGCCGCCCAGATATCGGGGTCCAGGATTTCCTATCCTTTAAGCTCTTTTGGTCGGACTTATCGCTCAGCAAGGGGCTTTCCTCAGTAGTTTCAACACCAAGATTCCCGGGAGAATTAGCAGCAGTCTTGAATGTAGTGTCTTTCAAGCTATCAGCTAGCTCCTTTTCGCTTGACTGCCCCTCGCTCCGTAGCAAATCATGCAGCGATGGACTGTTGATTAATATAGCGGCATGGCCAGCGATTGAACCGCACATAGAAGGGATCCAGAGACTCTCGGTAGAGAAAATGAGCATCAGTAAGCAGATTGCCGCCAATACAGAGAAGCCTGCAGCCATAGTACAAACAGCCAGAGCCCGCATATGAAGCCGAGATTCGCTTACCAAGCCTTTGGCGGTGCCATTTGTTAGTTTGTTCACTAGCAATGACTCTCGAGCAAACTCGTCAAGCAGCCCTTCTAGAATGTCAATGGAAATATTTCTGAGTACAAAGGGCTGCCAGAGAATGCTAGACTTGAAGTGTTCCCCAAGTTTTACAGCGATTAGCTGAGCAAATGCATCGCCAGCGCCACAGCCCATGTCAATGACACCAGGCTCGACTGTCATGATAGGTACATCCTTATCAACAACGAGAGCCGTCGACGAAGTGTCAAGATTTGTTATGAGCATTTCTGCCAGGGATGAGTTGGTCAAATTCTTCAACTGTCTTCCTCCATTCATCTCCACAGGATTCAACGAGACGTCCCCGGAAAGCACATCTAGAGTTGCGGAACCTGACACAATATTATACCCAATCTTGCATATAACAGCCGAATGATTGACGAGGCTTATGGGTTGGGAGACGTTATGCTCCGCGACATCTATATCAATCGTGTACTGCGCGACTGTAATCGCGTATCGAATGTCATGGTCCTCTAAATCATCTGACCGGCGATACTCAGCATCACCATCATGTGTAAGACTCGTTGAACAGTTTGCACGATGAAGACTGTATGCTCGGGGCGTTTCTCCGCAGGTCGTAATGTTGTAACCCGAAGCCCTATGATCAGGACAAAGATAAGCATCATGCCTTCCTGTAGAGCAAGTGTCTGAGGTCCAAGAGTACTCCACACGACTCCTACGAACATCAAAGTCGATAGATAAGGTGGCCTCTTCGCAGGCGACATGTGGAACAAAAACATCGACGGGAGCTTCGAGTGCTGTTAGGTTGAACACCGATTGTGGCGGGGTGAATCTCTGCGTCACTCTTCCATCAACAGTTTTCCAAGTAGAATCATTTGCCACGGCATTGTTCAGGCGTGCGAGATAGTGCCAGATGCCCTGATCGGAGCCCCCGCTGAAGAAGACACAGTCTTCAAATTGCAAGGTTGAGTAGAAAGCCGGAGAGGTCCAAGCTTTCTCTGCGTCGAAAACATCTCGGTATGTGATGTTGAACAATTGATGGTGGAGGGATGATTGAACGGAAAAGAGGGTAGTGGAGATAAGGATAATGCCTTTGAGGATGAAAAAGGACAAGATTGTCGCAACAACTCGGTAATGGCCAATTCTGAAAGCGTGGAATGCGCTGAATGGCTGGAAGGGCGAAACATAATCGAGAAGCAAAGACTTGAATGCAACCACAGGCCCAGATTGAAGTTCTCTCCAAGGTTCAGCTGATTTAAAATAATAATCGACCCGTCTCCAGAGACTCAGGACGATGACAAGGATGGCGGTTGGGCCATAAGTCCAAGTATACTCGCTGGAGGAGAAGTTGAGCGGGAAACCATCCTGAGCGTCAGAGACGTACTTGAGAACGATAAGAGAGGCGGCCAGGGTGATGAAAATAACACAAAACATGAGCAATGCATACTTGCTTAGCCAAAATGGCGGTTTTGTTTGCTTATCGGTGTTTGACGTAAATGTTCCTTTGGCGGTATTGTCAGGTGAAGGCTCATCCTCGGTAGGGCTCTGTTCAAAGAGAAGATGCGATCTCTCCGGAACGCTGTCTGAGGTTGGGGCAGCCATTGAATATGGTGAGAGATTGATAGATTGATATATTACGAAAAGAACGTGGAAGAGGATATTGACATGTCGTAGAACCCTCTCATTGTGGTATTTATTGACTCAAACTACCCAGATCTGTGTTTCACAGCCCCATGACTAAATATGCAGCGACTCCGATGCTGAAGAAGGCGATGCCCTAAGAGGCATCAGGGCTTAGACCCTTGTGTTCCGTTGGATTATCCAATCGTAATTTGGAGTATAGACTCCTGTTTCACCTAGAGAGGAGCCGATGGTAATAAATAGAGCACTACCAGGTGATTATAAAGAAGCTGGTAAGTATATGCTCTGCTCCGATGATGATTGCACAGATAAATTAATGAGACGATTTCCAAGTAGTTTCGTTGATAATCTTGACACCTTTCCCTGACTTTACGTGATTAATGGCAGCTTGAGGTGAGGGGGCATATACGCACACCGCATTACACAAGGGGCTGGCTAGGCGACACAGAGCATGGCTATGTCGTCAACTGTTGCATGTAAAGGGAACACGAGCAAGAATATAATGATTAGCCGTGCAATCTTAGGTGTCTAAGTATATCTTCTCTACCGCAAAGCCCGACTCGTAAATATCATTTCCATCAATGGGTCGCCCACGCAGAGGTGATGTACAGCCAAGCCGGTCAGCATTTCAAGGCTCAACAAACCCATAAATTGAGGGTGCAAGGTTGTCGGGTGTCACGGGGCTTATCGTTTGTATCCCATTACCTAGCCAATGACAGCTTAAGTGCGGAGTCTTGTCTCACATGGCGAAAGAGGGTTTGGCAAGCCATTTGTTGACAAGGAATGAATTAACAGGTGAGATAGAACAAAGATGACTTCTGTGGGCTGAAGCATGATCATAGAACTTACTTAATAGACAAACCTGACATGTATTTGGCTTCATATTCCTGAACGGCGACTTGAAGTGAGAAGACTTGCGCCGCGGCATTAGACAAATATTGACTCCGGTCACACAAGGCTGGCTGTACCATCATCTGTAGCATACACTGGGCGCTGCACGTTACACAAACAGGCAACTACGGGTAGAATACGATACTTATGCTTGAAAATCCAGTGACTGAGTATACTAATAATAGCATTTAAACCTCTACATATCCAAAACCATACAAGAGTGTGCAGACACCGCCCAAATCAGCTGTCAGAAACCATTACCAAAAGATCGGAAGGTCGACAGTCGTTTCCCAATCCATATTCGACTCCTTCAACTCTATCCTGTCAATGCAAGTACCAAAGATCTTATCCCACAAACGAGTCTGCTTGCCATAGTTACCGCTCGCCTTCCAGCCCTTCCGGTGATGAAGATCATGGTCTTCAATCACAAGCTCAGCATCAAGCAGACGAAGCAGCCAGCTCAGAGTGCCAGGTGGTGACGTGTAGACACGCAGGCCACTATGGCCACCCAGTTCGGTGAACATGATATACTGGTGGCATATCCACCACTCGTAGAAGCCCATAGGAAGACCCATGAACTTGAGAGAGAAATATGTCGCAAGTGGGATGACGGCGATGTCGAAAATCTCCTGTTCGAAATCGGCGTAGAGTGTCAGGAGCGGGTTGGGGTGCTTGGTCAAGTGATGCGTGCGGTGGTACTTCCAAAGACTGCCGACCTCATGCATGAGTCTATGGTACCAGTAGAACCAAAAGTCTAGCACGATGCCGTACAGGCCAATCTCCAGTGGTAGCCAAACCCAGCTAATGGATGAAGGAGCTTGGGCGGTGCGGTAGCTGAGAAATACAGTAAAGACAGGGCGAAAGCTAGAGGTGGCGATGAGGCTCTTGACGACCTTCGTGACACCAACATCAGGTACTCCGTCTCTCTCATGTACATCACCATCCAAAAAGCCCGTCTGGTGACCCACTCGACGAAGAGCATGTAGTTGGTGCACCGCAGCGACCTTGAAAGCAATACTGTAGAAGATAAAGGCTTGGATGGGTGTGAGGTTCTGGCCGGTGTATAAAACATAGGCGTGATGTATAGCCATCGGGACGAGTGAATGCACAAGCACCCAACGGTGCAACTGCCACTCTGGAGTATATGGAACTTTGTCTCGCTTCTGGTGCACAGGTACGTCTTTGTCCAGAGTGACGTGGTGAATGCCTAGGATTTCGAAGAACCAGTGCGACCATGTCCAGTTGCTTTTATCGGCTCGGCGCCAGGTAGACTTCATAGAGTCTTTCGGGTTCTGTCTCGACTTTACGCTGAGGGATGGATTTGCATTGAGACGTGACGAGTTAGACTCGTACACGGCGGTTGTGGATCGTGAAGCCATTTTGCGTGTATTGTAAACACTGATGAAGATGGAGTTCGATTATCTTGGTCCGTCGAGGAAGTTGGGTTTAGCCTTTATATAATTAATCATGATCGTTGGCTGCCACATGTAAGTCTGGTTACATTTTGTCATTTGGCCTGCTTAGTTTCTGTCTTCTTAGTGGACTCAACCTCTGTCGCTAAACTTGGACTATCGTGTTAGTCAATCAAGACTAGAGTTGCCGAGGTTCTGCAGATCATCAGTGCACACGTCAATGGGCACCCCTAATTCGGTACTGGTTTGCGATGGGGGAGGGGTATCAACACTGGCCTGATTATGCACCATGGTGCAGAGATAAGCTGAATGTGCCATTCATCGCCTCTTGAATAACGTCTATCGATTGATTGAGCATGACTGCCCAAGGGCAGCTTTACTAGAGAGGAGCAAATACCGTATTTCCTTTTTGCCGGGGGGAAAGGCGTATACCAATATAGTCGTGACCCGAGCTCGTTTGCGCGATCTAGATATCGCACATGCTGAGACTCTTCGTACCTTTGCCACTGTGGCCATTAATTCATGCGCAAATCTGTCTGTCACGTCCTGATCGAACGTTCCAGTTGAAGCTCGGAGGTTTTGTGTCCTTCTATGTCCATTGACGTGATGTTCCACGTCATCAAAGTAACCTTGGATCTAATCTACTAGTCGCACCTTCTGTCATAGCACGTGTCAAGTAAGCCCACGAAAGCGAGGGGCACATCCTCTTGCTTTGGAAGGGCAAAATAGAGTGCGCTCCATTGCGGGTACTAACAGTTCACATCGCAAGCTAAACTCAAATAGTGCTCGGCGTCGGCTCACGCTACCGACCACATGGTCCCACTACTTGAACTAGTACAGCACACAGTTACGGGGCAGATGCAACCTCTTTTGGTTTGTTCCTAAGCGGGCAACTGTCAAATGCCAGAATCTGTTGGGACATAACCTGGTTCTGGTACGGGGAAGCTGGCCGTGGCTGATTATGTGGCTGGGGTTGGAACTTTAGTGGCTGTGTTCTCTGCTCCCGAGGCTGACAAATAACTTGTGTTGCTATGTATCGATCGCCGACATTACATCCATCATATGAAAACAAGCTTGAGTTACCTGATTCAAGAACACATGTCGAGTTCATGCCTCTATAAACGTACTGTACGTACCTTGGCTTACAGCCATGCCGCTCCACCAATTAGAAGCGCCGGAAAAAGGATGGAACGAAGTCCGGAACAGCCCCACTCTCACTACACGTTCATGACACGACTTCGCTTGTCTTTCACGGCCTTTGAGGTATGAGCAACATGCCTTCCCTTGAGAGGTTGCCACCTGAAATTCTCCAAGAAGTTTGTAATCATCCACTAGGTACTCATCGTGATGCTGACCGGACGTAGATTGTGTCGTACCTCCACGATGGCTATGAGCGACATCGCTTCGGTGGATACGATCCTCCTCTAGGCCAACATGAGATAACAGGGATCAAGCGACGCTCGTACTTAGCATCTCTGCGTGCCGTAAATCGTCTATTCTGCCAGATCGTCACACCCATTCTCTTTCAGCACGCCATCATTTACTCCGGTAGTGTCATAACAAGATGGGGCGTAACCGCCGTCACCAGCAAAGGCGTTACCGGCACTGCACGTCTTGTAAAACTCTCAAAGGATCCTTCACTTCGCAAAATCGTCCGCCGTCTGGAAATTTGCTTGAAAGTGCGGGGTCCGAATGATTTCCAAGATTACAAGCCTGCGATTGAGGAGAAAGATAAGGACCTGGAATATCTTGCACGATTAGGCGCTGTGATTCACAGTGCACTACCGAAATTTCC
Source organism: Fusarium oxysporum Fo47 (assembly GCF_013085055.1). Lineage (NCBI taxonomy): Eukaryota > Fungi > Ascomycota > Sordariomycetes > Hypocreales > Nectriaceae > Fusarium > Fusarium oxysporum. The sequence goes on from NC_072849.1 coordinate 2,284,921, forward strand.
GAATCTCAAGGCTCTGAAGCTTAACTTTGAGGATATTCCTTATAATTTCAGACAAGACTTTGATGACCCGGGTCAGGGCAGTTGTTGTTGGGTTCAAGACACTCAGAATTTCTTTGAGTCTCTATCAACTGCTCTCTACAGATCTGGACTCAAGAATCTGGAAGAACTCGACCTCTCCTTACCTCTCGCCTATGACTTTGGGCATTTTCTTGACGATGATGAAGATGGAGGTCCTCACTCCCCAAAGACATTCTTCAAGCAACTCAAGCGTCTGAGTGTTCACTATGGACACTGTACTGAGGAAGACGAAGACTTGGAATTTCGGTATAACCATTCTAATGACAAGTACGATAAATACGTCCGACAGTTGATTCCACTAGCGACAAATCTGAATACCCTCAAGGTGAAGGGACCCGATGTATTGGTGCTGGACTCATCAGCCCTGGATCCCTTGAGCCTGGAAGTACTGGACTTGCAGAGCCTATCCATAACGGGGGAAGCACTCATATCTCTCTTCGAGCGGTCTACAGCTCTGCGAGAAGTTGTACTCATGGGAGTCTACCTCGAGTCCGGCACATGGCAAGAAATACTCACAACCTTGAGCAAAACGACGCTTACAGCATTCTACATCGAAACATGCGGCTATCAAAAAGAAGGCGACACTATACTACATGTCCCCGTCAACCTAACCACCCAAGCCAATGAGGACGATAGTTATATCGAGACAAATCGCACCGAAGACATCGACGCATGTGAATTGGTCTTTGCGCGAGTCCATGAGAATATGCGCCAGATACACGGGAGTAAATACGATGAAGCGGCAGCTGAGAAGAAGAGGCAAACTCTGCACGAGGATATTATTCGGAAGACAGGATCGCTTGGGGAGTTTTGTCGAAGGTTCTTTGCGGAAATAGAGGAGGATGAGGATGATAATTCTTCTGAGATGGATTCTTCTGAGGATGGGACAAATATAGCTGATTTCCTGGAGATTGCGTTTGGTGGGCGTCCTGGGGATACCTCTGATGACGAAGATTCGGACCTTGACTCTGATGACTCTTCAGATGTTGTTGATTCGTCGGATTCGGGTTCATCTGACGACGAGTAGGTTGTTGCTTTTCATGGACTGTATTATCTTTGCAGCATCTCGACTTCCGAGAAGGCAAAAGCTGTGTAGGACTGTTTCTGAGGAATAAATGGGATTCTGAAGCTAGCTTTCGTCTATCTCACTTGTAATATCAACCTTTCTTCTGATGATCAAGACCTTCTTAATAACTAGATCATTACCAAACCAGCGCCAAAAAGCATGCTAAATAGCACCGCAATCATTGAGATTAGTCCACCATTCCTCAACAGACCCGAAGCTCCATTATCATCATCCTCTTTCTGATCATCGTCATCATCACCGCTCTTCCCATCGTTGCTTTCATCTCCACCCCCAGTTGGCTTCAAATCCGACTCCTTGTAAACAAGCTTCACTGCAGGAAAGCGTCGAACTACCGCAAGTTCGTTGTACTCGAATCTTGACTCAGTTTGCACAACGGACATTGGCCAAATCACTGAAGTTGGGCCCACTGTTACCGCCGAGTATAGATATTGCGACACCTTGCTTCCTTCTACCGTGTAGACGGAACGTATAGCGCTTTGGGGTAGGTATTTGATGCATACTTCTGTGTATGTTGCTGATTTCAAGGGCTCGATTGATGAGAAGCAACCTCCTCCCTTTGCAGCAAACCAGCCACTGCGCAAGAATTAGACAACAAAAAGAGGTGAGAAGAGGAAGTGAAATGTACCTAGGGCAGCAATATGCAAGCGTCTCAGAGGGACCCAATGCATTAAGCCATACCTGTTCCAGCGGCATATTCGGATCAGTAACAGACACGCCTGGCAGTGTACTCCTCGTCTGCGTAAAAACACCACTCTTCTCAACAGAGCCTGTTTCGTTGCCATGCGCCAACGTGCCAGCTGTAGTCCAGCCTTTGGGACAAGCTATGCCAGGTGAGTAGTAGTCAATAGCGCCTTGACCTCCGTGTTCATTCAAGTAGGCGACCTGTTTGTCATAATTGGAGCCAGATGGCAGACATTTTCCCATTGAAGCAGTCTCGCATGTCGGAGCTCCGTACCCTTCTGATATATAGTCGGGTTTCGCGAAGAAGATTTGATCTGTCGTTACTGTTGTGCAGCTTGCGGGGGGCGTATATGTTGTTGTTAGTGGACCGTTGTTCGTGAATCCAATGCCAAAGTATTCAGTGGCGGTTGGCATCGTGAATAGCTGTATGGAGAGCTCTGAGAGCTTAATTTAGAGTTAAGTATTGAAGGTCTTTGAAAAGTCGGAAATACTATGTAACTCACTGGGAAGTCCTTAATATGTTCCTGGCTGCTGCACCTTACGATGCGGCGCAGTAACGACCGATTGGAGAAGCTGTAATCTCACCACCTGCCTCTTCGAGCTTGGTAACAACTCAAGAGATTTCTTCCTATTTGTGGAGTTCTAGACTTTGCCATCCGACATTTGCAGCCGAGGCGGCTTGAGCATCAACTTTGCATTAGTGTAGTATCTCTAAACTTGGACAAATAGCGAGAGACACCAACTCTGTGAAATTCCCATCTGATTTAGCTAGCAAATAAGAGAAAGGAGGAAAACAACGTCTTTGATTCTAAAGAATAGTCCATCTACTATTAATTACTTTCTGTCTTAATAAAAGGCTCGTCGTTTAAGGGCTTCATCTGGGTTGGCTCCATGGGCTAGCAGATCGACTTGCAACATGTACATGGACCATAGCCTCAGAGAAGAAAGATCTGGCACCTGGCATCTTGCACTTCAGATAATGAGCTCGAAAAATAGTAAGGTAATATGGATTCCTCCAAGATCATGCAAAACCTCACCTTTGTTTGAACTGCGGGGGTAATGCCGCAAATATGGCCAATAAGGGGCGGAATAGATAAGCAGCTGACTACGACGTGCATACAGCCAGTCTCACTGGCATGGGGACGAGGCTGAGCTTGAGATAGCAACAGTTATCTGTCTTTCTTCACATCTTATACTAATGCCAAAGAAATGAGCGAACATAATCCCAAGCCGCCTAGCGCGAGTCTGCTGGATGAGGAGGGCATTTGTATGCTCTCCCTCGATGGCGGCGGGGTACGCGGCCTATCTTCACTATATGTCCTGAAAAGAATCATGGATGGACATAACGCCAAGAGGGAGAAATTAAGACAAAGTCCGCAGAAGCCAGCGGATATCTTTGATCTAATTGGAGGCACGAGTACGGGCGGGTAAGGTTTGCCAGAAAGGACATATGATTGCGCTATTACTCACCTCCATCCAGACTGATCGCCATAATGCTTGGAAGGCTACAAATGGACGTTGATGAATGCATTTCGGCTTATAACGACCTTATCAAGGTGGTCTTTAGCAAAGAGGCAAGGGTCCATCAGTCAAAGTTCAACCTTCTAGGGCAGACACAAGCTCGATTCGATTCCGGAGGACTCAAAGATGCGATAGAGAAGACTTTGAGGGATAGAGGGCTGTCGCCAACAGATGACATGGTTGATAGTCGCGAGCCTGGCTGCAAAGTGTAAGTATTCCCTGGCGTGCCCTGTTGACAAGTTTCCCCGATGGATCACAGTATTGATTCTTGAAATCGGGCAGTTTTGTGTGCGCCACCTCAAAACTCGACGCGGCTACATATCGATTCAGAAGCTACACCAGCCATAACAGCTTTCTCAACGCAACTATCTGCCAAGCGGCTCGAGCTACATCTGCCGCCACGACTTTCTTCAATCCTGTCTCCATCGGAGGCATGAAATTTGTCGACGGAGCTCTCGGGGCCAATAACCCTGTTGACCAAGTCGAAGAAGAAGCTAGGGAGATTTGGTGCTCAGACACTGGGAATTTACAGCAACTAGTTAAGTGCTTCGTATCGATAGGAACGGGCAAACTTCCGACATACAACATTCACGATCGAATTGACAAATTCATAGCTACGCTGGCTAAAATGGCAACGGATGTCGAAAAGACAGCAGAAGCGTCGATGAAGAGGTGGAGACAGCACCTCGATCAGGGAAGATACTTTCGATTCAACGTGGACCACGGATTGCAGACTGTAGGGATGAAAGAGTATAAAAAGAAAGGCGAGATCCAGGCGGCAACTTACAAGTATCTAAACAGTCAAGTCCAGAGTTCCTCTGTTCAGAGATGCGTTGAGAATCTAATATTGAAGAAGAGTACGTATTTCATAATGGCCTGAGACTATTATCAGCTAATGACTCTTTGTATAGAACTTACTGGGCTGGACTTTGAGCTCAGAATCAAGGTAGGTGCACTCCACAATCCTGGTCTTCTAACGAGGCATTTACGTTTCTTAGCATGAACAAGACCTCTTATCACCAAGCCCAAATCCACAAAGCCCAGAGAACCCTCAAAAGAGTCAGTCTAAACAGCCTGCTTCTCGGCAAATAAAGTCCCCACCACAGCCTTGCTTCTTCGTACCAACGAAGCTACCCCCTTCCGCTATAGACAGACCCAACTACCTCAGAAAATTACAGGCCGCCCTCCCCCAAGATCGACATCAGAGAGCGGCACTGGCAGGGCTCCACGGATCCGGCAAAACACAAATCGCAATTCAATTTGCAGAATGGGTTCATTCAGCATACCCCGAATACTCTGTCTTTTGGCTGTCAGCAGACAATCTTGAGGAGTCCTACTCACGGATCACACAGAAGTTGGATCTATTTCGCCGCTATGAACATGAGTCCAAGTCTTCCGATGCAAGGGTCCTTTTCCATCGTTATTTATCTACAGAACATCTTCGAAGGTGGTTCCTCATTATTGACGACGCTGATACCGACAACTATTCATTAAACCCTAGTGCTCAGCCTAGGAGTGTTTTCAGTAATCTTCCTGATAGCAAGGAAGGTAATATCTTGTTCATTACACATTCGATGAAAGCTGCAACCACTGCTGTGGGAAATCAAGTGAACAAGGTCATCAAAGTCGAAGGACTGGAAAACCCAGATGCAATCTCCATTCTGAGACAGTCCCTGTTCAACAGGAGGCTGCTTGCAGATGAGGACATAGCTCAGGAGCTACTATCTGAGCTAAATGGCCTTCCTTTGAGTATACAACAGGCAGCAAGGTATCTTAACAACCATGCCCATCTCACGATACACAAGTTCCTGGATTTGTTGCGCAGCCCCAGTCAAGATGCATTCCCGTTCATCTCACCAGAGTCCAACGGGTTAGGCGGAGGGAGAGATTCCCAGGACTCCTTACTTAAGACAGCCATGAAATTATTCGAGGCAATTAAGAAAGACAACACACACGCCGGGACGCTACTTGAGTTTATTTCTCAAATTGGACCATCATCCATCCCAAGAACAATTCTTGCTGGTACTGGAATCAAGGGTGGAAAGGCCGAACTCGAAGAGTCTATCGGTACATTGTGCAGCTTCTTTCTCTTGGCTCCAAGGCAAGGGGGGAATATGTTCGATATACCCACCGTCGTTCATCTATGCATGCGAGTATGGGTTAAACAAAAGAAAGCTTCTAAGGGCTTGACGGAAACAGTGACAAAGCGCCTCAACGAGCGTATCCCACAGGTGGAGTGGTCGAAGCGATTAATTTGGAAAAAGTACGAGGCTCATGCTATTCGAGTCCTTACGGGATGCCAAGACCACAACCTGAACTTCGATGAGCGCTTTCAACTTGCGTGCAAAGTCGGATCCTGGCTTTTACGAGAACGGAATGTCAAAGGAGCAATTCCATGGCTCCAGCAAACTCTGGGTTGGGCAAGAAAGTCCTCATTCAAAAATACCCAGCGACGCCTGCGCATCCAACTCGACCTTGCAGAAGCCTATGCAGAAACAGAGCAGTCAGCAAAGGCGATCCAGCTCACGGAAAAGGCCTCGAAATTTCAGGAAAAGCACCTTTCAAAGGATGACAGCAGTGCATTGGCGGTTTCATACGTCCTCGCAAAAGGCCATCGTTTCAACGGTGCGCCAAAGAAAGAGATTGATCACTTAGAAAAGCTCAAAAAGATTGACAATAAAAGAAGCGCAATGGAGAGGTTGACACTTCTGGGTGAGCTTGGGAAATGCTACAGCTCCGCTAAAGAGTATGAGAAGGCAATCGAAAACCTTGAGATGGGGATAGACGCCGCGGGAAGCAAAATTGCAAAGGATGATCCGATTCTCATTTTCGTCAAGAATCATCTTGCCTATGCTTATGGGCAGAGAGGTCAACACAACGAAGCCATTTCTATTCTAGAAGAGACCCTGCCAATCCAGGAGCAGATCTTAGGCAAATCACATTCCGAAACCCTCATAACTCAATCACACCTAGCCAATCAATACCTAGAGACCAAAGAGCTGACAAAAGCAATTTCGATTTTGGAGGAGCTTGTCCCTATTCAAAGGAAGACACTTGGGCAGATGAACAGGGAGACCATGTGTTCTGAAAATCAACTGGCAGAGGCATATTTTAACAACCAAAACGTGTATACAGCTTTGAAGTTGTATGAACACATGCGTCTCGTACGTCGGAATTTGGGTCAAAGTAATGAGCATAGAAAGTGGGCGGAAGCGGGTTATGAGAAGTGTGCTGAGACCTGGAAGTGGACTTGGATGCGTAGATGATACTATTGAATCGCCAACATCCCATTCATCTCAAGTAATACGTTTGCATGGCCATGTGAATTGCGTTGTTATGATATACTGTGCATTTTATCATCCGCCCTTCCGTGCTCTGTTTATGAGGTCTGTTGGTAGGGCGTTGCTACAATCCTTGTTAGCGTATCTATTTTCAGAAAGTCAAGAAACCCCGCTTCTACAAATACTGACGAGAGATAATTATAATTCCATAAGTTATCCTTTGCATCACCCGAGGACCTTTCATAAAGTTACTCTTTACAACTCATCATGCCTCTTCGCTCCCTATATCTTGCCAAGTCCGGCGGAAGCGCGAACCAACGCTCTCATTTCGCCCTCTTCATCCCGACCGCAGAATATGATCGGGACACTATCAGTGAAGACTTCCGATCTCTCAAGGCTATTGGCACAAGGATTCATGTTGTTGGAGAACCTCTGATGTCTGGCTTTGCATTCGAGGTTCATAGGAACTACAACACTCAAGCCTACTCGGACCTGAAGCAGTTGGTCTTTCTTGGGGAGATCGACGATTCAATCCTTCACAACTACCCAGAAAGATCGGAGATAAGAGAGAATACAACGAGAAGTCTTCTCGAACGAGTTGCTGAATCTGTAACTCCCCCTCCTAAAGGACAAAATATACGGGCGCCAATCGATGGGGTAAGGGACGAGAGTGAGAAGAGGTGTAGCGTTGACTAACGATCTCGTATTCAGATGAATACAAAAAGATGCCAGGAATAGACGATAGAGGCTCTGAGCCTTCTAGCGGAGAAAGATCTGATTTCTTCGGAAGCTGTAAGAGTTGCACACAAGGAAAGAGATCCGTCAACGAAGGGCATTTTTGCCTATAAGAATAAAGAGAAATAGGAACATGGATTTATGACATCAAGGGAAGTGTGTAAGTCGGCGCTAGTTAGTCCATGCATCTAATTTTCTAATAGTTGATTTCCATACTTGAATGGAATCATTATTAGCTACTTGCGCTGACTCACGTCTCCACCCTACGGTAGTGATATACAAAATGGCCGTCGTAGAAGAACTACCGGTGATCTTCTAATGATTCCCTGCTAGCTGCTGCTTCTTCAAGCTGTCCTATTGTCAAAGGAAACAGTTTCCCAGAACTGGTAGCAAACATTCTCAAACTCCCTAGATACTCCAGACAGGGGCTTATGCCAGCGTCCTCACTCGTACAAATGCCCAGGTTCTCCTTAGCTAAACTTGCAACCACATTTTCAGCATCAACTTCTTCGATCTCCAAATCTCTAATGTAATTTTCAATAGTAAAGGGTCTCTTTGGCCCTCATATGGCACACAAGATTCCTGCGAATGGTCCCTGAAGTTCACAGAAAAGAGACTTTCAAGAACGTTTCTTGGAAGAGATGCCGTCGGTGATAGGATCCGCTTAAACTTTGGGGAAGATGAAATGTCTTGCTTAAGCGTATTTTCTATCGCTTTTGGCCCCAGGAAGTATCGTAGTTTAGCTGCGGGACTGTCAATCTTCGACATGACATCCTGAACTCGAGGACCTGTTAGTTCGCTCTCAGCAAGAACAGTACCAAGTACTGAGAGTAGATACAGTAATAAAAACTGTAAATTGACCTCGAATACCACCAAGTTCGACTGAAATTTGATTTTGTGAAACATCTTGAGTGACCGCCTGACTTCGTCGAAGGGCAATATCACCATGTTCCCAGCTTCAGAAAGGGAAGCAAAGAGTGCGACGGCTGCATTCAGGTTCTGGCAAGTCTTTGCCATATGTATTGCCATTTCTAAAGTTTGGCATGCCTCATCTGGATAGAGCACCTTACTCCTCATCGGAGTTAGCAACGTTTCATCCTCATGGTCTGTTTGTGTTGACATGATAAAAGTCGTGAGAAGATTGGTAAATGCTGTACCCGATCTGAAAAATACAACTAGCTCTGGCATACCGCTAAGAACGCCGTGTTCGTGTGGATCTGCTCCGAAGGTATTCAACGTGTCAAATATTCTCTGAGGCAGTTCAACATCATTTTTGGGGTTCCATGCTTCGCGCAGGATACTGGTGGCCAAATCAGTCGAACTTTCTCTTGTCAGACGTGAAACGATGAAATCTTCAAATAGGTCGTTGTTGACCAAGTAACTCAAAAACGGGAGACGAGGCACCCATGGCCATATGTCGGATCTTAAGACATGCTTGTCATACAATGGCTGAATGACATCGAGCATCTCGGTGGCCAGTTGCAGACCATTACTTTCCCAGCGTTCTGCAAAATTGGTGATTTGACGGATGACGACATCCATCTTGCATGCCAAGGCCCGCTCAGATGCTAAGATTATCACTGCGCAGACCAGGCCTTTCAGCAAGCCCTGCTGCGATGGAAACTTGTCCAATGTTTCACATCCTAGAATTCCACGGCCCACTTCTGTATCGGTCAAAAAGTCATGTGCTGTTCGGTGGATGAATGCTACCTCGCCAAATATCTCATTAAAGGCGGCGCTATTATCTCCTATCTTTTCGAAACTGACTCCCATCTGGTGTATTTCAAGCAATCCTGCACACCGCTTGTGTATTGAAGCCTTTGTCTCATTGCATATCCGCAGAATCTCTGACAATTCCATTATGCTTGTACCCCCCAGGAGCTTTTCTTGTAGTTCATGGTTCTCAGCGCAGGCAATTTGAAGTGTCAATGGCAATGAAGTAAAGTACCACCAAGAATAACTCTCGATGCAAATGTGTGAACCGTGCAGAACGTAGCGGAAGTATCTGCGAGCTGTCTCTTGATAGACAGTGCTTTTCGCGTTCAACCTTTGCCACATATCGGCGTACAGATTCTCTAGGTCACCAGGAGTTTCTTCGAGCCGTTTGAAAAGCATGGACTCTGAATCATGATTCTCGATCCCCTCGATGATACTTCGTGTAGCTAGATGAAGCCACAGGAATACACCTTGAGCTTTATCAACAAGCTGTCGACGCAACCTATTGAAGGATTCTGAAGAGATATGACTGTTTGGCAATAGATGATGAGTTTCCTTTTGTACAAATGCAAGCATATCAAATCTCGTCAAGTTTTCAAGCAGAATCCCAGCAGCCTTTTCTGTCTCAAGCCACCTCTTGATGTGCGCCTCGTGTCGGGTCGACACGCACAGTTTAGTTTCTGGAAATTCTGATATGTATTTGATGGTCTGAGAAAGCTTGGAAAAGCCATCTTTGTGCTGGAACTCGTCTAGACCATCAATGAAGATGCACATGCGTGGACCATCGAAAGTTGCAACGTAAGCCCACACAGCTTCCAAATCCTCAACAGACCAATCATGATAATCCGAGTGCAGAGATAGGTGATTGTAGCGTTGTAGAGTCCTCAAGATTAAGTCCTGCTGATATTTAAGTCTTTGGTATAGTAGAGAGCACCAAAGTCCTTTTATGCCATTCTGCTCTTCCGAGCCGATTTTCCAGAAGAAGTGGGAGATAATAATCGCATCGGGATTCCATCGCCGGACTAAGTCGCGAGTCTGGTCCTGGTCAAGAATGAATTTGACAAGCGTGCTTTTCCCAGAGCCAGGCTTGCCTCGTATATAAAATAATTTGTTGTCTGATTGCAGCCATGAGTTGAAACAATCCCATGAGTGGTGAATCTCATCCAGATGTGAGATACAATCTAGATCTCTAATCGTTTCGGAGCTTTGACAGCTCTCTGAATCACCACCATCGTCCTGGTCATTGTCCTTATTTAATCCATCCTTATCTCCTGAATCGTCACTATGCTCCGAATCTTCGTAAAACATGGCTCTCATATCTTCATAAGAAGCAAATACTTGTTTAAAGCTTGCATCTCTCGAGTCCATGACATCGTTGTAACGCTGATTCATCCGTGGAGTTTTGAGGCTTTGAAGAAATACTTCACACTTTCTCTCTGTCTCAGCTGTGGTCCTTAGCTCCAAGACTTGGCTATCGGTGTGCGAATTAATGGCTGCCTCAACCCTGGCGCCCTCTTTCGCAAATGCGTTGCGTGTTGTAGCGTGTTCTTGCTTGACGAGGTCCTTGACATCAGTGATGCCTTCAGCGAGCCGGTTGATGAGAAACTTGACATCATTGTCCATTTTCTGGAATGAGGCGTCTTGCTGAAAGTGTATCGCATCACTCTGCGAGCTGGAGTAAGGCCAATCTTAGTAAACACTCTTGGGGGGGGGGGGGGGGGCGAGTAGAAGCTTACCATAGATGGGATGTTAGTTCGATTTTCACGACCTGCTGATACATTAAAAGCGATTCCTGGAGAGCCTGACGACCTTTCTGGTGCTTAGACGCTCTGAAAGCCTTGCGGACCGACCTTAAAATGTCGCCTTGGGCCTGCAATTTAGTCACGCACCGAACTTCCGCCTCCAGCTTATCGGCAGCATCTTTGCATTCCTTGGCAATATTTTGAAGCTTTGGGCTGGCAAACTTGGAGTTCGCATTTTTCATTTGTTCGCAACGAGTGTGTACTCGATTAACGGCTTCAGACATCTGCTTCGCGTGGCGATGCAGATCATCCTCTGAAGTTGTAGCTCCATCGTATGCGTTTTTGCAGGCTACTGCGACGTCGGTTGCGAATGAAACAACCTGCAAGACTGCGCTCACCGCACCAAGGGCTTCGAAACCTGTCAGCATGATGCTCTGCGCTCTTGAGGAATGATCTGACGTTTCAAGTGAGGGGTAAAGATGAAGGAAAAGACACAGCCTGATCAGGCTCTGCAGGTTGATGGTTTGGGCAGAATCACGCTGACTAACGAGGATGTCCAGTAAGACATTGATGCCAAGAATAGATATGCATGGGAAAATCAGTTATTGCGGTCTTATGCATCACGATTGGAGTTTCGTGAGTGGCTGAGCAGATGATGACTTTCGTTTAATCCTTACAATTTTATCCATCTACCTGAAACAACTTATAAAGTAATATTCAATCCGAATCTTCGTCCTTCCATCTGCTCTACCAGGCTCGCCTTGTCTCAACGTAGACCAAAGTCGCTGGATCAACCGCCAAATCGCACAGCTTCAAGTGCCGATAGATGATCTTCCCGTCAATATGCATGCCGCCCCGTGTGACTCTCAGAAACGGCTGCTTCTTTACTGAAAAGCCCACATTATACTTTTGAGCTAGTCTCGCCCACTGCTATATACTTTCTTCTTCCAAGGTAACCCAGGCTTCAGTTACTCTCCATGTAATGGTAACTTGGTCTTTCTCGAGCTGAGATCTGAATATACACGCATTTATCCCATCGTGCCACCATATTTCAAGAATCTGGAGTTTTGGCAAATGTCAAGCGGTAACGGCAGATTCTCTCAAGAGGCGATTGATCTGTTCTTGGAACAATGAAACCTCTCCGTAAGCTTGATCTGGAACTTCCAGACATAGCTGTGCCAGTCTTGACCCATGTTCGAGTTTTTGGGGCAGCTGTGACTTTCGAAGATGCAGAATAAAGTTTAGTGAATTCATACCCCCAGGTGGACAAAGTGAAACTAGGTGGTGAGCCTTATCTGCTAGAGATTCCGGCAGTGCAGGTGTTGCGTCTATGAATAGCATGTCCCACTCAGTTGGTGATCTTGGAAAGAGGTTGAAGGAAAATCGACGAATATGATGGGGAAACCGAAGAATCAGGCCATTGTAATGTACCGCTAAAATCATAGTCAGAATGTGAATAAACAAGGCGTACGTATTGTAATCAAATACTTACGTATTCGAGAATTCCTATGAAATCGAATATATGGACCTGATACAGTTTCACCCCGCAAAGAAGCGACGCTTGTCAGAGTCTTGCGCAAGACCCGTGCCAGGCTCGAATCAGCTATTCCCCTGCAGAATCGATGGCGCATCCAAAGGGTGTGAACGATCGGGACTTGCTTAAAGTTTCTCCTTGTGCTCAGTTCAAGCGGTGTGCCTTGTAGTCGCTCCAAGCCTTGCATGGTCATCGGCCTATGCCAATTCTTTCCAGGTGCGAGCAGATCTCTAGCTTATTTTGCATCCATGAATTCTGGAAAGCTGGGCGAACTTTCCAGGTCCTCTTCTAACTGGAAGTTGTCATGCAGATCGTATTCTATTGATGCTACTTGAGAACACTCATTGCCACCAGGTGAGTACGCTATGATCTCGAGTATCAACCCGGTGTCTCAATTGCAGGAAGGCTTCCAACGACGAAGCATATGGAACAGTTCATTGAGCGAATGGGTGAATCTCCGGTTACTCCTATCAAATAATGTTAGGGACAAGAGAGATAAGAAGATCCACTAATCTCACCAGTTTATTGTGGCATGAGACTCCGCCTTATCGCATTCCGGATAATCATAGTCGTGAATCTTGATTCTCAGACATAGATAGCGGATATATGACAATCTCCAAGCTTTTTCACCTTTGGTCACCTTGAAGAACTTGGCCAGTTGGGAGTTGTCGATCAGAAGGCGTCGAAAGGTAAACTTTTCGAAGTAATCTTGCCATTCAGAAGAGACGCAGTCCAGCGACTAAGGTCCGTAGCTCGATATTTCTGCTTTTCGGCCACATAGCCAAAGATTTGCAATGGAAGCTGTACAAGGAGCGATGACCACTCGCAGGTACTGGGTCTCTCCAGGTCGTTGGATGCCAAAGTCATGCCGAAAGGTTTGTGTTTTGTAGTACTTTGGGGACGGGGAAATTTACGGCGGCTGGTGGTTTTTATGATCAACGAATAAAGCCCTCTTCTTGTTAAACTTTATGCAACAGGTGTTCTTGTTCACACAATTTGCAAGTGAGTCATATTCGAAATTATAAATGGCGAAGCTTGATATGATGTACGGCAGATAGTTGGGAAGGAAACGTGTTACTTTACAAACCATTCTATCCAAGTGACACAACTTACATAAAACAACCCATCAACTATCCATTCTCTTTCAAGGTTCCGGGGCCCTCTCCACACAGAAACAATCCAACTCATACCAGCTGAAATTCACAGAAGACCCGGTGGTGGCGTACTCTCCATTCCACAGCTCACACCAGGTAGCGGCATATGCAAAGAGGTTGCACGTAGGATGGTCAATGCAGAACTGCAGGCACTCGTCGAGTGTATATGTTCCATCTATATCTTTGTTGTACGATCCTGTTCCGATATATTGTTTGGAAACGCCACATGAGGAGCCAGACGGGAATCCACCGGGGCAGCTAGGAGCGGAGGTGGCGATGGTGGTAGTCGTAGCAGCGGCAGTGGTGGTTTCAGTGCTTGAAGTGAGCGCAGCAGAGGATGTCGTGGGAACCGTAGAAGATGTCTCGAGCTCTTTAGTAGCAGTTTCGGATGTGAGGATTGTAGTATCCATAGTCGCTGTATTGGTTATAGCAGTGTCGGTAGTCAGGGATGTAGTACCCGTCGTCGCCGTGGCAGCAGTGGCTGTTGCCGAAGTCGTAGACAACTCAGGCAGATCACAGAAACAGTCCAAGGAGTACCAAGAGAAGTCGGTATTAGAACCATCAGTCCCCTGGATTCTGCCTCCCCAAAGATCACAAAAGACGTTTGGCTGCACAGTAAATGCAATACAGTCATCCATACCCCTACAGACATCACGACAGTGAGCGATCGTGGCATCACCAGTCACTTGGGTAAGGAAGAGCATGTTCGGGTCTGCGCCAATGCCCTTGGTGTCGCAAAGGACACCAGCTGGGAACGGGGTCTTTTCATTGTTGACGCAAGAATAGGCAGTCGAGCTGGGAGTGAGGGTCGTCTCGGTAGTCGTGGCGATGTCGCCAGAGGTAGCAGTGCCGGTGTTCGAAACCGAGTGAGTGGAAGTAGCATCGGCCGTGGCTGTAACAACCGATGAGGGCTTGCATGGTCCAGCTTGGACACCCGCGGCGAGAAGTCCAATTACAGCAACGATTCTACAAGCAATCATGTTGAAGGGGTGACAGGCTCTCAAGCGAGCATGTAAACGAGTGACGAAATTTGAATGAGAGCAGAACTTGACCGAGTTGGGCGTTGTTAAAGTCTTGGCGCTCGCTATATGTATACCAATGGTCTAGATCGGAGGCTTGAGACAATTTCCACTAATTGTCACCATGGACAGGCTAATTCAGGGATTGTAGTCAGAGAACGAATCACATATTTGCATTTTCTAGCGAGCTGAATATTTAGTCAAGCCTCTTTAGAAGCTTGTCACTAGTGAGCTGGCTAAAATGGAAAGACCAAGCCCTTTGGACCCTATCAGTTTCGGGTACGCTAGCATTGATAGTCTTGCTTTCTCTCCGACTTCAATCTGGCTACTTAGTTAATCTGTGTCTACCAACGGCTTCCTGTTTATGTATGTTGCCCTTCGTTAGTCACAAACAGTCATTGCATGGTTTCATGATCTATGTTGGAATGTTCAAGGCAATATCGGTCGAACAGCCTGCCAACATTAGCTTGCTCTGTCTGGGTGATACAATCTCGAATTTGGGCGCTGAAAAATTTAAATAGAATTTCATATTTCTACATACTGACCGCTGTAGATCTTGAAAGTCGTGCAGCTCGTATGACTACAAGCTCTTGGGGCAAGATGATACAATTCCCAGGTTCAGCTGACTTTAATGTTCAAACCCGCGACCGCAATCAACTACCCTGTATATGCTGAGGCTAATGCTAATTTTAGCCTGGCAACAGATCTAGTTCAGCTAAACTGCTACCCCTGCAGTAGTGCTTCATCCTTAACAATTATTTCGGCATCTGATTTGTTAAAATAGTCTTTGGCAGGTCTAGCCCGTCAGCTAGAGCAAGACTATCGATTTTGGGAGATGAGTTGAGTAAAATTGACATGTCTAATTCTTCATAATTGCCGCCAATGGCTGATTGTCTTCATTCTCTTTGGCCTCTTGTTTTGCCTTTTCGTCGCGCGCTTCACATCCCGCCTTCGTCAATCTCGCAGAAAGGTAGATCTATTTAAACCTAACTTAGCTCTCGATAAAATAATCATTTGGTCAATGGCACCTTCGGCACCTTCGCGATGGATACCTGTTTTCATCTGCTTGATACAAGTCGAAGCTACTACTTGATCAAGGGTGTATCCTATTGGGCGATTGCCATGCCTTAAGCTTAGCTCAGACCAAGGTATCTCGAGCTCCAGTACGTAATTGAACGAGGTTTACTCATACCATAGTGGTATAAAAGCCGAACAAGCCAAACATATCGTTGAAATGCTTGTGAGATCCACAAAGCAGCTGCGGAACAGGAACAATGGCCTGTTGCTCTGAAGTTTTTCGTGACCGGACATGCTTGGACATTTAACAAGTTTGCAGAAAGATCCGAAAACAGCATTCTACGTAATTATTCCTTGCTGTCGGCTTGTGAGCCCGCGAAGCTCCATCACCACGATTCGGGAACCGAACCCGAGCTTCATCGGAGTCGAAACGTTACTTATACCAGCATCGCTATAAGCATATCAGATCGAACCTGAGTGAGGTAGTCACTTCTCGGAACGACATCCCGAGTGTTGACTGTCTCTGAAACGTTGAGTGGAGGAACCTGACGGATACTTACCCGATTGGCAACCGTGAAGCCCCTGGCACCTCCATGTAACCATATCTTGATGCACTTGTCCGTTTCCGTTACGTTCTGAACAACAACTCAAATTGGTCTCAGCGTTCTGGACGGCAAAAGTCTTACCCCATACGGCGTTCGCCTCATTTTCATAGCGTATCTCGAGCCGAAGGAACTTGGGCAACTCTGAGGAACGTGTCCTTATCACCAGTCGGCGGGCCCGGGGTTCATGATATACTCCCTATTCGCCGTCAGACTTTCATACCCACTGAGGGTATTCTTGCCGTTTTGTTGCTGGCCGTGGATTATTTGACTTCATGCTGTCAGCATGTTTATGCAAGAAGCGCTACCCTCCATGAACGGGAATAAGATAGTCGATCAGCGGGAACCGGGAATGCCGAAAGCTTATGCGGCTGATGACGACATGATCATTGAGTATTCAAGAGATAAGCCTGTTACCCCAGAGCAAGACCATTGCAGCTGAAAGTTGCAAATGTCTCGTATTACGATCAAGGGGGCTGACGATGTTTCACATCGGGATGATTCCGCACAGCGTTACATTGCTATCAAAAGTCCATCATATCATTACTTGCATGACTCTCTTTATGGAAGCAATAAGCACTCAACGTATGACACTTCACCAACACATAGGTTCTGAAAGGATATAGCATGTTGAAGGAAAGGAGAACCTAGCAGTATAACATCCCCAGACCTTGTCCAAGCTGTTGACTGCATGATATCCTTAAGTGATTTATCACTCGGCTCTTACAACTAAAGTCCGTTATGGACCCCGGCATCAACCCCCGAGGGCCCTTCCAAACAGAGTTATCGACTTGCAAACTCGACATATCCAACCCCAAAATTCCCCGCCAAGATCCACAGAAATTCTCGAAGCATGCAACCCAGCAGCCGAGGCTTCCAGAAGCATTCTCAGGAGCGTATCTTCCGAGGAATAAACTCGGGATTGTCAGGCACAAAGTCACAAATACCTCACACTACACCTCAAGAAACGTGGCAAATATGCCTCATTTTTCGGTGGCAGTGACAACTTTATCAGATGACCACCACGGCGTCTAGTCTCCGGACCCCGGCGCTAGCGTGATCGGCTCTCAACGCCGTGATACCGAACCCAGACAGATCGACATGGCTTGTAACATATAAAGTGGATATGGACTTTTTGAGCGTTTTTATTTCTCCGAGATACCGTGATCTTCGCGTATTGGACGGTTCGCGAGTAATGAACGGAGGCATGATTACGGATTAATGACACTTTGACCAGAAGACTTCGGCTAGACTTGCAAATATCCCAGAGTGGATAAATTATGTTTTCAGAGAGAGTTTGAGAAATAGAGTTTAGGCTTTATCGTTGTCGGCGTTATTCTATCTGTTTACATGGCGTTGATAGAAGATCCTCCAAGGAATATTGCGAGTATTGATGCCACATCTCCAGTATTATCGCGAATTATCATATTTGTAGTGAGACATGAGATACAGCAATCTATTCTAAACAGAAAGATTATATCACTCAAAACTCAATTGGTCAAAAAGTCTCACCGAAAACGACCTATCTCGACCCCAGGCCCCGTTCAGAACCCACCTGGACCCTCCCCAGGCAAGGAAACGCCGGATGATAGTAACATGGAGTCATAGTGGAGCAGTGCGAGATACACGATCAAGTTATAATCCGGGGTAATTCAGTTTCTTGTAGTCATAAAAAGGGTCGGATTTATAAGGACATGACGCTCCCGGCTCCATCTTCCCCAGATTCTGCAACCCGTTCCAGACTCTCGCCATTCTCCATACTTTCCCTCTCGTCTACTTACCCAAGACACCGTTTTACTTAAAGGAAGAGTTTGTTTGAACATTCATCATGGCGAAGAAGGAAGAACTCCCTCGTGATATCGAGGGCATCGATGATCTTCAACGCTCTCCCTCGAGATGTACGCAGGAGGGAACGACAATCGACGCCGTCTTTGGTGAAGTTTCAGAAGATGGACCCAACTACCGCAACGTACGAACCCCGGTCCGTTCCCTTCACAAACACTAATTAGTATCCAGGTCGGATGGATTGCCACCGTCGCACTCATGACAAAAACGCAAATCGGCCTTGGAGTTTTATCGATTCCCCAGACCTTCGACGCTCTAGGCCTCATCCCAGGAATCATATGCCTCATCGTCGTGTCAGCCATCACAACGTGGTCAGACTACATGATTGGCGTGTTTAAGCGACGACATCCGCAGGTTTACGGTATCGACGATGCGGGACAGTTGATGTTTGGGCGGATTGGTCGTGAAGTCCTCGCGACTGTTTTTATGCTATGTAAGCATCATTCCTGAGTGGTTGAGTGATTAGGGGAGGCTGGGTACTGATGACTCGCAGACTGGATCTTCGTTGCTGGCTCAGCGATGCTCGGTATTTCAATCGGTCTTAACTCGGTTTCTACACACGCAGCCTGCACGGCTGTCTTTGT
Source organism: Fusarium oxysporum Fo47 (assembly GCF_013085055.1). Classification (NCBI taxonomy): domain Eukaryota; kingdom Fungi; phylum Ascomycota; class Sordariomycetes; order Hypocreales; family Nectriaceae; genus Fusarium; species Fusarium oxysporum. The sequence goes on from NC_072849.1 coordinate 2,303,517, forward strand.
TGCCGTGGCAGCTATTCTGGGTTTCTTCTTTGCCAGTATCCGCACACTCGGCAAGATTGGCTGGCTAGCGTGGATTGGACTCGTCTGCATCATGACTGCCAGTAAGTTCAAGCCCCTTCATCTCACGAGATCAACTTCACTGACACGAGGAATTAGTCTTCTGTGTCACCGTCGCAGTCGGCGTGCAGGACAGACCTGCTGCTGCTCCGCAGGGAGGACACTGGGAGTCTGACTGGAAACTCTTCAACCATCCTAGCTTCGTCGACGGTATCACGGCTGTGTCGTCGCATATCTTTGCATTCTCGGGTACGCCAGCCTTCTTCCAGATTGCTGCTGAGATGCGCGAGCCGAAACACTACACCCGCTCGCTATTGACCTGCCAGTCGATTGTGACAGTCACATACATCACTATTGGAATCGTGGTTTACTACTACTGCGGTTCATATGTTACATCCCCTGCTCTTGGTTCAGCTGGTGTTCTCATGAAGAAGGTCTGCTATGGATTTGCCCTGCCTGGTCTTATCGTGACTGCCATGCTAATGACTCACGTGAGTGTTTCTCTATCCTTTCAGTGACCTATGCTAACCTGCCAAGATTCCCGCCAAGTACATGTTTATCCGCTTATTGCGTGGTACAAAGCATCTCAACTCCAATGGTATCGTGCATTGGGCTACTTGGTTAGCTTGTACAGGAAGCGTAACCATTATCGCATATATCATCGCCAGCGCCATCCCTGTTTTCGGCGGCTTGGTATCTCTTATCGGAGCTCTTCTCGGCACGTTGATGTGCTTCCAACCCTATGGCTGCTTCTGGCTTTTCGACAACTGGCACAAGGGTAAGACTGAAAAGTCACTCAAGTGGTGTCTCATGGTTGGCTGGAGTGTCTTTGTCATCGTGGCTGGAACCTTTATGATGGTTGCCGGTACCTACGGCTCGATTGTTGGTATCAACAACTCGATGAAGGCCAATGGGGGTTCAAGCCCATGGTCTTGCGCCGATAACTCTAACTCTGGCTCTGCGGGTCACTAAATGGCTTGGGTCTTGTGACCTAGACGTCGGGCCGAAGATGGTGGCTGAACTGTACTCAAGACAAGCCACTGAGTGGCTTCTTGATGAAGATGTGAGGCGACCGTGTCTTTTTGAAAGAGCGGCCTGTGCATAAGTTATTGTTGCTGTGTGGGCACACTTCTGGATGAGTTAAAGCATGAGACACCTTTTGGAACGGTCGTTATAGAGTGTAAAACAGTGAAACATCACATAACAATAAAATACCCATTTCTTTTTTTGCAATGACTTTTTCTTGCAAATGATACTGGTCTACAAAGAAAGTCAGTGGCTCAACTGGAGATAAGAGATGCCTATCAAGTGATGTGCAGACGGCACACGGCGTTGACCATCAGACATACAACGTCGCTTCTTTTCGTAGGTTGAGATCGCGTCTGAGAGGATCATCGACCCGGCATATCATTGACTACTGGGAAGAAAGCACCGCAATAGTCCCAGGATTAAAGCATGAATGCTCGTCTCAAGGTACTTCCACGATACGGCGAATTGCTTTCTGTACGGCGACGGCAGAGGTCACAGTAGAATCTCAGCATGGCGTCATACAAAATATTGTATTCTCTAGTCCTAATATCTCCAATGTAATAAATTTCACAAATGAATGCCAGCATATCTGCACCACTGCAAGACGTGCTCTAACAGACCAACTAGCCTAGATACATAGAGACTATATCCAGGTTCAGTATTTAAACTCCTGGCCAACAAGCTTCTCACTGAGCTTCCAAAGCATCTCCGCCGAAGCCTTGTCAGTTACCCACGGCCAGACCTCCTGTGCGAAGGGGTCAGCCAGCCGACAATGGTTCAAAAAAGCACCGTTGTTCTTCGAAAGTACACTATCAAACGCAGCATAGACGTGAGTTGCCGCACCTTCATCCAGATTTTTGTATCGAACTTCTTGGTTGAACATCCACTTATTTCCCATTCTAGCATCCGCAGCCTGAAAACTCTTTACAAACTCGGCGAACTGGTCTGCAGCATGGGCGCCCAGATTGGTACCAACAGAGCCCGGACAAACACTAAAGGACAGGAGACCTCTGGAGCCAAGCTTCTCAGCGAGGGCAAGAGCTGTAAGTGAGACAGCCGTCTTGGACTGGCCGTATGCAGCCCACTTGTCATAAAGCTCCCCGTTGCTGAAGTTGTAGTCCGCCCATCGAAAGTGGCCTTGCCGGTGGCCCATGCTACTGATAAGCACGATCCGGGGTGCCTGAGAAGCAAGAATCTTATTCATGATAAGGTTGGTAAAGAGGAAATGACTGAGGTGATTGGTCTGCAGCTGGCTTTCAAAGCCGTCCTCAGTCAGGCAATAGGGCACCGCCATAATCCCGGCATTATTGACCAGAACGTCGATATGTGGAACATCGGCCCAGGAATTCATAAGCTCAGCGGCTTGGCGAACCTGAGCAAAGGAATTCAAGTCTAACGCCAGAGATTTGACCTTGATTTCTGGGTGTGCGCTTGCCAGGTCATCAACCAGGGATTGAAACTTGTCCGGAGAGCGCCCAGCGAGAATAAAGGCTGCGGGCTTGCCAACAGCCACTTGCTTCACAAAGCTCTCGCCTAAACTACCAGTGGAGACCCCGGTGATCAGGATGGTTTTGCCAATGATCTTTGTGGCATAGAACGGCACGAGCTCGCTAGCCTTTGTTGCCTCATTGAAGTTGGGAGCCATGATGGTGGCTGTAGGTGTGAGAACTAAAGCAGGTTGCAGACTGGGTAGGCGGGTTTAAAGAACTTATTTTGAAATTCAACAGAGTGACGGATGCAATTGTCTCTTTATACATGGGCATACTATCATATTGGACATTAACTCTCGCCCACGACCGCACAAGTAGCTTTGCTTAGTGCGTGTAGTGCAACGCAACGGCCCTTGTTGGTTCCCCCTTGAAACAGTAAATCTGACCCAACCACTCGCGAACAACACTTTCTGACGCCGGATATAAGACATGTAAACTCCGAAGTCTTGTTGCGAAGTGAACTCTCAAGCCAGCACCTAACTTCAGTGGAAGTCCGGTGGAGAACTAGCGGAAGATCAGTGGAAAACTAGTCAAAGACTGAATGTCTCGTATGGATAAGTTTGTAAAATAGTGTCAGTTTGACAGGAGCCATAACTTCCCTTTCTCCAAACAATACTGCACGTAGCAGGTCCGGGTCTGGAGGAAAGCAACCCGCCTAAGTGGGACCGCTAGCGAACAGTAGACTATGTCCCGTAGCTTATATAAGGAGAAGCGCTCACGAATCTTCCGCCAAACTTCCGCATCAAACCTCCGCACCAAACTTCCGCAGAGGTGCCTCCGCTTCTTGTCACCTTATCAACAACACATCACCAGGCTCGGACTTCGGAAATAGCAAAAGTATTTCTCTCCCCGCGACTATCAGTAACATGGTTCCGTTCGTTCCGCCGAGTGAGCAAAAAGCCTGCTTTGGATGTGCCACAGCAAAGAGGGCGTGCGACAAGCAGAAGCCGAGCTGCCAACGGTGTGATGAAAGGGCCATTCGTTGCCAGTATCCAACCACTCGCAGATATCTCCGCTCTAAGTCAGCAACAAACGCCTCGAGCCAGCATTCAAATCGAGTAGGGCTACAGGGCTCGACAGGACAGACAGGGCATCTCAGGACGCCAGCAAGTGACTGCGTCGCGGATCTACCGACTCTAGGCTCTCCAATAACCAGCTCTTTCACCTACAAGCCCTGGTTCGTTGGTCTGGAGACCTGGGCAATTGAGAACAGGGGTGTCACCACATGCCGCTTCAGTTCAGGACCTTCCTATGGTTCGCCACAACTTGGCGATTGGACAAAGAGTCTTTGGAATTGGTTGCGGCAGTGGGTCGACGAGGGCAACAATCCATTCATCCATAAGCAGCTCTACCTTGACACTGGCTTACCTCCATGTCTCGAAGACGCGTGGACAACCCTAACGGCGTACTTTTCAAAGACGGCCTTGAATACACCTTTGGTAATGCAGATCATCGAGCACCGTGTCGACGCTCTTCTGCAATCCCAGCCCCATGACGATGCTTCATTTATGGCAGTGCCCAGCCTGCAGACTATTCAACACTTGGCAAGGGTGCAGGCTCTCTTCATCTACCAATTCCTTCAGTTTTACGATGGATGCATTCGCCAGAGGGCAATGGCAGATAGATCCATTCCAACCCTGCTGCAATGGTGCGAGCACCTTTGGCAATCGGTTATGTTGGACGCAGTCCACAACGAGCAATCTTTAACCACAATGGACATGAATAGTTCCGACGCCATGGCTGAAACTCCGACTTCCAAGCACTGGAAAGCCTGGATTCTTAGTGAGAGTCTGCGGCGGACATGGGTCGTCTGCACAAGTACGATAGCGGCGTATCTCAGAGAAAGAGATGGCTGGAACGAATGCGCGGGTGAGATTCGATATACGGCTTGTCAGGGATTATGGGATGCGTCTTCATCGGCGATGTGGCTGCAGTTGAGCAGTAGGCGAGATCCTCTATTTGTCAGAAGTCTCCACGTTGATGAGCTTTTGTTGAGTGTAGCTCCTACTGAGGTGGACACATTCTCAACTGCCCTCATGCGCCTTCTGATAGGGAGGGATGAGATGGAAAGCTGGGGTCGCAGGTGAGCCATACAATTATAGCATCTTGAGCCGGCGTATGCCATAGTTAAGGCGGAGGGCGCTTCTGGAAAAGAATAAAAGACTTATTTAAAATCAGTCTATATAGCATTACAACACAAAATAGACTAAAGAGTTTCCTTAGCTAGATAGAAGGATTATTAGATACTAGAAGAGCTGGAAAGTTAGGCTAAATAATCTAAATATATTACTAATTTACTTACCTTATCTTTTATAAATAAAGCCTACATATAATAAAGTCCTAATTGTATACTTGAGATGCCGTGCCAAGTATAAATAAATTCTACTATACTGTTAAAAAGAAGGCCAGTAAATAATATAATTACTTAGTACCATTTCTAGTTTTACTAATCCGCTCTCTGAAACACCTCTATACAATACCAAAACGGTAAGTACGGCTCATCATATGCTGTCAAACTTCGTTTACCTTCCTCTCGGATCATACAACCCTAGTGTGCCAAAATTAAATATCACTTTTCAGGAACTTTCGGGGGCATTTGCTTGCGACTTGTTTTCTGACATCAGCTATGAGATTATCTTGGACAAAAGAAGGGACAGATTCCACGTCTCTTCCGAAGATGGCACCTTGGCAGCTTGCGATTTGTTAACTGTGGCAGATAGAAGTTACTTTAGGGTACGATGTAACATATCGCACTTACTTCCAGTTGACACTGACAGCAGAACAGATCAATCAGAAGCCATTTCCGTCATGAATGTTATTACCGACTCAATAGAGATAAGAAACGCCCATCAAGTGATGACAACACCATCATCACTGCGAAACCAAACTTAACCAAGGGATCAAAACATTTTTATAATGGCTTATCACGATAACGTCTTGAATGAGTCACATGATGCCATTACCAAACCTTGTCCCCCCCCCTCCCCCAGCCCCATTGTCATCGTCATCTCCGCTTATGTAATGACATCATTGAACCCCTGCAGTTCCGTGCTCACTCCACTAACCAACCGGAAGCTCGGCTTGAGGGAAAAAAAAAAAGTTACTGATATTTTCCCCATACGAGTCATCACCTTTTCACCAACCCTCATCGCTCATTATCACGAGAAACAAAATGAGCTTTGTAAGGGCGTTTTCGTTCCTCACGGTCGTGAGCGTCGTTACGTATACCATTCTCTCAGTGGCCACGTCATTGAGTGGCGGATCCCCCGCTACGCAGACGGGTAATGAAACCCACCAGATTCCCTCGTTTGGACTGGGGACTTGGTTGGCTAAGAAGGGAGACGTGAGTCCAATACGAGGTTCGTGAGAAGAGTCCAGTACTAATGGGAGGTTAGGTTGCGCATGCGGTGGAATATGCTTTGAAGGCGGGTTATCGCCACGTCGACGCTGCTGCTATCTACCGAAATGAGGAGGAGGTTGGGCAGGGCATCAAGGCATCCGGCGTGTCGCGCGATAAGATTTGGGTGACGAGTAAGCTTTGGAACACGGATCATCGACCTGACCTCGTGCGCAAAGCCATTGAAAAGTCTATCGCCAATCTGGGCGTTGAGTATCTTGATCTTTACCTCATTCACTGGCCTGTCGCTTGGGTTCCTGGCACCAAGGACCTCGACAATGACACCTCAATCGTGAATACCTGGAAGGCTATGGAGGAGCTCGTCCGTGATGGATTGACGCGCAACATTGGCGTTTCCAACTTTTCGCCAAAGGATATCAAGAACATCCTCAAAATCGCCACCATCCGCCCTTATGCGCACGAATTCGAAACGCATCCCTATCTCCAACAACAATCTTTCGTCGACTTTCACACCAGCGAAAACATCAAAGTTATCGCATACTCACCTCTCGCCAACACAAATCCGACTTACAATCCCGACATCCCCAGCATTCTGCACGACGAATTCTGGACAAAACTCGCAGGCAGCAAAAACGCAACTGTGGCGCAGACGGTGTTGGCGTGGGGACAACAGAGGGGTACTGTTGTGATTCCGAAGAGTACGCATGAGAAGTACATTGATGAGAACTTTGGATCGCAGGATATTAAATTTACGGAGGATGAGCTGAAGGAGGTGGCGGCGAAGGATAAGAAGTATAGGTTTTTGAATCCTGGGAAGGATTGGGGCGTTGATCTGTTTGAGGGTCTTGATGGCGGATCGAAGAAGGAAGAGGAGGATGATAGAAATGAGGACTTGTAATCTGACCGGGCTAATAGACGAAGGATATTTTTAGATGTTATTATTAATAAGATACCAAACCTCTCGGATATACGGATACTGAACTTGTGAACAGAGCCTCTGTCTCTTGGCAACACCATGGCGATTCTGTAAACATATGCATGAAATAGGTGAGTCCAAACCGAAGAATTGTTTAATAAAATGATTTAAATCCCTAGTCAAAAGCACATTGTAACAGAAACTTCAATGTTGCCGGACGAATCATGAACAGGATTGACTTCTGATCTATAATGTTTGCATGCCTTCAATCTCCAGAGTTGATTCACAAGCTTCTAACATTTCTGGTCAGACACTACTAGAGGGAGAAAGACAAACACTCCATAATCAAGCCAGCTTTAAATACTTCCAAGAGTAATATTTTCAATCAATCAACAGACCAAATTCTGTACACGACCTTCTAGTCTTCGGGAGTTGGCCGTCTTCTACAGGGTAGCCAACAAAATCTATAGCGATGCAATTTCCTAGAGTTTCACAGCCACAGTAAATACAACCCTGGCAGATCAATCAGGCGCAGCGCAAAAGCTTCTAGGTAACAACCAACTCTATCCCACATAAAACAATTGGTCAGACTCGTCTGCTATAAAATCCTTCAAAAAGCAAAACTCATCGAGAGTTTAGTAAAGAAATTGGCATTTCCAGCACGACTCGCACCATTCAGGGGTCCAACCCTGCGCCACCTTCATATCAACTCGACAGAGTCAAGAGTCAAGATGATCAACATGGTAAAAACACTTAAATCTCGCCTCGTGGCATTTCCTTTTCGCTTGCATTCAAATCCAAGACATGATCTTCCAAGCCCGTTATTCCAACTTGTGTCATTGCGGCTTGGCTCGTAGGATCTACAGGTACCATGATCCACTAACCCCTGTTAATCCTGTGAGGCTAGAGTTGCAGCCGAAGTTTGCGCCCTGACGAAAGGATAGAGATGAATGGCTATGTTACGCAGCGGGTGACGAGTTTATTTTAGACCGGATGATGAGTTAATTGAGATTTGGCAGTGCTGCCGTTGTGCCGTGGCTTATCGGCTCTTGGACCCTCATGTCAAATTTTGTCTCAGTTGACTGTCATCTCGCTGACCGGCAGTTTTTATCTACGCTCAGACCTTTCAACTGAACCACGGGAAAAAGTAAAGCTCCTTACATCCGACGTGAGTCTCCCTCGTTAGACATTACATCCGACGTCAGTCTTCAATCTCGATACTCTCGAAACCCGCGAGTATACGACGATCATAGTATAACAGATCAAAATCCCAACCGGGATGAAAAGCCCTCTTATATCCATCCTCCTGTTTCAACGGTCACGATCATCATAAACCCCCGAAACGAAACATCATCCTCCTATTCGCTAGCACATGGAAACATCCCCATTAAAAAGTCTCCGAGGTCCAGACTAATTCATCCCGCGTGCCGCATGATGCAACCCCAGCTCCACATGTCTGACAGGAGAATTCCCAAATCCAGAAAGGTCTCGCGCAGGGGTGTTAAATAGCGATCGCCGGATATAATTGTGACCGCTTTTCAACTCCCGCTTCACGAGGTGACATCGTCAAGGAGATGGTTCGACAATATCCTTTCTGCCTATCCTTTAAAATGCAGTCGTTCTGCTCACAGTTCTAGTTTCGTGTTCTGTAGTTTTCTGCACTCTTTTTCCCCAGTCACTCTCTTTTACTCAATTATTCGGAAGCGTTATTCACGCTCCAGTCACTCATTTACTTTGTTTATTAAAAAAGATGCATTTTTCTAGTTTGATTCCCGCTTTGGGAGGTCTTGTGGCTGTTGCCACTGCCTCGCCTCACCTTCTCCCCGGTGTTGGCCTCGGTCTCGATGTCGATGTTTCGCTTGGAGGAAAGGGTGCCGAGGCTTCCAAGCCCGTTGACACTACCTCCAAAGGCCTTGACCTAGTTCCCACCAAGGCTCCCGTTAACCAGAAGGGTGGTCTTCCTTCTACCTGCAGCTTGGCCAACAGCTGGGAGAACCATGTTCTCTTCGACGGTATCGCTGCTCCTGCTTCTGGCGCTGCTGCCGCCATTAAGCTTGGTCTTAACCTCCCCAACGCTCAGATCGAGGGTGATGCTACTCTTGAGCTTGTGAAGGACTTCCTCCAGGAGCCTCGTGTCCGTATTGGTCTTGGCGCTATCAAGGCTTACGTCGAGCTCGACATCTCTGCTTCCGCCGCTGTCCACGAATCCATTGAACTTTTCGCTTCTTCTGCTCTTCAGCTTGAGATCCCCGGTCTCCTTGAGGCTGAGGCCGGTGCTGCTCTCGCTCTTGACCTTGTCGTCGGTGTCGATGCTGCTATTGATCTGTCCGCTGGTGTCTACCTTGCCTTCGGTGAGGAGGCTTTCGTTGAGGTTTCTCTTATCACCAAGGAGATCGTTGACGTCTCCCTTGAGGGTCTTGTTGCCAAGGCTCTCCCCATTGGCGTCGGTGCCGAGGTCGACCTCTCTGCTGAGGTTTCTCTCACTCTTGGCCTCCGTCTCCGAACTGAGATCGATCTTGAGGCCGAGCTTGACATTCCTGTTCTTGACATCGAGGCTGGTGCCAAGATTGCTGTCTGGGTCAGCCTTTTCGAGTACACTGCCGTTCTCATCGCCACCGACAACTGCGCCGTCTCCGTCGATGAGCTCATTGCTCTTACTCTTGGTCTCGCTGTTGAGCTCAACGTTGAGGTCGGCGACATTCTTGACATCAGCCTTGCTCCTACTCTAACCATCACCCTTGCTACTGCTGCTCAGGCCAAGGTTTGCCAGCCTAACCGCGGTACTCCTGGTAACTTCATTGAGCAGCAAGGTCGCCCTGCTACCACTCACACTCAGGTCGTCTCTCTGTCTACTGTCCCTGCTGGCGGCTCTGACTCTACTATGGACTCTGCTCTTCCTGATGCCACTGGTTCTGCTGATGCCTCTGGCTCCGCTGATGTTACCGGCTCCGCCACTGCTGATTCTTCTGACGCCTACCCCGTCCCCGGTGCCACTGGATCCGAGACTTACCCTGCTGGTGCCGAGACTACCGGTTCTGGCTCAGGTGCTTACCCCATTCCTGGCTCCGGTTCTGGATCTGGCGCTTCTGCTGGTGCTGAGACAACCGGCTCTGGATCTGGTGCCTACCCTGCCGGCCCTGGCTCCTCTTCCGCACTCGCCAAGCCCCAGACCACTGGTTCCGCCGCTGCCATCGTCCCTGCTCACGGCAACGGCACTGCCACCGGCGATGTCACCAGCACCGTCACCTCCACCCACGTCTACACCGTGACCAGCTGTGCTGCCTCTGTCATCAACTGTCCTGCCCGTTACACCCAGAAGGTCGTCACCTCCACCATCATCGAGAGCACCTACGTCTGCCCTGCCACCGAGACCGATGCCGTCCCTGCTACCACCACTGCTCACTCCACCAAGGTCCATGTTCCCGTCACCACCATCACTGACACTCTCACCACGATTGTGCCTTGTAAGACCCGAACTACCAAGACCTTCCACCCTCCTACTACTCCCCCTCCTGCTCCTACCGTCACCATCGTTGACACCACCACCTACTGCCCTGAGGAGGGAAAGACTGCTCAGCCTTCCAAGGGCCAGTCAACTTTCCAGGTCGTGACCACTGCTTCCCCGAGCACCAAGGCTTATGAGGTCCCCAGCCACGCTGCTCCTACTACCGAGGGTGAGGAGAAGCCCACTGCTGAGGTTCCTGTCCCTGAGAAGCCCACTGGCGAGGCTCCCGTTCCCGAGAAGCCTACCGCTGGATACCCTACTCCTGAGAAGCCCACCGGCGGCAAGCCCGTCGCCCCTCCCGCTCACAGCGTCCCTTACCCTCCCAGCAACGGAACTGTCTCCACCCACGTTCCCGTTTACCCAGCTCCTGTTCCTACTACCGCCGTTCCTGTGGTCCCTGCTCCCGTCCCTACCGCTGGATACGCCCCACCTCCCGCCGTGTCTCAGCCTGGAGTTGTTCCTCCTCCCGCTGCTGAGACTCCTGTCGCCACTCCCGTCGGAACCACCCCTGTTCCCGTCAGTGGTGCCAGCGTGGTTCGCACTGGCTTCATGCTGGCTCTCCCAGCTGCCCTTGCTTTCTTCATGTAGATGATAAACGGTTAAGATTACAGGATCTATGTATAACACTTAGGTAACGGGACTTGGATTAGCAATAGTTCATGGTTTCTTTAATTTTTAATATTACTATGTCAACCAATTGGAGTCTCCCTAAGTGATCAAGTACTTTCTACTATCTACATTTAACTATGTGCCTGCAATGCTTTTGTATGAAGCTTATCACAGTCCTACTTATTGACGCTGGCCCGATTGAACGAATGCCCTTTGCATTTGAACATCAAAATGCTATCAGATTTAAATTGAAGCCTCCAATGGCTGCTGACCTGTTGACGGCTGTTCCTACATGGGAAAGGTACCCAGACACCTCCAGGCCAAGCCCCACTGAAACTTTGAGTGCGAGCGCATGGCTCGTTTGCACCTACAGATGTATTCACCCAGCATTCAACAAAAACTCTACACTAGACTTCGTGCTCCCCGCAGAATGACTAATAAGCCTGAATCATCAAAAACCGACGTCTGATGTCAATATCTGATGTTTGTCTTTATTTTTGGCGGCATCGCGTAATTTAATATGGTTATGGTGTGATGACGAATATCCTGTAGCAATTGTTAAAAGGCCGCGTGCTCATTTGCCAACAGGAAGCATAAGCTCACCTTGAACAACAGCTGAATTCTAGTGGTATAACGTCTAAAGCATGAGCTTGATGCCCTATTTGTAGTTGAGGCCGGTGGCTTGGAGCCTATAATCGCGACATGGAACCTAGCAACTTCCCAACTGTGTTCGTAACTCAGTTTACTGCAAAAAGCTAACCCAAACTCACCCATGCCGAGACAAAAGTCTAATGATATCCTGTAGAGACACGCGTTCCTCGCCTGAATGAAAAGACTCCGAGCCATTCAAGTTACAAAGTCAAATGGACCTCATGATCCCCTCACTCGAGATTGATGATAAACTTCCAGCCACAAATTCTGGCTGCAAATGACACACATTTAGACTGAAATTTAAGTATAAGTACCCGGAGTTCTCCTCTCTTGAGTTCTTCATGCCAAATTCTGCCCACCAATAACTTCTTTGACTTCTCAACCTTATCGAAGCACCATACCACATTTCCACCATCTTGGACTTACTAAAGTCCAACCACCATAACACACCATGGATTGGGAAAAAGCAGTCTCGTGTGTCATCGGATTAGTCGTAGTGACTGTGAACCTCCTTATGTTTTTGAAGGTTTTCGGCTACATCTGATGCAACACCTGATGTGAGAATCTCCCTCTTGGCTCAGTCAACGTATGTCACGACGCTTTATTCTGTTTATGGAGGCTTTGAGTGCTGACTTGATACTTAGTGGTCGACATATGAGGACAGAAAGCAACATCAAAACGATTGGAAGCTGTCCCTCTCGATGTCAATTCTGGCGGTCAATTTGGATACCGGTGGTCAACATTACAGGAATCGATTCGACTTCCCATGAGGGTGACGATGGAGTTATCGCGAGCGTTTACCGTGCGAAAAACAAAACACTTTATCTTTTATGCTGCCGTGGATTGTACAACAATGTGCTATTTTGATGGGGTAAATTGGTGTAATCACTGAGATATCAATAAGAGTGGCATTTACAACTCAGTTCCAAGGTGTTGAAAGCAATTGGGGACATGATTATTTCTTATTGGTCCTTATCCTTTCCATGCTTTCTAACCGTTACCACAGTACTCTTCAAACTCGGTGATCAATAACAAGCTTCTCACGGCTCACTTTCCCATTCCAAACATCACGAATACCTTGAAGCCCCTCCTCCACTCCCTTCAAGATCCTAGTCCTTGGCGCCTCCCAATACTGTTCATGATTCTCAACCAACCAGTGAAAACCCCGTTCAATGCGCTTCTGCCACTCGATGATCCTATTCTCCTCTCTCCTTCTCTCCTCATCGCTTCGATCTTGAGCTTCAACCGCAAAGTCAACTTGTTCAACAACCCTGACACTCAAAGTAAACTTCCACGTCGGGTCCTTCTTTACAAGAAGAGATGATACCAGACGGAGTCCTTCCGAGGGTATGTTGGGATCACAGCACTGCCGGGAAAGCCCGGGTGAGCTTTGATCGAATTTATCCTCCAACGCCTTTTCTTCTTCAGGCGCAAGACCTCCAAAGACACCAAGACCAGCGCAAACTGTGTCGAAGACAGTCTTCAGTGACTTGCCATACTTTTCCAGATATGCACGTATATCCTGCACAACTGTTGCACTGCGATAGTCAAAGACCTCATTAGCACCAAGCTTCTTCAAAGCTTCATGGTTCTGTGGTGAAGCTGTCGTGATAATGGGACTGAAACCGGCTGCCTTAGCGATCTGTATAGCAGCTTGGCCTACCGCGCCCGCACCGCCCCAAATAAGAATCGGCTCATTCTTCGGATCGTCGCCGGTGATGTTAGCGAGCGGGAAGCCGTATCCTGCTACATTGAAAAGAGCATCAAAGGTGGTTGCACTGCCAACAACAAGCGTTACGGCGGTGATGGGATCGAGGTGCGCAGGCCGCACAAAAGCCATGAGAGGTTCCGCTAAGAGGAAGCTCTGGTGGGCGCCGAGATAATTAGGTCGATGATCATAAGGCAGCGATTGGCCAAAGATTTCTTGGCCAACTTTGAAAGGAGACTCGGGCCCAACGGCGCGGACGGTGCCGGTGTATTCGTAGCCAGCGACGTATTCCGACATATCCATATATGAGTGGCGAGTATCAGCTGGGTTGATGGCTGAGTACTGCACTTCTACAAGAGACTGTGCCTTTTGCGGGATGTACGGCTCTTCGGTAGTACGAATTTCATGTTTGCCGTTTGCAAGCATGTAGATAGCTTTGTTTGGACGAGACATATTGGTGATGTGATAGACAAGGCATGGGTTGAATGACTTTATCAAACTAAAGAACCCAAGTTCTTCAGTTGCTATTAAATACTTTGCCATAACGTTGTTTGATGGGTCAACCTCGACCAATCAGCCCGCCGATTATGATGGTGAAACCAGAACGCTTGACGACCGGAAATTCCGTTCGCATTCGCTTGGCGATAACGTTATGCGTTTCAACGTATCTAACCCAAAAGAGCTTTCACAGTCCTCAAATTGACGCAAGATACGTGAGAAATTGCGATAGGTGATATCAACGGGACACTCAATTAATAATACATCCAACCGAGTCTGTGATCAGGGTATGTCAGCATTAAATTATAATTAGACTGGTTACTTTGCAGTACTTCTTTCACAATGCTCTTATTCTTAGGTGTTTGTTTTTATTCTTTCTCAGTAAGATACGTGATATATTATTAAATACACTGACTTATCTTTTATAATTAGTTATTAAGTTTCGGGAACACCAGCCGCCATAGCCATACTGTCTAGCAACATCAGTCTCTAAATAAAAGGTATCTAAGTCCTTGTCCTTTATCCATAGTGAGATAGCTAGACTATTGCAGTAAACATAGCCGCAAAGCACAATTAGCTTCAAGGGGAGGGGCGGATTAGAAAGCACTTCAAGATGTACTGGTGCTCAAGAATTATTTGTATTAGCATCGCTCAGAGCTCTTCATATCAGCTTGAACAGCCGTTCTTGGAATTTTGGATCCTGAGAATCCTTCTGCTCCTCCCAAGTAGTGGTAGCCTCCCTTTCCATAATTCCATGTACATATGTGTTGCCAAGAAATATATACTCATCGCTGGAGGGTGACCTTGGGCGAACGATGTACCGAGCGTCACCCCCGAAGAGAATGCATACAGAGTCTCCGAGCTCTAAAGAGCGAGGACCAGTGCCAATATAACCCCTTTCCGTAATGAAGAATTTTCTCTGGAAACAATGTCCAATATTCTGCAACAAGGCCACAAAGTCGTCTTTGGTATTGCAGGACAAACTCCGAAGAACCTCAAGGTAGGATGGTACAGTTTCTTTATCGTGTGGGTAGAGGTTAGTCAACGTATTGTTGAAGAACTCCCAGGTCTCAGGCTCCTTCCAGGTGGGCTCACTATGTGTTGCTAAAGGACTTAAGTCGACCGCCATCTTGATCAATCGGAGAATTTTTCTCTGATAATGTTGATCATCATCGTCTTCGGCCAAAGATGTAAGAAGGAGTTTTATCATAAACGCTATGAAGTAGTTGAGATGGCAGTCATCCTCTGGGCGGTCCTGGTGTAGAATACCAAAAACAGCAGGTCGGACTCGGCCACTCATCATTGTCAAAACAAATGGCCTGATTATATCCTGTCCGTATTGATCGTTCAAAAGGCGTTCATGATCAATGACCATGCTACCGATAGCAATGACATTTTGATCTAGCACTGGGGTCCAATCTTTTATCATTTTGACCTTGTCGACATACAGGCCCTTTAAATGTAAGACCTGAATGTTGATCGGTGACCCCAATGCAATCTCCATATTATTCGAACATTTGAAGCCATAGTCACTCATGTCGTAAAAGTCAGGCCAGTCCTTGGGATGCCACCTCGGCGCCCAAAGAGGAAGTTGCTCTTTATGATTGGGATCTTCCACATCAGAATAATTCAGCATCGCAAGCTTCTTTGTTTCTGATAAAACCTTTAGGGTAAACTCTGTGAAGACTTCTGACTCAGTTTTATGATAGTCTGGTACAATACCATAAGTCCTGTCGCCCGCCAGGCTAATTAACGCAAAAATCCTACCGCGCGGGTCAGTTGCGTGACAGCTGTTCGTTGAACAAACAAGCTCAAATAGGTCCCGTTCATTCTTCCAGGATCCTGCGGTGAAGCCCATGGTGGCTAAATTCCACTCGACTTGTGGACAAATATCGCTCAAATCTCCCTTTACCAATGCGACGTTGAAGCTTTTCGGATCTCTATATGCCAGCTATAGAAAGGTCGCGGCCCATTTGAAGGACTCGAAGGTCACTTTAGGTATGATGGCATCTCCCCAGAGTAGATCATAGGTAGGGGCAAGTGCAAGTTCTTGCATGATCCAAACCCTTGAGAAATACGGGGTGTTCAACATACAGTTCAAAGCCACCCAAGCTAACGACTGTCTAGTAGGAAGTCCGAGTTCCTGCAAATACTCGTTTTGGGGAAAATGCTCCCCCCCTCGTCTTACTAATGGATCAGCTTTAGCGAGAGTTGAGATTATCATCTCCGTTGCGGCTGCCTCTCCCGCGCGTCTGCTGGGCCAAGCCATGCATTGACGAGCGTAGCTCCAGAGTAAATATCTCTCATGATGGAAACTTGTTCAGAACGCTCCGCGGTAGATCTTTGGTCAATACAAATCTGATCAATCCATAGAAATCGAGAGTCGCTAATTGATCTGAGACGCCTTAAGGCTAAGTAGAGGCTATCGGTTATCATAAATGCTTGATCGTCACATTTCATGTGCTAATTTCGCATAGAGAAACCCCACACATAGCTTAGCGCCTCATATTTAGGAGTTTCCTTGCGTGCATATGTTCGAAGATTGCCTTGAAGAGGGTCGCCATCTTTTCCAGGCTTGAGCTCAAAGATGCGGAAGAAACCATTGTTTGGTAGCTTGTTGTACTGAAATGTCATTATGGCCTTTGCTGGGATAAAATGCACTGCGTCGTGAGGCTGTATAATAAGAAATCGGAAGATAGGTTACTCTACCTATCTTCTACATGCAGTGTGCCTGATACGGATTCAGTTTCAGTGGGCAACCACTTACTAAGAGGCCGGAGAAAGAATGGGGAAATAGCACAATTTTAAGGGTAAAATGGTAACGATGAGTGACTGGCGATTTAATAATTCTGCTTGATCACGCCATGCATTTGTTTCTTGCAACCAAGCCCCGCGCCTCGGCAGCAATGTACATAGCTTGATGGGCAAATCAGCCATGGCAGTGATATGCATGTTACTGATCAGGGATTAGGCTTCAACGCCAGCTGTACACAAAACATGCAGAACCGGGCCTTGTATGCAGACGCCCTTAGCATAGCCCACCCAGGAACCGTCAACATCTACAGTGGGCTGGGCCAATCCTAGCTAAGAGCGAATTTGCCTTTTCAGCTCTTCACTGTTGACTTCTAGGTTCATTATCGCTGATAGGTGCCATGACAGCTTGCATACAGCAGCACTTATTCGACCCTATGATCGAGCTGTTTACATATGATCAGTCTGGCACATTTTACTACTCCGCTATACTCAACCCAGATCTTGACCAAGAAGTGATTGGTAGCTTCCAAGGATTCGGCAGCACATTTCAAGTATAGCTGCAGGTCCCAGGTTCTACTGGTTGGTCGAGGTCCATCGCTTCCTTGTCGATGTTGAAGGATAATATGCAACGGTGTCCCTTTCTAGAAGCCTGTGAAACGTTTTCCCCACTCACGAGAGAAGGGAAAGGAGACAACACAGGTAGCATATCGACCCTATGCAAGAGATGGCGTTAACACCGTAAAGCGACTTGTGTTGTTGTTTGACTCCACCACTTGTCGCGCCTGAAGTGCCTTTCCTCAAAATTGAGGATAAGTTGTTAGCTACTGGGTATGCTCTGAACTATAGTTGTGATACTCTTACTAATTACTGGTTAACTTTTACATCTATACTCATAGAGTTAAATACAGCTTCATTGGATCCCATAACCCATCCATTCATCATCAGGTTCTTCCGCACCTGGCCCACCCTCAAAAGAAACTGGCCAACGCTCGTATGTGAACTCAATACGAGCCTCAAGCATGGCCTGATGAACCGTTTCATCTAGCCTCTCCGCGTAGTCAAGACCAACAAGCTTCAGATGGTGAAAGTGATCAGTCGTTGCATCAACAAGTCCCAGCAATCCCTGTTCGAAGCGGTCAATCTCTAGATCATCCCAGACCAAGTGCAGCGATGCTATCGACGGTGGTAATAGGCGGGTAATTGCATGACGATCCTCCACCGTCGGGCCATCAATACCCTCGAGATCGCGTAAAGTGTGAAAAACAAGCCGCGTGTTCAAAAAGACATGTTCAAGCTTCTCAAAGTCATGAAACGTGCAGTCGGGACGGTAGGGGGGAGAGCTTTCAATCACGTCGCGAAGGTCCAAGTGTAACGTCTCCAAACTGTGCCGATAATCGCGTATCTTTTCAATAACATCCGCAGAGAACCCGGGCATTGAGAACTCAGAGAATCTCATTGTAAACTTCTCACAAGATTCAATAACGAGCGACCGAAGGTCCTTGGCTGCGAATGATAGTGGTTCGCTGAGCGCTGAAGGGGATGATATGTTTTCCAATCGGAGAGTTCTGATCTTAGACCGTTCGCCAAATGAGTCTCCAGCCTTCCCAAAAAAGGGAGAGGTGATAATGTCAAGCTGTTCCAAACTCGGTGCCCTTTTGAGAATGGAAAATAGATCCTTGTCTATCTCCAATGTCCGAAGATACGGGAGCTATGTCACCCCTAGAGCTTCAAGAGCAGTATTTTTATAGCTGTCAAATATGGAGTTGGGTTTGTAAATGATGTGACCCAGTTTGGGGAGTAATGTAATCAGCATTGGGATGAGCTCATGGTGCAAAACCTTGTAGAAATTATTCGTTCCCACATGATAACTTAGTGCTGGATACTCTAAAGATTTCATCGGTGAAGGCTGAATTGAGCATGAATAGGTACTCTTCCTCTCCCCATCTTGTCCTTCGCACAGGCCTCCAAGGGTTTATAAAGTGTTTTGCCCGGTACCGCCAAGCTTTCACAATATCGATGCCCAGATCAGCAGCACCCTGCTTCAAAGACAGTACGATTTGTTTCACATCCGGGTTGGAGTGTTTTGGATGAACGAAGATATGCGGACCTTCTCAGCGAGGTCTTTGCGTCTTCCAACGGTGCGCATGAATTGGTTCAGTCTGTGGCCATAGGTATAAAGCTCGGACAGTTCAGAGTCGCCATAACCGGGTGCAAAGTCATGGTACAGGATATCCTCTGCAATGGGATGAAGCGCTTTGCGAGAGGCAGCGAGCGAGAATAAGGCATGTTTATCGATCGAATACCACGACTTTTGGTCGAGTTGCTGAGGCTCACGACGTTGCTTATGCTGATCCGGGGTTCCGACGCCTTTAACAGGTCGTAGGTCGCCTCGACAGTGCAGGCAAAATTAAGAGAAGATTTCAACTAGAATATCACGAGAGAGATAGACTAAACCGGTTGTCTCAGGATTTATTGGCGTCATGATGGTAGGTATCTTATTATAATAAGATCTGTGAGAAAGAAAGAGTTTGTTGGAAATGGTGCGATATTTTGATGAGCGGGGTTAGACGAGATATCGCTGGTAGGACTTGCTAGGACTTCTATATAACTACATAACCTTGGTAGGCAGATTCGCATAAGCTTGTGCTTTATCTATAAACTTTTATCACTTCTAGATAGCGGTAAGATAACCAATTACATCCACGACTTTGCCGCGAACTTCACAAGTGGAAGTCTATTAATATATATTTAGTTGATACTAACACAAAATGTTAGGAGGAAATCACCTTTCTAATTTAGGAAAAGGCTTATAGCTGGTTAGGAATTGCGCCTTGTATTCATTTACTATCTTTAGACACCCGAGCTATACCCCTTTTCTTCGCTATTAGCTGTTAAAATACCCTTCTCCTGTAAGCCACTAACAAGTCGATAAATAGCCTGGCAAGCAAGCCTGGCTACTGTATCTCCTCCTTCTAAACGCGGATTAAAGGAGCAAACGACTAGCGAAGTTGGGTTAATCTTGGTGGGTATCATATCCATCAAACCCATAACATCCTTGGGTAGAAAGCCGCCAGGCGACGGGAACTCATTAACACGGCCCAGAGAGTCATCGAGAACATCCAAGTCGAAGTGGATATGTGCTTCCTGAATGTCATCCCTTCTGTCTAAAGTCTCAGCCAGAGCAGATGTAAAATCCACCTTCTTATTCGCATCACCCCAAATGACATCAACTCCAGCATCTTTGACTGTTTTGCGTTGAATGTCCGAAACGTCTCGCAGCCCACAATATATCATGAGTTTCACATCAACGGGTTGGTGACCGGGCACAGTCTTCATCAAAGTATGCCAGCTGGTGCCGGTCATCATCGAAGCGGCCATGGCATCGAGATAGCCATTTTCGTGCGTTGAGGGAGTATCAAGGTCGTCGTGGGCGTCGAGCCATAATACCCCAGTCTTAGCGGTGGATGAGGTAGGTCTTGCTTGGTTAAGGCCAGCCATTGTCGCCGTGCTGGCGTAGCAGTTTCCGGAAAGAACCAAGGGGAACGAGTTATTTGAGACGGCTTTAGACACGGCGTTCGAAATACGGCGGAGGATCTCAAATGTTCGACCAATCTCACCCTCGAATTCGTCAACGGGGCCAATGTTGATGAAGGATACAGGCGCCAATTTGGAGAGCTCTTTATCGATACCGTGGGACATGATGCGGAGAGGGCCGCCGCCAACACGGTGGTCGTAAAGTCCTACATGGTAGGGAGCGATGATAATGGTAATGGAAGTGAGCGGCATAATGGTTCGGCGCGCCGAGTAGTGATGGATTGTATTAGCAAAGTCTGGTTAATATTAGCTTTGTGAGAAAAATAGGACAAGTTGGAGGAGAGAAACCTTAAATACTTCACAAACGAGCTCATCAGTGAGTGGATTCTATTTTGGCCCCGCAGATAACGTTACGACTGACATTTGAGAAATCAGTCTTAAAAGAAGAACTATTTACTATCTAGACAGCATAGTAAACCTTTGAAGAGTTTATTGTCTATATTGCGGCCTTTGTTAGTTACAATTGAGGGCAGGCTCAGCCGTTGGCATACATGGGGAGTGAATGTTGTGTTGGTTGTGAAGTTAGGTTATGGACTTACGAGTCGGATAAACCTTCATCCGAATCTCAATAACATTCAAGTGCTGTCACTTACTTAATTAAATCACTTATTGATAATCAGTTGCCAGCTGACAAATCCGCGCTTGAAAGCTGGAGTGAGCACATAAAAGCAGCATAATTCCCTAGATACATCTTAAATAAGCCAATATCAAATCTTGAATCTCTCTAAAGTCATAATGAAAGCACTTATTTTGAATACGTCGTTGAAAAAGGCAACCGTGGAGAATGTCGATCGCCCAAGTCCAGGTTCCCACGAGATTCTAGTCAACGTGCGCGCAATAGCGCTGAACCCAGTAGATGAACTCTACGTTTCGTCGCCCATTGCAGCACAAGAGAAAAGAATTATCGGCACTGACTTTGCAGGAGTTATTGCTGAAGCTGGATCCGAGATCAGTGGTTTATCTGATCCCAGAGTTAAAGTCGGGACACGAGTCGCTGGTTTTCTCCAAGGCGGTGCGTAGTTCATCAGTGACTACTTGATATGAGACTGATAAATCTAGCTTCATCCGTGAATGATCGACCCGGAGCTTTTGCAGAGTACATCACTGTTCCTTATGACCTCGTATGGAATGTCCCTGACAACCTAACTCTAGAGGAAGCGTCTACGATCAGCATGTGTGGCCTGACTGCTGCTCAGGCTCTATTCGACCGTCTTGGGTTGCCAAATCCGTTTTCTTCAGGCCCATCACAGCAGCTTGTAGCAGGATCCAAAATCACTAATGTTTTTATTTACGGATCTTCTACTTCGGTTGGATTGTATGCCGCGCAGCTCGCTCGTATCGCTGCCAGGGTATCTGGAATGTCTATTCGATTGATAGGGGCAGCTAGTTCAACCAAGCACGAAATGCTTCGAAATGAGCCCTATAGCTATGACGTCCTTGTGGACTATAGAGATGAAAGCTGGGTTCAAAAGGTGAAAGATGCTACAAACTGGAACGGCGTTGACCTTGCGCTGGACTGTATCTCAGAAGGCCAAACAGTATACAATACCCACAAGACTTTGGCTCCTTCGGCAAAGTTTGCAGTCATTCGCGGCCCAGTTGGTGGGCAATATGATCCAGCACAACTAACTGTCAAACCGACCTATGGCGCCGTCTGGGAAGGCCTTGGTGTTGAAGTTGGATACAATGGTAAGTGAATCAACATTCCCTTCTTTACCACTCACACGTTCGGCCATAAGCTCACTATCTTGAAACAGACGCTGTTATCTCAGCGAATCCAGATGCGCATGCGTTTGCAAAGGAGTTTTACAACTTCTTGAGCCAGCCGCTACCATCAGGCAGGGCGCAGCTCCAGCCCAATCCTGTGAGACTGATGCCTGGAGGTCTTGAAAAAGTAGCCCAGGACGGCTTTGCTCTTCTGGGTACAGGTTTAGTCAGTGAGAGGTCAAAGATTGGAAGACCAGATGATTACATGCGCCCAATTAGTGCTGAGAAGTTGGTGTATAGTCTTTAATTCGTAAGTATAAAGGATGGGTTGAATGCCACAGAACGTCGCGCTCCTAGAATCAAAATTTGATGATCTTGCGCCAGTGAATGTTTTGCATAAACGCCATATATCCTCTATACCCAGTTGCTATCATAGTGTCTAGGAACGGTATGATAACTTTCAAGTATGTTTATGGTCTTAGTCAAATAATTCCTCCAGTTTCTGACCTGGGCTCCTATTCTCTCTTCGCATCGTTCAAGAGCTGACCACAACATTTTCAGGCCTGTAAGTCCTTGACTATTTTGGATATTCCGGTCAAGACCCAAGTCCAGAATACCTTTTACTGTATGTTCCATGGGCCATAAGTACCAAAGCAGGTCATTCGAAGGCAAGAAGTCCTCTATGAGGTAATGAAGTACTGTCTGGCCCTTTAAACACTGTTGATTAACACCATGCTGGCTCCTGTGGACTAGAAATTCCATAATGTCCAAGAATTGTAGCAAAGGAATACGAGAGGCTTCCATTGCAAGGTAATGCAGGGGTCTTCGGCCGAGGCGGTCGGGCTGGTCGGGGCTGCAGCCGAATTGTAATAATATTCTTGTCCTGAAAAGAGCCGAGAATTCCCTGAAGTTGTGTCCAAACGTGGTATATAAGGCATTACGACCTTCCCAGTCTGTGGCATTGATGTCAACGGAGTAATCATCCACTAGGAGTCGTATAATCTGTTCGAAATCGTTGTCAGATGCATAAGAGGAGCAGGCCTTGTCCAGTATGTGCCAGTGATTCTCAGCAGGAACGCCCCACTCTTCCATGAAACAGCTGATCAGTTTGTAGTTGCCACTTTCTATGGCACAACAGAGTGCTGAGTAAGCAGCTCTTCCGTTTTCCCAGTTGAGATCCCATCCAAGATCCTCAACCAAAAACCGGCATCCGTCCTCGTTTCCATTTGAGGCAGCGCCATTCAACAAACCGCCGTCATCGCTCGACGCCTGCTCGATCAACCACTGCCTGAAAGACTTTCTTCGTGCCATGAGCTGTAGAAAGTCTCTATCGCAATGAATTACAGCAGTTTCAAGAGCATTGATGCCAAAAGAGCAGCGGGCGACGGCATCAGCGCCTGCATCGAGAAGCAACGTTGCGATGTATCCCTCTCGCGCTTTACAAGCGAACACTAGTGCAGTGTGTTCTGACCATTCGCTCTCGATGTCGAGTTCTCCATCACATCTTAGGCACAACTCAGTTAAGCTATTCAGAGCCAAAAGGGCTGATAAATGAAGCAATGGTATAGGTGAGGAATCTCGGGCTTCTCCAACATCCACCGTAAGAGAACGGTACAGTCTTTGCCAACAGAGTCTTACTTCTGAATCTTCTTCGAAGAAGCTCGCACCTTGCTGTATGACTTGAGTTATATCTTTCAATTCCTTGAAATGGCGAGACCAACTATCGACAGCATAATAGATCAATGGAAAGTCATCCCCTAGATTCAAATATTCCGGGCTTTCGAGGCTGAGGTGGCAGTCAATCTTTTCGAGATACCGGATCAAAGTGATAGTAGCGTGTTCGTGGAGCTGGGAGGGTTCGAGTCCTGCGGTTGGTAGACCGAGCCTGCGCTCAAACTTTATCAGGTAATCCTTTGCACTTTGGTGAAGAAATTTCACTGTCGGTTTCGCATGGAATAGACTGCGTCCATATGTTATCTGAAGCAAATGGCCACACGACCTGATTAGCTCAATGCAGACCTCTTCGCGCGTCAAGAGCCCTATAGGCTTTATATCAGCTGCCTCACACAACTCAGATATATCAAATGGGCGTGTGGCGACGATGGTCCAATAGAGAATGCGTTGTATTATTTCCCGTTTTTCGAGATCAATGTTCTGTAAAATTCTGTCGTAAACTGCGTCCAGACCAGCTGGCAGCATCTCGAGAGACGCCTCAAAATCAAGTAATCTCTGTTTCTGCAAGTCTTGAGCCATGAAGCTAACCCAAAGGAAGGTCCCTTCAGATTTCTGCTTGAAAGTCTCTTCCAAACGAGAGCGCATCTCACGATTGAGCTTCTTCTTCTGAGCAAGTTCCTGGACTTGAGACGAGATGAATCGACTGATGTCCTCTTCTCTGGCAATCATCGTATCCAATTCCATCTTTGCAAAGAGCAAAAGGGCTTCGGGTATGTTGTCTGGATACCTCCTGCTGAGACATACGAGCTTCATTTTAGGAGACGAGCCCAAATGCCCTTGACTCAGCCTCTCGAACTTTCGGAGCAGAAGAGACAGGGAGTTTGTTTCGCATTCATCAAGCGCATCGATAATGCAGTATATGGTGTTGAAGTCCGACTTCCCAATCATTTCTTCAAATATCTTCCATAGAGTACTGAACGAAATATCCTGGAACAACCGGTGAGATTGCTGTTTCCACTGCGGTATAATTACGTTGATGAGTCTTGGTTGGTGAGAGATGAGTTGATATATGAGACTTCTGAGAATGTTCACTGCCGTATTTCTTGTTTCAACGTTATTGTCGCAGAAGAAGTAGATGGTCGCAGTTTCTGACCCTTTTGTTGTAGCCTTGAACCGTTTAGAAAGGTAGATAGACATGAACGTCTTGCCCATACCAGGTGGTGCGGAGATCCATAGCAGATGAGGCGGAGTCTGATCCCAAGTCTGGAATTCATCTGTGGATAGGATCCACTCACAGGTTCCCTCACAGATATCACCCTTCGTATCGAGAATGAGCTCGCGATCCACCGAAGGGTCTGTGACAAACAGTGCTTCACGGCACTCGTCAGCTCTGGGGTCAGTTGGCTCTGGAGCATGCAGTACCTGGGCTTTTCTTCGTTTCCAAGACTGCAAATTCTGAGATGGTACCACCGTCACTAGCTCTTTGGCGTAGGCTGCAGCCACAAGAGCAGCATATTCTTGCCACTTCTTGTTCTTGTGTGAATCCGAGTAGTCACAGATACCTCGGACAACTAGGCAAGGAGAGCTAATAATGAGACCAGCTGCTTCCATCTCAAAGCATATAGCACCGAGCTCTTCAGACAGAGTATCGCGGGATCTTCCATCTTTAATGACTTGATTCCCGGAGGCAATTCGGCCGTAGTGGATGAATGGATCAGTCCTCTGCCTAGCAGGCCGAGTAACAAGCTGAGACTGGTCACAGAAGCTACAGTCTTCAGACCAGAGGGGGTGGTCGTAGTCATGCTTGAAGAGTCGATCTAGCATGCTGGGCCGAGCGTATTGAGTAAGTTGAGAGATACTCTCAGAGAGAATGGCAGGCATTTGATTCTGGCCTCGATTGTGACATGCTTGTAACTTAGATACAGCAGTCATCAATGAGTGAGGAGGCCGAACGGGATGCGACGTGCGTTGAAACTGATCGTTGGGCATCAACTTTCCTAGATCGGATTGGACCACCTCATTGCTGACGACAATGTCGCCGAGGCGGACATCTGCTAGTTTGGGAGCTCCGCCGCCAATACCGACCATCAACCGATGCTGAATATTGGGAAAGCTCCGGTTCATGTCATTGGCGACAGTCGCAGCGTTATTGGTGCCATATTGACCTTTTGGGAGGCACGCAATGACTACATTGTGTTCATTGATGCTGCCGAGGGTATATGTGTTGCCATCCTGAGGGTGCTGAGGCAGCGGCTGATGAATATGATCCAGCATGATCTCCGCAGCAGTCATCTCGAGTGGGAGCGCAGATATCCACCCAATAGTGTAGTCTTCATGTTGCAGCGCATCTGTGCTGTTTTCACTGTATGCTCGTGGTCGTTTAGAACTAGAGGATGTCGGCTGCTCATTCAGCAGCTGTGGGGCGCCAGCCTCAGAAGATGCCATTTCGACACGCCCAAGCAAGGACTTCAATTAAATATCATCAGCATTTGAGTAAAGCAGTGACTGGGCGTTGATCATGAGTTAGGAAGCAAAGATGCGGGGCAGAGCTGAGATGCGAAATACACAGCCTCATTATTGTTCCCTCAGCCGCAAGCAGAAAATATTCGTATATACCAGGATTACACCATCACTATATGCATATCTAAGAGAGAATGCAATTTTCATGAATCGCACCCAACTAAACGTATGTCAAGATGTTATGTGACCATATGTACATATATTAACCGCCTTTAATAGGCAGCGAGCGAAGAATGAAACTCTCGTGACGCATTCATTTCCGGACTGGCTTCAGCGGAGAAAGGCGAGAAATAATACCGAGACAATGATCATTAAGTATTTACCACTCGGTTCTTCGGGTTAGTTGACAGCGACATACTAAGCTTAATTTTCGACATCTAACCAATTCAGGAAGCTAACTCAAGCTTAAAAATTGGCCCTCCGACAGACTTTTTGACAACAAGTGCCGAGCTCTAGGCTAACGTGCTTTATTTCCGGTAAGTTTCATATTACTCCGGTGTGATAGGTGGGAGAATACCCCAGAATATGCATCGCAGCGTCCCCTGCGGAGGTTAAACTTCCGCGTGACCCGAAATGGCATCTCGTTATTGACATGGAACATCACGTACCCCTCTGCGCCAAGGCCTTGACGGCATACGGTATCATTGGGTTTGGGGGATCATCTTGGATGAAAAGCGCACGAATAGTTGATCGCCACTATGGCCTTGCCTCAACTATATAAGGACAGCCATAGATCAGTTTCGCTGATACGGTAGCTCACCTGAAACCTCAATCCTTGAGGACTCTTCAAGATGTTGCATCTCTCTTCCGTCCTGACCGCTGGTCTCGCCCTCATCACCGCCGCCAACGCAGCCTGCGGCGATGGCTCCCCCCAAGGCGTAGTCTCCGGCTCCGGCACCTTCACCGCCACCGTCAACGGCGCGAACGTCTACACCGGCACCGACTACCGTCTCGCCATCCAAACCGCCCTCGATCGCATCAGCAGCGGCCAACGCGTCACGGTCCGAGCATCCGGCAGCATCGGCGCCAACACCATCAGCATCACCAGCGGAAAGACGTTTGAGGTCTGCGGTACCATGAACGTCGGCAACAAATCTGGTCGTGGTGCTATTGAAGCTATTAACCAGAACGATGTTAAGATTCCGTATCTCAAGATGACGGGTAATCCGTACTTTGGGTTGAGATTCTCGGGTACGAGGAACTTGGCGCTTGGTGATATTACCTTGAACCTTAGTGGTGGGATAGGTATTCGCTTCGATCGCGATGCGAACTGGAATTACGGTGTTTCTATGGGAAATATCGTGGTTACCGGTGCTGGGAGCCATGCTGTTGAGACATTCAAGATTGACGGTCTTACTATCACGTCCGTCAAGGCCAAGGATGTCGGTGAATGCGGCCTACTCATCCAGGAGTCTCGAAACGTCAAGGTCGGTTATGTCGAGGGTATCAATGCTGGAGCTGGCACCGGGTATGCTACCCTTCGCTTCGCCAACAACAATGGCCAACTCGCCAATGGTGAATACACCACCACCAACGTCTTTATCGATAAAGTCTACTCACGAGGCGGCGGTCGCGGTATCTTCTGTGTTTCCAGGTCCGGTGCCACCGAGATTAAGAACATTGATCTCGCTGACAATGGAAACAACGCTATCTTAATCGAGAACTGTTATAACTTTGCTATTCGGGATGGTCTCATCAATGGAGGAGGCGAGGTCCGCGTTTCAGCACGAAGCGAGTTCCCCAACACCAGCGGTATCTACGTCAAGGCCCAGGTCAACAGCAACACTGTTCGGGAGTCGCCTTGTGCTGAAAATATCTACTGGGGAATTACTGGCAACGCCCAGAAGAACATTTGCTAAGTGATTAAGCACTGAATGATACTGGGTTAACACGTTCGTTTGCCATGATGGCTTGGAGGCTCTTTTGTATATAGTTTGAAGATGATAACATGCATAACACGAATTGTCATTTTGACGGATAGCAAGGATCTTCTAGTGTGAACTCCGGCAATCCAGCCTGCATCATTCCGCACCACCAGACTCTGGCTCTATACTCAATACCTCTTATCCCTAAGAGGATGTCCGCAGGATACCCATAATCAATACCGTCATCCACCTGCAAATTTTGCAAAAACCTCCCAACAAAGCTCCCCAGAAATGGTCGAGTAAATACCTTCACTAAAAGCAACCTCTCCTTGCTCGTGATATTATGGCCGCCATGAGTCTCTATCATGATCAGATATCGTAGAGCAGTCCCAAGAAGAAAGAATGCGGCTACTGAGCTATATGTCCCTGCTGGCGGTTCAAATAGCAGGTGTATGGCGTGCGCGATTTTGTAAGCATAAGACATTGCAATTCGTTGGCTCTGGCAACTCAGGATCGGCCCTCTCGTGTAGGGATCCATTGATTCGACTTCGCAAAAGCCCATTGTGGAGTATATAAAAAGGCAAGTCATCCAGTAACAGCAGCTCAAGTATACGATCGCAAGATCATCGTCGTTTGTAGGAAGCGGTAAGGATTCTCTGGTATATGTATAGTCATACGTCGTGATCGCTTCACCAAACTCCAAACCTAAAGGCAGTATCTCTACTTCACAAGAACGACATCTTAACAATATTGAGTTGTACAGCTCTTGGCTTGGAGCATCGCGAAGAATATCCAGATCTTCAAGAAGCGCTGGGACTTCTACTAAGATGTTGATGAGTTGGTTGAGAGGTGAGTTTGTGACTAAGCGCCAGAGTTGTGATTGCTTCCAGCCCTTGTTGTACGGTGACCTTTTCCGCCGTGATATGTACGCGTTGATCTGCATTTATAAGCTCACGCCTAGTCATATGAGAAACCGGGAAGCTTACTAAAGTTAGACGTCCATCAGCCAGCAGCTGTCGTCCCATGGAGGACCAGGAATCCTCGGGCCCGCAACTCAATATCAAAGCAGTCTCCCCATCGATATGTTTTCTGAAACCCTTGATCTGTGACACAGGCGAGTTCTTTTGAGCTGCAGAAATGCCAGTGCCGAACAATTGCTATTCATGGATCAGCATCCTCACTGGTGAGACTGGAGAGTTATCTGACCTCATACACTCGCATAAGCTGAATAGCTGCGAGAATACCATCCTTGTTCCGTGATGGAGACACAAATGATAGGGCCATCTGTTGCATTGCCAGGCCGTATGCCTGTTGACTCTTGTTCATGAGCTGGGTATCATTATTGTTGGCGCCAAGCGTCGCTGTACTCAAAGCCATAGCAACGTACTGAAGACTAGCTTCAGCTTCACTCAGGGTCTCGTAGAGTGCCATCCATTTAGTGCTGGTTATACCAGAGGCTTTGAGCGAGAATCCACTTCCACCAGAGAGATAGTCTGACCAAAACAGGCCAGTAAACTTCTGGGACCTGGCTGTTCTTGCAAGCGAGTCGTGAAGTATAACCACCACGCCAGAAGGTGAGTTTGCAGGTGATGAAGATGGGCTTCGTGATGGAGATTTGGAGTATGACTTTTGCGTGGATCCTTCGCTGTTGAGCCATATTTGCTGACGCTCATATCCTTCGCATGGGATGCCCATGGCAAGACATTGACCGCAAAAGGGTACTTTCTTATCGCACTGGCCAATTATCAGCAGTGACCGTTAGAGAGGCCGATAGACTTACACCCTTCTTCCGCCTTCGACATGTGACGCATGCCTTGGATCTACCAGGCACACCAACCATTTTCGGTTATTGGCTCTTTGAATGCCGTCAACTCAGAGATTACGTTCTGACATCCGCAGAATAAAGATAAAAGTGGCAGCATCAGACCGAACGGAAAATAAACAGCCGCAGGACTCGGCCTCGAATTGAATCCTTTGTTAGTTCTTCTCTTTCGCTTTGGGTCAACTCAGCCCTGTCACGACGTGGCTGATGACGGCATTGACTTTTTCCCGCGCAGATTGAGTCTCGATGTGGTTTAGCGCCCAAGACCCCACGATGCATTTTCGTTTACGAGGGTGATCGCATTCGCTTTGATTGGGTTCTTTGCGGGCTTGGCAAAGTGAATGCGAGAGATTGCCATTCGCTTTGTCCTAACGTAGATTCAATGTGCGCCAGAGGATCGGGGATGACAGTTATGATATTGACTGCCGAGAAACAGGGCTGGTTATTCGTAGTGAGGTAGTAGTTGTATATATCATGTTAATTCCTCAATGGGCATTTGTCTTCAGTTTGCTCGTCGTCGTAACAATTCGCGTTAATCCGACAAAAACTGGTTAAACTCGACATAATGGCAGCTCCAACGCGTCCTCCAGCCAACACCTTCGTCGCCAAGGCCCGCAAGGTCTACAACCCAATTGGCTTCTCCAAAGGCTATAACTTCATCCTATGGTTCATCTTTGCTGGCGCCATGTTTGGCTTCGCCCTCGCCCGAATGATGTTCCTTAATTACAATGGCATTTACTGCAATCCCAACAGCGCTGGTAACGGTGCGGGCCCAGGCGAATGCTGGTCTTACAACAGAAAGGACCTTTACAAGATCGGAATCAAAATGCATCTATATACCATCATTCCGGCTTCGTTTCTTGTCGTCTTTCAATTTGTTCCTTTCATTCGATACAAAGCACTGCTGTTTCATCGTATGAATGGATATATCGTCGTTGTTCTAGCTATCATTGGGACTGTCGGTGCCATTATTATTGCACCCGTCGCCTTCGGAGGCTCACTTTCGGTTAGGGCCGCTGTAGGTCTCATGTCGATCATGTTTCTTTGGTCACTCTTTTTGGCGATATGGAACATCAAGACACTGCAGCTCGAGCAACATCGCGCTTGGATGCTTCGTGCATGGTTCTACGTAAGCTTTCTATTAACCTCAGTAGTACATCATAAGCTAAAACTCACAGGCTGGTTCAATTATCACTTTGCGAATAATTATGATCATCTCTGCCTTGATCATGTCCAAGACCCCGAGTTTCCGACTTCCAATGCAATGCGCCAAGGTTGCTTCCTTCTACGACGACACCGAGTCTCTGATCGCCAAGTATCCCGCCTGCCAGGATCTAAATGCCTGGGTTGCCATACAAGGTGACATGTCAGGCGAGAGTACCGAGAACATTGCATCCGCTCTATCGCTAGGGTTCTCCATGGGCATTTGGCTAGCACTAGCTATCCACGCTATAGGCATTGAAGTCTATGTAAGTCGATCTCCAAGTCCTTTCCCCAATGACGATCTAACAAGGATTCGCAGCTTCACCTAACGCCCGCAGAGACCGAGCGTCTTCGGAGGATCTCCTTCCAACGTCAACAAGAACGTGGTTTCAAGAACCCCGGAAGCAGCGGACTTACGTCCGACCGTCTGGGTGACGCCGAGACGTGGCGTGCGGGCACCGATGCGACTGCATATTCGCCTAGCAAGGGGAGTGACAGTGACATTTCGAATGTTGCAGCGGCTTAGGGTTCAGGTGATGTAACACTGGGTGATGCGTTGTTGGATGGGGGGAATAGAAGGTCCGCTTGGACCCGGAAATTGTGTCAGCCCATTTTTAGCCGTCGACTAAGTCTAACATGACATGTTGACAGACGGCAGATGGAATATGACATTTATGTGGTTAGGGCAAAGGTCTCGCATTTCGGTATCATTCGCTGATTCATGTCTTCCGCCGTTATATCATTGCATAGCGACTCATTTATCCCAATAGAGTTTGATCATGAAATACATAAATAATTGCAAAAGCAGTTACCAGCAAGGGCACGGTGGAATAACGTAGAAGATCAATTCGTAATCTATACTAAACATAAGAGATATCATAACTCAAGCAACTCTAAGAAACACATCGCAGACCGTAAATCATCCAATCATCATCGTATCATGTCCCAAAATCATTGATCCTTTCTATCCAGCTTTCCAATCAATTTTCCGCCATCGAGAATGCTACCAAACATGGCAGCCTCGAACAAGTAGTTGACCTGCCAAGCATGGTGGTTTGCATGGGCAATCAGCCAGACCATCTCCAATACCCGGCCCTTAGCGAAAAGCTTGGCCATTCTTAGTCTTGACCCTTCGGCTAATTCCAATTCGCGAGCCTCGTCGACCTTACCGCCCCGGACGTATTCAAGAGGACCAGTGACGAGATACCACCAGAGTTCCTTAAGGAGAGGCTCTTCGTCATGGCGCTCAAGATGTTCGTGGACGTGATCGCAAGTATCTTCGCCGTTGCACGCGTACTTGGCATCCAGAGGCCGAGAGAATCCAGTGAGACGGAATTGCTTGTCAAACACCTCATCAAAATCACCCTCACTTTGAGGCTGAGCAGGTGTCTTCCTCGCCTTCGACCAACCCAACAAAGCACGACGGAAGAACATATGACGATCGTTCTGAATATGCCATGTATATAGCGCAGCACACATCCTAGCAACAGGCTCGTGCCATCGCTGAGTGAGCATCCTTGCGCCCATCACAGCATATGCATCATAAACCCTCCTCAAAACATCCTCGCTTACAACACCACTGTCCGTGATGTCAGTGACATTCAAGAACGAGTTCATAACCTCGGAGTTAACAAGGTCGCATCCAACGTCAACGACATCGGTTCCTGGTGAACTGAAGACAAGATCGGCCATGACAGCGCCAGGGTCAAAGCCTCGTGCTGTGGCTTCAGCTGCCATGCCAAGAAGACTACTCTCAGAGAGGGAAACGATCTGAGCGGTGCGTCGATCAAGACGCGCAGAACGGTTCAGCAGATGGCCCTTGTGCTTCTTCTCAAGGGCGATCTTGCCCTGGATGTATCGCTTGCCAATCGCGACGGCATCGCGACGCTCCCGACCGCCAGGGGTTCGTAGCGCATGAGGATCATTAAGACCCTTCTCCAGTAGCGGCTCAAGGTTGGGAAAGACATAGTTGTATCCGTGTTCGTAATAGAACGCCATGTCTGTGACATAGTTGGAGAACATGGTTCTTGAATCGGCAGCACCCATGAGAAGACTAGCAATACCGCATCCAAATAAGGCGTTCGTCGTTTTGAGAGCTTCAGGCCAATCCTCTGCGCCAAGGATGTGAAGGATCTCTTGGGAAACAGGGCTCAACCCAGCGCCCTTGGGCGGCAAGACATTGCCGATCGCATGCTGGGACGATTTCCATGCCTCTAGCTCAGGGGAGAGTCTTAGCTGAGTTACTCTGGGGCCTGAACTAGGCGACGACAAGGATTCAGTCGAGGAAGCACCCGAAGCATCTTCGATATCTTCAAACACTTCGATAACGAAAGTGCTTGCATGATACGACAGTCTCTGGAGATCATCGACAGTTCCGCGTCCGATAAGACTTCTAGTTTCAGTGTACCCAGTATGCTTGGGCTTGGCTGTCCTTCGGGTGAGGAATCTCCCGAGCCCACGGCCCCGGAGACCCTTGCCCCAGAAGTACGGGGGGATATCAGCGGTGGAACTTGAATCGTGTAGGGCACGGTCGCTGGGTTTTATCTTGAGCCCGTTGAGGTTAAACTCGCCCCAGTAGGCTTGCTGAGGCCAGGGTAGACACAAGGGGAAAGACATTTCGATCGACAAGGGGAGATTAGATGCGAGTTGATAGTTTACGAGGGTAAGTGAGTCTGAGCGTTGTTAGATCCCTACTAGGGCGGTTCACGAGCTTCCTTTATAACTTCACTTCCATCACAGGGAGACTGCGGACTAAAAAGCGCAGCTGGTAATGCCGAGGGATATCTGTACATGCTTGAAAGAATTATCAATTTGTCTTGCAGTAGGTCTGTTGGTTCTGCAATTCTTTCAGGTTGATTTGGTTGTTGGTGAGGCATATCAACTGGGGTCCAGATCCAGAAAACAGGGATGCACAAATTGAACTGGTGGTGACGATCCACTTGCCCCCCTCTTGATTACCGGGGACGTGTCTTGGATCGAGAAGTTTGTTTTGCAGATCATCGTGACGGTGTGGTGGGTTTGGTAGCCAACGGCCCAACACCGAGGGAGTTCGGCCAAGGGTTTTGATGCAGGTTTGTTAAATGTCTCAGTGAGCATCCTCGGCGGACAAACCGCAATCTAGAAGTACTCCAGTCTCTGAAACAACTCGCTGTACATGTCTCAATCGTAAAGGCGAAGCCGCGAGCTTCATATCATGATGGCGGGATACAGCATCATATCAGGTGTTTTGACAGCTCGTCTACGTTGCATCGTAATGTTGCATCCAGCATGCAGATTTAAGTGATTATGCTAAAATCCCATAGGAAATAAGCCGTTCGGCGGAATCTTTGCGTGATCGATTCCCGGCGCTAGTACCGAACGTGGCATAACTCGGCACTTAGCAGATCCACGCTGTCAAGCAACAAGCCATTCTCCTGTCTACACGTGAACAGATCCAGCTCCACTCCTTTTACCAAAGAATGCGGGTTCGTCACCAACTCGCATCGGAGAAAGAGAACACTTGCCGAGTTTGGAAGGGGGACAGTTATGATTACGTCTTCTTGCCAAGGAGGGCGGTGAGACAGCATGTACATCAATGGAGCAGAAATTGGCCGGAGACAGAAGTAGGAGGTGGCACGTTCTAGAAGCTCTGGAAGATTTTGGTCCTTCTGGATTACTTCCTAGAAATGTGATAAGTCGAAGGCGTTGTCTCAGGCGTAAAGCCAGCAGTCCTCGTCACGAGTGATACACCATCATGACATCAGATTGGTATTCCGCGTTCAGCTACAGAGCACCTACGCTAAACTGAGACTAGACAAGGGACAATCATATCACCAACGCTAAACTAGCATTTCCACGTCCTGACCAAGAATTGAAACCGGGCCGGGCCTCAAAGGACGCCGCTCAAATCTCCTCCTCCGCAAATGTCAATTGCCACGAGTCAGCGTTTATCTTAGAGTTACTGACAAGCATTTTACTCCTCTGCATCAGGCCTGGCTCTAAATTCTATATGGCTAGACTAGAATGATCTCGATCAATGGCGTACGGGATGGGCTTGGGACGGTTGATTTGCTAGTGGTATATTAATCACTTGTCTGGGATTCGGGTCATGTTATCAGCTGCAGCAACGGTAGTGGATTGCCTATTAGGCTGTTAGCTCGTGCAAATCCTTGCCGAGATCTTCCTCATTCCTGACATGTCCAAACCCGGCAGTGCTGAGTGGGAACAACTTTCTCTCGTTGGGCCACATTCCAGGGTCTTGGCAGGTTTTTTTTTTTTCACTACTTGGGCTGCTAAAAAAAACGCACAAACCAGTTGATGAATGTCGATTAAAACAAGTACCTTGTTTCTCCCACTTTCTGGCCCCTCCCGTCTTTGACTGCAACCCATACATCATCATATCAACTGTGAAGTGCCCCCCCTCCTTGCATGATATCCTGCATATGAGAGAGACAAGGCTAGACCAACCAACATACATACGAGCCCACCCAGATTCGATCGCTAAGACAGCAGTGACTAATGGCACCGCCTTCAGACGGTTTGTCCTCGATTCACTACCAGCCGCTAGATCTGGCGGCGCGTGAAGTGAGGATACTGGAGCTGCAGCCTTCGCCGAATAACGACATCAACGACCGAATCGTATGTCGCCTGGTACACGAGAAACTATGCGAAGCACCTGATTTCATCGGCCTTTCTGCTCTTTACGGCGACATTACAAACACCGAGACCATTCTACTCAATGGCCAAAAAGTAGCCATACCGTCCGACCTCGCCGAAGCGATTCGCTACACCCGCGAAGTCTTCCTAGGACCCCGTGCCCAATCCGTCATCAACAACGCCTCCTCCTCAAGGGTTGATCTTGAGGCAGAAAGGACTATCAGTAATCACCAACAACAACAGCAGCAACCCTCCCCACCACCATCGCCGACAAAGAAACCCCCCGGATGGCTACGCTCATTCCTCCGAAAGCTCGTCGACCCCGGCGCAGCGAGATGCGACAAACCTCCGCTACGAATCTGGATCGATCTATTATGTATCAACAGGCGCGACAGGAAAGAAGAGGCTGAGCGCCGTGCGCATATGGCTCGTGCGTACCGCGAGGCGAGGTTGGTCGTTGGATGGCTGGGACCAAAGGACGCGACGTCTGATCTTGCGATTGAGATCATCAGGGCGTGGGATAAGTGCATGCCCGCAAACTTCGGAGAACCAGGTGATCGTGAGGCGAATCCAGCAAATTACGCACCGATTCTGCAGTGGATGGGGCCGGTGGCTCATCTCAGTGACATTCCTGAGGGGATCACGGACCCGACGGAGGTACCCAGCTACAAGGCCATCTCCAGCTTTCTCAACAGGCCGTATTTCCGGAATACGTGGATTCTGGATGATATCGCCCAGGCGCAATTTCCGATGTTCATGGTTGGCGATGGGATTGTGTCTTGGATGCAGATTCTTCGCCTCAATCGCGTCAACGAGGATATTAAAGATCACGGCGCCGAGATGTTTCCCAGCGAATTGCGGCCTCTACTGGAATACATGCCTCTCGGTAGTGTCTACACGTTTCTTAAGGAGTTTGATCGTCGGCAGAAGCTTGAAGGATGTCGCCCTGTGTTCTCGAATACACCCGCAAGTTCTATTAGGAGTTCAGCGTCAATGACGGGATTGAAGGCGAAGGGAAGATGAAGCTACGGAGTTTTCTTTGGGTATCTTGGATGGTATTACGTTCTTGTTTGGTCAATTTGTCAAATGTAAGCATGGAGAATGAATGGTTGGTTATGGTTACGAGTTCTTTGTATTGATGTTCAAGCTCAGAGGCTTAGATAGCGGCGCAAGGTATACCCTATCGTGAGAAATGCCAACTCACCAAGTCAATTCACGTCCTGTGTCCAGACACCTATTCTAGAAGCTGTACTGTGATGAGATCTAGCCGTTTACCCTCGCGCAAACACTAAGTCCTACGTAAGCCATGAATAGTCCTCAGCCTCTTCTGTCGACATCTAGAATAGTCCACAGCTGCGATGATGCCGCTTTCCCGATAACCCAGACCGAGACTCCCAGCCCTAGACGATGGTGTTGAGAATGTCACCTCTCGGCCCGGTAAGCACCATCTAGAATCAGCCCATGAGCTGATACCGGTTCTGGTACCCGACATAGCCAAGCCACAAACATCATGGAATGCCAAGAATCGGAAGATCATCGTTCAGGTTTCAGCCACAGTAAGCTTGGTCGTTCATCTGCCGAATGAGGATGTGACTGACGGTTGCGGTCGTCGGAATGTTGATTGGCCAACGGTACGAGTTTGGTTCTTGTTCTGGAGGATACTGGAATGCGGCCGGGGGGTCACCTGTCTCAGAAGTGGTAAGCTCGCGCTTCGGGCTCGGCGTCAGACTTTGAGATGGCCTATCGTGTGGGATCCGATTAGATTTGGTCAGTCGTGGTGGAGTCTGGAAAACTCAATATGGTTCTATTCTGATAGAAATCGAACGGTAAGACACGTAAGGGTCCCGATGCATCTAGAAAGTTACAGATGATTGCCAGAATAGGATGATCCATTATTCTGAGGAACGCTCCGTTGTCAGACGGAGGTTCATGCAACCGTTCTAGGCTGGGCATTGTTACGAAAGGGGGCTTCTTGCGAAACATCAGCTGGCTTGCAAGGTGTGATTGCTCGCCAAGCACTTGTTGTTGGACATGTGAAGGATTCTGCCCATTTCCAGGGTCATTCTATATTGTTGTAAGCATCCAGGAATTCGGTTGAGTTCACTGTTACATTGGCACAGCTTGGCTTTTCCAAGCCAACGGCCCGTTTCACATTCTGACTGCATTTGGTGGCAAGGAATGTAAACAGAGATTAATTAGTAACTAAAATCCAAATTCGCCATAGGAGTCGTCGATCCGTGTGCATTATCTGGCCTTATCGGCGCCGTTTCATGGGTCTCATCGTCTGTCGAGTTGACGTTCGATGTTGAATGTCCATCGCCAGCCTGTTGTTCTGGCTGCCCATTCGCTGCCCAGCCTGCGTTCTGCATCTGTTGGAAGCTCCATGTAGGGTTGAACCCTGGACTCTCCCATGCATATCTTACTCTCTCGTACATCTCGTCAATCTGCTCCAGTGTCATCTTGCTAGTTTCGTATACCATCAGCCATACGAAAGCAATGGAAAGGAGACAACACGTCCCCCAGATGAAGAAGATCTTGAGCCCGAATGCGTTGGCACCTCTGCCGAGGATATATGGTGGTGCGTATGCTACTCCGAAGTTCAAGAGCCAGTTTGCTGTTGTTGATACTGACATGGCCTTCGCGCGAACTTTGAGTGGGAAGATCTCCGAAGTAACAACCCAGGCAACAGGTCCCCAGGATGATGCGTAGAAAAACACGTTGATGGCACAAAAGATGACAAGGACCATGTTAGAGGCCCCTCCATGAGACTTTTCCATCTTGTCGTTAGCAGCTGAGTACACAGCTGCTATCAGCAACTGAGAAATACCCATGCCCAGAGCGCCAGCCATGAGGAGCTTGCGTCTCCCCCACGATTCGATTACGATGAGACCAGGTACTGTGCAAACGCAGTTGATGATGATCATGGCTAGGTTGGTGAGGAAGGGCTTGTTGATCCCGGCATTGCTGAAGAAAGTGGTTCCGTAATACATGACGAAGTTAATACCAGTTAGTTGTTGCAGCATTTGTAGCCCACATCCGGTCATGGTTCGACGGCCAAGGGAGGAGTTTCTCGCAAAGAGAGCTTTATATGTATCGTGACCGAGGGTTAGTTCATACTGATGATTTGCGATAATCTCTTGAAGCTCATCCACCAGAGCAGGATGCGTCATATCCAGTCTGCGAAAACGACTCAAAGATATTCCCGCCTCTACTAACCGTCCTTTCTTGACGAGAAACCGAGGAGTCTCTGGGAGATAAAGAATACCAGCGGCCAGGATGAGGCCGGGTACGAGTTGGAGGCCAAGTGGTATCCGATATGCGGCATCGCTGTTGATATTCGATGTGCCGACGTTGATAGTAGTCGCAGTTAATATCCCCACCGTGATGGAGAACTGATACGCGCATATGATGGTCCCGCGTATCCATTTCGGTGCAGTCTCGGACTGGTAAAGAGGGACGAGAACGGAAATAGCTCCGACTGCAACGCCAGCAAGTAACCTTTCTCATCAGCATCAATCGCGACAAATTACCGATAAATAACTTACCTTCCTACTAATAACATTGGTGTTGCTCTAGCGCATATTTGAAAGATTGCTCCAATACAAAATGTGGTGACAGCTGCGAGTAATGTCTTCCGCCGCCCGATGCTGTCACCAGATGGAGCTGCGACTAAAGCGCCGATGGCGGCTCCACCGCTGAGAATGGCGACGATGAGAGATGAGTCTTCGGGACAGAGATCGATGTGTCCTTCATCGTCTTTGCAGGAATGGTTGGTGCTGAAGTGGTCTTTGAAGACAGACATGGCGAGAATGCCGTTGATGACGCTATGAGTGAGATGAGGTTAGTCAGGGCCATAGTGTTGCCGATCAATGTCAATAAGGAGAGACCTTTGAGGCTATCTCGCGACAACTGTACTCAACGCGCAGCGCAACATTCATCAGGCGATAGAACACAAGAGAGCGGAGAGAATAGCAATGTCGCATGCAGGCATAAGGCGATGCTCACGGCGCCGCAGAATCCCAAAAACCAACGAGACATTTTTTTACGAAACTCACCCCAGATCATAGCCAAACAACAAACCTCCTGACGCAACAAACAACCCAATCGTGATCGCCCGACTCGACGAACCGGCAAAGTTGTCAGGCTTATGCCAGCCCATGCCGAGCACCATCATGTCGCTACCATCGACCGCGAGGAACTTCGTGATATTGTTTTTTCAGGAGGCAAGAGAGAAACGGAGCCAATGAGGAAGATGCGGAGAAGGGGAATGGTCTGGTGACGTGGGACTAGGCTGCTATAAGCATGGCGTTGATGGCTGAGGTGCTGGTTGGTGCGGGTTCTCCAGGTTGGCTCCACTTGATGACTTGAAAAAGCTGGGGTTGGACCCTTGATGATGTGACCGAGTTGCCGACGCGTCATTGAGATTTCCAGAACGTGATGGGGGACTGGATGGAGAGAGGGAGTGAGCTTGGGCAAAAAGTGGTGACGCGAAACGCCAGATGAGAAAAAATGAGGTCCTACCCGGGTTCGAACCGGGGTCTTTGGAAGACTTTGAGGGTGATCAAAATCCAACGTCATGACCACTAGACTATAGGACCGTGCCATTTGAGATCGATGACCATTTTGGTTCTAATTTACAAATATGTACATAATACAGACCCGAGTGAAAGTTGCGTAGTGCAAAACCGCCCTAGGGTACTACACAGACAGAATAGTCCCAACATCATTTAGTCCATAATTAACAGCCCACGCATGTATCAAGAATTACCTTGCAAAGGGAGGATATTAGTCTTCTAGCCAGGACTCTTCAAGCACAATGGCAGGGAAGTTAGTTATTTAAGCGCGGACACTGGTTAAGAAAATTGGCAGTATCTCGGTCTTAATTAGGCAGGTTGATGTAAATGAATTCAAATCACGACGTCAACACAAGGACCTTCGACAGTTTCGAGCATGTTAAGAACGTCGATTGTATTTTTCATAATTATTAATACCGGTGATAGCAATTATGATTCGACATCTATGATAAAGGTCTAATAAAACTTCCGATCATCGAAGCTCTCAAACTTGTCGCTGATGACCTTCCTTGTCAACTCCATCAACTGTTCACCAAGCTGCTCATTCTGCGAAAGTTCATTACCCGACTCCGGCACAGCAGGAGGACAGATATACTGCCCCGACTTGTCAGTGATAGTCGCAGCAAACACCGAACTAGTGGCGCCCTGGAATTGATCCTTCTTGAAAGGTTCCATGCCAGTCGACATGGCGTAACCAGCAAGGGGATACCTGGTATGTGTCAGTGAGGATCAAAAGAGACAGAGGATATAGACTCACGCTTCATGGATATGCTCAACGCTCTGTCTGGTGCTGACGAATCCAGGGTGCGTGGCATTCACCAAGATCTTGGGGTTTCCAGCCTTGGTGACATGACGATCCAAATACCGACTATACAAAATAGCGGCCAGCTTGGATCGTCCGTACTGAGGGTTAGGTCCAAGATCCTGGTTCAACTCATCAAGGCTCTCAAACTTGACATCGCTAGGCGCACCCTGATGCGCATTAGAAGCAAGGTTAACAATCCTCACAGTCCCATGCTCATCAGCCGTCTTCTTCAAAAGCTCGAGCAAATAAGAAGTCAGAAGAACATGGCCAAAGTGGTTCACAGCCATGTGCTGATCAACACCATACTTCGAAAGCTGATACGTCATAATTCCTCTTCCCGCATTATTAACA
The DNA here is from genome assembly GCF_013085055.1 of Fusarium oxysporum Fo47. Lineage (NCBI taxonomy): Eukaryota > Fungi > Ascomycota > Sordariomycetes > Hypocreales > Nectriaceae > Fusarium > Fusarium oxysporum. Next base: position 2,344,842 of record NC_072849.1, read on the forward strand.
AGAATATCTAGACGATCAGTAGATTTCTTGATCTGCTCAGCTGCCTTCTTCATTTCAGCCCAGTTACTCAAATCGCACTGGATCCACTCTGTGCGATCAGCTTTCTCTTGGCCGAGTTCTTCAGCGACGGACCTCTTGGCGCCGTTGACGACGTCTTCGGAGATGGAGAGGATGAAGAGTTTGCTGATGTTGTGAGACAGAAGAGTGTGGGTGACGCCGTAGCCGATACCTTCGCTGCCGCCGGTGACGACGGCGACTTTGTTGGTGAGGTCGGGGGTTTCGGAGAGCGAGAACTGGTGGGTTGCGAGCTTTTCGGCTGGACCACCGAAGTTCTCGGCGATGGTGTTCTGACAAGTCAATTACTGGTAGTAGGTAAAGAACACGAGATAATACCTTGACGCTGTCTACGATGGAGGACATGGTGCTGATCTGGGTCCTTGTATAGAATATGTTGGTTGTGCTTTGATGGATAAACGCGATTCTTGTCGATGATAATCTGGAACTGCGGTATAATAACCCTGTAGATATCCTTTTTCCTGCTGTGAGATTTAAAGCTTTCATTCGGGTTGTGAATGAATAGAAACCTCAATATCGAATCTATGCTGTTCACTTCCTCTCATATAGTGGCTTAGAAAGCTATGAATCACCACTCTCCACTGAGTCAATGACGTACATCTTACAACAAGGATGCTCGCAGAAATGATATGCAGTGAGACAAAGACCGTCATAAATATGCACTGGTCATTTTTATTTATGCTTGTCCAATAATTGAGAATAACTTCCGATCCTTGTGCTACCTCCTCCAAGTCCGGTGTCCACGGTCATCAGTCATCATCTCCGTGGGAGCGTCGCACAGATGAAATAGCTTCATAGCTCTTCTCTAGTTGATCAAAGAACATACTTTCCACTGCCTTTCTCATAATATTTCCCTTTGCTGTTCTTGGTAGTGTTCCTTGAGGCACAACAAAGACCAGGCGCGGGTTTTCAATTCGCTCATGGAGATACTTGCGCGCATGAAAGGGTGATATCCTGCGCAGTATCTCTTCCTTGAACTTCGTCAAACTGTTATCGCCAGACTTTAATATGTCGTCATTCTTGGGCTCGACAATAATGGCTGGACTGGGACGTCCAGATCCAATGACAGATACAGCAGATATCAGATCAGCCTCGCAGACTTGCATTGCTTCAGTCTCAAGGGATCCCGCGTCGCAGACAAGCGACAGCTGCATCTTGATTCTATCATCGACTCGCCCTTTGTATAAATACTGGTCGGTGTCGACCTTCTTAAAAAGGTCACCAGTATGGAATTTGCCATCCGCCTTATCCCTGAGTGACGGATGAGGACAGTCATCCGCATCAGCGGGGATGACAAGTTCAAGAAGTTGATCCGATGAAGATGAGCTTCCGCCCAGAGAGATAAATTCACAGCCTGACTCTGGAAATGGAGTAAGGTATTGGGAAGTGGCAGATGCGCGCATCGACAGTCCAATCTCGGTGGAGCCATAGGTGTTAATAAGCTTTAGCCCTTGTTGATGAGCCCACGCTTGATCCGCTGGTTCAAGGACTTGCCCAGCGTGGAAGATGTGATGCAAACTCTGAAGTTGCTCAAGTAACACGGCGTTTGTGCGCGCGTCACGCATGAAGAGTGAGAGGAGTGCTGGAAAGATGTTGAGGGCTGTCAGTCCGCCATGCGCAATCATACTCTGTAGCTCTGGGGTTGGATATGGAATGGTTTTGGGTGGAATCAAACAACCTCCATTGGCTAATGCTTCCACGAGATTGATGGTGTTACCTAAATGGGCATGAGAACCCCTGTAACGGGTCAGTTTTGGAACATGACGAGTTTCGAAGAACTAACATGAGGCAGTAAACAGGCTGTGGTCCGCTGTGAGTATGTGGTTTGTTCTTCCGAATCAAACAGTCCATCCACCTGACAGTAGCTGGAACCAGTTTGGGCATTCCTGAAGTTGAGCCTGAAGTATGAAAAATGACTGAGACTTGATCGCCGTTCAAAGCAGTAGTCACCTTTTCAAGCTCAACATCCTCCGTTGTAGCTCTATCCAAAGCACCTTTGCTTAGGAAGGTTGGAAGAGGGCAATCTTTTACTAAAGACTCGCAGCTTGCATCATAGATCAAGGCTGCAGCGTTGCTCTTGCCTAGAAGTTCATAGACAACGGAAGGGTTCGTCATGCGGAGTGAGAAGAGTTGTGGAATGAAGCCGGCTCTTTGGAGAGACAGATAGTGTAGAAGATCCTGGTATGACCAACCTCTCATCCTGCAAAATGTCAGATGACAGTGGCTGCGTAGACAGAGGACCTACCAGATTCCCACTACGGCACCTTTCGCAATGCCAGCCTGTGATAAAACAGATAACCAGATCTTTGCCGCATTTTCAACATCATCACAGTATTCCGCATAAGTAATCGTCTTGTACTCAGTAGAGGACCCTGGTAACAGATATCTCACTGCCGCAGAGTCCCCACGAGACTTGGCGAGCGTCTCAATAATCGTAAGAGGTGTATGAAAAGTCCGCATTTTGAACAACTGTATCTAACAAGACAGATTTTTCAAGACCAGAGCCAAGAACCTGTTCAGTTTATACATCTTTGCGCAGATCCTTCTGCTGGGGTAGTCTCACTCAGCACCAACCAAGAGAGGGGATCGCCAGATGAGTAAGAATTTAGGCCAAGAAACGGGACCCGAAAATGAGGAGAAGCAACGGTTATACGGCATCTCGAGTTTTACAAATTCGACTGACCAATTGTTTTTGTGTTGTGTTACAAATAATCGCCGGTTACTAAAGCTTATTGTAAATCATGGCTGCGGCGTGGTATTAAGCTTGTCTCGTCAGGCTTATCTGCACAGGCGCAGGCGTTAAGATAGCCGCCTCGCCACATGATCGCTAGCCAATGGTAGTAGGCATCGAAAATGAGAGAAAATGAGGGTGGCCACTCTTCGGCTCGAAGAGGAACATGCTCAATATCGTGGTTGGACATACAGTCTCGAGAACAACATGACAGTCCTCTCCTGTTATATTATCTGCCATAGCACCCTTTCAACGACTTCCTCGTCTGACATGTGCTAGAGATATCAAATCTTAGCGAGCTAGCAGGTTGAGGCCCATTGCGCTCTTACACCCTAGGTAATATCGGCGAAGCCTACGCAACACCTATGTCAACAAGCCGTATAGAGTGCATCGGTCAAACTACCCTAGGTACGCGCCTTTCACTACGTAGAAATTCGCGAAATATGATAAGTAAATATAAATGTATGTTTGAGGTTTGCGGTAAGAAGGCTTTAACTATGAATCGGAATACCAAGGTCCTACGTATCCTTTCCTTGCTCCTTCTTCCGATTTGACTTTCGAGCCTTGGGTGTATCGGAATCGGAGCCCGTGGATTCCCACTCTCCCACTCCCTCTTCGATAACTGCGATTTGCCTTTCACATTATACTTCTTCTTCTCCTTGGTCAGAATCTGCTTCTTTGCGTTTACTGCCTTCGTCCTCGCTTCGCTCTTCTGCTTCTCTGCCTTTGTTTCCTTCGCCTTCGCTTCAGGTTTCTGTTTCTCTCCCTGATTACCTTTGCGGCCTCTACCATTCCACTTTGTTTTCTTTGTTTCTACGGCACGAGGCCTGTAGGTAATAGACATCACGAGTAGCTTCTTGATTCTTGCGCAAGAGGCCTCATCAACGTTCCCAGTGAACAGCGTTGGATCAACGTCTGCTACAGACTCCTCTGCTTTCTTTTTGATCTTCTTCATTTCATCGACCGCACCCTGTATCCTTTGTTTTGCTTCACCGGCATTCATAGAGTCATCAACTGTTGGCTGGCTAACTTTCCAGGCCTTTTGCCAGTCCTTTTCAAGTCTGTTTACGTTCAGGAAAGTCTCCGTTCTTCTGACATTGCTGCACGTGAGGCATCCCCACTCAAGTAAGTAGCTATTATCAGAGATACTTCCGGTATGCTAATCGAGGTAAAGGTACACGAGTCAAATGGACGAAGCCGATTGGAACTCTGTACTGAGGAACTGTTGCTTATTGTATGGTTGGAAAATCGACAAGAGGACAAGCAGTACTGTGAAAGCCACGACCCCTGCTTTTCGACTCAGGATCAAGCTGCCACCGAGGCCGATAGCTCTTCCGTCTCCTGCTATTCAACAGCCAGTGATCACTCCAGAAACCCCAACCGAGACGTCAGTAACATCAACGTCCGGCACTGAGAAGTCCCCAGATACTTCGAAAGATGTCTCAGCTGAAGGACAAGGAACTGAAGCAGCCGTCAAAACAGAAAAGCCACTAATCTCAGAGAATGTGGAAGCAGCCGTCGAAATAGAAAAGTTCACTCACCGCAGAAGATGTGGAGGCGCCCATTCCAGCAAAGCTCGGGGCCATTCCATCATATGCAATCAATGACAGATCTAAAATCGAAATAACCATGGTCAGCAACGAGTTCCAGGAGTCCATGGCCAGGAATAATTTCGGTGAATCGTCAGTGGAAGGCTCGGCGTAAGTCACTCTCGACCACAATCTTATCCTGTGAAACTTTTGCTGAAACGCACCTATAGATCTGGAGGATGGGGCAGATACTTAGTAGGCGTTACAGGCGGTGCTGCCAAAGAAGACACGTCTGGGGGAACAAGACCAAAACGTCTGATGCAAAGCGAATGATTGGAAGCTACATGTTCCAAGTTGATTTCTTCCTGAGACCAGAGGATCTAGAGCCAACCGAGGAGCTTCGTGCCGCCCTTGATGGCATCAAGCAGACCAAGAATGTTAGTAATATGATCGACTTCGAGGGCTATGCCAAAGGGAACTAGATCAACGCGCTCCGGGAGCTTTATAGTACCTTTGGCCATCTGTTTTGTCATTCTGTCACTTTTGGAGGCTGCCTTCAAACTACCAAGGTTGTTGAGAACGATGAAGACGTCAAGCAGAGCAAGGAAAAGCAATCATTCAAGGCACAGGTTGGAGTTGCTGTTTTCACTGTAGGGCTTCTACCTGATTAACTAGGGTCTAGCTATCATATGTAATCGGGTAGCCATTTGGGGCTAAAGGAAACGCCAAAGGGTCTAAGGAGAGTCAAGACAGTGTAAAGGCTTTTAACAGAAGTGCGAGTACGAGCGAGAGTATGGGATTTGAGGCTACTGGTGGAAATTCGATCCTGGCAGCAGAGTGAGTTGACGAAGGTCTTGACTATGTGCTTCTATTAATCATTAGCAGCCCGCTGGCTTGGAGTGGTTCAGTTGCGAACTTCAACAACTGGCGTATCATTGAGCAGACCGAACTCACCCCAATTGTTGACACCATCTCAAAGATGGCTGGCTATCACGGAACTAGGTCGTGGTTCTTTGCCGCGGTGCCTAAGCTCAGTGAGTACATGGTAACCTCAGAATCAAGGATGCTGCATGTCCGCTTCAAGGTTGCCAGCCAGAACGAGAGTTTTGGCGTCATATCTCACAAGAAGGTACGCTCAATGTATAACACTAGTTAGCTATTCATTAATCTTGATTCAGGTACCGGCCTATCTAGGACATCGTCCGAACGAGTCAGTTACACCAGTTCGCACCAATCTTTGAGTACCAGATCGACAGCCAAAGAAGCATTCAGGAATGGATCGTTTGGGCTTATTGGAGACATGACCAAGATTACGGCTCAGAATCCTGGTTTCTCTACCACTCCAGTCTTCGAGCCAAGCAGGTCAGTTTGCATAGGTCTACAATATCGATTGTAGTGCCTAATCTTCTGAACTTATAGGACTCAAGCGTCAATCCTAATGTTCCCTTCCGGAGCAGAACTCGGTGAGTAGGACACTGGCTTGTTTTACCAGGGAATAGCTGACTTGTAGCTAGGCACTAAGACAGATGAAGCATTCAGCCACGTAGTCTGGCGGTTAGAGATTGCCAGGGGACACAGCGTAAGTAATATCCGTGGTCCAGTCTCTTTCTATGCATTAGTGCTTAATTAACCTGATTCATCATTAGATCGGCTCTGATACCCTACTATGCGTCAAATCAGCGGCAATTCCGAAGGCTGATTTAGCCTTAACCGTGTACCGTAATGCTCAAGGAGTATTTCTTCCATCCATCAGCAGCACGGACGAACCATGCTACTGGCGACTCGAGCCCGTCGAAACCTCCGGAATATCCAAAATGAAAGGGGATCGTTACAAATTCGGTGACTCCTTCAGGCTTACCTGGTCATTCTCCGATCAAACAAGCGGCTTCCGAGACTTCGTTGATGACTCATATGGTCGACACAACCTAACTCGTCCTTCTGAGATCAAGAGCGATAAGTTATGCTTCAAGGTGCCCTTTCCACGGTTTGAAGGTATGCTATCGGACTATATGGCAGTACTCATGTCGACTGCCTTGACAACGGATCCTATTATTGAGAAGATCAAGGTACTTGATGGATATAACCAAGAGAAGCCTTACAATCTACATGATCTGTCGTTTCGGGTCGATATGGTTGGTAATGATGGCAACGGCGACAAGAATGACTATGCAAACCTTACGGCGACGAGCTGGCAGGAGTTAGATCAGAAGCTTTCGCCGGAGGAGAAATTGTTGGGTAACATGCTTGGACCTTCTCCGATGCTTATTGGCGGTGTACTGGGGGATATGGGGTTCACCCGCTGATGAGATATATACTGTACTTCTTCGCGGAAACGAACCTATCAATGGTTTCATCGGGAAGGGATTAATGTTACTCCTCTTATCTCTGCCTGCCGATAACCATAATCGTTCACTCTGACTCAATCAGTCGAATTAGTCTGGCTGCAGAACGGTACATGCACATGCAGCGGATGGGGCCGTGCGATTGGCGATACATGTACGACGTGCAGAAAAGGTGGTCAGCATCTGCCCATTTCGACATCATGATGGCCTCAATCCGGGGTTTACGGCAGCCTTGTTACCCAAACATGTTCAACATTTCGTAGCAAATGTTTAATGAGTTACAGAATCTCTGACTACCCTTGTGCAGTCGCTTTGAATACACTTTAGCAACTAAAGATCACAAAGCTTACCCACAGTTCTCCTTCAACAGGGACAATCAATCGGATTTATCCCTCACTGTAACCTGACTAAGTCATGCAAATGATCACGCTCGCATTTCGGTTACAACCAACCCGCCCGTTTCCGGTTTTAGTGTCCAATGACGATACCACGCCACCAATGATGTTGTTGGAGAATGCGTCGCTCAACGTTGTACATGTACAGCGAAAGACGACACGAGCAATAAAGATACAGCTTTGACAGCGGAAGTGAACAGCCCAATAGCAGATGCATTTCCTTCGTAAGGCATTCTTCGTCCACGTCAGTCGTTTGCGACCTAACGAAAAAGAGGCAACCTAAGCAGAGCCTCATCTCATTTAACTTGTGGATTTTAGGCCCAGATCAAGATAAGCTCGCAGATCCTCAATTTAATACTCATTCTCCAACGATTCTCAATTATTGTCAGAAATTCCACTCGATCTCTCCCTCATCTTAACTTGCCTTTGACGTGATTGGCCTAGTCACCATGGTGTCGACACCCCCGCCATCAGATGACGTAGAGGGTCATCCCCCAGAAGAGAGTCCACATGACGAAGAGGAAAAGAGTAGCTCTCCAAGCAAGAAAGAAGCCAAGCAACCCAAAACATCAAATCGCGGACATAAAATTCGACATAAACAGCCTGCGCACTATCGAACACATACCAACGACTTCCCTTCACAAGCCCCGGGCGATCCGGTAATGAGGCAGGCCATGCGCTACGGCGTCGACCCCAACACATTTCCTCCTCCGCCGCCGGGTGCGTATCAAGCGAACACGAACCCATCTTACTATCCATCACCAAACGTCCCGGCGCCGGCTGGTTATCCCAGTCCATATACATATCCTGGAGACGGAGGGTATTTCTCTGTCCCGCGAGCAAGTGTTCGGAACCCCCAGTACTTTACTCCGCCTGGATACGATGTGCCACCGTCAGGATACTCTGACCCAGGATACGGTCCCGCCGATTCTTACGGGTATGAGGAGGAAGTCCCACCATACCCTGAGTACCCAACGCGGAATCCGAAAAGAACTCCAGCACGACCTCAACCTTCCCGACAACCGAAGCCACAGACTGAACCCAATCTGAGTCGTCTTCGAAGGGAAGGGTCACATCAAAGACCTCGGCAGAGGCGACCGTCTATACCTACACGGGAGAGAGCCTCGTCAGAAGATGGCATAACCATGCAAGATATCATGGCCGAACTCAGAAACCTTCAACGTCAAGTATACCAGGCTGAGATCCAATCAGACCCAGGCAGGATCCAAGGCCGTCCACGGCGAAGTCCATCGGTCACGAGCCAGTATACCAGCGATGACACAAGATCTCTTAACATAGAGAGAGAAAGATCTCGTCAGCTCACAAGCATCATCTACCGGCTGCTTGAAGATAGACAAAGACCGGAATACCAAGACTCATTAGGGCTGTCATCAAGGCAGACAATGATGGATCTTCTTCAGGGGAGGGTAAGGGAACATGATGGAGAAACGGCATTGGTTAGCCAGCAAGACGCACAGGAGATCAGGTCAAAGCTCGATACTATATTGGAGTATCTTCAGCTTGAAGGCGGATTGGAAGACGAGCCGGCATCGCAGCGACTACGCGAGGGCTACGAAAGCAGGCCACAACACTTGGTCCTGAGGGGTCAGCCTTCTGTCGCTTCGGGGTCCTCAGTACACGCACCACCATCGCCGACCTTGAGTCGAGCAATGCCACGTCGTCGCCAGACTCTTTCATCTGTCATCAGACCTCCACAAGATGCGCAGCCATCTAACCAAGGACGCACCCGACAGGTTCCAACCAGGCTGCCTGAACCAGATGATGACGACGAGATTTACGAAGACTTCAGACGTGCGTTAAGACCTCCACGTACAAGAGTCAGCTCAACACAGAGTGTTGCATCGCAGGATAGGAGAAGGGTTCAACCATCCGTTGTCCAAAGGAGCGACGCTCGGCCACCGGAAAGAAAGATCGTAGAAGGAGATCAACAGAAAGTCAGGCCAGGTCGGTTTGCGTATGTCCAAACGGAAGATGAACAGGATGAAGAACCTGCTAGGGCACCTGTGCCGCCGTACCCGGTGCCTGATCCACCTGGACAGTCGAGGCGGAGGAAATCTGTAAGATCTGTAAGATTCGATTGATGATAGTGTTCTTTTGTAACGAGTGGATTATTTACGTACTGGAAAAGGCGCGGGGCAGTATTGGATGCAAAATGGGAGATGAAACGGCATGGGAAAAGGAAGAATAGCGATGTAAGACCATAATGCCTACTACCGCTCTGACATACTTGGCGAAGACAAGGCTGATATATACTATTGAACCATGAACTAGAATAATTTGGTTTCAACGCGTAACAAGGTTGATGGAGGCTACTCTACCATTCAGTGGATTCTAAAAGTACTCCAAACCAGACTTATGATCCCCCCAGCTAGCTTTCGCGAGATCAAAAAAGTAATTCCACCTATGTGCCCACTGTCCCGTTCCTCCCTTAGGCGTATACTTGATAGCATCCTTGACATACGTAGACGAGATTTTAAAGAACGACTGCGGCTCCATATTTTGATCGGATCTCCCAAGCCGTGGAACAACACAGGAAAACCCCCTGGACTTCATCTGGCGCAATAACCTCACAACGGCCACGCCTGTCACTTCTGCGCCCAAAGTCCATGCAGCGTTGTAGTAACCGGCCACGAAAGCCAAGTTAGGCACGTTTTGCAGCATGAACCCTTTCCAAGCAAACCCATCAACAATATTGACTGGTTCGCCGTCGACGAAAAATTGAATACCACCGCCAATGCGTAGCTTGAGGCCAGTCGCTGTGACAATAATATCAGGTTGCAACTTTGCACCCGAATCTAGGATTATCTCATCTTCAGTAACCCTCTTGATAGTGTCTGTCACTATGCTCGCCTTTCCAGAACGCAGGCTGGCAAAAAAGTCACCATCTGGAGACGCACAGAGCCGCTGGTCCATAGGGTCATAGCGAGGAGTAAAATGTGGGTCAACAGGGATATCAGAGGGAAGGAGTTTCGTGCACAGGTCGTGAAGGAGTCGTTTTGCGGTGTTGGGGAAGAACTTGCAGAACCAGTAGAAGCCGAAGAATCTAATAACGCGGCGAAGTCGAGTGACTCGTCCGGCGAGGCGAGCGGGCAACATGGCTCGTTCGACCTGCGCCAGCTTATCAACCAAGGGTAACGGCGAGATGTAGGTGGGACTTCTTTGCAACATGGTCGTATGGTGTGCCTTTTCCGTAAGATTTGGTAGCAGGGTGACGGCAGTTGCACCACTCCCAATGATAACAACGTCCTTGTCGACATAGTCCAAGTCCTCTGGCCAAAATTGGGGATGGACAATGGTTCCAGCGAAGTTGTCAAGGCCTGGGATCTGGGTGGCCAAAGGCTCGTCATAGTCGTAGTAGCCTGTGCCAAGTATAAGAAAGCGCGCCTCGTAAATATGCCCAGGGACACCATTGACTTCGACATCCAGGACCCAACGCGCGTTCTGGGATGACCAGCGCGCCGAAAGTACTCGGTGCTGGTACTTGATATTTCTATCGATCCCAGCGTGTACAGCCGCAGCTTCTAGATAGGAACGGATCTCACCACCAGAGGCTATAGTTTTGTTCTTTCGCCAAGGGTACCATGGCAAACCGAAAGTGAACATATCCGAGTCAGACCTGAGACCCGGGTATTTGAAAAAGTCCCAAGTGCCACCCAGGTTACTCCTTGACTCGAGAATGGCATATGATGACGGTGCTGGTTCTGGGGCTTTGGTGTGGATGTGGTACGCCAAATTGATACCGGAAATCCCGGCTCCGATTATGAGAACATCGAATGAAGTGTCGAGGGATGATTTATCGCCAACGTAATCGGAATTCATGGTAGCAATTCTCTATTGAACAAGAGTTAAAGGCAGGTTGAAGGCAGATTTAAGATTCATGAACATTCAAGAGAAGCTCTAAAGGTGCATACAATACCAATTATGGGTTGCGAAGGTACTATAGTATCAATAAAGGACACCTCTCTTATACCTACCAAACTCCGTCCACTGAGTAGCGTGGGTGGTCACGGTTGATCTCCCAACTCACATCAAGGCCTTTTCAGCCCTCTTACTGATGGGCTAGTTCAAAAACTCAAACAAGGCGTTTTGCTACCTGCGATAGCTGGTCGGAATTTCGCAAGTATTGTAAGTTGCGCCGGAAAGTCCGAACATTATATGTAATGGTGCAATGTCTTAGGTCTTTCGGACTTTACGACGATCTCTTCTAAGATGGATCGGCGCCCGCGGGAGAGCGAACCGAGTCAACCTTGTCCTCAGCCATCCAAGGACTGGTCCTTGTGTTCTTACTGGGTACAAAGCATGTGCTTGCGATAAATACAAAAAGACATGTGGTTGTAGCCGAGGTGCAAGTCTGGGAGCCTCGAGTCGCAGTTTTATGCATGCTATGCCGACTGGATAAATTCCGCTATCTTGATTGTCCGTTTTACTAAGACCAGATAGCTCCTTTACTTATGTTCGACACATAACCGTAACCCATTCGCACATATTGGAAGTAAAGCACAAAAATGTCTTTGAATAATCGCAAGACGAGTTACAGCCGCTTCGCCTGTATCGGAACGGGTCTTTCCGGTATAGGTCTAGGTGCGACACTGAAGCGATGGTACAACCTCGACGATGTTCAGTATTTTGAGCGGCAGAGCCAACTTGGTGGTACCTGGCTACAGAACCAGTACCCTGGTAAGCCAACCCGTCTTATCCTCATCTAAATCGGGAAATAGTGCTAATCGAGGGCACCATGACATAGGTTGCGCGTGCGATATCCCCAACATACTCTATAGCTTCTCGTTTGAGCCAAATCCGGACTGGACGCGTATCCTAGCTAAACGAGAGGAGCTATATGATTATATAATGGGGATCGCCAAGAAGTACAATCTTCTCGATAAGATGACCTTTGGGGCCCAGGTGGAGAAGTGTGAATGGTTCGAGGAGCAGGCTCGATGGCGATTGACCATTCGGGATCTGAAAACAGGATCTCTCTTCTTCCACGAATGTCAGTTTCTATTTTCCGCAACGGGCTTGTTCTCCAACCCACGGGAGCTGGATATCCCCGGTGTCAAGTCTTTCAAGGGGCCTATCATTCATTCAGCAAAATGGCGCCACGATGTCGATCTTACAGGAAAGCGGGTAGTGCTATTTGGTAACGGCTGCACAGCTGCGCAGATCGTGCCAAACATCCTCCCCGAGATAAAGAGCCTCACGCAGCTCATCCGATCAAAGCATTGGATTCTCCCTCCAATCGACGGGCCGACCTTGGACGTGCTGCGGTGGGTGATGAAGAATATACCTGGCGCCCAGCGTCTCCTACGTGTTCTCGTGTTTCTCGAGACAGAGCGCCAATACAAGCTTTTTGAGATGACGGACGCGGGAGCACGTGTACGCGCAAAGTTCAGAGAGACAGCCTTAACGTATATGAAAAAGACAGCACCCGCCAAGTATCACGACTTACTTATCCCTGACTTTGAATTTGGATGCAAACGGCGTATTTACGACTCCGGCTATCTTGAGAGCATTCATGCTGAGAACTTTAGCCTCACTGATAAACCAGCGACTGAAATCACGCCAGATGGGGTTCGAGTTGGAGGTCAAGTCATCGAAGCAGATATTATTGTACTTGCCAATGGCTTCGAGACGAGCGGCTTCTTGAAGGGCATCGAGGTGATAGGAAGGAACGATGAGAATTTGCATGAACACTGGGAGCGGTATGGTGGCGCAGAAGCGTACAACACGACATCTGTCAGCGGGTTCCCGAACCTTTTTCTTCTCTACGGTGAGTTTGAAGTTACCTCAGCATAGGCAAAGAAGACAATACTGATTCCACGCCAATGCAGGACCCAACTCAGGCGTTGGCCACACCTCCGCCATCATTGCTCTGGAGAACGGGATCAACTATTCCCTTCGGGTCATCAAGCCTATACTAGATGGCAAAGCCAGCATCGTCGATGTGAAGTCGGACGCCGAGGGTAAATGGACAGACAGCATGCAAGCAGGCATCAAGTCGACCGTCTTCTACTCTGGTTGTACCAACTGGTTCGTCGAGACGAAAAAGAACGGTACACGGTGGAACGCCACAGTCTACCCTTACTCCCAGGCGAGCTTTTGGAGAAGAAGCCTCTTTCCAGTCTGGAAAGACTTTGACTTTTCTGTAAGATTGGCACTATTTTCGCCTTTTGGTTGTATAAATGAAATGCTAACGTTTTTAGGGCTCGGCCACGGCTCGAGGCCGAAGTATCTGGCGGCGACTGTTCTTAGTGGTTGGGATGTTCAGTGGTCTGATGTTCGCCATCGATTACTTTTCTACAGGTTGCTATAGAAAGCCTCTTATGGATGGAGTTCAATATGTGCTATCGCAGTTGCGTTGGCAGGTACTCTATGAGGTATGGACTGCACTTGAAAGCAAAGCAAAAGCTACAATGTCACTTGTAGAAAATGTGACGAGAGCGGGGTTGCGACTCTTAATGTGAACACAGGTGTATTCTTGTTCTTTCAAGCTATAGATAACCTAATACCTAAACTTAGTTGAGCAGCTTATTTGTGGAAGAGGTGGTGCCAGCAGGGTGACCGCTTTGGTGGTTGCTGTATCTAACTAAGCATCTACCCGCGGACCCCGAATCTTGAAACACTCCAATCAAACCTCAAAGAGCCGATGCACCCGAAATGCGGGGAAGCATCCATGCCTCGGTCTAGTCTAGGTGATAACCATCAACATAGGATTTTTATTTGACATTGCCAAGTCGGACTCTTGAATGACACGATTAAGGTGCCTAGACTATATCATCTTGAACTCTCATGCCTGGTTTTAATCACAATATGGAGACTGAATTGCAACAGAACGAAACCATGGTACAGCCAGAGCAAACTCGGTCAAGGTTTCTCAATTCCTGCAACGGCTGTCGAGCCCGAAAGGTTCGGTGTATCAGTTCGTCATTCAACAGGTGGCTCAGCGTCAATCCGGTCCTTGGCTAATTATAGTCGTTACAGAGCAACGTGAGTCAGACGTTGTATGCATCAATTGCCGTGTACGTCAACTTTCTCTGCCTCAAACTTGGACCATCTAACCTCACTCTCACCTAGCAGAAGCGGTCGGAAGATTGCCGCTTCTCTCGCACCAAAGTTCGTAAAGCCCGGTCGGCAAAAGGTCAGTCACGTCGGCAGACAAAGAATCCTGACGCTGCAGACCCCGTCACGCCTCTGTCACGGGCGCCATCTTCCCCTTGTGCTCGATCTCAGCCCGACAACCTTATGGCATCACCTTCTCGTAGATCCATCGTCGGGAGCTCCGACGCCGAAGCTCAATTCGTGCCTTCAGGCACTGGAACTACGTACGCCGCCAATCAAATGGCTTCTACCACCCCAGTAGATTATCCGGTGATCATGGTAGTATACCCTCACCCGTCTTGCTCCACCCACTAATTCAACCGCGCTTTAGGCCAATGAACAAGATGGTGAGTGGCTTGACTACATCACGAATATTCATGGTTGACATATGCTGGTTGCAGTGTCTATTTCCAGTCTTGCCTACTTCTCTAACAGCAAGTTGATCGCGTTGTCGAGACGAATCGGTACTACCCAAGTCGCAGATCTATTAGCAAAAGTCGAGGCAGCTGTTAAATCAACTACACGAAGTCCCGGTGGAGTGAGTCCGTACCCGAATAACTTGGAAAAGGAGGCTCGGTCTGTAACCTTATCCCAACAGTGTAGACTGGATTACATTCAGTGTGCGTCGCCCTGTACCAGTTGGTAAAACTATACTAACAGTTTCGCAGCATACTTTGATCAAGTGCACCCACTCTATCCATTCCTTGACCGCGCCTCTTTCGAAAATAGGGCGCGCTCATCACGGGTCGGGGATATTGGATCTGTGGACCCTGCTTGGTGCGCTTTGTACCACGCCGTCCTTGGCCTTGGCAGTCTGTATCATGAGTGCGGTAGTTTCGATGCCTTCTCAGGTACTGCTTGGGATATCTTCCGAGTCTCGCTTGATTTCTTTCCTCGAATTGTTTTTGGCCAAATAAATTTAGCCACAGTCCAGGTATTAACTCCCTTGATTGGATTCTCGATATATCTGTCCTAACTGTTGCTTTAGGCGATGGCTGCTATGGTTGGTATGAAGCCATGTTTGAATGGCCTAGGGCTAACTTGTTGTCTCATCTAGGCTATCTTTAGTGTTACCTATGAAGCCCTTCCTATTGAGGGTGTCTTAATCAGTGAGGCTGCAAGGATTGTCAGCCATTTCCAAATAACCAAGGCTGAGGCATGTAAGACGAACCAAGAGTTTCAGAGAACCTTTTGGGTCATCTACTCACTGGAGAGCGAATACTGTCTGAATACAGGCCGATCATCGGTAAGCTCTCTGCGGTCAAGCAATCGGCATCTTCTACCAGTACTCATCTTCAAATCTCCAGATAATACCGAGCCACGACATATCATGCCCCATTCCTCAGACAAACTTGCCGTTCTTGTCAGGCTTTAACTGGCTTCAGTGTAAGGCAAAACATGCCCAGATGGCCTCAGATATATATCAACGACTATTTTCGGTCAAGGCCAGGTCATCTTCTCAGGCTTTGCGTCGGCGAGAGGCGAGCCGTTGCTTGGAAGAACTAGAAGCTTGGAGACTATCGGTTCCAGAGAGCTTCCGTCCCGGGCTTCGACTCCGATCTCATCGGCTTGGGCAGCCACAAGCGGTTTATTTAGCAGTTCAGATTCACTTTTCTTACTACAACGTGCGCATTGCCCTTGCGCGTGTCTGTCTCCTTGCGTGGGCCCAAGATTCCGAAGAGCAAACGCGCTACACGTTACTTCTCACCGAGTCTGCAAGATCTATTACAGACCTGGTGCACTTTATAGACCTTGAGCCATTCGTCCTGCCATGGTAGGTAGTGTACATTGATCTACTTCTTTTGCATTTATATACTTACCGCGATGACAGGGTACAATATAACATGCCGCAGGCTGCGCTATTTGTCTTGTTTGACTTTGTAATTGAACATCCCTGTCACGAAGAAACGAGAAAGAACCTGTTGTATATGCAAATAGCCACATCGTACTTCATGCGGCTGCAATGTGTAACCGGAAATACGGTCTTTGGTACAATTTTAGCTCAGTTCCTACAAATAGCTACCAGGTTTGTGGAATGTACATGCACCTCAAGCATAACTCAGCCAGAGGTTTCGGCAAATCCACGAGGCTCGGAACTATGGCAGAGTCGAGACAGCGGTATAGGAACGATTGATTTTGAGGAGTCACTTGGCTTTCAGGTGAGATGTGGCCTGAGATATGTGAGCCCCTCATGCTGATACTTTACTAGGGCCTCCAATTTCCCATGCACAATGGTTTTGAGTTTCAAGATATGGATTTTTGGCTGACGGAAAGCGGTGTTTTGTCTTTTCTAGAATCAAGCGGGGATTTTGGTTTGCCAAACCCGGAGTCCGAGGGGCCCCCTGGTGAGCCGGTAGGAAGACACTGAGCGATAGCCTGTACTATTACCATATCAAGTCGCTCTGGAGCCAGGACCGGCGGTGTCGGAGTTTGCACTTGCGATTAAACGGATTTACATAGCCTTACACTTCATCGCGGTGCCCGCAAGTTTTTCTTTTACCGAACGGATTGCGTAGCTCTGTTTCTTGGAACTAATTACAAATTCTGATTTAGTCCGAGACTCTGGAGTTAAGGCGGTATACCTACGATTTACGGTCGGAGATTCCGAGGACCGAGAGGCCCCACGGCTACGCTAAGAAGAGAACACGGCAGTCCCAGATGCTAGCACTAACGACAACATTTTACGGATGCGGCTGAGATCATCGGATGATCGAGGCACAAGTATTTTAATGTTGCTATGTATACGATCTGATGGATGTGTAATTCTTTATTGCATGTCTCTTGTGTAATCCCCCCCACCACCTTTTCCAACCTGCGTAACAAGCCGCTTGATAAAGCAAAACGGTCCCTTGAATAACTCCAACTCCGGTAAAATATTGGTTACAAGTTTTCTGTGTTCACGACTAGCTAATATGCTGATCCCTCAAGGTTATAAAAGTGTTGAAATGGCTCTTTCCGACTTCAAAAGCTCGCCGTTGGTATCAGTTACCCTGCAGAGTGCTGTCCTGGCAGCATCTTCCAATTTGTTAGCACAGGTGCTGATGGCATACCGTCTCGGTGTAAGTATTATCTTCGTATGAAATATTACGTTATGACTGAAACAATGTTGACCTCGAAATGACAGAAACCCATCTCGGTAGAGTGGATGCCCGTATCACAATTCATTATATGGACAGCCATATCTACGCCTCCGAATTACCTATGGTAAGTAATTCCTCACGTAAAACTGTATATACTCGATTAGTTCTGTTGACCTAGTGTAGGCAGGATTATCTTGAGACCAAGTTCCCTAGCTATAACTCGAGGCAAAAGGATGTTTCAAAGAGGCACGGGAAAGCTGCCAACGATAGGCTAAGCGTGCCCAACACACTTGTCAAAACCATATTGGACCAGACCATTGGGGCAGTTGTCAACACCTTTCTCCTGTGTGCCTTTATAAACTTTACGAAATCAGCGGTGGTACCTTCAGTTTCTTCGGGGTCTAAATTTGACTACACACGCATTGACTGGTTATTCATCCTGAACAAGGCGCACGAGGATTTCTATCCTCTCCTCGTTGCGGGTTGGAAGCTGTGGCCGGCTGTTAGTTTGATTAGCTTCATCTTTCTCAGAACTGCTGAGGGGAGAAATCTATTCGTCGCCTTGGCTAGTGTCGTCTGGGGAATTTATATCAGCTGGCTTGGGGTGGAGTAGTATGAGCTAGATACACGCATAGACATTTTCTTCATGGTTGCCATAACCAGTATCCTCGACTACGCTTTGTCTGTAGTGCCATGGCGATGAGAAGATGTCGTACTAAATACATATCATAAGGCGAAAGAAAAACAAAACTTTCACTTGACTGGCGTGTCTTTTATAGGTTATGCGATTATGTAACGGGTACCAGTTCCATTTTAGAGCTTGAAGCTCTTGGAGATCTATAGATGACTCTGAATGGCAGTTCGCCGAAGTTGTACAAATTCCCGTCTACCCCAAACCCCAAGCGACCAGGTCAGCGGGACGGCTACCAAGCCTAGCGCAACCATGAGATAGACACCTGGCTGTAGACCGCCATGAGCGTCGTTCATATACCCACAGCCAATCGTTAAAACAGCCCCCAACAGTTGTCCTGTACCCCACATGGCCGCGAGAGCAAGCTCCGGTTTAAGCGGATATATGATTTCTGTAATAAACTCGACGGCCACGCCATTCGGTGCAATCACCCCGATACTGAGGATACTGCTGATACTATATAGAAATCCGATATTTCCAGAAGGGGCAACCCAAATAAAGGCGAGGAGGGCAGCACCGTCTAATAACGCCAGTCCCTTCAGTAAGGCAAGATGGCATCTAAACATATCTGCAAGCCTCCCCGCGACAAGAGAGACCACCAGACCTGGGACGATAAGTAGTAGACCAGCAATAACACATTGGTCGACGGTGAATCCGTAGGGCATAGAAATCTGGAAAAGAAGAAAGGACATCGCGTTGAAGACTCCTGATGTGAGTGCAAATGGGATACCAGCAAGGTAGAGTTCGGGCCTCGAGAGGAGCTTCTTTGCTTCCTGTGCGTAAGATAAAGATATTTGGTGCACAGTGTTTGGAGCTGGAGGGGTAGGGGGCTTTGCGGGAATGAAAGGGATTGTGAAGCAGACAGCCGACAACAAAATGCTCTGATACAAGACTCCCTGTGTCACATCATCTTTTGACTCTACCCAGGCCGCCATAATAAACTGCCCGATTGTACTGCCCAGTATAGTAGCTAATCCAGAGACTGCTGTCGCGGTGGCTCTACTCCCAGATCGAAACCATGCATCTGAGAAGGGAGCGGCGAGGATAAGCGAGAAGGGCTGTCCTATGGCAATGACACAACGTCCTGTCAATGCCATGCTGAAGCTTTTGATTCGAGTACCTCCATACATTAGCCAAGTGCCTCCAACCATAAAAGCACCGGACACAATCATGGAAAGCTTTAAGCCTCGCCGCGCGACCAAGGACGCA
Source organism: Fusarium oxysporum Fo47 (assembly GCF_013085055.1). Lineage (NCBI taxonomy): Eukaryota > Fungi > Ascomycota > Sordariomycetes > Hypocreales > Nectriaceae > Fusarium > Fusarium oxysporum. The sequence goes on from NC_072849.1 coordinate 2,364,010, forward strand.
GGGTACTCGGCCACAAGGGCAGCGAGGAAGAAGGATGTAGAGAACCAGTTGATCGCGGGCACCGAGCTTCCAAAGTGCTCAGCTGCAAAGTCCACAATGGGCGCCAAGTCAATCCAGGCTATAGTGAAGCACAGATTGAGAACAAAAAGCTGTACCATGCCGATGAATCTCCGCTTGTAGGTCTTTGGCGGATCCACGTCGTTGCCCATCATCGTACCCTGGCTGATAGAGGGATATCTCTCCAAATGTTGGAGTTGCATAGCAGCATCATTCTTGCGGTCGTTTGTGGTTAACGAATTGGCCATGTTGAAGGAGGAGACCAAGGCTCGAACGCTGTTACCTATTTGAAGCTGATGTTGGTTTGGAAACGATGCCGGAACTTGACAAATAAGAGGAATAATCAAAGAATTCACACTGGTTCTCACAAGTACAAGTGTAATGTGTTGAATTATATCGGTCATAAGGTGTTATATTACTCGGACTACAATTTATACTACGCACGACATGACGTTTTGAAAGGAAAACAGTGGCTGCTAAGGCCGACTCTGCCAATCTACAGCTGTGATCCAAGATGCGGGGAAGCTGGGCCTCGACTATTGTGACTAGCCCTTCCTCGCTGAACTACAACTCGCTACGGGACTTCGAGCTAGAATGGCCTTATCAACAAAAGACATAGAGCAATAAAAAGGCCGCTAGCGTTCGGTCGTCTATCGAGCGACAGCTAGGCATAAATTCTTGTAGCCGAGCTGGCAAGCGATCTAAATGGGTGGGAAAGCATTGACGGGTTGTTCCAAAGATGATTGCGGAATTCCGAAAATTTCAGTGGGTTCGAGTAGAGCAGGTCAGCTTGAAAAGCGGTAAATATTGTTCGGTGTACCCCGAGTCGGCTCGGGAAGTCCGAAATGACCTCGATTTTCCGTGTGCTTGATGACCTTATTTGTTGCTCTTGGCTGTGGACGGCCGCCGCGGAGTCCGTGATCTCATCAACGCTCTCTTGGAATGGCACTAGCGCATCCTATGACCTTCGGTGACAAGAGCATCATGACATTTCCATCTGCATGCGTGACCCAAATAGAAGCAAGTATACTTAATCGGCACGAGATGCCATGCTTATAGGATCTACTAACTAACAGTGAAACTTGTCTTTTCAAGAAAACAATTTTACTTTGATATATCTACAATGAAGTTTGAAAGTCTCCTCGCTGCTGCGTCCGTTGGAAGAGGTTTTGCCCAGGCTTCTGTGACTTCAACATGCGTTAAAGCGGTTAGTAACCAGCCACGCCTAGTCAGGCATCTCTAAGAGTTGTGTTAGTGCGACGCTGTTGCCAAGCTGTATCCTGATCAGGTTATTACTTCGTCCTCGTCAGCTTTCAAGCATGCCCAGCTTGAATATTGGAATGGTCCTCAAAGGAACACTGCACCGGCCTGTTTCTTCCAGCCAACCAGCGCAAACCAAGTTCAGGCCGCCATGAAGGAAGTTACAAAAGTCCAATGTCCCTTTTCCATCAAAGGTAACGGACACTCTTCCAACTTCGGTGGTTCGAGCATCGAAGGCGGATTCCAGTTTGATCTTGTTAACATTGCGCATCATAACATTGTAAGCAATGGCAGATCCGTGAAGATCGGACCAGGTAATCGATGGGGACCCCTCTTCTCCTTTTTGGAAGAGCATGGTTTGACAGTTGCTGGCGGGCGCGATTCTGGTGTTGGCGTATCTGGGTTCACATTCGGCGGTAAGTATTATAAGGTCCTTACAAGATTTAAGCGACAGATCACTGATGGTTATGGACTAGGCGGTATATCTTATTTGGCGGCTCAGCGCGGATGGGGGGCTGACCAATTGATATCAACCGACCTAGTGCTGGCGAACGGTACTTTGATAACTGTTGATAGCGCATCCCATCCTGACCTCCATAAAGCTCTCCAAGGTGGTGGTGCTCAGAACTTTGGTATAGTGACAAGCATGACCTTGAAAGCCTTCCAATTTGGTGGCATGTGGGGTGGGATAAAGGTTACCACCGCAGACAAGTTTGAACATGTTTTCAACGCTTATGACGTTTTTGCGAAAAAGGCACCAGAGGATGAAAAGGCACATATGTTCATGGACTTTGCCAGGGTTAATGGCACATTGATTGTGGCTCAGTACATGTGCTACGCTGAGCCTGTCAATGACCCCATGATCTTTGATGACTTTCGTCCTATACCGGCTGTAATCGACACTTTACGGATGGCGAACCACTCAGAGTTTGCTAAGGAAATGGAGCAAATCACCGATACGAGAGGAAGACGTAACCTTTACTGGACCCGGACATTCAGCTTCGATATTGAGTTGCTCAAGTCTATCTACGGACTCTGGGTCAAGATAAGTGACTCGTATGCAGATCGACTGACAGCTGCTCTGGACGCTCAGCTTATCTACCCCAAGATGCGCAAAGACTCAAGCGCTGGCAGCCTTTTTGGACTGGACGACTCCGATGACGTGCTACAGCTGATTGTGCTTAGTATCATTTGGGAAGATGAAGCTGATGATGAGGAAGCCGTCAAGATTGTTCGAGGGCTTGACGCGGAGATCGACATACTCGTGAAAGTGCGTGGGAAGCACCGCGAGTTCAAGTATATGAACTACGGGCACAATGAGCAAGATATCATTACAGGTTACGGTCAGAAAAGTAAAGCGTTCTTGAAGAGGGTTGCTTCGCAGTATGATCCAGATGGTGTGTTTCAGAAACTCCGGCTGGGCGGATTCAAGATCGACAACAATGCAGATAATACCCTAGGTCATGGAAGTCACGATGAATTATAGATTGGATATCTAGCTGATGCAAAGACTGACCCCTATTAATATCTCAAGTGTGTGGAGAGGATTCGGGAGACAGTTTCTAGGTGTATACTTGAGAGAAAATTGAATCTGCGTATGGGAAAGGTTCTAAGTATGGTAATAATCAGTTTTGCTCCAATGGCGGCAATGGCTTTCCGAGTTATTCCTTTACAGTGACAGGCAGAGAGCAGGAAAAGAAGAGCAATGTACCCATAAATCTAGCTAAGATATAAGCGACCTTTCCAGTGGAGTCCAGAAGGGGTTCTAGAACAAGCATATGTTCGCTTTGGCATCAATTCGGTTTAGGCACGCTATTAGCCCGACTTCTTCTCGTTCTACCCTCTTTGCCAAGACAAGTAAATACACGCGAACCCTTGCCGAAAGTTGTTTCTTGCTTATCAGATCCATCGGATAAGATGTTTCTTATCAGATGATCCATCTGACGTTAAAGAAGCTCAAGACTAGCTGAACCCTGATGCTCTAGCGTGCATAAATTCGCGCAATGGACCCCAACTGTCACTTTTCCGCCCTATTGCAACACGCTGGTGACGCCTAAAATTGGTGTTAGCTTGCCAAGGGAGGCTGAGAAAGAAGCTTAAAACCTAGTGCTTCTGGCTTAGAGGAGGTAAAAGTTAAATGCCGCGGAACGGTGCCATGATAGCGGAAAGGAACGAAAATGAGGGCATTTGTGACTATATAAGGATGAGATCTTCACTCTTAGCAAGAGGCTCTTCATGAAGCTCATTTATCCTGGTATTAAGCGACTCTACGTCGATTCATTCAATCCTTCACTATGAGTGATCCAAATCCTGCGAAGCATGAAGCTTCTTTAGCATTGACACAAGTTCCTTCTGAAGTAGCTCAAAAAGCCGTTGTTGACGAAGATATCGTCTCTGACTCTAGAACTGACGATGCAGACGACCGGCCAATCGTTCCAATGACTTGGAGGCTTGTTTCCGTCCTGCTCATCTGTCTGATCAGCTTTGGAGCTTCTTGGTCTGCCCGATTGACATCGTCACTGAAGAGCACCATCAAGAAGGAATTAGACATCAACAACACACAGTTCGCACTGCTAGAGGCTAGTGAGGAGTTCTTGGTCACATTATTGATGATGGCCTCTGGCATTCTGACGGACCGGATTGGCGGTGCTGGTAAGTTCTGCTAATTTGCTTTCTAGTGTGACACCCGTGACTAATATATTTAGGTGCCATGCTCTACGGAAACTTGATCATGACAGCGGGCGCTCTAGTCATCGCAGGCGCAGCGACATGCAGGTCCTTTCCGCTCATGATCTTTGGCAAAGTCGCTGCAGCGTTAGGAGACATTGCCACTCAAATCGCGTATTACAGAGTTTTTGCAGGATGGTTTGCACCTGGTGGAGGCTTTGGCACTACCATAGGTCTGCAGATCGGCATTGCGAGAATTGGCGGTTTTGTTGGAAGCTCCACGGCCAACGTCATTTCTAAGGTAAGAGATCTTAAATCTTTCTATAGAAAAACATGGGAACTGACTTCCTTGTTTATTAGAATACCGGAAACTTTGCTTGGGTCTTCTGGATCGGTGCATGCGTCGCCTTCTTCACAAACCTGTGCACACTTGTCTTCTTCTTCTTTACGAAAATTGCACATAAGCGCTTTCGCCCGCCACCTGATCCAGCGACCGGAGAGGCACTTGTTGAGAAAAACAGGAAGTTCGACCTTAACAAGATTATACAATTACCTTGGGTCTTCTGGGCGATTATGCTTTTCTCAATGGTGCAGACAAGTTGCTCTAACATCTATTCTCAAAATGCCACTGAGCTTGCTGAGCATCGTTTTGGAGTTGATGCTGTGGCGGCTGGTTGGTATGCCTCTTTGTCGCAGTATGCCGGTAAGCCATCTCCTTCAGTCATCTACTCAGAGTCGAGGTGCTAATCAAAATATGTAGGCTTTTTCCTCAGTCCCTTGATCGGAGCTGTCATCGACACTTACGGCCACCGTGTAACGCAAATGGCTATTTGTGGCACTGGCATGCTATTATCGATGGGACTTATCAATTGGGGCACTACGACCAGCAGCGCAGCGGCTTCATATGCCTTCTACGCCATCTTCAAGACTTTCGGCCCTGTGACTATTATTGAGGGGATCCGAACGAGTATGTGGCATCAAGATGTTTTTGGTACTGCTTATGCTGCCAAGGTGACGATGAATAACGCGTGAGTCAATACCAGTTCTCCGCAAATCTTTTAATGGCTGACGACAGATTCAGGACTAATATCATCATCCGCATCATCACCGGTGTCATCCAAGATGCCGACGATGGTTCTTACGATCGAGTTACCATTGTCTATGTCTTCCTCGCTACCGCCTCTACCGTTGTATCTTTAGCAATGCTGATCGGCACCTTCTGGGCTCCTGACCTACAAATCCTGCAATTCTCACGAAAGCAGCGGATCTTGCGCGGAGATATGATCAATGATCGCAAGGCAAAGAGCCAGGGACCCACTGGCAAGAAGGCTAGGATGATTAGCAAGGTCTGTTTTGCTGCGCTGTTCGTGTATGTGTTGGGAAGCTGGGCAGCTTGGATCTGGGGCGCTGCGACGGGGAACAATTAGACAATGCAAGTGCCAGGAAAATTAAAGACCATTGTTTCTCCTAATTGGGTTCAGCGTTCATGAATCATGGCTGCGGAACCTATCTGCGGGACCGATGGATGGATCGCGGGCTAAATCTGCGGAGCCGCACGGATGTTGGCCGATATGTCACCCCCTACAGCCCTGCAAGGACGAGCTCAATCCTATCAAGTAGGACCGATAGTCTCGTTTCTATTTCATGACTCATGCTAGTCTAATCTATCTAAACTTCTTCCTCGATGATCTTCACAATTAGTTCTGCTGTTTCCTCCGTCTTCTCCACGAACGGACTATGACCCGCCGCCAGCCTTGCAGATCTCATCCCAGGCGTTGACTCAACAAGCTTTTCTTGAAGAGGCAACAGGATAAGCTGATCATTTTCGCAAATGATATATGTCTTCGGAATAGTGATATCCGATGCGATGAAATCCAGACTCGTCTCAAACGCATCCTGAGAATGCGGTTCCGTAGACTCCAAGGCCTTATCTATTGCTTCTTCGGTACAACCACTGTACACACTTTCCCTCGCTCCCTCCGCCATCCTAGTAATTTGATTCTGCAAAGCATTAGAGACATCACGCAAACGCTTTGATCTTTCTCACCTTTGTATACTTCTCGCCAGCCCGCAACCATGGAGGATAAGCCCCACCAAAAGTCGTGATGAGATCCCAGCCCTTGACCGGGATAGCAAATGCAGCTAAGAAAATAATCGAGTGGAATCCACCATTCAAGCCGCGTTTCGCACGCTCTTCCGTTCCCTGATCTTGCGTCGCGGCAGTCGCGGGAATGCCGCCGTAAGAATGAGCGATGAGAACGACTTCGCGACTTTGGTTGAAGAATGGCTCTGCTGTCTCGATGATCTTGGCTTTGTCCGCTTCCCACGTAACGCCGTGACTTTCAGAGCCTACAGAGGGAAGTTTGGGGATGACGCATTCGTAGCCGAGGTTGGTGAGGGCGGTTTTGATGGCGTCGTAGCATGTCGGGGGATGCCATGCTCCATGAACAAAAAGTAGAACTGGTTTCTCGCTCATGATCGATACTCTTCGCTGGTGTATTGATCTTTCAAAGTTTATGTAGCTGCATGTTTCACATTATTCATGAACGGGACCAACCGCCGGTCTTATAATTAGCCACAATATCATGATGCACGCTATCGTCGCACTGCAGAAAACAGCTGATAAAGCAGTCCACGTGGATCCCTCGTAATGCATCCCTGTACCTATCTCCATAGGAAGGAAAGCTTGACTGATCGGTCAGGGGAAGTGAGGTGAGGTCCCGCGGCTGAAAATCCTTCAATGGGCCAACATTCGATTTAGAGTTTCCACCCCTGTTCTTCCGCACACTAACACCGCGGGTTTGGTACGAGACCCCTGATTACGCCTTAAAGGGTTGTATTCGTCGTGGTGAGCATTGTTCCTGTGAATGCCGTGGACCCGCGTCTGCCGCATTATGTTGCACTGAGGAATGAACGAGTCAGGAATCGGCTGTTTCAATGCTTTCCCTAATTCTACTCCCATTTCGGTCACAATTTAATGCTAAGTCCAAACCATATTTCACACTTCGCTCCCCGTGTTCGTTCCTAGCGGTTTTGGTGATTTAGTCTCTTTGCTATAGCTTCATTATTACCGTCGGCAATATGTCTGGCAATAATTCCACTCCATCTCTTCCGCCTGAGGTCTTGAACCATAATAAAGGGCCTTCGCTGATCATAGTAAGCGCCGTGTCGATACCGTTTGCTCTTGGTGTTGTAGCCATCAGAGTATGGGCTCGACATCGAAAACGGATGGCCCTCGAACGCGACGATTTCATGATACTCTTATCACTGGTAAGATTTGCGGTTTCTCAATCCCTTTCTGCCTCCCAACGCTGACAAGACTTCTAGCCATTGCTCTGGGCTACTGCTGGAGTTGCAATCGCATGTACGTTCCCTTGCAGAATTGATTTGCATGCCGTGACGAAACTAATGTTGCAACATTCTAGCTGTAACCTATGGCGGCGTTGGCAAACCATTGGCGGTCAACATGATGCAAGACCCGAATCGACTTGGACGTGCTCAATTGGCATGTAACTATCCTCACCGTCGCAATACGAATTATCTAACCGCCTTCCTCGTAAACAGTGTCTGGTTTTAACCGAATTCGTCTACGGCACAGTTCTCTGCACCATAAAAGTCGGCATCCTCCTAATGTACTACCGAATCTTCCCAACGAAATCCATGCGAATTGGCGGATACATCCTCGGTGGAATGACCTTTTCGTGGTGGATAGGCATCATTTTCGCAAGCATCTTCCAATGCTCGCCCGTCGACAAAGCCTGGAAGCCATTTATGAAAGAAGGTACCTGCCTGGATAAAAATCGCTTCTTCATTGGAAACTCGATCCCGAATATTGTGATGGACGCTATGATTATCGCGTTGCCTGTTTTTGAGGTGTCAAAGGTCCAGGTACCGAGGTCGCAGAAGATTGCTATCGCAGGAATATTTCTGCTCGGTGGCTTGTAAGTTTCTAGGTGAATTTGAGAAGGGCACGTGCTCATCTGGTATAGGATCGTGATCATCAGTTGCATTCGGTTGAAGTACATTGTTGCCCTCCTCCAAGCCGGGCAAGAAGCAGACTTCACGAGTAAGTAGCTTATCTCTTTCGCTATCGATCGGTGCCATACTGACTGACATGCACAGAACTCATCTCGACACCCTGGATATGGACAGTGATCGAACCATCAGTCGGACTCCTCTGCGCCTGTCTCCCCACGATGCAGCCGCTTTTATACGTTCTCTTCGGCCGTTTCATCACCAAGACTACACAAGATCGCAGTAAAGAAGGAATCATCACCATTGGAGGTAGTGGCCAAAAGTCAGCAGACAGACAGAAAGGTCCTGTCAAGGATGGACCATTTCGCAGACTGCATGATAATGATTCAGCTGAGGAGCCTGTTTTGTGGCCTGAGACGTATAATAATCAGCATAATACGGTGGTGGAACACTCCAAGGGGGTGGCGGTGGATGAGATTCCGTTAGGGACGATTGCGGTGAAGAAGGATATACGGTGGGAAGAGTCGTAAAGAGAAGGGTATACTATACTGGGATAGGCAATTCGATGCATCATGCTTAATAATTATTTGGGGGGTAATACATTTCACAGCGATCAATAATTTGAGGGTAGCGAAGTGACTCCCTTAAGGGACATTTTCCCAAGCACGCCAGAAATGCGTTAAGTTGAACGGAGCAAGTTATGTGAATCTCTTGGAGCTAAATGGACCGCGACCATCAGTCGTAAGCTATTTTAGAATAAAGGATAGGGCAATATCCTGGAACGGAAGTTTAGTCTAGTAATTAAAATTATTGTTTGTAATGTCTAGAAGGTGATATCTAGATAGGAATCAATATCTCTAGATCGAATGACTGTAAAATACCCTACACCATCACACAGCAGTCCTCATTTCGCGAATTTATACCTTCGATTTATTCACCAAGACGGAAAGGGATAGCGTTGATCACGTCGGCACTTTGGCCCTTCTTTTTCGAGCTGCAGGTATGTATTTCAACCTACGGCGTGTTGGGGTACAAGGGGAGATCTCAAAAATGCGCCGACGCGCAATAACACGAGCACGCCTCGTAAATGCCAAGGTTGTCGAGATTATCAATTCTATCTTTAGGGGATGTGCTGTTTCGATTCTTCAGCACACTTGGCTACTGGTTCATAACATTCATCTGCAACCGACTCAATCATGCTTGCGCAGCCGTCACATCTCTCTTTATTGGCTTAAGCCCCATTCAGAAGACTGGCCGCATCTCAACGGGCCAATAAGCGCCTGTTACACTGCTCTTGGTTTCTGGGGGTAAGTGATCTACCCACTGTGTTAACATTGAGGTCACCTGCTAAAACGTTTGATAGAAAGCTCTGGCGTAAGCTATACCCCAAGACATTCACCGCTTTGGGGGATTTTGTCCCAGATAAAATCTTTTGCCTTCGTCGTAATGCTCTCCTCTCCCATTACACACGCCTTTTTCTTACTTTTTTAATACCCGGTCTTATACATCACTGCATAGCTCGCTTAAATTCCTTTGCCGCCAACGAGACTTTTACTAGTAAAAAGTTCTATGCCCTACACGCCATCGGGATTATATTCGAAGACGATATACAAGCAATAACTACGGAAGTTCCTGTCCCAGTATCAGTCCGCCAAGTAGTAGGGTATATCTAGGTTCTAGTAATTCTATCGTAGTCGACACCGATTAGTTCCTATCCCTCTATACAAGCGGGTGATATTGGACAAATGGTCCCTTTAAGATGTAATAGGCCATTTAATACAGTCTCGAACACGCAAGCCTAGGTTTGTTTCGTCATACTGAGGAGCTTTCATGGTGCAATTCATTATGAATATCAAGACAAACGAGACAGAGCCTTAGCTCTAATGCAGTTGTTAATACATCGCAGTGGTGGAAACGTGGTTTTGCTTAATGCCGGGACACTCTATGTTCTTCAGTATTCATCCCTTAACCAAATTAGCCGCCTGTAAACTTCGGGGCTTCTATCATGTTCTGACTTGACCCTTGTATATACTTCAAAGTCAATCATCCGTGCAAAGCTGCACTTAAGCTCGGATCAACCCACTAGCAATCCAACTCCGAACCCAATAACTCCTCGATGTTTGTGTTAAGATTTATAATTTCCAGCCTGGAAAACAGCCGTGTTCCATTCCTCGAAGAGTCCCTCTTGAGCACCTGTATCGAAAGCAATAATTGGCACTGCGGTTAGATCTGGTTTTGGTCCCATTACAGGCGTGCCTGCTAGAGTCGACTCTGCTCTAGTAGAACAATCGCCAATCAACGACGGAGGTTGTGAGAAGCCCCCATTTTGCATAACCGAGAACCTCTCTTTAAACTGCTTTGCTTCTAACCTACAGTTAGGTCTAGCTATTTAGAAGATGAGATGAAACACTAACCTTCATCGGTTTCGAACTTTATATGAAACTGCCTCGAACCTCGTAGAGAAGGCATGAGATCAACTGAGTTAGACTCGACTCTCCTTCCAATGTCCCAGGATAGACGTCGAATACGTGGGACTGTGACAGAACTCTGGAGTTCGGCTAGGTTAATCTCATCATGTTCTCCAGCCGAGGTCCCTGATGATATGTAGTAAGTGATGGTGTTGGTCGTCGTGCCATTGCGCTCAACCCTACGCCAGAACCGTAGCATTTGCCTTCGAGCAACGATTCGACCATCGACTTTGATCTCCACAGCCTCAAAAGCGCCGCAGACTTCTCTCTCGCGAAGTGTCGACTGGAACCTATCGCAAGCTTCACGGTCTTCGAACTTGTATTTTGGATCGAGACGGTATATATGGTAGCCTTCGCTGTCGACAACGGTGACGAGATGTTTTTTGAGAAAGGAAACTCTCTTGGAGGACTTGTTACGAGTCCAAGGTATAGAACCATAAGGTACTAAGCGGGTCAGTCAAGAGTCTTCTCTGGGGGGGACATGGACAACGGTACCGACGTGTGTGACGTGTATAGTACAATCGTCATTCTGATATTGCAAGATGCGAGACTCGTCATCTCGAGCCATGATATGAAGTCGTCTGAGGCGCAGTCGTCTATGCTGTTGCGGTGCACTCTCCAACTCCCTAGTAAAGGTCAGTGCGAGAGGGACTATACCGCTACGACTACGTACAATGTAGTCGGTGCGTCTTCATAACTGAGTGTTGATCGACCTGTAGTGCGTACACCCGTTAGTTAATTGTACCCCGCACTCAAGCTGAAGGGAAAGTCAGCCATACGTTTAATACTTGGCATTGGGTAGTCGATGGGATCGTCGACGTCCTCCTCCACTAGGCCCAGCTCTGTCCAACATGTTCTCAACTCGTAGTCGATGCTTCGAAGTGTCTGCTCGGTAGCCTCCTTATCGTCAGCAGTTTTGAGCTTGTCAAGCTTTTTGGTTATCTGTTGTATATGCTCTGGTGCGACTTGGTATTGCAATGGCGACGCATTCTGGGCTGAGTCTATCAGGGTATTATTGCCTGTTTCTGTGATGACGGTCGTATCCTCTTCCTCGCATAATATTAGAGAACGGTTGGGATTATTTCTGCCACTAAAAACAGCCTCATAAGTAACATATTTGTGGCGAACTTTAAAAAAAAGGCTTGCCTTAAAGAACTTAACCAGCAGGGCACCAGAATCTGGGTATAGTGCGCATCAATACGAATCTTGTACTTGACAAGCTTCTGATTATTCCTAAATGTCCAAACACCTCTGATAACAGTGGTGACAACCAGGCCTTTCGATGAAGTAACCTGTTGCTGAAGAAGCTCTTTACATAACGTCAGTGTCTCCTCGATCTCGTGCACATCATCCTCATGCAAGATGTTTGCTAAGGAATAATATGAAACATCATTTTGGAGAGCCTCAAGATGACGCTGCAGCCGCACGGCAGATTGTCGAAAGTCTCTAAGCTCCTGTGGAGCGTTTTTGAGTCGCTCGAAGCTCTCGATAACCTGGTCTGCTAGTTTAATAACCTGCAGTACCAGCGAGACAACCGCTAAGACAGTCCCAGGATCCATGTTTGCAGGAACATGTTGTAAGTCGTTGCAGTAGGCGTGGGTCTGTGTGATAGAATTGTCGAAGTCAAAGTCCCTGAGGGTCCGTGAGAAAATCAGGGTAGCGATCGTCTTGTCTCAGGATCTGGGGCGAGGAATCCGTTTCTTGGTCACATTATCACCTCCGATATAATCTGCCTAGAAGGGGCAACCAATGCGGCGCCAATGCAGCCACTTTGTTGCGGTTCTTATAATATCTATGGCGATGGTCCAGTGTTTTACCCACGGGGTTGTGTGGGGCTCTGTGATTCGACGGATAAATATGTAAGCAAGGCGCTCTACGACCGAGTGGAATGACTGCGGCTGAGAATACAACAGATGGCGAACCCTGTCAGCCTAAGTACCAATTGATCCATTAATTAAATCACGAACCCTTTGCCCTTCCAATTTTCGCTCATTATCTCTATTATGCATCGACTTCACCATGGATCCCCATCCTACGCACATCGAGTCTAATTCTGCAAAGAAGTCCAGAAGACGATGCCGCTTCTGGATTGACTACAACGAGGAAGTGAAACATTTAGTCGAGATCGACTATGTAAGTGTCCATTATCTAAGCCAACGGCTGCTAATCCCCCGTCAGAGCACGCGTGAACGCGAAAAGCAAATCACAAAAATCGTCGACGATGGCGGCTTCAAGATCAGAGTCTTTTTCGTCGCTGCTTCAGGCTTCCTTGCGTCCTCTTATTCTCTCTTTTCTGTTGACATCTTGTCCATTGCCCTCTTTTATGTTTATCCACCTTGTAACAGGCTCGGACAAGACCCTGGCCTCATCATCGATGAACTCACCCTGACCGGCACGATCTTGGGGATGCTCTTGATGGGACATCTTGCTGATCGATCGGGAAGAAAGAAGTGGTATGGAGCCGAGTTGACGATTCTGATCGTCGCTACCATCGGCATGGTGCAGGCTTCCGAAGGCTATACAGCCGTCAAAATTACAAGAAGTTCAATGAATATATATTCCTGGATAGCCTGGTGGAGGTTCTTACTCGGATTTGGTATAGGGGCAGAAGTAAATCTCGTTTTTATCTTGTAGAAAGGAGCTCGAGCTAATCAACATTTATAGTATCCTCTATCCAGTATCATTACTGCGGAGTGGGCATCGACCGAATCCAGGGGAGTCATGCTCTCGGCAGTCTTCTCCATGCAATCAGTAGGACGTCTCCTATCTTACACAGTCAGTCTGGGCGCCTTGCGCGGGTCAAATCCGGGTGATGATGAAGAAACAAGAAGACTAGCGATAGACAGAGTATGGCGATGGACAGTTGGAGTTGCTCTTATTCCTGCAGCTATCGCTATATTGCTTCGTTTAACCATACCCGAGACTCCAAGATTCTATGCTGGAATCATGAAGGATCCACGTAAAGGTGTTTCAAATGCGATGAAACTGTATGGACGGAATAAAAGCATTCAAGAGGTTGGTAGAGAGACCGATCTTTCGACAGGCGGATCAAAGGATGAAGAAGAGCCGTGGTATACTTGGTACGGAAAGGCGTGGGATTACTTAACTGGACCAAAGAAAGGATGGAGACCCTTGGTTCTCATATCCCTTCTCTGGGCTATCATGGATGTTCCCTGGTACGGCTTGACGATGGACTTGAGCAATACGTTGGCCACGTTGGTTCATGATCCAAGTTCCCCGACTGGAGTGATGCGACACTTTCGACGGGCTTCCGGTGATGGTGTTGAAGGATGCGGAGATGACCCATGGAACAAAGACTATTGGAATCCAAACAACACCATCTCCAATATGATCGAGCAAAACGCCATCAGATCCATTGTTGTTGTTTCTATTGGCTCACTTGTTGGTAGCATCGGGTCAATCCTTATTATTGACTTCTTCCGAAGAAAGGTGATTCTGATTGCGACATTCCTGGCCATCACAGTCCTTCTTGCTATCGCCGGAGGGACGCTCCTTGGTAGTGAAGCTAGCGATCCTCACCACGCCGCTGTCGTCTGTTATGGCATCCTTCAATTCTTCTTCAATTTGGGTCCCAACACCCTCATCTTTGTGCTAGCCGCGGAGATCTTCCCAACTACTTATCGAGGAACATTCAACGGCATAGCCGCAGCTTCAGGCAAGGTCGGTGCTGTTATTATCCGCGTTATCATCTTTACAACAAGACACGGGGACAAGGAAAAAAGTCTTGGGATAAGACTTCTTGCTCTAATGCCTTTGATGCTTGTATCTGCTTGGCTGTCTTGGTATCTACCCGATGTGCAAGTTATTCCAAAGGCTAAACCTGTCGAAACGGTGTCTGAGCAGTGCGAAGCAGACAGTCAGAACTTGCCTCCTTCACCTATGCTTCAGGTTGAGACCCCACACTCCGATGCTGTCTCGGTAATCTCTTCGGACAGTCGCTCTTTGTCAGTTCCAAGCAATGAAAATAGTAAGGGATTTCGTCTGCTGGAAAGACTTAAGAATATACCACTTGAGGATATTGCGCGGAATCCAGGCCAATCCAAGACGGGTCAGATAAGCCCTGCGCGATAAGATACAAGACCCTAGCAGTATCCCCCGCGTTACTTTAATTATATAAGCAATTTATGCCTTTTATATTATAAATTATATAAGTATATAATAATAAGAAATAGAATTGAAATTTATTCATATAATATGTGGTTTTAGCTTCAAAGAAAGATTATAAATAAAGTTAAGTTATAAGCTAAAGTATTTAATTATATTAATAATAATAAGCAAATTTTAGTGTTATTATTTATTTTAGAAATTTTAGATAATAAACTAATTAATATACTTAATGAACTTAAATAAACATATTTTAATACTTATTATTTATCTTTACAATAACTAGGCCACATAGTTATTAAAGCTATTTACCCTATAGTATTAAATTACTGTTAATAATAATTTATAAAATATCCTTATAACTATAAGCTAATAATATCTATAATTAAATCCTATAAGAGATTTTTAAAGATTAAAAGGGTTAAAGTTACATACTGTTTTTTATTATATAAAGTTAATACTTTAGTAATTTATTACCTCCCACCCAAACCCCTGTAGCTCCCCCGCAATCTCCGATAACCCAGTGGACCATTCTCCCCACAACTACTATCATCCTTATCGTCCCCCGACGGCCGATTACCACCAACCAATCAGACAACCTCAACTAACCAATAGCATATCTCCATCCGCCGTCATTAGATCTATTATCAACACCTCAAAATCCACCTTCACCCCTTTCTCCATGTGGAACTCATCACCCTTTATTCTTCTTTCTAGTGTACTTTCGATAATATGAAGAATCACGACGCTGATCTAGCACGCGATGCTGCTCAACTCGCAGCGCTAGGCCACAAGCAGGAGCTGGAGAGAAATTTCTCCTTTGTCTCTATGCTTGGCCTTGCCTTTTCCATCCTCAATTCCTGGACTGCACTTGCGTCGAGTTTATCTGTTGGTTTGCCTAGCGGTGGACCTACAGCTGTTATTTGGGGATTGGTCACAGCTGGAGTGGGCAGTTTGTCACTAGCTGTTTCTAACGCCGAGTTTCTTTCTTGTTATCCTACCAGCGCTGGGCAGTATCACTGGGCGGCTATCATTTCACCTCCGAAATGGGTCGCCATTGTCTCTTGGGTTACCGGCTGGGTTAATGTTAGTGGATGGGTCGCTCTGTCTGCTTCTGGTGGTGTTTTGGGCGGACAATTGTTTCTAGGCATCATCACCATGTACGACCCCGACTTCGCACCGACACGATGGCAGTACTTCTTGCTGTTCCTCTTATACACATTCCTCGGGTTCTTCCTCAACCTATTCCTCGCTTCGGGATTGCCGATGATGACAAAGATCGCGCTGATCTGGTCTGTCTGTGGTCTCCTCGCTACTACAATCACCGTCTTGGCTACTAGCGCCCCTGACTTCCAGCCCGCTAGTTTTGTCTTCGGAGAATTCATCAACTCCACTGGTTGGCCTGGTGGTGTTGCGTTCCTCTTGGGTTTGCTGCAGGGTGGTCTTGGACTGACAGGCTTCGATGCCGTTGCACATATGATCGAAGAGATTCCCCAACCCTGCATTCGTGGACCTCGCATCATGGTCGCTTGTGTTGCCATGGGTCTTGTCACTGGCTTTGCCTTCCTTGTATGTCTTTTATTCGTCATCAAAGATGTGGACGCGGTCGTCGCCTCCCCAACTGGTCCTCTCGTTGAGATCTACCTACAAGCTACGAACAGCAAGGCCGGCACTGTTTGCCTGCTGCTTTTCCCCATGATCTGCCTCGTGTTTGGTACCCTTGGTATCATGGCCACAAGCACTCGTATTCTGTACGCCTTTGCTCGTGATGGAGGTCTGCCCTTCTCCCGAGTGTTTGCCAAGGTTGACCAGCGATGGGGCATTCCAGTCAACGCGCTTTTGCTCACCAACGCGATTGTCATCATTTTTGGACTCGTCTACCTTGGATCAACAAGTGCACTGAACGCCATTCTTTCAGCTGCTGTCATCGCCCTTTCCATCTCATATGCCGTCACTCCTGCCATCAACTGTCTCCAAGGACGAAAGGGGCTATTGGATAACCGACCTTTTGTGCTGCCAGAGTGGCTCGGCTGGATCTGCAATCTTGTGAGTACACTCAAAGCAAAGAATCAATGCTTATGACTTTTACTAACCCTTGATCCAGGTCGGTATCGCCTACACGATCGTCATAACCGTCTTCCTCCTCTTCCCTCCCGTTAGCGATGTCACTGCCTCCAACATGAACTACGCTGTAGTTGCATTTGCCGCCATCATAATTGTTTCTTCGATTCAATGGTTTGTCGATGGAAGGCATAACTTCAAGGGGCCTACGTTTGACGAAGACGCGCTGTTTGTCAGTGGAGTCGAAGAAGCCAGCGGAACTAAGATTGGAGATGACAATGACTCGAAGGTCAACAAGATAGATGCAGAGGCCTAGAAGACATATGAACTGAGCTGTAATTATATTGTATTAGTTTATTCAAGATAGACGGATTTGCCATTTCTACCTGTGAAGCGCTTCGAAATTATATTTCTTTCAAACTAGGCTTTGACCGTCGTTTAGAGGTTCACAGTACAAGTGAGGTATTTCATGATATGAATGCTCCTGCAATAATATGGCCATGCATCGGCTCATTTCGATTAGATGCTGTAACGGCCTCCAAAATTCCCATAGGTGTAACGCTTGGGAGGTCATCAACGTGACCAGGCAACAGGGAATGCACCTGTCGTCATGGCACGAAAATGAGGGCAGCGACTCATGATTAGCCACTTTACCGAGACTTGCAACATATTGCTGGATTTCCCCGATGCACTGGAACTGTATCAAGATAACAACGAACAACCCCAGTATCCAACGGTTGAAGATGCAGATGTCAAGTCATACCCCGTGGGGAATAGGCCAGTGTCTATCGCTTGGGAATGCTACATCGAGTTTAGTCCCCCGCAATCGCCGTCGACCCAAACCAAAAAGAGAAAGGTCGTGCCCGTCGGCCGTCGGCCGTTTTCTGAGCGAAGCGATCGAGGCCACCCTAGACGACAGCTTCATTATCTTCGCCACGGTAAATATCAGGAAGTTATTTTGATAGAAGAAATTCAGATGACTCAGAAATGTAGTCATCTGATTCCGTTCCGAGTCTAGGCATTATTGCTCTACGACCGGAGAGTCGGAGATGTAATATCATTGTCTCCTACAGCGGGAAGTTTCTCAGGATAATGTTGCGTTATCCTTGAGAGAAAGTGGTCACTAACCAAACACACATAGAGATTTTTTACCACAGATTGAGTAGTTTGATTGGAATTTGCCTCTTTCAGACATATGTTAAAATAGCAAAATTGTGAATTCCTCAAGTAATAGTCTACCAGCACTCTTAATCCATGTTCAATGGCCTGCAAAAAATGACACCCGTCATATACAAGTACATATCCCTCTCTCCATGCAAACCATTCTACAGACGAGGTTTGCTGTCCGCGCAGCATGAAGACTCTTGGGCCTTTTCAGCATTTGTCAACTGCGAAGTGAAGTTCTTCCTGCCGGGCACATCAATTGCTGGGTTTGCCGTGAAGAAATCCGCAGGCTTGATATGAAGATCAAGAATCTCGACGGGCCTGGTATTAGTTAGCAAGACAGATATTCAATGCGATGGCGTCTGAGACTTACATAACTGGCCAATCCTCTACTCTGGGATTATGAGTAAGACCAAACACACTCCATAGCACAATATCCTGCTGGAAAACATCATCGTTCCTATCTGCAGCATCCGCAACGCCCTCAACCTCCGAGACCGATTGCAGCGTATATCGCCCACCAGCATAGAATTCATTATCACGATGCTTAGTAACCCACAGATGTCTCTGCGCAAACCTCGCCCGTTTCGCTTGCGTAGAATTAGGATCCGCAAGCAACGGCCTCGTCACCGGTGCAAGAATCTTATATCCCACAGGCTGACCACTAATCGGATTAAGCTTATCCATATTCTGCACCTTGAAGGTTCGATCTGTGAAGGGGTTCGCGTCAAGACCTGCTGAGGCTGTTACGGGGGTTGTGACGACCTGGTAGGCGTTGCCGTTGGGGTTGGTGCGGGCGTCGATGCGCATGGGGAGCGATTCTGTCTGGACGAGGGTGTTCTTGTGGCCGTCTATGGCGGGGTCGATGCGCACGCAGAAGATGTGTTGGTGGTTTTGGGCGAGGATGCCGGGGCTTACGACGTTGCCCCATGGAGCGGTCTTGCCCTCTTCTATGAGGACAGAGGAGACAATTCCGGTGGCGCGGGCTTGGACGGTGATGGCACCTGCTTGGTCGAAGATATACTTTTGTTGCGTTAGATAGGTCATTTGCTAAAGGGGGGAGACCTACGTTGAAGATGTATTCGTAGTTGGCTAGGGTGATGATGAACTGAACAACAAGCTCTCGTCTGCGGGTTACGACAGCTCGACCAGTACGCCAGTTTGTATGCTTCCAGTTAATACCATTATCTTGCTCGTGGAGGCAGATCACATTCTTAGTAGTGCGTGCTGTACCGCTATGATCAACAAGAACACCATCAAAGTACTAAAACCTTGTCAGCATATGAACTCTCCAACAGCATCTGAGAGTATCCGTGTCACTCACCTTGATGACACCCAGACAGTCACATCCAAGCTGCAGATTATTGCAAGCGTCTCCAAGCGTTCCGTCGCCAAAGTCGAAAGCCTGCTTTCGGTGGAACGGAGGTCGCGGGTCCGCATAAGGAACCGTCATATCACTTATAGACAGTCTGTACAGAACACTTCGGCCGTCGAAACGAACATCGTGTAGCACCGCACCCTCGCGAGGGTTGAAAGTCGCTCGCATACTCCACTTCTGCCAATTGATCACATTGGAATCCTCAACATTGAAGCTAGGCCCAGATGGCTGCACGACATTGAGTTCCTTTAGGTCTCTGCGCAGACCACCAGGCAAAAGCTCAGGGACGTATTCCGAAGGCGTCATGTGATCGATTTTGACTTTGGCGTAGTCACCCTCAGCGAAGGTATGAGGATCATTACCTCCACCGGTAGCAACCTCGTGAATGCGGATGACTTCGCGTGTCTCGGCGTCGATGACGGGGATGATGGGGAGAGGGTATCCCCAGAAGTTGCATTCGCGGTTCTTGCTGTCGGAGGCGTAGATCAGGGCCTGCATGTGTCGGCGATTGGGGTCGTCAGCTGCGTCAAGGCCGCCATATGGCCAAGGCTCAACGACGACTTCAAAGTCCTGGGGGAGGTTGAACTTGGCGATGCGCTCCTTGAAGACAGGGGAGTCTCGACAAATGATTCGGACGTCATCAAGCTCTTCGCTATACGAATCCATTAGTCTGTGATATGGCTTGCAATGCCGTGTAAGGGTCTGGCATACCTTGTGAACGCTGCTTGGGCATCCGCTCGGATTGACTCAACCTGCTTGATCTTTCTTGTGTTCAGGTCGATGATAGCCTCATGCGATTGCGGAGGCTTGCCACCATGAGCTGTGTCAAAGTGGACTCGTGCTTCACGAGCGGGTCTGGGCGTAGAGCTGGTAACCTTTCCAGCATGCTCAAGATCTAAGTAAGGCGCCAGGACCTCCTTCACTGGCTCCTCAAGGTAAATGACCCGGAACTTCAGGACATTCTGAGGATAAGCAGCGCGAACGACATCTCTGGCCAAGTTCGTCTCGTCGACGGAGAGAGGAATAAGAGGATGAGGCTGAGACATCTTGGGGTATGAGGGTGATTGGGAATAGATGGAGATTCTGGGGAAGGGCGGCTGAGGAGCGAGGTTGAGGATTTTTAAGCCGCTTTAAACAGAACTCATGATAACCTAACGCCGTCTGGAGCTAGTGTCATGCCAAGACATGTCGCCCGGCGGCGGATTAGGGCTCTAGCGGGTAGGGATTGGAGAAGCTAAGCCATCCTTGAGCTAGCTGAAAGTGGGTAATGAAGTGAGTTATGCTTGGTTTTATTCAATTTGATTGGTAAACTGAAGAGCTCAAGAAGTTGCATAAATGTGCCCAAATTTGGTATATGACGGACGTTATAGGTTACCTGAAGCCCTAGGACTGGCTATAAGATTTATTGGTCATCGTGGAAGCTTTTTGGGTGGAAGCTTATATTGGTGAAAATGGGTATCGCGTCTTCGTGATGTGTGACAGCAGCCTAAAGTTTAACCTTGCAGCCAGCAATCAGCTACGTAGGTGCATGGTTCAGCATAGATTTAAGTAGTTTACCCCAGAGCTGACGCATTCGTCGTGGATCTAATAGGCAGATATATGTCTTCATCAGGAAATCTATGTCCAGATCGAATTGACAATAAGATTCTAGTGCAATTTTGCTTATCTCAAGCAAGTCACCTAAAAGAAAATTAGTCTCACTTCAGCTATCTCATCGTAGCCGATTTGAGTTCTCTTGAATCTTATTCCCTAGCTCATATCAGCGCAGTTAGCTGCTTGTCACAGTCTTCTTGCCTTTCTGCTGGGGTCTTTGTACATCTATAAATAGGTAGATTCAATAGTGTTATGCAGGTGAGACACGGAGCCTTATTTTTGAAACTCAGGCTCGGCTAATGCGCGGAACACCATGCAAATTCACCATACCAACATTCCCTTCCTCACTGCCGTGCATCGCATTTTTGGAAAAGCGAAGTCTACAGTTGAGAGCCCGTTATAAATGATGTATGTTCAATACGTAAGAGAAATTGATGAGATGGTCACGGGAAGAACACGTAACAAGACAAAAGACTGAATGGATGCTCATATCATTTCCCAGTTGTCTGACATGAAGATCAGGCTGCGATTGCACGGCACAACCAACCAACGTCCAATAGGGATTCGAATATTAAGGTGACACAGCAGCTCAGCTCCTGCAATATTTCGGATACTCTCGAATCCGAACCAATAGGTGACTAAATCAATCAATATCACATGCAGTCTTTGGAAACTTGTATGGAGCAGTATTGCGAGGAGCAAGGGTGGGCGGCTATAGTAGTACCCCAACCCCGAGAAACCCAACTTCAGAGCTTTCCCCGTCGTCAAACCTATTTTATCCCATATTCCGCTCTTGCCCTGCATAGAGAGCTGTGTGCCTTTTATTGTTGCTTCCACGTTTCTTAATTCATCGTCATCAAGATGACCGACGCGAGTCTGGCTGTCAACGCTGAGGATGGCGGAGCCCGCGAGAAAGAGACAACAGGGCCCGACGATCCTGGCGATGGTACGGCGCACCGTTCTAGCCATGGCAGCTCTGTTCATGAGGTGGACAAAGACCATGAGCCTGAACCGCTCCCACTGCATGAGAAACTACTGGAAATAGCACAGACTCCGCAGCCAACCAATGCAGTCACTTTGGCAGAGTTCGAAGATTTGCTTCTCGAGAAGGCGTCTGAGATCAATGCGCTAGACAAAACTGGAAAAACAGCCCTCCACATCGCAATTGAGCAAGGTCTCACAACCGAAGCCCAATGTATTATACGTGACGGAGCCAATATCGCCATAGCTGACAACGAGGGGCAGCAACCTCTTTATCTAGCTTGTGTAGAGGGTCATACTGAGCTAGTCGAGCTGCTACTTAGGGAGAAAGCAAGCATCGACGCAGCATCAAATCGTGACGAGACCCCAATCGCTGCGGCGTGTCGAAATGGCCATACCAAGATCGTCAATATTCTTCTCGATGGAAAAGCCAACACCAAGACATCTGACAATAGGAAGTGGACTCCACTACACTGGGCTAGTGTTGGAAACCACGAAGAGATCGTGAAGCGTCTTCTTGGAGTGGATACGTTAAATCTCAATGCTACTGAGGCCTTGACACATTGGACTCCGCTCAATGTAGCTGCTTATTGTGGCCACAAAGGCGTTGTTTCTCTCCTTCTTGAAAAGAACGCCGATCTCTACATTAAAAACTCCTTACAATGGACTCCGTTAATGACAGCCACGACAATGCAACACCTAGAGATTGTCAGGACAATCCTTGACCATAAGACCGGATGGAAAGTGGGTTATCTCGAGAGAGGAAACCATTTGAACAACACTCCTCTTCATGTAGCCAGCAAGACAGGATTTTATGAGGTTGCGTCGCTGCTTATCGGCGCTGGCGCAAATTGCAACGCCACAGACAGTCAAGGAATGACTCCACTACATCTTGCCAGTTTCCATAACCACTCCAAAATTGTTGCGCTTTTATTATCCGAGACTCCGGTACCTGTTGTTGATGTCAATGCAGAAGCAGATGATGGCAGAACTTCCTTGCATCTCGCAAGTCTACAAGGTAATGAGCTTATCGTTAAAGCATTGCTTCAAAAGAATGCCTCTATAGATGCCACAGACAAAACAGGCATGACCCCACTGCATCTTGCTAGCGGTGCAAACGCAGAGGACAGATGTCTTTCAGACCCCGACCCAGTTTCACCTGGCCCGAGTGGCGACGATGATCCCGATTCGGAGAACGGGAATACAGAAGCCAAGTCCGGGCGACATTTATCTGTCGTTGAGCTTTTATTGATAAATGGAGCCAATAAGAACATCAAAGATACCAACGGCGATACTGCTCTGCATCGTGCTGCGGCACTTGGAGACAAAACGAGAATTAATGTTCTCCTAAAGGAAATGAAGGCAGATGATTTCTCTTGGGGAGACTGGAAGGACAGCCCAGTTTATTCGGCCCTTGTTGGCAGTAATCCGGGAACTGCCGTTGAATCACTGCTCGCTAAGCAAGAAGTAAAGAAAGCGCCTTTTTGGAAAAGGGGGAGGACGAATTCAAGTCATCACAGAGGCTGTAAAGAATTCCAAGCCGTATGACATACTACATTCACTATTTCGTGAACTACCAAGAGATAGCGACAGTTCACCTGAAGGATGCAAAAGTTGGGGCCCAATACAATGGGCAGCGCACGAGCGACTTCCGGATGTATTATCTGGCCTTATCAATAAGTCTGGATCTGTCGAGAACGTTGATCATATGGTCCATGAAGCCCTACAGATAACTTCCGGGTCGATAGGCTCTGACGAACTCCAGTCAGAGCCATCCTGCGAATCGCTTGTTCAAGTCATGTGGATTCTTATCACAAACTCTGAGCGAACCCCCAAGAACACAAAATCAGTCAGAGCGGCAAGCGAACTCATACGAAGCATTATTGAACAGAAAGCTATGGTGATGGAGGCAATAGAAGATTTGTATAATTTATGGGGAAAAGTGAGAAAACTCAGCGACTTAATGACTGACTACCAAAAAAAGTTAAACCTGGTCAAAGAAAATGAAAGGTTGAGTGATGGACAAGAGACATGTCAGCTCGATCCTGGGGACATAATACGGAACTTTGAAGGCCATGCCATGAAAGACATGGAGCCCCGTACGAGCAAAAATGTCAAAGTAATTGCCATACTGATTACCTTGCAAGATATTCTCAAGGATCCGCCTTTTGCACAGATCGCTCAAACACACAAGGATGAAGTGGATTATAGCCCCCCAGTACCTGGACCTGACCACCAAAAGATAGTCAAAAAGGCCGAAGCCACAATTGTGGGATTCTTCAAAGGAAAAGGCGTGTCGGGCAGAATTCAAAGAAACCGGCCAATACAAGAGATTGTCTACGATCCAGGACCGACCGATGTAATGGGAACAGCCATCAGGAATCTGACTGACATAACTAGGAGAGGGTCAATGAGCTTTAACAGTAATCTCTACGCTAAGGAGAACCTTAAGCTCACTTGGGTTCATTTGCCATCGACCAACGTGGGTAATAACACATCATTCAGAAAATAGTCGCTGACCTGTGCTAGATGATCTGGATGAATGTTAGTATCCCCCTGCCCCTTTGTATCGGGAAACAAGGCAACGAAAGCACAATATATAATTCAATCTTTTCCACAGGATCTGTTGACAAGTATCATGTCACACGAAGGCTATCGCACTCGCGAGTACTATGAAGTGAGGTCTTTCTTTCGGGATAGCTGGGTTGAAGTACCTGATAAAGAGTCTCGCTCGAGGATGATGAGGCCTCGATCTGTGACGAGGCCTAAAGAAAACAGAGTCGACCCCAAACCAGAAGAGAGTGAAATTTCGGAGTCATCCAAGGACATAGAAACAGAGGATAGTAACCTTGACAGAGAAGGAGAAGGAGGAGGAGCAAGGGAGAAGAACGAAAAAGACACAAAAAAGGTCAAGGCTACAACCGCAGACTCACAGGAAGATCAGCAGAAAGTCTACGCTGACTGGAAGTCCAAAACTCGCCAGCCTGTTAAGAAGTCACACGGATTTGTAAATGCATCAGCTATCTATGTTTGTCCAACTTCTGTTATGCACTACTGAGACTAATTCTTCGATCTTAAATGCCTTACCTCGCTTACTCCACTCACTGTCGACATTGGGACAACAGACTAGTCCCCGACAACCAGGAGCTGAAAGACGCACATGACTTATATGAGGAACTACAAGACAAGTACGAAGGAAAGGATAAACAACAGCATGGCTCGCCGACTCTTGATGAGTGGTATTATCAATTCGCACAAGGGGACGATGAAGCAAGAGACGACCAGAACAGTCGGAACGAGAGTCAGGTAGTGAGCAAGTATCTGAAAGAGAACCCAGAAACGAACGATACTCCTAGTGTCACAGAGCCTAATCAGTGGACAGTAGTACGTGTCAATCAGCTCTGGATATGGACTATTTCAAAGGGTAGGCTGCACCACTTCCCAATACCATCTCAAACTAACTCATAGATTTGAAGACTGGATAATTACTGCTACTTCATCACCATTCGAGAACAGTCCCGATGCCCTTGTCGAAGATATTCTCAATCAGTTGAGCAAACAAGCTGAATACGGCGGCAGTCACGCACTGCCTGTATCCGCTACTGAACTGGTACCAGTGATTATCGACCACTGCATCGGTTCATACGAGAAGAAGCCTAACGAAAGCAACCGCATATCTATTGGTCAAACATTCTCTCACTACATCAACAGTATCGTACGTCGTCATATCCATACTCTACATTGGTGATTAACAGGTCAACAGGGGAGGCAAGAAACAACTCTGTTTGATAGCTTTCGTGCATGGTCACTAGAAGAACACCCACGGAAGAAAGAAAAAGCTACAGCGAACAGAAGTCCTATTCAAAGCTTAGTCAAGAGTTCTATTAAAGACACTGCTGGAACAACCCCTTCTACCAGTAGAGTGGGCGGTGCAGAGACAAAGCAGACGAATGTACAGACACAGAGTCAAATTATAAGTGCAGCGATCAAGGAAGAAAAGCGTCTTTACGGCGACATCAAAGACGTCCGCGATGAACTAAACATTCTCAGATCTGTCGCTCAATTCCAACAAATCGTACAAAGAGGGCTTGCTGGCAAGGAAGTGGACGAATCACGGTTATCTTCAACTTATGTTGTGAAGGATCTGCAAGAGCTTGATTCCATTGCAGAAAGAATACAGTCGGCGGTAAGTTTGAATTTCAGTGTTATTAAGACCTACATGTGCTGATATGGGAAACTAAAAGATCAGCACCACGCTTTCACTCCAACAGAGTGATGTTGCGAACCGTCAAGCGACCGAAGCTACCAGGCAAGGCAAGACGGTCATGACTTTTACCTTTGCCACAGTTCTATTCGTAAGCCTTATCTAAATTGATTATAAGGACAGCCAATGACACCAACCTGTGAAATTAGCTCCCGTTGTCGTTTTTATCATCATTGTTCGCCTTGGACGTAGCCTCCTTCCAAGAAGCTCCTGCTTGGGCTTTCTATGTCATATGTAAGCTCCGACAACTGTTAACTTGTAACTTCCTTCCCTACTAACGATGGTATAGTCTTCGTTTCTATCGGAATATCAGCAATCCTAGGTTTCAGTGTCTTCTACTGGGAAAACATCAAGCGCGCCAAGCAAATGCTATTTGAGATTGTAGAAAAAGCATTCGAAGGCGATTCCAAGCCAGCTTCACGTCCGTCGAACTTGCCAGAGGAAGAGGGTACTGGGAGGGAAGGCAGAGAGAAAAGTGACAGACTTATCAACATTCCATCGAAGAGCAAAGATGGTGAGCCAGGGTTTATGAGTCGCTTCAGAGGACACGGACGGGGAGCTGATGCTAATGACATTGAGAGTCGTGCTGCGACATCTAGGAGATAGAAGACATAACTATATGTTCTTATTGATATGGTACAAAGGGATTTTGAAAACTGCTTTTGACTCTGACAAGGACTCGTCTATGGTGCGTTACCATCGATGATCTTACTCGCTATACTTTTAGACAAGACTTAGCAGTCTTACCCCATGCTCAGTTTCTTCTCCCAAGTGAGCCCCTTCAAATGAGTGACGGTAACTCTCAAGCTGATCCGCAGGTAAACTTGCCCCAATACTCTCCCACTTAGAAACCTGGCCAATAATCCGACACTTTCCATCATCATTTCTTCGTAGAAGGAAAAGAGTCGAAAGACCAGGGAAAACACAGATCGCATCCCCAACAGCTGCCACAGCATCACTATGAAGTAACTGTCCTGCCGTTCCATCTTGCAGCACAAAGTTGCTGCATCCAACCATGCTCTGCTGGAAAATGGGATCTGTTACCATTCCATAAGCACCTTGCAACTGTTCCTCAGTTCCAAATCTCGTGCCAAGAGAGGATAATGGTTGATTATGCACCATGCATACATAAGCCATCATGACTCTCTGCACAATGGTCGGGTTTTGAGTTAATCGCTCTTCAGTGTATATGTCTGCAAGATGGTATTTGAACCACTCGGTCATTACTACCATGCGTGTAACTCTTCTTATAGCTGCCGTTACTTTGACTATAGCCTCATCAAATTGCAAGAGTGATAATGGCGAGATAATGCCAGTATCGGGATCAGGCGTGACGGGCTTGCAAACGGTCACACATTGCCCAAGGATGATCGCCGGCATGGTAAGAGTCTTACCATCCTCCGAAATATTGAAGCACTTCCCAGGACTGGGGGTCAGATTGGACCTTGCTGTCCAGCTATTTCGGAGATCAGGTGTCCACGACGGTACGGATGAAAGGTTGCCGACAGTTCCCAAGTTCACAACACGGATATCTTGGGTCTGTTCAAGAATGAACATTGTGAACTTGTAGCAAAGTTCTTCAAAAGATTGTGTGTAGTCTGGCCGAAGGGCCTTGGGTAGAGGATCGCAACGCAAGAGACCAATGAGGGCATATAAACGATCATGAGCAACCGTAGCTTCCAACTCAGTCGTCTCATTCAACAGCTTCAATATGTCAAGAGCACACTGCTTCTCCTGATCCACTGTCGGTTTTGCTTCTTCTTCTTCTTCTGCAGGCTTCTCACTTCTGACCTGTAGGATATTCTTATATGCCAGTTCAATGGCTTTGAACCTAATTGGATTCTCCGCCATGAACGAGTAGAGCAGCTGTCCATCCTCAGATGGATTCAGCATCAAGACCCAAGTCTTGAAGAAGATCTCGTATCCCAACTCGTGAGGTCCACAAAGCAAGATTGGCTGTTTCTTTGCTAGGACAGCTTCTTGAAGAATCCAAATACGTCGGAACCATGGGCGATGACCGATAGACCTTAAAGCTTTCCGGACAGACTCAACCTCAGTTGCGGCTGTCGCGTCAGAACGCCCAGAGCTCGTGAACGCTTTGATTCTATCATCTTCAGAAAGGTCTTCACTGACAGAATGTGCATGTGTCTGGAAGTGCTTCAGCCTCTGTGCCAATTTGCAAACATGACTTCCCTCGTCACTCTCCACCGGGCCCAACCAAGCCAACACACGCTCACATTGGCCGTAGATCTCTGACATGCGGGGAACTTGGATTGACTTTTCAACCTGATCATTCTGGTTGATGCAAATGGCATCTACCCAGAGCAACGCCTTGGTATCACTGTCGTAGCCGTCAAACACATGACGCCGATACTGATACAGAGCATTGTATAAATTCCTCGTGATACTGAATGGCTGATCATTCAGAAGGATAATGGCGGGGTTTTCTCTTGCGCCCCAGACGTAAGACAAGGCCCAGAATCTTTGGAACATGCGGGATTTAACGGTTCTGAGCTCAACGCATATTAAGTCAGCGTCGCCAGGTTTCACGAGTAGCAATCTTAACTCATCGGTCTTGAGAGACTGATATGGAAAGAGAGCGGAAGGTTGTAGGTCCATCGTGAGGTTGGTGAAGATGTTAGGTAGTGTTTCTCTCCTGGTTTGCCCCACCGTGACAAGTGGAGCTCCACTTACATTTCCCCCCCTGTAAGTCCAGTCTCAACATGGATAATCAGGATGATGAAGATAAGCAAAATGGAAGAAGCGCTGTGATGGACTTCACCAGCTGAAAACGGGATGAAGGGCTTTCGATACTCTTCTCATTACGATATGACTAGATCATTCAATAGCTGTCTGGAAAGAATAATAGCTGGCGTCGTATCTGCCAGCAGATTCAGTCTCATTCAATCCTTCGTTAATGTGCGTCTTCGTTTTGCTCAGCGGCCGCTTGAAAACGAAAATCTAGCAGCTTTTGGCTGCGCTGCTCCGATTCTGAAAAGATTTCAAGTTAACGCCAACGCTCTCGTTAGGCCTATAAATATGTGACTGGATCTTCCTTCGTTCCCTGACTCCTGACTCCAAACACAGAACCCAGAACAACTACAGGTAATCTCAAACATATAACAGCCACAAATAGGCTTCCCTACCGTGAACATGAGAGTCACATCCGGCTTAAAGGACTCCCTCCGTACATCCCTCCACCACGTAAGCCAATTCCCCGACCTCTCCCAGCGCTTTGATATCTTTCAGCAAGAACTAGCTACTCTAGGCGAAAGGCTCTCTTCCTATGGTAACAGCGCCCCAATAAACACAAAGCTCTTTCGAGATATATGGGCACTGAGAGATACTGTCCTGGGACACCGCAGGGCTATGAAAAGCATCATAATCGAGATGAACAGCGTTTACCATCGTATCAACAAAAGTGGATATGTTGCTGTAGCGCAGCCTATACTTACCATGCGTAATGGTGAATTACTTCACAGTCGCACCCCTGAGCTAGAGGCTTTGATGCTTGTTACGGGGTTTGATGCGCAGTGGAGACGGGTGAATGGTATGTGGAATGAAGCTATGGGCTTTTCGGGAGAAGTTGATTATCTTGGAAACTGCTGTGCTTAGAAGACGCCAATACAAAGCATTGTACTGGGTTGTCTACGATACAATGTTATGATAGCATTTTTAACATCCCACCATGGCAAGCCTCATCTCCTGTATGTTCCCTGCTCTCACTGCATAACGCGTAACCCTATTCTTATAAAACGCTGGGCGCGTCGATGTCTGCAGTGATTCCAGATGTTTGGATACTCGAGTCGATCGCAATGAGTGCCTGAACCGCAGACAACGTATCCTGAAACTCCTGCACTGCCTTGGTGATTCCCGCTTGGATCGCCTGCTGGTTTGCAATCAGCGATGCTCTAACAGAATCATCCGCAGCAGCCATTAACGTCGAGGCTTGGCCCAGATTATTTCCTATCCCCACGAAAGTAGACTGGATCTCTTGTAATGCTACGCCAACACTCCGCACTCTGGCGCAAATGGCCTGGTTCTGTAAGGAGAGTAAGTTTACAGCACCAACAAGAGCATAGGCTGTCTTGGTGGCGTCAGTGCTCTTGTTCCGGACGTGTGCCTGATACTCAGCCCATGCCATTCTCACATCTTTCTGCTTCGTAAGGATGGCGTTCGATCCAGAAATCCAGCCGGCAACAGGTATCCAAATGTAAGAAGCCACAGTGTTGGCTTCCA
The DNA here is from genome assembly GCF_013085055.1 of Fusarium oxysporum Fo47. Classification (NCBI taxonomy): domain Eukaryota; kingdom Fungi; phylum Ascomycota; class Sordariomycetes; order Hypocreales; family Nectriaceae; genus Fusarium; species Fusarium oxysporum. The sequence goes on from NC_072849.1 coordinate 2,394,242, forward strand.
TCATCTCACGGTCCTGTGCAGCGAACCGTCAGTCAAATTCCCCATCAACTGCCGTATTGATCTGCTAAAAGGCTGAGCACTTGCTGCATCTGGTAACAAAGACTTACCCAATCTGCCTTCGCAGCCTGAGCTGCTTCAACGCTATTATTGAGAACTATTTGATGCATGGAATGTGTCTCATCAAACGTAGAGATGTAACGGTCTCCCGAGTTTAAGCCGAACTTCTTCACAACGGTATCAATCTCTTTTGTCGTGGTCTGAATCTTGCTTGCTTGCTATGCTGAATCAGCCCCATTCATCCACATCGCATGGGGTTACTCACCGAGGCGATGCTGGCCGTCAAGCCCTGAATACTGCTAGCTTTCTGGTTTGCAAGCTGGCTCAGGTTCAGTAGCATTTCACTGGCGCTCTGAGCAAGACCTTTGAACTCAAAATCGTTCTCGGAGCCAGGCTGAGAGTATGCCTGGCTGGTCAACATGCTTATGATGCCCTGCAGACTGACCTCTCCCGCGCCAGTAAACTGATCGGCGAGAGCTTGACAAAGTATTCGCGTTTCGATGAACACAGTCCCTACAAGCCTGTCAGCCCCGCCATGGTGCTGTTCGTCCAGGACTGCTCATAGTGAACTTACAGAAGCTCGATACTGCGTATTGAATGAAGTCGTTGCAGGAGTTCCAAAAATCCAGCACGGCGGTTTCTGTTGCCTTCATGGTGTATAAGCAGACGCGGTCAAACTTTACAGCATGTACATACCTGGTATAGAAGAGGATCAAAACTGTTTAATGACTGCAAAGACGCTTTGGGATAAAGAGTCTCAAATGATGGCGCATCCACGGGAAAGGTCAGACTGGCGACAAGGGAGACCCTCAGATCTGACAGCACGGGGTTAGTTGAAGGAACTCTACTAGGAAAATAGCAAGTACCGAGATAGCCGTAAGATTGAAGAATAAAACGAGAGCCCTTTTCGCCTGTGATGTTTCCATCTTCATCGGCTAGGAGCAGTGATCTAGTCAGATTGCCTGTTGGATTATTCAATGCATTGATCAGAGCTTGTCCAATGTCGGTAGGACTCGTAGAAGTGGCGGTAGACATAGTGCAACGGCTATATAAAGAACTATTTCTAAAGGAAGGACATTATTTGGTAGAACGTGGCCCGTTGCCAGCCTTTAAAGCTCTACCAATCTGCGAATTACATGCCGTTAATGAGACAATTCGAGGTCTGGAACAAGCCACTTGGCCCAATGTGGCTGGGCTATCGAGTTCCAGAACCCATTTCAACAAGCCATATCTCACAGTAATCAGCGCCTATGTAAATAGTTCTGCAATAGTATCATTTCAAAAAAGCGATGCAGCATTGGAGATACTCATCCATGCGTTACGCGCGGTGAGCGCTGACCTCATGGGAATAAAGCAACTGCCACGTGATTGGCCCTCAATACACCACGTTACCTTGAAACTGAGCACCGGAGGCCGTGCTACCGTCAAATTGAAATGAAATTGTATGATCGGCATGCGTTGTTGAAAACATCCAGTGACTTGGCCAACTTGCGTAACCCTCCTCGTCGCGCAAGCAATTCCGCCCTCACACCCCATTCCAGTGCCGAAATCCGATTATCGACGCGGTACGGGCCGCATTACGGTGCAAAGACCGCTCAGCGCGGGGGGGGGCGAAGGAACTGCCGAAGAAACTAATGGGGGGTTAGGCGATCACCCTTGGCATTGTAAATACGGTTAGACCGCAGGTCAGCTGCAGTGCTGCGGCACAGTCACATTGTTATGCCCGTGATGATCTGACGTCGATAAACTTTCGGGTTATTGGAGTTTATCATACATTTGAGACGGCTCAGAGTTTACGCCGGTGTTGATAGAGTTCTTCTGGAAGTGAAGGTCAGTACTAGTGATGCAGGAAGCAGGGACTTGTAGTATAAGCTTATCGTCTACTGTAATTTTGTCTCACTACACACGCCTTGTCTCCCGATTTTCAACAGGTCTCTATTCCCCACTGCCATCCTGTTTCACAGCCTTTCTTTTCGTCGTGGTATGACTCGTCTGTATCCCCTCAATTCATTCGGTTCTGCGTCCGCGGACTTTCCACGGACTGTCCATGGAAACTGTGGGTAGCGAGGTCCGTGAGCAAGTGTATGGGCGCAGGGCCATCGATACGAATCTAAACAGGAAATGCTTGGCGAAAATCTCGGTTATAATCGTATACACCTATTATCCTATTGGCTCATGCACTGCCTTTCGTGCATGGCTGTACCGTTGTGTTACATTAGAACGGAGATATAGACGTGGTTGAGCCCTTTCGAGCCGATATGATGTATTATTTCGTTTATGCATTGCAGATGTGGTGGTATTTTGCGGACTCGGGCTCTCGGGGTATCAGAAAGTGGAGAGACACCAGCTGGGGTGACAGAAACGCCCGTACAGAGACCCAAGCAATGATCTAGGTTACTTGTGCCACTTGTTTTTGATATGCTGGAGGCGCTGTTATTCTGATACCCCCAGTCGGGGCTCGCGTCTTAGAGCTCCGGTGAAATGGGTATTGAGACCAAGTACAGAACGGGAGCACGTTGTGTCGATCTGTGTTTTCTTATATGGCTCGTGTATGGTATAAGTATACAATACTGCCGCGAAGGATTTGAATCCATCATCACACCACCGGCAGTTGTTCAAGATGACGGCGTATATCGATACCATACTCCAAAATCCGCAATATGCGGTTCTTTCCGCAATTTCCGTTGTTACACTCTTAATCGTCAACTTTTCTTTCTTCACCCAACAAGAGAAATACCCTATCCTGATCCCCAAGAAGCCTTTCGAGTTGACAAACACGCGTGTAGTCAAAGAGTTCATTGCCAACAGCAGAAGCCTCCTTGCAAACGCGCGCACAGTTTATAAAGATCAGCCATACCGAGCTTATACCGAGCTAGGCAAGGTTCTGGTTATTCCTCCTTCGTGGGTGGATGCCTTGAAGAGCAACCGACACCTAGACTTTCAGACGCCAGCCCGAGATGTAAGTCCTGGTACGGGGTACAGGGGTCGTGACTAACTCAGCGCAGGATTCTCATGAGTACATTCCTGGTTTCCAACCTTTTGGTGGATCTCATAAGCTTACGACTGTTATCAACAAGTATATTACAAAGGCTTTGAGTAGGTCTTGGTATCGCCTTGTTTCTAAAGTAACTGCTAGCTCACATTGTGTAGTGAAGTTAACAGGGCCCATATCGGAAGAAGCATCTTTGTCAATTCGGGATACTCTCACCGACTCCAGAGGTAATCGTTTCAGCTTATACTCATGATGGCAAGACTGACGAAGCTTAGAATGGCACCCCATCCGACCCCAGGCAGACCTTATCCGCGTGGTATCACGCGTTTCTTCCCGAATCTTCATGGGCGAAGAGCTCTGCCGCGACGAAGAGTGGAACAGGACCTCGAGCGAATATACTCTATTGGCTTTTGGCTACGGCGGCTTATTGAGATCTTATCCCAGGTGGCTTCGCCCATACATCCACTGGTTCCTCCCGCAGTGCTGGGAAGTCCGCGCCAAGCTGAATGAAGCGCGACAGTGCCTTCAGCCTCATATTGAACGACGAAAAGGTATCAAGCAGAAAGCACTCGCCGAGGGAAAGCCATCTCCTTTCGATGATTCCATTGAGTGGTTTGAGAAAGAGTATGAGAAGCATGATCCTGCTACAGAGCAGATTGCTGTTTCGATCGTGGCGTATCATACTACATCTGACCTACTCGCTGAGACGCTTCTCAATCTTTGCCAACATCCTGAACTGTTCCAGGAACTTCGGGAGGAGATTATTACGATTTTGACTGCCGAAGGAGGACTGACCAAGGGCGCGTTGTATAACTTGAAGTTGATGGACAGCGTGGTCAAGGAGTCCCAACGACTGCGACCAATTCTGCTCGGTAAGTCTAAGTCTCTCCAATCCCCCTTCCTATAGCATCCTCTAACATTTCTGTCAAGGTGCTTTCAGGAGAATCGCCACTGCCGACGTCACCCTCCCCAACGGCGACATTCTCAAGAAAGGCGACAAGATCATCGGCGGCATGTCACATATGTGGGATTCCGATACCTACGATAACGCGCTTGAATTCGATCCCTATCGCTTCGTTAAAATGCGTCAGACAAGTGACGACAAGAAAGCCCACCTTGTTAGCACCAGCGCTGATCATCTTGGTTTCGGTCATGGTTTCCACGCATGTCCTGGTCGCTTCTTCGCTGCGAATGAGATCAAGATCCTTTTATGCCATATGTTGCTCAAGTATGACTGGAAGCTACCGGAGGGTTGCAAGCCGCAGCCATCTCACTCGGGGTTTAAACTGCTTGGCGATTACTCTTCGAATCTGCTGGTTCGGCGTCGCACTGAGGAGTTGGATATTGATTCGCTTTCCAGCTCATAAGGCCACGATTCTTTGCCTTATTCATAAATTGAGAATATTACGAGCCGAAGTCAGGATGGAGTCATTTGTATACTAGCTTGATCAAAATTGCCAAGACACTTTTATTTACTTTAACGCCCTTTAGAATGTCGCTCGTCAACTGACCCGATTGTCCCGTTTTATTATCGTAAATACAATGCACGTCCCGAGCCAAATACGAGGCACCAATCAGAACTGGCGGAATTTCTCCAAACTCAGCAAATACGAGGATAAACCCTCGAAAGTCACCGACTCTTGTATTCTAAGTAAATTTCCAGCTTTCTAGCCCAAGCATAACGGGCTATCGGCGTCTTCAACTGTGCCGAGATCAGGATTTTCGGGTCATGACACAGGACCGTTTTCGGCAGTTGATCTTGCGACCCGATATTCTGGAACGCTAGTGCAGTTAGTATTGATATAAAGCTGTGTCCTACCAAGTATTTAATAGGATAAATATTATATATAAATCCTTTTTGGTTTATTCACAGCCATCTGTTGCAAACTTCATACGAAAAGTCTTACCATATTCGCCTATTTCAGACAGATCATCATGAATATCGACTACTATGGACGCATCGCGGAGAACCTCCAATTCGACAACACTCCGGTTATGGTCGCGACCAACGCATGCTTCGCTATCGGCTTTCTACAATACACCTACGCCATAAGACTTCTTGTGCGCGAAGGCCAAGGCCCCATACCCTTCTGGATGCAAACCTTCTACGTCGCTCACGAATTGACATTTGTTTATCTCTTCGCCGAAGCGGCGCCTCGCTACGATTACCATTGGTTCTTCGTCTCAACCTCATTCTCGCTAGCAGTATGGGCAGTTCTTGAGATATTTTGCATGTGGTATACCATACAGAGCCCCAAAGACCGCATCGCCACCTTTTCGCCTCTCTTCGGAAAACAGCCGGCTACTTCGTCAATCTTGACGTACACTTTCTTTCTGCAGCTCGCTATGTTTGCACTGGTCTGGATATTGATCGAGTTCCTGGGCGCTGGTAGCTTCATGCTCACAGGAGCGCTCACCAATGTCCTTCTGATCATCGGGCCGACACACGAGTACCTGTCTCGTGGGTCACGAAACGGTCTGTCGATTGGGTTCTGTCTGACTAATGTGGCTTGTGTCATATGGACGTTTGCCCCGTTCAGCTTGGGAGCCGCTGTCTTGCCTGAGATTTTCGATCAGCCTATCATGTATGTCGCAGGAATTATCTTGCTGGCGTATTCGGTATGGTTGACGACTGTGGTCGCGTCTTACCCTCCCAAGACAGCTACGAAGGGACAGCCGACGCCAATTTGGTAGGATCTTCACAGATTTGGAAAGGTCTTCAGTATGTAAGCCCTTGAGATGGCTTTCATAACCCATTTGTATTCTGGTGCTGTCCTTGAGATAACGCCGCGTCTTTGTTTCAAGTTCCGACTATCTTCTATAGAATCACTCCGCTCCAGTAGCATAAATCCCATCTTCAATAAGCTGACTCAACTTCTTGTTCGTCGCAATGTACCGTGCCAGATCACGTCTCTTCTCAACCAACAAATCCATCACAATCCTTCCAAACACCAACTTCCCAGAGAAATTGAGATGAGTGCGATCTCCCTCGATCTCATTATACTTGTCGGCATTCTCCTGTCCAATAGCGTTGACATACTTGGTGCTTGCGGTATTAAGATCCAGGTACTTAACACCTGCTTTGTTTGCGACAGCAATTGCAGCATCGCGCTCGTTACTAAGGTTCTCAACCACTTTTCCATCCTTGAAAGTACGACGGGTAAGAGACGTAATGATAATCTGTCATTAAATCAGCCACTGCACCGTCAATTCGAAATGTTAAACTTACCGCAGTGCCTCCAGCCTCTTTGACCTCACCAATCATAGTAGCAAGGTTATCCGAGTACTGCTCCAGTGTAAGAGTCTTCTGATCATTATGTCCAAACTGGATCGTGACAATAGCCTCGTGAGCTTTCTTATGGCTCTTCACATTGTCGAGAGCAGTATCCCATAATCCTTGGGATCGGAAAGATACAGTCGTTGCACCGTTCTTGGCGATGTTGATACCACCTGCGGGCTTCTTGGTACTGTTAAGAAGAGCATCGCCCCAACCTCCGCCGGTGGCAACGGTAGAGTCACCCGTCAAGATGAAGAAGGGCGACTTCTTGGCCTCAACACCTCCGAAGAGAGTTAGGATGCCTGCAGCGAGGGGTAGGAACTTCATAGTAAGAAAAGAATAATCACAGAACTTGACTGACAAAACTGAACGGATAAACTTGCGTCCCCTCAGTGAACTATATACCTTCATATCCGGCAAGTTCATCCAATCATTTAATTTCTTGCAGGCATTTCAACAGCTCAAATAATTCCGCCAATAATCATGTTTCTACCAAAGTTTGGGGGCACGACAAGGCACCCCGGATTTTCAAAGCTTAATGCGCCAACTCCATGTCAAGCCATTGGGGTTAGTGCGGATCTCCACGCTCCGGTTTACTGGGGTAGCCGATTGGTATACCTTACGCATCGGCAGTGTTGCTCGGGTCTTGATACCCCGAGCTCTTGCAGAGCAATATATGACTGCAAACACATGATGGTTACGTTCTAAATTCGCTCGACAACATCGTGAATTTTTGCTTCAAGGCCCCTTGGGTTACTGGTTCTTTTATTCATGACTGTTTACCTACAGCCACCACCGGCCCTAATCTCCATTTTCTTTTCGTTCAGGTATCTGCTCCGCAATTTCTTAAACATTCAGCTCAGCAGCCTTGGCCTTCTGGATGGAAGACTGGTAAGGCGCAAGCTTCTTCTCCAGCTTACCCCCGGGTCCACAGAACTTATCAACCAACTGTGCGCTGCGACCAATGTACAACTCAGGCTTCATCATGCCATCGAGATCAGCCCAAATGGGCTTGAAGAACTCAGTCTTCTTGATTCGCTCAACAAGATCGTTGGACTTTCCAAGGCTCTGAACCTGGTGGGAGGCTTCGAAGGACAGAACGCGGATTTGCTCGTGAGCCCTAGCTGGGTTAGTACTCTCATGTGGCGGTTGAGATTGAGTTTAGACTTACTCTTGTCGGGAAACACCCATAGCGACCAGGCGCATGATGATGTTCTCAGTGATCATGAAAGGGAGCTCGGCCATGATGTTGGAGTGGATCTTGAGGGGGAAGACGACGAGACCCTCTGTGACGTTCTGCAAGGTGATGGCGACGGCATCGGCGAGGAGGAACATCTCGGGGATGTCAATTCGTCGCTGGGATCTAGTTAGAATGTGCCAGAGACATTTATGAGCATGACAAGGGTACTCACGCAGGCGGAATCGTCTAGTGATCGCTCCATCCACTGGGCGGAGTGGGTGCTCATGTAGGTAGCGGCCTTGGACTGCAGGACTCGGGCGAGACTGGCAATTCGCTCGGATCGCATGGGGTTCTGCTTGTAGGCCTGAGAGATTATCAGTATGTGGCTGAGCTTGACCCAATCGCAGAAAGGTATGGCTAACCATGGCACTGCTTCCGATTTGACCCTTCTCTCGGGGCTCGCCGACTTCCTTCATGAAGGCGAGATGTCGCAGATCCGAAGCGATCTTTGTGACGGTGGTGCCGAGGCCAGTGACGGCGTTGGCAATGAGACAATCGACCTTTCGGGTGCTACACGAGGGTTAGTATCAAAAAGAAGGGGGGCCAATTGCGTCGTCAGGCTTACTATGTCTGTGTTGAGATCTGAAAATTGTTAGAAAAGTACCTTGAAAAGAAAGGAATACCATGCACTTACGTCGTAGCACTCCTCAAAACCAGCCTTTTGGCAGAGCAGCTCATTGAGCTTGTCGCACTTGTCATGATCACCACCGAAACTGAAAATGTCAGAAATTGGCACAGCAGTAACAAATGATTTGACTCACATCTCGAGGAAACTGGCTTGAGTACCAGTAGTTCCCTGAGCACCACGGAACTTGAGCTCAGCTCGCACACGCTCAAACTCATTCAGATCCATCAAGAGATCCTGCGCCCAGCCCGCAGCTAGATACTGTCAGAACATGGTAACCCCACCAACCAGAGAAAAACTAACCTCGCTTGCCGACGGTGCTGATCTGCGCAGGCTGAAGATGTGTGAAAGACAGAGTTGGCTCATTCTTCCACTCGAGCGCAAACTTCTGCAGGTTGTAAAGAACCTTTGCGAGCTTGGGGATGAGAAGATCGAGGGCGTCGCGCATGAGGATGAGCTCCGTGTTGTCGGTGACGTAGCAGCTCGTCGCGCCGTAGTGGATAATACCAGCCGCAGCAGGCGCAGCTTGGCCAAAAGCATGAACGTGCTGTATCCCAATCAGTCTTGCGAAAATCGCCATTGAAGCATGTTTCTCACAGCCATGACATCCTGGTACGCTAGTCAGCTCGCTTATCCCCACGACACTCTAGCGATATACACTCACATGTCGACGGATCTTCTCCTCATGGCGCGCAACCTCAAAGTCCTCATCTGTAACAGTGAGATGAGTCCTCATCTGCTCGAGCGCCTCGTCGGTGATGGTGTTGATGCCGAGCTCCTTCTCGCTCTCGGCGAGGTACAGCCATAGCTTGCGCCAGGTGGAGTGGCGGGATCGCTGGCTGAAGAGGTGGGACAGCTCCTGGCTGCAGTAGCGGCCCGTGAGGGTTGTCTGGTAGGTATCGTAGGCGGCCATTTTGGAGATCAGTTCAAGTGTATGATATGGTGAATAAGGCTGAGGGCGGGGGATCCTTTTTGACGTGAACGTGGAGAAAGAAAATTTTAGCCTTTGGCCCGGATAATTCTCTAGCCGTTTGTTGTTGTGCACCTCCAGCGCAGCTCATGCCAGTGGTTGAAATGTGTGTTTTATGATTGGTCCGAGGGACGGTTTAGTGGGGAAGCTTTTTCTTAAACCGCGCATCAGAGCATCAGTCCATCAGTGTATTGCAGTGTACAACGAGAACAGCTGAATAAATCAGTCCACATTTGATCACAGCCTTCTCGTCTGATTTTGAATCATTTGATGATCCCTAATCATGAAATTTCTTCAATTAACCATGAAAGCTGAGGAATCATTCGCAGATCAGTATGACGCTGGAGACTGGGTTTCATCTTTTGCAGATCCCCCACTACTTTGGTGTTCACCAGCGAACCTTGTTATTCAATGGCAGATCGCATCAAATCATACCATAAGATTCATTCTCAAACTTTCCCGCAATACTCATCTAAGTTCAAGCCGCAATGTTCGATTCCCTATGCTACAGCCATATTTTCACGTTGTCCTTGACAACTCTTCGCCCAATGACACTAGCGCAGCCCTATGATTGACAGCATGGATCTTATCTGGAGGGCATGATTTTGACAGCAGCTCTTGAATGACAACATGAGCAGCACCGAGCTGAAAATATTATTTGGAGATGATCACAGGCCCAGTTAATTTAATATCACAACACAAGGAAATCATTAGAGATAGTGCATGTTTTGGGCATGAATTCGGAACTTGATGATCATTTTACCTGGGCTTGAATGACTATGACAGCCATCCTTTTGAGCACGAAGAAATTTCCTTAATGACACTGTAGAGTTATTAGAATCTCTTTTATGGAGTATTGCGATTCAGACCCAAAACGAGAGGATAATACCTATTTTTTGTTAAACGAACACAATCTTAATCCAACAACCCTGGTGAACAGCCAAGGAATAATCCAAATCGCTAATGCACGAACTCGCCAGCCACAGTAGACAATTGTGACTATTGAAGCGGTGAATCTACTAAAAAGAAAATTTATATATACATAAATTGTATCCATTAAAAGATCAAGTCTCTGCAGTCTTCGCTGAAACTTAGCTCAACAATGGAAGTTTAGGGTACGTGGGGATACCAGTGAGCAAAACTGTTGATCCGATAAGATAAACTGATAAGATAAATCTCCTGACCTGTCACGTCACCAGCAAAACCACTCAACGCGTGATAACGGCACAGCAATTCACCCCATGTCATCAGATCTCTAACCCTCCCATCTCGGCAATGACGTAAACGACATGAATTCATGCAAAACCCAAATCAAGCATTAATGTTCATCTGATCTTTAAAATGACCGGAACCTCTCCCATCCCCATAAAACCCATCGCTAGCGCCACGGAATTACCGGCGCATCTGCAAAAATAGCATCACGCTTACGAAGAATTGGTCTAGAACGCCTCACCCAACATGGGTCAATACGAGGATTCAGCGGCAAAAAACCAGTCTACCCCCTGCAAAGAAAAGGGGGTCGTTTAATTTAAATAAACAGACGTCCTTCCCCCAACTTTTTTTCTTGTCCATCTCTTGGCTGTTTATACCCGTCACTCGCTTATTCATCACTTTCGTTCAATTAACATTTTTTCAATATGAAGCTTTTCGGATCTATTGGCGCCGTTGCGGCGGCTTTGATGCTTCTCCCCGGTCAGGCTTTGGCTGGGCAGTACAAGGGTTTCAGTATGGGTGCCAACAGGGCTGATGGGCTTTGCAAGTACACTGCGGACTGGAAGAAGGATTTCCAGACTATCAAGAGCTGGAACAAGGGTTTCAACGCTGTGCGCCTCTACTCCGCCGATGACTGCAACAGTGAGTTAACCTCCTGCACACAATAAGATCGGCTCATACTGACTGTTTTTAGCATTGGTCAAGGCTGTCCCCGCCGCCAAGCAGACCGGCATGAAGATCCTTGTTGGCGTCTGGGCCACCGACGATGCTCACTTCGGCCGTGACAAGGCCGCTCTTCTCAAGGTCATCAAGCAGTACGGCACCGACTGGATCGCCGCTATCTCCGTCGGTTCCGAGGACTTGTACCGCAAGGACATTTCCCCCAACAAGCTGGCCCAGCAGATCTACGACGTGCGCGGCATGGTTCGCCAGTTCAACAAGAACCTCAAGGTCGGCCACACCGACACCTGGACTGCGTGGGTCGACGGCCGCAACGATGTGGTCACCAAGGCGTGCGACATTGCCATCACCAACGGCTTCCCCTACTGGCAGGGCGTTCCCATCAAGGATGCTCTGCGCCTCAAGACTTTCCAGAACTCGTACTGGAATGTTCAGAAGCACGTCAAGGCTGTTAACAGCAAGGCTGCTGTCTGGGTTGGAGAGACTGGATGGCCTACTAAGGGACCTAACTACCAGAAGGCCGCTGCTACTACCGCTAGCCTGCAGAGCTACTACAACAACGTCGGATGCTGGCTGTGGCAACAGAAGGATGCTAGTGGTTTCTGGTTCACTGCTTTCGATGCGCCTCTGGCTACCCCTGAGGTTGAGAAGTACTTCGGTATTGCGAACAAGGACCGCAAGCTCAAGTTCAGCCTGACTTGCTAGGTGGAGCGTATCTGATTTCAAGTATCTATTTTTTGAACATGGGACATGGCTGGGAAATAGGCGCTGGAGACTCATCTGCATATACATTCACTCATAGACTATTCCTTTTAAAAGCCATCGGCGTGAACAATACAATGGCATTGTAATTCATTGCAACTATCTGACCTGCGTTGATGATTATCTTTGTAAGGCTCAAGCCTTGATGCCAAAGGGAGGGCCTAAATAGCTCTTTGCTACACCTCCACAGTCAACCACAATCTTCTCAAGCAACATATTCGCATGTCCCAACCTGACATGTAGCGTATGTGCACCAGCCCCCAAATTGAACTCATGCTCTCGAACCCACACATTGTCCGACGCAGCAAAGAACCAGCCATCAGCCGACGCCCATCCTTTATCAGCAGCATTCTTCTCACTCTCTGGAGTTCTCTTTTGCAGAGGATAGCTTTGGCTTTGTTCCTCGTCGATTCGGATGTCATAGGTCAGAATATCCTCTGAGGAAAGATCTAGAGTCGTGGCCAAGTATAGTACTAAAGTGGCTTTGGAGGTCTCTGTGAAGAGATAGAAAGGGTAGTGAACGTAAGGTACCGAATCGTCGCTATCGGTACCTGGAGCGAGAGTCAAAGAGCCACTTTCTAGTCTGCCAGCATCGGGCAGAACTAGGTATGGAGTCTCAATAGGACAGTCGGTGGCAGGGATAGAGACGAAGCCATCTTGCTCAACGAAGCCCTTGAAAGAGTTTGGTACTCGTCTGCCATTGATCGGCAGATGGACCTGTTCAAAGTCTCCTTCCTGAGATCGGACATCGATGAGTACTTCTTCGTTGAATTCATCAGGGACTTGACCCCAGTCAACCGAGATATCAACCCGGGCATCATCTTCGCCAGGCAGCAAGACCCCAGACGCTTGTGATAGCTTGATCCAGGGCTGAAGCGCTGAAGCAGACCAGTTGATCTTCGGCACTCCCCGAGTAAAGATATCAAAGTATCGAGCCTCCGGTCCATACCGACTCATAGGCCGCAGAGTCAAGCCAGGAACAAGATCTCGTCTGCTTGGATGCGTTCGCTCAGACTCTTCATTGATACGACCTGGCCTCACACCTTCATGGCCTTCAACAGCAACACCCATCTGTCCAACAATAGGATTAGAATTCTGACGCTTTTGAACAAAGCATAATCCACCAATCATATCTCGCGATGGAGCGTGCCATGTATCTTCGTAGCCGTAATGGGGCTGCATCAGAATATGGTTCCACTTTCCCTCCAAAAGGCTGTGATACTCTTCCGAAAGAGTAAAGTCTTGGTCAAAGGCGTCCAGGGCAATTTGAGCGTATGTGTTTGCCGAGTTTCGTCTTTGGCGAGCATACAGCTTGTTTAGAGCTTGACTCCAACGTACTTTGTTATAGATATATGACGCTTTGGTTGGATGAAGAACGAGCTGGAAAGACGCTGCTTTTTGTTCTTCAGAAACACGGGCTTGCAGGTTTTCAGCATCGTCGAGAAGCTCTTTCCATCGACGATAGACGCTATCGGCCTCTCTGTAATGCAAAACGGAGAAAGTATCAGGCTCAATATGCTCATGCTTTCTCAAAGCTAGTAGTCGATCGTGTCGGTGCCAGATCGACCCGACTTCACCTGCCAGCACACTACCAAACTCTCGTTCAGCAGCTTGACTGAAGAACTGTGAGAGAGTATCGTGTTTGATACTGTTGATGTCCCAAGCTAGGGCCATGGCGAAGGAGATGGGAATCTCTTGCGGTTTCAAGTCGCCGACATTGAAGACCCAGATTTGGCGAGCGTTGTGGTGATACGCTTGCTGTAATTGATGCCATACTTTTCCCTTGCACCCCATTAGCAGGTGATCGGGATTGGGGGGTTTGAGACTTACTAGTGAGTTTGTGTTGATCCACTTATAACTTCGAGGATCTCCGACGTATTGAAGGTGGTAATATACCTAAGCGATGGTCAGCGAGCGCTGAAAGTTGAAGCGAGGCACTTACACCAGCCCCGCCCTTCCTCTTGGCCTCTTCCTTTGTAGGAAGTCGACGGATCGTGCCAAAGTTGTCATCCTGAAACAGCAGCGTTACATCCTCGGGAACGCTCAGTCGACCTGTCTCAAACATGGACTGAACCTCCTTGTAGATAGCGAAGAGTTCTGCACCAGTTAGCTACTTCCCAACCTCAAGTGGGATAATACTCACGAGGCACAGCATCTTCACTCCCATAAACCTTCTTAACAACCTGCCTCTGCGTCTCAATAGCATCCTGTACCACAGCAGCAGGATCCTCAGCAAGCATCTTCTTATCATACTCTCCTCTGATACCCAGAGTAAAGTAAGAATCACAGCCCTTGGCGCGACTAGCGCCATGTTCAAAGAATTTCGTGATTTTCTGCTTGTTGGTCAACCAATTCCAGCTTCCGTCTGGATTCTCGGCAAACCACTCATTCGAGAGCCGCTGCATGGGCTCGTGGTGAGAAGTTGATATGACGATGCCATATTCGTCTGCGAGCTTTTGGTTCAGTGGATCGTCTGTGAAGAATGATGCGCCGGGGTTAGGGTAGCCGGGCCACATAGCTGGCCAGAGGAAGTTGGCCTGCGTGTCGTTAGTGGTGCGTCGCAGTCAAATAGGCAGATCGTATACCTTGAGCCTGAGTAGAAGTTCAAAGACTTTGACATAAAACTTTGAGTTGTATCCTCCGAACTTCTCTCGCACCCAGCCTGTCAAAGCAGGTGCTTCATCGTTCAGGAAAATACCTCGGTGTCGCACAGATGGCTCACCATGAACCGTCTGTTTCTCAGCCGCATAAATTTCTTCATGGTGTTTTGGCGGTACGTCGGCCCACCAATACCATCTTTTCAGTGTCAGTGAATCTCGTTGAATTGACCTCGTTTGGAATGACTTACGGTGAGACACCAATTTGTTCCGAGAGTGTGTAGATCCCAAAGATGGTGCCGCGCTTATCACTTCCAACAATAACCAAAGCCTTCTCACACTTCCCCAATGGCTGATCGATGATATTCGTGCTGAATGTCTCCCATTTCCCGTCAATCGCTTGTGTATCAAGTTTGCCCTGTTGCGCAAGCGTCTTGATGATCCCACTCGACGCAACACTGCCAACAACGATGGCCGTTTCCGTATGTATCTTATCGTAGTCCGAATCAGATGATATCACAACCAACGGACTTGCACCTCCTTTCGTCACGCGAGCAAAGTCTTGGGCCAAGTCCCTTGCGGCGCGGACAACACCAGGGTAATCTAATTGGCCCACCACAATCGAAGCACCAACCAACAGGATAGACCCAGGTGAGGGTTTGAAGTCAACGATCTTTTCTTCAAACATGATCAAAGAAGTTTATCCTGATACACTTATTTTTTCGTGAAGAGTTTAATAACTCAGATTGGGAAGTCGGTATGTATTCCGATAAATTGTCACCTGATCCAACTTTCCCCTCAATCGTTAGCTCGGTTTAATGTCAACCCGAATATTCCGCACTTAAAAACGACAGCATCGTGGTCTTGGCAATAAGCAGATGTTTCCCCTCATTTGTCAAAGTTAATCCAGTTCCAGTAGATCGGCGAGAAGGCCGGTTTGAGGATTGCTTCATTTTCAATTCTTACTTCTAACCTAAAAAAAGCACTACCCTAGTTCACAAAACCCAGCTTCTAGCAATTAGGCCTGTGCACGCCGAATCGCATTCATAGCCATAGCCGTAACTACACCTCGGCTCCCAATCTTGAGCGGTTTGGAACCGTATCCCCACAGCCACGCCAGCTCCCATCCGCCATCGACCTGTTGGCCTTCAAGTACAGTCTCGAGATCTCTATTATTCTTCAAGCCCAGAGACTGAGCACTCAAAACTCTCATCGCAGCACTGAGAATGTTTCCATTGCAGCCCATACGCTCTTGCATGCATGTGACAAGCAAGTTTCGCATCTTTCCAAGGTTCGGATCTGAAGGTCGACGAGCACAAAGATCAGAGAGAATGTAAAGCAGCCAATCTGGACTTTCGTAGTACCGGCTGCCATGGAGGTAAGCCCTTGTTTCGAGGAGCTGGCAGAGAAATTCGTAGACTCCAGGAAGCTTGTCTTGCCATTCATTGATGACGAAGAAGCGGAAAACGGTGGCACAGATACAGTGGCAGAAGCGAGGTCTCGTTTTGCTGAACCAGCACTAAAACGCAGTGAGCATGGCTGAGTAGAGTGATTGATGTCAATGACTTACGTATGGGAGTCCATCAGGGCTCAGATTCGAGAGGATCTTATCTCTTGCTTGCACTTTGTCAGCTACTGGGATCCCTTCCAAGATTGCCATGGCTAGTGACGTCGTGTCTGAGTCGTCAGGATATGTCGTCCCGGCAAACGTTGGCTTTCCCTGGAAGTAGTTCCAAGTATACCGTTCGTTCTCAAGAACAACCAAGTCCCTGTGATGAGGGTCAGCGGAGGGCAAGATGAATGTAAGCATTAGGACACATACCGATCTCCTGTGTTTTGTAGAATTACCAACTGAGAGTAATTGTCAGGCTGCATCTGTCCTGTACTGAGTGTGCAGAACATTTTCTTTGCATTCTGATTGAGGAATCTTTGGGCTCGGGAAACAGGATCGCCCAGCGCGTTGTGAAGGATTCTGACCAATGATTCGTTGTCCTTGAAGACGATGCCTTTGAAGCCTAGTGCCTGAGCCGCAGTGACGTTCTCAACCTTATCATCAACAAAGATGCACGATGATGCAGACACGTGAACGTGCTTCGAGAACTTCTTGTAAATAGCCATGTCTGGCTTTCGCTCACGCATGTCTGAAGATGCAAAGAACTGATCGACAATTCCCCAACTGTCAATCTCATCTTTCAGAAGCTCAACTTCAGGTCTCGGGATGTTGGACAGGCAAAAGATCTTGACCTTCGAGTAGGTCTGCTTCAGTTCCTTGATGGCAGATATGAGGGCCTGATTGGCCTTCATACTATACCTCATCTGTTCCAAAGCCTGTGTCCAGGTCTCCAGATCAATTTTGGAGTCCCTCGTAACTCTATCGTAAGCCTCTTGCTCAGGCAGTTCACCTCGTTCATATTCATGCCAGGCCGGTGAGTCTAGAGCGCTGGCAATTTGGCTTGATGATAGACCAAGGGTGTTTTTGGTGGTGTAGTTGACGAGCACTCGGCCCAGATCAAGGACGACTGCGGTATAGTTTGGACTAGACATACTGAGAATTTGTTGTGATATATCAGTGAGTGAGAACTGTAATGTTTGTGTATCATGATGGGTGGAAGGTGACAGTGAGCAGCTACTTATACGCTCGACGGAAGCTCAAGAGGTATGATTGATTGCAGCTAACCGGACACTATTCTCCTCTCAATAGCACTCATGACGTCTTCGAGATTGTCCAGCTGTGAAAAAGGAAAATGTCTCAGATTTCTGATCCTAGCATGATATTCAAAGTCAAGACCGCGACTGAGACTGGCTGCAGGTCGCTTGACCCATAGGAGAATCATATCCATTCTCTAGCTAGCTCCTCTGCAGTGCTATAAGCCACAGTTGAACTAAATGCCCATGAGCTCCAATCCTGTAAGAATTTTCCACTATCACTCAGGAAATGTCTCAGACGATCTGCACGCCAGGTCTACTTTACCAAGCTGAATCTAAACCGAAATAGATCGGATAGATCTTCCCGTGGATCACAGGCCGCTTTTGGCTGCGACTAACTTCGAATGAGCTTTTTGATATGACAAAAAAGTTCTTAGTGCATCCTAGTGAAATATGGCAAAAACCTCTCATCAGGCGACCATTGGCCTCTTGCTTCTGGGTTGTATGTTTCAAGGAAGTCATCTAACCTGTCCTCTCGGGGAGGATTTGGCGGAGACGTCACCAGCAAGTTGAGGGAAAGTCTGAGCCAAGGTTAACTAAGAGCTACTACTAATTTGGAATAGTAACTTACAACTTAGCCGCATAGGTAGGATGACCTCTGACTGGCTTTGCAACGCTGTGGTTCAGTAGTCACTTTTCTGGAAAGAGTTATCCTTTTTGACGTCGCTGAACTACACTGGCCTGTTATTCTCTTGGACTGGTGTGAGTGAGCTGCGATCCGAGTGTTGTTATGCAAAAGCAACGTTAAATAATATAATGTTTGATTTCTCTTATAAGAAACTATGTTTTCTATTTAATTGCTTTGGCATAGGAAGTCCTGGAATTGCTCTTTATAGACTCCCGTGGAACGATGCTATTTATTTCCCCCCGTGGAACGATGCTATTTATTTCCCCATGATTGGGGCCGATTTCTACCTGAAGGCCTTAATTTTAGCAGCCTTTCTACATGGTACCTTTATACCTCTGACATTATTTGTAGATTTATTCAATATCTAAGAATCTTTATCAACAAACGCTGCTTCCTTGCCTCTGCTCATGGCAAACTTTGATAAGATAAGGTCCTGGGCAACGAAAAACCGATTCATTGCCAAGAGTAATTGTTGTCTGTTTCTGGCAGTGATTCCAGGCCCCCAATACACGCCCAGAGTCTAGGTCTGGCGGAATGAGACACCACACGTCTGGCAGTCCTGGCAGGTTAAATGGCATATTCCTACCCCTGTCATCATTGGGCCTAAGACTCTTTACCTCCTAGACTACCGTATATTTGTACTTTTACATGTCAACAAAGCCTCAGAGGCCTCAGCTCACACTTATCAGTTGGGGTCCGAACCACAATGCATCGGCGGTATGGCTTGATAAGTCAGGTCGAAAGTTCTTGTCAGAGCGTTGGACTCCGCGAGGTTCGAGAACGCAGTTGTAAGACCTGAGTTATTACTTCGAAGAATCCAGAAGTCTTGAAGGAGAAGGTCGCTTCCGACTTTACGTTGCCAACATGAGGGAATCACGTTGATAGGATATTGCCCAAATGCCAACGAACATGCGATGGAATATGGCCCCTAAGATTCTGGAAAAAGTGTCCCGCCATCATGCGATAACGCCTGGCCCCCAAATGAGGAAACTTCCGAGATATCAGGTGTAAATGGATGCCGGAGGACAATGTAATAAAGATGTATAAATAAGACAATCGTGCTGGTGATGGTATATGACTTAGAACCTTGACTCAGTTAATTTTTATTACATTAAACCAGTCACTATGCATTCTTTTAAGATTATTCTCATCTCCCTGGCTCCTGCACTGGTAATACCAGCAATGAGCCCACAGGACATCGATTCTGATGAGCCTTTCGACTTTAGACAAGGCTCCCTGGTCCCTGCAAACGTTTCCATTGATGGCTATGATTCTACTCCAATGATCTTACTCCCTTCTCTGAACATACGCAACCTTGCAACCTTAGAGGAGCCCCTCGCTCCTGGGTTGGGCAACTTCACGGAGTTTGATCTCGATACTCGTGCACCTAAGGAAACCAAAGTATTCTTCGGCTAGACCCAAGTTGACTACGGCTGCGACGCCTCCATCACAAAACCCCTCGGCGAAGCTATTCATTCCATCTGCAGAAATGGAAATCATTCTTGGATTTCTGATATAAACATGACCTTAAACTTTCTAAGTATCTTGTTCTGGCCCGTCTGCAATCTTTTTCGTGATAATGCCAAACTTGCTCATGCCTGGATGTATGGTCGACTCATTGCGCCTATCCCATGGAGCCTTGGGCCGCTGGCCCACAAGAAGACTAACAACCAACACAGCGATACATGTGTCGAGGAGAGAAACATGCTGCTCAAGCTTTTGTGAGAGATTCTTCATCCGCATTCGGCTTGGCACCGCCGAAACAGCATGTGCTCAGGCATACTGGGACATTAGAAGCTTTTCTCGTGGTGCAAATTAATCTTGCTTGTCGATTATCTAATGCCCTTTCCGTTGCAAACAAAGGAGGAAGGTCGTACTGTAGACTCAGAGGACTGCGTCAGCAGCAGCATCATCGGGGCGGTTGCAAAGATGGCCTGTTTCAAATTGATGCATGGAAACAAGGATTCATATCGCATTCATACAAAGCGTTCATACGACATTATGTATAGAATGCAGGGCCTTGATGCTCTTGGCCTTAATAGATTATTATGCTGCATCGTTATTTAGATCGATTATCATTCTTTCTTTCTCCAAATCCTACGGACGTTTCCTAATGACGACTTTGCAGATGGAGCCAACTTAACGGAACCAAATCCAGAAAGGTTTACCGCTCCTTGATGTCTACATCACTTACAATTCATCTCGGATTCTCCTAGTGCATAGTTTCTTCCATACTTAGAACGCATTTCGTTGTACTGTCTTCAGATTAATCCATATATCTCAGTACCTTTGACCCACATGTTGGTTCTGCAAATGAGATCACTTTTGGTATGAAGCACTCCGCCGACACAGCATAACATTACATTAGGAATCACATGTTTTCCCTTTGCCCATGGGCTTTTAACCACATTCACCGCTTTCTGAAAATCTCTGGTTTAAGCTCTCAGCCATAAGTCTCAACTGCAAATAACACATCTAGCTCATAACACAAAGTGGCTTACCAGCGAAGTGTCAGCCTGTAATATTTATTTAGCTTAACCTTGCATAGTATCCAATAAGTTCGAAATGTTACTTTATAAAGAAGCATGGTAACTATTCCCTAAAAGTAAAAGAGAAGTCGGTATTTATGTTGGTTACAGGAACCAGACCGGTAGTGCCTGAGGCGACCATATACTGATAAAAAATAATGAATGGAGAACACTTCCCTTCCGTCATTTCCCCTCTACAAGTAACAGCATCACAAGTAACAACATCAATATAAACCGCGCCCGCATTTCCTTTTCATCACATTGTATTCGGCACTATCAACATGGTCAGGCCTCACGAAATGATCAACATGCTATGGCAGCCTCCCAGCACGCGTCGGGGGAGGATTCGTCGCTTTGAGAAGCTTGATAAAACCCTTCCCGAAAACTCAAAGTACTACAGTCACTGGGGTTACTCTATCTATCGCACGCACTATAGTCTCGAGTCCAATAAGCAATGGGATACGCTGCTTGACACTTTAAAACGGCAAACTATGCTTCCAGTTGGTTACTATCAAGACATGCCCTTTGAAGATGAGCTGATGCACCAGCAGGCCGATTTCTTACCAAAAACCTGGTATTACCAGAGCCAAAAAGAATATTCGGATGATATCAAGCGAATAAAAGACTTGTTCCATCTTAATATTCGTGAGGATTCATCACTCAACGGCTTGGGAGTCCATGAGATCCGCGAAATGTGCCTTCGTGATAGACCCGAGGAAGAAGAAGCCATGGCAGGGCGTCGGTTCAGATTCGTTCTTCTTGCCGATAGAGCAGTATTTAAAGCTATAGAAAGAGGCGAGTTTGTCGTTAAGGCAGTCTCATATAACTGGGAGGATGGCTGGAATAATTGGGGCTGGATGAGAATACCAACAGTATATCTGCTTGAGCTTTGGCACTCGCTCATGGGAAGGGACGATAATTACCATAGGGTGCTATCTTTCGATGGTCCAGAGGAGGACCTAGAGGAGTACATCTGACCTGGTGCCTGGGACACAGAACCGACAAGCGAATGCTCCGAAATACGAGAATGCATTCACTACACCAACCAAAAGTACCCAGGAAACCCTGTATAGATTGAAGGCACTTACTATGCTGATCGTCACAAAGCAACAAGTTGTCCTCACCAAGAACACATAACTGATTACCAAATGGCCCGTTCTCAAGACAATCTAACCCGACCATACA
Source organism: Fusarium oxysporum Fo47 (assembly GCF_013085055.1). Classification (NCBI taxonomy): domain Eukaryota; kingdom Fungi; phylum Ascomycota; class Sordariomycetes; order Hypocreales; family Nectriaceae; genus Fusarium; species Fusarium oxysporum. The sequence continues at coordinate 2,415,702 of NC_072849.1, forward strand.
TCTGATGCAAGCTTAAGTCACTCTCAAAATAGCAGTACACATACAGCGATGGCAAAATTTAATAATAACACGCATACCACTGACTTCGCTGCATCTACAAACAAGTGCATTTCATTGTCACCGTCAAGAGCAATGAAAAAGCACCAGTGAATCAACTCGAAGCTATGAAAAAAGGCCCAAGAAGAAGAAACATCGCCAAATCGTTTCCTTTGCCACTGAGTCCTCCGAGTTCTATAGTCCCAATCTGTGAGAATGTGAAAGAAAGGAATCTTTTCTTTCAGCGAGTTGAGCGTTTCCAACACCTGATTTGCATAAGGGTCATCCGTGTGCTCCCAAATATTTCTCGTCTCAGCTATGGTCGCTAGCAAAAAGTCTTTGGCGCGAACAACGGCTATTTCGTACCAGTCAGTGAGCCACTCCACGAAGAAATCTGCGATATTGGCTTGGACATCTGGGTACACGAGCTTCCACATGGTTTGGGCTGTGAACAACTGATTCCACATGCCATTCAAGATATTCGTCATTTTCCCATGAACATTTGGGCCGGTGTTAATATTCATATAGTCAAATGAAGCGATGGCTGAGCGCAAAATCGCCAGGGCATCCTTAGGTCTTAACTCCATTTTTTCCAAGCGGTTCTCGTACGCCATGGCGTCGTTGTTCTGCATTATCTAGAAGGCGTTGGTTAGCCATGTCATGATGTCGACTCCCTCTCAGTGTTTCTTGAATAGACATACCGCGCCTTCAACCACGTTCAGGAGCTGCTCAGTAATATTGAAGTTTCTGTCATCTGCATAGCTACCCAAGCACTCGAAAAGACGATCGAATAGTTTGGTATTATCAAAATTGGGATTGCCAGGGATAGGGACCCAAAATTTCCGGAAACGGTCTGACTCTCCTAGTGAGGTATGGACCCAGAACATGCTATAGGGACGGCACCAATTCTGGCTGGCCTTCCGCTGGACTAGACTGTTAAATTGAAGTTAGCAACGATGTGACCTTGAAACGCTGAAGTAATTGCCGTACAATCCTGCGGTTACGTACCTAAAGAACTTCTTCAGAAGGCCCTTACTAAATGGATACTCAGCTAGTCCTGTGTATCAGTGGCAGCAATTCAGGGGCACGGAAGACATACTCTGAAACTTAATAGTCCTGAGAACGTTTCATATTCCTTCGGGTTTCATTCTCATGTCGGAGCAATTATCGGGGTCCTCGAATTCGGCAGTATTCTGAAGACCATCATGGTCGCTGGGCAATTTGTTGACAGGAGGATTCGCAGGTACTATAACCTCGAGTTTGAAACTATTGCTGCCGTCAGGAGCTATCAATTCTATGAACTCGAGCTTGGGCTCGGGGGCTTGGCGGGCATGTATCCAGTGATGCAGATGTGTAGATTGATGGCGAGACACTGCGCGATGCCACAGAAGTCCTTCGTTGTCTATCATGTGTTAAACGGGTCTTAATGTAGTCAAGTTTCAGGTAAAGAATACTTATACCACAGTATCCGTGCTTAGAGCAATAAATATTTAGAGGACATTTGTCTTCCTCGGCCTATTTGGAGCCAAAACCTGGGTTACACTCAGACTTGCGATCGCAGTCCGATCGACAGTGTGTTCCACAATCTATGAGAAAAATCAGCCAAAATTGAATACCTTGAAGAGTCGATAGATACAATCGGGACCGAAGCTACAGTTTCCTGATTTGTTACAGCAACCATTCTTACAGCGCTTGATAAAATCGATTAAGGCAACCCATTTAAAAAGAAAATCCCAGATAGGTAGAATACCGGAAGTTCAAAGCAGACTAGAAAGATTTGATTCAGTCTTCGCTTAGAAATATACTTTTCACCTCTCTTTGTCAGTTAATTGGATGTACACCTAACCCAAGATGCTATCCTCCCCTTCCGCCGCGTCCTCACTCCTTCCGCGACCATAGCCTGCGTCTCGCACTTCTTTATCCTTCATCCATTCATAATTCAGCTCTTAACATATCTGTCGTGCAGCCTCTCCATCCATGTTTAGTAGATCCATTAACTCCGCCCCTCCAGCTTTCACCAGCCTGGCCATCATATCGTCTGGCATTTCCGTTGTTTCCTCAACTCGATTTGCCAGACAGACACCACGAGCAGCTCTATAAAGAGCTTTATCTTATTTTAGATTTCTTTAAGCAGGGTCAGCATTATGCTCCAGCAAAAGTAAGATAGCATCAATAAAATGCGAGTTCCTGGTTGCAATGTGTAATGGCGTATTGCCAGCATCGTCGACGTCTGTAACTTTTGCACCATAGGCGAGTAAAACTGAAACAGCAGCTAGGTCAATAGGTGCGTCATCGCCATGGAACTGGAACAAGGTATGCAGAGGCGTTTCGTCCTTGTAATTGCGAAGGCTCGGATCCGCGCCCCGGCTGCATAGGAGTTCAAAGACAGGAGTGTATATCTTACCATTCTTGCCGAAATGTCAGGTAGCATAATGCAATGCTGTATTTCCATCATTATCTTAGACGCTACTCATGATTTCCAGGGTCCGCTCACTGCCCCGTCGTGGGGGGGTAATTGCTACGGTTTGCCAGCTCGGTTGGGAATCCACTATTCGAAATCAGTTTTAAACAAGGGACAATTTGAAGCGCCTCTGCATCTTCTCGATTGAGGCAGATCGCCGAGGGAATCACCTTCGTCTTCGCCCCGGTCCGCTTCTTGTGGCCATGAGAATAGAGAAGATCTTGCTCAAGTGAATGTGCTGTACGCCTTTGTCTCGCTAAGAGTTACATAAAAGTTTCTCCCTTGTGATCTATGCTATCTTGAAACGTGCATGCTGATCAGCTATTGATTAATATCATTGACTGTATGCATCTTTATTTTATTGCTACAGAAAAGCTCTCTCACAGCCTCAAGTTGCTTTGGTCCACTACCTCTTTGCAACGCACAGTATTATCGTCACTTGAGACGATTTTGCGTTTATATTCAAGTCTAGGTGCCAGTTGAAACGACAACTATGCGTTTGCGCGCCTGGCTTTTCGTCTTGCTGCTATTATTTTTATATGTAGCAGCAGATGACACGACCTGTAGTGCATCCAAAAAGTGCAAGCAAGGATGTTGCAACAAGTCTGGAAACTGCGGATTTGGCCCTGACTGTAAGGGATCCAATCACGCATTCTTTGTTATGTCCCTGTGCTGACGCGAAGCAGATTGCGGGAAATCAGTTTGTTGTTCCGACTGTGATAGAAAGTCGGACTGCAACCCAGGATTCGGCAAGCAATGGGCCAAGAGCGATAAGTCTGCTGCTCCAAGCATGGATACTGTGGTGTAAGTACAGAGCATCGCGTATTTTCGCAGACTGACAGGCAACTCGATAAAACTAGACAACGAAAGACTTCTGTGGAAGCAAGACGGTTAAACGGCCAAGCTGCAAGAAAGGCGGCGACATGCAGCGTGTTGTGGGCTACTTTGAAGGCTGGGCTAAGAACCGGCCTTGTGAGGTCTTCTCGCCTGAGCAGATTCCCATCGGTCTATATACACACATCAACTTTGCCTTCGGTACCATCAACCCCAACACGTTTTTAATCGAAGCCAATGACCCCGAGGACGTGGACATGTATGAACGCCTGATGCTACTGAAGAAGAAAGATACGAATCTCAAGATCTACCTTGCCATTGGCGGGTGGACTTTCAACGATCCCGGTCCTACAGCGAGAGTTTTCTCCGATCTGTCGGCATCACTAGCGCGTCAAAGAACTTTCTTCAAATCAGTTGAGTCTTTTCTGGCAACATACAATTTTGACGGACTTGATCTGGACTGGGAGTACCCGGTAGCTGAAGAGCGATCTGGTCGAGAGGTTGACTACAAGAACTTTCCTGTCTTCATGGCTTCATTGAAGAAGGTCATGGGGACAGGAGACAAAGGTTTGACTATCACTCTACCCGCGTCATACTGGTATCTACAATATTTTGACATTAAGAAACTGGTAAGTGGATTTTGTGGACGAATGCACTACCTATATGGCTCCAGAAGCTAACCTGAGGTCTGTTGGTAGGAACCCACCGTCGATTTCTTCAACATCATGTCCTACGACCTTCACGGAGCATGGGACCAGAAGGCGAACTGGACTAAACCCTACCTCAACGCGCACACCAACCTTACGGAGATTGACCTGGCATTAGACCTTCTTTGGCGAAATAATATTAAGCCTGATAAGGTCGTGATGGGCCTTGGCTTTTATGGCCGCGCATTTACGGCCCAATCAGCGGCGTGTCGCAAGCCAGGCTGTTTGTTTAGCGACCCGGCCAACGCTGGCGAATGCAGCCAAGAGAAAGGTATTTTGCTGAACTCGGAGATCGACATTGAGGTCCGGAACCGCAATTTGAAGCCCGAGTTATACAAAGAAGAAGCTGTCAAGGTTGTCACTTGGGGAAAGCAATGGGTGTCATATGATGACGCCGATACACTCAAGATGAAGGTTGATCGTGCTGGAGAACTTTGCCTTGGTGGCGTTATGGTATGGGCTATCAGTCACGATACCAAAGATGCCCGGTACAACAAGGCCTTGGCCAAAGTACTCGGCCGCGAAGTGACGAGCGGCTCCTTGGACGATGATGAAAAGGCGGCCGATTTTGTCAAGAAGCCCTACGAACAGTGCCGGTGGACGAACTGCAAGGAACCATGTCCTAAAGGCTGGGTACATGTCGGCCGTAGTGACCCGGGGGCTCGGAAAAACGAGCTGATGTATGATGAGACAGCCTGCGGCGGTGATGGCATCCATTCATTCTGCTGTCCTCCTGATCAGGACATCCCAATATGTGGCTGGTGGGGGCATGGCAATGGAAAGTGTCAGAAGGAATCATCTTGCCCTAGCGGCATGGTCGAGATTGGTACAAACTCGATGAAGTGCGAGGATCCACCACGCGTACAGACGGCTTGCTGCAAGCCCAACACTGTGAGCATGAAGCTCTACGATACCTGTCGATGGGGCGCGTACCCAGAGTGCAACACTAGCCCCGAGTGTCCTGGCGACTACTTCAACTGGCCCATGGCCTCATCTGGGTCAGGCTCCGGTGCATTGAAATGCAATGATCTCAAGAACGACCTCGGCACTCCCATCATCGGCGTACAGATGCGCAACTATTGCTGCAACACCAAGCCTGGTCTTCGTTTCATTGACTGTCAAGTCCGTCGTGACTATGGTCCAGCACCAGATGCAGACGATCTTGCTGGCTACTGTCGTAGCGGATGCCCCAGCGATCGCGTACGAGTGGCCCTTGATACAGCTTTTCACACCTGCACTTCCAAGCTAGGAGGAGGACAAGCTACTTGCTGCAAAACGGACTACTCCGAGGAGGTGCTTGTACCCAACGAAAAGATCGCGGTGTACAGGAAAGTTATGGACGATTGGGTCAAAGGCGGGACATGCCCCAACCCCGACAAAGTCTTGGGCAAGCGATCTACAACCGACTTGGTGGTCCGAGACGACCCGATTGAGGATATCACGATTTTCCTATTGCTCCGGAATCTCATAACACACACAGGCAGCGATGTCATGTTAGCCCAGCAAGTCCACATCTGGAACGACGGCGTTGATGCTATGGATGAAGAGTACCTCCAGTACACCTACATCAGCACCTACATCCGACAAAACTGGATATTAGATTGGCAAGGACCTTCAGAAATAGCTCTTGACATCCTTTGCCATCCACACTATTGGGCGAAAAGGATCAGAGCCTACCTGACGGGTGACAGCGAGACCAAGGCGAATCTCATGAACTGCAAGACTAGCTTCTGTGAAAAGGCTGAAGATTGTCCTATTTTGAGTGATGACGAAGGCGACCAAAGCGGCGACAACAGCCGTCGCCATGTTACATTGTTTGGCCGTCATGCTCATCAGCTTTCCCATTCACACCATCACCAGTTCATACGCCACTCGTTAGAAGAACGTGGTCCAGACGATAATAAGCTCAAGTTTAAGGTCCCAGGTGCGCCTGCAGGTGAAAATATATACGAAATCGAGGTTCCTGATGTAAGTCTTCGACATCCTGACGGTTTCATCGAAAGCTGACGGAGACAGAACCCCACATTAGCGGACATAAAAGACGACGATAACGAGCTACTCGAGAAGGTGGTGCTGATTAGATTGCGAGATGACTGCTGGATCCCTATTGTGACGGCGAGGAAGTTCAGTAAAAAGATGCTTGAACTCTATAAGTTACAAAGTGCGTTAGCCCTTCGGTTGTCAGTCCTTCCTTCTAACACACTCTAACATCGGTGGCTAGTGGAACATCTCGTTGATAAGAGTATTCTTCGAGCTTGGTACGAAAATTCTGTTATTGGAAAGTAAGAAACTCCCCATGCCCTGGTTTGTCAGCAAAGAAAGTGCCTAATTGAGGTTGGTAGACTCCCTTCGGGCGCTGCATCGAAATATGGTCCTATTCCCATTGTATTTTGGGAACGAATAAACAACATAAACTTCGCAGTAGAGCCCGGCGTGCCTAACCTTCCTGGAAGCGAAGATGGCATGTTCCAGTTTCAACGACTCTTTGATCGCACCTTCGAGTGTTTAGGAAGCAAAAGGAATTACAAAGCCTTCATGATTGTCGACGCGGAAATCAATCAAGCCAAGAATTATGTAAGTTCAGTTATTTAACTTTTGCCTCCTTCCTGACCTTCTGGGTATACTCTTTCTATTAGTTCGCCGGCTAATAACTCAGGTCATGCGCTTTAACCGATTTCCTGCTGAGAAAAGCTTGGAAAAATACGTGGAAAGGGACGGGGAGAGATCCAAGGAAACGATCAAAGCGGAGCAAGAGAAAGTGGTCAAACGGATCCGGGCGACGTTGAGCGTGTTCTGGTACCTGGCAACGCCCACAGCCAAGGAGAAGCTCAACAAAGTTGTAAAGGACATCCATACGCAATTGAAATTCACGGAGGGGGTCTACAACAAGAGGTTCCCGAACGAGAAGGTACGGCTCGCTGATTACTTCATCGAGTGGCTGAAAGATCACTACGAAAAGGTTGTGGCTTCGATGAGGACGAATGTGGAGTCCCAAATCGCACAGACGCGGCGGCTGCTGCGGGGGTTTGACGATGAGCTGGCTAAGGATATGCGCGTCAACATGGACAACTTTGAGAAGAACTTGAGGGGCGGCAGGAACCTTAGGATTGATACCAGCGGCTTCCCTAAAATTGAAGATGGGGACACGGAGATGGGAGGTACCTCCTAGCTTAGGGTATGATCTTAGCTGTATGCTACAATCTAGGTTGATAGATACTGTTGAATACAGCCGTAGCCTCTGAGCTTCCTTGTCGCATTAATCCGAACGATTTGGGCATTGGCCACTGTAGTGCTTCCCAAATCGGCGAATCTCAGAATACGACCCTGTATTATTGAGAGCCATATCCCCAGGCCAGACATAATCACAAAGATCCTCTTCAGGTCCATCGAAGTCGATCGCAAACTCAGTTCGCATCGAGTTCAGCATCAGTAGTTGCCATAGATCCAATAGATAGCCTGTTGGGATCCTCATCCATCCCCAGCCTGGATGCCCTCGTCTCCAATTCAGGGACACCGCTTTCACGACAAACTCGCCCTCAGAAACATCTTTCAATACTGATTCGTCGGCAAGTAATATATAGCCATGCGTGCTATCTGACATGACTCGATTCTTATCCGTCTTTTCGTGCTGGCAGAATTTGCGAATACCCCCAGCATCGAGCCCATCTAGTAGAGATTTATCGGCCTGGGCATTGAGATAGAACAAGTTCTTGAGTATATCGACGTGACGTTGATCTGCATCCTCTCGATCGTCGTAAAATCCAAATGCCAGTCTCGTCTGGTGTTTCAGAGCATATAGAAGCGTGTTCCAAGCCTCGTCGGAACCTGGACCGTAATATGTGCGATAGATGTTGAATCCCCATTGGTGGTAGAACTGAAGAACATCGGGATCTTTGCTGGCTATCTGCTGCATCGCAGGCGGGAAGGGAGAACAATATTTAGAAATCAGCTCGATCATATCTTCAATCATCTTTGGGGCGGTTTGGTTGATTAAGATTCGGTAGTTTCAGGCGTGCCAGCAAAGGAAAGGAGCGGTAATTCCAAGTTCGGCCGTTAATGTCGCAGTCGTGAAGGAGGGTAAGTTGGCCTTTGTCCAAGGACCAATAACTTATAGTCATTTGACGAATGATTCACGGAACAGTGTTTATCCGCCGGTTGCCCACTTCAGACCTAACTAGCCTAATCCTTATCCTAGTTATAACTAATTGCCTTAATTATAAATACTTTATATATAATATCCTTTAATAGTATGATATTAGCAATAAGTATAAGTTAATAATTACTACCTTTTATATTTTATTTAGCCTTAAGAAGCTTTTTTACATAAATCTGCTAAATTTAAGAAATATTAAGATTATTAAATAACAATATGTATTATTAAGTTAAAAGTTAAAAGAACTTCATTAGTTAATTTATATCTTTTAGGTATGTATTTTTATTATTATAAATTGCCTTATTATAATCTTTTACCTTTCTTAAATATATATTCCTCTTTACAATAGCTAAATATAAGGTATGTTTACTAAGTTGTAGTATTAATAAGTATATCCTAACACTAATTTAAGTTAGAACTATAATATATATAATATACTATAAAGCCCTATTTGTAATAATATTAGAAGTTCTCTAGGTCTTTTTTATTAAGTGAATAACTCTTAACTCCAGGTTCTTTACGTGGTGGCCGCGATAAGTGATCGATTATCTCTGATATAGACGTTATTTTTAGGAATTCTTGTATTTCCATGCGGTGTTTCTTGAAGCATCGTAACTTGTGAGGCAAAACTACAGTTATTAACAGAACAGGAATGCGAGTAGTGCTGTGACCTAAACTTATTGCCTAATGCTTGCTTAAGCCCTTATTGCGCTTATAGTTATACGTTGGTCTGCCCTTGACCCACTAAGTTCTCTGTGGTGATACAACCTCGCAGCCACAAGTCTCAAGTGCAAATAACACATCTAGCTCATAACTTAGACATTGACCTACCGTCTATTGCTGGTGTCACTTAGCTCTCCAAGCTTCCCATGTTAGACTTTTGTTTCAGCATTGAGCTGTCCACCATCAACAAGGTGATGCTTACAGTGGATCCTTTGAAGAAGGCATAAGTCTATGTATGACTACGTTCCAAAAGCTTGCAACCTCAAGTTGGACGAGTTTAGGGCCAGTTACAGGACATTCTGCAATAGAATTGATCGTGCGGGAGCACGACATCGACGACATCTCGCCTTACTTGTTACTCAGAAACATTCTGAGCGATACAGGAAGCACGGTCATGTTAGCCTAAGAGGTTAATATCTGGAACAGTGCTATTCGCGCCAGGTACGAGTATTTGCAGATCACTTACATCAGCAGCTATATCAGACAGAACTGGCGCTTCGATTGGCAAGGCCCTTCCCAGATGGCGATCGAGATAGAATGGATCACAGATTACTATGCGCTTGTGTCGAAGACGTTCAGGGAAAACACGTTGGACATGGTCTCCGAGGTGCGGACAGAACTTGAGGGTAATACGCAGAAATGGGCTGAGATCATGCGCGTTAATATGCGAGCATATGAGACACAAGCAAGGAATCAGGCATTAACCTTCATCGACACTAGCGGTTTTCCGAAAGATGACGACACAGAAATGGGAGGGGCATGATACATAACTAGATAGAGGAGTCCATAGTCGATATGAATTATGTATTCCCCGCCTATCCTGTTTGCTTAGAAGGTGCGATCAGGTCTTTGACCAGTATAATGGAAAAGCAACGGACGCACTTCAGAGAACCCTCCTGTGCCCGGGAGAGAAACGTCCCCGTGCCACACATAGGTATCGAGATCGTTCTCGGGCCCGTTGAAGCTGAGAACTGACTCCGTACCGAACGAATGACGGCTGAGAAGTATCCATAGGTCCAGAAGATAGCTTGTTGGTATCCTCATCCAACCCCACCCTGAAAACCCCTCAGACCAACTCAAGGAGACCGCCTTGACAACTGATTCGCCAATCGCAATATCCTTCAACACCGACTCATCAGCGACTAAAACAAACTCGTAGAGGTAACCAGCCATGGCTCGTTCAGCCCCCAAGTCCTCATCGCGACATAGTTCTCGGACACCTTTGATGTCGAGACCATCCAATAGCGACGCGTCTTCGCGTGCGTCAAGATGAAATTGATTCTTGAGCAGTTGCACGTCGCTTTGGTCCACATTCTTCCTACCCTCAAAGTATCCAAATGCGAGCATAGTTTGCTGCTTCAAGGAACTTAGAAGTATATTCCAATGACTGTCAGACTCCGTGCTATAGTGCGTGCGGTAGATTGTGAAGCCCCAGTGACGGTAATATTGAAGATTGTCAGGATGCTTCCTGCTTTTGTGCTGCCGCACGACATCTCGCGGGGGTGACCAAATATGCTCAATCAGTTCTTCAATGAGTGGCTTCATGTTGGTGGTAGGAATTGCGGGATTAGGCAGCTGTGCTAAGAAAGGCTAAACAGGAACCAAGAAAGAAATTGTAAAGGACTTCGTTTTCCTGTTGGCCCTTCTTGTAGAAGATTAAAAGGGAAGTTGCCAAGGCCTTACCCGGATCAGTGTTGATCCGCCTTCCGCCCACTCTTCGAAAGGCTCCCTCCATGAATATTGGCATAGAGTGCCCAAGAGTAGAGAGTATGCCAAAGAAGATTACGGAGGATACATTCCTATAAGCATACGGTTCGTAGGTCTGATAATTAATCAAGGTTTAATGTCTCATAACGCTCTAAATCTTATGTATCCTAGGTCCTCTTCCTCGACCCCTCCCATTTCCAGTTTGCTTCGGGGGGCCATCGAGCTCTTTCCATCCCTGCCTCGTTTTATGATATATCTCTCTATGTTTCATTCCCTCCGCGTCCGTCAAGTCTATCAGCCCCACCCCTCCAGCCTTCACCAGTCTTGACAACACATCCTCCTGTGCCCTTATTCTTTCCGGCGCTTTGTACTTCTGGTTACGTCTCAAGTACGTACCACCACCAGCTCGGTGAAGGGCTGTTTGCCCATTCAAATTCAGTAGGGCAGGGTCAGCGCCGTGCACAAGAAGAAGTGATACGACATCGGCCCATTCCAGGTTTGCCGCTGCAATGGCGTATCAACTGCCTTATCCATGTCGGCTGGAGATGCACGTTGGGCGAGTAAAGCTGTTACGGTGGCTATGTCGACGGAATTCTTTTCGCAAAAGTAGTCTCTATAGTCACCACCATCCTCGAGACGGAATAGGGTATGCAGAGGCGTTTGACCTTCTGTGTTCTGTATGCTGGCATCGCCGCCCCTGGCGCAAAGGAGCTGGATTATAGGAGTGTACATCTTATCGTATCGACTCGGTGACCGGGTGGCGTAGTGTAAAGGTGTATTTCCATCGTTATCGGTGACGTTGATGATGGTTGGGTCTAGGCCAAAGAGCAGTTCAACGATATTCGCAATGCTCTGTGCTTTGTCGCGGACACCCGCATTTGAGTATCCAAAACTCTCCTTTGGCAAGTCGCTTTGAGTCACCCAATGGAGAGGAAGACTTCCACGACTGTCTCGTTGCCATAGGACATCCAAAGTATCCAACTCAGCGCCCCGACAATCAATAAGAGTCTTCACAGCTTCGAAGTTTGCGTGAGTGCAGGCAACATATAGTGCGTTAACTTCAAAAAGTGCATTCAGGTAGATTCCAAAATTTGTCTTCCCATCGACCTCTTTCCACCTTGGTGTAAATATCGGCACCATCGTCGATGAGCCTCTTGATCAATGGTGAACCTGCCCACTGTGTAACCAATGTCAGGACTGTGTTGCTTATTCTTGCATCCTCATTTGAGACATCAGACGCGGAGGCACCTCGGTCCAATAGCAAATTTATCATTGCTTCGCTTTCCGCAGGTCCAGGTAGACCTTCTTATAAAGAAGTTGGCAAATCGATATAACGGGCCGAAGCAGCTGATAGTAATGCAGTAGAGTCGCTTTGGTCGCGTTCGTAGATGCTGGCGTATCGTGGCTGGTGATTGAGTAGGAATCGGACTATGTCGACTTGGCCATATTGGGTGGCTTCGTTCAATAACAGAACTTCTCCTGATTCGAATTTGATTTTCATATCGGGATCCTTGCCCTTCGTACAGTGATTCAGAAGAATTTTACGTACACCAAGAGCTCCCCGATAGGCTGCCCACATGCAGTAGTTCATGTCAATCACAACGTCACAGTCGCAGTAATCTAAAAACAGATGTCTGTCTGGGACGGCCCAGAGATCGTGCGCGAAACCCGGCTCCATCGAGAAAGCCCAAGGTGCAATCGTGGGATATTTTTGAAGAGCATTCGTATCATTCTGCGCAATGATCTCATACAGGAGGCCAAAATGTACATTCTCATATAAAATTGAACCGTCCGTATGAAGCATCGTCATAGGGGCTGGACAATGTCCCTCAAGTCCTTGACTTTCATACTTAGCGTTTGGGTTTTCAGCGAAACGACAATGAGACGACTCATCTTCCGTGTCGGTAGACGAAGACATGCTCAAGGATAGATAGATTGTTTAGTTAAAGAATAAGAAAAGTATTGATTAGCAAATACTACAATATGTATTGGTCGTACGCAGGAGATACTGATGTAAAATCGGCTTAGATTCGAGCTTCCAGCAGTGGAGTCATGGTCGATGTAGTGAAGCGGGTCAGGTCCGGCGATGAGCCACAGCCCGAGCTTAAATTACGTACAATAGAATGGAGCATAATTATCCGTAATTATACATCGATCAACCACAAAGCTATGGCTAAGGGACTGGACTTATTGCATAACCATTACATCACAAACCCACCAACTTCGTTTGTCATCTTCGTCTTCACCAAGTGCTCATTCATTTTCAAGATTTATTATAATATCACCAACGCAAATTTGCAAGAATACGAGAGATAAGTGGATAATGAACGATATATGTTGAGTTAAGAACATGTGTCAAGTTTTTCTGCTACAACTACGAAAGAGACTTGAATGGGGGTCGTATTTAGTTGCTAAGGCTTAGGCTGTGTTGGCATGATGAGATCAGGCATTGTGTAGATTTTCTATGTGTTCTAATCTGAGGATAGACTGACTGTACTTATATCTTGAACATCTTTCGGGTTGGGCTCTTTTTTCTTCCCTACCACATGTCATCCTTTTGGCCACTATAGTAACGCCATTCGCGAATTTCCGAGCATCTCCCTGTGTCCAAAAGTGCCATATCCCCAGGCCAGACACTGTCCGCAAGATCTTCTTCAGATCCTCGGAAGCTAATACAGAACTCAGTCCGGTATTTATTCCACATCAGAAATGTCCACAACTGCAACAGATAGCCCGTCGGGATCCTCGCCCATCCCCATCCCGAGTGACCATCAAACCACGACAATGAGATAGCCTTAACAACGAATTCACCTTTTTCTATATCTTTCAAAACAGCTTCATCAGCGAGCAAAACATAATTGAACAGATAATCTGCCATAGCTCGACTCTCGTGGGGCCTTGTGCTCACGCGGTACTTGTAGTTGGCTTTCTCTACAACTTCAGTCTCTTTGAGCTTTTCGGCGTTGCAGAATTCCCTAAGACCTCGAACATCGAGACCATCCAGCCGAGAGGGATCCTCCCGGACATCTAGATAAAATAATTCCTGAACTCGTCGCCTATCAACTTGGTCTGTTTCCTCGTCGTCCTCAAAGGCTCCAAATGCCAGCTTAGTCTGATGTCTTAAAGAGTATAAAAGCGCTTGCCAATGCTTTTCAGACTCTTCACCGTAGTAGGTACGGTAAATGGTGAAACCCCATTTGCGGTAGTGATGGAAATTGTCCGGGTTCTTCCTCCCTTCCGGTCCCAGCTTGGTCCCGCGCGGGATCTGCCAAACCTGACGCATCATGTCTTTGATAATGTCGGACATCTTGACAGAGCTTGATTACGAGCATACGCCAGGTGAAGGTTGTATTTTTTTTCTCTCTTTGAAATGTTGTAGAATGATGAGCTGTGATAACCAGCTAATTAAGCAGATGTGATCTCGAGAATGGGATCTTAAGAGACCTTGAATTGGCTAAAATGGTATGACTGAAGCGAGAACAAAATCATGTTGGTTGACATGCTTTAGATAAGGGAAATCACGTTGAGACAGCATGGTCCTGTCGATCCGGAATATAAATTCACCGACATGGGCGAATGTGGAGTGGAACAAAACAGAAAGATATAGCGAAATCATCATTAGTCACAGACAAGCTACAATTCTGTCAAATTGTGCCGTTTACTGAAAGTGTAATGCATTTAAGGTTATATGTATAAAACTAGACATAACTTAGGAGGCAACTGCCATATTGCCACACAATTAATTGCAGGTGGACTGTGCTTGCTTGTTATGTATTAGTTCCACTTTAAATACTTGCCGATGACTCATTCCCAATATCAAAAGAATTCCAATTATAAGTATTTAAAAGCTCAGTGTTTGTGCATGAAAAGGTTCAACTTCTCTTCGATCACTTGAATACTTAAGAATAATGCCGTCCACTCTGCCCGAAGCTGAATCACCTTACCGCAATTTCGTTCGGGGTTCAAACGAGTATCATAATGGCAAAGAGCCTCCTTACACACCAATCACTATGGTTGATCGTAATGGATCTGTTCTGTGCGAAACAGATCAATTTGACCTTCTTGGTGCAATCATCTATCGGGATGATGTGACGACTCTTGAGCAGCATCTCGATATTGCGCTATGGGTTATCGAGGAAATAGAGGAGCTTCCTCTATATTACTCCTTCTTCTACATAGCTGTATCACACGGAAGTCTTGGTGCACTTAGAACCCTCCTTTCCTACTACGTAAGAGTTATTGAACCAAACCAAATAATTACCTTTCGAAAACGCGGCTTCAGCCTGCTTAACGAAGCTGCTAGGCGGGCCTATCTGGAGATAGTAGAATTTTTACTCGATAACCAGCCACCATACGTTGATATCCATGAGCGAGATTATACCGGCTGCACTGCTATTGCTGCTGCCTCAGATTTATATTCAACGAGATACACCGAGGCATTCAACTGGCAGCCTTCTGTTGCCAAGAGCGAAGCTGTGATGAATCTGTTACTAGATTAGGGTGCCTTTCCTTCGGACGTGGTTGCACGGGCTCATGAAGACTCATCAGGGAAACCTGAAACCGTTTTGTCAATGGCATTCGAGTGGGCAGGCTCTAAGATGATCGAGAGGCTCGTTAGCGGCGGCGCAGATGTCCATGCCGAGTTCACAAAACACTCGCTTCAACTACGACTGTACGACGAACAGGACTATATCATCGACAACGTCACTGCAATTCATATGGCTTCTTTTCGTGGTAACTTCGTCGCTCTTGAGACTCTACTCGATCAACATGGGGACACAGTCATTGCCCTGGAAATGGTGTCCTCTTGTGACAGTCGAGGGAGTACCCCTCTTCACTGGGCTGCACGGAATAACCTGTATAACCCCAACTTACAGGAAATTGCACAGAATATTAAAACAACTATCCATCTTATTTTAGACATAGACCCTGCGATAGTAAATGTCCAAGATATTGAGGGGAACACGGCCTTGCATTACGCCGCTCGATATTTCGGTGAAAATGTGGAAGTCTCCAGGCCAATTTTTCAAAGCCTTTGCGACAAGGGCGCAGATTCAAGTATACACAACAACCGCGGAGAAACACCGCTACACGATATATTCTCCAGTGATGGTACAGATGAGACAATCGACAAACAAATCTTATCTCTCCTCCTTGCCCATGGCGCAAAGGTTAACGATATTGATCATGCTGGAAATACCCCTCTACATATTACAGTTCGAAGGCTGGATTATCATAACATAATGTCTTTTCTTATAGAACGGGGCGGTGATGCTACCATCGGTAATTCGGCAAATGAGACACCTGTCCATGTAGCCGCTTCCGGCGATGTATCCACCCCGGTTCTGGCGGAGAAAGTTGAGATACAGAATGGAGTCCTCACAACTCTAACAAACGAATTTTGGCAAGCACCGCGTCTTGCCCATCTATTTCCCCTGTCAATGTCGAACGCTGTCATAATTAGGACTTGAAAGATTGCGCTTTATCTTAGTAACTTAGTCGTTGGTCGAATGTTTCGCATAAGTGGAAGAAGTGCTGTTAGTGTCCCAACTTAACCCTAGCTTCTCACTACAGGGTATGGAACCTACCTACCCCTCATCTTATTCCCAATCACTTCCTTGCCTAACAAGTGTAACATTGCAACAGAATGCGACTTCACTTCCTGGTAATTCTTGCCAGGGCTATAACTTCTGCGAGTGGTGAACTTCGGCTATATAGCCGCTACTATGGCTAAGAAATCTCATAAACAAACAGGACAATCACCAGTAGGAAGACGTATTTAAAGAAGGTACCATATCGGACCATATTACCTCAATCGAGGATCTATCCGACCAGATTACCACGCCACAACAACCTATCATCCCTGTCATTAGCCCGCACATCCCAGACCAAGGTCCTGACAATAATCCAAAGGTCAAGGCAAGCCTGCTTTTGAGAAGCCTAAACGATGAATTAGAACCGGATTGCCTCCGTAACAAATCAACTTGGTGGTTTCGAACCTATGAAGGGCACTGTAATTGGCTGAAGTGAGGTGAATCGGGTGAAGGCTCTATTGGATCGGCCAGACCACGCGACTATCAACAATACACACACGCCGATGATATATCCAAGCCACGAGAAGGCTCAAACCCACAAGCCACTAGTAATTCGATTTTCAAAAGGAAGAAGACGATTTATTATGAACATACGCCTCTCCTTCTGGGGCTTATTGAGGTGAGAGTGTATCATCCGTGGATTCTCGATTCTTGGTGCTGACTTATTCAGTTCATCATGCATAACGTTACATATAGCCGAGTTTCTATCGATGAGTTAATTAAAGTCCCTATGCCAGAGGATGAGGAGGTATTTTCTATCAATACCACACTCAGAGTACCAAGAACAGCCGCAATGCCCGGAACGGGCACGTCCAGAAGTAACCCTCGTGAAAACATCAATATGGCAACAACATGGCTCGACATATCGTCTTTATATGGCAGCACCACTGATATAGCACATCGAATTTGATCAAAAGTTGATGGCAAACTTCTCACGCAAGAGGTCCAGTCCCCTGGGACCAGGGCAAAATCCTTTTACCTTCCCTTCAACAGCATGGGTGTACCGACCAACACGCGGCCTGGTGTAGAACCAGAGGGACTGTTTGCCGGAGGCGATCCTCGTACCAATGAAGACTGGCTGCTTCTTGGTATCCACACATTACTACTTCGTGAGCATAGCAGGCTCTGTGACATTCACAAGAAGCAGAAGCCGGGCTGGGACGATGAGCAGCTTTATCAGACCGTGCGACTCGTCATGTCTGCGAAAGATGGATTGATCGCCAACACATACCAAATGGCCTATTGGACGGAGAAGATGCCATGGCCAAGAGATGACGGATTTCCTCTGTACCGTCAGATGTTTGGTGAGAACGCATTAGAGAAAAACCCTGGCAACACGTATCCTTGGCCGCTTGTCACCAAAAAATGGAAAGCCAATGACGGTCTCTGCAGTGATGGCTGTTGTCTATCGCTTTCACGAGTTTATCATTCCGAGCTTCTCAATCAAGGATCAGAACAATGAGACATTATGGGAGCAAAACCTGTTTGAGACGAGCATTAATAGTACTGGGTTACTCAATGTCGGGCTGGAAAGAATTCTTGCTGGGGCTCTTTCGTCGCACATTCCCGACTTCAAGTCTGGAGTAGACGAGAGTTTCAGAAGCGCTGAAATCTACCGTGGGCGTCCCTTTGACGTTGTCGTCTCAAGTATTGTGCATGAGCAAGAGCAAGGGTTGTCGACATTCAACCAATATTTTCACGAGTACAACGCTCAGGATCAAGAAGTTGTTGTCCCAATTTGAGATACTTGAGATAAATTTTCGACTGACCCTGGAGTCATTGAGAATCTGAAGAGGCTCTACAAGCACCCTGACGATGTCGACATCGTCGTGGGCTGTCAACCTCATCATCAGCCTGTTTGTTTATTCGGCATGGGAAACTCTGACCGTTTCTCTATCGGCTTTGCGATGATGCGTTGTCTTCTTGTGGGCCGCCCGTGGGATTGCCATCCAAGTAACGCTCTGGAAGACCTGATATGGGAGCGAAAGGACGTACCCGGTTTTTCCAACTTTATTTTTTATAGCGACTTTTGGGTTAAGGAGCTGGATTTGCCAGCCCATGGTACGAATCTCCTGTGGCGTTTGATCACAGAAAACTCGGAGATCAATTGCGTTCAGAGATCGCCTTTGTTTCCACCTGACAAGGATACCAACCCAATTCACTGTTCAAAAGAAGTAGGTAAAGTTTCATTATCGGGCTGTTTTGTTGAAATTTTTCCAAATCGCCCTTTCGTTATTAAAACAAGGTCTTTGTAGCTTCATCGCTATAGTCATCATCACAACGGGCAGCGGCATCCTAGCAATCATACACTACCTGCGATGGAAGACTTCGGGGAGACGCAAAACCTGAACTAAAGAACTCTATTGTCTTGGGATAATCTTCTTATGCATATAAGTGCCTGTAAGTAAAGCTGTCATAAGCTACGGAGGGAAGAGAGAAACACTAACGCCATTACTACTATATTGGTCGAACTTTGACTTCATAAAATACTTTAAATATGACCAAAGTAAATCTCACAAGTCATTCTAATCGAGGAATGTCCTAACGTGTTGTTTGTAACAGCGGTATGATATCAGATTGTCATACGAAACTTAAGTAAATTTCTTTGAAGGATTTCCTTGTTGTTCTCCAATTCCTCCATGTCCCAGTTCACAATGATGAACCTGCCGGAGAGCCAGTCCCGCCTCTCACGAGATAACCAGACCATAGTATCGGCGGCCAGCTCCAGTCTATCATTCAGATGAGAATGCATCGCTAGGGGTATGTTCAAAGCGAGCTCGGTCTTGATCCCACCTGGATGAATCGATATGACCACTAATCCCTGCTCGTAATATTTCTTATTGATGAACTCAGTAAAACGGCAGAGAGCGAACTTGCTCGTCTGGTACGCTGATGCTCCAGGAACGATGATCTGAACTCCGACACTACTGATATTGATTATAGTTTTGGCCGATGAGTTGAGAAGCAGCGCGATGAAATAGCGGGCGGACAGGTAAATTCCTTCCATGGTGACCTCCCAAGTCCACCACTCCGACGGGTCAGACTCGGTGACGGGCTTCCATTCCTCAAGGCATCCTGCATTGTTGATCAAGATGTCTAGGCTGCCGTCGAGTATATCCTTGGCAGTCTCGGCGGCGGCTTTAACCGACTCTTCTGACGTGAGATCCAGTCTGATAGAATGAACGAGTGGTTGGGGCCAATTTGCCTTCTTGGCGGCATCTCTGATAGCCGCTTCAATCTTGGTCATGTCAGAACGAGCAGCCAGGATGATTTTCGAGCAACCTGCCATATCGAAGCCAATTGCGGTAGCCTTCCAGATCCCCTTGGAGGCGCCGGTGATGAAGACTGATTTGCCGGCCAAGTCTGCTTTGGATGGATTAATGAAAGGATAAGTGTCGTTATGCGTAGAGACGTAGCTGGCCAGAGTAGGCGAGTTAGTCTCACGCAAAGAATAACCGTGAGCTGACATGATAAGTCTGAAAATGCACTGTCAAAGTGGTATTGGTCAGGTTCGCGGAGGTACCAACAGGCGTTGGTTTACCGCAACTGACGGTTCAATTAGCAATTTAGTCTAGCACTGATCCTGATTAAAAAGTAGAATTTGCATTTCGAATCAAAAAATGATAGTTTTATTATCATTAAACTGGTTCCAAATCTCCTGCAATGTGTGGAAATGTATATCTCTAAAGTACTCCTGCTTTTGCTTTTCTACCTCTCGTTCTGGACATCTTGCAGCACCAGACGCGGAGTACAGCTGCAATTGTGCAAAAGTGATATCGTCCACTGAATTACCAGGCATAAGCGTGTCAATTACCTCGTTCAGGGTGCTGACTTGAACTGTAAACTTGGGACGCTCTCGCCTGATCGTATCCACGATTTCCCGCCATGTAAGTCTTTGACCCGACATGAAGGTGTATGGTGCCCAAATTGGCCCATTCACCAATGCTACAAGCCCTTTCACCACATCTCGCGCGAGAGTGATATCGATAGAGTCTTGCAAGCTTCCGGGGACAGAGAATTTCTCATTATCAAAGTCAATTAATGACCCCTCTCTCATATTTCGAATGTATCGGTTCGACGCCGGGATAAAATAATCTGCGAAAAATCCGATACAGACAATAGTCCACTCGACTTGGTCTTGCTGCTTCAAGGCCTGTCGGACACGTTCATTGATGTTTCGGAAGTAAGCTGGCTGATCGGGATAGTCGCGAGTGTTGCCTGCAAACTCGGATGGAATGAAACGTTTGCAAGACGCGCTTCGCCGGCAAGCAGCCAAGAGTTGGAGGTGTATATTGACGTAAGTCTGGGACATGTCCACTATAGTGGAGATTAGGGCTTTGCAGCCTCTCAATGCCTCGTCAAGTGAGGTGCTTGAGTAATCGGTCATGAATTGTTGTACCCCTTCTTTTGCTAAGTGAGGCTTGTATGTGCGAGTAAGGATGACAAGGTCAAGCCCTGCCCTTGGAAATTCTTCGACCATGTATCTGGCCAGATCGCCCGATCCGGCAATTGCGATGGACATGATTGACCACAGGTTGACCGGGGAATGATAAGGGGTGAGCTGGGTTGATGAATGTAAGGTATATACTGATATGAACTTTTTTGACGCAATCTAATCATACTTTCCTTGGAGTGGAAGGATTTCATAAGGCGTATAAGTACCCGGTGTCAATGCGATAGTTGAGCGTTACTTGTTTCCATTTTCAGTAATGTAAAGATGTTAAAATACCTTGGCTACATCTCGGGTAACCGCTCAATTTGGAAATTTCTATGTGGGGCTGGTTCTGAGTCGCAACCATGTTATTCACGGTGTCTCCGGAAGACAAGACACTAGCCATTTCCATGTCAAGGCGGACTCACTCTTCGGCTAACTTCACTCAAGATCTTCATGACCTTACTAAAGTCAATCGTCGTATGCGTATCGGTGTTGCATTGAAAGCCTTGATACAAGTACGCGTCAATTTCAAGCACCGGTATTCGGGTAACCCAGCCGTATGATAGTAAGAAATACCTAGACAGCAAGTAGTTCAAGGCCACAGACAACTAACTTTAGAACTGTACGTCTTACTCAGAGGTCTCAATTTATTTTACAAACCCCGAGCCACGCGTCTGCGGCTATCGCCACAGTAATATTAGTTCGGTATTCGAAACTGTTCAACCTCAGGCTTCAATCTTACGATCGACCTTCTCAGCGCCTTTATTGACATCAACAAAGTACAAGGAGCACAAATTCCGACGATGATATTAAAACATGTGTTTCATATGGATCGGCATGGAAACCAGTATATCTGAGCATTCCAGTACTTCCGTGAGTACTGGAATCAAGGTCGGAATGAATCCGAGTACTAACCTGAATCTTGGCGCCTTATCTCATGTTCCCCACTATCCTTTTGGCGATATCTCGAATATACCCAAATTACACTAGGTAGACCAAACACAAGGTAAACGATTCATTATATACCTAACCCACCTTATGCGTCCTAAGAAATTCAGATGCATTTCAACAGTACAGTACGTGCGAATAAATTCACAGTTTCTCATGGCATAAAACTAGCTTCAGGTAGAAGATGATACCAGCAACCCAGAAAGGAGTGTTAGACAAGCACTCTGTAGCATGCAATTCCAGGAACCCGGTACAAATATGAACTTGACAGTCAGAAGGCACATGGTTTCCAGTGGCAAATGTAATCTACGCTAGCTTCGAGGAAAGTTTATATTAGCTCAAGGAGTGCATTGTTATTGGGGCTAGTATTGAACTGGTATAGATCCGGGGTAGATTGTTGGGGTCATTGCCCTGGTGCCGTCGATAAGAGAGACCCATCTCGCATCTCGTCTCAAACAAGAAAGTCGTTCCCAAATCGATGCGGGGTAGATATACGAGAACACGCCTCAAGCTTTAGGATTGGCCTTGTTTTCGGGGCCTATGGATAGCCTCGAATTGGAGATATGTATAAATTCCAACGATAACTTCCTCTGTTTGATCAAATCGATCCTAACCCTTCTCAAACAAGATAACAGTGAAATCATTCACTTCTTTCATCAAACCGAAACGACCTACTTTTTCTTCCCTTAGCCATTGATCAACCACGGGCAATATGGCTCCCCCAGAGGCAGAAAAGCCAGTTGATCACACTCTCAACCGCCGCCCTTCCGTCAGCAAGGGTGAAAATACAGAGATCAGTAATGACGCTGCGAGACTAATGGGTAAGGTGGTCCCCAAATTATTAGCATTATCTGGATTTTTAACATCCTCTCAGCAATGGGCTACCAGCCCCAGATGAGGAGAGATATCAGCACTCTTCAGCTAATTGGGGTGGCTTTCATGGTCACAGCATCCTGGCTTGGAGTACTGGGTGGTTTTACAACTGGAGTAGTGGTCGGAGGATCAGTTTGCCTCATCTATGGTCTGATCATTGTCGGTGTCTTTAGCACCTTTTTTGCTATCACCCTTGGAGAATTGGCGAGCGCTATGCCTACAGCTGGAGGTCAGTACTACTGGGTTTCTGTCCTTGCCCCCAAGAAGCTCTCTCGCCCCTCGGCCTTCTTTACCGGTCTCTGCAACCTGGCCGGCGGTGTCGTGGCCACTGCTGGCTCTAGTGTTTTGCTTGGCAACATGGTGTTGGCCTGTGTTAAGCTCTATCAGCCGTCATTGTGAGTCAGCCCTGGTCTCATTAGCTACCCCTATCTTTCGAGGCTTATCGTCATTATTAGCGAGATCCATGCCTGGCAGAATTGGCTGATCGGCCTTGCGTTCAACTGGACCGCCTGTTCAGTCAATATGAGCAAGAAGACCGTCGCCAGGACCTTGTCTGTAGGCATGTTCATCAGTATTGCCGTTGTTATCGGTCTCGTTATTTCCATCCCAGCCACCAGTCCCGAACATACCGACGCGAAGTTTATCTTCACGAGCACCGAGAATGTGAGTGGCTGGAGCTCGCATGGCATGGCCTTCCTTGTTGGCCTAATCAACGCCAACTATAGTTTTGGTCTCATTGATACCGCAGTGCACTTGGCCGAAGACATTACCAACCCTGAGAAGACCGTGCCAAAGGCTCTCTTATTGACCGTTGGGATCAGCTTTTTTACAGCTTGGCCGCTTGCTATTCTACTAATGTATTGCTTGTCAGACTTTGAAGCTATTGTCAGCACCCCAACAGGCCTCCCTTTGCTAGAGCTCTTCCACTTCGCATTCAGGGGCAATAAGGCAGCAGCGGTGGCAATGCTGGCCTTGGTAGCCTTTTGCTACTCAATCGCCATGGCTTCACTTCATGCCTATATGTCCAAGATCTGCTGGGCTTTTGCAAGGGACAACGGCCTCCCTATGTCTCACCTTTGGTCCAGGGTTCACCCAGCCCTCAATGTCCCTATATACGCCCTCATTCTCTGCGCTACCCTTGTCTCAATTCTATCGACACTTGTTATGGCTTCGACGACAGCCTTCAATAGGTAAATGGCTTTAAATATTAACAAATGACTAGTGACTAACTTCTATGTAGTCTCGCTGCTGGCGTCATTATATTTCCATCTCTAACATATACCTTACCAGCTATCTATTCTTTACTTCCCAGTAATAAACATATCAAAGGCCCCTTCAACCTGGGTGCTATTGGGACCCTTTCCAAGATCATGACAGCTACCTTCTGCATTTTCGCCATTATCATCTATTCGTTTCCTTATTTCATGCCTGCAACTGCAAGCAGTGAGTGTCCTCCTAACCTTTTACTCGCCGCCCACTAACTCCTCCCACCAGACATGAACTATGTGTCGGCTATTCTCGGAATCTTTTGTATCTGGACAGTGGGCGACTGGTTTGTGCGTGCTCGCAAAACCTTTATTATTCGAGAGGTGGAGGATGAGATAGCCCGGGCTCAATAGTAACATTAATGAGTGTAAAGTAGAAAGGAAGAAGTCTGAAGAATAGCAGGTTTGAAGATAATCCGAAGCAATATTTCTTTTCAGAAGTAGAGATTGTGGCCCAGTGAAAGCTCCCTCATGTCTTTTCCAAGGGTGGTAAATGATCAATAACTGAATATCGATGTCTACGCTCCAAAGATACAAAGACTAAGAAAACATTCACCCCCAGTATCGTATAGCACACTCAATATCTAGGGCGATCTGTTATGCTAGATGACGTTCCAGGCGTAGATGCATTAGCATGAACGGATGGTCCTTTACGTTTTTGTCCCCCCCGCTTTGGCACACTTATTTTCTGCTCGGGAATATTCCCAATGAGGAAAGAATCTGTCCCTAGCCGGCCGCGGAATAAAGTAGTGGCTGTTCTGGCCGGTTGTCAACCTTTTCTGTGATTTGGGTTCCTTCTTTTTCACTGTTTCCTTTTCCACCAGTTTTACTCACGACCAACCCCGCACCGGTCGATCACCAAGTGATTAAGTAGCTGTCAACGGATAAACGCCTCAATAGACACAATGTCTTTGCTCATTGAACAGGTGAATTGGAGTTTTCTTCTTAACTACATAGCGGAAAGCTCAGACTCTTAGATCTACACATATCCTATCAAGTCCCTTAGAGGCGTACGACTCGAATCAATACGAGCCCTTCCTACTGGCTTCGCATATGATCGTCATTTTATGCTGTGGGATGTTGAGAAGAAGAAGGGTCTTCATGTCGGCCTTCGATCCTCTCTTTGTCTCTTCACCACCAGCTTAACTCCTGAGCATGAACCTCAAAGTATCAAGGTGCACTATGGTCTTAGCCATACGTTTGATAAGCCAAACAAACATGTCGATCCATCTCCATTGATGGTACCCTTGGTCCCGAACGTGAAGGGGCTACCACAGGTAACCGTGACGATGCACTTAAGTCCTTGTTTAGCGTTTGACATGGGACAAAAATACAACGACTGGTTTAGCGACCGACTCGGATTTTCTGTCAAACTTCTCTACATCGGAGACCATCGCAGAAAGGTTCTGGGAAACATGGGCCAGGGAGTCAGCATTAGTACGGTCCAAACTGAGCCGTGGTTAGCGATTATTCCGGCAGCCTTCTTCTTGGGTTACTTTCTGCTTCCACAACATGCACCAAGTCAGACCCAGTTAATCATTGCTATTCTGGCGGTGGTTTCAAGTTGTGCGGTTGTGTTGCAACAATTGGGGCTGTGGAAAAATTCCAAGAAGCCCTTGATCACCTTCGCGGACCTCGCTGCGTATCTTATCATCAGTCGAAAGAGCTACGAAGACGTCAATGACAGGCTTCCAGACGAGGAGGAGATGGACATCACCAAATTCCGGGCCAACATTGTTGTTTCGGGAGCCGAAGAAGCATATGAAGAAGACTTTTGGGCTGAATTGCAATTCCGAGGGAGCATCGCCATGAAGTTAACCCAGAACTGCGCTAGGTGCAGTAGCCTCAATGTGGACTATGCTACTGGCAAAGCTGGCACCAGTGAGGCTGGTAAGGTTTTGAATAAATTAAGCAAAGACAGGAGAATTGATCCAGGTGTTAAATGGAGTCCGGTATTTGGAAGATATGGCTTTATCATGCCAGGTTTCTCTTCAGATGGCACTGTCGTCTTCAATGTAGGTGACAAAGTCGAGGTAACAAAGCGCAACTCACAACGAACAATCACAGGCAAGTAGGGTGCTTTCGGTAGCAACAAACTACGTGTAGCTAACAAAGATTGTGCAGATTACCCCAGAAGTTAATTGCTAATGTGATTGGTTCTCGAAAACAAGAGACAGCGGACTCCAGGGTCAAAGGATACTGTATGTCAATGCCGGGGAAGATATAGGTTGACAAGCACGTTCGTTTCAAGATCCTATCCCTTAAGCTTTTCGGTATCAGTCTCAACGAGTAAATGGCCTCATCTTTACATAACATGCATGAAAAAAGCCAATTGCAATGAGACGAATCCCTAGGTTTTCTGCTCGAGATCTACATTAGAAGTGTTTGTCTGACACGCTCATAACCGTGAAACGTTAATATAACACCATGCTGGAAAGGCCGTTGCCGATTAATTACGTATAAGCTGTTGAATACCACGATATAGATGCTCAAGTCATCATAATCCCAGTCCGGAGTTCCAATTTTATATTTCATGAAGCTATGTTGGCGAGAATGAAGTCGGAATTAAGAATAGCATAACTTCCAACCTTTTGTCAAACTCAGATCTAACCATGATACCCCCAAGCCGCAGTCTCGCAGAGGCCAAAGCTCTTCTAATAGCTGGACAGACCGCATATAGATTGGAAAGCGGGCTAATGAATAGAGCGCCTTGTATCGCGATATAACTTTATTCCTCAAGTCAGTGTCTGCAGATGTAAGCTCAGCTGCAGCGCTAAGCAGAGGTAGGGACTGGTAGTTGACGCAGGGCTCGGTGAGGGGAGTTTCGAGCATGCTTTCTATGGTCTGTAAAGCAAGAGATCTGATATTTGATGCAGAACCGGGCTCATTGTCGTTTTGATCATGACCATCTCGTTTATCGAAAGATGAGAACGTGTCAGAACTCTCGACGAGATGGCGTGCCTCATACAGCATCAACAGGCCATGATTTCGGTAAGCGCAACTCAAGTCGCGGATATACTTATCGCCACGGGTTGGCAACCATGCTAAAAGTTGTCTTTCGGCTTCTCCGTCGTCAAAGTCTGGGTCTGCATGGCCACGATCGTAAAGCCGTCTACAGTGACGACCAACATCAGCAACCTTTGAATAAAGCTCCGAGGAGAAGCCTATCATAGGATGAAAGCAATCAGGGTCCTGTCCCAACTTTGGTATCCCTTGATTTAGAACATTGTCGGGGTCATCGAGAATCGAGCACGTCATATCCCAATAGAGAAACCAACCATACAGGAGCTGGATTAGAGGGTCTGCCTCATTCCTTGAACCAGCCATATTTCTTGGGCCAGCCAGAATAACCTTTATAAGAGCACGGGCCCCATCCAGGTGCTCTTTACCCCATGATTCAGGGCGTGACTCGATCCAGGAAGAGGATACTCCGAGTAGAAAGACGGTGAGTATAGAAGTAATAGAGATGGTTTCGGAATCCTGGACCTGCAGCTCCTCGCGAACTAGTCTCATAGAATGACCACGTTCTTGTAGGCAGAGAGTAAGAGCTCGGTCATTAAAGAAGACCTCATGGCCAGCACTGATGCTCTGTATCGCGTGGAGTAGTGAAGGGCTAGCTACCATATATGGTAAGAGAGGTAGCGCTAAGGGGTTGTGATTCTTGTCGATGCAGAGGCCTTGACTGACCTGCTCAATCCAGTATTGAACGAGCCTCTTATTTGGAGGGTTATCGGCGGGCCAGGAGTTGAGGAGCGCCATATTGGACAGCCAAGGCATCTCAATTCGCCACCGAGCTGGGCGGTTGCTAGCCATGCAGACGGAGCCGCGACGTTGGCAGCGTAGGCATACTGGAAAGGTCTCATCGCACTTGACGCGTCGGATTCGGCATTCTAAACAACCCAGACGACTCTTTGTGCGTTGAGGCTTGGAGCTTTCCTCGCAACGGGACGTGGAATGGGAGGGGAAGGATATTTGGCAAGCAGACGGTTCATGCTCATGGGCTTCAATCGCCTTTTGATACTTGGAACCGTTGGCAAATCTCACTTTGAAGGGGCGTTTGGTCGCGACACTCATATTGCGTTGTGGGTATTCTACAGTATTGCAGAGCTTGACGGACAATTCTTCAGCTTGAATTGAATTGATGAGGGGTTGAAGGAGGAAAAGGAAAAGGTTCATGGAGATGCGTGATTAGCGGTTATCTCCCGGCACTCCGGCCCCAGCTGTGAGTTAAACTCTTCTGGGCTACGCTTATCCCCATGTACTGTAGTGGGTGGAGCTGGACGTCACTTACCCCGCGTGCGGTACTCAGAGACCCGGGCTGATGGGTTCTGGAGCGTCAAATCTGCCTGTGGTTGGTTGGAGATAGGAAATGATTGCCTCAGGGCTCAAGGATGAGATAAGACCAGTCAGAAAGAGATAAGGGTCGTAGTCGATATGATAGCCAGATTGGAAGCTGATAGATATTGATTGTATCGTATGGTTCAAGATACAATGAATGAAGAATCTACCTATTGTCGATGCTTGAGACATTTCTGCTGCTATTGTGATCTCGTGTTCTTGCATTTTTGATTCGGGATACTCTTGAGGGAGAGAGGAGGTGTAGGCTTTTATGCATTACAGGCGAAGGATATAAGTTGATACCAGTGGAAGAATAATCCTTAGGGGCCTATATATCTAAGTACAGAGGACTTTACTATACTTATATTATAGAGAAAAGGTTTTTTTTTATGAGGTAAAGGTGCCTAGGAAATGAGAGAGAACAGACACCTTTATACCATCATCGTCGGTGCGACTGATGCAGGCAGTCACGCCACCGTCGGAAAGTGCATGCGGGGTATCAGGCCTGTATGAAAGCGGAAGCAGGTGTATCTGGTTTCAGGCATGCCAGAATTATTGGTATCCGGCTGGGACCTAAGGTTGTGGATGGATCTTAACATGTCCTACGCGCAACAACGGTTTCTTTCTTCAAGCGGTTTAGCCTAGTCGAACGCTGTAAGACTCCCCTGTAGGGTACTCCCTTGAGGTCTATTATTCCAACTCAAGTCCTTATTACCGCCGCAGTCGATAGAATAGATCGGGACCATGTCTTTGCTGCAGCATGCGAGAAGCATTTGCTGGGCTGGCCACGCAACCAGGAGGGCATCCCGCTCTTGTCAACCACTTATAAAATACATACCGAGAATATTCAGCAGCGTTAAGAAGCAAAGATCTTAACTACAGGTTGGCCGTGAGGTTTTTGTTAGCGTTTGCAATAATGATCTCAGACGTGCGCTGCCCCACGGCCAGAACAGTGAGTATGAGGTTGATTATAGGGATTAGAGGAAACACGCTGGCATCGGCAATCCGTAGCCTTTTGACTTGATGCTAAGTTTGGGGGGAACAACAACCATCAGGCCATGAACAACATCTCCCATCTTGGCCGTGCCACATGGATAGTACACCGTATTGGTGTCTTTCGGCGGTACTCGGACAGCTCCTGATCAGTCTGGCACCCAGACCCAGGGGCTACCCCACGTTTGATCCATTTGCTCAATAGGTGCTGGCTAACAATTTCTCGAGCGGTCCTTCGAGGTCAGACAATAGTCTTCTCATCATAGCCATCGGGGTCAGTGAAATAGCGGAAATTAATGGCAGGATGCTCTCCGGGATCGGCAGACTTGAGGGATATTTTGCCACATGAGCGAGATCAAGTAACATGGGGTGTCAAAGAAATTACAGTTTTAGGCGATGCATAGCCCAGAGCTGCCTGGTGGACGTCGAATGGTATGGTGTAGATATGCATCAGTGCATCAGGAGCAGTACCATCGCCCCCTTGGATATTGGGAGGCTCTCGGCAGGCAAGGAGAGCGACGTCGGCCCACAAGACTGTCTTGTCCTCGCGAGGCTCGTGGAGCTCCCAAGTGATGATCACCTCGGGATGGTTCTGCAAGTTCTCTCCCACGCCCAGCAAGTCGTTGATGACCTGGATGCCAAGGTTCTCAAGCTCTTCTCAAACGCCTATGCCGAAGAGTCCAATCGAGGTGTCATTCGCGCCGGCGCACAAAATGGTTTCCTTCTTGGCATTGATGCTCAACTTGCGACTAAATTGCAGAGTAACGTTCACACCAGTGGTGAAGCCATCTATCACGTCGATGCGATAAATCCAGGCGTTGGTTAGTACTGTGAGATTCAGTCGCTTCTCTTCGCCCCTCAAGATAGGATAGATGTAAGCAACGCTTGCATTGACTCGGTATCCAGTGTCCTGGTCATACGTCAAGGAGCAGAGAGAGACACCGCTCTTGGAGATACTCATAGCCGAGGTTATTTCGTGGTTAACGCTGTCCACATTTGGGATCTTGAGGGCCTTGTTCGTTAACTACAAGAAGCCATAAACGATAGGCTTTTGATGACGGTCGTAAATCAGCATAACGGTTGCGCGAATCTTGTCTATCAGACGCTTCGCAGTCTCCAAATTTCAGCCAACTGCACCGGCCTCTTGCCACTTCTGGACGTCGTGCTCAAGCAAGGCTACCATTGTGGCTAGAACAACCACTGAGCACCTTGGCCCGCAAATGGAAGATATTGCTGTTTACTAGGATGAGTCCGTTAGTCTTGCGTGAGAGAAGTTGAGGGATGGACAAAACCCACCATTGGGCTGCTCCGTGGATTTGAACCCGTAGTCGAATTCACCGCCCATAAGGTTGTCCATACTTCGCAAGTCAAGGATCGACTTGTTATCCAAGTCGCTCGGTCCAGCCCCTATCATAGGAATCTTGCAATCTGGTAGTGCTTCTGCCAGCCGACTTGCAGTCACACAGCCGGCTTCGCCTCCTCTAATAATAATGTAGTTATAGTTGGTGTTTGTGAGATCCGCAACGATTGCCATTTTAGACAGGGCACAACAAAATGGATTCAGAGCAGTTTCTATAGAGCAGATATCATATGAATTAAAATAAATAAATAAATAGAAGTTACAATGAGTAAATTGCTGTTTGCTTGATTTTATTTAATCATTGCATCCAAAGCTGAGCTTCATGTGTGGGGACGCGAGTGATCCTTCAGATCTCCCGGGATTGCTGCAAGATAATTAGCAGCGACTTTCACAGTATTGTAATGCAGTAATGCAGCAAATTGAATAGCTACTGATCTGCTCTTCATCCAAAAAAGGAACTACTGTTCGACAATGTCATTTCGCCTGGATCTGTATGAAACATTGGGGATTTTGACTACCTACCCAGTTGGTTTGGGGACTGCTGGGTCACCGAAGCAACCCCGCACATTTCTTACCTGATCTGGCGAGTTTCCGACGACCCCCCACAAGCTATTGCAATGTGGGCGCCAAGCGAATACGTGTGGTTGCACTTGTCTAGCGCTATAGACACCTACCCAAAAAAGAAGAGAAACGAGACACAATAAGTAGAAGAGCCGAGTGGAAAGGATTGACACACTAAATAATTTGGCACAATGGGCACAGTGGGCCACTGGAACATTCCAGACACGTTTCACAATTCGTATAATATGCCGATAGTGGTAGCACCTTGACCATTCTTCTATCCTGAAGTTAGAAAGCCCTGTGCGCACGATTGATCATGGCGTCAACCGAAACCATGGCTGAGCTGACTGCGCCTAATGGCGTCAAGTATCAGCAGCCACTGGGTTTGTTTATCAACAATGAGTTCGTCCCGGCAAAGTCCGGCATCTACATTTCTTCTGTGAATCCTGCGTGAGTTCACCTTTGCCTGAGGCAGCATATTGTCCGGCGTTCTCACATACCTTGGGATATAGGGACGAGGTTGAGATCGCCAAAGTTCATGCTGCTGAAGCCGAGGATGTCGATGTAGCAGTTCAAGCGGCAAGGGCTGCCCTGGACGGACCCTGGAACGACTTTACATCTACAGAACGAGGCCGTCTTTTGGGTCGTTTGGCTGATCTTGTTGAGGCAAATGCCGATATTCTAGGCACGATCGAGGCTTGGGATTGCGGTGAGTGTAGACTTCTGATTCACCGTCAAGGCGTTACCATCCTCTAACTTCTTGATGATTGCAGGCAAGCCCTACGGAGTTACTCTGGTGGATGATATCCGAGAAACCATAGCAGTATTCAGGTACTATGCCGGATATGCAGACAAGCTGCATGGGCAAGGTACCGAAGTTATCCTTACCTTGGACTCTGAAAGGTGCTAAAACGAGACTATTAGTAATTGAAACCGAAAAGAACCAACATGTCTTTACCACTCGCGAGCCTATTGGGGTTTGCGGTCAGATAATTCCCTGGAATTATCCCCTTAGCATGGCAGCCTGGAAGCTGGGGCCTGCTGTTGCCACTGGAAATTGCGTGGTGATTAAGGCAGCCGAGCAGACTCCGTTATCCATTTTATACCTTGCAAGCCTTGTCAAAGAGGCTGGCTATCCCAAGGGCGTAGTTAACGTGATCAATGGATATGGCAAGGATGCCGGTGCGGCGCTCGCAGGCCATATGGATGTTGATAAAATTGCATTCACTGGCTCAACCGAGACTGGCCGGGAGATTATGAGACTGGCATCGGCCAACCTCAAGAGCATCACTTTGGAAACAGGTATGTCACGTCCATCAGCTTTGGACAGCTCTCTCACAACTGTCACGTTCCATCAAACAAGCTAACTCTTTCAAGGTGGGAAGTCTCCCCTGATTGTCTTTGAGGATGCCGACCTCGAAAAGGCTGCCTACTGGGGGCACATCGGCATCATGTCAAATGCTGGGCAAGTTTGTACAGCTAACAGTCGGATATTCGTTCACGGAAAGGTGTATGATGACTTCATGGCACATTTCCTGAAGCAAGTCAACGGCGCCAAAATCGGGAACCCTTTTAGCCAAGATACCACCCAGGGGCCCCAAGTGAACCGGATTCAACGAGACAGAGTCCTTCGATACATTGAGCTTGGAGTTTCTGAAGGTGCCTCACTGGCCGCCGGGGGTAAGGTTTTTGGAAATCCTGATGAAGGTAAAGGCTTTTTCATCGAGCCAACAGTCTTCACTAATGTAAAGGATGACATGACTATTTATCGGGATGAAATCTTTGGGCCCGTAGCTGCTGTAACGACTTTCAAGACTGAGGAAGAGGTTGTCAGGCGAGCCAACGACACGCCATTTGGACTTGGTGCCGCAATCTTCACTAAAGATGTCAGCCGTATCCATCGAGTGACTCGCAGGATACAGAGCGGAAGTAAGTATTCTCGATCATTATCATGTCTCCTGCCCCTTGTTCACCATTGCGTTACTCGATTCTGGATGGAAAGCCTCGAGAGCTAACTTGTTTGTTTCTAATAGCTGTATGGGTCAACAGTAGTAACGATTCAGACATCCGCGCTCCATTTGGTGGTTACAAACAGTCGGGAATTGGCCGAGAATGCGGTCAAGCAGGCATAGAGGCTTACACTTCAGTTAAGACGGTCTTTATCACTCTAGACTAGACATTAAAGCCTAAGTCACCATTTGACATTCACTGTTGTCTGCATATCCAATTAAACAGGGCTTGTCGTGAAGGTCAGAGTCGAGCTCTCAGTCAAGCGATCAAAGAAACAAAGATTCCGCGTGCCGATGTCCTCTTGTCAATGACAAATAAAACTACGTGATACGTCGCTGGAACAGCAAATTATCTTCTTACAAAGTTTGGCATATAATTCACACGCAACCACAAGTTACATTCAACAGCAATGTATTTTAGGATACATTATGCTTCTAGTAGTGCAGTCTATAGTAGACATATCAAGCGTCGAAACATCGCCACTCAAAAGGTTTGAAGACTATGCTAACTATTATGCGGTAGGTGTTTATTACTATTAGGCTTTTTATTGTTGTATATTTCATGTAGGATATGTCATACTTAGGGGATTGAACAATCCGGACTTAGTTTTCTAATGTAGCGTCTAGTACTACTTTTACTCGAGTCAAGATCAACCTCATTCAACTCCATATAAGATCACGATTGTCTTATGAATTTTTGGTCTTTGGACCGTAATGTCTATATTCCCTCTGGGTCGTCCATATTACTGGTGGTGTTCCTAATTATTCGTACCAAGTAAAAAACAGGGAATCTGGCTATTGCTCTCTGCTTTTGCTAAAAGGTTTTTAAATGTCTAATAGGGCGGGTCTTTACTATTCATAACAGCTATAGTAGAGTATGACGGTGGTCTTCTACTATAACACGAGGGAAAGTTGCAAGATTTACGTGAGAGCATTGTTCAGAACGTCTATTTACGACTTCCTTCGCCAGGTAAGCAAACCCGCTTCTTTACCTTGAACCCCACATGGTCAATAGTGCATCAGATGAATTTAATTTTACTCTGATCAACTCGAGAGTCGTTGGAAAGCCTTGCAAGAAACCTAGTACTGCTCTGACCGACCTCTCAAGCTTTAAAGACCTCCAGCCTCCTTGAGAAACTCCTGGATACTCGTCGGGTGTAAGCCAGTAAGAGGCCCAACGCCCCACGCTAGGGCCTTTTCCTTCGGGATATGGTTTGCATTCGTGAAGCCCTGAATTATCATTTGGTGCAGTGCAGCCTCAGGGCTATTGGAGTTCAATAAGCTGTGGAGCTGATTCACGACCTCGGTGAGGGTGACATTCCTTGACTGCCATGCTGGGTCTTGGCCCTTAACCACTTCGAAGAGATCTTTGTAAGTGACCGATTCTCCAGCAAGTAGCGTAGCTTGTCTCATCTGGGACCCGGTGGCAATACTGTCGGTAATCACGGCAAGTGTAGCCCTAGCCGTGTCGTCAAGAGTCGTCAAGGTTACTTTCTGTGTGCCGTCTCCGTACATGTCAAGGACCTTTGTGTGGTGATTCATAGCCCAAGTGATACCAATCTCGCGAAGTGGGTTCTTCTCCTGGGTCAAGAGATACTCCATAAACCAGCCGTGGCATATCATGGTCCATTTCACGTTCTGCTGAGATCGCAGCTTGCTGCGGACCACCTCGTGCGTCGGACCGCTAAACATTGGCAAGTCCGGAAAATCTTCAAGGTTGATATTCCACTCAGAGGGAATCATGTGTTTACACCGAACACTCTGTCTGCATGCCTCGAGGATGTTTGAGTGAGCCGTAATGTAGAAATCATCGGGGCCACTCAACGTCGAAATTACACCGTCACAATCCTGTAGATTACGGAGCAGAGATTCGGTGCTATAGTCTGTGAGGCGAACTTCGACGTTGATGTGCTTGAGCTGCGGCTTTTTGGACCCCGTGAGGACTACAATTTGGTGCATTGATCTGCAGAACTCTTTGGCAAAAGCAATGCCTACGTCCCCAGCACCAACAAGAGCAATTTTCGCCATGCTTGCATAGAGGGTTGTCCTTGAATAGAAAAAAGGTCGACAGCGTTCAAATTGCAAAAACTGGTGTGAATGGTTGATAAATCGAGGCCATTGGGTGTCCTTATTCACTACTATAGCATCAGATATCTTTTAAATACCTCAGGTTTCGCATTAACGCCTAGAAGATCTATACCTACTACCTCATGTATTACAAATTAAGCATTAAATACCTTGGCAAGATCGCAGAGCCATCTCTAGTTTCATACGCCCTGGACAAAGTAGGTACGTACCTGGGTTGATTCGGCTACTGTTAAGCGGCATGTGCGTGGTGGAGAGGATACCTCAGACCACCCACTTGAAATGTGGAGCGCAGGTTCGCTTAATCGACGAAATAGGAAAGTCTTGATTGCTGAAAGATAAGTTACGTTATGTAATCGGTGCAGATCAGTGGGCCTTAGCGATTGACTGAATACTAAATCTGGCATAAGGTACTCCTGTACGCCTGATAGAGGGGATACCATTACGCAATTGTATGTTGATACCTTAAATCATGGCAGAGTAATCATTTACTGGTCTTACATGTTTCGAGTTCATTCTATGTCGTGCTCGATGGGTGCGGTGATTTATCTCACTCCGCGCCCGACTATCTAAATCCTTTGGGTATCAGGTGTTGCTCTGTTATTGTATTAGAGGAGAGGAATTGATATATCAATGAGCTTGATCCAAACTGCATATCCGTTGAAGTTGTTAGATCGTCTCAGACGTGATGGATTTTTCAAGGATTCCTACGCAATCTACCCCATCTCTACCTACCCTAGGCTATGTAGCTGGTACCAACCTGATCGCATTCGCCCTCGTTACCTTCCGTAGTTAAAAAGTTACCTTCTCTTGTATTGCAATCGTTCATCCTTCCATTTAGTGTTCTACTAACTGAACGTGCATGCGAGAGGTCAGCGCTTGTCGATTGTCGATTAATGGTTCGCTTTCCCAAATCTATGCTTGATGTGTGCGGCACGACAACCTTATGGCAATAAAAACTAAGGTTAAACTTTTCCGTCGTGACAGACCTTGCACATGCCGCCTAAGATGTGGCTGATCTTCAGCGATAACTAGGGATGATGGCAGCGATCAAGTGATCGTAGCCCAGTTGCAGGGGGAACATCTCAGTGGAGAGGAATTAGAGACGTAAACTTCCTAAATTGGACCAAACGCGACATTACCCCTCGCGCTGTTACAAAGTAAGCTTACTAAAGCGGCCGACAGACACATTATGTAGTTAAGAGCTACTACGCAGTAATATAATTCCTTTCTTGATCTCAAGTTGTAGAGCCGGCCCGTCTTTTACCGGAACAAACTCATAGAACAAGTGAAGCTTCAAGAATCCTCGTTACACACACAATTTACTCTCATCTCCCTTCTAGATCGACCCAACCGAACCCACTACAAATCGACAGAAACATAGTTCACGATGCCGGCCTCGAAAGGAAACCTTACTGGCACTTCTGATCCCCAGGCCGTCCCTCATGGCCGCTGGGACTCGTTCCCTGAAGAGCCGTTTCCATTGTACGCGGGTACGAAGTCAATCATCTACAGGTCTGAGGACGGAAAGGTTGTGGTGGGCATGCTGAGAGAGAAGGGCGGGGATACTCTGGTATGGCCTGTGGATGAGTTTCTATTTGTGACGGAGGGTTCAATTAAGATGGAGGTTCATGGCGGCGAGAGTTTTGTGCTGGGTAAGGGAGATGTGATGGTCATGAAGAAAGGACAGACGATTACTTTCGAGTGTAGTGACGACTTTGCGAATGTGGCTGTATTCATGGACTCTCAAGAGAAAGTCACGCTTGTTTAGTTGGTTATACCAATTAGCTTCATGAGGAAGTGATAATATGAACATCATGATTCTTTCACAATTCATCACATGCATCAGAACAAGGGCATGAGACGTGGGTTGGAGAAAAATAGGCATTAAGAAAGTCTTGGGGATTGAAAATACAACTAAAGCGAGTTATGAGGAGATGCCACTGCTTGATGATAACCTCAACTTGAGACCTTGGAAG
This sequence comes from Fusarium oxysporum Fo47, assembly GCF_013085055.1. Taxonomy (NCBI): domain Eukaryota; kingdom Fungi; phylum Ascomycota; class Sordariomycetes; order Hypocreales; family Nectriaceae; genus Fusarium; species Fusarium oxysporum. Next base: position 2,452,763 of record NC_072849.1, read on the forward strand.
ATCTGTGAGCAACAGACTTTCACCTTCGCCAGAGTCAGGTATGTCGAGCCAAGTTCAATTTTATATACACCAATTGCAAAGAGATTATAGATCCAATGAGGATTTCTAGATGGCACATGCAGCCTTTTCATAACACCTACGTAAACACCAGTTGAACCTACAGATAAGCATCGCCTCTGCACCTGAATCCACTATAGCTTGCCCATCGCAGGTAGTTCGTATAGGTAGTCTTGGGTGAGCTTCACCACCTGACGAGCGAGACCAAAGCTGTAGACGTATCCTCCTGCATTTTGTCCATAGGCATGAACGACTCTCTGCCCATCCAAGTCTTCCCGCTCGCACCTCACGCCGCAGACGCGTCGGTCCATGGTGGCATAGACACCGACGTGGTCGTAAAGAATGGGCCAATCCTTGGGATCGGGGGATGGAAACACATCCGGCTGGTTCAGGTGGGCATTTTTGCAGATCTATAGTGCAAGTCAGCAACACTGAAGCTTCTCTCAAGGACGGACTACTCACGTGGGCACGTTGCTCCTCGGATATGGAAAGGTCACGGCTATTCTCTTTCAAAACACCTCCAACATAGACGGTGCCGTCCTTTCGCGAGAATGCGGTTGAGTAGTATCCTTTGTCTCCTCGGCGGATAAATAATTGGTCGTAAGTGACGGGAGCTTTAGCAACGACAGTTTGCAGCCTCCAAGGTGTCAAATTCTTTTCCATGACATCCTTGAGGTTCTCAGCCCCAATACCAGAGGCGTTTATAAGAACGTCGTGGCCCATTCCCTTTAGGTCCCCCAACGAGTACACACGAGCCCGCTTGAACTTGATGCCACGGGCCTTGAGTCTCTCGTAGAGCCAGTCAAGGAACTTTTGCGGCGTGATAACAACGGTGGTGTACTTCATGCCGTAAAGAGCGCCTTCGGGCAACTCTTCCCTGGACAAGAATCGGAAGTTGGGAGCCTTACCGGCATACCAGACATCCTCTTTACTGCCGCGATCCATAATCTCAGTCATTTCAATTCTGCGCACGCTCGACTCGGGATTTGTCTCAGCAAGTCTGAGGAGTCCCATAAGGCCCTCAAGTTGCATTGCCTGCTCACGGGGTGACGATTGGTGTACACCAACCCAGATAGCACCGGCATATGGGCTGGCCCATTCCTTGGTATGATAATCTCCAGGAAGGTGTTCGGCCACGATGGTAACATTGTAGTCTCGAGGAAGAGTGGCCGCGGCCATCATGCCGGTCACACTGAGACACTGGTTAGCATTTTGTATTGGGACATTGCGAGGGGACACTATTTACTCACCCAGCTCCAAGAATAGTGACCTTGACCATGTTCACTCGTTTAGATCTGGTTTCTTTGCGGCGTATAGTTGAAACAGAAAGGTAGAGTAAAGCAGAACAGCGCAGAACAGGGATGGTGAACAGTACAGCTCGGACCAGAATTACGGCTGTGTAGATTTCAGAGATGCAATAGACCGAGATATATCTTCACTCACTTCCAGCTGGGCTTATCTAGTTGTGTGGCTGCATCCTCCCTTCTGTTGTTACTATAAACAGCTAGGAGACGAGGGTCATATGGGAAATGCGGTATGGAGTCTGTGGGGATCCTTAGCTGGACTCACATTGTAGCGAGGACAATAAAGTCCGGGGTTGGGAACCCACCAAAATTACGGCAGTACTAAACTGTGCTGTAAATCGGGGCAGCCTGTTGGCTGGTAATTGGTTGCTCGATTTGGACGAAACCCGAGGGAGGCTATCTCCAACCTTGCCCATAGCCGAGGTGGGACTCGCGTCTGAGCTAGTGAGTGGCAATGGCTTACACTACGTATTGTGGGCTAGCTCGGTAGCTCATTCCATCATCATTAGGTACCACTCGATGGCAGGCCAATATGAATCCTGTAATTAGCAGAACAACCATTAGGAGCGAGAAGAGGGGAGACCACAGCATTGATCTGAAGGACTTCCTCTGAACAGTGGCGTTCACATTTCACAACGAGACTGAGCTTCAGCGTTTTGTAGTAAACTGTAGCTAAATGGCTCAGCCAACCATAAGCGTTTACGTGTACACATTGCTCTCCCGTGTCGCATACTGATCACAGGCCTAAGGACCACTGAGTACACTCACCGAGGGGGCCGAATAAGTTAATCCATAAGATTGAGAAATATGGCAAAATTGAACATGGATGGTTCTACATACACCATGTAATCGTCTTGGCTAAAGCCTGCTCGTATCATCCACGCTGCGCATTGGAGGCAACTCAATACCCTCCACATCAACGTAGCCATAGACCTCCGACTTATCGCCATCTTCCTCAAGTGCCTTCTCCCACTTGACTGTGCTTTCCTGGAATGCCTTGACCACATTGTCATCGGTTAGGTCCATTGGAGCCTGATCTCTTCCCAGCTGCCGGATTTGCGTTCCAGCTACCGTTTCCGTCAATCCATAATCTTGCCTGTCAATCTTCTGCATAACAGCACCTGTCGTGACTCTTCCAGCCAAGATATCCCTGGGAAGGTTGGGTTCAGCACAGAGGGTCCGGGCCAGCCCGATACCATCGACAACATGCAGAGCTTTTACCATTGCTTGAACGGTTAATAAGCCACCAGTGACGACGACCTTGGTCCTTTCAAGCCTGGGAACGATAGCCTCAGCGAACTCGAGGAAAAAGGCCTCACGTTTCTTAGTCGACTCGCGCTTGTGCTCGAAGGCCATGTCTTCATAAGTGCCTCCCGATAGCTCAACAAAGTCAAACTTGCACTCATGCTCGAGAAGCACGCATAGCTCAACGCATTCATCTGGACTAAAGCCTTTGTCATCGAACTCCACCGAGTTGATCTTGATACCGAGGACAAAGCCAGTCGAGGCCGGAACACGGGTTCTAATGGCATCAACGATTTCAATTATAATGCGGGCACGATTGGCGATTGAGCCTCCGTACTCGTCGGTTCGGTGATTCGTCCTTCCCGACAAAAATTGAGATAGTAGATACCCATGAGCCGCGTGAAGCTGAACACCATCGAAGCCGGCGCGATGGAGATACTCAGCAGAATGAGCAAATGCTTTGACAATGGTCTTGATCTCGTCGTGACTGGCAGCATGCGGCTTGGCGAACTTCATTCCCCATACTTCTTTATCGAGATGAATATCTGACGCTGAGACGGGGTCGGGCTGGAACTTATCCTGGACCTGACGTCCGCCATGAGAAAGCTGGCCGAGCATTAGGCTCCCGTCATGGTTGCCCGCCTTAGCAAGACGCTGGTAGGCTTCGAATCGGGGCCCTTGGAAAGGAGCATCAGGCGGGATGATAAGGTTCCCTGCGCCTTCGATGTTGACGGCATCGACCATAAGATTTCCTGTCAAGATGATACCGACACCGCCTCGGCCAAACCACTTATAAGCGTTAATGATTTCGGAAGTCGGTATGCCTCTTTTCCTGAGGTCCACAGGGTCCCATGAGCTCAGCCGTTCCGTCATGGCCGCCTTCATAAATCTATTCTTGGCGGTTCGCATGGAGAAGGGGAGTTTCATTGGGCGACTTAATGCTGACGCATCCGAGACTGGGCTCGCCTCTCCATGTCGTGGCTTTGTCATTGTCTGTGGAATTTTTCCGTGGAATGAAACCTGAGGGTGAGTAGCTCTGGTTCGATCACAGCTATTGCAAAACGGGTCCGAGTACACATCAAGGAGCTGCGACTTTAACTTGTCTAAATAGATGAATAGCAGTCCTACCCACTGGCCAGATAGGTACAAGTGACCTCTTTGAGCTTTGTTATTGTGCTAGTCTTGTTACGTGAGCATCACTCTAAAAGTCACATTTTCAGTCTCAAATAGATCTACAGAGTACTCTGTTTTCCGATTACTAATTCATTTTACATAACCCCTCGTTTCCCCTCTCTTTCTGTAGGCTCCTTACTCTTTAGAAACGTTAAACGAGATTCAACAAGAAATACGTCATCAAGCATTGCTAGCTTCGGGGCTCAATCTGTACTGTAACTTCTCAAAAGCGGATATCTAACATATTTGCAGTATACAGCACCTCCAGACTGCCTTTCTGGGAACTTTTCCGAATCAACTAACTTGAGCCGTTAGCCCGTTGTCTGGGAGGACCAGGATGGAAAATGGGCATCGTCAAAGTCAAGCTAAATTAGTGGACTTGCCTAAAACGCACAAGACACGAGCTAGTGAATGAGTAAAGTTCAAGAGCGCCAAGACATCGCCATGCAAACGAAACTCATTCTAGGAGTGGCCCGGCGATACATCGGGATCTTACGTGGGAGTCAGCAACCCCAGATTCCACTTTACACTCAATCTGTCGAGCACTTACTTCTCTGGGTATGATTGCGAATTGAAAGTCTACTGCCAGTATATATATCGATAGTAAGCGGGTAGTTACGTGGTTAATTAACCCTTGAAACTATTCACACCATCATTTTGGTTTTCTTGTCCGAGATTATACCTCATTTCATCCCGTTGCATCCCTTTATCTCTTTCCCACTCTCATACACACGAGTTGTGATTTGATAGGTCCTTCTACCTCGCGTCTTGCACTCAATAGCACCTCAAGATGGCATCGCTACCAGATACGTGTAAAAGAATTATCGCTGTGGTAGGCGGATCAGGCAACATCGGCAGGCATGTTGTCGCCGCCATAAATGAAAGCACCGAGTTCCGGCCCCGAGTCACATCCCGAGACCCCACCTCGGGGAAAGCCCGTGAGCTTGCCGACAGTGGCATTGAAGTCGTCAAGGCCGATTCGTGGAATCCTCAAGAGCTTGATGCTGCGTTCAAGGGATGCTGGGGTCTATTTGTCAACACCAACTCGGATGACTTTAACTTTAAGAACGAGATCGGACCGCCAGAGTCGGAGCAGGGCCGCATAATCATTGACGCTGCTATTCGTCAGGGTGTCGAGCATTTCGTTTTTCAGAATTTGCCACCCGCCTCCAAGCTCACCAACGGCGAGGTCCCTATCCTCTCTTTTGACAACAAGCAAGTCATATCTGAGTACGCAAGGACCGCTGGCTTCAAGACTACCACCGATGTCAACTTGGGCTGGGTCATGGAGGTCTTCTGGCTATCTACCTACATTGATGCCTTCGGCGGGCTCGCACGGAGAAAGGACGAAGAAGGCTTTCTATCTCTCAAGGTTCCTCTCATGGGCAACGACCCAGAGGTGGTGCCCTGGACTGCCGTAGAACATGACTATGGCGATGCTGTTCTTGGTGTCTTTGTCGATCCCGAGCCCTGGAATGGCAAGACGGTCTGGGCTGTTTCTCACCCTTGTGGCTTTAAGGAAGTTGTTGACTCCTACAACAGGGTCAGCGGTACCAAGCTTGCCCGCCGGGTAGTTCCTGAAGGTACTCTCAAGACCAAGACCCCAGGAAAGACGAAGGAGGTCAATGGCCTTTTCGGCTTTTGTCACTATGTGAAGGGTAATTTTTGCGGAGGAAAGCCTGTAGACTTAACAGATATGAAAACACTTAAGGCTATTGGCGCAAAGGCCCGAGGCCGCCATGGCAAGGATGCAGAGCTACAGTCGATTGAGGAATTTTGGGCAATGACTATTCCCCGGAACCAGGACCTTCAAGAGTCTCAAACAAAACTATAACAAGGCAATAGGCCTACGGAAGCTTTGCAAGAATGTAAAGCCTCTAATAAATTAAAGGACAAGTATCATCAAAGCGACTGAACGATTTCATCCTATTCTTTGGCCCGTAACCTTGCAGCAGTGAAAGCCTTCAGGGCTCTAAAGGCCCTCGCCGCCTGGTGATCCACCGAGCCCCTGTAATGGTACTTTAAGACCGAATTCTTCGTGTCCCGTAGGTTTTTGACCCACTGAAGCAGGCCTCTAGGGCTTGTTTAGTACTTGATCGAGAGCCGGCCCGTGCGAACTGAAACTCTGCTTGCGAAGACCATGAATCAAGGGTGATATGACCAAGACATGTTAACTTCAGCAAGGATTCAACAAGTCCTTACGCGTATTTCGATTTGAATAGAAATTTCTATCTTGCACTGCATGCCTAGAAAGTTGCCGCTCGCAAGACAAATGGATCGCTGGACTGTAAGCAAAAGCTCTATTCACTCCATTAGTCCGTTTACCATTCCATCCGCTTTCCTCGCACTAAAAATCCGGGGAAAATCAACATTTGTCATAGTATATGATTCGAAAGTGTGCACAGCACTACTCAAAAAGGTTCACTTGATCAGCACTGCTTTTAGGCAAGACGTGCCATGGTACTACAAAGATATGTATTTTCTCTGCCACTGCACGCTTCATAATCTACACTACTGGGAATAGTTGAAACCCCATCTTAAACTGCGATATGTGAATTGCCATGTACGTCTTTCATAGGGATGGGCGAGGTGCCGTCTTCGAATCAGCAATGATTAGCTCGGCCGCTCGCTCACCAATGCACAGAACTGTGATCATGGGGTTAATAGACACCATGCAAGGAAAGACACTAGCATCTGCGACGCGAAGATTCTTGATGCCCTTCACATGAAGCGAAGCATCAACAACGGCCATCGCATCACGTCGGGTGTCACCCATTTTTGCCGTTCCGCATGGGTGATAGACCGTATTCGATACCTGTCGTCCGTACTCGCAGAGCTGGTCATCTGTGGTGATCATGGGACCAGGGGCAATCTCGCGCAAAAGATGCTTCCTGAAGGGCTCGGACTGCGCCATCTTGCGAGCCTGCTTCAGCATCCATAGGTTGCTGGCCTTATCGTAGCCCTTTTCATCGCTGAAATATCGCTGGTCAAGCGCTGGCTTCACCTTGGGGTCAGCAGATGTGAGGTAAAGTCGTCCAACAGAAGCAGGTCGAGGGTTGTAAGGAATGCAGCAGAAGGCATTCTTGGGGGTTTCGTAGCCCATTGTCTTCGTGTAGAAGTCGAAAGGCACAGTGAACATGTGGAACATAGTGTCGATAGCATCGCCATCGTCGCCCTGAGCATTCTCGGGCTCACGTCTCAGTACCATGCATGCTTCGGAGCCCATGACTATCTTATCCTGCGGAACCTCGTCTTTGATCTCCCACATGTACATGCTCTCAACGTGATCCTGCAGGTTCTCGCCAACACCAGGAAGGTCCTGGTGGACTTCAATGCCAAGTTTCTCAAGCTGCTGACGGTTACCCAGGCCCGAAAGCATCATAAGGCGGGGTGTATCAACGGCTCCAGCACATAAAATGACTTCTTTTCTCGCGTAAATGTCATATGTGGTGCCAGCGTCAGTGGTAGCGCGGACGCCAACTGCGGTCTGATCTTTGACATGTATCTTAGAAGTCCACGTTTTGTGCAGAATAGTAAGGTTCGGTCTGAATTCATCGCCTCGCAAAATTGGATGAATGTACGCAACACTGGCGCTGCTTCGGTGGTTGTTGTCGGGAGTATAGGTGCAGCTAACGTAGCCAGTCCCGGGGGTCAAACGGCCGTCACGAATGATCTGCTTGTTGAAATCTTCAACTTTGGGAACATTGAAGAGCTTGGAGCATGACTCGATCCAATCTTTGGTGATCTGACTTCGCTGGTCCTCCGCGATAGGTATGATGTTGTTGCGGAGCTTCTTGAAAAGACGGACCATTTCTGCATGAGTCCAGCCATTGGCGCCCATCTTCTGCCACTTCTTCATGTCCATGTCAAAGGGCACAAATGAGATACCTCCGTTGTGACTCGAACAACCTCCGAGCATCTTGGCTCTGGAGTGGATAATGTTACTGTTACCTTTAATAGTTGGTGGTCAGTAAATGGTACGGGCCACAGCTTCGTTTTGGTTCACAGGGCACATTAACTAAACTTACCGAATGGCTGAGGAACCGAACTGTAGCCATAGTCATAGTCTTCAGCTCCCCAGAGGTCGAGAAGGCATTTCAAATTCAGGATGGTCTCATTTTTGAAGTCATTGGCGCCTCCTTCAATGAGAAGAATCTCGGTGTATGGGAGCTTCTCTGCGAGTCGACTAGCAATGACGCAGCCGGCAGTACCGCCGCCGACAACAACATAGTCGTAGCTGGTTTCGTCTAGCTTCTCAACGACAGTCATATTGATTGTGCTTGACCTGGATCAAGAGCCAAATTTTGAGTAGCAGTGAATGAGGTTGATAGATTCAGAGGATTGAAGAGAAATGACAATTCGAGACACAGGAAGAAAGGTTCTATTTAAGCCGACTACAGATATGTTTGCAGATGCTATGTATAGGCCTGAGCATCCTTGAGTGGCGAGCCATAAATGAGATGGTGATCAATCCAGTTTCCCATATGAGCCTCAAACCGAAAAATGCTGGGGTAATCTCCTTGACCTACTTGATGGGGACAGGTACCGATCGGTTCTGATATGTCCCAACCGATACCTCATACCATTTCCCCATATTTCCTGGATGGCCTGTTTTTCAGGGCGGAGTCAACTTGACATAGCAATCTTTAGGGTGGAATCTGGCCCGCCAAACTCGTTTGGAGTTTCTGGGGGGTTGGCATCGGTGTCTTCTCCACACGCTTCGAGCAGGGATGTCACCTTCGTTCATTTGCCCAATTAGGCAAGAGTTCTGCTCTCGGGATGTGGCGGGGGATTCTCGCTTGTTGTAGGTCCGTACGAGTCACACAGAGTGTCAATCGTGATCGTCATAGTGGCTTCTTAGTTCTGCACACACGCGCTAGCCTGTTCAAGGTGGCATAATTTTGCTACTGGCTCTGACTGTGCCAAGACTCATGGTCGGCATGACCATTGTTGTAGTTACACGTTGATTTGCCTCTTCATCTTCTGTCCAGGCTTGCAAAGACATCACTAAAGGGAATAGGAAAGGATGCGGGAACCCTAGCTAAGTATGCACAGCAATTACAACAACACCAGTAATTTAGTGGGCATGGTCCACCTACAGTAGATAATGCTGTTATGTTGCAGCCCTTGCGCCCTCTTTGCCCTGTACTGTAATCTCACGTATCCACCAACATCCCTTCTATGGCACCTGGTGCTGGCGGCTTCTGCCAGAATCGCAACATCTTCACTCAGAAATTCAATGCATTTATTTCCTCATGAAGTCCATGCAGATCAGATTTCGGATTCGTAACGAACCTCTGTCGACCAGCACCAAGACCAGCACCAGCAACAGCACCAGCACCAGCCATCACGAGGTTGAGCACGACTCCTCGACAAATACAAATACTATCCAGGGCAGAGGCAGGCACCAAGCAAGAAGTCGATTCGGATGCACAGAATGCAAGCAGAGACATGTAAAATGCGACGAAGCATACCCTGTCTGCACACGCTGCCGGAAACGCGGCTCAATCTGTAAATCCGCTCCTCGACTTAGAAGATGGCAAAACGAAGGACCATGGACAAAGCTTCGCAGCCGCTCTTCCCTGCCCTCCTCAGAACGGCTTATCGACATTTCGGACACAAATAGCAAGTCCTTGCTCCGCTACTGGCTTGAAAAGGCTAGCCAAATCATGGTCATTGACCCTGATGACAATCCGCTCTCATTTCCAATCCTTGAATATGTTGAACGATGTCCCAGTCTCAAGCACGCTCTGCAGAGTGTCGGCGCGGCTCATAGGAACTTTTTCGATCCTCAGCAGCTATCAAAATGTTTGGAGGAAAGACACTCAGCGCTCCAGCTAATCATCAACGACCTTTCGTGTCCTGGCGACAACCTCTTCCCCCTCTTCTTGACTATCCTACTCGTTGGTTTATCAACGGCTTGGACCAACCCTCCGACGGCTGATTTCGGTGAGAAACATCTTAGTGGAGCGCGCGCACTGGTTGACACCCTTTTGCACGACTATTCAACTCAGCAAAAACGACCTTCCTACTTTACTTTCGTCATTGGGGCATACCTGTATTGGGACATGTCTACAGCCTTTCTAGTTCCCAGTCAAGTTCAATCACCATTAAACACGAACCAGATATACACGGCCATCCTGGATATCGGCCAGGAATATCATCCGTTTGGTGGTTACACGACAGAAATTTTCTATCTTCTCGGCAACGTCGGTCGTTATTGTCGGTCGGTAGTGGAAACTGGTATTCGTGACGAGTCAATTGAGATAGTTTTGGAAGAGGAGATGGAGAAGTGGCAGCCCAATTACGAAAGCCCACAGTTGGGGGTTATAGGCGATGCGTTTAGGTCTCACGGACTCATCAGTCTTGCCGCCATCTGTTTCCGACGTCGTCGTTACAGCGATACAATAGAGGACAAGCTTTTGCCTGCCTTGCTGCATACAGAAGCAGAAGGCATCGCTCAATGGTGGCAAAATATATGGACATCATTTGCCAACGATGATCTCGAGGCCAATATCAGATCACGGGCTTTGGCTGTCGTGCGAGACCTTACTTCAATCCCCTCCAGCCACGCCTGCACCAATCTGCAAGCGATCCCACTCTTTACTGCAGCGTCTGAGCTTCCTAAAGAATATGAGAAGGAGAGGGACCTGGCGGTCCTGCGGTTTAAGGAGCTGTACTCACTGAATCATCTGCGGGCCAACTTGACAGCCCTTGAGATACTCCCAGAAATATGGAAGCGACACGACGCGGGCGAGATGATCAGCTGGATGGAGGTTATGATGGAGAAGGGATGGAATATCATGCTGGGGTAAATGCCGATACCTTTTCGCAGTACCGTATTGTTTAGTTGTTTATCAAGTCATCATCAGTAGGTGGTTGAAAGATTGAATCAGTCGGGATCGGTGCATCGTATGGATAGAGCGAGCAGATTGAACGAGGGGGTCACACCTTTAGTATAAATTGACTATCAGTTAACCGCGCAAGCTCCCTTCAAGTAGGTTTGTTCCAATTGACTTCATCTTGGCAAGGATCAATGCCACGAAGCCATTGATGAGATATACCGGCTGCATTTCGGCAATCTTTTTAAATTTAACCCAAAAATAAGCTAAGCCGACAAAAGTTCGTTCAAAAACAATTCCCTGATTTGGCTCTGATGCGAGGGGGCAGTGGAGCCTCGGCCAAGTCCGCCTCATGGCTTCTTCGCTCAGTTGGACCACTTTGCGACCAGCCATTGAAGGGATCTGGATTTGGAGGTCAAAAGTAGACTTTTACCCGCCGTGATCCTTGCGGCGTAGAGTTCTTCAGCATTCATCTGCCACTGAAGTCGAGTTCTGATCCACTAGACTTGGTTTACCCTCAATCAAACGCTCATCAACATGTCGGATTCAGTCTCTCCCTCGCCTAACGGCATGAGCTCTTTTTGGAGGCGCCAGGTCGGAGAAATCGATAATCATCGCTCTACAAGGGATCTCCCAACCCAATGCGACATTGTAATAATCGGCGCTGGATACTCTGGAGCAGCTTTGGTTACACACATATTGTCCAAATGTGCGGACAAAATGCCATCAATTCTGGTCTTGGAAGCGAGACAACTCTGCTCGGGAGCAACTGGTCGAAATGGCAAGTCCCGAATGTCAGATCCACTTGCACGGAGCTTCTGATAACAAATCGTCTAGGAGGACATCTCAAGCCGGACTCATACAACGCAATATCGAGACTGGCGAGCGAGTATGGCGTCGAAGCTGCAGCCGAGGTGGCTAACTTCGAATACGCCAATGTCGAAGCAGTAGCCAGATTTATCCGCGATGAAAAAGTCGACTGCGATTTCGTACTTACACGGGCCATCGACGTGCAATTTTCCGACCGACACCAGGATAAACTAGAAGCCGGTTATAAGTCACTACTGGAGAATGGCATTGAGGCGACTGAGCGCACATATTGCGCACCGAGAGAATATGCGGAGAAGGTAAACCTATTTCCACCTAATCAAAACTCATGAGATTTTCGACTGACGGGATGGAAGCTCTCCGGTATCAAAGGAGCCAAGGGTTGCTTCAGTTATACCGCCGGTCACCTATGGCCGTACAAGCTCATCCACCACATGCTCGAGAAAGCTATTGCGAAGGGCGTTAATCTCCAGACAAACACACCTGTGCAAATGGTGTCCTCGGAACGAGATGAAAACGAACTTTGGACTATTACTACAGGTCGAGGAGTAGTCAAAGCAAGACAGGTAATTATGGCAACGAATGCATATACTGCAGCTCTTCTTCCTGAGTATGATGGCAAGATCATCCCTTATAGGGCTATTTGCAGTCGTATTGTAAGTCCAGGAAGACCGCCACTACTTACAAACTCATATGCACTGCGCTTTAACGAGTGGGACTTTGACTATCTAATCCCACGGCCCGACGGAAGCATCATTGTCGGCGGCGCTCGCCAGACATACATCAAACACCTGGAAGATTGGTATAAGAATGCTGATGACAGTGACCTTATTGATCGGGCTCGCCATTACTTCGATGGGTATATGCAACGCCATTTCCACGGCTGGGAAAACAGCGGCGCGTACGTTGACGATATCTGGACAGGAAGTACGTCTCCACCTCTAATGCCTCTCTGCAAACTCTAGCTAATCCTCACAGTCATGGGATACTCTTCTGATCGACTACCGCGTGTTGGGCCAATCCCCGACCGCCCTGGCATGTTTATTATGGGAGGCTTCACAGGTCATGGCATGCCGCAGGTGTTTCTCTGCGCAAACGGCATGGCTGACATGATCCTCGGCGATAAGAAATTCAGTGATTGCGGGATACCTAGAGTCTTTGAGGAAACCAAGACTCGACTTCAAGACAAGAGGGATAGAGTCTTGGAGTTGTATCGTGAGCCATTGAACACGTTCGACTCCAAACTGTGAGGGCGGGTGGATTCTGGAGATCTGGTCTTGTGGAACGTATGAGACTTGCTTGTCATCTATTGAAGCGCTATCTAGGGGAGGACACAACATGTCGGACGGAAGTTTGTACCACAAGTGCGGTAGTGTGTTCGTTTTCTTCTGTCTTCGTGACGGTTATGGAATGATCGATTTGGTGCTTCACAACTACTTGTTGACCAAGGCTTCTCCTAATGACTTTGACTTCAAGACTTCAGCTCATTTCCTGATCTGTGGAATAACCGATACTGCATCTTTCTCCACCACTACCTAGTCTGATCTCTTCTTACGGGTGTAAAAGTACAATACATAGGTGCTAAAGTATGATGCTGGAGCAGGATCCAATCATAGAACATTTATTACCGCATTGTCTACTTCGCAAACAATCCCAAATAGGCAAGTATACCAAACGCAGGGTAAGCCAAAATCTTGAGCCATCTGGTTCGTATGGCGCTTATGCGCTTATAGACAATCAATCGACGATCCCTGATACCTACTGTCAAGGTTCGGCTTCTGGTCTAAATGAGCAATACCAACGTTTATAATGGGTAGCAATGGTTCATATTACGGTATGGGTCGCTGAGTATGCCCTTTCTTGACGCTTAACACGAGGCGGAGCAAACAGCTTTAGGGTAACTAGCATAACCATAGCCAGTCAACTACCCACTAACTATAGCATTACGATTGTAGGAAAGCACTTCCCTGGGGATGCTGGGGACTTTGAATATGCTAGTAATTGGGCTGGTGCGTGCTGGATCGAAATGCCCATTTCGAGTCCCAAGATCAGAAGCAGCAATTCGACGCATGCACTGGGTTTTTGAGCGTCGCGTTTGAGCATCCAAAATCGATTCTTCGAACTTATGAATGAGAGAGCAAGGCTCTCTGGGCGAAATTTGGTTTGAATCCCGGACTCAAGGTTTTTTATTCCTCATCTCCTCAGAGTTACCCCCCCGAGCAACCTAGGGAATGACCTACAAGTCCATCATCATCTTACTCTCACTGTTTACGACATGGTTGAGACAACGTCTTGAGGCGCGGGGCGTGGTGTTCAAGCCTATGACGGTACAGAGTCTCGATGATCTAAAAGACTTTGGTATTGAAGATCGAACAGCCTCTGATAGCCAAAGGCAGACGTTAGGATGACCGAGTCGGGAACCTGATACAGTATTTGCTGACTCGAGATGCAGAACCTAGCTCTAGGACATAAGGCGCTACCCGAATTCATGACTTCTGAGAAAGCCCAGGACTATAAGATTATGTAAGACATTGCGACGTCATACTCATAAAGATCTCAAGAGCACGGTGGGACAAGTCCACATTCCCTGGTCTACTATGTGGTCGGCACTAGCCGGATGAAACATCGGATGCAGGATTAAGGTAGATCCCCTGTATTTGATCCACGATATTACGTGAAGTTGCCTTTCCATAATAGGTTAGCGTTCCGTTAACGGCTATAGTGGGTTCTACCTGGACAATCTCATAGGCCAGTCCCCATAGCTGACAAATGCCGATGGAAGTCGAAAGTGACATCCCATTTCATGATTCAAACAAAGACCAACAGTAGAGACTTCTCTCGTCCATGATTCCCTCAGCATATATCAACCTCCATCAACTCGAAGTCTATCACAGTCAGCACCATGGTGAATTATGGTCGTCCATCTAAGGATTGCGCACCATGTAGGAAGAGAAAGATCCGGGTAGGTATTCCTCCTATATGCCACTAACTAATTTCGTTGACACAAACTAGTGCGATCTGATCCCTACGGGTTGCACTCAATGCCGTAGAGCCAACTTGACCTGCCATGGGTACCGCGACCCAAAAGAGTTGGTCTTCCGTGACGAAACTCGTAACGCGATGCAAAAGGTTATGATGAGACGACCAACCGCCCTACTACCGCCCACTCTGCAACTCAGTTCCACTGTATCATCCCGGCACGCTTTTCTATCGCTCTACATTGATAGATACTCATGCGGCTTTCATACCCTTGCCTCACTTTTGACCGAGTCATCTCCCAGCGGACTTTTACAAGCTACTGTCGATGCTGTCAGCCTGGCCTTCATGTCGTTCCAGTTGAATCGCCAGGATCTAGTGCCTCTTGCGAACAAGCGTTATTTGGCTGCTATTCAAAGCTTGGGAATTGTAATACGTTCCTCCCAGCTTTCAACTAGAACTGGAGTCAACCAATTAGTGAATGATGAGACTCTCCAGTCCGTGCTTCTCCTAGACCTCTACGAGAAGATGGCTTACCATCATTATCAACTATCGGAATTCCTAGACTCCTCATTAAGCCACATCCAGGGTGCCCTCTCCATAGTCCGGTCTCGCCCGAGAACAGATTACTTAAACCTAACCACCCAACAACTCGCTACCCGTACTGTTATTGCACTTACTCTCAGCTATGGCGCGGCTGGTGTTTCAATACCACAGACACTACAAAGCCTTTATCATCACCTGGACAGCTACATACAGAACGAAAAGTGGACCTTTATCGGCTTATTAATGAGACTTATCAACTTTCGTGCTGATACGCAAAGCGGCAAGTTAAATTTTCCAACCATCCTCGCTCAGGCATGGGACCTTGATAGTCAATTTGCTCATGCAGAGAGCAAAATACCACGCGCTTGGTGGCCACGACGCGTCAACAATTTCAGCGCCCAATCATTTGACCACTACTATGAAGTCTATCCTTGCCATTACACAACTCAAGTCTTTAATGCATACCGCATCATGCGTCTAGAGTTAAATAGCATCATAAGGGAGCTTCAGCCTTGCACTTCAGTTTCTGAGACAATTGCTGAAGTAACACAGGCGATCTGCGCAGCTATACCCCAATTTATTCTTCCCGGTGTACGACCTGAGAACAATTTACCCTTTTCGCCAATGCAGATATTGGAATGTTCTGGCACTCTGACTTCCCTGTATATAGCTGCACAGGTCTCTGCAGATTCGGCGATGCGGGAATGGATTCTACAGCTCTTGATCTATATGGCTGATCAGGGCGTCAGGTTGGCCCATAATGTAGCTCATATCCTAACGTCTGAGCCTGTAATGGATTACTGGGCTGTTTTCAAGATGGTTGGGAGCTGTGCGGTTACAGCCTGATGTATCTTAGACTCGGATAATCATCATGCCATTGTTGGTTTATCATTTCTGTTTGTCAGGTTTCAAGCCAGGAGAGGAGATTATAGAATTCATACACTAATACGTGAAAAAAGAACCTGCCACGATTGGGCTTTATCAATGAATCTGTAGGAGGTTGTCATGGTAGTCTGTTGTTTGTCTGCCTCTGAATAGACTACTCTACTTGCTGAGCTATGGCGGTGATGAGGCCATTGAAACGCTCATCCAGATCCTCCTTCAAGATGCCCATATACTCTTCCGGCACAGGACTTCCCTCCGCAATCCAACGAAAGCGCGTCTTGTTCGATCCAATGGGGTCCAACACAGTGGTTCCAAAAGCAATCATATCTGGATAATCGGGTCGTCTGACCCTGAAGGTCATGGAATGATTGTCGGCGTCGTATGCCGTCATCTCCTCAGAGAACTCGTATCGTTTGCCTTTGTTCTTTCCGGCTGGGTACTCATATGAAAAGGTGCGAATGCTTCCGATTCCAAAACCCTTAAGACTGAGTTTCAGACAGCCAGGGTACCAGGCTTTCTCACCACCAAAGGCAGCGACAAGACCCCAGACTTCGCCGATTGGGGCGTTGATCTCACGGGTTACGGTGATGTAATGAGTCAGGGGTTGCTCCGACATTTTGAAAGATGATGGAAGTGGACAGATTGTTGATGTTCTTAATATTGGGCTGCAAAGATGAAAGTAGCGTGGAGAAGAGTGATATCTTTCGATCTGGTTTCTCAAATTTGCACACGGGCACTTACTTTAAATAAGGCAAAGATTAAACAAGGTTCGAATAAATCTAAATTTCTCCATAAAATTTTCAAACTTGTTACTAATCAAAAAGAAAATTAAAACTCTTTCATTTACAAATCAAGATGGTTAAAACTATAGAACAATTAACTAGACTGTTTTTTAACGATGGGGCTTCGTTTAGTAACCCTCCTCATCACCTAGCTTTTATTAGAGTTACGCATGTCGCGAATATGGCTCGTAATGGGGACCATGTCAATGAGAGAAGATGATGAGTTAGTACGAAAGTGTTGCCTCAAGAGGACTAGCTCGCCTCGTCATTCATCATTAAGGATAGGATAAATTAAAGTACATACTGTACCTACCCCCACCAAATTCATGCGTGGCGCACACGGATGGATTACCTTTTTAGGAATAGAGATAAGTTCTTGGTGTGTTTGTCTTCGCTTTTCTATACCGTGGCGCTGGGTGATTCATCATACTGAGCAGACTTTGTCATCATTGCAGCTAACGCAAGTTAAACTTGAAGAGAACCAAGATCGGTGTTTCCCCTTATTAGTTGCTTCCTCTTGAGGTAATCGTTCCGTTAAATACTTAAATCCATGTTAGATAGGCCAGTTTCAAGCCGTAGTAAGGATCAAGGTTCATTTTTAGATACTACTTGAGAACATCATAGGAAGTCGCGGATTTATCGGCTCAAAGTTAGGTCCGATATGACAAGTTTTATATATATCACCTGCCGATTCTCTCCGTTAGTCTTGGTCCTATTCTATCTATTTATTTCATATTGCTTTATCTCCCTCTCTGTACTCGTTCAGCATTCTAACTCCAGAACCTACAATATGAAGCTTCTCGTGACCGGTGCAAGCGGTTATGTTGGCACGGAGATTATACGCCAAAGCCTTCAACTACCTCAGGTCACCAGTGTTGTTGCTGTTGCTCGCAAGCCTGTGTCCGTTCCGAGTGGGGCTGACCCAGCCCGACTCAAGAGTATCGTTGTGAAGGACTATGGAGATTATCCAGCGAGTGTAAGAGATGAGTTTAAGGATGCAGCGGCATGTATCTGGTAAGAATTCCCTTGGCCTTTGTCCTGACTCCTATCCTATGAGACCTCCCGGCTGACTGTAGTTGCCAGGACTGTTGGTATCACACCTATGGCCTATAAATCACTCGACTCTGAACAAGCATGAAAGATTTGCCTTGACGATACGTTGCTGGACTAGAAACTACGGTCAAATCTTCCGTTAAGAAGTCATTCCGCTTTGTCTATATGAGTGGCGCCGATGCAGGGAGAGATCAGACTAAGACCCCGCCACTTCTACCTGAATACTTCCTGATGCGAGTCAGTTCTACGACTGTTTCAAATGACTGATAATAAAGCTAACGCGAAGAAAGGGTGAGGTTGAGAACCTAGTCTTTGGATTTGAAGAAAAGCACCCAGATCTAGTTGAAGCAGGTGTCGCGAGACCTGGCTTGATCATTAATGACTCTACCGACGTGAAAGAAGTTATGGCTCGTCTAGGTAAGGAGGTCACAACCATCAAGCTGGAATCAGTTGCAGCAGCTCTCCTTCAGCAAGCTCTTCATGGGACTGAGAAGAAAACTCTTTGGTCCGATGATTTGAAGCGCCTTGCAGGATCTCAGTAGGATGATTTACCTATACCTACTACTACTGTACGCAGTCGGGCCGGTAATTAGATAGAATACAATAAAACTAGGCCGTGCACATTGCTCTGTTATCTTGGCACGCGTCGTGTGCTTTGGCGGTTGATAGGCAGATAGGTATCTGTGTTTCTAAAATAGGACAGGTCCTATCTTAATTCCCATATTTACTTTAGCTCTCTCTGCTACCAGGCTGCCTCCCGCTGTGCTATTCCACTCACTACCTCAAGTGGTTTTTTAATTAAGTTCCTAATAGCCTGCTGTTGTTTTCGGAGTAAATCACTGTCTTAAGGTTATAGGGCCTTGGGGAATTTAAGTTATAAAGCCACTCTAAACTTTACTAGAGCTGGAGCTAAACAAATCTATAAAGTTTAGAAACATAAAAATGCTTTTGGATCTTGATTTCTTTACATAAGATCTAACAACAAGACATAAAATAATCAGCGTCGGTTTGCTTCTGTTAACCTTTTGCCTTCTAGCTCCAGTGCGTCTAGACTTAGAAATATGCCTCCCACGCCCACCATGTGTTCTTACATCTTCCTAATATACCCGAACTTGAGCGCCAATCTATGGCCTACAGGTCCTGCGAGGTAGGCATCTTCCAATTCCATACTTCCATGGTCATGCAGCGTTGTCGTGAAGTTAGTGTACACGCTTGCAACGACATTCTTCATGGCTGAACAGAGAATTAGCAAATATCACAACTGTGTTCCAGTGATTGACATTACTTACAGAAATATGCAAAATTGCTTCCGATGCACATGCGGCCTCCGCTTCCAAATGCCCAAAACCATCGGCGCATGGTGGCGAGATGCTCAGGTGATGAATTGATCCACCGCTCTGGCTTCCACTGGTCTGGCTCGGGAAAGATCTCGGGCGTGCGATGCAATGAGTACGCATAACACTGAACGGTAGTGCCGGCTGGAATGTTGTCGTGACCTCCTAGCGAGCTGGGCTTTGGGACGCGACGGGGCTGACCACCTGGGACAGATGGGTAGAGGCGGAGAGATTCTAATATGACAGCCTCTAGTAGCGGAAGTTTGTCGATGGCCTTCGGTGCAGGCACTACCCATTCTCCTTCGGCCGGTGGCGGGAAGTACAGTGGCGGATCGAGGGTGAGCAACTCTTCTCGCAGCTTTGCCTGAAGTTCTGGTCTCTTGGATAGCTCGTAAAAGCAAAATGTCAGAGTGTTGCCACTGGTTTCATGGGCTGCCGAGTTGTGTGCAAACATGTCACTGGCGATTTCTAGGCGTTGAGGATATTGACCAGGCTTGGCATGAGGATCGCTCATGGCCTTGAGTGCAAGAGACATAACGACGGGCTTATCCGCATCTGACAAGTTCTCTTCGCCTTGTGCAATGAGTTCCTGCGCTTTGTCACACTTCTCAAGGTTCCACTGTTCGATGTCGTGGAAGCCACTGTCGACCTTTTTCGGAATAAGGCCAATTGTCTTGAGCCAGTTGTTCAGTCTTGGGAACTCGTATTGCCAGAACGTATATGGTGCGGCAGCAAAGAATCCATCCAGATATAGCCGTCTCTCCTTTTCGTCTTCAATCAGATTGCTGCTCAGCGTGCTTCCAAACTGCCAGGTGATGAATGAGTCCATTGAGTACGAGTAGAATAGCTCGAGCACTTCCAATGGCTTCTTGCTGTCAGCTGCACGGCTGAATACAGGCAAAAGCCTCCCGAACAAGATTTTCTTCATAGAAGCTTGACTTGTACTATCGGCAAGGATAAAAGATTTAGAGAAAGTACCGGAGATGATTCGTTTGCGGGCAGAGTGGGTTCCATTGTCTTGGAAAGTGAAAATGTTTTCCGTACTATAGAGTCATGACGAGATTAGTACCTGAGAATCTGTGAAAAGACAGGACTTAACGTTTATTACTTGTAATTGATGAATCCTCGCGTATAAAACTCAGTCTTAGGGAAGCCCCCCAAGTAGACCTGCTTTAAGCCGCCTTCGAAGCAATTGAGGCTGACTAAACCTGGCGAGAGTCTAAGAGCCTTCCCCTTAGCCATGTGATTTTTATAGACCAGCTTGTTCTCCTGGTGAGTGAGCTTTGCCCACCACAGCCAAAAGGGAGCAACATGGCAGCTCCAATGCGGCGCCGGGATCTTGGCGAGTGGAGATAGGAACGCGGGCTTGATTATTCTCTCGTAAAAAGCTAGCAGAAGCACCAGGCTGGCAGCAACCGCGGGGATATTGAGTGAAGTCATC
Source organism: Fusarium oxysporum Fo47 (assembly GCF_013085055.1). Classification (NCBI taxonomy): domain Eukaryota; kingdom Fungi; phylum Ascomycota; class Sordariomycetes; order Hypocreales; family Nectriaceae; genus Fusarium; species Fusarium oxysporum. The sequence goes on from NC_072849.1 coordinate 2,473,229, forward strand.
AGTTGGAGTTGGCTCGGCGTTTGAGTATAGTCAACCGTTGTGTGATTGAGTTGAATTGGACTAAATATGAAAAGACTGAAGAATTATTTAGTTTTACAGGACACCCGTTATATCCTTTCGGGACTAACTAGACTGGACGAGCCCTCGGTTACATGCAAGTATTGTAATGGTTCGATGCGTATGTTGCGAAGCAGTCCCTGGCCATTTCTGGCCGGCTAACGGTAGCACATGCGCATCATTGGATCGCGTATTGATCAAAAAAGGCAAGTGGGGAGACGCGGACGTGACCAGATTCACTGTTGCCGGTGATTTTCTCTTGGACTCTGAAGGCACCCAACCATTCATCATCTTGCTGTGGTAAGCCGTATCGAGCCTAAAAAGGGATCCTCGGGTAAAGCGACCAGTAACAGCACTTCCGGAAATTCGCTTTTCCTATGATATCATCTTATTTCTAAAAAACCATCGCGTAGTAGGCTTCCAGCCCATTGCTAGGCGCAGGTGTGAAATCAACCCCACCTACAGTACTAGATAGACTACTTGCTACAGTGGGTTGTACACGGCACTCGCAGTGAGATTTTACAGGCGTCAGTGTTCCGCTGAAAGGTTATTGTCTAGCCTAGTAATACAACCGAAAAATGATCTCACATTCACTCGGAGTCATTTCCGCCGTGAGTGGAACAGGTTAGTCCAGTGCACGGTACCCCGGAAGGGTTTTTCAAGAGAACACAACTGAACGCTGCTGAGAGGAGCGCCAGACGCTAGCTAGGTCACTGCACGATAGCTCGTGATTTCGGGTTGGGATGTTGTCCAAAGATCCCATGACGAAAAAAGGTAAACGATTTAGTTCAAGATGGCATTGAAGACGGAAAATTCGACAGCTGAAAATGTAAATGACTTGCAACTAGCATTTGCATGGCTTTTGAGGGATTCCGACAGTACATTACATTCTTGCTCACTGCTCGAGGTAGGCGCGTGATGCAAGGAATAGCTGTAAGGATTATCAACGCTCAATTCTCAACCTTAAATCACGGCCAGGTAAAAAGATAAAGGTGTAGTGACCTCAGTTATATAAATTCCAGTTTTATTAACCCTCTCAGACGACTTTTACCTCTCAGTGCATCTAGAGACGGTTTCCCAGGTTCACATGAACAGCCTTGACAGATGTGTATGCCAGAATACCCGACTCTCCCAACTCTCGCCCGATGCCTGACTGCTTCACACCACCAAATGGAATTCGGAAGTCTGAGTCGTTGCTACTGTTGACCCAGACCACTTTTAATTGTTAGCCGACATGATACATGTATTTATGGTTGATCTTGCACTTGTGACTTACTTCCTGCATCTATCCTCTTGACAATTGCATGGGCTCGAGTAATATTCTCTGTGAAAATCGCAGCCCCCAAGCCGTAGAAGCTATCGTTGGCTCTCTCAATTGCCTCATCTTCGGTCGAGAAGGAGCTGATGGCGGCGAGCGGGCCAAAGACTTCTTCACGGTAAATCTTCATGTGGTCCTTGACATCAGTGAAGACAGTAGGCTCGATAAAAAAGCCCTTTCCATTGACACCCTTATAAGGTTTGCCGCCGAAGCTCAACGTGGCACCTTCCTGCTTGCCTTGCTCAATGTACGATAAGACACGTTCGTACTGGGCCTTGGTGACCTGAGGGCCTTGGAAGGTTCCAGCAGCATAAGGGTCGCCGACGACAGAGGTCTTCTTGACCTGTTCGACAAAGAGCTCAATAAACTTGGGATAAATCTTTTCGTGGATAAGGAGTCTGCTTGTAGCTGTGCAGATTTGTCCCTGGTTGGCCATAATGCCATAATGAGCCCACTTGACGGCATTCTCAAGCTCGGCATCTTCAAAAACGATAAGGGGTGACTTTCCACCCGTCTCGAGGGTGATTTCTTTTAAATTGGTAGCTGCCAGTTTCATGATCTCGCGACCTGTGTTTGTAGACCCTGTAAAGGCAATCTTATCCACGTCGATGTGTCCAGCTAGGCTTGCTCCAGCTGTGCGACCAAATCCATTGACGATATTGATTACGCCAGGTGGGAAACCGGCCTTTTCAATAAGAGTGGCAAATAGCAGGACAGATAGAGGGGTTTGTTCGGCAGGCTTGAGCACAATTGTGTTGCCAGCAGCCAGCGCCGGGCCGAGCTTCCAAGCTGCCATTCCCAATGGATAGTTCCAGGGAATGATCTGGCCACAGACGCCAATCGGTTGTCGGTTCGTATACGCGAATTTGTTATCGTTGGTAGAAATAACTGCAATGACAAGCCGTATCAGTAAAATTCTTTTGTCGTTCGACAGTTCTTCCACTTACCTTGGCCTGAAATCTTATCGGCGAACCCGGCATAATAGCGAAGCACTCCTGTCAACTCGCAAACGTCTCCTTGGGCCGACGAAAAACGCTTCCCTGTAAAAGTCAGCAATCCGCAAGCGACGGATGGGTTTAGAGTTGGCTGCTATACCATTATTCCAGGTATCGATCGAAGCAAACGTGTCTGTCAACTCTTCAGCCAGGTCGGCCAGCTTTCGCATGAGCTCGCCACGCTCTGTCGGGCTAATTCTTGACCATGGCCCTCGGAAAGCTGCGCGGGCTGCTTTCACAGCATCGTCAATGTCTTGCTCGCCACCGGCATGGACCTTGACGATTTCTTGCTCGTCTCTATAAGATGTGAGTTTAGGTCAGCAGCCCCAAATGATGTGGAGGTAGGGGGGGAAAGGGTAGTTTTGTGCTTACATGGGGCTTACGACTGTGATCTTTTCGCCAGACTTTGCCTCGCGCCATTCGTTGTTGATGAACAGACCCAGAGGCTGCTCGACTGAGCGTCCATTCGGGGCCGTAAGGGTCTGGAAGAGGTTTGTAACCATGATTTGCGAATGCGAAGTTCAACGAATTGGTAGACTTCAACATGGATGAAACATGGTTGAGGAAATCGAAGCATTAGCGATGGTTATATTCCCGTTCAAGGAGCCTGTGTACCATAAGTTCCCGGTCTGCATTATTACCGGTAGCTTGATCTTCTCTCATGACTGATGGTACCTAGCTTAGTTTGTGAAGCGCTAGGAGGGCAGTGGGTCAAGTACACCTCGCGACCTGTCTAGATTGGGCAAGTCATGCCATGCATGAAAAACCACAAACCCCTCATTACGTGCTGTGAAGCTATGTAAGCTAACAGTCCCTCGTGTCGAAACTTGATTCGGAAAGGTTAGATGCCATCATAGGCTAGCTCTCCTCGGTTGTACAGCAATCGAGCTGGCTTATCACCCCGCGGCAGTTGGAGGGGTAAATTCGAGGGGTAACTTAGAGGGGTACGGAGCGGATGATGTAAGGTTAATTACTTGGCTGATGAGTCCCTGTCGACTTACGAGCCGTGAGAGGAAGCTACGTAAGATAGTGGGGGGGGGGCACCAGTCATGAATGCAATCACAGGTGAGATCAAAGTTGGAACAAGAGTCGATCGATCAATTGTATAGAAGAAACCAATTCGATTAATTCTAAGAAAGGCAAAATGCAATTCCTTATTCATTGATACGTCTTTCGTAGCCCAACATTTACTATTCTCCTGGCTCTAAATCAGCGTGATTCGTTCATTATCGATAAACACGGCGACATTGGCAAATTCGGGTCCAAACTCAAAGTCCACTGTAGTTCCCTTCTTTAGGTACACAAATTGGCCTTTTGTCAAGGTGAATGTTTCTCCTCCATGAATCGCGAGCTTAATCCACCCCTCGGTGACATAGAAGAACTCGTCGCAGGGGTAGGTTAGTGTTGCAGTACCACTCTCTTTGGCAGCTCCGGCAACGATCTTGCCATCAGCAGACCGATACAGGACTGATTTAGATCCTGCGTATTCGGGGAAGTCTTCCCACGGGAAAGAGTCCCAAGTGCCGTAAGGGGTGTCTTTGGGGGCGTCGGAGCCCTTGCTGTTGGGAACAGAGGGAGGCATGGCTGAGTATTTTGTGTTGAGAGAGGTTACGTTGTTGCTTATTCTGAGAATTTGGGGAAGGATAGATTGGCAGACGTGCTAAAGACAATGAATGGTTTGGGTCTGGTAAGAAACGCACCTGGAGCTGAGGGTAAAGGGTATAATAAAAGATCACGGGCAGTATTCAACTTGCTCACATTTTAGTCGAGTTCGTCAATCAACTGCATTAGGAAACTTTGGGCATCATCATGTGCTTCGGATGTGTTGGCTCACCCACCTCCTCAAGGTGCATTTGAGGTCGCTAATTTTCCATGTCTGGTAGGTTGATCGGCTCACTAACTTCGGATGCGGGGGTTGGAGAACAGATCTGTAGTACCGAAGGGCCCGCCCGCAGATGCAGTGGTACATTGATAATGATACTGTGCTTGATATTCCAGAGGCCTCCGAGACCGGTTCTTGCAAACAGAGAACTTTGATTGCGGCAGTCAAACATAGCAGGTTTTTTTGTTGGGTTTCTGAAGATACTGCATGCAATCTATCACCGTCTAAAAGGGTGAAGCTATTGGTCATTGGCTACACCAGGCGGCATCCAAGTTACAGCGCTCCGTCGCTCATTTACCTTCAATCGCACGGTCACAATCATCGTCAATTTGCAACCCAAATAATGCGAACAGCATGTACGTATTCTTATCATTGCCTATGTTTTCACTTGTAAATCAAGAACCAGCAAAACCGGGAAACCCTTCCTTAATCTCCTTCTGTGCCCACTCCCGGTAGCGATTGAGACCGCCAAAGTAAAACTTTGTACTTGACTTGCGCCCCTCAACATTCGCCCCAAAGATCCAGCTGGCAGTTGTCTTGAACAGTGAGCCCTCTACCAGCTGATCACAGAGATCGCTCCACTGCTGCTCCGCTTTGTGTGAAACCTCCATGACGTGATTCTGCTTGTTCTTCTCAGCATGTAGAATGCACTCGGTGATAAGGTCAATCTCGCTTTCAATGACAACGGGGAAATTAGCAAACGCTCCCTGTGGCCCAGACACGATGAACATGTTGGGGAAGCCAGAGCACGCGATTGCGCCATAGGCTGTTGAGCCATTCTCCCAGTGTTTCTTGATAGACCTTCCGTTTCGCCCTGTTATCTTGATACGCAGGTAATTGCCTTCAATTGCGTCGAAGCCGGTGGCAAAGATCAAGGCGTCGAGTTTATGCACTTCGCCGTCCTTGGTCTTGATACCCTCCGGTACAATTTCTTGAATAGGTGTCTCTCGAAGATCCACGATATCCACGTTGTCGCGGTTGAAGATTTGATAATAACCTGAGTCGCAAAGAGGCCGTCGGGCGTAAAGATCGCATGGCTTCAGCGCCTTGGCCTTCTTGGGATCCTTGACAATTTCGTCAATCTTGCTGCGGATGAAGTTGCACGCTTCCTCGTTCGCGTCGAGGTTTGTCGTGATGTCGCCAAAAGCACTGAACATGAAGCGGAAGCCGTTGCCCTTATCCCAGACTTCCTGGAACGCTTGACGACGTTCTTCAGGTGTGACCTCCATTGTCTTCCGCGTGCTCTCAGGTACACCGAAAGCGGTTGATGAGGACCATACGTCTCGCCAGATCTCATCGTAGTTTTCGTTAATCTTTTCACGGTATCCGTCAGGAATCTGGCCTTGGCCACTAGGGACCGAATATTGTGGATGGCGTTGGAACGAGACAAGACGACCAACCTTGGGAGCTATCGCCGTCATGACCTGAACACCCGTTGACCCATTGCCGATAATACCGACTCTTCGCCCCTCCAACTTCAATTTGTCATCCCACTTCGCTGTGTGGACGATGTCGCCGGCAAAGGAAGAGATACCGGGGATGTCAGGGTAGTTGGGCTTCGACAGGAGCCCCAGGCAGTTCACCAAGTAGCGGGTCTTGATGACCAGATCGCCTGAGCATGAGATGATCCATTTGCCGTCTTTGTCATCCCAAGACGCTGACTCCATCTCGGTCGAAAAGCGCATGCATTTCCGAAGATCGTGTTTCTTTACGACGTGTCGCAGGTAGTTGAGAATCTCAGGCTGGTAGACATAATGTTGCGACCATGGGTAAGTTCGTAGATCTTCCTTGTCCCACGAATAACGATACAGGTAGGTTTCTGTGTCACTCATGGCGCCAGGATAGGTGTTCCAGAACCACGTACCACCGACATCACTAGCCATGTCAATACATTGTATGTTAAGCCCCGCCTTAGTAAGCTTGTAGGTCGAGTAGATGCCTCCAACTCCGGCACCGACGACGAGAGCATCGACCTCGAGGGTTTCAGGCAAGGATCCCATATCGGACTTGGAAGGCTGTGAAGATGTAGGTACAGTGGTTTTGCGGCTTGGGTAGGTAGGCTTGGAGGACCGAAAGAGACTGTGAGAAATAGAAGGGAATCGACCGATCATGTCTTGAGAATAATATTCTTGTTGAATTGAAACGCCAACATTTAATCTATTTATTTTCCTTAGCTGGACCTCTCTGCTTTAGTCTTATGTATTCACAATTGCTCTCACAGTGTGCAAATCAAGCCAACACATGCTTAGGCTAAAGTAGCTGACGCTAAACTACAGCACAAGTTGTCCAGTTCTGGTTATTTCGCGAGCCTGGTTCATGTAGCACTTCCGACTCACTTTTTTTCACAAGCTAGCTGCCGACTTTCTTTCTATGTATCATGAACCGCCAAACTCCATCATGAACCTACAGGTAAATAGTACGGATACTGCCCGCCCAATACGAACCTGGTTATGGTGGATCGGGTTCTCGACCGCGCCCCCGCATCTCGCGTAAGTGTCAAATCGGGCAAGAAGCAAGATGAGTCCAAGTGGCGAATTGCAGGGTTATCATGATAGGCAAGACATCAACATCAGAAACGCGAAGAGATTGCCTCAGAACCCGTGTGGGTAAGACAATTGACGGCTGTTGGGTAGGGCACATACTAGGTAACTCCTCTACACAAGACACGACACAAATCACGGTCTTTCTTCTTACCCATGAGTGGCAAGCTCGGCCTTTAAGCTTCAGTGATTCTGTACTGAGATAACTCTCTATCTACTCACTGGCAGCACGCCAAAGAGGAACCAGGTATCCTTCATTTCCAATTACAGGATCCTGTGGCATGGGAACTTGAGCAATCAGCTCCAGTAATTCTGGAGCCTGATCCAGCCGCCTCTCTCCGTTCTCAGATATCCATCTCGGCGAACCCTCGTTTAGAATCAGCTCTGAGGTAAGGTAGGTGTACAAGTCAATAAAACCTTACCTCAGGGAAGAAGGATAGATAGCGATAATCACCTTCGTCGCGGACGTTGGAATGGCCGGTGCCAGCCGGGTGTATGACCACGTCTCCTTCTCTGAGGGTCAGAAGTAAACCAGGCTTATCATGCCGTTCGCTCTCTGATGAAACTCCGTCGGTATCATCAAATTTTCCTACTCCCATCAGAACGTCGGATGACCCCGAAAGAATTGCTATCAAGTAGTACGACACCATGCTCAGCCTTTTTTCATTTATCAGATGAAGCCTCACGGGGCTTTTACATACCATAACACTCATGGACATTAGGATGAAAATGGCGTCGAGAAGTGGCTACCCAGACAATACCCTTCGACAAGAATTAAAGAGATCCCGAGATAGCTTCGTTGGAGCAACCCAACGGATGACTTGTTACTCACTGCTCTCAACCAACCATTCTTTTCAATCCATGTCTGCGCTGAGTCGATCGTCCGCGGACTTGGAAGAACGTTGCGATAAACCAACACCGGCATTTTGCTATTGGGGCAATACTCGGTAGGTGGCAAGAAATATTGCTCTGGTGGTTTAATTTTTGACTGAGCTTGAGTAGTCATTGCAGTAAGGAAGTGATTGTCACAAACTGGTAGTTTCAGGGCTATTCTGATCAAGGTTCTTACAACAGATTTGTACCCTTTAAATGCTTCATTGGACGATTAATAGTGTTCATGCTTCTTGGGCGGACGTTGGAGGGTTACCAGAAGAGGCTGTTTTCCATCTAGTGGCCTCTGATTACACAGTCTAGGTTATACGCAGCTTAGTATTGTTCTTGCGCAAGACTGTCATGGTGTACATAATTAAGGCCTGAATGGTTAGTCTAGGTATACGGCCATTGTCAATGGGGTTTTAGTGGCAAGTGAGTGGGTGTACTCTGTGTGGCCCACTATTTGTAGTCACAAGCAAGCATTCGTGGCTCAAGCCACTCGCAAACTTGACTAAAAAGGAAACTTAAGAAGAGATCTATCCTCCTTTCTCTAGTCTCAGTTGAATTGCCGCGAATCAACTTCCGGAAAGCGTTGAATTACCGAGAGATGATGGCGCGGTCCAAAGTTCGTTTGGCGCCCAACAAGCCCCCGGCTAATTACGCGATGAACCTAGACATCCGAAGGACTTGATATAGCAACACGTATGGTGGATTCACTTGCTATGAGATTTTTAATGCGGCTAATAGTTATGATAGATATGCTAGTGTTGTCTGAGGTATATTATATGGATGATTTATTTAGTGGTGTGAGATAAGTAATGCGGGCATTTAGATAAGTTAGGTAAGGGCCTTATAGTTATCCCCTACTTATGGCTACCATGGGTAATATGGGAGACTGATTGGCTGCAAAGTAATTATATAAGATCTATAGCTACTAGGCAATTTTATAGGACAGCAAAGCTGCTTAGAAGAGCGTTCATGTGTGGCTTATTAGGGAGGCTGTATATTAATGTAATTTATTAACAAGGTCAAAGGAGTAGCCCTCCTTATTTTAAATAAGGCGATCTCCTTGATGCTGCCCCTCCTGCCATCTTTATGATATATGCGTGTTATGCGGCAGCTTTGTATTAAAAGGCCGAAGAAACTTCTCTTAAAGATTCCATGCCAACTAATGGAGTTCAGTATCTTATAAACTGCAGAGATCCTACTTCTAAAGTTGTACTTCCCGACGTCACACTAGTCCGTACGGGAATGGATGCTTTGCCAAACCCAGATGCGGATACAAACGCCCCTCCACACGAGCAAGAGCCCAACTCGACGTGGCAACTGTTTAACTACGGCTTTGGTCCCTACAACGATGGCATTTTTACTCAATCGCCTCTTGGTATTGTTGTCAAAATGGGTATCTGGCTCATGGTGAACCCTGGCGGGTATCAGTCATACTTAATCACTATTCCTAAAGATGAGGATCTTCACCAGGCCATTGAGATCATTCGACCGCTTCGGACTTCAATGGTGCTCCAAAATGTTCCCACTGTTAGACATGTACTTTTGGATGCAGCTGTCATGGTATGAGCCCAGCTCAACCACTGGAGCACAGCTGACAATAACTACAGGGATCTCGAGACAAGTTCACGACTTCGAAAAAGCCACTCAATGATAAGGAACTCGATGAGATCTCAGAGAAGCTCAACCTAGGCCGCTGGAATTTCTATGGGGCGCTTTGTGGCCCTGAACCCATTCGGAAGGTTATGTGGAAAGTTGTCAAGGATGCTTTCTCAGCCATCCCCGGGACCAAGTTTGACTTCCTGGAGGATATGCCTGACAATGTTGTTTTGCAGACTAGAGATCTTACCCTCCAGGGAATTCCCACCATGACTGAGCTTGAATGGGTGTAAGTTCCGCATCTCACCCTATATTGTTTTTGACATATTGACCGCATTTCAACAGCAACTGGCTGCCCAATGGAGCTCACCTGTTCTTCTCCCCCATCGCCAAAGTCACGGGCGACGACGCGGTCGCTCAGTATGCCTTGACCCGCAAACGTTGCGAAGAAGCAGGTTTCGACTTCATCGGAACATTTGTCGTGGGAATGAGGGAGATGCATCTCAATACGACAATCAAGAATGCATTAGACCCCAAGGGAATTTGCCGCCCGGTAAGAATGGGATATGGCCAAGCGGCTATAACGCAAAGGACTTTGCTGTAAGTCCACAGCGCTCTACAAAGCTGTAGCAGGGTAATAGTTTAGATTCTTAAGCTAAGAAGTGAGGTTGAACATAACAATCTTGGTCTTAGTAAATGCTTCCAAAGCATACTTCACCCATTCTCTGCTGGTGCCACTTTCAGTGGAGAGCGGGTTTAAATCTTGGCTTGGGTTGTCTCCTCGGCCAGTTGTGCACGGAACTGCTTAGTTAGTTGCCTAATCGCCAAGTCCAACAGAACATCCTCGCTTCCACCAGGAATCCTGGCCCCAGGCACTTCTCGATAAATCTCTATATCGTCGTGTCAGCTCTCTGTCTCGGTATAAAAGCATCTGCTGAATAGCTTACTCTCCGCAATCTCGCCCTTGCCCGTACGTGTATAACCGTTGCCGCCGAACAATAGAACAGCGCATCTCGCACACTCGTCAAGAACAATGCCAGCGTTGGCTTTGCACAGAGCGGTCAGACCACCGAGTTCTTGGTCTGCTGTTTCCTTAGGCATCTTGGAGAGCTGGTATGCAAATGATTCTACCCAGGACCATTGCGCTTCCAGGATTGCACCACATTTAGCCAGTCGGTGACGTACCACGGGTTGTTCCATGAGGGTCTTGACAAAGTCAGCTGTGAATCACATCCACTCCACCTTCTAAACCCACCTTGTTGAATGCCTTGCGCTGAAGACAATAAGCGAAGGCGCTGCTCAGGGCAACTCGAGCCTGACGGGTGACACCAACAGAGATAAACATACGCTCGTGGTTAAAGTTGTGCATGATGTACTTCATGCCCTCGTTCTCACGCCCGATCAGGTTTTCCCGTGGGACTCTCACATCATCAAGTTCGATAAAGGAAGTTCCAGCCACAATCTGCCCCGCAACTTTAAGTCGTCTCCTTGTCACGCCAGGATGGTCCTTGAGCGGGACTAAGATTAAAGAAATGCCTTTTCCTCCAGAGTTTTCCCCACCAGTTCGGACTGCCATGCTAGCATAGTCTGCCATCATTCCATTGGTAATCCACTTTTTGGTCCCGTTAATGATATATTCGTTGCCACTCAGAGTAGCCGTCGTGGTAATGTTGGCGACGTCAGAGCCAGCACTAGAGACGAGATCAGTAAAGCTCTCATTAAGTGATATCTTGAACCCACTCTGGCTCCGTAATAGCAATACAGATTCTCTTTCGCCCGACTAAGAGATCTGGGAGAAATCTTTCTTGTAGCTGAGGCTCTGCATAATGCAACAGAGGGGGGATACCAAAAGCAACGCCAGTGGTGATGGAGCCAGGTGGTCCAGCAAGGCCGGAGCGGCTCATCTAGTGTTCGATACAGTCAGCATCTCGATTGATAATGCACCCGTGGGGTGCCATACCTCATCTGCATATATCATCGTATGCAAAGTGTCCCATTCCTCTACAGGTACCTGGCCGGGCATATGAGTTATGCCTAGCTTTCGAAGCCATTCTACAGGTAAAGGCGCTGGCAAAGACGGCAGGATGAAGTTACCCTTTGCAAAGACCTCGAATAAGTTGGATGGTACCTCCTCTGCTGTTTCCCAGTCCAGGGCATTCTTGTTTAGGTTCTCATCGACGAATTCGCGACAAGCAGCCTGGAATCTGCGATGCGACGCGTTGAAGTACGGCGACGGGGCGCCTCTAAGCCACGGGGGGTCTGCGAAGGGGACTTGGTGAACGGCAGGGGGCATTTTGGAGGTGGTTTTGGAGATAGCAAGAGTTTTACAACAGTTAGAAGGTATATTTAATGAATCGTAAGCTTGCATATATAAACATAAACAGTATTCCAATGCTGCCAACATCAGCGGCAGGCTTTTCCTATTGAGGAAACATGCCTCGGCATAACTACGTGGACTACCCTAAGCAAGCCGAGGCTGATTTTCGAATTTTTCTACCCACTCAAGTGTCTCATTCCGGGTCTGATCAACATGGACGTGCCGAACGTCAAAGCTTGGACCAGGACTGAGAGTCATTTCAATTAATTGCTGGCATTAAGCCAGCCGCTTCCGCTCCATTCATGTGAGAGAGTTAGATTCTTCAGCGGCGACACGTATCTTCGACTCATCGACACCTTGACAGCTGCGAGTGGATGCCTCTTTGACAGCGTCTTGATGTTGATGTATTTTCTTATGCCAGCTCGGGCATGCAACCACAGGACCGAAGGGTAGTCCATTGCCGGAGCGACCGTCGCCGTAAAGAGCTGCATGGCCGTACGTGGGTGATATCCTTATAGTTTAAATGACGTTTTAGCATTTGTCAGTGTCTCGAATCCAATAAATAGTGGATGTCCACTAATGCCCGCTGGACGCTGACTCAATAAGACGTTCTTAGTAAAAGGCATTCTGTGACCCAAATTAAAGGCCAGTGCATTATAAGCTGGCTCTAACACTGCTGAAGTTAGCGGGCTAGTTAACATCCTTAATGATAGTATAGGCACTAACTTGGATTCATAGTGTCAGGAATAGTGCCATTGCACAGCCACTTAGGAATGGGTTTCTCTTTTGAATCCAGTGCAGTGTGTAGCTCGAGGGCCGCCTTAACACGCGCACCAACGTCCGTGGATCTCCACACGTCCATACCTTGGATACGCAGCGTCTCGGCGATGTGAGAGATGGATGAGATGCCAAAGCTGGTGTGGGCAAAATCTCGGCAGGTCTCCTGCGTGATGCCACTAATTGGGAAGGTTTTTTGATTGTGCCAGAATTTGATAATCTCCGCGGTGGTATTGATCCCACCACGGCCTTGCACGGGATACTTCCCATCAGAAGTCAGGTAGATGTACGCGGGAACACGGCCGGAGAACAACTCCAAGGACTTTTCGTAGAGAGCTGCATCTTCAAGGAAGACGGCAGCCCCTATGGTAGACTCAATCATCACTACGAGCGTCAGCAGATCCGCTAGTGACAGTAATACAGAAGAAGTGGACCTACCTAGTTCCCAGTTTCCATTCTTCTGCGGGGCGCCGTCCTCGATGATGGGGATGTAGGCGTGTCGTAGCATGTCAGAGAACGTCTTGATACTCTTCTTGGACCAGTGTTCATAGCTCGAGCGCATGATTTCACCTGCACGTACCCAATTAGCGGCCGACCAGGCCGCCTGCAGTGGTGCATTGCTGTTGTTGTGACCTTGGATCGTGCTAGACCAGGCATCCATATAATGGATGGATTTCTCAGCATAGTGCTTGTCCTTCGTGATCCACCATGCCAATGCGTTCATGTATGCCGCCATGGAGTCCTCGCGCTCCTGATAACACCCAATGTTGGGCGTCGATGTCGGTCCGCACTGGACCGTCTCATATGGCTCGGCCGTTCGCGTAGGCGAGATGTACGACATGTTAAGCATGGAATCCAATGCCTCCGTCCAAGGATTCTCCTTAGCCTCGATCCTCTTGGCAATGTGATCGAGCTGTGGCCCGGAAACGAAAACTCCTGGATGAACCCATGTCTTGGGCGCGTTGGTAGGAATGGGAGAATAAGGAGTCGCTTTACTATCACTTGCCGCATATACAGATTTAAGGGCGGAGGAAGCTTCCAAACCAAGCATCAGGAATCGGAGCTTCATCTTGTCAGTGAAATTAGTAATAATTTAGCTTGGTAGATATACAACGCTACTGCTAATTACAATAAATATTATATCTCTAGAAGCTGTTTTATACCGCATCGTGTTGAAGGTGCCTGAGGCACCTTCATACCTAACAGTTTCCACCAATAATATTTTAGTAAAATACAAACTTTCCACTAATTAGAGTCGCATACCTACTTCCTGCGCACCCCCACTTCCAGCGCATTATCCTCACTAAAATTTACTAATAAGTATTAATTTTAAAAGGCTATATATAACTAAATAATAGATATATAAATTTTATATTTTTAATATATATTATTTTAATATTAAGAAAAATAAGAAAAATACTAAAGAATTATATTATACGTATTTATTAAGTAAATAAAGCTTAAAGTCTAATATATATTAATTACTAATATAATATAATAATTATTTATAACCTATTAAGAGAAAATATAAATATAAGTTAAATTTTATACTTTCTTTTATATTATTATTTATATATAGCTTAAGAAAAACCTATATATTTTAATATTTATTAAATTAAATATAATTTAAAACTTTATCTAAGAAACATAAAAATAAATTTCTGTTTACTTAAGTAGAATGTAAATTAAAAAAATATATATAATACTTTTAATATATATTATAATACTCTAAATTTATCTTTATTTTGAATTTTTTCTTTAACTTTATAGCTATTTTATAAAATTATATCTAATTTAATTTATAACTATTATAGTTTACTAGTATTTAATAAGAAAACCTCAATATTTTAATTTTTTTTAGCTTTAAAACTCTATTATTAGTCTAATTATAAGTATTATTTTCTGAAGTTTTAATTTATCATAATTAGAGAATTGAATAATATAGGTGTATTTCTCCAGTAATTTTTAGAAGTCTATTTAAGCTAATAGAAATTAATAAAAACTATATATTTTGGTAGGAAAAGTGCACAGGCAGTAGGGGTGCGCAGGAAGTAGGTGCGCGACTCTAGATAGTACTCTCTGTTCTGCTCGCTCACTCCTCAGTTCCAGGTAAAAGGTTTAATGTTATAACTTCTTGTTGTATCCTATACGTTCCAGTGGCTGGCTGGAGGATTGATTTGTTCCTAAATCTTTCTTTTCTTTTTCTTTCCGGGTGTCAGCCGGCCGGTTTCAAACGAATTGGCGCCGTGATCTTGGGTTTCCATCCAGCAATAACAAACTCAGCATTGTATTTAGTTAGATGAATTATTTCGTAGCAAGACTTGAAATTCACTTGATGTACGAGCTAAATGAACGTTTCCACCACCAAACTGTCTACCAGCCCCGGTTCCTGGCGTTCATTAAAATTGTGATTGAGTCCTACCCTGCATTGATTTCACGGGGAACGGATGACTTGTAGCTCCACACTGACGCGGCGATGGGACCGTTGTTTTGCTCGGACAGGTGCCGGTGATCTGTCCCTCTGACCATCTCGGGATGCCGAAGTGTATTCGGCATTACTTGAACTTACCTCGGTAAGTACCATTCAGGTTGCCCGATTTCTCTGTACACTCACGCAGTGCTTTTGGTTGCTTCCCACGGGCTATAAGTAGACTCTGAACTGCCTCAGCCTTTCTGGCCTTCATCGCAGTCTTTTGTTACAACTATCAGCATTTCCAATCATGGTCAGTCCTCGTTTTCTAATCAAAACCGTCGAAGCATACGGCAAGATCTGAGACTGACGCAGCAATCATCATCCTAGAGCAACTCAGCACATTCTGTCGTTATTACTGGCGCAGGCCCCGTCGGACTTTTCACTGCGCTGCTCCTTGCGAAATCGGGCATCAAGGTCTCAGTCTACGAGACGAGAAGTGGGATTGAAACGTCTCCCAGAGCTGTGGCGTGCGTCATCATCTCTCGGTTTCTCTTCACCTATAATTAACTGACGGTCTGCGCAGGTATTTCCCTGCAGTGCTGGAGGAGTTTTCCAAAGTTGGAGCGCTTGAAGCCGTCGTCACAGCTGAAGAGAAGAACAATGAGGGTTGCGACTGGAGGGATAAGGATGGAAACATCATTTATGGACTTGAGCCGCCCAGGGATGATTCCCACTTTGTTGTCATGCTATCTCAGCCCGAACTTTGCCAAGTAATTTTGGAAGCCATCGAGGCAACTGGGAATGCTCGGGTCCATTTTAGGCATACGTTCCAACGCCTGCAGAAAGGTAATAGGTTTGTTGATTATTGGATCAAAAACGAAAATGATGGCAGTGAGACTAAAGTCGGTGTTTATACCTTGTGGACGCAGATGGCGGCCGAAGCACCATTAGGCGCAGTCTAGGCGTCCAACTCGAAGGCCACACCTGGGAAGATATGCTGTTCGTCGCTGTCAACTTTCAGTACCACCTTGAAAACCATGGGTGGAAGGGTGCGAATTCCATCATCGACCCTGAGGAATGGTGTATCATTGTCAAGCGAGGCAAAGGGTCGAGCTGGCGGATGGCGACCGGGATCAGGAAGGATTCAACCAGCAAGGTTAATACTCTGGATGAAGCCACCATCAAACGGATCAAGGACAGACTAGCTCATCTACTCCCTGGAGACACAAGCAAAATCGAATATGAGGCGATGGCACCCTATATTGTCCATCAGCGATGCGCTACTAAATTCGTGCAGGGAATTGTCATCCTGGCTAGAGACGCCGCTCACGTACGTATAAATCGCATATTGAACACCTTGTCTTGCCCAACCTGCTAACAGCAGACATTGTTGAACAATCCTGTCGGTGGCCTTGGTTTGACCACCGGTCTTCTTGATGCTGCACACCTCAGCGTATCCCTACGCCGGATCCTAAACGAGGGTGCCAGCACGGAATTGCTTGATGTTTACAACAACGCCAGACGGAGAGTCTTCCGTGAACGCACGGATCCAATTTCGACGGCGAACCTTTTGAGACTGATGTCTGACAAGCCGGAAGATAACAAGAAAAGGGCAGAGTTCTTCAAAAGGCTTCATGACCCGAATGACTTTAGCTTCAAGCTTCAAGGCGGTCTCCCGGACTTTACCTTGACGACCACCTCCAACACCAAGTTTGACACATATCATGAGGTAACTTGGTTTATTTCTGTCACAAGGATCGAGGACTGGACCATTGAAGAGTTCAAGCATGAGTACAAAACTGTCCATGCTGGAATGACGAAAAAAGGAAAAGAGCAAGGCTCTCCGTTGCGTCGTTACATACGGCTGTCGAATTCCAACTTGACGATGCCAGATGCACACCAACCTCACTGGGACTATGTAACGTGCCTTACCTTTCCCAGCCTATTCGTAACCCATGCTGGATTCCAGGATCCTGGATATCGAGCCAGGGCCGGTGCACACATCTTTTGCCGGCTAGACCAGCAAGGCTGTCTCGCTAAACAAGTGACCAAGTACTCCAAGAGCATACATGATCAAGATTATCAGAACTATGTCATTCGTGCCTTGGTATTCCATGATAGACGAGCTGATATCGACGAGTATTCCCGGGAGTGGCTCGCCAAACGGGGTAAGAGCCAGTCCAAAATCGCCGCGGCTGACGAGAATGTCTTGAGATATATTCTTTGGGAAGACCACACACCGAAGAATTCGGACGCCTTCTTCGCCAACACTTAGTTTTCTGGTGGGTCCTGGCACAAGTACAAAGCTGTTTAGGCTTTCGACTTCACCAGCCGTGACATGCAGCCGCTTTTCTGAGTAAGCACCACAAGACTTTGAATTAGAACGGGTCACAGCAACTGACTGTTGTGATTGGTGAGAGGGACGACGTTATCGGATAGAGGGAGAGTATAATGCTGCCAACAATCGATCTACTTACTATTCAAAGTTCAGATAAGCCTATACATCTGTTACTTCTGTTTGACCTGTTCACAATTATGAGAAGTTAATGGCTGAATTTTGATGGACATATGAAGGAACAGCACGAAGGTCGCTGTCTCAAAGGCGCAGTCGTGATGAGGCCTATAGGTCTGAAATGTTTTTTGTCAAGCCGCCCAAGGGTGGATGAGTAGACTAGTACTGAGGATTGAGGTACAGGCATCTGCAATCCTTGATTACCCTTAATATCATTTGCCACCGACCTCACCACCAATGCGAAACCCTTTAGCTACGGCTATGCGTCCCTTTATGGCTAACCAATCCCACCCGAGATCTCCTCTTCACTGCCACCCTGCCCCTATCTTTTTGAGGCGGCGAGATGTAGATGACTTGTCTCGGTTTACTCAGGTTAATTGGTGCCTCGTATTCCTCAGTTTCAGCAGACTCGTTCTTTATGGGGCTGCTGCAGCAACAGTCCCATTGAACGGGCTTTGTCCTGCCCGGGAGAAAGTTTTGCCCAAACTCTTGTATAGAGATTTAAGTGAAATAAATACATAACACTATTTATTAATGAATTAATTATAATAATATGTTTAATACGTAAGTGTTATAGACTACTATATAGCTAAGAACAGCTTATGCTACAGTATTCTAAAGTATAAATAAATAAGCTAAAAATAAAATAAAATATTTCTCAAAATATAATATTTAAGATTATTTAAAAAGTATTCTTAAAGGATTTTAAGGTATTTTAATTTATATATAACACCTTAAAATATAATATATTTAGTTAATTTATTATAGTTTTAAAATATATTTCCTAAGTTAACTTTTAATCTTTTTTACTTTTAATATAATAGCTATATGACCTTAGTAAATATTACATAAAAGAGCTTCTAATTATATAATTATAACTATTAAATAATTAACTATAATTTTAATTTAATTATTAAACTTATCTTAAAGATAATTAATAGAAAAAAAATTAAAGAAATTTTTATAATAATTTATAAGAATAAATAAAGTGAAATTAGTAAGAAAGCAGTAATTTAAACTAGGTTAAAGTTATTTTATAGCTTAATACGGTGCTCCGGTTACTTCACGTTGTGGAGTCTTGAGGTCACCATCGGTGGCGTCTCTTATTATTAGTCCAAAAATGGTAAGCCGGGAACCTCGGCCTCATCGAATTGACGACTTTCCGCCAGACACTTGATGCGGGGTAGCTATTTCCTCTACAGCCCAAAGACCTTACATATAGAAGGAACAATCATAAGATTCCTTTAACATTATCATTTTCGGAGTCACCTCACTCTTCTTCCACAAGTTCGGATCATATCTTCTCCCAGCTGTCATGAAGTCCGTCGTATTCAAAGGAGTCAAGCAAGTGGCTCTTGAAGATCGGCCGAAACCCACAATTCAAGACCCAACCGATATCGTTGTAAAGGTTAAGTACACAGCTTTGTGTGGAAGGTTTGAACAAAATTTCAAAACCATACAGTTTATCACGTACTTACTTCTCACAGCGAACTTCATGTCTTTCGCGGCCACCAACCTTCCGGAACCGGCTTCATCATGGGCCATGAATTCACGGGCGTCGTCGATGAAGTTGGCTCTGCTATCTCCAAACTCCAACCCGGGGATGCGATCGTAAGCCCTTTCACCGTGAGCTGCGGAGAGTGCTTCTTTTGCAAGCATGGGTTCTCGTCACGATGTGACAAAAGTCTTCTCTTTGGCACTGTTCCTCTTGATGGAGCGCAGGCTGAGTACGTGAGAATTCCGTATGCTGAAAGTACTGTCGTAAAGGCTCCTGAGGAGATTGACGACCTCAAACTATGCCTCATGGCAGATATCTTCCCAACCGGCTGTTATGCTGCATCTAATGGTCTGAAGGATTTGAGTAAAGAGCAAGCGGAGGATAGTATCGTTGTTCTGATCGGTTGCGGACCAGTGGGCATCTGTGCGCTCATCGCCGCGTTGGAGTATAAGCCCAAGGCTATTCTCGCAGTTGACGGTATCGCGTCTAGACTATCACTTGCCAAGAGTCTTGGTGCCGAACCATGGAATTACCTCACCCAGAAAGATGATCTGGAAAAGCGAGTCAAGGAATTAAGTGACGGTCGTGGCGCTGATGTGATCATTGAGGTTGTTGGACATAGCTCAGCTCTAGATATGGGCTTCAAGCTTCTTCGACCCTGGGGCATCATCTCTAGTGTCGGTGTTCACAATGGGGAGATTCCGTGGACTGGCAATCAGGCTTACGGGAAGAACCTGACTATTAAGATGGGCAGATGTCCGGTCAGGAGTAAGTTCATGTCGCGGGCGCTGGGAGTCGCTTTCTGACTGTTATCCTTAGGCATCTTTGAAAACTCTCTGAAGCTGCTGGCAAAGAAGCAGCATCTCCTAGAGTAAGTGGCTATGCAAGTCAATATGACTAAACTAACCTGTCTAGTTTCATGACCGCGACGGTAATGCCGTTGAGTAATGCTCTTGAAGGCTACGAGCTTTTCGACTCGATGAAAGTCCAAAAGGTCATATTTGACGCGGAGAAATAAGAGATGTATCAAGGACCAAGTGTATCAAAGTCTTGCTCAGCTTGCTAGCTTATGACAGGTAGTCAACCTTGAAATACTAGCCTCTGATTGCGTCTCGTGCACACGTAACTACAATACTTCAATCAGTGCCGGTTAACCGGTTCTGCCTATTGCGATCCTCGCCGATTAGCTGAAATTGAGGTTGAATGAATGTTTCACAAATTGCAAGTGGGGTTCCAACGACAAGGCTGTACCAACTGCGGTAACAATACATTAGCATATCGTGCGTGGAGCTTCGGATTGTGGAGGCTCTAAACTCGATTATCAATTGCCGTATGAGTATGGCGGAGTGGGAACATTGTCTGGGTCAAAGTGCATTGGCAATCCTCGTCTTGGAGGAAGTGGCACTAACCCTCAATGCCCTTGGACTGGTCACCATGCTCCCTCTCGTTGCGACCTTGATGACTGTGGAGGCTTTTAAGGGACTCTGAGAGTGTCAAAATCACTTGGTTATAGCTTGGCGTGGCATCTAGGAAGTTGAGTCTTAGGGACTACTAGTATCAGATAATTGACAATTACTGCTGCGTATACAACTGTTAAACCACGCATCGCTGAATTATATGTTTATTCTCTAAATGGTATTAGATATTACTACTATTCAATGATTTTACATGGATGAGTAGGTATAGCACAGCGGGCCAGATCGGGTATCCATGTAGTCCTTCACAACAGGTTCTACATCAGCTAGACGCATAACAGGCATTCTATCGTTGATCTCGGCAGTGTTCCACTTGTTGGGATCGTTAAAGCCAGTATAGTCAGCCAGACGAGTGGCGTTCCGACCTTGCCACTAATGAATAGTGAGTAAATATGAAATTTAGAGGGAAGTAGGAGTATCTTACCTTGGCCCAGACTCGGTCGACATTAGCGTGGTGAAGGAAGAAGAGGGGCTCGTTGGGTGAAGTAGCGGGGCCCATATCACCGAAGATGATGCTGTGAACTATTGACATGTTAATATTTTCAAACCGAAAGGGTGTGGAGATGACTTACTCTGAGCATGAGGCAAGCCCTCAAGCATATCAGACATGGAGTGATAGTTGTCAAAGCTGTAGATGGTATCCATGACCCGAGAGTTGTAGGCAGTAGCCTGCATATCACCAAGGATCTGGTTACCATCCTCATCCTTGCCAAGACCACCGTTGAACTCGCGGGTGAAGCAGTGAAGACGGTTACCAGGAGTGTTCATGTCAGGCCATCCCATCGCCAAAGTAAGATTCGTGTTGGCGAAAGGTCCATCGACGACACAGCGCTTGAAGCCAGGAACATCACTGCCAGTGAGTTTCGCATCACCACCAAATCCAGTCTTGGGGTCAAAGAGGGGAGAATTGACGACGTCGTTCTTATCAGCGTCAATCGTCCAGTCCCAGTATGGCTGAACGCCCTTGTAGTCGCACTCATCGCGAAGCATATCCTCATGAAGCTGGACATACCAACGGTGCCAGGGGAGAAAATTCGCGACAAAGTGGATGTCCGTGTTGAGAGTGAAGTGAGTATAGACGAGATCGTCCATGCGTGTTGTGACATCGTCGACATCTTTGTATGCCTTTTTGGGGAGGTTGCGAAGACAGACTGCAGCGCGGAGATATTCTGTCTTTTCGGCGCTGGTGAGTTCGCGCCATTCTTTACGAACGACGGGGTCGGAGCATGAGCCTTCTGCGCGGGCTACG
The DNA here is from genome assembly GCF_013085055.1 of Fusarium oxysporum Fo47. Classification (NCBI taxonomy): domain Eukaryota; kingdom Fungi; phylum Ascomycota; class Sordariomycetes; order Hypocreales; family Nectriaceae; genus Fusarium; species Fusarium oxysporum. The sequence continues at coordinate 2,494,740 of NC_072849.1, forward strand.
GGGCTAGCGATGGATAAGGCTGCGAGAGCCAGGCTGGCGAGGAATGAGTGGGCGAGCATTTTGTTAAAGCGATTGTGTTGGAACGAATGACTGATTGGGTAACGAAAGACGAGCTTGCTGGTAGACTGAACTGCTCGGAGGACTGACAGTAACTTATATAGCAATCAGCTGCGAGGCTCGTCCCCTGTAATGGTGTATCATGGGTTATTCTCCTTTCCGGAGCTACCGTTTAGCGGCATCTGAGAATACCGGCATGCGGGAGATGCCGTCCACTAAGAAAAGAAGCTATCGAGGAAGTGGAGCAAAAACCGTTGAGCCGGTTGCAAGTATCCGTAAATACGAACTTTAACGTCTTCGGTCATCTCCTCCTTCTAGAAGCCAAGAGCGATTCCAGTTGTCGCTAAGAATTAGAATTGGCGGATTTTCCACCAAATGCAACACGGTGAAACCCTTAGCGGATTCTTTGACCCACGTTAAAATCTTTTTATAGTGATTGAGATCGAGGACAGGGGAGACGACGGGATGCCACGCCACGTTGGGACTAGCCAGGGCACACGGGCCATAGGGTAAGTTCATGCAATTGTCATTGCCAAGACATTAAAGGGTGAGTTCATCTGAAATCCCGTATAGAACTGTTAATCGGATCTGGGGAGATTCAAAGGGAGTTTTGATTAGATGTGACTGGGAGGCGTTCATTGATAAGTGCCCATACACCGAGGCTGAATGTCAATAGGCAGACTGCTGAGTTGTCAGCCAACGGATAGTTAGGCTGCGGGCGGGGTTTAGCTGATTGTCAGCCCAACCCTCTCGGACGCAAAGCCTTCTCACGATCTGAGTTCACTGAATAACTAATCCCTTGAGCTTAAAATCACGACCTACCCATCATGAAGTCCTGGTTTCTAGCCCCTGACTTCACCTTCACTCCCGACGGACCCCTCCAGCTTGGCGCTGTCATCCCCCATCCCAGTCGTCCGACTCAGACCCTTGCATCACCCCGCACCGACGCAATCACGCTTCCTGAAGTGCAAACTCTGATCGAGGCGAACCATTCTCACTCAAATGATGTCACGCGAACAGCTGGGGTTAATCTCTTTGCCAAGTTTGTAGAGCTTGCTTCTGCTTCTATCGGCTACGAGACTAGTCGGCGCAATGCTCTTGAGTATGGAACTGTAGATCATGAAGTTCGGTCTCTAGTGGCTCCATTTACGAAGGAGTTTCTGCAGAGTATCGTCGATACCGAGGCTGTAAGAGAGCATATCGACTCTGGCTTTCTTGGAAAGCGAACCGTTTACTTCGTTTCCGGGCTCAGGGTTACCAATTCCCCATTTACAGTCACGAAAGAGAAAGGAAGTGGACATAATACCTCACTTTCCGCTTCAGGCCCAGCGGGATTCGTGCCCGTCGAGGTGGGAGGTGGCATTTCAGGTGGAAGAGAGAGCTCAAAAACGGATTCTTATGAGACTGCTTCAGGCATCATTTTTGCTTATCGTCTCCACGCCATCCGCGTTCGAGGCAGCGGCAGCGTTAGCTCGGAGATGTTTTCGCACCGCAAGCTTTTCATGTCCGATAGACCAGAGTCTGATCCTATGGAAGTCGTTGATGTCACTGCAGAAGTTCTGAAGGCTGATAAAGAGGAGGACGAGGCGCCAAAGTACGAGATGGAAGATCTGGGAGATGGGGAATACTGTCTCGTAGCAAAGGCATAGACTCATATCTGTTTCTATGTCACGAGTCTCCAACAGGAAATGAATGCGAGAATTGGTTTGTGTCTTTTTATCTGTACATGAATGGTGATACTGCATCATACATAGCAGCCCATGCCCTCCATGCGTCTGCCTTCTCACTCCAAAACCATATCGGATTTACAAATCTATTATGCCCTGTCTGATCCGGTGCCATCTTTTCCAACAATCTTCTCATGCCATCGGTTCTCTTCAAACACTTTACCGGGCTTTGCTCTGTTGGTATGGGAAGAACTGTCGAAAGAACTTCTGCGTAACCTATTGTTGACGCTGCTATACCAGCAGCCACGGCTGTCGCTATCGATGATCCAGGATGACATATATGAGGGCCAAAGCGTTTGGCGATCTCATCGTTGAGGCGGGTTGGTAGGTTGTCCCCGAATGTGCCGAGAGCAATAGTGCTTCGATCAGTGATTGGAGGGTTACTGGCATTAAAGGTACCCTGACAGTCTGTTGCTCTGACCGATATGACCGATCGATGTCTCGCGGGAAAGGCTTCCCGTTGGTAAGCCGCGTTGTTACCAGCACTAGCCAAGAATATGATTTCGCGACTTCGCTCAACCTCTTCTATCGCTGTAGAGATGGCATCATCGTCGTGGGGAAAGCCGAAGGACATGGAGATGATATCCACTTCTGCTTCAAGTCCGGCCCATCGAATTGCCTGTATGCTGTTTAGTGTCTGGAATACGAACCAACAAAGTAATTCTCTCACCTTGGATATTTGATCACTGCTGTACTCGAGCTCGTCAGTATCCTTGGCAACTCGGACCACATAAACGTGAGCTAGCGGAGCAGCTTCCATGATCAGCCGAGTCATCAGGCTGCCATGCCCGTATTCGTCTTCCATCGAGTCTGGACCAGGCGTGTCTTCGCTCTCCTCACATGTGAAGTCTTTCCATGCTTTTATGGACTTCTTCCTTCTTGGTATCTTGCAAAACGGTAAGTCTGCATCGCATCCTGTATCTAGAACCGCTATCTTAACAGGCTTGAAGTCGTGCTCTGGCTTTTTCTCCCGCAGGCTCACAATGTGCATACTGATATGTTTAAGATTGTCCAGCCATTCTTCTGGAACGACGGTCTTGCCTGTGTGGAACGAGGCAACTTGAGAGTGGAGCTTGTTGTGATTCTCGACCTCCTTGCATCTTGCTAAGTAGGATACGTATTTTGCATCAGTTTTGAAGGCAATATTGACGAGCTTTGACAGTGGTTCGACGATTTCAGTATAGACTTTCCGCCTTATGCCGCCTCCATCCGTGTCGGTGACAGGATTATCGTTTGTAGAACTCTTCGTTGTCATGGCTTTCGGGTTAGAAGTGGTGAATGTTCTAGGATCTAAGCAATTCGCCACGGCTCTTGCAAAGATGTCGCGATGGGTCGATCGCGCCCATTGCGCTTTTTCAAGCTCACAAAGTAGCTGTCTAGCGGCACCATGGTCTCTGTTTAGTCGAGATGTAAGTGGTAGGTGCGCCATTGACTTGATAGGCCTTGCAAGGCCGATCTGGAGGAGTAGGAGTCCCAGGCCGAGAATGTGCGGAAACGGGTGCGTTAGCATTGACCTGTCTTCATCCTCCGAATTCCTCTTCTGACCTTCAAAGTTGAGTGATATATATACCCGTAATGCAAGCTGATCTTTGGGTGATTGTTGGTGGTCCATTTCATGCATAAACCAGATGTCATCGCTTGTCCAATGGTTTCTCATCAACTCAGATTCATAGAATTGCCAGAAGGAATGTGCAATTGCATGAGCAAGTAAGATCTTGTCTTTGTCAGTGAGTTTGTAGCTTTGGATCACCAGAGAAAGTGGAAGTCCTTGGCCTGGGCACAGAAACCGTTCAAGAGGAGCGGGTGGCGGTAATGATACAAGACCGACGCCCTTAACGAAGTTAAGATTGACTTTGGCAAATAGTTGATGTTTCAACACTTGGCAGAAGTAATCCGAGTTGATCCGTTTCAGTGTAGAAATTTTACTATCTCTCTCTTCGTCACTGGAAACGTCTGCAAACTTGACAGCACCACGGCGCCCTTTCGTCTGCCTTCGTCTATGAGTCAGATACCAACTGCATTTCGGGAATTAGACTCACATGGGTATACCCAGCCACAAATGCTGCCAGTAACTCATATTCTCAGATGATATCACAACTTCGAATTGGGCATGCCTACTCTGTATATGTGGCGTTGCGTCAAGGTGGAGTCTGATGGGATGGGCGAGCTTATGATGATGAGGCTTTACCTTCTTGGATTTATCCAGCCAAGATTTCTGCTGCGGCATTTCTGCGTGATGACAAAACGCATGCTGGTGAAGAGCCTTGAAGAGATTTCTGCTGACATGCTGAGGATAATCATCTGGTTCTGGCAACGCCGATCCTGTTGTGAGCTGGTCAAGACCAGTCTTGTTCTTTGGCTCATCCTGGCTTAACTTAGCCAAAAACGCGTCGCATTGCTCTTTCGCTTTGGATGGGAGTGTTTCGTCGGCAATGAAGGACATAGAAATAGAGTTTTTCAGCCTTGACCTGTTATCTGGTCTTGCCAGCGTCATGATGTGCATATAAGATTGCCTGGGTATGGTCTGGCTCCCCGCCGGAGTCGGAAACTATCATCTCAGCCATGTCTCAGGTTCAGGACAAGTAACATACCATGCAGACCTCAAGCAGCGTATGCAGCAACTTTGCGGCAGCTTCCTCAGCCGCATCTTCAAGCTCGTAACCAGCGAATGACTCTTGAGCAATTTGCCCCAGCCTCGTTCCAACTTCTCCCGCAACTCGTTGTCGTTGGCGAATGCCGCATTCCATCACCAAAGCGTAGACCTGCTTGGCAACTTCAGCGACCATTTCGCACGCGCTCAACCGTTCAGGTGACATCTCGACTGTCGCATGATTTGGTCACGGTAAGGCTGAGCTATTTTGAGCTATGTGGAGCAAAGGTTTGGTTTCGATGATCTGTCTGAGTGAGGCTGAGTATCCCTGTTGCTGAGGTCACGTGACGATGCCGACAGCAATTCCTTGGGTCCTGGCCATTTCGTCACCGTCTGACCTGCTCCTCTTTCCTACAACCCGATTTTCTAGCTATCGGAACAAGAAAGCCCGCCCGTTTTGGGCCTCAAAATCATGGATCTCATGAGTTTGAATGCTCGAGAGCTTTCGAACAAGTGCCTTGAGGCTTTTCAACTATGCTTGACTTTTCGCTCAACAGACCCCGGTCTGTCCAATCAAGAAGCATTTCATGATGAGCGATTTGAGTATCGCCTGGCAGATTTTAATCTCTGGATTGACGGCATCGGCGCTTTGGCTCCTTCAAAGGCTTCACTAGATGCGAGGTTGAATGAACGACCGATTGATCTTTCCCTAGTTAAAGGAAACCTTGTTATGCTGTTTCAATCACTGGAAGATTGTTTGAGTCTGCTGACAACTAACCAACCGCTTGAAGATGCGTTATTAGATCTTGATTCGGCTTTGGAAAGTCTTGTCTCGCTTTCATTAGCTATTCGCAGGACAGGGCGTCGGTCACGGCTTCACAAAGCCGACCGTCTTTTCAAACCAGAAGAACACGCTGAGCTGAGGAAACACTTAGAAGCCATAATCCTTCTTCGACCTGGGCCTGGTCCATGCTATGAAGATGACGAGTTCCGAAAGAAGATGAACTCGTTGACACCACTTCAAAGTCATCTTGTCACGGCCAACCTGAAGCGAAGAAATCGGTTCATACAAGCCCATCTACACTCTTTAGGTCTGAAGAAAAGAAGTGTTGGGTTTGAGTTACCGGTTCCTGAAGTTGCAGAGCAGGCTTCTGCACCAACTCTTAGTTCAGATGATAAGATTGCCGAAGTGGCTTTACCTGCTCCCACTCCTCGACAGCCGATCGAGCCGCTACCAGCACCTATGTCAGTCACCTCTGCTTCGGTCCCTGAGAGCAAGCTCGAGTACAAGGAACCCGTTTCTCAGAAGACCGAATCGACGCCAATGACAATAATTACTCAGATCACAGCCTCTGCCCGATATCCTCGCCCAAGAGTATCTGATAATGAACAAAAATTAGTTCAGTGTCCTTGTTGCTGTCAGACATTACCTGTATCAGAGGCTAAGAACAACAACCGATGGAGGTGAGGATATTTCTCCTGGCTGCTTGTTCCTGACACCTGATTCATCCTGTAGAAAACACTTGGCTGAAGACATACGCCCCTATACCTGCATATTCGATGGATGCCCTTCCCCGGATGTGTACTACAGTAGTAGGTCAATGCTGGAACAGCACTTTCGACAGGACCATCCACCAGTTTGGGTATGTCCTCTGTGTGACGAGGGCTCAGTCTATTCGACCATGACTGGAATGATGGACCATCTTCATAACACTCATCCACAAGCCATTGGGGAAGACATCTCAGCAATCATATCATCTTCGGCGCAGACGAAGATGGGTGTAACGAGTTGCCCTCTCTGCGAAGTCAAGGGTGATGCTGACTCCCCAGAGCTGATTGACCACGTCCTTGAGCACGTCCACGACTTCTCGCTCAGGTCTCTTCCCTGGCCTAAATCTTCAAGGGTCGAGCTTGGCGGTGAAGTTGGGTCTTCAAACACAGACAGTAATGAGTTTTCTGCTGTGACTAAATGGTTAGAGGGGTGTGAACACCGTACGGGAGACATTGACCCGGCTTTAAAGCTAGTCGCTTGTGACTACGGGAGGTTGGCAATCATAACTGAACAGATCGAATCTCAAAAAGACGACAAACTTGGCCTGGACATTGGCTTTGCTGACGAGCATGGTGACGAGTCTGCCGAGGCCGAGACTGATATATCGCAGCTGACGAAAGACACTCTTGACTCGGTGAAACAGCATGATGGAGATCGTGAAGTGGTCTTGTGCCATATATGCTCTGCTGAATGGTATCGAGATGAAAATGGACTGACATGTCCCAAATGTCAAAACGAGCTGGTTGAGATTGTGTGTTTTCTGCTGTCATTCTCTCCTTCTCATAATACTGACCTTGGTGAGCAGGTCGAACCTGGATATGATCCTCTGGATTTAGCTCTTCACACAACTCCTACAGGGCCTCGTCTCTCTAGAACTGATCTTCTTATTGGACTTAGTGATGATGGCGGGCCTTCAAGGGCCTCCAAACCAAGCGCTCGTGGGTCAACCTCTGGCTTTCGAAGGTTCGCTGATCGCCTTTTCTCTCGCAAGAAGGCCGATCACATTGAGCCACAGGACGACAAGCCATTTTCTGACACCTTTGTCCGGTTTTCAACTCTCACCCCGCAGGCATGCGGCATCTTGCTCAAGGTTTATGCACGCCGCCTATACCCTTTGATAAAAAAGAAGTCTGTGTTCGCAGACTTTCTTAGACGCACACAGGGTGAAGATGTTTTGCCAACCAGTCACTCCGTTTCCGACCTAGACAGCTTTTTACACATTATGCTTACGTCTTATATGGATCCACTCAAAGCCCTACCTCCCAAGGACCTCACAAAACCTATCTCAAAATACTTCATTAAAAGTAGCCATCGGACTATCCAGCGAGGAACGTCATTGAATTCCCTCCCGTCCTCAAGGTCAATCCGAGAAGTAAAATATTCTAGCCTATCCACCCTGCTGTACCGGATCTGACTTTGAATAACAGGCCCTTTATGCTGGCTATCGATGTATCGACATTGACGTTTGGGATGGCGATGATGATTTCATGACTGATGCAAAGGGGAACTCAAATGTGTTGTATCAACCGTCTAGTGCAAAGGGCGGATCCATCACGAAGAAGCTGTACCGAAGCTCCAGCCCTGCCAGGGAAATTACTGAACCGAAGCATGGGGCCCCCAAGATCACACTCTCCAAGCCAGATCGGTCTACTTCTCTCTCAGAACCAATCGTGACAGACAGAAGGACTCTCGCCGGGCACTTCAGCTTCAGAGAAGCTTGTGAAGTGATTAAAAGCTCTGCCTTCTTACACAGCGATCTACCTGTCATAGTCAATATGTCTGTTTACGCTAGACCCGAACAGCAAGAGCTGATGGTCAGAATCATGAAGGAAGAGTGGAACGGCTGTCTGATCGATGAACCATTAGAAGGCTGTGATCCGAGGTTTCGGTTACCAAAATTAGAAGATCTTCGGAACCGGATACTTGTCAGATTCTCAGCAACTAGACACAAAGATGTTCTTGATTCTGACGGTCTTGGCAAGACTTTGCGAAGAGAAGGACGGGATTACAAGGGCTATATACCTATTATACAGGCATTGGACGGACTCGAGATATATATGCGAAGCAAGCCTTTTGAAGGATTTGACAATATTGGCGCAAAGGACCCCGCCCACGTTTTCTCCCTAAAGGAGCAGAGACTCCAGCTACTTTTGTCCGTTCCAACTGACGACATTTCCATGGAAAACCTCGAACGAAACCAACTTTTCAGACATAACCGGGACTTCTTCTTTCACGTCACCCCAAACTCAGCGCGAGTTGACTCTTCAAATCTCGAGCCCTTGCAGTTTTGGAAACACGGGGTCCAAATGGCTGCCATCAGCCGCCACAACATCGATGAGGGCATGATGTTGAATGAAGGGATGTTCGCTGATGAGTCAGGGTGGGTTCTTAAGCCCGACCGCTATTTTATTCCAGCTAAAGGTGTCCCATTCGGTCTACCAATACACTCCACCCTTATGGAAGTATCCATATTTGTTTTTCAGGATCAAGCTTTAGAGCTGATTAAAAAGGACGGTATAATACAATGGACCAGGGACCTTTCACCATTGACTATGGCTACACTCCACGTACATGGTGACAGCGACCACAAGCTACAAGTGGAGGATGACTTAGTCGAAGACGAGGAATCTGGTGACTTTTGTTACAAACACCAGTTTGTTCCAGACAAAGCAATTACTAATATAATTCTTAAACTCTGCATCCTCCGGTGAGTAAGTCTACAATGTGCCGAGTGATGCTGACAGTATTATCCAGGTTACGATTCGCGGATCACTCAACCGGCCGAGGTTTGATCGCCTGGACCAGTCTCAGGCTGGATCGCCTAAATCGAGGATACCGTCTTGTACCACTTTATAACGAAAAAGGAGGACTTTTGAGTAAACAGAAAATGCTTATCAAGTTTAATATCAAGTTACTAGAATAGAGGCATCTAGTCCTTCTAATCTATAATACTCCTAGCTAGTACGTAAATCGTATTAGTGATTATAACAGAGAAGACTCATGTAAAAGACCATGGCAATGGGCATATCACGGGCCCAACAAGAAATTCATTACGTATGTTTTACTATATCCTAAATGTTGTTGTAACAGCCTTTAGTGTAATAAGTAGCGCCGTTGTAATAGTTCTGGCTACAGCCTGTGACTTCACCCTGAGCATGGTAGGTATGGAGTATTCATCCCGATTCCCTTCACAAGATCTCTTGGAAGAGAGGCGGTGCCCATAAGTCTTTGTCTCCTGCAAATCTTGTATACCGTCACTTTACGTATCCTTCACTGGCTCAAGCCCTCGGTCTCGGATAAAAGCCGTGCCAAGCAAGCAAAGCCCAATCAAAGGAACCTGCAATATGAACACACTGTGACTAGCTGACATGTATGCATCCAAAACCGCAGGAACTTGGCGCATTGACTCCGGAAGCACGTATGTTGAGCTCGCAAGGCTCTTGTACGCAGTTGGCAGAGTAGCGCGTAATTGAGCTTGGAGGACTGCTGCAGAGACAGCAAGACCGCATGCGCCTCCAATACAACGATAGAAATTCCTGTTAGAAATGATGACTGCGCGACGGCTCTTCGGAGAATGTGCCTGTAGTGCGATCAGGGTAGGTTGAAAAATACACCCGACTCCTGTTCCGACAATGGCTAGTATCACAGCGATAACGGCTGGACTAGTATGTCTTGTAAATAGTAGCGCAAGGCCTGCCCCTCTGATAAATGCGTCAGCAACTGATTCGAACAGGAACGGAAGTGTGAAGAGCTTACAAAGTCCAGATAGCAAAACCGAATATGATCACCTCACCGTATCGGAGACGGCGACTGATGTATTGTCCCGAACCAATAGAAGCAATCATTTGCGCTGCCACCAATGGGGTGTAAACCGCTGCTGATTTGATCGCACTGTACTGGTGAGGGTTTTGGAGATAAAGTGGAACGTAGTAGAGGTAGGACTGGTAAACAGCACCGAGCAGACAGTTCTGGGCAAGCATGATAGCCAGGCTTGAGTTCTTGTAGATATCAACTAAATTGGAATGATCAGTTATATTCATCTTGGAAACGAACTTCAGGCAGGTCCTCTTACTGGGCATCATTGGAAGCTTTGCCATCTTCCATTCCCATCCTATGAAGGCTATGAACAGCGCACCGCCAACTGCAAGGAAGCTTATCGATAGTGGCGAGTCCCATGAGAAATATGAACCTCCTTGATGATGGTTAACATTTGTGACATCAGCTTTCGTGGAACTTTGGGTCTTACCTCCGGAGATAGGGATCAGAAGCAGTACAATACCAGCGCCTGATACCAGTGAACCCACCCAGTCAATCTTGGAAATTCCTTCCCAAAAGCCAATAGTCGGGGGCTTGGAGGGGAGAAAGATATAGGCTAAAACCGCGGTGATGAACGACAACGGGGTCAAAAGCCAGAAGAACACTCTCCATGATGACTTTTGCATGATACCGGCGGCAATGAAGGGTCCGATCACATTACCCAATCCAACGGTGCCTCCAACAACTCCTTGAATCTTTCCTCTCTGCTCAAGAGTGACGATATCCGAGATGATGATGTTGACAAGGTTCTGAACACCACCGCCGCCGATACCGGCGATGGCCCGAGAGACGTAAAACATAATCGCATTCTGACTCAACGAGCAGAGCAAGTCTGCCACACAGAGTAATAACGCTGCAGATACGAAAATAACCTTGCGACCAAAAACATCAGAGAGTCTTCCGTAGAGCATCTGGAAACAGGTATTGGCGATCAAGCTGGATGTGCCAGCCCATGAGATGGTAGCTCCGGCGTCTAAGTCTTTCGCAATGGTGGGGATAGTTACTGATATGCCATTTTGATCAATTGTAACGAGTAGTAAAGCCGCGGAGAGGGTAGCGAGGGCGGTAACTAATTGTCGTCGAGGCAAGATATTTACCTGGTCGTGAAGAGCTTTTTCGTCCTTGGTGAGTACCATTGTGTCCGCTACATTGAGCTATATGAGAAGGAATAAGTTCATAATCAGATTTCTGAGTCAATTGAGGTATTATGACTCTTTCGCCAAGTTCGCCTTCGGCTATTCCCAAACGGTGATGCGAGCCACAATTATATCGGAGCTTGTCCGCGGGATTTGTCCGAATACTTCTTGATATATGCACTGATAAGACGGAACACAAAATAATACAATCTATAGTACCATATTCTAAAAATCTCATAGAATTACACCGTGACTACCTACCAACTCAATGCCGATCACTCAGACTTTGGTGGCCACTTCACCCTCTTCTCCGCCTGAACATACAAATTGTTCGGCCGAATCAGCTGGAAGTACGGATCATACTCAATAGGCCCGTCCTGCGCCAAGCTGAACTTGTACCGATACACAAGCTTCGGTAAAAACACCTTGATCTCCTGCAACGCAAAGTTAAAACCGACGCACATTCTTGGGCCTGTCGCGAATGGGATGTAAGATCCGGGGGGCCGATTCTTGACCTGTTCTGTATCCCAGCGATCAGGGTCAAAGCGCCCCGGGTTCTCCCATATGTCCTTGTTGTTATGCATGTGATGCAGTGCTGAGATGACTACTGCGCCTTTGGGTAATCTGTAACCTCCTGGCAAGATCATATCAACCTTGGCGGTGCGACCGGGCTGAAAGGAGGGATTGTGCAAGCGTTGGGTTTCCTTGATGAACTTGTCTAGGAAGCTTAGCTTGCTCGTTGTCTCGGCTGTGACTTGTGTATCCTCATCCCAGTCGTTGTCGATAAGTTCTTGGACAAGGCGTTCTTGGTTTCCTGGGTACTTGACAAGACTGTAGATCAGCCAGGACAGCAAAGATGACGTGGTGGTGAAGCCGGCGGCTGTAGCTACGAGCAAGGTTGGGGCGAATTGGGAGGGCGGCAGCTTGTTGCCCTTGTTGTCTTTGGCCCGTAGGAAGTAGTCTAGACAGTCAGCTGGGTCCGGGACCGATTGGTGTACAAAGCCGTAGCTTACCGACAACATTCTCAGCCTTGAGCGCTGCATCTTGAAGTTCCAGATCTTCCTGTCCCTTCGAAGCTCTGGCAATCGACTCCGTCATCATCTCCATAATCCTCCCCATCGTATCTCTAACCTTCTTCGGATCACCAAACGGCATCTTAGCATACCAAGCTCCCATAGACGACACACGCTTATTCAGCTCCAGGTTCTCAGCAATCTTGAGAACCATCTCATGCAGCGACGAGTCCACTGCCTCGAAATGCGCAAAGTCCATACCTAGGACAAGCTTACCCACTGCCTGCGAGCCAAGCTTCAGCATGTACTGGTAGACATTCCACGCTTCGCCCTTTCCATCAAGCTCATCGAAGACTTTGAAGGACTGCTCTACCGTTCGCTGCATGGTGGGAGCGTAATGGCGAACGGCTTTTGGTCCAAGCGCGGGCGGGAGGAATTTGTGAGCAAGGCGCCATTGCTCCGTGTCGGTATCGGCAAGAAAGACGCCTGCTTCTTGGTTCTTGATTGGGTGGAGGGGATGGCCGGGGACGATGTCTTTCGTGAAATAGTGGTCTTCGGCGAGGAAGATATTGGAGAGCTCGGCGCTATTGGTCTGGTAGAGGCGGTTGCCCATGCTGTTTGTGACAAATAACGGCCCATATTTCTCGAATAGGCGCTGGTGGTTGCCGAGATGATCGGGGTAGATCTCTAGGTAGTTACCGAAGTATGGAATGCCAGCTGGGCCGGGCACATCACGAACAGCGTTACCATTGACGGAGACAGCGATTGGCTCTTCTTTATCCAAGACTTCAGATGCTACATTGAGCCTTCGATCATCGTGAACAAAGCCAACGCCTAAAGATTGAAGTCAATCACTTGCGTTTCTGACACAGCTCGGTAAAACTTACCATTTGGCTTGACAATGGCAAAGTGAGATGCGACAATGTTTTGAAGCTCCTCAAAGTCAACAGCCGGCGGCAGGTCAACTTCTCTAGCGGTGGACGGAGCCTCCCCCAAGAGATAAAATTGTTTTGTTGCCATAATGATAATGATGAACTTAATAATTGCCAAGGCCGTCTGTCCAAAGCTGCAATGCTCAGAGTATTTCGATGTTATATGGAAAAATTCCAGAAGGCGAAAGCATTCATGCATGGCACATGCAAATACCCATTCTTGCCTTCTTGTTATTACACCGCAGGCAAGGATACGAAGTCCAACGTGGAGACGACATGTCTGTCGCCGCGCACTGCAACATGAATGACGTTGAAGCCCTGCATCGTAGAAATTTTATCGTTGCATCCGTTAATCTCTCGGCATATCTGTGTCCGCAGATATCTGGGTCTGATTACAATCGTTGTTACGATTGGATGATGCAGACGGGAATATCGGAAGGACCCGTGTCATGTCGGTACTCGCGTTTAGCATAACCGCGAAGACGGAAATAAGAGCGATATTCTATGCGATTTTCAGGGTCAGAGATCATTCTTGAGCCAATAGATCCTTGTGCGTTACATCAACAGCGGAATTCGCATTGTTTCACCGACTGCCTCCGGTCGACGTGGATCATAAAGCGGGTTGGCCTCGGCCCTGTGGATCCACAACGGGCCCTGAAACCTCGGCATTTCTGGAGACCCACTACGGAGCTGCACTCCGGCCCGCTGTGGGCACATGCAAATGGCGGCATAATCCTGGTAGTTCCAGGGACCCGTTGCTTGTGAGTTTTATGGTATGTGGCTACGGCGTGACCGCCTGATACGCAAGCATTGAGCTGTTTAAGAGAACGGTCTGCAGTAGACCCAGTCTCTGGTATTCTTATCCGAATGTTTCAAGGTCATCGCCAAATACCTGCACTTCAATTACCTGAACCAAGTCTCGTGTTGTGTTTTACAGCCAATAATGGAGGAATTTACGATCAAGCAGGTCGCTGAGCATAACAGCCCCGAGGATGCATGGCTGATCATCCATGGTCAAGGTAGGCTATGGCAATTCCATTCTTGGGTCGCTCACTAACTAGAGGCAAGTCTACGACGTCACAAAATACCTGGCAGATCATCCTGGTGGTGCCGATGTCCTCACAGAAGCAGCCGGTACAGACGCCAGCGAAGACTTCGACAACGCTGGACACTCAGAAGATGCCTTTGAGATCATGAAAGACTGCTGCATTGGCAAGATTCAGGGCTTTGAGAAGAAAAAGCCCAAGCTCACGCCCCTTGCACCTGTAAAGGCAGTCAAGATCCAGACTAGAGGATCCTCATCAATTTCAACTTTGGTCAACTTGGGCTTCATTGTCTGCGCTGGTGCAGGAGCGTATTACTTTACTCGCCGCCAAGGGTTCACCGCACCAGACTGGTTGTCGGCGTCGCTACGCAGTGATTCAACTGGCTCAAGTTTCATCAAAGGCATCATTGTCGGAGGTGGATCACTCGCAACGGCCAATGCAGTTGCTGCACAGCGATTCACCAGTATGGCGATGAAGAGCAAGCCCTTCACGAGTTATCCTGCCCATATGAAGGTTCCTAAGCGAGCTCAAGAAGACACTTTGCTGCAACGAGGACTATTGGATCCTGTCACCTACTCGCCACTTCCACTCAAGCAAAAAACTCTCATTGCGCCAAATGTTTATCGCTTGACGTTCAGTCTTCCGACCACAAGTACTATTCTTGGCCTACCAATTGGTCAACATGTCACCATCAAGGCAGACGTGGACGGAGAGAGCGTCGCTCGGTCATATACACCAGTGTCCAATAATTCCGACCTCGGCGTTCTTGAATTGGTCATCAAAGCATACCCGGATGGCAAGCTCACAAGCAAGTATCTGGCGAAGCTCGAGGTTGGAGACGAGGTCCTCTTCAGAGGGCCCAAAGGAGCAATGAAGTATCAGCCGAACCTTTGCAAGAAGATCGGTATGATCGCCGGTGGTACAGGTATTACCCCAATGTTCCAGGTCATTCGTGCTATCTGCGAGCATGACCGCGACACAACAGAGATCTCTCTCATTTATGCCAACAGAACAGAGCAGGACATTCTGCTTCGGGAAGAACTGGACAGGTTTGCTAGGAGATATCCCAAGAACTTCAAGGTGTACTATATGCTGGATCAGCCGCCGGTGAACTGGAAGTTTGGGTCTGGGTATGTGACTCGAGAGTTGATGAAGGAGAAACTTCCCTCGCCGGGTGTGGATTCCAAGGTGTTTCTGTGTGGGCCGCCCGGAATGGTGAATGCTTCGAAGAAGGCACTTGTTGATTTGGGTTTTGAACAGCCCGGGGCGTCAGCTAAGATGTCGGACCAGATTTTTGCATTCTAGATAAGACAAAATCCTTTCATCTCATATGCATTGTTGTTCTTTTTGGTATCGCGCTCTGCGAACCAGGAATCTTAAGTTTCATCCGTCCTTGTTTCAGTAAAATATACAAACAGTCTTTTGCAGTTTGCAGGGCATCAATGGAGAAGAAGCCCTTTCTTATCTCAGCTTTTTCGTATCTCAAATGGCGATCTGTGTCCCACAATTCTGATACTTCCAGCCCCACAACCTGTACCAGTTCGCAAATAGTGAAGCAGTAATAATGCGCTACGGGAAAAGCCATTTCACTTGAACACGAAAGAACCAATCATATGCTTCGCCTTGCGCATCAAAGCTTCAGGCCGGCTAACTGGAATGGATCCAGATGTCAACCACCATGAGATTGTGTAGAATGATTGGACTGAAACTATTTACTTTTTAAAGATCGTCGTTGGCTAATGTCGCTGCTAGCATGTACTGGCGGGGAACCCGACTTTACGACAGGGTGAATACAGCCCCCAAGAAGCTCTTTATCATTCAGAGCTTGGTGTCAGGAATACGCCAAGTGGTTATAAAAGGGAACTTGCATCCTCCAAGAGATCTTAAGGTCCCAAGACATTCTTTTACATATCAGATAAGCAATACTTTTCTTTTACACCAATCCTTCTAAACCTATCCGTTCTTTACTTGAGCCGTCAAGATGCCGTTCACTGGGAGGTAAGTTATTGTCCCTTCCCCCTAATTTGTATATTTCTATTACGGATACAGCTGCTAAACTCTCATAGTGACATTTGCAAGATCATTTTCGCGATCATTCTCCCTCCAGTCGGCGTTTTCATGGAGCGAGGATGCGTAGGTGACTTTTGGATAAATTTGCTTCTGACATGTCTATGTATGTTCACAGTATCCACTCAGTTGTCGCGTGCTAACTCTAGCAGTCTTCGTTCCTGGCCTCATTCATGCCCTGTATATCATTCTGAAATATTAGGTGCTGCGACTCGCTTACACCGCAGTATCTTGGGCACAATGCTTTGACGTGTTTTATTATAATTATCTATGAATATTTACTTTTATCATACTACTCTACTCGAAGCCTGCTTTGCTTCTATCTTTAGATTCTCTTGGAAAGCTTTATGGATTTAAATTTTTCGCCCCGAAAATCATTTCATTGTTGCTGTTGGTATTCTATGAGGAACGTAGGCAGAGTTTCGTGGCTGCATCTCTCGAACAACACATGTTGTGATTGGCTCCCTCATGGGCTAAAGAAACATTATATAAGACGGTGCTGAGTTTGCAAAGGTCTAAATTACACTTTTACAATAAGAGATAGAGCACTAACTCATAGCCCTATACTACATATTGAATATTACAACGCAGCAATCTTAAACCAAATTTTTTGTCGTGCTGGATCTGTAATATATCTTACACTATACCAAACGGTCCTGAGTGAAGCTAAGTCAAAACGCTAGACAGCTATGACCTAGCTGAGTTTCAAGTGAAGTGGGTACGATAGATGGGCTTAGACTGACTCATTCCGTTATTGTGATTGGCTTTCCCGTAATATTCGCCCTCGCACTGCCCGATGGCAAGTGGGGCATAACATTTATCCTCCCCTTAGAAAAACTCACCTCGCCCAGAAGTGTCATTCTTCCTATAGGTTCCCTCGTGTTTACCATCAACGGCATTCTACGCACAACAATGGCCATCCAAGGAATCGTGACTGCCAAGATCAAGCATAAGCGCGCATCTGCTCCCAAAAGCCGTAATGGCTGCATCACATGGTACCCTTGCCCATCCTCCTTCACCTTCCAAGTCCAGTGGCTGATTTTAAGTGTCTGCCTGCAGCAAGTAAGTGGCGTTATGAGTTTCCGCCGTCCGGTTGCTTATATATATAGGATCCGACACCTAAAATGTGACGAGGCGAAACCGGTATGTAACCGTTGCTGCGAGGACAAGATCAAGTGCGACGGCTACGCAATGCCTAAACCCAAAGCTCCCCGGCGAAAGCACCGTAAAAAGACTGCACCAACAAATTCCGATACTATGTCTTTGTGCTTAACGATTGACGATATCCCCTCATTGACAAGTTCAGAGCGTTTGTACTTCCAACACTTCCTGCAGTTCACGACTACGCAGCTGTCACTCTCTTCCGGTTCGACCAACTTTTGGCTCCGATATGCTTTGCCTATAGGTTACCAATTCGAGTCAATTCGATACAGCATGATTGCTGTTGGCGCCTCGCATCGCCTATTCATGGCGAAATCCCTCGGTCATTCGGATATAGGCGAATTGAAAGGCTTCGCTACCCACCAATACAATAAGGCTATCGCGACTATTATACCAAGCATGACAGCTTCTCAAGACTTGCATATTATCATGATCTGCTGCCTTCTTTTCGTTTCATTCGAAGGTCTGACTGGTCGCTATGACGAGCTCCTACAACATCTCAGTGCCGGAATCTCATTATTCGATTCAGCGCTGCCGTCGTCAAACGATGAAGAACGCGCAATGACAACAAAGCTTGCCGAGATGTTCTGCCGGCTTGGAGTAGAGTCATCCAACTTTATGCAAAATGATCCAAGTGTCTCCGGGATGCGAAAGTGGTATCACACGAACGAACGTCAGCACTCCCAGTCTCCAAAACCATTCAGCAATCTTGATGAAGCATCTTCTGCATTACGGCGTTTAGATGTTCTCTACGACGAAAAGCCTTGGCACTATGAAGGAAGCGATGCAGAGGGTAAAGAGACTCTTGTGTCGGAAGCGCGTGCAAACCTCCAGAGCGCTCTTGATGGGTGGACCGCGCGTCTTGATGCTCTCTACGAGGCCAGGAACGAGGACATAATGATTGAGGGGGAGCAGCAGTACCGCAACCTGCGCCTGCGCCAGCAATACTGGCAGATGGCGATCAATTCATACTCCACGAAAGAAGCGGCCGCCAATCCCAAGACTTTTGAGCCATTCCTGGCAGCGGCCAGAGAAGCAGCAGCACCTTTTATTGCTCTTCGCCAGCCGACATTTTCGCTCGATGGCGATCTGATCTCCGGCCTAGCTTTCGCCGCATCGACCACGACTGACGATGAAACCAAAGTACAGGCTCTTGACCTCTTGTGGCGATTGAATCGTCGTGAAGGGCTTTTGGACAGTCGTGATTTTGTTGAGTTACATGAGCTTGCAAGGGCGCTTGAAACATGCGAGGAACCTAACTTTGACGAAAATTGGAAGCCTACGGCGGCGGCTGGGCTTCCAACGATCATTG
The DNA here is from genome assembly GCF_013085055.1 of Fusarium oxysporum Fo47. Lineage (NCBI taxonomy): Eukaryota > Fungi > Ascomycota > Sordariomycetes > Hypocreales > Nectriaceae > Fusarium > Fusarium oxysporum. The sequence goes on from NC_072849.1 coordinate 2,513,149, forward strand.
AGAGGTTACGAAACAGTCTGGGGCAATTACATATTTATTAAAGTAATAGTAGACATAAGTATATTACAGCAAGTTGCAGTGGTCTACAATTGAGGCCTGATAAACTCTTGTTTTAGTGACAACACCAGGTCCATTAGTCCAGATTTTGACAAACGTATCTATTATTAAATGATTTCTCATGCTCAGCGCAATGCATGCTCTCCATTTTGCTTTTATTAACACATAACCCTTTATCTCTGATGGAAAAAGCACTCAATTGCTAATAGGGGCCCGATTTTCATTGCAGTGTCTTTACATTGCAATACTCGCTGACCCAATGTCTCATCCGAGGGAGGTTCAGGGTAATCTGCTACTAACGATGATGACGTCATGGAGATACTCCAAGTGACGGCTGGTCCTCTTAACCAACGTGGGTGAGTCAGCGAGACTATTGATAGGTCAAAACCGCAAGCTGGAAGTGGTAAGGGAAGTCGGAGGCTGTATGACAAGCTTTCTGAGGTGGGAATGTGCTGTTCTTCGAAGATTCTAAAGCCAGGGCAGCCCCATATTTAGATGTGCCGAGGAGTGGAACCTTGAGGCTCAAGACGAGGATCCTGTGGATCAGTTTCATGCGGTCAGATCTTAGTTGCGGAAGAAACGCGGAATTAATGCCATCTTTGCGTCATAACGGAGCCGCACCGGACGAACGACGATAAAATTGTCGTCTTGGGCTATTGCGCGTACAAGTACTTGATGACCTCGGCTGCCCCACGTTTCAGTCGGTGTCACCGTTTCGAGGCTCGAATTTGAGGCAATTCGAGCCTCATCATTGTGTACTATATCTTCCGTCATGCCGTACTACCCGGTCTCGATCGGAGGCGTCTGGCACCGACAATCCGGATCTTTGGACCGGAAATCGCCTCAAGTGTTAGACTATGTGTGTGATGAATTCTTTACAAAACCCCCCTACAACTGGCGTTTCAGTCGAGTCGCATCATCTCGTAGCTACTTCATATCACTATTATCTTGCAATTTTGCAAACATTAATCCTTTCTATACATTCTACCTGATTGCACATCCCGAAACTGTTGCTCAACCATATCATTATGGGTGCTTTTACTCTTCCTTCAACCGACGGTCGCACTGTCGCCGTACTCGGTGGAGGAGTACTTGGCCGCCGCATCGCATGCGCATGGGTTGCAAGCGGATTTGACGTTGTCATCCGTGACCCAAGCTACGAACAAAGCGCTGCTGCCGTGGAATACTGCAACACTAGCATGTCTCAATACTCAGATTCAGAGATCCGAGGAAGAGTGACAGCTGTCGACGATCTCGCCGAGGCTGTTGCCAAGGCATGGCTCGTCATTGAAGCTGTCCCCGAGAAGCTCCCTCTCAAGATCTCAACTTTTGCAGACTTGGAAAAGCTCACATCGCACGACACCATTCTCTGCAGTAACTCGTCATCTTATAAGTCAAGAGAGATGATTGAAGGTCTTAAGCCAGAGACGAAACGACGTGTTCTGAACATGCACTATTACATGCCACCGGACTACCGTGTCGTCGAGCTAATGACGGACGGCGAGACAGACGGGAACATCTTTCCATTCCTGTATCAAAAACTCGAAGAGATCAAGTTTCACCCCTATATCGCTCGCAAAGAGTCAACTGGCTTCATCTACAACCGTCTATGGGCTGCTATCAAGCGTGAGGTTTTGAACATCCTCGCCGAAGAAGTATCTACGCCAGAGGAGATCGAGAAGCTCTGGAAAGAGATGTGGTATGCCAAAGAGAAGGGGCCTGTTGCTATGATGGATGCTGTTGGTCTCGATACCGTGTCTTTCATTGAGCAGCACTACATTGCTGAACGTGGCCTGCCTGATACGCCAGTCAAGTTTCTTCAGAAGTACATTGATGGAGGCAGGTTGGGAGCCAAGTCTGATAAGGGCGGACTGCTTCCTCCAAGCAAGCCTGTCGAGTCGGATCATGAATCCTCGCTCTACTTCTTAGACATTGGGTTGTCAAGTGGAAACGGAAAAGGGTATGCTACAGCTGGCCGTGTCTTAGTTGGTTCTAGCGATGGAAAGCCGATGAAGACGCTTATATCAGGTCAACGTATGCCTGATGGTATTGACATTTCGAAGTCCACTGGAAAGCTCTTCTGGACCTGCATGGGCAATCCTTCGGCAAACGACGGTGCTGTTCTCAGCTGCAATCTCGATGGAACAGATCTCAAGGAGATTGTCCCTCAAGGGTCGGTACACACACCAAAACAATTGACCGTCGATAACACGAGCTCGAAGCTGTACTTTGCTGATCGTGAGGGAATGAGGATCATGAGATGCAACTTAGATGGCTCTGAGCTCGAAGTCTTGATCCAAACCGGTGACTGGCAGGTTAATGAGCATATGCTAGATCCTACAAGATGGTGTGTTGGCATCACAGTGTCACCTTCCACTGGCAAGTTTTATTGGTCACAGAAAGGTCCGTCTAAGGGAGGACAGGGCCGCATTTTTCAAGCCAAGATCGACTTCCAACCAAGCGAGGATGCTAAGACCAGGACAGATATCGAGGTACTGTTCCAGGGCTTACCAGAGCCTATCGATTTGGATGTCGACGAGGATGAGAATGTGCTCTACTGGACGGATCGGGGCGAGTTACCAAATGGCAATACTATCAACCGCGCCAAGCTGAGAGACATTGCCCAGGTGACTCACGATGGTGCAAGCAAGCCAGGTAAAGATTACGAGGTTGTTGCCTGGGGATTACATGAGGCTATCGGCATCAAGCTCGACTCGAAAAACCGTCGTATTTTCGCCACAGACTTGGGAGGCTCGGTGTACAAGTTTGATATGGATGGAGGTAACAGGAAGAAGGTGTATGAAGGATCTCGGGCGTTTGTGGGTATCACTGTGGCGTAGGTACTGCACGAGCCTGTCCTTCGACATCCCGGAATACAGCAAAGCAACGTTGCGATATTTCACAAGTGTGTCATGATAGAATATCCTTTCATAAATAACAGACTTTAATAACTCGACTTATTCGCTCTATGTCAGTAATACAAGTCCCTTGGTAGACTGCCAGTAGTTTAAGTGACTTGAAGTTGGGACTGGGCTGCGAGTCCTACGTAACAGCCAAATAGTACGTAACACATACATCAACGCGTCTAATCATGCCCCCGTCAATCCAATTGAGTGAAGCTTTCGCCCTTCTACGCTTCATCTTCGCAGGTGTCAGTATTCCGCCTGAAAATGCGTGATACCAGCAGCCACATCTTGCCAGGAGGCTTATCCTCACTAGCCCTGCGAACAAGCCACCACTGAAGAGTCATAGCCGCCATGGCACTGTTCCATATGAACGCCACCATCATACCCACTGAGAACGACAATGACGTGGATATGTGTCTTGTTCCGCAAAGGCTCATGACTTGGAAGTCGTCGATACCGTCGGGCAGGGCGAAGCCCGAAAGCATGAGAACCGCCTGGCAGAGGAAGATATCGGTGTAGTTAACCATCATATGCACCCGGCGCCATTTCCTATTCATTGAAATCTTTGGTCTGAGGCTGTTCTCGATGAGGTAGGCTCCTACTGCCAACGTCGCCAAAACTGCTGTGACCAAGCCAATGATCTGGAGGGTAGATAGATGGTCAGCACTGCTGTGCACATACGACATACCACTTACCCCGTGTTCTGTTCGGAAATGGTCTGACGATCCCATACCAGCCAACCCGCATAGCATGCCAATAGCCAGAAGAGGCAGGAAGAAGACGCAGAATAGTATCTTCTGCCATTTTTCAATTCGAGCTTTGAACAGCGGTCGCTCAATCAGTTCGCCGAGAGCGATTAGTGTCGAAAAGATCAGGATGGTAGGGTATACGAAAAAGAAAGCGAGTGTCATGGCGGCCACTAGATGTCTTAGCAACGTTTAGACTACAGAAGCTAATGGCTTACCGTGTGTACCAGTTAGTATTATTAACAGAGATTTCGAAATGGTGTTAACGTGATAGCTGTTCTTGGTGAAGTCGATCAGGTAGGTGTTGCCTGAGCTAGTGATGTTGATAGGGCATTTCGGAACCTGCATACCCGACGGACGCGTCAATGTGAGGTTTCTTTCGAGCGAAGTTCTTAGACCGGCGACTCCTCTGTTTAGCCAACAAGTCGAATGCCCTGCCAATATGTCCAAGTTACTTTGCAAGAAGTCGGTAACATAAAGCTGGTTCTGAGTTGTTCCAAAGCAATATTGTCGACGCGATTCTTCATCTGATCTCGGTACATTGAATTCTCGCGATCTCGATAAACTCTCGATGCTCAGTCCGGTCTCGCCATTTACATAGTCAAGATTGTGCCCCGCGACACTGCTGACTTGGCCTGAGAGTAATGCTGGCACGGACCAAGCCAGAAGAAGAAGTTGCTGAATGCGGGATGTCATAATGAAAACATGTGTCGAGGACGATAGGAGAGTTCAAACAAAAAACGGAGTCACAAGAAGGGATTTATCTAATATTGAGACCAAGGACGATGAAACCGCGAAAGGGGCTGAGAACTCTGCTTACGTCTCGCACGAAGAGCCGTGTTTAAAATTAGATTGGAAGCTTAGACGCTTTCCCGCGGGACGCCGAAGTGAGAGGTAGAACGGCGTGGTTGAAGCTAAACTTGAAGCTAAATAATTAGTTGTGCAGGGGTCTGAAGTATATAAGTTGGCCACATCCTAGCATTCGAAACGTCAGGGTCAAGATTGAGAATGTCAGCAGCTGACAAGGAAATCATCTTGAATATAGTAATCTTATCAATTTATGTTTCATCTATTATCGAGACCTGTTCATGTGCTTTGGTGTACGTTTGTACGCTTAAGAGCTACTTTATCACTCCGCCCAAACATCCCCAGCATCAGGGGCAAAGGTATCATCGCCATAGCCAACACAGCTTGAAAGATGGTGAAGTCTTTCATGTTGCGAGGCGGCTCAGCACTCTCAGCAGCCTTCATACCATTGCCGAGAATGATGAAGCACCCGCCAAGTAGCTGACCGCCAGCCCAGGCAGTAGTGCTAGTGATCTCGGCGCCCGCGGGATACGAGAACTCTGTCAGAACCTCCAAGACAACAGGGACGATAGAAAGCGACGAGATACCGATGAGGCAGAGAACAGCGTATAGTGCACCGATCTCTTTTGCACCTGGAACCCATACGAATGCGAGATAGCAGAGTCCTCCGATTACCACTCCGCATTTGATGACGAGGATGAACTTCTTGGTTCGGTCGATTATGGGAGCTGTGACGGCAGAGAAGACGAGACCTAGAACGATGAGGAGACCGCCTCCAATACCGGCCTCGGTATCCGAAAACCCGTAGGGTGTGACAATCTGGTTGATCAGGGACGTTGTGGCGACGAAGAGACCAGTGTAGACCCAGAATGGGATGATGATCAGGTAACACTCTAGCGACTGAACCAATATTCGTAGCGATGGTAGAACCTTGGGTCGTTCTATATGGTGAATCGCCGATGGGGAAGTTGGCGGCGCTGCAGGAATAAAACAACCAGGAATGGCCACGGCAGATGACTGCAGATGTAAGCTTCTAAACGACTGTCTGGGGATAAAGGGTCGGAGGGTTGAGACATACAATGATGGCCACATATAAGACCACAGAAGAGATATCACTAGGTTCATTCGTCCATAACGGAACGACGATGGATCCAATCGCTGCTCCAGTTGGGTTTGCAAGACTCATAACAGCCGTCGCCGTCACACGTCCTTTGCTCGTAAACCACGTTTCGGAGAAGCGCGTGGGGGCACTCAAAACAAGAGATTGCGACATGCCCAAGAGAGCTTGAGCGACAGCGACGACGGAAACCTTGTTCCCATCGGAAGAGTAAGATCCAGCATAGCGAACCCAGTTGCCGATTAGGAGAAGCGCACTGCCGCTGATGAGAGTAGGTCGCAGACCCCAGTCAAGAAGCTTGATGGTGACGAAAGTCATGGCAAAGTTTGCAAAGACGAAGATGCTGCTTAGCCAATTGACCATTGTTTCGTCTACTCCGTAGAATTTGGCGGTGGATGAGGTGACGGGCGAAAAGGTAAGCCACTGGAGGTATGGTTAGTTTCCATTGTTCTCCTTGGCGAGATTCAATACTGTGCGGGAGAAGACAAGCGTATGTGCAAGGTGATCCCCAACAGACTGATCACAAGAACAACATACCGACCAGCTAACCATGACGTTTAGCAGTGTCAACACAACAAGCCCGAACCAACGGATCTTGTATGTCCTGTACGGCTGTTCTATACTACCGCGCCTGACTGAGGAGGTTGAATCGTCAGGGGCAAAGACAGTCGGAGAGTTAGGGTCCTTCTTGTCCATGTCAGCGCTAGGACCTGCAGATTGAGCTGCTGGGGCTGCTTCGAACACGGAATTCTGAGATGTTGACGCCATTTTCGCTGCCTCCTTGGTCTGTTGTTTGTCTACTTGGTGATGGTTCAACAAAAATGGCATCACATTTAAATGACAAGCTCCGTGGAAATAAACGCAAAGGGAGCCCTGGCATGGGTGATGTCTCTATCTATTCTATTGCATATCTAAGCGCGTATTGTTGTGATACCTGAGTCAGGCGAAGATCTTTCCCCCTGGTTACCCCGCAAACGTAGCTTTCTTTATCTTAGATATGCCGACATCGACAATCAAGGCTAACTTGTTTATCACAGACCGGGCCCGCGGGTCGCGAGGAGCGGGCTGCGCGGGCCGCCGCCTCCTTTCCCCGCCTCATTTTCTCAACATTAAGCCAGTTGCGCATTGACCGGCCACGACAATTCTCTCCGACACTCCGATCGTATCGCCCACTGGGGTTTCACGTTGTATTCTACACCGTCTCTATCGTTTGCAGGCGAAATCAAGCATCAAAAGTTTACACATCATCGCCGAGCGAGAGAAAAAAATGGCCGAGGAACATTCCCCAGAGCCAGTTGGTCGAGTGGTAAGAACCTCATCTACTCCCATGTCCAGGCTAGATAGTCAACGTCGAGAATTACCATCTAATACTGGCTGTCATATTGGCGTAGTGCGACCGATGCCGTCTTCGAAAGGTGGGCTGCGCCCCGATAAAAGCTTGTACAGTGACTAAAATTAAAGCAACAATAAAGATTCGATGTGATAGATTATTTCCGTGTTCCAATTGCCGAACAGTCCAAAAGGCCTGTAGCTTGGTTGGATCCACGCAAGGAATACGGCAATCCAAGCAAAGAGTCCTCATATCCTCACAATAGTAAGTCCCTCTATCAACTGTCTATTGATTAAGATAAACCGTATCTTAATTGGCTTGCTTGAAAAACAGCGAACAAAAGATAGATCGCATAGAGAACCGTCTTGAGGGTATAGAACAGCTCTTGCGTAGGGCTTTTGATGAACAACCTATTACCAGAAGTGTTGCAAGACCTCCCGAGTCATTACCTACAGACTCTTTCAATGTCTCCAGGGACTTTGGAGACAGCAGCAGAAATGGACCAAGCTATGCTGACTCAGAGATGGCTTTGGAGGGCAGCAGCTCTATGAAGGCTGCTACAGTGTACGCGAGCGACTTCTTCCAGACTGTCCTCGGGCAATCACCAGCCGCCGACACAAGCACCCGTGTTAACGCTGCATTATTGTCACTGAAGCAAATGATCGAGATTAATAGCTACCGGTCTATGGGGGATCGAATACCGAGTCGAAGGGAGACCCAGAATGATGGAATAAGAGACCTGGCAATGCCGCCCCTGCAGTCCGTTCTCACCAGTCTGCGAGAATTAAAAGGGAGGCTTCAAGACAGATTCACATACGCGACTGGCATGGGCTAACCGTTAATAGAAACGAAACTGGTCACACTGACCATAGTTAGTCTGTTCATCTCTAAAGACAGACTGATCGATTGTTGCCGAGAGATATACTTCGCAGTCGACAACTTCTCACTTCCGACCTTCTTAATCGCAAACGCAACCTTACGTTACCTGTTCCAGGAGAAAGCTCAACAGTCGCAAGATCCGTCGTCTCGTGAGGAGTATCGCAAACTGTCTCAACTATGTCGAGGCAACCTCGAGACAGCAATGAACAAGTTCAATGTTCTCGCGCCACCCAGCCTGGAGAACGCAGAGGCCTTCCTTCTCGGGGTCAGTATCCTTACATAGACTCTACAAGTTTAGGACCGACACTAAAATACTTCAAATAGGCCATCTATGCCATAGAGGTATCGCAACCAATGCTTGCTTGGCAACTCGTGTCCGGCGCGGGAGGGATATGCCAGACGCTTGGCTGGCATCAACTCGTTCCCAATAGCGATAGCACCACTGATCGGAAAATCTCTCTCTTCTGGCTAACTTACCTCCTTGATAAAGGACTCTCCTTACGCCTCGGTCGACCGGCTGTTATACACGATGACGAGATTACGCTACCGGAACGGCTTGACAAAGCAGATGTACCAGGTGGCTGGAGGGACTTACTTACGCAATGGATCCGCCATTCACGACTTGTTGGCAGGGCCTATCAAGATCTATACAGTCCGTCGGCGCTTAGAAAATCAGTACAAGAGCGTGGCGAGCGCGCACGGGACTTGATGGCAGCCCTAAAACGAATCATGGATGACTCGTTGATGCCACTTGGACAGGCACATCTGATGGAACGCAACACTGGGGACTTTGGATCAGCGCCTAATAGAATGATCAAGACAGTTCTGAAGGCTGATGAGGTGTGGTACTGGACGACTCTAACATTTATACGAAGGGCCGTTCCTTCAACTGAAGGCGGACATGGTGCTGTTAGCCCTGCGTGTCTGGAATCTGCTAGGATGGCTTTTGAAGCACATGGGGAATGCATGAGAATGACTGACCCCAGCTCAGAGACAAAAGCTGTATATCTGCTATGGTAATGTTGCCTTACCTCCTATCCAGATTACACATTGGAGAGTTCTAATGAGTGATTTTGTACGCAGGACAATTATCTACACCCCATTCGTGCCGCTGATCGTTGTATTCTGCAACGTAATCGAGACCTCCAACCCAGAAGACATTCGCATACTTGGGGAGTTTTGCGAATCGTTGAAACCATTGTGCGGTATATTCGAGGCTATCCAGGAGCTACACGACCTTTGCCAAGTTCTGTACAACCTGGCGATCTCATACGTCGAAGCGAAGTCACAAAGCCAAGGGGGTGTCGATAAAATGGTTGAAGATGGGTTTGGTGTTCAATCGAAGAGCACGCATGGGGCAATGTCGTTTAGTAGTAGTTACTTCGATACCTTTTCTACAGGATCGAGTATTCCAGTGCCTCAGCTGAATAGTCATGTTTCGCAGGTCAGGGACTGGATCTCGGGGAATATGCATTGGATGGATGTTTCGCAAGAGGACTTCTCCGAGTTCTTGGCACAGTTGTCATAGCTTAAGTGCGACAGATAACAGAATTCTACCTTTTACAAATCCTTTTTGGTGACGAAGTAGTCAAAGGAACTCAAGTTTGGTCCCCACGGTCTGTACCGTCAGATACGGCATACGGCAGGGTGTCAGGGGTGTAGGCTCGGACACTGAAAAGCTTTCCTTTCTTCAGGCTCTCCGTAGATCTTCAAATTCGACATCACATCTCAAGTTGCATATGCATAACTTCAGCTAAGAATGAGAGGCTACGAAGTAGCATGTAATGTAACTTGAGAAGGAATGTACAGCGAGTGGAGAGGGTGCGGGTTTCTATCCACTGCCGAGACCAATGAAGGTCCATGAAACGGCTGCAACTGGCCGCGGAGCCCAACGCCAGGCCGGACCAGGCTTGATGAGTAATAAGCGATTGCTACCAGAATGAAATTACGAGACCTACCCGAAAATAGAGGTGACAAGGATGTTTGGATACAGCGCTACTTGCCCAAATAAGAGCAATTGTCGTACTGGCCCAGGGTAAATTCGTCCTAAGCTGTGCGAGAAGAGTCCTTGGCATCTCCAACCAATAATTATGGAAGAGACAGAGAGACGGGCGGAAAAGTAGAAAAACTCATGTTATTCAGTTACAATAAGCATCTGAAAGACCAAATAGCCATTGCACCAACGTCGCATGTAAGATGCACTAATCTAGTAGAACCATGTATGTCTAGAAAAGCCCTTCACCGACAGCAAACCTCTCGTTCATCCCCATTGCTGACACCATTGGCGGGGACCAGCACACTCTTGTTGACAGCCTGAGTACTAGGGGGTACATCAAGAGCAGGATTGCGATCAAAAAAGTCAGCAGGTTTGAGTGCAACAGTGATAGCCTCAGCAGGCATAACCGGGTAATCCTCCACGCGGGGATTATGCGTAAGTCCATAGGTCGCCCACACGACCAGATCCTCTCCCCGAACATTATCCTTGCGCGCCGCGTAATCCGCCACACCGTCCTTCTCAATCAGACTCTGGTTGGTCCACTTTCCACCAGCCCAGAGATCATCATCCTTGTAGCGGGTTACCCAGATATGATGCTCTGCGAAACGAGCGCGCTTGCGGACGAGGGAGGCTTGATCGGCCATGAGGAGTTGTGCTGGTGGGGCTATGACCTTGAAACCGACTGGGTTCTTGGAGATGGGGTTGAGCTTCTTCTCGTTGACAATCTTGAAGACTCGGGCCTTCTGTGGGTCGGCATCTAAGGAGCAACTCTTTTCGATAAAGGTCTTGTGCAGCTTCCAAGCATTGCCGTAGGGGTTCTCCTCTGATATGGGCAAACCGATGGAGTCTTCCTGTACGAGCGTATTCTCAATGCCATCGATCATGGGGTCGATACGGAGACTGAAGAGATGCTGGTGATTAGCGGCCAGAACACCAGGAGAAACGACGTTGCCCCAGTGGCTTGTCTTTCCTTCATCGATCAGACTAGTGGCGAGAATTCCGGTTGCTCTGGTCTCGAACTCGATGGTTCCGTTTTGCCAGAAGTGCCAGGAAAACGCGTACTCGTAATTTCCAACGGTGATGATGCTCTGAACCACGAGAGTTCGGGCACGGGTGACAGCAGCAACGTCAGTTCTGGCATTGGTATGCTTCCATCCAATACCGGCGTCCTGATTCAACAGTTATTAAGGAACTTTCTTCGCAATGGAAATACCGCCATACCTGTTCATGCAGACAAATCACGTTGGGGGCTTGGTAGGGCTTTCCGTCGGAAGCGGTGAGCAAGGCATCGAAATAGCTGATATGTCCCAAGCAATCACAGCCGAGCTTCAGGTTGTTAGCTGTCAGGCCCGCACCAGCGTCGCCGAGATCAAAAGCTTGTCGACGATGGTATGGATATCTGGGATCTGTCCATCGACGGTTAGTCAAGATTCACAATCTTTTGAGGGCTTTTCTTACCTCCATATGGTACCGTCATCTCACTCATGCTCAATCGATAGAAGGTCTTTCGTCCGTCATACCTCACATCATGGATGGTCATGCCCTCTCGCCAATTGAAGCCAATGCGGAATCGCCATTTCTGCCAAGAGATAGAGTTCCCATCCTGCACGGTGTAGCTGGGTCCTTCAGGCTGTTGAATGACAAGAGGCTTGAGATCATCTCGCAGCTTGACGCTCAGAAGATCAGGGTGATATTCGTTCTCGGCGCAGTGAGCAAGAGGAGCCTCTGGTGCCGTATGGATGGCTGCTCCGTCCTCCTTGCCACCCGTAGGCAGAGCGTCAATTCGAACGAGTTTCAGATCAACCGAGTCAATGACGGGAGAAATGGGAAGCGGGTAAGAGTACATGTTACTCTCAAGGTGATTATGCGGGGCGCGGGCGTAGAGCATAGCTTGAACCAGTCTAGGGGTCTCCAATGAAGAGTCTTTGTCTGCTCCGAATGGCCAAGTGTCGCATTGGACCGTCACGTTGGGGTCCAGACCAAGCTTCTTGATAGCGTCCAGGACCTCTGGATGAGATAGAATGGCATAGTTGAATGCGATAACCTCATCCCTGTTAGATCAGTGTCAGTTGCCTTTCTCATGCATGGTAAGAACTTATACGAACCTGTCGAAGCCGGCATAATCTCCAGGCTTAGATAGGGTCGACTTGACCTCGGTCCCAGTGTCCAGACTGACGATGCTTTCGGTGAAACCTGGCTTGCCAGGGAAGGTATAGAGGACCTGAGCGCATCTAGGTACGAACGGACGGGCAGAGACAAGGACACCGTCACTCTCAGCATCCAAGTATGGAAGAAGTAAGGACTTGGGAGGTTCGGAAAGCGTTGTGTGTTTGAACCTGACTTCCTCCTTGCCTTCAAACTTCTCTTTGACGAGTGTTCTCACTATCTCCGCGGCTTTAAGCATCTCCTCCTCGCTCAAAGCGTGGAGGGGATGAGTGCGTTGGCCTTGAACTGTCATGGTGTTTCCGTTATCGTATTCAAAATGTTGTATTCTTGTCTCTTACAAAACTGTGAAAGCATTATCACATTGTATTTATTTTATGACAGCTATAACATCTATTGCATCTAACCTTTGCTCGGAAACCTTATCGCCAGCGACTGTATCACCTGAACATCTCGTGAGTAGCACAAAGCAGCTGTTCACGAGCTATGATCGTCCGCGGACACCGATTTGATGATACTCGACGAGTGCGGCCCGCGGCGCAGCTAATGTTATCCCGCTGTTTGCTATCTGTTGATACCTGATAACAGTGCGGCCCGCGGCGCGATCAATCGCGTCCGTTATCTGCAGTCCACTGACCTCCTCTTAATTGTTGCGGTTAGTTTCCGGGGTACCCCGCACTCGATCGACCTAGTGGCGGCCCCGCGAGATTCGTGTGCCTGATACAGTGTTCGTGGTCATTTTCTACCGAGGCACGGTCTCAGCCAGTCGCAACGATGTGTTTGTAAATGGAATGTTCTTTGTTTCTGCGCAGGGTCCTACCGTTATGGCTCCTGTGTCTGTATCGTATGGTCGCTGTACCAGGACAGGAGAAGCAGCTGACTAGTCGCATGCTCATATACCTGTTTTGACGATCAAATGGCAAGGCATGGCCCTACGACATCAGTCGGAGCTCATCGGCTTATAGTGATTGAGTTTCAAGTAATGTAAAAAGAATAATTGCAATTCAACTACTTGCAGTGCTACGACAAACTATCTGGGTAAGATGCGTATAGAGCCAAAGAATAATAATTTCATCTACCTATCCATACAACATTGTGTCCAAACTAGCTCACAGACACTCAACTAATGAATCCCTTGATTCTCATCTCAATCTCTGTCCAGCGCCAGAGCTCCTCTGCCAGCTTCGGATCTTGCGCAGTTGGAGTCGTTTTGCCAACGATACCGACAGGTTTCAAATATTCTCCACTCATATCCCGATGAAAGTCTGGGCCAGCGATGGCGAAGAGAGACGTATATGCCGCAGTCTCAAGTGGGCTGTAGAGCCTGAAAAGTCGCATCACCGGGACGAGTGCTTGCCAAGCCCACGAACCGGTAGCGTTACGGCCTAGACCACTTGGGCATTTGATCAGGACATGGCATAAACAAGATTATAGATAAATAGATGACTCACGTGTCAATTGTGCCCGGATGCAGACTCGCGGTCCAAATCTCTTCCTGTCCGTCATTCTCAGGTGATGGACCATATCTGCGATGTAGTTCTTTGGCGTGCAAGATGTTGGCTAGCTTAGACATGCCGTATCGCGAAAATGCACTGCCCTTGGTTTGGTTTATATCATCGAAATCGATTCCCGCCGAGGGGGAAAACAGGAGATGGCCGTCGGAGCTAACGTTAACGACTCGGACTGTTCCAGGGCTGGTTGATCGTGCAGACTGGGTGAGGATAGGCAATAGACTGTAGGTCAAAAGCCAGTGAGAAAGGTAGTTTGTCTAAGCAGTGTGAATTCAAAGGTTAGTCCAGATCATAGCCTTTCTTGAATTATAACTCACCTGGAATTGAGCTTCGTAATGATCTACAGATTCCTCGTAAGGCGTAGCCATTATACCCGCGTTGTTCACTAGACCATGGAGCCTCGATTCTTTTCTATCCACGTCATCGTTAATCTCAACCAAGATCGTAATGGGCACTAATTGTCTTGGCATACTTACCGTACAAACTCGTCAGCCGCGGTCTTGACGGTCTTCAAGTTCATCATGTCCATTACCAAGACGGATATATCTGCATGAGGATATTGACTTTTGATCTCGACGATGGCAGCGTTGGCTTTAGCCTCGGATCGTGCACCCATGTACACTTTCGCCTTGTGAGCTGCCAATTCCAGTACGGTATTGAACCCACTGGTCCATGTATTAGCCAATTTCTACTCCCCCAGCATAACCATGCTGAAAATGACAAGTTAACATACATTCCGGTATTTCCTCCGGTTACAATGTAAACTTGCCCCGACAAGTCAGGAAGTGATCGTGGTGTAAACGTCATTGTAGATGGAGAGTCGTGCTAGACTATGGCTCGTGGTGTTACTGCAGAAATTTGGACAATGAGAAGCTGCCAGCTCCTTTTTAATATTGAAACATGAGTTAGCTCGGGCCCGCGGATTCCACAATTTCCCCGTAGCTAGATACGGATGAGATCTGCATAAACCTAAAATATGTATGTATAACTAGCACTGCATAGAGCAACGTGACAAGGCTTTCAAATACCTATTTAATGACTATTATCAAAAGTCCCAAGTCAAAATGGCAAGTAATGGTGCAATCACGGACTAATCCTGTTTTTTAATTCTCCTTTTTAATAACTTTACTCTCTACACCGTAGCTGATTGCTGGCGATAAGCTTAGGCTGCTAACACACATAAATAGGACACGATATTCCCTACATAACTAAACGCGAACCAATATCTTAACTTGAGTGTCCTTGTGGTTAATCAGCGTTTTGAAGCCCTTTTCTTCAATTTGATCCATCTCAATCAAACTAGTAATCATTGGCTCCGGATTCAGATCACCTATCTTTGTCAGAAAATCTGTCAAATGACAGTCATGGTTGGAATGCCTTACCGCGGGCAAGAGCATCGATAACCTCCTGGAATACCGATGCCGTATATGTTGCCGAGCCTTTGAAAGTTCTCTCATTCAACATAAAATAGTTAGGCGAGATGGTAACCTCGGTAGCCCAGAGGGCTACATTCACAATGACAGAACGGGGTCTAGATGCAGCGAGTGCAGTCTCCAGAGTGCTCTGAACGCCGGCACAGTCAAAGACGACTTGAACGCCTTCTCCTGCGCAAAGCTTCTTGCACTCTTCACCCACATTCGTCTTTGTAGGATCTAAAACAGTGGTAGCCCCAAAATTGGTCGCAAACTCTCGTCGTTTGTCTGCGGTCTCGGTAACAATGATCTGACTTGCACCTTTGCTCTTGAGAACTTGGAGAATGGCTAGACCAATAGGGCCAGCGCCGAGGATGAGAGCTGTGTCACCAGGCTGGAAGTTGCTCTGCTGTACAGCGTTCCAGGCCACAGCCAAGGGTTCGACCAGGGCTTGTGCTGTTAGTGGCGCATTGTCAAAGTTGAGGAGTAGATGTGCATACCGGCAACCTGCAGGGGTATGTTATCAGGAATCTTGAAGACTGCATATCGTGGGACAGTCGTGTACGTGGCCAACCCCCCTCCGATTCCTATGATGGTGTCAGCCGCGGCATCCGCGTGTATGTCCTTGCGGAATTCCATACCACTCAGGCCGATGAATCCAGAGTTGGAGCAGCAATTGATCAGACCTCTCTGACAAGAACTGCATGTTCCGTCAAAAATGATCGGTTGGACAACTACCCTGTCGCCTGGCTTGAGATCATCAACCTCATCACCGACGTCCGAAACAACGCCACTATACTCATGGCCAATGATGACCGGAGCACTTTTGCCAGTCACAGGATGAGGTGTTGTCGGGATCAGGAAAGCACCCTCAAGATATTCGTGAAGATCTATATCTGCAGATTAGTAATGAAATTGACCAGATGTGTTGGCATCTACCTGTCCCGCAGATTCCAACAAAAGCCGGTTTCAGCTGTGCTTCTAGTTAGCCTTGTCATACTGGAAATTTTTCATCAGTGGAGGAACAACTGACCTGAACCTCTTTGGCACCAGGCTTTGGGACATTGACTTCTTCGATTCTGATGTCGCCCTTGCCGTGGAACACAACTGCCTGCATGGTATCTGCCATCTTGTAATTTCTGTCTTTCTAAAACAAGAGTTGTCAATATTGTATTCTCAGTAGTAAGATGAATCAAAATCGGTCTAGTTTGCAGTCAAGCTTAAGCATGTAGTAACGCAGTATATGACTCTTCTGATAACAGCCAGGTGATAAATGCCGATGCGAAGACCCAACTTCACTATTTCCCCATGGGGTTGTACCGATGCGGGGTCTAGCAGTCTGGCTTCCCGTTCTCTCCGCATCATTTGTCGCCCCGCGGCGCGACACACCCGCGGAGGACCGAATAACCCAACCCGACAAAGTTTGGGCCTAGACCGTTGCGTTGGTGGCCTCGGTCAGGCAACCTAACTGCGTCTCACTCCCTGATGCGGTGCCGAACGTGTAAGTCCCATGCCATTATAGCAGATTTGATCTAAGTGGTCGTGTACTGTCCGTAGTCTTGCGCAAGGCCCGAGACTCATATATTATCATATATAGTAAAGAATAAATTAAAGTATCGTAATGTTCATCAATCATCGCTCGAAAGCAACTGAAAAAACTCTTTGTACTCAGCCTTTTACTTTCAAGATGTCTACCCAAGCGCACTCGAAGCCTAGGAAGTTGAAGATTATCCATGTCGGCGCCGGAGCTTCAGGTCTTTTGACTGCTTACAAGGCTGAGCGCATGCTGCAGAACTACGAGCTTGTCTGCTACGATAAGTGAGTTCTGGCGTCTTGATCCAGTTTACATACAGGTTCTGACGTGCTCTATCCAGAAACCCAGTCATAGGCGGGACGTGGTATGAGAATCGCTATCCAGGTATAACAAGAACGCTTCTCTCTGTAAAGACTCTCGAGGGCTAATATTTCAGGATGTGCCTGTGACGTACCTGCGCATATTTATACGTATTCATTCGAACCAAACACTGAATGGTCTTGTTACTACGCAAACTCTGCCGAGATTTATGACTATTTCCTCAGATTTGCAAAGAAGTATGATCTTGAGAAATATGCTCAGCTGCGAACGACAGTCATCAGCGCGACTTGGGATGAGAATGAAGGGAAATGTAAGTTATGAAACTCATCTTCGCAAGTTATAGGTGCTAACATCTTTTGGCAGGGGCTGTTAAGTTAAGCCAGGATGGCAAGGAAAGAATGGACTACTGCGACGTATTGATGAATGGATCGGGAGTAGTGAACAAGGCCAAATGTGAGTGCTTCTGAGCCAAAGCAAACTATTATGTCGTTTCTCACAGCTTAGCAGGGCCCGATGTTCCTGGTCTATCTTCCTACAACGGCACCATAGCTCACAGCGCTACCTGGGACCCCGCAATTAGTTGGGAAGGCAAACGGGTTGCACTCATCGGAACTGGCTCAAGCTCTGTTCAGATGCTACCACAGCTTGCCAAAGGTATGTTTAGCGCAATTGCCGGTTTACACATCTCTGCTCTGTGCTAATGCAGTCCTACGCATCAGGTTCAAAAAGCCTTCACGTCTTTGCGAGAAACTCGATATGGATCGTCCCTTCAATAGGCACAGATCTCAGCAAGGCCAACGAAGAGGGCCAAAATCCTTCTGAGCAACCTGGCACGCAGATTTATTCTGAAAAGGACAAGGACGAGTTCCGCAGAGACCCTGCGACACATCTACAGTACCGGAAAGGTCTTGAGGCAACCCTGACACGCAACTTTCCATTCTTTCTCAGGGATTCTCCAATGAGTCAGTGGGCCACTGCTGCCATAAAACAGGACATGCTCAAGAAGCTTGAGAGTGCTGATGAGGAGCTGAAACAAAAGCTCATTCCATCGTGGCCCCCAGGATGTCGGCGAATCACAGTAAGTAAATCCATGTTATTGGTAGAATACCCCATTGACGATTGACATCACCTTTGTAGCCTGGCAACGACTATCTAGAGAGCTTGGTCCAAGACCGTAAGTCCAAGTATCCCGGTATACGAATTACACTTACCCTATCCCAGATGTCAAAGTCATCTTTGAAGGCGTTTCGAGATTTACTGCCACGGGTCTTGTCACGAGCGAAGGCAAGGAGTTCGATTTCGACCTTATTGCCTGTGCTACAGGGTTTGACATCTCATATACTCCGCATTTGTAAGCACATTCGCCTCTTGTAACCAGTTATTGATCACAGGATCGGTACTAATTTGAGTGTTGTAGCAAAATCACCGGTATTGATGGAGTTACGATGAAAGACGAATGGTCAGAGGTACGGAAAACACGACCCGCTTCATCCTGCGAAATACGTGCAATTGACTGATTCGGTGTCACCAGAATCCAAACATTTATCTCGGTATCACTGGACCCAAGTTTCCCAACTATTTTGTCATCAATGGACCAACCGGCAACTGGGGTCAGGGATGCGTGCTTCCTTCGGTGAGTCAAGACCCTAAGCTCTACTATCAAATCGCAAAACTAATGAACATGTCAAAATTAGCATGAGGTTCAGATTGAGTATGCTATGCAATGCTGCATCAAGATCCAGAACGAGGGCATCAAGGCCATGGAGGTGAAGCAGCTGCCCACTACACAGTGGAACAAGCACCTCGACAACTGGCACACCAAGTACTCCGTCTGGGCTGGCAACTGCCGTTCTTGGTACAAGGCGAACAGGTCAGACGGACGGGTGTATATCTGGCCTGGGAGCATGCTTCATCTGCTCAAGACTATGAAGACGCCTAGGTTCGAGGATTTCAACATTACCTATAGAAACGACAATATGTGGGATTTCCTGGGTAATGGCCGCACTCAGATTGAAGAGCTGGCTGAAGATGGGGTTGATGTTGATCTTGCTCCGTTCATTCGGGACCAGGACGTTCCCTGGGCGATCGATGATCCTCATACTCTAGGAGCTGTTGTAAGCCGTGAGCATAAACTTTGAGCGTCTTTATATAATTACCGTTGATTATGTATTGGGTTATCAAAGGTCATGTCAGATATTCACGGGACGGTATTTAGTATTAGAAGGCTTAGAATATTACCTAGAGCTAAAGGTGCAATATTAAGCGTTATCTAACTCTACCAAGGCAGCCTTTATAGCTTCTTCAGTATTGTACTCCCAGATCGTAGATAAAGTCTCCCTCAACTCCTCAGACATCCTACTAAAATCACAACCGATCTCGGTCTGCTGTTCATATAGTTGACCTGCTCGTCTAGACTTCTGAACGACCCATTGAGCTCTTTCCCGTCTACTTCTATCAAAGGCAGAAAACGCAGCTTCGATATCGGCTCCTACCCTGACTCTTTCATGTGACAATAAGGCAGCCAGCACAGCAGCATCTTCAATACATAAAGCTGCTCCCGCTCCATGATGTGGAGATGACGCATGTGCTGCATCTCCGATGATACATATACGGCCTTTTGCAAAGCTCGGAACTGGATGGTCCCCTAAGTCGAAGATAGCCCACTGTTCACTATTAGTACAGATATCACTAGTTGAAAATCTCAGATGTAGACTCACACGGTCAAGCCTCTCAGTATGGTCGAGAACCTTCAGCACAGATGGCCGGAAGCCCTCGAAATCACGGAGAAGATCCTCCTTTGTGGCTGCAAGAACCAGCTGGCTTTCACTTGGCCACTCATCGGAGCTTGAACAATATGCCACCACATTCAAGATCGTCCCGTGCGCGACCGGATAGCTCAGTAGGTGCTTGTCTTTCCCCATCTGCACGTTTCATTCAGTGTCAGACTGTATCCCGTGATTGGGAATTGACCTTTCGAGAACGACTCACCCAGATAGTGGCATTGAGAGCCCTCTCCTCCCCCAACACCTCGACCGCTTGTCGCATGGGGATCATCCCTCTGTAGGCATATTTGTGCGTGTAA
This sequence comes from Fusarium oxysporum Fo47, assembly GCF_013085055.1. Classification (NCBI taxonomy): domain Eukaryota; kingdom Fungi; phylum Ascomycota; class Sordariomycetes; order Hypocreales; family Nectriaceae; genus Fusarium; species Fusarium oxysporum. Next base: position 2,533,010 of record NC_072849.1, read on the forward strand.
GAGCATTTTGACGACGGATGATCTGCCCCAAACAGAATTTCTCGGACTTTGGATTTGATACCGTCGCAGCCAACAACAGCATCAGCTTCCTCAATTGCCCCGTCCTGGAAGACAAGGCGGATTCTACCAGTGCTACCTTCCTCCACTACTTGAAGTTGCTTATTAAAGTCAACCACATCGCTGGGCAATAGCTTGAGAAGTTCATTTACGAATGAGCCCCTGTGACAGCCCTGCAGTCCCGTACGGTTCTCGATATGCAACAGAGGGGAGTCCGTAGTCGCTGTGTCCATGCCGTCAAGAAACTCAAAGACGAAGCTTTTCTTGGATTCCCAGATGTTACCACTGGCGACTTTTTTAAATGCATTATGCACGCTTGGATCGCAAGCTACCATGGCGTCTTGTGCATTGGGACTTATTCCCAGGCCGGCACCGATGTCGTTAAAGGCGTGCGCTCTCTCGTAGATTTTGCAAGGAATGTTCCTCTTGAGAAGCGAAATTGCGAGGACAATTCCAGCAATGCCACCGCCAATAATGGCAATTCGGAGTTTTTTCTGGCCTTGGGCCATGATTAAAAATGTTAAATTGAATCTAATGTTGTGTAGAGGAAAGACATCCCCATGAGTAGTTGAATGTTGTGGTCTTTATAATTATGTACAATTGCAGCAGCTTATGTGACGACGCCATACCATGGTATGCCAAAACAGGCAGTTGTATGCGCATACAGATATACATATCAAGAATGTAATTGGTGGTGATTTGCAAGAATCATTGTTCATCCAGGCTTGACGTTGCATTTGACTTCCATGTTTCATGTGCTATATGCAATCTATCCCCGTTGCCGTGCTTGCCGAGTTTAGCGGGCGCAAACCTGTTACGGTAGATATTGTGTACGGAACACAGCCCCGGAATTGAATTCCGTCGGATTCCGACCGATGTGACCAATGTATCTACTATTTTGGCATATAATGCCTTACCAGTAGAGGCATAAAGGTAGTAGGACAAAAGGGTATAAAATTTCAAATAGCTAGCCTCTTTAATTCTATTAGTGCAAGGTATTTTCTATCAATTTATATCTAGTTACCCTTGAGGCTAAACAGAATTGCCATCAAAGGGGCAGGTAGACTTAGGTTGTCAGATTTAGACTCAGGGTATCTTAGGAAATAGTTTTAGGGTTAAGCGTTTATATGATATTATATCTTTATCATCTGCGTTGGGAGCCTAAAGCTTAACCTTATCGCAAGCAATCATTCAGACAAGCTTGAGGAACAGAACCAATGGAGGTTGCGGACCCGGTCCTTTGGCCATTGCCGCTGTGACTCGGGCCACTAACGGACTCCGAACTGGTACGGCAGCCCCACAGTACGGATCACTCTTTGAAACCGTCCGGCAGAAATGTAGCTGTTATTTGAGTTTAAAGTTCCTGCTTCTGCAACAAGAGCTTTTCTTTTCCTCGGCATTTCGCAACCGCTTAGACTTATCGGAATGCAAGGCATCAGTCTAATGATTAGCAATGCCTAACAAACAGTCATTAAGCAAAGCACAATAGCCGAAAACCATAGCGGCTAAACAGTAGGTAGATGATTCAATCTAATGTAGCCTAACGTTCTTAGGAGAAGACCTGAGACATCTTGAAGCAGATGGTTTTGAATCTTTATTACAATTTGAGTTATCTATCAGTAATCCACCCATCACCGCCCTGAATTGCGAGAAATAAGGCATCTACGTGTTGAGAATTGGGACGTTATCGGAGATGGTCCGCGACCTACTCCGTTGCCCGTTAGCGGACATCGAACGATGGTGCATTAAATGTTTTTGAAATATTTATCGATCCGAGCATTCAAGATAACATATCGCAAGAATTACCCATCCTACCTGAGTCTCATCGATGGGTTCAACTTGCCTATCGTCTCGCTAATGCCTACCAACGGAAGCCAAATCAAGACCTACGCCGCCCCTGAAGGGGTAGCGGTAGCTGATGCTTTCTTGATATATGCCCGCTCTGTGGATTCCGAACCATGTATCCCAGTGTCCACCTACGCCGTTGACGTTGCCGAGGTCAACACCACGCGCAATGAATTTGACAAACATCCCATCTCAGTTGCATCCTTCGACATGGATGGCCCAGTTGAAGTTCAAGTCAAATACACTTTGAACAAAGTGCAAAGCGCTGCCATTCGGCCAAAATCTCTAGGTATCCAGGCTGTGATTGATGGTGATAACACCATTACTTTTAGCCTGGACCGACCTCAGGATGTGATGCTAGAGATCAACCACGACAAGTGGCAAGCTCTTCACATTCTCACAAATGGTATTGATCACGATGCACCTCCAAGAGATTCTCAGGAAATCTGGTATTTTGGCCCTGGTATCAACAATGGATCAGCATACGGCTTGGTCACTGACGGGAATCTTTTTGTACCCTCCAATACCATGGTATACCTGGCAGGAGGCGCATTCGTCACCTTTAAACTGAACTTCATAAAAGTCTGCAACTCTGGAGTTCGGGGACACGGCTTCATCTACAATGGTCCCAACGGCGGCGCCATCTTGATTGAACGTTCGGAGAACATTGTCGTCGAGAACGTTACTTCGCTGGGCGCTACCGGATTCAGCCTCACAACTGGGGAAGCGAAAGGCGTAACCATTAGTGGCTACAGATCTTTCTCGTCCCATGGAAATGGCGACGGTGTGGACCTATTCTGCTCTTCAGACATCCTCGTAGAGAACTGTTTTCTGCGCAATTCGGACGATACCATAGCCATCTATGGCCATCGTTGGGACTACTACGGCGACTCAAGCAACATTGTCATACGGAACTGCGCCCTTCTTCCAGACATCGCGCACCCAATTCATATGGGCACTCATGGGAATCCGGCAAAGCCAGAAACCATCAGCGGTATCCATATTAGTAACATCGACATTTTGGATCACTATGAGAATCAGATGTGGTACCAAGGGTGTATTTCTCTAAGCGCAGGCGACGAGAACTTGATTGAAGACGTGCATATCCAAGATGTCCGCGTGGAAAGGATCTCCAAAGGCCAGCTGGTGAATAGGCGGGTTATGAAGAATGAAATGTGGACAACAGCGCCTGGTCATGGGATACGAAATGTCACCCTCAAGGATATCAGTCTTGATGCAACTAATTCGCAGATAGTGAATCCGTCACAGATCTTGGGTTTTGATTACACGAGAAAGGTTGAAAATATTGTCTTCGAGAATTTGAAAATCGGAGGACAATACATTCATGATGGTATGGAGAAGCCAAGGTGGTATATGGTGGCCGACCTTGTCCCCATGTTCATCAACGAGCATGTCACAAACGTCAGGTTTATCTTAACAAAATGAGCATAGTTCACTTATTAGGCCTTCAGCAATAACGCAACAGAAATAACTAATTTTATTATATCTATTGCTGTAAGAGTTGTGGATTGGACTTTGATATTATCCGTTCATTATAAAAGCACTGCTTATGATTTATACTCTTTCGAGCGGGATTAAGCAAACTCTGTGCTGTGTTCGACTCAATTCGGATTGCCGCAGCGGAGATTCGGCCGGGACCTATTCCGACGCCGACGGTCAAAGATTATTTCATCGAAAATAACGCTCTGCCTGAATTGCCGAATTGGAGTGACGATTTGTGATACCAAGGTCCAAGAACGTCATGTATAGTCTTCTATTGTTTGTTCATTTGGATGTATTCATCGATGCAAGATGAGGGAATTTCACCACTATTTTCAGATGATGTAAGAGAACCTGGGTAAAAGCTAGAACACGTTCTAAGATCGGCTTACCCTTGACTCAGATTTACAGAACTTGGTATTAATAATCCGGAGGAGAAGTCCATGCTCAGGCCGTCTCGAGTTGCTACCTGTTACGCGTTGAACCGAAAAGATACATCTTCATAGCAGAGATTTCATCACGTCTCTGTCGGGATGTGTTTCGGGCAGGAGACGGATACAATTGTTTTCATCGACCCCATAAGCCCTTTAAACCTGGCGGGGGTGATGCCCAGGCGGCCCGGCACAAATCCCGATATCTGTGGACGCCATGCATAGGTATGAGATTGTATTATGGTTCTTACCCGTGGAAACCTCAGGTCTCGGGGCATGTCACTAGTTGCCGTCGGTCTACGGGAGTGTGGAATCGCTGGGGTTTAGATATTGCCGAATCTAATTTAATTTTAAAGATATGTGTTTAAAACCTTGACTCCATCTTCCCACTCGCCGGATTGAATCAGGCTTATCTCGCTCCAAAATCCGTGCTCTGCCCCTTCAAGCTCCGTATATCGTAGCTTGGTCTTTGGGTTAAGCTCTCGCAGCTTCGTAACAAACTTCCTACTACCCTCGATCGGAACTTCGCTATCATCGTTACCATGATGCAACCAAATGAAAGGAAGCTGCAGCGCCAACTGCGGGTTATCCTCCAACTGTTCTATCGGAAACAGGCTTCGGTGGTCACCAAAGAAACTGGTGTATGTACCGTGCTGTACCATTGCGATTGGCAGAGTTGAGATTCCTCTGGTTGTTGGCTGACTCCCGTCTGGAAGCTGCTTGAGATGCTGAGACACGAGTTCATAATCGATTTGTGGATATTGGCCGACGATTTTCGGGTAGGCTTTGCAGAAATGGTCGCTTCGCATATCGATCATTGGGTAACTTGCAATAACAGCTCGGAACGCAGTTGGATGACGCAAGGCAAGTTGCAGTGCAAGGTATCCACCTGTAAGTAGACGATTGTTAGCGCCTTGTCTCTAACTGCAATGAAGAGATATTACTCGCCTGCACTCTCGCCAGCGAGCAAGACCCTCTGTAGGTCTGCGCCGCTCTTCCCATTCGTCATCGTTCCCATAGCCTCGTTCAAGCTATTCTGAACCCAAGACCAGACATCTTCAATGTCTTCAAGAATATCTAACCCATTACTCTCTGGGATTAATCTGTAGTCACAAGAGACCAAAATCAAGTTGTTCTCAAGAGCATATTCAAGGATCCTGGGGGGTGTAAGTTGTAGATTGTCACGGCTACCGTAGACAAGAAACCCGCCGTGAAACCGAATGAGGACCGGACGTTCACCAAATGGTAGAGTCTTGGGAACAAATAGATCAAGAAAAATAGGTTGCTCATGAATCACTTTGTAAGTGAAGGTGGCGACGTTAAACTCGTCAACGGGCAAGGTGTGGTCAGCGGCCATTACTGCTGCTTCTTTCCTAGGTTGATGATAATCACTTGCTACTCGACCCCGGTTTTTCAATGTGAGCATTTACATATTAACCACTCTCAATTTGGTGTTCCGTCCTCGCTTAGTTCGGAACGAATAGTAGTCACATTGCTTTACTTTTGCTACAGCGGGCCGCGGGCCCGCGATTTCTGTGCGTGTTAATAATTGATGGTACATACTACAAGTATTACCTGCAGAGTGTAGATCACAGATGTACTACCTCGTGCAATGAGTTTAGGCAAGAATACAAGTTGATAAAGTGCCGGGTAGCTCGCTCGGCAATCCGGGCGCCGCGGCGTCCGTGGGTCTGCCTCAATTATCTACCCCGCGTTTGATGTTTACGCATCTCCCAGACGCCCAAGACGATTGAATCCTCGGTTCCTTTGATTCGTACAACCCGACGTTAAAGTAGACAAAGAATTGCATGAAAACTCCATAGAATCCGAACTCCATCTATTACAATTACATTTGATATTATTGAGCTCTTACAATGGCCGAAGTATACTCTTGGTATTCCGTGTTGTTAACCGCACTTACCGTGACCCTTGTATTGTGGAGGAATAAGAAGGAAATCAAGCCAGTACGCCTCTTCAGGGAAAGATGCCCTTTGTGAGCATGGAGGCATACACTAGCAACAAAGCGCTGATATCTTGACATTAGAAACGTGCTCTTCCACAAGATAGCCAGCACCACCATCAAGAGTTGCCGAGCGATTACAATGACATCGAGCCTTTGGAAGACTTTGACTTGGACAAGGCCGAGCCAGTGCAGACACGACCATGGAAGCCCAAGTATCACCTCACGATGGGCCTTGAGAAATGCACTTTCTCGGACATCATACCTATTGACAAAACTTTAGAGGAGAGGCTTGCTCTGCGGCGGAAAATCGTGCGTGAGCATTCCGACATGGTCATTGCTTCTGAACCCTGTTCGGAGGCTGCCGTCAAGGAGTTTTATGTCTGGATGGTCAAAACATACCTACCACGAAGGTATCCATCAATCTACCATTCCAAAGGTGATACACTTTTCGGTCCAGAATCGACCCAACTACCGCTCGACCCGCCCAGCGATGTCAAGAAGATACTCCGCCTGCTTGCAGAGAACATCGACGCAGAGCTGTTCTTCCTTCACCGGCAAGGTGACACTTATGTTGCAAAAGCACTTATTCTTTGTTATGCCTTCTCCTTCAACCCATCCCTCAAGTTGAATAAAACCTTGGCGCAGATTCATGGACCCGTGCCTGGCTACAAGGAGAAACTTGAGAGACCCATGAACCGCTACTTCACCTCCTTACCAAAGGGCAAAGTTGTTAAACGGCACAACTGGAACATATCCCTTGGTCGCGACCTTTTCGTACCGCGAGAGAATCCTTTGACAGTTTTGCCATTGTGGTTGATGGGCTTGATCAAAATGGTCCTGGATTGGTTTGGTATCGAGGTACTAAAGATGAAGAGTGCAGATCTGGACCCTGAGGAAACGAACGTTCGATGTGAGAGGCAGACGCTTCATAGGTTAATGGACAATGAAAACACGTTGGTGTTTGCTTTCAAGACGTATCAGTACCCCCTCAGGCAGATTCGGGACGAAGGAGGAGGACCGGCGTTGGCTGAGGCGATAAGTGGTATCAATCGGGGCAGTGTACCTCAAATCGCGTGGTACAAGGCATCAGTGTATTGGGGACAAGCTGTTGTGGAATATCTTCTCGGTGGAAGTTCCGAATAAAGTGGAAAGATATGTAGAATGACACTGTACGCTTAGCTCAATTTGAGATTAATGAGAATCTCAACCCATTGAATACCAGTCTCCTTGGAATATTACTATGTGCTGCAACTTGCATGCCTAGAACAGTAGTGAAGGTCACGTAAGGTACAGTAAGAACACTGCTTGAGGCAATCACAACAGACGTGTTCATACCTTGGCAGTGGCTCGTCACTGCGCGCGCTGTGTTCATGAATTTGTTGACGCTCATGCTCGGCCGCCATGCTGAACATACCTTCTGCCAGTACCACAACAGAAAGGAACGCGATATATGCCTCTGCCACTGGCAATGGTCAACGGCCAGTGCTTCACCGGCAACACTCCAGAACGTCCAAATAAATACCTGGTCTGCTCGCTCTGTTTACTTTTCTTTCTTCTCCATTTACCAACTCACCTTCCATCTTCACTTCCTTCCACAACCATCTTCACATCTGTAAAAAGAGACACCCTCACACACAAACGTAATCACTTACCAACACAACGACACCGTCCGATCAAGAACTCAATATAATGTTTCTTGAACTCACTGCACCCGGCTCTCCCGTTGCGGAATCAGCCTCTACCATCTCTTCTGAGGACAACAAGCTTCTTATCCTCACTCCCCCTGCTCCCACCTTCGCGGAGAGTTCCAACGCTACCTCTTCTGGGGCCGACGTTGACAACACCGACAAGGTAAGTCTAGAATCTACAATCAAGGGTCATGAGCTAAAGGAACTCAAGGTCTTCGACCAGATGATCGCCCAGTTGAACAAGATGTGCGCCAAGGTTCAGGCCCTTGAGTCGGAAAACAACGAACTCAAGGCCCAAGTTCACTACGAGAAATCCTTCAAGGAACACTTCTCGAAGAACCTTGACGAAGCTAACCGTAACTGGCACTCCGCTGAACTTGAAGCCGCTGCCAAGGATGCTGAGCTTGGACGAGTCCGCGAGCGCCTCAACCTCGTCCAACTTCAGGCAGCCGAGCAAGAGGAGCTTCACGCCGTCAAGGAGCAGAATATCGAGCTCCAAGCTCGTGTCCGCCTCCAGTTCACTCTCACCACCCATCAACACGTCCAAATGTTGAAGCATATGATGCACGACTGGAAGGCCCAGGTGGAGCAGAAGATCGACGACGACTTTGAGAAGAACAAGGCTTACCAGAAAGAATCCGCTGCCCCAATCGACGCCGACTACGAACGACTCAAGGCTCTGATCGAGGGTCATGAGAAGATCATCACGAACATCAAGAAGGGCAACGACAAGTTTGTCACTCAGATCAAGGATCTCCGTGAGGAAGAAGATGCTTCGCTCATCTCGGACCTGACTGCCGAGCGCTTCGAGGTTTTCTTATATGAGCGCGAGAAGATGGTCGCTCAGCTTGAGAACGAGAAACGCGGCTTTGAACAGATGGCTCACGACAACTAGGAGGTTGACAGCCAGAAGACAAGCGACGCCGCAGATGAGTTGAACGAGATTCCCAATGAGGCGAAGGAGACTTCCAAGGCCGACCAAAAGAAGGCGAAGAAGGCTGCCAAGAAGGCTGCAAAGAAGGCGGCGAAGGCTAACACGAAGAAGTTTTGAGGGTGTACTTGGGGTCCCAAAGTGGGATTGTTGATGTCATGGAAGAATGGAATTGAGGTAAGGACTGGATGAGTGCGAGGCGATACGGAAGGAGAATTTTAGTGCGAAGGTTTTATCACGGATGGGTTAGGAGTTTTGATGTTTTGTCTACCAGGCCATGGTGGATGATTGTTTGTTCTTGTCAGTCTTGTCAGTAGACAAGGAGTAGATAGTTATACCAAGCAACTTTGCTGGTAACTCATTTCACTGTGACTGTTTATCATTTTGTGCATGCTGTTGATCAACAAAGTCGCTGTCTGTGACCGGTCAACCCAAGCATTGTTGTGTGCGGGATGAGATGTCTCTGGAGAGAAAACATACGAGGTAGCCTATACATATTGGGCTACAAGGCATTCACAAAGAAATCTTGGACCAGAAGTATCTTTGATCTACTGTGAAAATGACAAATAGTGTGAAGAGAAAGAATATCTACAAATGAACGCGGCGCAACCGCCTTTCATCGCGACTTTCGTAAGAGTAACCAAATGCTAATCATACAAAACCTATTTCTCCCCTCCAACCTTGTTGAGGCTACTGCACTTCTTCACCTGACCACCTGTAATCGGATCAAGTTCCCTATTCGCCTTATCACACTTATCCTTCGGCCAAAGCCTTCCAGCCTGACCCTCCTGTCCAACAAAATCACCAGCCAGCCAAATCGCACCATCAGACGCAGCATCCTTAGACCAATTACCCTTGAGAACAGGCATGGCGAAGAAGCAAGGTGGAGGAACACCATTGGTCCACTCGCTCTGAAGAGCCTTGACCTTTGCGTCGCCAATCTTGCCGCCGTTGTTCTCCCAGCATTCAACGGCGTTACGCAGAGTCCAGAGAGGAGACATGTTCCATTTGTCCCAGACTTTCTCCATGGCGAGATCGCCGCCGACACGGCCGGATGCTGACTTGGGCCACCAGGAGAGGATGTCGAGACACCTGCCGGTTCTGTCGTCCCATGCGTTGTTGGGGTGGGTGCACTTGTTGATGGGGAGATCGTCTCGGATCACGACGTAGAAACCCTTGAAGAGTCTCGCCATCTGCCACAAAAGAGCTTGGTTCTACAAACGGTCAGTATGCGTCACTTTTAGTACAGTTGCAGAGATATTTACCATTTTGTCGGACATTCTTTCCACGGCGCCGCTCAGGTCTGTGAGATCGTTGTCTCTCAACCACGCACCATAGCCAAAGACCTTGATGGCGGGGTTATCAGCGCCTCCAACCAGCATGGTTTTGGGAAGATCGGTCTGTGCATGTCCAAAGTCGCCGTACACTGAAGAAACAATGCTGGCAATCTTTCTCTTGCCCTCGACTGCAGCGGTCTTGACCGCGAAAGTCAGAGTGTCGGTCGCGTCAACGGCGTTGTCATTCCCACCACTATAAGTGACAGGTTAGTATCCAACAAATCATAAAAGCGGACCTCAACAACTTACACTGTACTGGTGAAGGTTCCAATCATACTAGCAAGGCCCGAGATACCAGCGAGAGGACCACCAACAGCTGGAATAGGTGCAGCGATAGCGCTAGCCATGCTGAAGGCTGAACCAAGAACACTTCCGATGTTGATGGTTGTTTGGGGAAGACCACTCTTGATGTCGAGGATAAGTCTCATCTCGGAGACGGTCGCAAGGGTCAGAGTGATCTTGCTGTCGAACTGTTGATTGAGAGCCTTCATGAAGGTATGGAAACTCGACATCGACTGGAAGAGGTAATAAAGTCCACCCTTGCCAATCTTGTTGAACTCGGCTAGTCACAAACATCAGTCTTACTTCTCCAAGGGATGAAGAAAGGGTAACGTACCGCAAGAAGCGTCAAAGTCACATCGAGAGTTGGGCGTAACGCAAGAGAACTTGGTATGATCCTTCTTCTCAAAGAGATTGCGGTAAAGGTTCTGCGCCCAGTTGGTGTGATCCTTCTGAGACTTAATGTAGGCATCAGCCCACTGCTCAGCCCCGGAGTCATACCAAAGCTTTGGCAGGTCGCCGTAGTTGTCGTAAGAGAAGCCGGTGTCGCACTTCTTAAGGACCTTGTCTTGGAGTTCCTTGGGGATCGCGCCGATGCCGTCGAGGTCTGGAAGGGCGGGTACATCACCGCTACCGTCACTAAGGTTTGTTAGTTGCTAGTTGAGACTGAGGATAAGAAGGGTACTAGCGTAGAGTTATCGCTGGGTTGGAAGTCGATACTCCAGATCATGGTGCCGCCGAAACAGTATCCATCAGCCCATGCCTTCTTATCAGCAAAGGTCTCCTCGTCTAAATGTTGTCAGCCAGGTAAAGATATCGGAGGAGCTTTGTAGTTTACCATCATATCCTATCCACTGGTCGTCGAAAGTGATCTGCTTCATCATGGAGTCCTTGAGATAAGTAGACTTGACACCCTTCTTGATGAGGTTCTTGATCTCGCCAAGAGACATGACACCATCAGAGTCAGTGCATTCTCCCTTCTTGCTGGGTCCAACAAAAGAGCAGCCAAGATTGTTACAGCTCTTGTCGGCAACAGTGTAGCCACGACCGTACAGAGCGAGACCAAAGTTGAGCTTCTTGGGATCAAGGCCACCGAACCAAAGAGGGATGGTGTTGTTGCCGATTTCTCGAATGTCGGCTTGACCGCGGATGATTTTGCCAAGAGTCTTGACATCCTCGTCCCAGTAACCGTGGAGATCTGTCAAGGGTGTCAGCAATATGTAGGCAGGTCGTAGAGGGGTGGCATCTACCATAAGCCATGAAACCAAAGAAGTCCACGTAAGGTTCCATAGCCTTTGCGTCGAACCAGCGAAGGTACCAGTAGTCAGGAGCCAAGGTCAAGCTGATACCATACTTGCTACCATAAGCCGCACGCATCTCCTTGAGCAACATGGAGAAGTTGCGGGTATCAGCAAGCTTTCGACCACCGCGCTTGGGCTCGCCGGGGTATTCCCAATCAAGATCAACACCTTGAAAGCCATACTCATCCATGTAAGCACGAACTGAGTCTATAAACGAAGCTCTGTTGGCCTTGGTTGACACCATGTCGCTCCAGGTGGTATGGGTAGAAGTGTTCTCATTGCTAAAGTCAAAGCCACCAATAGCGATCCAAGTCTGCAACTTACCATCCTTGGATAGGTCAGTGAACTCGCGCATCTGCTTCACATCATCGTCATGAGCGGGGGTGACCTTGAAGGAAACAGGGTCGATGAATGCGAACGAGTAGAAGAGATGAGTGAAACCCTTTGTGTTGAGCTGCTTGGGTGTCTTGGTATCACACTTGCGGGCTCGCACGTTCCAAGATTGGTAGTAGCCAATGGTTCTGCCGTTGGTGCTACCACTACCCTTGGCGCATGAAGGGGAGGAGGCGATGTTGCAGGATCCGTAGCCAGCTTGGCAGGGAAGAGTCTTGTGGACAGGATCGGCATTGTCACAAAAGACTTCAGTAGTCTAAAATTGTCAATTTGTTCAAGCGATTGATGGGATGAACACTTACGCCACACCATCCCGAAGCAGAACAGCAGAGGTTCATGCCGCAAGGCATCTCGCCCTCTTCACTGTACTCTCCGCACATGGCTGTAGCATCGCAGTTAGATGAGCATCCTTTACCGCAATAGTCTGGGCCATAACCGCAGATTTTCTCGGGGCCGCAGCAACTACACGGGGTCAGTGATCTCCTTCATCCTCTGGTCAGTGGTCTGCTCACCTATCATCGGCGCAAGGGCCATCTTTGCAGTACAGAGGACCACTTCCACGTTTCTCTAGAGATCGGCGTGAGAGGTGAGATTTGTTAGGAGTGACACCAGAAGACTCAGTGGCGTTTTCTGCATCCTTGTAGTACTGATCCAGGCTGGTCGCAGAATCGTCAGAAAGCTCTAGTTCGACGGTTGGGTCCGGAGGTGCCATGGCAGGGTTTTGGTGACCCGGGCTATTAGTGATCTCCTTGGCCCATGCAGGAGCCTTGGCTTTGGTAGTTGTCAGTATGAAGTCTCTTTCACCAATGCATCCGATGATGGCTGGGTAGCGGACTTACTGATGACATTGGAACGGCGGTGATGGCGAGAACGGGTGCCGTGAAGTTGGCGAGTGGTTTCAGCATTGGCCAAGGTTGCAAGACAAAGGAAGAGTATGGCAACCGCCATAAAAGCGATGTTCAAAAGTCGCAACACCATGATCACAAACGAATGAGTGAAGAATGGCAACTTTCGCTGTGTCTATCTGTAACTACGAGATAGGCATAATCCTAAGTATATATATCGGCCTTGTTTGTTTTCCGAAAGTCCGTGACAGTAGCATGCAACTCGTCCCATTTTTGCAGAATCCATATTGAGTCCTCTGCGCGATAAACTCATACACCGATATTACTACTACGTTACAGCATTGCCTCTTTTCCTCTCGGAGTAAGGGTCTTGAAAGGGCAAAGTTAATAACGCTCCGCCTCCGTGAGGATTCCAACCATGCTGCATTGCAATCAGAGTATACAGTAAACATCAGACGGATAAAGCCATCCCATGTTCTACAGTTCTGGTCCTCGGATGAACGAATCACAAAAGGGCCTATCCGACAACATTTCATTGCCAAGCGGATCTCGGCCTCGACGTGCAGAAAGTAGTTCAGGAACGAGCGTTCAGGATCCGAATGCATGCAGTTTTAAGCCTTGGCGTAAGGCTATGAAGAGCCGGTAATAGTGGAAACAGCGGGATTCCGTGGCTTGGCAGGGATGCTCGGGAGCGGTTGGCGAGACGGCATGAGCCGACGAGCCGGGATGCGGTTGTAAAGACCTTCTCGATGGGCTCTAGGGTCAACTGAGTAGAATTTTCAGGTGGTTGGTTCATCGAGATGAGTATAATACCTCTAAGGGAAACTATTATCTTATGATCATAAATGGGAAGCGGTCAATTGGTATGGCAGGCTATAGAGAGAAAGAAAAGGGAATTATACTCCTGAATACGGTATCTTGTCACTCCCAAGCTTAATCTCTTGAACCTTTCAAGTCCTGAAAAATAACCTTAACATAGCCTCAAAACTATTAAAGTCGGGCGGCCGACCGATCCGTAGTCTAAGCCCTATTTGCATGCTGGTGGATATGGATATATCTCCCGATGGCAGGGATCCCGCTGCGCGAATTAAATCGCCAGTCAGCCTGACGGATCCTCCCGGAGACAGAAATTTGAACAACATGGATCATGAAGGATCGAAGAAGCATGGGTCACGGAAAACGTCTTCCCGCCCACGATCAGTCTCCCCTCGGCATGGATTTATAGCCTAATTGGGATGATCCTTCCGAAACTTTCGACGAAGAGAAGACAAATGAGATTGTATGGTGTTCCTGCTAAATGTCTTAAATAGTATATAAGTTGTGTAATAGTTTCTATCATGACAATGGCACAGTATCAGCACTGCCAATTCTGGGAGCTTTTCTTTTAACCATCCGTTGAACATGAAGGTCGCTGGACTCTTCTGGCTGCTGCCTGCACTTGTTGCCGCTCAGTCATCAACTGTTACTCTATCACCATGGCAGACTGGAGAAGTCACTCCTGATGGTACCTGTGGAAAGGGCACGGGCTTCGTTTGCAGTCCTACCTGGGGTGCATGCTGCTCCGGCGATGGCATTTGCGGTCGATCTAGCAAATACTGTGGCGAAGGATGGTAAGTCACCTTATATCCTATCTGCATACAAGACTGACGATGGAAATAGTCAACCTTCTGCTGGTAACTGCAATGCTGCTGCACCTCCACCGGAAGCTCCCCCAGGCCCTGGAAGTGTCTCACCTGACGGCTCTTGCGGCGGCACAAATAAGTTCATCTGTGCCGGGAGCCCCTTCGGAGATTGTTGTTCTGAGCAAGGTTGGTGCGGCAACTCTACCGCCCACTGCGGTAACAACTGCCTTCCTGACTTTGGAACATGCGGTCCTCCCAGTAACATCACCTTTGATGGCCAATGTGGCGCCAATGGCAAGATTTGTCTAGACTCTGGCTATGGGGACTGCTGTTCTGGTTCCGGATGGTGCGGTGACAAGACTGATTACTGCGGTGCTGGCTGTCAAAATGGCTTCGGCACATGTACCGGCGGCGACTCTGGTAATGTCTCAACTGACGGGTCTTGCGGGAAGAATGGCAAGACCTGTAAAGGAAGTGCCTTTGGAGACTGTTGTTCTGCTGAAGGATACTGCGGTAAGACCGATGACTTCTGTACTGCTGGTTGTCAGTCCAACTTCGGAACTTGTGCTGCCGAAACTGATATTTCCACTGACGGCTTTTGTGGCAAGAACGGCAAAGTTTGCAAAGGCAGCAAGTATGGCGATTGCTGTTCCGCGGAAGGATACTGTGGCAAAGACAGCCACTGCGGTGCAGGCTGCCAGCCCAAGTTCGGCACATGCGCTGCTGAGACCAACGTCTCTACCGACGGCTTCTGCGGTAAGAATGGTAAGGTTTGCAAAGGAAGCACATACGGTGACTGCTGTTCTGCCCAAGGCTATTGCGGTAAGGAGACGGGCCATTGTGACGCAGGATGCCAGAGCGCGTTCGGAAGTTGCAACAGCGCTGCTGGGAACATCTCAACGGATGGCCAATGTGGCAAGAATGGAAAGACTTGCAAGGGCAGCACCTTTGGCGACTGTTGCTCTCCTCAGGGCTGGTGCGGAAAGGAGAAGGATCATTGCGGTACGGGTTGTCAATCCGGCTTTGGGACTTGTGATGCCTCAGCTGGCAACATTTCTACTGATGGAAGCTGTGGCAAGAATGGCAAGATTTGTAAGGGTAGTCAGTGGGGTGACTGTTGCTCCAAGAACGGCTACTGTGGCAAGGGTGATGACTACTGCCGTGATGGATGTCAGACAGCCTATGGTCTCTGCACTGGTATCTCCACTGATGCTGAATGTGGTTCAAGGAACGGCAAGACTTGTGTAGGTTCTGGTCTTGGGAACTGTTGTTCTGCCAATGGGTTCTGCGGGAGCACTTCGACTCACTGCGGTCAGGGCTGGTAAGTCTCTTTCTCTTCTTTAACAATATTTTAACTAACATTGTGCTTTCAGTCAAAAGGGTTCCTCCAGTGCCTGTCTGACGAAGGATATTCCTACCCTTGACGGCTCATGCGGCAGTAAAGTTGGTCTTACTTGCGCTGGTGGTCCTTTCAATGGCCAGTGCTGTAGCGTTGCAGGCTACTGCGGAACGAGCACACATTGCGGCTCTGGATGGTAAGTCATCTCCCATATTTCAACTGAACATAATGCTAATTGGCTAGTCAACGTGGTTTTGGGCGCTGCAACTAGCTATGGTATTGATAAGGGTGTGATTCGGGGTATAGTTCTTGCATAAGTTGGAGGTGACGTTCTTAATTTTAGAAGGTCAATTACACCAAACTTCATTCACGTGCAAGTAATAAACTATGTTTTCTTATGCCGTTATGCAACAATTCTAAGATTTATCGTAGATGTAATAGTAATCTAATTACTTGAGCATTCTTACCCTACACTTTCCGAGATACATATACCCCCAACCTACCATGTAACCATTCTTTGCTCACTATGTATCAGGCCTATATACAACAATAAGCATTGCAGGATTTTAAGTTAATTGTTTGGTCCAAGATAATCAGATACCTAATAGGCACACTGTATTTAATAGTTAAAATAACAAAGCTTCACAAAGCTATTTTGAATCTGGCTGCCACTTCAAGAAATAACCGCCGCCTTTGCCAATGGCGCATCCAGACCATAAACACAAGGCTTTTCCTTCACTTCTTCTCGAACAGGTCTGTCAAAAACTAATATTTATAAATAAACTTGTTATAATATACTTATACAATTAATTTATATTAAGCCCTGGTATTATGCCTTTACTGCCCCTCTAGCTTCCTTCGCCTGTTCGCCAACATCACGGGTACAATCTACAAACTTCCCCTTGAGGTCTGAGCCCTTTCCAGAGCTCAGCCACACACAAGTCCATGCTGGCAAGGCGGCCTCAAAATGAGGTCTCTTGGCACCTATCTTATTCATGTGCTCGATAACGTAAGGGGCCTCTCGTTTTGTTCTCTCGGGGAACGCCGTCTCGTGAAGGTTAGTCTCTACCTCGCCCGGGTGAATGCTGAAGACGGATATGTTGTTATCCACCCCCTTCTCAATCCTCTGCACTTGATCGAGCTCGACCTGCAGAGTGCCCGCGAATCTGGTGATAGACGTCTTGGCACAGTTGTATGCTGTGGTCCATGGGAGGTCCGCCTTGGCAGCTCGTGATGAAGTGTAGATTATGACGGCTTGGTTCCTCTCGCGCATTTCTGGGATGACGAGTCGGGTGAGCTCAACTGGTGCTCGCACGTTCAACTCCATGATGTCCCACCAATCGGTTGCATTTGTCAAGTGGAAAGGCTGAAAGATATTGCTTCCGGCATTGCACACCAACACGTCGACGGGGCCGAGTTGTTCACGGAATTCGCGTACGAGGCGTTCTTGATCGTCAAGCTTTAGTACATTGGCCACAATGCCAATGACCTTGCCATCGAGACCTAAGCTCACAATTTCGGCTTTTGTTTCCTCGACCTGGCTGCTTGTTCGTGCCGTGACGCAAACATTAGCCCCGGCTCGCGCCATGGCGAGTGCAATCTCCCGGCCGATACCCCTGCCAGAACCTGTTATCAGGACATTCTTGCCTGCTAGTGAGCCTGTGAGTCGATCTGGGTCAATCTCGGGATAAATGCCAGTGCGGAGGCTGTATGGTGACTGCCTCATCTTAAGTACAAAAATGGTTTCAAGTATTAATACGATAAATCGAAAGTATTTAATTGTTGGTCCTAGAGTTACATGATATACCAATCAGCTTGAATATTGTACTGGCGGGCGCATGGACAAGCTTCTCGGATAAGACTTGCCGGGTGGACTTCCCGAGTGGACTTCCCGGGCGGGATTTCCGGACACCGTCATCTACCGACCCCGTGTCAAAAACACCGGGATTCCCGGTATAAGCTCGAGGGGCGCGGGAACTCTTGTTAGTTGATAAATAGCGTCTGATATCATTCAGCGTCAGAACATTTCTGGCCCAATAGATGCCGACATTACCGGAAAGAATATCCCTTAAAAATGACATTCGAGATTTACATTCCAGATAATCTGACCTTCCAGGACTACATTGCCGTTGTTCAAACAGCAAGGGTCTGGGCAGATGGTTATGATAGAAAGGTATCAGCATAAATTCTTTTATCCTTACATAAAAAAGTAAACAGAGTAAGGCTAATTGCTTTTTCTCCATTTCTAGAGTGAAGAGCGACTCCTCGCCGCTTTAGCACCAGAGGTTTCTGTCGACTACACGTTAATCGTGCCAGCGTGGGGAATAAAGCAGTACAAGGCGGCCGAGTTCGCGGCACTTTGGCTCTCAGAGGAGCACCTAGGCCTTAAGCCCTTAGTGACACAACACCTCCTGGCGCAGCCATATTTCAAAAAGGTCACTGCCGATGAAATTGTGGTAGAGTGGCAGCAATTGGCAAGTCATGGACGTTTACAGGCCGATGGTGGAGGCGCGAGGGACGCGTCTGCCGCCAGGATCAACGAGACGAGTGATGGGAGGAGTCACATGCAGCATCAGTTCGTCCGCGTTGGTGGTCTCTGGAAGATCGCGACGATTACCCCTTCTCTGCTTTATCAGACTGGGGACTTTATGCGTATTAGAAGACCAGACGGTGAGCAGTAGGCTACAGCAATGATGCCACAGAAGCAATAAACAACCTTGCACAATACGTCAGACGCTATTTGGTGAAACTTGAAGACAGAAACTTGAAGATAGAAACTTGAAGACAGAAAGCGGCGTCTGGGTAAGGGCTCTCCAGGCTACGGTTTCACAACCATATCCTGGAGAATCTGCTCATGGCAGTACTCTTCTATTCAGGTTGCGTATCGGACATGCATGTATTTCCCCGACTTCGCAGGGGCCCAAAGACCTGTAGCAACTGCTTCTCGCATTTATCTACAGGTTCCAAGGCCATTTAAACGAAAATGAAGCACAGCTATGGCAGACCGACACCGGAAAAGGACAAACGTAGACCAGTCCCACGACGTTCTTCAAAAGATTGCTGGCTGCTTGAGACTAAGTAGGGAGAAATAAACTAAAGTGATTACCAGTCAAGTATACCTATGAGCACCAGAAGGATGGACTTAAATATCGCGCATTTGCTTCCGACGGACATCCGAATCTTCCAGAGCAGACTCAACATGGCTGTTCATCTGAGAAGCAACCGACTTAAGGAAGCACGCAGCGACTGCATTTGCCGCCACGACGACAGAGATAGCAATCCACACAAACCTCCACGAGTACGTATTGGCATGATCGTTTGCGGCGAGGACTTCGGGGATCAGGGACGCTGGTAGGCCAGACACATGTTTCAGGGCAGTTGGGTTTCCGCTGTTGATGGCGCTCAGCACGTCTGGAAGCAGGCTTGAGTGCCCCGCGGCTGCAAGAACCGAGCCAACAGCTTTTGGTAGTGCGGTGCCCATCTTGTTGTGATAGATGGATGTGAAGATGGTGATGCCAATGGCGCCGCCAAGGGCACGACCGGACACGCTGAGGGTTCCTGCGGTGCCAAGCAGGTAAGACGGCACGGAAAGGGACAACGCGACCACTGGGGATGTTAATATCAGCAAGGCACGTAAAGCCATAAGAGCCACAAGGAATTGCTCACCTGGAATCACAGTGGTGACCGCAGTTCCGCATCCAAAAAGTGCAGAGAACGCATAGGCCCAGGATAGTCTACTAGGGTTAAGTAGTGCCATAAGGCCTAGAGAGATTCATGTTAGACATAATTTGTATAAAGCACATCGAGGTCATCCTCAGTGAGGAGATCTGTTACTTACCTACGAACAGGCTGCACCAAATCAGTGAAGCTACCAAAATAGTCCTGTATGACTTGGTTCGTGCCATTAATATGCCGGCGGGCAGGCAGCCAAAGGCTGAAGTTGCCAGGTACGGAGTCAGGATAGTGGCGATCTTGACGGCATCCGTAGTGAACATGGAGGCAATCTGTTGAGAAAAGAGAACATTGACGCCCAGTAGAAGCATGCCATCAACAACGCAGACAAACAGCAGGATCGGGAAGTTGCGAGAGACAAACATGTCGTGATGGAAGATACCTTGGCGCGTGAACAGCCTTTCGTAGAGGCCGAAAGCAAGCAGACCAACGCAGCCAATAACCAGGGATGCGAGAACCTGGCTGGAGCTCCATGGGTATGTGTTTCCTCCCCAGGTCAATCCGATCATTACAGATGCGATAGATCCCACAAACAGCATGATTCCAAAGTAATCGACTTGGGCGAACAGGTCGTCTAGGCGGGACTGCTGGCGGCGCAGGGTGGTGGGCGGAGGATGGTAAAAGCAGGTTACCAATACAGTGGTGGTGCCGTAGACAAAGGCGTTGAGGTAGTAAGACCACCGCCAGGTCTGGTACTTGACGAAGGCACCTGCACCAAGGGTACCAGCGATGACAGCACAGCTGGCCATAGTTTGGGAGAAGCCCATCGTCCATGGACGGAGCTTGTTGGGAGTCACTTCTTGGCCCGCAGGTACACCCATAATCTGCATAAGATGTTATCAGTTTGGGGCTATCCGTGTTAATGTCAATGGTGCAGGAGACATGGGATTGACTTACACAGCCCGCATTAGCGAGGCCAGTCAAGATGTTGCCAATGATAATGGTTGTTATTGACTTGGCCGAGCCAGACACTACGGAACCGACAATACCGATGATGCTTGCTATGACGATGAACCATTTCTTGCCGAAGCGATCGCTCAGGGAGCCCTTTTTACAGTCAGCTTTGGGCCTCCAGAGCTAGCATAGAGGTTAAGAACTTACCAAGACCGGCCCGAAGGCCAGAGTCACCAAAAGATTAGCATTCGAAATCCAGGCCTGCATTCCGGCGTCCCCCAAGTCCATGACTTGGAAGTGAATAATGGTATTGGTCTATGTTCGAGATATACAATAAGTTCAACCGTCACAAGGAATGGCAATGCTTCAAAGGTAGAACATACCGTATTAGCTATAGCAGCGCAACAGTTCGCCATGGACAGAGCGAATACAGCCATGAGTGTCTTCCATCGCACCTGGTAGGCGCCGGCTGGCTCTTCCTCAACTAGCGGTGATATAGTTGGCTCTGGAGTCATTGGCATCTCATTATGAGAGATGGAGACTTTATCTCCGTCCGCCATAATGCAAGTGATAATACAGGTTGTAGTATGTTTCTTTGTAATTACAGAGATGCGAGAAGAGAGACGCCAGGGGTAGAAATCTAAGTTTTATTACAAAGTCAACGCGACCGTTCAGTCAATATAAGCCCCACCGGAGGTTGTACCCCAATCGCTCCCATGTGTGTATGAGACCGGGATGTCCGGGCTAGTGGCACACCAGACAGATCACAACCCCAGAATATCCAAATGAAGGCTGAACTTCTGAAGCACTAATTGTCCTATGAGATTGCGGGGTAGCACTAGGTAATTCCCCAGACGAAGGTAGGCGGGGTCAGCCTTAGCGTGGGTATACGACAATTGATCTTATCGCTACTACTACGTATGCTGACGCTAGTTAGGATGACAGAGTGTCTGCACCTCGGATTTTCCGCAGCTGATGAACCTCGCATACCATCGCTTAGCTTTTCGGATGGCCCGGTTAGACGAGGACCGAGCGACTTGGTTCTACCATTCAAATGCTGACAATATGACAATCAACCATGACTCCGATATTGTTAATGAGAAGCCTGAGCGAGGGGTCGCCGGCAGTAACGCCGGCATCGACTAATCCTGAGAAGAGTTGTTCAGTACTAATGTGCGAAATGGCGAGCTTGAGTTGAAGGATGGGAACATACTTATTAGCGACAACGCTTTGATAAAGGCCAAAAGAGGATGTCAACTTACCTCTATATTAGTCATATGGCATACATTATTGGGAAGCTTGCAGCGCAGCAAGACCCTAGAGGAGATGGGCACGTCTCTGACGTTTGTAATAATATCTAAGAGAAAGCTGTCATTGTTCAGCCGACCAAACCCCGAGCCTGTTCGTTCAACCTTGTCTGTGGAATGGGGCGCATCAGGGCGAGATGGAATTTTACAGCGTGGACTTTCAAAGTAAAAAGACAGTCCGTCATACCACACGCGACATTCCCTTTCAGCAACCCAAACTTTGGCATTAGATCTAGCACCGCAACTATTATCTCATTCAGCGAAGGGTTAGAAGTCTACTAGAAGGTCTAGATTCTGACACAACACACAAGGTTCGCAGTGAAATGGTCTACAAATCAAGAGTCTTGCAAGGAGTTGATAACAATTGGGCTTGGAGCCCCCCAATCTCTATCCTTATCCTTATCGTTTACAGGCTAGGTTGCGTCGTGACGGCGTTTATCTTTCTTGATACAGTTTGGATTCTATATATAAGTTTCGGTAAATAACATATTTAAGAACCTTCCCGTTGTAAAGGAATAAGGTGAATCTATGTATTGATTTTGTGAAGAGTCTTAGAAAAAGAAGTTTTTCCCAGCTAATATCTATGCTAGACTACTTCTGGTTTCATTGGTGAATCTCGTCATCTCAACCAACTCAGCTGTGCTTGATGAACCGTCGACCTTGCGCCCTTGATCAGACCTCACTCTGTACATGGTGTTGTCAGATAGACCTGGCGCATTGCTCAACACTCTTATTGGCCGCCCTGCTGCAGATGAGTTGCATTGGTGGCTTCTGGGGGTAGCATCGACTGAGCTTTGCAGTCTCGGAAATGTCTTGAGCATCAGAACTCGAAGGTTTGGCATGCAAGCGCACCAAATACCAACATTGAGTTCTATAACGGACCAGTAGCATGTATCAAAACTATCCCCTGTGGTTTGGATTAGGACATGTTAGAGTAGGGAAAATAACAGGTTGCTTACATGTAGGGTTTGAAGAATTGCCAAACGCTACCAGATAACGTAGTCTGAGGATGCTGACAACCGTCACACTAGAGGAAGAGTCAGTCACCAAACCCTGTAGAGAATGATTAGTTTTATGCTTACAAAGTCCCCACACCGAACATAGAGGCAACTGCAAGCTTCCTCTTCCATTTCATCTGGAGATGAATCAGTTGAGAGATTGGGATTCCAAGCATCCAGAAATCGAGAATAATTCCAACTGCAGCAATGGCCCATGCTAATGAGTTAATCCCTATACAATGGCCCTTATGCAGTTGGTCCCAGCCCTTCCAGTAGAAACTAATTGGTTGACATTGTGTAAGGGCTAGTAGATCAAAGATAATCATGCATAGCACTGCTATGCCAACAGTCCCCCATATAAGCCTTTGAAATGTTAGCGAGATTCATGGTTGACTTTATTAATGAGAGGATACCTTCGAATCGTAACTCCTGGGAATATACGGAGGTAGAAGAGCAGAACGCAGATCTTGGTTGCAAAAACGTCCGTGGCGTAAAGTGTTTGACCAGCGTAAAGAAACTTCGACTGTTAGTCGCCAGACCTGGGATAAGACGTTGGGATACGAACGCATAGGTAAGCCGTGACTGTATCTGGACTAAATCTCCACGCATCCCGCCCGAGGCCATTCCTGGAGACTGACAGCATTGTGAGTATCATGATCTTAAGTTGAAGATGGCAAAGTTACACATACGGCCATGTAAACAGACAATCGAGTTGCCTAAATTCACCAGCTAACCATGAAGTTGATAAGTACGTGCAATCGTAGGACAGTAAGGCCAAAGATTACTTACAAAAGCGCCCGTGATAACGTAATCGTCAGGCTGGAGTCCAGGCCCATATCGTATCTTCTCAAGGAATCGAAGGCCGACTGTAATTCCAGTAATTACAATTAACGTTATAGTGAGGATATTGAATTGCTCGTGTTTGTCGCGAATGGGGAAGTCACATGCAACCGAGGTCGAATTTATCGCAGCTGCAAAACCCAGTTAGTACGTAAAAATGACACATCAATATTCATTTGTTACCGAGAGCTTCTCTGGGCAGGCAGTGACTCTCAACGCATGGCAGCACGTCGTCCTTGAGCTTCGGATCGGTGCAGAGACATGTCGCATTCATCCCGCAAGAAGACGCTGAGACAAAATCTAGAACACAGCTCTCCTAGAATCAACGTGTTAGCGTCTGAGTGCTCCCGTCAGGTTGATCTACGTACCGCGCAGGTGGGAAGCTGAGTCAGAAGGTTCGAAAGATCGCTGCAAAGAACCTGGCTCATGAACCAAGTCCATGTCACCAGCAAAAGCAACCGTTGCATGGTTCAGACGCCGTACCGTGTTGGCGTGCAGCAGACAGGGTCGAGATTTGGAGTAAAAGTCTTCAAGGCGACATATTCAACTTATTTTTCACATGCTTCAGGCGTTCGAGAATTGACAGCCTTATTAACTCTCTGGCAGTAATTGACCAAGTCAGTGGAGACGGCTCCTTTCCTCCGTATGCAGCCCTTACATACTTCTCATTACCAATACTTTGGTAACAGCGACATCTCGGATTGACGCCACCAACCCCACAATCTAGGGGGATCGACATAAGTTATGGAGCCTGTAGCAGCCTCCTGCTGACGGAAATAAACAACCTTCCCTTTTGAGAAACTAAACTCCAATAGTCGCGAAGATCATGTCTGGCATTTTCAAGCTTTGGCTGGCCGTTTTTTGTCAAAGCTTTGTTTCGCCTCACAAGTCAACACTTGGTGTTATCATTACATAATGTTTGCGATCCACAGTGTTCTCAAAGATAATCAGTCTTTGCTACCTTCTATATTAGATAATAAAATAAAACCTTGACATGCCGTATTGCCGACATTAGGGGTCACAGAGAAACTTACTTAATAAAACAATGAGGGACAAAGGTTTAATATTATCGACTAGTAGATGAAAGTATGTAAAGAATCTCAGCATCGAGCATGGGACCCAGGCTACCTGTTCATGCAGTAAGCCCTTTTGGCTTCTTACAGGGTAACGTTTGGCCGCAACCCTGTTTCCTGAAACCCAAATCGATCTTATCCCGAAGGAATGGCATCCTATCACAAGTTGTTCATCATTAACTGTGATCTTCTCATTCCCCTGAATTATGATCAGCCTCAAGCTCCTCTCCCGGAGCCGATTATATCTTTAACTAATATGGACCTACTCTCACGGGACTTTCCAAGGACTGGTACAGCGAATCCTTGCCACTAACTTAGTTCAAGCTAGGATAATGGTTAACAAGACCTGACGGATAGTAACGGAAGCGAGCTCGGCTTAGACTCTGCAAAGACCTGGCCGACCGACGTCACTTGTAAAATTAATTTAACTGAGGTATAATTCACCTTGTGGTCATAACAAAATGCAGGACGCAACTGGTAGACTTCCGTTCCCATGGAGAGTCAGGCGTCGGCTTTTGGCGAAAGATAAGTATTATAGATATTTCTCAAGGTCTTGTTGACAAACACATGCAGCATCCAAGCGCCTGATTCATGATATGAATACTAGCTGCATTGGCGCAGACAGGGGGGTTCGGATGACATCAAAAACACCGCTTTCCGCATTCAAGCTTGGGCTGGCCTCCCAGGTTTCCCATTAAAGCACGCCTCGTTTTATGAGGACATATCCATTATTTAGAGGATCGACACTCCCTGCGTAGTCCACTTCCTTTAGTTAAATAAAGCCTTAAATTAGAAATAACAGTCTATTTACCTCCATGTAGTAATAATGCATTACAAAAAGAAATCGCTATCTTGTTAATTCATCTGTCTTTGTTCATACCAAATTCTCTGGTCACGCTCTAACTTAATTTCAAGAATCTTCGCATATGATATGTCGGCAATGGAAATGCCTTGTATGATATCATTGCTCAAAAGCTCCAGGTAATGCTCCGCGAGCAACCTTTGATGCTTCACCTCCTCCGCGTCAATGTCGTCTTGGTATCGCCTGATCCGTGCCGAGATCTTCTTGATGGTGCCCTCTTTTGTATCTTTCCTATCTTCGAGGATGCAGAATGCACGTCGTCGCGTTCGGAGCTCGTCTTCAGCATGTTTCTCTTCTTCGATTGCTTGGTCGCTCAGATGCCGCAAGCTTTGGCTGTGCTGCTCCAAGGCAGCTTGTGTATCGCGTGAGAAAGACTGGGCGAGGTTTTGAAACTGTTGGAGTTCGTTCTGTTTTGTGTCTGCTTGCAAGACGGCATCTCTCCATTTCTGTATGGTAGCTTCGTGAGCCTCCGATGCCTCTGACAGTGAGGCGTTTATCGTTTTCAAGGCTTCTCTTTCGGTTTCTAGCTCGTCTTCATATTCTTTGAGATTGTCGCGAGCTACTTCAAGACGACGAGCTGAAGCTGCGATTGCTTCCTGGATTATGGTTAGTTGTTCTTAAAGGAATGGAAGCAGATAACTCACTTCAAGTGTTTGTTTATTAGTTCCGCCAAGGTTCGTGTTCGTGTTTATGTTTGCGTTTGTGTTCTCACCATCATCGCCGTTGGGGTTGCTGTCATCCACATCCATCTCCATATCATGGTCCAACTCGAGCTCAGGTTCAGGTTCAGGCTCAGGCTCGAAGTCAGGCTCAGGCTCAGGGCCGGGCTCAGATTGGGCCTTAACCTCGGCGACATCTTCAGCTGTCGGCGATTTGGTTTCGGCCCAGCGCTTCTTCTGGCGCGACTGCGGGTCTGAGCGTGGAGGTCGCGGAAGTATCACCTCGTCGTTTGAGTGTTGCCTCTTCCTAGCTCGAGAAGACGGTCTTCCGCTATCAATCCCACTATTGGTTGATCTCCTCCTGTTCGCTCTCTTGTCATGAGTATATATAACCCAGTCCAGGGCATTAGATGCATGCGTTGATGTCAAAACCCAGTCTCCCTTCTGACTCATTAGCCATTCAGTCAGCTCCGATAGAGTGACATTATGTTCGTCATCACACGCAAATTCAACAGCCGTAACAAGCGGTGCCAACATGTGTTTATCTAACGCCTCTGGTATCCGGCCAGGAAGAAACTCCCAAGGCCACTGGCCACATGCCTTGTGAATCTGACGCAGTTGTTTACAGACTGCCCGAGAACTGCGATTATAAGGCTCAGGAATAGCCGTTTTTTCAGATGTAGAGGGGCCATGCGATGCCCTTGGGCTGGCCATGTTGAAACCTGACCGCCGACGAGGGTGACCTGCGTGGCGTGAGCGGGGTGGAAAAATGTCTTGTCTTATCTTATCTTATCTTATCTGGGAACCCGGCAAATCTTAGTTCCGGCACAAACTTCCAATTAAATCTTCAAGACTAATTAAGAACAGAACTACTGGCTATCACCACCACTTAGCGGGGCTCCTGAGTTTCCCAGCATGTATTATTAAAGGCCGCCTTTTATGACTTGTATCCTACTACTCAGAATCTAGGCTAATTAAATTAGACTTAGTTGGTGCAGTTAAAGCTAGATATGATAATAATTATGAAGAGTTCAGCCCAGCACATCATGTACGCTCTTGGAAGACGTTTCGGACAAAGCCGATTAAAACAAGCTTGCCTAGTTTGTTGCTTCACCAATAACAACAACTGTTAACGTGGTAAGAGGCGCGATGCAAGCATCAGCTGTCAGATCTATCAACTCAAAAATAAAATTATTAAATATATTTTTCAGGCACCAAGACGTGGTATCCATAATGAAACTGGATCTGTCTTTCGTATTGTCAAGAAATTCATCTCGTGTGACGAAAAGCATGGTTTGCCGGGAAGCGCGTATTGGGAATGATACAATGTTGTATTTAAAGCACGAATTGGCTGGTAATGCCGAAGGACTCCGCGCCGAATGCTGTAGCTACAGGGCTACTAGTATCAAAATGGAAGGTAAAAAGGTGGACTCCGGCCTTGGCAGTGATTGCAACGGTGATGCACACCAGGGTTAGAGCGGACATATAGACGATGATGGCAGTTAGGAGTGGTAGCCTGTCTCCGTTGGAGTAGTGAAGACGCCGATCAATGGTCAATTCTTGATATAAGAAGGATGGACTGCCGCCATCGGTTCTATCGTGCTATGTAATCCTCCTGAAATTGTCGACATGTCGTATAAAACGTTGTTCCTACTTGGTCTTGCCACCATCACCCTTGCTCTTCCTTCAGACAGGGTTAACAAGGAGGGTCTCGTGGCCGGCAAATTCATTGTCGCCCTTAAGCCAACTGCCAATGTCGATCTTGATTTGCACGCTCGATGGGTGTCGGGTGTGCACGAACAAGCCCTCGCCCGCCGCGGCGTCGAGTCTGGTGGGATTGACAAGACGTTTAGTTTCCCTGGTTTCCAAGGCTACTCGGGAGTGTTTGATGACAACACCATCGAGATCATCAAGGCCAATTCCAGTGTAAGCAAGTGAAATGTCTTGGATGAATGCGTGAAATTAACTCGTAAACAGGTCTTGCATGTAGAACGTGAACAGACCTTTACTATTGCCTCGCCAGTCACACAGCAAAGTCCTCCCTGGGGTCTCTCGGCAATTTCCAATGCCAATCCTCCATCTTCGAAGGCCTCCTACACCTATGACTCGACAGCCGGTGCAGGAACATTCGTCTATGTTCTAGACAGCGGCATCTACCTCGAGCATGAGGAATTTCAAGGCCGCGCTGTTTTCGGTGCAGATACCTCAGGTGTTTCCAGCAAGAAGCAGCACGGCACGCTTGTCGCCGCCATCGTCAACGGTGCCACATACGGAGTTGCCAAAAAGGCGACTGTTGTAGATGTGCAAGTTTTGGGCGATGATGGTGGTTCATCCAGTGGAGTTCTGGCTGGTCTTAGCTGGACGGTCAACGACGTTGTTTCCAAGAACCGCGCTGGCAAGGCCGTCATCAACATGAGCTTGTCAGGAGCTAACTCGGTTATCTTCAACGAGGCGGTGCAGAAAGCGATTGACGCCGGCATTCCCGTCGTCGCAGCCGCCGGGAATGCCAACGAAGACGCTTCAAAAAGCAGCCCCGGGAACCAACCTAACGTTATCACTGTGGCAGCCAGCAACAAAGACTACCAGCGATGGGCTTGGTCAAACTGGGGGCCAGCTTGTGATATCTTTGCCCCAGGCGAACAAATCGCATCAGCTTGGCCCACGTCTGCTTCGGCAACCTACATTGCGAGCGGCACGTCAGAAGCTTCTCCACATGTTGCAGGCGTCATTGCCTATCTTTTCGCACTCGAAGGTTCGCGCACGCCGGCTCAGATTTGGTCTCGACTTCAGGAGCTGGCGATCAAGGATAAAATCACAGACGTTAAGGGGGTTCCCAACCTATTGGTATACAACGGCATTGGCAAATAATGTACCTTGTCCGTTTAATAACGGACTGACTTTTATAATTTAACTACCGATCATAAACATCCAGATTAACCGAATTGAGAAGCGCAATTGACTTCCTCCTCCAAATATCCTTTTCGACCGTGCTACTAAGGTTTCCTTGGTATACAAAATTCTGCGGAAAGCCATGACCCGTCGTCTTGTAAATTGGCCAAGCAGGAATTGCCTTGCCTAGACTTATCATGGCATCTTTTCGACCCTTCCAACCGTTCGGATCTCCAGTTGCCACAAACTTGGCAAAATCGCCAGACATGAGCCTTGCAAGATCTCTGTATGACTCCGGTAAACCGAGAAAAGGCGGTGTGCGTATTGGTGCGTAGCCTGTGCCGTTGAGGTTTATCATGGAGAATGCCACATCGACGAAGTGGGTTGCTCCCTGGACATAGGTAGCCCATGCTGGAATCGCGTCAAATCGATATGAGTAAACAGGCAGCCCCTTGCCTGCCCAAACCTCGGCAGTCAGTCTTCTCGATGCCACCATATTGACATCCCCGTAGTAAGTCGCCGCTCTTCGGAACTGTTTACCATAATTTGGAGGGGGTACCCAGTCAGACGCAAGATTGTGAAGGACCTGGTCCTGGCTTCGTTCCGGATATGCTTTAGCAATTGTGCGAGCAAAAGAGATGTTGATAGGTGGAGAAGAGTTCTCTATGGCTGCGATGAACTGCGCAGTTGTGTTGATTCCCAACTTTGAGAAGCTTGTGCCTTCGTCGGTGGTCGCCCCGACAATGATTGGAACCTTAACGAAAGCGCCGTCTTTCAACTGCTGGGAAGAGTGTCGGGCCACGAAGTCTCCATCTATCTTTGGATTCCACCCGGAAAGGGCGGTACTATTGAGTGCTTTATTGAGATCAACGAATGGAAGAGACCGCAGACATTCGAGCGAGCTACAGCTGGTGTTCTTGAGAAGTAAGTTGTACAAATCCTCCGATAGGTCAGATTGAGATGCAAGGGAGATGGGTGCGCCGCTCTGCAGGATAGCTGAGCGGAACAGCTTGTCATCACGACCGTTATAGGCCAGAATCTGAGCACCAACAGACGCAGCACCAGCGCTCTGGCCCCAGATGGTCACCTTAGACGGGTCACCTCCAAAGGCTGCAATGTTCTCATGGATCCAATGCAAAGATAACCTCTGGTCGCGAAAGCCCATGTTTGAGTCGCCAGTCTCGAAAGCTTCGGCTGAGTTGAGAAAGCCAAATGCGCCAAGCCGATAGTTCATGCTGACTGCGATGATGGGATGGCCGAGTTTGACGGATTGTTCGACAATAAAGGTGAGGTTGTAGCGGAGGTCTACGCCACTGCCTTGGAAGTAACCTCCGCCGTGAATCCATACGGCCACCGGAAGTTTCTTGTTGGAGTACCCCGAGGGTCGTATAACGTTAAGATACAAACAATCCTGTTTGGTATTAGTCCGAGTATTATCATAGTTCTTGTTATACCTACTTCACTCGTATTGTAACCCAGCTGCGATGGCTAAGACCGTCAGTGAAATCGCCCATAATTCATGATAGAATTAACTCACTCCATAGCCCACACAAGCAGGAGAGTACTTGTTCGCATCACGGGTTCCTTTCCAAGACTTGTCGTACGATCGAGGGTTTCGGAATCGCAGGTCGCCGACGGGAGGCTCAGCAAAAGGAATGCCTAAGAAAAAGTCTTGACTATACTCGTTTGAGTGAATTCCTCGATAGGTGCCATTTTTGACAGTAGCAAAAGGCGTTGCGTCGTGTGACTTGTGACCTGGGACTCCTAGTGACCCGGGAATCCACTGAAACAGTGCAATACTGGCCAAGAGAAAAGGCTTCATGTTGAACACGGCTAAGATGAACTTGACTTTTTGTTTTAGTTCACGACTGGCCTACGATGTCTTTTTAACAGTACCTCGGCCATGTCGATCATATTCAGCTACTTGGTCATTAGATATTTTCCCACCAATTGATACTATCCTTGTTAATTAACTCGATCCCGGAGTGATTGACTTCAAAGTTATGCGGGGTTTAGTGTTTTGGCCCACTTTGCTCGGGTCATTAGGAGCCGGAATCTCCAATCCATGAAATTTGTTCCACACGCCTGTTGAGGACAAATAGTATGTAAGTGCTATGTAAATATTGAACAGGAAATAGTCTCAATGAAAACTTGCGACTACTACTCACAGATACTCTTCCGTTAAGCTATTTAGAAGTTGTAAGTTATCGAAGGCTATGCGAGGGGGAACTTTGCTCGCGATACATCACCCCAGGTTTCCCCATACACCAACCTCCACCAAAGCCGATCCCTGCCCTATACGAGAGCCACTGTAACTTAAGGATGAATAGAATGATAAACATTTATCCAGGTCTCGGTAACTCGTTACTGACAAACGCATCTGACAAACGCATCACCATTTCAATTTCCTCCTAAGATTTCTGCCTAGATTTACATCTAGCCCGAAGCCTTAGTGCGGTATAGCTCATACTCGTAGCTTGAAAATAAGAATGGGGCTACCCCCTTGAGATCGTTCTCAAATAGAGGCATGCTGGCATAGTACTACAACAGGTTAGTTTATGCCAAACTAGTGGTAACAAGAATCATACCTCAAAAGTGCCGTTGGAGCTCAAGCTACCTGTCTGGACAGTCCACTCCCAGGCTAAAGAGCCATCATGTGGGCGAGGCTGGGCAAAGGTACTAGTCATTAAATTATAGCCATCCAAGGCCGCTTTGAGATATTTGTCACCCTTGACATAACCCATGCGAACAGCTTTGAAAAGACCGGTGACAAACATAGCTGTACCTGAGCTTTCAATGTAGTTGCCAGACTTGCCTTCCAGGCCAGGGTCCATAACAAGCCACCAGCCCTTAGTAGCCTTGTCTTGAGATGCCACGAGCGCATCAGCCAGGGTTCCGAGATACTTCAACAGGCGCTTGCGACCCTTATGTCTCTCAGGGAAGTAATCCAGAGTGTCCACAAGCGCCATGATGTACCAGCCTACACCGCGACTCCAGACATGGGGTGCAGCTCCAGTTTCAGCATCGGCCCAGATCTGGGTCTTGCTGTAATCGAATCCATGGACAGGCAGCCCATTGGTATGGTTGCTTGACCGCGTTCCTGCATCGATGAGGTCGAACTGCAGAGCGATATCGTCCCACGCAGTGCTGTTTCTGGGTTCAAACTCGTGGGTCCAGCGCGCGTAGAAGACATCCAGCATATAAAAGCCATCGAGCCACATCTGGTCGATATACGCCGGAAATCGGTGGTAGAATCCTCCATCAGGCGTGCGGCCTGTGCGATCAATCTGTTTCCGCATGTGCGTCGCCGCATTCTTATAAATTTCATCTCCCGTTGAATTATACATATCCAAGAATGTATGGCCGATCCGAATGTCATCGATAGAGTTGCTGTTGTTATACATGAGAACAGTACCATCATGCTCGGGGTACAAAAGGATATCCGCGCCACGCTTGACATAGTCAAAATACTTCTCATCACCGGTTCGCTCATAGGCTCGAAGGACTCCTGAGTAGTATGCAGAGACGGTGTAAGCAAGGGTAGGTTCAACTCCATGCTGGATTTGAGAGTCTGCCATCCATGTGAGATACCGTGGACGGCCGTGGAATTGGGTGTGCTTGAGCTTCTCGCCGGGCTGGAAGGTGAACCATCCCTGAGGAAGGGGTGTGCCAGCGGCGAATACACTATTGGCTATAGAGCCAACCACGAGGAGAGAGGCCCGCATAGTAGCTGATAGGGCATGAAAAGAAATGGAAGTTGAGCCTTGTATAACACATCAACGTCCAAGAAGACGGCACGTGGCTTAAATACTTGTTGTTATGATGAATACATCAGTTACATATGTACCTTAGCCAGACGAAAATTTCAATAACCTGGCTTTTCCGAATTATAACATGCCCGTACAGTCATATCATCTAATTTACCTCCAGTTAAAATTCGAGGATAGCACAACATTGTTGCCGCGCTGAGATCTTCATGTTGATTTAGATAATGCGGGGAAGGATTAAGCTTAATTGAAAATGATCAGATCTGCAAAACAATGCGATCTTTATGGTGGATAAATATTTTCCAGTGCTAAGCATGGTTATTTTGCTAGCAGTCGGATCGGAAAAGCAAAAGCGGAAAAGCTACAGGATTGGACTTATGCCTCGGCAGACTTTTGAGCGTTGATTCGCTATAAGGCGAGGGAGTTTAAGTAATCCTTGCATTTGCCGGCCATTCTTTTTTAGCAACCTCATGTTGGCATTGTTCGTAAGTTGCAAAGGGCGCGGACTAAGTGCCTAACTGGTCATGTTTGAACCTCAACCTGCTTAGTGGCTAGGCCACTCATCACTGAGCAACATGTCTACAGTTTGTAGCTGACAACTAAAAGCGGCCAGCTGTTCAGCTGGACATTTCTCTTTCTCACAGGATTAACGCGTGCAGCGATGAATTGCATTTTAACAAAATTATAACATACATTGTGTCTCTGTCTTCCGGTGCTTACTGCTTGGGTCTCTCTATGCTCCGGTATGTGTTGTTGGCATCTAGAGACTGAATTACTATGAATTGTGCACGACTCATAAATTATGAGGCTCCTAGTTGATCCCGCATTTTGATTGATGCCTCGTTCCATGCTGGTGAGCCACGCACTCAGAACCTCATAATGACGGTGGAATTCTTAGCCAAGGGTTCAGAAAGCATAAGTCAGTGATGGCTATAGGTTCAAGGCCCGTGCAGTCACAGAACCTTAAGCTTTCACTACCATTGGCTAGAAATATATAGCTGTCCACTCTCGTAATTCATGAGAGAAAAGTAAAGGGACAACTTTGACATATACCGAGCCCGCATATAGCCTTAAAGCAACCTTATTCATCTTTCGGTTTCGGTTCATGGCTGTGGGCCAACTCTTTGTGCACTAACTAGATAGATACATAGACAGGGTGTGCTTGAGACAGCCGATCGGCGAAAGCCGACATAGCGCATCCCGGGGATGGATACGGATTAACTGGAGCACCACGTATGTTAACAATATACCAAACTGGGGTGCTTTAAACCAGAAGTGTTATTCCTTTCTGGTATTATAGCATAGTTTTACTGATGCTGGATGAACTTTATGAACTTTATTTTTAATTACGCACTGCTAGACGTTAACCTTGTATTTAGTATAATTTATTCTGGCAGATTCTTTGGTGATTCTAGATCTCTTGCCTTCAAGACGAAGCTAGCCACACCGTTGTAACCCGAACGTCGTGTCACTGCCGAGCAGCAAGCACTTTTGTACCTACATTGGATTAGTCTTCCCTGCTAGTTTCTGTTTCTAAGTCAGTTTTCTCCACTCCACCGTTCCGCTGACACAGCGTTTGGCTAAAATGAAACTTTAAACTAGGATAAGATTACGCAAGCGGGATCTGTCAACCTATTCCCTGTAGACGCCGGCACGTGGCCTGACCTAACGTACCTCCGGGGTTTTGATAATGTCCGGAGTCCAGAACCTGAGGACTGGCGCAAGCGTTGTTTGACGGGATTTGGAATTGATTATGGGTCTTGGGTGTTTTGATGGTTAGTTCCAGTGTCTAGTTGAACGGTGAATAACGATACGAGAAGCCAAGCAGCAGATCCCAATCTATACATGTACTTAAATGAGCCTCGCGATCGGGAGGCTTAGTTGCCTTACCGATTCCAATTGACACCGGTTCAACAAACGTAATCAGGCGGCTGCCAAGCTGGCTTGTAAATCTCATATCCCGCGTTGTCAATGCTCGAGTTCTGCCGTAAAACTGACTGGGTACTGACTCGCTGACAACCGCGCTCTAGCCAGTTTAGGCCTGCACCAGGAAGTAACACACTGGTGTTCTTATTAACTTTTGAGGAACTTTTCAAATTATGCAACGATCGAAAATCAGTCAAGTCTCGTGTTCTATCAAGGTAGCCCCATTAATCAGTCTATATGCTCATCAGGGTTAATTTTAGTATGCAAACCTTCTTTGAAGTTCCCTGTCTGACTCTACTATACGAGGATGTTATTGAGCATATGCTCACAGAGGTATGGAGACCTAACTCCGTATAGACCTTGCAAGACGATGAGGCCTTGGCGTGCGGTGAGAGGGTTCTTGGTATCGAAAATGACTATAAAAGAGCCTGTCTTGTCTTTACCGTTGAAATCTTGATCCTGGGCACACTCATCTTCATACATTATATCACCTCACTTTCACATCAAACATTAACGCCAACTTGAAAGCATCATAGCTTTCACTTCTACTCAAAATGCATCCTCAGACCATCTTCAATGCTCTCGTTGCCCTTGCTGCCACCGGAATGGCTGCTCCTTCCGAGGCCCTCAACAATCTCCACGCCCGCGCCGTAGTTAACCATGATTCCCTTAACCCTGTTAAAAAGACAATCGAAGGAGGTGCAATCGGTGCCGCCATCGACAGGTGGCAACCTCTTCTCCACATTGCCGACGGTTGTCAGCCATACACTGCCGTTGACACGAACGGCAACGTTAGGTATGTGATCGAAGCATTGCTCAGATAAGATTTGTCTTATGGCTAACCTTGTTAATAGTGGTGGGCTCCAGGACAGCGGTAGTAAGACTGGTGGCTGTAAGGATACTAGTAAGGGTCAGACATATGCTCGTGCCGCCATGCATAACGGCAAGCTTGCCATTATGTACGCTTGGTACTGGCCCAAGGACCAGCCTGCTGATGGCAACCTTGTCAGCGGTCATCGCCACGACTGGGAAAACGTTGTTGTCTTCATCGATAACTATCAGTCTCCCGGGGCTACCCTCTACGCTGCTGCCGCATCTGGCCACGGTGACTACAAGAAGACCAAAAACCCTCAGCGAAGTGGTAATAATGTCATGGCTGAGTACTTCACCAGCTTTGGCAAGAACCATGAACTGCAGTTCAAGACTAGCCCCGGACGTACTTATTGGATCTACGACTGGGCTGCTATGACTCCCGCTGCCCAGAAGGGTCTGATCACTGGCCCATCTGGTGATCCTAATAAGCCTTGGGGCAGTGCCAATGTCCCTTTCATCGACGCAAACTTCGGCAACAACCTCAACAAGGCCTGGTCCTGAATTGATCAAAATTAAATGAGCTTTTCTTGTTTTTCTCTTCTTCTTGTTAGGCTCGTTGTACGCAACATCTTCCATGTCAATTAGGATTCCTTCTGTTTCAACCTTTCAAATGGGTAATCCATTATTTCAACATTTAGTTTAGTGCTCGTAATAAAGCTTCGACTCGGACATCTATTGTGTACAGTAATGTATTGTCAGAATAGTGACACCATGCTCGGCATGTACTGATCTCGATGTCGTGCTAAGATACATCGACTATGCGTGCAGAGCCCCAGGACTCGAGACAAACACCAGTCAGTTTGCTCAAGTCCAGTCCATTATTTTCTCGCTCTCTTACTGTCAACATCCATGTAGCAAAAGGACCAATTGGTGCAACAGATATCTGTCGCTCTGCTCTCGCACTATCACGACCAGCACCTTCACCGCCACTATCCAGGTTCTGCACAGTAATTGGGTTTGTCTTCTGCACCGCCGCCCATGAAGCTGCCTTCGTAGGATCATACACAAATTTGAGCTGCGTCGCATTATGCATGAATTTGAGGGTTGTGCTTCCATCATTCTTGACGATGGAATCGTCGCCGAGGTGAGATATTTCCAGAGACAGCCGACACTGTTGGGTGTCTTGATCGGGCTTAACAGTTGCACCGAAAAGCCGAGAGGAGGTGGAGACGGAGTAAACATTGCCTATAGCGACGACATTCTCTTTTGTCCGCCTGCCAAGATACAATCATTTAATGCTATCTACCTGCTTCTCAACAACATATACTGGGATGCTTTTGGAACAGATGGCAGTCGGGGTATAGCCGAGCTAAATTGCTAACCGTGTACGACAAAGTCATGGATGTGTTGGTTTACTCCTCATTAGCGTTGTGAGCAAAGGAAGGGTATCAGGAAAAAGTGGCTTGCACTAATCAATGTCATTAAACGTCATTGCAAGATAAACCGCTCAACGACAGACACAGAAAGGTCTACATCGCGTCCTCTCAGCAACAGAAGCTCGATGAGCAGGATGCTAACAATACAACTAGGAAGATTGGCCAAGAGCTCAAGAAAAAGCAAAAGTGCCTTTTCAATAAATGATTCCTGGATTACGCTGTCTCACCCCAAGTTTCGAGCCTGTTTTTGAGCCCCGCCAATCGTGTTTTGTTCTAGTGAAGCCACCTTAATTTTAGCGCCTGAAAAAGACCCGAGAGGCCCCTGTCGCTCTGGAAACCCGAGAACCTTATCGTGTTGGTTCTTTCTCCTTGCATACACGATGACGAGCATTTGTTGTTGGGCCAATCTCAACCGATGCAGCTACTCGGATGCGGAAATAGGTAGGTTATAATAACAGCTTTGAAGTAAGTTGATGCCGGTTTATTCGCGACCTCTCATCTTCTCTTATTATTTTATTTCTTGTATTCTTTTGGCAGATATTCACAATGCGCAGTCTTATTATACTGGCTTCTTTATGCCATCTTACCTCCTCACTATCGATCCCGGTTTACCCGAAGAAGAGGGAGGTTTCAGCTGGATTTGCTATTTATAGCTGCACCCAACCAAACACTATTGCTCTCACCTTCGATGACGGCCCATTCGTGTACACAGATTCTGTACTCGATCAGCTTGCTTCAGCTGGAATGACGGCCACGTTCTTCCTCAATGGCTACAACATAGGGAATATTGTGGACTACCAATCCACTGTCAACAGAATGATCGAAGAAGGACACCAGGTTGCATCGCATACGTATGTACAAAACATCGACCTCTTCAACTTGTAGTCACTGACATTATGCAGCTACGGCCATCCAGATCTCGCAGGCCTAGGTGATTTCGACGTTGAGCAGCAAATGTCGCTCCTGAGCAATGAGTTCATCAATATCATTGGCAAGTATCCTGTTTACATGCGTCCTCCCTATTTTAGCTTCAATGCCCGAACTCTTGGAGTTCTAGGTCAGTTGGGCTACAAGGTTATTATCGCTGATATCGACACCAACGATTGGCAGTACTCGTCGTTTGGCGGTGCCGAACCCTCTCTAGCTTCATACTACGCTGGGCTCAACGATGGTGGATCTATTGTTCTTATGCATGACGTTCATCAGAATACTGTTCAGAATATCCTTCCTCGAATTATTCAAGCAACTCTTCAAAGTGGAAAGAGAGGTAAGCTTTGCGTCTACCTTCTTCTAAGATGAGACTGACTAATTCTTATCTAGCTGTGACCGTGGGGGAATGTCTTGGAGATCCCGAGACAAACTGGTACCGAGGTGGAGCAACCCAAACACCAGAATGGAATGGCACCGACACGCAGGTCGTCCCCGTCATCCAGACGCCTGCACCTGAGAGAGCGGTTGTATGGGAATAATTGTGTTTCAGGTCTTTGGGGGAAGTTATAATATGGTTATAATAAAAAGATGCGAGTCGCGACAATCACTTCAATTTAAATCTTATCTCCTTTCACTCATAGTCCCAGCTTCCTATTA
This sequence comes from Fusarium oxysporum Fo47, assembly GCF_013085055.1. NCBI lineage: Eukaryota > Fungi > Ascomycota > Sordariomycetes > Hypocreales > Nectriaceae > Fusarium > Fusarium oxysporum. Next base: position 2,571,324 of record NC_072849.1, read on the forward strand.
GCCATCTCGCGCACCTCCTTCTGGCCCTGTGTCAAACCCTCTTCTTCCGTATCAAGTCTTTCAAGACCCATTGCCTGAAGGCCCACTTTGGTAAGAATGTTCTCAACCTTGGCTCCGCAATCTTCATGGTCGTATTCCCTTTCCCAGGTACCATGGGATCGCGTGAAGTCGATCGGAACATCTCCTTTCTGAAAAGCCTCCCGAGTTGTCAGGAGGGATTCAATGTTGTAGGGTGTCAACGGATTACACGCGTTGTATGACACGCTTGAGTCGACAAGCCCTGGGTTCGTGGGATCCACGCCATGGACCAGATCACAGTGCCAGAACACATAATCACCGGGTCTAACTGGAGGAATACCGACGATTGCTCGCTTGATGTCGAGATCCGGATGGCCCTCAACAGTTGGGAAGAACTGGGTTTGACCTGGAGTGGCACCCGGGAAGGTGGGCAGAGAATCGTTGTACTCTCCAGTATGGAACAGAGGCCGTAGCATAATATATGCCATAGACAGCTTCAGACTGGGCAGTACTCGCAGTGTTCCCTCACCAGTCTGTGTGTTCGAAAGGGACAGCCATCCTTGGAGGCTTCTCCATACTGAGCAAGCTGTTCCCGTACGATAAAGATCGCTCTGGGCTTTCACACGGTGATCTGCAGACCACGCATCCCAATCCTGCCAGTTTCCTTCAAAAATGGCTTCGTAGTTCTTTCGATTCTCTTCATCTTCCCATCTTTCGATTGCGCCGCTATCCATGTGAGGATCCAAGGGAAACTGCCCGGGATCATTGCTGGGATAGCGGATCCGAATTCGATCAGGGTAGATTACCTGACTGTCGAGATCAATAGGGATTGTTGGATCAGATACGTGCCATAACCTGGAGACGCATCTCATGGCTTCCAAGACTCTTGGATGGGTTCGCATTTCCATCTGTGCTTTGGTCCAGAACACGTTCCAAGCTGCTGGTCTGTGGTGGGGGTGACCGCCTACGCCTGGATGACGCTGGGTGTAGTCCTTCAGAGACGTCTCCCAACTAACCGCTTGCTCTTCACTGACGACGTTTCGAAGAATCAGACAGCCTCGCTCATGCACCAGTTTGGTGAAGTCATCAGGAAGATTGCCACCTACAACCAAGTTAGACCAGGACTTCATGAATATATCAAAAGAAGATTTTCATTGTTCGAACACACACCGTTCTTTTGGACGTCGGCGAAGTCAATTTCTGGAACCAGAGCAGCTCCATGCTTGTGTATATGATCGACTTCCTTGCGCAGAATCTTGACCAGACGCTCATATGACTCTATCACCTTCTGTTTGTTCTCAGGCTTGACAAGTGACTTTTTCAGGGCTGCAAATCTGTGGTCCAGCAGGTCACATCTATTTGTCGTTGTCAGTTGAGTGACTCAAACTTAACGACATGCCGAAAGACTTACTCCAGCACAAGCTGCTGAGATAGCTCAAGCTGCTCTGTTTCAGTATAAGACATTTTGCTCAAAGGATACAAATGCCAAGGTGAATGCTAATGCAAATATAGACGACTGATGGCTTATCGGCGATTGCTCAGGAACCGGAAGTAACTTATTGGAATCAATGTGATGCAGAAAGAAAGCGATGTGGTTAATTGGTACTCTGTATATAAAAGCAATTTAGCAAGAGTGAGGTCAGATACGGAACTCCAATCGGCCATCATTCATTTCCACCTGGCTGTAAAGGCTACCATCGCTATTCTGTTCTCGGCCACCCTCGCTTTCAGCTATAGAGTGAGGGCGCATTTGCTCATGTGAATTAGCCGATCGCAGAATTGGTCATGTCCCACTCACTAACCCAATCCCGCTAGCGCGACTCGACAGCTCAATTAACCGACCAAACAGCTGAAAATGCCGACCGTGTTGACGAACTTACCCGATACCACCTGAATCACTTCGACCATTGGTACAGAGAGGGAATTTGTTACTTTATACCGAGCTGCAGTGGGTTGAACAGAGCCATATCATAATGATGCCTATTAATGCGTCTGTGATTCTACACAATTTGCATTCATCCAAGTTTTTACGCCTTACCATCTCCATTTGCTCGACTGCTCCATTATTCTCTAATCATGACACTTCGGACTTTTGATATCAACAAGCCTAAAACATGGCATTTAGCAGCGACGATTGACAATGAGTTACAAGAAGTCAGTAAATAGTATACATGGTAGCCATTAACGTTTATAATCACTAACCAGAATTATGTAGATGATAGAAAATGGGACAAAGGGGAGGTTCACTGGCGATGCCGAGGACCTTACCCTAGCGCAAACGCGAGCCAAGTTTGACAGTCTCTTCCAGCAGGATGCTGATGTTCTTCGCTCGAAAATGCAAGATGAGGTGTCTGAGCAAGAGATTCACATTCCTGTCAGGGATGGATTCAAAGTCCGAGCGCTTGTTTATCGTCGCAAGACTGACCAGTCGAAGACGGATCGACCACTTGTAGTGCTTATTCATGGCGGAGGCTTCATTCTAGGCAACGCAGAGATGGAGATGCCAACCTGTGTTGAAGCGGTCCGAAGATACGATTGCGTCGCGGTGAGCTTGGAGTATCGACTTTCTCCAGAAGTCAAGTTTCCAGTTGCATATAACGATTGCTGGGACGCTCTCACATGGGTAAGTCAAGTGTTCCAAGAAGACTTCTTTCACTAAACATGAGCGGCAACAGCTATCCAAGAACGCGACCACTCTTCAAGCTGACCCAACGCGTGGCTTTGTCTTTGGTGGGACTTCGGCTGGTTCACATCTCAGCATCCCCTTGGCTCACCAAGCTCGGGACGAAAAGCTCTCACCTCCACTCACTGGGCTATACCACTCCGTTCCGCCTGCTCTGATGCCACAAGCACTTACTGACAAGTATAAACCTCTCTACAACAGTAGAGAACAGCTTAAGGATGGTATGGCACTCACTGCAAAGTCTACAGAGGTTTATGACAAGGCTGTCGAGCCAGACTTCGCTTCGCCGCTTTGGAATCCGCTCCTTTGGCCAACTGGACATACAGGCTTGCCCCCATCGTTCTTCCAAATCTGTGGGGCTGACCTGTTGAGGGACGAGGCATTGATTTACGAAAGGGAACTTCGACTCGAGGGCGGCGTTAAAACTAAGGCGGTTGTGTACGAGGGGTTGCCGCATGTTTTTTGGTATGATTACCCGACTCATAGTGCAAGCGCCAGGTTTGCCAAGGACGCGGTTGATGGTTTGGGATGGCTACTTGGTCGGGAGAAGTAGTTTCCTGTGCCCCTGCCACGTATTATATTTATTAAGCGGTTTCTTAAGATGATGTATGCATTTTGTGAAGTTCATCAACTGGTTGAATCTCAGGAAGATGGGAAGCAGATGGGCTCGGACACCGTTGAGACCTGTGGCTCAGAGCTTATAATCACCGCACAGAACTTTTTTAACTTCAAATATGCTGTCAAATACAATAGACCTTGTTTTTTGTATGCTGTCGAAGACACCAACAGTGGAAGAGATGCGGCTGCAAACTCGGAGTCTCGGCGCTTCTGTCTCTACCGATTCTTCACTGCAACATCAATTAAAGTAGTTGGAACGTAGGTGACGTCGGTCAATTTTAGTGAGAGCAGTTAAATGAATAATGTTAAAGCTAAAGCAGATGAATAAATTGGCTTGTTGGGTGCATCGATGGAGCCAGCGACATTGCAGTGCAAGCTCTAGCTGAAAAGGCTACTCCGTGGCCGAGCGTGCAATAGAGACAGATCGATCCTTTCCATCTTGATCTTTAGTCATAATCCCATCTTCAAGAACCTCAGAAGCTCCATGACCGTTGTAAACTACCCCTTCAAACAACTCATCAATCTCCTCGAGAGACAGTCCTTTTGTTTCAACCCAAAACACAGCAACAAAGATGGTCTCTAGAACATCCCATGCTCCGATTATAAAGTAGAGGCGCCAGGAGATAGCCTCAAGCGCAATGGGGAACACAAGGGTGGTTCCAATGCTGTATCTACTGTTAGCATGATCCAAGATATGATGGACTTGACGGGGATCTCACGCGAATATCGCAATCGTTCCAGCCCATATAGCCATTCCGTTAGTACGGATAGAGTAGCTAAGAACTTCAGGAGGGTACAGTTGCGTAATAGGAGTGATGCCAACACTGTATGCACCCATAAAGAGGAAGATACAAGCGACAGTCCCATAGATCCCAGCGAGGTCTTGGCTAGTGCTGAAAGCTATGAAAGTATTAGCTTGAGAATATGTTCAAGGTCTGGCGCAGCTTACTCTTTGTCAGTGCAGCAATAACAAACATCAAGATGGCCATTCCGACGCAGGCAGAGAGACAGAGCGTCTTTCGACCAGCTCTATCCATAAGAAACGTCCCTAACATAGCACAGGCAAGACACCAAGATTGCAATACGATATTCTGGACACAGTTAGCAACACATACAAGTATCGGAATATCCCAACATACGATTTGTAGCTGCGTAGTTCTATTGGTGATACCAGCGTTTGTGAGCATGTCGCCAAGGAAAAAGGATGCAATATTATTTCCTGATGCAGTCAGTATACACAGACTATTCGCATAATCACATGTGACCTACCGCTTGCCATGACGATGACGGCTACTGAAACTGCAAGCATGAGTCGCCTCCGAGCAGAACGAGTCGTGAAAAGCTCAGTATATGATGCTGTCTTGCCTTCGGATCGCTCCCTTTCTCTGCTATCGATCATGCCTTGATATTGTTCACGAACTTCCTGGTTTGACTGATCTCCATTGGCAGAAATTGACGCTATGACTTGGAGAGATTCCTCCAACATGTCTTGATGGGAAAGCCATCGAGGCGATTCGGGAGTCAGGAAGAGGCAGAAGATGCAGATCAAGGAGAACATGCTCTGTAAAAGAATAGGAAGACGCCAGGACCACTCTCCAGAGATTTCGGCAGTACGATAGGTAATGCCTGCGGAAATCAAGGCACCAACGTAGTAGACGGAGAAGGTAATGCTTAGACCGAGTCCGCGAATCTTGGGTGGAAGAGTCTCCGCGAGCCAACTGTATTGAAGAGAGGTTAGCTAAAGCAGCTGGTTACGCAGGACAGAGGGCATTCTTACGTTGAACCGGCAATGCTTGAAAGTCCAGAAGCCACACCCAGAATGATTCGACCAGAAATAAACATGGCAAAGTTTTGGGAGCCAGCAACCAATCCAATGCTGAAAAGCTTGGTCAAGAGAGCCACCAAAATGGAGTTCTTGCGACCAATCGCGTTGACGACGGGACCCATGGTCAGGGATGCAATGCCCCATCCAATGAAGTTTGCAGACACGTTCAAGGCACGGGTAGTAGTGTTGAGGTTTAGAAACTCGGTGTAGGAGGGTATGATGTTGATTCCGCTCATGAGCGCCGAGTCGTAACCGGCAGTCGTTGCGTAGACCGCCGCGCTTGCAACGAGGAGCATGACTGTAAGTCGACTCGATTTGGGCTGAAAAGGCCCAATGATACCGGTTGGTGACCACATGATGCTGGCGATTTGGAGTATTGTTAGATTAAAGACAAAGTGCAGGTGAAAGTAGAGGTCTGGAGAGTCGGAATGGATGACATTGAAGGCTGTTCGATCGTGAAGATTAAGTATCAAATGAGGTCTTGGTAGTTCAGATAGATGAAAACGCCACAATCTTGAGATCAAGTAGCTTATCAATAGTTGTCTCCCTATTGGGATTGGCCATATCTCTCCCAGCCTGCATATTCCATCCCGAGTGTTTGGTTACTGGGGAATCTGGAGTGCAGAATGCGGGGGTGAAGGCGAATGTGGAGAGGATGGTCTAGATTCTGCAAATGTCGTCGGGTAATTCAAGATGAGTTAACGCTTAATGCCGATCGGCAATTTCATAAATTCTGCTATGGATTCTCTTATCAGCAGCCCTGGCAGAGCAGAAATCGCGGAAACGACTCGACGCGGAACACTTCGAAATAGCCCGCTGTTCTTTCATCCAGTGGCCGACCTGCTACAGCGACCCGTATAGCTTGATAAGCTTGCCGATAGTTCTCCCCATGGGATGCAAGCTCGCTAAACCGCTCCAGTACCCAAGATCTATGCAGTATATCGTCTGACTCGATCGCCACCACGAATAATGGCCAACCTAGCCGGGCTAGACCTGCCTCTCCCTGGTCTCGATAAACCTTGAAGGCTAGCGACATGATCTCTTTCATGGCCTCGCGTTGCTCTGGTGCCATTGGTTCTTGTCCGCGAGTAATGCGGAGAAAGCAGACAAAAATCGCGTGAAAGCAGGAAACGACCGATTGCATTTCCATCACGAACCGTCTATGGGGTCCATCATCGGGTAGTTCGAGGCGGTTAGCCACGCTTATCAACTCTCCATATCTAGATCTGACGTTGCGGATGGCACCTGCGACAGATTGTCCCCACGAACCGTGGGGGACATTATCTCGATACTCAGCTGCAGCTAGGGCACCAACCATAAACTTCAGCTGAGCGGACTCGGCATCGAAGCATGATAGGTCACTACACTGCAGGTCCTCCAACAGCTCTGTCTGGGGATACGACCTTCCCCACAAGTCATAGTTGGCAAGAACAGATCGCTTTTGCAGTCGTCTGACCCGTTCCAAGCGATCCTGCGCTTCACTCTCAGACATGCCACGTGAAGAGTCTCCCAGAAGGTTATTGAAAGCCCCGCCAAAGCCATTCAAAACAGCACCTCCATCAGCGTGCGAGAGCCATATGAGTATCTTGCAGGAAACAGAGCAAAAGCTCTCAGCTTCAATAATATGTGACACATGGTGCTCACTACTTTCGCTACTGGCAAGTTGCGATCGACCCAGTAATATAGAAGTGGCGCCTCGTAGATGTGCATCAAAGCCAATACCGCAACCATCGCCAAACTTGAGTTCATACAAGAGCATGAGCCACAAGGTAGCTAGAACAGGTGGCAGATACGTGATCTCGCTAGGGATCTGCGTAGCCGCAGCGAGCATCTGCAAACCATCTCTATAGTGCTGGATAGCTCTCAGTCGTCTGAACTCAGCATCTGACTCAGAACCAGTTGTCTTCTCAGACCAGGACTGGCCACTGACTGCGCATACCATATGAAGGACCATGGGGCTCTGCTGAGCCAACTTCCAGACCAGACCAGGGCCGCTGTGCATCGATATCCGCGTACCAACCATCCCTGGAAGGACAAATCGGAAGAAGTGGATTGCCGAGTGATCGGAAGGGAACAAGATAGCGGCACAGTCAGGTGAGAGTTCAAGCGCAAGGCCGTCGTCGGCAATGCTACCGAGTGGCGGTAAACTGATATCTGCACTCTGAGCATCGGATAACGGTCCTACCCCAAAGCCTTCGCAGTAAGCCTCTCCAGAATATGGATGATCGCCAGGGGCTGTGAAACTGGTGCTAGGCGTTGAAGCCGCATCTGCGCTGGCAGTCAAGTTTGCAGGAGACGATACAACAGGAGAAGCGATAACGCGCCTGGTGTACTTCTTGCGTGGGAGGCGCGTATAGTCGCAAGTCAATTCCAAGCGGATGCATCGTCGGCAAATCGGTCGCGTCTCGTCGCACTTGACCTTTTTCACCCGACACGTCTGACATCCGCCTCGTGACCGTTGGGTCCTCGGCTGCTGTTGGAGTTGGGATTGCGATTGGGATCCCAATGAGTGTGACGACTCACGGCTCGGGCTTGGAGAACCCATGTGAGATTGAGGGTTGTGTCAATCGCCTATTTCTGGATCTGTCAGGTTGCAGTAATTGAGGAATCAAGAGCGAGAATTGTGGAGTGAAAAGGCGAGGGGGCCGGTTTGTTTTAGCCTCGGCATTTTAGTAAAAGAGTAATAGTCAACTGACTCAGTGAGCTTATCCATATCTGCAACATCCGCTAGCTTGGCTTACCAAATTGACTAATGGGAGAAGCCCTCACACTATTGATCTTTGATAGTGACTTTATCAATAATCGCTCTCCTTTATTACTAAGCTGCAGGCTGGCTATTAAGTTGATAGCGACTATAGAATGATTTGAGATGGTGGTAAGAGACACGAAGCTCCTTTTGCTCTCTTGATAGACAAACCGTCCTAAAGGTTATACTTGGATACACTGACAGCATCTTCGTACTTGCTCGAGATCATCTACCTGTCGAAGCTCAAAGGGTACTAATACACAGGGATCTTGAAAGCATTGAAGCTGTATGTCCAACTCTCGATTGACTTCTCGTCATCAACACACGCAAAGCTCTTATCGTTCTTCCAAAGAGGTCGCTTGGGCCATTGGCACAACATCTGTGTCTCTCCTTTATAGTCGCCTGAAGAAACAGTAGCATTGAGTCTCGATGGCTGCTTACCATTCTCAACCCAGTCGATCATAATGTTCATGTTGTTCTGAGGATAAGGGCCCGGCTGCAGAGAATTTGTGCCGCAGTGAGCAGCTCCAGGCACGAGATAGAACTGGTACCATTCAGAAAGAGCCTTTTGTGCCTTCTCATCGGACAGTTTTGGATACATGATGGATCGAACAGACTGCCAGTAGTGGACGGAAGAACCTGCTGGGATGCTGGGATCTGATTCGCCATGGTAGTGGAGGAGCTTGCCACCAGCTTCCTTAAAGGTTGTGAGATCAGGATGAGTAGTTTGTAAACTGTCGTAGTAGCGGACCATACCAGTGTTCATCCAGTCTACCAGGGTGTCATACGTGACATTGTTAAGGTTCTCAAGGTTATCAAGGTCCAGAAGCTCAATGAACTTTGCAACGTACATGCCACCAGTAGAGGGGATGTTTAGAGTCCACTTGTCGGTTTCGTTGTCGTAGGTAGGCTCACCATCAGATAGTTCAGAGCCAATCTGCCAAGACAGATACGCTCTTTCGTCCTTGCTATTAAAGACACCATCGTAAATAGCTCGAGCAACGGCAATACCCTCAGCAGTAATAGTACCATTCTGTTCTGGGGCATTGCTCATCTGGCTACCGGGAGCCTGTCTCTTGCTGAACCCAAAGCCAAGTGAAGAACTGGTCTCAGCTGCACAGTAGTACTCCTTGCCAATGAGTGACTTGAGGTTGAAGTGAATCTTGCAAAGATCCGTTCGGGAGATGACGCCATCTTTCCTTCCATCGAGATCATCGCAGGCCTCAATAGTGGCGTTGATGATCTTCTTGAGCTCACAAGGAGGGGGGTAGTAGTCAAGTGTTTGCTCAACGGCGGCAGGGTAGACGTGCAAGACTTGTTGCTGCGCGAAGCGAAATGCAGGAGCTCCAGCGATGACACCGTCATACTCGTTACCCCATCGTTGAACCTGGCTCATTCCCTCTCGTCCGCCATCCGAGCAGCCCTCGTAGTAGGTATAGACCTTACTCGACTTTGACATGTCATAAAGGTCCTTGGTGATATACTTTCCGATCTGGGTCATCTCTCCGAGTGCTTGATAAGAGAACATGTATGTCGCATCCCAGTTGATGGAACCGTTGCCGAGAAGGAACTTCTCATCGAGACTGTAGTTGAAGGCATCGTATCCACCATCAGTGGCTCCTGCGGCAGCTCCATACTTGAGGCCGCCAGTAGTATCAGTGTTGAGAGAGTAACCACCTCCACCCGCAACATAGAACCGGTTCTTGAAGTTTTCGGGATCAGGAAAGGCATACTTGAGGTTGACTGTGTCACCCTTGGTGCCGTGGGTGTACGCGACAGTGACGTTACAGTAGTTGTAAGTATCGGTATCTCGCCTCATTGGTCCACCTCCCATACCGGCACTGGCGTTATAAACCGCCGTGGAAACTGTGATAGTAGATGGGATCATATCGATTCCCAGAAGGGTTCCATTGGAGGGCAGCGCAGCTTTCAGGTTCGAGAGGGTGCATAGTTCCGAAAGAGACGATGCGAGAGATGGCGAGGATAGCAAAGCCATAACGACTCCAAAAGACTGCCGCATGATGGCAAGTGAGATATTCTAGAGCGAGGGGGAATTATGATAAAGTGATGCTCAATATTGGGTGCTGGTTGCTCGACATGGCGCAACTCTTTCATGATTTTATACTCCCTCGACGACTGAGGCTTCGTCACCCACAGGTCCAAGCCCGGAATCTGCCACGCGTTAATTGTTCCATATTTAAGAATTTGTTGCAGAGAACTGAATTAGAATGAAGTAATTGATTCAGTCGGAAGCTGGTGGCGATCCGAAATTGGCAAGGAGGCTTAGACTAGATGCCCACTTTCCGCGTGTGGAGGTGTTCCGAGTTAAAGTGGGGCATACTTAAAGTTGGGGCCATGACAATAAGATGGAACTAAGTTTTATCAATGGCTTGGATATAATTAGCAAGATGGCGCGTGCTGGAACTCACCCAGCGCTAGCGCTGCGACTCTTGAGCTTTTCTGAAGCAGTGATATTCCATGCCTCTCCAAAGTAGTCCGGGATTCCACTACACCTGCAGCCTAGGACCCACGTATATTTTCTTTCTTGTGTCTTTGTACCCAAGCCTAGCGACTGTGGGCTGTCTCTCTTGTTTTGTTATCCTCGCGCAAGAAACCTGATTTGCTCTAGTGCTCTCGTGATAAGGGTTACATAGAAAGATGATTTCCTGTTCGAGATAACAGCTTCTTAGGCAATGTTGTGAGTAAAATATCATTATCATAATTTTAGATACGACTACGGGCATTGTTGTATGTGCAGTATCCGGGTTGTTGCTTAGGTATTTGTCCCTCTGGAATCTGTGGCCTCGTCGCGATTACCTAACAAACTGAAGTGGCATAATTAGTCTACCCATTGATCTTTCTGCTTAGCTTCCTCTACAGACCTCAGACCGGATTCCGTGTAATATATCTGGATCAATAGCCCACCGCTATGCTACCAAAGGCCTGAGGATGGTTCGGAGCAAGATTTGTCATGTTACAGCATTACGCATACAGCAGGTTTGAGGAACCTTTTTTGAGTGGGCATCCGTGGGCACTATGGCCATCCTTGAGCTCACTGGATTTCAATCTATCACTATATATTGGGCAGAAACAACCTCACAAGTTCCCATCTTAACATGCTTCTACTTTTCTTTTCGGGCACGGCAAGTCCCAGAGTGAATAAACGATGATTTAGTGGTAGCGTTGCCAAGAGCAGAGGTCGTACATAGACAAATCGTGACACGAGCTTCCGACTCCGTAGGGCAGGGTCTATGAGTGCAATCGTCAAAGTTATACAAACAAGCTTAGGCCTTGCTGGAATCATATTATACCAGCAAAACTGGATACCCTAGCCTACACAAGCAGGAAGCCAGGTCCATGCCCTGTAAAGCGCCCCCCTCGGAGTGACCCCAGGCCCCTGCGGTGCTTTGCCATGTAAGCTCCACGATCTCGGTAGCTAGGCGAAGTGTACCGACGTTCTCAAGACTACCCAAATCTTTAGTAAGTGCCCGTACCCTGGCTTGATCAGATCCAGGCTTGGCAAGGGAGCCCGCGACGCAAAACGGCCACGCGAGGGTCTTCAAAGTCGCCCAATCATACCTTTCCGTCTCTCGGTGACGGTGATCGCCAATCGCTCGAAGCTCCTCCAGTAGTGCGAGGATTTCCAGCACACATTTTCTGATGACTGCTGCGCAAGGCTGCCACCCAGAGACAACTACGGACAGGTAAATGTGGGCGGCATCGGCCCAGATCCGGGTAGTCATGTTCACAATATGGGACCGCGTCGTGTTGGACCAAGATTGCTGTGCAGGCGTATTCGGTGTCATCCCAGTGGTGCTTAGACTGTTGATACCGTCATGTGTTGTCGCTGTTCTCGGTGTCGAATTCGACGAGGTGCTCCGTGAAGGATGTGCAGGCAACTCTGCCAGGCCAGTCTCGAGTACAGATCTGAGATCTGCGGCATAGCTATCAAGCTCGACCATGTCGAGTTGAGCTTGTGCCTGGCGTTCCTTTTTCCACGCGGCCAGTGTCGCGATCTCGCCAACAACCGCCAGAACCCAACTCTGGCAACCAATAATGCCCTCAACGTCAAGCAGGTCCATTGGAAATTTCGGATTAGTAGTATGAATGCTATGACCGTTCGTGTCGGGGCCGCTGCTGTAGTTGCGTACGAACGAAGACGAGGAATAATTAGATGGTGCTTCATATGGCTTGTAGGACGGCAGTAGTTGTCTGTGATATGGATATAACTTTGGAGCTTTGAGCAGAGCGGTACTCATGATGATGTCGTATACGACGAGGATAGATGAGAAAAAGCGGAATGCCATCTGGTCGGCATTTCTAGGGGCGGGCCCGTTGTAAGTGCCTAAGGTCCACGGCGGCCCAGCAATGGCGCGAAAAACGTGTGAAAGGCATGGCCATTGCTGCTGCTGCTCCTTGTTCCCGGCGACCGTGGCTTCCAGGGAGATCCTGACGATTATATCGAACAGCTCGAGCGCGGCGTCGAGGTGAATGACACAATTCTTGCTGTTGCCTGTGCCGATCTCGAAGCAGAGGAGTTGGATAATGCTTGTCAGGAGTTCGCATACATGGCGCAAATCCGCGGTGCTTGTTGGTGATGGTGAAATGTGTGCTGGGAATGACGCGGAGTTGGGGGTGGATGTGGCAAATTTGCTTGTGGGGGGGAACAATCGGGCAATATCGCCTTTGATTGTGCTGAAAGTCTTCTCCAGCTGGCAGGTAACCTTGTCCCATAAGACGGCACTGCATGGCGCAACCTTATTGGTGAAAGTGTCGGAGGCTTGTATGGAAAAGACGAAGAGCGTCATACACGAAACAGTACTAAGCAGCGTGGGGTTCTTGAGAAGCTGTGCAAGAAGCCAGCCCCGGCCGTCATCGAGCCTGGACGCTCTGTAAAAGGGGAAGAACAGGGGGAATACATGGTCCATGTAATGCATGATGAAACCAAGGTCGAGCTCGGACGAGTCGGCAGAGCCATCGAGGCATGTGTGGCCGGCATTACCATTGCCATGATGACCACGGCTGTCGTGGTTCGCGCTCTTGTCATCGTCTTCCTGGCTCCTGTCGGCTTGATCTTCATCATTGTGACGGGCAAAGGATGAGGAACGCTCCTCGAGGCGCAGAATATGGGCGCGCTGGCGGCGATGGGCGGCAGCCTGTCGGACCTCTTCTTTGAGGGTAGCGGCGACTCTGGCCTGCTGAGCACCACCATCGAGCCAGGGCGGTCGGCGGGACCCAGTATGACATGTAATGTGAAGGGTGTCGCAGATGCCGCAGACGGGCTTGCGACGGTCACACTTCTTGCGGCGGACACGGCAGCTCCAGCAGCCCTGAGATGTGGCCATTGCAGCGTAGTTGGTGAGTAGGGTAAGGGATGTATACAGTAGGTATAAGAAGAAGAGCCAACGTGGAGGGGACCTTGTGGAATTAGACTAAGATATCCCTGGAGCCCAGCACAGACCTCGCACAGGCCCACCCCGCGCGCACTTCCATTCTAGGCCTAGGCCGCCTCAGGCGGCTTCTATTGTCCCTCCTATATAATGCCACGAGGTCCCAGCAGGCGGAATCACGATAGACTAGACTTCATACCTCCCCTTCTTTTCTTTTCTTTTCTTTTCTTTTCTTTTCTTTTCTATCCGCTCAGCCTCATACTTTGCTATTGTCCTTGGGCACGACGATTAGCTTTGCTGCGCTCTTTCTCAAGGTCGTGACAACACCAATCCTTCCCGAATCAATGTCGGGCCCGGCCATCCTCGTCCTCGGCGCGACCGGACCCTCCGGTATTTGCGTGCTCCGAGAACTTATCCACCGTGGGCAACCCGCAATCGCTTTTGTCCGCAACCCGGCCAAGGTGCCACAAGATTTATCAGAAAACCCGCTGCTTGAGGTGAGCACACTACTGCTTGCATTGATGTGTAGAAGCAGTCTGGAGTTCCAGGCAACACAGCCCATGACTAAATTAGTAACATGGCACTAGGTTATCAAGGGCGAATTGAGCGACCTCCAAGGTCTATCCGCTGCTGTTGCTCGTAGCAGCGCTATCATCTCCCTCCTCGGCCCTACTTCTCTGCGGGTGCCGGACCCAACCTTATACGCCTCTTTCTATGCCGCCCTGTTACCTATTATGGCACAGCACAATGTCCGCCGTATCCTGGCCATGGGCACTGTCAGCGCTTCCCTGCCACAAGACCGCTTCTCCTTTCTACGTTGTATCTTGGTGACTTTTCTGCGCCTTGCGGGCCCATCCGCTTACCAGTCGATTTTGTCCATCACTCGAATGTTCGAGTCTGATGCCCACAAGGATGTGGACTGGACTATCTTCCGTCTCTTTATTGTGACTGGAGGTTCTGACGCGGCTACATGGAGGGCTCTACGAGAGCAGGAAGATGTCTTTGCTGGCTACGTTGGCGAGCCCGGTTGGACTACTAGTATCAGTAGAGCGGCTTTGGCCAGCTGGCTTGTTACGGGTTCACTTGAAGGAACAGGCCGTTGGATACACGACTTGCCGTGCGTGAGTACGCTTGCGAAATAGAACATTCGGTTTGGGTTTGAAGACACGTGAGCTTTGGTTAGTTTAGAGTTGGCTCTTATTAATAACCTTTGCGGCCTAAATTGACTAGCTTTCAAAAATTAATATAATAGCTAGTATCCTTCTTATAGCTTATTATATATTAATATTATTCTAAAGTCTACTAGCTTCACTACCCTTCCCCTCTATTTTTCTATCCTAGTCTTAGAAATCTTTTAATTATGTTTTAGGGTTATAAAAACTTCCGTAGTACTATCTCTACTCTACCTCTCTATATACGCATCCCCTCTATTTCCTAATAGAAGTATTAATATAAAGTGCTAGATCTCTATTATAATCAAAAGCATCCCTTTATTAATTAGGCTTATTGCGAATATATACTTAGGCATGTTATAAACTCGGTCTAGGTAGGCCTTTGCTAGACAGCTTACTATACTTTTTATATACAATCTTTTTGCGTGGCTCAATACCTATTTCACCACCTTTCTCCGTATTATGAAACATTTAGACAGGTGATGCCTCAGCGTTACTCCCTGGGGCCATGTTTACTTCTTCTGTCAATGTGACATATTCTCAGCTAATGGGAATAACTCCGATGCTCTCAGGTATGTGGTGCCACCGATAGTTCGAGATGCTATCTCATAAACTTAAGTCTATAGTCATTTCTAGGATAAGAAACAGCTAAGTTTAGCATTCTAATAGGTTACAGTTGGCTATCTAAAAGCCGCCGAAGCAAGCTGGCTGGGTTACTTAAACTATATATATATTATCAGCTAGCTATTTTACCAACTGGCTTACATTTACTAATTTTCTTACGGTGTTCTTGTTGTTTTTGGCGCTTTTATGGGAAGGGCTGGAATCTTGATGAATAGGCATTGTATGGGTGATGACACGACATGATTGGCTACTCGGCTATTGGGTCAAGAAAGTTGCCGATTAAGGGCGCGAGTGACAAGTTCCTGCAACATCCCTTCACCCTTCATCCAATCAAGCCATCCAGCCAT
Organism: Fusarium oxysporum Fo47; assembly: GCF_013085055.1. NCBI lineage: Eukaryota > Fungi > Ascomycota > Sordariomycetes > Hypocreales > Nectriaceae > Fusarium > Fusarium oxysporum. Next base: position 2,586,747 of record NC_072849.1, read on the forward strand.
TCTAGACATATGTGCACTTGTTATTCTTGGGTGTGAGTTGTACTGGTAAATATTCAAGGTTTTACCGGCTTTCACATCCAAGGCGATCTCTCCGCCACATCCCGCTATCATGCCGACACCGGAGCACGCCTCAGAATTGAGCAATATTCATATACCCGATGCAAACAAGGCCTCTCATAGTATTGACCGAACAAACTACAAATCATTTGATGTCTTGAAGGAGGTCTGGACAGGTCTTGGTCTACCCGAGACCTCTTTGACAGCTGTCAGGCTTCCTGGTAAAGAAGGCCCAGCCCTTCCTTCGTCATTCAAAATCGGAATCCTCGGACAAGCCTCTATCGGGCTGTCTGCGCTTGCGGCTGCTCAGATTCATACCTTGCGAAACAAGATCCACCTTCCTACAGTCACGGTGCCGCTCGAGCACGCAGTCGTAGAGTACAAGTGCGAAAGATTATATACCGTTTCTGACGAGCTTGCTTCTCCATCAGGGGGCGCTATCGGTGGATTGCACAAGACCTCAGATGGCTACGTTCGAATCCATGACGGATTTCCAAACCATGTTCAAGGTACTCTTGACTTGCTTGGCGTGAAAGCTGGTGCAACTCGGGACCAGGTATCTCAGCAGACTGCAGATTGGGCTAGTATTGATTTGGAGAACTGTGGAACGGCAGAGGGTAAAGTCGCGATATATGCTCTGCGCTCATACCGTCAGTGGGATAAGCTCCCCCAGTCGAGGGCCATCAGCAACTTCCCTATTAGCATCAAGCAGGTCTCTCAGTTGTCTCCAGTTGGGCTGCCAAATACGATGCAGCCTGGCAATCTCAAGTGCCTACAAGGTCTTCGGGTTGTTGAGATGAGTCGGGTGATTGCTGCACCGTTATGCGGCAAGACCTTAGCGGCCCATGGAGCCGAGGTTATTTGGGTGACTTCACCAACACTGCCAGATCTGCCGAGGGTTGACCGGGAATTTGGGCGAGGGAAAAAGACTGTCCAACTTGACATTCACAAGTCTGAGGATCGAAAGCAGCTCCTCAACCTTCTCAAGGACTGCGATGTGTTTATTCAAGGTTATCGACCTGGAAGTCTTGCCTCATACGGTCTGTCCCAAGATGAGTTGAGAAAGATCAATCCAACCATCATCATAGCCAACATGTCTGCTTTCGGCCCTGAAGGTCCATGGTCAGGCCGTCGTGGATTTGACTCGCTTGTGCAGACATGTTCAGGCATGAATGTCTCTGAAGCTGAGCACGCTGGAAAGGGCGAGGCTGCTCGCCCAACACCTTGCCAGGCTCTCGATCATTCAGGTGGATATATGCTTGCAGTTGGCGTCATGGCTGCTGTGTATCATCGTGCTGTCAACGGCGGTTCATGGAGAGTCGATGTTTCATTGGCAGGCATGATGAAATATCTGAGAAGCCTCGGCCAGTACCCTGGAGCGAGTGGTTTTGAAGCGAAAGACTTTGAAAAGCCCGATGATGTGCCTGAGGATTATTTCGAGATCCAGGAAACAGGCTTTGGCACCATGAAGTCCATCAGGCATAGTGCTACGGTGGAGGGTTTAGAGGTTGGTTGGGATATTATGCCAAAGCCACTTGGCTCCGACAAGCCGGCATGGGACTAAAGTAGTACCGCCACTCAGTCATTATTCAAAAACATTTAAGAAGATGCTTCCGCCTCTTGATATGTAGTATGTTGCTTCTCTCTGGTTATTACTGCATGTTTATTCGCAGCAGATGCCAATGAAGAAAAGAGTCCTTACAGGTCCAAGCTTGCATCTGACTCCATTCGAAATAATTCAATAGTGCAATGTGGCGTAGTGAATTGGCTCTAGTTCAAGCCTATTTGACCCAAGTTATTGGTCACTGTTATCGACAGCCCCATTACAAACAGCTGTGCATGTCACTTCAGCCGAACAACCACGCAATTTGCGACAATCAGTGAACAAAAAGATATGACTTCCCTTTTAGTAACATTCTGTCTCACTTCACTCTCTTGAATCAGTCATTCTTTTATGCCTTTGGGCGATTTCCACTCTTTACTCTTCATCATTATGGTTAAGTCGAAGCGCCTTGTGGCTGCTCTGGCCTACCTCAGCATTATTGGTGACAGCGCTAGCCCATGCAAGCCGCATACCACGGCTGGTCCACTGAGACAGCTTCTTCTGTCTCCTCTCAGTCAACAGTGTCGGGATCTTTTACCATACTGCCGTCTGTTACTGAAACTAGTGGTTTACTCGTCAGCTCTGAGACTGGATCGGCTACGGAGTCTAGTATTTTAATCGAGTCCACTGCTACCACCGACACTACTACTGCTATCGAGGCTTAAACGACCGGATTCTCTTCAATAATCGAGACAACAACTACTGCTGCAGCTACCACGTCTTCCGCTACTCCTGAAGTCTTTTGCGCCAATCAAATATATCGTGGCAACGCTTTAAGCCGTGGTTACAAAACAATTGGAGCTACCGATGAGCAGGAGTGCCGGGAGAGCTGTGTTGACGATGACAACCGTAACTCGTGGTTCTTCCAGACATCCGGAACTTGCAACCTCTATACAGAGACCTTGCCTCAATTCAGTGCTCCTTCTTACGAAGAGAGTCTCCTGATTGGATCGCGGACTTCAATAGTGTAACGGTAATATTGGCTTTCGTTGGGCTGGGAAGGAGCCCGATGAGCATACCAGCAACGTCCTACTCGAAGCAGACTGTGCCCATTTATGCACAAAGAACATTCTCTACCATATTTGGCAATACGACAGTGTCTCTCAGACTTGCAACATGTTCTCCGGCTCCTTTTCAGACTTGGTCACTTTGGACTCTGACGGCACAGCAGTGGGCAGAAAAATGCTCATCGGTGCATGAAGCTGCTCGTCCGACTTCTTCAAACCTGTGCTTGGGGCATGTAATGGCGAGATGGCGTGGAATAACAATTGGATACAACCTTACAGATCTTTCGATAAGTGCAAGACCGTTGCTACATGTGCACGAGCCTGCTCAATCGACCCCATGTGCTTATCCAGGTTTGTTTGGGATGGACTAGGGGATTGTGAGTTCTCACAGCTTGCTCTGTATTCTGATCCAACCGATATAGCTACTCCAGGTTCTCTTCTCGAAACTGTGGTGTTCCTTAAGGTCTCATCGATCCTTGGGATATTTGGTTAAGATATAGCTTCTAATTCTTAAACATGCATTTTTTTCACGGTCCTGTCCTTTTTATATATTGTGCAATAGTCATTGTATACTCTTGGTTAAGTATTCTCATTGCTAAATACATAAATTCTCTTCTGTAACCGGGATACAAATAAAGCAATGCTAAACAATTAAATGGAATTCGTTAACCCCAGATTAGATATCAACATGGTCAGAGTTATGTATTAGAATACTTGCCAAAACCTGTAACTGCAAAATTCTATATGGAAGATTTCAGTTTACAAATAATAAAAGACAGTATAGCAATACTCTTACAAGAGCGGCGTTCATAAAATCGCGACCCGGCTTGTTTATCTTTATCGCCGCCTTAACAATATTTTGCTACAGTGACGAGAATAAATTCAAGAGAGAAATCCGTCCAATGATAGTGGAAGCTTCGTCCTCCTAGAGGAACAGGGGTCAGAAAAAGATATCTGACCCATCTGCTATGGATCCTGGTTTTATAATCACTTGACTGTGGTCTAGACATAGGATAAGGAGGGGTAAGTAAAAAGCGACTCTGGACTTCACAGCGTTTGCGGATTTGAATAACATATAATTGAAGGGTTGCAATCGACCAGAGTATAAGAAATCGAAAGATCAAGCAGGAAACCACAGCATTATTCAATCCTTAGTAAGATTCGAGGCATATACTGAGGCTGTGTTCGGATCCTTTAGCTCGGACTGCTTTCGCACTTTTTTCATCATTCCCACTAGTTGCGAATGCGCGAAGACTTTCGCTTGGTGTAACTAATGGTGATTCACCTTCTATTTTAGCCACTTTTTCCTCGAATTTTACTGGGCCACCAGCATGACAGGGGTCTTGCATCGCCTCCTCCAGCTCCGGTACATCGTAGCATTGCCAGTCTTGACATTCTCGCCTAAAAGGCGCATGCATTTAATCCCATTAGCACCATTCTACCAGGACCTGGAACTGGCGGCAATGCAATGATACGTCACATTTAAAGGCTCGGCGCCTGGGGCTTGGTGAAACTCTAACCTGAAGCCAGCGGATTAATAAAATTCCTCATATATATTCTGCACATCTTAGCATCCCCAATCTGTGTTTGGGAAATTTGGAATGACCATTGTTTCATTCAATCGGGATTTCATCAGTCATGGTCAACACTGGGAAACCTAGCCGTGGGTGTGCGACCTGTAAGAAGCGAAAAATAAAGGTAAACATATATAGACTTCCACCTTGGGAAATCTCGATATTATTGATGGCATCTCTAACACAAAGCAGTGCGATGAGCTAGCCCCATCATGCACGCAGTGCAAAACGGCTGGATGGGTATGCCCAGGGCCCTCGGAAAGTAAAATGTTCTTCCGCAACCAAACCACTGCAGATCTTGCCAGAAAGAATGCTGGGGCACTGAGTACAGCATCATCAGGCTCTGCAGTGACCCCGGACTCTGAAGTATGGAAACGACCTGTATCTCCCCCAGCACGGGACAGAGCTACTACTTTCTTTATGCGGCAGTACGTCTTTGATATGACTAGTGCAGGAGGAACCTTGCCTTTAAGGGACAACCATGAGTTTCTTCCAGGGCTCATACGCAATCAACAGTCCTCTTTCGGGCTTCTCAGCACAACAGTAGCGGCTGCGGGGTTTGCTGCTCTTTCTAATGCCGGCAACGTGTCAGAATGGCGGGCAGAAGCATTCCGTCTTTATGATAGTGCCATTCGTCAATTACAGATTGCCCTGCAAGATCCTGTTCAGAGAGTGTCTGATGAAACGCTTGGTGCAGTATTGCTAATGGGGACCTTTGAGGTGCGGCCTCGCTTATCTCAAACTCGAATTTTACGTACTAATTCGTACTAGACTATTGCTTTTGCAGACACTGGCTCACTGAAAGCGTTCAGCCAACACATTATCGCTGCAGCAAGATGCATCGAAATGCGTGGACCAGCCCAGTTCCAGACCGTAGTTGGCTTGAAGATGTTCATGCAGATGCGGCGCATCATGGTAAGACGGATTCCCGCTTGTGGGCTACACCCACTGACCCAGGACTAGATCACAACATGCCACCAGCTGCAGGAACCTATACCATTTGAGATCTCAAAATGGTCGAGTTGGGCCGAAAGAAGCCAGAACAGCGACCTTGTCCCGGTCAATCGCTTTTCCGAGATCAATGAGGTCTTAGCTAGTGTCCGCGCTGAGCTCAAGTACCAGCATATCACAGACCCAGCTGTGATTTCTGACAGGCTTCTTAAGATCGATAAGCTTTTCGAAGACTGGGCACAAACGCTACCGCCAAGCTGGGTGTATAAGTCTTACAGATCCATTGGTCCTAACGGCGTGCCTTCTAGTAGATATGATCTACAGTACGACATGTATACAGATCCCTGGATAGCTTGCGTGTGGAATTGTTACCGCAATGTCAGACTTTTGATTCACGAGTCCATTATTATAGCTACGCTCAAACACGGCACTGCAGAGCAAAAAGACGCATTGCAAAGCTCAGCTAAAGTCCTAGCCGCGATGGCAGACGGGATCTGCCACAGCGTTGCATACCATCTTGGATACCGTGCTCAAGACGATAGGGTTGAGAGTTTTGCTCAGACAATGCATCTAGGCAGCAATCCGATCCCCGGAGGTTTCTTACTTATTTGGCCTCTATTCTTTGCTGGGATACAGAGAACCACTTCCGCTGATCAGAGGCAGTGGGTTGGTGCAATGATGAGAAGGATTGGAGTGCGGATGGGTCTACAGTTGGCTGTGTCAATGGCTGATTTGCTGTTGGAGACAGAGATACAGGATCTTTCGTTTTCGAATTGCGAGACATTTTTGATCGGCGAATGGTATCCGAATTAGGCAAATAGTATTTCTGTTTTCACTATCGCTTCCTCATTGCTTCACTGCCTGGCAACACATCTGCTGTCCTCCCCTCTGTCGCATCCGCATAATTTGATGACGGCTTGGTGATTGTCCAGGATGTGACCATGTTACAGGGTTGCTGGTAGTTATCCGGCCATCCAATGAAAACGGCACAGGACCGAACCCTTGCAGTCTCATAAGCCAATTACCCTGGTCTCCTCAAGTGGAGACGGGCGATGACTGATCCAAGCTAAAGCTATTTCTAGTTAGCCATGCGAGAGAGCCAATCACCGTTGCAAGTGTCCCATGTTATGGATCGATGCACAGCCCTGTATAGAGTATCTGCCAAGAGTGTTCCTGTCAGATGTAAGGTTGACTATTAGGCCCAGTAGCCGCCTAAGCGGCCGCCGCGTATCTTGTTTGTTAGGGTGCAGTTGCGGATCACCTTGGTCAGATATTAATATTATTGGTCGATGCAACTGTTGAATGGTTATTCCGGGTATAGGTCTATATTATTGGACACTGATATGCCTGTAGCAAGTCTGATGATCCGCCAGACTGGATTCATAATGATTTCAAATTCATGCTGCTGAAAACACGGCAAATTCCGTCATACTGGGCTTTAGCCAACAAAAGCTTCCGCAGATCTGATTCACTATCCAAAAAGAAACCAAGCCATCAAGCCATTAGAGACTGCTAATCATGTTTCACTGAGAAAAGTCATAGCAGTCTTCAGGTGGTATGCAATGCAAGAACAATATCTATCAAACAGCAGTTCACGCCGATTCAGAATGAGCTTTGGAGGGGATTTCTGAGTATAATAGCCTGAATGCTTTGACACCAGAGGCGAACCGATACTTTTCGGTCTATTTGAAGTCCCGGGGAGTATCATTACTCTAAGTCTTGGCATTTCGGTACTCTAAATACCATCCATGTATCCAGAAACTCCATTATTGTTCCCGGTCAAGGCAGAATATGTCCAGGAGGCTGGGTCAACGCAAGGTAGCCACGACACCTTTTCTGACTAGTGTCACGTACCGTCGGAGTAGATTGGCCGCTCCGCAACGCTTACCGTTTTCCATATCCAGCTGTGCCGTGACAGATGGGAGCTGGGATGTCGATCCTTGTACGTCGATCCTTCAATACTGCAAATCCACGACTGTTTTCATTTTATCACGCAGCCACGTTTGGATAGATTGGATATGATTACCCGTGCATATCAATGCGCCCAAACTCAGCTTTAATTTAGGTGCATAACCTTAACTGAAGTCACAGGGATTTGTTCCTTTGCCCTTCCTTGTTTCATAACCTTTGGGTGGAGGCTAAGGATGAGCTTATTCCTTTGAAACAGTTACACGGCTGTGAAGTCGGGGTCTCAGCGAGGATCTCATGCGAATGCGAAAGTGGCAGTGTTTTGTAGATCAGTTTTAGTAGTATAAGAACGGATGTGAGATCCTGATAAATTCTTTCTCGAAGCGATAGGGACAGAGTCCATAGTAATCTTTTTCATCTGACTTCTGGTTCCGACCAATATCCTTTTCCTATTTCTCTCTTCCAACCTTGAAGCTAGCTTCTATCACAATGAACGAGACGGGGAACTTCGTCATATTTGGGCCCAAGGCCAACTGTACCTTGGAAGTACGTATCTTCCCACATTAGATCCAGTCCATAGCTGGTACCTACCTCTGAGCCAAGCCATACAAGCTTTGGCATTGGCTACCGTTCTTTACTAACGATCCTATTAGCTTTGCCCTATCGAGATGAGCGTTTATGGCTACCGACCTTCTCTTCCTGCCAATATTACTTTTGCCGCTTTATTCACCTTCGCGACTTTCGCGCATGCCTACTTGGGCTTCAAATGTAAAACACCCTGGTTCATGTGGTGCATGATCCTAAGCTGCACACATGAAGTAACGGGCTATGTAGCACGTATTCTGCTCTGGGTCAATCCGTGGAGTTTTGGTGCATTTATTACCCAAATCAGTAAGTCCTTCAAATTGTCGATGACGAAAGGCGTACTAACACATTGCAGTTGCTATCACGCAAGCTCCTGTTTTCTATTGTGCCGCAATCTATGTCACCCTTGGCCAAAGGTATGCTTATCACTGTGCGGGTATCGATAATTAACTGACCTTTGTCCAGTATTGAGCATTATGGACCAAGCCTTGCTCGATTTCCCACCAAATACTTTGCCTGGGTATTTGTACCTATGGATATTATCTCGTTGATCTTGCAAGGTACTGGAGGAGGTCTCTCGGCGTCCTCATCCGGTGCTAGCCAGGTCGGGGTTGATGTCGCCATGGCAGGACTGATTCTGCAAGTCATTATGTTGGTTGCATTTAGCCTCTTGTTCGGTGACTACATGTTTCGATACCTACGATCGAAGAAGTCCCGAAATCTCGGGTCGAGAGACAAGCTGTTCTTTGCCTTCCTCGCCATTGCAGTCCTGGCTACTTTGGCTCGTTGTGTCTTCCGGGCCGATGAACTCAAAGAGGGTTACCAAGGGGAGCTGATCAAGCATGAGGACTTATTCATTGCTTTGGAAGGAGTGTAAGTCTAGTCTTTCCACTTGTCATCGGCTATTCTGATACTCACCGCCGTTTCCAGGTTGATTGTTGTGGCAGTCTTTTGCCTCTTTATTGCCCATCCTGGCTTTGTCTTCAACCGGCCAGCGAAGGTTTACTACTCTATCGCTACTGGCACTGAAGCCACTGACGAGATGGCTTATCGATCTAAGCTTGCTGATCCTGTCAGTGAGTCAGAGCACTAGGGTTACCAAAGCGAGCATGGGCCCGAGTGCCAAGTCTAGCAGTGTTTATGTGTTTTTGGTGGCTTATCTGGGTTCAGGAGCAGCATACAAGGGCGATGGATTATATGACAGTAGTATTTAGTGATATAATAATGATATTTGTCCAGACTTGTGCCTTTCCTCATAAGCCCTTGGGAATTTTCGGCTTTGGAAAACTCTGTTTGCTATAACAGATGTATAACGAATAGGTTCTGGCACTTCCCGCTCCTCAGTCTGTCTTAATACCACTGTTCCAATCGTTCTTTACCTCTTCAAGTAGAAGGGTTCAGTAATCTCTACGAGCGAATCTTCACAGCAACAACCTTGGCACCCTCTGTCTTGGTTCCATCGACAGGCTTTGCAAGTGCACCCGATGTGGAAACATACAAGGTCTTCTCCCCCTTCTTCCCATAACTAAATGCTGCAGCAGTCGAACCCGCAACTGTCATCTCGTGAATACCCCCGACGACAGTTCTCCATTTCCCAGTCTTCACATCAACAAAGACGATCGAATTGTCAAAATTGGTAGCGGCATAGATATTACCATTCGTGTCAAACTCGAAGTCATCGAAGAACCCAACACCGCTCGAAAGATCTGCGACGAGTTGAGGCTTGGCTCCCTTTTTCGGGTACCCAGCTGGTGTGATTGCAATGCGGTATATCTTGACAGCGTTGGAATTCGTGAAGTACAGGTAGCTGTCGCGGACCTTGATACCATTGATTCCGAAAGCATCAGCTGATATAGGGGCCATCTCGGGGAACACAAATGCCGAATCGTCAAAGACACCCGTAGATAGATCCAGGCGCCCGACGAACCCAGCGACAGAGTCGGATACTAGGACAGCATCTGACCTGCCCGGGATAGCGGCAACGCCGTTGAGAAAAGCGCTCTTCTTGGTCATGTCGCTGATCTTTCTGACCTTCACCTTGGGCTGGTGTCGTCGATTAGGAAACTCGATAGCCCAAGCTTCAAAGGTTCCTGGCGTTAAGTGGCTAAGAGCAGTCGCTTCACTGCCAACAGCAATGAAGGTCTCAGGCTTTCCAGGGCTCTTGGGTACCTCGGCGATACCAAGAAGTCCGGTGATAGAGGGGAACGTGACCAGCTCTTCAAGACCAGACTTGCAGTCTGCTGGGTTGACGACAGTATAGACAGTCGCCGAGGGCCAGAGTTCCGTTACCAGGAGGTCGCCATTAGAGCGCACAGCAACATTCTCCAACCATGTGCCAAGAGGAAGTTGCCCAATTGTCTTTGCAGTGAAAGAAGAGCCCAGAGCGACGGCTGGGAAGGCGATCAGGCTTAGAACAGAGTGAACCAGCATGTTGCTACTTGTTGAGAAGAGAAGGTTACCAAGGTGGTTCAGTTGTTGTTACTGTTGTCTAGCGGCAATGAAACGATTCAATGGAAAGGCTGCAAGCTATATGGATTTGATGAACCCCCTGGTCTTTAAGCGGCGACAGTCGTTCACTTGTCTATATGTTGCAGAACACCAAACGAAGCATGCATTATAGCCGAGATTGGCTCCTGGCTCAATCCAACATGTCTAATTGGGTCTCTGTGATATCTCCAACGGTTGGATGGCTGAATGACTAGTGACTAAGCCAGATAAGCAATGCTGAATAATGGCGATTTGACTTTGTCAGCTGGGGTTTCGCCACTTGCTCTTGGTTGAGAAATGTTGGTACGGAGCAATTACAGCGGTCTGAGTGAATTAATTCTCGCTCTTGATCTAGTTGGGAAGCTGCAAAGCGCTGAATAACATGTTTGATAAGCATTCAGCTTCTATGTAACAGTTTCCTAAAACTGGCTATTGACCAGGTTGGGCATAAGTCGCAATTATGCAAAAGTAAGTGGAAATTATATTATCTCTGTATATAGCCATTTGACATACGCGTGCCGGTTTAAACACTACTTAGATACGTTTATACTTATGGCCAGCCTGCAATATACTCAGGAATCTCGGGTCGTCACAACCTTGGTATTATTTCTGGGTTCTTTATTAGGAAATATGCATAATCTACATAATTCTCTCACGTGACAATTAGCCTTGAAAATGTAATCGGGCTTGTCAAGTCCTGTTTACCTTAACACCATGGTTCAATTCCCGATAGTAGGTATTGAAGATATATAACAATTTGCCATTATCTATCTCTCCTTTTCCATATACTATAATACTATCCTGTAAATCTTCTTTAGTGCTTATATTGCTGCTGTATTTACCTTTCTCATATTTTGCAGTTTTAAATATCTGTGACCTGCAAAGGTATTTAACAATTCAATCAACACTAAGCAGTCTATTTTATTATCATGTATATCTTGACACTACCACTAAAATTTCTATTAACTCAGAGCAGGTTTTTATCACAGATTCCCAGTTTAGAATAGACATTTCTACAAGGCCGGATGCGATCAGACGCGTTTAATGACATATTAAAGCAAGTATGTAGGGTAACCCTCATCCCACTCGGTCCTGTTCGGTGCTGTTTCCCGAAAGTTCCCGGACAGGTTCGCATCTGACGCGACAGAGGAGCGCCACACGTGATCCCTGAAAACCGAGTTCAGCCGACAAATTGTCCGACGACTCCGGTTCAACGCACTGAGGATGATCGGAGTCTAGTCCCCTTCGGGAAAGTTCAATCTCAGGCGTCATGATTCACTTGACTCTGATTTGTTAGATCATTGTATTAATGGCCTCTTTTGAAGCAAATCCGCGGAAATCTCACAACGTCCCACTATAAAAAAGGAATTTTTAGAACGCATGCTTCATCCTGGCATCTACCTATGGGGTCAAGGATGACAAAGTCAGGTTTTACAAGCATGAACAATGGAAAATGTGTCGTTGATCCGCTATATATATTAACAAGACATGCCAGCGTTTCTCGACATTCTTCTGCATCACACAGTCAGAGATTAATTCATTCTTCTTTAATACCAACTATCCGTCATGTCGTTAACAACTTCCCAAGTTGACATTGTCAAGTCAACAGCCCCTGTACTCAAGATTCATGGAGAGACCATCACATCCTTGTTCTACAAGAACTTGATTGGCACCTACCCCGATCTCCGCAACATCTTCAACCTCAGCCATCAACACGATGGCGCTCAAGCCAAAGCTCTGGCTGGTGCTGTGCTCGCGTATGCCACCTATATCGACAAGCCCGAATTTTTAGCATCTACAATCGAACGTATTGCCCAGAGACATGTCAGTCTGAAGGTTACGGAAGATCAATATGCTCTTGTTGGCGAGCAGCTTATCAAAGCCATTGGAGAAGTACTAGGCGATGCCCTCACGGATGACATCGCTGATGCGTGGACGGCTGCCTACGGTCAACTAGCCAATATCTTCATCAACCGCGAGAAGCAATTGTATCAAGAGGCCGGCGAGTGGGATGGCTGGAGGAAGTTCAAGATTGCCAAGCGTGAGAAGGAAGCAGATCTCATCACAAGTTTTTATCTGGCTCCATCTGACGGCAAGACACCCCTGCCCCCGTTCCGTCCTGGTCAGTATGTCAGCCTCCGAATCAATGTACCTGAGCTCGGTGGCATCTTCCAATGTCGTCAGTACAGCATGAGTCAGGCACCTCACAGTGACTACTACCGAGTCAGTATCAAGAAGGAGAGTTTCACTCTGGAAGGAAAAGACGAACCTTTGCCCGGCACCGTCTCCAATCTCCTACATAACCACTATCAGGTTGGAGAGGAGATTGAGATGACATATCCTCGTGGCGAATTCTGGCTTGACATCGAAGATGATACAAAGGCAAATGCACCTCTCATTCTAATATCGGCGGGCGTTGGTGTTACACCCTTGATGTCCATGCTCGAGTCAGTTCTCAGCTCGCCTCAATCGAAGATGGCAAACAGACCTATCCTCTGGCTCCACGCAGCTAGAACATCGCAGCACATGGCTTTCCGAACACATGTTCGCAGTGTATCGGCGGGCCACGAGAACGTCGAGACTCTTATCTGGCTCAAGAACGTGGCCCAAAACGATAAGAAGGGCGAAGACTATGATTTCGAGGGACGATTAGACCTCGATGTTGTGTATCAAGCAAAGAAGGAAGAATTGGAAAACAAGGGATCTCAATTTTTTATTTGTGGACCTGCTTCTTGGATGGTAGCAACAAGAGATAAGCTACAAAGTTTAGGGGTTGCGCACGAGCAAATCAACATGGAGCTCTTTGGAACTGGCAGTATCAACCAGGAGTGAGGGGACATATGACTGAGCAATCAGACCAGGCAACAACAAACTAGAATGTAGAATTAGACAATTGACCATTTAGACTTTTCCTCTCTAATGTATCTTCCCAAAGAGTCTTGAAAACAACAGGCAGTAATAGGGTCTGAGGCCATATAAACATCAGACTTGGAAAACGATCTTCTGGACCTTGGACTCGTTGAACAGGTCGTAGCCTCGAACTGCCTCTGATAGAGGAAGAATGTTGTCGAATAGGAAGCTGTACTCAGTCAGTTCAAGCCAGGCTCTTTGAGCATATCATTGACTCAAGAGTATGCATACCTGAGAGAATCCTGTTCTTTCTTGAGAACTTCCATTGCCTCAGAAAAGATACTTCTTACTGGGCACCGTCCCATTTGCAGACGAACATTTTTACTAAACTCAATTAGCTTCATTTAATGTAACAAGAAGTTGGACCTCACTTGTACGCGTCACTGCCTGACCAAGGGATCTGTTGCATGTTAGTAGAATCCATAGCTGTGCAAAGTATCATGACACATACCTCTGCGTTATGGACACCAATGCTGCTGATAGCACCGAACGACCGAACGAGGTCAAATGCAGTTCGAAGGGCTGGCGAGAGCCCGACTACTTCCACCACTATATCAGCGCCTCTGCCATCAGTAACTGACTTTACCTGTTCAATCATTTTGTCCCTGCTCTCCATGAAGTTGAGAGGCTCGGCACCAAGCTTCGCAGCCTGATCAAGTCTGTTCTGAACACTATCCACAGCAAATAGATGCTTTGGCTTCAGCACTGCCGCAGCAACAATGGCGCATAGTCCAACGGGACCACAGCCAATCACCACGATAGTCGAATCTTGCAGATCTAGCTTCGGCATCATCTCAACTCCGCTCTGGACACCGAAATAACCAGTGGGGAAGATATCAGCCATTAGAATAAGGGCCTGGTCGTGGATTCCCTCAGGGGCCTTGATCACAGTCCCGTCTGCGAACGGTACACGGACATATTCTGCTTGAGCTCCATCGAGATTGGGAGAACCAAGGGCTTGGCTCTTGACACATCGTGCTGAGCCACCATTCTGACAGTAGTAGCATTCGCCACTGTGTAATGTTAGTATTTGCATATGAAAGGCTCTCGACATAAAAAGATAAATGCAGAATCTCACCAAGAAGCGGTAAAGGGGGAGACGACTTTGTCTCCAATCTTCACGGTCTTGACTTCAGTGCCCAAAGCAACAACAGTACCTGTAAATTCGTGACCCATGATAAAATCCGGTTCTGTTGGTTCAACGCCTCGGTACAAGTGTAGCTCTCTGATGTCTTGTCAGCCCTCTGCTTACAAGACGTTATTGTCAGATGGTACACACGATCCACACAAAGCAGTCATGTTGACCTTCACAATAATGTCCTGAGAATTCTGGACTTGTAGCAGTTAGTTAAGTGTGACAATGAAGCCTATTACAGCATCCATACTCTGAGGAATTGGTCTGTCTTGCACAGAGATCTTATATGGGCCATTAAAAACCACAGCCTTCATCACTTCTGAGATTGCCATCTTCGTAGAATTGAGGGAGATTATAGGTGATGACGATTTGTTTTTGAAGAGCAGTTGTTTGTTTATCACGCGACGAAGAAAGTGACAGTAATAAATGCCTTTAAGTATCAAGTGGTTTTTAGGCCCAACTTAAGTATGCCCATTGTTCTACTCATGCCGATAATTGTTTCTGCTGAGGCCGGAACTTTCAGATCTCCTAGGAAGTCTCTTAACAATTTATATCCAATCAGCAACGCTTTTCAACAATCATGTGAGCGGAACTGTCTCTCACTAAATATGGAAACCGAAGAGATTACGAGTATAATTGGCGCAAACTCAGTAAGTCTCCACCGTTCACGTGCTATTTCGGCTCTTCAAACTCCGCGGAACTTTCTTTCTGCGCTCTTAACTATGACACAATCAACAACTCATACCTTAATGACATCAGGTGCCCAGATTTGCCGAAGCCGTCGGGCTTGTGAGCCATGTCGGTAAGTTCAGAGTTATTGTGAGGAGAGATTGGTCAGCTGACATATAAATGCAGTCGCAAGAAGTCAAAGTGCACTGGGGAGCGACCGATTTGCTCATTTTGTGAGCGACTTCAACTTCCGTGCAAGTATGCAGCAAGGGGAAGCTCGTCGCAGGATAGCACCACCAAAGCCCAAAAAGCTCAGAAGTCAGACGCTTCCATAATTCACTTTCATATTTTTTGCCTAACCGAAGTTGTAGGAAATCCACCAAAGACAGGGTCCAGGTCCTTGAATCGCAAATAGCGTCCTTATCTGAATTACTTAGGTAAGTCAAAAACCCCGTAGCGACATATCTATAAATAATAATGAGTCACCTGTTAGTTCGCGGACGAATAAAGAAGCTCAGGCTTCTGTACCTTCGCAGCCCCTTCCTTCAACGACAAGCTCGGATGGGAACCCTTTCCTAACTGAGCAGGCTGTTCCGAATGAGCGACAAACTGTCTCTTTCTCAGAAGCCCAGTACGAATCTTATTGTTACTCATGTACCATACGCTTGACTAATTCTGATCTCAGATCTGACCTGCCACAAGACGTATTTACTCACTTTCTACAAGTCTATAGTCAGACAGTGCATCTTCAACCTCTTCCATTGTTTGACCTCGCCACCCTGGGAAGGAAACTCAATAATGCTCCTCAATACTTTCTTGATAGCTTCCTAGCTCTTATGCTTGAGTTCACTACTCATGAATACTTCCGGAACAAACACGCAGAGGCATCTAGCTATTACAGCCGCTCGGCAGCTACTACCATACAGCGACTTGCTGCTGAAGGAAAACACCAGGTTGAGATTGTTCAAGCTCTATGCATGATGGCACTGAGAGATATTGCAGGGAAGCGCAATGTGGTTTCCTTCGATGGATCTTACTAATGGTTCTACAGGGAGTGATTTGCCCAGGGCATGGATGTCCATTGGCACAGCGACACGGCTGGAGAGTATCCGTAATCTGTGGAAAAGCAACTCAGTCCCCAACCAGGAATCAGCAGAAGAGAACAGATGTTATTGGAGCATTTACATGATTGAGGCCGTCTTTTTCCCTCACATGCCACGGGCCCCAACACATGACCAGACTCGGAAATATCCTCCCAGTGTTGAGCCTCCGCCACCAATTCCACTAGATGCGAACGATTTCAATGCACCGGACTTCGATAATGCTGTTGGTTCATCTGATGACCTAGGAATCAACACGCACGCGGGGAGAATGATAGCAGTCTGGAGTCAAGTTGCCTGTCATCTCCATGAAATCAGACGTGGAGAGGTTCAGATACCCTGGCTGCCAGAGTCTACGTACTCCAAGCTCAATCTTGCTCTTTTTGAGTACGAGGCTCAGTTCAACCAGAGACACCTGATGAGGAGTCTATTCCCTTTTAAAAGAACTTCAGAAGAGATACAAGCATACCGCGAGTATTGGAATCCATGGTTGACCACGCATTTAGTATTGCATGCGTCTCTCGCCTTATTGAACCACCCTTTCATTCACTTGGTGGCCTTACGCCGCAATAAAGGTATGAGCCAGTCCAGGTTGTTCTTACAACAGGTCGTAGATCAAGCTCTCTTCCACTCTGGATGGGTATTCTGGCTTGTTGGAATATTTGAAGATTTGAACATCGAGATATCCAATCCCCTCATCGGGTTAGCTGTTGCAGCAACATCGACAATTCCATGGCTCTACCAATTTGTCAAGAATGCCAAGGTTGCTAGCAAAGCCAGCCAGAATTTAGCCAAGGGACAGAGATTGCTACAACGCCTGTCGAAGACTTGGCCATGCATGTCACACAAAGTATGTTCCTCCACTACGAACCCGGTAGTTACTAACCGTAATCCCCAGCTGCAAGGCCTCCAACGACTCCAATCACTTGTCATTGGAAAGTCACCTGAAGCCGGTGCTGCTGATACCACGATTAATTTTCCACCGTCTATGATATGGGAACTTCTCGATCCGATCATTTATAATACCAGACTATCCACTGATCCTTCTGACCTATCCACAGAGGGCCTCCCTTACGTCAGTATACATGTCACAACAGACTTCTTGCATCCTCTAGCGGATGACGAAGACGATCAAGCGTTGAGTCACTTCAATTGGGAAGACAGTCTCATGTATGGGAACGACCTGTTGCAGGACAATTACCCTGCATCACTTGTTCCCTTTGATTTCAATGTAACCTAGTCTCCCGTTGCAAGAATGGCTATTTTTGTATCTCGTAGGTGACAATAGTGAATGGGAAAACTGCTAGTACCGGCACCGTTGAATAATGGTATCGGGAAACGGCATTTAACAGTTCCGATTAGTTTACCAGAACGGAATGTGTCGTGACCCATAACAACGCTAATGATAAGCCCGCCCATATCCATCACCTGTCAAAATCACGCAACAATAGAGCTAGCGCAAGGTCAAAAATTTTCGACAAGCCTCGTGATTTACGAAATGGCATGCAAAGTCCAAAGGCGATGATAATTATTGCCGTTAATCCGATTATGACAATTCGCTTAGCTTATCTTGTAGCGCCATCTACTGTGACGTAGTCACGATCTTTTGGAAAGCATCAAGTCGGCCCACTGTCAGAAGCAAATTACATGTGATGTTCGGGTTGGACTACCAAAACCTCGGGCATTAACAAATCACCAACGGACTTCTCAACAATCAGATCATATCGTGAGAAAGAGTTTGCTTGCGTCACGCAAACTGGAAATGAGGATAAATTAAAGGAGTTGGCCGTGGTTGGCGAAGTTATTCTTGATATAATCATCACACATAAATTCCACTATATTCCAATATCTTAAACATCAATTCGCTATTCGCTATGTATTACAGCAAAGGCAACTATGAAGCCTTTGCGCGACCACTCAAGCCTGAAGGTATTGAGTCCAAAAGGGCATGGATTGTCGGCTCTGGCCTCGCTGGTCTGTCAACCGCCGCATTCCTTGTGCGCGATGCTCAAATGCCAGGAAAGAACATCACCATCCTTGAAGAACTGAAGATCCCAGGCGGTGCCTTGGACGGCATCAAAGAACCCGAGAAAGGCTTCGTCATCCGCGGTGGCCGCGAGATGGAATCTCACTTCGAGTGCCTTTGGGATCTCTTCCGTTCTGTTCCCTCGATTGAGGAGGAGGGAGCTAGTGTTCTTGATGAGTTTTATTGGCTCAACAAGAGAGATCCGAACTTCTCGCTCCAGCGCGCTACGATCAATCAAGGTCAAGATGCAGAGACTGGGAAGCTGTTTACTCTGACCGAAAAGGCCCAGTCAGAGATGACGAGGCTTTTCCTTGCTACTAGAGCTGAAGTAGAGAATAAGCGCATTGACGAAGTCTTCAACGAAGACTTCTTCAAGAGCAACTTTTGGCTCTACTGGCAGACCATGTTTGCTTTTCAGACCTGGCACTCTGCTTTGGAGATGAAGCTGTACCTCCATCGCTTTGTCAACCATATCAAAGGCATGCCTGACTTTTCGACCCTCAAATTCACCAAGTACAACCAGTATGAGTCTCTTGTGCTGCCATTGCATAAGTGGCTCGAGGATCAGGGTGTTGTATTTCAGTACTGCACCGAGGTTCAAGATGTCGACTTCAACATTGGGGAGAATAAGAAGACTGCAACTTTCATTCACTGGATCAGAGATGGAGAGAAGGGTGGTCAGTCTCTCGGAGTAAACGACCTCGTCTTTATGACTATTGGTTCGTTGACGGAGAACTCTGGCTTGGGCGATCAACATACCCCAGCTAAACTACATGATGGTCCAGCTCCCGCCTGGGACTTGTGGCGTCGCATCGCAGCCAAAGACCCCTCTTTCGGCCGCCCAGAGATTTTCTGTGACAACATCCCTGCGACAAAGTGGATGTCAGCAACTGTCACGACTTTAGACAAACGTGTTCCCGAGTATATCCAGAAGATCTGCAAGCGAGACCCATTCAGCGGAAGAGTCGTAACTGGAGGTATCGTCACAGTCCGGGATTCTAGCTGGATCATGAGCTGGACGGTCAATCGTCAGCCTCACTTCAAGAACCAGCCCAAGGATCAGATTGTTGTTTGGGTCTACGGCCTTCTTGTCGAGAAGAACG
Organism: Fusarium oxysporum Fo47; assembly: GCF_013085055.1. NCBI lineage: Eukaryota > Fungi > Ascomycota > Sordariomycetes > Hypocreales > Nectriaceae > Fusarium > Fusarium oxysporum. The sequence goes on from NC_072849.1 coordinate 2,605,862, forward strand.
GCGACTACGTTAAGAAGCCTATGCAAGATTGCACTGGCGAGGAGATCACCCAGGAGTGGCTATATCACATGGGAGTCCCAGAGAACGACATCCCTGTTCTTGCGGCTGAAGGCGCCAAATGCGTTCCAGTAATGATGCCATATGTCACATCTTTCTTCATGCCACGAAAAGCAGGGGATCGTCCCGACATTGTTCCAGCCGGAGCAGAGAACTTTGCCTTCCTTGGGCAATTTTCAGAGACGACACGCGATACTATTTTCACTACAGAATATTCCGTTCGTACGGCTATGGAGTCGGTATATAAGCTTACTGGGGTGGACCGTGGTGTTCCAGAGGTATTTGGTTCGACTTATGATGTGAGAGTTTTGCTTGATGCAATGTGTCAGTTACGAGATGGCAAGGAATTGGCGACGTGGCTGCCAGAGCGTATTCGAAGGTTTCTAGTCAACAAGTTGGAAGGATCACAGATTGGCCAGTTGATGCATGAGTATCATCTTATTTAGTTAATTATTGTCGCTTAGAGCATATGTATCTATAGAGTCAAATATTCTCGTTATTAAAATATGGTCTCGCGGTAAAATATCTTGAGATCGTATAGCGTTTTAATTCAACCTCCGTGAAGTAACGGAGATGAATCCCAGCCTAAAAGCGCCTCATTGCCTAATACAACTATGGATTAAGAACGAACCTCCAGTATCCGGCTGGTTGTTATGCAAGGGATGTATTGGAGGTCCTATGATCTCTCTTTCATTCTAGACGCAGAAACAATTCCAACTCAGTAATCAAACATGGATAATACCATCTGTGACTGTCTTGTTTGATTAGTTGCGATGGTAAAGTAAAGTAATAGGACTACAGTCTAGGAATTGCGCTTTGCCTGCTACGACGTTCAATAAACAGGGTTCAGCCATAAAGCACAAGGCTTACCCTAATTCAGGGGACTGTGAGATAGAGGCATGCCAATCCCGCCAATTCCTTGAGTTTATTTTTAAGCTTATTGATTGTTTCCACTTCGATGTGTACTCGCGTCACACGCTGGAAGCTGCGGGTTTGGAACTTTGGTATGTACTAAGAGGAGAGGCAGCTGAAAAGAAGTCAGTTTGTCATGGTAGTTACGGTCTGGACCCTGTGTAGACCACCAGCCGTCTTGGCATTTTACCTTGCCAAGACTTCTTTCACGACCAAACGGTATCATTTTTATCGTACAAGGTCATGAGCACGAGAAAGTCATGCAAAATGTCAAGAGGCTGTCGCATGGGGCCTAGCTAGACTTTTAGGTTTGACGCCATCTAATCTCTGGCAGCTCGCATCGCTTAATGAATCCTCATTTGAGCGACTTCCGCTTCCAAGGGCTGAATACCATCTCGAGACTATCGATTATGGTGGAGACGCTACGTGCGCCACTGGGTTCAGCTTCATGGGCTGGCGGTGACCAGACTTGAGAAAGGTCTCGAATTGCCAACGAGGCACTTTCACTTATTTACAGGGTGCTCACCGCAGACAGTGAGATTGAGACTGTGCTACATTCCCGCAAAGTCCACTCAGCGATGAAATTCTCACTTATTTTGGCTCCGCTGGTGCTGCTGGGTGATGTGGTTTCAGCGCAAAGCAGCTTAACCGATATCTGTACTGGCAGCGCCAATAATGGCTGTAAAACAACTATCACTGTACCAAACGGCTTCAAGATCGTCACAACAAAGAAAGTTCGTTCCATTCAGTTCAACTACATCAAGGTCAACGTCTGCGATCAAATCCGCAAAGCCCTCGGCACAACGCTTGGCAACAAATTCCTCAAGGCCCGGGATCCTATTTGCAATTGCTTCACTAAACTGCGCACTCTAAACTCTGAGGGCAAGTTCGCGTCTTCCTCGGCTGGTAACTTTGACTTGGCGAATAACTACTATCTCGATCAGGCCGGGACCCTGGAAAAGGTATTGCTGGAATGCGTTGCTTTCGAATGCTTTTGCGCTGACTGAGTCTAGTGTTTGACGGATGCAGGTCTCAAGTACTCACAAAGTCGTGATGCCACCTTGAACAAACTCAAGGCGACTGGCTGGAAAGTCGCCCTAGGGGCTGATGTACGCCTCCGTTCTGTTCCTCACATAGCTTGACTGACATTTATCAGATGGCCCGCGGAACCTTTCGTGCCATGATCGCTGTGATCCATCCCTGTCGTGTCACAGGTGTTTGTAACTCCGAACAAATTTATGCCGTCTTTAGTAACTACCTCACCGCCTCGTATAAACTTCTCCTTGGCCCCATCATCCCCATACTCAACCGATGGAGAGACAACCTCGACCTGATCACAAAGTCTACTGGCTACGTCATGACTGCTACAGACGAGGTCAAAGGAGCCTTTAATGAGGTTGAGCCGACCCTTAGCGGCTATTATGACTCAATCTGTAATTGGCTGAACTATTGCGGGAATGATCGCCCGAATGTGAAAAGGTTCATGACAAATGTTCAGACCGTTATCACTTTGTCCGACAAGCTTAGTACAGCTAGGCAGATATTCAGCTTCAACACCAAGGCAATCAACTTGTTGGGCGATGTCAACAAGCTCAGGTCAAACTGGGCTTATATCCCTCCAGCCAATGAAATGATCAGCAGGATTCGGAACAACGAGATCAAAGTCGCCAAGGATGTCTTCAAGTTTATGCCTGTCGTTAATGGGATGTCAACTACTTCTAAGAAGGTCGCCAATGAGCTTGCCCCCCTGAAGTCGTTTGCCACTGAATATCTGGCGGATTCCAAAGCTCTTCATGAACTGATCACTAGTATGTTGGCAATTGACTGGGAGAAGGTCAATCAGGCGGAGTTTGATAACGGTGACCAAAGTGGCTATTACGTGCGCAATGGCCTCATCTCGATCCAGGATAACATCAAGAAAGAGTTGGCTGAGGCAGTCAAGGTCTACTTCTGGCTCATTCGGGCAACAGACTCTCAGTTGAAGGACTTCACCCTGACGAATGGTCGCTGGAAGATGGAGTATGGCACCGTGGCTTACCAGCGATGGAGCACCATTGATATTGACATGCCGTGTACCAAGATGACCAGCAAGACGGAAAAGAAGGATGGTCTGACGAAGACATCCAACCAGTATCGGACCTACTGGAAGTGTCATTTTGGTCCACACACGTCTCAGTATCAGGCAGTTCATATTCCTTATGTGAGGATGTATGAATGATCTAAGGGAGATGTCAGCTTGGTCCAAGCCAGTACACCTGGTCTAGCCTGAACTGGCTATGCAAATCAGATTATGTCCATGGCTTTCAAAGGCCGTCTTGAAATTGCATTGGTCAATAATGGCTACAATTTAACACGATTTCTGAGAAGATATACTTTTATTGATGTGGTGGATAAGCGTGATCCCGCGCAGTGCTTCATTAAGCAGACGATGCCGTTGTAGCTTGACTGGGAGCAGATGTGGCTGTTGCTGTTTGCGACGCGGTTGCACTGCCACTAGGCTCATCATCATCGTCGTCTCCAGAACCACTACCGCCACCCTTGACAACCATGGCCTGAACAATCTGGCCAGCCTTGTTAAAGACAATGTTAACAAGAGCACTAAGCTCCTTATACTCATAGGTCCTTTGCGTAAGACCGTTGTTCAGAGTCTTCTCATCGCCAGTGAAAGTCATGTTTTGCTTGTAGTTTCCGATAATCGAGCTAACAACATCGCTGCCCGTTTTTGTGACTTCTTGTACAATGTTTCCAAGGTTGTCAATGAGGAAATTGAGTTTCGTGTCGCCCTGGGTGATAGATCCAAGTAGACCATCTACAGCGCCGATAACGCCTTCGACGATGTCGCCGACCGAGTCGAGCAAATTGATGAGAGCCGGGTTCAAATCGAGGGAAGCCAGAGTACGGTTAACAATCTCGACTAAGTTGCCCAAACGGACAACGAGCTCAAGTTCGGCCTCTACATCTGCGATCGTGATGTTGACTTTGTCGATGCCAACTTGGATACCTGCATTGATCTGGACAAGCTTCGCGATATCCGCGTTGAGGTTGATATCTGCATGTAGGTTGTCGACGTCTAGCTCAATGCGGCCGACAGAGAGTTCTGGGACTTTGAGATGAACATCGGGAGGACCAAGTGAGGAGTTGCTTGAGCCGCCTCCTCCTCCCGGTGCAGCTGTTGGTTGGGTTGTGCTGTCGCTACTGGCATCATCACTCCCAGACGGTGAGGCTGTTGGGGGGATTGCAATGCTCTCTGCAGTCGTAGCTGGATCTGTTGAATCAGGTGTTTGGGCAATGCCCAGACTGAAAAGGTGAGCCAGGACCAGAGGCTGAAAAATGGAGAGACGCATATTGACGTTTGGTAGGAATCTCTTTGGAAGAAGGTGATGATGTTCGATGCTCTAACGGCGGGACAGTTATGGTATGTCGAGACATTTCTTACTCATCGTCCACCGCCAGGTCTTTGATAATTTACCCCATGGCATAAAGTGGACCTTTGTCACACGGCCCTTGGAACCAGCGCAATCTCCCGTCGCATCATGAGCGCTCGGCCCTATGAGCTTATTAGGATGGTTATATTGCGGGTGTTATCCGTCCTTCCAGCTACAAGTGATGAAAAAACAGGATTTTCGTAATTGGAAAGAAATTACTGATATGCTTTACGGGGGTAATCGATCGAGATTGAGTTCATGCATTGACGCAGTGACAGGGGCCTGTCGGAAATACAGCCCTCTCAGGCTTCTAATACGCCGAATATGGCTCCACTCGTTGTGATTTCCCCTGCATCAATGAAACCTCGGAGGCTGGAGATCGGGGCCGAAACTTTCCTACCGGGGTTGCTGCTGTTTCAAGTTCGCTTACCGTCGAATCTGGGCTGTCCAACCAAGTTAGATTGAGCAATATATCACTGTTTTTTAGCAGGGATCTTTGGCATTACAAGCTTGGTTGGGATGCTCTGTCAAGGAGGGTCGCTTGTATTTTTTCTTTTTTCTATTCTACGCCTTGTGCCCTTTCTGAAGGGTATCTCATTTTAGCCTGCGCAGCTGTCTCACTCATTCTCACTCTCTTTTCACTGGCAGCAAACTCAACCTCACAATGAAGCATTGTTCAGTGTTTGGCGCTTTGGCTTTGGCCTCGTTTGCAAGCTTTGCTACTTCGAAAGCTAAAGGCGACGGCTACTATGGCTATCGTCTGAACCGTCGAGGCGACGATGAGTCCGCTATCTACGAGACCGAAAACACCAACAGCGGTATTGCGCCTCTCAACGAGGAACCCGACGTCTACCTCAACGCCAATGTCTCAGTAGGCGAGATCTCTATCGAGGTGCAGAACATTACTGCCAAGATCAACCTAGACGCAAAAGTCCTCAATTTGCTCAATTTCAACGCTGGTGTCGATCTCGGTATTGATCGTGTGAAGCTCGGCATTTACAACGTCACGGCCAAGGTCGAGCTTGAGGCCCGTCTTGGTAATATCCTGCGCATGGTTGATGATGTCCTTGAGAGTATCGACCTGAACCCAATCATTGCCACTCTCGGTGATACTGTCAAGGACATCGTAGATGATGTTGGCGATGCCGTTGGCGGAAGCAGTGGAGGCAATGGATCTGGCGAAGATGCTGAGGCTTTAGAGAAGAGAGATCTCACTGCGCGTCTCGAGAACAATATTCTCTACTCCGTCAACGACTTTTCAGGCTCGACAAACAGGAACCGCGTCTTGACACAAGATGGCTTTCTGTATGATATCTACCTAAACAACAACGGAGTTGAGAGGCGTCGCAAGGAAGTTGGGTTCTACAGCAAAGACATGAAGTTTACCGGCCACAATAAGACAATCACCGGAGACGAAGGGGTGGAGTACGAGCTGCAGTATACATATGCACCGTATCATGGGCTCAGTGCTTATTGTAACATCTATACCGATCAGAGTGGAAAGGTGGTGAGAACAAAGATTGTTGCTGAGGCGGAGGGTGGAGGTGCTGCGACCATTGTGAATAAGGAGGAGGAGATTTAATTATTGTTATTAGGAGTACTGTAAACACTATTGCGGTTTCAAGCTCAACGGAAATGCCTAAGCTAACAAGGTGCGCCAACTATATGCCTAAAAGATTGTGTATTTACAAGTGCTATTACTTGGTAAGACGAGGTGTAAAGACAAGGTGAAGGTTTGGGGTTGCCAATGTAAACGTATCCATCTTGGACTTCAAGAAACCCTCTTGTGTCTGGCCCTCACCAAGCCTCACATCGAACGCCCGTACAATATGTGCTATAACATATCTCACCTCCATCAAACCAAGCTGCTTCCCAACGCAGGAATATCGCCCTTCTTAGAGTCAGTATAAGTTGAAAAGATATGGATCTATAACATTACCAATTGAGAAAGGTGCATAGACCGTCTTGTCTTTGACCAACTCGGGAGATGTAGTCCAACGCTCAGGGATATACTCCGATGGTCTCACGAAATAGCGTTCATCTGATGCAACCTGGTTAGTTGCTTGCCCACAGATACGCATGCAGAAAACAGCTTACCTCGCTGGACTGTATGCATGGGAACCTGGACAATTGTATTGCCTGGTATGAAAGTGTCCCCCACCATCAGTCCCTGCGGAGGAGTGACTCTCTGCAAACCTGAAGGGACAGGCGGATGCAAACGAAGCGACTCATCGATGACGGCATTCAAATGGGTGAGATTAGAGAGTGATGTATGGTCTGCGTGTTCTCTATCGCTGAAGTACATGTCAATCTCCTCTCTCAGCTTGATGATCTGAGAGGGATTAGTCGCCAGCTCGAAGAGAAGACCAGTCAATGTCGCAGAGGTCGTGTCGCTGTAATCCAGTAAGTCCCAAAGCGGCTCAGGTGGCTGCAGATAACACGGAGTATATACCTTCCAGCAACTGCGATCAAATAAGCTTCGGCCTCAACATTAAGCTTTGCTTGGTGTGTCTTTGGACTGCGCTCGTATTCATCGAGGATCCAAGCGAAGACATCGGGGTTATCAGGCTTCATCTACTCGTCTCCCACGTTAGTCCAGTCACAAGGTTGCTCAGAGAAAATAGTGTACCCTTGATCGTTCCTCAACCTGACTCTCAATCCACGCCCAGAACTTTCGATCCTCAGCACTAACTGCGGGGATGAGCTTCAGGATGGGGATAATCCATGAAATATGCGCGAGAGCCCCAACCATCTTCATTGAGTCGTGTAGTGACGACAGGAAATAATGATTCACACCGTCACGTAACATGTTGAAGGACTTGCCAAATGCAAGATCACCCATAACGTCGAAGCTGTAAAAGTTCAACCAGTTTGAGGCGTTGATAGTCGTGCCTTGCATCTCATTGAGACGATCGAGTAATTGTGTAGTATATTTCGTGACGCGAGGCTCGTAGTCCCGTAGTGCTTCCTACTTGTTAGCTGGTCAACAGATAAATAGATCAAGAGAGTTGCTCTGACATTTGGAGCTCAGGGCTCTGTCCCAAATCTTTCGTCTGTTGCTGTGCTCTTTGTGATCGCGAATCATGTGTAACGAGACACGAGGGTGGAGAATATTGTAGAATGGGCCTTTGGTGCATGGGGATTTGGCAGAGTAGATCGCATCGATCGCCTTTGGATGGATAATGGAAAGTTGTGTTGGTCCTAGAGGCAAAAGCTTAGTTTGACGTCAGAAGCTGAAAAGGAGGATACTGACCTAATCTGACAAAATCACCATATTTCTGATGGAGCTGCTCAACCTCTTCATAGAGGTGCGCATTCTTGGTAGTGAGGTAGGTCGGATAGAAGTTTGAGATTCGAGCGCGGAGTGGCCCAGGGAACTTGTTCAAGGGATGGAAGATCATGCGATAACAGAGGATGCTGGTCAAAAGCCCGAGTATGTGAGCACCTTCGAGCAAAAGAACGGATACAGCTGAAAGATTGGTGTCATGTTGCCATCCCTTGAATTCAGCCAAGCGCAGCAACCCAATCACAATAATGGGTAATGTAGCATAGGCCTGAAAGATGCGAAGTGCAAGCAAGTCCCATTCTCCCTTACGGTAGAAGAGAATGTGTAGGAGACAGCCACTGGCAAACGAGACCGCAATGGCCTCAAAGCTTTTGGGTTCAACCATCATAATGTGGTCCATGTTTGATAAAACAGTATAATGAGAATAGCGGTTTGAAAGGAACATAAGAGAAGGTTGATCCGGTCAATGCAGGTGAAAGGGCCGTAAAGGGGCGATTTAAGACGGGGATCTCATAACCATGGTGGTGATACAAATGCTGAATCAGGTGAACCAAGCCAAGGGTTGTTTTGTGGCATGGAATTCGGCCTCGGCAACTTTCATTCGTTAAACTAAACTTGCTAAAGGGGACAAGCTGAGCATCGCAACGCGGGGTCATCCTAAAAGGCATAGCAGAAAGATTAGCGCGTTATGGGGAATTGCGGGGAGTCTGGGGAAGAGTGGACTGAATGAACTTGTGAAGGTGCTCTGATATGTAAAGTCGATTCGTGAGTGGTTCAATTTGTGCCGGTAGCCGTGGGCCGTAAATGGTGTCTCACTACCGTTGTTGAGTGCATTAGGCAGCTCGGTCTTAGCGACTCGCAAAGGAGCACTGGTATACGCAGCCGGCCTATTCTTTTTGGGATACCTGGCCCCAAGCCTCTAATGTCAACAGGCTTTTAGGGAAGGGAAGCTGTAAAAGGTACTCTGAAGCTGCATTGTAAGTTATTCAGGACGTAGCGGTTTGGCATTTACAACATTGTTCTAGGTGTTGAAAATAAGCTGTGAATCTGTTTTCATTTTGCCGCTACTTGTATAGTGACTCTACTTGGTTCTCTTAATAAAATATGTCTTAGAGTTGCAATAGCCTCGCAGTCCATCAACACCCCATTCGCGTCCTAAGCCACTGTTTTTGTGACCCCCAAAGGTAGCTGTAGGCTCAATAGCTAGATGCTCGTTGAACCAAACACTGCCAACATCAAGTCCATCAGCGATGCGCATCCCAAGCTCTTCATCAGCCGTCCAAACTGAAGCTCCCAAGCCCATGTCACTTGAGTTAACACGAAACAAGACCTCGTCTACTCCAGACCACTTCAGCAAAGGCACCACTGGCCCAAAGGGCTCTTCGGTGACGATTTTGCTATCATCCGGCGGGTTATCCACAACGGTAGGTTGGATAAAGAACCCTTTCTGCAAACCCTCTGACATGTCTCCGCCCTTCAACACAGCATAATTGTTTTTTGCTATTTCATCGAGGTGTACCTTGACACGCTCAAATTGGAGTTCGTTCTGAACTGGTCCCATGAAGGTACCATCTGCGAATCCGTCGCCGACTTTGAGCTGCAATACATGCTTGATGAAAGAGGCCTTGAAAGTCTCATATATGTCTTGATGCACATAAATGCGCTTGACAGCAATACAGATCTGGCCTGCGTTCATAAATGCGGCCACTGCGATTTGTGAAGCGGCATTCTCTATGTCTGCATCTGCACAGACAATCGCAGCATCGTTTCCTCCGCTGTCTCATGTGAGCTGTTGTGTACTGGGAAGGGGGCCGCAGGTCAAGTTGGGTATACTTACAGCTCCAGCGTAACTCTGGTCAAATTCTTGCTGGCGCTCTCCATGACCTTCTTACCCGTAGCTGTCGAGCCAGTAAAGCTGATCTTGTCAATGCCTGGGTGAGCCGTCAACATGGGACCTAGATCATCGCCTCCGCTTAAGACCTGTACTACGCCAGGTGGGAAGAATCGCTGTGCAAGCTCGACTATTTTAATACCACAGTAGGGTGTGAAGGGAGAAGGCTTGACGATGATACAGTTGCCTGCCATCAGTGCTGGACCAAGCTTTCCGCACAGAAGCATAATGGGATCTACACCGAGTTAGCTCGAGACTTGGAGACGAGATATCAAGACGTACAATTCCATGGGACTATTCCAACAACCACTCCCAGAGGGACATAACGAGTGAAGATGCGTCTCTCTGGGTCGTTGTCAACCTCGTCCACGGGCATACCAAGCTCGCACGTCCCAGTAAGCCAGTGAGCTCCACGGATAATCTCATGGTCGGCAAACATAGTCTGCAGCGAATCAGTCAGCTCTCTCAGGCCAACACCCAAACTGAAATTTTAGACTTACAGGCTTTCCCTGCTCCGCTATAAGCAGACGCGCGAATTCTGCTTTCTGTGCCAACAGCGCAGCTGCCAAGCCCTTAATCTTCTCCTTCCGAACCTCAATCGGCGTCATTTTCCAAGTTTTGAATGCAGAGCGGGCTGCTTGTACAGCATCTTCAACGTCTGCTTGGGTTGACACAGGACAGGGTGGCAACGCCTCGCATGTTGAAGGGTTGATACCATGTCGTGTGACCGCAGTACCTCTGGCTTGGCCATTGATAATGTTGGAAAAGGTTGAGAAATCCATGTTCTCCAGATAAGTAGTAACAGCCATTCTGGTTTGCTATAATTGGTAGATGTGAGAGTTCGGGCTGTGTCTCCTACTCAAAGAATTGCTCTTAAAGGATTGGTCTCAGACTGTTTATGTATATCACTTTCGCCTTGAGGCCTGATATAAGTCGCCTTTACTCGTGCGAAGATTCACCAAGGTATTTACCCCGCGTTCCACATCCATAATGAGTTAGTAGCATGCTATCACGAGGCTAGATTATTTGGGCCGGTTGGCTTGTTATTTCTGCCGAGGGCTTTTCGCATCGGTTGAATTTAATCTTGGGGATAAGATTGTCGCTAGCTCGATTTAGGCTAGCCATGCTGTGTGCTGTTTGTTCAATAAATCATCATCGGTACCTGTTGACAGAGACCAACGTTGAATTTCGTGATTAAACATATCATCATTAACAATTATGGACACCAAGTTTATCGCAGCATACGAGCCTCAAGGCACTACGCCAGACTTCAGACTCGTAAACGGGTCCGTGCGGGCAATTCATCCCAGTGAACTGCTTATTCGAGTCGTCGCTACTGGTATTTGTCACACTGACCTTATCTTTGCCACTTGGCCTGCCGACCAGATCCCATACCCCAAAGTACTAGGACATGAGGGTCAGTTTAACACATTCCTTGTCGTTAGCGCCATGATCACTGAGGTTCGTTCATGTTTAGGTGCTGGTGTTGTAGTGGAAGCAGGGCCTGGGGTAACCAAAGCTCGCCCAGGTGACTTTGTCCTTCTCTCCTTTCACAATTGCAAAGACTGCTATGACTGCAAAGAGGGCCATCCGTCTTTTTGCAGCAAGTTCGTTGAGGTCAATTATGGCGGCGAGGATGCAACATATACCGCAGAGGGTACCAATTTGCGTGGCAACTTTTTCGGGCAGTCGTCCTTTGCTGAACTGGCAGTTGTCAAGGAAACATCTGTTGTAAATGTGACCAACATCATCAAAACTGAAGAGGAGTTGAAGTTATTCGCACCGCTTGGTTGTGGATTTCAGACTGGTGCGGCGACGGTTGAGAACGTTGCCAGAGCAAATGAGAAAGACAGAGTCGCAGTCCTAGGTCTTGGTGGTGTCGGATTAGTTTCTATAATGGTAAGAAATTATGTCCAAAAGCACGAAGAACAAGCTGATTTCTCTTCTAGACGGCAAAGATGCTGGCCTGCAGGACTATAATTGGCATTGATCGCGTACCTGAGAGACTGGAATTGGCCAAGGCCCTTGGAGCGACTCATGTAATCAACACAGCCGATGAGAACATTGACATAAAAGACGAGATCCAAAGAGTCACTGATGGAAAAGGCTCTAGCATAACGATTGACACGACAGGGAACATGGGCCTCATCAAAGCAGGTCTAGAGTTTACTGCCAACAGAGGTCAACTGATCTTTGTTGGAGTACCACCACTCGATGCCATGATGGATCTTCATCTTGTCACATTCATGCAGGTATGAATTCACCCCCGATTCTTCATCTTTACAAAGCTAATCGAAGTCAGACCGGGAAAGTCATTCGAGGAACTATTGAAGGTGATGCTGTCCCTGCCGAGGTATGAGGTTAAACATTGTAGACAACAGTCCAGGCTCTGACATGCGTATAGTATCTACCCCGAATGGTACAATGGTATCGGGAAGGCAAGCTACCAATCAATAAGCTGATCAGCTTTTACAAGGTATGTTCCTGGGATCTTGATAGTAGGGACGCTGTTCTGACGATTCTGTGCAGCCAGAAAATTTTGAGACTGCTTTGAAAGACATGAAAATCGGGAAAACAGTCAAACCAGTTATTGTCTGGTAGTTGTGATACTAATGCTACGCTACGTCCATATTTAGTTATCTTGGATCGACTATAACTTTCTGAAATTGCAGCTACGGTTACATTTAGGGATGCAACTCAGAGTATTAACCGATCAGGTCTCAGGTGGAATGCTCAACATAGTTCTCGTCAAGTTCTCTACTAGTGGCTCTGAAAACATGAATTGATTGGTTGGAATTTACCCTCGGTAGAAAATGCGCGGATGTCAAGTGTTGTGGCTGATATAAATCTTGTTTTCGCACATTGACTTACTACATTAGGACATAGCGTTAGTTGACAAAACATAGCCGAGTCAGAGCTCGTGGGCTCTGACTCAAAATAGTCGAGTCAACAATGCGAATAACTGCATTCAATAGAGGACAATACTTCGTAGCTTGACTAAAGTTTCCACTTCCCCGCGTTTTACCCCGCGTTCAGACCCTCTTCTCTCCACTGCCATCAATTAGTTCGGAAAAGGGGATCTTGGATCTTTCACCTCAACTACTGGTACAAAATTCATCATCATCGTTATCGAAACATTACCCAGAGCCCACAATGGAGGAGGCGATGTCCCATGGCATAAATCCTCGACGGAAGCGAGCCAGCAAAGCTTGTGTAGCCTGTCGCTCCCGCAAAGTCCGATGCGATGTCACTCATAGACCGCATCAGTGCACCAATTGTGCCCTTGATAACATTCAATGTGTTGTTAAAGACAGACGCACCAAATAGTAGGTTCCATGGACAAACAGCACCAACTCAAGCTAACCTGGCCAAGTCGCAAACGCTCTCCCGTCGTTGTCGAAAAACAGCAGCGGACACAGTTCAGAAACAGTTTGCAGGTAATTTTACCAAAGGACCCAAGCTCTGCTGCATCGGATGATCTGGATTCGCCAAACGATGCATGTCTAGAGCCAGATCTCTCAGTGGAATGTGGTCCTGAAAGCCCATCTATGTGCTTCGAGTCGCTTTGGGATCAACCTGAGATAGATTACCCTGCCGAGCGACTCATTCGAGGTGCGGCAGAAAATTATGCGAAGGAACCTGGAATCTTTGAGATGGTTCTAAACCAGCGCAAAGATTCTGACTTCACCATTATCTCGGAAAACTCTCGGGTTCATCAAACGGAGCCTAAGCCAGCCTCAAGCTCCGATGCAAAGCTGTCCGGTCAATCGCACATCATATACTCTTATTACTCTTTCCTTGATCTCGATATCTCTGGCTTGTTACCTGATGATATAAACTATCTCGAAGCCCAAGGCTGCTTTCGAGTCCCCACTCCAGAAGCTTTGGATGAATTTGTCCAAGAGTACTTTTTACATGTTCACCCGGCGCTTCCGTTGTTAGATGAAGCCTGGTTCTGGGCCATCTTTACACGACCTGTACGCGGCAGATCAAATCTATCTCTCTTCGTCTTCCAGGCCATGCTATTTACTGCATGTAGTGTATGTTACGAGCTCTGTGTGTATCTTGATACAGGATTTGCTGACTTTGTAGTTCCTACCATTTTCAACCCTCCGAAGTCTTGGATTTGCTTCAGTACACAATGCACGAGACACATACTACCGTCGCAGTAAGGTAAGTTCATCATGGTCGGTGAGTCATGCTAGTGAGCGAATCATGACTGACCTGCATTGCAGCTCTTGTTTGATCTTTGCAGTGAGAGGAACCTTGTGTCTAGTGCGCAGGGAGCACTTTTATTGTCATACAATGGAACAATGAAGGATCAGAAACGCACGAATTCTATTTGGCTCTCAACTGCAATCCACCTAGCTCAGGCCGCAGGTGCGGATCAATTTCATACCAGCTTAAACCCGAGTTTGACTACGGTAAATGAGCTAAAACGACTGTGGTGGTGCTGTATAGTACGGGACCGAATCCTACCTCTTGGGATGCGAAGACAACTACACATTACATCGCTCGATGTGGCGCACGGAAGCTACTTGCCTACTGAGAAAGATTTCTCGCGAGAGATTGACGGGTCTCGGGTCTACGCACCACAGACGAAACGAACGCTAGTCCAGTTATTTATCACGCTGTGTGAACTGACTGTTCCGCTCACTGATGTCATCAAGATCGTCTATCCTACCGGCCGCTTGACTGATATTCATTCTCCGGTTGTTCATGATGCCCAACAAGGAAGGGATTCGCTGCAGTCTTGTGAGGCTGGCTTGGAGGCTTGGTTCGAAAGGGCAACGATCCAGTTTCCAACCCCTGCCGGCATCATCACTCGCGAAGAGTCTCTTGTGTTATACACAAACTTACTCTACATATACTATCAGTAAGTATCCTTATTAATGCATAGTCATGTATTTAGTATCTCTGACTATCGAAAAGCGCTGCTTGCTTTGCACTTTATCAGCACAAGGCCTTCATTATTAGCCAGGAACAGGCCAAAGTGACTTCAGAGCTGCAATGGACCAAAAGCAAAATCGAGGATGCTGCCCTCGGCATTACAGAGAATCTGAAAGAGCTTATCCAACTGAGGTTGGAAAGGTTCTTGCCAATCAGCATGTGAGTTGATACGTGATTTGTGATTTACTATTGCTGATATTCTATTTCTAGTGCTGCATATATTGCTGTTCCCCTGGTGCTCCACATCCTTGATGTTAGACTTGCAAAGAGGCCACTACAAATAGCCCAGAAGCAAGGAAAGCTAAATGTTTATATTGAAACTATGAAGGCTATGCAGAAGCTCTATGATGGAGTTGATGATGTATGGACCTTTATCAGAACAGCTATCGATTATGCAACTGTACAGGACGCAGAGAATGAGACAAGTTTACAGAATGGTTATAGCATTAACGCTGTCGGTTGTCTCGGATCGAAATCCAATCTAACCAACGACAACGAGTATGCCAATGATTGGGGTAATGTCCTCGTCATGGAACCTGTTTTATACTTCCGGCTTTCTCGAACTATCGACCACTCGTTAGCTCTCGGGCGATATTCAGAGGACTCTACACTTGGACTCGCTGCACCTCATTCAGCGCGTTTGCCTTCCCCTAGACTGTTTGTCATCGACATAGGTTCTCCCGAACAAAACGTCGATGCCACCACTTGCAAGCATGACAAAGCATCTGTGGATAACGGGGATAAAGAATCCGACGTTGGGCAAGATCAGCTTTTATCAGCACCTCAAATGCTAGAGGATATTAATGAGTTTATTACTTATGACTTTGGAATGGAGGATCTGTAAGCTCTGGTCAAGTTAAAGAGGCTTAAACTAGAAGTTAAAGATATTGGTAGCTTTAATATATAATATTAGAGTAAAGTGTGTATTTAATAGTTTTATTATTCTTAACCTTAAGGCTCTTATGTATTTAATACCTTTAACTTTATGTAACTATTTGATTTTTAACTAATTAATCTTTTTATTATCTTTTGTATTATTTAATATATATAATTTCAATTATTAATTTTTATTCTATGCAATATATAATTTATAATCTTTGGCAATTCGACCAGCTCCTGGGAACCTCTGTAATACAACCCTGTATAGATATAAGACCTAGGTTTAAATAAATCTGTGCTCGAGCGAGGGTACTAAGCACTGGCTCCCAGTGAAGATGCATATGCAATGACCAATAAGTTAGGAAGTGCACAACAAATAGACGTAAATGGCCGTAGAACTAATGCAACCCTAATCTTACACGGCTCCTGAAGAGAATCCCCGCACATCATCAAACCATTGGGCCTTACGGGGGTAGTGGTCGCCGCTTATTAAAGAGTTATCTGGAGGGCTAGACCGGGAGGATTTAGACTCAAGTGGACCTCGGGAAGTTGTGGGATAACCCAAAGTCAGCCTTAGTTATCCTATATGCATACTGGGCCAAGTCCGGTGCCACACTTACGTTCTACCATTGACAGAACTCTATGGGCTTATGGCCGCTCACATATAAAAAATGCCCGTTCCGCTTCATACGACTGCTCTGTCCAGGAACTCCAACTCTAAAACAGAAGCCCCTAGCCGACCGGTATTACATTTCGCTTTGTTCCCAACATCAACCAACATGGCGTCTCGATCTATCTGGCAACGTGCCCTTATTCTCATTATTGCACTCATTAGTCCCGTCGCCCACGCACAGCTGAGTTGGCTGGTCCACGACCCCTTCTCTGGAGGCGGGGGCCCGGCATTCAATCCTCGATCCTGCGTCTGGGTGGCTACCCAGGCCTTTGCAGGTTGGGGCAGCAGGAAGCTCACCGCCACGGCGCACAACTACATCCGATGGGGACAGACAGGCTGCGTCCTCCAGATTGCCAACACCTCTCCCACGTCCTTCTCCGTCCAAGACCGCCGGTTGTGATCAGCCCTCCTGGAGAACTTGGTCCTGGTTGCGGAGCCCAAGTACCCGGTGTATTGGGGCAACACCGAATACCGAAGCTCGTTATAAAACATAATTATCATGGTTGCGCACGCCAAATTCTTCGGTTGGCAACCCGGTTAAGAGAGATACGGATAGGCTCAATGACAACCTGACGGCGGCGGATCCAGCAGACAACGATTTTGCCGCGCATGTGGCGGATCTAGACTTTAACAACGAACCCAAGGAACTCTTGGACACAAAGTTTATGGACTTCGCGGTCAAGCCTCGCGAGGAATCACATGTGTCAGCCCGCTCTGAGTCCAAGGACTTGTACTTGGCCCGCCGCCAGATCCGCTGGGTCCTTCGGGGTTGCGTCCGGAGCAGAGAAGGCGAGAAGGCCCCCAACGCCTTCGTCGAGGAATGCACCTGCGCAAAGCAAAATGGCGCGCAGGAGTACTACGTGGGCGACTTCACTATCACCTACAACGGGGAGAACGCCGCTACCGCGACCTGGGGGCGGGTCCCGCTGTTCAACGCGCTGGGCAACCTCGTCTCCCGCATCCAGTCGCTGAACACAAACGGGTGGGGCAATGTGGTGACGGTGAACTCCAACGGTCTCGGGACTGTCTTGTTCACTCCAGTTGGCGGTGGCTGCGGGTCGCGTCCTTCAACTGCTGAGGCTCGGTGCTACCAAGAGGCGATACATCATCTTATTAATGAGGGCTATACAGGGCCCGCCTTTCCCGGACAACGCAATTGTGATGGAGGCTTCACCAACGATGACTGGCAAATGCTGGTCAGCAATCCGATTGGTATTCCGAGCTAATGCTGAGGTGTTCTGCAATGCTGCCAGAGGAGGGAAGGCAAGCACCATTATGTCTCGGGTTTACATCTCAATTAGCTAGCCAAGTGCTCGTTATCGTCAGCATAGTATCTTATCTAAAGTAGAGAACTTGGACTATTAGCTTTATTAAAGTTATTGTCGAGTGAAGAACAGCTACTTAGCTTGGATATGGAAGACGCCTTTGAGGTTATCTCTTGGCAATAGTCCGCCCTGAACTTCCCAGTACCTATTCACTGGCTGACCAGGTCATACCGCGTCATTAGTTAGACCAGTTGAGGCTTTGGGCACGGACCTATCACGCCTCCATAGCCAAGCCCAGTCCTACCACTAGCCCACCCTAGCTATGCGTTCCGCTACTTTAGGTAATGATGACCGGATTTAACGGCTTTACCATGTCAATGTGACTATGTATGTTGGGAAAAAGGTTTGCAGACTGTTTCAGGCTCGTCCTGATTAAGGGTTGTCCTCACTTGAATAGCGATGACTGCAGGTGGAACCTAGTCCTTAAATGCAGAGGCTTGGATTTAATTGCCCTGGTCATATAATGGCCTTGCAGGGTTATGGAAGGACTAAATGTGACAGATGTTGGCTTGCATGCCTAAAAGCAACATGTTGCATTAAGGGGCTAAATAAAGGGGTAGAAAAGGCCGCTCTAGTATTAGTATAACATAGATCTTATCTTCCCTTATGTTTATATTATTTTATTAAATAAAAGGCTAGTACACTAATTAAAAAACTTAATAATAAGTATAATTTATAAAAAATATAAAATCTAATTTATTAATAAATAATATTATAAAGAATTATTTTATATATTTAATTTTATAAAAATAGAGTTTATTAATAGTTAATACATATATTCATGTATGTATATATAGTAAGTATCTGCAGAATGGTTTGCCTCATATGCCGGTGCACAGCTGACATGCATATCGAAATTTGCCATTATATCGGTTGGCTGAGGTTTAGGATATTAGTAATTAAGGGCCAGCGCAATAGCGGTAACCTTGGATGCTCTCCTTGGGTTGCAACCCATGGTGTTCTAAAGCATAACATCCAAGGTCTATGATAATAAACCAACCAATCTCAGTGAATTTCCAAGGCACAGGGCCATCTGGTGTTGGAAATTATTAGAGAAGTAACGAAGAGGTAGAAGTGTTCGACCCGTTAAGGCCCTGAGCTGCGTTGTGGTTTTTAAGCCCTGGAAGATCTGGTTGACGGCAGAGTCCGGATGCTATGGGCTTATGCTCAGATAGGAGTCAAACGGGAGACGGAGGAACAGAGCCGCCGTCTGGAACGGCAAAGTCATAATCGATTGGGGACAGACCAGGGTTAGCTGTATTTGATGGGGAGATGAGGCTCCGGAGGACTAGTGCAAGAGTGGACTTGTGGCTTGGTGCTCCATCCTGTTACGGGCGAAACATACATACACTCCACGTCATTGTCCGTCATGGCGTCCAATATATGTCTGCAGATGATCAATAGCCTCTAAAACTCGTTGGGCTGCCGTAACGAGAGCCTAGGGTTGATACAGCAAACTCGCTTACGAAAAGTCTACCAAAATCGTAGATCTCGAGTCGGTGTTTTCTTTTCCCCCTAAAATTGTTCATATTTGATACTGTATTAGGTCAGCTCGGTGTGCCGGCTGTATCCTAAGCATTTGGAAAAGACTATTCTGGATGCCGGTACCGGTACCCGACTCCGCTTCATCTTTAAGCCTTTTTCTAAGCGTGACGTCATAGGCATACTGCAGCCAACACGGGAAGTTAATGAGACGGAACTACGCATGATATGATGTTTCAGGGACGGCACAGGCCTGTGGTAGTGTGTTAGGTCTGGTGTAATGGACTAGCTAGGCCCTACCGTTTCTTTGACTCACAAAGCACGCGCGCCAATGGTAAGAGGGCGAGAGCTGGCACAGCGTCGGCTTAAGCTCAATATTTGCTGGCATTCCTGCTTTAAATTCCTAGATCTCCCACCTCACGCGCCCTCCTACATATGTGACAGCGCAAGGCTCAATATCCGCGCTTCTAGTTCAAGATTTCGAGCAGTATCTGTCAAATGGACTGACGCCCCTTATCTTAAGACCTATCCAATCATTGACTTCGTTTTACCGGCTTAAGCCAACAACATACTGGTGGCTCCTCAATCTGAGATTCTCTACTGAGCCCTCGAATTACTTAGCATCTAGTTCATTATTGGTATACTATGAACAGATGGTGGTGGTGTTTGCCGTTACTTGATTAATCTATAACCAGCAACATAGCAATATTGCCTTTTAGTATCTAGTCGAGGCCTCCCAGAAGTCAATATGGAAGCCACGGAGTTAGTTGAGAACAAGCCTACCGCCCGTCCATTTCAATGTGGTTGGCAATCCTGCACAAAGGTATATTATCTTTACCTTGATAGTTACAGTCGCAATCTAATAGCTGGCATAGAGCTTCAAGCGTAAGAGTGATCTCCAAAGACATTATCGAATCCACACGAATGAGCGACCGTACGCATGCTCGATCTCGGGATGCGGAAAGACCTTTATCCAGAAAAGTGCCCTGACCGTTCATATTCGAATACATACTGGAGAGAAGCCGCACCAATGCGAACATAATAATTGCGGAAAGCGTTTTTCTGATGTATAACTTGACTGATATCTATAAGCCTATAGAATGCTAATGATATTTCAAAGTCCTCAAGTTTAACTCGTCATCGACGTATCCATACGGGCGCACGTCCGTACAAGTGTACCTATGATGGTTGTTCTAGAAGGTAAGACGAGGAATGTCTTAGTCTACCCTAAGTACTAACACATGATCTAGCTTCTGTAGAAAAGCTACGATGGATGAGCACCAACGGAGATCGCACCAGCACGGAATGAATCCTAATGAAATCCTACAGGATTTCTCCTCAGATTCAGAAGACAACGAGCCTCCTCTGACCCCCCAGCACTCCGCAATGACCTGGTCTCCTCGTGATATTATATCTATGGACCAAGCCATTCCGGACGGCCCGATACATCGCCCGCCTTCGTATGCCGACTTTGATCAACCAGTCCATGGCCAGCATACTCCACACCAATACGACAATCGACACGGCATTTCTTCAAATGCGCCTCGCAAGTCCCACGGCCAACCCCTACTGGGCTATCATGTCGAGGCTCCAACACCTCGTCAAACCATGACAACGCCAGGGCAAATATACCATATTCCTGAGCGTGGTAATCCAGGGATTCTGACGATGGCGAATACTGCGCGACCTCATCAGCAGCTCCCTCACCAAGTAGAAAGGCCTCCTACAGAGTTACTGTATCCCACCTTAGCCATCGCAGCCCCGACTCGAACTAGCCCCAGGACCTTTTCTACAAAGTCGGTTCCTAGCTCCGGAGTTCAGGAATGCCTCTGCAAGTATCTGCTCAAGCACGAGCCAGAATACGCGCAGGCGGACACCCAACAATCCATCATCCCATTTCAGCAATATATACACAACCTGATAAGCCAGCCCCAGCAGCCAGTGACCTCTCAGGCACAGACGATTCACAGGCATGCAGCTAAACACTCCCCTCGGATATCTGCTCAGGTCCAAGAGGAAAACTGGTCAAATTATGTCCTTTCGACCGAAGCCACGACTATCAGGCATTTGCCGGCATACGGCAACGCGGTTTATGATCCTTCTGAAGCAAAGATCGAATTTGACAATCCTTTGATGCAACTGCAAAGCAGAAGACTTGCCAGTATGTAACTAACCTATATCGCTATTATCTGTCTTATTTTTATAAAAGAGGAAATTTACTACCTCTTATTAGTATATATCCTTATTAAATCCTCTTTTATTAAATAAGGGATAGAATTTAAAGACGCCTTAATAAAGTTTTATAATTATTAGTTTAATAATTATAATATTAAATAAAATAAAAATAACTTTTAATTATATTATATAAGATAGCCTTATGTATTTTATAATTAATTATTTATTAATATTATAATTATATTAAAAAAAGCCTAAATCAAGATAAAAGATAAACTATTTATTATATTAATAATATTATATAATACTTTAAAGTTTAAGTATTATAAAAATGTAATTATAATATATACTTTTTAATATTAATATTATAATTAATTTAATTAGTTTTATATTAATTAAGACCTTAAATAAATATTAATATTAATTAAATATTATTTTAAAAATACCTTTTAGCCTTATAAATTATAAATTACTTAAAAAGATATAATATATATAATAAGTAAGTAGGATAAATAAGTAAGTAGGATAAAAATCCCTTACCTTATATTATTACTATCTAATTAATTAATTCTAAATTAAATAATATATTATAATCTGCTATTAAGGCTTATCTTAATCTTATACTTTAGGCCTATAAGGTAGACTTAAAATTAAATCTGCAAATATGTTCTTAACTTAGATTTATAAGGATTTCCCTCCTAATATTATAATATTAAAGAAATAATAAATTATCTACTTACTAATCATAATATATTATTAGTTAATAAGTACTAAGTTATTAATTTTATTAAGTAGTAATTATAGCTTAAGATATATTTTTAAAAAAGATATAATTATCAAAGGGCTAAATATAAAAATCTAATTCTATTTATAATTAGTTTAAAACAAACCGATGATTCTTGGTATCGTGACTAAAGCCTCCATGAAATGTACATCCTGGCCGCCGTACAAGCAATCATAGCTAGGAGTTCCATTCGCACACCACCCGTAACCTTGTTGCGGGACCGGAGGATCGTCGTTGATACCTGGCTGGTAGTTTTTGCGAACTCCCACCTGTTCCCGGAATGCTATACTCGCGTTAATAGGTACGTGGACAAAGTGAGCGATTGGATGGTCTTGTTATGCTTATTGGTTAATTCCGTACTGGTCTTATTGAACCAGTCTACGACACTCTGGTCAACCTAGTTCTGCTGCGAATTACCTTGATAATAGTTACCGCCGCGGCTGTCGAAGAACCACAGGAGAAGTCGAGGGCTGCAATCGGTGGTGTCGCTACAGTTGGCCGGGTAGACAGCGAGATAGTAGTTGGTTGTGCCGGACATTGTTTCGTTGACCATTTTTTGAGTGCGCGACCCAGGCCACATCTGCTCGCGGTCTAGAATATCGTCGCCGGCAATGTTATAGTTGTGGTCATGGTTGCCGTAGTTAGACGCCCAAGTGAGACTGCGATTAACCAAAGGTTCGACAATCTGGTCAATATAATGTGTGCTGTTATGGGCGTAGGTGGAGTCACCATTAATGAGATCGTCGTTGAGAACTACAAGATCTGGTGTATCATAGTCGAGCACCTTGCGAATTACTTCGACAGAGTTGCGATCTTGTTCAGGGCCCATGGTTGATTCATCTGTAATCAAGAGTTAATCGCACAATTCGTGACGAGGGATGGTTGCATGAATAACATTGTCCAAAATGCATGTCTGAAAAGATAGCGATTTGAAAAGTGCCATTCTTCTTAAACTGCAATGGCTCTAGGTTGGTGTTATTGACCTCAGCTCCATAGCCAAGAGTGACAAGGAAAGCTATCGCAATATTGTGCCGTATCATTGCTCAGTCGATGATGTCAATGGCGACAATGTGTAAAGACGTAAAGTCGTGATGGTTATTCTGACCAAGCACTTGCTCGACATACCGGCGGTCGACTAACCCAATGTTGCGCTGAGTGAGGCAGGTGGCGCTGTAATAATCTAGAGCAAATGGGTCTAAGATATCACATTAGTTGAGAGACCAGATCCAGAAGCAATGGGAATTTTAATGTATTTTGAAGTCTAATAGTGATGGAATTAATGTTTTTACATCTAGCTTGAAAGTATATTTATCACATTTTAAAAAGTACATTATAAATAGTTTAATATACTAAAACTAAATATTAAGAGTTCTTATTCAAAGGTTTTATAATAGAGTTTGGTCCATATAGGGTAGGCTGGTTTTAGCTGTACAGTATAGTAGGCCACTTATTTATCATATGTTAGTGGGTTTATCTAAAACCTTGGATGCATTATTTGAACTTGTCCGGGTTTTCTTTATATACATACCTTTACTTCAACTCATCCCAAAGCCAATCGACCCGTTGATCTGTCTAATACCCATCTCCTAAAGCCCACTATCACCATCACTGTCCTCGTATTAGGCGATGAACGAATTGATTTCGACACGAAATATGGGGGACTCACGGCCCGAGAACTCGTCATCTCGTGGACTAAGGTCGGTAGTGCAAAGTCTACTCAAAGAAAAAATGCCAATAGCCCTAGGTTCGCACGGCCTGATCATTAATCTCCTTATGAATTTCCCACTGACGCGTAAGCCTCATCGTCAACACTACCTAGGCTTTGTTATTCACTCGTACAAGAAAGTTGCGAACCTGAACTTAAATTTAGCTGGTGATTGGGCTCATGAAGACTTGACGCGGTAAGAGAGCAGTAGTAGTAGTATAATCATCTGCAAAAAGTCTGGGATTGCCTTGGCCGACGTCGCATTCCCGCAAGAGTAATATACCGATCTGTTGAAACCGTGTGACTAAGGTGACCCGATCTGCTGGTGGCCAGGATTTGGATATAATGTAAGGAGCTGTGCTCCTCTCGGATATATGTAACTTAGAAATAACTACAACATAACAACCCAATTTGTTTCAAGAGAAATATAGAGAAAAGGAGAGGTATAGAAGGAAAAAGAGGCTATTTTAAGCCCTTTTCAAGGCCTTTTGACTTTTAGAGGCTTCTCTAGCAGCCTTTCACACGGATCTAGCTATATTACTACTACGTAGTAAAGAGGGTGGTAGGCCAGTGGTGGGGGACTGTTGTTAACAACTTCTCGTGAGGAGAAGTGGATCATGGGGTGCAACAACAGATGTGGTCTGAAGCGGATGATTGAATTGAGCTGCTTACTCCTCTACTCCTTGAGTAGCCTGGAACCCTCTTTCTAACTGGTCTTAAGGGATTATCCCACATGCTGACACAGTCATGTAACCGGGCAGCTCGGAACTTAAACTATCCGGTTTCATTAGTTACACTTAATGAACCTACACCCTTTGGCTGACACCGCTCGCTTATCTAGTGCATTTTCTTGTCATGTACATTATACTACTATAAGAGGCTTTAATAACCAAGAGCCCTTTTATAAATACTATTAAAATACCTTCCCTAACCAATTAATATTTCAATGAAAGCAGATGCCGGAATTTGAAACCAATCCAATACTGCATATCCTTTTTGGAACCTACTAATCCTGAGTCTTGAGCCCCACACAGTCCTGTGCACATAACTATTTGCCTAATAGTTAGTCATCCCGACGTTAGTTGTCTTCCTGATTGGAGCATACCACCGTAGTATATCGTCAACGTCATGCCTGTTTACATATTAACGAGAACGGCAGCGCCGCCCATGAGGGCTCCTATGGCAACGGCAGCAGTGGGCATGGCACCGGCGGCTGTAGACGTGCTTGTGGACGTGGTAGCGGAAGCAGTCGCGCTTGCTTTGGCACTCGCAAGAGCGCTGCTAGCCGACTCCAGAGCTGAATGGAGAGAGGAGGAAACGGCGCCCTTTGCAGTTTGGATTTCAGAGCTGATTCTGGCAATATTACTGCTAATGCTGGCGGCCGCGGCAGTATTGATATGCTCAGATGTAGAAGCCTCGGTGCTCGTAGCGGTCGAGGCAGCGTTTCCGGTCTTGCTCTCAACAGCACTGGAGATAGAACCACGGACGCTCTCGACGACACTGGAAGCTTTACCTGCGGCAGAGGACGCTGCGCCTTTAGCGGAGGAGACAATGCCGCTGGCACTGTCACGGGCAGAGGACGCTGCGTCTTTGATAGAGGAGACCTCGTTTTGTTGCGCCCGTAGGATACCATCTTAGTGGCCTGACAGTAATGAGAATGCTCTGTGATAAGCTTACCTGAGAAAGGACCGCAAGGAACATGGTAAAAGTAATAGCAGAGAACTTCATACTGAGTATTACCAGTGCATAAGAATTCAGCTGGAGGTAGGGAACATAAACTTGGAAGTCTGGATAGAAGTTGATGACGGTAATATATGGCAGAAGAATAAGAGCAGAGATGAGATGCAGCAGAGGACACCTACTTTATACTTATTCAGTGCCTATGCATATACGAAAACTGTTATAATATACGTCATCTCGATCCCCCAACTGGTGTCCCTCCATAACATCCTAAGCCAAGTCGTCGACTTATCGACGGTACGCGGAAATTAGTCGCTCATTTAGGCACATACTCTTCTCAGCCCCAGTTATTCGCAGGTTTCTATTTAGGTCTGGTAGGCGTCTAGAAGTGGCTAGGCCTGGTCTAATAAATTTGACGAAATGAAAATAGCCACTAGCTGCGTACTGCCTCCGCTCCTGAACGGATACCAAAGCTATTGGCTAAGCAAGAATAATCAATAAAGTTCGTTCCACTAAATACAGTAAATTTTCCAACTTCGAAAATAGGTTTCGCAAGTGGCACTAGAGTAAGTTAACCAACACAAAACTCAATGTGGTCCAACGCTCTGTTGTCATAAGACTATTCCAATCTCTTCCCCCAGTCGGAGACTTACGAACAGCTATCTGCTTTGAAGTTGAAACAATTGAACCCATTAGGCATCATGCACTCAGTTCCAGTTTTGGGGAATGGTCAAGGTTGTTATATTATGTAGTCTTGCCCGATAACGTGCCACGATTCTTCTCCACAAACTATCTGCAGGTACTGCAAATCCGTTATTATCTTGTAGAAGCTACCTTTCTCGGAGGAGAGGGGATTGAAGAGTGCAACAACAGGTGTGGTCAGAAGAAATAATTAATTAAAGTTGCCATTCTCCATCTAAGAGACCGACGAAGGTCGGTCTTACATACCTATATTCAATCTCCTGATATCATAGGTATTACCCTGCTGCCTAACGCTAGTCGTGGCGTTCACCGTCATCGTGAATAAATTCACCATCATTGCGATCCTTACCTAATCCAATAACATTACCCCGTAATCACCTCTGGAATTTTAATACAACTACCCATCGCCCCGTACACCCCCTACCCCGCACACCTAAACACCGTCACTTCTGCATCATCATGTTCAGCTTTGGGCACCCCTCGCAGCAGGTAGATTTTATATAAATTAATTTAAATTTCTCAAAATAGAGTTGCAAATCACTAATCGCAAGGGAAATATAGCTTCTAGGCTAATTAAATCCTTTAGATTTCTACCCCTATTTAGGTACTAAAAATAAGATATATTTTCGCTTATTAATAGTTAGTAGTAACCTAAAACATATTATATTTTGGCTTTTCCTGGCCTATATTATCCTTTTAGATAGTAATTAATTATAGTATTAAAGGCTTATTTATCTTTATATTCTTAAGATATAATAATTTTCTCTATATAAGCCGGCTAATAATAATATTAAATAATAATTATTTAACTTAAGTAAGGCATTATAATTAACTTTTATTAAAAAAGCTTATTAAGTTTAATTAATTTAATTTATATTTTAATATATCTAAGCCTGCTATTACTTATTAGTAATAAAATAATATTATAATAATAAATAAAATTTATATAATTTAATAATTTAATAAAATTTATAAAATTAATAAAGCTATTTATAATAGCCTAAATTAATTAATTTAATTCTTAAATTATTAAAGTTAAAGGTATTTAAATATTTAAAAAATAAGTAAATATATATTTTTTATTATAAGAAAATATTAATTTCTCTTAATCTTTTTAATATATATATTAGTCTTAAAAGATATATTTAAAAATTATTAAAATTTAATATATTTTAATTATTTATTACTTTAGAAGAGGTAAAACCTTATAGGCTAAAGCTAATTATATTATTAATATTAACTTATTAAGATAATTAAAGTATATTATATTATTAAAAATATAAGGCTATTTAACTTTATTTTTAATTTAATTAAAAGTTACCTCTTATTTAAAGTTTAAAAACTATAATTAAATAATATTTATAATATTATTTATTAAATGCTTTACTAATAGTATAAGCTTAATTAATCCTAGCTAGGAAATATAATTTTAAAATACTTTTAAAATATAAATATAAATTATATATAAAACTTAAAATATAATATTAAATATATAAGTCTTTTAAATTATAATACTTAAATTAAATAATTATTTAAGACTTACCCATTTTTAACAACTTATAAACTATTTAGTCTTAATTTAAATTATTACCTTTTTACTAATTTTAGTTTATTTATTCGTATATATAAGGTTAATTAATTACATACCCTATTATATATATTTAATTAATAGAGGCTATTTATAACTTTAAGTTAATTTAACTTTTATTAACTAACTTATATAAAAGTTAACCTAATTTCTTTAACTTTCTAAACCCTGCCTTTATCTTATATTTATCTTAGCTTTACTTTTATAACCTTAGATTATAACCAGCCTAGCCTTTACTTCTATATAAGAGGGAGGATACAGAGTACCTATTCGGCCTTAATAATTATATTCTTAAGCTACTCTTTATACCAGGCTAAACTACCTGTAAATATAATAAGAAAAGCTGCCTCTTCTGCCTTAAGAGATTAGCCTTACTGTAGGGCTTTTTCTAGCTTCTTTAATCTAAATAGCTCTCTAGCTAGCTAGGCTAGAGATATTATATTACAGAGGGAAAGGTAGGTTACAGAGTCTATAGTCACAGGGGAAGGGGAATAAAATACTGCCTATTTTTGTGACGGTTGGTTTCCAACTGTGGATAAACTAAGCCGTGCTAGGTTTATTATTGGTAGATTACGTAGGGCGTGATGCTGAGCTTATCGAAGTATCACGTCTCTTAATGGTAGATTCAATGCGTGTTAGGCTTGATCAATGTAAAGAAGTTTTATTAATAGCTGGTAAGCTAGAATCTATGAAAGTGCAAATAAATGTGTTCTATATACTAGAGATGGTTCTGGTTGATCAGTGAGGTTATCGTGGGATCAGTAATGATCCAAACGGATCAGTGCTGATCGCGGTGGATCAGTTCTGATCGTAGAGTCTTGGCGCTGATCGTCTACAGCGGGAGATGTAGTGATTGGTGGAAAATGTGGGGTACACGTGATGGAACTGTTGGGGTCGTAACAATTTTAGCAGGGAAATTATTCCTTAATCCAGGCCTAATTAGCTACTGCTGTAGTTATATCCCCTAGTTAGCTATAGTTAATAGTTAATTTAGTATTATAAAAAGCCTTAAACTAGGTCTTTTTATTATTCTTAACTAATTGCAATGCTATAAGAGAATTAGGTTATTAAAAAAGCTGTTTTCGCCACCTAAAAACTAAAGCCCCCCCCCCCCCGGCTCGAGCCAACGGGTATAGCTCTTAATAGTAGATTTAATATATCTTAACATTACTAGATTCTTAACTTACTAAATAGTCTTTCCCCTTCGCTGCATTCTCAATTTGCACTTTAACCTCACAATGATAATAGACCTCTAAGGGAGCCCATGCTCCTGGCTGAGCTCAATTCGACTATCAGCAAGGATAAGGCTTGGCCGGGGAGGAACGTTGCCAAAGAGGTGCGAATCCCTATGTCGCAGCTGTGGATTAGAATCGCCTGCGCTCGAGGTGTTGATATGCATGACGCGACGGAAGAAGGGCCAGGTCAAGGGAAGGTTTGCGACAATGAGGGAGGTTGAAGACTCGCGGATATACCAAAAGGTCCAATTAGGCCCGTAGGGGTCTGTGAAAGAGCAGTATTTATTTAGAAATGCGGAGACTATCTAAAGTTATATCGTTCAGTGTTAGCAACATCATATAGGCGGTATTCCCCTGCGTCGGTCGATTGCGACATGAGTTAAAAGATGAACACATACCGTGAAGATGCCCACAGCATAAATACAGCATAACGTTACTTTTATCCTAGTGGTAGTGTTGGACCAGAGGAAAAGTGGTATAGGAAGGAGAATGATCATAATGTCTGAGGACAAGTTGAAGGTTGCATTGGTAATAAGATGGTTCCTTGATGTGGCGCATTGTTCTAGATAATTAACAAGACGCGAAGATACAAGCCATTGGGGTAATACCGTGCTCGGTGGGGACGGCCCAGTACTGGGAGAAAGGTCGACACCAGACCGCAAGATAGAGGGTCATCATAACGACAAACCCGACAAGGACGTACAATGCAACAGTTTTCACTACGCGATTGTAGCTCAAATTCGTCCTGAGACATATCAGAGGATAATCGATTACATGGATAGATAGATGCAAGGTAACTTACGTCAGTCGGTTATATATCAGGAGCAAGCAGCACTTGACCAGCCAGATGACAGTGCATTGAAGCATCTCTGCAATCAAGGTAAGCTTAGATCCGAATCGGCGTCGGCTGATCTCGTCTGGTGTGAGAGTGATTCGTTGAGTCGGATCGATCAGATTATTGCCCATTCGGAAGCTGGCGTTTATGCAGGCTATCAAAACCGCGTCGCATACCTAGACGACAAAATCAGATGTTAAAAGGGGCAAGAGAAATGGAAACCCTTTGTTTGACTACACAAACAGAACTGACCATAGCGAGAACCATTAGGTAATCTTCTATCTGGTACTTCTTGACGGATCCTACCACCATCCGACGAGATAGCCTGAAAGTGCAATGTCAGCCAACATTCTAGATTCTTATCCAGGAGACTGACAATCGGACAATGACGACGAGCCATGTAATGGCGTACCAAATCCACGATTCAATTACAAGGGGGATCATGTCTACTGGACCGGGAGCATGATCTCGATAAGCCCTCCCACGCGAGCCGCGGCTTGGCTCGCCAAAACAGAACGTTGAGTAAATGCCAAGATGAGGAAGGGGAAAATAGAGAAACGGTAAAGGGTGGATCTGTATGAGGGGAGTGCGGGGATGATCTCCCCTAATGAAGGTTCGTTCCAGCTAACTTATATGTTCGGCTAAAGTGGCAAGAAGCCGCACGCTAGTGCAATAACAGTCTCGGTAGTTATTACAGTAAGAGTGGCCAACGACAATGCATAGATGAGACTCCATATGGCGCAAGCTAAACTAGCAACCATAATAACATTTAATCCGAAGTAGCACTAACGTACACGATAAGCAAGCGGCACAGACAAGCAAGCAGCATAAAAATCCTAACGCTCTAAAGATAAATTATAATAAAAGCATAACAGCCTAACGTATATGATAAGCATGTGAACCATCCAAGTATGTGAGCCATATTTCTCCTACACCTAAGTTTTCATATAATTAATTGATTTATCAACCATTAAGCATATTAGACCCAAATTACCAGGCTATAATACTTCTTGCCCTTTAGACCCTTTAATCTAATCCTATATTAAGCCTCCGACGAGTTGCAGATATATATAAAGCTAATCACATAACCTTACGTCGCCGATAGAATGGTCTCCAATCTCAATGCGATTGGATTCTAAAATCACGCCGCTTTTTTAATCTAGAGGAACAGATTAGGGTTTAGTTTATTTCTAACTTAAATTTAGAAGTATTTCGTCCCTGACAGTATGCTATTAAAGAAATAGGTAACTAACTGCTTGCTAACTGCAATATGCTACCTATTGGCAGCAATAGGCTCTATCCAGTGATGCCGCCTGCGAATCTGGCCTCCCGATGGCCAATTGCTGTGCCCACATTGACCAGCCTACTGCTGAGCAGAATTATGCACGTTTAGACATCGCGCTTCAAAGCTTCAGGAAGTGCACTCTCGGATGCCAGAAAAGGACCACCCGACACCGTCACCGTCGGGAATGCGACTAATTAGTTGAAGCAAGCAATCCCTGGCACTAAGCTCCCGGTTTGAAATTTCAGATTGACAAGATAGTGTGCACCATTCAGTTCTGCTCGGCCAAGTTAGCAGTCTGAGTAAGACAGATAAGTAAGCGGGATGTTGAACTTCGGATAGAAACAGCATCAACTAAACTGGGCAGCCACATAAAAGGCCTGTAGCCATTCAAAATCTTCAGGTAAGAAAAGAGAAAGGCAATCTTTCTCAGGAAGATTGTCAAGAGCCCCAGCAGTTGGCAGTGTTGAACTAGTAATGTCCAGCGCCTGCTGCATGTCTCGGTCTTCTAGCAGCATAATGTCGGGGTCCCGATTGTCGACCATAACGTCTCCGCCTTCGAAAGTGCTTGCGTAAAACTCATCAGCCAGGTTTGAGTCCAGAAGCTGCCAGAGCTTAGACGAATGAAACGTGTTGGTCGTGTTTTTGGGCTCGATGCCCCAAAGTTGGCAGCCCGCCGTCGCCTGGAGGCTCTGAAGAATCTCGAGCTGATTTTCTCAGGACTAAACTAAGACGAGGAATGTTTGTCAATGAGACCATAGTGCCGTACCTTATGAGACAGATGAGGCCAAGATGACGATATTTGCTCGAGCAATGCCACAAACTTTCTCACGTCCTCTCGTGCCCTCATTGAAACCCTAGGATCCCTTGCAAACTGGAATATCCATGGTATCGTCGCTACTGCTGCAACTAAATGCCCTACTGATGGATCTTTCAATTGAAAGGGAAGAGTCTCAAAGATGCTCAGGATTCTAAGCACCCATCCCGAGTGGAACAGCGACAGGTCTACTGTTTGCTGTAAAAATGTGCCTGATTGCAGTCTCCCATCCTTGGTAGGCATAACACCAAGGTGGAGGAACGAATGGTTTATGAGCGCTAAAGAGGCGTGGGATGCAATCTGTACGATGAGCCAGGGGTACCAGTACTCCTGCACCTTGCTAAGTTCGGTATGTAGGCGTCCTGAGAGGCCCCGGTTCTTGAGACGGTGGGCCGGGTACAGCTCAGTGTCGAAATCGAGGATCTCAACGTTCAGCTTTGCGTAGGTTGAATCAGATAACCATGGAGTCTCGCGCCTCCCGGAACGGATTTCATGAAGGTAGGAGACAACCTTGGTCCATATCATTAGGGTTCTGATATAGTGTGCATTTATGCCCACGTATTTGGATGGTGCCCTGGAGTCCTCTTGGTCCAGGTCATGACCGTTGTGGAAATTCGAGGGTGGTGTTGGATAACTAGATAGATATTCAGGCGCGGCTTCGAGATCGACGACGGTCAGGCGCTCCGAGACTCCAAATATCCTCTCAAGGATAAAGACGCTCCAATAGCACCTGGAGCTTGCGTCTTGACCAGGTATCCGACATCCCGCGTGTCGTCTCCTTGCTTGCCGAAGAGCCTCGAGTCGCGACGCAGTACCGATGGTCATCCAGGCACGATTGAGCATATTTTGTGAACCTCATGAGCGATTCTATTCCTGCGGCAAAGAAAATACTCACACCTACCCATGACGTCTTTTAGTGCCAGGAGGCACAAAGATTGTACTACATCCAATCGCGGTATACCATCTGCAGCCATCCTCATGACGGTACTTTTTGCCGACTGTGTATCAAGCGCAACAGTCTCAGGGTCCGGATGTCCCGGAAATTCTGGGCTAGAAAGGGGCAAGACCAGTGCCAAAAAGCTCCATACAAGATAGGGTTGCGCATTTGCGGGGACCTCGCGCAGTGTTCCTATATTGAAGAGAGGTAGCGGTTGGATGTGTAGCTTGACTCGGTAGACATCGATGAGATGGTCAAGAATATCAGGAGCCATTCCAAAACTACGATATCAGCCCTAGGGTGCCGGCTGAGGGAGGGTATATACTCACTGCGGGATATCGTTGGGAGTAGAGCCATGGCTGGTGTTGGAGGCAGAGGCTTGCGTGCCAAAATCTATCGAGGACTTATGGTGTTCGACATTAGGCATCGCACTCGAATCAGGACAATGGTGGCTTGAAATTGAGCTTTTGATTGGCTCAGTCAGCCCGCTGGGTATGGCATTTGATAGGATGCCTACTTGAGCATCGAGTAAATGTGGGCGACTTGGCTTTCAAGCCTCCGAAACCGGTTGTCTTGAAGTGATGGCCTAGATAATGGAACTGTCAACGCTGACTAGGGCAAAATGCCTTAAAATCAACGTACCATTTTGTAACTGTATTACAGGTGGCGTCTGTTGGGTATGCTCGGGGCAGATACACGCAAGCAATGTTACGCCGCTGACAGTACGAACATATCGGACGTTCTCCAGGCACCTACACTTCTTCCGACTGTCACCA
This sequence comes from Fusarium oxysporum Fo47, assembly GCF_013085055.1. Lineage (NCBI taxonomy): Eukaryota > Fungi > Ascomycota > Sordariomycetes > Hypocreales > Nectriaceae > Fusarium > Fusarium oxysporum. The sequence goes on from NC_072849.1 coordinate 2,639,258, forward strand.
GTTAGCGAGGGCTTGAAGGACGATGTACAGGCTCACCGGCAGGATTCGCAGGCGCGTCGTTTTCCATGATCTGCAGCTTCCATATTGCAAGCACCGGGGAAAGCGAATGATATGAGATGGTTGAACTCGGAACGAATTGTGTTTTCGCATGACGTGTCCTCGGGGTGGCACTAACTCAGGTCGGTCTCGCAACTCCGTAGTGGGGCTCTCCATCCCACGTGAGTAATTCCTCATCTGCCTTTCTCGATAAGTTTATAAATGCGCCTTGTGACAAAGCCAGACATTTATCGCAGCACCTATGGCAATCCAGTTCATAACTTCACTCATTCAACATTCATCAAAAGTTTCGTGGTCATTATACGCCTTCAGCGTAGACAATGTGGGACGAATCCTATCCTACACCACCGCTGCTAGGCAACCAAGGCATCCCTCGCATTCTAGTCACAGGATCCCTGACGCCGCCTGGTGCGTCCAATTATCTAGTCGGCGTGATCAAACAGCTATCTAATACCGTTATATCCGCGATCCAGCGTACAAAGGCAGATATTATCCATGTGGATGTATCGGCGCCTGGGCCGCGGCCCATTGACGCTCTGCGTAGGGTGGATGGCCTTCTTGTGCTGGGGGGAGCTGATATCGACCCGACCTACTACGGACAGGTGCCCCAAGCTGACAACACGTATGGCATCCATCCCAAAGCCAACAAATTCGAGTTGACAGTTTTGGGAGCTGCCATTGCCGGGGACTTGCCGGTGTTGGGTATCTGTCGTGGCATGCAACTCATCAACATTGCCTATGGCGGAGATATGGTGCAGGATATCGGACCGGGTACGGTTCATAATAGTGACGAGGAGAATGCAGTCATGGTTACCCACCCCGTCTCAATCGAGCCAGAGACGCATCTTCAGACGATTTATGGCGACCGCACCCTGGCAACCGCACCCTAGCAGTCCGTTCCGGACACCATCAAGCGGTAAGCCGCGTGGGGGAAGAACTGCGTGCTGCCGCTTACGCAGAGGATGGTATGGTGGAGGCTATGGAAGGAAGGAATAGAAGCTGGGTGGTCGGCGTATAGTGGCATCCGGAGGATTCCGGTGCACCACAGGAGGATCTTGATTTACTCATTACTGGGTTTTGCCAGAAAGCAAGGATACTGTTGAAGGTAAACTGACCTGATTTAAGCGTTTGATTTTATCCCTCTCGATGTAAAATAGTTTATAATTAATTTAAAAGGCTGTTTTCTATGTACTTCCTTTTTTAATGCAGATATAGTTATTAGTGGATTTAGAATTAAATATAATAAAATATTTTTTTATTAAATAATTAATCTTTAAGTTTAATAATTAAGTATTATAATATTCTTTCTTTTTTAGTTATTTTATAGAGTTATTAATAGTCTAATATAAGTCTTAACTTACTAAAGTTTAGTTTTTATATAAATATACTTATATATTTAGCTAAGGATTTAAATAATTTAATATATTTTTTTAATATATTATTTAATTATTCTTTAAGTATATTAAACTTATCTTTAAATAAGATATAAATAAAAAAGACTTTTAAGTTTATCTTATTTTTTAATATAATTTTAATATAATAATTTATATAATAAGATAATTTAATATTTAATTTCTTTTAAAATAATTCTTTATTAATATTATTCTTTTTTCTTTTTTTTTTCCTTATTATTAGCCTTATATAAGGCTATTAAGCTTTTTAACTTTTCTATAAAGGCTTAAATAATAAAACCCTTATAGCAGGCTATTATTATAATAGTTAGTTTCTAACTATAAATAAACTAAGCCATGCTAGGTTTATTATTAGCAGATTATATAAGGCATATAACTAAGCTTATTAAATTATTATATCTCTTAATAGTAGATTTAATATATATTAGGCTTAATTAATATAAAGAAGTTTTATTAATAGCTAGTAAGCTAAGATCTATAAAAATGCAAATAAATATATTTTATATACTAAGGTAATAATATAGGAGTAATATAATATAAGGTTATTATTAATCCTAGAATAATATAATCCTAGAGTGCTATTAGTCCTATATTAATTAGTCCTTTCCTAGTTGGTTAGAGAGGTAGAGATTTTATAGGGTATATATAATATAACTACTAGGATTATAATATAATCTCTCCTCTCTAATAGTCTTACCCTTAAGGCCTATTATCTTAACTAATATTAGTCTTCTTTTAGTAAGATTTAACTTAAACCTTTTATTATTATATCTTATAATATTTAACTATATATCTAAGTAGTTATCTTATAAAAATTATAAAGTTTAAATACTTATACTTTTTATTAAGTTTACTAATAAAAAAGCTAATATACCTTATACTTATTATTTTTAATTAGGTAAGAAATATCTAATATCTACTAATTCTACTTATTATAATAAGTATATCTAAGCTAAGAAATCTTATAATAATACTTATATTATATCTTCCTATAAGTTATTATATATTATTTTTATTTAATCTTCTTATTAACCTTAGTATTTATAAATTTAATAAAATAAGAAAAGAAACTAAAAAATAATAAAAATAAAGTAAGTAAGGATTTTCTTAAACTTTATAAGGAGACAATAGTATTATAATCTTATTTAGCTTTAGCTACTAGTTATTTATTAAGGATTTATAAAATTTATAATTATATAAAAAAAAAGTATTTTAAGGCTACTTATTATAGTCTTTAGGAAGTAAATTAATAAGATATAATCTTATTTAGTTTAAATGCATATAAAGATATATTACTCTAAGATCTTTAGGTAGATTATATTCCTAATAATATTAATTAATTTGCCTTAGGTTTAGGTAATAATTTTCTTAATACTTTTTTTTTATTTAATATTAGTAAAAGTTTTTTAGGAGTTATTAGGTATTAATAAGGTATTTTAGTAGTTCTTATATATTTTTATTTTCTAAGTAGTTTTTTTATTTTATAAGATATTCTTTTTAACTTTTAATTTTATAGGTATCTCTAATAGCCTTTACTTTATAGACTTTTAATCTTAAGATTTCTTATAGTTTATTATCTATTTTAACTTATATTATATTTACTGCTAATTTAAGTAATAAAATATAAAAAACTAAATAAAGCCTAATCTTTAGTAATAGGTCTAATTTATAATTATTTTCTAAGATTTTTTATAGTATTTTATAAGATCTAATAAATTTATAATCTAATTTATAACTTAGTTAGTTTATTTTAATATTTTTTATAGCTAGGTAAATTATATCTCTCTTTAAAAAGGTTAATCTCTTTAATTATTTTAAGTTATAATAGTTTTTTATATATTTTCTAATAAATTTAAGTTTTATTTTTAGATATTTATATAGGTCTTATATATCTTTACTTTTAATAATAGCTACTAGGTTAATTAACTTTTTTAGTCTTATATTATAATATATATTTAATATAAAGCTAAAGTTAATATAAGCTAGTATAAGCTTTATATTTTTATTATAAGTAGTATTATAAGTAAGTTAGGCTATTAATAGTTTCTTAATTTAATTATTTTATTTATAATTAATATAATACTATAGGTATTATTTAAATACTTAATTTATTTATTTAGTTTATTTATTAACTTATAGTTAAAATACTATTATAAGTTAGTAGTTTAATCTAAGTTATATTATAAGTAATTACTAAAATATTACTATGAATATAAGTCTTCTATTTAAAAGGATTTCTATAGGTAACTTATATATACTAATAATATATTAGTAAAAAATATAAGAAAGTTTTTTTATATCTATTAATTCTCTGTAGGGTAGGTAATAAGAGAACTTTATAAGTTAGTTAATAATAATTATAATACTATTATAGAAGATTTTAGTTAAGGGTTTTTTAAATAAGGGTAGCTTAGTTATAAAGTCTATTATAATTAAGTTTTAAGGTTATTATATTATTAGTAAGGGTTATAGTTATTTATAAGGTTTATATCTTTATATTTTTATTTTTATATATAAATTATATTATTTTATAACCTTTTTAACTTATTCCTTTTTAAAGTATTAATAGCCTAATTCTTAAAGTTATTTTATTATTTTCTTAACTCCTTAGTATCTATATAATAGGTATATATAGATTTTATAAATAAATTCTTATTTTACTTTTTCTTACTTATCTTAGTCTATAAAGGATTATAATAGGTATTTCTATCCCTATGGTTTTTATTTATAGATTAAGTATTTATTTATAATTTATTTAATTTATTTATTTTATCCTAATTTAAAGTACTAAGAGAGATAGCTTATACTGGCTTTTTTAGGTTTCTTATATATATCTTAATAGTGTTCTTTTAGTTATTATATAGAGATATATTTCTTAAATCTAATATAGTATTATTTTTCTTCTTTTATTATTCCTTTATATATTATAGTAATAGTTTTAATAAGTTATATAAATTAATATTCTCTCTTAGAGTTAATTTCTAAGAGTTACTCTTTAGTCTTAATAGTTCTTATATTAAAATTAGGTTATTGGCTAATAATATCTGCTTATTTAGTATTAGTTCTTTTATAATATATTATAATAAAATCAAATTTATATAAGTATTTAATATAATATAATTATTATTAGTTTAGCTTTTATATTATTATAAAATAAGCTATATTCTTATAATTAGTAAAAACTTTTACTAGGTATTTACTTCCTCTAAGGTAGTATTTAAACTCCTTAAAGTAGTTAATAATAGCTAGGAATTCTTTATTATAAATAAGGTAGTTAAGTTCTGCTTTATATATCTTATAAGAATAAAAAGTAATAAGATATAATATATATTATTATCTTTTAATCTTATTTATCCTCTTAAGGCAAAGTTAGAAGTATTAGTTTTAAGTTTAACTTATTAGTCTAGGTTAAATATAACTAAAATAGGTTTATTAGTAATTACTATTTTAAGCTTATTAAAAGCTTCTTATATTTTATTATTCTATTAGAATTATTTATCTTTCTTAGTAATTTCTATAAGTAAAATAGTAATTTTACTAAAGTCTTTAATAAATTATTAGTAGTAATTAGTAAATCCTAGAAAGGATTAGGTTTTTTTTATTAATATAGGAACTTTTTATTTAGTAATTATTATAATTTTTTACTTATTTATCCTGATTTTATTATATAAGATTTTATATCCTAAATATATTACTTAAGACTAATAAAAGTAATTTTTAATAGGTTTAATAAGTATATTAGTATCTTATAATACTTTTAAAACCTTATAGATATATTTTATATATTTTTCTTTTATATTAAAGAAGATAAGGATATTATTTAAATAGTAAACTATAAAAATATTAAGATACTCTTAAAGTATATTTATAATTATATATTAAAATACTATAAGTATATTAGTTAATTTAAAGGGTATAACTAAGTATTTAAATAGTTTATATTTTATTTTAAAGGCTACTTTCTATTTATTACCTTTTTTAATTTAAATAAGGTTATAAGTAGATTTAAAATTAAGGGCTATAAATTATTTTTTACTAAATAGGTAATCCTTAAATTTAGTAATAAGGGGTAATAATATCTTATCTTTTTCTATAATCTTATTAAGTTATTAATAATTTATTATAAGTCTAAGTTTATTTAAATTAGGTTTTAATATAAATATAATTATATATCTTACTAAGGATTTTAAGGATCTAATATATCCTTTTTATAATATATTATTTATTTATTCTCTAAGTATTCTTAGCTTATTTTAAGATAAATTATAAATAAAAATAAATCTTAAATCTTTTTTATCTTTAATATAATTTTAATATTATAGTTTATATATTAAGGTAATTTTATATTTAGTTCCTCTTAAAATAATTTCTTATAAATATAATACTTTAGTAATATATTTTTAAGTTATTTATTAAATTCTTTTATAGTAATTTATTTTATTTATTTAATATCTTAATCTAATTATTTAAATTATCTTTTAAGAATTACTATTATTTATCTAATATATTTTCTTTTGCCTTTATTATATTTATATTATATTTCTTTTAAAGTAGGTAATATTTTATTATACCTATCTTTATTACTCTTATTAGTTAAAGTTTAAGATCTTATATTATAGCCTAAATTATTTAATTTATTATCTAAAGGGTTAATTTTATAATTAACCTAGTTAGTTCTTTAGTTAAAGGCAGGGTTATAGTAATATAACTATAGATAACCTAAGACTAGATTATAGTCTTATATATAAATAATATTAAAGTTAATTCCTTAGTTTTATTTATTTATAAATATCTTAAAGTAATTAATTTCTTAGGTAACTTTTCCTTATTTATATTTAAAGGATTCTCTTTTTTTACTTTCTATTATATAAGGTTCTTTTTTATCTCTCTATAGTAATCTTAAATTATTAATTATACTAGGGGAAATAATATTTATAACTACTCTGCTATTTATTAATATATTTAGCTATTTTCCCTTAATTCTAACTTTTAATTCTAGGTAGATTTATTAGCTTTTTTTTATTATTATTCTTAGAGCTTTCTTAGGTAATTTAGCCTTTAATTTTTTACTTATTTATTACTTTATTATAAATAATATATACCTTTTCCCTAGGGATAGTTTATATTATATTTATTCTTAGTATAATTAATATTATTAGGATATTTATTCTAGGTAGCTAATTTTTATTAGTAAGTAGCTTTTATCTTTCCTACTTTATAATCTAGGATAATATCTGCCTTTTCTTTCTTAATAAGAGGTCTTTTTTTTTCTTCCTTAGTTTATATTAATTAATCTTATAATTATTATTTATTTAGTTATTAAGAGATATCTTATTTATCTTAGAATAGTTTTTTTTCCTATTAGGTAATATCTTAATTAATTTAACTAAGTTCTTAACTAAATACTTTATTTTTAATAATCTTAATTTCTTATTATACTTTTTATCTTTATTATATAATATATTAAGAATTTTAAATATATATTAAAGCTTATTTTTATATCTCTATATAAGCTTTTAGTTTTATTACTTAAGATCCCTTATATTTCTTTATAACTTAATACCTAATTATATTAATAATTAAATAAAGTTTTTATTCTTAATATTTTAAAACTTATACTAAGAAGTAATTATTTACTATTTTATCTTATTAGTATTTTAAGTAGTAATATTATATATATAATATTTATAATATTTACTTATAATTTAGATAATTAAGGTACCTCCTTAGGTCTCTTTTGGCTTATATATATTCTTCTAGAGTTATAAGGTCTTTTAATATCTCCTTTATATATACTTAGATATAAATATTATTATCTTATTTTATAATTACTTATTTTCTAGTAAGTTTTATATACTTCTAATATTTACTAGTTTAAAAGTATTAATTAAATTTATTATATTATAGCACTATAGGGGTATTTTAAATTATCTTTTTATTTTTACTTTAAAGTTTTCTAGTATTATATTCTCTTTAAACTCTATAAAATTCTAAATAATTAGGGTTATTAATATATTAATTTAGTTATTATAAAGTAGTTCTAATAGGGATATTATTAATTTCCTAGTTAACTTTCTTAGTATTAGGTTTATTATTTATATTAAGGGTAATTTTTTTTCCCTTTTTAACTATAAATATAGGTTTTCCTTTAATAAGGTATTATATTTCTAGTTTTAGTATTAATACCTATTTAAGCTTTACTTTTATATTTTATTTTACTTTTACTTTTTATTATTTTAATTATTTACTTTTTTTTCTTCTAAACTTAAGGTCTTCTTATCTTTTTATATTATATGCTTTTTTCTTCTCTTATTTCTTATTTAGGCTTTATATATAAATAATTACTATAAGAGCTATATACCTTAGTATAGGTTATTATTTTAAATTTAAATTTTAATAGTATTTTTTAAAAGTTTTTTCCTTACTAAGGAATAGGTTATAGATATTAAGGGTTAAATTAAAGTTATTAATATATCTTACTTATATTATATTATATTTATCCTTTTAAGTTATATTAATAGTTTTAATTATTATTTATAGTTTATTATTTCTTTTAATAATATTAATTTTCTTACCCTTAGGTACTAGCCTATATTTTTAGTTAGTTTTAATAAGGTTTTTATATTTTTATTTATAATATCCTTTTTTACTATAATTATAATAAGTAATTTAAGATTTATCTTATTTAATTATTTTAATAGTTATTAGTCTTATATTAATATTATATAAAGTATTATTTTATTATTTCTTCCCTTAGTTAATATTATAATAAGGTTTATTTCCTTATTATCCTTAATTATTCCTATTATAATAGATTTTTTACTAAAATTATATATTATTAATCTTAATAGTTCTACTTATATAATTAATTAATATTTTAAGTCTTACCTCTTTATAAAGTTCTATTTAAATTATCTCTTTAAGTCTATTAAAGAAGAATAATATAAGGGATTCTTAGTTTTATCTTAGTTTAATAGCTAACTAAAGGAATTTAGTTTTATATTTTAATATAGATTTGGTTTATTAGAGTATTTTAATGTTTCTTTCTACTTAGCTTTTCTTATTAATTAACTTAAATACTTATTATATAGCTTTTTCGAATTTAATATAATTATTATAAATTTAAAAGGTTCTAGGTAGTAGTTTATCTTTTAGTATAATAGTTATTTCTTTTAATATAGGTTAAAACTACTAAGTGGTATTACCCTTAAGATATCCTAAAGTATATATAACCCTATTGCTATTATTTGTAAACTAGTTTAAAAAGTAGTTTATATAGGCTTAGTATTAGGTAAGAAAGATAGCTAATCTGGCAGGGTTTCTATTAAATAATTTAAGTATATTAGGTTTAAAGATCTCTCTTATTTCTTTTCTACTTATAGTAGTAGTAATAAGGTTATATATTTCCTAAATAGTATTCTAATAGTTAATTACCTACTAGGCCTATAATTCTACTACTTTAGTAAGAGCTTATCTAAGGTTATGTATTTTAGTAGTTATATTAATTATCTGCTAATATAACTAGGTAATATTAGAGTTAGTACTACTTTTAGAGTTATTATTTATATCTTAATTATTATTAATAGGTATTAAAGCAGGGTAAGGTATAATATATTACTAGGTAGGGTTAATATAAGTAGCTATTATATTTATATTACTTAGTATTATATAATATAATTTAAATAAAAGCTATTAATATATAATAATTAGTTTCTAATTATAAATAAACTAAGCTATATTAGGTTTATTATTAGCAGATTATATAAGGTATAGAACTAAGCTTATTAAAGTATTATATCTCTTAATAGTAGATTTAATATATATTAGGCTTAATTAATATAAAGAAGTTTTATTAATAGCTAGTAAGCTAAGATCTATAAAAGTATAAATAAATATGTTTTATATACTAAGGTAATAATATAGGAGTAATATAATATAAGGTTATTATTAGTCCTAGAATAATATAGTCCTAGAGTACTATTAGTCCTATATTAGTAAGTCCTTTCCTGGTTGGTTAGAGAGGTGGAGATTTTATAGGGTATATATAATATAACTACTAGGATTATAATAATTATTATAAAATTTAAAATTATATAAGGTTTATCTACCTTAATAATATAATTACTGCCTTAACTAGGTAGTATTAATATTAATTACCTCTTAGTAATTAAGTTACCTTTCTTTTTTTTAGCCTACCTAAAGGATTACTCTTTAATTAAGCTTTATAACTATGCCTAATTTATTTATTATAAAGTAAGTTTCCTAACTTAAATACCTTTTAACCCTTCTTACTAATAATATAATAGCTATACTGCCTTAATACCTATATAAAATAGCCTATAGCTATATAATTATACTTATTATATAACTAACTATAACCTTAATCTAACTATTAGGCCTGCCTTAGATATAGCTAATAAAAAAGAACTTAAAGAGATTTATATAATAATAGCTATTATTAAGAAAAACTTCTTATAAAGATATAAATCTAATCTTATTAAGATAGCTATTTTTAATTATAGCCTAATCTAGTTAATTAGTTATATAAATTAAAGGTATTATATTAGTTTAATTAATTTAAACTAGGTTAATTCTAAGCTATTAGGTCTTAAGGACCTAGAAAGAGGCCTAAGGGAAGGTTATTACCTTTAGTTAAACTAGGCAGCCTTTCTTACTGCCTTTATAGGTAACTTAGTTATATATAAAGAGTGGCTTTTTAATATATCTAAAAGGGTTATTACTATTAAGAGGGAGCTATTCCTAAATTAGTGAAAATAAGAAGTTTATATATAGAGTTAAATAAATATAAGGTAAAGGCAGGGTTTAGAAATTTAAAGGAATTAAGTTAACTTTTATATAAGTTAATTAGTAAAAGTTAAATTAACTTAAAGTATTAACTTTATTAATTAAATATATATAATAAGGTATATAATTAATTAATCTTATATATAAAAATAAGTAAAGTAAAATTAGTAAAAAAGTAGTAATTTAAACTAGGGTTATTAATATTATACCTTATTAATATATTCTTAGATTAGTTATTAAATGCCTTTATAATAGCTTATTATATATCTTAGTTTTAGTATTTAATTTAACCTATTTAAGTATTAATAATATAACTAAGGCCTGTTTTATATTTTATTTTAATTATATATCTTAATTCTAATTATAATTATTTAATATTAAAATAGGCTATAATATTATGCCTTATATTACTTAGTAATTAATAAATTATTTTTACTAAGAGATAAAATATTATTAATATAATATAAGATAATTAATAAACTTTAATTTATATCCTAATTATAATAAAAAAAATATTAAATAAGATATAAATATAAAATATAATTTTAAAATTATAATAAAAGGTTTAATTCTATTAATAAGCTATAATTTATATATTAAACTATTTAATCTTATTATTATAACTTTAGTAATTAATTATTTTTTTCTTTTTTTAAAGTTTATAAGTTAGCCTTAAAAGGTATATCTAAGTATCTCTAAAGTTTAATATAATTTAAATATTTATTACTTCCTAGCAGGCAAAGCTTTATTAAGTTAATATTATTATAATTAGCTGCCTTAATTATAGCCTAAACCTAGCTATATATAACCCAGCTAGAAAGCCTTACTCTTTAGCTAGCCTTAATCTTCTTCTTATAACCTACTTTAAAGGTATACTTAAATTATCTACTATATAGTAAGTAATCTAATTTAACTTCCCCTCTTTTAATTATAACTACTAATAGTATTATAGCTGCCTTATTATAATACTTATTATTTAAAGAAGCCTATAGCTACCTAGGCCTAATAAGCCCTATTTAATAAAAGATTATAATATAATTTAACCCTTGTTTATATTAATAGTGCACTGATGTTTAGCTGATCTGTTGAATCTGTCACGTGCTATGTCCCGTGACCCATTTGACCCTCTTTACGCCGCCGACGCCGACGTCACGACTTCAGGTCTTTGACTTTAGGCAACTGAACTCACACAAAACTCAATACATTTTCTTCCCACAGAGCCCCGCGATTACCCCTCTTCCATCTATAGCAGACATCGCGGTACGCCGTCCCCCTCGTCTCGGTCGCGCTCTCGTAGTCCAAGACCATGACCAGCCTGGTCTGTATGTCATCAAGGTTCAGTCTTCTCTAGTACCTTCTTGGCCTGCCACCGGATGGCCTTGAGCCACTTATCGTGCAAGCTGCCTAGGCGAAGGGCCTTGACGAATTCCCTTTCCCTCCGGCTTGGATTCACCCCTCTGAGTAACTTCCCTTCTAGCTTACAAAGCAGCTCTATCTCGCAATCAAGGAAGCCTTTATCGATTAGCTGATGGCGAGGCCATAATAGCAGGAGGATCTTGCAACTAAAGATTGCTAATCTAACGCGGCTAGCATTATCCTCTTTTCCCCAGTCTATTCTGATTTCTATCGCTATATCACGAAGCTCGCCGTAATTATCTTCCTTGATAGCTTAGTTGATTATATTGATCATATCGTGGCCTTTTGTTAGATAAGGCTCGTCGGGATCGGGTGTCTGCAGGCTTCTTCTGATAGGCATTGTTACGGTGCAGCTGTGATACTGTTAGCGGTTGCGATCAGAAGAGGAGAAGTCGGATCGGATCACTTACTGTGGAAGCGCAGTGGATGATTTAAGCGTGCCTTTGAAGTGGGTTGCAGGAAGAAGATTGGGGCCAGCTGAAGAGCAAGTAAGGCTCTCCAGCTGGGTTATATGCAGCTAGGTTTAGGCTATAATTAAGGTAGCTAATTATAATAATATTAACTTAATAAAGCTTTGCCTGCTGAGGGGTAATAAATGTTTAAATTATATTAGACTTTAGAGATGCTTAGATATACCTTTCGAGGCTGACTTATAAACTTAAAAAAAAAAAAAAATTAATATAATTTAAATAATTAAAAGAACTCTCTTAAGTATTAAATAAAGTAATTATAATAAGCTTTATATAATAACTATTAAAATTAAAGTAGCTTAGATAATTAAAGATAATATTAGCTATATTAGGCTAGCCTTTTTTAGCTATAACGTCCTCTGGCTTATATAGTTATATCTTTATATCTCTTAGATTAATAAGGCCTTTCTTAATACTAAGAGAAAGAGCCTTAAGACTCTTAGATAGGTATTAAATAGAGGCTACCTATAAAGAAGGCAGAATAAGTTCCTAAAAAAACTTTATAGCAGCTTATATAATAAGTAGCTTTATAATATTAAGAAGTAGGTAATAAAAGTATTACTTTTATTAAAAGAAATTAGCAACTTATAATAGGCTAATTATAGTCTTAAACTATAATATAAGAGGGGGATAATATGCTATAATATCTAGGATAAAAGAGGGGTAATTATAGGGTTTTATAGGAATAAAATATATTAAGTTTTATATAAGTTTAATTACCTAAAGTTAAAGACCTAAAGTTATAATATTAATATTAATAATATAAAGAGGGTTAAATAGGTTATAGGATATAATATATAATAAACTTAATAAATTAGCTAGATATTAGTATATTATTAATATAAATAAGAGAACTTTAGTAGTTATATTATATATATTTTATAAAAACTTATATATAGTATTAGCCCTTAAATAATTATAACTTAATTAAAGTTAAATTATCTTATAAATATATTTATAATACTTAAGGAATTATTATAATTTAAAATTATTATAATTTTACTACCTTAATAATCTTATTATATTACTTTTAATATATAAATTATATTTATTAATACTTCTATAAGTTTAACTTACTACCTATTAATAAGACTTCTTTATATTAATAAGTCTAATATACATTATTTATTTATTAAGAGATATAATAAATTACCTACTTAGTTTAAATATCTTATATTATTTATAAATATAAAACTAATTTAAATTAATTAAAAAAAAAATTTAATAGCTTTAAAGTTATTAATAAGATAAGGCTAATATAAAACCTTTTATTATATAATAAATATTATATATTAGGTTATATTAAGAATTTAAAGAAGTATTTATTATAATACTTAAAACTAAAAGTATTATTAATTATATTTTTAAATTAGTTATAAATACCTTTAAGTAAATATTTTTTATAACCCCTAAGGAATTAAAGTTATTATAAGTAAAAATACTTAGTAAAATATAATAGAAATTAATTATAACTTTAAAAACTTTTAAATTTAAAAATAAATTAACTTATTAAAACTTACTATCTTAGTAAATTATTAAAATAAAATAAGTAAATTAATATATAATAACTTTAAAACCTTAATACTTATTATTTATATTATTAGTAAAAAAGAGTTTTTTTTTCCTTATTATTAGCCTTATATAAGGCCATTAAGCGTTTTTAACTTTTCTATAAAGGTTTAAATAGTAAGACCCCTATAGCAAGCTATTATTATAAAATTTAAAATTAAATAAGGTTTATCTGCCTTAATAGTATAATTACTACTTTAACTAAGTAGTATTAATACTAGTTACCTCTTAGCAGCTAGGTTAACCTTCTTTCTTTATCCTACCTAAAGGATATACCTACTCTATCTATTATAAAATATATTACTTAAACTAACTTCCTCCCTTTTAATTATACTTACTAATATTAATTATAACTATTAATATAATACCTATATATAATAGCCTGCAGCCTAATCAGGGCTATTATATAACTAATTATAATCTTATTAATATAATTAGACTAATACTAAAGCAAGCTAAGGGCAAAGATTACTATATATTATATAAGATAGCTAAAGCTATTAAGATAAACTTCTCTTTAAGAGGTAAATTAAGCCTAATTAAGATAGCTATCTTTAAATATAGCCAAATTAACTTAATTAGTTATATAGATTTAAATTACCTAAGTAGTATAATATCTCTAACCTGGCTAGCTAAAAGGCTATTTAGATTAAAGAAGCTAAAAGAAGCCTTATAATAAGGCTAATCTCTTAAGGCAGAAGAGGTAGCTTTCCTTGCTATATTTATAGGCCTATTAGCCTGATATAAAGAGTAGCTTAAGAATATAATTATTAAGGCCAAATAGGTACTTTATATCCTCCCTCTTATATAGAAGTAATATATAGACTAGGCTAGTTATAATCTAAGACTATATAAGCAAAGAGGGAGTCTATATATAGTATTCTAAGAGAAATATAAGGTAAAGGCAGGGTTTAGAAGTTTTATTAAAGTTAAAATTAAAGGAATTAGGTTAATTTTTATATAAGTTAATTAATAAAGGTTAAATTAACCTTTATTAATTTAATATATATAATTAGGTATATAATTAATTATCTTTATATATAAAAATAAATAAAGTAAAATTAGTAAAAAGGCTGTAGTTTAAAACTAGGGAATTTTAATCTTATAATAATAAATATATTAATATATATTATTAATAATTATATAAAGTTAACTTTAAACTTTTTAATATTTAACTTTCTAATTTATAACTTATAATAGAATAATAATTAAAGATTCTAAGATTAAATTAAATTATATTAAGTTTATATTAATATATTAAGTTTATATTTATCTATTATATAAGGTATAAATACTAAGTAGTAAATAGTTTTATATTTCTTAATAATATATAATATTAATAAGGTATATTATTATAAAAAGTTATATTAATAGCTAGTAAGTTAAACTTTTTAAAAATATTAATAAAAATATTTTATATATTAAAAAGTATTAGTAGTAATTAATTATATTATTATAAAATTATTACTAATTATATTAAACTTATATTAATCTTAGTAAATTAGTTTTAATTATATTATCTTAGTATTAATTAGATTAAACTAAGTTATAATAACTTATAGGAAATATAAGATATATATAATAGGATTATAAAGTTTATAATATAAGTATAATTTGCTTTTAAGCTTAATTTTATCTTAAAGCTTTTTTATTAATTTTACCTTCTTTATATTATTTTACTAATTATCTCTAATATCTTTATTACTTTAACCCTCTTATATTATAGGTAATAATATCTCTTATTTAAACTATCTAGTTTATTATATATAATAATACTAATATTTAATATAGGGTTTATATTATAACCCTAATAGTTCTATTATATATACCCCACATTTTCCACTAATTACTATATCTCCTGCTATAAATAATTAGCGCTAAGACTCTATAATTAGAACTAATTTACTATAATTAGCACTAATCTGTTTAGATTATTACTAATCCTATAATAACCTTACTAATTAACTAAAACTATTTCTAATATATAAAACATATTTATTTACACTTTTATAGATTTTAGCTTACTAGCTATTAATAAAACTTCTTTATATTAATTAAGCCTAATATATATTAAATTTATTATTAAGAGATATAATACTTTAATAAGCTTAGTATTATGCCTTATATAATCTGTTAATAATAAACCTAGTATAGCTTAATTTATCTATAGTTAGAAACTAATTATTATATATTAATAGCTCTTATTTAAACTATACTATATAATACTAAGTAATATAAATATAATATCTATAAATATTAATCCTATTTAATAGTAAAATATAATTATAAACCTTTAGGGTTATTAGCTTATAATACCTATTAATCCTATATTAATTAATTGCCTACTAACTAATTAGAATATAAATAATATAAATAACTCTTCCTAGAGTTCTAATAATTTAGAAGTTAAATAACTTTATAAGTAACTTAAGAATATTACTAATAAAATAAATAAAATATAATAAATACTAAAAGAATTTACTGCTTTATAGTACTAATAGAATTAAAGTAATAATAACACCTAGTAGGAAATATATAACTTAGCTTTAGCAGCTAATAATAAGAAAGACCTAGGAGAAGTCCTTAAGCCTAGCCTGCCTAAATACTTTAATAAAACCCTAAATAAGCTACTTATATTCTTTACCTAAAGCTAAGCTTTTATTATATACTACTTAAATTATTTTTATAATAATACTGCTAAAGTAATATATATAGTTAGAAGACTTATTAAAACTATAGCCTAATAGTTTTAACCTATTATAAATAACTATATAATAAACCTATCTTATAAATTATAACTATAAACTGCTTTACTTTTTAGAGAAAATAAATATTATAAGATAAAAGAAGTACTTAAGATAGTATTTAGAACTATTAATAAAAAAGGCGAAGTAGAAAGGAAAATTAAAATACTTAAATAAACTAGATTAGTGTGACGGTTGGGTTTCCAAACAGGTAAACTAGTCCGTACTAGGTTTATGTTTGCAGATAACGTAGGGCGTGATGCTGAGCGATGCGAAGTGTCACGTTTCTTAATGATCAAGTAATGCGTGTTAGGCTTATTGATGTAAAGATGCTTTATTGATAGCTGGTGAGCTAAGTTCTATGAAAGTGCAAATGAATGTGTTCTATATACTACTGTGTGTGATGTGAGGACGACGATATGTGCGGACGCTGTCGTCCTTGGGACGCTTCGTTCCATGGGACGACGGCGTCCCTACGCTGGTCGTCCCTGCATGGTTGCATCGTGATTGGTTCTTGAAAGGAGTGAAATTGTGGGGTACACGTGACGTAACCGCTGGGGTCGTAACACGATCTCTCCCCTCCGTTGGGCCTCGTCCTCGAGACCTGCATACCCTGTCCATCCCGAATTTCACTTGGTGCGTTCTAACCTAAACCTTTCATCATCATGTCGCGAAATGTCTGACCGTGTCTCCAAACAGTATTCTCGCAAGACCCACGCGGAACGTGAGTTAGAAAAATTAAAAAAGGAGCGTGACGTTGCCAAACTTGCTGAGTCCGTTGCGTTGTCCGGCGAGCAAGCGGATATGCCGTGCACCCGTTGTTTTAGGGCAGGTAATGGGGACAAATGTTTGATGTCTCCCGATTCCAGTCGTTGTAGCGAATGTGTGCGCAAGAGAAAACCTTGTGATGGTACGCGGGTGGCGTCCTCTCGTGAGTTCTTTTCTGTGTTTTCTTGTTTGTCGCTGATTGCTTTTAGTATCTTCCCTTATGAAGCAGGAGAAGAAACTGGAGGTGGATGAGGATGAAGCGAGCGATGACCTTTTGAAGCTTCATGAGGAAATGGCGGCCTTGCAATCTCGTCTTGCTGCGGCTGCTGGGCGTCTGTCTCGTATCCGGAAGATTCGTGCTAGGGTGAAGGAGAAACGTTCTGAGGCCACTCGCCGTGGTCTCCAAGAAGTCGAGAAGGAGGATGGTATCTTGTCCATGTTGGATGCTCATGAAGATGCCGTGGTGCGTGATCTCCAGGTGGATCATGTTCCTAATGATGTTGACTGGTCTTCTCTTGGTTTGGGGGATGATTTTCTGAACGCATCGCCTTTGTTTGATTTTGGTGAAAGTTCTTCAGGAGCCGCTGGGCACCAACAAGGTGCTTAGTTGGTTCCCACGTATTCTCGCTTTCTGGGTAGTTTTTCCATTTCACCAAGTATTCCTTTCTGCCGTTTTCTTTGCGCATCTTCCTGATTTCTTCTGCTTCGTATACCTCTGGTCCTGTGATTTGTCGGGGTTCGTTGCCGGTCTTGACATGTATTGTGTCGGCGGCTGATTCTAACATCGAGATATGGTAGATTGGGTGACATCTGATGTTCGGGGGTAGATCTAATTCGTATCTGTCTTCCCCTGTCTTCCGTTTGATCTTAACTGGTCCTAGGTACTTGTAGTCCAGTTTGTGACTTGGTCGGTCTGTTTTGATGTTTTTGGTGGATAAGTAGACCATGTCCCCTTCCTTAAAGGTTGGTCCCTTCAACCTTTTAGGGTCATAGTGTCTCTGCATCCTTTTTCTGACGAATTCTAGCTCTGTCTTGAGTTCGTCGTGTATTTCCTTCAGCTTGTCGCTTGCGATAATGGCTGCGGGGTTCACATTCTTGGGTTCTTGAGCGTCGTAGTACGCGTTTGGGGTGAATCCGGCGTTTGCGTCGAACGGCGTGAGTTTCGTACTTTCGTTGTAGGCGGTGTTGTAGGCTAGCTGGGCGTTCGGTAGTTTCTCAACCCAGTTATCCTGTTCGTAATTGATGTAACACCGAAGGTACTGTTCTAGCACTTGGTTCATTCGTTCTGTCTGTCCGTCTGCCTGTGGTCTGAAAGCCGTTGTGAGCCGGTGTTTGACTCCCATGAGTGCCATAAGCGATTGCCAAAATTTAGAGGCAAATGTCGGTCCTCTATCCGATAGGATTTCCTTGGGTAATCCTCGTTCTCTTACTACCCTGTCGTAGAAAATGTAGGCCATGACTTCTGCGTCCGTTGCCTCTCTGTAGGGTAAGTAGATTGAGAATTTCGTGAGTCTGTCCACGATAACCATGATACTGTCGTAAAAGATTCCGGTTGAGGGGTCTTCAGATAACGGTAATTTAGTTATGAAGTCCATAGTGATTGAACTCCATGGTCGTTCTGCAACTTCGATTGGTTGTAGTTCTCCGTAGGGTTTGTGTCGTCGTGCTTTCGTTCTAGCACAGACATCGCATTGTTTGACAACCTCTTCTACTACCTTTCGTGTCGTGCGATATCCTTGCTGTAATAGCCGTTTCAGGGTCTTGGTGACCCCTGGGTGTCCATGTAGTGGATGTGCGTGGAATTCTTGGATAAACTCTTGTGGATCTCCTGGAATTTCTTTGGTGTCTGCTGCTTGTATCCATCCCAATGTTTGCATTTGTTGGGTGAATCGGTATTCTCCCTTTTCGTTCTTTTCTAGCACTTGTTCTCTTGCTTTGGTAGTGCCAGTGTCGTAATCTGGTCGTCGACTGATTGCGTCTGCTCTTCCATTTTCGGATCCCTTGCGGTGGATGATTACAAAATCAAATTCGCATAGGTACTCTGCGTAGCGTAATTGTCGTCGGTTGAGTTCGTGTGTCGTGGCGAAGTACGAAATATTTTGATGGTCGGTGTAAACCTTGACCTGATGTCTACTTCCCATTAAGTAATGTCTGAACTCCTTGAAACAGTTGACAATTGCTAAGAACTCCTTGTCGTAGATTGGATAGTTAAGTTCTGCTCCGTGCAACTTGTGTGAATAGAAGGCAATAGGGTGCAATTTTCCTGTGTCGTCTCGTTGACCGATTTGCCCTCCTAGTGCGAAATCCGATGAATCCGTCTCTAGTTCGATTTCCTTGTCGGGATCGAACATCGCTAGTACGGGTTCGCTGAGGATTGATTGTTTGAGCCCGTCGAAGGCTTCTTGTGCCTTGTCGTTCCAGGTGAAGGGCTTATCCTTCTTCGTAAGTTCTGTTAAGGGGTTCGCGATCTTGCTGAAGTCCTTAATGAATCGTCTATAGTAGTTGGCAAAGCCTAAGAAGGCTTGCGTTTCTTTGACGTTGTTGGGTACTTTCCATTCTGCTACCGCGGATATCTTCTTCTTTTCCATTCGGATTTCTCCGGGTGTGATGGTGTGTCCCAGGAAGTCTACCTTCGTAACGTGAAAGTGACTTTTCTCTGGTTCGACCAATAGCTTGGCGTCTTGTAGTGTTTTCAAGACCTTGTGGACGTGTTCCTTGTGTTCTTTTTCGTTGTCCGAGAAGATTAGGATGTCGTCCAGGTAACAGACTACAAAGATGTCGAGGTATTGTCGAAGTACGCTGTTGATCATCCGCTGAAACGTTGCGGGTGCGTTGGTGAGACCGAAAGGCATTACCAGGTATTCGAACAGTCCGAATCTGGTTCTGAACGCCGTCTTCCATTCGTCTCCTTCCTTGATACGGATGAGGTTGTACGCGCCTTTAAGGTCTAGAGCTGTGAAGATCTTTTTGCCTTGTAACCGATCCTTGAGTTCCGTGATGAGCGGAAGCGGGGTTCGATCTTTGATGGTTTTCGCGTTGACCGGTCGGTAGTCGATGACGGGTCTATCCTTTCCGTTTTTTTTGGTACAAAGAACATGGATGATGCTGAGGGTGAACTAGATTCCCTGATATAGCCTTTTGCTAGCATCTCGTCGATGTATTCCTTCTGTACTCGTAGCTCTTTTTCGTTGAGCGAATACAACTTCTGAAATGGTAAGTTGTCGTCTGTGAGATTGATTTCGTGGTCCCATTGGCTGTGTTCGGGGACTCCTGTTTCTAATTCTTCTCTGAACAGTTTGTCGTATATCCGGTATTCTTTCGGAATGTTTTTTAGTCGGTCCTGGCTTGTCGTTGGTGGTTCGTCCTTTCTTGGATCTTGTTGTTGGAGAATGCCTAGGATTTCTGTTTTATTTCTTTGGCCTTTCTTGTGCTTGTGTCGTACTCCTTTTGGAGGTGGTGGAATCTTTGTTCCATGCCGGTCCACGCTTTCTCCTTTAGTCGTGGATTGAGATCTCTTCTTGCTCATCGTGATCGTTTTACTATCGCTGTCGGGGTCACTGGGGAAAGTGATCTGGCCGGTCCTCCAGTCGATGTGCGGGTTTTGTCGTCTAAGCCAGTTCATACCAAGTAGAATGTCCATATTCTCTCCCAAAGGTATGATGTCGAAGCTTATCCCTTGATTCTTTCCTCCGATACGGACCTTGAGGTGATCAATCTCTTGATCCACAATACCGTTGTTGTAATCAAAGTACTGTCCTTCCGCATTCACAAGTCGGTATGACAGTCGCTTCTTCTTCCATGGTAATCCTAGCTTTGTGACTATTCTTGGGTCGATGAAGTTCTTCTTTGCTCCACTATCGATCCATGCGTTTAGCCATCTTCCCTTGATCTGAGCTCGTAGCACTAGGCGATCGGGTTTGTTGTCTTGTGTGGCTCCCAGAGCACTTGTAGGTACGGGTCTTGTCCGTCCTTGTCTGGCGCTTTCCTGTGGCTCTGTTGTTACAGGAAGCGTATCTCTTTTCCCGAGGCGTCCTTGTGAGTTTGTTCGCAGTCGCTGTCTGCGCATTCTTCGCCGTCGGTGCAATCGTTGCTGAATTCGTCGTCGAATAGTCGCTGTTGAAAGCGTATTTCCAATTCTTCGTATTGTTTTTCAGATGTCTTTAGACGTGCTTCATATTTTTCGGATTCCGTCATCTGTCTGTCATGTAACGCTCCGATGTTTTCGAGGTATAGTTGGTGACATTTTTCCGGATCCGTACATCCTTCGATGTGATCCACCTCGCTTAGTTCTTGTCGTTCTTTCATGAGTTCTAACTCATATCTGCACCATCGTCGCCATGCTTTCTTTTGTTCGTCTGTTGGCTTCCCTCTGGTGTCGTGAGGTTTTTTGAAGAATTCCTCTATGGCTTCGAGTTCGCTGTCTGGCATCGTGTCCTCCGAACTGGTGTCGTCGATTGAAGCCTGATCGAATCCTTCGCCGAAGTCGATGGATTTGAAGGTGCTTCCTTGTTTCGCACATTCTTTCAAGGTCAAGGCTTCGAGTTCTTTTTCAACTTCTGTGATTTCCAGCGTCATTTGCTTGATTCCTTCGCAGAGGTTCTTGTTCTTTTGGATCTCGCGATAGTACGGCATATGGAACCGTAATTCCACTACTCCGAGATTTTCGTACCATAGGTGTACTAGGTATCCTTCTGTTTCAGTTGCTAGGTAGGGCTTGTCGTTCGGTGTGCCAGGAATCGTCACAGGAAAGCAGTCGTTGTCTTCCTTGTTTTGTCTATGTTCCTTACACCAATGATATTTGCATGAGAGCCACGATAGTTCCTCATGTTCTGAATGCGTTGGAAATGTTCTTACATCGTCCTTGACGTTGAACTTTGGTTCCCTGTGGAGTGGGTTTGTAGCAGTGTCCATGTGGTAGGCGCGTATGTTCAGGGGTGCGAGTTTGTTTGTTTCGCCATGTTCTCTGGCTTCCTGGGTGTACCTGTCTTCGGGTGAGGTCCACATCCTGCTGCCTGTTTCGTCGAACAGTTGTTCGTAGGGTTGTTGCCATTTCTGTTCCAGGCGTTCATCTTGTTTGCGGAGGTATCGTGCGGTTTCTCGTGCTACTCCTCCTCTGTGTCCCATGTGGCGGGATTGTCGATGGTGGTAGGTGCGGATCTTTGCTCCTGCCTCTCGTGCCTTTTGGAATGCCTGCTCGGTGTCTTGTAGGGTGACTCTAACTGGGATATCATCCACTTGTTTGAGTACTTCGGGTTGCTTGCCCTTGTTAGGGGTAGCGTCCTTCCCTTGTAGACCCTCTAGGTATTCCTTTGTTCCTTGTTTTGAGAGTCTTTGTTCTCTCATCATGCCTAGGGTTTCGGTGGGTGCATCTTGTGTGCTATTCTTCTTGTCTTGCTTGTATTTTCTGTGTCGGGCGTTTGTTCGTTCTCTGTATTCAGGATCGTCGCGAAGTTTCTGTTTTCTCCTTTCGTTGTATTCTGCCATCCTTTTGCGGTATGCTTCTTCGTCTCGCATCCTTTGTGCATGCCTTTCTCTCTGGAGTTGATTTTGGATTTCCCTAGTTCGTGGTTCTGGTTTCTCTTTGTTTGCTTCCTCGTAAGTGGGAAATATATCCCGGGGCTCTCTGATTGAGCTGTCCGGGTGCGGGTTCCATTCTTTTGCTGGCGTGTAGTCTTCATACAGGGCGGTGGTTTCCGCCATGTCGTACAGACTTCGTGTCATTCCCAGTGTCTGGGTCTTGATGGCCATCTGAGGGTCCTGTTCGTTAGTTGCTCCTAGTGTTTGCTTACCTCGATTAGGGTCTCTAGGTTTCTTAGGTTCCGGGCATTTGCTGGCCATATGTCCCATCCTGTTGCAATTGTAACACCTGATTTTGGACATGTCGCGGGGTCTTCTGTTGTTGTCTCGCTGTGTGGCCCCGAGGACCATGGGTCCAGGCTCAGTTCCGTGTTGAGTGTCGACGTGTCTCTTGCGTCCTTGATTGGCATTTTGCTGTTTGGTGTTCCACCGGGGGTTGTATGATCCTCCGTGTTTCTCAGCCTGTTTTTCTTTACGTCGTTCATACTGCTGGTTGTCGATTTCTACAGCGATGCTGGCAAGTTCGTTTAAATCCTTGGGCTTGGGCCTAATGTTCACCATGGCATCCTTTACTTCGGACTTGAGTCCCAAGTATACCTGTGCCATATGGGCCTCTTCGCCCCAGTTTAACTTGGCTGCCTGGTAGCGGTATTCAGCTAGGTAGTCTGCAGCTGATCCTCTTTGTTTGAGTTGCCGGATCTTCATTTCCGCCATTCGTTTTTCGTCCATGATTCCGAAAGCATTCCTGAGTTCGGATTCGAAGTGTTCGTATTTCTCATAGACATATTTGGTCATTTGCTTCCGTTCGTGGGGTGGATTATTGACATAGTCGCGGATGATAGGCTCCATCATTCGTAACGCCTTGTCCTTGAGGAATCCCATCCCGTGTCGAACCCTCAGTTCCTCGGTGGTGAACTGAATCGGGTAGTACATTTGGTAACTCCGAAGGCTGGTGAGGAATCCTTGTAATTTATCGGCGTCGCCGTTGAACGAGTCAGGCTGACGGGGTCTAAGGATCTCTCCAGGGTCTTTTCCGGTAGCAGTAAGAGCTGCGGTGTGTTCGATATGTTCCTTGTACAGCTTCTGACTGTTCTCAGCTGTTTTTCCGAGTGACTCTGCAATCTCGGCGAGGTCGGCCACCTTCTTCTCCAAGGCCTCGATCCTGTTTTGCGCGATCTTGGCGTTGTTTTTGGCGTTGTCCAGGAGGGTGTCATGCTGTTTTCCCAGGTCACGAAGTCTTTTCTTGAGCTTCTTGACTTCGTCCTCATGGGAATTCGGATGAATAGGAGGACTCTGTATCTCGTCCTCTTCGTCCGTTTCCATTGGGACCTCCTGCAGTTCCTCTGCGAGGGGTCGTGGTTCCTCAGGGGGAGTAACGTGCTGGGCACGTCCTGCGGTTGAAGGGCGGTTTGGAGTAGCAGGTGCCATTGCGTGGATATTGCTCAGCGTTACGCGGTACGGTCTGAACAAGAGCTATCAACGTGTGACGGTTGGGTTTCCAAACAGGTAAACTAGTCCGTACTAGGTTTATGTTTGCAGATAACGTAGGGCGTGATGCTGAGCGATGCGAAGTGTCACGTTTCTTAATGATCAAGTAATGCGTGTTAGGCTTATTGATGTAAAGATGCTTTATTGATAGCTGGTGAGCTAAGTTCTATGAAAGTGCAAATGAATGTGTTCTATATACTACTGTGTGTGATGTGAGGACGACGATATGTGCGGACGCTGTCGTCCTTGGGACGCTTCGTTCCATGGGACGACGGCGTCCCTACGCTGGTCGTCCCTGCATGGTTGCATCGTGATTGGTTCTTGAAAGGAGTGAAATTGTGGGGTACACGTGACGTAACCGCTGGGGTCGTAACAATTAGTATTTACCCTAGGGGTTAAGTTTTTATAACTTATAAGTAAACTACCTTAAGACTAAGATATATTAATATCTTTTTTCTTTAATATACTTAAGGAATAAGTTTAATAGGAACTATAAGAGAAAGATTAACCTAGAATACTAATTAAATATATTAATATAGCAGTTAAAATTAATAATTAATAATTTACCTAAAGAACTTATAATTTATAAGGAAATAAAAGATAATAAGATAATAAACCCTAATATTATACTAACTAAGGAAGAACTTAATAAATTAATATATTTTATAATATTAAAGTAGAATTAATAGCTATTAAAATAGCTAAATAAGATAAGCCTAAAGTTACTTATTATAATTATAGTAAGAAAGGATATTATAAATAAGAATATAAGAACCCTATTAAAACTAATTAAAAATATAGACTTATTTTAAAAGGTAAGAAAATTAATATAATTAGGAAAAATAATAAACCCTAGATAGTAATTAAGACTATTAATATAACTTAAAAAAATAAATATAATATAATATAAGTAAGGTATATTAATAATTTTAATCTAACTCTTAATATATATAACTTATTTCTTAATAAAGAAGAAACCCTTAAAAAATACTATTATAATTTAAAACCAGAGTAATAACCTATATTAAGATATATAGCCCTTATAATAATTATTTATATATAAAGCAAAAGTAAAAAATAAGTAAAAAGAAAATATATATAATATAAAAAGATAAGAAAATCCTAAGTTTAAAAGAAAAGAAAGTAAATAATAAAAATAATAAAAACTAAAAGTAAAATAAGATATAGAAGTTAAACTTAAATAGGTATCTATACCTAAACCAGAAATATAATACCTTACTAAAGGAAAATCTATTTTTATAGTTAAAAAGGGAAAAAAAGTTAACCCTAATTTAAATAATAAACTAAATACTAAGAAGGTTAACTAGGAAATTAATAATATTCCTATTAAAATTACCTTATAATAACTAAATTAATATATTAATAATCCTAATTACTTAGAATCTTATAGAATTTAAAGAGAATTTAATACTAAGAAACTTAAAATTAAGAATAAAAAAATAACCTAGAATACCCCTATTATATTATAATATAATAAATTTAACTAATACTTCTAGACTAGTAAATATTAGAAGTATATAAAACTTGCCAAAGAATAAGTAATTATAAAATAAAATAATAATATTTATATCTAAGTATATATAAAAGAGATATTAAAAGACCTTATAACTTTAGAAGAATATATATAAGCCAAAAAGGACCTAAGGAGGTACCCTAACTATCTAAATTATAAGTAGATATTATAGATATTATATATATAATACTACTACCTAAGATATTAGTAAGATAAAATAGTAAATAATTACTTCTTAGTATAAATTCTAGAATATTAAGGATAGAGACCCTATCTAATTATTAATATAGTTAAATACTAAGTTATAAAGAAATATAAGAGATCTTAAGTAATAAAACTAAAAGCTTATATAAAGATATAAAAATAAGCTTTAATATATATTTAAAATTCTTAATATATTATATAGTAAAAATAAAAAATATAATAAGAAATTAAAATTACTAAAAATAAAGTATTTAAATAAGAACTTAGTTAAATTAATAAAGATATTACTTAATAAGAAAAAGAACTATCCTAAGATAAATAAGATATCTCTTAATAACTAGATAAATAATAGTTATAAGACTAATTAATATAAACTAAAGAAGAAAAAAAAAGACCTCTTACTAAGGAAGAAAAAGTAAATATTATCCTAGATTATAAAATAGAAAAGATAAAAGCTACTTATTAATAAAAACTAGCTACCTAGAATAAATACCCTAATAATATTAATTATACTAAAAGTAAATATAATATAAACTACCCCTAGGGAAAAAGTATATACTATTTATAATAAAGTAATAAATAGGCAAGAAATTAGAGGCTAAATTACCTAAGAAAGCTCTAAGAATAATAATAAAAAGAAGCTAATAAATCTACCTAGAATTAAAAATTAGAATTAAGGGAAAGTAATTAAATATACTAATAGATAGTAAAGTAGTTATAAATATTATTTCCCTTAGTATAGTTAATAATTTAAGGCTACTATAAAGAGATAAGAAAGAACTTTATATAATAAAAAGCAGAAAAGGATAATTATTTAAATATAAATAAGGAAAAATTACCTAAGATATTAATTACCTTAAGATATTTATAAATAAATAGAACTAAGGAATTAACTTTAATAATATTTATATATAAGACTATAACCTAGTCTTAGGTTACCTATAGTTATATTATTATAACCTTATATTTAATTAGAGAACTAACTAGGTTAATTATAAAATTAACCCTTTAGATAATAAATTAAATAATTTAGGCTATAATATAAGATCTTAAACTTTAACTAATAAGAGTAATAAAGATAAGTATAATAAAGTATTACCTACTTTAAAAGGAATATAATATAAATATAATAAAGGTAAAAAGAAATATATTAGATAAATAATTATAACTCTTAAAAGATAGTTTAAATAACTAAACTAAGATATTAAATAGATAAAATAAATTACTATAAAGGAATCTAATAAATAACTTAAAAATATACTACTAGAGTATTATATTTATAAGAAGTTATTTTAAGAGGAATTAAATATAAAGTTACCTTAATATATAAACTATAATATTAAAATTATATTAAAAGATAAAAAGAACCTAAAATTCTTTCTTATTTATAATCTATCTTAAAATAAGCTAGGGATACTTAGAGAATAAATAAATAATATATTATAAAAGAGATATATTAAACCTTTAAAATCCTTAGTAGGATATATAGTTATATTTATATTAAAACCTAATTTAAATAAACTATAACTTATAGTAAATTACTAATAACTTAATAAAATTATAGAAAAAAATAAAATACTATTACTACTTATTACTAAACTTAAAGATTACCTATTTAATAAAAAATAATTTATAGCTCTTAATCTTAAATCTACTTATAACCTTATTTAAATTAAAAAAAATAATAAATAGAAAATAGCCTTTAAAATAAAATATAAACTATTTAAATACTTAGTTATACCCTTTAGATTAATTAATATACCTATAGTATTTTAATATATAATTATAAATATACTTTAAGAGTACCTTAATATCTTTATAGTTTACTACCTAGATAATATCCTTATCTTCTCTAATATAAAAAAAGAGTATATAAAACATATCTATAAGGTTTTAAAAGCACTATAAGATACTAATATACTTATTAAACCTACTAAAAGTTATTTCTACTAATCTTAAGTAATATACTTAGGATATAAAATCTCTTATAATAAAATTAAGATAAATAAGTAAAAGATTATAGTAGTTACTAAATAAAAAACTCTTATATTAATAAAAAAGATCTAATCCTTCCTAGGATTTACTAATTACTATTAATAATTTATTAAAAAGTTTAGTAAAATTATTATCCCTCTTACTAAGATTACTAAGAAAAATAAATAATTCTAATAAAATAATAAAGCATAATAAGCCTTTAAATAGCTTAAATTAGCTATTATAAGTAAACCTATTCTTATTATATTTAACCCTAATTAGTAGATTAAACTTAAAATTAATACTTTTAATTTTACCTTAGGAGGATAAATAAAATAATAAGATAATAATAATATATTATACCTTATTACTTTTTATTCCTATAAGATATATAAAGTAGAACTTAATTATCCTATTTATAATAAAGAATTCTTAGCTATTATTAACTGCTTTAAGGAATTTAGATATTACGTTAAAGAAAGTAAATATCTAATAAAAATATTTATTAATTATAAGAATATAACTTACTTTATAATAATATAAGAGCTAAACTAATAATAACTATACTATATAAAATACTTATATAAATTCGACTTTATTATAGTATACTATAAAGGGACTAATAATAAATATATAAATACTATTAGTTAATAATCTGATTTTAATATAAGAACTATTAAGACTAAAGAATAACTCCTAGAAACTAACTCTAAAGGGGAATATTAATTTATATAACCTATTAAAACTATTACCTTAACCTATAAGAGAATAATAAAAAAAAGAAAATAATACTATATTAAATTTAAAAAATATATCTCTATATAATAACTAAAAGAATACTATTAAAATATATATAAGAAACCTAAAGAAGCTAATATAAGCTATCTCTCTTAGTATTTTAAATTAAAAAGAGATAAATAAATTAAATAAATTATAAATAAATACCTAATCTATAAATAAAAACCATAGGGATAGAGATATCTAATATAATCCCTTATAGACTAAGATAAGTAAGAAAAAGTAAAATAAGAATTTATTTATAAAATCTATATATATTTATTATATAAATACTAAGGAGTTAAGAAAATAATAAAATAACTTTAAGAACTAGGCTACTGCTATTTTAAAAAGGGATAAATTAAAAAGGTTATAAAATAATGCAATTTATATATAAAAATAAAGGCATAAAGATATAAACCTTATAGATAATTATAACCCTTATTAGTAGTATAATAACCTTAGGACTTAATTATAATAGACTTTATAACTAAATTACCCTTATTAGAGGAACCCTTAACTAGAATCTTCTATAATAGTATTATAGTTATTATTAACTAACTTATAAAGTTCTTTTATTATTTACCCTATAGAGAATTAATAGATATAAAAGAACTTTCTTATATCTTTTATTAATATATTATTAGTATATATAAGTTACCTATAGAAATCCTTTCTAATAAAAGACCTATATTTATAGTAATATTTTAATAATTACTTATAGTATAACTTAGATTAAATTATTAACTTATAATAGTATTTTAACTGCAAATTAATAGATAAATAAAATAAATAAATTAAGTACTTAAATAATACCTAAGGTATTATATTAACTATAAATAAAATAATTAAGTTAAGAAACTATTAATAGCCTAACTTACTTATAATACTATATATAATAAAAACATAAAGCTTATATTAGCTTATATTAATTTTAAATCTATACTAAATATATATTATAATATATAATAAGAAAAATTAATTAATCTAGCTGCTATACTTAAAAGTAATAACCTTAAAAATTTATATAAAGAAATAAAAATAAAACTTAAATTTATTAGAAAATATATAAAAAAACTATTATAACCTAAAATAATTAAAAAGACTAACCTTTTTAAAGGGAAATATAATTTACCTAGCTATAAAAAATATTAAAATAAATTAACTAATTTATAAATTAGATTATAAATTTATTAAACCCTATAAAGTATTATAAAAAGTTTTAGAAAATAACTATAAATTAGACTTACTACTAAAAGTTAGGCTTTACTTAGTCTTTTATGTTTTATTACTTAAATTAGCAGCAGATATAATATAAGTTAAAATAGGTAATAAACTATAAGAAATCTTAAGACTAGAGGTCTATAAAGTAAAAGTAATCTAAAAGACTTATATAAAGAATAATTAGAGAGAATATCTTATAAAATAGAAAAACTACCTAGAAAATAAAAATATATAAAAACTACTAAAATACCTTATTAATACCTAGTAACTCCTAAAGGATTTCTATTAAAACCTAAGGAATTAAGAAAAGCACTAAGACTTAATAAATCCTACTTAGATTACTTAGTAATAATAGACTAATTACAGAAGGATCTATTAATTATAGTACCCTTTAAAGTAGTTTACTTATCTTACTTTGCCTTTTTAAGTTTATCTATTAAGTTAAAACCCTGCTAAATTATATTTAAACCCTTTACCTCTATCTAATAGTATTAATGCCTTAAATAAGTAATCTTAGTAAACTAAGTATTTATTATATTATAAATATAAGTAGATTCTACTTAAAGATTAATTAGTTTATCTTTAGTAGCCTCTTTCTCTTATTTTAAATAATATTTTTTATTAATAATCTTTTAAGCTAATATTATATTAGTAAACTTATAAAAATAAATTTATATTAAATATACTAGTAGTTATAAATAGCCTATAACTATTATAGAATATCTTAGATTTAATATAAAGATTATAGTAATTTAATTTTATAGGATTAAAGATATATAAATCCTTTATTTTCTAATAAATATAATTAAAATAAGGCATAATAGGATTCCTAAATACTATAATAAGGATATAAAGAGATTTTTAGTTTTTAATAGAAGTTTTCTTAGCTTTTACTATATAGTTAGATATCTTAAGGGATTATAAGATTAAGATTAAACTTACTAAGGGATAACTAATAGGAAATATATTAATTAGGCCTTAAGGATAAGGCCTAAGGGAGGGGAGAGATTATATTATAACCCTAATAGTTCTATTATATATACCTTATATTTTCTACTAATTACTATATCTCCTGCTATAGATAATTAGCACTAAGACTTTATAATTAGAACTAATCTACTATAATTAGCACTAATCTATCTAAATTATTATTAATCTTATAATAACCTTACTAATTAACTAGAATTATTTCTAGTATATAAAATATATTTATTTGCACTTTTATAGATTCTAGCTTATTAGCTATTAATAAAACTTCTTTATATTAATTAAGCCTAATATGTATTAAATTTACTATTAAGAGATATAATACTTTAATAAGCTTAGTATTATGCCCTATATAATCTGCTAATAATAAACCTAGCATGGCTTAGTTTATCCACAGTTGGAAACTAACTATTATAGTTTATAATATTAAATATATATTAAAAACCTAAATCTCTATTAGGCAGTCTTTAGTCTTTAAAAGATAATACAAAGGATAAATAATAGTTAATTTTTAAAAAGAAAATTATCCTTTACTAGGTTAATATATAGTAATCCTATCCTATAATTATATAGTTATAGTCCAAAGTGCTATTATAAGACATATGCCACGAAAGGTCTTATTGCAGGAAGGCAGCAAAACTGATTTTCGATAGTAAGTATAATAGATAAACTTTCCTTCAGACCCTCAATTAATCAACAAAATAGACCGGCGCCTCGATATCTTCCGATTTTACTTAATTACCTTTTCGCTTAAGCTTCCGAGGCTTCATTTGAAGATCTTGCTACCCAAGATCTCAACCAAAGGACACGGTTGAGTCTCAGGCAATCCGTTTTCTATCTTATATTTGTCGCTGCACAGAGAATTGTCTACAGTATTTCGGGCTACATTACGATGTGAGTACTTTCTTGCAGCGCCTTGAACACCCTCGACTTTACCCCGGCCTCGATCCGCCCAGGTAGCTACCCGGAAGGACTTCGTGCCTATGGGAAACTATAAATTCTACAAGGCCAAGGTGGATTTGGCCATGGAATCCTGCAAAGCTGTCAACGACACTTGGAATAATGTTAGACGGAGAGACAAGGACCGGAAAGATGTGGATGAAAATAGCAGCAAAGCCCTCGACAGTCTTTCAAGTCTTGCGCTTGGTACCGTTAACATAGGGGATATTTATAAAGATTCGTCAAAGAGTTCGGACATGGTCACCCAGCGGCTCAATGAAATCGAGGTCAGTGCCCCAGAGATAGATTTATCAAAGGCAATGATCCTAACTATGCATAGGACCTCAAAAAGCAATTAAAGATTGTTCAGATAACTTCTAGAAAGAGACCGAGGCGTACTGAGTCGAGAAGGTCTCGGGATTGAGATTGGGGAACCCGTTTGAAAGTCCCGTGAAGGAGGAGGGTGTACCTAAACAGCTATTATTGAGAAGGATTGTGTGGGGAGGATACCAGGCCATGGCAACGCTGCAAGAAACACATTTCCTGTATGCTGTTGGCCGTGAGCTGTCTGTCTGTCGCCTTTTCAAAATGTATTGGCACTTGTCAATTATGGCCTGACCATGCACTTCAACAGTAAGCAATGACCAAAGCCAGCAGAAGCAGGGATACTCATCATTAACAACTCGCTAAACGCACCGCTATAGGCTCGTTGTCGCGCTGCTCCACCTGAGCCGAAAACTGCATGAAATCACATGTAATCTTTCATCCTTGTTTTGTCTTTTGTCTCCATTAGCTGAATGCCCGAGAAAGATGACACAAATTCTATCCACCTTACGCTTCAGGCTCCGGCCCACGGAAAAATGAGGTCAATAGTTCTGGATTGATACTTGGTATTCCCTCAATGCTCTCGCTGATCATTTTCAATTACCTTCCTTTAAATTTTCCTCCTGCCTGCTAGCCTATTAGCCAATGCCAAAAATGCCGCACTAGGCCGCTTTTGTTGTGCGGCTGTGCCTGCTATGCGCAGTCCGTATAAGCATGTTAGCGACAACAAACCCGCGTCCCGCAGTACTCGAAGCTCATTAGGTAAATTTGCACATGAAAAGTGACTTAAGATTGCAGTGAAAATGATACCTTCCGGATCTGCCTCTTTTGAATGAGCTTAACTGCAAATATGGTAACGAAATACTTTTTGGCCATTGGATGGAGGGCTCAATTTATTCGGCCATTGCCACATGCAGAAGACCTACAGGGACCTTCCCTAATTGGAGCTATCGCGCGCCCGAAGAGCAGGGTCCTCAGGGACCTGTCTTTCGGTTGCCCTGCATTGGGTTGGATTCTGCTTAAGAAGCCCCCCGTTAGGGTCCCGGAACGGCCGGCAGAGAAAGGCGGACTATGTGCTTCCCTCGAGGGTAGTCCAGAGATTCCCGTTTGCGAAAACCCAAAATTGAATATAGCATATAGAAGAGACCAACCAACAGACGTAGAAAGTAGACACCCAGGTGGAAGAGGTCTAAAAGGAAGTGGCTCGAGAGGAAGAGGAAGCAAAAGGAGAAAGGATCTAGTAGGAAGACCTATGATTTCCTCTAAGCACCCTTGTCATGCCTATATTGAGTAACGGATCCGTCCGCATGCCGAGAAATCTAGAATGACCGACCTGTCAGTATCAGGATGTTGTTCTGTCTCATAGCGGCACAGTGCATGAGGCAGATCGCCAGGTAATACTCTTTTAGTCGTCATCAGATGATCTAGTTATCTGCCGAGATTATTGGTGCCTGTCAGACCATGCTATTAAGTGGCTGGATGGTTATTCTTAGATCCAATATACTTAAAGCACCTCGAGCCCTCATAATCTATCCATTTCTTCTCGCTATCATCTCATATCCCAGAGCGAGTGGCATAGTTCATCCCAAGCCACCAGAGTTGCTCCTACTTATATCGATCATCCTATTCAAGACTTTACCATGAAGTTCACTGCGTCCCTCTTCGCGATCCTAGCCGCCACATCGGTCCTCGCCCATGGGGTCTCGCCGGCGTCAGAAGGCGATCTCAACGCCTTAACAAGCAGAGCCACCGAGTGGGGCAAGTGCAACGGAACCTCCTGCAAGGTTAATGGCAAGAATTATGGATGCACCAAGGGAAAGGTGATAAATACCCTGGCCTAGAGACCCAACGGTTAAGGAATAAAACTTTTTGCTGACGTAAGCTCTGGCTAGTGTACTGTTCAGAGTGGCGGTGGCGATGGAAAAGCGTGCTCCAAGTTGGGCGGTTCTATCTGCTGTCCTGGCGGAAGGATGAAGGGCAAGAAGTGCCCTTAAAGCCATAGTATAGTAGCTATAGTTACAAGGCTGCTTCCTAGCCAAGGTAATTGCCAAGTATACTTTCAGCAATATACTCTGACGCTAACTATCTACACTAGCTTTAAAGAATAAGAGGAGGACGGTTATGGGAGATTTGTGTTTATTTAGAGGGTCCACATAAGCTAGTTTGGGCTCAAATACAGCTTCCGTCTATGACGGGTGGGCGTTAGGCTACCACGTGGGTCATGCCCTGGAAACTCAGGCTCAAGTGTCTTGTCCAGAGTTCCTCCGTTACTTAACAATACTGTTGGGTAGGATGAAGAGTGATATGCAAAGGATAGAGGTCTGTAGCAGCCTGGAGAGCGTTATGAATTCAATACGCATTCCCTAATGGTCCGAGCTTATTATGGCTTACTCTTGGCGGTCAATAGGCGGACAGGTACCTGTCCTTCTAAAATGAAATTTAGAAGATCTAATTCCAGGTTAAATTATATATCTAAGGTATAATAATCTATAAGTAATCTACTAGAAATATATTATATTAAGAAATATTTAATATAAGGCCTAGTTACTAGGAACCTTATTAAGTAATTAGTAATATAAAAAAGTAATAACCTGTCTTTAGGATATTTATAAATAAGTTATAGCTAGTATCTTAATTATAAATGGATATTATATAAATAGATAGATAGCTAAGATTAAATACGTACTTAATTTTCTTTTTAAAGAAGTAATAAAAATTAGTTTCTTGTTCTTATATTTAGTTTATAATTACCTAACTACTATTCTACTTTGACTTTGCCTACTAAGTCGAAGAAATCCTATATAAATCAAAACCACGCTATTAAACTATAAGAGGCAAGGTTAAAGAAAAAGGCAAGAGGGCAAGACTCAAGATATAATAATAATTAAATTAAACCAAAGTAGCATAACTAATAATATGTTATAGTTAATAAGCAGTTAATTTGCTATTTCTTTAATATTATAGTACTAAGAAGAAAATCCTTATAAATCTAGGTTAAGGATATACTAGACTATAATTTATTCCTCTAGATTACTTAGTTTCCGTGAGTTTAGGATATAATCGCTGCGAGCATGTACTCCATTTATTCGATCAAAGAGCCGCTAGTAGTTAATATTATAGATCTTTGCGTCGCAGACTTAATTTTAGGTCTGCCTAGTAGGCTAAAGTGCAAGAAGCATATTAGCCTCAGTATCAGATTACGACATATTATGTGGTTAAGATTTAATTGATTAGATAGTATTGATATAGGATAAGGGATTTTTATCTGGTTTGCTTGTCTATCCGGTTCGCTTGTCGTGTACGTTAAGATATTCATGCATATTCATATAAGACCTTATTTGAATATTCATATGGCCATGTCTGATTCAGACTTCGGCCGTATCCTACAAGTTTAGCTGCACTGTTGTACTTAGACCATTGTTACCGGCTATATAACACTCGTAGGCCTTGGGCACTTGTTCGAAGGGTACGGTCTCGAAGTTTCAGTCAGCCATCAATCTTATGAGACTTTGCGGCCCCGGCCAGCACATACCGTTTGGTGAAAGCTCCCAGACAAAGCCGCGTGGAGGAGTGAAGTCTTTCCGCAGCACTCCTGTATTTCCACGTCAGACCACTGATGGAGGTTACGTTCACCGCCTTTTTGAGGCTGGTAATGGGGTTGAAAAAGCCGAGGTATTGGACATATTTTCTCACGGTATCATTCTCGGTAGGCATGATTCACTGAACGATGCATATGTCGCCGTCCAGGGTTGGGCTTAAATAATGAAAAGAAGCCTAGGCGGCGATTGAAAGTAGTAAAGAGATTAGGTCATGGAGGGAACCAGAACCATAAGTCGGACCTTAATTCACCCGTCGAGAAAACTTGCGAGAATCAGTAGAATTTATCGCTTCTTAAACTAGCCACATGTATCGAAACTTCTTCAATCGACTGTTATATGAATATGAGACCAAGGTTAGACCTTCTTACTTATAATGGTCAAGCGATGCTCTGTTGCTACTTGTTAACGTAGACCAAAGTTCGCCTTAGATGAGCACAAAGCTCTCGGGCGAGCCAACATCACAGCCACTTCCACGGCGAGGAAAAGCGTATGTGAACATATCCCTGTCCTTTAGTTTCCTCACCACTCCCATCGCGATGATAGCTGGACCTAGAAAGCTGAAGCGTCCTGCTTCTGTATCCGGCCGCAAGATGAAAGGCATCTCGGCACCAGACGGATGAATTATGATATCTCCCTCTCGCACCAGATGCGACACAAATACTAGGCAGTGATATTTAGCTAGATTATACTCTTCGATGACATCGTTGTTCCTGGGTTCTAAGGCTGCCCAATTGTACGAGCAGCGCATCTCAAGAATCTTATATACCTCTTCGATGCCTTTATTGCCCTGATTATCGGGCATCCACCAGTCATAGCTCGAATAGCAGCTCTCAAGTCCTACCCCTGAAGTGTAAGATCCCAAAATCTCGGAGTTGAACTCCCGGTGCATTCCGCCTTTCCAAGGACTCTCTGTTGAGGTGATAATTCCAATCCGTGCTCCCTCGAGACGCAAAAGCCCATATTCGTCATATGCCTGCACTGGAGGCGCCGTATAGGGCATATCAAAGTGGAATATGCCAAATCGAAGCATCAAGCGGGTAACGTTTTAGCGCAGATCGATAGCCCAGGATGGCAAGTCCTGTCCGACGGCGTCTCTGTCGTAGAAGATCTGGAGACTGGCAAGAGTCTGGCTGATGTTGATTGTGTGCTTCTGGAAGCTTTCGAATACTGTCGAAACCGATTTTGAGTAATCAATCTCTGGGAACCCTTCTGTAACGTCGTAGGCCTCCTTGGTCATCTCCCCAATGATTCCCAGGACAGCAAAGACCTTGTCCTGTGGTAAAGTCGCTTCATATAGACTGCTTCGCATAATCATCCTGAACCAGGCTTGATGAAATCCGCCTTCCTCAGTGTACATGTCGTTCTCGCAATGCTGTTTGAAGAAGACGTATGCTCTCCTCGCGCTCAAGGCTCGTTCCCGAGGGTCACGATGGGGTCTGAACGTATCCCGAATCTCATCCATGTCTGGGAGGAGGCGATCCATAACAAACTGAAAGTCTTCGAAAGAACATTCCTGGCTTCCACAGGCCACGTGGACTTTGTGAGCCGCATGTACCTCTTGTCGGGTCCAAGTCCGCTGGAACCATGGCTTGGTCTCGATGAGCTTGGTGGCTGCTCTGCGTGCTCTTGGGCCCTCGACCTCTCCACGAATGCCACCTATACCCTCCCTGCCGTAGGTCTTGAGCAGGCTGAAGAGATATTCGTCATCGTTAGTCGCTTAACCCAGCCAGACAACGACCCTATACGCCTTGAGATAGATGCTGAACATCATCCCCACCTGGCCTGCTTTCTCAATTAGGTCGTTTTGATTGATGCAGATAGCATCTGCCCATAACACTCGGGGTCGTTCCGGGAGCCGAAGCTGTCTCAACGCCGCGAAGAGATTTGCAGCGATCCAGAACGGTAGCCCATTTACCAAGATTCTCTTGGTTGGCTCGGGATCCCCCCAAGTGTACGATAATGCCTCGTACCCGGCCTTCTTGGAGCTTCCCGCAACTGTTGCGCCTGATTTCTTCTTGAGGTCTACCGTGAACAGGTCGCATTCAATCTCAACATCGGAGTCGGCCGAAGGATGAACTCGAAGCGTTCTTGTCTGCCGAGGGCTCAATGGTTGATATACCTGGCATTGTGCCCCAATTTCTCCTTGACGATGGGCTGGATCCATGTTGGGAATTATCACATTGAAAGGGAATTATTGCCCATCCAAAGCTTGCTGCCAAACTTGAGCGTCTGGAAACGATGTTCAAGGGAGAAGAGAGGGGATTATGAGCTTTCGGATCACCTCTGGTTCGACATCGGCAGTCAGCCCCCGCCGGAATCGGCGCAATAGAACATCGAGCCCCACTACAGTGATTGCTGCGAACATTGCGACGCAATGCACATATTCTAATCCGTGCCCGCTCTAGCGGTTCGCGGGTCTATTATTATTTCCCTATTTCTTTATTACTAAATAATACTAACTTACTTTATACTCCTAGCTAAGCTAAGTTAAAATTAATATTCTTAATTTACTATTAGCTAATATATATAATATTTTTCATTGCTCGTGCTCGCTGAGGACAAGACCTGTCACGCCCCTTTTTGCGGGGGAGGCTGCTGTTATGCTCATTTATTAAAGTGGATATTGCAAGCCATCAGCAACATCCCTGTCCAGCCTCCCCCGGAGACCACGTTTCGAATTACGTATTAGTGAGCTTCCCCCTCTTATCTGAGTCGTCCGTCTCACTTATTCCTGCTCCTCCAGGCCATGCCGTTCCTCTTCAATTCCCAGATCAACGGCACCTGGAGCAGGACCAGGATGGCGTAGATCGCGAACGCCCAACCAGAACCGATCGCGCGGATGAGGGGTTCGAACGACGCTGTGTCTGCTCCCGCGCCCACGCAGCGGATAAGGTTAGACGCCGCTTGGGCTGTTGCAGACCGGTGTGTGTTGTAGTCTGTGATAAGGGTGGCTGTCATCTGCGGGACGAGATTAGCGGGTAAAAGGATCGACTAGGGAGGGGAAAAAGTACCGTGAATAAGGCTCTCGCTGTAAGACCTGCTAGGGCTTGCATCACTAGCATCGATTATATATGTTTGGCAGTGTGAGTTCTAGAAGCGCTATAAGAGGATTAGGATCTCACTGTTTTAAACTCGACGATCAGGCCGTAGCCTACTATTGTTAGGGTGCATATTATCGTGAGGAGGTAGGCTCCTTCGAGGCGAGTATGTTCAAGAGGGAAGCCCTCGATGTCTCCCACGCTGCAGGCATCTTCTACGCCTAGTCTCTGTCGGGTTCGGCGAAAGTTCCAGTCGATATACTTGCCTGTTATTAATCAGCTACTGTGGTTAGGGTGCTCGACTCAAGTTTACCTGTGACTTTTGCAGACACTGCTAGGTATACTCCACAGGGGATGTAGATAAAGCCTGCCTGCAGGTAGTTCAGGTTATATATCTCGATGCTCAGCGATGCAAGCGACGTCTGCAGCGTCATCACATTGACATACTGCAAAGCTCCGATCAGGATTAAGAAGAGAGACCCCTTGTCCATGAGCACGGGGAGGCAGGTAAGAGGGTTAGGGAATCGGCAGCCTCTCTTCTCACAAGGCTCGGCATCTCCTTGGCTCTGCCGAGTTGACCTTAAGGCCTTTGGGGATACCACACTCCAGTATATCCCTCTGGCTAGCAGACTTCCATCTCCGACAATCTTTCTCTGCGTCTCGGGAAGAAGGAGGGCTAGTATCACGAGGCTTCCTCCAGTGAGGATAGAGAGGAACCAAAAGATCCAGCGCCAGCCGAGTTTCTCTGCAAGTATACCTCCCAATACAGGCCCCAACCTCGGCCCCATTATAGTGCTAGGTTCTCATTAGTCCAAACCCTATCGTGGGTTATTAGACGCCATTTACAACAAAAAGATCGTCTCGATAAACGACCCCCTCTCCCCAGCAGTCGTAATATCCGCAACAACACCATACGCGACGCTCACCATACCTGAAGCCCCCGCGCTCAGTATCATCCTCAGCACCAGCAGTACGATCCACCTAGTCAGATTCGCCATGCCCAGGTTCACCGCCAGCATGAGCAGGAACATGAGGATGTACACGGGTTTGCGGCCGCTCTGGTCTGCAATATCGCCTATGAACACGGGCGCCATGCCCGCGACTACTAGGTAGGATATAATAGTAAGGTTTATAAGTATAATAGAGATACTAAGGTTATAGGATATAGGAGTAAGGGCAGGAAGGTAAATAAAGGTACTAAGTATTAAGAATATAGCTATAAAGGAGGTTATAAAGGAGATCTATTACTTTTACTATTATAAGAAGATAGACTTTTTTTATACCTTTATATAGAGGCGCCTAGTTCTATGGCATTAGGGGTATTATCCTTTAGTTCTTTTATTACTGCAGATATAAGGATAGTAAAATAGGGAGTAAGTATTACATTAGGAGTAGCCATTTTACAGCAGAAATAAGAAAACGGTTTGTTTTACAAGTCTATGCTATTGACATTAATTCCTGAGGATAAATACAGGTCTATAAAATATATATCTTCTAGAAGAGTTTTCGCCCTCACCGATCTCTACGACAAGGCGGGATCTCACCGCGTAAGTCAGTCGGATTTTGTTGTCTAGAACAGCGATCGCTCGACCACCTTCTCTGTTGAGAATAGGTCAATCGGGCGCATAGTAGGTTAATAAATGGCATTCCTCGTTTCTGCACATCACCAATTACATCCGAGCATTAGAGGTTTATCCTACACTCCTTTTATCCGGCTCACTTTTGGTAAAAGTGGAAATTCGCGGTCTTTCATTGGCTCACACCCCTGTACATCCTCTTTCACCGAAAAAGTGACAGGGTTGTCGCGCTTCTAGCTGGCTTTTTGATATGATACATCTTCCCATTGGTTGGCCTCTTCCTCCGTCGTAACCTTCATAGCTAGACTTGCCTTTGTGGCGCAAAACGATGCTACCTCCTAGTAACTAATGACCAAATTAACTCTACTAGAGTTGATTTTATTGACCTACTTTAAACCTAGTAGGGCTGATTATTGCCAGGGTGTAGAGTTGATTTGACTCTATCCTGTATATAGGAATAGTAGTGCTGATTAGAACAGGGGTGTATCCCCAAACGCGACGCGTTATTTCGCGCAAAGTGCTATGGGTATTTCATACTACTAAATTATTTTATTACTAATCGAATCACAATTGTAATTCAAATCTTAATATCAGTGACTAAGTCACTATGAAGATCGCCATGACGGCTTCAAACTTACAATCTAAACCATGAAGTGCGATTTATCCCTACGTTCTTCTCTCTACATACCACCTCCTACTCTTCTATTCCTAATTGTCGTATACCCCTAATTGTCGAATACCCCTGTCCATCTCCCAAATCTATGTCTATCTCCTGGCTGGTACAGTGTATCTATTGCTATATACCTTAATACCTAGTCTAGTAAAAGAAAAAGACCTTATTAATTTAAGGTAAAATAAGTCTTATTACCTGTAATAATATTATAAAGTCCTTAAGTAATTATTACTCTAATACTACTAAATATTAATAACTTTATATATAAATTAATATCTATTAGTAATATTTAGTACTTCTAAATACTTAGGGTTACCCTGCCTTTTTATTATAACCCTAATAGTTTTATTATATATACTCTATATTTTCTACTAATTACTATATCTTCTATTAAAGATAATTAGCACTAAGACTTTATAATTAAAGCTAA
The DNA here is from genome assembly GCF_013085055.1 of Fusarium oxysporum Fo47. Lineage (NCBI taxonomy): Eukaryota > Fungi > Ascomycota > Sordariomycetes > Hypocreales > Nectriaceae > Fusarium > Fusarium oxysporum. Next base: position 2,680,844 of record NC_072849.1, read on the forward strand.
TTTACTATAATTAATACTAATCTATTTAGATTACTACTAATGTGCTAATAACCTTACTAATTACCTAAATACTACTTTAATATATAAATTATATTTATTTATACTTTTATAAATTCTAGCTTACTAGCTATTAATAAAACTTCGTTATATTAATTAAGCCTAATATATATTAAATCTACTATTAAGAGATATAATACCTTAATAAGCTTAGTATTATGCCTTATATAATCTGCTAATAATATACTTAGTATAACTTAGTTTATTTATAGTTAGAAACTAACTATTATATATTAATAGCTCTTATTTAAACTATATTATATAATACTAAGTAATATAAATATAATATTTATAAATATTAATCTTATTTAATAGTAAAATATAACTACTAATCTTTAGGGTTATTAGCCTATAGTATTTATTAACCCTATATTAGTTAATTATTTATTAACTAATTAAAATATAAATAATATAAATAACTTATCTTAGAGTTTTAATAACTTAGAAGTTAAATAACTTTATAAGTAGCTTAGGAATATTACTAATAAGATAAATAAAATATAATAAATACTAGAAGAATTTACTACTTTATAGTATTAGTAGAATTAAAGTAATAATAATACCTAGTAGGAGATATATAACTTAGCCTTAGTAGTTAATAATAGGAAGGACCTAAGAGAAGTCCTTAAGCCTAGCCTGCCTAAGTACTTTAATAATACTTTAAGTAAGCTATTTATATTCCTTACTTAAAGCTAAGCTTTTATTATATATTATTTAAATTAATTTTATAATAATTCTACTAAAGTAATATATATAATAAGAAGACTTATTAAAACTATAGCCTAGTAATTTTAACCTATTATAAATAATTATATAATAAACCTACCTTATAATTTATAATTATAAATTACTTTACTTTTTAAAGAAAATAAATATTATAAAATAAAAAAAGTACTTAAAATAATATTTAAAACTATTAATAAAAAGAGCTAAGTAAAAAAGAAAATTAAAATACTTAAATAAACCAGATTAATATTTACCTTAGGGGTAAAATTTTTATAACTTATAAGTAAATTACCCTAGGACTAAGATATATTAATATTATTTTTCTTTAATATACTTAAAAAATAAATCTAATAAGAACTATAAGAAAAATATTATCTTAGAATACTAATTAAATATATTAATATAGTAGTTAAAATTAATAACTAATAATTTACCTAAAGAACTTATAACTTATAAGGAAATAAAGGATAATAAGATAATAAACCCTAATATTATATTAATTAAGGAAGAACTTAATAAATTAATATATCTTATAGTATTAAAGTAAAACTAATAGCTATTAAAATAGCTAAATAAGATAAGTTAAAAGTAATATATTATAATTATAATAAAAAAGAATATTATAAATAAGAATATAAGAATCTTATTAAAATTAACTAAAAATATAAATTAATACCTAAAGGTAAGAAAGTTAATATAATTAGAAAAAATAATAAACCTTAAATAGTAATTAAAACTATTAATATAATAAGAAAGGATAAATATAATATAATATAAATAAGATAAATTAATAACTTTAACCTATCTCTTAATATATATAATTTATTTCTTAGTAAAGAAAAAACTCTTAAAAAATATTATTTAAGACTAAAACTAAAATAATAACTTATTTTAAAATATATAATACTAATTATAAAAGTTACCTATATATAAAATAAGAAAGAGAAAAAAAAAAAAAGAAATAATTATTAAAAAGAATAATAATAATAAATTAAAAAGAATAAAATAATTAAACTAAAATAGATATTAATACTAGAATATAATTAATAACTTACTAAAGGAAAACCTATTTTTATAATTAGAAAGAAAAAGGAAATTACTCTTAATATAAATAATAAACCTAGTATTAAGAAGATAAATTAAGAAATTAATAATATTCTTATTAAAGTTATCTTATAATAACTAAATTAATATATTAATAATTCTAATTACTTAGAATCCTATAGGGTCTAAAGAGAATTTAAAGCTAGGAAACTTAAGAATAAGAATAAAAAGATAATCTAAAATAACCCTATTATATCTTAATATAATAAATCTAACTAATAATTCTAAATTAATAAGTATTAGAAATATATAAAGCTTATTAAAAAATAAGCTATTATAAAATAAGATAATAATATCTATATTTAAGTATATATAAAGGAAATAATAGAAGATCTTATAACCCTAGAAGAATATATATAAGTAAAAAGAGACCTAAGGAGGTATCTTAAATACTTAAACTATAAGTAGATATTATAAGTATTATATATATAATATTACTACTTAAGATACTAATAAGATAAGATAGTAAATAATTACTTCTTAATATAAGTTCTAAAATACTAGAAATAAAGACTTTATTTAATTATTAATATAATTAGGTATTAAGTTATAAAGAAATATAAAGAATCTTAAGTAGTAAAACTAAAAGCTTATATAGAAATAAGAGAATAAGCTTTAATATATACTTAGAACTCCTAATATATTATATAATAGAGATAAAAAGTATAATAAGAAATTAAGATTATTAAAGATAAAATACTTAACTAAGAACTTAATTAAATTAATTAAGATATTACCTAATAGGAAGAAGAAATATCCTAAGATAAATAAGATATTTTCTAATAAATAAAAAAATAGTAATTATAAAATTAATTAATATAAACTAAGAAGGAAAAAGAAAAACCCCTTATTAAAAAAGAAAAAGTAAATATTATTTTAGACTATAAGGTAAAAAAGATAAAAACTACTTATTAATAAAAACTAATTACTTAAAATAAATATCCTAATAATATTAATTATACTAAGAGTAAATATAATATAAATTACCCCTAGGGAAAAGGCATATATTATTTATAATAAAGTAATAAATAGGTAAGAAATTAGAGATTAAACTACCTAAAAAAGCTCTAAGAATAATAATAAGAGAAAGCTAATAAATCTGCCTAGAATTAAAAGTTAGGATTAAAAGAAAATAATTAAATATATTAATAAATAGCAAAGTAGTTATAAATATTATTTCCCTTAGTATAGTTAATAATCTAAGATTACTATAGAGAGATAAAAAAGAACCTTATATAATAGAAAGTAAAAAAAGAGAATCCTTTAAATATAAATAAGGAAAAGTTACCTAAGAAATTAATTACTTTAAGATATTTATAAATAAATAAAACTAAGGAATTAACTTTAATATTATTTATATATAAGACTATAATCTAGTCTTAGGTTACCTATAGTTATATTATTATAACCCTGCCTTTAACTAAAAAACTAGCTAGGTTAATTATAAAATTAACCCTTTAAATAATAAATTAAATAATTTAGGCTATAATATAAGATCTTAAACTTTAACTAATAAGAGTAGTAAAAATAAGTATAATAAAGTATTACTTACTTTAAAAGGAATATAATATAAATATAATAAAGGCAAAAGAAAATATATTAGATAGATAATTATAACTCTTAAGAGATAGTTTAAATAATTAAATTAAAATATTAAATAAATAAAATAAATTACTATAAAAGAATTTAATAAATAACTTAAGAATATACTATTAAAGTATTATATTTATAAGAAACTATTTTAAGAGAAGCTAAATATAAAATTACCTTAATATATAAATTATAATATTAAAATTATATTAAAAGATAAAAAAAATCTAAAATTCTTCCTTATTTATAATTTATCTTAAGATAAGCTAGGAATACTTAGAGAATAAATAAATAATATACTATAAAAAGGATATATTAGACTTTTAAAATCCTTAGTAGAATATATAATTATATTTATATTAAAACCTAATTTAAATAAATTATAACTTATAATAAATTACTAATAGCTTAATAAGATTATAGAAAAAGATAAAATATTATTATTACTTATTATTAAACTTAAAGACTACTTATTTAAAAAGAAATAATTTATAGCTTTTAATTTTAAATCTGCTTATAATTTTATTTAAATTAAAAAAGGTAATAAATAGAAAATAGCCTTTAAAATAAAATATAAATTATTTAAATACTTAGTTATACCCTTTAAATTAACTAATATACTTATAGTATTTTAATATATAATTATAAATATACTTTAAGAATATCTTAATATTTTTATAATTTACTACCTAGATAATATCCTTATCTTCTTTAATATAAAAAAAGAATATAAAAAATATATTTATAAGGTTTTAAAAGTATTATAAGATATTAATATACTTATTAAACCTATTAAAAATTACTTCTATTAGTTTTAAGTAACTTACTTAGGATATAAAATCTTATATAATAAAATTAGAATAAATAAATAAAAAATTATAATAATTACTAAATAGAAACTACTTATATTAATAAAAGAAACCTAATCCTTCCTAGGATTTACTAATTATTACTAATAATTTATTAAAGACTTTAGTAAAATTACTATTTCTCTTATTAAAATTACTAAAAAGAATAAATAATTTTAATAAAATAATAAAATATAAAAAGCTTTTAAAAAGCTTAAAATAGTAATTATTAGTAAACCTATCTTAATTATATTTAACCTAGATTAATAAGTTAAACTTAAAACTAATACTTCTAACTTTACCTTAGGAGGATAAATAAGATAATAAGATAATAATAATATATTATATCTTATTACTTTTTACTCTTATAAGATATATAAAGCAGAGCTTAACTACCTTATTTATAATAAGGAATTCCTAGCTATTATTAATTACTTTAAGGAATTTAGATATTATTTAAGAGGAAGTAAGTATATAATAAAAGTATTTATAAATTATAAGAATATAGCTTACTTTATAATAATATAAGAACTAAATTAATAATAACTATATTATATTAAATACCTATATAAATTTAACTTTATTATAATATATTATAAGGATATAAATAATAAATATATAAATACTATTAGCTAAAAACCTAATTATAATATAAAAATAATTAAACTAAGGAATAACTCCTAGAGTTTAATTAAAAAGGAGAATATTAATTTACTTAACTTATTAAAATAATAATAAAAATAATTAAATAATAAACTCTTTTATTAAAATAAGATTATGACTTTTTTTATAAGTTTTATTTATACCCTCTAAATAAATATTAAGAAGTTATAAAAATATTAAAATAACTTTAAGACTAAGAATATAAGTTTAAAAAAAGAAATATAAAAGATATTATTAAATAATATAACCTATGCCTAAGAATAAAGGCTTAGAGATATAAACCTTATAAATAATTATAATTACTACTAATAATATAATAACCTTAGGACTTAATTATAATAGACTTTATAATTAAATTACTCTTATTAGAGGAACCCTTAACTAGAATTATAATAGTATTATAGTTATTATTAACTAACTTATAAAGTTTTTTTATTACCTATCTTATAGAGAATTAATAGATATAAAAGAACTTTCTTATATTTTTTACTAATATATTATTAGTATATATAAGTTACCCTTAGAAATTCTTTCTAATAGAGGACTTATATTTATAGTAATATTTTAGTAATTACTTATAATATAACTTAAATTAAATTACTAACTTATAATAGTATTTTAGCTATAAGTTAATAAATAAACTAAATAAATAAACTAAATACTTAAATAATACCTATAGTATTATATTAACTATAAATAAAATAATTAAGTTAAAAAACTATTAATAGCCTAACTTACCTATAATATTATATATAATAAAAATATAAAGCTTATACTAGCTTATATTAATTTTAGTTTTATATTAAATATATATTATAATATAAAACTAGAAAAATTAATTAACCTAATAGTTATTATTAAAAGTAAAGATATATAAGATTTATATAAATATCTAAAGATAAAACTTAAATTTATTAGAAAATATATAAAAAACTATTATAACTTAAAATAATTAAAGGGATTAACCTTCTTAAAGGGAGATATAATTTACCTAGCTATAAAAAATATTAAAATAAATTAATTAACTTATAAATTAAACTATAAATTTATTAGACCTTATAAAGTATTATAAAAGATTTTAGAAAATAACTATAAACTAGACTTACTACTAAAAGTTAGGCTTTATTTAATCTTTTATATTTTATTACTTAAATTAGTAGTAAATATAATATAAGTTAAAATAAGTAATAAGCCCTAAGAAATCTTAAGACTTAAAATCTATAAAGTAAAAGCTATTAAGGATACCTATAAAATAAATAATTAAAGAGAATACCTTATAAAATAAAAAAACTACCTAGAAAGTAAAAATATATAAAAACCTTTAAAATACCTTATTAATACCTAATAACTCCTAAAGAATTTCTACTAATACTAAAACTAAAAGAATAATTAATAAAAGCACCTAAACTAAGAAAATCCTATTTAAACTACTTAGTAATAGTAAACTAATCCTAAAAAGTACTATTTATTATAGTATTCTCTAATATAGCTTATTTATTTTATTTTGCCTTTTTTAATTTATTTATAGAATTAAGGCTATATTAAATTATATTTATACCTCTTACCTTTACTTAATAATACTAATATTATAAATAAGTAATTTTAGTAAATTAAGTACTTATTATATTATAAATATAAGTAGATTTAGCCTAAAGGTTAATTAGTTTATTTTTAGCTGCCTCTTCTTTATATTTAAGATAATACTTTTTATTAATAATCTTTTAAGCTAATATTATATTAGTAAAACTTATAAAATAATTTTATATTAAATAAATATATTAGCTATTATAAATAGTCTATAATTATTATATAATACCTTAGATTTAATATAAGGATTATAATAATTTAATTTTACTAGATTAAGAATATATAAATCTTCTATCTTTTAATAAATATAATTAAAATAAGGCATAATAGGATTCCTAAATATTATAATAAGAATATAAAGAGATTTTTAGTTTTTAATAGAAGTCTTCTTAGCTTTTACTATATAATTAGATATCTTAGGGGATTATAGGATTAAAATTAAACTTACTAGGAGATAACTAATAGAAAATATATTAATTAGGCCTTAAGGATAAGGCCTAAGGGAGGGGAGAGATTATATTATAACCCTAATAGTTTTATTATATATATCTTATATTTTCTACTAATTACTATATCTTCTATTAAAGATAATTAACACTAAGACTCTATAATTAAAGCTAATTTACTGCAAGTAATACTAATCTATTTAGATTACTACTAATCTGCTAATAACCTTACTAATTACCTAAATACTACTTTAATATATAGATTATATTTATTTATACTTTTATAGATTCTAGCTTATTAGCTATTAATAAAACTTCTTTATATTAATTAAGCCTAATATATATTAAATCTACTATTAAGAGATATAATACCTTAATAAGCTTAGTATTATGCCTTATATAATCTGCTAATAATAAACCTAGCATGGCTTAGTTTATCTACAGTTAGAAACTAACTATTACACTTTTAATACCTAAATTCCCTTAGGCTCAAGCAGGCTTCTTAACATTAATAGTATACCTATTAGCTCGACCTAATAGTAGCCAGCTTAGTAAGCTAAGTTAGGCATAAAACCTTAAGAAATATATAAAAGGGTAAGATATATATTTATTAGTATAATTTACCTCCTTTAATATTATTTAAAGATTAAGTATAGAAATAACTAATAAACTTAATATAAGATTATTAGTATAATTTATAATATATTATTCCTAGTTATTTCTATACTTAATCTCTAGATAATATTAAAGGAGGTAGATTACACTAATAAGCATATATCTCACCCTTTTATGCATTTCTTAAGGTTTTATGCCTAACTTAGCTTGCTAAGTTGGCCACCGTCAGGTCGAGCTAACAGGTATTTGTTAAATGCAGATAAACCATCAGCATGGGGGTACCGCTGAAAACATGCCACGTATATCTTTGAAGTGTCGCTGCGCCGCCACAGCCTCCATGGTTCAAGAATTTATTGGCCCTTGACAATTATCAAGGGATGATACATACGCAAGTGAGAAGCCGACCCGCATGGTGGACTAATCAACAACTCAATTTCCCTGTGATGCGTCACGCGACGGCGCCATGCCGTATTTGTATTCATGCGAGCATCTTAATGGGCCGAGCGCTGGCTTGCATCTTTATTTCAGCTTTGATGGTTTGCGGACTAGCTTCACCTTGGACTAGCCCCAAAATATCAACTGGCTTTTCAGCCAGCGATTAAGTGCCGAGGCTGCACAGTTGTTCAAGACCACGTCGATGGCGAAATGCCTCGAGTTTCCTAAATGAATAGATAGAGTATAATCCATTTTGTTTAGCACCTCCGTTGTAGCTGTAAATAAGAGGCAGGAATTAACGAGTCAGAAGCAGAACCTATGTAGCGTTTAGCCAGTCAGTAATGTTAAACAACTCTACGTCTAGATAGGATTTAAAGTACCCAAGCTAATTTACCGAAACATTGGTCTAGACCACGGTGGCAAATTCTTGTGTTAAAGCTAAGCTTATTTCACGGCTTTCAATAGTCTGAGCGCTAGTCCCGCTACGATAGAGGTCCCACCACCTATCAGCGCTAAATGCACTGCAAGCTGCTCGAATGTTGGCGCCCCTTAGGAATTTCAATTTCCCTCCCTGGTAATCGTTGTTGTACATTTTGGCTATATTACCTGGCCACATCACTTTTAGGTCTTGGTCTATTGCTTCTCTTGGCTCTACCTCTTTGTCCTAAAAGTACGGTCAATTGTTTTCTTGTCAGTTTCAAGGTCTTGATCAAAATGTCAGACGCCGGTGGAGATCACGTATCGCAATCCAAGCCATATTCGGAGGCACGGACCAGAGAACGCATTTCAGGCCCTGAAAACTCTTCAAACCACCACAATTGCCCGCCTTCTCTGTCCATCAATGCCAACCGACAACCCATGTCCAGCGATGAGGAAGATGACAATAACTACTTCAGTGGCCCTCGGGATCTTCAACGACACTCCAAATGGCCCCTTATCCTACAGCTACATGGGTCCATCATGCCCTCGCTGATCCTTCCGCTCTTGCTCGTTGCCTGCTGGGCAACTGCTATTACTGTCATTTCCAAAATGGTCCATGACCTGAGCGTTAACTCTGTTCTGCTCACCATTCTCGGTTTCGTTGTCGGTCTGAGCCTTTCATTCCGATCGTCTACTGCCTACGAACGCTATGCTGAGGGTCGTCGATACTGGGGAACGTTGGCCACTGCATCTCAGACTCTTGGCCGTATTATCTGGATCCATGCTGACGATAGCGGTGCTGGCGGCCAAGACCCTCGCGAACTCCTTATTAAGAAGCTTGGGGCCTTGAAACTCATTGCCGGCTACGCTGTTGCCCTCAAACACACGCTCCGCTTCGAACACTGCGCCAGTCAACCTGACATGCAACCCTACATCGCACACCTTGATACGTTCGCTGGAAAGACAACCGCGCCGACCAAGCGGGTCACAAACTTCAGCAAGTTTGCCGGCGAGTACCTTGGTCTCTCCTTTGCTCAAAGTGATCCTCGAAAGCACCTTAAGAGAGCCGAGGAGCATCAAGGAAACCTTCCTCTTGAGATCTTGAACCACCTGGCAATAACTCTCGACTCCATTATCGCGAACAAACAATTACCAGTCTCAATCCATCAGACCATCGCTTACAATCATCTTACCACTCTTAATGACGTTGCAGTCGGTTGCGATCGTGTCCTCAACACTCCTTTGCCCGTCGCATATACCATTGCCATCAGCCAGATTACTTTTGTATACGTCATGCTATTGCCGTTCCAGTTGACTGGCCCACTTGGTTGGATTGCTATCCCTGCTACCATCACAGCGGCTTACATTATCTTCGGCTTGTTGTTCATTGGTCAAGAAATCGAAAATCCCTTTGGTCGTGATGTCAACGATCTGCCTCTTGATGTCTTTTGCGAACAGATTGCAAACGATCTCGACATCACTGCCTCCTTTGACCGCCGTGCATCTGATCACTTTCTACTAAGAGGAGCGCCACTGCACCCTGTTAGCTGTGCTGTAGGCCATACTTGGATGGATCGTAATGAAGAAAAACTCAGAGAGTCTATTAGAAACAAACCTCATGTTCTTTTCAGTTGGCGGCGCCAGGGTGTTGCTAGGTTATCTGCTCGAGACAACGAGACTAAGGAGGTGGCTAGAGACGTGGTTTAATGTGGTAGGGTGTTCCAAAAGTGGTGAGATGCTTCAGTGGCTTGCCAGCGTGATAATAACTAATCTAAGTGGAATGCCGTTCGGAAGCAAGGGGAAAAAGGCATCGATGAGCAAGTATCGGTCTGTTGGTTATTGATATCTAAGTTTTTGCTAGTAGGCATATTTTATTAGCCGACCGGTAGGGCTTTTAATTTACAGTGGAGCTTACTATAAGATGTAGTATTTTAGCTGAGAGGAGATAGGTTCCTAGTAGTTATAATAGTGGTTTCTATAGCAGAAGAACTAGAGAGTCCTATAGTGATATTAATAATAATAGCAGCGAGGATAAGGTCAGAGTTAAAGTAGTGCTTATATTTTGAGATTAGTATACTACTTAGATATATATCAGCACTTATATCGTTATAAGCATAATAATTAGATAGATAGTAATAGCATATCAGAAAGGCTGGTATAAAAAAGTAGGTAGAGAGTTGCTAATACGGTAGTCCGAGGATAGGTAGGTATTATTTCCTAACAGGGAGCAGATCTTAATTAATAACTCCACCTAAACGCTTTAAGGGCAGGTTACTGAGGCAGAGAAGCTACTAGATTAATTATCTGTAGGGTTATAGGAGAAGATTAGCTAGATAATTAACTTAGATTAATTTAGTAATAATATAGCATGGCTTAGGGCAGTCTAGTTATTTACTACTAACTTAAAAAATAGCTAGCTTTAACCTTATTATAATAAGGACTACTTATAATTTATATATTAATTAATAAATATATTACTACTACCTATTATAATTTACCTAATCTTTAACTCTTTTAATATATTATATAATAGATTATCTTTTAATACCTTTTAAGTTAATATAATAATACTTAGAAAGATTTTAAAGACCTTATTATAAAATTAAAGTAACAAGTAAAGAGGTATAAAACACCTTAGATATTATATATATAATAAGTATATAAAACTATTAATACTATTTTAATATTAGATATAAACTATTCCTATAATTAGAATATAAATACTAATTTAGTTTAATAATAATCTACTTAACTTTATTATTTAATAAATTAAATATAAGGATAGGCAGAATCTCCTATTAGTTTATAGACTTAAGGGTAAGTAAGATATTTAACTATTTCTTAAATTAAATATTAGGTAGGATCTCTGCTTATTTTATAGGCTATATATCACAGCATAGGCTATAATACCCCTTAAGATCCTATTTTCTAAATTATTAGTAAGACTTATTAATTTATTTAACCTTTTAGTAAGGCAGGATTACTAGCTAAGCTTGGTATAATTATTATTAGACTTCTCTACTTAGACTATATTAGAGAATATAAACCTATTTTTTTAGTATTTAGGTTAATTAGTACTATCTTAGTTAATTAGGCTTATTTTATTAAAGTAACTTATATTAGGAAATAAAGTTATAAAACAGGGGAAGTATAATCCTTTTTTAACTACTAAATAAACTAGAAGATTATTAATACTATAAGTAAAAGCACTATAAAACCTCTAATTATACTATTAATAATAGCTTTAATATTATAGTTACTAAGAGGAGGCATAAAGGAAGACTTAAATAAAGACAAAGAAGGAAAGAAAGAGAAAGGTAATATAATAGAAGAAATAAGCTTAGTTAAAATAATTTATAAATTAGAGTTATTATAGGTTATAGTAATTAAGCTTATATTTTTCTAATTATTATAAATAAAGGATATACTTAAAACTTAGGTCTTAAGGGTTAATATATATTTATAATCTTAAATTTTATTAAAGTAAATATAAGTTTAGTTATAAGTAGTTAAGTCCTTAATACTAAAGTATAATTTTATTTATTAATAATATATTTTATAGGATTATAAGGATACTTAGCTTATTAGTAAAAAGTATAATTACTTATATAAATATTATTATAAATATTAGTATTTAATATTACTTCTTTCTTATAATACTTAAGGTAATACTTTTATTTATTAATTTCTTAAGCCTATTATATATTAATATTATTAAACTTATTTAAAATAATTAATAAGTATATATATTAAATAAGTATATATATTAAATAAGTATATATATTAAAAGTCTTAGCTTATAACTTTTAAATTTATTTAAAGAAATAATAAATTATTTAATTAATTAAATTACTTATTATATTCTTTTCTAAGGGTTTTAATTATTATATAATATATTTTTATATTATACTTAGTTTTATTATATATATTATATTATTAAATATTTAATTTAATTAATTTTCCTTAATTATTACTTTTAAATAATTTTATTAATACTTATATATTAATATTTATTTAATTAATTACTTATTTTTTTTCCCCTTATAATTAGCATTATATAAGGCTATTAAGCTTTTTTAACTTTTCTATAAAGGCTTAAATAATAAGACCCTTATAATAGGCTATTATTATAGAATTTAAAATTAAATAAGGTTTATCTGCCTTAATAATATAATTATTACTTTAACTAAGTAGTATTAATACTAGCTCTTAGCAGCTAGGTTAACCTTTTTCCTTTATCTTACTTAAAGAATTAATCTTTAAATAACTTTTAAAATATATTATACTTAATTTATTTATTATAAAGTATTTTCCTTAAACTAACTTTTAGTTATACTTACTAATATTAATTATAACTATTAATATAATATTTATTATATATAATAGCCTATAGCCTAATTAGGGCTATTATATAATTAATTATAATCTTATTAATATAATTAAACTAGTATTAAAGTAAGCTAAGGGTAAAAATTACTATATATTATATAAAATAGCTAAAGCTATTAAGATAAACTTCTCTTTAAGGAGTAAATTAAGCCTAGTTAAAATAACTATCTTTAAATATAGCCTAATTAGCTTAATTAGTTATATAAATCTAAATTACCTAGGTAATATAATATCTCTGACCTAGCTAGCTAAAGAGCTATTTAGATTAAAGAAGCTAGAAGAAGCCTTATAATAAGGCTAGTCTCTTAAGGCAGAAGAGGTAGCTTTCCTTACTATATTTATAGGCCTAAACTTAGCCTAGTATAAAGAGTGGCTTAAGAATATAATTATTAAGGCCAAATAGGTACTTTATATCCTCCCTCTTATATAGAAGTAAAAATAAATATAAGGTAAAGGCAAGGTTTTATAAAGGAATTAGGTTAATTTTATATAAGTTAGTTAGTAAAAGTTAAATTAACCTAAAGTTATAACTCTATTAATTAAATACATATAATAAGATATATAACTAATTAACCTTATATATAAGAATAAATAAAGTTAAATTAGTAAAAAAGCAGTAGTTTAAACTAGGAAGTATTATTATAATAACTTCTTAAAGTTAATTTTAAGAGCTTAAAATCTCTTATAAATAAATTAATAATTATAATATATAAGAATGCATTATTAAAAACTAAGAATTATAATCTTTAAGATATAAATAAGATATTAAGCTAATATTAAAGGGTAAAAATAATTAAATTTTTTTAAAAAAAGGTAATAATTATATAAGAAGTATAATAAGTAATTAATTAAATAAATATTAATATAGAGGGGCTGTAAAAAAGATAAGTCTGAAGGCCTAAGTGCTAGTTAGTATAAGTCTGTAATGGCGTCTAGTAATGGTAGCTTAGGGGCTATGACCCATTCCGGCCAAAAGCCTGCTGGAGATTATGTCAAAATTTATGAGATTCTTCAGAGCAGGAACACGTCAAGATCCAATCGGCATGCGGAGTTTCTATTATTACTGGCGGACTTAACATACTCCTGGTTTGCGCCGAAAAACCGGTCAATCTGGACATATGTCCGCCAGGCCTTATATCCACCCTAAAGTATCCTCTTGGCTACTGCACTGGCCTGCCTTTTCTTAGCAATGGATATCTACTTTGAAGTTGGGTTCTTCAGGCAGCTGTATGGGTTACTGAAGTCCTTTATGGGCAAAGTTAATAATTTGTATTGGTTAAACTATATCACACTTTTAGCAAACTAAGCGACTAAGGGGAAATTCATAATAAGTTGACAGATCTCGATATCATTTAATTGGTAGACGAGAGCTGCGATAAAGGTAAATGCAAGGTTTGTACTAAGTGGGTGAGGACTTTAATTTTCTGCGCCTAAGTATTAAGTTTTATATTGTATGGTGAATATCTATAATAGCCTGAGCTTCCTTTACTAGTTCTCAATTAGCCTACCTATGCTTGACAAGTTATATGCATGCAGTTATCCTGGAGGGGCACGGTCATTGTCAACACGCAGACGTTAGCGCTAATAACTCCAGACCTATCAGAGATATGACTTTTTTGAAACAGATTCTAAAGTCGCCCCTTTGCTAGTGTACCCATCATATCAGCCATGCTATGGCTTTATTTTACTCAAGCAGTTGCGCAATTGTCCTTACTGATATCTCATGAAGGCCTCTAACTGCTCCGCTGATGTAGATATGTAGATCTTATTAGGACTAGATAAGATGGGTTAGCTAGGGCTGCGATTCTTGCGCCTACGGACGAACGATTACTACTTCTGGTGAGGCCTGACCCGGCCTGCGAGGTACCTTTAGCTGTTTGACTTAGGTTTGGGTTTAGGAACTCTTCCTATGACGCATCGAGCGTGCGGGCGTTACCTGCTTGGTTACGTTACGTATGGACATATTGACCTCTACCCTCATTAGGGTATGACTACAACTAATGAACTGTTGAAGTGGATGATCTTTACCCATTAAGTTCCGAGAATAGTCCGCCCACTTCGGCCAGAAGCAACTAAGTGAATACACCCAAACTTAACCCTGTCATTGCCTGGGCCACGAATCGGCCCCTCGACAATAGCTGACGGAGGATGGCTAGCCTGAGCTGGGCCGCACTGACGTTCACAGGTGGAAAGAGAAGAGGAAGCAAGTCGACTGGTTGGAATCTCACACGGCCAGGTAAGCAGCTTGCGCGGCCCTTTAAGACCTGGGCCGACATTACCCATGCCATCTGGGTATCGCCAGATAAAGGCGTCAATGTCTCAATTTTACATCTTGAAACCTGTCACGTTGTATTTATCTCTGAGAGTCCTATGCGGGAAGGATATCCTGGAGTAGAAGTGTCTTGATTACCGCCCCAACCCACCACGCATACAAGCCGGGACGCCACGTACCCTGTCAAGGGTTATCTTGATTGGCACTGGCTAAGTCTGTCGTAACCAATGTCCTATTCCAGTCCCTGCACAAGTGCTGTAATTTCCTTTCCTATACGCTCTACTAAATCTCGGGCTTCCTCCTTATCCATTAGTCGTCCTTGCACGCGGACACCAAACCCAATTGTGTCTGTTAGGATATCAGGTGCAACATCAATGTAAACATTCTCTTCAGGCAAGTAGGATATATCGAGCTTGGATATAGACGTGCCCGAGCTATCCTTATCGTAAAAGGGCTCTGATGGTATAAAGTCGGTAGGTACACCTATCGGGAGATGCTCCAACAAGCTCTTCGGTTGGTTTGACTCTGGATCGGTTTCCGTAGCTTGGGATATGGGTTGCATCCAAAGTAGGTTCAACCACACATTAAACAAATGCAAAGATGTATACTCAGTGCCTTCTCTCCAAGAGACTAGAATATCACGTAATGAACTTTGTTCGTACGGTACTCGTTCTGCTAGTATAGCCTGGATCGATCGGGCCTTTTCACCAACTCGAAGAGACTCAGCCTCCCCCTCAAGGAAGACATCTTTAATGGTGAGAGGAGTGACATTCAGACAAGGGCCCGTCATATGATCGATATTGTTAAAAGCAGCTGATCGACCAGTCTGGTATAGACCCAGTGTTGGGCTTGACAGACCAGTATGTCGAGCAATAATACGAGAGACTGCGAGGATGACAATGCTTTGAAAAGAGACATTTGAGGATCGGCAGACTCTATCCAAATGACCAAAATCCTTAACTGCCTCCCAAACACCAACAAACAACTGGCTGTTCTTTTGAGACATCTCATATTTAACCTTGACGCTGTCAGAAGGTTTAATGAGGGTGGGAACGCTGTGGCCAATTGCCGAGCGCCAATAGGTAGCCTCATCCAGGTCCTCCAATGACTGCAATGTGAACTCAATAAATGAAGGAAAACTGGGTCTGGATGTCGGCTTTACTCTGCGGTAATGACTGGTAAGTTCATTAACAAAAAGAGGCATCGTCCATGCATCATATATGGCATGGTTCATGAGAACATGGATTCCATCTCTGTCGGCGCCCTTGAGAAGGAGAAGACGTACAGGCGGTGTCTTCAAGGATGACGGATTCAACGCAGCCTCTCGTGCCTGAGCTATGGCGAGATTTTCTAGACTTTCCGCAGAGGTTATGACCTGAAATGTCCCGTCGTTGCGGTCACATTCGCTCAAGACGATCTGAACGACTTCAGAAGGCGAGATAGCATAAAAGCAAGTCCTCAAAATGGGATTATTGTCGCGTAGTAAAAACCAAGCGTCCTTCATAGTTTCCATGTCGATGCGCTCTGAGCATGAAAATGGCCATGCGGGCTCGAAGAGTGTCTGCCCTGTCTGGAGCCATGAAGCAAGATGATACATTTGGCCACTGAGGCAGGGAAGGATTTTGTCAATCGCATTTGGCTTCATTCCCAACTGCACAATCACATCCTTCTTGACACTTCTATAGTCCTTGATAAGTGACTGCTTACTGGTGTTCTCCTGTGGCATATCGTGGATGCGTAGACATATGCCACGGAGAGTGTTTCCCTGAAGGATGTCAGAAACCCCAGCTTTGAAACCGGCCGCGCGGCACATAGATGCAACCCGGATCGCAGAAAGTGAGTCCAACCCAATGCTGAAGATGCTTGTATCTGGTTGAATAGCCTCAATGGACACTTTGGAAACTTTCGACAATATGTCTCGGATGACAGGCTCACGAGACGGCCCTGGTGTCCTGATCACCGAGACAGCACTGTCAGAAGACGACCCAAAGCTGAGGGGTAAGCTCTGAAGCTCGTCTGGAAATATTGTCACACATCGTAAGGGATGCTGAATAATATCGCAGAATGCTTGACTGAAGTCCTTGAGAGCCCGGTCGAGATCCCTTTTAGCCATGAATTCTCCTTGGCACGAGGCGCGAACCGTGATTGCTTTGTCTGTTTGTTCAACCTCGGTATTCATCCTGTACTCGGATTTGGGAATGTAGTCATCCGTGACATAAGGCATCCAAATTTTGCTATCCGTCAGGTCATCTTGCAATGGCCGAACACTCTTCTGGAACACAAACAATGTGTCGACTAATGTAGCCGCACTTAGAACCCCCTTGCATCTCAGAGACTTCTGTACCTCGTGCAAAGGGGCATGCTCATGGGCCTGTGCCTCAGTAGTGAACTTTTGTATCATCTGAACTTTGTTGCGATTACTGATGAATTTAGGATCAAGCGTCACCCTCTTCGCCACTGTGTTGAATAGAGGTCCAACTACGTGTTCAGCCTCGAGTCCCAACGATGAGCGCCCAGCGAGGACTTGACCAAATGCTATGTCTCGTTTCCCTGTCAACTTGGCGAGAACCTTGGCATAGGCAAGAATTGCAACACTCTGCACCGTCACTTCTATCTCTTTGCATCTCTCGAGTATTTCCGTCATATCAAGCTCAACCTTTGCTTCAGAATAGAACATCTCTGAGCATGATTGGTGATGAGAGGATGATGGCAGCGGTTTGGCTTCATAGCCTTCGAAAGTGCTGGTCCAGAATTGACAAGCCTTAGTCTGGTCTTGTGATAGGGAACGGACTGCGGTCGCAAATTGTGGTCGCATTGGTAGCGAGATACCTTGGTAGGCTGAAGCTAGGTCGTTGAAGATAAAAGGCAGCGAGGCACCATCATAAAGTGCGTGATGCATGATTATAACCAGAAGGCTTTCTTCACCCTCACTGACAATCACAGGTTGAATTGGTGGTGTTGAAAAGGCCGATTGTGTATCCAATCTCACCTGTTGCATGACCGCTTGAGCGATGTTGGTACCCGGTGGAACAGATATTTCCTGCCAACTAGCTGGAGAGTCGCTGTGAACGGCGCCAACCCAGTAAAAGTCCATCTCCAACTCGGGAACGGGATGGAATGATGTGCGCAGGATATCATTGGCCATGACCATAAGTCGATAAGCTTCTTTCAATCGATCAACACCAGTCGACTCCGTGAGCCTTACGATGTGAGGATGAACATAAACAATCCCTTTAGATTCAATGGTTTGAGTGATCATAGCAGTCTGTAGTGGACTGCATTTGAAGACTGACTCAACTGTGTCGTCTGAACTGAGCGGTTCCAATTGAGATGTAAGTTCGTCGAGCAGGATATCGTCATCATAATTGGACCGGGGCGGGCTCGGAACCTCAGCTGCGGCCTTCTCAACAACACTGTGAGCCAATGCTCCAATGCAAGAGAAACGCATCACTTCAGCCGGCGAAGCAGAGACCCCCGCATCGCGAAGCTGGCTGGAGAATCGTATGGCGGTTACGGAATCCAGTCCAAGACTCAAAAATGATGCGTTCCTCGATATCTGCTGGCCTTCCAGACCACAGAAACGCTTGACAAGATCGCAAATCTTAACCTCTAGGTTCGACCACGGACGAACCTCCCAGTCTTTCTTGATTTCCGTTATGGCAGTAGCACTTGACCAAGAAAGATTGAGAGAATTAAGGGAAATAGATGGATTCGATACCAAGGCGGATAGAATCAAGTTCGCCTTTTCCATAATATCTTGGGCATCCTCTGTCTGGCCAAAAGATGATGTGAAACCACATGTCAGGAGAACGCGCTTGTTCTTCTCATCCGCCTCCATCTCTAGGGCAAGAGGATACTCTGAAGGCATGTTGCTTTCCATCTCTTCCCATAACCCATGACTCTGACCCGGGGCAGATTTGGTGAACGAGAAGAGGCAGTCAAAGATGGGGCCCTCTGCCTTGATCCACCGCTGGATATGTCGCAGAGATGTATGTTGATAATCTAGGGCCTCAGCATTACCCTTGTGCACATGTTTTACAACATCTTCCACGGAAGATAGGTTTTCCATGTTGAGTCGGGCAGGGATAGTGGCAATGCATGGTAGAAGAACAGAGTTTGCTCCTGCGACTGGTACCACCCTTCCAGAAAGTACAACACCGTAGGTCACATCAGATGCGCTTACTGCATCGGCCAAAGTCAGAGCAAAGACCGTCTGAGCTAGTGAAGATAGTGTGGATTTCAAGCGGGCCGCGCAGCTCTCGAGCTCAGGGAGAGATGGCGACAACATCGTGGAGTGGACATGCCGAGTAGAGTCTGATACGGGTTTCTTGAAAATCGTTGGTCTGCAACCAGCAAGTGTCTGACGCCAGTACGACTCGGACTTTTCGATATTCTGGGAATAGACATGCTTGATGAAGGCCTCAGGTGATCCTCGCTCAGGCGGCGCCATATCTGGTAGATATCGCGCGGCAAAGTCTTGGAGCAACATACTAAGTGATACGCCGTCATAGAGACCGTGATGTAGCGAGATAAATAACGCAAGTGGTTGCCTTGAAACCGTGGTAACTGCGTGCTGGATGCGAAGAGGTGGAATAGACATCATGTTGTTCGTAATATCCCAACCAATTGCGTTCTGGCGATCCTGGAAGTCTGCCATGGCCACCTCCAGGTCATCGTATTGACTCTCAGTCCAGTCGCCGCTGTAGTTAGGCTCAAGTACGACCTGTACAATCTCTGACTGTAATGGAACAAAAACCGTTCTCAATATTTCAGTTTCCTTGACAGTATCCTGCCATGCGTTTTGGAGACGGACTGGATCAGCAGAAGGGTTCATCTTCAACACGATATGGTTGACGTAGAGACCTGAATTGCTATTCATGGATCGAGCCAAAAGACCCTCTTGAAGGGGCAAACAAGGTCTCACGGATGCCACGGGTAACTCATTCATGTTGGGTGTTTGACTTTCCAAGAACTGGGATTCCAGATTTGAGAGTCTACTCTGCACTTCTGAAGATGAAACTACTTCTGACGGTGGGTTTGAGGTCCATGGAAGGCGAGCGAGTTGTTCCACAACAGGGTTGCTCATAACAAGTGCCACGGAAGCGGATAAGCCAATATGTCGAAGGCGGACAGAGAGATTGATTGCACTTAAGCTGTCGATGCCAATCTCGAAGATGTTGGTTTGTGGGTAGATCACGGACCGGTCGATTGCAAGTGTTTGGTAGATGGCATCAGCGACAGCCTCTTCTTCTGCTGTCAATTCTCTGTCCTTGTTCAGACCATCGTGCGCCGCCTCGTTTCCACAGAAAACGTCGGACAAGGGGAGACTTGCGAACAGCTCTTGCAGTAGCTTGCTGTTTACCTTGTCCGACATGGCAGCGAAGGGTATGCGGTTTACAGGAAGTACAATTTCCGGCACCATGTAACTGGGCAACTTCTGGCGACAGGTGTCTTGGAGATCCTTGCATAATGTGCTGATGTCAGCTGGGATGATGGAGATGGGATCCTTTGCGTTACATCTCTGAGATCCCAGGCGTGCGATGAAGGAGACAAGCTGCTGGCGCGCAAGGCCAGGGTGTTTCGCAATAAAAGTGACGACGTCGATCGAGGCTCTGGAAGACGTCCTCAGAACCTCGGAGACTTCGCCCAACTCGAGCCGTTGGCCACGAATCTTGGTCTGATCATCACCACGCCCAAGGTACTCAATGCTGCCATCTGCCATTATTCTTCCGACATCACCAGTCCGGTACATTTTCTTTTGGTCAGGCCCTATAACAAACCCTTTGGCATCGGGTCTATTCAAATATCCTTTCCCAACAAGATCTCCGGTGAAGCAAAGCTCACCTGTCTGCCCACGGAGAGCATAGTCGGGGGTATCGGGAAGAAGAACATGACAAACACATGAAGTCAAAGGAAGTCCAATGTTGCGCAGGGTGGTGTGTTTATGGACCGGTGCAAATGAACATCCAATCGTCAGCTCAGTAGGCCCGTAAGCATTCATGATTGCCACTTGACTTGAAGAGCCCCATGTATCCAAGACTCTCTGGGAGATCTTTTCTCCCCCGACACTCAGGAGTCTAAGACTTGGGCAATGTTCCGGGCGGATATCGGCCTGATCGAGCAGGGACGGAACGAAACCAGCATGGGTGATCTCCAACTTGTCAAGCGTCAATCTCAGGTCGTCCATCAGCAGTGGCCGTGCACCAGTAGATGTTGCCATGCCGTGGCGCCATGGGAAGAACATCTCAGCTATATGGGGATCAAAGGCTCGGCTGGCCTGGCCTAACCAGCGTCCCTTGCCACCCAGCTCGAGAGTAGCTGGCGCAATCCGGCAGACGAACTCGGAAAGAGACTCGATGAAAGAAGACAGATTGGCTCGAGAAATCATTACACCCTTGGGCTTTCCGGTCGATCCAGAAGTGTAAAGAATGTATGCAGTATCTTCAGGGTTGGCAACATAGGTTCTGTTCTCGGACGAGAAAGCAAGAAACTCTTGTTGGACTGATGGCTCATCAATGCATACGATTCGGCATTGGCTCGGTGCGCCCTGAAAGGTGGAAGCAAAAGCCGTCTCAGTGAACAAGATAGAAGCATCACCATCCTCGATCAGAAATGCTTTGCGATCATCTGGAAGTCCTTCGTCGATAGGAAGGTAAGAGTTGCCAGATTTCATGATTCCAACTAGTACAGGGTAGGAGGCAAGGTTTCGTTGAGAGCACAGAGCAACCGTCCGGTTTTTGATCCCACAGTGGTTAAGATAAACTGCAACTCGATTTGCAGAAGCGTTTAGCTCACCGTAGCTCATCGAAAGCTGCTTAACTCCGGCTGCTGTAATTGACAATGTCTCCTCAACTGCTGTCCACTCAGGATGCTGTCCAGCGATAATCTCAACCCAATGTACTGGACTCATGTTTGCTGACTCCTTCACGGCATCGCTTGGGCTAGGGGCCGAGATTGACAACAGGCCCTTTTCGATGTAACTAGGAAGAGATTTGAGAGGCACATCCGGGTTGTAGAGCATTGCGCCAACAAGGGCATCGATCTGGCGGGTGAAGATGGCCAATTGCTTCGAACCCATAATGGTGTTCAAGGACGATGCTTCAAGGATAACCGTACCATCGGGTTCCCGGAACACGTTCAAAGCCATGGGGTGCTCAACAGACAGCCCAAAGTCATCTACCTTGGCATCCCAGATAGTTCCAGCTGAGGCAGCCATGAGATCTACTTCGTTGGTGGCATGGAATGTAAATACACCGGGGTACAGAGACTCCCCTCTTTCTTTCTTCAAGAGCTTGCGGATGACTTGTGCGTGGATATGACGATGCTTCTTGGCCTTCGTTGACAAGTGATGCTGTTCTGCTAGAACCTCCCTCACTGTGCCCTTTGAGTTGAAGGGCATGGGCAAGACTGAAATGAAAGGTCCTATGGTACGATCGACATCTGCATCCAACACACGATCCGATAGTGTCTCTGCAAATACTACACCGGAGCTTCCCAGGTAACTCAATAGCACATGTCCAAAGGCTGCCCGCACAACAGATGCAACGGATGAGACACCGAGTTTAGCAGTCTTGTCCTCGAGTTGAGCGGTGGGAACCGACAATGGAACTGTCTCCGTGATGAATCTGCGAATCTTGCCCCGCTCGGGACTAGTTCTCTCTCCAGTGAGGTCCGGCCATGAAGGTAGATCAAAGTCGGCATAATCGGAAAGTTCCTGTTCCCAGAATTCCTGCGCATCGAGAGACGCTTTCTTGCTTGGGAGTAGGAGGGAGAGAGCATTCCGGAGTTGAGGTCTGTTGGGTGCATCAGCGCCGTATGCACAGCAGACATCATTCATGATGTATCCAAGCGACGTGCCGTCATACAAGACATGATGAATAGAAAATATCATAGTTCTCTCCTGACAATCGTCCATGATCGTGATGGCCCACGGTGGATGCTGGAAGTAGCTTGACTGATGTCGGTCCTGGAGTGCGACAATTCTTCGATGCAAGTTCTGTTGATAGCTCTTGCTTTTGCATTCAATATAGTCCCAGTCGACTTCATGTTGCTCTAAAATAACCTGGAGGATACCGGAATGATTTTTGCAACCAAGGATAGGCTTCTGAAGGGCGGCAACTGGAATAAAACAGGTCCTAAGAGCCTCATTTCCCCGACAGACAGTTGCCCATGCCTGCTTGAGTTTGCTAATGTCGACATCTGAGTGAAGACTGAAGGAATGATGGCTCCAATACATCTCAGAAGTAGTCAGTGTTTCACCAAGAAAGCTTTCTTGAATTGCCCTTGTGGGGCAGACGAAGAAGCTCCCTGGTATCAAGGCCGATACTTCTCGTTGCCATTCCCGATTGAATTGCTCGAGATCAAGCAGGTTTCTTGCCTGTGAAGCTTTGGACCATGAACTAGCCACTAGTACCAGATCTCTGACAGTTTCGCATTGAAGGACGTCCACGACGGGGAGGCTGTATCCAGCTTCGTTCAAGCGTGAGACGAGACGTATAGCTCTGATGGAGTCGATGCCCAAACTGCGAAGCCTGCTCGACTCGGTAAAAGAGGCCGACGAGATATTGGACAGCAGTGAAATGTTCCGAATGACAATATCCTTCACTTCATGATCAATCTTATCAGTTGGCTTTTCGGGATTCTCTTCCCGAACATTGCAAGCTTTCTCCCAGCGGTCCACGTCCAAGCCAACATACAGAGCCTGAAGGGCGCGTCGATCTGCCTTGGCTGACTGCGTTTTTGGGATGCTCGGAACAACAATGAAAGTAGACGGCTTCATATGATCTGGTAGAGTGATAGATGCCTCCCTGATTGCCGCGCGAGCGATTCCAATCGCAGTGTCGTTCAAGAGGATGGTCGGTACTGCATCGCCAGTCTGGACAGCTTGTAGTGCAGCGATGAAAGCTACAACGGCGTCATTCGGTCGGTCAGGACGATTGAGGACCATGGTTTCAATGGATTCGGCTAAAGGGTGGCACTGGCGTAGAGAGAAGCTAATCTCACTAAGCTCAACACGAATGCCGCCAAGTTTGACAAGGTCATCTGTTCGACTGATGTATTCTAGCGAACCATCCGAAAGCATGCGAACAAGATCTCCCGTATAGTAGAGAGTATCGTTTGCTTCCTCATTCCACACGTACTTTTCCTTGTTTGTCTCGGGCTGTTTCAAATACCCAGGAGACAGCTGGGGACCACCTAGTGCCAACTCTCCGACAGCATGCTTCATAACGAACTTCTTGTCGCGGGTTACGAATACGGAAACCGACTTCAAGGGCCAGCCAATGTTTCCGCTCTTGATGTTCTTGTGCTCGTTCCCAAACTCGCGAAGGGTAGAAACAATCGTTGCCTCGGCCGGACCATATGTGTTGAAAGCCCTCATGTTCTGTCCCCAATCATCAGCGACGGGCTGCGGAAGCTTCTCGCCAATCATGGTGATTGTCTGTAGAGTCTGGAAACTGCTTCTCTGAAGGCCAGCCGAGAACGTAGGGGTAAGATGAGCATGAGTCGCGCCGGTTACGTTGGCGAGTTCCACGAATGAACCAAGCATCACCGCTCGGGGCGCAGAAATCAACACTCCGCCTGAGCTCCATGTGAAAAACAAGTCCTGGATGGAGACGTCGAATGTAGGTTGTGAGAATTGGAGGCATCGCACGGGCTGTCCATCTCGCGTTCCGGGAATAGCTTCAATCAGAGCATTGATACTCGTATAAGCAGACGAATGGTTGATAGGTACACCCTTCGGAGCACCAGTGGTACCACTCGTCCAGATCATATACGCCATATTAGTGGGATCAGTGATGGGTGCGTCACTAGCTCGGGCATTCATATCGCGCTCAGATCCTCGCGTGAAAGGGAACACATCGATGGGTATAACGCCGTTGGGTAGAGCCTCCTCCATTCGAATCGAGTCAACAGACGAAATTAGCACGAGCCGTCCTTCAGTTCGAACAATGAGCTCGTGGCGACGCTGGGCCGGGGAAAACACATCGACAGGGCACCAAGCACCACCAGCCTTCAGAGTACCCAAGATGGCCACGTATAGCGCTGGGCTCTTCTCGATATGGATAGGAACAATAGTCCCTGTCAATGGTCCCAAGATAGATACCATATAGTCTGCAAGGGACTGAGCTTTCGCATTGAGCTCCGCATAAGTCCAGCAGACGTTAGCTGGGCTGCCTTCGTCAAGTAGGTTTCCTCTAAAAACCAGAGCATGGTTATCAGGGTTAGACTTTGCATGAGCTTCAAACTGAGAGTGAATGAGGGTATCTGGCGCAAGGTCCCGAGACTCAGCTGGATCGATGCAGGACCGTAGAGACGAATCACTCATAAAGCAGTTTCCTAGGAAGCTCTCGTCCGGTTGCTCGAGAATGCGAGAGATAATGAGGCTCATCTCACGAAGCATCAGCTCAGCAGCATCACAATGCATGCATTCGTCATTGAAAGTAGCCCTTAGTACTAGCCGCGAGTCACATCCCGGCCAAGCTTCCACCATGACTTTGAAGTCATTTGCCATGGGAGGATGATGAATCGAGGTCCAGAGCCCCTCAGATGCAGACCCGACGTTGAAGTCCTGGTAAGCCAGGAGTGTGTCGTAAGGAAGCCGACCGTCTGTTGTGACTACCGAGCCAAGGCGAGGTTGAAGATGGGACAAGGCTGCAGCATTGGATGATACGAGAGACTCTGCGACGGAGCGGTTGGTCCATTCGGATTTGCCGTCGTCTAGTTTGAGGCGGATGGGGATGGTGGTGAATGTAGGGCCGATACAGTTCTCAGTCCGAGGATCCAGTCTCCCGGACACTACACTTCCAATCACGATATCTTGTTCTGGTGTTCCAGAATATCCCAGCATTATGGAAGCCCATGCCGCTTGGAGGACAGACAGAGGCGTCACACCCATGCTCTTGCATGCTGCCTTTAGCTCCCTGCACCCGAAATGAGAGTTGACCTCGACCATATATGTCTTCGGGCTTGAGGATGGACGACATGGAGTAAGTGATGGGAACGCGACTGGAGAGTGACCTTCTAGATGCTTATTCCAGAACCGCGCAGTGGCCTCGGAATCAGCCGAGTAGTGATGATGTACAATGTGTTCCAACGACGTGCGCTCTGGCACAGGCCTGCTTGCGTAAGCCTCGGTGACATCTTGCAAGAGTATCTGCAGAGAGCCACCATCAAAGATACCATGAAACATGCTCAGTACAACAGTGGACTGGGTCTCAGATGAGACGAGAGATATATGCGAGGCATTCATGCCAATATCGATTTGGGTTTCGGCGTTTCGACAGGCCCGCTCAACAGTGGCATGATAATCGCGGTTTCCCAAACCAACGCTATATGTGCTCCAGGCAGGTTTGACAAAGTCATCCCTCGGCTTGAGGATGCACTGAGCAAAAGGAGACATGTCATCATCCAGATGGCAGAAAACTGTCCTGAAAGAGTCGTAGCTACTCATTACGGTGTCCCAGGCTTGTTTCAACTCTCCGATGTCTATGCCGTCACGAATTGGCATGACTGAATGGTAAACATAAGCCGGAGTTGAACCAATTGTCTTGTTTGAGCTTCGCAGGAAGCTGGCGAGCATTCCTGACTGAGTCGCTGTAGTTGGTAGCACCGTCTGAATTTGGCCCTCGCGGACTCCAAGTCGCTCGGCGCAACCTGATAAGTTTCTTTCAGCGAAAGAGCCAAGAACCTTCTGAAGTTGCGATTCATACACAACGCTCTTAGAGTCCAAGTCTCGGGGTTGAGAGGCGAGCGCAACCTTGGCTACCAACCCTTTGATAGTGCCAGATTGGAGGACGTCTCCTACTTCCAGCCCGTTGATGGAGTGATCTCTCAATTTCTGGAGAAGACGCACAGCTCCAAGACTGTCCAGTCCAACCGATGCAAGTGACGTCTCTAGGCTGATGGCAGAGCTTGGTTCGCCGACGGCCTCGCCAATCGCTGCCATGAGAAGACTCTGAGTCGAGCTCTGCAAAGAGTCGCAGTGGGGATCCAGCTCGTCCATGGTGGTTGGTAGACAGTGAGTCTCACTTGAATAACTGAACGATTGATCTATGCCTGATGCCAGTATCTCAGAGTGGACTTTCTTGCGATCGACTTTACCAGAGCTGGATCGCGGCAGACTGTCTAGGAAGATGTATCTCGAGGGTCGCATGTAGGCGGGCAAGAACTTGTCGCTGTTGTGGCAGCAAGTGTCAACAAGTCTCTGTCTTTCATCTGATGACTGCATATTCGCCACGATGCAGGCAACAATCTGCTCACTTCCTTCTCGGGCATCGCTCACTTTGGTGATTGCAGCAACTAGCTCAATCACTCCAGGCACAGTGGATAGTACCGACTCAATCTCGCCTAGCTCGACACGACGTCCACTCAGTTTGACTTGATCCAAGCTGATTCGCCCAAGGAACTCGATAAGCTGGCGGCCAGACTTTTCCCAAACAATCCGCGCCATATCACCAGTTCGATACAGTCGACCATACTCTGCACTTGAGACATAGGCCTTGGCCGTCTCTTCAGGTCGGTGCATGTACCCCTTGCTAACTTGTGGGCCGCCTATGGCAAGCTCTCCGACAAATCCAGTCGGGATCACCTTAGGTACTTGGCTCTTATGGTCCAGTACAAACAAGGAACACGTTGGAATGGCTTCACCGATGATTGATCCCCGAACTAAGTATCCAACTGGCGCCAGAACCGTGCAGTTGATGGCAGCTTCAGTGGGTCCGTAAAAATTGGCTAGCGTGTACGGGGTATCTGGTGATCGCATGCCAAAGTTCTCAATCACCGTTCGATTGAGCCTTTCACCCATACACCAAAGGGATCTCAGCGTCTGAAGGCGAGATGGCCGTAACAATGCAGCTAAGCTGGGAGTGGCCATCATAATGGTTGCCTGAGCTTCGTTGATTGTCCCTTCCAGGTCTGTTAACGTCAGGTCCCGTGGTGCGGCGCATAGCGTTCCTCCGTTGCTCAAGGTGACAAATATTTCCATAATGGAAGGATCAAAGGTTGGTGCTGCAAACTGAAACCAGCGGAAACGGCCATCGTTCCGATCTGGAAGAGCAATGGCTGTTGAGTGGGACGCGATCGAGCAAGTGGCTGCCAAATGAGAAATTTGGACTCCCTTAGGTCTTCCGGTTGATCCGCTAGTGAAAAGCAAATAAGCCAACGCACTATTGGCAATAGGTTGTGGCTGGAAGCTGCATTCTGAATCTTCACCAGACATGTCTTGGTTTGACAGGGTTTTCCATCTAGATATCTCCGTGACATCAATCCAAGTAGTCTGGATACTTTGGCTGGCCCATTCATCTGGCTTTCCACCGATACCGAGCACAACAGGAGGCATAATGTCCTGAATGAGCTCGCGTATCCGTTCAAGAGGAGCATCCATGGGCAGCGGGGAGAATGCAAGACCAGCTTTGAGAATGGCAAGGTAAGAGATATAAAGCTCGGGAGAGGTTGACATGTAGACTGGGAGAATGCATCGACCCGCTGCAATTGTGTCGTGAGATACGAGTTTAAGCAGGAGGGAAGCTACATGATTGGCCGCAGAATTGAGCATCCCATAACTCAAGACCTGATGTCGAGTGGGATTTCCTTTGGTTGAGAGAGACGAGAAGAAATCCAAGGCGGGGGAGTTTGGAGCTGCGGAAGCCCAATGCTCAAAGCCAGTATGGAGATGAGTCGCCGAGGTGGCGATATCCCAGTTACTGCTGAATTGAACAGGGGGTTCCAGCACAGGGGGGTGATTGACAAGAGAAAGCTCGGGACCAATTTCATGAAGAGATTCAACACCAGAAACAATTTGCGAAATGAAAATCTTGAGCAGTTGCGCAGCCGCCGGTTCAGGAATGTGTTGAGAAGGGTAGGAGATATTAGCTACAGCTTTGTTTGCTACTGCGCTTGGTCCAATACACAGAACAAACAACTACCCCAAGGTCAGCCTAAAATACAATAAACAACAAACTGAATGAGTGGCTCTCACATCTTGTCTTTCCAGCACAAAATTGTCACCGGAGCTGGATTTGCGCAAGTCCAGAGCGAATTGGATCTCATTTTCATGGCAACACGACATATCCAACTCATCCCAGCTTACCGAGATGGCTTCATCCTCATGCTCAGTGCTCCAATGAATCACGGCCGAGACAACTACCATGGAGGCCAATGATGGGTCGGGACCTGAATCGCGGACAAGGATGAAAGCCACCTCTTCTGCACCAGTCAAGCCCGACACAAATCGAGCATAGGTCTTGATGAGGACTTTCTCGTTGGAACCATCAATAGAGCATGGGATGTCTATTACCGGTGCGAAACCCCTGACTTGTTTCGCAGAGGAAGCCAAATAGTGATCAGCAGTGTCGAGTGATGGCACCTTCGTGGCTGGAGGTGCCCCGACAAGCTGTTCATCGGGTATAATTGGTGTCATCTTTTTCGTACAACAAAATTGAAGATCAAGATAAAGCATGTGATTTTTTCTTCTTTTACAGCAAAAGCAGAAAACATTCGCAGTCACTTCAGAATCCTAATTTCACGTTCTTGTATGATTATATAAAACTTTCATAATCTGTCTATGCAAGGTCGACTGACATTAACAATGGCCGTCTTGGCACGGTTGAAACAATTACTATAGACACGCCGGTACCGGTAAAACTGATGTTATCTTGTGAACCGCGTTGTATTTATCTGCCTGCGCTAACTATAGGGGGCTATTTTCCCTTACATCTTGACCGTTAGATATTTCCTTAATTATTTATATAATTCTACTGTTTAACTGAATTAAGCAGGGAAAATCGGGTTTTATGTCGGTCCTAGCTAATTATATCGCTGTAAGTTACTAGCTGCCTAGCTGCAATAGGGTTAGCTAATTAGACCCTCTATAACCCCCGGTAATGCAGCTGCTACACCCGGCAAGGGCTAGGGGTGCCTCGGAGGAGCCCGCCTTATTGAGGGGCCGTTTTTGGTGGCCTTTACGGGTTTTGAAACCCACTGTCTCCCGCGTTGCCTCGTGTGGACCCCTTGGTTCCCTAATCTTGCATAGAAGTTCCCGACTATTCTCGTGCCTGTGCTTGGCCTTCCCCCATCGGCTCTGCGAAGTGGCGGAATAAGGTCAAGGTGAAGAAGAAACTAGGGACGACTAGCTGGCATCGATCAGCAAATGCAAGATTAGGGTGCCTACCCCAGCCTTTGCCTAGGCGGATCTGTTAGCTTGCCTAGGTGCTTGACCGTTATCCCAAAGGGCGAACCGATGTTATCAATCAAGTCAAACAGGGTCTCGTAATATTTTATCGTTGGAGTTGTTACGTTAACTAAAAGCTTGCGGGAAAAAGAGAGAAGGCCGTGGTGTGTCAGTATTTGGCCCGTTGGTTGGTGGCCCGAAATGTTGGTTTGACAAGACCCACTGGGGAGGAATACATAAAGGTGGTGGATTGTTTTATCAATCTGATTAAATTTTATCAATCTAATCAGTAGTCACGAGCCCTGCTTATTTGCGGCACCCCCACAGAGTAGCTTGCACCGTTTATCCGGCATCACACCTCGTCTGATGATCCCGGCTTTGTCATAGGCCAGACCGAACTGAGGCTTGCATATGCTCAAATCCGACATGTAAATGAACTGACAATCATGGAACTTTTGAATCTGGCCGATAAAATCCCGGAAATACCTGTTTTGTTGGTGCTGGAACCAACACGAGGGTGGAAGCGGTAGGGGTAGGAGATTGATAAGAAAAGAATCTTCCGTTTTGTCATAGTCTCCCTGGGAGTGGGGCTTCCCCCTTGTCTGGAGAGACAGGGTCAGGAGGGCCCTGTTTTTCTTTTCTGTCACCGGGCTTGCGCCGTGATCGGGGCCGTCACAAATCGTGACCACCATCTTGAAGAGGTCTCGTCGCTCACTCACCTTTCTGTTTCTGATCCTTCGCAAACTTTCCGACATTGTTATCGACCCTTTAGCCAGAGAATCGCCGGGATTGGCCACCATGTCGTCAGGCAGCCCACCCACCGTACCCAAGGGAGCAAACCTTCAACTCGTAAGTGATAGACATTCCATGGTGAGATTTGACAGAGCCAGAACTCATACTGACCTTGTTTCAGATCCAGAGAATCAAGAAGAGTATTCCAGCCACGAAGCAAAGCTTCCGAAAGTTTTTTGCATTCATACATCTCCTCTTTTCCTTAGGCTTTACAAAGCTCGATGTTCTTCTCATCGCGGCCGGTACCTTCTTCGCCATTGCCTCGGGCATTCCGTTTCCCCTTCTGGGAATCGTGTTTGGTGAATTGATCAACGACCTCAATACAGCGACCTGCACCGACGCCGCGTCGACATCAAACAATGTCACAGATAACGTGCGACAAAAAGTCTTGTACGTCATCTACATCACCATCGCCAACTTCTGCTTCATCTACATCCACTGCAGCTGCTGGAGCTATGCGAGTGAGCGCATCGCTCGACGATACCGCCGGCGTTATTTCCAGAGCATCGTCAGACAAGATACCGCCTACATCGAAGGGCTTCCCTCTGGCGACGTTATATCGCGGCTGGTGCGCGACGTTGAAGTTGTGCAGTCTGGTACTTCTGAAAAGGTTGGCATTTTGATCTCAACCGTCTCATACTTTGTCACGTCGTATGTCGTCGCATTTATGAAAGCACCCAAGATCGCGGGTATGCTGGTTTCAGTAGTGCCCTGTTATTTCTTGATGTCATACGTTGGAGGATATTTCATCAAGAAATACACAACCCGGATCAACACCCACGTCGACGCTGCAACTACAATCGCTTCCTCCAGCCTTTCACATCTGCCCCTTGTATATGCCTTCAGCTCTGGTGATCGCCTTATCAAGCTGTTCTCCGATCACCTTCTTGAGTCGCGAAAAGACGCGCTCAAGAAAGCCGGCACGCATGCAGTACAACTTGGACTTCTCTACTTTGTCGCATACAGTTCCAATGCCTTAGCCTTCTGGGCTGGCTCTCGTCAAATCGCCGAAGCCGTTGAATCTGATCAAGGCAGCGTGTCTGTTGGTGCAGTTTATACTGTCATCTTCGTCTTGATCGACGCGTCGTTTATTCTGAGTCAGGTGGCGCCGTTCATTCACATGTTCGCTGCTGCTGCTGGCGCTTCTGACCGGTTGCAATCAGTCATCAATAGGGACTCACTTATTGACGGCACGTCAGACAAGGGCGATAAATCCGCTCCGTTTGGTGAAGAAGACATTGTCTTCCGTGACGTTCACTTCTCCTATCCGTCTCGCCCTGATGCTCCTGTATTGAATGGAATCAATCTGAACATCCCTCCTCGACAGCATACTGCGATCGTAGGGCCATCTGGGGGTGGCAAGTCTACAGTGGTTTCTCTTCTGGAACGTTTCTACGACCCAGCATCCGGTGAATTACTGATCGGTAGCCACCGCTTCCAGGACTTGAATGTCAAATACCTTCGAGGCAGCATCGGATATGTGCAGCAGGAGCCAACACTATTCAATCGCTCTATTCTTGAAAATATTGCCGATGGGTTAATGAACTCGTCTAACGAAAATCATAAGGAGCTCACTTCCGCTGTCCTGGGCTGCGCTCTGGCTGACCTAGCGGCGAGCATACGCAATGGCACACCGGAGAACGAAGCTCTAAAGGTACATAACCACAACGTAGCCAGGGTTGTGGAGCTGGTTCGACACGCCGCGGCAAGTGCAAATGCTTTGACATTCATTGAAACGCTCCCACACGGCCTTGCCACCAACACAGGGTCCGCCGGAAGTCAACTGAGTGGTGGGCAGAAACAGCGAATTGCTTTAGCACGCGCTCTGGTTCGTGAGCCCTCACTTCTCATTCTCGACGAGGCAACGGCGGCATTGGATTCAACTAGCGAGAGTCTGATCCATGATGCTTTGGCCAAACTTCAAGACCGTATTACCATGGTATCGATCGCTCATCGACTAGCAACCGCCAAAGATGCACACAAAATTGTGGTGATCGACAAAGGCAAAGTGGTAGAGCAAGGTCCTCACACTGAACTGGTTGCCAAAGGTGGCGCTTATGCTAAAATGGTCGAGTTCCAGAACCTCGATACACTGGAAACGCCAGCCAAACCTGAAGATAGTGTAAGCCGCGACAGCCGTGCTATCCGCAACACGTCACCTGATTATGGGAGCAAGGAGATGACGGTCGAGGATAGCGCTGTCAAGACCCCAGTTGAGGAAACGAAGAAGGAAACCGGCTCAGACAAGACGGTAGAGGAGTCGGACAAATCAACACCTCCCAGGTGGTTCACTATCAAGTTCGCATTTGCATTGGTCCGCCCTAATCTGGGTTATCTGATTCTCGGCCTCTCTGCGTCTGTCATCATTGGTGGTAGTTACATTTCGGAAGCTGTCATCTTCGGGCACACCGTCAACAGCTTGAGCCCTTGTGGAGGGGCAGATAAAATCCGCCATGGTGGTCAGTTGTACGGACTTCTGTTCTTCATCATGGCTCTGGTAGAGTTCTCCGCAAACGTCGTCGGTGGATGTGCGTTTGGTTGGGCGGCCGAGAAGATCCTGACCCGGATCCGAATCCTCTCTCTTCAATCTCTCTTAAGTCAGACCATAAGATGGCACGGTATGGATGATCGAA
Source organism: Fusarium oxysporum Fo47 (assembly GCF_013085055.1). Classification (NCBI taxonomy): domain Eukaryota; kingdom Fungi; phylum Ascomycota; class Sordariomycetes; order Hypocreales; family Nectriaceae; genus Fusarium; species Fusarium oxysporum. Next base: position 2,714,590 of record NC_072849.1, read on the forward strand.
CTCCTGGCACACTGATAAGTTACATCGTTAGCGATGCCAGTTCGCTGAGCAATATTACTGGGTCTACCGTTGGCCTCATTCTCGCTGCCGCTGTCAACCTGGTTGCTGGACTCGTTGTCTCCTTCGTCCTCGCATGGAAGATTGCCATCGTACTCGCACCGTGCATTCCGGTACTCCTTGTTTCTGGCATAATGAAGCTCCGGACGCAAGCGAAGTTCGCTGAGAGACATCAAAAGGCATTCGCGGAAGCAACTTCGATCACTGTTGAGGCCATTGACAACATTCGGATAGTGTCGGCTTTCTCTCTGGAGACAGAGTCAAACGTTCGGTATGAGCACGCATTGCGAGAACCATACCACGAGACACTGCGTTCAATTGCATACAGCAATGTTTTCCTGGCTTTGGCTTTCAGTATCAGTAACCTTGTGTATGCCCTGGCTTATTGGTGGGGTACTCGGCAAGTGGTGGCTGGGCTCTATTCCCAGACCCAATTCTTCATTATTCTTCCTGCTCTCCTGTTCAGTACCCAATCATGCAGTCAGATGTTCGCTCTTGCACCTGACATTTCCAAGGCGGGACTTGCTGCGGCTAATATCACAAAGCTGCTGACTACGCGGTCGGCAGATGACGAGCTGAACCCCCAAAGCCCCGGTCAGAAACACAGTGCCTACAAATTGCTTCTTTCTGAAGAGTCTCATGACACGGAGGCGGCAGACTCGAGCGTCCCAGTTTCATCCGGCTCAGGTATGAATGTTCAGTTGCGTGACATACACTTCGAGTACCCATCACGACCTGGGCATCCAGTCCTTTGTGGCGTCAACTTGAACATCCAGGCTGGCCAATTCTGTGCTTTAGCTGGTCCCAGTGGCTCGGGAAAGTCCACCATTTTTGCAATATTGGAGCGATTCTACCGCCCTAACCGTGGAGCCGTGGTCATGGACGGGATCGATATCACGCGCCAGCTTGGAACCGAGTTTCGGGACGACATAGCGCTTGTTCCGCAAGAAAACGTGCTTTTCGAGGGTTCCGTCACCTTCAATCTAGGTCTAGGCGCCCGGCCTGGCCACCAGCCAAGCCAAGAGGATATAGAAGAAGCCTGTCGCGCGGCCAGTATTCACGAGGTAATCATGAGCTTGCCCCAAGGTTATGATACACCATGTAGCCACGATGGCAAGCAGTTCTCTGGTGGCCAGCGTCAGCGACTATCAATCGCTCGTGCTCTGCTGCGCCGTCCACGCCTGCTATTGCTTGATGAGTCCACCAGCGCTTTGGATGGTGAGTCTGAGAGGCGGATTCAAGATTCGCTTATGGCTTTGCGAGGGCGCACGACCATTATCGCCATTGCGCATCGACTGAATACTATCCAGCACGCAGACTGCATCTACCTGATCGAGGCGGGCCAGTGCGTGGAGCAGGGTACTCATCTTGAGCTCATTGAACGCAGCGAAACATATCGCTCAAGCGTCATTCAACAATCCATCCAATCCTAGATAAATCGCCATAGAAGCTGTTTTAGAAGCTATTCGCTACACCACCGTAAAATGTAATATCAGCCTCATCTCCAATCTACTTTTTACAACAGACCAGTGTATTATATGACCATCACCGATACCGGATCATAACACGGACCTTAAGTCGCAGTTCGTGAATTGGGTTATCAATCGCATCTAAGCATTACCTAATAGTTCAGGATCAGCCATGAATGTGCTAATGCTCCGCATATAAACCTTGCGGACTATTCTTCAATTTAGTTCTCAATGGCTGTTGCCTTACGAATCAATTCTGCAAGGATAACAAATATTAGCAGGTGCATGTTATTGGACCGGATAATCCAAGATAGAGGCCGCTCGGGGGTAGCTCCATCATGCAGATGTTAGGGATTGGTCCCCATCAACCGGCCACTTAAACAAGGATCGCGATTCACAAAGCGTGTTACCCCTGCGATCTGTCATGTCAGTTGGAGATCGTGATCCGGCCCGAATTTAAAAGGCGCGGCAATTCATCGTTACATTACGTATAGCGTATTGGACTTAAAATGGGCCAAGATGTTAGAATCCACTGGAAATGTCTATTGCTACTAACTATACACACATCTGTTATAGTGCCTTATGAGTAACGCCTGCTGAATATCCTTGCCAAGGTGTCGGATGATCCAGGAGGAAGGATCACATTATGCAGGGAGGGTGGCATTGAATATTGTCGCCACACCGCTTTGATCCGGGTAGTCTCAATTAAATCAGGGTTCCCTTGTTCTGGGCCTTGTCCACATTGTAGTTCTTCCACACAGCAATACAAGGGATAGCCAGGACGAGAATGGCAGTAGCCGAAATGCAGTTGTACTTCTGGCTGTATCCCCAAGCGTAGTTGATGGCATCGCGTGTCGCAGTACCAGGGGGGTACAGCAACTGAGTTTGTGATCCGCCAAGGTAAATTGTAGACCAGTTGCCAACCGTTTCCTGTGGAAGCCTGTCTTGAAGAGCATCAGGGAATGTGTTGGTGTAGATAGCGTTCGCGACAGCAAAGCCAACAGCTCCTCCAAGACTGGCAAACAAGTTGAGCATGGCCAGCATCATGGGTACGCCGTCACGATCAGCCGAGGCCATAACAGCCATATCCTCTCCAATAACAAGAGTACCGCCGGAAATGGCGATGAAAATTTGGCACATGATGATGTAGCCGATATCGGCATCTTGACCACGGAAGTGAATCATAAGACCAGCACCCAAAAACATGAGTGGGAGGCCAAAGAAGAGGCAAGCGTACTTAAAGTGTTTGGTATAGCGGATGTAGGCTCCGAATACGACACCCCAGAAGCAGGAGCCGATGTTGTATATCTGTATCATGTACCCTGCATTGGAAATGTTCAGGTTGTAGACAACTTGGACATAATAGTAGAAGTACTGATCCCAAGAGTAGAAGCTGAACCAGAGAATAGCGGCGAGGAAGCAAGCTCCGAGTACAGTTCGGTTTCTCAGAAGCTCCCACCGAATAAAGTATTTCCGGGCACCAAACCTCTCCCAGGCGGCGAAGACAAAAAACATTATGATGCCGATGACGACCATGGCAATGAAACTTGCCGAGGAATAACCAGCACGGCCATTGCTAGCGAGGCTGAAAGGCAGAAGAAACAGTACAAAGGCTGCCATCAAAAGGAATGCACCAATGATGTCAAATTCGTGGAAATAGTAGATGATGGATTGAGCGATGGTGCGGCCGCTTGGGGTCTGTACAAACAGGCCCATTTTCTCCGCCTTCCTCTGGAAGAACTTGAAGACCACGGCCAGCGGGAACAGGACGAAAGCCATGATGATGCAAAAGGCACCAACCGCCCATCGCCAAGAGGCCATGGTGATGAAGGACTGAGCCGCAAGAGGTCCCGTGAAGGCTGTGCAGATGAAAGGCGTACTGACAAAGGCAAAAGCGAAGCCGCGGTTACGCAGGCCAGATGTATCAGCAACGAAAACGTCCATGATGAAGTAAACAGCGCTATATCCGATGTAGTACAACACGTAGCCTGCGGCGTAACCGTCAGGGCCATTGCAAGAGGCGATTATGATCATACCCAATAGGTAGACGCTAACAAAGATAATGAAGCCCTCGGCTCTACCCCAAATGTTGAGAACCTTTGCAATAGGCAACTTAAGGACGCCGCCGACGACAGAGGATAGGATCTGGGCGGTGGCAATCTGGGGGGCTTGTTGGAAGTTCGAGTAGGCGTAGAAAGTGACGTTGTTGAGGATAGACTGCTGGAGGGCCAACATAAAAAAGCAGACCCAAATCCTGATTGAGTGTCAGTCCAATTTAGAAGTTAATCTCTGAATTAAGGCGATTTACCAAGCATAAGTGATGTAAACAGTCTTCTTGGACCAAACCAATGCTGCCGCCTCAGCCTTTTGAATACCGATCTGGGCGTCAGCTGTGACATGAGCGCCATTCTGGATAACCTCCTGCTCGTTCCTTTGTAGGAGGTCCAGGCTGTCGGCTGAGGTTCCGGAAGTCAGGACACCGTCTTTACCCGACAGGTTGGTGTGTTGAGTGGTCTCATCGGGACGGTCTGCGTTTTGGGCCATCGCGTCTTTGTGGCCGCGAATTCTCTCAAGGAAGCCCATAACGGCAAATTTTTGGAGAATTGCAATCGAAGATTGATTGATAAGATAAGATAAACAAGAACTACTGGGGTCTGGCATGCGGATCGGATCCAGGCCACGAGACACACAATATATATGTACATCTTCTCTGCGAGCGGCTGCAAACCCCCACCCGCAGATTAGATAACCAAGAAGTCGTACGAGAAGACATCGTGTGACAGCCAGTGCGATCGGTGGTAGAATGTGATGTTGGAGGGAAGGTTACATCTGAATCCTGGCCGGGAACAAGAGCTAATTAACAAGGGTGGGATCCGTCAGTTCCGATCCCTACTCTTGGCGGATCCATAGTTGTAAAATTTCAGCATGTACGGATACAAGAGAGGAGAGGAGTGGTTTACTGGCTGACAACGGTCGGGTTGTAAGAGAGGAGTTCACTCCTAGTCGTTAGCTCCTCTCTTAGTTAATTCAGCGCTATGGCAGGCCACCATCGCCGTTGTGTGACGCGACAGCCAGCTGGGTTACTGAGGGGAAGTTAGTGTGTGACTGCTACTTATCTAATAATGCTCCTTGTTCCAAGCCATTCTGGTAGATTTGGCTGCGAAAGATGACTGGAAATTCGGCTGCGCCCTTTGATGCAGTGGTCAAGCACCTAGGCAAAGCCCCCGAGGTAACGCGAAAAGCAGTGGGTTTGAAACCCGGAAAGTAGGTAAGATTATCTTAATATATAATATTGTTTTAGTAATATAATATTATATTTATTTTTTATTACTTAATTAAATAGAAAGAGTCTAATTTATTTATACCTAGGAGCCTAAGTATTTACTTACTTATATTAATATACTAAAGCTAAATATAAATAAAATATAATTTTTTTTTATTATACTTATCTTATTATCTTCTTTTATCTGGCTTTATTTAATTAAATAAAAGCTAACTATTTATATATATTTTTAATATTTAGTATTTAATTATATATTTATATTTTTATAATAATTTAATAAAAATTACTAAGAGTATTTATTAATTATTCTTATAATAGTATAATAATAATTATTAATAATATTTATTAATTATTTTTTTAATTTTTTTTCTCCCTTATTATTAGCCTTATATAAGGCTATTAAGCTTTTTTAACTTTTCTATAAAGGCTTAAATAATAAGACCCTTATAATAGGCTATTATTATAAAATTTAAAATTAAATATAGTTTATTTACCTTAATAGTATAATTACTACTTTAATTAAATAGTATTAATACTAATTACCTTTTTATAACTAGTTTAATTCTTTTTTTTCTTTTTACCTAAAGAAATATTATATTTAGTCTATTTATTATACTTCTTAAGTATATTTCTTAAATTAACTTCGAGTTATAATTATTAATATTAATTATAACTACTAATATAATACTTATATATAATAACCTATAGCCTAATTAGGGCTATTATATAATTTATTATAATCTTCTTAATATAATTAAACTAATATTAAAATAAGTAAAAGCTAAAGATTATTATATATTATATAAAATAATTAAAACTATTAAGATAAACTTCTCTTAGAGGGGCAAATTAAGCCTAATTAAGATAATTATCTTTAAATATAACTTAATTAGCTTAATTAGTTGTATAAATCTAAATTACCTAAGTAATATAATATTTCTAACCTAGCTAATTAGAAAGCTATTTAAATTAAAAAAGCTAAAAAAAAGCCTTATAGTAAGGCTAATCTCTTAAGGCAGAATAGGTAGCTTTTTATATTATATTTATAGGCTTAGCCTAATATAAAAAGTGGCTTAAAAATAGAATTATTAATACTAAATAAGTATTTTATATCTTCCCTCTTATATAAAAGTAATAGGTTAGTTATAATCTAAGATTATAAGAGTAAAGCTAAGAGAATTTATATATAATATTCTAAGATAAATATAAGATAAAGGCAGGGTTTAGAAATTTAAAGAAATTAAGTTAACTTTTATATAAATTAATTAGTAAAAGTTAAATTACTCTTTATTAATTAAATATATATAATAGGGTATATAAGTAATTAACCTTATATATAAGAATAAATAAAGTAAAACTAATAAAAAAGCAGTAGTTTAAACTAGAGGTTTTATTTATAATTAATATAATATTATAAATATTATTTTAATTTTTATTTTATTTATTTATTTAAGGTCTAACTATTATTAAAAGTTAGTAATTTAATTTTAAATATAATATAAGTACTTATTAAAATTTTATTACTAAGGTAAATTCTTTATGTAGTAGGATTTCTATTAGTAGTTTTTTTTCTCTTCTTACCTTATTATAAAAGATATAAGCTATTATTTTTATATTTATTACTTTTTTATAAGATAAGTAAGTTTAATACTTTATAAGTCTATTTATAATAATTATAATACTATTATAAAAGATTTTAATTAAGGGTTTTTTTTAATAATAATAATTTAATTATAAAGTCTATTATAATTAAACTTTATAATTCTTTTACTACCTCTAATAGTTATAGTTCTTTATATAGTTTATATTATTATACCTTTATTTTTATATATAGGTTATATTACTTAATTATTCTTTTTATATCCTTTTTTTAAACTTTATATCCTTATTATAATAGTTATTTAAGGGTCTTAGTAACTTCTTAGTATTTATATAATTAATATAAGTAAAATTTATAAAGGAAGTTATATACTTTATTTTTTAGGATTTCTCTTATTAGTATTATTTATATTTATCCTAATATTTATATTAATTATATAAATTAATATTCTTATTTTTAATTTTTCTCTAAGAGTTATTTCTTAGTCTTAAGTATATTAATATTATAATTTAGTTATTAATTATATTTCTTTATTTATTATTTAAACCTTTTTTATAAATAATAATAAAATTAAATTTATATAAGTATTTAATATAATATAATTATTATTAATTAACTTCTTATATTATAATAAAGTATAAAATATTTTAATAATTAATATAAACTTTAATTTAATATATACTTCTTATAAGATAATATTTAAATTCCTTAAAGTAATTAATAATTACTAGAAATTCTTTATTATAAATAAGGTAATTAAGTTCTAATTTATGTAATTTTTATAAGTAAAATATAATAAGATATAATTTGCCTTAGTTATTATATTAGCTTATATATCCTCTTAGTATAAAGTCTAATAAGTTATTTTATAATTTTATTTCCTTATTAGGCTTAAATATAAATAATATAAGTTTACTAAAAATAGCTTATTATAATTACTTAAATAAATCTTAAGCTTTTAATACTTAATTAAATTTTTATTTCTTCTTAGTTAATTCTATTAGGGGATATATAATTTTACTAAAGTATTTAATAAATTATTAATAATAGTTAATAAAGCCTAAAAAGCTTTATACTTAATTATAATAGGTTTTAACTATTTTACTACTACTAAGATCTTTTTTTATTTTATTTTAATCTTACCTAAAGTAATAATATATCCTATTACTTCTTTTATATAAAAGTAACTTTTCTTTAATTTAACTAATAGGTTAATATCTTATAAGGCCATTAAGACCTTATAAATATATTTTTTATATTTTTCCTTATTATCTAAGAAGATTAAGATATTATTTAAGTAATACACTATAAAAATATTTAAATACTATTAAAATATATTATTAATTATTTATTAAAATATAAAAGGTATATTATTAAATTTAAATAGTATTATTAAATATTTAAATAGTTTAAACTTAGTTCTAAATATTATTTTCTACTTATTTCTTTTTTTAATATAAATTAGGTTCTAAGCTCCTTTAAGGTTTAAAGTAGTAAAGATTTATTTACCTTATTAATAATCCTATAGTTTTATATTAAGTAGAAGTAAGGTCTTATCTTTAATTATAAAGGCATTTAGCTTTTTATAATTTATAATAAGTTATAATTTCCTATTTTTCTTAGGAATAAATATTACTAGGAATCCTACTAATAATATAGATATCTTAATATTTCCTTTTATAAATTTTATTTTTAGGTATTTCCTTAAGGTAATAACTCTACGGGACGAGCGTTGTCCATCATGAGGCAATGAGAACCGTACATCAAGTTCCTCAGCTTGCTTCTCCGATACATTGCCGGTATAAGCACCATAATCCGCATGCAATATCGCCATTCCAAAGTTCTCTGCCATCTCAGGGTGGCCTTGAAAGATCATGATCTTGTACTCCTTATGCAGCATGGTATCGTTGTCTTCAGCGAGAGGAACAAATCTTAAGGCCGGACGGGCGACACGTCTCTTGTGAAATTCCGGCAGCGCCTGTAGCTCAGTCAGTACTTCGGCGAATTGTATCCGGCGTCACTCTTACAGAGTCTATCTTGCTGCTCTTGTCCTGGGAGCCTCCAAAATCTCAATACCTCGCTCCGTATAACGCAGAGGTGACACGCCAACCTAGGCAATCATGGCTGGCCTCTGGGTTGTTTACCCTGTCATAATAGGGATTGAACTTGATTTCGCCGCCCATTGCTCGGGCAACAGCTTGATGCCTCCATCATACGCCAACAATGGCCGTGTTTGGGCACGTCTTGGCGGTCTCTCTGATGAAAGCCAGCGTTTTCTCAACCTACGGATCAAGCACGGTCAGCGTAAGGTTGAAGACTCCTCCCGTAAAGTCGATGAGGTCAAATTCGCTGGCACCTAAGAGGATGTCATCTATGATGGCGTAAAAAAGCTTGATTTCGGCATCAGGCATAGTGGAAGTGATGAGTGAGTTCCATGACTCTACCATGTCGCAGAGGTGCTGTGGTTGCGCACAATGGGGATTTGTGGAGGCATCAGCTTGGAGACAATGTTGAGGGTAAATTGAGGTCGAGAAGCTATTTGCAGATGATTGCCTCTCCGTTGTTACTGGCATGTCGACCACTAGATTGCTGACTTTTAAACATAGTAGGATACTCCGGATTCAAGGGCATTTACTCTACTAGCTTTAACTCTTATTCTTTCCTTGCTGTTAATTATCTTTAAATAAGATTAAAAATAAAAGTATAATAAAGATATAAGTTATAATGTGGTTAATAATATTATTACTTTTTAATTAAAGGATATTTAAAAAAAAAAGATATTTTATATTTCTTAAGAAATTATTAAAATTTAATATAAGGCTTTTTATTAAATAATTTGTTTTTTAATTATTTTAAAAAAGAAATTAAATAAAAGGCTTTAAAGCCTTAAGTCATTTAAGCTAAGTAAGATATTTAATATATATTTTTAATTAATTAAATATATAAATAATATAAAAGAGAAAAAATATTTTTATAATTTCTTATAAATAAAATTCCTTTTTTTTCCATATTATAAGCCTTATATAAGGCTATTAAGCGTTTAATCTTTTTATAAAAGCTTAAATAATAAGACCTTTATAATATATATAATAAATAAGTATTTTAAAAAAGTAAGTATTTTATTAATTTATACCTAAAGACTTTAAAAAAGTAATAAAAACACTATAATTTATCTAATTAATTAAAATAAATTATTATACTTTTTCTTATTAACCTTAATTACCTCTTATTAGGTTTTTATATTATACTTAGCTTTATGATATTTATTATTTTCTTTTGTTTTTCTTTTTTTTTCCTTATTATTAGCCTTATATAAGGCTATTAAGCTTTTTTAACTTTTCTATAAAGGCTTAAATAATAAGACCCCTATAGCAGGCTATTATTATAGAATTCAAAATTAGATAAGGTTTATCTGCCTTAATGGCGTAATTGCTGCTTTAACTAAGTAGTATTAATGCCAGTTACCTCTTAGCAGCTAGGTTAACCTTCTTCCTTCATCCCACTTAAAGGACTAAGACACTACAGGTTAACTTCTAGTGCAACAGGGAAAGAGAGGAGTTATATGCCTGGTCTTTAAACGACCTTTAAAACATACCGCGCCTAGTCCATCTATCACACTTTAAGTATATTCCCCGAACTGACTTCCTCTTTAAGTTACACTTACTGACATTAATTACAGCCACTATTATAATGCCTGCTATATATAATAGCCTGCAGCCTAATTAGGGCTATTATATAACTAATTATAATCTTATTAATATAATTAGACTAGTGCTAAAGTAAGATAAGGGCAAAGATTACTATATATTATATAAGATAGCTAAAGCTATTAGTATAAACTTCTCTTTAAAGGGCAGATTAAGCCTAGTTAAGATAGCTATTTTTAAATATAGCCTAATTAGCTTAATTAGTTATATAAATCTAAATTACCTAGGTAGTATAATATCTCTAACCTAGCTAGCTAGAGAGCTATTTAAATTAAAAAAGCTAGAAGAAGCCTTATAGTAAGGCTAGTCTCTTAAGGCAGAAAAGGCAGCTTTTCTTACTGCATTTATAGGTAACTTAGCCTGGTATAAAAAGTAGCTTAAGAATATAATTATTAAGGCTAAATAAGTACTTTATATCCTCTCTTTTATATAGAAGTAAAGATAAATATAAGGTAAAAATAGGGCTTAGAAATTCTATTAAAGTTAGAATTAAAGGAATTAGGTTAACTTTTTTATAAGTTAGTTAGTAAAAGTTAAATTAACCTCTATTAATTAAATATATATAATAGGGCATATAACTAATTAACCTTATATATAAGAATAAATAAAGTAAAATTAATAAAAAAGCAGTAATTTAAACTAGGAATATTTATTATAATATTAATTATTTAATTACTTTAATCTTACTTAATAATTACTTCTTAAGGATTAATTACTACTTATATATTAATATCTATGTAATTAATTACTTATAATACTTCTTTTATATTTAAAAGGTTTTTCTTTTTATATTTTAATATTTTTCCCCCTTTAGTATTATCTTATTATTTTATTTTATTATTTAAAATATTAATTCTTATCTTTTAGTAAGGCTATTTTATATAAAAAGATATCTTACTTTTTCTTAAAATACTTTATAGCTTAAATAATAAACTTAAAAACGCTACTTTTATAATTTTTAATTCTTTATTATAAATATATAAAATAAAATTAGGTTTTTAGTATTATCTTTAAGGTCTTTAAAGTCTAAGGGGTTTAAGGTTTAATAACCTCCTTAAGAGGTATTAGGGTTTATATTTATATATTAAGCTTTAAGATAATATTTTCTAAGGTAAAGAAAGTAAGCCTAGCTTCTTTGAAGCCTTTTTTAATATTACTTTTTATAATAATTGCTTAATAGGTATTATAAAAGGCAGTAAAAAACTTTATTTTAAAAATATAATTTATAAAGTATCTTATTAAGTACTTTATTTCTTAATTATATATCCTTCTTATTAGCCTAAAGTATTTTATATTAAAAAGCTAAAGTAAATTAAATATATAAATAAATATATAAATTATAATAATTATCTTTTCCTTATAATATTTCTTAAACTTAATAATATAATAACCTTTTTTTTTCTCCTATTATTAGCCTTATAGAAGACTATTAAGCTTTTTAACTTTTCTATAAAGGCTTAAATAGTAAAACCCTTATAGTAAGCTATTATTATAAAATCTAAAATTATATAAGGTTTATTTACCTTAATAATATAATTACTACCTTAACTAGGTAGTATTAATATAAGCTAAAGGCCTACTCTTAGCAGTTAGGTTACCTTTTTTTTTTATCTTACCTAAAGGATATATTTAATAAAATTATTATAAAGGAGGTTTCCTAACCTACCTTTTAACCCTTCTTATTAATAATATAATAATTATATTACCTTAATGCCTATTATATAAAATAGCCTATAGCTATATAAATATATTTATTATATAACTAATTATAACCTTAATTTAATTATTAGGTCTACCTTAAATATAACTAATAAGAAAGAACTTAAAGAGATTTATATAATAATAATTACTCCCTTGTTTATATTGATGGTGCACTGATGTTTGGCTGATCCGTTGAATCTGTCACGTGCTGTGTCCCGTGACCCATTTGACCCTCTTTACGCCGCCGACGCCGACGGTCTTTGACTTTAGGCAACTGAACTCACACAAAACTCAATACATCTTCTTCCCACAAAACCACACGATTACCCCTCTTCCATCCATCACGCGGTATGCCGTCCCCCTCGTCTCAGTCGCGCTCTCGTGGTCCAAGACCATGGCCAGCCTGGTCTGTATGTCATCAAGGTTCAGTCTTCTCCAGTACCTTCTTGGCCTGCCACCGGATGGCCTTGAGCCACTTATCGTGCAAGCCGCCGCGAAGGGCCTTGATGAATTCCCTTTCCCTCCGGCTTGGATTTACCCCTCTGAGTAACTTCCCTTCTAGCTTATAAAGCAGCTCTATCTCGCGATTAAGGAAGTCTTTGTCGATTAGCTGATAGCGAGGCTATAAGAGCAGGAGGATCTCGCAACCAAAGATTGCCAATCTAACGCGGCCGGCATCATCCTCTTTTCCCCAGTCTATTCCGATTTCCATCGCCATATCACGAAGCTCGCCGTGATCATCTTTCTTGATAGCTTGCTCGATTTTACAGGTCACATTATGACCTTTCGTCAGATAACACCCGTCGGGATCGGGTGCCTGCAGGCTTCTTCTGAGCATCGTGACAGTGAAGCTATGATGCTGTTAGCGGTTGCAATCAGAAGGTAAATAAGGGAAGTCGGATCGGATCGCTTACTGTGGAAGCGCGGTGGATGATTTAAGCGTGCTGCAGGGGTCGGCGAAAGACCTTTGAAGTGGGTTGCAGGAAGAAGATGGGGGCCAGCTGAAGAGCAAGTAATGCTCTCCAGCTGGGTTATGTGCAGCTAGGTTCAGGCTGCAATTGAGGCAGCTAACTATGATGATATTGACTTAATGAAGCTTTGCCTGCTGAGGGGTAATAAATATTTAAATTATGTTAGACTTTGGAGATGCTTGGATATATCTTTCGAGGCTGACTTGTAAATATAAAAAAAAAAAAAAAAAAAAAAAAATAATAATAATTACTATTAAGAAAAACTTTTTATTAAGATATAAATTTAATCTTATTAAGATAGTTATTTCTAATTATAGCTTAATTTAGTTAATTAATTATATAAATTAGAGGTATTATATTAATTTAATTAATTTTAACTAGGCTAATTTTAAGCTATTAAATCTTAAAGACTTAAAAAGAGGCCTAAGGAAAGGATATTATCTTTAATTAAATTAGGCAGCCTTTCTTACTGCCTTTATAGGTTTATTAGTTATATATAAAAAGTAGCTCTTTAATATATCTAAAAGGGTTATTATTATTAAGGGGGAGCTACTTTTAAATTAATAAGAGGAGTTTATATATAAAGTTCTAAGATAAATATAAAATAAAGGCAGGGTTTAAAGGAATTAGGTTAACTTTTATATAAGTTAGTTAGTAAAAGTTAAATTAACCTTTATTAATTAAATATATATAATAGGGTATATAACTAATTAACCTTATATATAAAAATAAATAAAGTAAAATTAATAAAAAAGCAGTAATTTAAATTAGGGCTATAGTATTATATCTCTTAGATTAATAAGACCTTTCTTAATACTAAGATAAAAAGCCTTAAGACTTTTAAATAGGGATTAAATAAAGGCTATTTATAAAGAAGGTAAAATAAGTTTTTAAAGAAACTTTATAATAACTTATATAATAAGTAGCTTTATAATATTATGAAGTAGGTAATAAAGGTGATTTTTTATTAAAGGAGATTAATAACTTATAATAGGCTAATTATAATTATAAACTATAGTATAAAGATAAGAAGGATAATATATTATAATATAAAAAGAAAAGGGGTAATTATAAGGCTTAGGAAGAAAATATATTAAGCTTTATATGCTAAAAGTTAAAGATTATTAGTATTAATAATATAAAAAGGGTTAAATAAGTTATAGAATATAATATATAATAAACTTAATAAATTAGCTAAATATTAATATATTATTAATATAAATAGAGGAATTAAATAATATATTATAATTATATTTTTTATAATTTAATATTAATTATAAATAATTATAAAACTTTTATATTTAACTCTTTAATAATTATATCTCTAATATTTATATATTTTTACCTCTTGTTAATACTTAATAAAGTTATAAGCTCAGCATTTATTAATATATAATATATTATAACTAAAAAGTAGAGAATTAATTATAGATTTTATATATATTAATTATAAGATAAATCCTTATAAATATAAGTTTAAAATAAATTTAATTATTATTTACTCTTTTTAAATAAATAGTTAACTTATTTTTTAAATAATATTATATTATAATTAAATACTAAATTAATAATAATATAAGGTGAGGTAATTAACTTAATATATAATTATAGCCTTTTAAAGATATAAATTTAGGTTATTCTTAAGGGCCTAAGGGGTAAAAATATTCTTAGCTTTATTTAAAAACTTATAATATATAAGGTTACTAAGAAATATTTAATTAAATAATAATAATATAAATTAAAAGATTTTTTTAAAATACTTATTTATTTAAAGCACTTACTTATTATATATATTAATAAGCTATTAAAATTACATTAATTTTATTTACCTTAATAATATAAGTATTACCTTAATTAAGTAATACTAATTTAAATTAACTAATATATATTAAAAAGATTATTAATATGAAAAAGAATTAGCTTAATTAAAAAAAAAGTAAAAAAGAAAATAATATTAAACCTTAATAAAAATTATATAACTTTTAAAGAGGATTTAATTTATAAAAAGCCTATATTAGAAAAAATAACTTATTATATACTTATTAAAAAGTAATTATATTAAAAAAGAGGTTATAAATAATATAATTTTCTTTTTCTTTACCTTCTTAAAATATTTACCTAATAACTAATTTTTACTATTTTTTATAAATAATTAATAAATACACATAAAATCCTTTTTATAATACTTATTACTTTAAATAGTATAATTATATATATCTTAAACTATAGGTATTAATAAACTCTTTGCTCTGAGCTATTTACCTAATTCTATTATTATCTAGAGGATGCCATAGCAGAGCTTAGTTAAGAACCTTCCCTTAAAGTCTTTGGCCAAAGAAGCCACAGACGAGACGCCCTTGACTGGGTTTTGCTCTCGGCTAGCCGAGACGCCATTAGATGAACCGTTTGCTGTTGCCATGTTATGTAAGATATATTGTCGATGGTGTATGTGGCTCGCGACAACTCTGATCTGCTACAGGCTGTTAATATTTTATACGTAATCATGATAAATGCTGATACCTGGATCTGCAGGTTTGAATAAGGAGTATCTTTGTCGGGTGGCGATTGCTGTGGAGATGTCTAATGATGGGCATGGGGTCTTGGGGTAAAAACTCCAGCGCGGTCGGTTACGTAAAGTGCTCAAGGTTAAGTAAAGTTCTCAGTCTTACCAGCAAGATACTTACAGAACCGGCAAAGACAGCCGAAAGATCAAAGGCAACCAACAGTCCAAAGATAGAAGCTTTCCGACAGTAGGTGTTATAATTATATTTTACAGAACTCCAAAACTCACCACAAACAGAAGCGATATAGAAGCAGCTAGGCTATACAGCAAGCGTCATAACGGCTGCGCGGCAGAAATTCATATACATGATAAAGAGGGCTTCAGA
This sequence comes from Fusarium oxysporum Fo47, assembly GCF_013085055.1. Taxonomy (NCBI): domain Eukaryota; kingdom Fungi; phylum Ascomycota; class Sordariomycetes; order Hypocreales; family Nectriaceae; genus Fusarium; species Fusarium oxysporum. Next base: position 2,730,266 of record NC_072849.1, read on the forward strand.
GAGACTTGTATTGATATGCCCAGAAGATAGGAAAATAGATCGAGCTTCTAGACATACAGAGTAAGATATCTTTCCTACCCCAACAACAGACGATGCGATTACTCGATTCTATATAAATATTTGCAGACCCATTTCGCTGCAATTCCTCACACTGTTGTCAAACTATGCGCTACACAAGGCAGCCAGATTAGGGTTATAAAAGTAAGTAACAACGAGGATTATTTATTTCTCTAGGAAGGGGCACTTGCTAAGAGTTAGTATTACATACCCTATACGGATAGAGGCTGCTAGGATGGATAGGGCTCTATTTAGCGCAAACTTCCGTCTGTAAAGTTTATTGATGGCAGGCTGAAGTTCACGCCATGATTCGATTCTACTCTATTGCTCTATTGCTCTATTCTTTCTTTGGCATATTCTCCCAGGCGGAATAAATCCACTTATTTACCAGCTCCCCACACGCATATCTAGCTTATACAGCGGATCTTATTTGCACCGCCAGCTGTGCAAGTATGAGCGGTAACTGCCATGCCCTTTGGGCCTCAAGACCCCAACAACAGGAATTCTTTCAAATGTCGGGATGCATTTTGAGGAACTCAACCAACGATGTGGTCTTGACCTCAAGGATGTCATTATCGAGCTTGGGAAAGACCCAGGTACCATCAATGGCGTACAGTTGATAGAACCAACCAATGTACAAACGATAGTCGGTTTTCCTTCCCTCCTTCCTAGCCTTTAACGCTTTCTCCCTGAGGTCGTCAATGGTACCTAGCTTATTGAGCTTGACTTGAACGTCTCGCTCCTGCTCATACACCTTGGCTATCTCGAGGAGGGAGTTTGCCCCAGAACAGACGTTCCAACATCCACCCTGGGCGGCGTCGTTCCGTTGAATGATTTCGGCTGTAAACTCCGCAGAGTCCTGCTCGGTTGTCCAGTACCATACTGAGTGGCCAGTTCCCCAGATGTTCATAGTCTTGGTGCTTGAGTCCCAGACCAGGGGCATGTCTGGACCAACATGGCCGTGTCCAATCGTAGAAAATAGTGTTTCGGCGAATATACTATTGAAAACATATATTGGCTTGATGTCGGAAGTCATTTCGACATGATGGCGGAAGCTGACAAGTGCATCATAAGCCTCATGTTTGCCAAGTTCCAGCTTGCTCCAATCGTGGTTCCAGCATGCGGTAACGTATATGCAAACATTGGCCCGCTCGGCTGCGCGCAGGAGCAAGAGTTGCCCTTCCAGTTGAAGGCGCGGATCCATACCGTACGCGCAAATGATGCCGTCTACCCCAGCGCAGGCGCGATCCAATGCGGCAGAATCGTAGTAGACTTCACAAGTGACGAAGTCGTCCAATAAGGCGTAGGTGTGGGGGACTAGCTTAGAAGCATCCCGTCCGAGACCCCGGACACGGTGTCCTCGGGAAGTAAGAGAATGAACCAGTTTCTGGCCCATGTTTCCGGAGACTCCAGCGACAAGTATAAGCATGATGGTGGATGGGTGCAAGAGTGGAGGTTCTTGGTAAGGTAACTTTGAGGCTTGAGGGAATGAAAATTTAATCCAAGAGAATGGCTATTTGCATTCTTTATATAGATATGCGCATAGATATTTTCATGCCTTTTTCGTTTTCTTTTTCTTCTTTTTGTGGATATGGATAATTTCCGGAGCTTCTTCTATGATCTAAGCTTTCGTATATTTTCGCAAATATATCTTCCGTCCACACCAGGTGGTTAGCAGGGCATGGTGGACCACGATACTACGTTGGTCGGGCTTGTAATGGTGTACGACTTGAACGTTTGATTCACTTATTTTGGGGCCAATTTTACTAACAGGGAATGTAATGGTGTACGACAAGGAGCACCTATGAGTCATTCAATTTCGAAGCACGCAGCAATGAGCCACGAGTCGCTCTTCGAAATATCCTGCATTCCCATTGCCCTGGCGATTGAGCTATTTGCACATATGTTGACATAGACGGATTTGGGAGGAGGGCAGAGTGATAAGCTTCAGCAAGATGTTCCTACAATGTCTCGCCAACAGGATCGCCATGGGAACTAACTTTGTGATTATCTCTGAAATGGCTGGCGTCGCTTGGATCTCTGTAAGTTCCCGATTAATTGCAACTTCTATCCTTCGTCTTCCTCGTTTGCTACGTACTGACGCATATTTTCACATTTGATAATCGGGGCTCGGCATATCTCGTTTGCGAAATTAGTACTATTATGGGCCATTCAGGTCTATAGCACTAAAACAGAACCAGGTAAATGACACATCGGTGAAGACGCAGTTGCCTGTTGTGGAATACAGGACTGGATTACGTCGGCTAACTTGAATAGGTAGGCCATATGAAAAGAAAGTTGAAGTCACGGACGAGTACTTAAGAAGCCGATTTCAGTCTTCCTTCCTTCGCCCCCTTTCACTCAACATAGAAGTCAAATCTCAGTCAGCTATCATGCTCATTATTACTGTCATTACAATCACCTTAGCCATTTGGGGTTTCCCTGCATCGCACGCCCATACCCTGAACAGACCTGCCTCCTCACCGCCGACGGCTAGCATACTCAACGGCATTATTTTGGGAACCACGACTCGAGTGCCAACAGCTCCAACCCCCGTGGTAAATCAGTACCTCGGTGTTCCTTTTGCAAAGTCTCCACCAGAACGGTTCTTACCCCCCGAGGATCCTGAGCCATGGACCTCCATTTGGAATGCTACCTATTACCGTCCTTCATGTATCCAGCACTTTGCGAGTATGGAAGGCCTGTCCTGGAATCCCTAAATATCCGGCACACTAACATTTCGGCTAGATGATGTCTTCAGAAAGATTTTCAACAGCGACCAACCTCCTGAGAGTGAGGACTGCCTCCACCTCAACATTTTTACTCCTTCAACTGCAACCGAATGCGGAAGACCAGTGATGGTCTGGATACATGGAGGAAGCTTCCAGTTAGGGTCTGCTCGTCTCTCTGAATATGATGGCTCATTCTTGGCCGCCAAACACGGCGTCGTCGTCGTTACAATGAACTACCGAACAAATGGTGCGAGAACCTTCTCAAAAACATTCCTAGGCATAGACTTGAATCTGACTTGAGGCAGTGTTCGGCTTTCCTGCCTCGCCCGAAATCCCTCTCCATCAGCGCAATCTCGGATTTATGGACCAACGCAAAGCATTGGCATGGGTCAGCCGGAACATTGGAGCTTTCGGTGGAGATCCATCCAAAGTGACCATATTTGGCGAATCCGTAGGTGGGTATTCCGTAAAGCAGCTGCTAATTAACCCTCCACGGCCCTTGCCGTTCCGGGCTGCCATTATCCAGAGCCAGGCATTTGGACCTGCTGGCGGCGGAGAGGCGTCGTGGGCGACTTTGGTAAAAGAGCTAGAATGCAACGCCACTACGGCAGCACAGCAACTCGCCTGCGTCTTGGATGCGCCCGCTGAAGCCATCAGAAACATCCTAGACTATCGAGGGCTTAGCTTTACTCCGGTCGTTGACAACATTACCAACGGTCCTTTTCTCAACGATGCTTTCTATCAAGGGTCGATAGCCGAAGTGCCTATCCTCATTGGGACGAACGCAGACGAAGGCACAGTGTTGACGTCGGTAATGCCGCCCCCCGAGCAGATGCTTGGCGCTATTTTCGGCAACAACACTGCTTCCAAAGAGCTCGCGCGATTACATTATCCCTCGAATGCAACAGTGGCAGAGCTGCAATCACGTATTCTCACCGACTACTCGTATACTTGTACCACCTCCGCCATCGCTGAATTACTTGCTCATGGGTATCAGAACGTGTGGCGGTATTTTTTCAATGCAACCTTTCCGAACAATGCGCCCTTTAAAGGGGCTGGAGCATGGCACACTTCGGAAATACCACTTGTTTTCGGTACCTATCGAGTGGATAACGAAACCACGGCTGCGCAAGTCAGGCTCAGTGATTCTATGCAGAGTGCTTGGGCGGGTTTTGCTAAGCATCCAGAAGATGGGCCTGGTTGGCCAATGGTTGGATCACAAGATAAGGACCTCCAGCTCTTCGATACGAATTATGCTGTTCGAGGTAGAACGATTGACAGGAACTTAGTAGACACCGCCTGCTCCTACTATGATGTCTCCGTTCAACTCAATGGCCTCTAGGCAAGGAAGCGAGTCGAACAAGAGGAAATGCTTTCCCCTTGATTGAGAATCAGCATGATCATCAGCTTCAGGTAAGGTGAGGAAAATTTGACATACCATCCTTGTGTAGCATCTGTTGTAGTTGTATTACGTCCTTGCTGAGGTGGTCGCTGGTGATGGGCGAGCCGCGAAAAAATAACAATGGATTTTATCTCGCCGACAATGGGGTTCTATATGGTCAACTACACACTAGCGAATGCAGTCAAAATTGAACTTGTGAAAGTTGTCCTCTTATTGTCTAAGTCGGAAGATATTGAGTGCTGAAGCGATTAACAAGATATTGCCCTAAGCTTGTGAGGTACCTTGTTATAATTTGTTGGAGCGATCCAGGATCAGCTCACCGGGTTGTAGGCTGGTCCCTGCCATGGAAAAGATATAAAACGCCGAGGACGTTACTCGCGTTCCGTGATCTAAAACAATAATGTCACAACAATGAGTGGTCCACCTACAAAATACGCCTGGACGAGGATTTCAGGACGAAAGTTCCCGTTGGTCTGCAATAACAAACGAATATGTGCCTGCTTTCTTCTGCTTTTGCCTCTCGTGTATACCTCGGCTTAAGAGGAAGGCGAACGACTGGTTCATTGTATCTGGAAACAAGGCCTTCCTTATCCAGCAACTGACCTGTGCTACACACTCTGGATTGCCCATAGGCTATCATTCTCTTTAGGAAACACTACTGCCCCGCATTCCCTTTCCATCTAGCATGGATAGTAATGTTTAGCTGATGAAGTGTACGGGCCAACGGTAAAAGATCCCCATCCCTTTCTGCTATAGTACCCATGCTCTCGGCAACCTTCTCCAGTAACACCATATCGCTCAACGAGGTAGAGCACGGTTCTCCAGGGTCGCTAACGAACAGGTGATTAACCAAGCAGCCATAAGGAATATGACAGCGGAATGCGCCAAACAAATATGCCGCGGCAAGCGGGCTTGTATACTTTTCCAAGCCCAGAAGAGCGAGCTCCAGGACCTTACGAGCGATGTTGACTGACAAGACAGATACAGGTTTATTGTAACAGGGGAAAGGTAAGCCAGATACTTCGGAATGGAGAGCCTCCATCTTGCGGCTCATGACCATCATGGAGCAGCTTGCCGTGAGCGTGAGATCGTAGAGCGTCCACCAATTTGAGACGTTTTCTTCGTTGGCGTCCATTGAATCTCTCTGTTGGTGATATACAACCAATCAGTGGGGCTGAAACACTGGAATAGAATGGAAATGGAGCAGTATAGGAAGACTTACTACAGACCATTCTCCGATCAAGTCTTCTATCTCAGCACAGAGTCCTTCAATCCGTTCGATGCAGTCCTCATCGTCCGAGCTCTGAGCAAAGAAGTCGAAGAAGCGAAGCAGAAGAAAGGTCAGCCGTGACTTGACAAAGAACGCCAACGTTGAAACCATGTGTTCGGGTTGTTCAGGGACGATGTTGATTGTGGGAAGATTGACACGCCACTCGGTCAAGTTGGCCGTCATGATGGCAGGCTTGTCGTGTAGCAGACGGAAGAATAGATCGACGAGCACCAACGCCCAGAGACCTTGCCTGTCATGGTCTGTTCCATCATCGGGTGACTGCCGCATGAAGGTACTGGGAAAATCCTGATCAATGTTGTGGAGGTTCAGCTTCTTTATGCACTGATACACAATTCTGTACATGTTCCAGCTGAATTCGAAGTCGCATTGCTGAAAGGAAGCTCTCATCTACCCCAGATGGTCAGTATACGGTGTGTGAGCTTTCTTGGTTTGAAGAGAACACGTACGAGAAGGATGGCAGAGATCAGGTCCGTCTTGGTCCCCAAACTGCGCTCCCTCCAAGCTGGCAGCACACGAAGACAGCAACCATAGACGCGTTGCGTTAAATTGCTATACTGAGGTCCCAAATCGTCAGCAATCAACACTGAACCATGGTAGACAATACTATAGTAGAGTACCAGCACCGCTGGCTCGAGAGTGACCTCAGGCATATCGATGATGTCAGGGATGAGGTGCATCAGCTTGATGTTGATGAAGCTCGGGAACGTGTCGATTTGGAAGTGCGTACAAAAGTCTGCAAATGAGATTAGTGTTTGAAGAGCTCTCGAACCGAATCTATCCAGTGCTTACTCTCAATACAAGCTTTGGCGATCTCTGGTTGTATATGGTAATCTAGAGGTACGGTCTGGTTGAACAAGTTCTGCCGCTTGAGATGCAAAACCTGCTCAAAGGCTTGTTGGAGGCGCACGTCGGCATTCAAGGGCGTGGCTAGACAACTAGGCAAATCACTGGCTTCTGTCTCTTCTGCGTCATTATCGATGGAAGCTCTGGATGCAGCCGATGAGACCACGAAATGTGCTTCAGGTGTTTGCCCAGGTGTTTGGGAATAAGATCCTTGAAGGCTTCCTGGGCTATTGTTGCTGAGCGCGGTATTTACCGTCGATGGATCAGCAACAAGGCGCGTGCATTTTTCCTCAACCCGAAGTAGTCTCTCAAGAAGACCAGAGAGGACATGATCACTGACATGACTGAGAAATGTTAGTGGTAGGCAAAGAAAATAATGTGTTGACATGCGGTTCATTGGGCTGACGCTTTCGGGAGTTAGCCTTCTTTCTTTTCCTTCGCTCCGGATACGTGCATGCCAGGCCTCTAGCTTGACAGCCGTCACATGTAGGTTTGGCACGGTTACATCGGATCTGGTTCGGTAGTTAGCAGATTATCGAATTCAGATGCGGCGTTGTGGTGTGGAGGCCAACACGGTAAGTAGGTGGAGCATGGGGGACTGTGGTACCTTTCGAGTCCTGCAAGCGATGCACTATTTGGGAAATGTGTTAACGCGTCAGATCTGACAGTCCAGGGTGGAGGAGCAGAGGCTTGGCTCTGATACCTACCACTAGATCATGTTGGCCGCGGTGTTGCGGCACAGCACGATACATTGTTGATGGGAAAACGCGGAGATGTCAGGACCGACGTTTGAGAGCGGTTAAAGCTGCTGTGGTTCTGATCTACGGTCTTTCGGGGAAACGCCAAGGTTATGGATAAATATGTGTAATCCAGCGCAGTGGGTGCCTAATTCTCTTTTTGAAGACAAGGCTTTTATGACACCGTTTCTTGGAATGTGAGTCCGTTCTCAATCTCCGAGGCCCAATCACGGCATTTGGGTTCGGGGGGGGTAAGCCTGCGAAGCAGGCAGTAGAAGCTCTTTTTTGGTTTCTGAATTCACGGTCTAATTATCTCTTACGTCGAGTTGGACCAATCGGCCTAGGGAAAGTTGCGAAGCCTTCTCAGCTTGGACCCCTGGACCCTCTATGGGCGCGGAAAAGTCGAGCAGTCCGTTTGTCCGGTGGCGGTGCACGGATAGAGGAGTGGATCAGATCTCACGGTTCTCGCCACTTTTGGCTCGTCCTGTGGCCGGGGGCAGAGAGCATTGACTGTTTGAGAATAGATGGAGATTAGAAAACTTCAATTTCGCTCCACGTTGAACCTACGGCCGCGGAGCTCCAGCCTGTACACCATCGCAAAACTTGAGGCCGAATGTCCGTCCCACAGCTTTTCGGGGGTCTGTCTTACACGGCGCCGAAGGGTCCAGAGATCAGATGTTGCTTCACGGGAGAGCCCCTTCCACGGACTTTTGTTGTTATTAAATAGGATGTCTGTCGTTCAATTCACCAGAAATCATGATCCATGTTCTCACTGACTGATTTTGAGTGATCAGCTGTGATTTGAACCGATCTATCCACTCCTTCTCTTCCAGTTTTCCTCTCTTTCAGGCCTATTTCCGTCCAGTTCTTTCAACCTTCATCTTCAGTTCGAGGCATCTAGGGCATACAATGTCTTCCGACGAGGGCCACGGCAAAGAGCCCGAAAAGCCAGTCCTCTCGACGGACAAGGCGATATCCTCCCAAGGCTCATACAACACCCTGATTCCCGAGGCCGGCACCACGCCCGACAAGGGAGAAGGGCAGGTGCACGATGAACTCCTTGACCTCGCCAGGCGGTTGACGACTCAATCCCAGGGCGGCGGTGCAGCGTCCCTTTTCCCCATCGCCGGAGACGGACCACTGGACCCCACCAACCCCAAATTCAACGCCAAGGCGTGGGCCAAGGCCTTCTACAAGGTCCGCAAAGAGTCCCTCGAGGGCAACCCGCCCAAGACGACGGGTATCGCCTTCAAGAACCTCAACGTGTACGGTTTCGGCTCCGACACCGACTTCCAAAAGAGCGTGGCCAACGTTTTCTTTGAGGCAGGCCGGTTGGCTAAGAAGTGGTTGTTCAACAAGAAGGACGAGCGTGTCGATATCCTCTACGATCTCGAGGGTGTCGTACACAGTGGAGAGATGCTCTGCGTGCTGGGTCCCCCAGGCTCCGGCTGTACGACGTTCCTAAAGACAGTCGCCGGAGACACCCACGGCTTTCATGTCCACGAATCGTCCACGCTCAATTACCAAGGCATCCATCCCGATCAGATTCGCAGTGCGTTCCGAGGCGAAGCTATCTACACCGCCGAAGTCGACCACCATTTTCCGCAGCTTACCGTCGGCGACACCCTTTACTTCGCGGCTGCGGCGCGATGCCCTAAGAATATCCCCGCTGGGGTCAGCCGAAAGGAGTATATAGAGCATCTCCGCGATGTAACGATGGCCATGTTTGGTATCTCACATACTAAGAATAGCCGCGTTGGCGATGACTTTATCCGCGGCGTCAGCGGAGGCGAGAGGAAGCGTGTTACAATTGCTGAAGCATCGTTGAGCTATTCTCCCTTGCAGTGCTGGGATAATAGCACCAGAGGGCTCGACAGCGCGAACGCAGTGGAATTCTGCCGAACTTTGAGGATGCAGGCTGATGTTATGGGTTGTACTTCGTGTGTCGCTATCTACCAAGCCCCTCAAGATGCCTACGACGTGAGGATATAGAGAGCAATTCCATTTCAGATCTATGCTAACATTTAAATAGCTCTTCGAAAAGGTTCTCGTCTTATATAAAGGCCGGCAAATCTTTTTCGGGAAAGCCTCCAGAGCCCAGTTATACTTTGAGGAGCTCGGCTTCTTATGCCCGGAGCAACAGACCACCGCTGATTTCCTCACTTCCATGACCAGCCCCAGTGAACGCATTATCCGCCCTGGCTGGGAGAATAAGACGCCTCGAAGCCCCGAAGACTTTGCCCGGGCATGGAAGGAGAGTAGTGACCGCGCTCTACTGCTGGAGGACATTGAGGATTATATCGAACGACATCCTTTCCACGGCAAACACTACGACAGGTTCATGGAGTCACGGCGCATGGACCAGTCCTCGGCTCAACGCGCTAACTCTCCCTTCACCTTATCCTATCTCCAGCAGATGAATCTAACCTTGTGGCGTAGTGGGGTCATGCTCAAGACGGACCCCAGCTTGACTATCACTATGCTAGTCACCAACTTCCTGCAGGCCATTATTGTCAGCAGCATTTTCTACAACCTGCCCGAAGCGACCTCGGCCTTCCAGAGCCGGGCTGTCCTGCTATTCTTCCTCATCCTCATGAACGCGTTCAGCAGCATCTTGGAGATTATTAACCTTTATGCCAAGCGTAAGATTGTCGAGAAGCATGCCAGGTGTGTCTCTGTCTTTTCTTTTCGAGTGCGAGTGGCGGTTCAGCGGATTTCTATATCTGACCTACATATCGTTGAACAACCCTCCATGCTAACACAGTTTCCTATCCAGATATGCCCTATATCACCCCAGCGCCGAAGCCCTCTCTTCAATGATTGTGGACCTGCCGTACAAGATCACCAACGCAATAATCACTAACATCACCATGTACTTCATGGGCAATCTCCGCCGCGAGCCAGGTGCATTCTTCTACTTCCTGCTCGTCATCTTTACAACAACCATGACCATGTCCATGCTTTTCCGACTGATCGGGTCAGTCACTAAGTCAATTGCCCAAGCCATGGCACCGTCCGCAATCATCCTCCTCGGCTTGATCCTCTACACCGGCTTCACCATCCCAGTACAGTACATGCGCAGCTGGATCAGCTGGTCTCGGTGGGTTAACCCAATATACTACGGTCTAGAGGCCATCGTGATCAACGAGTTCGCCGGGATGGATTTCCCATGCTCCGTCTTCATCCCCTCCGGCCCGGGCTATGAGGATGCCTCGCCGAGCGGCAGAGCATGCTCCGCGCAGGGAGCCGTCCCTGGACAAGATTCGGTCAGCGGTACGGCGTATATTAAGAGTGCTTACGGTTATGATCCGTCGCATCGATGGCGCAACTTTGGCGTCATGCTTGCGTTCATGGCCCTATATGCCTCTTTACACCTGGTGGCCACTGAGTATGTCGCTTCTGAGCGCTCTAAGGGTGAGGTTCTGGTCTACCTTCGTAAGGCCATGAAGCACTTCAAGAAATCGCCGGGAGACATTGAGAGCGGTTCTGTGACCTCGACCAATCAGCAAACGTATAACGGCAACGTCTCAGGAGGAAAGGTCGAGAAGAACATATCAGTTTTCCACTGGAAGAATGTTTCCTACGACATCGAAATTAAGGGAAAGCCCCGCCGGATCCTGGACCATGTTGACGGTTGGGTCAAGCCAGGTACCCTGACTGCGCTGATGGTAAGCTTGCTTAATACATTTGTGCATATTTTGATGCACTTTGACTGACAATACATCTAGGGCTCTTCTGGTGCTGGTAAGACTACCCTTCTCGACGTTCTTGCCAGCCGTGTGACCATGGGTGTGGTTACTGGCGAGATGCTCGTGAACGGATCACTCCGCGATGAATCCTTCCAAAGAAAGACCGGCTACGTTCAGCAACAGGACCTCCATCTGCACACATCAACTGTCCGTGAGGCTCTTACATTCAGTGCCCTCCTTCGACAACCATCTAAATACAGCCGCCAGGAAAAGCTCGATTACGTCGATACGGTCATTGACTTGCTTAGCATGGAAGATTATGCGGATGCTATCATCGGTGTCCCTGGTGAAGGTCTTAATGTTGAGCAGCGTAAGCGACTAACAATCGGTGTAGAGCTCGCTGCTCGGCCCCAGCTTCTTCTCTTCTTCGATGAGCCTACCTCGGGCTTGGACAGTCAGACCTCGTGGTCGATTTGCAATCTCATGGAGAAGCTGACCAAGAGCGGGCAAGCCATCCTTTGCACTATTCACCAGCCTTCTGCCATGCTATTTCAAAGATTCGACCGTCTTTTACTGCTATCAAAGGGCAAGACTATCTATTTTGGCGATATCGGAAAAGATTCCCACATCCTCGTCGACTACTTCACCCGCAATGGCGCCCATGGCCTTCCGGCTGGTTCCAACCCGGCCGAGTACATGCTTGAGGTCATCGGCGCGGCTCCCGGCGCAATCACGGAAATCGACTGGCCGGACATCTGGCAGAACAGTGCCGAATATCAGCTGGTTCAACAGGAGCTAGGAAAGCTTGCGTCTTCGGCGTCGTCCGAACAGCCAAGTACTGACACTCACGTATACGAGGAGTTTGCCGCGTCATCCCTGGAGCAGCACCGGCAAGTGACGAAGCGGGTCTTTGAGCAGTATTGGCGAAGCCCTGGGTACATTTATGCCAAGGCTCTCCTCGCAGTCGGCGTTGTAAGGACTCTACAGCCGCCATTTCCATCAGAGTCACGAATGCTAACTTTCAAAGTCGCTTTTCATCGGACTTTCATTCTTGAACGGTGACAACACACAGCGTGGCCTGATGAACCAGATGTTCGGTGTCTTCATCTTCCTCAGTATTTTCCCGCAACTGGTCAACCAGATCATGCCCGTTTTCGCACTGCAGCGTGTCATGTACGAAGCTCGCGAGCGTCCATCCAAGACGTACTCCTGGAAGGCTTTTCTGACTGCCAACATCGTCGTTGAGCTTGCTTGGAATTCGGTGAGTGAGATTTTATCTGCAGATGAGATGAACAAATCTAACATGACGGCAGCTCATGTCGGTTTTCGCCTTCGTCTGCTGGTACTTCCCCATTGGTCTGTATAAGAATGCCGAATGGACTGACTCCGTCGACTCGCGCGGCATTACGATATACCTGCATATCTGGATCTTTTTCGCCTTTGCTAGCACATTTTCACACATGATGATTGCGGGGCTCCCAAGTGCTGATATAGCTGGAGGTGCTATGAACCTCCTTCTCATCATGATGTTTACATTTTGCGGGTAAGTCACTGACACAACAATCCACACCATGAGTCTCAACTGACGCTGCGTGACAGTGTCCTTGCCGGCCCGAATGCTCTCCCGGGATTCTGGATCTTCATGTACCGCATCAATCCCTTCACATACATCATCGAAAGTTTCCTCGGCACCTCCCTTGGTAACGCCCCTATGTACTGCGCGTCCAATGAACTCGTACGCTTCAGCGCCCCCAACGGCTCAACGTGCGCTGAGTATGCCGCCGATTTTATCGCTCAAGCTGGGGGCTACCTCGTGGACCCCGAGTCTTCTGACTGTGGCTATTGCGCCATGAGCGAGACTAATACTTTCTTAGCCAGCGTCAGCGTCAGCTTTAACAACAGGTGGAGGGACTTTGGGTTTATGTGGGCTTTCTGCATTTTCAACGTTGGCATGGCTTTCGTATTCTACTGGCTGGCAAGGGTACCCAAGAACAAGAAGATCAAGAAGGAGTAGGACAGAGTAGTGTCTGACTTCAGCGCGGAAGGCAAGGCTTGTCCTTTTGAGGATACAGACAGTGACGACACTGCAAAACAAAACAAGACCGTATCAGTCAACAGAGTTCATTTCATAGACGGAGGATTTTGATTAGACATTTATCGTAATTAGAGGTAGACAAATACCATGTTCGCATCGGAATGTGCACGAGACATTGAGTTCGCATCAACTTCTTCGCCCTCCCTGCTTTAACCATTCATCCATATATCCCCCGCTTCCTGCTCTTAGTTTCCGCGACTTAGGCATAATACTCGATATAGCATAAACACCATTTTATCAGTGACAGAGAGCCTAATAGTGAACCTTATAGCCTAGCTGCCTCGCGGAGGCTTAATTTAGCATCTGACTAATAGGCCAAAAGTGCAAGAAGTAGATTAGCCTTAGTATTAAATTGCAATATATTAGAAGGTTGAGAATTAATTAATTATATAGTAAGATTTAAGATTGAATTTCAGATCAGGCGGAGACAATGTTTGGGTGGGCATTCAACTTTGTGGAAGCAAGGCATCGTACAGTAGCATAAGTTGGGACGGTCCAGGGTTGGTTTGACAAGGGGCAATTGGGGTAGAAACCCTCGACGGCCGATCTTCCATACCTAGTCCAACAACAAATATTGCATCATGGCCGTCTACAACTCATCCCTTGAATCCAGCGAAAAGGGTCTGGAAGCCTACGACCTGCGGGATGCAGAAGCCTTCGACTCTGTTGAGGCCATGTGCAAGTCTGACACAGTCTCGCTCGTGGTCTACGCAGTAGCCGTCTTTTCACACTACGACCTCATCAGGTCCGCAATTGAGGCCGAAAAGACGTCTATGCTGAGTGGCCACTTTGTGGATCGACTACACAGGCAGAAGATCTCTCGAAACTGGCCTAGAAAAAAGGAATTGGCACAGTTATCGGCCTCCAGGCTGGCGTTTCCCCAGCTTACGTTGCTTTGGCCATGATTCTAGAGAGTGGACGCATCGGGCGGCCTTTGGCCACCCACATTTCTGGCAGCGCCTGCACGGAGGAAACAGGCAAGGATATTGTTAAGCGATATAAGTGCTTCAAGGACCGTGACGCAGAGGGCGTTACAGGCCAAGTCATGCTCTCTATATACCTGGGCCATACTTTTCAGCCAGTCATTCAGCTCTTGGGAGAGCCGACGACCTTGCGAACCCAGATGCGGACGACGTGGCCAAGATCATCGTTATGGACCAAGACCAAGTTATTGAGTCGGACGTCACCAAGACTGTAGACGACTACGTCTCGCTTCAAGGATGGACGGAATCAGGAGTAGCCTTTACTTACTGCTTCCGGGGTGAGGGCGCGTTTGACAAGGGAGAAGGATTAGTTTAGGACATAATTGGCGAGAAAGGCGAATTGCATATAAATGGAAGTATGATTCTGCTGAACCTCGGTGCTGAGGACTTCCGACTTCGAGTCAAAGACTATGCGACGGATAAAATTGGGAAAACTCACCTGGGGCAGGACTCAGATCTTCCCCTCCCATCACAGAATGTCGGTCAAATCTACGAGAGGTTTGCTACTGGGGGCTATTACCCATCATTCAAGGAAGGAGTACATTTACATAAGCTTTTGGATAAGATATATCTATTTGCTGCTTGAGGTGCTAGTATTATTTGGAGTAGGGTACGGCTAAATTTCAATGGAATTAATAGTTGGGGATAAGAATGCTAGAAAGTCTTCCAGAGGTACTATACGGCATTTTCTTAAAGCCTTATGTTCAATACTGTTCGCGATACAGATCTCAATGGTGTCAAGCTTGCGTCAGCCAGTAATCTGCATAGACAGCTCTGCAGATAGGGCTTTCTGGCTGATAAGAGCATAAAGTTCCGACGACAATGCTGCTCCCAGAAACGTGGGGTAAGTTTTGAGTTACTGGGCTTCCCGTGGCCGCCCCAGCTATAGATCTTGATTGCAAAGCTATATGTGCCGGCCATCATATTAGCTGTGTCGGAAATATGAAGATGTATCACCCTGTAGCTTGTAGGCGCCCGATTTCTGATCATAGCATATCTGCGCAGAGACAAAGTCCTGCACTTATAGCAGCCATGATGTCAAACAGATGCGGTCTTTTGAAGCTGTGCCCCATGGTCGAAGGACTGCCGCTACCATATAACCATTGTGAGAACGAGGTTGAGTACATCTACCAGCTCTAAAGGCATCTAATTAATTACCAGTGCATATTCCCACCAACCCTATCCTTCGGTGAACGTTGACGAAGCTTGGTTACGTGGAGGGATGTGGTTGGTGGTTGTGTGAAAGGACGTTGAATGCTTGGGCTTATTAACTGTCTTTCAAGTTCAAACTAGCTATTCCTTGTGTGGATTGCTATTGGCTGCAGAATATGGTAGACAGCTATGTTCAAGTCGTCTTTACAGAGAACTTAATCTGCGAGTATTGAGACAGGTGAATGGCCAGTTGCATGTTGGTCGCAAGTCGGCTCTGGACAAGGCGCTCAACTTTAACTCGAACTCGCGGGGTTTCTTGACTGAATCTTCAAAACGAATTTCAAACATCAGGTATATACGGGCCAAATTTCAACGAAACACATTATGAATCCCAGAGTCCTAAAGGAAGTATTGCTCTGATAGTATTAACATCCAGTTTTTGAACTCCTGCCGACTATGCTCAGAGCGTTGTGGAAGATTAGATTATTGTTAGGGTGAGTACTGGCGGTTTTACTTGACTACAGAATTAGTTCTTGCAAATCACCTGAACTTTATGCAGGATGGCTCCGTGCAAGCTTGTCAGGTAACCAACTACAGCTATAAGACGGCGTAACTCAATTTGATAATCTCGCTAGTGGGCAACCAAATCAGCATCCTCCTCCCCAGCATGGCACCGCCATCTTGATTCTTCTATTGCTTTGTGTTGTTTGAAACTTGTTTTGGAAGATTCTCCGAGAAGAAGTGGTTTTCGAAATGGCCTTTCCATCCAGTCTATGTATTTCACTATTCTGTCCCTGGACCTAGATCTCAGGGTTTCAGCCATGACGGCGTCGCACAGCCTCTTTAGTTTTCAACTTGGGACTTTCTGATTTTCAGCATAACCCTAAAATCCTTTGGTTTAACGAACCAATGATTCATAGTTTTCCATGACTTGATACCATGCTGCATGTCCCCAGTTGACTCAAAGTCATAGTCCCGCAATATTCTTGGCATTAGTTTTGATATTTCCAAATAGGAGACATGTCTTCCTATACAAGTTCGCGCACCCATGCCAAACTATACCGAACAAGGTTTGTTAAGATCAGTTCCGTAAGGAATTAAATTTAGACTTCGACTCACAGGTATCCAATGGCGATTCAAGAAAGCCACCTTGTTTCTGTCCTTGTCCAACCATCGTTCTGGTCGAAACTCAGTGGCATCCGGGCCAAAGATCTGCTCGTTATAGTGTTCTACCCAAGTGTTGACACCGACGACGGTCTGAATCAAAATTAATTAATTGTCCAACAGTTCCCTGAATAAATGGGAGATGAGTACTTACCCCTGCCGGAAAGAATTGACCACAGATGGTGGCACCACCCTCAGGCACCACCCTTTCCAGCGGCAGTCCTGTTGCAGGGTGCATTCTTAATGCCTCTTTGATGACGGCCTGTAAATACAACATATCCTGAGTCTGCTTAAAGCTAAATGACTTTGACGAGTTATTGCGATCATGATGATCAATTTCTTGTCGGAGCTTTTTCATTGTCTGTGGATGTTTGAGCAAATAATATAGTGTAGCAGTTAGGGTGGCTCCGGTCGTGTCTGAGCCAGCTGCGATGTTCTGCATGCAACCTAACCAAGCGTAAAATTCGGTATATTTTGCTGGATCTTTATGATGGCGTGCCATGAGCTTAGTCATAAAGTTCGTCTTCTCCTCGTTCTCATCTCCGTCTGGCGACATGACTTTGGGTACTGCCTGGTGCTCGGCCATACATTGTGTTGTGAAATCGGAAATTGCTTGAAACTTTGAGAATTGTACTTGTGGCAAAACTCTTTGGAGGGCAAGCACGACTTTATAAAAGCTCGGAAAAATACCCATCAGACTGCTGAATACGACACTGTTGTCCAGAGTGGACATTATGTTGTCTATATCGCGACCAGCTTCGAGAAAGCCCAATCGTTTCGAAAAGGTTATCATGGAAATGACATCGAAGGCGTAGCATTGGAACCAGTGGCCTATGTCCGTGGGTACACCAACCTTCTGTGTTGTGTCATCACTCGCCATCTCCCAAAGCCGCTGATCGAAGAGGTCGGCGCATTCATCGACGAACGCTTCGTAAGATACCATAGACGATAGAGAGTATACATTTTGGTATTGCCGTCTCTTCTGGGCATGGACTCGAATGTTTGACTCTGAGAAAAGGTCCCTCGGAATGAGAGGGTTGCCAAATGCGCTATACCACGGTGACTTGGCGAATTTAGCTCCAGAATTAATGCTGTAAATCCCTTGGGTCGCATCCACATGGCACAAGCTGTATCGATTCGGACCCAGACGCACGATAGGGCCGAATCTTTGATGGAGAGCGATGTTAACCTTTTCAAAGTTGCCGCCCTTGACTTGCAAGAAGTACCAAATATCTGAAAAGCGGGACACAAAAGGCCCAGGGATCCTCCGCAAGGGCGAAGCGATAGCACGATAAAGACACAGTACAACAGATGCCCCTAGAAACACAGCAAGGCCAGATAAAAGAGCACTTTCAATATGATAAAGAGACATACTACCCAAGGTTGCGATTTTGAAGGCGAGCAGAAAATAAACAACTTGTAATGATGGAAAGTAAGATTTGGTTGTCAATGTTTCCTCACTCATGACAGCCGGACGTCCGATTTATATAGCAAGTATTCTTGGGATTCAAATGCTTCGACTCAGCTCCACAAATACATCGTATATTAGACCAGTGCCAGCCCCCGACCCCAGGCTTTACGGCATGAGATGAGACCTTTTGTAATCTCGCAAGCTTGGCATCTCTTATAGACCAATTTACCTCATTGTCGGCTTCTGACTGGACCCGGAATTAGGTAAAAAGGTCCGAATTTAGCCTATGTACTCTTACAAGACAGGTTTCTACCAAGAGCACGGTCTTGTTGTTAAAGCTGAAAACGCCTGAGCTCAGGAGGAACATCATCATCTGAAACGAGATCGACATACCATGACTGGTGTGGCAATGCCGACTGATCTCCGCCATCTTTCAAGGGGTGAGGGTTGCAATGGTAAGGAGCGGTCAGAGTCTAGGCACGGTAAGATTGAAAGACAATCCGTGTTAGCTCAAACCGGGCCAACTATCACGGCGCAAGACGTTGTATTTAGTTCGGACATTGGAGAAAGTCCGACGGTCCCGGCTAGCCTGGGGCAAAGACCCCGGGTCGATGTGATTGAAGAGGCGCCACAGATGTGACATGGGAAGTCAGGCAGGCTCAGAAGCGAAGGACGGTTCAAGTCGACCCACCGAAAGCATTAATGCTGTGACTGATATTTTTTACTCCTATCGCTCAAGATCTTATAAAGGTAAAAGTTATATTAAATAAGACTTTATAAATAAAATACCTAAGTATTAATTTATTATAATTATTAAATTTAATTATATTTAAATAATAATTATTAAAATAGTATTATTAAATATATCAGTTATAAATAATAAAGTAGTTTATATATATTATAAATAAACTTCTATTATTTAAAAACCTTATTTAATATAAGTAATTATAATAAAGATAAAAAAGTATCTAATATAAATTAAAAGACCTTAATTTATATATTAAAAGAAATAAAGTAAATAAATTAAGATTATACTTTCTATCTTTAATTACTTATTTATAACTTTTATTTCTTTTTAATTTAACTTTTTATTAGCTAATATAATCTACTTTACTAACCTTAAATTAGGTAATAGTATTATTATTATTATATTAATATATCTTTCTCTACTAGGTTTAAATACTTAACCTACTTACCTTAATTATATATTTAAGTAGCTATTTATTATTAGAAGGGGCTACTAGTTATAGCTGTATAATTAATTAAAATAATATTTCTATTTTTAATAAATTAAATTACCTTAAATATATTAAGGCCTTTAATACTATAGCTACTAAGGTATTAAAGGGTTTTAACACCGCCTTAAGCTTTTAAAAATTAATATAAAAAAAAGAAGTATATATATCTAAATAACTTTATAACTATTATATACTTAAAAGGTATTTTATTTTATTTTAAAGTATTTTCTTAAGTTTTAAGATTTAATAATATTATATAAAGCTATATAAACATATTAAGTAGTAAAATATATTAATAATATAATAATAAATAAATTAATTAATTAGTTAATTAGCATAAATAGGATTTCTAAACTTTAACCCTAAAGAAGTATAATTAATATTAACTTATTTATAAAAAAGTATAAAATATAAAAGTTATATTAACTTTAATAAGTTTTTAAAGCTAATATATTTTCTATTAAGAAATATTATTTAAAATATACTTATATTTCTCTCTCTCTTTTTAACCTTTATATATCTTTTTTATTATATCTCTTTTCCTTTATTTCTTACTTATTCCTAGCTAATAAGAGGGCATATTAATACCTTTTATTAGGCTGTAATTAATTAAAGGCAGCCTTAAGGCTATTATATATAGCAGCTTATAATTGCCTAGTAATAGGCTTATCTTATAACTATTATTTAGAAGCTGCCTCTAATTATCCTACTAATAGGTAATAGGCTTAATAAGATATACTACTTATGCTGTTAAAATGCTAGGTAATATATGGTCTAATAACCTATTTGTAGAATTGTTATTAGTATATACTCTATAGATAGGTTGTAAATTCTCTAGCTCAGCACGTCCTGTGCCCCCGTAGGGGACGTCGGGGACCTTCAGTGCCCAAGACCCTCCGGACTAAAAATATACATAATATAACATAACTGCCATATTAATATCCTGTCTTTATGCGGTGTTGTCTGAAGTATCTATAAGAGTTCTTATTCAGTAAATGAGTTATGCTGGGCCGTGATCAGCAAATATGTAGAAGATACTTGTCATGATGGCGTTAGAGGGTAGGGTTAACCGGTGGAGCGCTTTCTTCTCTTTGGCCTCTTTCCAACCTTGCTTCAAGCTCCAAATTTGGTTAAGCAGGGAGCGCAACGATTGGGTTCGTGCGTTGGCAATGCACGATATTTCGAAAAGTGATTCGGAAGGACAGAAGACCTGCATCATCTGGATGCTCGGCCTATCGATTCCTGTTTCGAAATTGTAAGACTCAAAAGTTCTAGCCGTACACCACTACAATCCCTGCTAGTCAACTTCTGTCCCCAAATTGCACGTTGAGGTCATACATACACCTTTACAAACTCCCCCGACACAAGATCGTCAAGTCCCATCGAAAAGACTATAAACTAGGACTCGTGCAATTATCATAGGAGTAGAAGATAAAATACTATTAACTGAATTATAGCTAGAGCTAAGAGCGCTAGAATGCCAAATAAATATTTTAGCAACGTCTATGTAGAAGAGTAGGAATGCCAGTTTGGCAATCACAGAATAACATCTTCAGCATCAATGAAGCAATTAGTCACACTATGTATCCATATGGAACTCCTGTTCTTAGCGTCACCGCCCAGCCGCAAATGTCCAGGTCTCCAGCGGCATCCCGGGCGCCGCACTTTTAACACCCCGACTCGGGGTCTTTGCCCCATGATAGTTAGGGCGATATCCATCAGTCGGACCTGTCGGACTTTCTTTATTGTCCGAATCATCGGACAACTACGCTTGGCGCCAAAATCAACGGGCCGGGCTAGGGCTTAATATTCAAGGCTCTGACACCCTGTGGTATCATTGGTTCGTGTTGAGTAATATCCTTAGATCTGCCATACTATATCCTTAATATTACCTATACCGAGCGGTCGTACACTTGTGCTTTGAAATCAACCCTATACTTTGCCAAAACCTTCTTAAAGTTAGCTGGGGGAAGGGAAGTTTAAATAGCGAAGCTGTATAACACAGAGTCTGGGCCCCAGGCTCACTAAAGGAGATATATATACAACATTGGAGTCGAAAACCCTCGACGTTCCATCTCCTCTCAATGATCTCAAAAAGTCGTTGAACTATGAAAAAGTCAGCCATGATCCAACTCGTTCATATCTCGCTCATCTTCGTCTTGCTCGGACTTGTTTCCGGAAGTACAACATCAGACTTTAATAAATGGCGGCACGGAAGGGTCAAAGTCGACGGTATCGGCCTCCATTTTCGATATGCTGGAAGTGGTCCGCCTCTCGTCCTAATCCACGGCAATCCGCAGCATAGCGTGGGTTTCAGTTCCTACTTTCGTCTACTTGATTACTAACTCAACAGAGCAGTTGACGTGGCGCTTGCTGGGGCCGCTCCTCGCAGATAATTACACAGTCATCACCCCAGACAATCGCGGTATGGGCGACAGTCTGCTGGCCCTTGATAACGACTACTCAGCCGAAGCTATCGCGCGGGACGTAAAAGGCATACTCGACTACCTCCAAATCAACTCTACTTATGTCTTTGCGCACGACAAGGGCTGTGGTCCCGCGGTCGCGCTCGCCGCTCAAAATCCCGGCCTCGTTAGGGGGATAGGACTTGGAGAATATACCCTGCCTGGATTTGGTTACGAGCATATTTGGTCACCAACTTATGAGTGGAACATCAATTCGAACTGGCAACTAGCGATGTTTACCATTCCCGAGCTAGCAACTACATTCCTTACCGGCCGTGAAAAGGAACTGCTCACATGGTATTTCTTCCATGCCTCATATGCGGGGGCAAACGTGATTCCCGAAGATGTTCTCAACCAATATGTCACGAGCATCAGAAAACCTGGTTTCTTGAGAGCGATGCTTAGTCCCTTCGCAGCCTATACAGTCAAGGCAGACGTAGCGTTCTTCAACAAAACTCTACGAGGAAAACCTCTTGATATTCCAGCACTTGTGTTGGGTGGCGAGGCCAGCATTGCACCCGTCGGACTTTTACGAACGCTATGGGGACCAGTTTTGACAAATGCTGTTTATGATATCATTCCAAAAGCGGGGCATTGGTTTGCCGATGAGAATCCTGGATGGGTGGCTGGCAAGATTAAATTTTTTTTGGAAGGGCTCAGACAGAACGTGCATGTTCCAGCCGTGGACTTGAAGTGGATGGATAACTCCATAAACCCTAGCTTAGGCTTGTAATTATGGCCTCAGAGCACACACGAATAGACATCCCTATAATTAATTACAAGTTCAGGTATGCTTGTTTTTAGACATTTATCTATAGGTACTTTACAAGGTGAGTTGAAAAGCACTTATCAGTGGGAATGCTTATTAGTCTAGTGTTATATTATTTCAGGAGATACTTAGTATTTTATAAGTTTTCTATAATATAGGATTTTATATAATATGCCTGCCTATAATATTATAAGTTAACCCTTAGAGTTATTATACTAATAGGTTAGCTTATATTTAATTTATATAAGAGTTTATAATAGTATTATTAGATTATGAATTAAGTTATATTTATTTCTAAGGTTAATTTATATTTTATAAAAATATAAGTTTTTAATATTAAAATTAAATAAAACTTAAATAAGATAGTTAATAAGTAAGTATTATAAAAGGTAAGTATTATACTTTCCTTTCTTATATTATATTTATTTTAATTTAAGTTATTACTTTTTTATTAATTTTACTTTATTTATTTTTATATATAATATTAATTAGTTATATACCCTTATATATATACTTAATTAATAAAGCTAGTTAAAGTTTTAAGTTAATTTAGCTTTTAGTAATTAATTTATATAAAACTTAACTTAATTTCTTTAGTATAATTATTATAATACCTAAATAAATAAAGACTAAACCTAATAATATACTAAATATATTATACTTAGCTATTAATAAGTCTTACTTATTAATATATAAGATTTATATATATAATTAGATATAATATATATATAATAAAGATTATTAAATTTAGAAACTAAAGCTAGAAATTTAAGCTTTAAGAGGTTAAAGTTATATTATATTTATATATTATATAATAATAATTTTTAAACCTTATATTTACCTTATATTTTTATTTACTTTTATATAAAAAGAAGTAATATATATAAGTATATTATTATAACCCTAGCGGCTCTATTATATATACCTTATATTTTCTACTAATTATTATTAACCCTTATAAAAATAAATTAATATTAAGACTCTGTAATTATAAATAATTCATTATAATTAGTATTACTTTATTATAATTATTACTAATCCTATATTAACCTTACTAATTATTATTATTACTTATTAGTATATAAATTATATTTATTAATACTTTCCTAGAACTAAGCTTATTAGCTATTAATAAGACTTCTTTATATTAATAAGCCCTTAAGGATTACTTTAATGTAGTTAAGAGAAAATAATAAGCTGTTATAAAGCTATTTATACTTAAGTAGTATAAATACTATATGGCCTACTTTGCTAAATTCTAATATCTTATATCTAAGATAAAATAAGATAATAAAGCCTTAATAGAGATATATTATAAAGGGTTAAAGGAAAAGGTTAAGAATAAGTTATACTTAGCTAATAGACTAAAAGGAGGTCTAATAGAGTATATTACTATAGTAATTAAAATTAATAAAAGATAGTATAAATATAAAAGAGAGAAAGTAAATTATAAATACGGAAATACTTTTAATATATATTACCCTAACTAGTGATATAATAATAATAACTAGGATAACTCTTAAAACCAAGGATAATAATAAAGTAACTAATAAAATAATATTATATATAATATATAGCTAGGACTTATAGCACTTAGAGCTATTAAGCCTGGTAATAACTACTGCTAATAAGATATATTTAAATATAAGTATTATAATTATAACTAATTTAAATATATAATATATAATTACCTAAAACCTAGAAGAGCTAAGGATTTAAACTAAGGTAAGTAAACCCTAGGACTAATTAAATAATAAGACCCCTAAATAGCTATATATACTTAAATACTAAAAATAACCTTAAGTAGTTATAAAATAGTTTTAAATTTTATAATTAAGTTTATAAAACCTAAGCCTAAGAGTTATCCTAGAAGATAACTTAGGGTATTAACTAAAGAAGAAAAATAATAATAAAGAATTAAAAGAAATAAAGCAAATAGTTAATACTATTATAAATATATATAAGACCTAGAAAATAAGGTATATAAATAATAGAAGTAATAAAAGAAAAGATAAAAAAAGAAGAAAGATATTAAAAAGGATAACCTTAAAGAACCTTAAACCCTTGGGGTAATTATAAAAGGAAAAATAAGTCTGCCTAAGAAAGATAAATAAGTATAATTATCTAAGGCAATAAATAATATCCCTATAAAAACTATTATTTAATAAGATAGATTAACTCTTATAGTAAATACTAAAAAAGGTATATTATTAAGTATAAAGCACCTAGGTTTACTCAGATAATACTTTAAAAGAAAGAAGAAGTAGTTAAAAAGGAATAAGAGGTAAAAAGTAAAATATATACCTATTACTATTAATACTCCTAAAGTATAAGACACAGAGGAGGTATAATATAATAAGCTATATAATACCTTTGCAGGGAAGATAAATAACTTAAGAATAGGTAGAAATAACCCTGTAAACTACTATATAATAAAGTTAGAAAAAGAATATACCTATTACCTAAAGATAGGTATATATAAGGGGCTAAGAGATATAAAAATACTAAGGAAATTAAAGAAATATATATTAAAGTATATTACTAATATAATATTATAAATCTATTATATTAAGAATAATAGTTTAATAAGAATAATAATATTAGGATATTACTTATAAACCTAAATTATAAGGATATCTTATAGATATTATACAAATATTATTAATATAAATACTACTCATAAAGTAAAGAAGATAATACTTATTTCTTAGTAATAATACCTAATATACCTAATAATAATTTATATTATAAATAGGAAATATATAAATACTTACTATATTACTAGTATAAAAATTTTAAAGTAATTATACTATAATTTAAACTAGTATACTACTAATAGATCTATAAGATAAAAAAACTACTAAAAGAGATTAGGCACACCTAGTAGCTAATTAAAGTGGTATATGTTCACGGCCTCGGTGTAGAGGCCATTGATCTGTGTGCTTGGACTCTTTTAGTAGTAGGCGCCGATGACACAAACGAGGTGCATGAAAAAAAGCTGGTGGCCGGGCAGAGACATATCAAGTACGACGTAGGCGTGGAACCAGTCGTTAAGCTCCGCTTGCCAAACTTCCCCTTACAAAGTGCCAGTTTCGTCTCGACGAGCGCAAGCCGTGCTTCTAGGCCTTGAACGTAGTACCATGGCACGGACGCAGTGTCTCGAGCTTTTCTCTCTTCTAAAGGGATTTATTCTGTTCTAGATCAATCAAAATCTTCGCATTTGGGTAATGTACGGTCACATTTCCTCTTGCGCTTTCGGCAGCGAACACAGGTGATGGCAGGCATCGTATGCAAGGCAGGGCTGCTATCAGGCATTGTGTGCTATAAATTGCCAGATTAGAGGAGGGAGCTTGGATTGTCACATCAATTTTCATCCTGGTCGATAAGCAACCTGAATCCATCGTAGTTTTTACCTCCAACAAAGAGCGCCGAAGTCTGTCCAAGCGGGGCACACATGGCTTTCCCCTCTAATTCACCCCCAACAGCAATGCATCCATGAGCTCACGGCGGTGGAGCCCGGCCCTGAGAGGCTAGCTTCTCCAATTACCCATCTTCAGAAAACACACCAAAGAATGGAGCTTAATTATGGATGTGTGGAGCAGGAATTTGCGATATACGATTCCAAAACTTATATATATAGAGAGCTTTAAGGTGTATATGTATTCAATAAACATTCTCAAACTCATTCAAAGAAACCGCTCGCGATCAACCGAGCATGATATCTCGAGTATCTGGGCCCCCTCCACATGGAGTATACGCTCCAGCCATTACCTTTTTTGATGGACAGGAAAACATCGACTTTGACAGCATTGCCAAGCATGTCCAACGACTTCTCAAAGCTGAAATCACCGGGCTGGTAGTCCACGGCAGTAATGGCGAAGCCACCCATCTAAGCGACAAAGAACGGGTAGAAATCATCTCGTACATTCGGTCCACGGCCAACCTTTTCGAACGACAGACGCCAATTATTGCTGGGTGCAGCTCCAATAGTGTGCGCCAGACACTAGAGCTTATTAGTCAAGCTCAACTGGCTGGGGCAGACTACGCGCTGGTTCTTCCACCTAGCTATTGGGCAGCCGCCATGACAAAGCCTATTATTCAATCTTTCTACAGAGATGTATATTCTTGACGTCCCCTCGGATAACGTGACCTTGAATAACCCGTGATAGGTGGCCGCTGAATCAAAGTTGCCTATAGTTATCTATAACTTCCCGCATGTAGCGAGTGGAATCGATGTTGATTCTGATCTTATCGTCGAGTTGGCGAGAGAGCTGCCCAATATTAGCGGTGTCAAGCTAACCTGTGGAAATCTTGGTAAGCTTCAAAGGGTTACTGCTGCCCTTACGACCGAAAAGTTCTCTGCCTTTGCAGGCAAGGCAGATTTTATGCTCCCGGGCCTGGTTTGTGGCTCAGCAGGTGTTATCGCCGCCCTAGCCAACGTGGTTCCTAGAGTCCATGTTGAGCTATTACGGGCCTACTCAGCAGGTGACTTAGAGCGAGCAGCAGCGATACAGAAAGGTCTTTCTAGTGCCGATGCCGCTTTGCTAAAGTTTGGAATCTCGGGTGTTAAGACATCCTGCCGCAAGTGGTTTGGTTATGGCGATGGCCGGGTGAGGCGTCCTCTTCCAACTGTAGAGCTCTCAAGCATGGATGGAGATGCAGTACAGTCAATTGAGCGGCTGATCGAGCTGGAAAATTCTTTGGTCAGTGGAAGCCCCAACTTATAAAAAACACAGGATATGAGCAATAGAATTGGAATCTTAGATGGCGGTCGTGCTGTACTATGTCGATGTGTGTCTGTTGTTAAGTTGCTCCCATCTGGTGCATGTCATGAGGATGAATCTGTTACAGGAGACTTTCCAACGGAAAGCTCCATTCGACAAAGACTTGATTTGAGAGAGTCACCATGGGAGGGCTCTGAGTGAATAGACACTACTGGAGACAAGGTAACGAAAGTGTACAAGCCGGCCAATTTCTCGGCTGTCAACCTGATGACGACTCACGCCATCCTCTAAGAACTTTGCAGACTACAGCTACTGAAACTCAAGGACCGTTCACTCCCTTACCATCTTGGTTTGAGTCTGCGAAGGGGTTAAGTTTTGTCTCTCTAGACAAAAGCTTGCTCTCCAAATACTTAGAGATGGACCCTCCTTCTTGCCAGCATTCTCTTTACGGACATCTTGAAGCATCTAGAGAAATACGCTGTTATAAAACTAAATGTAGATAAGATTCATCCCTACAATACTCTAATCCGCCTTATTAAAGCTTCACTTTTTGAAACTATCTTTAAACGGAGGAGCTTTGAGAAGGGCGTCCTAATGATGGCAAGCATACATTTAGTCATCAGATATGGCGATACCATCTTTGCCACGACTGTAAATATCTGCATTATATAATCCATTGGCTAAGGCCGGGTCTTCTGCACGATGTATAATTCTTTAAGTAGCATCGACATACGATTCAGCGTCTTTAAATGCATTATTAAGACACTGGTGACGGTCTAAAGGAAAGTGATTAGATGAGTTTTAGTAAAGCAGCGCGCCCATACCTATAGGGAACTATTAGATAAAAGAATCATGTAATAATTATAAAGATGCACTAACTCAGCAATAAGGAGGATATTAAGACGGGTAGATTGATGGTAAGCTATATAAATAAAGCCAGTAATATATAATACTTACTTAATAAGAGGTATTTCTACCTGGCTAGCAAGTCAGCCAACATTAATATCTTAAACCAGCTTTATAGCCCTGCTCGGTGCCATAATTATTAGGAGACTAGCCATAAATCTTATACCTAAAGCCATGCGATAAGCTAGATAAGGCATAATGGGCAACCTTTCCTTCTTTCTGGGCAGAAATTTGGCGTCAGACGGACGAAAGTCGACACCTAACCCAGAGCCAGTGCGAGCTGAGCGCCAGTCAAATTTGCAATGACGACGGGAAAATTAAGCCGAGAGGAGAGTTGAGACGGGGAGAAACAGAAACTTACCAACTATTAACACTGCAGTCAATCACCAATAACAAACAGCTTCAAGTTGACAGACCATGCTTTAGCTGCTGAAGATAGGATGCCGAACACTTGAAGTCGGCCTTCAAGCAGATCTATGAAGCGGAGTTAAGCGAGGCTTCAACGAAAAAGACTTAAGAAGAGGCTTTCCCTTATATAGACCGGATCAATGCGGAGGAATCGTAAATAGCTTAGCGTACCTGCTGGCCCGATGAGATTCGTTCTCCCGACCGTAATAAAATCTATCTATCTACCATCTCATTATATCGATCCTTGCTTATTACGATTAATAAATGAACTCTCCTCCTCCTCAGCAATGGTATCCATCACAAGAAGATCTTGTACTAGATATCAATATCTGGGCAGCAATCGGAGACTATAAACTTATAACCTGAAGAACAACTACAAAAAGGTCTGGTCGACTTACAATTACCTACGCGTGTAATTAATTTCGCACTAACTGCCAATATTCAATAGTAGCCAAGGTTAGGCTCTTCTGAAGAGGGAAAGAAGCTGTTATGTTGTAATCCGTTGATGGCTGCAGACAGGTCCCAATCATGGGAATAGTGCTGTGGCTGCCAGGGTGGTTCACTTTCTGCGGCTAGTTTCTGTGAACTCGTTGATTAATCGATCAATTTTTCTTCCCTACGCATGCAACCCCCAAAGAATATCGATCTCACGCATGATTAGCTCCGGCGCGGTCATCACGAAGTCGTGGCTGCCAGGCAAGACCTTCCACATTACGCGCTCCTGGCCTCCGAGTAGTGGCAGCCCATTCTTTTCGTACCACGTAGTGTTGATAACCTCGTCTGCATCACCAATTATTACAGCTGTGCTGCCCACCTTTCGCTTCCCTAACGCCCGCCAGACCCGATGCTGATCCGTCAAGGGCGAGAATCGCGCACAGGATGTAAAGGCGGGGACGAAACCGCGGTGATGCGCTACTATCCATGGCATATACGCAGACACCTGCTCTTGAAGTGACAGCTTGTTGACGCTTGAACTAGCTGTCCAGAGATCGGTAGGAATCTTATCAGTCTCCTGAGGTGAGCTATGTTGCTCTTTTACCCCACCGCTGTTCGTAGTGCTTTGCAATTGAACACGCATTAAGGCATGCAATACACGCTTCGGTACAAGACCTGACTTGAACAGGAACCAGAAGGTCAAGCCTAGATCGGTTGAGCGGATGAGTCCAGCTGGAGCGAGCAGAATCAGGCTCGAAACCATGTGAGGAAAGTCGACGGCAAAAGAGGCAGCGATGGCTCCACCGAGTGAATAGCCAATTAATCTTAATGAGTTTGAACCTGTCCATGAGAGTGGAGAAGAAGCCAGCACGAGTAGAACCTGAGTTGTGTAAAGGCGAATGTCGTAAGGCAGGTCGCCGACGCCATCTGAAAACCCCCGACCAAAGAGGTCGAATAGCAAAACCCGACAACCGCGGGAGACTAGAGCTTTAGCTATAGGACCCAGTGTCATTGCACAAGTGGACATGCCATGTATCAGAACGACTTTTGGCCCTGTCTCCGGTCCCCATTCGTAGACGCGGATGGAGCCGTACTTAATTTAATGAGTATGATGAACATCTAAGGTGGAGGACATGGACAGCTTACTTCGGTTTCAACGTCGCGGGCACCCGGAAAGAAGTCAGGCTGGTAAGGTAGGTTTTTAATTTCCTCTTCGGGGAGAGAACGACTAATGTGGAGGGGGGAGGGTATTATCTGCGGATCAGTTGGATACAGAGTATAATAAGCAATGAGAAGGAAGCAGAATGTTGTAAAGGCTGTGAGGGCAATCAACGCAACGTGCTCCATTTTGATTAGCTCCAGAGAAATACGTTTGTGTGCCGTAACAGAGGCAGTAAGTCACCTTTAAGCAAGCAAATGATACATCTGTTGTGGATATTCGGCATTGGATGAACGGCATCGAATGGCCGATCCTGCAGCGCTAGAAGTAATTAATGTAACCAACTAGCTGGAAGTGTCGGGCCAAAACAAACTTTCTGCAGGGATAATAGTGCCACAGGAGACGGATAGCACGGCAGTACGTAACCTAGTAAGTTCTGAGTTTGGAATGAGCATTTCTTTTTAACTTTCTGTGCTATCCTCCTACTTGTGCCATGCCCCCACTATTACAACCCAACACATTCTAATACACATAAGAATAGGTGCCCTACCTTTTTCCTCTAATAAATATCTACCTACCCTATAATAAGTTAAATACATGCTATTTAACTTATATAATAAAGAAAGACAAACAGAGTTAAACCGACTTTATTTAACTCTTATATACCTTAATATATATATATATTTATTTAGCAGTAAATAAAACTTAGCTTATTAGCTATTAATAAAGCATCTTTATATTAATAAGCCTAAACTATATTACTTAATAATTAAGAGATAATAATACTTTTTTTTTTTTTTTTTTTTTCCCTTGCCGTCAGCCTTATACGAGGCCATCGAGCTTTTTAACTTTTCTATAAAGGCTTAAACAGTAAGACCCCTATAGCAGGCCATTATTGCAGATTTCAAAATTATATAAGGTTTATCTGCCTCAATGGCGCAATTACTGCCTTAACCAGGCAGTATTAATGCCAGCTCTCAGCAGTTAGGTCACCCTTCTTCCTTCATCCCACCCAAAGGACTGGTCTTTAAACGACCTTTAAAATAATAATACTTTATATTATTTAGTATTATGCCTTATATTATTTATAAATATAAACCTAATATAAATTAGTTTACCTATTTAGAAACCTAGCTATTATATATTAATAACTCTTATTTAGATTATATTATATAATACTAAGTAATATCTATATTATAATACCTATTACTCTAAGCTGCCCTTTAACTATAGGATATACTATGTGACGAATATAGTTTTAAACAGGGAAACTAGTCCATACTAGGTTTATGTTTACAGATGGCATAGGGCATTAATACTAAGCGAGTTGGTTATCACGTCTCTTAATAATCAAGTAATACGTATTAGGCTTATTAATATAAAGAAGTCTTATTGATAGCTAGTGAGCTAAGTCTATAAAAGTACTAACGAATGTGGTTTATATACTAAAGGTGATCTAAGAGGATCACTGAGGCAGTTGGATCACGGTGATCCTGGATCACGGTAGCTCCTGGAGCGTCGTGATCCTGTCTGCGAGGTGATCTAGCTCTGATTGGTCCGTAGCCGTCGAGGGGCTGATGCCTTGCATGAGTTTTTTGTGGGGTACACGTGACGTAACCGCTAGGGTCGTAATATACTAAGTACTTTATACCCCGTAAAGAAGTATAACTCCTTATAGAGGAATTATAAGAGATCCTAATAGAAATAAATAAGAAAAAAGAAATATAAAGTCCTCTTATTTACTTAAACTCTTATAAGAATAAAGCTAAGAAGCTTAAAAAGAAACTTTATAGCCTAGGAAAATAATATAATATGCTCTTAGATAATATTAAAAATAAAAATTAGATTATAAAAAATAGAATTAAGGCTTTAAAGAAAAAAGTAATTAACCTTATTGAAATTATAAAGTTATTTAATAAAATAGCTAAAAATAGCTAAAAAATATATAATAAGTATATTAAATATACCTAAGCTCTTATTATTATTAAAAAAGACCTTAAAGAGATCCTTAGACCTTATTAGCCTAATCTATTTAATAGTAATATTAATAAATTATAAGAATTCCTTATTAGCCTTTAAAGTTAGTAAATATATTACCTAATTTAGTTTATTATTAAAAAGTTAAAGATCTAATATAAAATAAGATTTATTAAAAATAAGGTATTATAAATAATAAATCCTATTATTTATAATTATATTAATAATTTACTAATAAATAATAATAAGTAATTAAATATATTTATAAGAAATATAAATATTTTAAAGTAAAACTTAAAAATAAGTTTAGAATTATAAATAAAAAATAAAAGATAAAAATCTAATAACTTAAATAAAAAGGACTTAGTCTAAGCTATCTTATAAAATATTACTACTAAGTATTATAACTTAATATATTTTAATTTATATAAAATAAATATATTACTATTTTCCTTTAATAAATATTTACCTACCTTAGAATAAATTAAATATATATTATTTAACTTATATAATAAAAAAAGATAAATAAAATAAAATTCACTTAGTTTAACTTATATATATTATAACATTTATATATATTTATTTAATAATAAATAAAACTTAGCTTACTAGCTATTAATAAAACATCTTTATATTTATAAGCCTAATATATACTACTTAATTATTAAGAAATATAATATTTTATATTACTTAATATTATAACTTATATTATTTATAAATATAAACTTAATATAAATTAATTTATTTATTAAGAAACCTAAGTATTATATTAACTAGTAAAATTAAACTATGGTAAAAAAGCCTATATAATATATATATACCTAGGACTTAAATCTAAAGTTAAGGATATTATAATAAATATTAGACCTAAGCCTAAAAACCTAAATAAACTTATTAATATTATTATAATTTATTAACCTTTTAAGTTTATACTTAAATAGCCTACTTCTTAAAAGTAAGATATTTTTTAAAAGAATTTAAGTAAATAATAAATTAATATTATATAATAATATCTAATAAGTAAATAATAAGTATATAAGTATTAAATAGCTTAAAAGAGTTTATTAATTATAAATAATACTTATTATTAAGTTAAATATTAAATGAATTATTTTAAATAGTTTTAAAATCTAATAAAATAAACTAAATAATAGCCTAAGAGTAACTTTTAAATTAAAGTTATATCTTAGCTTACATAATATATTATAAATAAGTTATTAAATTTAAAACCTTAAGTTAAATAAAATAATAAAAATATAAAAATAATATAATATTATAGCTAAGGGCTTTAAAACTTATTAAAAACTAATAATAATATATATTATAAGAATTTTTAACTTAAAGAAAAAGTTAAGTTAATTAAAAAAAGAGAAAATTATAATAATATTAAATCCTAATAAATATTTTATAACTCTTAGAGAGACTTTAGTTAGTTTAAGGTTTATATTAAATAAGATAACTTATTATATATCTATTAGGGTAAAGTTTATTTCTTTAAGTAAGTAAGAGTTAAAATTAAAGGCTAGCTTTATTATTAAAGTTAAAAAGGAAAATATATCTTATTAACTACCTAAGTAGTTATAGTAAATAATAAAAGAAATTAAAGTATAATAAATAAATCTACTTATAATTTATTAAATATATAATTCTATATATTTTTATTAATTAAATTAAATTTTATATAAGTAAATTTAATAAGTTTTAATAAAGTTTTATTTATTTTACCTAGTAAAAGAGGGGTAGTAATAAAAGAGGCGCTATAAATTATAATTTTTATATTTTCTTAGTAATTACCTTAAGTATATAAATTATATTTATTAGGTACTTATAATTACTTATAAGCTAGGTATTCTAAGTATTAGCTTTAAAATCTTATTTTAATTTATTTATAAATAGTACTTTTCCTTAAATGTTTTTAGCTATAGCAGGAACTAAAACAAGAATAAAAGGGTAGTAAAGACAAATAGGAATTAATATAGAGCTGAGAGATAACGTGGAGCCTCTTTTATAAACGAGTTGAAAATTTATTTTCCTGAATTCCTAAACATTAGGAACTTCGGGGACGAACTCCTTAAACTACTAGGGTTTCCCGAAGACGAATAATCCTCGGACATGTCCGCCGAGTCGATAAGACTATCACCACTACCCCGCGTTTTATATTAAAAATACTAACCGGTGATATGAGTCTTATCGGGTTAGGAAGGCAGGGTGATAGGAATCTGGACCAGGAAGGATGCGGTTAGGTTAGACACTATCTCGGGAGTCCACACATGTTATCAAATATTCGCCCCGCATTGAATGGAGTAATAACGGACTTGTTGGGGGTAATATTTACAGCTTGACTCTAATGTATCTGGGTCTCAGTAGCGACTTTTGGCACAAGTCCTGTTTGTTATGGTTGTTTTGAGCAGATGAGCCAATCCCGCTGTAGTGGTAAAGAATCGACTATCTAGCAAAACAAGAGTCCTGCCCAGGAGCAGCCTAGTTTGTGTCTAGCATCAAGGGTATCTTGGAGAAGCCAGTTCTGGAGGAGTAAAAAAGCATGGTATGGGATGGTCAAGGACCAAGTCCAAGGATATCAACAAAGGTTTACAATGACTGAACAATCAAACAATTAACCGAAAATCTGATCAAAAATGAATCGACCATTCAGTTAGGTTAGCCCTTGTCTTGACCATGACCGACTCACTCTATTGCGTGAAAGTGGTCATCTGCACACACAGTCCAGCAGCATCTGGTCTATTGCAAGGAGTGCCTTCTCGGGTTAAGGCACAAGTTGAACTTTCTATCCATATGAACCCGCTGATGATGGCATGAGAATTTCCCCATAACCTCAGGCCTTGTCAACTTATCCCTCTCGTTGGTCATTGAAAATCGACCAAAATGACTGGCTAGACTCCCTCCTGCAACGAAACAGGATTCATTAGTGAGCAAGTTGACGATTCTCTATCTATTTACAACAAGAGTCCCAGTAGATTAGTAGGTTTGGGGTACAAATTAATTGACTATGATAAGGCAAGGTAAGCGGTCTCAACTGATTATCTAGCACCATCTCCGAGTCCCTCCCGCACCGCATTACTATCTAGGCAAGGCCGTTATGGATTGGTGTATATTGGTCGGCTCCGTTCAATTCTCAAGTTTATCAGACAATGCTCGGCGCCAAGTGGAGTCAATGGAACAAGGTTTGTCTCTAGGCTGGCGGTCATGCTTCAGGTAAATACAAGTCTTGATTCGCAAGGTTTCCAAAACCTCCATAATCGGAGCAAGCTTTGCCCCGAACACCCCGGATATTGGTATGTTCGTTCCATTTAGGAGAAATCTAGTCCGCCGGTATCACAATCAGCATACCCGGGTCCCGATATTATTTCCTTATGAGCATCAACTTGTATCATGTTGTCGGTATAGAATTGAGACTTTACTCACGATTAGAAGCAACTTGATGAATGTGATTCCACCATGTCTCGAGAAGACTGGTGGGGAAATTGTACTGACTATGGTATCAATTGCACATGGAGAACGGTGTTTCGTTGGGAAATTGTAGGCAGAAGGAGATTTTACATGGGGTGATGAAAAGTCCTTGGCAAGATTTCGAACAAGTCAAAACATGATACTGCGCTCAACATATCGCCATAGATTGGCCTAATCAGGGGAAAGGGCTGTTGACGGAGATGCTCGCTATGAATACTTCATCGTAGCGTCGTGTAGGTCCGACACGTTAACACTGTGGTGCATTTGTACAATCTCTTGACTGGTGTCATTACTCCAGCTATGAAGAGATAAAAAGACGTGGGGTTGTCTTTTGAATACATCAGCGTGGCTTGTAGGCAGTAAAGATTGGTGAAATAACTCGATCGACATTGACAAGTTTCGATATTGTGCTATGAAAATATGAACTAGAATACATCCAAGAATACAAAGATGCATCCCTTTTGCTCGGCAAGACTGGCTAATTTTCTTTCACTGGGATCTCATGGTGATGAGAAACTATGTGACCGTCGGCCTCGAGGACAGGACCATGGAATGATTTCCTCTTGCCACCCCACCAGAGAACAGTAATCAAGGCCAAAGTCCCCACAAGCACAACAGCTTGATAGTTCATCGACTCAGCAGTTACCGGGAGCGACAAGGGAAAACAGAAAAGGATGGTATAGAGCAGTGCATAACATGAGGCAAAGACATTACAGAAGGTGCCAGTGATTCTCCCAAGGTCAAAGTATCGCTTAGGCATGACGCTTCGTCCACGGATAATGAGTATAGCTTGCGGCAAAGCACAAGTGATGTTGGTTGACATGATGGCTAAGCCAATAATGCTATTATATGCGGCCGTAGACGCAACATATAACAGGCCAAACACGATCATGAAAACTCCCGCGAGCGCAGTTGCATTGACCGGCACCCGGAGAGTTGGATGGATCTTGCTAAAGATGTGAGAGTATGGAAGGCCGCCGTCTCGAGAGAAGGCCCAGATGAGTCGACCGGAAGTGACATAACAGCTGACGAGGGCACCGTAGTAGATGAAGCAAATCCAGACAGTGAAGAAAGTGGCAGCAGCTTGAGAGCGGATAGCTTGCATGAACACCTCAAAGACTGGAATAGCTGCCGCTGAGACCTTATCGAGATTGTTGGTACTGAATAGCAGGGCAATGCTCCAGGGGACACTTGTAACAGTTCCGATAGCCATAATAAGGGCAATGACCTTAGGAACTGTACGTTCGGGATTAGGCATCTCTTCAGCAATGTGAGTGGCGCCATCTAAGCCCAGAAAGCCATACATGGCCTGGCCAGTGGCGAGAAGAAATGCCAGGCCATCAGGCCATCCAGTGACATTAACCCATTCTGCAAAGATCACTTTGGCAGGCTGCTTTGGGCTGCTTGTTGCAAGAATGGTTACGAAGGCAACACAAAGGCCAAGAAGGGATGAGAAGAAAAAAATCTTCTCAGCAGTGGGGACCCAGCGGGGGAGCATCACAATCAAGACACCGGACAGGATTGTGATGAGAACATAGACAAGCCACACTTGCCAAGGCTTCCAGACATACGTCGGATGGTAGAGGGAGGCAATGACGAGCGAGGTCTGAGAACAGAAGACGGTAGTGCTAGCAGTGGTGAAAAGCCAGCCTATTCGCTCTATGTCAATGATTTATATTCAAGAAAAGAAGGACATTATAGGTGCCTACCTAAGATGCTGATCCAGCCAACGGTAAATGCCACGGGGGCTCTGTACTTCTCGGTCGAAACCATGAATGCGTAACTGCAAGCGGCGATTAGTAGTTTTGAAAATTGGTAATGCGAGTACACACAAGCGCGCGCATGCGCACACCATGGGGAGCAGAGGGGCGTACTGATATTGGCCACCACTGGAAGGGAAGGCAGAAGATAGCTCAGCAAGGCCAAGAGCCAGGACTGTGCAGGCGAAGCACGCCAGAACAAGACAGAAGACGACTGCTGGGCCACCACCAGCCAGTAAAGGTGGGACAAAGGTTGCAGAGTATCCAATCCATGTGTTGGTGATGGAAAATGCGATAGCCAATGTAGAGCGAAGGGAGAAGATCCGAGGCATCTCTTGGGTAGACGAAACGGTGGCCTCAGCAGCAGAGGCATCGCCTCGCTCACTTTGAGCCTCGGTATGGTCCATGATGGATGTGAGTTTGTCGACTAGATGATTAAGGGAAAGTGAGGAAGCAGAAACATAGAAGGATTAAAGGTTTCCAGAGGGCTTTTGAACAGTTGCTGTGGTTGTTTGAGATGAAAGTTGGGAATGAGACCATGAGAAGGAGTCGTCAATTCAAGAGGCAACAAACCCCAATTTGAGCCACAATTGATTCCGCATGAGCAGCTTTCCTTTTCGACCCCAACGATAAAAGACCACCACCCCATGTTGGAGTTTCGTCTAATCTAGAGCCATCTTTTGGCGAGAAGTCATTGGACAAGAAGGGAGCTGTTCTTAGATTGCTTCTAGACCCTGTGACTGTTCGTTGCATTACCCCGCAAATCTCACCAGAGCGTTCCGAGCCAAGATTGGCCAAGCCTTTTTTCGAGATTGGTCTAACCAAGGTGGTCGATTCCCCAGGATTTCTTTCTCCACAGCCTAGTCCTTCGATGATGGATGTCTCGGGGCTTATCTCTTTCTTGCTTATCTTTGTCCAGGGCACCTATTAGTCCTCGAACAAAGATCCGAGGGCGCGCCGAGCTCTTGTCATTCCCTGCGCCGCAGCTAGCTGATCCAGTGGATATACCTTACCGTATCAACATGATAGTAAACCAAGCCGAGGGATACGGTGCTGCACCGTTTGGAGGAGGTTTCGCGGTATTGGCTGATAACTTGCTCCTCCATCCGGTAACAAAGGACATTCTCCAGCTAATGCGTCTGTATCAATTTCAACCATCCATACAGCTGATGGAGCTCTACCCCTCAGCCCCCAAATGGGCCTAGATAGATAATGGTCTGGAGGAGTTCGTGGCAGAATAGTTTAAACTCCATTTCGGCAGACGGCAAGCCAAGCCAGTTTCTCATGACAGAATAGAGGTCGGAGAAGTTCGGAGAAGTATAGGATAGCCGCCTGGCACTGATGCTCGACAACTACAAAAGGCCTGTGGTTTGCCAAACATCGGCCGCGGTACTCGCAGTACTCAGAAACAGTCGTTCAACCCCAAAATGCATCTCAATCTCTCACTCGTCGCTATACTCGGTCATGTCACGGCCCACTTGCCACTGGCCAGTGCTGCTGACCCTGACCCCATCCCCTACTTTGCCTTCTCAGACATTGGCACCTTCAATCTGTCGAGCCTGAACGCCTCCGATGCACGGAACTCGGCTATCCTTACTCGTCAGGAGGCTGAGCTTTTGCCTAATCGTACCAGGCAGCTTCGACATGGCTCATACCTGCGCAAATT
Source organism: Fusarium oxysporum Fo47 (assembly GCF_013085055.1). Taxonomy (NCBI): domain Eukaryota; kingdom Fungi; phylum Ascomycota; class Sordariomycetes; order Hypocreales; family Nectriaceae; genus Fusarium; species Fusarium oxysporum. The sequence continues at coordinate 2,768,797 of NC_072849.1, forward strand.
GGCCAAAGGGAAAGACATCTACTTCACTACCAAGGCGAATGGCACCGAGCACGATATTACTTCCTTCTTACACCATTTCGGTATATCCGGGGTAATGATTGTTAAAGATGGGAAGATCCGTCTTGAGAGATACCAGTACGGTAATGAGCCATCATTCCGTAACCAGATTCAGTCTTGCACAAAGTCTTTCATCACAACCTCCATGGGTATCGCAATTGCCCAGAACAAGATTTCCCTCAATGATCCTGTATCGAAATGGATCCCTGAGCTTACCAAGTCTCCATGGGGGCCGGTCCACATACGAAACTTGATTGACATGACATCGGGTGTCCAAGAGCCCAACGGCACCCACAACCCGGACTTGTTCAATGACGTATACCCACGAACAGACCCTGACGCTGTCATCAAGTGGTTTAAGACCTTCGACAAGGTGGCGGAGCCTGGCAAGGTGTTCAATTACTACAACCCCAATTACTATGTTACTTCGCTCTCGCTTACTCGAGCCATTGGAGAGCCTTTGCAGAACTGGGTCTCCAAGAATATCTGGGAACCAGCCGGCATGCAGTACGACGGCTACATGCGAGTCACGGGAGCCGGCCAAGTCGACGGCCACGGAGGATTGGCACTAACATTGCCCGACATGGCCCGCTATGGAATGTTCATCCTTGACGCATTCAATGGCAATGGTGGTCCCCGGGTTCCCAAGCAATGGTTCCATGATATCTCATCTGCAAGTAGTAGCAAGGGGATCCGTGGGCCTGGTTCCATCGACATCGTGCCTGGATTCGGGTATCAAACAGGCTGGTGGACCACTCCCCGGGGAGCCAAGAAATACCAGCTTGGCAACGATGGCGGCTTTGCTGCGCTTGGCACGTACGACCAGGCCGTCTACGTCATTCCCGGCATCAACACCACAATTGTGCTACAGTCCGATAACCCCGTCCACTACCCTAATCTGTTTTACTTTGGACAGCAGTTTGCTACAGCTGCAAGCCTTGCTTTGAGAGAGGAACGCTACTAGTTAGAATATTGGCCTTTCGGTGCTGGGGAAGACACAAAGTGTTTCTACTGCCAAGACGGCTGCTTGCGTAGCGTTAAGCCAAGAGTGGAGATACTGAAGCATACTATCTTTCAAGGATAACTGAGTCGGTGGCCCGGGACTAGCCTAGTATAGAATGCGAACATTGTTATGTCTGAACTTACGAGAACCGACCGAGACGTGAGGTGAGCTATCGATGATGAGCCACAAGGGTTCACAGCGGTAGTCCCAGTACGCGTTGCATCCTGCCTCGGACTTGTAGGGGGAACTATTTGAACAACTGGCTCTCCCAAGATACACTGACTGGAGCCTCCTTATGCTTCGTGATCAAAAAATACAGATTTTCTTACGTACAACAGAGATAACCATGTACGACAAAAGACGCGATAGAACGATTGATAGTTTTGTTTCCCAACTGACTACTGCATCTTTACAACCAGCCGACCGCTAAACTCATGAGCCGCTACTCTCTGGGGAATATCCTCGCCTTCCTCCAGCGGCAGTATGGTCAGGTGGCTGACAATGCCGTGCTCAGAAACTGCATCGATCATCTTTTTAACTTCGTCTGTGCTGCAGTGAAGAGAACCTTTGACGTTGATCTCTCGGAATACCAGGTTGAAGGCATCAAACCTAAAGCCTTCATCTGGCAAGCCGAGGGCTATACAGGTGCCTCTTGGCTGAAGGCGATGCAACGCCCAGTCTGTGGCAGCCACACTATCGGTACAGACAACAACTCCATGTAGTCCCTCGCCGTCTGTAAAGTCAGAAATCTTCTGAGTAGCGTCTTTATCGCCCGAGTTGACTATTAAGTCAGGTCGGAGGTGTTCCGGCACCCCCGAAGCAAGCTTCAGGCTGGCCTCATGGTTATCACTGGCAACGACTCGATAACCCAAAGCCTTGGCAAACTGTACACCTAGCACACCCAGGCCGCCGATGCCGACCAAGGCCAAGGACTGCCCTTTTTCCAGGCCTGTCTCCTTGATTGCGTTCCAGACTGTAGCCTACTTGATTTGTCAGTCTCCAATAAACCAAGTAAATGAGGAATGAGGAAGAGGATATGGACTAACACCGGCACACATCAATGGAGCCGCCTGCTCAAATGACACATCGTCTGGGAGATGAACTAGCGAATAATGCGAAGTGATCATATACTCGGCAAAACCACCGTCCGACTTAACAATTCCGTTCATGGTCTTATTCTCACAGTAGCGAGCGTCCAATGTACCGTATCTGCTCCTTCGCCATCTGCACCCGTTACAGTCATCACAGGGTTTTCTGAAGTTCAAGACACCAACTCGGTCACCAACCTTCCAGTCACCGGGCACATCAGACCCCAGGCTGGTAATGGTACCAGCTGGTTCGTGAGAACCTGTGAATGGTAGGTGGGTCTTGTAAGTACCTTGATAGACTTGGTAGTCAGTGTGGCAGAAGCTGGCAGCGGCAACGCGGATGAGAAGCTCGCCTGAACCGGGTTCAGGGACTGGGACATCGTGGCGGAGCTGGTAATTCTCATTAAACTAAAAAAAAGTAATTTAGTAGAATGATTAGAGCCCCCCTCATCTCGCTCGACGTACCTTTACCAGCCTCAAGGCCTTCATTGTCTTGGGGATTGATTGCTGCGCCATGACGTTCGTTTCAATGATGATAAGAGGCTACTGAACGCAGATGTACTTCACTTTGAGAAGGGAATGGAGGAGCGAGCTTGGGACATATTTTCTTAATTAATAGCTTGATTTGATGTATCACGCGGGATCCGGGTCCGGCCGTAATTATTTCTGCAATCTGTCTCACCTCGCTTCTCTTCATCTCCACATGCAGCAGCCTCTTGGAGAAGAAAAGACGTAGTGCCGATCTTGCATACCAATCATAATCAAGGACTGATAAAATGGAGGAGACTCTGAGATATTGCAGCCCGTTATAGCTCAAGAAAGAATGTTCTAGATGCTTTACATATATCGCAGTACATCATCCGCCCACTAGGTACCTCGAGCAACCCCTGTTAGGCTGTGACTGAGATACTCATGGTCTCAGTTCGGTGTTATCTACTTGTCGATCGTCTCGCCGAGGTGGGGAAACAGTGTTGGAGAAACAACTGTCAGTCGCTCGCATGTAGTTTTGTCTGTCCTCTATCAATCATGTGACAAACATGTAACACTTTGGATGAGGGGTGAAAAAGCACAACACGCAACATCTCAGTAATTAAAGCACTAGCATGTTCCCATTGAAGACCGTCATCATTTTCGAACACAAGGAGGTCATAAGGTTGCTAACAGCTTTACCTGAGCTCCCCCATCACGAGGCTACTTTAATATTACTGCACATTCGACAATGCTCTTGTCGTTGGACGGTTCAAGAGCCTGAAGGACTTCATGGACCAGCATCATGACGCGCCAAAACATAGAGCAATCATAAGCCTAGGAACCACGAGGCTTTGTGGCGAAGCGTTTCCTTTGTGGCCCTTTTCCATCTTGACGATACTACGGATCAACCCAAGACTAATATCTACTCCACATGTCCAATGCAATGCAACATATGACAAATCATGACGTATGCATGGATATCAGGTATGCTTATGATATCATCCAAAACAGCTGGTTTGCGTTACAAGCAGGGCATAAAAAGCTGAAAGATATACAAGGAGCATGGATAATATTTGATAGCCGTGCTTCGCAGTTCAACCCGCATATACTCTCCGCGGTGGCGATGCGTTTGACAACGGAGGACTGGTCTGGGACATCATAGGCGACAAGGGCCAGCTACGAGTTACTGGAAGCACAATTATGTCCAATATGGGTCCCAAAGATTATAAAGTAAGGCTCAAAGAGTACGCCACCGGACGAATTGAGGAGGTCTCTCTTGACAGGCCACTGGATCTGCCACTCACCTCGTAGAATGTCGGCCGTATATATGAGAGCTTTGCAAGTGGGGGAGCACACCCAACGTTTGATGATGCCTTGCGGAGGCATCAGTACCTGGATGCAGTGTTTTAGTCCGCCTCCAAGGGTCGTGCCCAAATTACAATCTAAGTTCTTTGCGGTTGATTGCAGCAAGAGTCCGAGTTATGTTAGCTCTGTAATATAGCTTTGCGAGGGTGAGGCAAGATAGTATACAGAGTTTGCGTTTAAGATATTAGCTGGATGGACATATGTCCAACATCGAGCTTGATTGATGGCAAGTCTGTCTTGATGCCATGATGACGATTCTCAGATCTTGCTCAACATTGGCGTGCCTAATTACGTCCTCGCTATATGTACAGTTTTGTGCATGTGATCCTTGACTCTCGTAGCGCTCGTGACTAACCAGTATTAGATGAATACTAATGCAAATGGTGCAAGATGTTGTTATATACCACAGAGCCCAGCCGATGCTGAATTTCGTCGCCTTAATTTTCAAAGATGCTCCAGATGCTTACGGTCTCCTCTCGAAAATATGGATTATGTGTAAGAATAAAGGAACCCCAGAAGAGCGTCTACGGTTTGACTTTCGTATATAACCTGAGGTCGACAGAGGGTACTGTAATCAAAGCTAAGATAAAGTATGTACTATAGTTACATTGCCTACTGGTTGTTTGCTTGATCCCGTCCCGGCGGCCTACTCCTTTTGACTGAGGCCATGATCCTGACGGATAACATCTACCTGCGTAGCAGCAATGACGGAAGTCGTTTGGAGGCATCTTGATGGAATTGCAAGGCCTTCGACGCTAGGGTCCCATGTCCACCAATACATTGCGCCGTGTCTCGTGGCCGCTGACTCAGAGGTCTCTTTTACCCGACCCAATAAGTCCTAGTAGAACCCATTAGATAGCAGTGTGGAGTATTTGGGAATCCATCCATCCTCATACACGGGCACATGCATATCCGTGTTGAAGTCAAGGAAGAACACTGAATCGTTTGAAGAACGGTGCGACATTCAACGTTACCCATTCCCACTCATTAGTATTTGCAAGGGGATGTCGATACTAACTCAAAGGCATAACGAGCTGGTTATATCGGGACTGGTAGTGATGGCGGCATGTTCAGGTTTGTAGTGCAAAGATGGAGCCATCTAGTCGACAATTTATCTGGTTATTGGGCCTTAACCTACATTTTTCCCCATTGCAGATGACATCCATGCGGCTTAACACTGCGCCTATCTCCTCATAATCATTAATTTCCCCCACAAAGAAGGATTTAGGGCGCTGAGATCATGAACAGGGGCCGTTTTCGAGTTGGTTAAGACTTGGCGGTTGACATACCCCCCTCCTTATGTTGAAAGTGTCAGGGCTGCACACCAACCGCTCATTTCCTTTTCATACCAGGAACACAGGCATTTCCAATTTCAAGAGGGCACTCGTCAATTTGGTAAACTCTTTTTTCCCTTCGTCTTATTATCTTTTATCCACTATGCACTATCGACGACTCATGTACCGTCGTCCATCAATCTAATCATACTTGTGGAAGACCTTGGCAATGACCTGCCATTTACCCTCAATCTTGATAAGAGTTAGGAAGTCTGTGTAATCGGCGCCAGAGGCGTCGCCCTCCATATCGATACGCACGACAGCGGTTGTCTGAGTGATAGCGAGGACGTCGTTGCGGGTCTTGATGTTAGGAGCGCTGCCCTCCTTCTTAATGAAGGTCCAGAGGTTGCCGATAGGACCAGCGAGCATGTCAGGCTTAGGAGGGCTGATGAAGCCGTACATGATGGCGTCCTTGTGGAAGGCCTCGGCGGCTACTTCCGAGCTGCCAACACGGAGACCGTCGACGTACTTGTTGGCCGTGGCGATGACGGCATCGTAGTCGGCGGTGGGGACGGTCTTGATGTTATTGGCCATCGTCTATTATCAGCGCACGAGATCAGAGGCTTGTTGCTATAGCTCGGTCGAAGCTCGGCTTGTGTCAAAGACTTACAGCGAAAAGAGAAGTTGTATCAAGATAATATGGCTGAAATGGTGGTTAAGGATAAATGATGAATGGAAATGTTTAAAGGTGGTGAAAAAGGATTCTTGGCGTACTGATATACTGCCGATTTATTGATAAAAATCCTCTTTGATTCCCTTCGTCTGACAAATCAATTATGCCCCTCCTCGGGCAATGGCCAATCCAGAAGGTTAGTAGGGAGTAGAAAAGACTTATCTCTATTATTCATGGCAGGTAGCCAAGTGGCTCAGAATAACTACTCCAAAACATTGGGGCAAATGAGCCGGCTTACTTTATAGCCCGAATCAAGAGAACATAATGTGGGTCACTTCACTGCGCTCGCTCTGAGTGGTCAACCTCCTCCATTCGTCCCCGCTCGTCCCTCTTCACTCCTGTTGCTTAAGAAGTTATTTTCTTAGTATTAATTTAAAAGGTAATATTAGCTTATAATTATAATAAATAAATTAATTTTAATTATTTGTATCTTTCTAAGTTAATAATTATTAAATTACTTAATATTATACTTATTAAAAAGTTAGTCTTATTAAAGTTTTAAATGTTATTTAATTAAATATTATATTTTATATATAATAATAGGGTTTTTAATTATAATAAACCAAGTAATATTAAGTTTATTATTAGTAAATTATATAAGGTATAATACTACGTATTATTAACCTAATTTAAATTACTGCTTTTTTTATTATTTTACTAAATCTATTCTTATATATAAAGTTAATTAGTTATATATTATACTATATATATTTAGCCAGCTGAAGAGTAAGTAAGGCTCTCTAGCTAGGTTATGTGCAGCTAGGTTCAGGCTGCAATTAAGGCAGCTAACCATGATGATATTGACTTAATAAAGCTTTGCCTGCTAAGGGGCAAGAAATATTTAAATTATATTAGACTTTCGAGATGCTTGGATATAGCTTTTGAGGCTGACTTGTAAACATAAAAAAAAAATATTATATATATTTAATTAAAAGAGGTTAATTTAACTTTTACTAATTAACTTATATAAAGGTTAATTTAATTCCTTTAGTATAACCCTGCCTTTACCTTGTATTTATTTTAAAATACTATATATAGACTTTCTTTACTTTTATATAAGAGGGAAGATATAAAGTACTTATTTAGCCTTAATAATTACATTCTTAAGCCACTTTTTATACTAGGCTAAGCCTATAAATACAGTAAGGAAAGCTACCTTTTCTGCCTTAAGAGACTAGCCTTATTATAAGGCTTCTTTTAATTTCTTTAATATAAATAGCTCTCTAACTAATTAGGTTAAAGATATTATATTACCTTGGTAATTTAGATTTATATAACTAATTAAGCTAATTAGGCTATATTTAAAAATAACTATCTTAATTAGGCTTAATTTGCCTCTTAAAAAGAAGTTTATTTTAATAGTTTTAATTATTTTATAAAATATATAATAATTTTTACCTTTAGTTTACTTTAATATTAATTTAATTATATTAATAAGATTATAATTAATTATATAATAGCCTTAATTAGGCTATAAGCTATTATATATTATTATATTAATAGTTATAATTAATATTAATAATTATAATTAGAAGTTAATTTAAGAAATATATTTAAAGTATAATAAATTAATTAAGTATAATATTCTTTTAGGTAGGATAAAAAAAAAGATTAACTTAGCTACTAAGAGGTAATTAATATTAATATTACTTAGTTAAAGTAAGAATTATATTACTAAGGTAAATAAACCTTATTTAATTTTAAAATTTATAATAATAGCTTACTATAAGGGTCTTATTATTTAAGCCTTTATAAACAAGTTAAAAAAGCTTAATAGCCTTATATAAGGCTAATAATAAAAAAAACATTTTTATATTTTATTTAAATATTAAAGCACTTATTAAGTAATATATAATATAAAACTAAAAATAATAAAATAAGATAATAAAATAAAATATTTATTTTTAATATAATATAATATAAGGTATTATATATTATATTAAAAAATATAATATCTTTAATATTAAGTTATAGTAAACTATATAATTATTACCTTAAACCTTAAGATTTAATTAAATAAATAGCCTTAATTAATAAATATAAAAAGAAAAATCTTTTAATTCTTAGTAAGCTAAATACTCTTTTATTATTACCCTCTTAAGGTAATTATTATTAAGGCTTTAACTCTAAAAGGTTATATTAAAATAAGTTAAAAACGCTTATTTTTATTATTAAATATATTATTATATAACTACCCCTTTAATATAAATTAATAATATTAATATTAAAAAAATCCTAAGTTTATATATTTTTTTAATATTATAAAATTATTAATAAAGACTTATTTTATATTAATATCTTATAAATTCTATAATAAATTAATCTTATAATTTTTAATTACTAAGTATAAACTTATAATATATATAAAATATATTATAAATTAAATAAAGGTATTAAAGAATTTAATTAATTACTTAAAATAAAGTTAAAATATATTAAGATAATAATAAGCCTTTATTAATAGTATTATATTAGGTAGTAATAATACTATATATTAAGTATAGTTTATAAAATTAAAATATATAATTAAGTTAATTAAATTAATAATATAAATATTTTATTATAAGACTTAAGGGCTATTATAAGATAAAGAAGAGGAAGTAAAAGGGAAAACAAGAGAAAAAAAGTAAATTAAGAAAAAAAGGTTTTTATATTTAAAAAAAAACTATAAATATTAATAAACTAAGGCTAGCTTAATAATTAGTAATAAATTAAATTAAGTTATAAAATAATATAATAAGAGAAATAAAAGTTAAAAATAAATATAATTAAATAATACTTAGGTTTTTAAAATAATAATTAAAATTATATTTTATATATTTATTTATATATTTATTTATTTTAACTTTTTACTATTAGATATTTTATAATATTAAAAAAGCTTATAATTAAAAAATAAAATATTTAATTAAGTACTTTATAACTTATATTTTTAAAATTAAGTTCTTCTTAGTCTTTTATATTACTTTTTAAGTTATTATTATAAAATATAATATTTAAAAGGGTTTTAAAAAAGTTAAATTTATTTTTTTAACTTAGAAATTATAATCTTAAAGCTTAATATATAATTATAAAACTTAATACCTCTTAAAAGTACTATTAAATTATTAATATTATAGGCTTTTAAAACCTAAAATATAATTATTAAAATATAATCTTAGTTTAAATACCTTAGTAATTAAATTATATAGTATTATAATAACTCCTTAGAGTTAGAATTAAAAGCCTTAAAGTCTTTTATAAGTAAAATAATAATTACAATATATTAAAATATATTATTAAAAGCTAAGACTTAAAATCTTTAAAATATGAAAAAAGATAATAAGTTAATATTAAAAGGCAAAAAGAATTAAATTATAAAAAAAGAGGTATTAATTATATAAGAAGTATTATAAGTAATTAATTAAATATATATTAATATATAAATAATAATAAATTAATAAAAAATAATAATTAAGAAAGGCTAATTAAATTAGATATTTAATATTATAATATAAATAATAAGGCTAAATTTAATATAAAGACTTATTAAATAGTAATTAAAATCTTTAAGGAAGAATATAATAAGTAAAATTAATTAATTAAATAATTCATAATGTTTTTAAATAGGTTTAAAACTTAAAGGTAAAAATAAGTATAATATTTACTTACTTATAATAATTACTTATTAATTATATTATATAATATTAAGTATATAATATTTATAAAAATTATAAAATAATATAAAGCTTAAAAGAATATAAAATAGATTAATATAATACTTTTAGTATAAATATAAAATCTCTAATTTACTAATAATTAGAAAATTAGTAAATTAATACCTATTAAAGTTATATTACTATAAGGTTATATCTCTCTAATAAGACTATTATACTACTTTATTAATTCCTAAATATAAATATCTTTAAGTAAGCCTTCCCTTAATAGTCGAGATACTGTTAAGTCCGCCTTATTTACATAGATTGTTATATAGTTGCTAAGTAATGGAAACTTAAGTATTTGAAAGTGTATCCTTAAAAAAATAAAATAGGGCACGAGAAATATAGATACATAGAGTAACCATGTACAAGAACGTAATACAACAAGGAATAAACCATCAATGCCAGTTGGACAAGCCTCATATCAGAACAGCACCACGCATACCCACTTACCAGCAATAGTGGCCTCCCTCTTCAAACTATCCAGCTTCGCAGTCTTCTCATCCCTACTCCGAGTCTTCCCAAGTCAAATGTGGCTTAGTAAACGGTGGGCCAGTCATTGACATAACGGATCTGATTAATGCCAAGCTGGGCAATACCAGCGGCATTGTAATAATGGTAGACCAACACATCGTTATCCTTATCGGTGTAAACAGCGGGGTGGCCGGGTCCGTGGATATTGCCATGACTAGCGAGAAGTTGGTTTCCGCCGCCTTGCATCATAGGTTTTCCAGTGCTGTCGGCATAGGGGCCTGTGACCTTTGAAGAGCGGCCAACCATGGTACGATAAGTACTCGCGGTTCCCTTGCAACAGCTGTCGAAAGCCGCCCAGAGATAATAAAAGTTGCCATGCTTTGTAATATAAGGGGCCTCAATAGCTCCACCATTCTGAGGACGAGCGGCGATAGACGTGAGGTTATTCTTGTTGATGGGCTTTCCAGTCTTAGGGTTCAACTGAGTAAGCTTGATACCCGACCAGAAGGAGCCAAATGTAAGCCACCACTTTCCGTCCGAATCGACAAAGAGGTTAGGATCGATAGCGTTGAAGTTGCTGTTATCGAAGGATTCTATGACAAGACCCTGGTTGGTCCATGAGCCAGATGCACCAGTTTTACTCGTGGCGAGGAAGATAGCTGATCGAGATGTACCAAAGCTGGAAGCTGAGTAATACATGTAGTATTGGCCATTGTGATAGGATAGATCTGGCGCCCACAAGTTCCTGTCGCCCTTTGTGTAAGGGATAGTCCAAGGAGCACCGTTAGGAAATGCAGCGCCGACATCGCGCCATGTAGTACGGTCGGAAGACACCTTGAGGCCAACGCCGTTGGATGTGAAAGCAGCGAGATAGGTGCCGTCGGGCTTCTTGACTACAGTAGGGTCATGAATAAAGGTATCGCCTCTGACTGGATCTGGGTTGACATCCGCCCTTGCGAACATTGAGTTTGCCATTGCGCCGAAGGCAAGCATGCTGCCAACGGCAAAGATGCGTAGGGATACCATGTCGCGATTTGGATTTCGAAGACTGTCTAAAAGGATGTTGATGAAGAATTGCCGCTGGGTAGAACTGGACTGTCTTGATGTCAGGCTCTGCAGCCTATTTATCACATTTTGCATATTCGCCCCCCTCCGCCCTCTCCCTGTCTAGTTCTTCTTGGATCTGCCCTGTATTTCCTCCGCGAGGCTATCATGCGATGTTAGTGTCTGCTTCGGGTTACTACAAACGCAGGCATGATTGCAGGGCATTTGGTGCGACACGGGCACAGACCCCTGAGATCCCCGTTAATCCACCTACAACAAGTCGACGGAAAAATAGCTCATGTCGGAGTCGGCCTGTTGAAGTTTGGCTTTTCTTAGCGACTGGTTCTGGAAGAATGCAAGGAACTTAAGGGTTTGCCGAGCTCTGTCCAGGCTGCGGCGTCTCACCGGGCATTGACCGCCTAATACTCCCGTCGGTCCTTAGAAAATGAGTTTCTCCGCTCTGCCTCAGTTCAAAATGCCGTTTGGGGGTGGCTCTAGTTCCTTGCTGACACCCGTCCAAGTCCTTAATATATCGACTTTAAGACTAAGGGGTTGGTGGAGAAACTTGACCCTTGACAATGTTGCTACTCCCTACCAAGCATTATTAACTATGTTACATTCGGCCTCGTGTTGCCGGAAGCGATCGAATAACGTTAAATACGATGTCTCAAGATCAGGTAACCAACCCAATGAAAACATATCCAATGCCCTGAGTACAAGTATAAAGATGTCAGACTATGATAGATAAATAGCTGTAAATTAGGAATATTCACTTTTTCTGTTTAGTCTTTTCTAAAATCGCTTCTTCTGAAATCTCCAATTCTTAACAATGAAGATATCAAATTTCATCAGCGCAAGCCTCGTGGCTCTGCTGTCTAGTGTCAGTTATGTTCAAGCAGCAACTTACTCCAACCCATTGGAACCCAGAAATGGTGGCGATCCCAGTATCGTCTGGCACGCGGGCTGGTATTACATGACATCAACCACTTGGGGCGATGTCCGTCTTAGAAGGGCAAAAACCTTGAACGGTCTCAAGACTGGAGAGTCAAAGATCATTTATCAGAGCAATGAGCCCAGCAGATGCTGCAATGTTTGGGCTCCCGAATTGCACAATGTTGGCGGAACGTAAGTTTTACATTACAATCCATGTGCGGGTAGCTGTACTAACCATTATTGTTCAGATGGCATGTGTATTTCTCTGCTGGAACCCGAGCCAATACCGACAATCAGCGCTCCCAAGTCCTCAAAGGTATCTCCATTCTATTACTAGCATCCGTGGCTTCGACATGAAGCTGACTACTCATACCAGGCGGCGCCAATCCATGGGATGAATTCAGGTTTGCCGGCACCCTCAACACGCCAAACTGGGCCATTGACGGCACCCGGCTCACAATCGACAACAAAAACTATTTCGTCTACTCGTGTTGGAGATCCGATACTGGAACCAACCTTCAAAGTCTTTGTATTTCATTAATGTCCTCACCTACGACTCTCACCGGCGGAGAGTTCCTCCTTTCATCTCCCACTGCCGACTGGGAGAGGTTCGGAGATTTCCCAGTGAATGAGGGGCCATTCGCGCTTTACCACGGAGGAAAGACGTTCATTTCATTCTCTGCGTCCTTTTGTGGATCTCCGCAATACAGTCTCGGATATCTCACGTACAGAGGCAGCGGTGACCCTCGCCAGAAATCCAACTGGAAGAAGTCAGGCCGTCAATTCACTGCTGCCAACGGAAACTTTGGAACAGGTCATAACTCGTAAGTAATCACTGACGATTTCGACTTGTCATCTTCGGGGGTAGTTCAAGGCTGACAATTTCCAACTTCAAACAGATTCTTCACTTCGCCCGACGGAACCGAGACTTGGATGGCCTATCACTCCACTCCCAACGCAGCTGGAAGCTGTGGCGACCGCTTCGCCAATGCAAAGAAGATTGACTGGAACCCAGATGGCTCTCCCAAGCTCGGGTCAGCTCCTGCCGCTAACCAGAACCTTGCAGGTCCTCGCGGTGAGTGAGCCTGAATAGATTATGTTTCTGGAAGTCTCCTTCGTCTTCGGCTCGCTGAAAGAATACGTGCGTCCGCTAGCTCTAGAGGGACTTGGTTGGGAGCTATAGGAGTGAATTTCTTAATATAGCAGACTGATGCTTTCAACAAGCTGAGGTGAAACCTTTATTTCTAGTCGTTCAACACTCCTGGAGCTTCTATTTACATTATTCTGCATTATAAGTTACATACTTTGAGATTTATATGATTATTCATTAACTATATATACCTTGATATGTCTGCGCATATACTTGAAGTAATACATTTTTAATAGGTATCTAAAATACTGGCGCTTTATGAGATCAAGAGCCAACGATACTGGCTAAGATTGAGTTTTGAGTTTCGATATATAAAAGATCTTCTGCATCCATCAAGATGACCTCACGCTGATCTTGTCTCGATTGTGGCATATTAATGCTTGCTACAGATCGACCCGTTTCAGCTCCTATGCCAATTACAGAACGTCTTTTCCGACCCATTAACTGGTTTAACAAGTTCTAAAGCACGTATAGAGCTCGAATAAATTTTCCTGCACTTGCATTTCTCCCCTGGTATTCCCCACCGGAATGATAGTAAGCCTTCCGCTCTGACAAGTAATCACGATGGAGAAAAGGGAGTCAGTCCGGAGAATAGTACTTGTTGATAATTGAGTTTTAAATAAGGTTAAGGAATAGAGTCAAGAAATTACAAGGTAAACAAAGTCCAGTCTGGCCAGACATGCATAAATACTGATCGCAGATAGTATTTTCCCCAAGGCCGATGCCAACCTTCCGACTTCCGTACATGGCAGCGGCATATCATTCTTCTCCCCCTGTGCTGGCCGTCTCATGTTGCTTAGGGGTACTTAGTCTGAAGTCTGTTGTATTCAGCTTGGGTGAGGGGAGTAACAACACCATGCTTCAAACCACGAGGGAAACCAGCAGCATTGGATTGCGCAAAAATGCCTGGTTTGAGGATGTTGGTGGTTTGGAAAGGAAGGTATTGGACGTAATCATCCATCCAGAGATGGTATAAGTCGGGATTATTGTTATCTCGGAACGATAAAGGACCTTCACGGGGAGACTCATTTCGGACAAATCCAGGGTTGCGGGTCCAGGTTCCAAATAGACCACCCGTGGTTCGCTCTTGAAACACTTGGTTGGTTCTCTCGTCTTTGATGTAACGAACGAAATGACCAGGGGTCCCAAGGTACTGGAATTCTTGGTCGATCACTGGAATGCCAGGGGCGTAATAGTCTTTGGGTGCACTGAAAGTAGCAAAGTCCTTAGTTGTTGCGTAGCGAATCTTATCGAGTCCCGCAAAACCAACATGGCCAGGATCGTTGGATGCGTAGTGTCGAGATGCCCAGAAGACGTAGTACTGGCTAGTGGAATCGTCCCAAACGGCAGAGGGGGCCCAAGTCATACCAGCTGTGCTGGCTTCAACCGTACGTAGTTTGGGGCCAGACCAGTTGACGAGATCCTTTGACTGCCAGATAACGAGGCCGCGGCTACCATGACGGGTAGCTTTGTCCCAGCTAAAGCCAGGAGCGTTGATGTCAAGGTCGGGAGGCGAGTTAGTCCTGATGATAACAATTATGAAATGCCGGGTGAGATAAACATACCAGTAGCAATAATAAAGTATTCGGAGCGAGCACTGTTAGTGACAAGATAAAGGTCTCTAACGGCCCGGTCGCCAACAGTGGAGGCAAGAATAGGATTCCCGTTGTTTAGCTTTCTGTAACTGAGGGGGTCATTGCCGTTGGAAAGATACTGCTGGACTTTGGGTACCGGATCGGAGAAAGTTGTAATGAGGTAGCCAACGAACTTCTGCTGACGAGGTAACACCGCATTGGCAGAGGCAGTGAGTGCCAAAGCCGCGGTTGCGACGACTTGAAGTAAGTTCCAACGCATCTTGCAAATTTAGGGTGCAAGTATAGGAACCAAAAGTGAGACGTGTGTAGTGAGATACAATTTTTTTTTTTTTTCCCAAGCAGAAATTGTGGCTTGATATCTGTTCTTGAATCTCCGTATTGTTATATTTCAGTACCTAGACCGTCGTTTCAATACATTCGTCGCTTGTTCTATTGGGTCGGTTGGAAGCTGTAAGTCATCAAAGCTCATGCGGCGTGCTAATTGATGGTAAAATCCATTTTGAGCCTGTGCCACTTTGTAGCACAGAGGAGCTCGGGTTATCTCGCAGCTCACATAAAAAACTTCATGACGTCCTTGCACGAGTAGGCTGCGCATGGTATCCCTGCTTACCATGTACACCATGTGTGTGCCGCAGCCATGGAATCGGGCGGAGGGTGTTTCTCCGTTCTCGATCTGGGGAATAACCACGGATATAGGGAGTAGGTAGGGGGTTAAGTCCTGTCAGCCCACGGTTTCAGAAATGGTTCTGCTAGTTCCTGAAGGGTGTCATGGGGACACACCTGTTAGCGCGGCTTATACATCACTAGTCAATTTATGGTAGCCCAAAACCAGGTGGGGTCGAAATATCAAGGCCGATGAGCGAGCAAATATAGCCAATAAGAGCAATTCTCGGCGATTTGGCTCGTCTACTCCGTAGTCCAGAGTCACATTGCCAATAAGCGAGCACACATCGCCAAATTGAGCAAGTTCCGGCGAGTTCACAAAACCTCCGCAGACCGGTTCTTAACCCTTGCCACGGACATCTCCTTGGCAAAACACAGGATCTACCCACCGGACAGACTACAGAGGAGGTGGTCTAGAACACCATAGGCGGGGAAATATATCGCTTCTCTAGATGAGACAGACAATAGCGTATGTTAAACTCATTTTATTTTTCTAGAATGTTACTCCGTACGCCGAGCCAAGACAACAAACTAGACCAAGACTGAATTATTACCCCTGAAGGGGTGACAAATACAGTCCGCCTTCGTCAAGTATGTATGTTCAAAATGAGCGTGCCATGGGCCAGTCCCTTGTGTATGTTGTAATTTGAACTAGCAAGGTAGCTACAGAGAAGATATCAGTTCTCGGCATCATCACCAGAATTAGTCATAGATTCTCTTACAAGCGCGTCTCTAGGATCATATAGAAATACAAAAACCACCCCGGGTGTACCGCGGATGAGGGGCAGTGTGATGCCGAGAATAAGAGCACCGAGACAGGGTCTTCTTGGTTCGGCCCTTATACTGTAACAGGCCTGAATGTCACCAAGGATTCTCAAACAGACGTGCCGAAGGCCCTGTCAACTAAACCCCATCTGTTCTACAACGAACATTCACCTGGTGAAGGTACTGTCATCTCCGAGCCTCCCTTCAAGCCTGATATATGCTTACTGTCCCTGATGGAACTTGTGAATCGTCTTGCAACATCTTTGCTGGTCTTCTGACCCGAAACTAAGGAGTTCGTAATCTCGCTCTTAGGGGGACGGGACCGCAAAATCTAGCTATGCTGGCCATGTGAGGGATGGAAGGTACAACGCTGAGCTCTGGCATCGCTCAGTCTATCCAGTGATATGCTGAAAATATTGGCAACGACTTAAAAGCCATCAAGACTATTAAAGATGCAAAGGACTCAATTCACAGTCCCGGTCTCAGGCCCCATTACTTTCCCTACTCGTGGAACCTGGCGGCGGCTCAGCGAACTCTAGGGGTGTCTATGTAGCTAATAAGTTGGATAATTATTCTGTACACCTTCGCTACGAAGCAGCTAATTGTTGAGTCTTCTATACCTAGAGGATGTCTTACGATGTGACCGAGCTGTGGCGAAGGGCAACGGATATTACTCTGGGGAATTGGACTTGTGTTAAAGGGCTAACAACTAGTCGAAATGATTTCATTGTAAAGGAGACGGTTAAGTTTAGCTCTGATGTTAAAAGTCAAGCACCAGTCATCAAGGGTTCTAGATCTTTAAAATAGTACCGTGGGCGAGATACTCAAATATATACCCTCCCTTCATAACAGAGCTTTCTCGCTTCTAATGGATCGGTCTATAAATTCAGTATAATATAAATAATCAGGAGTAATAAAGGTAGTAGACATACCTACACCCTTTGTAATATTGAGGATATTTCGAAAATGCATTAAGAGAAGATAAAGCGCCGAGAGTGGATGTGTGGGGTAGAAACTACGTAATTGACTTGACAACTTGCTAATGGGGAAGAAAGACTTGCAAAAAAAAGTGGCAACTCTCTTGTACACACTGTACTTATAAATAATTACCTTCTTTCTACGTTTGCGATTAGAAATTAGTATTCGAGATAGCATAGTATTATTATAATAATAAATAGGCAATTAGTACCCGCCTTAATAAAGGTTCTAAGGCTAGTTGAGGTATGTGTAAAATATGTTAAAGAGATAACAGAATGCTGATTTCGAAAATTATAATTTAATAAGAATTATCAGCTCCGAGACGATGTTCCTGTGCCATCGCCTAGACCAGGTGAATTACTTATACAAGTTATAGTAATATTATTTTAATACCTAAACTATTAAGTCTATCAAGGCACTTATAGCATCTAGCTCTTATTTAGATATTCCTTAAAGAGCTTATTATAGATTATTTATAGATTAACTTATGGTTAGGATTTAACTAATTAATAGAAAAGAAGAGTTTAAAACCTTTTAATTACTAAGTAAACCTACCTTAAAGTAATTAAAATTATATTCTATAAAAATCTAAATACTACCTTATGTTAAAGCCTAAGGCTAGAATAGCCTATCTTAAACCTAAGACCTAAGTAAATTCTAATTATATAATAATATATTATTATAAAGAGTTTAAATTATAAAGTAAATAACTTTTAAATAAAGCTTCTTAAGTAATATCTTATTAATATGACTTAATTTACTTATAATATATATAATAAATAAGTATATTAAAAAATTTCTTATTTTTTATATATTTTCTTAAATTAATTAATTCTTTATTACTAAGTATATATTAAGAATATTATAATATAAGAATACTTTTTATATTTTATAATTATTAAAAAAAGAAAAATTCTTTTTTTTTTTTTCCTTACTATTAGCCTTATATAAGACTATTAAGCTTTTTAAACTTTCTATAAAGGCTTAAATAGTAAGACCCCTATAGCAGGCTATTATTATAAAATCCAAAATTATATAAGATTTATCTGCCTTAATAGCATAATTACTGCCTTAACTAGGCAGTATTAATACCAGCTCTTAGCAGTTAGTTTACCCTTCTTTTTTTATCCTACCTAAAGGATATGCCTAATCTATTTATTATACTTCTACTTAAAGGTCAATTAGACCCTAACTAAGTAAGTAATTAAGTATAACCTTATAAGTAAGTTTCTTAACCTAGCTTTTAACCCTTCTACTAATAATATAATAATTATACTATCTTAATACCTATTATATAAAATAGCCTATAGCTATATAATTATACCTATTATATAACTAGCTATAACCTTAATTTAAATATTAGGCTTACCCTAGATATAACTAATAAAGAAAAACTTAAAGAGATTTATATAATAATAGCTATTATTAAGAAGAACTTCTTATTAAGGTATAGATCTAACCTTATTAAGATAGCTATCTTAAATTATAGCCTAATTTAGTTAATTAATTATATAAATTAAAGGCATTATATTAGTTTAATTAATTTAAACTAGGTTAATTCTAAGCTATTAGGTCTTAAGGACCTAGAAAGAGGCCTAAGGGAAGGTTATTACCTTTAGTTAAACTAGGCAGCCTTTCTTACTGCCTTTATAGGTAACTTAATTATATATAAAGAGTGGCTCTTTAATATATCTAAAAGGGTTATTACTATTAAGGGGGAGCTACTCCTAAATTAGTAATATATAAGTTAGCCTAATTATAGTCTTAAACTATAAGAGTATAGCTAAGATAAATACAGGGTAAAGGCAGGGTTTTATAAAGGAATTAGGTTAATATTTATATAAGTTAATTAGTAAAAGTTAAATTAACCTCTATTAATTAAATATATATAGTAAGGCATATAACTAATTAACCTTATATATAAGAATAAATAAAGTAAAATTAGTAAAAAAGCAGTAATTTAAACTAGGGCCTAATAATTATATTATATATATCTTATAAAAACTTATATAAAATATTAACTTTTTAATAATTATAAATTAATTAAAATTAAATTAATTAAAATTAAATTAATTAAAATTAAATTAATTAAAATTAAATTAATTATTTATTTTTTATATTACTTTTAAAGTTATTATAATTAATAAAACTAAGATTTAATATTTATATTATTTAATTAAAGTAATAAATATATTATTAAAATAAATAAACTTTATTTAATATTCATTTTTATTATAGTAAATTATTATAAAAGCCTTTTTATTTAAATTATTAATAAAAAATTAAATAATTTTATATAAAATAGTTTTAATAAAAATTAAAATATTAAGAAAATAAAATTATAATTTAAAATATTTCTTAATACCTCAAACTTAATTATAAATAATAATTATATTAAGTTAAATATATAAAAAGTTAATTATTAATAAATTATATAAAGTAATTTATATAAAAAATAAAAATAATTATAAAAAATAAATACTTTTTAATATTTTAAAACTAAAAAATAATATCATTATATATAAATTACTTCTTTAAATTAAATATTACTAATATATAAAAAGATATTTTACTGTTAATAATATAAATAATATAAATTTAATATACTTTAAAGGCTTTTTAATTAATTATATTTAAATACTAATATTATAAACTATAAGTTAATAGAAATTAAAAGTTATATAATTTCTATCTAAGTATTATGTATAAAGGCCCTCTAAGGTTTTAGTAAAACCTTATGGACTTTCCTCTGATTAAACACTTCGTAAGCCTGCGCAGCATCCTCGAGGCTAACAGTATACGCGCAAAGAAATGAAACCTTATCCTGTACGTCGACCAAACAAGATAGAGCATCTTCAAAGATTCCTCGAACAGGACATCTACCCCAAGCTATTGTCACGTTCTTCCCATACAAGGTGGGCCCGTCCAACGCGAGAGTCTGCGTCTGCAGACCAACACTGCTGATCTCGCCAAACGGCCGCACCATGTCCAGGCACAACTGGAGAGAATCCACCGTGCCAACAACTTCCAGGGTGATGTCTACACCCCTACCCTCAGTGGCCTTCTTGACCGCCGCAACAGGGTCTTCGGTAATAAGAAGAGGTTTGGCACCGAGTTTCTCTGCTTCGGCAAGGCGCTCTGGGACGAGATCGAGAGCGTAGACTGTGTCAGACATGGTCAAGGCAGTGGCAATGGCACATATACCAACAGGTCCGCAGCCAACCACAGCGATAACGCTGCTCTTCGCTTCCTCCTTGGACATATGCTTGAGAAAGCGGGTAGCACAAAAGTAGCCCGTTGGGAAGATATCACCCATTAGGACTAGGAGGTGTTCGGGAATTTGAGGGGGAGCCTTAATCAAAGTTGAGTCGGCCTGAGGAACCCTGACAAACTCGGCCTGTCCACCGTCAATGCTGTTAATGCCAGCGCTATTACCTGCCGGTTGAGAGAGCATGGGTTAGTAAGCCGAACCTTTTAGCATGAGATAGCTACTTCCCTCGGGTGGATATGATAAGACTCACCAAACAAGAAGTTGTTAGAACAGCGACTAGTCTGTTTCTTTAGACAGTAGAAGCACTGCCCGCATTGCGTTGAGAAAGTAGCCTGGTGTTGCCTTGTTAGCCGAGTTCCCTAGATACTCCTGTTGTATGAGTCTGACGGCTTACCACCACGACATCGCCAATGTCGACGGTGTTTACTTGGCTTCCCTTCTCACTAACGACACCAATAAATTCATGGCCAGGAATAAAGCCTGTAGGAATTGTCTGATGTCCGCGATACCAGTGAAGATCGCTGCCACACAAGGCTGAAACTTTAACCTTGAGTATGACATCGGTCGGATGAACGATCTCGGGCTTGGGACGGTCCTCAACCGCCACCTGCCCAACGCCTTTGAAGACTACTGCGCGCATCTTCGCTATCAGGGTAGAGAGTATAGAGCGAGTGTGGAGAACGGGGAGTAGCAGGGAAGGGTGTTACTCTCTACCAAAGGCTATCGAAATTTGAGCCATCTTTATTGCCATTTGCAATGTCTGATGAAGGTTAGCGATTCCTCAGGAATGTTTTTGTCTCCAACTTGGAGTAGAATCATGTCGAGTGCCAGATTGCAGGGGCTGTAAATGCTAGTGCATGTACGGCCTCGAAAGCGGATTCCAGTAGAGACCTCGGGTACACTGGCGCCCTTGACTAAACATTTGCTAACCCTCAGGCTCATATAGGTACAAGGAGATACAAGTCTCAAATCTGCTACGGCCATTACCCCCACAAATTATCCCACAAGCCACATCATCATGTCTGGCCGAATGCGGGGTTCGGTGGAAGCAACTCTGATGAAACCGACAAATTCTAAATACGTTTTGGTAATCCGTCTTGATTAAAGGTACGAAGATGGGAGTGGATTGCATTTAAGGGCTCAGGTCACTTTCCATTGACTTGGGCATAATGCACCGCAATTGATGGAATCTGTTTTAAACATATGTCTACTATGCTTCTCTTTAATCGTGAATTAGACTTAACCTATCCTTTGTTGCTAAATGTGCCGGGACGATAGTTCGCTTTGCCCAGTTCAGATAGCCGTCCCTCTTGTCGTTGTTTCTCCATTTGCTGTCAACTGTGTAAGTAATCTTCATCGTCAAGACAGGGCGTACAATGTTGAGACTTACTACCACCAGTGCTCATCACCTGGTTGCTCCGTGTAGAGCGCAGCTGCTTGCCCACTCTGTATTTTCTCAACATAGTCAGGGTTGTAGAGAAGCGGTCTGCCAATAACTGCAGCATCCATGTACCCCTTTTTAATCCACTCATCAGCCTCCTCTGGCGTGAAAGCTGTGTTGCCAAAGAGCAGCGTGTTGGATAGGATTGGCCTCAGTGCTGCAATGGGATCCCACTGAACTCCTCTAGGCTTGCCATCAATCATTAAATCATAAGACGCCCACCATCGCATTACCTGAACATACGCAAGGCCAAGCTTATTAAGCTCTGTGCAAAACCCGCCGTAGGTTTCGAGGGCGACTTCGGGTGAGGGGTTTCCTTGGGCGTCTAGCTCACCCATATCGTTATAGCCACCACAAGGAGCGATCTTAACTCCAATTCTGTTATAGGGGAAGTGCTCATTCATCTTGGCCAGACAAGCAAGCGAAAAGCGCATCCTGTTCTCCAAAGAACCCCCCCACTCGTCTGTGCGATGGTTGCTGTGAGATTCCAGGAATTGCATAGGAAGGTACCCGTTGGCGTGGTGAATTTCCACGCCATCAAAACCAGCTTCCTTCGCTAGGCGTGAGGCATTGCTGTACAACTCTATGATGGCCCTGGGATCCTCAATTGCAGTAGGGATAACGTAGCCAGGGGCCCCAGGAACGTTGCGAAACTTGCCACCTCTGGCAGCAACTGCAGATGGGCCTGGCACAGGTTTCCCGGACTCGCGTTGAACTCGGGTTCCAGGATGTGCCACTCGGCCTACGTGGTGTAATTGACAGAAAATGAGTCCGCCTTTGGCATGCACGGCGTCTGTAACCTTCTTCCAGCCTTCAACGTGTTCTTGAGAATAGATGCCTGGCATGAAAGTCCACTCAACACCTTGTGGACAAATTAATGCTGCCTCGGAGAGCTAGCCAGAATGTGAGCATACTTCAATTTAATATTAGGTGTAAGACTTACGATCAGGCCGGTGCCCGCTCTCTCAGCATAGTATGGAACATGAAGGTTTTCTCGGGGGACGCTGTCTCTGTTTCGTGTCAGAGATGCCATGACAACCCGATTCTTCAGTTGCAGATTACCCATCTGAAGGGGCTTCAGCAGATGCTGGAATTGTTCAGACATTTTGATTGTATGGTGTAACAAGAGACCGTGATCAAGCGTATGAGTGCTAGGATGTGTTCACTTCTTTGGCTACATGGTGACACAAATATGCGTCTGAATCCCGAGCTGCGAATTAGGGCTTTAGAATAAACTCTCCAATTATCCACCACACCATGTGCTTTGTCAGCGCTGGGAATACTTTCTCCAGCCCCTGTTTAGTACTGTGGGTGGTGAGTGGAGGCGAAAAAAAAAAGGGTTCATGGCGCTAGCTGGGACATTATCTAAATCGGCCGAGATTCGCAAAGAAATCATTACTTCCTCTCAAGTGCATTAGAAGATAGTATTCAACATGTTATCGCTAAGATATCAATCGCTAGACGACTTCACTGGTCTTTCTGCCGTCAGGGAAGCAGTTGCCCGTGGTGACACAGGGCTCCTGATCCATGATCTTCCTCCCTTGATACGAGAACTACCTTTCAAGGACATTGTAGGTCTACAGGGATGGTAGAAATCAGTACTTGGCTGACATAACTTGGTAATTCAATAGCCTCAAGGTTACAAAGCACAAAAGAACGATGATGCCAATGCAGCGGCCGTCGTCTTGATGCAAACATTGCATGGACTCTCGCATTCCGTTTTCAAGACACTCAGCCACGTGGCCGAGTTGCCATGGGAAAAATATCTTGGTGAGATGCATGAATTCCCGGCTCCGGGTAAAGATGAACTCCGGATTGTCTCACCTGATCAGCCCGTGGCGAATGAATGGTCGACCTTGGTATGCGGTATAGCCTTGACCGTCTAGACTCTAGCTAACATACGCACCAGAGCATCATATTAAATACGTCTTGTCCTGACAAAGCTTTGGTTACTTTCGGGACTGCTTTGTCCGTTTTCACTGAAGGAATGACACCGGAGCCTCCTGGATCGTCTATTGATCTTATGGAACTATCTAATTCAAGCGCTAGACCCCAGGGAGATTGGGTTGTTTACTATGTGCGACCCAACAGTGGAGTATTTTATACTCGAACAGCTGGTGCCCTTATGACGCCCTTGAGTACAGAAGATTATGATGAGAGGAAGAGGATTCAGGATTTGGAGCTGGTGTAACAAAAGAGAGCCTTTGAGTATATGACAGTAGATATTCAGTATGTTCCCAATATACCTAGACGCTGTCAGTGTATTGAATTGCCATTTGAGGCTTGTGTAGTTGTTCTGTAACAGCGGATTAGCTAGTCAGTAGGACTAAATTATGGGTAGGCAGTGCTGTAAACGATATTTTTTCTTAGTCGCTTGAGCATGTCTCATCTGCAGAATCCACGCACAAGAACAAAAGTCTTTGAGAGTGACTGCGAGACAACAGGAGTTTTCACCTCCATTACCCCAGACCCGACGAAGATAAGGAGAAAGGGAGTTTTACTGAACTCTAATTGTGGAAGTACCCCGGACTAGGTTTAGAGTGAGGGGAAACGGAGAAGTATAAATGCCCAGCAAGACACCCGCCACACGCATTAGTCTTTGGCTTGTGATCAACCTACACTAATCATCAGCTGTATAGGGTATCATGGGTGACATCAAATCAGAAAAGGCCCCGACCTTGGAGCTGCCATCGTCCTCCAAGACGGTTCGCGTCCAGGCTATCGACACCACAACACGCATGTCCTGCGACGCTAACGCGTTCGTGCAGCCACAGATCAAGAACCATGAGAGGCTCAATTTTAAGACGTTGTGTTTCTTATTAGAGCACGAAGGGGACTTTGTCCTCTTTGATTGCGGTTCTCGCAAAGACTTTTGGAATTCGTCGCCGCAAACATCAAAGATGATTGGTAGCCACGTCCCCGGCCTTGAGATTAAATCTGGGGTAGATGAGATCCTTGTCAACCAGGGGTTCGATCTGGACAACCTAAGTATGATAAGCTTTCCTTCATTTCCGTACGTTTTCGTGCTGATGTTGGATAGAGGCCATTGTCTGGAGTCACTGGCACTGGGACCATGTCGGCGACGGTTCCAAGTTCCCAGCGTCAACGGATATTGTTGTTGGGCCTGGCTTCACTCAAAACTTTGTGCCTGGGTGGCCAGAGAACCCCGAGAGTCCTGTGCTAGCAAGAGACCTAGAGTAAGTCAACTCACAGGAACGGCCGATCAAAATTGCTGAAAACTTTGTGCAGGGGCCATCGGATTCATGAGCCGGATTTCACAATGAATGTTGCTGGGTTCCCAGCTTTTGATTATTTTGGTGACGGCTCTTTTTACCTCCTGGACGTCCCAGGTGTAAGTCGCACCACAATGGCCATTCTTGGTATAGATTACATACTGACTCCCCTAATCAGCACGCAATAGGACACATTTGCGGTCTGGCGCGTACCACCCCACACACATTTGTCTTTATGGGGGGTGATTGCTGCCACTACGCTGGCGTATTACGCCCGACGAGATATTTGCCCCTACCAAAACAGGTTTCTACAGAGGTTCTGGACGAATATTATCCATCTCCTTGCCCCTGTTCAGTCTTTACGCAGCACCACCCAAAGGCTACGGGCATGGATGCACGTATTGAACCATTCTATGACGTCTCTCGCGCTCCTGGAAGTGCCTATAGCTTCCCCGATCTTGCGCAGAGGAGCATAAATAGTCTTCAGGATCTAGACGCACAACCCAACATCTTTATCTGTCTAGCACACGATGAAGTACTGTTTCAAGTTCTGCCTCTATTTAACGACGATAAAATGGAGGACATCAATGACTGGCAGAAGCGGGGACTCAAAGAGTACTGTCGATGGGGGTTCCTTAATGACCTGCCCAGAGGGGGGGAACCTGGCCGCAAACCTCTAGTTGTTGGGCAATGGAGGGATGGGAGGCAGATAACGTGGAAGGGCGAGGAGAAGGGCTTTGTCAATATTATAGATGAGGTCAGGACCTGAACCATGTGACGCAAATCGACGTACTTGGCTAGGGTAGATACGGACCTCTGATGTCCAGCGTTTAGCACACAACAACTTTGGGTTGAATCACATGAAAGAAAGGCTACTGTGGAAAATTGGGACAGAGATAACGCTATCTAGGTTTAGAGGCTAGACTGCTTCTCCGCTTAATGGATGGCTGCTTGATTAGTAAGGCTCCAAAACAAGAACGACAAAATCTTCTCCAACCCCAAGACCCCGCTACTTTAACTTACTCCATCTCCATCTCGGTCCCCACAGACTCCAGCAATCTTGGGGTGAAATCCAACATCGAACACTCAGACGTCAAACCCAGCAGAGCAAAATTCGATGCGAAGGGGTCGTCCCCGCCTGCATGTTGCCCCTTGCAAATTCTGCCACAAGCAGTTCAAGCGCTCGGAGCATTTGCAGCGGCACGAGAGAATCCGTACGTGGTACAGTCCTGGCAAAGGATCTATTGCTAAAGTGTTTTTGCTTCTAGATACCCAAGAGAAGCCATTCGTCTGTCGTTGTGGGCAGAGCTTTTCGAGACGGTGAGTCCCAACACTTGCTCGACATGCCCAACCTCTGACAACTTACCCTGTCAATAGAGACCTTCTCACCCGTCATCACCGACAATCTCGCCAGCAGGATGAGAATCAATATGGGGTTATCCAATGTGCAGAACAAGGCTCGCCCAGCGAGATGACTCTGTCAACCAATATGGCTCCATCTGGAGAAGCATCCAGACCGCATACTCCTCTCCCGGAGCTACAGGAAGAAGAAGCCGTCGATGTAATGGACAGTATTCCCGAACAGCACATTGAGTTGGAAGATAGGCCAGAAGTGAACTCCGAGAGACATCCTACCCCGGCTGAAACGACAGCTGGACTAGAGCTCGAACCCTCCGACTTGTCAGCTACCCCCAGCTTCCTCCTTGGCGCAGCAGACAGTCTACAGGCATTTGAGTTCCTATGGAATGACTTTCCCATCGACGATCAACCGCTTCCGACTACCTTTCTCAATACTAATCTATCTCTCGTCGACATTTCGGAGCAGCATGTTCGCTTGCCCTCTCCTCCACCACCGCCACCGCCACCTCATCCTCCTGCATTCCCTCAAGCAGACCGTCAATTGGATATTGGTTCCTCTAGAGAAATCCCGACGGACCCAAATCTCAACATACCCATCAACATAAACCTATCTCAGGAGACATCACAGACCCGCCCTGTGGTGTCAAGACTGCCGTCTCTTGAGCCCTCATCCTCTTCCAGATTGAATGCTTTGGAGCCGACTGCGAGTTACCAGCAATACTTGGCTCCAGGGCAGATATCGTCTTCCTGTCCTTGGCGGATATTGCCGGAAGTATACCAAGCTCTTGCACAGCGAGTAGCATCATTGACAAGCACCATCCCTCACCCCTTTAACTTTCCATCGAGGCACACGCTATCTCGGTATCTGGAGGGGTACTTCCGTGGCTTTCACGCTCACATGCCTATGCTTCACGTGGCAACTCTGACGCTGGAAACGCTGGGTCCAGAACTCACACTAGCCCTCGCTGCTGTTGGAGCGCTATACCGTTTTGAGCATGCAAAAGGCATTGAGCTGTATCGTGTTGCCAAGGTGCTCATCAATCGGCGGTTGGACCAGTTCTACGAAGGAACTGTCTCACGTCTTACCGGCAGTTCTCCAGGATTTGCGGGGTTCTCCTCCATCCCCAACGAGTCACAGCATGATCAGCCATCTCCTATCCTGTCCCAAGGTCAACGTGGTCTACGCCTATTACAGGGACTTCTCGTCCTCATGGCCATGACATCTTGGGGCGAGAAAGCACTGGTGCGGGATGCTTTGTCCATGGCCAGCCAGGTTGCGACGCTGGTGCGCGAGTTTGGCATCGGTGAGCATGAGGATACTGTCATGAGGGACATGTCCTGGGAGGAATGGATTCATGCCGAAGAAAAACGCCGGACTCTCTTTGTGGCCTACGTACTCTTCAGTCTGCAGTGTGCTGCCTTCAACGTTCCCCCAATGATTTTGAACCAGGAAGTCGGTCTGAACCTACCCTCCTGTGCTTCCGAATGGGAAACTCAGACGGCGCTTGAGTGGTCCGATCTTCACAACAGAACTACATGCCAGCCTCGGTCATTCCAACACACTGTCGAGAGACTACTCCAGGGGACAACAGTTCATTACGAGGATGGTATCTCGGCCTTTGGCAACTATGTGCTCATCCATGGCATATTTCTCCAAATATTCTATGCCCGTAACGCCTTGGGCCCAGTGCCAGACCCAGAGAGCTCGCTCAGTGAAGAGTTCATAAAGAAGATGGAGGCAGCTCTCCGTGCGTGGCAAGAATCCTGGGAAGCAACACACGAGTCGACTCTAGATCCATCGTCTCCAAAGGGACCAATGGGTTTCAACTCAACTGCTCTGTTGCGCCTTGTTTATATCCGTCTAAATGCAAATACTGGACCGTATCGGCAACTCTTCACACGAGACCCTACCGTGATTGCACGTGCTTTTACAGATGGTAAGATCAGAGTCTGCAATAGGTCGCCGCATCTAGATAGGGCTATTTTGCAGTGTATACACGCATTGAGCATCCCGGTGCGCGTGGGCATCGCGTTTGTCGCTCGTACTCTCACGCTTAATTGGAGCTTCCAACACGCCCTTTCTAATCTTGAGTGTGCTTTTCTGATGACTTACTGGTTGCGTTCGCTCGCTTTTTGTGTCGAGTCGTCAGGATTGAGTGCCTTGAGGCCGGATGAGCAGAAATTACTCGATATGATTGTGGCTCTGATTCGAGAGACAGAGCTTGCCGAGTTACTAGATAGTGCCAGGGATCACGCAAGTCAGATACGGAGGTTGGCAGCCTGCGTTGCTCGACTCTGGGCAGAGACGTTTAAAGGGTTCCAGGTTTTTGAGATTGTGTATATTGTCGGACAGAGCCTTTCTGTTGTAGCGGATACTCTTCAGCAAGAATGAGGGCGGCGGCAGAGGTGCATATCAAGGTCACATGAAGCTTTATTGCATGGTTTAATTGTCGCATGTTGCAAATTTATTACGATGCGGCGTCTGTGGAGCACTTAAGTTCGGCTGCGCTGACGATAATCCAGCCACAGAAAGAAGGTCACAACATAGTTTCAATAGATTGTTTCCATCAAGGTGGTTAACCTGTTAAGCAAGGTCGGCAGCTAGGCATTTTTGCTCCAGGCAGCTCGGGGTAACAATTTTTGGGCAGTGCAGGCAATACCGCTGTTTCGACTGCCAAAGTTCTTGGGGTAGATACATCATTGATCAACCGAGGCATGTGCTCGTTGAATTCCTAAAAAGGTCAATTTCGTTCAGCTTACCCATACGAATACTTAAGACGGATAGTGGCGAATTGGAAAATTATCGTTTCTGGACTTGTACTTGTTCAAAGCCCTTATTCAAAATGTCTTTTGTCACTGTCCATGCCCTCTCAGCAGGGTATCTAACATTGCCCGAGCGATTTTTTGTTACCCCCCTAGAAGATGTTTCGGTTCGAAAGACAGTCCCCTCTCTTTCCTTTCTGATCCAACATAAAGACAGGCGCTCTGGCAGGACCATAAGGATCGTCTTTGATCTTGGAATTCGACGGAACCTCCAAGACTATGCCCCGCCTATATACAAGCACGCTCAAACCCGACAACCGCTCTCCGGTTACCATGACACTGTTAAGTCACTGGCGAAGGGTGGCCTAGGTCCTGATGATATTGACGTAATTATGTTCAGTCATCTTCACTGGGATCACGTTGGAACACCATCCGATTACCCAAATTCTACCTACGTCGTAGGACCTGGAGCAGCGAAACTTATCAATGGCAAGAGAGAGCCTGCCGCTGGGAGTCACAATCACTTCGAAGAGGGCATGCTAGATATGAAGAGGACCATAGAACTGCCTCCCGTAGGCCTTCCTCTGACGCCACCGCCGCTGGAAGAACAGACGAGTTTGTCGGCCCAAACGCAGCGTTTGACCGGATACTTTTCCCAGCCATGGCACCGCAAGGGCCGCTTTGAAGCTGTGCTAGATGTCTTTGGTGATGGAAGTCTGCATGTGGTGTCAGCACCTGGACACATCGACGGTCATATCAACCTCCTATGTCGCTTAGAAGATGGGAAGCACGTTTACCTAGCTGGAGACTCGTGCCATGATGGACGGCTGTTGACAAGGGAGAAGGACATTGCAACATGGGCGGATGAGGCATACCCAGGAGTGACTTGTTGCATTCATCAAGATAAAGCCCAAGCAGAGAAGACGCTGAGTATTATTCGGGATACTATCAGAGATCCTGGTGAGCTGAAGGAAGTTGAGGTCGTTTTTGCACATGATGGAGTGTGGGAGAAACAAGCTGTGGATGAAGGACGCTTCTTTCCGGGTGCGCTCTAACAAGACTATGCCAATGTAGATGTGAGACGTTAGTGAGACAGGACAATACAGAGAATACCGTATACAAGGAAAGTTTATGTTTATTAGGCTACAGTAATAAATTAAAGTCAATACAGTATAAAGTGAGCAGATGTTAGAGCTGAGCATTTTGTATCTCCTGTAAAATTGTGGCTCTTGATCCGTTCCTAATTGACAAAGCTCATAGCAAAGATACTCCGTTAAGACGTGGAGATCTTTCCGATAAAATGAACTGTTACTCAACAAAATCCCGCTTGCTTAACCAGCTGCGTCATGCTAACTACATCTAAATAACGTTGAATA
Source organism: Fusarium oxysporum Fo47 (assembly GCF_013085055.1). Lineage (NCBI taxonomy): Eukaryota > Fungi > Ascomycota > Sordariomycetes > Hypocreales > Nectriaceae > Fusarium > Fusarium oxysporum. Next base: position 2,799,531 of record NC_072849.1, read on the forward strand.
ATCTAGCACCAGTGGCTTGACACCGTCCATGCGCTCGGTGTCCGCGATGATGACCAGTTCCAGTGCCGTGGGGCTCAACAATTGTTGTTTCTAACTGATAGATTCTACAAAACACCTTACAGAAAGGGTTTAACAGGCCAGTTGGCCAGCTGAGCTTGAACATGAAGGGCTGATAGAAGCCGCTCTGTCAAAACTGAATTCTTTCTAAATTTGTTAATTTGGACTAAGTCTAATTAAGGAATTGGTTGCGTCTCCATCACAAGTTTCACCCTCACTAAGGCTGCCGGTGTCGTAACCATTATCACTTCCTCGCAGGCTTGCAAACAAATAAATCAAATCGCCAATTTTAGTATCCAAATCAAATCAAATCAAATCAAATCAAATTAGGCCCCCGATTTGATTTGATTTATTTGTTTGCAAGCCTGCTTCCTCGTCCGACAACAAACTCGAAGACGTCAAGAAGACTTACGGAGTCGATCAGGTCATCAACTACAAGAAGACAACCAATTAGGACGATGAAGTCCGCAAGATCACCAATGGAAACGGCCGCTGTTATCGGATTTCTGGCTCCCTGCGAGCAGAAGGATATGCCTGATGTCGCTCTTCTGGCTTTTTTGAAGGCTGCTGGCGTGCCAGGTATCATCCTTGGATCTAGGCAGCAGCTAGAAGAGGTGACGCGATTCATGCTAGCTCGCGGCTTGGAATTGCCTGTGGAGAATGAATTCGGCTTTAGCAAGGATCGGGTTGTCGAAGCCTACAAGTACCTACAATTAGGCCAGCATACTAGCATGGTTTGTATCAATGTCGGTTAAAGATATGGTTTGGTTATAAATTAATAAAACGAGGTGTAATATTTATTGAGCGGCGTTATTTGTGAGTATGGAAACAGCGCGCCTTCTGATTACAATCACTCTATTAGTTACTTCAGCGCATTAGGTTCAAGATTGAACAGTGATAGACAGTGTATGATTATAATTTGAGTTCTAATAGCCGTGCATAAAGAAACGAGGCCTTTTTTGTCTATCTAGCTCTCTCAAGAATCATATCAATAACTAGCTTTCCACCCTCTGCTTGGTGCTCAGGCCCTCCTAGTTCATTCAATTGATCAAATGCAAACGTCCTGACCTGAACTTCCACCTTGTTCTGTACAACAAAGTACAGCATCTCTCTCAGCTGATGGTTTCTTCCCACTAGGCTGCCAACTACCGCAATGTCCCGAAATACAAGATCATGCGCGCTGACTTGAAGCTTGCCACTTGGAAAGCTCACAACAACCATTGTCCCGTGGTTTCTAAGGAGCTTCATTCCCGCATCAAATGCCTTTTGCGACTCCGGAAGGAGGATGACTGCGTCAAGACCGACTTCTGAAGGTGGCGCGTCGCTAGCTGGCTGAATCATTGCCTCCAAGACATCTGAGTCCTCTTTGCGGGCGTCAGCGATGTAAACCCTTTTTCCAGCCTCACCGAGATTGTTCTTGACTTTGTTTATCAGGTCAATTGCCTGGTCTGTGGCATCGATGGCCAAAACATCCTTGCCGAGATGAGCTGCAAACTGCACTCCGATATGACCCAGTCCACCTCCAGCACCTATAATTCCAACTCGTTGAGCTTTCTGCACTTTTTCGTGTTGAAGTGCACTCCAAATCGTAAGTCCAGCGCACATTAACGGTGCTGCTTGTGTTGGTGACAAACTCTCGGGCAGGACCGCAACTTGTCGACTGTCCACAAGGCAATATTCTTGGAAGCCACCATCCCTGGTCAATCCCAAGTTTCCAGAGCGAGGACAGTAAGGAGAGTATCCCATGCTATCCTGGCCGGGGTGTGTACACTCATAGCAAGTCCCACAGGGATGGTATGCCCTGCCTGGGACTCCTACCCTAGTGCCCACAGCAACCCCGCGGTGAATTGAGACATCTGGCCCGAGCGCAATCACCTCTCCAGCAAACTCATGGCATCCAATGCGAGGGAGGTCCTGCGACAGAAGACCGGCGGCGAAAATGGCGTCTGTGTGGCAGTATGAAGCAGCGAGGACCTTTATAAGGATATCTTTGCCTTCGGGTTCTGTTGGGCGTGGGATCTGCTTGAACGTGTATGGCTTGCCGAACTGCTCAACCACAGCGGCGGTCTGTACTTGAGACATGGTAATCTGGAGGGCGATGAAGTAATGGGTGAGATAACCTTGATGTGTGGTTGCAGGGGAATATTGACCTAGATCTTATCTGCGGGGCCAGTCTTCTCGTGTGCCGGTTGAGCTGAGTCTTGCAGCATGGACAAAAGTCGGAACGGAGTTGGGGTAATAACGATGGAGGGGTGTGGGGGAAGATTGGAGTACATCAGTCTCCACTCAAAAAAAATGTTCCCCAAAGTAAGAAAGGTTATGGTCAATAATCAAGGACTAAATAATATTGAATACTCTAGAATTTCCTTTTACTTGGGCCAGTTCTGGATTAACTGAATACTGTAAATATTAATGCAGACTAACGACTTTATTAGAATACATATCCAGTCTGGCAACTTCCATATTTGATATGATAAAAGCCCCATTTGATAACTTGTGATATCATAGTTGGCTGCTTAGATGTATTGGAGACTCAGGCTCCTGTAACCTGTTGGGAGTTGAAGCTTTTCTCGTTGTTGGCCACTTCGCCACCACCGCTAATCTCCTCTTGTACGACAGAGGCTTGAGCCGACTTTTCGCTAGAGCCATTCTCATTGACAGCCGCCTCATCGCCAAACAGGACGGCGATATCCTCAAGCGAGAGCCCGGCAGTCTCCGGGAAGTATTTCTGCATGACGAATGCACCAATCCAGGGAATGATAATAAAAACCAGATAATATTTCCAACCTACGTTCTCAAATGCAGTAGGAGCAGTCTGAGTATAGATCAGAGTCATCATGAATAGACCAGCCACGCTGAAACCAACGCCTTGGGCTCGGATCGAGGTTGGGAAGATCTCGGCGCAATAGACATAGGAAGAAGCATCCATCGTGCCTCCGTAGAAGAAAACAAAGAGGTAGAGAAAGAAGACGCCAAATCCATTGCCCACTTTGTTAGATGTGCCCACAAACTCAGCAACCATGGCAGTGAAGCCACATAGAGACAGGGAGCATCCGATGAGGCCGACAACCATAATGCGGATTCTTCCGAAGCGGTCCAGGATCAAACTGTTAACCCAGTTCATGAAAGCGGCAAGAGAGTTATAGCAGGCGTAGAGCATGAGGGCGATTGAGCCTCGTAGGCCGAGACCATCGTAAAGAAGGATTTGGTAGTTGTTGACGACGAGAACACCAGTCGATTGCGCAACGCATCTTCATCAAAGTTAGCATTTGTATTATTCAAGTGGGTAAGAGGCACTTACTGAACAAAGAATCCATACAAAAGTCTCTTGCGATACGAGGGCCTTGAGAAAGTCTCCCTCCATCCTGTCGCAGTGTTTTCTCGCTTTTCAATCTCGAGCTGGTTGTGAATCTGGTGGAGCTCATGCTCAGCGAAAGAGTGTCCCTCTGGATGTCTCTCTGAGCTAGGGTGCAGTTTCTCAAGTACTCTCAGCGCTTCGGTAGCTCTGTCAACCTTGCACAGCCATCGCGGAGATTCAGGCATCCAGGGGGATCCGACTCCAAGCAGGAGAGGGGCGATGATCTGGAACGCAAGGCAAAGACGCCACTGAAGAGCCTGATTGGAAATGAAGAAGCATCCGTAGCCAACCCATCCAGCCATTGCCTAAGAGAAGGTTAACCGACGGACCTTGTAAAGTCCTGGGATACAACTTACATAGCCGCAGACCACCAAAAATCCATGAGAGCCGACCATTCGACCTCTGACAGTTGCGGGAGAAATCTCAGACTGGTAAATTGGTACAGCCACATCGATCATGCCAACCCCGATGCCATTGACGAAGCGACCGATGAGCAACATGGCGGTATGGACGGAAGCGGCTTGTATGACGGCTGAGATGATGCAGATAACACAGGTGGTTTGGATGGCAAGACGTCGACCACAACGGTCCAACAACCAAGGGACGATCATGCATCCGATGACACCGCCACTTGCGAAGAGAGCATTGTTGGCTAGAAAGTAAACATGGTTAGAGCATTGCCTATTATCGCACTGTTCTCGTAAACGTACCGCCAATGATCTGGTTGCTCTTAGAAGCCCCAGGGCCGCTCGTGGTCAGATTGAAGTAGTTGAGGAAAGACGAAAGGCCGATAACAGAGCCACTGATAGCCGAGTTGAAGCCATAGGTGAAAGATCCGAGAGCAACAAAGAAGATGATGAGAAAGTTATATGTCGTGTTCGTGCCAGACATTATGGCGGCTGGCAAGATGATTCAAGAGTGATTGAGCAATAGGGCATGATCTCAAATAAAATTTGCGATTCTCAACACCTTTTGTATTCAGTCATATACCTAGTATACCAGGCTATCATGGTAGCATCGGCCTCTACCCCGAAGAGCTTACCCCATGTCGGTACATGAGATGAGATGCGTGAACATGGGGGAGAAATTCAAAACGCGGGGTGGATGTGGGGTACGTGACGTTTGGACGAATAACGCTAGCGAGTGTCTGGGCAAAGTTAATACGAGAGGATAAGTGCTTGGCAACGTGGAGATACTGAGTAACATCGATCACCCCACAACTGGCCACCCCATAGACTGGCCACCGGATTTCAGCCCCAGCCATCAACATTACTTTGACTTCAAACCGCGATAGCTTTACGAACTTTAATTATATGGCTTCCAAATCTTCTCCTATCAAATCTTGCTTCTATCGCAGACTCGAGCCAGATCGGTAAGATTTCATTCCTTTAAAAACTCTAGAAAAGCTCAGAAGGAAGCTGTCACGAAATCCAACGCCCGTGTCGGCTTTAAAGCAACCGGACTGTAGCCAGTTAATCTGGCCAAAGCCCTGTTAAACCCGATGGTGAAAAAAGACGCCTTTTCCCGCTGTTGCAGCGATTTGGCATGCAAAAGAGTTGGATTACTGTCTGCAAATACTCCCCCGTTCATTCATGCAAGTCCAGAAGGTTCTGGCAACCATACAGGGTTGCAATCCACTCCACTGAATCCACGATCCATTCCACGAGGCGGGTTGGTGGATTATGTAATCCATCCATTCCACTCGAAGCGCTCGTGGAGTGGATGGAGTGGATTTGAAGTGGAGTGAGTTAGTTAGGGGCTCCCTGCCAAATTAGGTGTGAGAGTTTAGCTCTGGCTGACAGCTACCCTAGAACAAAAAAACAATAAACTCTTTTGACATCGCAGCTTTTACTGGCATTTAACAAAATCAGTGCCGTTAGAACCGCCGCATTTTTCTCATTAGAGCTATTTAAATCACAATATGCCGGGTAAAGCTTTGCATAACAAATAACAAAGTGAAAGAAAAAGTAGTCCACCATTCATTCACTTTTCAATGGCAGAAGGGGACTCGGATTGCCCCGCCACCGACTAATTTAATGGAGTCCCAAAGGCCCATGAAAGCTTAAGAGCCGCAGGAAGCTCCCTTTATCTCTCCTTTTTCGTCCTTTCCTCACTTTCGTCCCTAGCGTCAGGATGCTTTGCTGCAGTGGTCCAGTTGTCAATATACTCCGTTGGGACTGTTACAGTATGCCTGCCTTGCCTCGGCCATGGCATTTATCTTATCATTACCGAAATGGGGATTCCATCTGCTCCTAGTCAGGGGTAGCTCTGGCCAGAGCTCAAAGGCCGCGATAGAGACAGTCTTCTTCACCTTATTTAATTATAATATTTTCTTATTACGCTTTGCCCTTTTTTCCACGCGATTTTGACACGGCCACGAGCTTTCATTCAAGATGGCTTCTTCCAATTTTAGCCTTATTACTCCCAATCCAACGCCGTCCCCGACGCCTTTTCTATCGTCTTCAACCCCGACGCCCTTATTGAGACCGGCCGAGACCCCTCCGGAAGACGAAGACAATCACGAAGCAACCCTTCGATATCACTTCCGTGGCTGGGCACTCTCCGAACATAGAATCCGCGCTCCGTTTAGCAAGACGAAAGGAACTGCTGAAAAGAAAGCTGATTCTCTGAGTGTTAAGGCGACGGGGCAGAAGTCCATCGTGGAAGCCTTGAAGCTTGACTTGCACGACCCACGAGAACAAGCAATTGCGAACACTGTTATTAAGCGTTTCGACCGCGATCACTTTCAACGGCTTCTAATGAACTGGATCATCGCCAGAAACCATTCTTTTTCCATTGCAGAAGAAAATGAACTGCAAGAAATATTCGACTACTTGAACCCGTCAGTCTCGGTTCGTGACGCCAAGCGAAAAGTCACCTATAACGGCAATGCCGAGGTGCTAGTAATAAAGAAGACTTATAAAATAAGATAAAAGATTATATAATAACCTATTAAAATATTAACATAAATCAGAAAGTTAAAATTAAGCAATCTCTATTATTAGGTCTATTTAAATATTAATTAGTGATTTCTTTTTAAGCTAATTAAATTATATTTTATTACGCTGTAGAATAAATCCAGTAAAAGATTATTTTTTGGTATTGTGGAAAGGTGGCTAGTTATAAGGTGACTGATAATATGTCACGGATTACTGCAGTAACGAGAATAAACGCGGACCTTTGACCTCTTACACTACGGCCACATTGGTTTGCTTTAATAGTTCGCTTTTTGTTTTAATAACTCGCTGGTGATCCTTTGATGCTGTAATATGATAAGACAGGATTTTCCTGGTACGTTTACTATCTGGAAATTGACGCAAGTACCCTTATCTATGTAGACTTCTCAAGAAATGGAGACAGCTCCGCCAACTCCCTCGTGTGCTCTCCCTTCTCAATCATATCATTAATCGTTTTCTGTGCCACCTTGAAAGCTTCAACACCCGCCGGAACACCACAGTAGATAGTTGCGTGGAGAATGGACTCGCGAATCTCAATCTCGGTGAGTCCGTTGTTCAGGGCACCGCGCACATGGACGCCAAGCTCTGGCCAGCTTTTGAGGGCAATCAACATGCCAAGATCTGAGATTAGTTAGATTACATGATGGTATGGTGTACTGGAGAATAGGCATACTCAAGAGACTCCGCTGCTTGCGATCAAGACCCGGCCGAGACCAAATATTACCCCAACACCACCTTTTATGCGCGTTAGACGAGGCGACTAACAAGCCCTTGAGACATGACCTAACTTACGCAGTAACAAGTTGCTGGCCAGGGTAGGAGAACTCGCTCTTGCCGTTGTTGAGGGCGGCGTCAACGTAGGCATTTCCAACGACCTCACGTCGGTTCTGGAGGCCAAGCTGGAACATGTCCGTGTGAAGGTTATCGAACTTCTTCTCGGTTGACATGTTGTTATGGTTTTGGAAAGTTTAAGATTATTTTATAATCGTGTTTGACGGTGCTCGGAAATCGCGGATAATAACTCTCGCAGCTTCAGTTTTATGGTCCTCTATGGAGGCGGCCATTTTCTTTTCTGCTCCAACGTCTCGGAATAGCTAATCCGGCCTCTCCCGTCCTTCTGTGGATGCTTGGGGTAACTAGCCCGTCATGAACGGTTATCTAATGGTAGTTGCCCCGCATCTAGAGATGATACTGTCACGCGGTAGAATGGTTTGTTCTGCTACTTCTGTAGACCGGAAGTTATAGGGTTCTCTAGCTTGTCTATCTGGACAGTCTAATGGACTAAAATGACCGATCCTCAGGGTTAAGGGTAGATAATAAGAGTCTATGTGAGATTGAACTTGTGTCCAAATAGACGTAACTGGGCAGGTATTGGACTATGAGCTTGAAATTCGGCAGAATCGACCCTTTTGTCACCGTGGAAGCCACCTGTCGTAGGAGAATTAGCAGACAGATTATTTACTCTCTGTATACAGCTAAGCGTTTAACAATGAATAAATAGCGATACGGTATTACTTCTCTAAAATTCAGGGTCTTTCCGTAGATATATTTGCATACACAGATACGGTGCTAAGAAATAACTTATTATTGATAACCTCATATCATTCTAATTTCACATATACGCCATAATTCAGAACTGCTATAAGTGGCGACAGATCTTGATACAACTCTAGCTTGAATTAATCTCTACTTGTATCGTCCTTTTTGTGCCTAATTCTTCAGATCCCTACGCGGCAACTGGTCTCCATTATCCTCACTAAATAGTCGGTAGATACTCCTAAAGTCCTTATCACGACACTTGTCGTTCTGTACAGCGCAGTCATACATGTCCCGAACCACAGGTGCCAGCAAACTCTTGGCCCCAAGCTGCTCGCTCAATTCCATCGCCATCTGGAGGACACCGTGACAGAGCACAGTCGAGAATCCTCCCTCAAAGTCCTTTGCCGAAGAAGCCACAGAGGAAACACCCTTAACTGGATTTTGCTCGCGGCTATTCCGCGACATGCCGGTGGAGCTATTGATAGCACTAGCAAGTAATACAGGATCCAGGCCATAGAGTCGACCCATGTTCATGCCTTCACAGACTCCAATCATGTTGATGGCTGAGAGGTAATTGTTGATGAGCTTGGTAACCAACCCGGCACCAGCTTTCCCGCAGTGGAAGAGATTCTCCGGGTTGCCCATGAGCTCGAGAGTGGGCTTGGCTGTCTCAAAAGCCTCTGGGCTGCCTCCCACCATGAAGGTCAGTGTGCCTGCATTGGCGCCACCTTGACCTCCGGAGACAGGGGCATCTGCGAACGATCCCAAGTTGGAGGCTTCCACGGCGGCAGCCACTTCTTGCGAGGTCTTGACGTCGATAGTTGAGCAGTCGATAAAAATCTTGCTTCCCAGCTTCACCGAGCCAGCCACTGAGAGGAGGCCAGTCTGCGGGTTTGTGAAAACCTCACGAACGTGCTCGCCACGGGGCAACATGGTGATTATTATGTCCTGTTTCAGTTTAGAGCTATGATCAGTAGGCTGGAGGGGTCGTTCTACTTACATTCTTCTCAGCTATCTCGCGTGGGCTATCCACAACTTGAACCTTGCCCGCCGTTGACACCACAAACTCGTCTCGTCGGGGCTTGTTGACTTCGCAGATATACAACACTGAATCTGCTGGGATCTTAGCCCTCAGGTTTTTTGCCATGCCCCATCCCATGATACCAAGCCCAATGAAGCCAAAAGACTTGGCCGAGATGTCATTGGATGAACCGTTTGTAGTTGCCATATTGAATAAGGATTGTCGCCAATGACGCTCGCGGCTTGTGATAACTCTGGTCTGCCACAACCGGTGAATGTCTTATATAAATGAAGATTTTATCTTGACCAAAGGGCTCCGATGCGGAGTATCCCCATCACATGGTGATCGCTGTGGAGATGGGGATTTTGGGGTAAAAACTCAAGAAGCCGAGAGGGGCTTAGGGTAATCAAACTTATTTCTCTTGATGATCTATTCAACCGTTAACCATCATTGGGATGACATGAATAATTATTTTTTACAGATAAGTTTCTGCTTGGAACGTAAAAGCTTATTCAGCTCTCGAGCTTTCTACAGATGTTGCTAAAAGGTTTACGAATGGGATTGCTTGTCATGGAAGCATCCCGTCACGACACAAGGGACACGTCTTTATTTCGAATTTTCCCTCCAAACAAATGCACTAGGGAAGGACGTAAGGACACCAATACCGGCGAGAATAGGGGTTTTTGTTTTTAAAAATAAAATAAAAGCTATTTACAGCGCCGCAACACCGCTCCGAAAGGTGAATTGGATAATCCAGTGTCGGTCGCATTGCCCCCAGTGCGACTCAGACATGATGGCGACGCCATCCCACTGATTACCGAAAGCACGCCAAAAAATTTAGCAAATATCTTAAAAAGGCACTATAAGCCATCGACCACGGAGATCTGTAAAGCAACGATGAAAATGATCAAAAACATGAAGCTCGTAAGTCAGCAGAACCAAGCCAACGCCATGCCTACCTACGCCAACGTGCTGGCGAGGGGAGGGTTAGCGGCAAGCATGCATAACCCACAGAACCAGAAAGCGTCACCTGTCCAGACCCTGTGTGAGATTATCATCAACATCAGAGACCCCGTCACTATATCCAACATCAGAGCGATGAGCCCTCGCCCCCCATCGATTGATACCTCATCCAAACTCATATTTGTCCGCGAGTGACCAGCTCAGTTACGACTTGTACGCATGGAATGCTTTGGCAATGATCTTCCATTCACCGTCGATCTTCAACAGGGTATGGAAGTCTGTATACGGAGCATCAGGCGCTCCTTCGATATCGACTCGGACGACCGCCGTCGATGGCGTGATACCTAGAACATCCGTATGGGTCTTGAGGTTCTTCGCCGGCCCGTAAGTCTCGAAGTATGCGTGCAGAGCTCTGTAGCTTCCGGAAGCCAAGGAACCATCAGGAGACCAGCCAGTCATGGTGCCGTCCTTGTGAAATGCTTTGTCCAGACTTTCTTGACTGGCTCCAATAAGGTAGTCGACGTAATGTTGAACAGCACTTACGACGGCCTCATACTCGGCGATGGGAATTGTTTTACTATTTTGCGACATTTTCGGTAATTCAAGGACTCTTGGTGTTGAGTAATCTTGTATGAGATAAATGGTGCAAGAAGTAAGGTGTGTTAGTTAAGGAGGGGCGCAATTGGGGGTAATGTGGTGAGAAGTGGTATATATATTTATGAAGGAAGCATGGGGAAAAAATAGAAATAGGATTGGTAATCTGTTTACTACGCTCTTCATGAAGTTTTTGGATCTAACTAAGCACATCTTTTGGAACTTTTTTTACTTGGCTGTGGACACCTACCGGTTGACTCATACGGGGCGAGCCCGGGCGAGCCATATAGCCTGAAAAGTGTTGAGAGGATATGTAGGAAGTTGCGCTGTCGTTGAACGATACCTATGAGGTGGGTATTTTGAGGTGCCTAATGCTGCTTTCGCTTCCGCTGTAGGAGGCGAGACGACTTTTTGCTTTGAATTTCCTTTTGCTCTAGAAATTTCTCAATCCACTTGTTGGCATTTTGTATGGGGGAGAAAATAACAAATAGCGTTAAGTTATACCAGCTGCGAGCACCGTACAGCACAGCTTGCTGCATCCACCAGTGATAGGATCGAGTGCTCCAACTCTATAAAAAGGATGCTAATGCCTGCATTCTTGGCGACATGGACGATCTGTGGATTTCTTACGAGTCTTTTAACAAACGCCTCAAGAGATTGCACGTTAGCGGGGAGTACCGGTCCGAGGAAAACAGAAGAACTAAGGCTTTCGCCTCCTTTCAGATCGGCGTTAGAGGCACACAGGCCCGTGAGTGTATTTATGGGTCAATCGTAGGCTTGGATACCTTGCAGAGTCGCCCTGAGATGAACTCTACTTCGAGATTATTTTTATAAGTGAGCATGATAGGTGGGTGTGTACTTAGACTGAATTGATTCGGGGTAAATATTGTGGAAAGGAGTCGAGTGGTATCTTAGGTCTCTAAGTATGTATGCAATGTGACCCTTGACCTAGAGATCAATACTTTCGGTCAATTCTACCGAGATTGCGTTCCAACATGTCGCTTCGGTCCAGGCCACCGAATTCCCGCTCGTATCATCCCATTGCTGAGTTGTGTCGAGCTGGAAAGCTCGGCTGATTCGACCGTGAAGCGAAACCGGTCATCATTGTGTTCTTTTAAGCCCCACTCTTAGATATCTCTGGCAAAGTCTCTCCGCTAAGTAACGGAGGAAAAAACAGACAAGGCAAGACTAAAGGCGCATCATTATAGAGACATGGCTTTAAAAAGAGGTTGATTGCAGTATACTATAAAATGGGAGACAAAGGCGGAGAATGGAGCATTCAGATAGTTATGTTGACTGGGCTGAGATTCTAGATTTTTCTCCAGATGGTTCTCAACATTTTCTTCAGGAACCCTTCGTTCCAGTCCGCATCATCAGCGGTCTCCGTTTCCTCAAATTGTCGCCTGCCTGTATGCAAGTCCACATCTGCTGCATTCCAGAAAGTTGTCTTCTTAGTAATTTTCCAAAAGGTGATATTAAACATGAACATGAACGATCCAAGATACTTGAGAATGAAAATATCAACTTTAAAATAGGGAATGAATGCATCATAGCCTGGAATGCCAAAGTTATGGTTAGCATGAGGAAGATAACTTATGTGGCAGTGGATTTCTTACCGTTGAACATGATGACTAAGAGGGAGATGGATAATGCAAAGTAGGACCCGTATGGCTGCAATACGCCAACATAGGGCAGGTCAGTGGTCGCTATGCCTTGAGCTTTGAGAGCTTGGCGAAAGCGAATGTGAGAAACAAGGATAGCCACCCAATTAAGGACAGCGAAAACAGTGACCAGGCTGACTAGGTAGCCAAACACGGTCGATGAGGATTTACTCGCATTCATATAGCCAAGGCCGATGAACATGCTAGTAAAAGCAACTGCAAAAATAGGATTACCATTCTCCCGTGCTCTCGAAAAGATCCGTGGTGCCTGGCCATCTCTTGCTAATCCGTAAAGAGACCGAGAAGCGCAGTAAATATCTTAAAGTTAGTTAGCTACAATAATTCCGACACGGCGAGTTGTCATATTCTTCCACTAACCTGAGCTTGAAGCGCTGAGTGTAAACACCAACAAACATCCGTTGATGATGTCGGCAAAGACACCAACTCCGGCCGAGCTGACTGCGACGACAAATGGAGAAGCAGCTATCCAGATGGTTAGCGATGCTATCTCTTATTTGGAACAGAGTCTAGACAAACCTCCGCTGGTTGCTTGCTTCGTCGCGCCAATAAGCCGCTCATTATTATAGGGAACGGCCATGCCGAGCACTAAAACACCGAGGATATAAAAGCATGCGATCCGCCAGAAGGTCTGCTTAATTGCTCGAGGAACATTCTTCCTTGGGTTAGGAGTCTCCCCAAATGTCATGCCTACTACCTCTGTGCCCTAAAAAAATCATCATTTGAGAATGCACGGGAAGCCTGATAGCAGAGGGCTTGGCTTACAGTGAAACCGAAACAAGCTTGGCAGCAGCAGGCCCAGAAGCCAAGGAACCTTCCCTTTGGTCCCTCGAGAAGGTATTCTGCAAAAGCACCAGGGTCTCTCCAGTATCTGAATCCTGATCGATCGTGGTTCGGTCCGCCCCCCATGGCAACAATAAAAGTCGAAAGGATGAGTGTTATCATTATAAGGATCTTAGCAAAACCGAGCCAAAACTCGGTTTCGCCAAAGCTATTCACATGGAGGACCTGCGTGGAGTCAGCTTATGTTAAATGGGATTGATATAGTTACTCAAGAATACTTACATTAACTAAGACAATGGCAATTCCGAAGACTGTGATCCAGATTGCCACGTTTAAGTCAGGTCTCCAGTATTGAATAACCAGCCCGGCAGCTGTCAAGTTCGTTGGTGTTGCCATGATATATTTGAAGAAGTAGTTCCAGCCGGTAGCAAACCTTTACTCTATAGTTAGCTTTGCATAGTGGTATTATGTCGAGAATGAATGTGATCATACCCAAAAGCCGGATCAACCATCCGAGTAGCATAACCTCCGAAACCCTTATTCATAGGGAGAAAGGTTGCCATTTCTCCCAAAGCTGTCATAACAAAGAAGACGGTGCATCCGACCAGCAGATAAGCAATCAATAGGCTGCCAGGGCCTCCTCTCGAAAGAGCGGTTCCAGTGCCAATTACCAGTCCTGTACCGATTGCACATGCAATTGAGAACATGAAAACCTGATGGGGTTTGAAGTCTCGTTTCAACTCATTTGTTTGTGTCGACTCTCCTTGAGTCTGAGACTCGACCGCTCTCAAGTCGTCGAGCTTTTCCTTATTATTGTCGGCCATGGTAGCTATGAGAGAACAATGCAAAGGTGAATATGGATTTGGATGTCTACGTGATAGAACAGTCAAGGTGGATTTTGTTGAGCCTTTCTTTATAGGAACGTTGATCTTGATTTCCCCCAGACTTGTCGCTAATTGGATGCGGTTTGAGCTACCCCGAATTATCATGTAATCGACTCAGCGATAACAACCCCTCCGGTTAGGTTTCCGATGGAGGATCATTTCTCGGCCACATCCACCGAATCGATGTCACTCCCTCGCATTGAACCTTAGATATATCGGACTACTTGGCAATTGCTTATCATATTAGTCCCTAGCAGCGGAGGCCCCACCGACGGTTTATTTCTTATCGAGTTAGGCATATGGGGTGACAACGACTCAGCCTGGGGTGTAAAAGGGATGGTGTGAAAGCTTGAGACCCAAATATGCGAATACCCCAGCTTCTACGTAATTATCGACAGCTATCTACCTCGAGAGACCCCGCACAATGGATTCTCATATGTCATGGATTTCTCTTCCACACACTGAATGGAGTAATTAATGGCCTGGGTGGAATGGAGTATTTAGGGGCTGGTGGAGTGGAGTAATAAATCGAGTCAGGATTATGTCTGCAGTGGAGTCGAGTCTTGTCATGAATGTCTTTGCGGACTGTCCTGAAATAAAAAGTGAAGGCTTTTCCTCGGAAAACAGCTTTTCATCCTGATACAAGGGGCAGCTTAAAACTCAACTGCGAAGCCTAAAAGGAGCATAATGGGCGGTAAAAAGTATTTGCAGGTGTTTAAGTTGCATTAAGAGGCCCTATCTGCTTTAGTTAGTAGCTTAATAAAGTGTAAATAGTTCAGACTATATTATCCTACTAATCTTAGCAGGTATAAAGTCTCAAGACTTAAAATATTATACCTAATTAGCTTCTAAGTATTAGACCTACCTGCATACCTATAAATACTTTTTACCTCCTATTATACTCTTTTTAATTTAATATAACTATTGTAATAAGAACTATTTATAATTTAACTAATTATATATAATTATATTATATATATCTTTTAAAGATAGTAGATATATTAATAAAATAACTAATACTAGATAGGATTATTATAAAGTTTCTAATTAAGATCTTAAAATTCTTAATAATCTTAAGTTTATATTAAGTATTATTGATATATTATATCTTTTAATAATAAATTTAATATAAAGTAACTTATAATAAAAAAAAAAGAAATAAGTTATTAATTAAATAATAAAGATCTATAAGATATATATAATATAATTATAAGAGTTATAATATAATATCTTTTTTTTATTAAATCTTATTTTTAAGACTTATATATTTTTATTTTTTTATTTTTCTTATTTATAAATTTAACTTAAATTTATAATTATTTTATTAATATTATATTAATAAAATAGTAAAGTTAAAAACTACTTATAATTAATAAATATAAGTAAATTTAATTTAAAGTATTATTTTTTTATTATATTTTATAATTATTATAAATCTTAAAGTTTAAAACATAAGGCTAAGAAGGGTTATAAGTATTATGATAATAAAATTATTATAATTTTTAAAAGTAAATAAATTTTCCTAATAGATAAGTTTTATAATTAACTTATTATAATTAATTATTTTATTACTAAGAAGTATTAATATTATATATATTAATTATATTATTATAAAAAAGTCTTATAAATAATTAGTATATTAAATTTTATAAATTATTTTAAATATTTATATACTTATTAATACTTAATATAAGTAAATACCTATAAGTAATTATATAAAGGTTTTAAAAATAATAACTTATATATTTATATATTAAAACTAATTATAAAATAATATTAAAATAATAAAGAAAAATACTTAAAATTAAAAATTAAAAAAAATAATACAAAGTTATTAATTTATAATAATTAAATATAATACTTAATTATTATTTTCTTTTCCCTTATTATTAGCCTTATATAAGGCTATTAAGCTTTTTAACTTTTCTATAAAGGCTTAAATAATAAGACCCTTATAGCAGGCTATTATTATAGAATTTAAAATTATATAATATTTATTTACCTTAATAATATAATTACTGCCTTAACTAGGCAGTATTAATATTAGCTCTTAGTAGTTAAGTTACCTTTTTTTTTTAATTTACCTAAAAGACTACTTTTTAATTAACCTTTATAATATATTATACCTAATTTATTTATATAATAGTTAGTTCCTAACTATAGATAAACTAAGCCGTGCTAGGTTTATTATTAGCAGATTATATAAGGCGTAATACTAAGCTTATTAAAGTATTATATCTCTTAATAGTAAATTTAATATATATTAGGCTTAATTAACATAAAAAAGTTTTATTAATAGTTAGTAAGCTAGAATCTATAAAAGTGCAAATAAATATATTTTATATACTAGAGATAGTTCTAATTAATTAATAAGGTTATTATAGGATTAGTAATAATTTAGATAGATTAGTGCTAATTATAGTAAATTAGTTTTAATTATAGAGTCTTAGCGCTAATTATTTATAGTAGGAGATATAATAATTAGTAGAAAATATAAGGTATATATAATAAAACTATTAAGGTTATAATATAATCTCTCCCCTCTCTTAGGCCTTATCCTTAAGGCCTAGTTAATATATTTCCTATTAGTTATCCCCTAGTAAGTTTAATCTTAATCCTATAATCCCTTAAGATATCTAACTATATAATAAAAGCTAAGAAAACTTCTATTAAAAACTAAAAATCTCTTTATATTTTTATTATAGTATTTAGGAATCTTATTATGCCTTATTTTAACTGTATTTATTAGAAGATAGAGGATTTATATATCTTTAATTCTGTAAAATTAAATTACTATAATCCTTATATTAAATCTAAGATATCCTATAATAATTATAGGCTATTTATAGCAGCTAGTATATTTAATATAAATTTATTTTATAAGTTTACTAATATAATATTAGCTTAAAAGATTATTAATAAAAAATATTATTTAAAATAAAAAGAGGAGGCTATTAAAGATAAATTAATTAATTTTTAAGCAGAGTTTACTTATATTTATAATATAATAAATACTTAGTTTACTAAGATTACTTATTTAAGGTATTAATACTATTAGGTAGAGGTAAAAGGTTTAAATATAATTTAGCAGGGTTTTAACTTAATAAATAAACTTAAAAAGGCAGAGTAGGATAAGTAAACTGCTTTAGAGGGCGCTATAATTAATAGATCTTTTTATAATTAATCTACTATTACTAAGTAGTCTAAGTAGGATTT
The DNA here is from genome assembly GCF_013085055.1 of Fusarium oxysporum Fo47. Taxonomy (NCBI): domain Eukaryota; kingdom Fungi; phylum Ascomycota; class Sordariomycetes; order Hypocreales; family Nectriaceae; genus Fusarium; species Fusarium oxysporum. The sequence continues at coordinate 2,816,582 of NC_072849.1, forward strand.
ATTAGGTCTTAGGGCTTTCCTTAATTCCTTAGGTTCTAGTAGAAATTCTTTAGGAGTTACTAGGTATTAATAAGGTGTTTTAGTAATTCTTATATATTTTTATTTTCTAGGTAGTCTTTTTATTTTATAAAATATTCTCTCTAATTATTCTTTATATAAGTCTTTTAGATTACTTCTACTTTATAAACCTCTAGTCCTAAGATTTCTTATAGTTTATTGCCTATTTTAACTTATATTATATCTACTACTAATTTAAGTAATAAAATATAAAAGACTAAATAAAGCCTAACTTTTAGTAATAGGTCTAATTTATAGTTATTTTCTAAAATTTTCTATAATACCTTATAGGGTCTAATAAATTTATAATCTAATTTATAAGTTAGTTAGTTTATTTTAATATTTTTTATAGCTAGGTAAATTATATCTCCCTCTAAAAAGGTTAATCCCTTTAACTGTTTTAAGTTAATAGTTTTTTATACATTTTCTAATAAATTTAAGTTCTATTTTTATTTCTTTATATAAGTTTTTAAGGTTAGTACTTTTAAGTATAGCAGCTAGATTAATTAATTTTTCTTATTATATATTATAATATATATTTAATATAAATTTAAAGTTAATATAAGCTAATATAAGCTTTATATTTTTATTATATATAGTATTATAGGCAAGTTAGGCTATTAATAGTTTTTTAATCTAATTATTTTATTTATAATTAATATAATACTATAAGTATTATTTAAGTACTTAGTTTATTTATTTAATTTATTTATTAACTTATAGTTAAAATACTATTATAAGTTAGTAATTTAATCTAAGTTATATTATAAGTAATTACTAAAATATTACTATAAATATAGGTCTTTTATTTAAAAGAATTTCTAAGGGTAACTTATATATACTAATAATATATTAGTAAAAAACATAAGAGAGTTTTTCTATATTTATTAATTCTCTATAGGGTAGGTAATAAGAGAACTTTATAAGTTAATTAATAATAACTATAATATTATTATAAAAGATTCTAGTTAAGGGTTCTTCTAATAAGGGTAATTTAGTTATAAAGTCTATTATAATTAAGTCCTAAGGTTATTATACTACTAATAGTAATTATAGGTTTCTATAAGGTTTATATCTCTATGCTTTTATTCTTATATATAAATTATATTATTTAATAGTCTTTTTAATATCCTTTTTCTTATATTTATATCCTTATTCCTAGAGTTATTTTAGTGTTTTCTTAACTCCTTAGTGTTTATATAGGGGGTATAAATAGAATTTATATAGGAAGTTATAATCTTATTCTAATAGTAGTTTTTATTACTTAACTATTCTTATTATTATTTTAATAGATTAAGTAAATTAGTATTCTCCTTTTTAGTTAAATTCTAAGAGTTATTCTTTAGTTTTAGCTATTCTTATATTATAATTAGGTCTTTAACTTATAGTATCTATATATCTATTATCTATGCCTTTATAATATATTATAATAAAATCAAATTTATATAAGTATTTTATATAATATAATTATTATTAATTTAGTTCTTATATTATTATAAAATAAGCTATATTCTTATAGTCTATAAATACTTTTATAAGATATTTACTTCCTATTTTAACCCTAGCAGTTATATTATATATACCTTATAAAAATTCTATATAAGGCATTAGCTATAAAGACCTACCTAACTTATACCTACTAATTAATGCTTTTATTATATTAAAATAATAGATATTAGAATAATACATGCCAGGAATATTACATGCTAGGAATAACTTAACCCTAGGACTTATTATCCCTTATATAATTACTTTAATATATAAAATATATTTATTAATACTTTTATAGAACTTAGCTTATTAGCTATTAATAAAGTATCTTTATATTAATAAGCCTAAACTATATTACTTAATTATTAAAAGATATAATACTTTATATTATTTAGTATTATGCCTTATATTATTTATAAATATAAACTTAATATAGATTAATTTACCTATTTAGAAACCTAACTATTATATATTAATAGCTCTTATTTAGATTATATTATATAATACTAAGTAATATCTATATAATAATACCTACTACTTTAAACTATCCTTTAATTATAAGATATACTTAGTATATTACCCCCCCTAAGGAATTATAACCCCTTACAGAGGAATTATAGGAGGTTTTAATAGAAATAAATAAAAAAGGAGAAATAAAAAGTCTTCCTATCTATTTAAACTCTTATAAAGATAAAGTTAAAAAACTTAAGAAATAGCTTTATAACCTAGGAGAATAATATAACTCTCTCTTAGATAATATTAAAAATAATACTAAGATTATATAAAATAGGATTAAGGCTTTAGAGAAAAAGGTAATTAATCTTACTAAGATTATAAAGTTACTTAGAAAAATAATTAAAAATAATTAGAAGCTATATAAGAAATATATTAAGTATATTATAGCTCTTATTATTACTAAAAAAGACCTTAGAGAGATCCTTAGATCTTATTAGCCTAATATATTTAATAGTAATACTAATAAATTATAAGAATTCCTTATTAGCCTTTAAAGCTATTAAATATAATACCTAATTTAATTTACTATTAAAGAATTATAAGTTTAATATAAAATAGGATTCCTTAAGGATAAAATACTATAAATAATAAAACCTATTATCTATAATTATATTAATAATCTACCTAATAAATAAAAGTAAATAATTAAATATATCTATAAAAAATATAAATATTTTAAATTTAAACTTAGAAATACCTTTAAAATTATAAATAAAAAATAAATAATAGAAATAAAAATTTAATAATTTAAATAAAAAGGATTAGCTATAAATTACCTAGCCGAATATTACTACTAAGTAGCTAAGTTAAACTAAGGTAAAGAGGCCTATATAATATAAGTATACTTAGGACTTAAGTCTAAAGTAAAGGATATTATAGTAAATATTAGGCCTAAGCCTAAAGATTTAAATAAACTTACTAATATTACTATAGAAATTAATAATTAGTAATATAAATAATATAAGGAAAAGTAAGTAAAGAAATATAAAGAATTATATAATTCTTAGTAAAATACTAAATAGTAAAATATTAATTAAGGGAAAAAAAGATAAATAAATACTTAATATAAAACTAAGCCTAAACCTATAGTCCTTAAAGCTATATAATAAGATAGTAATAAAAAACCTTATAATATATCTAAGGTTAAATATTATAATTATAATTAATCTAAATATATTACTAATAGGTATTTAAAACCTAAGAAACCTAAAAACCCTAATTAAGGTAAGTAAATACTAAGAGTAATTAATAAGTAAGACCTATAGATAATTATATAAACCTAAACTTTAGGTATAATATAAAGTACTTATAATATAATATAATATATTACTCTTTAAGGGAGTATTAAGTCTAAGGTAAATTAGCACTTATATCCTAATAGTATAATTAGCCTCCTATAAGATAATTTCCTAATTAAAGAAGATATAAAAGTAAGGAATATCTTATAAATTCTTATATTACATAAGGAAAAATTAAATATATATTATAAAAAAGTATAAAAAGACCTAGCTTATAAGAATAAAAAATATAAAAAATAATAAGAAATTAATAAGAAAAAAAGAAAAAAAGCTAAAGCTAAGATAAGAAAAGTATTAATTAAAACCTTAGGTATAATAAGGAAATAAAGACTTTTAAAATAAAAAACTAAGAAGTATTTAAAAGGTCTAATAAAAAAGAAAGTTACCTCTAATAAGGGTAAATAACCTAAAGTACTTTAATAAGTAAATAATATCCTAGTTAAAATAACCTTATAAGATATTAAATAGATATTCTAAAAGAAATAAAAAATAAAAATAAAGATTTATACTTATTACTATTAATAATCCTATTATATAAGATATAAAGGAGAAGTAGCCTAAGAAATTATATAATACCTCTATAAATAAAATAAATATCTAAAATAAAAGTAATAATAACCCTATAAATAACTATTTAATAAAATAGGTAATAAGATATAAACCTTACCTAAAGATAAGTATATCTAAGAAGCCTAAAAATATAAAGAAACTAATAAACTTATACTCCTAAATATATATGCCTACTATATAAATAATACTATAAATCTACTTTATAAGAAACCTAGGTTTAATATTAAGGATAATATAAAAATATTCCTAATATACTTAAAATATAAAGAATTATTATAACTCTTATATAAATATTATTAATATAAGAAATACTAATAAGATAAGAAAGATAATAATTTCTTCCTTATAATAATCCTTAGTATATTAAATAATAAACCTTATTAAAAAAAAGAAATAAAAAGATACCTAATATACTTATAGTATAAAAACCTTAGAGTAATTAAATTATAATTTTATATATTATATTATTATAAAATTTAAAAAAATAAAAACCTCTGCTAAGGAATTAAATAAATAATATAAGGAATTATAAAAGCTAAGAAAGAGTTTAAAGCCTTAACCCTAGAAGAAATCTAAAAGGGAAAAATTAATTTTATTAATTTAGGAAAATATAATAATAAGGAAAAGGCAAAATATATATAAGAGGCCTATAAATAACTAAAAGAGTATTTTTATAATAAGGAAAATACTAAATAAGAATATAGCCTTAAAACTATTAACCTTAGTAAAGAATTTAAATAGGTTTTAATTAATAATAAACTTAAGAAAGAATTAGTAATAAAAAAATAATAAAGATAAGATACTAAATAGTTAACTAAAAGATAATTAGAAAATAAAAATATATTAGAAAATAAGTTAAAAAATACCCCTAAATACTATAAGGGACTTAATTATAATAATAAGGATTATAAATTACTATATCTTATAAACTTAGGAAAAGCTATATACTTCTTATAATAATAAAGCTATAAGAATATAATAATATAAGATAAGAAAGACTTAAACCTATAAGTACTTTAGGAGCTATATAAGATAATAAACCTAATTACCTAATACTATAAGCTTAAATTAAGGGAAAATAATTAAATATATAAATTAACTATAAAGTAAAAAGAAACTTTATTAATCTAAGAATAATTATAAGGCTAGGATTACTATAAAAAAAGAAATAATTATTATATTAACTTATAAATATAAAAGGATAATACTTTAATTATAATAATAATATTATAAATTAAGAGATTAATTACCTTAAGGTCTATATTAAAGGAAAAAATTAAAGGATAAGCTTTAATATTATACCTTTAAGAGAGAATATAGATATTTTATTTAATATAAACTAGCTTAGATAATAAAACCTATATATTAACTAGAGGATTAACTAGGTTATTTTTCTTAGTAACCCTAATAGTAATAGTAAAATAATTATAATAAGTAAGAAAAGATCTTAATTTATAACTAAAGGAGAAAGTATAAATTAGTATAAAATAAAAATCCTATTACCTCTAAAAGGAATATAATATAAGTATAAGAGAGGCTAAAGAAGTAAAATAAAAATCCTAGGCATTCTCTAATAATAAGATTTATAAAAGGATAGATTATTAACTATAAGCTAGGATTAACTAAAAAACATTTTAAAGAAATATTAAATATATAATAAATTATTTAAAGAAGAATTAAAAATAGAAATCCCTAAGTATAGCTAATAAGACTATAAAATTAATCTTATAGATAATAACTTATTATTTTAAAAGTTATACCTACTTAATAAAAGAGAGCTATAAGTATAAAAAGAATATATTAATAAAATACTAATAAAAGGCTATATTAAGGAATTTAAATTATCCTTAGTATTATTTATATTTTTTATACTAAAGAAAAACAGAAAAAATAGACTTATTATTAACTACTAACTAGTTAATATAAAAACCATTAAGGACTAAACCCTACTTCTATTTATTATAGAACTTAAGGATTAGTTATAAGGTAAAAGAATTTTTACTGCCTTAGACCTAAAAGAAGTATATAATCTAATTTATATTAAGAAAAAAAATAAATAAAAAATAGTATTTAAAACTAAATTTAGACTTTTTAAATATATAATAATACTATTTAGTCTTACTAATATACCTATAATATTTTAATAGATAATTAATAATATACTTTAATAATACCTTAATATTTTTATAATTTATTACCTAAATATTATCCTAATCTTCTTAGATAGTAAAGAAGAATATAAGGAATATATCTATAAGGTTTTAAAAACACTATAAGATACTAAGCTATTAATTAAGCCAGAGAAAAATCACTTTTATATTATAAAAGTAGACTTTTTAAGATATATTATTATACCTAGGGAAATCTAAATAAAAAAAAAGAAAGTATTTATAATAATAAAATAAAAAATACCTAATAATATTAAGGAAATATAAGCCTTCTTAGGCTTTATTAATTATTATAGATAATTTATTAAAGACTTTAATAAGATTATAAATCCCTTAATAAAACTTATAAAAAAAGATAAAACCTTTACCTAGAATAATAAGGTATAAAAAGCCTTTAATAGGCTTAAATAATTAATCCTTAGTAAACCTATATTAGTAATATTTAATTTAAATAAAGAAATTAAACTTAAAATAAATTTATTAGATTTTATATTAAAAGGATAAATTAGTTAATAAAATAATAAGGAAAAATTATATCTTATTGCCTTTTATTTATATAAGTTATATAAAGTAAAACTTAATTACCTAATTTATAATAAGAAGTTCTTAGTAATTATTAACTACTTTAAGGAGTTTAAATACTACTTAATAGGAAATAAATATTAGGTTAAAGTTTATATTAACTACTAAAATATCTTATACTTTATTATAATATATAAACTTAATTAATAATAATTATATTATATAAAATATTTATATAAATTTAATTTTATAATTATTTACTATAAGGGATTTAAAAATAAAAAAGTAAATATAATTAGCTAATAACTAAATTATAATACTAATACTATAAAAATAAAGAAATAAGTATTAGAAAAAAATAATAAAAAAGAATATTAATTTACCTAGAAAATAGTAATACTAAGATAAATAGAAGTAAAGATATTTAAAGATATCCTAAGAGATTTATAAGAATTTATTTAAGAATTCTATATATATCTACTAAGTAGATATTAAGGTATTACTAAGACCCTTAAGAAATTATTATAATAAGGCTATAAAGTCTTAAAGAAGAAAGTAAAAAAAACAGTAAAATAATATAACCTCTATATAAAAACTAAGTTATAATAATATAAACTATATAAAGAATTATAATTACTACTAATAATATAATAACTAATATATACAATAAGTAAACCAGATAGATAAGTAAACTAAATAAAAATCTTAACCTTCCTAATATAAATTATAATAAAAACACTATAAACTATCTAATTAATTAAAATTAACTACTATATTAATCTCTAGAGGCTTTAATACCCTCCTAGTAAGTTCTTATATTATGCCTAGTCTTACTGCAAGTCCTATAATACTAAACCCTCGGTTATATTAAACTTCCTTAACTACTACTTCTTAATAATTTAGCCATTACCTACATATTTATATCTATCTAATTAATTAAATCCTGATCTTCCTGTATAGTTAGGCTCCCTCTGCTCTATAGGCATGTCCTTTTTGCCCTATGCTGCCGGCTAAGTATATTATTTGCCTATTAAAGCTCTTAGTTTTCCTCGGCCAGTAAGGTAACCTTATATATAACTGCCTTAGTTCCTTTCTTAAGAGATCTTAAAGCTTTAAGAATTAACTCTAGGGAGCTATTATAATATCTTCTGATTTATCTTTAAAGGTATTTAGACTAAGATCTAGCCTTAAGAACTATTCTTAGGGTCCTTAAAGTCTAAGATTAAGCTTATTAGGCTACCTCTTTAAGAGGCGTTAGAGTTTATAGCTATATATTAAGCTTTAAGATTATAACTTCTAGGTCAAAAGAAATAAGACTAGCCCCTCTAAAACCCCCTTTAATATTTGCCTTAGTTATAGTTAATTAAAAGGCAGTATAAAAGGCTATAAAGAACTTAATCTTAGAAATATAAGTTATAGACTATTTAATTAAATGCTTTATTTCTTAATTATATGCCTTTTTTAAAGGCCTAAAGTATTTAATATTAAGGGGCTATAATAGGTATAAGAAATAAGGCAGTATATAAAGTATAATAATATTATTCTTCTTATAATATATCTAGAAATTAGTAGACTAATAACTTTTATAGCTATTAAGAATTAGAAGATAATAGGCACTAACTAATTAATTAGTTATATATTAATTAAAGTGCTTTAGCCAGTTAAGACCTATCTTATTATTTATCTAGCTATTTAGTATTATAGTAATAGCCTAAGTGCCTAAGAGGTTACTCTCTTAGTACTAATTAGTAAGGTAATATTAGCCTATAACTATTATATATAAATTAATTACTTAGCCTTTTATATTAATTACTTAAATTACTATAACTTATTTATAGTCTCTAGGCTAAACTAATTTTAGGTTTCTATGCCTTTTTAAGCTGGTAATAACTATATTATTTAATATTATACCTATTATAAAGCTAGTCTTATTAAAGTTCTAGATATTATCTAATTAGATATTATACTTTATAATTATATTCTCTATAAGCCTAAACTAATTATAAATAGTAATTAGATTTTTATATTTAGCCCTTTAATAATTATATCTTCTCTAAAAATATATCTTAAGCTATAGTTATTACTTAATAAAATTAATAGCCTAGTGCTTACTAACTAGTAATATATTATAATTAGTAAGTAGTGAATTTACTATTTCTTTAATATTATAATGCCAGGAAGGAAATCCTTATAAATCTAGATTAAGGATATACTAAATTATAACCTATTCCTCTAGATTACTTAGTTTCTATAAGTTTGGGATATAATTACTATAAGCCTATACTCTATTTATTTAATTAAAGAGCTACTAGTAGTTAATATTATAGATCTTTGCAGCTTATTATAGACTTAATTTTAGGTCTCCCTAATAGGCCTTAAGTATAAGAAGCATATTAGCTTTATTATTAGATTAAGATATATTATTTAATTAAGAATTAATTAATCTAATAGTAATAATATAATATAAGGGATTTTTATCTGGTTTACTTATCTATCTGGTTTGCTTATTATATATATTATAAGACTTAATTATAATAGATTTTATAACTAAGTTACTCCTATTAGAAGAACCCTTAATTAAAATCTTCTATAATAATATTATAATTATAATAAATTAACTTATAAAGTTCTTATATTACTTACCTTATAGAGAGGTAATAAATATAAAAGAGCTTACCTACCTCTTCTATAGGAATATTATTAGTATATATAGGTTACTAATAGAAATCCTTTTAAATAGAGGACTTATATTTATAACTAAGTTTTAGTAGGTATTTATAGCACTACTAAGATTAAATTATTAACTTATTATAGTATTTAGGCCCTAAGTAGATAGGTAAATAAAATAAATAAACTAAAACTAAAATAATATCTTTAGTATTATATTAATTATAAATAAAATAACTAAGTTAAAAAATTATTATATGCCTAGTTAATATATAATACTACCTATAATAAAAGTATAAAGCTTATATTAGCCTATATTAACTCTAAATTTATATTAAATATATATTATAATATATAAAAACCTAAAATTACTAACCTTATAGTAATTATTAAGAATAATAATTTAAAGAATTTATATAATAAACTTTAAATAGAATTAGAATTTATAAGAAAAAGGATATAATAATATTATAACCTTAAAAGAATAAAAGGCCTTACCTTTTTAGAGGGAGATATAATATACCTATCTATAAAAGATATTATTATAAAATAACTAAGTTATAAACTTAACTTTAAATATATTAGACCTTATAAGATTATTAAAAAGGTCTTAAAGAATAATTATAAATTAAACTTATTACTAAAAGTTAGCCTTTATCTAATCTTTTATATTTTACTTCTTAAATCTATAAAAGGAATTATATAAATTAAAATAAATAATAAACTAATAGAAATTAAAAGACTAAAAGTTTATAAAATAAAAGAAATTAGGGATATATAAAGGATTAATAAATAAATAAAATACCTAATAAAATAAAAAAACTACTTAAAAAGTAAAAATATATAAGAACTACTAAAATACCTTACTAATACTTAATAACTCCTAAAGAAGTTCTATTAGAATTAAATAAAGGCAAAGTATTAAGAAAATTATCTCCTAGACTAAGGGCAGACTAATTAATATTATTTAGGATATAATTAACTTAAAGGTCTTTAATTAATATACTCTTATAAGTATTTAATATTAATAATAAGTTATTTTATTATTTTACCTCTTATAAACCCTAATAAGTAGCCTTAAAATACTTCTTTCTTATTTTATTCTTAATTTTATAAATATATAATAAATAACTAATAGTAATAGCCAGATAGGACTATAAAGTAGTTATTTCCTTATAAAGCCTAAGTAAGTCTTTACTAGCTTTATCCTTATTATTTTTTAACTTCTTTTCCTATTTTATTAAATTTATTACTTAAGAAAGTTAGTACTTAAGGAATAAATAGTAAGCTATAAAAAATAACTTATATAAAGAAGTAACTTATATATTATTAGGATTTTTTACTTTAAATATACTTATTATAATAACTAAAGTCTATAGATATTATATATTACTTATTCCTATAGAAATAATAAGTATAAGGTATTTTAGCTTTATCTCTAAAGTTATAAATAGAATTAGCTAATGTAATAATCTTATACTTTTTATAAATTTACTTAAGTTCTTTATTAACCTTATAAACTTAATAAGATTTATAAAAATACTATTTAGAAATATAGTTAGATATTATATAATATAATAGTAAAAGGGTTAAGTTAAAACTAACTAAAAGAAGGATTTAATAGCTAGGATAATAAGTCTTAAGGGTAAGACCTAGCAGAGAGGAGAGATTATATTATAACCCTAGTAATTATATTATATATACCTTATAAAAATTCTATATAAGGCATTAGCCATAAAGACTTACCTAACTTATACTTACTAACTAATACTTTTATTATATTAGAATAATAAATATTAAAATAATATATGCTAAAAATACTATATACTAGGAATAACTTAACCCTAGGACTTATTATCCTTTATATAATTACTTTAGTATATAAAATATATTTATTAGTATTTTTATAGAACTTAGCTTACTAGCTATTAATAAAGTATCTTTATATTAATAAGCCTAAACCGTATTACTTAATTATTAAGAGATGTAATACTTTGCATTGCTTAGTATTACGCCCTATGTTATCTGTAAACATAAACCTAGTATGGATTAGTCTACCTGTTTAGAAACCCAACTGTCACATATAGAAGAATATTATACCCAAGGCTTAGGCTATACTTATATTTTATATATAATATGCAACTAAGAGCAAAGCCTATTATCCGGGCCAATTAACATCAGGAAGGCAAGACATAACGCGCTTTTATTAAAGCTATCTAAAGTTCTAGATCTCTTATCGTAAAGTTATTCATGCTAGTGCTTACCTTATATAATTATATATTATAGTATTATTGGCGCAAGTATAAGCTTAAGGGCAAGCTTAATGGGGTCGACTTACCTTTTATGGAATTTATTTTACCAGAGAAGTTAGAACCGTTGATTTGGCCTGACTTTTATAAGTTCCTAAGCGCCTGATAATAAGTCTAGACGGAGCCTATGTATTAGGGATATACGGACTCTGTTATATTATGAATTATGTTGACTTAGACAGTGGCATTCTCTCATTATTCTTCCGACTATTATCGTGCATATCTTAATTTTGTGTAATCTTATAGCGGGATAATATATAATGTTAGTTGAGCCAATCGGCTAAGAAACGAAACGTCTGCAGCGCTGCCCGCAAATCAAATGCAATCAAACAAATTGCCAAACAAATTAAACAAATATCTCGAAATCTTATTTCAAACAAACAAATCCAAAATCATGGATTTGAAATAACATTTGATATATTTGATAAAGGATATGATGCCGGGGAACATAGTTGGCCAGGCTCATGCGCGTCATGCTTCACGACCTACCCGGTACTTAGAGTGTGCCAAGGATCTGGCACTTAGACCAGGCCAATCAGAGCCATCATACAAGCTCCACATATCAGTGCGCTAACCCCCTGTAAGCCCCCACAACACCAAGCATCGCGTCATTGTTTGATGTTTATTTGTCACAGCGCGTACTCGTCCTCAATCATCAATAATGCTTAATCCAATGGAGACAGACGGCCAACTAACCCCTTCTCCACCGGCCAGGTTTTGCTCACCCTTAGCCGTCAAGTGCGATTAGGAGAGGTGAAGAACCAGAACGATCATTGTCTAAACAACTAGGGTAGCCCATTCTGGGAATTTGTGTCGACAGAATTGCAATGTGTAGTGGTGCCGCGTTTGCCGACCGGCGAGTAAATGTACTAGGAAACCTATCATGGTTAAGAGGCTTTTTTGACGGTTTTCCAGTTGCGGTCTATGAAATTGCTGATAAGCACAGCCTGCACTTGAGATCATGCATGGTGTCTAGGAGATGATCTTTTGGTGACGGTTGGATGTATTCCGGCTTGTAGGGTTTGGCTTGGTCTTTGGTGGCAAGTAGCGATTGGCTGAAGAGATGAGGTTCGTGTGCTCGAGGTCTAGGGTCGCAACAAATAGCCCCACTGGGAGGCCGGGAATAACATCGGAGAACCACGGCGCTGAGATTTGGAACATTTGAAATGTTTGATCAAATATCTCAAACAACAAATCCAGTTCCAAAAAGTGTCAAATAAATCAAATATGACCACGGATTTGATTTGTTTGATTTGAGGGCAGCGCTGAACGTCTGGTTGATTCTCGCTATTCAATCCTGGAGGTGAAGTTGCATCCTCCTTCAGTACTCCCCCATCTGCTTATCTAGGGAAGTTTTAGCGCACCAGGTCCTCCAGTCTTCATGCCAGCATGGACCATGTGCTGGTTTGATTGGCTCTGTCTTAACGATAAGAAAGCTTGGTAGGGTCCCACCCAATGGTTGGAGACCTGTGAGCCATGGAGATGATAGAATCCCAGTGAAAATTTCCCAAGTCAATTGTTTTCTTTTTCCGTTTTCTGCCTGACGCAGCGAAAGACGTTTGATCGCCCAAATACTTGACCAGCAACGCATCAATTAATGGCCAATCATATCAAGAACTTGCAGGCTCAAGCGCCCAACGACGTCCACCCCATTCATTGCGGCTCGTGTTGAAAATGCGTGGATGGAATCTAAATTGATGACAGTGTGAATGATGCATCGGCAATGTCATCTTCGCCCCAGCTGTTGCTGACATAAATTTGTGGATGCGAATCACCATCAGCGCATACTAAGTCCGTTCTCTAAAGCCAGGAATTAAGTGTTCACGAGATTGGCTCATTCAATGGGCACTTGGCGATAATATCTGTGATACCCTCCATCCCCAACTTTGAGGAACCTTGCAACTTGTTTTTCTTGGTTCCGAGCTCATCTACTTTACTCATCTTTCTCATTTCATCTACCATTGCTAGTCTTCGAGTGTTAACTGCCGTATACATAATGACAATATCCTAATACAGCGAGAAGTCTAGGCCATATGGCTAGCTAAGTCATGAACTACGCTAGAGGTCATGACTGTCAATCTTATATTGTTACGATGGGCTTGAGGCCATTGATTTCTCAAGCTTTCACCTGTAGCCCATGGCACCTTTGGCATCTATCTGGTGGGGCAATGTTAGATTAGTGGTTGGGAATGGATCCACTTTCCTTTATCACAATATTATTCTTGTATCCAGAAAAGGAGGGGGAACCCTCCCTGAAGACTGATCAGAAAACCAAGTCGATAATCAATAACATCACCACATTCTGGTCCACATCTTAATGCACTCACCCCATTGTATAGCTACGTGTCCTAGATCTTAGTATCGTATGGCTTTCAGTATGAACCCTCTATCTACCAGGTTCTTTTAGGCGATAGAAGGACTGGCTCGGCTGTTGAAATGTCCTAAATTACGGCCATTTGGATTGCTAACGATGGCTCGAATGTGGGAGATGAAGACGATATGAAAGTCATGATGTTGATAGTTCCTAATTATGTTGTATAAAACCTACGTCGACTGGTGTCGCAGATAGTTCAGCCAACTTCTCTCTGATAGTGCGAATTTTCTGGGTCTACGGCCTAACGGTCCGAACATAGATAGCATAAGCATCAAACTCAGCGTATATCTTGCTCAGCTTTACCAGCCACAGCCAAATTAGGAGAGATATACAAATTACAGAGAGTAATAAGAATGCATTTTTAACGCTTTATTAATAAATATCATAGAGAAAGCCAGTTAAGGCAAAGGTATTAAGCTGGCAATAAATCTAACCCTGAGATATAATAAAAAGAATATAATCTTATCAGCCAGAAGATAAGTTTAGATTACCTCGCTTATCAAGGATATTAGTAAGGTAAGACAAGGTCAAAGGCCAAAAGGGATGCCTCTTAGGATAGTTAATAGTAATATTACGCCGAGATTACTATAGGCTATAATTTAAGTAGCTCTTCTAGATAACTATTAGTCTAGGGACCGAAAAGGGTCCTAGAACCTAGAGGTTTAGGTAATCTTTTTAACCAGGTCTTAATAGCAGGGGTCTATAAGATATTACCCTAAATTATTAATTTAGAAGTAAGAGGTATTAAGGGTAAGACCTATAAGGCAGCTACTAATAAGGCTAGTAATAAGGATAGTTATAATCTAGGAGAAGACTAAAAGGAAGACTTACTTCTAGTTAATAGCCTTATAGGTTTTATTGCAGAGATTAACACTAATAGTAGTATTAGTAATATATATTAAGGTAGAGATAGAAAGCTTATACTAGGAGAAGATAAGGATAGTAATAGTAATACCTATCTCTATAAAAGAGCTATAGCTAGGAGAGTAATAAGTAATCTTATTACTTATAACTATTATAGTATATTAATATAAGATCTTAGTATTTACTTTATAAATATAAAACTTACTTTTTATAATATTATATTTATATATAATAAAACTAATATATATAATAGTAATAATAATACTAATCTACTAGGTAAAAATAATAGCCTTCTCCCCTATAGGCTTGCTAATAGACTAGGTAGTATATATACCAGCCTAAATACTAATAGTATTACTAATATTATTAGTGCTATAGGCAAAAAAAGTAATATAAGTAGTAATAATCTAAATAAAGAAGTAAAGGTACTTAACCTTATTAGTATATTTATAGGCATAGGCATAAATACGCTTTATATACTTACCCTTAGGAGTACCTTTAATACTAACCTAAGTAGTATAAATATTATAATAAGTACTATAAAGATAAGTAATAATAACTATAGCAGGAATTTACTTAATAGCAGTAACTAGGTTCTAAGTCTTATAAATAAAGCCAGCACTAATAGGGTTAGTATAGAGGTATTATATAGCCTAGCCGAGAAAACCTTTCTTTTTATAGAGCTTAGTATAATAGCACTTCTTAGCCTACTTTAAGAGAAGCTTATAATCCTCCTAATTATACTTAGTAAGATTAAGTCTTTTCTTCTTATTATTACTATTATTAGAGGCAGCAGGAGTAAGAGAGATTTTACTATTACTTATTATCTTAAATTTAATATTACTATTAAACTCTTTATCCTTAGTATTATACTAAATAACAGCATAGTTAGGGATATAGGTATACTTAGCCTTAGGAGGAGTAGGGCGCTTAAATAAGAGGAGATCTTACTAGGCATCTAATTATCAGAGAGTATTATTATACTTAATAATAATAGCATAAATAAAGGGAATAAAGAAGAGGGCAGAGAGGAAGAAGAGGCCTTAACTAATACCTAGGGTAATAGAGGTAATATACTAGGCTGGCTTATTATTAAGCTTAAGCTTAGGAGAGCCCTTATAGATAATAAAGAGCATATAGATAGTGCTGGCAATTAGGAAGAAGCAGGGAGAGGTCTAAACAGCCTAGGGGATAGGGTTCTTATAGATATAGATAATAAACTTAATAAGCAGGAAGATAATAGTAGTAAAATAACTAGAGATAGTAGGGGCTATACTAAGACCAGTAAAGATAGTATTAAGACCCTGGCCTTTATTTTAGCCTTATTTAACCTAGCTAGTACTAATAGTGGTAATACTAATACTAGTAATAAAAGAAATAAGTAAGTAAGTTAAAGAGATATAGGTATTATTATAAGTATATTATATAACCTAGATAGAGGTGCTAGCAGAGGCATAGGTAAAGGCAAGAAGCTATATATTAGCATTGCCCTTAAAGATTTTAATAGAAATAATACCATTCTTAATAGTTAAGGCAGTTTGGCCACCGATAGCTAGAGCACCAAGGAGCTTAAAAATAACACAGAGGACTATAGCACCTCTATAGGTAACAGAGCGCAAAGAAACGCTAGTAGCCTAAGTATTAGCAATATTATCTTTTAGGGAAAAGAAAGATTAGTATTAGATACTACAAGCATTATTAATGCCAAAAAGGTTAAGGAGGGTAAGATAATAGTATACTAGCACTATTATTATAAGCCTTAAGTAGGGTAAAGTATATACCTAGGGCAAAGACATAGGTATAAGCTTTAAGTACTATCTTAATTAACTAGTTAGAGTCTTTATCTAAATATATATAAAGGGAACTTAAGCAGTCTAAAAGATACTATTAATAGAGGAAATATAAATGCTTAAGTAGATAAAACTCTTAGATTTAAAGGTCTAATATAAAGACTTATAAACTTTTCTACTTCGACCTATCCCTCCTTGTATAAGACCCTAGAGCTTCAGAATCTATAACCAATATCCCTTCTATGGCTATTAATACTACCTTAGTACTAAAGATAAATTATCTACTTTAGTAAGATAATCTAGCTATTAATTACTTTCTTAATATAAACACCGGCAGCAGCTATAATATAGTAAAAAGCATGCCTTTAGTAAGAGGACTTAGCTATTATATATTTAATATAAATATTAATTACTACTATAATATATTAAGAAGCTTACTATTAGCCAGATTAAGTAGAGCCTAGTTACTCTGCTTATAGTAGTATATAATAGCCTTAGATAGCCCCTGTAGTATATTTAAGTATAATACCTACCTATAAGATTACTTACCTATCTACCCTATGCAGGGAAGTCTTAAAACAAGAAAACTAACACTAAAGAAGAGGGAGACAGGGTCAGTAGAAAAGGATAGCTTCGCCACCTTAGTCTACTTTAACACTAACACTAAAGCTCTTTAGGGGCCTTAGTAAGCAGTCCACCACATCTATACCACGCCTAATATCCTTATATATGCCTAGATACCCTCTATCTCGCCAATACCTATAGGACCCCTCTTAGAAAAGACCTTATTAATTATTAAGAGTTTAAGTAATCTAAGGAGCTATAATACTATCTTATTAGAGGCTTTATATTAATAACTAATTAATAGCTATTAATTAGATAGCTATAACTATATTGCCTCCTAAAGTAAAATTTAAAAATTCTAAGTTATTTTTATTTTTAAATATAAATATAAGATAAAAATAGGATATTATAATATTCTTATAGGAAGTTTATATAACACCAGCTTTCTAATATTAAAATAATTTATCTTATCTCTTATAATTACTACTACTATAAACTTATAATATATACCTATTAGTAATTAATGACCTTTATTATTAGCAAATATAGCTATATTAAAATACTAAGTCTGCTAAACCTAGGGGAATCTAGAGGTTTAATTTCTTATAAATTATTTAAAATAGCCGCCTATTAAGATAGTTTAATTCTAAAGTATATACCTAGGCCTGTTAGCCTACTATATAAATTACTACTAGTAATAATACCTAATACTATTTTTTATAGCCTATGCCTCCTTTTTTTGGTTTTTCTAAGGGATTTAGGTCTAGGTTAGAATATAAGAATATATTATTAGACTTTTGGCACCTAATTATAATAATATAGGTTAATAGATTTTTATTAGCCTGCTTATTATATTAACTTGCTTATAAAGTATATTAACTATATATAATATATAGGTTTTTTATATTAATATAATATTAGTTTTTTTTTTTTTTAAAAAAAAAAAAAACTTTACCTTATATAATTACCTTATTTAATATAAGGCTAAGTTAATTACTAAAGTTAGCTAGTTAATCCCTTTAATTAAGTACTTAAAATTAGATAAAGGGTTATTATAAATATATACCTAACTTAAGCCCTAAAGCTATAGTATATTAACTTCTACTTTATATAACCTATAATCTTTCCTCTTACTCTAAGATACTCTAGTTAAGGCTAATAACCTTAATATTTTAAACCTAAAATATTATTATTATAGGCTATAAAGTTAATATTTAGTAATTAAGAATTAAAAAGTAAGATAATATATATATTATAAGTCTAGGTAAGCCAGAGGATCCCTTAGTCTAATAATTAATAATACTATTATATTATTAGCTAAAGCTTATTATATAACCTTAGTATTTATATCTTATAGATAAAGTCCTGCCTTAATATAGTCCTATTTATATTATATAATCTATTTAACCCTATTAAGGAAGAACTTACCTCTTATATTATAGCCATTCTTATTATATAGCTTAATATAGATAAAATGCCACTCCTTAGGGTTTAAATAGGCCCTATAAAAAGTAGTTACTTTATCTAATATATTAAACGTATTAAAAGAGATTTTTCTAAAGCCCTTTTACTTAGTAATATTAATCTTAGGCAGTTAACTACTAGCAGTATTAAGCCAGAAAGCAGGCCATATTCCTCTATCTACTAGTATAATAAACTTAGCACTAATATTATAATTACTACTAGGAGCTATAATAAAGATAGACTTAATATAAATTACTTTAAAAAGATAATAAATAAGATCTTATTAGTTAGTCCTTAGCTTAGCCGATAAATTAAGAACTATCAGTAATAAAGATATACTCTTTATTTATTTAGGCACCGCTATTATATATAAGACCTCAGGGGTAAAAATAGTTCTAGTAAGGTTCTAAATAATTAAAAGAGTCTAAAGGAATCTCTATTATTATATATTATTTAATCGGCGGTTTTAGGCTAGAGTAAGATACTCTAATATATTAAGGCGCAAAAGGATATCTTTAAAGTATATTATTTCAATGACTTAGGATAATAAGTTTAAGAACTCCTAAATAAGCTATTACTAAGAAGAGTAAGGCAAGAAAAGTAGTATTTAAATACTTATAAGATTACTATATTATAGTCCTCCTAATCATGCAGGGATGTTAGATAGGGGCCGGTAACCAGATTTGGTGACAGATGAGGTCTATCCGTCGACATAAGTGTAAATTAAACTACTGCTTCAGGTCGTCGGATTGAACTAAGCTGATTTTGTCAAATGTGTAGGTTGCTCTCACATCATTGTAACTCGGCATATAGTTGTTGCTTTGCCTCTACAAAAGGGCACATTCTGAAGGGATCACGGACAAGAGATATTCTGGATCCTTGCTTTCCAAGCCGCCACTATCGAGAGGTCGTTGTAAACACACATAACCCAAGAAAGGAAAGTGAGAATCTGCTTGAAACCATAGTTCATGGTTTTTGTTAACCCTTCTCCGGCATCCTCTGGCGTGGACACGGTTTCTGCCGCTTGAACCATGACCCTGTTTGGAGTAACGGGGCAGGAGACGTCTACAATGGTTGGAGGGGTCCGGGTTGACCTCTATGTTCAAATAGAAGGAGAAAACAGATTTTGACACACTATGTCTCAGCCACGCTAATGCACGAAGTAAAAAGTACACTAGAATATAGGAAGATCCTTTGTCAATTGATTTCTTTCAATGAATTGCATTTTACTCATTTGAAGCGATCTGTATCGGCCAAAAAGACCCATAAACAAACCTGTATAGGGTAAGCCGCTGGTAAATCGGACTGTCTCCCCTGCCTAGTAGCAACCAATCAGAGGCTGTTTAAAGTGTCCGGCATCCCTGCTGCTGTTGA
This sequence comes from Fusarium oxysporum Fo47, assembly GCF_013085055.1. Lineage (NCBI taxonomy): Eukaryota > Fungi > Ascomycota > Sordariomycetes > Hypocreales > Nectriaceae > Fusarium > Fusarium oxysporum. The sequence goes on from NC_072849.1 coordinate 2,836,610, forward strand.
GTTTGGTATATCCAGAATAACATGTTATTGTATTCCTGGGTCTGGGTAGACAGTGAGCTGAAGCGTATTCGATAATTGCAGTAGTAATATTCTCATCGCATTGTAAGTGCAAGTCGTAAAGGCTGTCCAAGGCATATCGTAGTCTAGAAGCGTGGGGAAAACTGGCTTGCCTATTCCCTGATGTAAAGCCACCTCTGAAGCAGGCCTTGTGTGATTCGCTTCCCACTGCTGCCACCAAGAGTTCAGCTCTTAAAGAGAAGCAGCGACCTGTCTTGTGAGGCGAGAACGTTCGAACTTATAGTTTTTGTTTTTATCGTCATATCCCTTAATTTATGCAATATATCCAGCAGTGTCTGCTCCGATATCAACAAGGTAATCAACGGCTAATTTCGATGCTGGATTATCTTCCCAAGGCAACGTTTTCCACATGGAATTGCAGAGAAACGTGCTTTGGCCGGAAATAATAGACTTGGTGATCTGAAGTACGTTAGACTTTGACTTTAATGAAATTGGTCTCGCTTACAAGTAAGATGCGATGCTCAAAAAGGTGCTTTTCCCAGCGAAGGACTTTTGCTGGCGTAGACCTCTCTGTTCCATAAACCATCTAAGACCATTTGCATGGAATGTCCAACCTTTTTCCATCCTGTAGGCAAGCATCTGCATCTGTCAATGTCTTGAAACAGCGTAATGGCTTTGTGACCTACCTCATACATATAAAGAGCAGTCAAAGATGCGAGCCTATCCTCAGCAAACCGGTCATCGGAACGAGAAAGTCCATGACGAAACGCAGATAGCGCTTGCCCGTATAGCTCGTGCGCGCTAGCGGTCGCATCCCGGTGATTGTGAGCTTGTCCGAAAACAAGTGCAGCCAACGCAACCTACGACTTTTGGTATGCCATTTTACTTTTTTTCACCAATGCTGAAGTCCAATCCGACGTGATGCCACATCGAGTTTCCCCTCTATCAATTATAAGATATCGGTCACTCGTTTCAAATAATTTGAACGAGAGATAAGACATGAATATATCGCCCCTGAATGCCGTCAAAGGCAGGGTATTTGCTGGATAAGCTGGGGTAATGTGGGAATGGAAGCGGCGGCTTTGAACGGCATGAATGACCAAGAGAGGGCTCACTGTTTGCGGTGTAGACTCGTAGGACTTAGCATAAGCCATTTCCATAGAGCGCTGGATACGGGGTCTCTCATCCACAACCCTCAATCGGGTTGCAAAGCCGCTGCATTCAATGCCCGCTTTGCAACAACGAGTGCACTATGGGTGTATATCGTGACATTTGACCTTCCTTCTTTTGCAGGTTCTGCATCCTTTACTTAGCGCTCCCATTGTAAAGAATTAGGTTCGAAAGAGAGATTGGAAGGATCAAGAACTGCATTTGAGATAAAGATGGAAATGCACAATATGATGAAGGCAGAAGCTCGCATATAACTCCATGTTTTGGGCTGTTTTAATCTCACAGCTTACAAATCTCATATCCACGTATCCGTAGCACACGAGTGCTCGCACAAATGCCCCCGAAATAAGCCTAGCGTGGGATATGAGTCAGGTGAGCTCGCATTCATGGCCCTGAAATAAGCCTAGTGTAGTGCAGCCCCCACTTACTCGCACGGCAAGGGACTTGGTCTAGACTGTACAGCAACAGAACGAACGGCATGCCAGATCTCAAAGCCTAAAGGTACCTGAATTATAAGTATATGAAGTCTCCTTTTCTTCTACTTCTTTACATGCCTACTTTCTTCCTTCTTTCAATATCTAATATCTCCACCTTTAGAATCCATTTACCAACGATCAAATTCTACCAAGATGGCTACCGAATCGGCCGCCTTCAAAGTCCATATCACAATGGATACACAGTTGGAACCTAAGGTTTCCTCTTTCCTCGCCGTCAAACCAACTCTACCTCAACCTATGGGCTCTACTACGTCACTGTCATATATATACTCCACGCCACCATCCTTTACCCTGGCTAACAAAGCGGACTGAACCCACTACCTGGCTACGGCCTCCTTTGGTCCTCCATACCACTTTCCTTCCGCAGGAAGTACTATCATCACCTATATGGAATTCGGACCCAATCCGGAACAGGAAGACGGGTTTTGGCATCGGACGCAGACCGTGGATTACATTGTGATGCTTGAAGGAGAACTAGAGCTAAGTCTGGATGGGGGAGAGAAAAGGATAATGAAAAGGGGGGATATTATAATACAGAGAGCAGCTATGCATAAGTGGAAGAATCCAAGTAAGACAGCGAGCGCGAAGTTTGTGGGTGTGCTTTTAGGAGCCGAGGGTGCAGTGCAAGATGGGGTAGAGTATGGTGGGGAGTATCTTTAATAGAAGTGTAACTGCGGGACTTAGCGCCAGATCAAGTTGGGAGAGATACTCAAGTTTGTCTGCTATATTTTGTCGCCCCTTGCCTTATTAGATGATCCCACCGGCTTAAAAGAATTAGCATAAATAAGCTGGGTCGATTAGTACCTTCTAATCAACAAGAGAATTAGATTGTGCTAGCATCGAAGCGCTGGTATGGATGGTTAATAGTCTAGGAGCCGAGCCCCACAGCTTCTCATATAATAAACCTGAGCCAACACGCAAAATACTGGATTCATGGAACATTATTCTACGTTTCTTCACAGACAGAAGCATCGCCGGTCACACCCTCACAGGGCATCGAGTCGTATGAAACAGGTCTTCCGGGTGATCCCCCAGAGGCAGATAGCTCGTTAAATCGCGCCGAGTCACCCACTTTGTCAATTGACGCGGTCGTAGCCAGAGGTGAACAGTCTCCACAATCGATAGAGGGGAACGTCCCGGCGTCACCGTGCCTACAGCTTCTTGTGAACATGTCAACTTCACAGGAAGGCCCAGCAGAGAATTCATTGTCCTCAAGCCCTGACAGGATCCCAAGTAATCCTACGAGTCACGCTGCCGGAGATAATAATATATATATAGAAGCAGACTGCAAGCCATATTATATTAGTAATATATTAAGTTCCTGCAAGGATAAATATATAGCAGATTTATTATATAAGAACAAAGGCGTTATAATAAGTCTATATATAGTATTTAAAGATGACTTAGGTAGGCCATGAAATAATAAGAGCATGGGATAACGGGAAAAAGAAGGCGCAGAAGAAGTAATATCTAATCTCGAATCTCAGCCTAAAAATACTTAGGAGCCTAATTCTACTTCTTAGTTAGATATCTTAGATATATAAAGCAAGGTAGAGATTAATAATAAAGATAAACCTATTAGTATTTTAGTAGAATTAGATACCTACTTAGCTAAGTATTTTTTAGAAAGAAACTAGGGATATACTTATAACTATAAGGGGGAAGCAGAAGAAAACAAAATAGCATATATCTATAATAATAAGCCATAGGTATATAGCCTATTAGATATAGTTAATTACTAGCAGGGCCTTGTAGTATTAGACTTAATTAGTCATGCCTTACCTTATGCCGAAGTAAGAAAAAGTAATAATACTTAGCTAGACTAGTTCTTAATCTTAAGCGGTAGAGATAATTATCTAAAGTTAGATATCTAAATATTATAGAGAAGCTCCCTTAATATTTAGCATATTTTAAATATAAATAGTATTATTTCTTATGCTACCTACTTATCTATTAATTACAGGTTATATATATTATATTATTTACTGCCTACTAGGAATTTAGTAAGTAATATATATATTTTCCATTAGGGAATGCCCTTATATATTATTCCCTACCTATAACTAGGCAGTAGATAGTAGTTGCCTTAGTTTAGGGTTTATATCTCCTTTCCTAGGATTTCTTATATCTATTAAATAACCACGTATTTAATTAAAAATAAGAGATAGATATAAATTAATAAACTCCTTTTACCTGCTATCTGCTATTACTATCTGCCTAATATAATTTAATACTATCCTTATTCTTTTAATAATATAAAGAGTAAGGCATATAATTATTAGAGGGAGGCTTATAGTAAAATAGTTTATAGTAAGATAAATATATATTATTATCTTCTGTAAAAGTACTTACTATAAATATAATATAATATAAGATAACACTCTAAGCGGTCTAACCTTGCTATATTCTGCAGTATATTTATTATATTAGATATAAAAAACATTAAACTAGAGGCAAAATTACTAATATTATAGTAATATTATACTAAGATTATTAATTACCTTTATTACATTCTAGACTAATCTAAAGCTAATCTATTAAATACCTAGATAAATATTAGTACTAAAGATATTATAACCTCGGAAAAGTATATATTTTTATATAAGAGTAAGTACTTAGCATTATAGATTTATTTAATAAGGTATAGTAACTATAAACTATTGGCATTATTAAAATATTTTAACTAGAGTCTGACTAGCCAAGTAGGAAGCACTTAGGTTAAGACCTATTACTTATATTTACTGTATAGTAGGGGTATTACTTATGCTTAATAGTATAATATAAATAAGGATTTTTTCTAGATACTAGTAAAGCAGGATAGAGTGCTATTTAGCAAGCTAAATCTAAAGAGGCTAATATACCTGCCTTTACTACTTAATACTTGGATAATAGCTACTTAATAATATTATAATACTAGGTTAATAATATCTAATAAGTCTATATCTAAGCTTAAGTGGCTTTATAAAGTATTTTAAGCTATAAAAGCTTAAATAGGGTTTATACTAGATAGTTCTATAAATATAAGCTTAGGTATTTAAAAAGAGTATTAGATTTCTTAGGACTTATTTGCAGTTTTAAATCCTGCTGCTTTAAGTTTATAGGGCTAATATTATTTATTTTAGATATTATTAATTACTTATATTAATAGGTTTATATATTAGGAGTTTAATTAGTAGCTTTTTATAATTAAATTTATTTAGTCTTAAGTAAGTTACTAAGATGCTAATTAGGAAGATTATTAGAGGAATATAATTATAGTTATAATCCTTTTTTATTTATTAAAGGCTAGTATTAACTGCTATTACGTAGCTAGGTGCTTATAAATATTTAAAGATATATATAAAAACAGGAAAGGTAAACCTCTTTATAATTTAAATTTTAAGAATAATATATATTAAATAGGTTTAGCCTGGTTGCCTTATAATCTTTTTAATTAGTCTAACTTCTACCTATAAGATAATCTTATAGTATTAATTATATTTATATTTAATAGGCTTTAAGGCGTTTTTTGCAATTAGAAAGAAGTAGAATCTATAAGTAGGGAGTATAATAAAGCCAGAGAGTTAGAAGATTGCCTGCAAATAAGTATGCTTAATACTTATCCTGCTACTTTGAATTATATGTAGAAAATGGTTTACTGGCACTTTATACTTTAGGTTATCTAATATACCTGTAGCTATGTGATTATTGACTATGAACTTGATGATGAACTTTGGTTGTCTTGAGAAGGATACCAAGGGCTGAGCTTTAATATTATTTATAAGTTAACTGGCGAGCCTTCTTATCTATCTTACTTATATAAAGGACTATATAACCAGGGATATGCTTACTATGATAGAGTATATAGGCTTTTCGACTAGGATAATAGGCTTCTTTATATGTTTTAGGATTATTATTATTACTACTAGCTGGCTTAAAGGTTTTATTTATTTATTAAAATGCATCTAGGTGTTGCTAATGCAGAAAGATAGAAATATTCTTTAGGAAATTTTGCCTTACTGCACCTTTAGATAATTTTATATTATAATAAGTATAGTCTATTTATTAAAGCCCCTAAAATTACTAGCCGGCTTAATCTGACTTACTTATTTATATCTGGTCTATATTAATAGAAGATAGGTATAGATGATACTGAGTATAATAAAGAGGATTATTGGCTGCTAGGTGGTAGCTACTATTTGGCTAGAATTCCTGATAGTCTTATAATAGATGAAAATACTGATCTTGAAATTAGAGGCGAAAGTGAGGTTGCCAAAGTAAGTAAGGCGTTTACTATTAACTTTGGAAGCTTTATCCCTTTTACCGAAATTCTATTTTGTATTAAGGAAGGGATAGAATTAATCCGTGACTTGTATGCTACTAACTGACTAAGAGTTTTAGCCTATTATGAAAATTCTTACGCCTGCCTTAAGTAAGCCCTGGGGGATCCTCTATGTAATCTTTTATTAATAATTATACTAACTTTTATATTATCTATGGTTATGCCGGCACTACCACCCTATAAGACAAGTTTCTAGGGCAGACCCAAGAGAGACCTATGGCTTTTAGCTATTATATTAATAACCAAGATGCTCTGGTTTTTCTACCCCTAATATTTCCTGTGGTAAGATAATAATAATAAGATACTTAGAATTCTAGGAATAATAAAGCAAATAGGTAAGATAATACGTTAAGATATTAAAGACTATAATACTAACGAATAGTCTAAAGCATAGGGGTATCCCTAATTATATCCTCTATAAACTTAGTTATATTGTTTACTTGCTAAATAGATAGAGTTAGGAGAGCCTGCAAAATAGCAAATTATATCTTAGTCCTTATAATAATCTCTTAGATCTCTGAGATAAATTATTATTGCTAATGGATGATCCCGTTATATTTATTACTTATATATTTAATACTAATGATAATATTTGGATTAAATGATACCAGAAAATCATCGCAAGATACCGAACGTAGGAGGGAAAGGCATTAAGAAGACGATTTTTTTGATTATCTAATGGCTTCTTCTATGGCTTCTACCAGACAGATAAGCATGCAATTAAACCCCTCCTCTTCTACCGTCGGCGTTCTTCCCCAAATGAAAGGCAATTCTATACCCTGTGTTGGAGGCGCTAGTCAAAGCCATTGGGTTAGCTAAAATTGGCATTTCGATTTTCGCGGTCAGTAAGCTAGCCAATTTGGCTCTTAGTGCACTTTTCTCTGTCCAACCAGAACTTAGCGGTCACACGCTAACGCTTTTCGATTTTCGCGGTCACTTTACTAACCTAATCAGGATTTAACGGTCAGCTCAGGGGAATCTCATTTTCTGATACCATCCTACGAAAACATACCGTACCCACCACGACCCCTTACCTTATGAATTGACAGGTACAGAGAGTTATAGTGTAAACTGGCCACTAATATCTGATTGTAGCACCTTAATACACTGTGAACTAAGATACCTAATGATAGAGATATGGCCACGCTCTGTCGCTTCTCCCTTCTTCCCTAATATTCAAGGTCTAGGGAGGAGATGTTTTATTTGGCGAATTTCGTTGGACCTCAAGCCTGCTAGTATATCATTCACTATTAAAAATTATTAGCGAAGTGAGATTAGAAAACCCAAATACCGAACGCATCGCATCCCCGCCGGCTGAAACTTGTCAAGTTCGACAGCATAAATTTCTAGAAGAAACTAAATGTTCATGATATACTATTTACAATTTCTTCCAATGGTTTCAAGACATGGTTAACGAAATCATCCTCTTTCACAATAGACTTGCCGTCTAAAGCGAGACACCATGCAACAACCTCTTGATATCTCCGGCCAACCCTTGATGCTAGTTTTGGCACAATCTTCAAGAGATCGTCCGCCCAACTAGTCGATTTTCCTTTGTCCAACCGTTGTAACGCAGCTTTAAGCGGTTGCCATAAGCCTATCTCTAGTAGCAGCACACCAAGACTATAGATATCATGCGTCTTGGTATATCTTAAACTCTTCGCACCTACCAGCCGATCAGGATGCTGGTAGATACCAAAGTTCCACACCCAGTTCGGGTCACTGTGTGTCTCTTCAATTGCACCTTCCTGGTAGGTTCTCGCTTCTATGTCGCGAATCAAGTCGAAGCCCATGAGATAGGCGTTTTGCAGGTTTGGTCCGCTTGCCACATTCTGCGAAGGCGAATCTGACCACTCGAGCATAGTGACACTAGGGGATGTAACATTTTTGTGAACAAATCCGGCGGAGTGAAGAAACAAAATTGCTTCGGCAAGCTGTACAGCGATCTTCAATCGCTCGTTCAGAGGGCTTTTGGTATTGGGAAAACAGTCGCAGTCGACAGCGTCTTGCAGCTTCAGCATGGCAATAGTCGGGCGAGGCGCCTTGTGAACAAAGAGGAACTGTCTGCTTTTAGCGTGGTAGAGATAATATTCCACTTTCAGAAGCCGAAGGTCGACAGCTGGATCCAAGCAGTTAAGGGCTGCAGCTAGCATGCCTAAGTCTGATTTAAGGTCTTCGAATATCTTCGTGCCATCCATTACATCTGGTGGGATTTCGCGGCTGGAGAGGATAAGCTGTTCTCCATCGAGTGGAAGCGGCAAAAATGAAGCACTTCCCCAGCTAACGATCTCAGATGTGACTTTGTCTGAGTTTTCTAGCCACATTTCCTTAGCTCGTGCCTGTTTGATACTGGTGGCAGTTTGAACAAAGTTGCGAAGTTTGTCGTTAGCTTTTATGACAGCCGGGGCTTCTGACTCGTTGGCGACTGGAATAACAGTTCGTAGTTCTTCAGGGAGCCCAAGCACGCGAACGTGGAAGCGTGTTGTCCAATTGTGAACTTCTTGTTGCATCTCCTTCAAATCAGCTTGTCTCGCTATCCACAGCCCTCGGTTGACAACTTTGCCAACAAAGCCCTTGCGCTCGATTTTACCCAGACTTCGCTGCACTTTGCTAACAAGGTCCTCTAAATAGGTCGCAGTTCGATCCAACAACGCCGCATCCTTGGGGGCCAGCTCGTTGTTGGCTGATTGGGAGGCTCTTTGTTGAAAGTAGGTTTGAACTGCTTCTAAAGCTCGGAGATCCCAGTCGAATTCAGCTTGTAGTCTCCGGGCTGCATCATCGAAATCGGCGCAGGCACCTAGGAATTGGAGGATAAGAGTGCCTGATGTGATTACAGTGCCGAACACGTCCATTGTGAGGAGTACAGCTGGAGCAAAACGTGTACAGGCGGTATTGTCAACACCGTTGGCCTTGAGAAGATAATAAATATTGCAGGAGTAGTGAGTAGAAAATTAAATGATTCTAGAAAGTTGGTGGGCGAGGTTCTCATCTTTATTACGTGTTCCATGTGCTAAAATGTTATGCTGCGTATTTGCACAGTGCTCACCTGCATGCTGCTGTGCTTGGTGGGCGACTCCATATCTCCAGCCAATTACAGTAATATAACAGTCACGTTATTTATCATACTCAAAATACCTTACGTATGAGAAACCTAGTTTGGGGCTGTTCTTCTTCGTCTCTCCGGGCCAAGAAGTGATGACACTCTTGGTCCATGTATCTGATTGTATCATAGGGTATCTAAATATGGTTCTTATACCTACTTCACTAAATCCCTCCAAGCATACCCGCCACAATTGCCCAAGATTGGTCAACCCTAAGTGACTGACTTACTCTACTCCGTACTTGATAAATTGCAGAACGGGCCTCATTCTATCTGACTGCATATATGCACATTTGTGGACACATGCCCCCCTTGGAGAGAAAATTAAACGACCCCAACCACACCAAAACTCACTGGTGCTCCACCGATTGAGAGGTCATTTTTTTATTTTCCCCCTCTCGATATGACTGTTGTGTAAATGAGGCCTCGCCTTGCCTTGGTGTCAAAACGAAGCGATTGGGTGGGGTTTTTCCAATTCATCTGTCCCCGCGCGCACTCCCGCTTCACTTTTGAGCGACCTTCCTTTAACAGACTAGCGCCATGCAGAAAAGAAGTGTTAACTTAGCAGCTTGATTCCAATAGAAGATATCCCGTCATTAATCCGGAGTCAAAGGCATAGATAATAGCTATAGGGACGGAGAGTTCTAACTGCACGGCTGAAGTTGAGCCAAGTTTAATGCGGTAATATGAGCTCGAATTTTGAGTAGGGTGTGAAAATGCAAGACGAAGCAGGAATCACATCACATTAACCCTCGACTGTTATTCATTCAATCAAGGTTGTTGAAACGGGGCGGTTGATGGTGCCCTAGGATTGGTCTGTTGGCACAATTCACCAATGGCTTTCTCTCCTACCCCATCCCAAAAAGCATTAACTCGAAGCAAATTTCTCATAAAGAGGGGTCAAGTCCTAGATTGTCAGATTGCGGACTCTGGCCTTTATCTTCTTTTTCACCCTCTAGCAGGTATCAATTTTACAATTTGACAGAGCGCATTGCTAATCCCTCATGGAGATCCAAGCCACCACCGAAGATGGAATGACTAGCTACCCAAACCAAAAGCGGTCTCCGTATGTACTAGGCGAACATTGCGGAACTGGCCAGTCACCTGTGAATCGCGTCTGGAAGGTGGCGTCGCCCAAGGATGAGTCTAATCCACCCTTCGCCCAAAAGACCATTACACTAGAGAACGATCTTGTACCAACAGAGGAAGTGAGAAGCGCATTCTTGCAAGAAGTGAAAGTGCTTCGCCATGCTGAGCATCAGCATATCGTTGAGTTCGTCGAGGCATTTGCACTGGGTGATCCACCCAACAAGTTGGCGCTTGTGATGAGATTTGCATCAAATGGAAGCATGGCGGATTATTTGGGAAACAAACTGAAATATCCTGAAGCACATTGGTTCAGTTGCTTGCTCTCTGCCGTTGATTATATCCATGGAATGGGAATTCGCCACCGTGATATCAAGCCCGCCAACATCTTGGTAGACGGAAACAAGGCGGTGCGATTGGCCGACTTTGGCATATCAAGAATGGGTATTGGGATAACACTATCAACATCTGTGCCCGAGTGGGCTCGAGGTCGAACAAAGACCTTTTGTGCTCCTGAAGTTGAGAATGGAAGCAGTCGTGGCAGGTCTGCGGATATCTTTTCACTGGGCGCGGTTTTCCTCAAAATGGTCACAGCATACTCTAGACATCTTATTTCGGAGCTAGCGACCGCATTGAAATATAGTGAGGGACCATCGTTCACTATACGGATTGCAGAGGTTCACAAATTCATGGCCAAGTTATCATCTGAACCACCTTCTAATTGGAAGCCTTGGCAGATGAAAATTGTCTCCATGTGTATGAGGATGTTGCAAGAGGACCGCGATGATCGCCCAACGAGTGGAGAGTTATTTGGAGAAATCACCTCTCTGCAGGATGAAGGATTGCTTGAGAGCAGTTGCCGCTGTAGGACAGAGGGCTTGACTCCAAACGCAAAACTCATTGAGGCTTGTAAACAGGGATCAGTCAGCAAGGTGAAAGATCTGCTCGCATCACTCGACTCACACACACTTGCCACGGTGGGAGCGATACAACAGGCCTCTGCATTTGGGCACAAGGGTGTCGTTGAAGTTTTGCTGGAAGCTGGCGTTGATGTCAACCTCGCTGACTACAGCAATCAAACGGCACTTCACTGTGCGGCGGGGTATGCACATCGTGATGTAGTGGAGCTTTTATACGAACAAGGCATCAATGCCACGTCTCAGGACGTTGAGGGACGGACTGCCCTACACTACGCAGCGGGTTCCGGGTGTCAGGAAATCTTGATCAAGATCTTAGAAAACGATAATCAAGGGGTGCTCTTGGAGATGAAGGACCAGAATGGACAGACTCCGCTATACTTTGCAGTTAAAAAGGGCTGCCCAGCAGCCGTGGAAGAAATCCTTCGTCAGCAAGGAAACCCAGATGTGAAAGACAAACACGGACGAACACCACTTCATTTCGCGGCCGGATGTGGTTCATTAGAGATTGTTGACCTTCTGTTACCACATTCAGTGGACGATGTTGCAGAGGACAATGGGATCATCAATGCACGGGACAAAGAAAACGGATGGACACCTTTGCATTTTGCAGTCAGAGGGAAACGGGATGGCGGAAATTATGCAGAAGTCACTAAAGCACTGCTTGATGCTGGTGCAGACCCCATGAAGAGGGATAAACATGCCGGGCCACCGCTCTCTGGTCTGGAGGAGGAACACCCATGCTACAAACTGTTGGATGACGCAATGTATGAAATCGATGCAAGATTACGCGAAGAGAAACGGCGTAACAGACAGTAGGTCTGCTGGACCCTTTGCTGTTCGTCATAGCTCTAAAAGCGATATCTAGAATGCAGAAAAGCATCGCTGCTTGCGAAGCCGAAGCCAAAAGAGCCCCAACTGATGCCACGGGAAATATTCCAGAACAATTTCATCCCGAATTTATATCTCTGCTTACTCTTGCTCAGTATCTGAAAGTTGATCTATGGCCCATTACGTGGGATGAGGAGTTAGATCAAATAGGCGCTGGGGCCACCGGCGACGTCCGACAGTCTCTACCCTTAGTGGATGTAGAATCACAGTTTGCGTTCAAACGTTTCTCTGTGGATCGTTCAACTCACCAGAACCGCGACTTGCCGCCGTCTTTTACTTCATCAACATTTCGAGACGAAACCACCCTCTTCAGGTCTTTACTTTCTGAGTTACTAATACTCAGTCAGCCAGAGATCAAACAACATCCTCATATTGTCGATATTGGGGGCATTGCATTCGACATTGAAAGCGTCGATCATAACCACTTTGATGTATGGCCAGTGCTTATTATTTTAAAAGCACGTTACGGAAGTCTCAGGAATTTCATGAGTAAAAGAGAGGTGAATCTGTCGAGTAAATTGGACTTCTGTGTCCAGTTGGGAAGCGCTCTGATTACTATGCACTCAAACAGTATGGCTTTAGATAGGATGAGCTCTATTTAACATTCCACTGACCTGCTCACAGACATCATCCATGGCGATATCAAGCCTGATAACATCTTGGTTTTTTGCAATGACGACAAGATATGCTTGAAAGTTACAGATTTCAGTTACTCCTGCTTGGGCAGGACAGAGGATGACTTAGTAAAATTGCCGAGTTCGGAGGCATGGCAAGCGCCGGAGTATCACGGCCGTGCGATGAGAATAGCAGACGCAAAGTTGATGGATCTGTATTCCTTTGGCATGGTTTGCCTATGGATACTATTTCCCACCGTTGTTATCGAGTTTCGAAATTTAGAGATGGAAGATGATCGCATAAAGATTATTGAGAGGTTATTCAAAGAGCTTCCGGAAACATCTGTGCCACCAGGCCGCCAAGCATCCTTTTCTCGACTCCTCAGCGCCGCTCTTTGCCGAGATGCACAACGACGCAAGAAAGGCCTGCAGATACTAGTGGATGTCCTGGGCGAGAATTCGTAAGTCAGCCCATAGTACTGTGCAAGGTATGACAACTAACCAACATTATAGAAGGCTAGCAAATACTAAGAAAGAACGTCTGGATGGTTTGAATCTCCTGGGTTTGACTGACAAAGAGACAGCTACAGAGGTTTCGGAGATCATGAATAGCCCAGACAAATTCACTGCAAGAGTGCTTGATAAACTTCACCTAACGGGGGAAGCTTACGACATAATCAGACCACTCCTTCCAAGTACAAGCTTCACATCAACAGAAGAAGTGATCAAGCATGCTACTCTCATCGTGGACCGCCTAAGGGACTATCAGTAAGCAACTGTTATATAATCTGATCCATCTAGATAACTGACAATTTCGTTCAAAGTGCTCTTGGAATAGAAAAGGGCAAGGGCACAATAACGTTCTTAACGCACACATGTTTCAGCGTAAGCCTTTTATTTCTATCAACTTGATCTTTTCTGGAACCCGACATTTAACTTTTATAGGTTGCTTATTCATTCCATCAGCTCGTACGTTTAGACTACCGACTCCGGATCAGGATATTGATGTTCTTGGAAGAACGAGCTGCTGGAGTTTGCCCGCAATGCGCCCTTTCAGCCACCTCTGAGCTCGCATTCTGCTATGCCATTGGTTTTGGGCGTCATGAAGACATCGAAAAAAAGCACTCCTGGGTTTCGAAAGTCGAGATTTGTTTCGAGCAACTGAAGAGACGAATTGAGAACTTCAAAACACTTCCCATGGCTGTGGTCAGGTCAGCTGAATATACGCAGTTTTTGAGTAAAGGATTCTTCTTGACTGATGCCCGAGGTCGATATGGGGGGGCACATGCTTTCCTGGCTGAGAAGTACCTATCTCAAGAGCTACAAAACTTTGAAAAGATCCTGGGACAGAACCACTGGCAAGTCTTCGGCTTGAAAGTCCATTTGATGGATGTCCTCTGTGTCTGCAAAAGGGTCAATGACGCAATGGACATTTCGAAGCAGCTCAAGGCATCCACGGAGATGTTCTCAGCTTCAAATGTCCAACGCATCTCAGCAGAACAGATTCTAGCAGGTTTTTACAAATTACAGAACAATTGGGTCGAGGCCGAAGATCTATTGCGCGGGTCCAAATCCGCTTTAGAAACTGAGTTGGGCCCAATGCATCTCATGACTATCCGGACTTGGAAGTTCCTCGCCGACTTGTACATCAACTGGGGAAAGTTTGATCGAGCGGAGAATGAGTTGAAGCAACTTGTTCCATTCGCTCAGAGGTCACTCCATGGTGACCATCACCTTACATATCAAATCGTCAATAGCTATGCGGACGTACTTGAGCATCAGAATAAGGTTGAAGCAGCCCAGGAGATGAGAGCTCTGCAACAGGGGAAAGGAGACGAGACTAATCAAGGCATCTTGATGGCTTTGGGAGACGAGTATGAAAGAGGCTGCAGCGCGCGGGTAGACAGACGATTCGATGAAGCCGAAAAGATTCTTTCCAGAGTCATGCTGGAGAGCGAGAAGCTTACAAGACAGTCCCGAGGGACCCGCAGGAATCAGTGCACCGATTTGTACGACATGGCAACAAAGGGTCTGGCTCTTACTCTCTTCGGTCAAGATAAATTGAAAGAAGCCGAGAATCTACAGCGAGATCTGTTGGCCCGAATGATTGCCAGAAACCATCCGCTAGATGACGCAAGGCTCGATATAATGGACGACCTCGCTTTTACGTTGGAATGCGAAAAGAAGCTTTATGAAGCTGAGAAGCTACAACTAGAAGTCAGGAAGGGTCGAGCAGATGTACTTGGCCCAGTACATGAAAAGACCACATCCTCACGAAAGCGTCTAGCAGCCATTTTCAGGGCGCAGGGAAGAAACTCAGAGGCTGAGAGCGAGTACAAAGCAATCATAGACGCATGCGAGCAGAGACTTGGACTGTACCACATTCAGACTCTTAAAGAAGCCAAGGCATTGGCAAGTTTCTACCGTGGGATCCCGAGAGGCTTAAAATTGGCAGACGAGGCGTTTATAAAGGCAATAGAGATTTCGAGGAATGTACTGGGTGCTTATTCTGAGGAAACATTGGACTTGGCTGACGAGAGAGCGGCTGTGTTGGAGTTAGATGGTCGAGTGGAAGAAGCAGAGGAGCTTTTAGAGTACACAAAGAGGGACCTATTGAGATATTTTGGGCCCGATCATGAGGCCACAAAGAACGTCATCGAACATCTAGAGGATATCAAGAGTGGGAATTAAAGAGTTATAAGACGTGGCCTACATCCTTATTGTTCGTCCCAATTTCACTGAAAGAGGAAACCCTTGTCGGTATCTAAGGTTGTGATTGGCCAGAGAGAGGGACCAGAGTGGGGTGAGGTAGAAAGCCTCTTTCAGTCAAAGCGGAGACCCCTGTGGGGCTGGGGGAAGGTATAAGCTTCAACAGTCGTCTGGGGGTAACCCTTTTGTGTTTCATCAGGCAGCATACTATGCGGGGTAAGCGACATAGCGTCGACAGGGGTAAAGAAAAAGTCAAGTGAAAGAGGATTTTATTGAAAGAGGCGAAGGTGATTGGCAAGAAAAAAACAGCTAGCAGCAGAAAAAGAAAGTTTAATACGAGAGGAGATTTTTCTAAGAGAGAGACACCTAAGAAATAATAAAAGAGAATAGGAAAATAGCTAGGAAAAGTAAAAAATAAAAAAGGATAGAAAGGGATAAAAAGATAGAGATAAAGAGAGGTATTATATAGCGCGATGGAGCTAGCTGGCCTAAAACCCTTTGTATAACCGACCGGTTTAGGCAATGAGTAATCGCGGATGCGCTGTTGCAATCAGAGCCCCACTGAGAATGATCTACATGGTAATCCATAATGCCAAGATCCGTAAGGCTGCAAGGACGAAATAAGATAAGGGCATTTGGTCAGACTAACGCTCGGGCCTCCTTCGACCATTCGACAGTCGAGAACAAGTCCTGCAACCTTACAGCTAGCCACCTCAGCTCGACGGTGGCAATGTACAATTCGGCTGGCAAAGTGTATGATTGCTTTTAGTGTGGCCGCCGGTTTAAGTATCAGGCAGCAATGGACTGAGGAGACTTTGAAGCAACTCATCACTCGTCGGTATTCAGAATGAAGCGAAACAGGAAGCTCCAATACCTGCAATGCAATCAGAGTCTTTTTTATTTGAGAGCGAATCCATAATACAGCCAGTTTGGTGACGTGGATGCGATTTAGGATTAACACTACAGCATTATGTAAATTATAATCTTTATATTAATTACTTTAAAAGTAAGCTAAATAAAAGGGATATAGATGCAGTATATTTATAGTAGAGGCGCAGTTTAGTAGTGCTTTATACTAGTTATGGCATAGCGTTAAGAACCCTCCTTGATCTAGCTGTTTGCTTCTGTAATCTTCGAGCCACTGCATGATAAAAGCCTTGAATTCTCTCATGAGATAACCACAGTGTGATCACGGTCAATGTTAAGATTACTGTTATAAGTATAAACGGTAAGAGCCAATCCGTGATTTCCATGGCGCCAGATTCTGTGGCTCGGAACGCAACACAGGAGAACAACGCCTGAAATTATCAGTATACTTGTCGTTAATAGAAGATCAGCAGAACGTACCGCTGTGAAATTACCTGGGACAAAAACCATGGCGAGAACTGTGATGGCGTAGATTGAAGCGCTATCTTGCGACATTCTGTAAGAAGTCCTGAGATTGATGGCGCTGTCACCCTGAGTGACCATATTAAACACCTGTATTGGGATTAGATTCGGCGATTTATAACCGGATCAAACACACCAATTGCATGGCCGTTTCCTTCCGTGCTTTGAACTGCTCCAACCAGCTGTGCTGGCATACATACGAGTCGTGTATGTATTGGATCGCCGCTTGTGTTTGACTTGCTGCTCTACCTAGCCGTTCTCGGCCAGTTTGATGACAAAATTGTTCATGAGATTGGAGTAATTTGGCGCTGAGCTTCACGGCTGACCTTGAACGTGCAAGCCCTATGTCTAGCAATTGCGATACGTAATGCAGCTCTCGTGTGATTGAAGATAGCATTTCCCTCGAGTCAGAATCGTGAGTATCTCGGTTTTTCTTTTCACTCATTTTCAAGCTTTCTGTGTATTTATCGACCCGTCTGAGCTATAAAGAACGTTAGTGTCAGAGTTAGGTATATCCGTGAGTGGTTGAAAGGAGTACTTGGTCCATTAGCAAGTCCTGTGTCTCAGTAATGTGCTTAGCAGCCTTTTCCAAACCAATGTTGGAGACCATCGCGTGTATAAGAAAAGGACTCTTTGCCAAGTCATGTCCTGTAACTAGCTGATTGTTAACAGGAACGGAGCCAAGCTGTATCAGACCGATGAAAGAAAACCAGATGTCCTCATCTGGTGCCACGATTAAGTATATGGATGCGTCAGTAGTCTCGGAATATGACATGTAGACAGAGCAGGGTGCCTTATTACACTCCGAGGCTGTTGTGTCTCCCGTTCTCTCTTTGTCGTACCATTCACTGTGATGCCATCGTGGTTGTTGACAATGGAATTCTAAACGAATCATTAAGTCAGACAGGCATCACTATTCGGTTTCCCCGCTTACCAAATATCTCACGTTTCTTAGCAGTGTCATATTTACGTTGAGATACCGCTGACCAGTAGTTCGGGCGCCCGAACAGATCGAGCAAGAAGTTGCTGTTGATGTTATAATCGTTGAAGAGATGGGTAAGAAGAGTTTTCGAGATAGAGGGCGTGAACTTATATGTTGCGCTGGAGTTTTCCTCAAGTTTGATGCATCTAGACGTACAAAATGGTTAGGCTAAGAACATAAAGCGAATCAGGTTGCGGGAGATATGATATACAAAGCCACAAGAGTCGGATCGTCTGCGTCTAGCTTGAGGGACTTGACCAGTCAGTAGAGTACCCAACATCTGACGGAAGATAATTACATCAAGTATCGCCTGGACTTGAGAGTCATCCTGGTCTCTACGATAATCTGGCATATACCTCAGTAAGTGACACTGACGGGACACAGAAGTCTGAAAGTACCTGTTTCGCTTTTGGGTCCCGAGACCGTCAGAACATCCACCCGAGAGTTTGATACGAATTTTTTCCCTTCACAGAGCACCGTTTGTACTTCTGATCGATAGGTATTGAGGATTGGATTTAGCGACAGATTGAGGGGTACCCCATTAAGGTTGGGTGATCTCCTGCTTTCGTTAAGCATGTGATCCTCTCCCGAGACTGAAGACATTGTGCCGTTATAAAGCACTTCATCTGGTAGTGTATGAGGAATTCTGTTTTGTATAGAAGACATTCTAAGTGTTTTTATAAGAACGAAGCTTGCTGAAAAGAGATTGCATTATTGACTAAGTTCTTCTTCATATAGTGATAAGGTGCAGAGAAGCAAAGAATTCAATATAGATAAGGCCGTTACTACTCGCTAAGTTATAGTTTTATAGCCTTTAAAGAGGACACAGTATACAGGTTGCTGCATATAAGTTGAGAGCTTATCTTAATCTTAAGGCAGTGCAAGATACGCTGCTTGATTTTCAACCTGTCAGGTGACTATGTTCTTAAGGTATTATTGGACCATAACTGGTGGCGTTGAGGCAGGGAAACAGTTGCTGATAAGTGAGTAATTACGATTTGATAATTGGCTTCAAAAGGTTGGCCTTACTCTTCAGCTGGCAAGGTTGGAATTCTTCTGATTGGATATACCCTATGTAATGTAACATCGGTGTACTTCATATAAAACGCCGACTTGTAAATTCCAAGCCACGCGGCAAAATACTGCCGACTGGTACAATTTTCATACTTTACGGTAAGTGCCGACAGTCCTAAGCCTACCGGTTATATGGTGATCGTCGTCTGAGGGGGCCGATGTTTGCTGAACAATAAATGGTGTAAGGTCTAAACTAAGTACAGAACAAGAGGGCTTCGAGATCTGAAGACGACACAACTCCAGCTCTTGGCAATTAATGAGTCATCCCTGTAAGAGTCAGTGCGCAGTACTAGTACGTGCCGGCAATGATAAGTGTTAATCATTGGTTCCTTCAATGATTGTCTTACTGTCTGTCTTACTGTCTGTCTTACTGTCTGTCTTACTGTCTGTCTTAGTTCTGGTCCCTTTTTGTGTCTGGAGTAGGTGCACACTCGTATGGCACCTGTTTGATACGCGATGGGTAGGGGTGAATTCGGTAGACCGGGTGGACTGGGCCAGAGATTTGATGATTTTATTGATTTGAAGTTTCGATGATGTCTTGTCTCTCCCACTTCATGATGATGCAGAGGCTGATGTATTTACAGCCATAAGCCGCACGTATTATGATCGCATTGTGTTGGGTAGCTGGTATACTGCCCGAACTGACTTTGTAAGAGTGTTGTTTTGAATTGATAGATCCCACAGCTGATGGCTCACATCACGCGCCTCACACACCCTCTGAATTCTACTCTAGAATACTAGATGGTAACGGGACCCGTTACGGGTTTTACGCCAATCAAAACTATTAAATTCAACATGGGGTCCTCAAACTTGTAACGGGCCCCGTTACAGTCCAGGTCGTGTTTACAAAAACGCGGAACGGGGCCCGTTTCATAACACGGTGATCCGTGTCATCCTTGCTGAGTTCATTGCTCGTAGGCAAGAGCCAATCATAGGTAACTAAAATAATTAGTTGATTTGACTTCATGTCTGATCTCTCCTCGACTGTCGCGTCTTGTACTTGTATTCAATGGCTTAGTGATTGGATTTGTAGCATTTCTCTTCTTCGAATATTTCACCTTCTCAGTATTTCTACTCAAGTACCTTCAAAAAACCGCCTTCGTCAACAAAACATCACGCCAAGTCAAGTTCAGGCGCTCAGGGGACTAGAACTTCACTACGATATTTCATATCAAGCTATTATTCGCATAACCTGTGGTTTCGCCTTAAAGACAGATGATGATCGCGTCGGACGCCACCTTAAAGAGAAACATGGCATATCTAAAAAGCGTAGGGGGAAACTCAATACTCTTGTCAACTCCCTGCATCTTCCTAACCCGGATGAGCTGCCGAAGCGACCACATGGATCTGCACAGCATCCATTCCTAGCCCTTCAGACTGGAGCGGAGTGCAAGCACCGCAATTTGCGGTCCACAAGTTATGACACTCTCACGCCATCTGAAGAAAGTACATACCCGGGAGATCAATGGCATAGATGTGAGGGGAAAGCGATGGCTACGGGATCATATCCGGGATAATCTCACTTTCCAGATCTGGAAGGCCAACGACATTCAGCGATCCTGGATCGTCGTGATCACAGACGACCAACAATCACTGCAAAAGGGTCCCGATCGGTCCTTGCAAGCCGTTCCGGACGTTATTAAAGAATTTGCCCAGAAATTGGATGCGACGCACTCGTTGGGATGAAACGTTTAGTCAAGCACGACGCGACATGCTTGTAACCCTTTCGGAGGTGCCCTTGACAACTGGTCAACCCTTTTGGATAGGCGTTCACGATGGGGAACAAATTTGCAGTCTAGTAAAAGACGAGTATAAGCTTGCCTTAATTGTGTAAGCGCTGGATCGTCTCTTCGACCGGTGTGCAGATACGGTGATGCATACCGATGTCAGCGTGCGAAGGTGGCTACGAGGCAGATTTTCCGACCGCCCCTACATGGTGCCCTTCGAGCTCGTCATGCGATCGGCCTCTGAATCACAATATCGAAAAGAGTTCAAGCGCTGTCTCTGTTTCTGGCTTCGAGTTCTACAATTACCAAAATCTGTGGTCCCTTCTGTAATAGGGCGAGGCTCATCTGGGCCACAGCGGGAAATGCTGGAGCAACTTTGGTCAGATCCAGCATGGGAAAATCGACCACCTACAGGTCTGTTCCGTATGGAAGAGTATGATGAAGACGAAGAAGAAGTAGGGGAGGAAGAAGAAGACAGCGAAGATGCGGATGAGAGTGATTACGAAGACGCCGACGAAACCAGGGATGACGAAGAGAAGACCAACCCCCGGCCTGAGCAGGAACCTAACGTTAGAGTAGGTCCCTGTCTTCATTAGCGTGGTTTTATTTTATATGTGTTTTCCATTGGGTTCAGACCTGTATCCGCCTCGCAGCTAGGATAGGGGTGATGGCCCAATCAAGACGCGTCAAAGTCCTCTTTCAGTTGAATCTGGAGCTGGAATAATGATGTAGGCGTTCGCGAAGCTGCGCTGCCTGACGTCTCCTCCAAGGTTAGAGGCTCAGCAAGTGCACCGGAGCCATTCGTGGATACGCACCCTCGACTTTCTCGGTCCTTTACCAGGCTCCAGGGAGCCAACTTCTTCCACGCTGCCCATTCACTCGCCGCTGAGTTCATTGAAGCGCAGGTATACTTCGTCATCGCAATTGCGACTTCTGTTCTTTACGGTAAATCTTCGATAGCACACTCAGCACAGGGAAATTCGCCTTGTGCCTCTTCGATTGTGTTGTGGCAAAGGGTTGTTCTCCAGCAGGCTGGCGTTCTGAGGTCCTGACAGTGGAACTCTGGATGTCAGGTCATGTTTCTTGCTCCTCAGATAACTCTCAATTGCCCGGTGCCATCTCTCGTCCCTATGGAGCAAGCTGCCTGAACGCATTTCCTGTAAACATTACCGAGACCATCATAGTCTCGAATCTAGCTCTCGAATACTATACGTCACTTATTCGCTTAGTCAAGGGGCAACCTGTGAACGACGCGGAATTCATTCTCTCGAAGACAAAGTCTCCACGCTCTCTCAACCTCCCGGGTTAGTGAGCTTGCCACGAGATATTCAGATTGCGATTATCAAGCCTTGCCGCAATGAGATGCAATTATACAGTGTGCGGATTACTACACTTGATTTATTCCTCTCATAGTGCAACTGCAAAAGGCCCTGGAGAGCTTCTCGATGGTAAATCGGTGTCGGGGCAGGGATATACATGAGGTACTACGATATCTACTGCTCGAAGAGCAAACGCCCGGAAAATGAGGAACAAGGTTAACGGGATTGTCGTTCGTATGCGGGTACCGGCGGCTTGTTTGCCGACCAGCCCGACCTACCTGTAAGAGACCGGAGGAGCTAATGAGACTGGAGCGGCAACACGCCACCGAATTAAATCACCAGAAAAGCTGCATCCCCGATCGCCCTCGGGCTCGTTGCAGGTCAGTCGCAATCATGCGATACCTACCATTTGGGAATGATAAGCGAATTAAAACGTCGTCAAGCGCTAGCTAGGAACAATAGCCAACCCAGTTCTCGCTTCGCAATAGGTCGATGCATAAATCAACCTAGGAGATCTAACTCTGCCCAATCTCTCCTGTTCTGTTTAACCTTGGCCCTTTAGGTTATGTTGCTTCATCATTAAGGTTGGCGAGCATGTCGCTTCCGAGAACAAGAAGAATGCAATTAACCTAGTAATAGGCGGCTGGCTGGCACAAAAGGACCGAGATGGTAGAGGCGAGAGCAGCGGCGGCATGGAGATGCGCACATCTGCCCAATCCACGTACAAAGCGCCCACATTACCCTCTTCGGGGAGAACGTCACTTGGAGAACTTTATTGGCAAAGAAATCGGATTTTCGGTGGATGTACTTCGTGCTGTAGCTTTTTCCTGCCTGCCCTTCGCTTCAAGCCGCATAGATCAAATCTCTCTTGTTCCTCCGACTGCTGATTGCTACCGTCGGCATGGTTCAGCCGCTACCTTTTAGCCAAAGAGTCCGACCTATGCCGGTTATACCTCTTCTCCGGTATCCCGTGCGAGATTTCGATGTCTGGGGAAGTTGCTCTAATAAACAACCAGGCAGTTGTCATAGTGATAAGGCAGAGCGGAACAGCAACAGCAAAGAACACCCAGAACCGGCCTCGGCCAGGCGCAAAATCGCCAGGCATACTAAGAATGCCATACGCCATTCCAGCAGGAGTGAATACCAGAAGAAGCACTTGCCCCAGTCGAGTCAAAGTATTCATCTGCCGCGAATCCAACATTGATCGCCAGGCCATCTCTTGCGACAGTTCAGAGACTTTCTGGCTTCTCTTGGCATCAAAAACCTGCAAGTTCAGCATGCGAGTGTTGACCAGACGCTCAGTGTCCTCTGCCCAACTCTTCAATTCTTGGAATAAGAATGACCAATCCGCGACTAAAAGTTGTTGATCGTCTGCGTCTTTGTGATGCCAGGAGGTGTAATAATTCTCATCAGATGGCTTGATACCTAGCTGGAAGAGGTTCCGCCTTGTTGTAAGAATACAACGATTAAGCAAGCTGCGAGAGCTGTCGATGTCTTGCAGTACGAACTGAACCTTGTCCATAGGGATGTCCTCGTCCGTAAGATACTCCAAGTGTATTGAACTGAAATCCCTCCACAGAAAGGCAAGGCTCAGCAGCCAATTGGACAGTGCTATTTTCTGGAGTATGATTGATACTCTTTCGACGTTGTCCTCTGTCGTGACGAATAGAGATGCATGGCGTAATTTCCAGATGAGATCCTCCTTTAGACAGCCAGAATGAGAGGTATCAGTTGACGGCGATAGCTTGATCAATGACTTCCTTTTATGAAGCATGGCAAAGTTCGTGTAACCGCCGCCATAAGGCCGCCAAGAAGTCGACATCGTCTTGTAAGGCTTGTCAGATCTGTCCACCTTGAATTCGAGCGGGTTCTCAAGAGGAGGGTCAATCAAGAGAACGGCTAATAGTTGTCAGAAAACCATTTTCTGTAAGTTAATATTTCTACAAAGTTACCGTCGAACGAGCCATTGTCATGTCTGCGATGCCAGAAGGACATAAAGCGAGTGACTAGCCCAACTGAGTAAGACCCAGGCTGGTCTTTGTCAGGGTTGCGGATAATCATTCGTCGCAATAGTCCGCCGTGCCTTAACTGTGTTCGGCTGAGACCGAAGTGCCCTTCTAATTGAACAGGCTCGAAGTATTGCAGCGTCCAAAAGTGCGCCCCGCGCCTTACTGAAGGAAGCATGTGGTTATTAGTCTTGTCATTATGATGCTCCCAGGTCACCGCGCGTAAATGGTCCGCAAAAAATTCGGGCTCTATGTCGAGTGCTTCTCCGATCTGATTGACAAGGCTGGCGCATTCTCCTTGGAGGATGAACAGGCGTCGTTGGGTGCCAGTCGGACTTGGTATGAAATCTGCCTTGGATGCCGTCCTCGATTCTGTGATTTTACCGTCATGGCCAAACTGGACAATAGTGCAGCCTGCTTCAAAGACGAAACGGTCATGCAGGATATCGCGGTCTAGGTATTTGAGATTGGCGTATCCTGAACGGATAAGGGACTCGACGAATGTATGGTATGTAGGACGATATCGCTGTGATTGTTCCATGCCGAGTCTGACTTTGTGCGCTTTGTATTCGAAGAGTCAAAACTGTAATGGGGGAGACTGGGAAGCACTGTACTTAGCGCTGCTGGCGGATCTATATCTAGTTATTTTGATATATATACACTCTACAAGTATGCCGTAGAGCCTGGATGGAAGCTCCTCAGGCGTCATAGTGGTGCCACAACTTGGCCTGAGAATTGGACCAGATACAATCAAGATGGAACGACCTAGGAGTCCATGACGAAGCAGTTGCCGCTGTGTCCCCCCACCAATTTAACCCAATCTGGCTAGAAGCAGCAATCAAGCTCTCTTTATCTTGGCTAAATTTGGCTTCATAGAGGGTGTCCGATCCTCTTGCTGCCTTCTCAACTTTATTAATATGACAGGCCTCGCGATGTACACTGATGCTATTGTCACATTGCGGCTGAGTCAGCTCCAAAAGCTCGAGAGTCTCGGCTTGTACTACAATTCGCCATAGCCAGCAATAATTTGCGTCGAATGCGGCTTCGCCATTAACCCTACTCAAGAATTATCACCAGAAACGCATTGCGTTTCCTGTTTTTGACCAATCACCGTCTAGTATCTTCGCCCCATATTTCCCCAGGCTGGAAACGCACTGCGTTTCTCGTACCGCACTAATGAAATTAGAAAACCTAAAACACGAAACGCGTCGCGTTTCCGTCGGCTGACCCTTGTTGGCTATGCTATAACGGCAGACAAGGATCGCGTATCTCAACATCTCGGGAAATCCACAACGTCGACAAAGCAGCCCATAGAGGTTTGAATAAGCTGATTCGCTCGCTAAATCTTCCCAATACAAATAGTCTTCGTCTTCGACCTGATGGTAGCGCACCTCACCCTCGCCTCAAAATTCTGACAGGCACAACCTCCTGCAGGCACTGCGGTCTGCGATCTACCAGCGAGGCCGTTCTTGAAGCTCATCTTAGACAGAATCATCCAGTGGAGATAGAGCTTTCCAGAAAATCAGGGCGACATTGGTTGCGAGACCATATTGAGACAGGACTGGCCCTCCAAAGCTGGACGGCTTAAGGTGCCCACAAGTCTTGGACTATCAAAATCGAAAGTGCTCAGACATCTGGAAGGCGGGCGAACGCCAATATTCTGCTTCAGGAGATGCCAGATGCTATCAGAGACTTTGCCCAGCAGCTCTCTGCCGAAGAACGGCAAAGATTGGAATTGCGACCTAGGGGGCAAGACCTGCTACATAGCGCTACACAGGTTTAACTTGATGACCAACTGGATGCGCCGTACTGGCTGGGAAAATCTGCTTAAAGGCGCCTGTCGCGATATTCTCATCGCCATGTCAGATTTACCTGCCCTGACTGGTCGGCCGTTCTGCCTGGGAGTTCACGCGGGGGAGTCGCTTTTCAGCTCAGCCGTAGTTGAACAGCAGTTGGCGTCAATCATGGAAGCAACTAATCGTCTGTTCGATCAATGCGGTGAAACCATACGGTGCAGCGATGTTTGCGTGCGCAGATAGCTCCGGGGTAGATTTCCGGACCGTCCGTATAAAGCACCCTTCGAGCTTGTCTCTAAATCTAGCTCTGAGCGTGTATATCGGAAAGAGCTGAAGCGCTGTTCATGTCTCTGGCTCCGGTTCCTGCAGTTCCCGCACGAAACAGCTAAGTCTATCTTGGGTCGAGGTCTAAGAAGCCAACGTCAGGAGTTAAAGCAACTTTGGGAGGACCCTACTTGGCGCACAAATCAAGCTGTATGCTCGACTGGAACGTCACTGCTGAGCGATATATTCGAGTCAGATGATCGTAGCGATCTAGACCAAGATGAGGATGTAGATGAAGATGCAGAGGAGGATGCGGACGAGGACGAGAGTTAAGGCAGCAGCTACGGGAGCGATAATGGCTATGCTGACTGGTCGGGAGAAGATATTCATGATGATTCCTACGATCATTCCTCCACAATGGATTCTCCGGGGCGACATACTATTGCTCCAGTGGATCCCGCCGTCGACCTTGTCTTACGTCTCGCTTACTACACGATAACAGAGGATTTCGAGGTCGGAAGGTCAAATTCCACTATGCTCGTCTTTTTCAGTGCCGTCCGGGGGCACTCTGGCCCATACGGCGAAGAATATCTCCGCCCACATCGATACACGCCTATCCTATCAAGATTGATTTACTGCGTGCGGCTCATATTTATTGAAGCGACACTACCTCAATTCGAACATTCCTACGTTAACATTGCATGTCGACCACAGCACGGTCAGCTAGAAACATTGAATGCCGCTCGTCGAGACAGAATTTGTGATGGAACAATGTCACCGATGGGAGAGTTCTTCAGTCTGCTGGACTATGGTCGTGCCCTGCGCCGATCTGAAGGGCCGGTGTACCACTTCTACTGGAGCGAGGATGGCCAAACACTGTCATGGGACGGCCAGAATTATCTAACGATAACCCACTTCCGGAGTCTCGCACATGAGGCGCTCAGACAAGCTTCAGCCCATTGTAAGCGCTTGATGTATGACTGGGATCCTAGCGATGTGGACCTTGCGAACGTTTGGGATCGACTGCCGAACACAACCAATGGCTACTCTTTCGTGTCCGATCCAGTCAACGGATTAGAAGATGCTTATTTGGAGCTCTTCATGAGGGCTTGCGTCTCTCCTATAGATGGTTTGCTCCGAAAGCAAGGCAGGGATCAAAGTTCATGGGATATAAGAGCAGCACGAGCATACCTGAGCGCGCATGACGATTTACTGCGATGCTTCATGGTTCTGATCTAGGTAGATTGGGGCTAAGCCTGCCGCATCTCTGAGCTACTGACGCTGGAGTGCTGTAATACAGCCTCAAGGCTGAGGGGTATTTGCAACTATGGAGCGAGACTATGTGCCGTCACAAGAAGTCACAAAGCCCGTTTAACCACAAACAACGAGTTCCAGGTAGCTCGGTTCTTCTCCCCAGTTGTTTCCAAGCTGGTGTATCGATTTCTAGTCTACATTCGGCCTACCGCTGTTGCAACCCTGCGCAAGTGTTTTCACTACAATCCTAGCGCGGTGCTACTCTTCACTCCTCTTCATAGACAGGCGACCTGGACGACGAAAGCATTTACGGATGAGATACACCGTTTGAGCAAATCAGTACCAGGAATAGCATTCCAGATGGGAGCACGACTATACCGACAGATATCTATAACCACCACAAAACGGCATGTGAGTCGGGCTACGGCACCCTTCAATCGCTTCAATGATATCTCCAGTTCAAGCTATATAGGCCAGGATATAACATTTGCATGGCAAAGCGGCCATAGGCCTTTGCAGAGACAGACCACTTATGGTCTTAACGGTACATTCCCGGACCAGCTACAGCCAGCATTGTTGAATATCTATGCCGGATTCTCGGCTAAGTGGCATGCTTTCTGGTGGATAGATGAGCATCTAGATAGTGGCATCACCATGACGAATACCCATGGTCACGGCAATGGCAGCAGCAACAACGATAACGGGGCAGAGAACACCGAGCCACTCTCTGGTCGAAAACGGCCCGATGATGAAATGAATCATATGGTAACAGCTCATTTGCAAAAGAAAAGCACATCCAGAACGGTTCCGCAGGATGATCATAGTCAAAACGATCAAAGTCCAAACGGCAATAAAGTCTGTAATATACAGACCCGACTATGCAATACAGAACGCTAACGACTACCGAAGTGTTGATGATGGTTCGGCCCCTCCCATACCATTACATGAGTCACCAAACTTAGGTTCAGGTCAAGATTTTCTTACTATTGGACCATTTGTCTATCTGGAAGAGTGGAATCTGGCTGTTTGCAAATAATGTAGAACTGCGGTATTAGAAGGAGAGATATGCAGTCACTCATGTAACCGCACACATCTACGGCGCTTCACGAACGACAAGTGACGTGAGATAATGTTTCAGGTATTCAATATCCCAGGTATATTGAAGGGCCAAGAGGGTTTGAGAGGGTTTCAACTCCCAGGTCCCAACACTGGGGTGATACCATTCATCGAGCCTCCGGAGAGGGTTGGGATTGCCTACAATGATTGCTTGTTTGCCACGCAACAACTAAAAGAGATACAAGGTCATTGTCAGAGTAAGCATGGCTGGGTTAATAGTCGTAAGCGTGGTCGACGGACTAGGGCGATGAAGGAGCAGGAATACAATATCATGTGGAAAACTGGAGTGTGGTGCCAGCGTATTTTTCATTCGCGTCTTGGAAGCAGCTGGTTCCAGGTGGGCCAAGGAGTTAGTAGTTAATATAAAGCCATGTAGAAAGAATAGCATAGTTTCACTTCCATGATTTATCATATTTGTATAGTAAAGGTTACTACTTCTTTTATAAGTTAATATAGTATAGTGTTCCATTTAATTAAGCCGAATGCAAGAGGTAATCAAGGCAATTCCCAGTATCATTAAGGATTAGGTGGGGATAAAGAATTGAGAATTGCCATCGCCAACAAGTAAACAGATCAAACATATATTACCGCCCAAGAAAGATGGCAAAGAGTGCAACGAGTGCAGGTATGTTGGATCGATAGATAGGCTCATATTGGACCATTACAGAGAAGGGCATGGATTTAGGGGTGGCCGACCGAGAGGATGATATGCGAGTCGCAAGGCAGTACAGAAGCCATGGAGGGAAGATGTACGATATCAGCGGTTGTTCGGCTCCCGAATTAAAAGCGGGTTGATCGAGGTTGAACGCGGTATCGAGGTTTGTGAAGATAAAGACCGGGAACGAGAGGGCATCGATCAAGTGGCCGAATTTTTAAATCGGATTCACCGAGAGGATGAAGATGCACTCGAAAGCGAGGATAAAGCGCAAATACAGAACATTCATGACAATGGGATGCCTGGGCCCGGATGGAGACATAAACTTTATTCAGCCTTGGTCTGTCGAAAGGCAAGACGCTCACGAGTATGGAGAAGAGGATGTTTTCAGAATCCTTGTCATGGATAAACCTATTCCAAAACGCATGTTTGAATCCATAGTGAGCCAACCGACGATTTTCTTACTAACCCGAGATAATGTTGTCGGCTTACTGAAGACCATTGAATCACTACCCAGTCATCCGGCGTTGTTTACAGCACGCCTCAGCTGGACTAGGCGCAGGCTTGACAACAACGGAGATTAATACGACGTCCGTAGTCATCTGGGGGTCAAGCAACAGGCAGTAGAACCTTCTGACCGAAGCCAGACGTTTTTGGAGCAGTTCTTACGCCAGACTGAACCTCCGGAAAGGGCAATCATGTCTGAAGACATTGTTGACGTTGCGGTCGACGAAGAAATAGATGAAGAAGAGGAGGAGGAGGAGGAGAAGGATGTAACGGATGAAGATGGAGGGCGATCGCATGAAGACGACGATATTATTTAGGAAGAGAGTGACGGTGGATGGATATTTGTCTATTATTCGAGATGAATTATATGGTGAAAAGTAAATTGTTAAGCCTCAGAATGTAGATAGGGGTTGCCATTTGATTGAAATAAGCTATCGGGGCTTGAGGGAAAATTACATAGTCTTGTCGCGAATTAAAGTGCATTTGACTTCACAAATTGACACCCTACTCGGCTCAGGACTTTCGTAACGCACAGGAAGCAAAGAGAGATTCCGACACAGCATCGGATGCCGCTAAAACGCCAAGTACTTGAAATCGGATCGGTGCTTTGTGGTCGTCGAAACATAAAAATACGCAATAGCCACGGAATGGGTACGCAGTATAGGGTAGTAAGTTGGTGTCGAAAAACGAGGCAGCACAAACTTTCATGGTGATGAACCAACATTTGGGAAAGTTGCGTCGCGATTTAAGCATCACCGCTTCTATATCACTTTATCTACATAGAATGGAAGGATGGTTCTGTATGTGTGTTGAGTAATATAAGCCGAGAACGTGCTCAATACATATCCCCATGATACCACATCCCACGACCAACTCCTTCTTTTTCGAGCTGACTCAGCAACCTTTCTTTTGCACCCGGATCGGATGCATTCTCTTTCGAAACAAAAGGAACGGCAAATTTTTCAATGAGGTTACAAAAGTTATGGATATCCCCTATTTTCATGTCCCGTTTTGGATGGCGGCAGACGAAAAGGATACTACCGTGGCAGAGACGACGCCGGTAATCGGGCAAGCTAACCCATTTCCCATCCTTGACAGAGATTTTCATCAACAAGAGCTGGGCCAAAGGATTCTGTAGATCATCGGCTGGAGGCGTATCATAGTCGCCGTCACCGCCGGTGCTGGATTGATTGCTGCTGTATGACTTTGCAACGAGGTCCAGGCCGAAAAGTGAGGGGATATCGCACGGGTCATCGCCCTCTAGGTTAAACAGGGGATGCGTCTTGGGCACGGCCACTTCCACCATCTGTGGCTCCTGTCGATCGATCTGATCGCGGAGGCAATTGATACGGACACCAACAACTTTGGAGATCCTTTCGGCTAGCACACGCTTGGAGAAATGGTCGTCTTGGCCGGGTTCGATCATGCTTCCGATTGTGTCCCTATAATAGCCCAGGTAGTCTATGGCATCACGGTAGGCAGTGAGGGTGATGTCGGTTGAGTGACGTGGTTCAAAGCCAGTTCCCTTCCTCATGACTGCAACGACCGGGCCGTTCCAGATAAACTCGCCCCATGTATCGCCAATTAAGGTTGGGATTGTACCATGGATTGCCTTGTTCGTTGTTATATTGCGGGGTAGCACATCCGGATCCAGGAACCAAAGGTTGAGTGTATCCTGAGTTCTGGGTCTTCCACGGAGAACATTGCCTCGCACCTGGCGCAAGTCGCGCCCGATATATTTGTTCTCGGGGATATGCAGGAGTTGGTCTAGGACTGGGTGGAAGTAAGGCTCGACCTCGTACTTGTCCTTCTTGGTGTTTACCCACACAAGGGAAGGCCGCTTCTTGTCCATAGATCTCTTTCGCCATTTGGGGCGTTACAAGGAAGCGTCCAGGCTATATGAGGGAATTTTGAATATTCTTTATATGGAGAAGGATCCGGATGAGTTCACCGTTGAAATGATGACTGGTATCGAAAACAATCTTGGCTTGATCTATCATGCTCGGCGAGAATACGATCTCGCCCTGCGAGTTTACGATCTATCGTGTTCGAAAAGATTGCAGTTGATACCCGAGGACCACGATGCCTTGATGATGACACAGTTCAACAAAGGACGGGCTTTTCTGATGCTCGGCAAGCTGGACGAGTCAATGCAGGCCCTGCTCGAGGCCGCCACCTACTTTCGTCAGCCGATAGTGTGGAATACTTTGGGAGATATCGGCGATTGTAACAATACGATATGTCAGATATACTTTCGAATAATGAACGACATTGGAGAGGTATATCTCAGGAAGAACAACGTGGAGCAGGCGGAACACAGCTTTCGGGAGGCATTCAACGGACATGAGAAGTATTTGCATACAATGCATCCCGCAACCTTTGCTGTCCGTGTGAATATGGGCAGAGTATGCGTCGAGCGATCTCAATTTACAACCGTAAACAAGATATTCGAGTACATCATCACGACTTACACGGAGTGGTGGGGAAGATACCATGCCGAGACCATGCGTGTAGTCGGTGAGCTTGCTGAGTCGTATATGCGACACGCTAAAATGAAGCGTATGATGGGTGATGAAGCAGACTGGGAGTTGAATCAGTCAATGCAATTGTGGACAGAAGTACTAAGCTTCTATGAGGAGAGTTATGGGCGTAACTCGTATACTGCGGCTAACTACAGGTTAAAGTTACAGCAACTGCAGTCACTTTGCAGTGATGTCTCTGAGGACCTGTATAGCGTGTATTACTTGCCATGACCCCAAGATCCCCCCTATTATTATTGCTCAGATCATAAATGCCCATAGTCTACTCGACGATGTCGATATTATAAGTTAAAAGTGTACCCAAGGTGCGGTGATAGTAAGTGGTTATAGGTATGCCGCTTAATGCAATCTTAGTAGACTTTGCAGCAAGCGGCTAGCTAGTGGGGCCGCATATAAATGAATGAATGAATGGATTTATTCCGCCCGGGAGGATACGCCTTATATGGCCCAAAACGTTAGATCTCGTTACATCCTTTTCCGACTTCTGGCCCTGACACCCTCAAACCTCACCAATTCCTATTCCTCGTCATATTTCCCAGCCTCGCTTATCCCTGCGATAGGCCTGCTTACAGGCTAACTTCTCCAAGTGTTCAGCGTCTTATCTCCAGCAGCTAAAGCCTGGTCTATCTACCAGGGGCTGTATTATATTAGTTCTTGCTATATTATCTTATTTGATTTATTAGTATGTTTTTCTATGTCTAT
The DNA here is from genome assembly GCF_013085055.1 of Fusarium oxysporum Fo47. Lineage (NCBI taxonomy): Eukaryota > Fungi > Ascomycota > Sordariomycetes > Hypocreales > Nectriaceae > Fusarium > Fusarium oxysporum. The sequence goes on from NC_072849.1 coordinate 2,869,264, forward strand.
ATAGTATCTAAACGACCTATACCTATTGCAAACTTAATTACTGCCTATACTGCTCCTAAGTTTAGGCATCACCTATGCCTGTCCTCTGCTGTCTTACCTCCTAGGAAGAATAACAGATTACCTATTATTCCCTGGTTAACACTTTGCATATATTCTTATTGCTTATCCTACCGTAGGCATTGGAAGAGGAAATGACCTATTATTTCTTTCTTCCTGGCTGTAATTATATATATGTCTCTGCTGCGCCTATCCTATATAGATATCTATTGACCTATGCTATTCCTATTTATGGTTGTATTAGAATGTCATATTCGTGTCTCTTTAGGGCGTCATACAGTATACGCATATGTTTGCCATGCATGGGCAACCTGTATAACATGTTAAACAGAACAAGGTAAGAAAAAATACAGATTATAGGATAACACGATAAGATAACAGGATAACAGGATAAGGAACACGATAGTGGGCCAATGAGGCGATGAAATCAAACAATTAATTTAACGACTCTATTCTATATCAGTCAATATCCTCCCTGTCTTCTAAATCATCATCTGAATCAGTAAGACCATCTTTTAATGCGGAAAACATCATCGGTAACCCCAATCCACCGCGGGATGTAGGTATGATATGACCTTCGTGCAACCAGCTGCCTATACACTCTACCCTCTGAATGTTTGCACATTTAATCCGCAGCCTATCCCATGAGTATGTCCTGCGCGCCCCAGAGAAGGCTCTCTCTGGCTCGGACGACTCTGGTGAGATGGAGAGTATCGCGATGGCCATGCGGCTAAGTCGTGGATATCTTCTCCGCTGCTCAGATGCGCACCACCATTGAAGCGGCGTAGAATCGATCTCTATCGGTTGAGCGGTAATAAAGGTCATGAAATCATCCTCACAACGCAATACGGCGGTCTTTACCTTCATATTCCTTGCCAACTGAGCTAGTTTATTACTCTCATGTTCCACAAAGTCCGGGGCAGCGCTCGGAGCGGCCGGAGGCTTAGTAGGGAGCTCAATATTGTATTCTTCCTCCCAAATCGCTTGTGCTCCGCCAATTGCGTTGTCGTACCACTCATCCGGCCAGTTCTGCTTAATATATGCGTCTCGTTTCGAAGGGTCGAGAAGGAGAGCGGCGGAATAAACGGGAACGTCCTCGGTCATGGTGTAGTATTTATTCATAATGAACCAGCCCATATCGATGGCATGTAGCATGCGTTCATCGCGTGTCTCGGGTGCGCTGTAGTGCTGCTGTATTCGTATTAGCATCTATCTTAGCTGTTGAGACCGGCAATGAGATGTCCTCGCTACGTCGCAATGAAATGGCTCGCCTTCTCGTTTTCATAATGAGAAAGAAGGCAGTCCATTAGAAATAATGACTGTGAAAGAGATGCTTTATTGCCCTCAGCGCACAATGTGGCCCCATCAAAGGGTTGGAGAAATAGGTACGCTTTCTGAAGCAAATCCCAATCAGCCGCTGTCAATCGATTGTCTACGAGGATCTGCTCGTGTTCATGCATGAATTGGACGATCTGCGACTTCTTTTTGAAAAGCTTATCGAGGACATGATACCATGAAGACCACCGCGTCTCATTATCGATCCCTAGTCGCAAACCGATTTCATCGTCCCAAAGCTGGCTATTAAGCGATGAGCAGCGTGCCCAAACAGCCAGACCGTGCAGTTTACATAGCGCAGGTATGCCATTAATACCTAGATAGTCCTCATCAACATCCGATCTCGAGAGACGTCTGCGTCTTCTATTTCTTCTGGTGGTGAGGGCTTGAGAGAAGCGAATTAACAGGTCTTCACTAGTGACTTCAGATGCGGCTTCAAGTGCGGCGATGAGGGCTTCATTCGATGACCCGAGAAGGAAGGCTTGAAGGGAGAGGTTGATGATGTGGCCGATGCAGCGGATGCGGCGTTTTTTGGGGTCATAGTCGATCTACCGCTCATCATTAGATTAGTCCTTCAAAAACGGCCGCCAACTTACATTAAGATTCTCTTTCAATCGACGTGCTATGGACTCCAGACATGTGTCATTTGACGTAGCGTTATCCCCGGTGTGATAGCCGAATTTTGGCATGATTCCGAAGGTCTCGAGAATTCTAATAATGAGATCAGCTTGCCACTCTCCGGAGTGGTTGCCGCGACATTCCGGTAGCCCTAGAAGTGCCTTCTGCAGCTGATAATCCTGATCAACCCATTGAGCACAAACAGCCAGTAGCGCATGACGATGTGGCGATGTCCAGAGATCGGTGGAGATGTGAATAGGCGAAGACGCGATTTCTAGTTTGCCTTTGATCTGATCTCTATAGAATACGTGATTTTCCGCAATGTGACGCATGGCCTGACGTCTGGATATGATTAATTGATCACCGATGGTCGGATTGCATGCCAAAGCGAGATCCTTCAACTCGTTCCATTCAACAGCTGAAAAAGGAGCTCTCCGCCGTGTGAGCAGTCCTATAACAGCCTCATTGTATGCCTGCCGATTGAAAACCTGCCGAAGACTATCCGGTGTAGGAATAGATGCAAACATGGCGGGTAATAAGCGTTGATTCGATGATATCGGCAAAGGCGGCGGCGGCGGTCGAAGCTGTGCAGCATGGCGGTTTTTGGTATGCTGTACAGCTGTTGCTCGATGCCCATGACTCCATTTAGGGCATAATCGGCACACATAAAGCACAGTGCCTTTGGTCTTTCGTTTGCGGCCGGCGGCAAGCGGTTTATTCTTATCTGGATACAGCCGATCCATAATAGAAAAGAAGTTTGAAGGCAATTGATCAGATGTCTGAGAATTAGAGTCGCCGATCGACGATAAAATATCGCTTTCTGAAGCCATAATGATGGGTATGAGATGAAAACTATAATACGAAAAGTTTCTGGTATTTGTGATGTCTGGGGCGATAAAAAGCTGTTACATTCAGCGATGAATTGATTTCCATAGAAGCTCTTGGTTCTCTATCTAATGAGTGGAAAATAGGTCGGTTTCTCATACCTAGGGTGAAGGGCCTCCGGAGCCGTTGTGCTGAAGAACTTGCTTTTCGGGAAACATCGATGACACCAACTGCTAACCGGAAGTTCGGACTTCCGACGCGCCAGCCAGAAGCCTTTCTGAACAGCTGAGAGAGCTTCCTTCCGGTTTGATCAATGTATGACCCTTTGGTCCGTTTGATGTGACAAAAGCCATGAAAAAAGCTTACTTCAGTTATCCTGTTTATTCTGTTATTCCGTTATAACAGATTAGTGTGAGAGCTTTAACATGATAACAGAATAACAGAACAAGTTGCCCATGTATGATGTTTGCTAGGCAGCGCCTCATTAAGTCGCTTCGAATAGCCACCTACGCCCTCAGGCAGCCTTAAGCGCTGTCGACGTTATGCTACCAGTACTCCCAGCCGGGTCGATCTGGCCAGTTTCGGCAGGTTTATTACTCTGCATCCGCTGTCTATGGCTTTTCGTACTTCTGCCTTTGCTTTTGCTCCCAGTGTGAAAGACTCGTCTATGGACGATACCCAGCGCATCTTAATGGTGTTATCACCCTTTTCAAGTCGTTCGACATGTTTGTAGATCTCCCGGATGGTGCCTTGTGTATCACGACGATGCGCTGGGCTACCAATATGCTAAAGTTGCCACCCCAAACTTGGTCTCCAGGAAGCTGCGAAGATCTTCTAGGCTGATGTATCGGTTGCTAATAAGCTGGATCATGTTGTGGCGGCTGTAACTTGTGACTTATATTTGTCAATAAGATCATAGCATCCTGCGTCGATTGACATGGAAGCCCAACTAGGTGGGGCCGGCCGGTCATGTGGCTAACTTGAGCCAATTAACTACTCCACTGCTCTATTGTAAGCACTACAAATTTGTACCACAGACAGTGATCTCATATCATCCGAGACTCTCAGTCTTTCTGTATAGAATATTGATGTCTTAGTCTTATAGGAGCTCGATTCTTTTAGCCTGCTATGTATGACTCCCTTTTTGAGAAGCCGCCCGGTCGAGGAGAAAAGTATCCAGTGGATACTGACTGCTACGCGCCATCGGAGAAGACCGTAATTTTCTCGGTCAAAAACTATCCGAGCAATCACTAGGACTCTTCCAGATTTCTGGCGGAGGCATTGATGTTATAAGTCAGATACAAGATTGCGGTACAGCTCATGACTAGCTGGAAACCCAGACACCTGACAAGATGAGTAGAATCGAAGGCATTGCAAACTCGGCATCGTTTCGTGTCGAGTGAAGAGATTGAAACCTACGGAGTTTATCAGGTACTTTTACTTGTCATTTGCTTGTTTAAGATATGCGCTCAAGCAGAAAACACAACAGTATTTCGAGGAGGACACGTCGAAGGATCTCATACTGTACGTATTACTGATTAGTAATGGAACGACCAGGGATGATAACTAGCTATCACGCCAATGGCTTCTAACTACCAACAGTGTCATCAAGTCAGCTTTCTCCTGGAGTCAAATCTGCGTCACCGAGCTCGCATTCCGGAACATACTGGCTACGTTGCACGTCTTTACCCCATTTATACACGTCGTCCAGACATTTGGCACCAAAACGAGCGACAAGCAACGTGCAAGAAATATAGTCCACTGCCATAAATGGCCAGCTCATGGATTTAGTGTGTTCAGTATTTGTCCCCATAGCAAACTATGCTCACGTGGATATTGGTAGAGTTCTGTTACATCATTCGCTATTTCGAACTGAATGGAAGGAAACGGGGTAACCTATGGTCTCTTCGGCAAACTGGCATGTATCACAATTGCGTGCTCCGTAAGCAATCCAGGTGGATTCTACTCAACTACTCGACATACATTTACGATCGCGTGTCAGAAGCATTCGCAGAAGCGAGTGTTCCACATTGCGGAGCATCAACCCTAGTACCTCATCTATTCCTCCTTTCAGCAGCGACTAGGAGCTGGAATTCATACATTGAGGCGCTATGCCACAAAGTAATGCTGATTGTAAGGATTACCACCGCAACCCTACACGGATGGCTGATACACGAGAAACAGGAGTAGAAGATATATCTCTCTGGACTTGATTAAGCCCCGCTACATAAACACTCGCCCCTCTTTTCAGATATTCAAGAGCTAAAGCAATTCAGCGAAACAATTTCTATGGCATTTAATGTCATTAACGGATAAAAAGAGATTTCTGTCAAATATGGTAACCTTCACACTAGTCTAGCACTAGGGCATTCAAACTGTGATATAGTAGATACGATCAGAATGCTCCAGGCCAACCTCCAACAATACCATGAGGAAATGACAAGCCTCTCGCGGATAACCACAGAGGCAGAGCAGCTAGTAAGATTCTTAGGTTCAAGTGCTCACCTTTATTAATATATAACAGATATCTTCTATTTTAGCAATACGAGCAAGCAATAAACTATAAACCACTATAGATGTTATATAAATAAATATCTCTAAACTTTACCTGCAATCTCGATATATAAGTGTGGATGCTCGGAAGTTACTATAGGTCACAGAGCGAGGTCATAGAGATACTACTATAGTAAAGATTCTTACACAGATTACTATAGTCTTTTTGCCAGCATCTCTCATAGCTATAAGTCTACTATCTCAGTACGAATATGGAGAACTATACTAATTTATAAATTTATAGTCCCTTTTCAGCTCGACGATTGTAGATGGTCTAGAAGATGGCATTTCTTATATTGCCCTCTATCTTAAGATCACCCTGCCCCTTCTGTTAGCTACTGTGGTTCTGCTGGTTTTCCTTGAAAAAGGTCTGCCAAAACGCACATGGCTTCAACGGTTAGTATATACTCTGCTAAATTAACCTACAAAGGGTGTGGTGTTTCTTAGGTCTCCAGGAAATAGCAAGTTCTTTCACTTTGACATGAAACTACCGGTAATAGAAATAAATATAACAAAGTATGGCAGAAAGCACAGGGTATGCAGACGACAGTTTGATATAAGTCATCATGGCGAAGCTCAATCTCTCGAGCATCTGCACTTGACTTGGGTTAATGTTTCGCTAGCAGACGCGGCTTTTGGAGGATGTCTGGATAGGCGTGCTGAGGACGCAAGGATATCAGAACTTTTCGGTGTAAGAGGAAATTACGAAATTATTGGTGCAAGGTAGGCGGCACGGTCGAGATCGGTGTGAGTTAATTATATGGATCACCTATGACTGGCGAATTCTCCATACGTAAAGAACTTAGCATGGGTGGCACGGATTACCGCTTTATAGAACGCGCCCCGTTTCGCGATCTGGTAAACACGACCTGAACGGGAACAGGGCCCGTTACGAGTATTAAAAATACATGTTGATTTCCCGACCCTTCATTGGCCTAAAACCCATAACGGGCCCAGTTACCGGCTAGAATACTAGAGCAGTAGAAACGCAGTGCGCTTCTATGGGGGGAAATATGGGGCGAAAGTTCTAGACAGTGATTGGTCAAAAACTGGAAACGCAATGCGTTTCTAGTGGTAATTCTTGAGGAGGGATAACTTGTACTGCATGGTTCAGATTGCAAGTTCGAAGCCATCATAGTAATCGTTATAGTGGCTTGGTCCTTGATAGTAAGATCTGAATGATGATTATGTTTCGATCAATAATGAGACCATTTAGTAGTATGATATACCCCTCTATAGCACTTTACGCGAAAGGACGCATCGCGTTCTGGATAAACCCCTGTTCTGATCAGCACTACTATTCCTGTATAAAGAACAATGTCAAATCAACTCTACACCCTGGCAATAATCAACCGTACTAGGTTTAAAGTTGGTCAATAAAATCAACTCTACTAGAGTTGATTTTGGACTGTAGGACTAGGGTTTTAGGCCAGCTAGCTCCATCGTGCTATGCAGTACCTCTCTTTATCTCTTTCTATCCCTTTTTTTTTCTTTTGGCTTTTCCTAGCTATTTTCCTATTTTCTTTTACTATATCTTAGGTGTCTTTTTAAGAAAAATCTCCTCTTATATTGAATTTGCTTTTTCTGCTGCTGGCTGTTTTTTCTTTGCCTATTACCTTCGCCTCTTTCATAAGATCCTCTTTCACTTGACTCTTTCCTTACCCCTGTCGACGCTATGTCGCTTACCCCGCATATTATGCTGCCGCCGGTACTTCTTCCAGCTCCACAGGGGTCTCCCACTTTGACTGAAAGAGGCTTTCTGCCTCACCCCACTCTGGTCCCTCTCTCTGGCCAATCATAGCCTTCTGTGCTAACAGGGGTTTCCTCTTTCAGTGAAATCGGGACGAACAATAAGGATGTATAGTTAGAGACAAGTGTAGCTGCTATCATCACCCACTAAGGCTGTACATTTGATTTTCATCGAAATTAATTAATAGCTGTCCATAGCAGCACGGTAAATAGTCCCAAGCTCCCCTCCGGCTCAAACTTCTCTCAAGCGCTTAGTTCTGCCTTCGGGCGCTACGCATCTTTAGCGGCCATCTAAAATTAGAGCTCTTAGCGACCGAGTCCGGCGTTTTCATGATTCAAAGCCTCTCTTTATCTTATCTTATCTCACCTATCGACAACCCCGCGTCCCGGACCCATCGTGGTTCGAACCGACGTCAGAAGTTGAACTGAGCAACTGGAATATCTCTATCTTTGCGAAAAGTCAACGATGGTATTTCCATACACCATTCCCGAATAGCAGACAGATATTTCACCCCTCTAAAAGAAATATTCAATGTATAAGACACAGGAAGACGGCATCCGCCCAGTTTTTGTGATCGGCTGCCCACGGTCGGGCACGACGCTGATCGGCCAATTCATTGCTACAGCGCCTACCCTACTAAACGCGGGCGAACTATCGGCTATGTATTTCACGCACGACGTGGCAGAGAAGGAATACACGCGAGTACCTTCGCAGTACAAGGCAGAATACCTAAGCGACCTACGCGCGCATTCGGCGCAGTTTATGCGCAAGTTGTGCTCTCGCGAAGGAAAATTGGGATTTGTAGAATCAACACCATGGAACATGCGGGTGCTGCCGACGCTTGTTGGGGCTTTCCCGGAGGCAGTCTTTGTGGTCTGCATCCGGCACTATGCCGGCGTGATCCAGAGCCTGCGCAGTTCGTGGGAACAGGGTTACAAATGGGCCGGCCCCACCGACATTCAGCGCGCGCAGCTCTGGACCGAAATGAACGGTTATATCGACCGATTACCCATGGATACGACGATATTTTTTTCTTACGATGCCATGTGCAGGGATCCTGCAGCCTCCGTGTCGGAACTAGAACAGCAATTACGCCTGAAAGATGTGAATGGTCCGTTCGACCGCTCTGTCTTTGCGGACAGCCATGCGTCATCTCCGGCAAGGCCCAAGGTGGCTTCCAAGAGCGCTGAGGGTAAAAGCGAGATGCAATCCATTTCTGCTTATAACACAGCCGCCTGGAGCACGGCAGATGAAGCGGTGGTGTGTGAGGTTGTGGCCCCAGCTATTGACAAAATTGCCCGGATCTCTAGAATACAAATATCGCCGGTGCATGCCGGGCAAGCCTGGCAAGCCTCGCTTTCGCCGTCGCCACTTTATAGTCCATGAATATACTTGATAGATATCCAAAGCAGCGGAATTGCTTCAGCACCTCGTAGTGGTCTAGTACATTATTACACGAGCTCGCCATTTTGGTTTTGCCGTCATCGGTCTTATCCTGCAGCAATTCCTGATGGATACCGTAGTCCTCGTGAGCCGTACCTGTAGCACCGTGGCCATGGTGTGAAGACTTCGAAAGAGATTTGACGATGAGAAAAGGTTAACCACAACGACGTAATATGTCGCTTTTGGCAGCATATTTTCTGGGCCCGCTCGTACTTTTGTCATCGGAGAATTAAAATGAGGCGAGGGACGGGCTTTCTATGCCCCCAGGAGATAATAGTCACGTTGCCTGAAACCCTCTGTGGTAGGCACTGTTAAAGACAGAACACCCGGATGGGACACAGAGCGAATTACCTACCGGTATCTAATTAGGTACAAATCAATGGAATGAATTACATGTGAATCTTCGGTGAAATGCTTCACAAGGCTCGATTGGGTTCCCTCATGTATACTCGTCATTACTAGGTTATGGGGTACGCCACTGGAGGCTTCGCACAGCTCGCATGGGCACGTGCCAGCCTAGCTGCGGCTGTGCACTCCCATTGCTGCCCAATTCAAGTCCAATCAAGCTGCCAAGTTATATCCTCATCGTGAGAAATTCTTAAAGTCTTCTAAGGTACGGTTCACGCCTCTATTGCGTCCCACGACCTCTTTCCTCAGCTGACTCTGTGTCTAGCTCGAGTTGCCAAATTTCCCAGTCGCTTTTCGTAACGTAGCATTTCTAGCTGCTATTCGACGCTCAAGCAGACATCGAAGGCAAACCTTCATTTCAAAATCATGATGGGCAAGTTAGCGCTTTTCAAGGATGCTCTGAGTACTTTCTGCAGCACCGAATTTATATCGGATGAAAAGTACTTTGTCGTCATCTATGGATCCTATGCCTATGGCGTGGCTACGCCGAAATCCGATGTGGACATCATGTTTGTTGCTGACTGTGTTGATGACGGACGTATGCAGCGTTGTATAGATCTTGTCAAAGAGCTGCATGTGCAGCACGGCCTACCTCTGGATACCGAGCTGAAGTACGAACACAAGGTCTTGATCCCAACAAGCTTCATGAAAGAGGCTATCAGCGGCGCAGGCTTCATGGATGCTGATGGGGCATTTCACATTCCAGTCATCCAGAAAACCCATCAGTGCTTGGAATCCGTCGCGCTGCGGCAACGCTTCTTGCTGGGGCTGATGGCCCACAAGCATGTCTTCATCACAGGCGACGAGGTCTGGTATACAGCGACACGCCAGGCAGCACAGTGCAATTTAGTGACGGCCGTTGCCGCCGCGCGCGGCGTGAAGAGCGTGACGCCGGCGATACTCAAGAATCTCCTGCTGCGCAATGGTGACGATATCGGGGATTTCTACCTGGGGTTCAAGGATACGCCCACACACCATGCCTATCTCGATGCGCTATGCCCGCAGATCTGTGCACGCCTTGCTGCTTCAAACAACTCCACCGATTTACCTCGGGATGACGTTGTGAATCTTTATATAGCCGAAACGAACATAGATGTGGCTGCACCAGACTTGGACGAACTGATTCAGCGCGAATTTGTGACGCAAGAGAATACCAACGAGGTTTTGGAAAAACTCACCGACGTCTTAAGAGCCGGTCTCAACTTCAAGGCGTGTGACAGGGTGATTGAACACCTGCCGCAAGACACCTTGAAAGATAAAATCTTCCAGCCTATTCCGCTGGTGGGGCAGAATTTCGAAGACACGATGCGCGAATTCAAAGACAATGTCATGCGATATTCGACTAATTTCGGGTCGAAAAACTTCATGGCGTTCCCAGATTGTGGCAACTCAGTCGCCGCGCTGGCTGGGGCGATGATGGTGAACTTCATGAATCAGAACCTCATCAACTCCAAGCATTGCGCGCCCACAGCAAGCATGGTGGAAATCAATGTCATCCAGTGGCTACGGGAACTGGTGGGGTACGAGGTCGAACATGAAATCAAGGACATCTTTGACGCCGGCGGCATCATCGTGACTGGCGGCGTGCTGGCGAACACGACGGCGATGCTGATGGCGCGTGAGCATGCCTTTCCGGGTACTAAGGATAAGGGGATATCTTTCGATCCTGCCTCCGTCCGCGTTATCTTGCCCAAATACGTCGACCACTATAGCATTCGCTCTAGTTTGGGGTGGCTGGGGCTGGGTGAACAGAACGTCATCTATGTCAATACCCGAAATTTCAGGATTGATCTGGAACACCTCGAGCGAATTCTGGAAGAAGGCAAGGACAAATACCGTTTCATGGCAATCGTGGCATATGCTGGCGACAGTCGTTCGATGACGATCGATAATTTTGCGGCGATATCCAAGATTGCCCAACAGAATGGTATTTGGTTCCATATCGACGCCTGTCATGGCTTACAATACGCCTTTAGCGACACACTGAAGCCTAAATTGGGCGATATTCACAAAGGTGACAGCATAACCGTTGACCCACACAAAATCCTGTTCCTACCCTATAACCTAAGCGCGGTTTTGGTGAAGGAACCAGGCAGTTTAAGACAAGTTTCGGGCACGTCTGACTTGATAATGAAAGAAGAATACGCCTTTGGGCAGGTGACGCCATTCATTGGCAGCAAGGCGTTCTGGAGCCTCAAGCTCTGGTTCATGTGGAAGACGTTGGGTCGCCAAAATATCGGTCGCCTGATTGAGCGGCGCCACAATCTTGCTGTCTATCTATCCGAACGTCTGGGAGAGCGCCAAGATTTCATTGTGCTCAATCGTGAGGTGAATATCAATTCTGTCATGTTCATGTACAAACCCCCGCACGCCCAGCCCCAGCACGCGGCTTTAGACGAATATGTGCGGCGCCTGAACAACCTAAACAAGGAAATTCAGGATAAGATGTTCTGTGAGGGCGATTTCTACGTGCATACATTCTCCATTCCTGACCTAGGCAATGCTGCGGGCACGGGGCAAAGAATGTTGCAGCCGCTCCGTTATATGTGCGGTAATCCGCTCACAAAGGAGCAAGATGTCGAAGAACTCATCGGGCGCGTGTGCAAATTGGGCCGGAGCATCGAGGAAACCCATTTTCCTTTAAAGCCGAAACCCTGACTCTTATGCCTTGCGCCGGTTGCTTTCTGGCAATTTAATTGTACGGGAAAATTTTGGCGCTTGCATGACAAGGATCAGCTGGTAATTATCAGTTTGACCACTATGAGGGCTACAGTGAAGTGAAAAGCTGTCACATTCAACGGTGGATGTTAACTGTGCGTTGAAGCTCCTGATTTTCGACAATCGGTAAATCAATGGCTGGAGTTGGAATAGGGTCGTATTTGGCAGTGGTTTTCCTATTGTAACAAGGGCTGTCTGTAATGTGCCAAATACAATCTTTACGATCTTTACAAGCTTTGTTAACATCGTGGAGGGCGCAACCATACTTGGGCATTGTAGAGTAGAGGGAGCTCTACCAACTACTCTACCCACTACTCTTTCTGTCATTCTACCCACCCTACCCACCACTCTACCCGGGTGGGGTAGAGCTCCCTCTACTCTACAATGCCCAAGTATGGGGGCAACGCGACGCGAAACGGCGCGATGGACGCGGTTGCGGACAGCATCGTCGCGAACACCAAGAATCTCAGCCCTCAGGACTCCAGCACGCGCAAATCAGACCAGCCGCGAAAGCTAACAGCGAAAGGCATGAAGAACTTGTCCGGTAATGTTGGGATAGTGATGCAAGCCCTGATCCGCGAAGTACGCGACGAAACAATGAAACAAATGGCAAAGGCGCAGCAGGAAACTGTGAAGGAAATCACGACTTCTCACGAGAAAATCATCGAGACTCTGTGGAACTTTTGGAAAAAGGAGCAGCAGGTGCTTAATCAAATGATCGAAGGCCAGGAGAAAGCGATTAGACAGCTGCAACAAGATATTCAAGGCATCTAGGCGCAAGCCGCACTGGAACGAAAGTTGATGCAGGAACAGATTAACGAGCTCAAACGGATGCAGCAGCACATCAGAATACGCTGGTCTTCCCCCATGCTAGGCGTTGTGATGCACCGCGACGACCAGGGCTCGGGTTATAACCCAAACATGGTTTTCTATGGCAAGGCGGGAAAGGGGCATCTATTCGGTGCACACTATTCTCTTGGGGTTAGTGCTTATCACTGTGGGGAGAATTCGCAGTTGTTGAAAGCGGTTAATGGAACGGAGATAGCTTGAGCGATGTAGCCTAATACATCATCTGCGGGTATTAATACACTTTGATATTCACCAGACTAGCAGTGCTAGATAGCCACGCTATGAAACTGAAACTGGGGGGAGTTTTAGTTTTATGAAACCGGGCATTAATATAGTTTTAGTTTTATATAAACCGGTTTTAGTTTCATATGAAACAATATCTAGGTATAGTCTAATTTTTTAATAAGCTTAGCATTAATATATACCTTATCTCTAAGTACCCCAAAGATATTTAGCATTATCTACCTACCTATACTACTAATTCCCTAGGCTTACTATTACTTTCTGCCCCCTTACTTATTTCTATATCTTCTTAGAGTATCCTTATAGCTGCATTAATATCCTCTGCTTTTCTAAATACCTCTGCAAGAAGTAGCCTGCTCTTTCCGTTTAGAATACTTATTTAACTTTTAATATACTTATATGCCTTTACCATTTTGGCAGATATACTACTTCTATCCTATCTAACCTGCTATCTTGCGCCTAAGAAGATTTGCTCTGCTTCTGTAGATATAGGGAGATATAAAATATATTAATAGTCATATAGCAGAGGAGGGGGAAATTCTCTTGCTAGGTTGGTTTAAGCTACTACTATAAGGCTATTTATTATCTAATCCTAACCTATAAGCCCTGCAAAGTATTATTAAAACTAGGCTATTAGAAGCCTTTAAATTACTTATATAAATAAAGTAATTAAATTTATCCTTTGCCTTACTTACTATATTATATACCTTCTGCCTCTAGTAATTAAACTTATTAAGTTTTTACTCTTTCTCCTGTTATTTATCTAGGAGCTAATAGCTTTTATAATCTATAAATTAAATCTTCCTTATAGCCTTTATAGTATTACTAACCTAGGCTAGGTTTTTCTTTTACTACTTACTTAAATAGCTCTTTTAAAGTGCTAAATAGAGGAGAATACCAGCCATATATACTAGGGCTTATTTAATAAGCTAGTAATACTTCTTAAACTTTAGCTAAGCTATATAAAAGTATATATAAAAGTATAGGCTACTAAAAGCCTAGTTTTTAATTTATATAAAGTAATAATAAAGGAAATCTATATAAGAGAGAACTTTATTAAGTATATTCTCCTGGCCTTAGTGCACTAAGATTTAGTAGAATACTTATAAAAATATATAAATATCTCCTAATTTATTCTAGTTATTATAGTCTAATATATCTTTCTTAATTTTAATATAATTTTCTTAAATCTAATTTATAAACTTTACCTAATTCTTAATTGCTATATTAATAAGATAAAACTATAAATTCTAATATATATTATTATCCCTCGGCAAGGCCCTGCCAATCTTGGCCTTAAAGTTATTATAAATACTAATAAAGCTCCTTAAATATATATATAAGTTATAAAGTTTCCCTAGAATACTAAACTCCTGCTATTCCTTAGTAGCTTATACCTTTATAATAATGCCCCCTTCTTCTCTTTTAGATAGCCTGCATAACTGCTTATATGCCTTATTAACCCCCTCTCTCTTATTATCTTAGATCTTCTTTACTTTACTCTAAAAGAAGAAGGCTTAAATAATAAGGTTTATAATATAGCTACTACAATATAATCGCCTAGCAACCAGATCTAAACTATTAATCTCTTTTATAATATTATTAAGCATAATATTATTAGTATTGTAATTATCTATTATAAAGTAGCTAACCTTTCCTCTAAGATTATACTCTTTAATAACCTCTAGGAAAGCCTTAGCTTGCAATTTCCCGTTATAGCTTCCTTTAAACTCGCGCAGTAATAATAACGCTTAAGTGACTCCTCTCGTCTCTGTATCTACAAAATGGACCATGATTGCCTGGTATACTGCCTTCTGTTCCGATGAGGTCCACATGTTAATGGTGAAGTGGACATAGATGAGAGAGAATTATGAAGCTTCTTGACGAGCCCTACTGTACCAATTACCCCGCGTATCAGGTCCTGATACAAGATTTGATGGCCCGTGCCCTTTGGTATTTGGTCCTGATACACGAAATCATGGCCCGTGCACGCCGCGCACCCCTGTCACAACAGATCAGATGGTTTAATAACAGTAATCTCCGCCTAACTCATCCCTTTTAATGTCCATTCTTGCTGCTTTAGCTCAAGAAGTTCTTAATTAAGATGGCTGACGATGATATCTTTTCCCGCCTCCAACTCTTAATTGATTGTCACGCCTAGCTCCTATTCCTATATTCTCTTTGCAGTCTACCTAACCAATGTATTTAGAGTTCATCACTTACAGGGATACTTCTTTTTAACCCAACAAAAATTCTAAAATTAATACATCCAGCTAAAGATAACTTACAAAAACGAGAGCAATGTATAAAGCCTGGTAAAAAGGCTATATTATATGTAGGAAATGAAATTCTAAATTACCCGGGTCATACGTGTACCTTACTCTTCTATTCCTAATTATCGTATACCCCTACTCAAGAAATATCAGCAGAAACGTCCCGAGACTCGTTTGCTAAAGGTGAAGCTGCTAAAACCATGCAGAATGACACGGATAACTGCCTCTCCTAAAAGCAATCTGCCCAGAAGTATGACATCCCTCTGACCAATCTTTTAGACCGTTTATGAGGTCTGCCACCTAAGCCTAAGGCCACCAATCCTGACCAGCTGTTATTAAAGACCCAAGAGACCAGATCAGTCAGTTGGATACTCAGACAAGAGGCCCTTGGCTGTGTTCTGTCTTACAGTCAAGTTTACGCCAATGTTGCTGCCTTTTTACGATAACAAGGTTGGGAAGTCATACCGGTGTACATTGGGTAGCCAGACTCGTTAAACGCCATCCAACTATCAAGGCTAAGATGGGAAAGCGCCAGGAGTCATCGAGGTTCAACTAAGTGCGGGGCTGAGAGCTCTTGAGAAAGGCCTTCTTCTTCCGATCGCTACTACCGATAACTAAGGAGCCCAGGCATATATTCATAGTCTATCGGTAAATACATTGGAGATATATCGTAAAAAAGCTAAGTCTTACCAAATTCCTCAAGGATACCGCCCTCGTTGACATTAACTCTGTTCTCAGGCTTGATCCATCTATGCTCTGTTTCGCGGATATCGAAGTACCAGTTAAACGGTCATTGGATTAAAGGAGATTACTTTTATCGAAGCCGTGACTACAGATGGCCGTCTTTTGAAACCTTAGATCACCTGTAAAGGCAAAGGGGTTCAGCAGAAATGACTTATCGATTAGTACACGAAGGCAGCCGATTGGTATTATATCACATCCAACAACAAATGGACCAACAGCCACATCGCAATCGAATGGCTGAAAGAGATCTACCTGCCCCAAGCGAAGCCCACTGCGTCTGAAGCCAGACTCATTGTATTGCATGGCTATGGAAGCCATGTGTCGGCAAGTATTTGGCTAATCTAAGCCATAAAGGTCGTTCACACGACACCCAGGATGACTGGGTTGCTATCTGCATTTGAACGATGCGTATTGCTGTTACCTGCCGGCTCATTGCTTCTATGGCCTGTAGCCTCTGGAAAATGGCGTTTCGCGTTCATCCCGGCTTCGACCAGCTTAAATGATCCCCGTCAATGAGATGATGCAAATTCAACACTACACCCTGGCATGAATTAAGTCTAGTTATTACTTTTCATGTGGGTATAGCAAATCAGCTCTAATAGAGTTGATTTTGTCATCGACTACTAGGAGTACATTCTGAGCTGAAGCGCAATATGGCTCTGAAACAGAACTAGCACGTGCGGAACTGAGAAGGCAAGCATAACATATCTGTAATATCAAACACCAAAGTGAACATAGGGAACCCACAACGGCCGCCTTGCCTCCGACCCTTGGCTCAATTTACCGTCCCTGTCCGCTCCCCACGGCCATGACTCTTCGCGCCCGGCATGTTCACTATCCACCCACTGATCTCGGGCCATCCTCGTTGCCCGGTGAAGGCCCCGGCTCACGTACTCATCACTCATGCCCTTGTCCCGTAGAAACTCATACGTCATTCTCGCCATGTCCACACATAGCCCGTCATCCACGCCCCAAAGCGTACCTATCACATGACGGAACCCTGATAGCTGACAGGCGTTGGCAAGATGGATGCTCTCGTCAACAGACCCTTCATCTAGGATCTGACCAGTCCCGCATGCCGAGAGGTAGGCTAGGAATGGCCGCTGTGAGGTCAGGTTGGTCTCCAGGAGGCTGGCCACTGTGAATGGCTCCCTCTTCCAGTCCTCGAGGAGCAGCTGGCTCTGCAGCGGTTCTGTTGGATGCGTGCTACCGTGGCCGGCAAAGTGGAATATCCTGCAGGCCTCCAACGCCGACGAGACATCGGCCATGTAGGGTCGAGGCCGGTGGTCCGGCAACCCCATTGACTTGCAAACAGCCACGACTGCATCAACCTCGTCGCCTGCATGTTTGAGTGATTTATGTTCTGGCGTGTTCTGCATGGCAATGACAACAGCATTTCGGGACTCCTCGGCTGCCGGCGGTCGATGTTGCCGCCGGCGACTCTGAATGATCGCTTTGACTGATGAGGCGTAAGATGAGACGACCCTGTCTAGTGCCGTTTCGCCGGTGCGCCTCAGATGGTGCCCCGCCGCATGGAGAGGAAACCGGGTCAGTATGCCGGTGGGAACCCACCACAGGTGCGGCCACTGCCTGTCCGAAGGAGGCCCAGTAAAGCCTAGAGCATTAAGAACGGGACAGACGATGGCATCCCAGAGCCATCCAAGCGTGTCGAGAGTTTCAAGTTCACGGATATGATCGTTAATGGAGTCTTGACAGAGATGTGGCAGCTCCAGTAATCGGATGCCGGACTGCTCAATGAACAAGGCATCGGAGCGATACGAGCTCACATTTAGGACGACGATCGGGCCGGGCAGTGCAGTCTCGAGCATATCGGCTTCCGACGCGGCGAGTAGGAACCGCTCGAAACCAGACTTGGAGCGGATTGTCTCCAGGAGAGCGGCAAGCTGGGGTCCAGCATCGTGGCGGCGATGGCCTTCAGCCTAGGTACTATTAAGAGACGATTGAACAGTAATCGTCTAATAAATTGTGTTATCTCGCTTAGATTTTGGACTTGAATCGGTTGGGCTTGGGCCGAGTTGCTGATTGGCTTAAAATAACCCCAACCCCACACTTGGGGTTAGCTAGTACGAGCTTGGGGTTAGCATAATGCAGAGGAAAGGGGACTATAATTGATAGAGAAAAACAACAAGACTGCTTCTCTAGGTACTATTAAGAGACGATTGAACAGTAATCGTCTAATAAATTGTGTTATCTCGCTTAGATTTTGGACTTGAATCGGTTGGGCTTGGGCCGAGTTGCTGATTGGCTTAAAATAACCCCAACCCCACACTTGGGGTTAGCTAGTACGAGCTTGGGGTTAGCATAATGCAGAGGAAAGGGGACTATAATTGATAGAGAAAAACAACAAGACTGCTTCTCTCTTTACTTTCTCTTTACTTTCTATAATCAAGATTAAAGAGGCGATATCAAACAACAATGGAGGACATCGTACAGCTCAATCAGGATTATCAAATACTCATCTGCCGGCTATGTCAAGCAGCCGTTCGGCCCGGCAGCAGCATTGAGTCACATTTTCGACGGCAGCATCAGCTCAAGGGACAAGTGCTCAAGGATATCATAGACTACTATGGTGAACTAAAACTAGCTGACCCGAAGCGTATTGCAGTACCAGAAGATAACGGCCCAGCAATCGAAGAGCTCGTTATTTCAGGTGGGTATAGCTGTTGTATATGCCGATATCTTACTATTGCATACGATAATATTGTCCGTCATTGGAGAGAGGCAGGGCATAATACAGCAGAGGAACCGTGGACTAAGGTGCGGCTACAGACGTGGATGGGAGGAAGGCATGCGCGCTACTGGATCGTTCGAGATGATAGCGATAGGAATGGCCCGTTAGAAGTGGCTAACAAAGCTGATGCTGGAAATCAGAGTGCTATAGACAAGGTCATTGCTGCAAGTCTGGCTCGACTAAAGGAAGAAGACGCCGTACGACTACGGAAGGGTGACTTGGAGGAAGATATCGACCGTGATTCGCCGTGGGTCAAGAGGCTAGGCTGGGTACGACACTTTGGCTCCCGGGACTTGATCAGTATTCACGATGCAGCCCAGTGGCTACGGGCGAGGGCAGCAACAGGCAGGTGGGCTCAGAATCAGGAAGATGAGGAAGCAGCTCGTGAGCGACTATTGCTCAGCCGGCTCGGACAGAGCTTTGATCGTGAGGTGGACCGTTGCTGCTGGCGGCTCGATAGCGTGCCGACCGAGACGTTGCAGTGGCTCGGCAGCATCACATCAATGACCCCAAGCGGCGTGCCGTTTGGCCGTAAAGGCAAGGAAGAATCGATGAGCCAGTATAAGTCTGTCGGTCACCGTTACTTAAGCTTCTGCTGGAAGGCATACCGTATCGGGCGGAAGGAAGCGTTTAAATGCTGGGCCGTTCGCTTTACGGATGAGCAGTGGAGCTTATTGCATGATGTCGCTGAAGAGCTCGAGAGTGATAGGGTTCCAAGCAGTCATGACAGCGGATTCTTCAGCGGCAGAGAGAGACAAGCTAAAGATAAAGACGAAGACGAAGACGGGGACGGAGACGGAGACGGAGACGGAGACGGAGACGGAGACGGAGACGGAGACGGAGACGGAGACGGAGACGGAGACGAATATCAAGACGATGATGATAGTGACGAAGGCGAGCAAGGGGATGAAGGTATGACTAGCCCGCTGCAGGATGCACTAGACCGAGCCGTCTTCCGGTTTATCGTGGCTTCGATCAAAACTCACGTTGGCGGAAACACATATACGAATTCGCTACTGTGCTTCTGTGCGGCACTTGGTATCAAACCACGCCCGATGGGCTATATAGAGCCGCATTTATATACTGGTCTGCTAGCTGCTATAGTATGGTGGGCCCGGCTGTTCTTTTTGGAGGCTGCATTTGAGAATCAGCCGCTAGATCGGGACGAGGTCGGGGTCGAGGCCGTACTTGCATTTCAAGAGCAGCATACATCGTGGATGTGTATGGGCACTCACACTGTCATGAGCACGATCATCGGATGGATGGCATACGGGAAAGGGTATCGGCAGAAGATGGGGGGGCAGCCGTCGATACGATGGTCCGAGGACGGAGAGGGCTTATTTCACATGGGCGAGCATATCAGCGTCGAGGATTTCACCCGCACACTGCGCGATGAGGTGACCGAGGCAGAGAAGCTACTGGATAAGCTGTTCGGGGGGGTGTGGCAGTCGGTCAGTAAGAAGATCGATATGGGGCGGATCATCGATAATATGGTACGGCTCGGGGCAGGTCAGTCATTCGCAAGCAACCCGAAGAACAACTGGCTCGAGCCCGGGCCGGCAAAGGTGATGCGGCTGATGGAAGCATCGATATGGGATGCTGCAAGGGTTCGATGGAAGCGACAGCGTGTTAAGAGGTGGCTTCGAGACTTGCGGCTGCTGCGAGAGACGCTGCTCGTGCTCGTACATACGTGGGGTGGGCTTCCGGGAAGGGGACCGGAAGTCACAACACTGCGGCACTGCGATTCGTGGCAGCTGATCCGGAATATATTCATATTAGATGGTCAGGTCATGATCGTGACCGATCGAGATAAGATGAAGGCAATCCGTGACAACGGCCGGAAGGTCGCACGGTTCGTCCCCGACCGGATCGGGCGGATGATTGTGGCATATATCGCATGGCTAATTCCGACTGAGAGGGTGCTACGGCGGGAATGTCAGCTTACCGAGCCGCGTGGAGAGCAGCTAGAGTATATGTGGAGGGATGGCAACTCGTCGGTATGGGAAACCGACCGGCTTAGCAGGAAGCTTGCTCGCGTTATGCAGGCCGGGACGGGGGTCAGACTCGGGGTGGGACGATATCGAGCGATCGCGATCGAGATGGGACGGAAGATTCGAGGGCTTGTGATGAAGCAGCTAGAAGGTAAGATGGATGATGAAGATGAGGATGATAACGTCGAGATCGATCCGATCACAGGTGAGCCGGTTGACTGTGGAGGAAGCTGGAATATCGTGTGGGATTTGCAGTCGACGCACGGAACACGGATTGCGAGGCAGCACTATGCCGTACATATCGGCTTCCCGGGTAAGCTGCAACCGGAGATGATCGCGACATTCAAGGAGATCAGCAGGCTGTGGCATCAGTATTTGGAGGGAAGCGGTGCAGAGGGAGAGGGGGATAAAGAGAAGACGGCGGTGAAGCGTAAGCGGGATAGTCAAGTGACGGGGCAGCAGCAGCAGCAAAAGGCTGATAGTTCAAACCGAGCAACTAGCCGCAAGCGGAGAAAGACGAATAAGGAGGGAGAGGCGGCTCAGAAGAGGAAGAAGCTAGAGGACGAGATGGCGGATGGGCTGCGAAGGCTGCTTGGACCGAAGACGACTTGGCGATCCGACAAGCAGGCTGAGTGCATGCGATCGATCATGGCACTCAAAGCAGATCAGACGGCGATCAATGTGCTACCGACCGGGGCCGGCAAGAGCATATTATTCATGCTGCCGGCCGTGATGCAGGATACAGGCACGAGCATCGTGGTCGTGCCGTTTGTTGCACTGATGGATGACTTGGTGGCAAGAGCAACAGATATGGGGGTCGACTGCATCCGATATAGGTCATCGATGAATTCGGGACGAGAGGGCATGCCGCGGGCGGCACGCTTGATCGTTGTCAGTGCCGATATCGTGTCAAGCGCCGAGTTTTCCGGGTACGTTGACGGGCTGTCGTGTACAGGGCTGCTGCAGCGGATATTCGTGGATGAATGTCATACTGTGATCATGGATATCGGCTACCGGGCTAAGCTTGGCGAGCTAATTGGGCTACGTCGGTTTGGCTGCCCGTTAGTACTGCTCACAGCAACGCTACCCGTCGTGCTGGAGGACTGGTTCCGTGGTGAGATGCTAGCGAAGTCAGCGGTCATGGTGCGGGATCGGACGGTCAAGCCGAACTGCCGCTATGAAGTTCAGCAGGTCAAGCCCGGGCGTGATGCTGTTGAGGATCGCACGGTCGAGGTGATCAAACAGCTAGACAGAGATATGACGGGTTGTCAGAAGGGGGTCATATACTGCCGGTCAAAGAGTCAGTGTGAAGCGATAGCTGAAGAGATCGGCTGCGGGTTTCATCACAGCGGCATGAGCGAAAAGGACCGTCACGAGGCACGAACGGCATGGATAGAGGGCAGACACACAAGCCGTTGGATTGCAGCAACAACAGGGTTAGGGACAGGTATTGATATCGAGGGGATTGTGGCCGTGGTTCATATGGAGAAGCCGTATGGGCTCGTTGATTTTGTGCAGCAGACTGGGCGAGGAGGGCGGCGGGCAGGCGAGGTGGTCCGGTCAATCATCGTACACGACGGACGGCGGCAACGAGAGGATCAGCATCGAAGCTTTGTAGATGATATCAATCAGGCACAGATGGAGGCATTCATATCGACGCCGGGATGTCGAAGGGCTGTGGTTTCGGCGTTTATGGACGGAGCAGCCGGCGAAACGTGTAAGGATGTGGATGGGGCTGCACTTTGTGATCGATGTGAGCTGCTTCAGCAGGATAATAACAGTGATGAGGGTGCGGGCAGGGCCGAGGAGGTGATTGAAGGAGAGAGTGAGGCAGAGAGTGAGGGTGAGGGTGAGGGTGAGGGTGAGGGTGAGGGTTATGACACGAGAAAAGGCGGGAGGATTTGGAAGGCATTTGGCAAGGAAGAGGGTATGCGGATCAGAATGCTTTTCCGATGGCTAGACGATGTTGCAGAGGAGTGTCCGGTATGTCACGTCCGACGTCATCAGAAGGGACTAGAGGTAGGGGAGGTCCCAGATGAGCCGCGGCATGAGAAGGCCGGGCAGTGGTGCAAGGTAGTAGGAGAGGAAGGGTATGATGCGGCGCGCAGGGAGATCAGGTTTAAAGAGCTATCATGCTGCTTTATATGCAAGCTGCCGTTAGACTGGTGTGAGGAAACCCGGGATGAAGAGGGTAAGTGTGTGTATAAGGATAAGCTGCTGCCGGTGGTGTTGATGGGGTTGAGGAGCTGGCGGATCGGAGATATAGCAAGGGCTGCATTCGGGATTGATATAAAGGATAGGGAGGGATTTTATCGCTGGCTAGGGGTTGAAAGGCGGTTTCACGGGATGAAGGGGACAAATGCACACGCGTTATGGGAAGCAGTCGTTTGGCAGATATATAAGGATAAGGAGTAGCTATAGGGTAGCTATAGGGATTATAATAAGGATATATTAGTATAAGAGAGGTGAAGAGATAGAGAGAGTAATAAAGAGATATAGGGTAGAGAGAGATAAAGAGGAGGTAGGGGGGTATAGGGTAAGAGGGGTAAGGGGATAAGAGAGCAGGAGGGTGAGAGGGTTAGGGATAGGGAGGGGCGGTTAGGGACGTGAACCCCGTGTATCTGCTAACGGCAGGTATGTGTATAATGCTAAGGGTTAGGAGATAAGGGATATAAATGGTAAGGGAGCAAGAGAGGGAGAGGGTAAGAGATAAGGAGGGTTAGAGGGAGTAATTAATATAAAGGTTAAGGTAAGTGGTTAATATAAAATAAAGGTTAGGGGAAGGGATTACGATAAGGGTTAGGTAAAGTAAATAGTGTAATAATAAGGGGGTTAGGTTAGGGGGAGGGCATAGAGGGTAGAGAATAATATAAGGTAAGTAGGTTATAGGGTATAAAAAGCTAATAATAAAGGAAGTAAATGCAATAATAAATAAGGGATAAGATTAGGGGAAGCTATTACTATAAAGGTTAGAGTAAGAGTAAGGGGATTAAAGGGTAAGGAAATTAAAGTGAGGGGAAAGGGATTAGAGAGATTAAGAGGTTAAGGTAAGGGCAGATAGGTCAGAGGGTAAGACAGAGAGTAAAGGATAGTATAAGGCAAGTAAGTCAGAGGGTATAGAGAGGTAAGGGTAATATAGAGTAAGGAGGTTAGTAGGTAAAAAGGGCAGAGAGTAGGGGAAGTAAATATTACTATAATTAAGAGATAGGGTTAGGGTGAGTAACTAATATGAGGGTTAGGGTGAGTAATTAATATGAGGGTTAGGGTGAGTAATTAATATGAGGGTTAGGGTGAGTAATTAATATAAGGGTTAGGAGATAAGAGGGTAAGGTAGGAAGGAAGGTAATAGTAGGCGCCGAAGGCGCAGCTCACGGCAGGTGCAAGCGCGATAGCGGTTTAAGTAGGGGCTTAGGGACTTAGGGGTTAATAGAAGGGTATAATAGGAAGGAAGGTAATGCTATCCGCCGGAGGCGGGGCGCACGGCAGGTGCAGCGCGTAGGGCTGGGTTAGGGCTGGGTTAGGGTTAGGATTAGGGTTAAAAGAAAGGTTTCTTTAGGTGGGTGGGTGAACCCGTATATTTAGCTCCCGGCAGGGGTGTGGCAGCACAAGAGATAGGGTTAGAGAGAAGGATTTTGTGGGTTGGTGGGTGAACCCGTGCAAATCCGCTAACGGCAGGTCGCGCGGCAGCGTGGAGGGGTTAGGGTTAGGGTTAGGGTTAGGGTTAGGGTTAGGGTTAGGGTTAGGGTTAGGGTTAGGGTTAGGGTTAGGGTTAGGGTTAGGGTTAGGGTTAGGGTTAGGGTTAGGGTTAG